>NC_044037.1:187149908-189587923 GCF_901765095.1 Microcaecilia unicolor
TCGGCGAAAGGCGCCCATCTCTGTTCGGGTGATAACCACGCCCCAGTCCCGCCTTCACCACACCTCTGACACGCCCCCATCACTTTGTACGCTTCCGCGATGGAGTGCAGTTGAAAATCGCCTTTCCATTATACCGATTTATTCGGTTTTGTGAGATAAACGTCTATCTCCCGATTTGGGTCGAAATCTAGGTGTTTTTCTCTTTCAATTATAAGGTGGACAGTCACTCACACACATAGGCGGTCGGTGGCCCAACTGTTTGGGGAGGCTAAAGGGGGCGGGGTTATGGGTGGTGGCGGGGGCGGGGCTTACATCCATAATTGTCTGACAACACACAGAAAAATAATAAATAAAAGTAAAATAGTCACAATTAATACCTTTAACAATTCAACATCAGATCCTCCAAAATATTATAAAACCATGTCTGATGTTATGACAAACTAAAATTAATTTAAAGTGTTGATGTCACCTTAGTATGGCCAACACACAATCTCTCCACTGCAAAACACTATACACAAACTTGTGCAAAAACACACTCAGAAACTTACCAAACCATAACAGCACTAATTCCAAGGACAGGACGAGCTACAACCTTATGCTTGGAAAGGCAGCACTGTAATTACACCAGGCTCTAAAACACCAATACACTACCTAGTGAAAAAAACAAAACCAAAAGGGCTGCAAATAGTACACGCTAGCAGAATACTGCACCTTGATCACACATGAAAAACACATGACAACAGATATGACAAAAGGAACTAGAAATCAAAAGATATGAAGGCAAAATATTGAACTGGAAAACTACCTCAAGAAGTCAGACTCGGCATGCAGCAATACTAGAGAAATTGAAACTTACATGCAAAATATCACAGATGCACATTTCCAAAAGCTGACATATTTCAATTAATACATTCTGAATAAAATACTTTTTTCTACCTTTGTTTTCTGAGCATTTAGTTCTTCGTGTCTTCTGTTTTATGGTGTCTTCTTTCCATTTGATATTCTTTCACTCACCATGTCCACCATCCTCCTGTGTCCTTATGCGTTCTGTCTAGCATCTGTGACACCCTGTCCCTATCCTTCCTCCAGTTGCAGCATCTTCCCTCAAAGCGTTCCGATCCAGTCCTTAAATTCAGCAGTTTCCCTTCCATCCATATTCAGCATTTCTCCTCACTCCCCTCCCCTCCATTCATCCATCCATGTCCAGCAACTCTTCTCTCTCCCCTGCCCTCCCCTCCATTCATCCATCCATCCATGTCCAGCATCTCTCCTCCCTCCCCTGCCCTCCATCCATATCTAGCAATCTCCTCTCTCCCCTGGTCCTTCCATCCGTCCATCTAGCAATTCTCCTCTCTCCCCTGCCCTCCCCTACATGTCCAGTGATTTCTCTTGTCTTCTCTCCCCTGTCCCGTCTACCCCCTCTCTCCTCATCCTTCCATCCGTTTCCCTCTTTATCTCCCCATCCTTCTGTCTTCCTCTTCCCTCTTTCTCTCTATATCCTTCCATTCGTCTATCCCCTCTTCCGATCCTGCCATCCAATGTCTACCCCCTCTCTCCCGATCCTTCCATCCGTTTTCCCTCTTTATCTCCCCTCCCTTCTGTCTTCCTCTTCCCTCTTTCTCTCCATATCCTTCCATTCGTCTACCCCCTCTCCCGATCCTGCCATCCAACGTCTACCCCCTCTCTCCCGATCCTTCCATCCAGTGTCTCTCTCTATCCCCTTCCTTCCATCCAGTGTCTCTCTCTCTACCCTTTTCCATTCATCATGCCCCCCCTCTCTCCCCATCCTTCAATGTTTCTCCTGCTGTTAGTTTCTCTCCCTACCCTTCCTTCCAGCGTCTTCCCTCTTTTACCCCCCCACTTTCTCCTCATTTTCAGCAGCTTTTTCCTTTCTCCAGGACTCCAGTCCTTCTCCATGTCCCCTCCTTCTCTCCCCATCATACCTGCCTAGTGCCTCCCGCTCCCCCTTCCACCAGGTATTAATTTGTTGGCCACTGCTGCTTCTCCTCTTCGGGACGGTGTAAAAGCCAGATCTGCGGGATCGACGGTGTAAAAGCCAGATCTGCGGGATCCTCGGGATCCTCCGGATCTAAGTACTACCTTAAGCGGTTGTTTGTTTTGACGGGCGCTCCTTTGTTTTGACGGCCGCAGTGACGGCCGCAGCGATCACCGATCACCGGAAATACGAGGATCCCGCTGTATCCGGTGTTTACACCGTCCCCCTTTCCAAAACAGCAACTCAAAGCAGTACCATCTGGGACTGCAAGAGCACAGTCTTCCTTGGACTTAGGTTGTGCTAATTTTTATTCATTGTTCTATATCATACAGATGGCAGATTTCAGTGAGAATATTCTTTTTCCTGATCGGTTCATAACTGCCTGTAATCTGCCTTGTAAAGCCTGGTGTTTATAAAGACGATGGAATATATAGACATTAAATTGAAGTAGAATTTAACTCTCCTTTTAATGAGTTTCATCTGTTTTGTAGAAGTTTTTCTTTTACATACACAAATGGATTATTATGTTTTGGAACATGTTTCAGGAGCAAGTAGTTTTATAACTCCAAATAAAAATAATTTTTTTCTTTCATGCAGATCTCTTTCATTTAAACATAACTAAATGGGCAAATAGCCCTAAATGCAGTCCAGTGCTTTCCTTATATTTTCTTCTTGTGATGTCTTATACTGTACAAAAATTAAAAACTGTTATCTCCTTGAGGTTACATGAGGGGACATGAGATAAGTATATCTGGTCCACAGGAGACAGTATGACTATAAAATTGAAGCCAGTCCCCCAACAGCAGCCATCTCCGTTTGTCAAAAACTATAGCAAATTAGATTTGCAGGTATTTGTGCCTTCCTATCCAAGATGACCAGGATCCGGGCTTGCCAATCAAAAATACACCAAGATCTTGATGCATGCCGGCCCTCTGAACCCAAGTAAACCAAGATCATGGTGTCAGGATCTGGCAGTATGCGGGCTTGCCAATCAAAAATACACCAAAATCTTGATGCATGCCGGCCCTCTGAACACAAGTACACCAAGATCATGGTGTATTTCGCCCTCCTGTGCGAAATGAACAAGGATCCTGGTACTTGTGGCCCCTGACATTGCAACATACACCAGGATCTGGCCGTGTGCGGCCCTGCAGATTAAAAATACACCAGGATCTAGAGGTATGCTGTCCATCTGAACCCAAATACACCCAGATCCTGGTCTTTTTCGCCCTCCTGTGCGAAATAAACAAGGATCCTGGTACTTGTGGCCCCTGACATTGCAACATACACCAAGATCTGGCCGTGTGCGGCCCTGCAGATTAAAAATACACCAGGATCTAGAGGTATGCTGTCCATCTGAACCCAAATACACCCAGATCCTGGTCTTTTTCGCCCTCCTGTGCGAAATAAACAAGGATCCTGGTGCTTGTGGCCCCTGACATTGCAAACAGACCAGGATCCTGCAGTATGCGGCCCTGCAGATCAAAAATACACCAGGATCTAGAGGTATGCTGTCCATCTGAACCCAAATACACCCAGATCCTGGTCTTTTTCGCCCTCCTGTGCGAAATAAACAAGGATCCTGGTGCTTGTGGCCCCTGACATTGCAAACAGACCAGGATCCTGCAGTATGCGGCCCTGCAGATCAAAAATAGGGACGGTGTAAAAGCCAGATCTGAACCCAAATACACCCAGATCCTGGTCTTTTTCGCCCTCCTGTGCGAAATAAACAAGGATCCTGGTGCTTGTGGCCCCTGACATTGCAAACAGACCAGGATCCTGCAGTATGCGGCCCTGCAGATCAAAAATACACCAGGATCTAGAGGTATGCTGTCCATCTGAACCCAAATACACCCAGATCCTGGTCTTTTTCGCCCTCCTGTGCGAAATAAACAAGGATCCTGGTACTTGTGGCCCCTGACATTGCAACATACACCAGGATCTGGCCGTGTGCGGCCCTGCAGATTAAAAATACACCAGGATCTAGAGGTATGCTGTCCATCTGAACCCAAATACACCCAGATCCTGGTCTTTTTCGCCCTCCTGTGCGAAATAAACAAGGATCCTGGTGCTTGTGGCCCCTGACATTGCAAACAGACCAGGATCCTGCAGTATGCGGCCCTGCAGATCAAAAATACACCAGGATCTAGAGGTATGCTGTCCATCTGAACCCAAATACACCCAGATCCTGGTCTTTTTCGCCCTCCTGTGCGAAATAAACAAGGATCCTGGTACTTGTGGCCCCTGACATTGCAACATACACCAGGATCTGGCCGTGTGCGGCCCTGCAGATTAAAAATACACCAGGATCTAGAGGTATGCTGTCCATCTGAACCCAAATACACCCAGATCCTGGTCTTTTTCGCCCTCCTGTGCGAAATAAACAAGGATCCTGGTGCTTGTGGCCCCTGACATTGCAAACAGACCAGGATCCTGCAGTATGCGGCCCTGCAGATCAAAAATACACCAGGATCTAGAGGTATGCTGTCCATCTGAACCCAAATACACCCAGATCCTGGTCTTTTTCGCCCTCCTGTGCGAAATAAACAAGGATCCTGGTGCTTGTGGCCCCTGACATTGCAAACAGACCAGGATCCTGCAGTATGCGGCCCTGCAGATCAAAAATACACCAGGATCTAGAGGTATGCTGTCCATCTGAACCCAAATACACCCAGATCCTGGTCTTTTTCGCCCTCCTGTGCGAAATAAACAAGGATCCTGGTACTTGTGGCCCCTGACATTGCAAACAGACCAGGATCCTGCAGTATGCGGGCTTTCCAATCAAAAATACACCAGGATCTAGAGGTATGCTGTCCATCTGAACCCAAATACACCCAGATCCTGGTCTTTTTCGCCCTCCTGTGCGAAATAAACAAGGATCCTGGTACTTGTGGCCCCTGACATTGCAACATACACCAGGATCTGGCCGTGTGCGGCCCTGCAGATTAAAAATACACCAGGATCTAGAGGTATGCTGTCCATATGAACCCAAATACACCCAGATCCTGGTCTTTTTCGCCCTCCTGTGCGAAGTAAACAAGGATCCTGGTACTTGTGGCCCCTGACATTGCAACATACACCAGGATCTGGCCGTGTGCGGCCCTGCAGATTAAAAATACACCAGGATCTAGAGGTATGCTGTCCATCTGAACCCAAATACACCCAGATCCTGGTCTTTTTTCGCCCTCCTGTGCGAAATAAACAAGGATCCTGGTACTTGTGGCCCCTGACATTGCAACATACACCAGGATCTGGCCGTGTGCGGCCCTGCAGATTAAAAATACACCAGGATCTAGAGGTATGCTGTCCATCTGAACCCAAATACACCCAGATCCTGGTCTTTTTCGCCCTCCTGTGCGAAATAAACAAGGATCCTGGTGCTTGTGGCCCCTGACATTGCAAACAGACCAGGATCCTGCAGTATGCGGCCCTGCAGATCAAAAATACACCAGGATCTAGAGGTATGCTGTCCATCTGAACCCAAATACACCCAGATCCTGGTCTTTTTCGCCCTCCTGTGCGAAATAAACAAGGATCCTGGTACTTGTGGCCCCTGACATTGCAACATACACCAGGATCTGGCCGTGTGCGGCCCTGCAGATTAAAAATACACCAGGATCTAGAGGTATGCTGTCCATCTGAACCCAAATACACCCAGATCCTGGTCTTTTTCGCCCTCCTGTGCGAAATAAACAAGGATCCTGGTGCTTGTGGCCCCTGACATTGCAAACAGACCAGGATCCTGCAGTATGCGGCCCTGCAGATCAAAAATACACCAGGATCTAGAGGTATGCTGTCCATCTGAACCCAAATACACCCAGATCCTGGTCTTTTTCGCCCTCCTGTGCGAAATAAACAAGGATCCTGGTGCTTGTGGCCCCTGACATTGCAAACAGACCAGGATCCTGCAGTATGCGGCCCTGCAGATCAAAAATACACCAGGATCTAGAGGTATGCTGTCCATCTGAACCCAAATACACCCAGATCCTGGTCTTTTTCGCCCTCCTGTGCGAAATAAACAAGGATCCTGGTGCTTGTGGCCCCTGACATTGCAAACAGACCAGGATCCTGCAGTATGCGGCCCTGCAGATCAAAAATACACCAGGATCTAGAGGTATGCTGTCCATCTGAACCCAAATACACCCAGATCCTGGTCTTTTTCGCCCTCCTGTGCGAAATAAACAAGGATCCTGGTACTTGTGGCCCCTGACATTGCAACATACACCAGGATCTGGCCGTGTGCGGCCCTGCAGATTAAAAATACACCAGGATCTAGAGGTATGCTGTCCATCTGAACCCAAATACACCCAGATCCTGGTCTTTTTCGCCCTCCTGTGCGAAATAAACAAGGATCCTGGTGCTTGTGGCCCCTGACATTGCAAACAGACCAGGATCCTGCAGTATGCGGCCCTGCAGATCAAAAATACACCAGGATCTAGAGGTATGCTGTCCATCTGAACCCAAATACACCCAGATCCTGGTCTTTTTCGCCCTCCTGTGCGAAATAAACAAGGATCCTGGTACTTGTGGCCCCTGACATTGCAAACAGACCAGGATCCTGCAGTATGCGGGCTTTCCAATCAAAAATACACCAGGATCTAGAGGTATGCTGTCCATCTGAACCCAAATACACCCAGATCCTGGTCTTTTTCGCCCTCCTGTGCGAAATAAACAAGGATCCTGGTACTTGTGGCCCCTGACATTGCAACATACACCAGGATCTGGCCGTGTGCGGCCCTGCAGATTAAAAATACACCAGGATCTAGAGGTATGCTGTCCATCTGAACCCAAATACACCCAGATCCTGGTCTTTTTCGCCCTCCTGTGCGAAATAAACAAGGATCCTGGTACTTGTGGCCCCTGACATTGCAACATACACCAGGATCTGGCCGTGTGCGGCCCTGCAGATTAAAAATACACCAGGATCTAGAGGTATGCTGTCCATCTGAACCCAAATACACCCAGATCCTGGTCTTTTTCGCCCTCCTGTGCGAAATAAACAAGGATCCTGGTGCTTGTGGCCCCTGACATTGCAACATACACCAGGATCTGGCCGTGTGCGGCCCTGCAGATTAAAAATACACCAGGATCTAGAGGTATGCTGTCCATCTGAACCCAAATACACCCAGATCCTGGTCTTTTTCGCCCTCCTGTGCGAAATAAACAAGGATCCTGGTGCTTGTGGCCCCTGACATTGCAAAATACACCAGGATCCGGCAGTATGCGGGCCTTCCAATCAAAAATACACTAGGATCTTGATGTGTGCTGTGCTTTTGATCCCAAATACACCAGGATCCTGGTCTCTTTGGCCCTTCTGATGAGAAACAGAGCTCAGTCTAGATATACGCTGCCCCTCATACAATGAATACAGCTGGATTTAGGTGTGAGCAGCCCTTCCAGAAAATTTTACACATATACTACTACTACTACTTCTACTTAACATTTCTAGAGCGCTACTAGGGTTACGCAGCACTGTACAGATTAACATAAATTGACATAAAGGACAGTCCCTGCTCCAAGGAGCTTACAATCTAAAGGACGAAATGTCAAGTAGGGGCAGTCTAAGTTTCCTGAATAGAGGTATGATGGTTAGGTGCCGAAGGCGACTTTGAAGAGGTGGGTTTTGAGCAAGGCTTTGAAGATGGGCAGGGAGGGGGCCTGGCATATGGGCTCAGGGAGATTATTCCAGGCATGGGGTGAGGCGAGCCAGAAAGGGCGGAGCCTGGAGTTGGCGGTGGTGGAGAAGGGTACTGACAGGAGGGATTTGTCTTGAGAATGGAGGTTAAGGGTAAGAATGTAAGGGGAGATGAGGGTACAGAGGTAGGGAGGGGCTGTAGATCGAGTGCATTTGTAGGTTAAAAGGAGAAGCTTAAACTGTATGCGGTACCTGACCGGAAGCCAGTGAAGTGACTTGAGGAGAGGGGTGATATGAGTGTACCGGTTCAGGCGGAAGATAAGACGTGCAGCAGAGTTTTGAATGGCCTGAAGGGGGGATAGGTGGCAAATTGGGAGGCCAGTGAGGAGTAGGTTGCAGTAGTCAAGGCGAGAGGTAATGAGAGAATGGATGAGAGTTTGGGTGGTGTGTTCAGACAGGAAGGGGCGAATTTTACTGATGTTATAGAGGAAGAAGCAACAGGTCTTGGCTATCTGCTGGATATGCGCAGAGAAGGAGAGAGAGGAGTCAAAGATGACCCCGAGGTTGCGGGCAGATGAGACGGGAACGATGAGGGTGTTATCAACAGAGATAGAGAGTGGAGGGAGAGGAGAAGTGGGTTTGGGAGGGAAGACAATAAGCTCGGTCTTGGCCATGTTCAGTTTCAAGTGGCGGTTGGACATCCAGGTCGCAATGTCGGCTAAGCAGGCCGATACTTTAGCCTGGGTTTCTGCAGTGATGTCTGGTATGGAGAGATAAAGCTGGGTGTCATCGGCATAAAGATGATATTGGAACCCATGGGAGGAGATTAGGGAACCCAGGGAGGAGGTGTAGATTGAGAAAAGAAGGGGTCCAAGGACAGATCCCTGAGGAACTCCGACAGACAGCGGGATGGGGGTGGAGGAAGAACCCTGAGAATGTACTCTGAAGGTACGGTGGGAGAGATAAGAGGAGAACCAGGAGAGGACAGAGCCCTGGAACCCAAGTGAGGACAGTGTGGCTAGAAGTAAGTTATGATTGACAGTGTCAAAAGCGGCGGATAGGTCGAGGAGGATAAGGATGGAGTAGTGACCTTTGGATTTGGCAAGGAACAGGTCGTTGCAGACTTTAGATAGTGCCATTTCCGTCGAGTGTAGGGGGCGAAAGCCGGATTGAAGTGGATCGAGGATGGCGTGAGAGGATAGAAAATCGAGGCAGCGGCTGTGAACGGCTCGTTCAAGTATCTTGGAGAGGAAGGGTAGGAGGGAAATGGGGCGGTAGTTGGAGGGACAGGTAGGGTCAACTGATGGTTTTTGGAGGAGTGGTGTGACTACAGCATGCTTGAAGGTGTCAGGGACAGTTGCAGTGGAGAGAGAGAGGTTGAGGATATGACAGATGGGGGGGGGGGGGGGTGACCGTAGGAGTGATGGTGTTAGGTAAGATGGTGGGGATGGGGTCTGAGGAACAGGTGGTGCATTTCGAAGAGGAGAGAAGATAGGCGGTTTCCTCTTCGGTGATATCAGGAAAAGAGGAGGAGGCCTGGGTTGGTTGGTTGAGGGAGTGTGTTGTAGGGTGAGGAGGAGGAGAAGATGGTTTGGAGGTGAATTCGAGGTTGATTTTCTGCACCTTGTCGCGAAAGTAGTCCGCCAGTGCTTCAGGAGAGAGTGAGGGGGGTGGGGTGGGAGCAGAGGGCACTTTGAGGAGGGAGTTAAGGGTGGCGAAGAGACGACGGGGGTTAGAACTGAGGGAGTTGGTCAATTGGGTGTAATAGTCCTGTTTGGCGAGGAATAGGGAGGACTGGAAGGAGGATAACATGAATTTATAATGAATGAAATCGGTGTGGGTGCGAGATTTCCTCCAGAGGCGTTCAGCCAATCGGGCGCAGGAGCAAAGGTATCGGGTGCAAGGGGTCAGCCAGGGCTGGGGATTAGTACGCCTCATGGGACGGGAGATGGATGGTGCAAGGGCATCGAGAGCAGAGGAGAGGGTGGCATTGTATGTGGAGACAGTCTTGTTGACAGTCTCGGAGGACATAATAGAAGGGAGGAGATCAGAGATAGTAGAGGATAAGGTGGGAGGGTCAACCGCCTGGAGATTCCTAGAAGTAGTGGTTAGTATTGGGGGGGACTGAGGGGGAGGGTGATGAAGTGTGAAGGTGATCAGGTGATGCAAACAGAGTTTCTGCTGTGTCTAGCAGGTACAGTAATTTTTAATGCTGTTTTGCTGATTTAAAAATTTTATGTTATATGTTCATAGGAGAAGCTTTAAAATAAAATACAATTTTGTCAAATTTAAAAAAATGACACACATAGGCATTAAAACTTTTGCAAGTATTTTTATAGAGGACTCTCTTTATTGTCATCATAAAGAAAAAGGCAGGCATCTAGCGCTCCAATGAAAACCACAATGCAGCACTGGAAATAACAAAGCAGCTTCTGCAGTACTGACAAATATATTTTGTCACAGACCCTTGAAAATTCCACCAGCCCCCTACAACTCCTCTTAGACCTTCTTCGCTCCCTCCCCGCACCCCCCACCCCCATCCCCTTACAAGACAGAAGGCAAATCTACTTTGGTATTGTTTTTGACAAATGGAGATGGCTGCAGCAGGGGGACCGGCTTCAACTTCATAGTCATACCGTCTCATGTGGACCAGATAAGCTCATCCCATGTCCCCTCATTTAACCTCAAGGTGATAGCGATAAGAGTTTTCATTTTGGCACAGTATAAGTCATCACAAGAACAAAATATAAGAAAACCAAAGGATTGCATAAGGAGCTTATAGCCCATATTTTTATTTGGAGTTATAAAACCACTTACCCCTGAAACATGTTCCAAAACAGAATAATCCATTTGTGTATCTAAAAGGCAAACTTCTACAAATATATTCCATCGTCTTTATAAACACCAGGCTTCCCAAGGCAGATTACAACCAGTTAAGATGAACCCATCAGGAAACAGAATATTCTCCGAGGACAAGCAGGCTGCTTGTTTTCACTGATGGGTTGATGTCCGAAGGCAGCCCCAGGTCCGGAAATCTTCCTAGCAACAAAGCTTGCTAGAGCCCTCGCACGCACATGCGTGCACCACGCATGTGTGAGCACCACGCATGTGCAGCCGTCTTCCCGCCCGTAGCGCGAGCGTACAGACTCAGTCTCTTTTTTTCTGTGGTCAGGGTGGCTGTTTTTCGGCTGCTATGCGCCTCAGAAGAGAGCCCTCTTCAGCGATGTAGCGTTTTTCGCTTTTTTCTTGTTTCTTGTACGAGTGCACTTGTGTTCGTTTTCTAAAAAATAAAAAAAAAGAACCCAAAACAAACTTTCTTTTAATTCTTAGTTTGTCCCTGTAAGTTTTCTTTCATTTTCGGGTGCGGCCTTGTTGGCCGCCCGTACGGTTTTTCTCCCTTTTTTGTGCCCTTCTTTGGCACCATCGCGGGTTTTGATTTCGCCACCGCTGTTTTTCTCTCAATGACATTGAAGATTGCCAGCAGCTTCAAGAAGTGCACGCAGTGCAGCCGGGCAATCTCTGTCATTGATCCACACGCTTCGTGTATTCAGTGTCTTGGGGCTGGTCATCGCCCCAACGCCTGTACTCTGTGTCTTAGCCTTAAAAAGCGGACACAGGTGTTGAGATTAGCCCAGTGGGAACGTCTGTTTCGAGCTGTGCCCGGTCCTTTGGAGTTGACGTCGGCAGCGGTACCGAGGTCTTCGGGGACAGTGTCGATGGCGGCACCGGAGAGTGCATTGACATCAGGAGCGCAGGTAATGGCTGTCCAGAGACCATCTCACGCTGGCAGCAGTGAACCATTGAGTGGGTCTCCACCTGCCTCAAGGGCGCCTGCGGTACAGGCCCATCGGGACTGAGCTCTTTCGGACCCGACCCCAAGGAGGCGTGTGGATTCCACGTCCTCCTCGTCAGTACCGGGGGGGGGGGGGGTACCGGTGACGTGCTTCCCGTCACGGTACCGAGAACTGCGGGACGCCGAAGGATTCGGCACCCGTGAAACGTCGACGCCGGGAGGACCTCTCACCCTCCATTCAGGAGGTGTCGATGCGCCGGTCTCCGGTCAGCCCGGTACCGCCTCCTCGCCCTAGGCAGATTCTGGCTTCGTCTCCTGTACCGATCCCACAGCCTTGTCGACAGACACTCTAGACGAGCGACTCCGAGCCATTCTTCCACAGATTCCTTATCATCAGCAGCAGATGAATCCATTACGAATGGGATGTATCAAAGCAATCCCTAGATAGGGTGGGAACAGGCCACACCATGCGCAAGCACTTGTGTTGCAAAACGCGCATCCCTCCTGGTGGCCACATCCAGCCTGTAATGTCGGGCAAATGAGAGTTTAGAGGCCCACATTGCTGCACTACATATCTTTTGAAGAGAGAGTGCTCCTGTTTCAGCCCAAGAAGAGGAAATCGCTCTTGTGGAATGTGCCTTAAAGGCGTCAGGCGGAGGCTGGCCACACACACAGCAGATATGCAGAAAAAATAGCTTCCTTAAGCCAACGGGTAGTGTAGCTTTAGACGCTGGAGACCCTCTGCGAGGACCTGACAAAAAACAAAACGGTGATCAGAGGTACTGAAAGCATTTGACATTCGCAGATACTGCAACAGAGCCCTGCGTACATCCAGAAGGTGCAACTGCCCAAAGGATTCCGGAAACTCCTCCCTAGAAAAGGAAGGCAAGAAAATAGGCTGGTTTAGGTGAAACGCTGAAACCACCTTAGGCAGGAAGAAAGGCACAGTACGTAATTTTGACTCCGGACTCTGAGAACTGCAGAAATGGGTCTCGATAGGTCAGCGCCTGGAGCTCAGACACCCGTCTCGCCGATGTAATGGCCACCAAAAAGACCGTCTTTAGGGTCACATCCTTCTCCGAAGCTCGCATAAGCGGCTTGAAGGGCGAACACTGAAGAGCCTTTAATACTAGCCCCAGGTTCCAGGCCGGACAAGGGGCCCGCACGAGAGGACGGAGCCAAAGCACCCCTCTAAAAAAAACGTGCAATGTTCGGATAAGCAGCCAGGGAGAGGCCAGCCACCTTCCCCCGAAAACATGCCAAGGCTGCCACTTGAACACGCAGGGAATTATAGGCCAAGCCTTTTTATAAACCATCCTGCAAAAAGTCAAGTATCGGCGAGACAGAAGCCTGCATGGGTGTGATGGCTTTAGAAGCACACCCAGCCTCAAACTGGTGCCAGATCTGAGCATAAGCAATGGAAGTGGAACGCTTGCGGGCCAGCAAGAGAGTGGAGATAACCTTGTTTGAATAGCCCTTGTCTCTCAATTGCGCCCTCTCAATAGCCATGCCGTAAAACCAAAGCGGCAGGGATCCTCCATTGTCACCGGACCCTGCGACAACAGGTTCGGTACCAGAGGCAAAGGAAGGGGAGCCTCCACCAGAATCCGCCGGAGGTCCACATACCACGGCCGCCTGGGCCAATCCGGGGCAATGAGGACCACCACTCCTTCATGTAGCCGAATTCGCAGGAGGACTCGCCCTAGGCATCCAACTTCTCCAAGCGAGGATCTCTCCATCTGCTGAAAAAGCACGGGACTTTGGCATTTGCGCTTGACGCCATAAGATCCGCTATGGGCGTCCCTCATTTGGGACAGATCTGAAAGAACACTTCGTCTGCCAGTTCCCACTCCGCTGGGTCAACTTGATGCCTGCTTAGATAATCGCCTTGCACGTTGCTCTGACCTGCAATGTAAGCTGCTGACAGAAACTGCACATGTAGCTCGGCCCAGTGGCAAATCTGCGCGGCCAGTGCTCTGCACTGAGTGCCGCCTTGTCAATTTATGTAGGCCACTGCTGTCGTCTGACAGAACTCTGACAGCCAGTCCCTCCAGGGTCGTGTGAAAGGCCAGAAGCGCTTGGAATATCGCTCTCAGCTCCAAGGATTAATGGACCACTCCGATTACTCCGGTGTCCACAGACCCTGGGCATGCCTTCCCTGGCAATGTGCTCCCCAGCCATTCAGGCTGGCATCTGCTACCACCAGGCACCAATCAGGAAGTGCTAGCGGCATTCCTCGCTGCAGCATGCTGACTGATAGCCACCACTCTATACTGAATTGGGCCGCAGGGAGCCACGTGACTCTGCGCTGATAATCCTGAGACATTGGAGACCATAGTTGAAGCAGGGATTGCAGTACTGAGACCACTCTGGCTGTTACATGATGAGCCAGTCATCGAGGTGCGGGTGAACCCGGATACCCTCTCGCCAGAGAAAGGCAGCTACTACCAACATTACCTTGGAAAAGGTCCGGGGAGCTGTGGCGAGGCCAAAAGGCAAGGCCCGAAACTGGAAATGCTTTCCCAACACCACAAACCGGAAAAACGGTTGGTACGGGGGCCAAATAGGAATGTGCAAGTAAGCTTCTTTCAGGTCCAGAGACATGAGAAATTCTCCTGGCTGTACCGCCACAATGACGGAGCGCAGGGTATCCATGCGAAAATGTCGCACTCTGAGAGCCTCGTTGACTGACCTTAAGTCAAGGATCGGTCGGAAAGACCCGCCTTTTCGAGGCACCACAAAGTAAATGGAGTAGCGACCGCAGTCGCGTTCAGCAGGAGGCACAGGGATCACCGCTCCAAGGTGCAACAAGACTTGTAAGGTCTTCCCTACCGCCGCCCGTTTGATGGCAGTACCGCATCGGGACTCCACAAACACGTCTATCACCGGGACGCTGCATTCCAATCGGTACCCTTCTCTGATCAGGTCCAAGACCCACTGATCTGAGGAAATCTTGGTGCATTCCTCGAGAGAGAGGGAAACCCATCCTCCTACTGCAGGAATCGAGGAATGAACCGGTGCGCCATCATTGAGAGGGCCACCGTTGCACTCCAGGCTGAGAACCGACCGCTGTGGAACGCTTGTCTGAGCGAAAGGAGTTCCTCTGCTGAAAACGGGCACGTTGAGAAACCCCAGCAGAGCACCCCGGGTGATACCTGCGAGCTTCACAGAAGCGAGGTCTTGAAGAGGAGGGCCACACAGCACCCTTGGAAGAAGGCCGCGGCCTATCCTCGGGTAAGCGCTGGGGTTAAGGGTCCCCCACGGCTTTCACAATCTTCTCCAGCTCCTCTACGAATAACAGGTGGCCCCGAAAAGGAAGTTTCACCCGCCTGTGCTTAGAGGCCATATCAGCCACCCAATGCCGTAGCCATAGAAGGCGGCGGGCCACAACCGCCCTAGACATCTGTTTAGCCGAAGCCCTGATCAGATCAGAGGGCATAAGCTAAAAATGACAGGGCCGACTCCATCCACGGTACAACCTCAGAGTGGGACTCCGCACCATCCGTGGGCTGTGCCACTTCCTGTTGTAACCAAGAGAGGGAGGCCCGGGCAGCATAAGAACTGCATATAGACGCCCTTAAGGCAAGGCCCGAGATTTCAAATGACTGTTTCAATGTGGATAAAAGCCACCGGTCCTGAATGTCTTTCAGGGCAACCCCGCCCTCTACGGGGAGGGTGGTCTTTTTAGTCACCGCTGTGACCAGTGCGTCCACTTTAGGCATCCCCAAAGGGGCCAAGTGCTCCTCACTTAGAGGGAAAAACTGACCCATAGCCCTGGCCACTTTCAAAGGCCCTTCGGGTTCAGACCAATGAGCTGAAATAAGCTCTTGGATGGAGTCATGCACAGGAAAGGCTCGAGCAGGCTTCTTAGTACTCACCATCCCCGGATCCCCAGAGAAGTCCTCGCCCTTGGCAGGATCATCAATAGAGAGGGCCTGCAAGGCGGCAGAAATGAGCGCTGGCAGCTCATCGCGGTGAAAAATCCTCACCGCATTGGGATCATCCAGATCATGGCAAACCAGTACTTTCCTCTGGCTCTTCAGACCAAGAGGCCCTGCCAGAACCCTCAGAATCCCCACAGCCCGACCACGGGGGGAGGGGGGGGGGAGGGAAGTGCACCACTCTCCGACGGGGAATTTACCCGTCAATGTTTTGCGTCCTTCCAACACTCGGGGGAATCAGCCAGCCCCAGGCTATCAACACCCGGGGGGAAACCAGGTAGCATCGTAGTGGCAGACACATGCGGCAGAGCTCTTTTCAGCATTAAAAGCACAAACTCCGGGGAGAAACACTCACCCTGACCCTCCGTCTCCAAATCAGGAGAAACGGGAACTGGAGCTCCTCTGGTAGCCTCTAACTGAGGCGTCCCTCTGCCCTCAGACCAGGGGTGTGTCTGAGGTTCGGCGGTAGGGGGGGCAGGGGCTAGAGTGAGGGTGCACATTATAGCCCCCCCTACTGCCGTTAACCCTCCCCCGCCTTCCGCCGTCAACCCTTTCCCCGCCTACCGCCGTCACCTACCCCCGAAGTCCGCTTCCTCCTGCTGGTTTTTTAAAATATTTACTTCAGCTGGCGGGGGACCCCAACCACCGCCAGCCCAGCCGAGGTCTTGTTTAAGTTCTTCATCCTCGTGCTGTGAAAGCTGCATCCTTCCAGTTGGACGGAGTCTGACGTCGCAGCACGTTGTACGTGCAGGACGTCAACGTGCTGCGACGTCAGACTCCATCCAACTGGAAGGATGCAGCTTTCACAGCACGAGGATGAAGAACTTAAACAAGACCTCGGCTGGGCTGGCGGTGGTTGGGGTCCCCCGCCAGCTGAAGTAAATATTTTAAAAAACCAGCAGGAGGAAGCGGACTTCGGGGGTAAGTCACGGCGGTAGGCGGGGAAAGGGTTGACGGCGGAAGGCGGGGGAGGGTTAACAGCAGTAGGGGGGTCCAGGGCGAAATCTGCAGGGGCCCAGGCCCCTGTGGCCCCACGCAGATACGCCCCTGCCTCAGACTCCTCAGCATCTTTAATAGAAATTACTTAACCTTCACCACTCAAAGTCTGCAATGCAAGTCAGCCCCCGACCACAACAAACCCACAAAAACCTCCATCCCCATCAAACAGGGAGTAAAGTGGTGGGGCGTCAGGTTGGACTCACGGATCCCTTCAGTTCCCAATTCACAAACTGCAGAGCCAATTGGTCGGATGTGAAGGAGATCCATTTCCCCTCATGCTGTATTTTCAAAGCAGCTGGGTATGGTAGCATAAAGCAGGCTTTCTTGCCAATCAGCGCTGTGCAGATCGGGTGTAATTTCCGCCTTTTTTCTTGTACGCTAGCTGAATAGTCCTGAAAAATTCTGATCTGGTCCCCTGCGTAGGTTAAGGACTCTCTTTTCAATCGATAGCCCTGCAGGATTTCTTCCTTATGGATATAATTATGAACTTTAATGATGACCACTCTCGGGCGCTGGCTGTTCTGCTGTGGCCTCCCAGTCCTTTGCGCCCTTTCAATGCAGAAAGGTCCTCTGCTGTCGTCGGATAGCGCAAATCCCTTTGGGAGCCATTCCTTGAGTACAGTACCCAGGTTCTTGTCTGAAATAGTTTCAGGCAGTCCTACCAGTCTAAGGTTGCTGCGCTGTTTTCCAGCTCATCCATTATTTCTGCTTGGTGAGCCAGTGTAGCTTTGAGGCCTTTTACTTCCGGTTCCCACCGCTGCCATGAATCCTCCAAATCGGACACCCATTTTTCTGCCTCCGCGGTACAACTCACAAGGTCTGCTAGCAATCCATCAAATTTCACCAGCCACCCCTCCAGTGCGGCGAAGCGCGGTTCCAGCGCTGTGCCCACCGCGGAAGCAAGCTGTGTCAGCTGGTGGGCCGAGAACTCCGCCTCACTGCGCGGAGACCTGGCCGCCATCTTAGAATTGCTCCCAGGTGCCGCCATTTTATCTTTCTCGCTTTTCGCGCTTTTTCTCGTCGTTCCAGATGGCATGGATACGAGGAACTGTTCCATGCAAACTTTACTGATCCGGAGGAGTCCAGGTACCTTGTTGTGGCGTGTTTGAAGGTTCGTGGCGGGCAAGGATCGAGTGGGAACCTCGGAGGAGTTCTAAAACATGTCTACTGCTCCCTCCGCATCACGTGACCTCATGCTCCCTGGATTTAAAAAGGATGCTTATACCCACATCCCAATACTGCCAGCTCACAAGCAGTATCTTCGATTCCATCTGGGAACACAGCATTTTCAGTATTGTATGCTACCCTTTGGGCTCGCCTCTGCGCCACGAGTGTTTACAAAATGCCTGGTAGTGGTTGCGGTGTCGCTGCCGAAGCTGGGAGTGCATATGTTCCCATATCTCAACGATTGGCTGGTGAAGAGCACCTCGGAGGCAGGAGCTCTACAGTCCATGCAGGTGACTATTCAACTTCTGGAGCTACTGGGGTTTGTGATAAATTACCCGAAGTCCCATCTCCGCCCAGTCGAGTCACTCAAATTCATAGGAGCTCTGCTGAATTCACAGACGGCCCATGCCTATCTCCCCAAAGCGCGGGCGGAGAATCTCCTGTCCCTCGCCTCCCGGGCCAGAGCGTCTCAGCAGATCACAGCTCGGCAGATGTTGAGACTCCTGGGCCATATGGCCTCTACAGTCCATGTGACTCCCATGGTTCGTCTTCACATGAGATCAGCTCAATGGACCCTAGCTTCCCAGTGGTATCAGGCTGCGGGGAATCTAGAGGATGCAATCCAACTGCCCACCAGTTTTCGCAATTCACTCCACTGGTGGACGATTCGGTCCAATTTGACTTTGGGACGCCCTTTCCAAATTCCTCAGCCGCAAAAAGTGCTAACGACGGATGCAGCTCTCCTGGGGTGGGGAGCCCATGTCGATGGGCTTCACACTCAAGTACTATGGTCCCTCCAGGAATAAGGTCTGCAGATCAACCTCCTGGAGTTGAGAGTGGTCTGGAATGCGCTATGGGCTTTTTCAGAGATCGGCTGTCCTTTGAAGTTATCCAAATTCGGACAGACAATCAGGTTGCGATGTATTACATCAACAAGCGGGGAGCACCGGATCTTGCCCCCTGTGTCAGGAAGCCATCGGGATGTGGCGCTGTGCTCGCCGGCACAGCATGCTTCTCCAAGCCACATACCTGGCAGGTGTAAACAACAGTCTGGCCGACAGGTTGAGCAGAATTTTGCAACCACACAAATGGTCGCTCAATTTGAGCGTGGAACGCAAGATCTTCCGGGAGTGGGGCACCCCCTCGGTGGATCTTTTCACCACTCAGGCCAACCACAAGCTGCCTCAGTTCTGTTCCAGGCTTCAGGCCCACGACAGGCTAGCGTCGGACGCCTTCATCCTGCATTGGGGGAACGGCCTTCTGTACGTGTATCCTCCCATACCTTTGCTGGGGAAGACTTTGCTGAAACTCAAGCAGGACCACGGCACCATGTTTCTGATTGCGCCCTTTTGGCCCCATCAGATCTGGTTCCCTCTTCTTCTGGAGTTGTCTTCAGAAGAACTGTGGAGATCGGAGTGTTTTCCAACCCTCATCACTCAGAACGATCTGAAGTACTTGACCTGGAAGGTCATTTTCTTGGTGGCTGTTACTTCAGCTCGTAGAGTCAGTGAGCTTCAAGCTTTGGTAGCCCATGCTCCCTATATCAAATTCCATCATAACAGAGTAGTCCTCCACACTCACCCTAAGTTCCTGCCAAAGGTGGTGTCGGAGTTGCATCTGAACTAGTCAATTGTCTTGCCAACATTTTTTCCCCGTCCGCATACCCGCCCTGCTGAACGTCAGTTGCACACATTGGACTGCAACAGAGCATTGGCCTTCTATCTGGAGCGGACAAGCCCCCACAGACAGTCCGCCCAAATGTTTGTTTCTTTTGACCCCAATAGAAAGGGGATTGATGTCGGGAAATGCACCATCTCAAATTGGCTAGCAGATTGCATTTCCTTCACTTATGCCCAAGCTGGGCTGACTCTGGAGGGTCATGTCACAGCTCATAGTGTTCGAGCCATGGCAGCGTCAGTGGCCCACTTTGAAGTCAGCCACTATTGAAGAGATTTGCAAGGCTGCGACGTGATCATCAGTCCACACATTCACATCTCATTACTGGCTCCAGCAGGATACCAGACATGACAGTCGGTTTGGGCAGTCGGTGCTGAAGAATCTGTTCGGGGGTTTAGAATCCAACTCCACTCCCCTAGGCCCTGTTTTATTCTGTTCAGGCTGCACTCTCAGTTAGTTGTTCTTCGTAAGTCAATTACTGTTATGTCCTCGCCGTTGCAAGGGCCAATTGACCCAGTTTGTTGTTTTGAGTGAGCCTGGGTGCTAGGCATACCCCACATGTGAGAACAAGCAGCCTGCTTGTCCTTGGAGAAAGCGAAAGATACATACCTGTAGCAGGTATTCTCCAAGGACAGCAGGCTGATTGTTCTCACCAACCCTCCTTCCTCCCCTTTGGAGTTGTACTTCTTCCTCTAATTTTGCTATTCACTTAACTGTGTGGGAGCGGTCGCACACAGGCGGGAAGACAGCTGCACATATGCATTGGGCGTGCCCCGCGCGCGGGACCTCCCGCGAGACTTTTGAAGTTTGCTAGGGAAACTCTTCCGGTTGGAGGGGGCTGCCGTGGACGTCACCCACATGTGAGAACAATCAGCCAGCTGTCCTCGGAGAATACCTGCTACAGATATGTATCTTTCGCTTTATTCAATATCACAATTCCTCCTGTACAGCCACATAACAACTTTTTAGGGTGAATAGTGTTCACAATTATCGAACAGATAGAGATAAGAGATTTCTGTTTTGGTACAGTATAAGTCATGACACGAACAGAACATAAGAAAACCTATGGACTGCATTAGGGGCTTCTAGCTCATTTAGGCCCTCTTGATCCAAAGCCCCACGCTGTTCCGAACAGCGCTCTAAAAATAGCGCTGGAACAGCGCAGGGCTTTACTGCATACTGTAGATGATCAAAGATAATGCATGCAAATCTAAGCAGCGCAATTATCTTTGATTATCATGTAGAAGTGCGGGCGAATTGTGCCGAGCATGCGCTCAGCACAATCCTCCCGCACTTGTTTGACAGGTCTGGGCTGTCAAAAGCCCAAACCTGTCAAACAGCCTGCCCCGAGGCCCGAACAACGGGGGCTGGAGGTCCGGTGGGTCCCCAGCCCCCCCCCTCAAACCTCCAGAAAATGTCATGGCCGCCGGCGGCCAAACCCTCTCCCACCCAGCGACAGGGGGTGGGGGCTGGAGGTCCGGTGGACCTCCAGCCCACCCCAACTCCTCCCCCCCAGCGTTCTCCTTTCAATCCCTGGTGGTCCGTGGTGACAACCCCCCTCCCAGCCCCCCTACCTTTCGTTGGAGGAGGGACGCAGCCTGCCTCCCTCCTCTTCCAGTCGACGCCGCTGCCGCAAAATGGCGGCGCCCCGCCCCGCACATCCCAGGATGCAATGAGCGGGGCTGGGCGCCACCATTTTGCGACGGCGGCGTCGACTGGGAGGCAGGCTGCGTCCCTCCTCCAACGAAAGGTAGGGGGGCTGGGAGGGGGGTTGTCACCACGGACCACCAAGGATTGAAAGGAGAACGTTGGGGGGGGAGGAGTTGGAGTGGGCTGGAGGTCCACCGGACCTCCAGCCCCCACCCCCTGTCGCTGGGTGGGAGAGCGTTTGGCCGGAGGCGGCCACTTCACAATTTCTGGGTGTTTTGGGGGGGGGGTGGTTGGAGACCCACCGGATCTCCAGCCCTCCCTGAACATGGGGGGGGGGGGGGATCATCGGGGGGGGGGGGGGGCCGGACCTCCAGCCCCCTGTTCGCGTTTGCTTTGGGGGGAACGGGGGCCTGCCAGCATACAACTGCATGCTGGACAGGGCTCACCATTCCTCCCCAATGATCCGCAAAATATAACGCCAGCTCGGAACTGGCGTTGATTTTGGCGCGCTGGACGCTGATCATTGGGGGATGAATGCATTAAGCGCTGATTAGCATGCATTTGCAAGCTACTTGTGCTAAGAGCCCTCAAGTGCGTTGTTTCAGGCGCTCGAGGGCTCTGATCATGGGTCGGCAGCAAACTCTGCCGCTAGTATGGCGTTAACAGCCTCTAGCGCCGGAGTTTGCTTTTGATCATGAGGGCCTTAGTTATGTTTAAGCAAAAGAGATCTGCATGAAATAAAATATTTATTTTTCTTTTGAGTTATAAAATCACTTGTCCCTGAAATATGCCTAAAAATAGAATAATCCATTTGTATATCTAAAATGTCAACATCTACATGACAGATGAGATGAAGATGTGATTCCATGTGCTCCAATTAAAAGAGAGTTTTTTATTGTTTTGGTGAACTAAAATGGTGGCATGCTCAGTCTAGTCCAGGCAAGCTCCACCTACTGGCTTTAGTGGTCTACATAGGAAGAACCCGTATCCTGTTTTATTCAACCTCCGAGAAAAACAGATCCTGCTAAGTCCCGCCCCCTGTGACGTGACATTACCTTCCTGCGGAGAGGAACCAGTACGGGGGCTCGCACCTTTTAAGGTGGACAAGATTGTGCGCAAATGGGAGGGTCAGGGAGAATAATCAATAATCTGTAGCGCTAAATAGAATCAACAGAAAAAAGAAAAAAAAATTCGTGTAATACATGTAAAATGTCCGTATGTAAACGACTGCCGAAAAAAAAATTAACTTTGAAAAGGTTTGTGATCGAATCCGGGAAGATCCAGAGGACCCCGCTGTATCCGGTTTTTACACCGTCCCTCCTGGTGTATTTTTGATCTGCAGGGCCGCACACGGCCAGATCCTGGTGTATGTTGCAATGTCAGGGGCCACAAGCACCAGGATCCTTGTTTATTTCGCACAGGAGGGCGAAAAAGACCAGGATCTTGGTGTATTTGGGTTCAGATGGACAGCATACCTCTAGATCCTGGTGTATTTTTGATCTGCAGGGCCGCATACTGCAGGATCCTGGTCTGTTTGCAATGTCAGGGGCCACAAGCACCAGGATCCTTGTTTATTTCGCACAGGAGGGCGAAAAAGACCAGGATCTGGGTGTATTTGGGTTCAGATGGACAGCATACCTCTAGATCCTGGTGTATTTTTGATCTGCAGGGCCGCATACTGCAGGATCCTGGTCTGTTTGCAATGTCAGGGGCCACAAGCACCAGGATCCTTGTTTATTTCGCACAGGAGGGCGAAAAAGACCAGGATCTGGGTGTATTTGGGTTCAGATGGACAGCATACCTCTAGATCCTGGTGTATTTTTGATTGGAAAGCCCGCATACTGCAGGATCCTGGTCTGTTTGCAATGTCAGGGGCCACAAGCACCAGGATCCTTGTTTATTTCGCACAGGAGGGCGAAAAAGACCAGGATCTGGGTGTATTTGGGTTCAGATGGACAGCATACCTCTAGATCCTGGTGTATTTTTAATCTGCAGGGCCGCACACGGCCAGATCTTGGTGTATGTTGCAATGTCAGGGGCCACAAGTACCAGGATCCTTGTTTATTTCGCACAGGAGGGCGAAAAAGACCAGGATCTGGGTGTATTTGGGTTCAGATGGACAGCATTCCTCTAGATCCTGGTGTATTTTTAATCTGCAGGGCCGCACACGGCCAGATCCTGGTGTATGTTGCAATGTCAGGGGCCACAAGCACCAGGATCCTTGTTTATTTCGCACAGGAGGGCGAAAAAGACCAGGATCTTGGTGTATTTGGGTTCAGATGGACAGCATACCTCTAGATCCTGGTGTATTTTTGATCTGCAGGGCCGCATACTGCAGGATCCTGGTCTGTTTGCAATGTCAGGGGCCACAAGCACCAGGATCCTTGTTTATTTCGCACAGGAGGGCGAAAAAGACCAGGATCTGGGTGTATTTGGGTTCAGATGGACAGCATACCTCTAGATCCTGGTGTATTTTTGATCTGCAGGGCCGCATACTGCCGGATCCTGGTCTGTTTGCAATGTCAGGGGCCACAAGCACCAGGATCCTTGTTTATTTCGCACAGGAGGGCGAAAAAGACCAGGATCTGGGTGTATTTGGGTTCAGATGGACAGCATACCTCTAGATCCTGGTGTATTTTTGATTGGAAAGCCCGCATACTGCAGGATCCTGGTCTGTTTGCAATGTCAGGGGCCACAAGCACCAGGATCCTTGTTTATTTCGCACAGGAGGGCGAAAAAGACCAGGATCTGGGTGTATTTGGGTTCAGATGGACAGCATACCTCTAGATCCTGGTGTATTTTTGATTGGAAAGCCCGCATACTGCAGGATCCTGGTCTGTTTGCAATGTCAGGGGCCACAAGCACCAGGATCCTTGTTTATTTCGCACAGGAGGGCGAAAAAGACCAGGATCTGGGTGTATTTGGGTTCAGATGGACAGCATACCTCTAGATCCTGGTGTATTTTTAATCTGCAGGGCCGCACACGGCCAGATCTTGGTGTATGTTGCAATGTCAGGGGCCACAAGTACCAGGATCCTTGTTTATTTCGCACAGGAGGGCGAAAAAGACCAGGATCTGGGTGTATTTGGGTTCAGATAGACAGCATACCTCTAGATCCTGGTGTATTTTTGATCTGCAGGGCCGCATACTGCAGGATCCTGGTCTGTTTGCAATGTCAGGGGCCACAAGCACCAGGATCCTTGTTTATTTCGCACAGGAGGGCGAAAAAGACCAGGATCTGGGTGTATTTGGGTTCAGATGGACAGCATACCTCTAGATCCTGGTGTATTTTTGATTGGAAAGCCCGCATACTGCAGGATCCTGGTCTGTTTGCAATGTCAGGGGCCACAAGCACCAGGATCCTTGTTTATTTCGCACAGGAGGGCGAAAAAGACCAGGATCTGGTGTATTTGGGTTCAGATGGACAGCATACCTCTAGATCCTGGTGTATTTTTGATTGGAAAGCCCGCATACTGCAGGATCCTGGTCTGTTTGCAATGTCAGGGGCCACAAGCACCAGGATCCTTGTTTATTTCGCACAGGAGGGCGAAAAAGACCAGGATCTGGGTGTATTTGGGTTCCGATGGACAGCATACCTCTAGATCCTGGTGTATTTTTGATCTGCAGGGCCGCATACTGCAGGATCCTGGTCTGTTTGCAATGTCAGGGGCCACAAGCACCAGGATCCTTGTTTATTTCGCACAGGAGGGCGAAAAAGACCAGGATCTGGGTGTATTTGGGTTCAGATGGACAGCATACCTCTAGATCCTGGTGTATTTTTGATCTGCAGGGCCGCACACGGCCAGATCCTGGTGTATGTTGCAATGTCAGGGGCCACAAGTACCAGGATCCTTGTTTATTTCGCACAGGAGGGCGAAAAAGACCAGGATCTTGGTGTATTTGGGTTCAGATGGACAGCATACCTCTAGATCCTGGTGTATTTTTGATCTGCAGGGCCGCATACTGCAGGATCCTGGTCTGTTTGCAATGTCAGGGGCCACAAGCACCAGGATCCTTGTTTATTTCGCGCAGGAGGGCGAAAAAGACCAGGATCTGGGTGTATTTGGGTTCAGATGGACAGCATACCTCTAGATCCTGGTGTATTTTTAATCTGCAGGGCCGCACACGGCCAGATCTTGGTGTATGTTGCAATGTCAGGGGCCACAAGTACCAGGATCCTTGTTTATTTCGCACAGGAGGGCGAAAAAGACCAGGATCTGGGTGTATTTGGGTTCAGATGGACAGCATTCCTCTAGATCCTGGTGTATTTTTAATCTGCAGGGCCGCACACGGCCAGATCCTGGTGTATGTTGCAATGTCAGGGGCCACAAGCACCAGGATCCTTGTTTATTTCGCACAGGAGGGCGAAAAAGACCAGGATCTGGGTGTATTTGGGTTCAGATGGACAGCATACCTCTAGATCCTGGTGTATTTTTGATCTGCAGGGCCGCATACTGCAGGATCCTGGTCTGTTTGCAATGTCAGGGGCCACAAGCACCAGGATCCTTGTTTATTTCGCACAGGAGGGCGAAAAAGACCAGGATCTGGGTGTATTTGGGTTCAGATGGACAGCATACCTCTAGATCCTGGTGTATTTTTGATCTGCAGGGCCGCATACTGCAGGATCCTGGTCTGTTTGCAATGTCAGGGGCCACAAGCACCAGGATCCTTGTTTATTTCGCACAGGAGGGCGAAAAAGACCAGGATCTGGGTGTATTTGGGTTCAGATGGACAGCATACCTCTAGATCCTGGTGTATTTTTGATTGGAAAGCCCGCATACTGCAGGATCCTGGTCTGTTTGCAATGTCAGGGGCCACAAGCACCAGGATCCTTGTTTATTTCGCACAGGAGGGCGAAAAAGACCAGGATCTGGGTGTATTTGGGTTCAGATGGACAGCATACCTCTAGATCCTGGTGTATTTTTGATTGGAAAGCCCGCATACTGCAGGATCCTGGTCTGTTTGCAATGTCAGGGGCCACAAGCACCAGGATCCTTGTTTATTTCGCACAGGAGGGCGAAAAAGACCAGGATCTGGGTGTATTTGGGTTCAGATGGACAGCATACCTCTAGATCCTGGTGTATTTTTGATCTGCAGGGCCGCACACGGCCAGATCCTGGTGTATGTTGCAATGTCAGGGGCCACAAGTACCAGGATCCTTGTTTATTTCGCACAGGAGGGCGAAAAAGACCAGGATCTTGGTGTATTTGGGTTCAGATGGACAGCATACCTCTAGATCCTGGTGTATTTTTGATCTGCAGGGCCGCATACTGCAGGATCCTGGTCTGTTTGCAATGTCAGGGGCCACAAGCACCAGGATCCTTGTTTATTTCGCACAGGAGGGCGAAAAAGACCAGGATCTGGGTGTATTTGGGTTCAGATGGACAGCATACCTCTAGATCCTGGTGTATTTTTGATCTGCAGGGCCGCATACTGCAGGATCCTGGTCTGTTTGCAATGTCAGGGGCCACAAGCACCAGGATCCTTGTTTATTTCGCACAGGAGGGCGAAAAAGACCAGGATCTGGGTGTATTTGGGTTCAGATGGACAGCATACCTCTAGATCCTGGTGTATTTTTAATCTGCAGGGCCGCACACGGCCAGATCTTGGTGTATGTTGCAATGTCAGGGGCCACAAGTACCAGGATCCTTGTTTATTTCGCACAGGAGGGCGAAAAAGACCAGGATCTGGGTGTATTTGGGTTCAGATGGACAGCATTCCTCTAGATCCTGGTGTATTTTTAATCTGCAGGGCCGCACACGGCCAGATCCTGGTGTATGTTGCAATGTCAGGGGCCACAAGCACCAGGATCCTTGTTTATTTCGCACAGGAGGGCGAAAAAGACCAGGATCTTGGTGTATTTGGGTTCAGATGGACAGCATACCTCTAGATCCTGGTGTATTTTTGATCTGCAGGGCCGCATACTGCAGGATCCTGGTCTGTTTGCAATGTCAGGGGCCACAAGCACCAGGATCCTTGTTTATTTCGCACAGGAGGGCGAAAAAGACCAGGATCTGGGTGTATTTGGGTTCAGATGGACAGCATACCTCTAGATCCTGGTGTATTTTTGATCTGCAGGGCCGCATACTGCAGGATCCTGGTCTGTTTGCAATGTCAGGGGCCACAAGCACCAGGATCCTTGTTTATTTCGCACAGGAGGGCGAAAAAGACCAGGATCTGGGTGTATTTGGGTTCAGATGGACAGCATACCTCTAGATCCTGGTGTATTTTTGATTGGAAAGCCCGCATACTGCAGGATCCTGGTCTGTTTGCAATGTCAGGGGCCACAAGCACCAGGATCCTTGTTTATTTCGCACAGGAGGGCGAAAAAGACCAGGATCTGGGTGTATTTGGGTTCAGATGGACAGCATACCTCTAGATCCTGGTGTATTTTTAATCTGCAGGGCCGCACACGGCCAGATCTTGGTGTATGTTGCAATGTCAGGGGCCACAAGTACCAGGATCCTTGTTTATTTCGCACAGGAGGGCGAAAAAGACCAGGATCTGGGTGTATTTGGGTTCAGATGGACAGCATACCTCTAGATCCTGGTGTATTTTTAATCTGCAGGGCCGCACACGGCCAGATCCTGGTGTATGTTGCAATGTCAGGGGCCACAAGTACCAGGATCCTTGTTTATTTCGCACAGGAGGGCGAAAAAGACCAGGATCTGGGTGTATTTGGGTTCAGATGGACAGCATACCTCTAGATCCTGGTGTATTTTTGATCTGCAGGGCCGCATACTGCAGGATCCTGGTCTGGTTGCAATGTCAGGGGCCACAAGCACCAGGATCCTTGTTTATTTCGCACAGGAGGGCGAAAAAGACCAGGATCTGGGTGTATTTGGGTTCAGATGGACAGCATACCTCTAGATCCTGGTGTATTTTTAATCTGCAGGGCCGCATACTGCAGGATCCTGGTCTGTTTGCAATGTCAGGGGCCACAAGCACCAGGATCCTTGTTTATTTCGCACAGGAGGGCGAAAAAGACCAGGATCTGGGTGTATTTGGGTTCAGATGGACAGCATACCTCTAGATCCTGGTGTATTTTTGATTGGAAAGCCCGCATACTGCAGGATCCTGGTCTGTTTGCAATGTCAGGGGCCACAAGCACCAGGATCCTTGTTTATTTCGCACAGGAGGGCGAAAAAGACCAGGATCTGGTGTATTTGGGTTCAGATGGACAGCATACCTCTAGATCCTGGTGTATTTTTGATTGGAAAGCCCGCATACTGCAGGATCCTGGTCTGTTTGCAATGTCAGGGGCCACAAGCACCAGGATCCTTGTTTATTTCGCGCAGGAGGGCGAAAAAGACCAGGATCTGGGTGTATTTGGGTTCAGATGGACGGATCCCGCTGTATCCGGTTTTTACACTGTCCCGGGGGGTGACGGGACGGTGTAAAAGCCAGATCTGCGGGATCCCCGGGTTCTTCCGGATCCATGTACGACCTTAAAAACATCTGTGTTTTGATGGCCGCTCCGCTTCCGCTGCTGTTTATAATATGCAGTGTACAACATATTTCTGTTTAAAAGCTCGCTGTAACTTTTAAATGCCTTACAAGGTGGATGAGAAAAGACAAAATTGAATATCACAAAAACTTCAAAAATTATTGTAGCTAGTAGAAACATCAATTATAAATTCTGTAGTTTCTGCTCAGTTTTATTCAGTGTTCTATACCATACAGATGGCAGATTTCAGTGAGAATATTCTTTTTCCTGATCGGTTCATGTTAACTTCATGTTAACTGATTGTAATATGCCTTGAGAAGTCTGAGGTTTATAAAGACGATGGAATATGTGGGTAAGTCACGCCCCTGGCCACACCCCCTGTGACGTGCGTTGTCCTCTGGAGAGGAAGCAATGAAATTTACGCCCCTGGCCACGCCCCCTGTGACGTGACGTTGTCTTCTGGAGAGGAACCAATGAAATTTACGGCAGTACGGGGGCTCGCCCCTTTTAAGGTGGACGAGATTATGCGCAAATGGGAGGGTCAAGGGAGAATAATCAATAAAAATAGAAGGAACAGAGAAAAGAAAAAAAATTCGTGTAATACATGTAAAATGTCCGTATGTAAACGACTGGCGAAAAAAAAATTAAGTTTGAAAAGGTTTGTGATCGAATCCGGGAAGATCCCGAGGATCCCGCAGATCTGGCTTTTACACCGTCCCCTTCTTTACATTTTTTGTTTTGTTGCGCGACTCGCGATGAAGAAGAGGAGACTTTCCCGCTTTGGCGGGAATGCAGGAGATGACCCGCCAAAGCGGGAGTCTCCCGACTTGGCAGGTCTGGGTCTGTGTTGGGTAAGTGGGCGGGCCTCGGGCCTGGAGGGTAAGTGGCTAAGTTTCGGGGGGGGGGGGCAATGCCCATGGGTGGTGAAGGTCACACAGCTGGGCTGGGGAGGCTTAGCCTCCCCAAACCTCTTATACGGGGCGCCTATGCTCATACACTCTCTTGGTCTCATACTCTCAGTCTCACAGAGAGTCTGTGTCTCACACACACTCTCTCTCTCTCTCGCATACACTGTGTGAAACACACTCTCTCTCTCTCACACTGTGTCTCAGATACACACTTGCACACACTCATTCTCTCACACACACACACACACTCTCTCTCTCTCGCAGACACACTCGCACCCAGACTCACTCTCTCTCTCTCTCACACACACACACACACTTGCACATTCACTCTCTCTCTCTCACTTGCAAGAGGCATATTTTCAAAGCACTTAGCCTCCCAAAGTTCCATAGAAACCTATGGAACTTAGCCTCCCAAAGTGCTTTGAAAATATGCCTCTACTGTACAGTCACTCTCACATACACTCTCTCAAACATACACACTCTGAGGAAAACCCTGCTAGCGCCCATTTCATTTGTGTCAGAAACTGGCCTTTTTTACTAGTATGACAATAAAGTGATCTACAACACTGAAGTTGCCGAAGCTTCACATGTCTTTTGCCATTTGCGGGGCACAGACCATAGAAGTCTGTCCAGTGTCTGCCTCAATTCCTCCAATGCTGGAGTTGCTGAATCGTCTTCAACCTTTTGCCATTTATGGGATACAGACTGTAGAAGTCTGTCTGGCATCGGCTTTAGTTCCCCCATGTTGGATTTGGCGAATCTTCTTTCAGTTTTTTGTCATTGTATTACTTTTATTAAAGTAAGGTGTATTCCTTTTAGAAATAATTCTGTAAGATTTGAGGAGTATAGGCACAGCTCTCATGGTTATTATTGAAAAGACCATTAATATATATACTTAAAAATAAAACATAGTTCTGAGTAATTTTTTTATACAAGCTTTTTGTGAATTATATATACATATATATAATATAAGTTTTAGTCTTTTTGAAAACAAACATATTCGTTGTTACAAAGAACTAAAGGTATCTGAATCAAGCCCAGCACCACTAATACTTTTTACTCTATAAATGGCAGTTACTTCTGCAGCCCACCAGGGTGCAGTTTTTGGAATTTACAGCACATGCAAAAGAAGTACAGACTAGGGGCATAGCCAGACCTCGGCGGGAGGGGGGTCCAGAGCCCAAGGTGGGGGGGGGGCACATTTTAGCCGCCCCTCCCCCACCACTTCAGACCTTCTCCCGCCACTTCCGACCCCCCCCCCCCGCCGCCACCGCCGCAAGGTACCTTTGTTGGCAGGGGTCCCCAACCCCAGCCAGCCAAAGCTTTCGTCAGTGCTGGTCTCCGGCTTGTTGCGCTCGCGAATCTGTGCTACTATCTTGAGTCCTGACGTCCTGCATGTTCCTTTAAGTAAAACTGAGCATTGTAGGTATCCTGAAAACCTGACGGGCTGGGGTGCCTTCAGGACCAGGTTTGGGAACCACTGATCTATTCTATATAATGAGCGCCTAACTTCTGTCATCCACAACTGCAAAGGGGGTGTTAATGTGGCAAGGACATAAGTCTGTCTAATTGACTAGGCACTAGCATTTATATCAGCCATAGATATAGTGGTCACGCTTAAAGTTTGATGCATAACTGCAGACTTATGCTAGTATTCTATAACAGATTTAGGGCTAGATTCTATATATCTCACCTAAAAATTCAGCGCCGAAAAAATACACCAAAACGTATTCTATACAGTTCACCTATAGAATATGCCTAAATTTCTGTGCAGTTTATAGACTATACTTGAGCACCCATCAGCGAGACTAAATTTAGTTGTGGGCAGCTTGGTGTAAATTCTGACACCTAAAATAGGTGCATAGATTTTAGAATTGTCTACGACCCGCCCATGCCACACCCTCTTTTCAACTATGAGACTTAGAATTTACATGCATCATGTGACAGAATACACACTTAGACAGTTGTGTGTATAAATTGCATGTTAATTGACAATTATTTGTGCTGATTGGCATGTTTTTTTTTTTGTTACATTTGTACCCCACGCTTTCCCACTCATGGCAGGCTCAATGCGGCAGGCAATGGAGGGTTAAGTGACTTGCCCAGAGTCACAAGGAGCTGCCTGTGCCAGGAATTGAACTCAGTTCCTCAGGACCAAAGTCCACCACCCTAACCACTAGGCCACTCCTCCACTAATTAAGTTGCACTCGCAAATCCAGAATACGATTGGCTTTGTGCACGTAGCTTAAGTTACAATATATAGAATCTGGGGGTTAGTGTACAAATCTGCTGTTATAGAATACTGCTTAGCACCAGTTTTTTGGGCATCTAACTTTTGGCATCATTTATAGAATTCCTGCTGTACTGTGCAGCAACAGGTGAATTCTATACATGGAACCGAATGTTAGATGCTACTTCCACACTGAATTTTCAGTCCTAATGGATGCAAGGCACTAAACTGGGGCAGAAATGGCAGATCCATCTGCATCTATTTATATAATAGTGCCTAAGTGTTTCCACATGGATCTGCAAAGGAGGCATAGCCATGGGAGAGGCATGGGCAGGTCAGGGGCATTGCCTTAAAATGTATGCAGTGTTATAGAATAACTCGCACGCTGAGCTTTAAACCTGGTTTCAGTTGGTGTAGCTCCTCATGACCAAAGTTGACTGTGGATCCTGGTGCTCCATGCTTTTCAATAAAGGGTGACGATCCTGAAATGCCTGTTATAGAATACCATTTGCCATCAATTTTATTTTGGCACCGAATTTTGAGCACCATTTATTTATTTGTTACATTTGTACCCCACATTTTCCCACCTATTTGCAGGCTCAATGTGGCTTACATAGTACCGTAAAGGCGTTCGCCAGTCGGTTGATAACAAATAACAAGATTATATTGTGGTTGAATGAGATAATTGTGTATCAGGCATCATGTGGGTCGAAGGGTATTATTTATTTATTTTATTGCATTTGTACTCCACATTATCCCACCTTTTTGCAGGCTCAATGTGGCTTACAGAGTAAGGTTATGATAAAGTCAGTACATGATTTAAATACAGTTGATCATAAGCTGAGGTAAGAGAGGTGATAGATGGGCTGATGTTGGGCAGGTTGTATGAGAAATGTTTTAGGTGTGTTTGGGTGATTTGGGGGATGAATTGTATCATTGAGGGTGGTTATTGTAAGCTTTGTTAAAGAGGTGTTTTCAGAGCTTTGCGGAAGCTGATTAGATTGTTCATGGTTTTCAGGGTTTTGGGTTTGCGGAAGCTGGTTAGATTGTTCATGGTTTTCAGGGTTTTGGGTAGCGCATTCCAAAACTGTGTGCTTTTGTATGCAAAGGTCGTAGCATAAGCTTATTTGTACTTCACTCCTTTGCAGCTGGGGAAATTCAGGTTTAGGAATTTGCGGGCCGATCTTTTGGCGTTTCTGGGCGGTAGGTCCACTAGGGTTAGCATATAGAGTGGGGCATCTAGTACGATCATTAGATATGTTGTGTTGCTGGGTGTAGGGATTTACGTTGGATCGGTGGGGTAAGCCTTTTTGAAGAGGGTGTTTTTTTCTGATTTCCTGAAATTTAGATGGTCATGGATTGTTTTCATGGCTTTTATATACTAAATTCAGCCCTGAGTGTATTAACAGCATGGATGTATTTACTGCCTCCGCAGTCCATGCCCATTCCTAGCCCATAGCCTGTCCGTTTCCCGCCCCATAGCATGATATGTAGTTAGTTCATGAATTAACATGCATAAACTGTCATGGCAGCACATTAATGGTTACTTCAACCATGTGCTAACAGTTACTGTGTGCTAATACAGAAGCTGTTTAGCGCACATTTCTTAAAGGGCCCCTTTATTTAAGGGATAAGAAGCTAAGGGTTTGAAAGACAGATGTGCACAGAATGAGCTAAAGCAGAGCTAGATGCAAACAAAACACTTTCCTTTGACTCATCAGCTAAAGTGAGACACAAGGTTCCCCACCTCAGTTTCTTTATATGATATCGTATATAAGTTGGAGGTGTCTATGCAGTAAAAAAACAAAAGACACCAAGGGGCCCTTTAACAAAGCTGTGGTAAGCCCACCACGAGCTTACCGTGCACCAATCTAGAGTTACACTGGCCCAACGCTGGCACTGGCAGTAGTTCTACCCCCAGCGTGTGGCATTTTCGATGCTAGCAGAAATATTTGAAAAATATTTCTGCAGGGGCTAACCCGGCGGTAATCGGGCAGTGCTACACTCTATCTAGTTACTGCCGGGTTAGCATGGAAGCCCTTACCGCCACCTCAGTGGGTGGTGGTAAGTGCTCCCTCCCGCATGGCAAGGTGGTAAATGAAATCTTACCTACTGTGTGTACCAAATGAAATCTTACCGCATGGTCATTTCTTTTTTCTGCCTTTTTACCTGCTGTGGTAAAAAGGGACTCATTGTGTGTAAAAACAGCCACTGTTGCTAGCGCAGGGCCCTTTTTACTTCAGCTTAGTAAAATGTCCCTGAAGTGTCTTTCCTTTTAAATTCATTTGAAGGGTGGAGAAAGTTGAATACAATAGATACAGAAACTCTTGACTGTGATATTCTATAGCCCTACTGAGCATTGTTCCAATGGTGGTTTCACATTACCTTGCCCAGTATTGCATATTACTACTGAAAGACAGTCAGGCATAAAAAAAGATGGATGAATTTTCTTTGTTGCCAGTAAAAAAAAATGTGTGGATTCTTGAACATACACACAGCCATTTCATGTTATTGAGTTAAAAAATCATGTGAATTTATACCATGAAAGCATAATTGGCATATTTGTAATAAATTAATATCGTTTTAGCAAATTATACAGATTACAATCCTAAAAAAGCTATCCTGGGAGTTTATTAGACCTCAGATGAATCATGTTTTCTGTTAAATACTTAATTATAAAGTTAAATAGAATAAATATACGAAGTAAAAGATGTCTTTGGGGTTTTGCATTGTGGAGGCTGTATTAGCCCACTTTGAAGGTTAATAAATAGAAATAAAAACAAAAAATGGTAAATAAGATGATGCCTTTTTGTTGAACTAACTTAATACATTTGTATTAATGTATTAAATTAGTACAATACAAAAGTATTACCTTACTTTCCATTTTTTCCCCTATTTTTATTTATTAACTTTTGGATTTTAGGAAAGTGAATTCAGGAGAAGGTGGTACAATTCAGAAATAAATGTTTTATGTATATTGTTATATTGTCTTGCCACTTTGAGTAATAAATTATTATTACTTTGGATTTATTTTACAGGTATGGTCACTTGTCCTGATTCTCTGGCCTGTAGCTATTTTTGCAATATTGGCTATTACCAGATCTAGATTCCCTCCACAACCTGTAAACAATTGTAAGTAATTGGGATATCTCTTTTTTTATGTTTGGGTTTTGCTTTTTCACATTCAATTGCTTAGTACTAGGACAGCTCAATCATTTTTCTAATGGCTTATAAACAGAACTTCAAGGCACCAGAAAGTAGAGACAACATTTCCCATATTAATTAATTTCACTGTGAGGGTTTTAGATTTTCTCTAAGTTCTCACGGAAACAATATAGCTACTTGGGTTTTCAGGATAAGCACGATGAATGTGCCTGAGATAAATTTGCAAACTTCTGAGACCTACTACATGCAAATTTATTTAAGCATATTCTTTGTGGATGCCTTGAAAATCCAACAGAATGCAAGATTACCAGCACAGCCCTGTCCTAAAATATTAGTGATGGGTTGACATTTTCAGCATGATTAATTCTGGGGTCAGGTGCTGTCAACCCATTGGTGTGAGCCAAGTAACCATGAAGACTTCTCCACTATTTCTGTCTGTGAGCACTCCAACAACTACAGGAATAGAAGTCCCCTCCTCTACAACAAAATAGTTATGTCCTTGTCTATATTTGGTGACCTTCACTTAACCCCTTTCATCAGTCTCTGGTAAGGAAATCTGGAGGGACCCTGGCACTGCTGCAGCCCCTTTTTTCTCTCTACACAAATTCCCAAATTGTTCAAGCAAAAGTTCCATATGCATAGACAAAAGTGTCCAGGGAATTGTCCTTTAATTCAAACGTGTTTGTAATGAGATAACAAAAACAAATGCTTTTTTTTTGTTGAGGTTAGGCCCTGTCCCAGACTGCCCGCTTATAAGCACCCACATAGCTTTAATTACAACTACTACATCCATCCACAAGCAGGAAATAATGTCATATAGTCTTACTCCAGACCACCATAAAATAAATTCACTGTGTAAAAAACCACAAGAGTGGAAAAAAAGATAATTTGGAACCTTATACCATGCCCTACAGTCTTCAGACTCTGGCTCAGATTCCTTCAGTTTGGCCTCCCAGCAGAAAGACCCAACTCCCCCCTTTTAATAGGACAGTAGACTCCTCCCCTAAGCTCCACCCTGGAACTAGATTGGAAAGGGATAATTGTCTGATGTTTCTATTGGAAGATCTGGAGGGCCTGCCTTTAGAGTTCAGGTGGTTTCCTTTTCTGCCTTTCTCCCAGATATATTACTGCTAGGGGTGAGGCTGCCATATATTGACATTTTTCCCACTGCTAGAGGTCTCAGCAGCCATTTTGTTTCACAGGAGTTCACATGGTGGGAGCGAGTAGGTATTGCTCTCACCCCACTAGAAGCCAGGGACATCCACTAAGTCTGGGGTCTGAGTTGGGGGTGGGGAGAGGGAGCTTGCAGACCCATGCCAATTCAGGGGATGATGGGGGAGGGGATGTGTTCAGGGAGGTCTTGCTGATGTCAGAGAGTTTAGATGCTGTCAGGGAGTACTTGCTGTTGAGGGCGGAGTGCACTTGCTGATGTTAGGGGGGGATCTGGATGATTTCCAGGGGTACATACTGATGGGTAGGATTCAGTGCTACTGGTGGGATGGTTGGATGTTTCTGTGAGTGTGCGGTGATTGTCACAGCCATATTTGTGGTGTAAAATCACCACATAGACATGGCAGTGCCCAACCTGACAGGTCAATCTGGGAAGGGGATCAGTGTTTTAATATCACCATCAGAATTTCTAAAATGGATGCTCCTTGTGGACATCCCACCGCTGGGATGTCCATGCAGGCATGTATTTTAGAAGAGGATCTCCACTGGCACATCTTTTCTAAAACACTTGTCTAAGTATAGATGCCCTGACTTGGACGTCTCTAGGCAGGCTTGTGCATTCTTTCTAAAATGCCGCTCAAGGTATTATTTATGTTGTTCTTATTCTGAGAAAGGAGAAGGATTGTCTGAATTTCCTTGTCCAGGTCAACATTTCAGTCAAACATACTGAAACAAAATGCAGATTCAACTCTGATGTACTCCCGCAGCCTAACAGTTTATATACATTCAAAACCTCTTAAAGGCAAAACTTTGTTGGAAACACAGAATAAAATCACAGTTGTAAATATGCAATATGTTCCTGTTTGAAAGCAATAAATCCTTCTCTATAGTGCACTAGTATTTTCCTCTGAGCCCTTCCAGGACATGTTGAACATTGCGCCTTCTCGTGAGAAGGTGCCTGCATTGTGTGGTCTCCTGTTTGTCATGAAAGGCTTTATACAAATTCCAAAACAAATTATCACCTTTATCCAAGTTCAAGAGATTTTAAATATTTTCTTAATGTCAATCTCCCTTTCAGTCAACAAATGTCATATCACATCAGCTCATAAGTTCTTGTAGAAATGCACAGTAGACATGGAATACTCACTAGTTCTATAACCTTGTTTGTATGTATAGTGATGGCAACAGTGGAGGTGTGGGAATACAATGAAAATCTATATTCACTATGATGTGCTAGAGCATGCTTGTCCAACCTACGGCCCATGGGCCAAAACCCAGCCCACTGAGAGCTTTTACCTGGCCCTCAGAAGCTCAGTGAGATTCCTGTTTCTCCCATCGCGAGCCACTGGAACCAGGTGAAGGGAAAGAGACTGGGTAAGGACTTGGGGGGGGGGGGGGCGATGAGAGAGAGAGAGAGGTGGGAGAGAGAGATTGGTTGAAGGCTGAAGGGGGGTATGATAAAGAGAGAAGTGAGAAAAAGATTGGGTGAAGGCTGAGGGGGGGGGGGCATAAGAGAGAGAGAGAAAGATTCTTGGTTGAAGGGGAGGGAGGTACATGAGAGAGAGAGAGAGAGAGATGGGGTGAAGGCTGAGGAGGGAGTACATGAGAGAGAGAGAGAAAGAGAGAGAGAATGAGAATGAGTGTTCTGAGAGAGCATGTGAGTGTGTGATTCTCAAAAAGAGAGCGTGCATGTGTGTACATATTTTGGCCCTCTGAATGTTACAAAATATAAAATGTGGCCCCCAATGGAAAAAGGTTGCACAAGTCTGTGCTAGAGGGAGCTCTCAGGAGCCTCTTGTTAAATTATTTTATGAAAATGGAGAGGGGGAAATAATTACAACTGAGTGCATTGGTGCAAACCCTCCTGCACATTTTTACCTGTGAGATTTGCACCATAATCACCTCAAAGAAACCCTGCAGGCTTTGGGTTTGGTGACTGACACACTGAGATTGCACCTGTCTTTCTGCATGTTACTGTTCCATTGGAAAATGCATGTGTAGTTTTGGATAGTCCAAAACTAGTGCTTATCATTGATCTTCGTTCTCACTCAGCCCCGCACCACCTCTTCTTTCTCTGGGTAAAAGTATGTGTTCTATTGAACAATTCATATACTTCTATGTGTAAAGAGGCAGTCCAGCAATCAAAGCCCTAGTGTCCGTGGGTAAAGGCTGGAGTATAAATTTTAAGGGGCTTCGATGTTAGCTTCAGAACTTAGTACAAGAACAGTACTGGTCCGACTTCTACAGTCTGTGCCCTGAGAAAGGCAAGGACAAATCAAACTCGGGTATACATATAAAGTATCACATACCATGTAAAATGAGTTTATCTTGTTGGGCAGACTGGATGGACCGTTCAGGTCTTTATCTGCCGTCACTTACTATGTTACTATGTTATATGAAAGGAACAGCTATGAGCAAGAAACACAGTCCAAATCTGTGTATTTATTGCAACCTGCTAATACTAAAACAGTGGGATTTGTACAAACTTTTTAGTTTCCCGTTCTTTCCTTCCAATGTCTCAATGATCTTTTCCATTGTTATATTCCTTGCTACAAGACTTGTCTCGCATAACGCTTCATAATGTAATCCATAACTGAGCTGTAACAAAATGTACTTCCAGTTTTCACAACGTATTGTAAGCCACACTGAACCTGCAAAAAGGTGGGAAAATGTGGGGTACAAATGCAATAAATAAATAAATAAATAAATAAATAAATAAATAAACTGTACGAATGCCCAATAAACAGAAATTCATTGGGAAATTAACCATGAAAACATCAGTGAGCTAATAAAGGACCCTTTTACTAAGCTGCAGTAATGCATCCTTACACTGGTCTTTCTCGTGCGCTAAGCCCATTTGTAGCGTGACCGTAAAATAGGCATTTTTCTATTTGTTCTGTTTCTGGCTTTGTGCTAATGTTAATATGAGTGCACAACCATTTAAAAAAAATTCATACAGGATCACTTACCACCTCCTATTAAGGAGGCACTGAGGGCTCTTGCGTTATTTAGTTTATTTACTGGGATTTATTAACAACCTTTATGAAGAGATTCAGCCAAGGCGGCGTACAGCAAGTACAGTTTAACATAAAACTTACAATTTTGTAAACAGCGTAACAATAGTAAAATAACCAAAAATAAACATAAATACAATAAATGAGATAAACTTGAAAAAAGTAGACTGAAACTTAATAATAGAACTTCATGAAACAGTATAAAAATATACACATTTAACAGCACTGGAATTCAAATACCAGAGATATAACATAATGTTAGCATAATACTAATGATATAACAAATAAGCATGCACTAGAGAATTCAGCTAACATAGTTATGATGCTAAAGATTTTCTACAATTTGGCTTACCATATAGCTGAGGGACCAAGAGCAGATATATGGATGCACTAACCAGTTAGCATGGGGTAACAGCGTATTAGGGGGCCCTTTTACAGAGTGGCGGTAAGCCCAACACGGGCTTACTGCTTGCTCTTCTGCCCAACGTGGTAGTCCTGCCCGAGTACACGCCATTTCTGGGGGGAAAAGAAAACCCCCGGAAATGGTTTACACAGCAGTAATCGGGCTTCGCCGCTTGTTGATGGGTTAGTGTGGGAGCCCTTATCGCTACCTCAATGGGTAGCAGTAAGGGCTCCCTGCTGCATTGCCACACGGTAAGAGTTCTCTTACCGCATGACCGTGTGTGCTTAGGGGCTTTTTTACCTGCTGCAGTAAAAAGGGCCCTGGAGCACGAGAAAAATGACTCCTGTTGCTAGCGCAGGGCTGTTTTTCCCACAGCTTGGTAAAAGGCCCCCTAGCACATTCTCTACCCCTGACATGCACCCTCCCCCCAAAATAAGAAAAAATGCATGCCGCGTGTAGATGTCACAGCTAATGCAGAACACTTCGGCATATCTTGCATTAGGCATGTGGTAGCGCCTGACGCAGCTTAGTAAAAGGGCCCCTAAATGTGGTATTATCTGCAACTATCAGAACAGACTAGCTTGAACACCATGAAAAATATGAAAACAGGCAGATGAGTATTTTCTTGATGTTGACTACCACAGCTGAAATAAATATGGCTATTCAGTTCCAGTATCCAGATGGTAGCTGCCGCTGAATATCCAGAATCAGCAGCGACTGCCAGTGCTATCCAGAGATAGCAATGACATACAGCCCACTCTCTGGATAGTTAATTGGATAAGATTAGGGCAGCCTTTTTGATATCCTAACTTTATCTACATAGTTATCTGATTAATGGATTGAATATTGGCACTAAGGGGTGAATTTTACATATGGCTCTGAAAAAAATTGGTGCCAACAAAAAGCACTATTCTATAAGCCACGCTTAAAGTTAGTACTTACAACTAACTTTAGGCACGGTCATTTGCACCAACTGAAATGTGGTGCAAATGTACATGCCTAAATTGGGTGCATATCCTCCTTATTCAACGTGCCTAAATGCTAGGAACACCACCATTTGGCCCATGATCCTCCTGTTTCAGCACCCCTTTTTTTTTTACTTGTATGCAAAATTTAGATACGGATTCTGTGCCAAAATTTACGTACATAAGATCCAATTAATCTAATTAGTGCCAATAATTTCTTGTTAAAATGTTTAATGGCACTAATTAGCTCATTATTCAATTAATTTGCGTGCACAAATTGGGCGTGCACCCAAATTTGCATGGGCAATTTTTATATAATTAGAAGGTAAATGGATAACTCCGGGGACAGCCCTTGCTCTGCCTATGGACTGTCCTGACATTATCAAAATAGCCAATATCAAAAAAGATAGAAACCTGTTGGAATCAAACTCAATCTTAATAGCTGCTAAATCAGAAAACCTTATTTTTTAATTTTTTTATATACTAATTATTTGGGCAGACACAGAGAGAACTACCTTACATTCCCTTTCACTCCTCACAACCCAATTAATTACATAAATAAATAATTATAGTGAACAGTGCTCAGACATACAGTAGGTCCACGAGTGAAGCTGACAAGCTATACCCTCGTTACCACATACAGCATCACTGCACCGTCAAGCCCTCCCTTCCTACCATTGACAAACACTAAAATGACTTTAAAAGTTCAATGTACTTAGCTGGGGATGGTGAGGTGCTCTATATTCGCAGCGGGTAACGGTAAGCAGCTCCACTCGTCTCAATCAAATATCATTATTTTTTAGTTGTTTTCTATGCTGTGAAATTTAGTGAATAAAAATGGTGTATACACTCATTATGCTTCTTCATTCTTCATTCTCTCTCTCGTTCTAGTTGTGGTCAACGAGAGAGAGAATGAAGAAGCATAATGAGCGTATACACCATTTTTATTGAGATATTTTTTGGGTGATGGTTGGGGGAGGGGAACGATTGGTGCCCACCCACTTCTTCCCTAGGCCCACCCAAAATCTGTTCTCTGGCTACGCCCCTGTTTTAATCCAAATGATTCTCGTGATTTTGGAATTGTATACTCAACCCTAAGCCTGAATGCTGTCTGAGGTAGACCAGCCTTGGTGTTGATGAGCTCCTTGTACCCCACCCCCCCCCCACTCAACAGAAGTTCAGAACACACAGCTGTTTAGTAGCAAGCCACCAATTTTATTATACTTGCATCCAGAACATAGTTTTAACTTCAGCAGACCCAGTTAACTCTGCAGTACGTCTATGACCATTTTCACCCAGAATATAGCCTTAGCTTCAGCCAGTTAACTCTGCAGTACTCCTGTGATACTTTTCACCCAGAATCCAGCCTTATCTTCAGCAGACCCAGTTAACTCTGCAGTACTCCTGCCCCAGGTTCTGCAAGCTCTACCTAGGCTTCTTCTCTGGTCTGCTCATAATCAGCCCCCTGCCTCACAGCTTTACACAGCAGTCCATTCCTTTTCGGCAATTTTATCAATCATCAGCTTACTTCCTCTACATCTTCCAGCCTTCAGGCTTACAGATAACTGCTTTTCCTCTTGAGCCCAGCAAGTGGTTCTCACTACTTCCTACCTGGTTCAGTGCTGCTCTGCCACAGTGTACTGCTTCAGCCCTTTGCACCAGCCTCTGCCTTCCAGGACTACTGAAAGCAGAGGGGGAATGGTTCCACTCTGTACTTCCATTGGCATTGAAACCCTCCCACTGACCACTTCCCAGAGCTGAGGCAGATCAATTACATTTGACTCACTGTTCCTCTAAAGAGATCACTCAGCTCGCCATAGCTTCTTGCAAACCCAAAGTCCTTATCCTCTTTGGACATTCCAGTTCCCAGGCAACCCCATGTCCATAGCCTCACAGGCAGGGCAGGTCCATGGCTCTCTCTCTCTCTCTCTCTCTCTCTCTATTTGGAGCGGCTGGCTGTCTTTCTCTTCTTTACTGCTCTGCTGACTGTCCTTTTAGTTGTCCTCTTCTATTACAGTAGCTTCTGAGCCCTTCCTTCCTTCCTCCCAGGATTTCCCTCTGGCTACTCTTCTTTCCCATTGGATGGATCAGGAGGAAATAACAATTCCCAGCCTGTCCACAAGAGCCTTTCTCCCAGCTGGGTCTAGGAGACTATCTATCCCAGAATACCACAGGATCCTCCTTTCCAGCCTGGGCTTCCCTGCATGATTGTCTCAGGTTATGCCTGCCTCTCCCCCATGGCCTTTCTCTGAGGATCAATCTGGTGTGCCTGGAGGTTAGCTCCTCTCCCTTCTCCCTCCTGGCTTTTCTATTGTCATCCTTCTGTGGGGAAAATGAAGGCTCACACTCTGCCCAGAGACAACAGGCACACAACCTTACAGCCTCACATCCTTTGTCATTCTTTCAGAGAAGAAATTATTTGCTGTCTGTTTCCTTATGGCGCCCCTCCATGCTTCATGCTGAGACTTCTCTTGCAGATTTTGAGGGATTTGTGGGGCCATAACCACCTTGTTTCATCCCCATTGGTCTCCGGTGATACTCTTTGAGTGTCACAATACAGATAGCTCTGAGGTCCTTTGTTCACCCTTAATCTACAGGTAATGTAGATAATGTGGACAATGATAGCTGTATAAAAATATTGCCTTAAAGGTTTGAATCAAGCCATAGTGCTCTGGAACATACAGGAAGTGTAAATCAGCATACAGGTATAATTATCATAGTAACATAGTAAGTGACGGCATATAAAAACCTGAATGGTCCATCCAGTCTTCCCAATAGTCACATTCATTATCAATTCAAGATTAAATCAACAATGAACGTGATATTACATACTTGATTATGGTCTTTCTTTGGTGTTTCTGGGACACAGAGCATAGACGTCCTCCCGGCTCTGTCCTTCTAAGTACTGGAGTTGCAGTCAAATCCCACTCCAGCCTATCCAAATCCGTCTTGTCATTTGTGGGACATAGATTGTAAAAGTCTGCTGGGCACTGTCCTCACGTTCCAAAATACTGTAGTTTCTGTTGAAGCTCTCTCCAGTCCATCCTAAACCGGATTGCTATATATGGGAGTCAGACCATACAAGCCAACTCAGTACTAGCCTTAGCTGATACAGCCAGAGTTGCTATCTAAGCAACACTTGACATGCAAACACATATGCAACCCTCTATGTGTTTTTATACCACTCATGTTCTGAGTGGAGGAGTGCCCTAGTGGTTAGAGCACCAGTCTTACAATCCAGAGGTGGCTGGTTCAAATCCCACTGCTGCTCCTTGTGGTCTTGGGCAAGTCACTTAACCCTCCATTACCTCAGGTACAAACTTAGATTGTGAACCCTCCTGGGACAGAGAAACATCCAGTGTACATGAATATAACTCACCTTGAGCTACTACTGAAAAACATATAAGCAAAATCTAAATAAATCAGAGATTCTCTGTGTTCATCCCACACTTTTTTGAATGTTGCCAGTTTTTTTTCTCCACCACCTCCCTTAAGTGGGTATTCCAGGCATCAACCACCCTCTCTGTGAAACATAATTTTTTGACATTACTCCTAAATCTACCACCCCACAACCTCAAATCATGTCTTCTAGTTTTACAATTTTATCTTCTCTGGAAAATATTGTTTCTATATTTAAAGTATTTAAACATCTGTATCACATCTCTCCTGTCTCTCCTCTCCTCTAGGGTATATATATTCAGGTCTTCCAGTCTCTTCTCATATGTATTTTAGTGCAAGCCCCATATCATTTTTGTAGCCTTCCTCTGGACTGCTTCAAGACTTCCTACATATTTAGCAAGATACAGCCTCCAAAACTGAACACAATTCTCCAGGTGGGGCCTCACCAACGACTTGTAGAGGGACATCAACACCTCCTTTCTTCTGCTGGTTACACGTCTCTCTATCTTCTGGCTACTTCCACCGCCTTGTTACATTGTTTTGTCACCTTCAGATCCTCAGATACTGTAACCCCAAGGTCTCTCTCCCTGTCTGTGCATATAAGCCTCTCAATGCCTAACACATACGTCTCCCTTGGATATCTACTCCCTAAGTGCATCACTCTGCACTTCTTTGCATTGAATTTTAATTGCCAAACATTAGATCATTCTAACTTTTGCAGATCCTTTTTCATGTTTTCTACTCCCTCCGGGTTGTCCACTCTTCTATGAATCTTGGTGTCATTCACAAAAAGGCAAACCTTACCTTTTAACCCTTCACTAATATCGCTCACAAATATATTGAACAGAATCGGCCCCAGCATTGATCCTTGAGGCACTCCACTACTCACATTTCCTTCTTTCAAGTGAATTCCATTAACCACCACCCTCTGGCATCTGTCTGTTAACCAGTTCCTAATCCTGTTCACCACTTTGGGTTCTAACTTCAACCTGTCCTAGGAGGAACTGTGTCAAAGGCTTTGCTGAAATCTAAGTAGATTACATCTAGTGCATGTCCTTGATCCAATTGTCTGGTCACCTAGTCAAAAAATTCAATCAGATTTGTTTGGCACAATTTACCTTTGGTAAAGTCATATTGTCTTGGATCTTGTAACCTATTGGATTGCAGGAAATTCATTATCTTTTCCTTCAGCATCGCTTCCATTACTTTTCCAATAACCAAAGTCAGGCTTACCAGCCTGTAGTTTCCAGCTTCATCTCTGTCACCACATCTCTCTAGGAGGGGAAAGCAATGACACAGTCTGATAACACAAATCAAATTCAGTTTGATGCAACAATCAAATTCAGCTAGAAACTAACTTTTCTCCTTTAAATCTAAATATTCCAGGTTTTAGAAAAGGTGCACTTGTATGTGGAAAAGACAGCATGTAGAAACTTTAAGGGGGTATGATATGAGTGTGGTTTGGGTAGCCCTTCAAAGTATATATATGTATTCCATATTTTATAGCAGCAATATAGATTTACTCCTGAAAGTTTTATATCTCCTTCAAGTCGCTCCTAATCCATGGCTAATTGCTTGTTTGAACCTGGGGTTTGGAGGAATACATGAAGGGTGAATAGTATTTACTTCTTAGAAATATAAAATCACCTCGAAATACTAAAAGTTTGAGTTTTAGGGCTTCACTTTTTATTTGGCTTCCATCAGATGTACAGGATTACAAAATCTGCCACTTACACATATGTGGCAAAATCGACACTTGTACAGGGAAATAATACTTCTTGCTTGTGCTAAATCCTGAGTGACACTACTCTTTTTTAAGCATTTGCCTTTGTAAAATACCTTCCACTGATGTGCATGCTACCAAATACTCAAAATTTGTGGCAGCATTTTACAGCTTAGATAGCCTATACAAATTTATCCTCCACGTATACCATGTTGGATTAAACCATCAAGTCCAGCATTCTGTCTCCGACAGTTGCCAATCTGGATCACTACAATTATCTGGTATATTTCAAAGAGTAGATTCATTCCTTGCTGTTAATTCCCAGGGATAAGTGATGGCTTTCCAAAAGTCTGCTAGTCTAATACTGGTCCATGCACTTTTATTTCAGGAACTTGTCCAAACCCTATTTAAGCCTAGCTCTGCTAGATTCTTTGATTGCATCCTCCAACAGCAGCTTTACCCAGAACCAATGTCAAATTCTCTGTTTGGTAGTTTTTTGAGTCACCTCTGGAGCAATTTTGGATTTAGATGTTACAGTGGCTACCTAGTTACAGAGGCAGAATAAATTGATAGTTTACAGATTACCAATATCAATTTGAATTTGTTTAGAATACCAGGGTGAATACCATCTGGTCCTAGTGATTTGTTGCTTTTAAGGGCCCTGTTTACTAAACTGCATTATAGGCATGTTAGCATTTTTAATGGGCGTTAACCATTTTCACGTGTTAACATTGTATGTGCCTACAATATCCCTATAGGCGCCTACACGGTGGGTGTGCATGCTAATTGTAGGTGCCTTAAAAATGCTAACGTGCCTTAGTAAACGGGGCCCTAAGTTTGTCAATTTTAACTAGGAGGTCTTTAGGATTCATACTTTTTTTTTTGTTCCTTTGAATTATCACAAACAAAAAATGGTTCCCTTCCCCCCAAATCCTCTACATTAAAGACTGAAGCAAAAAGATTAATTTAGTTTAGCTCCCTGAAAGCCTCTTTTTTAATTTCCTGGTCATCTAATGGTCCAATGATTACTTCCAAGACTTTTTGTTTTAATGTTCTTGAAGTTTCTGTTAGCTTTTGCCTTTTTTGCAAGTTCTCCTCAAATTCTCCATTTGCCTTCTTTATTAATGCTTTGCATTTAGGGGTCCTTTTATTAAGGTGGGCTAATGGATTAGTGTGTGTTGTCATGTAGGTCATAGGTATACAATGGGCTGAGTGGGCAGTTAGAAGGGTCTTTTGCCAAGTTCAAATCTGGTAAAAAAAAAATTCCACAAGCCCTTGGCCTCTCTGCCCGATGATGGACGGCTGGTGCACTACCTTCCCACTGTGTAATTTTCATTCTACTTTCTAGCTGACTGATTATTTTTCCCTTATTATTTGATGTATATATTGTAAACCGCCTAGAAGATGTGTTTGGGCGGTATATCAAATTTCAATAAAACTTGAAACTAAATTCATTAGAACACCTTAGTAAAAGGACCCCTTAATTTACCAGTGGCAAGATGTATGCTGAAAGTGCTTATCCTATGATTGCTAAACACAATCACATGAACGCAAGTAGAACAGAAAAAAATGCTAGTAAATGGGAACAGTTGTTGAGAGTTGTGTATGATACAGTGGTGCAGGTCACATCTTTGAGAGAGACATACACAGAACTATCTATGACTATATGCAGTTGGAGAACTATTATGGGAGAAGCCCTTGATGAGTCAGGCCTTAATTGCCTTTATGGCACGCAAGACTAATATAAAATTCCAAAATTCAGTATGAGCAAGCATAGAAAATTTCTATTTCTGATTTAACTGGCAGTTTAAAGCTTTAGAAACTTTTATGGTAGGTTGGCCATTGTTGGTTTAGCTCTGAGCTTTGTTTGTCTAGTGATCATAGCATGAAGAGTTCTGTTTCTTCCTCCCCCTACTATGTTTTCCCATTTTACTTCTACTTTTTTCTTCTCTCTTTCACTGAATTTTTAGATTTGTAAGTCGCATAGATATATGTTTATGACTTGCGAGATATCAAGACTGTAATAAACTTGAAACTTGAAAAGGTTAAAAAGAAAAGGAAGGGCTGCAAAGGTTAAAAGTTTGCACTGTACAATTTTATCAAGCCACATTAGTGGTTCCTGGTGCAGGGAATGCCGATAAAGCCTATTCACTTTGAATGTGCTCTGTCAGCATTGTCGTGCGGGACCCGCTATTGCGGCTTGATCAAAGAGGCCCTTAGAAAAGTTCAACAGAAGACCAAAACTGCCAGCACAGTTCAATGATGAGGTAATATATTAACGTAGAGGGGCAGTTCTGATATGACGTCTAAGTCTGACGTTAGACGTTTTGCAAAAAATGTCCAAAATCTGAATAAGAAGTTAATTTTCCAAGAAGAAAAACGCCTATCTTTTGTTTTCGAAAATACTGTTTCTAAGAAAGTTTTGTGCTTTGAACGCTTTGTTTCTTGGTCCATTTTCAAAACAAAAATGTCCAAGTGAAAAACGTAGAAAATCAAGCTAGTGGGATGTAGGAGGGACCAGCATTTTTAGTAGACTGATCTCCCAGACATCCCTGGAGATAAATGGGGCACCCTAGTGGACTTCAAAAACATGCTCCCAGGTACACATCTCACCGTTGCTCCCTTATCTTGTCTGCTGAGCCCCCCAAAACCCACCAAAAACTCACTGCCCGCAGTAGCTGAACACAATAGCCCTTATGGGTGAAGGGACACGTATATGTGGGTACAGTGGGTTTCTGGTGAGTTTTGGAGGGCTCACAGTTTCCACCACAAATGTGACAGGTAGAGGGAGATAGGGACCAGTGTCCCCTGTTCCATGGTGCACTGCACTGACCACTACATTACTCCAGGGACCTGCATCAGGGTCACTGAGAGGGGGGACAGGGGGGACAAAATTCCCAGGGCCTGGGTCTCCAGGGGGGCCCGGCGTCGCAGTCCCACCCGCCACTGGGCCCCTTCCACCCGAACTCCCGCCAGCAGAAGTGCTGTCTTCTGTTCTGACTCCGGTGTGCGCAGCCCACATAGACGCGCTCCTCTCAGCTGATCTTCGCTGTACTCTGCAGGGCTTCTGTGCATCTGACGTGGGTTCCCGATAGGCCGTGAGGCACGCCTGAATGCCCTATCTTCCCCTTTCTGGAAGTGCAAGTTGATGGCATGTATGTGTGCAGGGCTTGGTAGCTGAGGTAGTGTATAGTACCTGTTCGGTTCATCCTAGGCCTTGGCCTAAAAGCTATACTAGGCCTCAACCTAGGCTCAAGGGCTCACGACCAGCCTGACACATATCACCCTTGTTTCTCCTTTCCTCCAGGGTATAAATGTTTAGGTCAGTAACCAGCTTATTCTCGAAGGAGAAGGGCGGCCATCTTTCAACACAAATCGGGAGATGGCCACCCATCTCTCAAGGCTGGCGAAATCGGCATAATCGAAAGCCAATTTTGGCCATCCTCAACTGCAGTCTGTCACGGAGCCGGAGAAAGTTCCCGGGGGTGTGTCAGCAGGGTAACGAAGGCGGGACGGAGGCGTGGTTAGCAAATGGCCGGCTTCAGCCGATAATGGAAAAAAGAAGGGCATCCCTGGCAAAAATTTGGTCTGCTTTATTTGGTCCCTTTTTTTAGGTCCAAGTCCCAAAAAAGTGCCCGAACTGCCCAGATGACCACTGGAGGGAATGGGTGATGACCTCCCCTTACTTCCCCAGTGGTCACCAACCCTCCCACCCTAAAAAATAAAACTTTAAAAACTTTTTTTGCCAGCCTCTATGCTAGCCTCAAATGCCATACTCCAGTCCATTGCAGCAGTATGCAGGTCCCTGGAGCAGTTTTAGTGGGTGCAGTGGACTTCATGCAGGCGGACCCAGGCCCATCCCCCCTACCTGTTACACTTGTGGTGGAAAATGGTAGCCCTCCAAAACCCACCACAAACCCACTGTACCCACATGTAGGTGCCCCCCCCTTCACCCCTTAGGGCTATGGTAGTGGTGGATAGTTGTGGGGAGTGGGTTTGGGGGGGGGGGGGCTCAGCACCGAAGGTAAGGGAACTATGTACCAGGGATCAATTTGTGAAGTCCACTGCAGTGCCCCCTAGGGTGCCTGGTTGGTGTCCTGGCATGTGAGGGGGACCAGTGCACTACGAATCTTGGCCCCTCCCACGACCAAATGCCTTGGATTTCGTCGTATTTGAGATGGCCGGCTTCGGTTTCCATTATAGCTGAAAACCGAGGCTGGCCATCTCTAAGTGCGGCGATCTCAACCAAAATGTTGAGATTTGGCCGGCGCCGACTGTATTATCGAAATGAAAGATGGATGCCCATCTCGTTTCGAAAATACGGTCGGCCCTCGCCCCTTCATGGCGCCGTCCCCGGAGATGGCCGCCCTTATAGATAGGCAGTCCCATTCAAAAATGCCCCTCTGAGTCTCTCCACGTACATATTGCAACATAAACCACCTACCATTTTAGTCGCTTTTATCTGAACAACTTCAAGTCTTTTTACATCCTTAGCAAGATAAGGCCTCCAAAACTGAACACAGTACTCCAAGTGGGGCCTCACCAATGACTTGTACAGGGGCATCAACAAAATTATGAGTAATCTATTATTAATATCATCTCTGATACCTGGGAAATGGAGGATGGCCAATAAAGTTCCAACCTTGAAGAAGGAATGATCCAGGAAACTAGAGACCAGTGAGCCTGATGTGGATGCCAGGAAAAATAGTAGAAACTATTCTGAAAGCAGAAATATTGGCCTTATGGAGAGGCATGGCTCCACTCCACTCCAGGGTAGAGCGGAAGTAGGGAAGTGGAGGAGTTCCTTATGGATTAACTCAGTGGTCTGGAAACCAGGGTTCAAATCCCACTTTTAATCACTGATACTCCTTGTGACCTTGGGCAAGTAATTTTACCTTCCATTGTCTCAGGTACAAATTTAGGGCTAGATTTACTAAAGGGTACTTCTACCATGTTAGAATGCAAAAACACATTAATAAATAGTTTCCATTGCATAAATAGGTACTGCAGTAAATAATATATAGTAATGCAGAAATACGTTGTAGTAAATCTAGCTCTTAGATTATAAATCCTCTGGGGAGAGAGAAGTACCTTCTGTACATGAATATAATTCACCTAGAGCTATCATGAAAAAGGCATGAGCTAAATTTACATAAATAAATGGATTTAGCAACAGGAAGTCTTGCCTTAACAATCTGTTGGATTTTTTGAAAGTATTAATAAACATATGGATGAGGATGAACTGGTCAATATAGTGTATCTGGATTTTCAAAAGGCTTTTGACAAAGTCTCTCATGAGAGACTGCTGAGGAAATTTAAAATCTATAGTATAGGAAGAATTCCCTATTGTTGATTGGAAATATGGCTAAAAGATAGAAAAGAGGGAGTAGGGCTAAGTAGGGAGTAACAAGCGAAGTGATAAAATTTTTAGATAACAGGTGGAGTTCCATTTTAAAAAAGGATGCAGAGAAAAGAATTCAGACATCTAGACTGGGACAAGGAGAACTCCCACAGTATTTTATAAGAGGTTCAGCCAAACATAGAGATTCTTGCACACTGCGGATTCCCCATGTCCTATGGGAGCGGTGATTTCAAAAACCTGCACATGAGGCAAACAAATGTATAGCCCCCCCCCAATACACACAGAGACATACACAATTGCGTCAGAGCAGCTTTTGAAATTGTTCCTGCTCTCCACATTGTCCCAATCTTGCTGCACCAATTTACCCCCTGATCACCTCTCCTGGCATCCCATGCCCCTGCAAGGCACTTGAGCCCCTTGTCCTCCAACACATCTGGTCCCCTCCCCAGCAACGACAAACCTCACCCCATGAGGTGCCCTGGTAGACCCCACCCCCGATTCCCATCCTCAGCCTTACCAAGGTTCTTGGTGTCTAGCAGGAACAGAAGCAATCCCCACTCGCTGTCACGCCCCCTCACCTCCTCATCGGCGGGGCTCTCTGGTGGCACGGGGATGCCTGCCGCCTTAGCAGATCCGGCACTCTGGGACGGTACTGCGCTCCCCTGCAGTCTTCTCCGGCACTGTGCGCGTGCCTGAGGTCGCCCACATCGCCCTACATCCCTGCCGGCTCTGCGCGCTTCCAGGGAACTCCCGAGGCTGCTCGGGACCGTTGACCCGCCTCCCTGCTCCGCGGGGCTTGGCCTTCCTCGTGGGTGGACTCCTGCTCTCCTCCCTTCACTCTCTTCCTGACCTATGACAAGCTCTCCTCTACAGCTGGTTCCTGCTGACGTCAGATGCCTGCCCTATTTCTGGAGAGCTTTCCCTCTGCCTTATTGCTTCGGCTTCTGTTTGGGGTAAGCGTTTCTCTACTCTGTTTTCTTGCTTGTCTTGTTATCCTGATTCTGACCTTGCCTGTACCTGGATTACTACTACTACTACTATTTAGCATTTCTATAGCGCTACAAGGCATACGCAGCGCTGCACAAACATAGAAGAAAGACAGTCCCTGCTCAAAGAGCTTACAATCTAATAGACAAAAAATAAAGTAAGGAAATCAAATCAATTAATGTGTACAGTAAGGAGGAGGAGAGGAGGGTAGGTGGAGGCGAGTGGTTACAAGTGGTTACGAGTCAAAAGCAATTTTAAAGAGGTGGGCTTTCAGTCTAGATTTAAAGGTGGCCAAGGATGGGGCAAGACGTAGGGGCTCAGGAAGTTTATTCCAGGCGTAGGGTGCAACGAGACAGAAGGCGCGAAGTATAGAGTTGGCAGTAGTGGAGAAGGGAACATATAAGAAGGATTTATCCATGGAGCGGAGTGCACGGGAAGGGGTGTAGGGAAGGACAAGTGTGGAGAGATACTAGGGAGCAGCAGAGTGAGTACATTTATAGGTTAGTAGAAAGTGAGAGGTTGAAAATGTGACAGATAAAAGGAATAAGAGCAGGTGAGATGGCATTAAGAAGGTGGGTGGGAATGGGATCGGAGGAACAGGTGGTACATTTTGAGGAAGAAAGGAGAAGTATAGTTTCCTCTATAGTAACTTCAGGAAAGGAGAAAAAGGAATGAGGGGAAGGAGAGAGAGGGGAACGGACTAGTGGAGGGAGAGGTGGCGAGGTAGAGAATTCAAGGTTTATCTTTTGAACCTTGTCATGAAAGAATTCAGCAAGGGTCTGAGGAGATAATGAAGGGGAAGTTGGGGAAGGGGGCACCCTGAGGGGAGGGGGCACCTTGAGGAGAGAGTTCAATGTGGTGAAGAGAAGTCGAGGGATAGAGCCAAGACAGTTGGTCAGTTGGATATAATAATCCTGTTTGGCGCGTAAAAGAGCAGATTGGAAGGAGGTCAGCATGAACTTAAAGTGTAAGAAATCAGCAAGGGCCCAAGATTTCCACCAGAGGCGTTCAGCGGAGCGGGTACAGGAACGTAGGTAGTGGATATTAGAAGTCAGCCAAGGTTGGGGTTTTGTACGCCTTATAAGGCGGGTCATCAAAGGTGCAAGAGTGTCTGAGGCAGAGGATAGAGTATTGTTGTAAGAAGAAACAGCCTCGTTGACAGACGTGGATGGTACCACAGTAGAGAGGAGGTTTGAAACATGGGAGGATAGAGATGAAGGGTCAATATCGTGAAGATTCCTAGATAAATTAGATAAGATAGGATGGGACTGGGAGGGAAAGTTATAAGATGGTGTCTGCTGCCTGCCTACTGACTCTGCCGGTACCTGGATTACTCTTGTGTCTGCTGCCTGCCTACTGACTCTGCCTGTACCTGGATTACTCTCGTGTCTGCTGCCTGCCTACTGACTCTGCTGGAAACTGGATTACTCTTGTGTCTGCTGCCTGCCTACTGACCTTGCTTGTACCTGGATTACTCTCGTGTTTGCTGCCTGCCTACTGACTCTGCCTGTACCTGGATTACTCTTGTGTCTGCTGCCTGCCTACTGACCTTGCCTGTGCCTAGATTCCTCTCGTACCTGCTGCCTGCCTACTGACTTTGCCTGTCCCTGGATCACTCTCTTGCCTGCTGCCTGTCTGGCCTTCACGCTCATCACCCCGCTTTCTGCTCCATCTCGTAAGCCCTGCAGGCTGCCCATACCTAGAGGCTCAACCTCTGGGGAACGGCGGTCAGCGCAGGTGAAACCTGGGGTTGTCTGGCCGCCAAGCAGGACCTGGTCCGAGTACCGGGCTCGGCAGCACCCTACTTGGTACAAGAACTCACAGGTCTGCCCCAGGTGGAGAAAAAAATTGAAAGTTCTGAGTAAGCTTTTTGATTGGCTAGGGCAAGTCAGATGACCCAGCCGAGCAAATGTTACCTTGGAAACAGCATCAACGACTGTTGGTCAGAAGAGCTGTGGAAACCAAGAAGGTCAGAGGTGCTGTGTGGTGGCTGCTGCAGTAGGGCCCAAATGGAAAGATAGAAAGAAATAGTTTTAAAATATTTAGACACATTCTGGTTTTGCATGGCCAGAGTTCCTGAGATATTGGAGATTTATAAGATGTTGAGGAGAGGAGAGGCTCTAAGTGAGGGTCTTTTTTCTTTTAAGTGATTTTCCTCATTTTTCCACTGTTGCCTGGCTGAATACGTGTTTTTTGGAAAGTGTATACATGAAAGTGTTGGAAAGAATACACAAATACAGTGGTGAGGAAATTATAACATAAGAATAGCCATACTGGGTCAGACTAATGGTCCATCTAACCCAGTATCTTGTTTTCAACAGTGGCCAATTCAGGTCAAAATTACCTGGCAGAAATCCAAATAGTAGCAACATTCCATACTAGCGGCAACAGTTTTAATATTAGTAGTTTCATACTCATAGTCTGTATTGGCCTCATATTTTGTGCAGGATCTGTGCAGGTTCCCAATCTTTTTAAACAGGACCAGTGACCAGAATTATCCAAATAACATTTGCATATGCATAAAGAGATTGTCAGGATCATGCATAATAACGATGAGGTTAATAATGCCATTCTGTAGTTCATAGCCAGGTACATATTTCATTATATACTCATTATAACCAAAGTTGTCACTATTTGGTCTCTTGTGCAGCCCTTGTTCTAGCTTTGAATACTAAGGGGTGGGGTTGGGGAGGGAGTATGCATCATCCATCCTGAATAATTACTTACAATATGTTCCTTTTTGGTAAGAAACTGGGTGAATCAGTTAATACCTGTGGCATATCACTTAGGAGTCCTTTTACTAAACTGTGTTAGGTGCTAATACAGCATAAAATGGCATAATGAGGGATGCAAGGAACGACCACAGGAGGTGGAGGAACCCACAACTCCTATGTCAAAGTAGTGCAGCAAAAAGAAGTAGGATGGTCTGGCATAATGAGGGATGCGCTCAGGCCTCCTTTGGTAACTGCCAAATCTGCACATGCTAACTGCGTGCTAAAATATTTAAAAATTTTTTTGAGGGGGATGTGAGGAGTTGGAGAGTGGGCATTTCTACGCTAAACTGCACAACTATATTACTGCATGCTAACTGGTTAGTGCAGGAATTCTGCATAAGCCCTTACCGCCTACAAAATTGGTGTTGGTAAGTGCTCATGCAGTAATTTTCAAAAATGAACCTGCACTAATGGCAACATTAGCACATGCACAATTTTAATGTTCGGGGCTCTCTTAATGAGGATTAGGCACAATGATAGTTATTGGAGGAAAAGCCTCGAGAAGCTCCTCGACTGTTGCGATTGTCTTCAAGGAGCAGGACTTCATCATCAGCAAAAACCTTCGTTTAGATATTCTCTTAAAAGAATCTTAATAGAGATCTTAGCGATTCGGTCTCTGATTTCTTCCTTGGGTCCCAGCCTTGACCAACGGTAGCCAACGTTTCAAATCTCTCCTTCTGCTTCAGGATCACGGGCCAAGGGAGTCTAAAACGGAAGGAAAAACAGAAATGAGGTTTATCATATCGGTGAGACGTTCTGTTTCTTACAATCTTGTGCTTACTTCCATTCAGTTATGCCGATGGCAGCTTCAGAGACAGCTTCCCGAGAAAATGGCGGCTCTTTTAAAAGGTTTGCTGTTGTCACATGCTGTCGATGTCTGGACCAATCCTCGTTCATCCAGGGACATAGGGCCTGTAAACCTTCTAAGAGGCAGTAACTCATTCTTATCTATGCTATATCACAGGAAATGGACCCATTCTATTTTAGAATTAAGCCCAGCAGGGATAGACACATCTAAATTGAAGATCCATCTCTGCTCATTTTGAAGAAGAATCCGCCGTCTGTCTCGCCCTCTCTGCTCTGTAATCTTTTGTAGTACAAGGCAACGGGGGGATTTAAACTCATATTGAAATTTATACAAGGTTGGTAGAACACAACAGCGCAATAAAAACCTTGAAAAGTACATCACCTCTGGCCCTCCATTGTAATGAATTTCAACATGAGTTTAAATCCCTCCGTTGCCTTGTACTACAACAGATTACAGAGCAGAGAGGGCAAGACAGACGGCGGATTCTTCTTCAAAATGAGCAGAGATGGATCTTCAATTTAGATGTGTCTATCCCTGCTGGGCTTAATTCTAAAATAGAATGGGTCCATATCCTGTGATATAGCATAGATAAGAATGAGTTACTGCCTCTTAGAAGGTTTACGGTCCCTATGTCCCTGAATGAACGAGGATTGGTCCAAACATCAACAGCGTGTGATGACAGCAAACCTTTTAAAAGAGCTGCCATTTTCTCGGGAGGCTGTCTCTGAAGCTGCCGTCGGCATAACTGAATGGAAGTAAGCACAAGGTTGTAAGAAACAGAATGTCTCACCAATATGATAAACCTCATTTCTGTTTTTCCTTCCGTTTTAGATTCCCTTGGCCCGTGATCCTGAAGCAGAAGGAGAGATTCGAAATGTTGGCTACCGTTGGTCATGGCTGGAACCTAAAGAAGAAATCAGAGACTGAATCACTGATAGAGCTATGATCTCTATTAAGATTCTGTTAAGAGACTATCTAAACGGAGGTTTTTGCCGATCATGAAGAAGTCCTGCTCCTTGAAGACAATCATAACAGTCTAGGAGCTTCTCGAGGCTCTTCCTCCAATAACTATCATTGTGCCTAATCCTCATTAAGAGAACCCCGAACATTAAAATTGTGCATGTTAGCAAATGAGGGTGTCTCACCTCCGATACTAACATTAGCACATGGCCATTAGTACAAAAAAAAAAAAAAAATAGAAACTCGGCCATTTTACAGCTGTTGTTAAAATGGCCTTAGCGTGAAGGAAAGATCCACATGAGGGTGTGCTAAGTGTACTTTTTGCTACAGCTTAATAAAAGGATCACTTAAAGATGTAAAAAAAACTATGTTAATTAAAATAAATTAGTCCTTTTACTAAGCTGCGGTAAGCACTAACGCATGTTTGCTGAAGGTTAAAAACGTCATCTGCAACGCACTGAGGTGTCCCGCGGTATTTTGGGGATCGGTGTATGCTTCGCACATGCTAAAAAATGTAAAATATTTTTTAGCACTGGGAGAGTGTTTGGGGGATGAGAGTAAGTGTGCCCAGCGCTAATTGGCTAGCACAGCTACAGTGGGGGAAATAAGTATTTGATCCCTTGCTGATTTTGTAAGTTTGCCCACTGACAAAGACATGAGCAGCCCATAATTGAAGGGTAGGTTATTGGTAACAGTGAGAGATAGCACATCACAAATTAAATCCGGAAAATCACATTGTGGAAAGTATATGAATTTATTTGCATTCTGCAGAGGGAAATAAGTATTTGATCCCCCACCAACCAGTAAGAGATCTGGCCCCTACAGACCAGGTAGATGCTCCAAATCAACTCGTTACCTGCATGACAGACAGCTGTCGGCAATGGTCACCTGTATGAAAGACACCTGTCCACAGACTCAGTGAATCAGTCAGACTCTAACCTCTACAAAATGGCCAAGAGCAAGGAGCTGTCTAAGGATGTCAGGGACAAGATCATACACCTGCACAAGGCTGGAATGGGCTACAAAACCATCAGTAAGACGCTGGGCGAGAAGGAGACAACTGTTGGTGCCATAGTAAGAAAATGGAAGAAGTACAAAATGACTGTCAATCGACAAAGATCTGGGGCTCCACGCAAAATCTCACCTCGTGGGGTATCCTTGATCATGAGGAAGGTTAGAAATCAGCCTACAACTACAAGGGGGGAACTTGTCAATGATCTCAAGGCAGCTGGGACCACTGTCACCACGAAAACCATTGGTAACACATTACGACATAACGGATTGCAATCCTGCAGTGCCCGCAAGGTCCCCCTGCTCCGGAAGGCACATGTGACGGCCCGTCTGAAGTTTGCCAGTGAACACCTGGATGATGCCGAGAGTGATTGGGAGAAGGTGCTGTGGTCAGATGAGACAAAAATTGAGCTCTTTGGCATGAACTCAACTCGCCGTGTTTGGAGGAAGAGAAATGCTGCCTATGACCCAAAGAACACCGTCCCCACTGTCAAGCATGGAGGTGGAAATGTTATGTTTTGGGGGTGTTTCTCTGCTAAGGGCACAGGACTACTTCACCGCATCAATGGGAGAATGGATGGGGCCATGTACCGTACAATTCTGAGTGACAACCTCCTTCCCTCCGCCAGGGCCTTAAAAATGGGTCGTGGCTGGGTCTTCCAGCACGACAATGACCCAAAACATATAGCCAAGGCAACAAAGGAGTGGCTCAGGAAGAAGCACATTAGGGTCATGGAGTGGCCTAGCCAGTCACCAGACCTTAATCCCATTGAAAACTTATGGAGGGAGCTGAAGCTACGAGTTGCCAAGCGACAGCCCAGAACTCTTAATGATTTAGAGATGATCTGCAAAGAGGAGTGGACCAAAATTCCTCCTGACATGTGTGCAAACCTCATCATCAACTACAGAAGACGTCTGACCGCTGTGCTTGCCAACAAGGGTTTTGCCACCAAGTATTAGGTCTTGTTTGCCAGAGGGATTAAATACTTATTTCCCTCTGCAGAATGCAAATAAATTCATATACTTTCCACAATGTGATTTTCCGGATTTAATTTGTGATGTGCTATCTCTCACTGTTACCAATAACCTACCCTTCAATTATGGGCTGCTCATGTCTTTGTCAGTGGGCAAACTTACAAAATCAGCAAGGGATCAAATACTTATTTCCCCCACTGTATATCACCATATTCTAACTGATTAGCACCTACCAAATAGGTGACGGTAAGGGCTCCCATGCTAATGGCCATGTGCTAACTGGGAAATTAGCATGTGGCCATTAATTGGAAAAAATAGAAAGTGTGACCATTTTACAGCCGCTTTTTAGCACAGCTTGGTAAAAGGGCCCCAAAATTTGCTATTGTTCTGCAAAATGCTCATATTCACTGTAGATTTTAGGAGAATTTCCACATGAGAATCTGTGGTGTGGTAGCCATGATAGTTCACTTTTAAAGGTATTAAGTAGAAATAAAGCAAAACAAAGAAAAGATGCCCTCAAAAGCTAATCAAAAAGGGCTGAATTCTATAAATAGCACTCAAGAATGGACACCAGGAAAGATCGCCTGCTGAAACCTGGTGTAAACACTGGTGCCCAAGACGGGCGTGAAGACCAGTATTCTGTAACAATGTGTACAACTCTTTGGAACATTCCTGACATGCCCGTGCCCCGCCCCCTCCCATGGCCACACCGCCTTTTGAGTTGCATGTAATGGGATAGCGTTTAGCCAGATGTATGTTCAAATCCTAATTGATACCTATTAACATCAATAATTGGTTGTTAGGGCCAATTATTGCTCATTAGCCAGTACATGCACATCCTGGGATCACACCCAAATTTGGGCACCCAAATCTGGAAGATATATATAGAATCTGGTGAAAATCTATTAAGTTAGTCCAATAAAAAAAGGTACCAGTTTCTTTTCTTTACTTTGTTTTATTTCTATTTATTACCACATGAAAATCAGAAATGGTACAATTCACCTGTCCATTAGTATTTCACTGACCGCTAAAAGGATACTTGTTTTTCTAAATACTATTTTCTTTAGACTGCATGGTGAGAAAAAACACTTTTGTAACTAACTTTCCTACAAAAGTCAAAATCTTGCTTTTCGTATCCCTGGGCATGATTTTCCCCAAACCTCTGCTATCAGCAGCAGTAGCAGGATTTGAACTCTCATCTTGTTCCAAACCCATTTGTCTGTGACAAGATCAGTCCCAGCTATATCTTAATCCTACAGAAAGACTTAGGTGAAAATTTCTTCTACAAGGAGGATGCCCTGTCTGTCCCTTTATATCATGACCTGGTGATAAGGCTATAGTTCCTCTCCTTTCCCAGGGACTGCCATTGTAAAGGGATATGAAATGAGTATGTATAACTCCACTCTGTAGGCTTACAAAGAAAATAACAATAAATGGACAAGACAGAATATAGGTGATCCTTTTACTAATCTGCGGTAAAAAGTGGCTTACGGTAGTGTGGGCGTGTGTTTTTGTCATGCGCCAAGCCATTTTTTTCCACATCTGGGAAAAAAGGCATTTTTTTAATGGGCCAGGAAATGAGCATGCACTAAAGTTAGAACTAGCGAGCGCCTATTTACGGCCTGAGCCCTTACCACCACCCATTGATCTAGTGGTAAGGGCTCACATGCTATATGCGTGCGCCAACTGCCGATTACCGCTGGAAATGCCACGAGTGGTAGAAAATTTTTAAAATAATTTCTACCACCGGAATAAACGTGAGACAAATCCTAAATTACCACCAGGGGCCATGCTAGCCTGGTGGTAATCTCATTTTGGCACACACTGCACATGCGTAGGCCCTACCGAATCTTAGTAAAAGTGCCCCGTAGTATGCTGATGATAAAATAGGCATGCATATTTACATAAGGTAGTCAGCATATGAATACTCATCCAAATAAGTCATGCCATATTACTTACAGGACAGCGTTTCTCATCAACATCTTGCCTTTTATGTCATAGACAGAGGATGGCAGAAAATATGAGAATCAGGCCCTTTAGAGGTAATTTTATAACTATATGCCTATAAATAAGTGCCCTTGTTAGAAGCATAGGTGCGTACTTTCCTCCTTTATAGAATACTAGCTTAACACAAAAAAGCTGTAACTAAAACACAAGCCCTTTATGTCAGCCATAGAGCTGGTGTAAGTGGCTGCACCTAAATGCTGGAGAATGTGAGTTAACCGTATTCTATTCAGATTCTGCCTATGTCTATGCCTACATGTAAAATACACATGATCAGGCTTATTTTCGAAAGAGAAGGATGCCCATCTTTCGACACAAATCGTAAGATGGGCATCCTTCTCACAGGGTCGCCCAAATCGGTATAATGGAAAGCCCATTTTGGGCGTCCCCAACTGCTTTCTGTCGCGGGGACCACCAAAGTTCCCGGGGGTGTGTTGGAGGCGTAGCGAAGGCAGGACTTGGGTGTGCCTAACACATGGGCGTCCTAGACCCATAATGGAAAAATAAGAGCGTCCCTGAAGAACACTTGGATGACTTTACTTGGTCCCTTTTTTTTCTTACGACCAAGCCACAAAAAGGTGCCTGAACTGACCAGATGAACACCAGAGGGAACTGGGGATGACCTCCCCCAGTGGTCTCTAACCCCCTCCCACCCTCAAAAAACATTTTTTAAAATATTTTTTTCCACCCTCTATGCCAGCCTCAAACATCATACCCAGCTCCATGACAGCAGTATGCAGGTCCCTGGAGCAGTTTTAGTAGGTGTAGTGCACATCAGGCAGGCGGACCCAGGCCCCCCCCCTCCTACCTGTTACACTTGTGGTGGTAAATGTGACCCTTCAAAACCCACCAGAAACCCACTGTACCCACATGTAGGTGCCCCCCTTCACCCTTAAGGGCTATGGTAGTGGTGTACAGTTGTGGGGAGTGGGTTTTGGGGGGGGGGGTTTAGGGGGCTCAGCACACAAGGTAAGGGAGCTATATACCCGGGAGCTTTTTCTGAAGTCCACTGCAGTACCCCCTAGGGTGCCCAGTTGGTGTCCTGGCATGTCAGGGGGACCAATGCACTACGAATGTTGGCTCCTCCCATGACCAAAGGGCTTGCATTTGGTCGTTTCTGAGATGGGCATCCTTAGTTTCCATTATCGCCGAAAATCAGAAACGACCAAGTCTAAGGATGACCATCTCTAGGGACGATCTAAATGTCAAGATTTGGGCGTCCCCGACCGTATTATCGAAACGAAAGATGGATGCCCATCTTGTTTCGATAATATGGGTTTCCCCGCTCCTTCGCCGGGACGTCCTGCGAGGACGTCCTCAGGAAACCTTGGGCGCCCCTTTCAATTATGCCCCTCCGTGTAAATTATGTGCATGTAATTTGCGGTTGGTGTCTTGTATAGACTGCTGCCTAGTGTGCACCCTGAATCAAAGTAACCCTTGTATATAAACCTTATGTATAGGGCTGGGACCAGAAACCTCCAAGAGGTCATAAGCAGCATTATTCTCGCTCTACATTCAACACTCTGGGGTCCTTTTACAAAGGTGCTCTAGCGTTTTTAGCGCATGCTAAAAATAAGCGTGCGCTAAACACCAGAGATGCCCATATATTCCTATGGGTGTCTCTAGCATTTAGCGTGCACTAAAAACGCCACCGCGCCTTTGTAAAGAAGACCCCTTCTGTTAATAAGACAATGCACTCTGAGCACCGTTGATTTGAACCAATTGTTTAATGTAATAAAGTTTCTGCAGGCAAACAAAATACAATGTGGCAAATGGAGGCAGTAGGCGACCTACTCCAAACTTCAAGTCATAGAGAAAATCAAATTCTCTTTTCTTTAAGCAAAAGCCTACTACTGTAGGTAATAGGAGATACACACAGTTCCTTTCAATAATTACAGTTCTGATGTTAGCTGTAATGAGAATCATGGGCTCTGGGACTCAGAAACAAGTCAGTTGGAATCAAGATCAACAAAACGTTTGTGGATCCTCAGAAAATCTGTTAACTTTGATGGTAAACTTCCTTCAGTCCAGCAGATGTTTCTGGACCACCGGTGAATGGATTTATTTATTTATTTATTGCACTTGTATCCCACATTTTCCCACCTATTTGCAGGCTCAATGTGGCTTACAAAGACCTGTCATGGCAGGGCCATTCCAGGGTAAAAGATACAGTTGGTGTTACAAAGAAATTAAGGATGGTAAAGAAGTACTAGTAAGCAATTATAGAAAGAGGCATTCAGAGTCAGGGTAGTGTGGTGAGGTGTTATAATTAGGCTACGGATATTTGTGTGGTGAGGTGTTATGATTAAGCTAAGGATTTTCGTGGTAGGCCTTTGCAAAAGTTAGTTATTTCATTAATTGTTTTCCAGGTTGTCTTGCTGGAGAGATACACATATAGCTCAGTCTCTCCTATTTCTTCAGTATCTCAGAAGGGGTACAGAGGGTTTCCTGTTCTGTCACACAACCAATAGGGGGAATGCATACTAAGTGGCTTCTGTCATCCATATGCTCTTAGATCACTCTTTGCCCTTGATATACCAGTTAGCTTAGCACAATATACAGGCTATAAAATTTTGGAGATATAAGGCTAAGGCTTTAGATGTGAAGAGCTTTCCCTTATGGTTTATGGTCAGAGGCAGAAATGGCAAAAAGCCAAAGACAGTTACTCAAAGGTAAAACAGGTTTTTATACTCAGGGGAGTTTCCTTCTAAACAAAGCTCCCTCCCTGGTAATATTGCACTCCTAGCCAGTCTGTCTTTCTGGAAGAAGCCAGAATGTCTAAAGGTAGAGTACTGCCTTGCCTGGCAAATACTGATTTCAGACAAAGGTAAAATTGCACTGAGGCTCTGGGAATCTGTGAGGCACCCACATTGCAAGATTACCAGCTGCCCTACATGCGTGTTTACAAAATAGCGTTTAGGTGAAATTTTGGCAGTTACATGTGGATTTGCATCCTGACATGTATATGTGCCATTATTCTAATAATTTATACATGTAATCAGCATGAAAATGTTATCATGTACTTTATAGGATTACTCCTGTGCTTTCACCTAATATACTCCATTCTAGAATTCTCTAAAACATGTAAGTCATGCTGTCTTTATCAGTTTTGTATGTAACTAGTGTTTGAATTATTGCTCTGATAAATAAAATACAACATTTAGGGGCCCTTTTACTAAGCCACCTATGTGTGCCCAATGTGTGCCAGTTCTGAGTTACTGCCCAGCTACTGTGTGGCCCTTGTGGTAATTTCATTTCGGCGCGTATCCACTACGCGCATCCGAAAAAATATTTGTTATTTTTTGGTGCGCGTCAGCTACGCGCACCAAGTGGCATTTGACACACACAGGTCATTACCGCCCGGTTAACGCATGAGACTTTACCGCTTTGTCAATGGCTGGTGGTAAGGTCTCAGGCCCAAAATGGACACACGGTAATTTTCATTTTGCCGGATGTTCATTTTCAACAAAAATAGAAAAAGGCCTTTCTTACAGTTGCACTGAAAAATGATTCTGCGCGTGCCCAAAACCTGCACCTACACTACCGCAAGCCGTTTTTCAGCGCACCTTAGTAAAAGGACCCCTTAAATAATTAATGATTGAACCTCAAATCACTCTGGGGTAGATACACTAACAAAACGTTAAAGCCCTTCCCTTACCGATTCCTTAGCGAATCGGTAAGAAACGGGCATGCATCAAGGAAATCGCATGCAAATGAGCTGCTCGCTGCTAGCTCATTTGCATGCGATTTCATTCCAAGCCAGTCGGCCAGCTCTCGAGGTGGGAGTGCGCGTTCTGGCGCAGCTTGGAGCTGGAGGACACACAGCAGGACGCCGTGTTCCCCATGGCCGGGGCTCGCTACCTTCCTCACCAGTGCAGGGAACCAGAAATAATCCAACAAGGACACCAAAATAAAAATAAAGACTAACAACCCTGTCCGCCTCCAGCAGCAGCAGCAGCACACAAAAGGAAGGCAAGGGAGCGCGGAGCCGTGTCTGTGATCAGAGCCTCCCATGCCGGCAGGCATCGGGCGGGGGGGGCACCGGAAACTTCCTCCCCTCCTAGGTTAGCGCTGGCTGGGACACATGTCCCGTCCCGTGCGCCGCCTGCTCCCAGGGCTTTGCAGCTGCTGCTGGGTTCGCCTTGTCTTTCTTCTTCTCTGATTCTTTGCTCTTTCCCAGTGCACAGCAAAGCTTATCAGCAGCAGCCCGGGGGTTGGATTTCAGAAAGGTTCCGGTTCAAGGGGGAGGTAACATCTGCAAGGGGCTGCCGAGCTAAGAGCAGGGCAGGCTAACTGCCCCCTCCCCTAACCCTACAATGGATAGGGGACGATCGCCCCGGGGCCCGGGAAACAGGCAAATCAAACGTAAGTGAGCGGATCGCTTCACAGAGTAGAGAGCAGGGTTTCTCCTTTTTTTTTCCTTTCCGATTCCCTCACAGCAGCCCCAACAAGAGGTGCAGACCTCCCGTTATGTTTTCCACGGTGAGGGGATCGGAAAACGGTAGTGCATCTCATTGTAATATGAATTATACACATCCTATATAATAATTTGCACCATGAACATTCCATGAAGCTGCCTGGGCCCGTGCCTCCATTCTGATTGGCTGTGCCTGGGACTGAAGCCTCGGATGACATCATCCAGAGAGCCCAAGCAACAGCAGTGTGGGCCCAGGCAGCTTCATCGAACGTTCATGGAAAATAAAAGCTAAGAAAAAGAAAGGACAAAAAACAACCGAGACTGCCACCCTCCCAAACCGCCCTCCCGAACCTGCTGCGCTCACCGAACGCCCTCCCGAACCACCCCTGACACAACAGACAAGATAAGGGTAAAAAAAACATGAAAGAAAGCGACAGAAGCAACTTAACTCCTGTTGCCATGACACAGGCACCTGACAGGCAGCTCCGAACAGAAAAAGAAAGAGATGATTTGAATCCTACTCCGAAGCCTCTGATGCGCTCCCCCCCAAGGCCCATCAAACACCCCCCTCCCCCCACCCGAAGCACATCAACCCCCTCGTCACCCGCAGCTGCCACTGGTAACGCTGTCCGGCTGCTGCTGCTTCTCCTGTAGAGCAGCAGTGGCCGCTACAAAAAGAAAAAAAAACATAAATATTTTTTAACCCAGCCCAAATCATTCACAAATGCCCGAGTCTTAAAACGCAGTCTGCAGCCGCTCCTCCTCTCGCCTCCACGTCACTGCCCCTGGAGTAAGACCCTGGAGGAGCGCAGCAACGTGAGAGGTGAGAAGCAGCAGCGGCCGGACAGCGTTACCACTGGCAGCTGCGGGTGGCGAGGGGGTTTGATACGCCGGGGGGGGGAGGGGAGGGTTGCTGGACTTGGGTGGCTGCAGGGGGGACAGGGGGAGAGGAGGGTCGCTGGACATGGATGGCTGGAGGGGGCGCAGGGGAGAGGGAGGTGGGGAGGGGGTCCTGAGACCAGAGAGGTGGGGGTGGGGAGGGGGGCCCTGCGAGAGGGGGAGTGGGGGCTCACACTCACTCACTCACTCACTGTCTCTCACATACACTCTCTCTGACACACTCCCTGTCTATCACACTCTATCTCTCTGTCACACACACACAGTCTCACACACACAGACACTCTGTCTCTCACACACACTCTCTCTCTCACACAAACACACACTCACTCTGTCTCTGTCTCTCTCTCATTCTTTTTCTGACACACACACTCCGTCTCTCACACACACTTTCTCTCAAACATACACACTCCGAGGAAAACCTTGCTAGCGCCCGTTTCATTTGTGTCAGAAATGGGCCTTTTTTACTAGTTATAATAGTAATTTGCTCATCTGAATTCCGTTTTCGTTAGCTGCTACCGTGACAGGACAATGCCCTTTTGTGCATGTCCTGGTTTACTACTTGCATGTTAAACTGGCTAGAACCAGTTTAAAACCCAGGTTACTGGCTCGTTTATTTTAGTGCATCTAGCCCTCTGTCCTTAATGAGCTGGCAGTGCCAGATTCATAGGTTTCTATTGTCAACACAGTCCTTCTACTGAAGCTTTTTATTTGAAAAGCAATGGAGAAATAGCATTTCATATTTATCCAAAAGAATTGTTGTGATGGTTTCATGTAATGTTAGCAATTTTCCTGGAGGTTAAGATCTGTAAGCAGTTAGAAAGCCGGGTAGCCTATTTTATTTTGTTTTAACAGTTTAAGGGCCCTGTTTACTAAGCAGCGTTATAGGTGCGTTAGCATCTTTAACGCATGTTAACCATGTAGGCGCGTTAACTGTGTACATGCCTAAAATATCCCTATAGGCACCTACATGGTTAACGCACATGCTAATTGTAGGTGCATTAAAAATGCTAACACGCCTTAGTAAACAGGGTCCTAAGTTTGACAATTTTATCTCTAGAGGAAAGATTGAAGCAATCTGTGGTTAGAACTGCCCAGTGAAAACTCTGCATATTAGGGCAAGAAATATTATACATATTCAGTCCCATGCTAGATACAAGATAGAAATTGGAACTGAGATGTCCCAGTCAGGACACGTCCAGTTCCAGTAGTACTTTAGAAAATGATTTGCACACATAAAGCCTTTTGTAAAATACATGCAGGAATGCACCTATATGCACTGTTATGTGCTGTGAGAGCAAACATTTTGCAATTGAGGTCTGCAAAATCATGAGTGGCGTAGAATGGGTAAAAGTGAATCAATTTTTCACTCTTTCAAAAAGTACACAGACCAGGGGACACTCAATGAAATTACATGGAAATACTTTTAAAACAAATAGGAGGAAATATTTTTCACTCAAAGAATAGTTAAGCTCTGGAACTCATTGATGGAGGATGTGGTAACAGTGGTTTGCATATCTGAGTTTAATAAAGGTTTGGATAAGTTCCTGGAGGAAAAGTCCATAGTTTGCTATTGAGATGGACATGGGGGAAGCCATTGTTTGCTGAGGAATTGGTAACATGGAATGTTGCTACTATTTGAGTTTCTGCCAGGTACTTGTGACCTGGATTGGCCACTGTTGGAGCAGTATAGCTATTCTTATGTTCTTATGTCTCTAGAATTGTACTCTAAGGGGGTATTTTACTAAGGCGTGCTAGCATTTTTAGTGCACACTAAAATTTAGAGGCATCCATATATTCCTATGGATGTCTCTAATGTTTAGTGCGCCCTAAATATTAGAACATGTTAAAAACGCTAGTGTACCTTAGTAAAAGAGGCCCTAAATGAAGTCTCACCGGAGACTTATATGGAAGCATTATCACTTCCTTTTTTCTGCTGGCCATTCCTCTCATTATGCAACTAAGCACCCTTCTGGCTTTTTGCCACCATTTTTCCTATATGTTGGCCTACCTGAAGATCATCATATAGAATCACACCCAAGTCCCACTCCTCTTTCCTGCACATAAGTACTTCAATCTCCAAACTGTATCACTTCCTCAGGTTTTTGTAGACCAAATGCATGACCCTGATTGATTTGGGTTATGAGGCAAGCCTGAAAGATTGTCTGAAAGGATCCCCACTTAACCATAGGCTGACTCCTTACCTCAGACTTGGCTGTGGCTTCTGGCAAAAAAGCCAGATGGATGATGGGTCACTGCAGGAGATGGTTGTGCTCTGGTAGGGGTCACAGGATTGGCTTCAAGAAATCAAAATACTGATTTCCGCCAGACCCGCTTGCCCCTATTGGGCAGGTGACCTCGAGAGGTGGGATTTGGGGCTAATATACTTAAGCAGTCCCCTCTGAGGATCAGGGCTTTCCTGCTTCTCAGAGGCTGCTGCTGATGGCATCAGGGGATGTTTCAGAAGCAGCAATGAAGGATCTAGCCACTGAGAAGGTCTCCTCATTGACTAGTGAATCCCTGAATGAGGATGCAGGAGCAGTAGAGTGCTTTGTTTCCCTACCTGTCCTGCCAATCCAGAAACTGCATATGGCCATAGTCATTGAGGCTGTAGTGCCCTCTGGCTCTAAACGATCCCTGAAGGGTCCTCCACAATTGGGGAATGGGACAAGGCTGGTTCGTCTGTCTGCCAGGGTTGGAGGCTTGGATGAGGTCACAGCTCTTGTGGGGCCAGCTGTTGGGTCAGACAATTATTCCTCAATATCAGGTCATGAGTCCCTCTGAAACCACTCCCCTGCTGCTGCTTCCAGGGTCTTCTTCCATTGTTGGGATAGCAGGTCTTCCCCTCCCCCCCCCAGTCAGGAGTCTGTTGCAGTGTCATCTGTTGCAGCAGCCCTGCCCTTCTCTGTAATGAGTGCTGATGGTGTTCAGGCAGTTGCTGTTTTGAGTCCCAGTTGTGCTCAAGTTGGGTCAGTTGCACTGGCTGCTAGGGGCCCCACTTTACTGGCTGATCAGGTTTTTTGGGGAGTAGGGCCTTTCTGTGGCCCATGGGATTGGTCTTCTGCTCCCCAGCAAGGACTTCATAGCCTAGGAGCCCCTAGGGGAGGGGACTGGCAGCCAGGTTCCAGTCTATGGGACACCTTGGTCCTTGGGTTGGGTTAAGTACATAAGTATTGCCACACTGGGACAGACCAAAGGTCCATCAAGCCCAGCATTCTGTTTCCAACAGTGGACAATCCAGGTCACAAATACCTGGCAAGATCCCAAAAAGGTTTAATACGTTTTATGCTGGTTATCCGGCCTGCAGACCAGTGCCCAACTGTGACCAGCTATGAGGAAGTGGTACCCTCGATAATTGGGGCAAGGAGGATGACCAGCCTTCAAGTGCCCTAGGAAGGGGACTGGCAGAATGGATCCTGCAGGAAAGTAGGAATCTTTTGGTCGGGTACCCGTCCCCATCAGGGTTCATTTTATGTGCCTGTGGCTGCATCAGTATAGCAATAGGGAGGCAGCAGAGGTGCTGGAAAAAGGTTCCACTAAGGGGATTCTTTTTATTTTTTTATTTTTTATTTATGCATATTTATAATCTTTACAAGCATTTACATCTTGAACATGAAAAACAGAAACATATACAGTGGTGGAAATAAGTATTTGATCCCTTGCTGATTTTGTAAGTTTGCCCACTGACAAAGACATGAGCAGCCCATAATTGAAGGGTAGGTTATTGGTAACAGTGAGAGATAGCACATCACAAATTAAATCCGGAAAATCACATTGTGGAAAGTATATGAATTTATTTGCATTCTGCAGAGGGAAATAAGTATTTAATCCCTCTGGCAAACAAGACCTAATACTTGGTGGCAAAACCCTTGTTGGCAAGCACAGTGGTCAGACGTCTTCTGTAGTTGATGATGAGGTTTGCACACATGTCAGGAGGAATTTTGGTCCACTCCTCTTTGCAGATCATCTCTAAATCATTAAGAGTTCTGGGCTGTCGCTTGGCAACTCGCAGCTTCAGCTCCCCTCCATAAGTTTTCAATGGGATTAAGGTCTGGTGACTGGCTAGGCCACTCCATGACCCTAATGTGCTTCTTCCTGAGCCACTCCTTTGTTGCCTTGGCTGTATGTTTTGGGTCATTGTCGTGCTGGAAGACCCAGCCACGACCCATTTTAAGGCCCTGGCGGAGGGAAGGAGGTTGTCACTCAGAATTGTACGGTACATGGCCCCATCCATTCTCCCATTGATGCGGTGAAGTAGTCCTGTGCCCTTAGCAGAGAAACACCCCCAAAACATAACATTTCCACCTCCATGCTTGACAGTGGGGACGGTGTTCTTTGGGTCATAGGCAGCATTTCTCTTCCTCCAAACACGGCGAGTTGAGTTCATGCCAAAGAGCTCAATTTTTGTCTCATCTGACCACAGCACCTTCTCCCAATCACTCTCGGCATCATCCAGGTGTTCACTGGCAAACTTCAGACGGGCCGTCACATGTGCCTTCCGGAGCAGGGGGACCTTGCGGGCACTGCAGGATTGCAATCCGTTATGTCGTAATGTGTTACCAATGGTTTTCGTGGTGACAGTGGTCCCAGCTGCCTTGAGATCATTGACAAGTTCCCCCCTTGTAGTTGTAGGCTGATTTCTAACCTTCCTCATGATCAAGGATACCCCACGAGGTGAGATTTTGCGTGGAGCCCCAGATCTTTGTCGATTGACAGTCATTTTGTACTTCTTCCATTTTCTTACTATGGCACCAACAGTTGTCTCCTTCTCGCCCAGCGTCTTACTGATGGTTTTGTAGCCCATTCCAGCCTTGTGCAGGTGTATGATCTTGTCCCTGACATCCTTAGACAGCTCCTTGCTCTTGGCCATTTTGTAGAGGTTAGAGTCTGACTGATTCACTGAGTCTGTGGACAGGTGTCTTTCATACAGGTGACCATTGCCGACAGCTGTCTGTCATGCAGGTAACGAGTTGATTTGGAGCATCTACCTGGTCTGTAGGGGCCAGATCTCTTACTGGTTGGTGGGGGATCAAATACTTATTTCCCTCTGCAGAATGCAAATAAATTCATATACTTTCCACAATGTGATTTTCCGGATTTAATTTGTGATGTGCTATCTCTCACTGTTACCAATAACCTACCCTTCAATTATGGGCTGCTCATGTCTTTGTCAGTGGGCAAACTTACAAAATCAGCAAGGGATCAAATACTTATTTCCACCACTGTATCTAAGGAAAATTTAGAATTAAGGTAACAAATAATATCTTATATTAGACCACTATATAGAGGGGGAGGAGTTTGTTATAAATTCAGGAGATGAGATTTAAAGAAGAAATTTGCATACAATAAAGGCTTAACACTTTCATCCACCCTAATCAGATTATTTTCTCTTCCCATGTCTTAGATCATGACCATGCAAATCCTACAAATCTTATACTCTTTTTGAGTCTATAAAATGTCTTAGTTGTTCTGAAAGAAAAAAAACACATATTTTACGCCCAAATATTTAACATTACATTTACAGGGGTAATTTAAATTAAATGATGCTCCTAAAGCAACAGTATCAGCTCTTAACGCCAAGAAAGCTTTCCTTCCTTCCTAAGTTTGCTTTGTCACATCTGGGAAAACCCATATTTTCTCCCCATAAAATAATGTTTGTAAATTTTTAAGAGCCAATCTTCTCACAGCCTCCATATCCTGTTCAAATATGAAAGAAACAAGTAAAGTTTGTCTTTCAGTTACTGTGGTTAAAGACGTTTCCAGGATTTCCAAAATGTTTAATTCTTCTTGATATTATGGTAACTTCTGTAATTTCTCCTCATTTTTCTTATTAGGCAAATAGTAGATTTTATTTAACGGATGAATAGTTTCCGGGGAAAATTTTAAGTTTTCAATCAAATATCTCTTGAATACCTCCAACGGAGTATATATAGACAATCAAGGAAAATTCAACAAACGAAGATTTAACCTCCGATTATAGTTTTCAAGTTGCTCCATTTTATGATGTAATATAGCATTATTTTTAATCAATAAACTTGAACTTTCTTTCACTTTCTTTACTTCTTTTATATTATCTATTTTGCCATTAACTTCAACTTTCATAGTGGCAAAAGCTGTTGGCAGATTTTCCATAGTACTCACAAGCATCACAATTTGATTTGCAGAACCTGACATGGTCTGGTCCAAGTGCTGGAGTGTACCCCAAATGGAGTCCAGCATCACCGCCGCCGAATCAATCTTTGGTGTCTCACGCCCAGTCGGGGAAACCAAAGTTCTCCGACCTCCTGCTGGATCCTCATCCACCAGACCCCGACTCAGAGGGCCTCCAATATCCTCTCTACGGACGGAAGCACTCGCTCGTGGCTCGAGACCAGCAGGGTGCGGTGGTGGGTTGAGAGTCAGAGGTGAAAGTGTTATGTCCATTCCCAAGGTCTCAGCCTCTCCTTGATCCGAGACAACAGCGGGAACCCCTCCGACATTTTGTGAGGTGGAGTTTCTCGTCGTGAACCTCTCAATGCTCTGCTGTGTGGGCGATGAAGTTCTGGTCGTCGGGGTAACAACCTTCACGGAACCCTTCCGTTTAGTATGAGGCATATTTGTTATTTAGGAAAAGAAAAAAGTCCACAAAGTACAAAGCTAGCATAAAGAGAAAGCTCACGGCGGATCTAACGTGCCACCATCTTGCTCCGCCCCCTAAACTAAGGAGATTCTTACCCCATTCTAGGGTGTACTGAAAAATAATGTGGTGCACAATTCATCGTCCAGTAGGCAGCAGCAAGAGGTTGTGCAGAAAAAATTGAATGAGGAGTTTTGAGTGGGAAGAATAGCTAGCCCTTTTGCCAGCAGGTCTTTCCTGGTGCTGATGTAGTGGTGATCCCTAAGAAGGAACCAGGAAAATTCAGATTGATTCATAACCTCTCGCATTTGTCTGGTCAAGCGGTCAATGATGGCATACCAAAAGAATTGTGTATGGTGCAATTAACTTCCTTTGACTGTGCTCTGAGTTTGATCCACCAGTGTGGGGCAGGGGCCAGGCTAGCAAAAGTGGATGTTGAATCTGCCTTCCAGCTGTTGCCAATTCACTTTTCCTCATTTCTGTTTCTAATTCTATGATGCATTCTACTTTGACAAAGGCATGCTCTTGGGATATTCCATTTCTTGTGCATGCTTCGAATTGGTCCGCTCCAGGTTGCACTGGGTAATGGCGCAGAAGGCGGGCATTAAGAGCATAGTTCACTATCTGGATGATTTTCTATTTGTGGGCCCCACAGGTAGCAACAAATATGACACCTTCCTTGAGCTCTTTCCATTTGTAGTTGCCTGTGAGATTTGGCCAGACAGGTTGCGGGAGAAGCAGCTTCCTGTGTAGTGTGACAACAAAGGAGTAGTTGAGGTTGGGAACAGGCAAGTAGGTAGGTGCTTGCTGGTGAACTCCTTGGTCGGGGAATTGGTGTTCTGGTGTTTGAAGCTTAAACTTTATCTTTGTGATAGGTATATTCCTAGAGCCACTAACAGGATAGCTGATGCTCTTTCTCTTTTCAGTTCGATCTGTTCCAGACCCTTGCATAAGAAGCAGATGAGTTGGGAGTACCAATGCCAGGTCATCTATAGAAATTAGGCAGACAGAGGTTTGGGCAATGTTGAAGAATTCTGTTGCACCATCTACCTGGTCGGCCTATGTTATAGGGGGACTGGGATGAGAGGATGGTACTGGACATCCAATTGGCTAACTATGTTTTATATGCTAAACATTTGGGCTGTTCGAATGGTGTTATCAGACAGGTGTCTGACTTCACCTTTTTTGTCTTGGGTTGGGGAAATCCTGTCACGGTTTTCTAGTGCACTGTATGTTTGTGGGGTGGGAAACGATGCGCCCTACTGTGCCAAATTTTAGGTTGCCAATCATGCATGGCTTGTTACTTTCCTTATTGAATATACTCTGAGTTTGAGGCTCTGTTGTTTCGGGCAGCGTGCTTGATGGCCTTCTACGGTGCCAAGTCTGACCAGGTGGGAAAAGGGTGGTCTGTTGTGCTAAAGAGGGTCCAGGAGGTTGACACTTTACTGGTTAGTTGTGTGTTGTCTTATCAGGTGGCCCATCAGCCAGGGCCTCTGCCCTTCTTTGTGCACTCTGATGGGGTGGTCTTGACTAGATACAAATTTCAGCGGTATTACATAAGTGTCTTAAGAATGTTGGAGAGGATCCAAAAATGTTTGACACACATTCCTTTTGCATTGGTGCGGCAACAAGCACCAGTGCTGCAGGGTTGGGGGAGGAGACCATTAAGAGCATAGGCCACTGGTCTTCCAGAGCCTTTCAGGGTTATATCCATCCCTCCTAGTTCTGAGTTTGCTGTTACATGAAGGGGTCCAGTTCCTGTTTCAGTAGATGTCAGCTGTACAGGCCTATGATCTGTTTATCCAGGTCTGAGATGGTGCTAGTTACTCCCACTTCTGTATAGTCTGTGAACCAAGCCCTGCATCCACACCTACTGATTATTCACTTGGGAGGCAGTGATGTGGATGACTGGATGGGAAAGACGCTTTCTCAAGGACAATTTGAGATTCATACTCTCTTGGTCCTCACCTTCCTGGGTGGTTTGGTCTGACATAATTCCTAGGCCTGCATGGACTCGTGGTCTGGTAAAAATTAACAGACAGGTGGGAGTCTGGCTGCTGGCATGGGGGGTTCTCAGCTCAGACATGAGTGGGTTGACACGCAGTGTGCGGGGTTGTTTGGTAGAGATAGAATTAATTTATCTGACATAGAGATGAATCTTTTTCTCAATTATATACAAGAACTTACTGAACACTCTTTGTAGTTTGTAGTATTGTAGGCTGAAGCTTTGGCTCTTTTGCAATTGGGGGGACTTTGACTCACATCAGTTACCCCCCCCCCCCCCTTGGCGGATACCTGAGCTACAGGGGTTGTGACTCGTGGAGTATGAGTCATAACAAAAAGCAAGGTACAAGATTTGTTTATTATGGTGGGTCACAAGACACAGTTACTGGGCATGGAGGCCCATGCTTGCTCCAAGGCAGAACTATGGGATTGGAGATTAGCGGAGAACAGTGATGAACTTACTACTTAGCTGAAAAGGGGAGGGGAGGGGCTCCTTGTCATAATATTTAAATGTAGCTCAGCTTTTTACTGTTCACATTTTCTGATTACCACTTTCTGATTACCAATTTATACAATTGTTAATAAACAAAGCTGCAACCTACTGTTTACTGCCAATTAGAGTTGTGAATTATGTTATTTAGTGTTAATGAATAAAAGGTATGAGTGGGGAAGGGTTTATGTTAACATAAGTTGTGTAACAGTAAGGACGAAGGGGAAGTCAGTGGGTCAGTCCCAGCTCCAGCGATTAGAGACAAGTCCAAAAGCTTGTCTTGAAGGGCCTCCACTTATCCATGGGCTGGGGTTACCCATCCTTCCTCCCTTTGGGCCATGTTTGTCCTGGGGCCTGTTTTCTGTGCCAATGGCCAGGTTGGGAGGTGGGGAGGTGGTGGCTAAGGTTGTCGCAGTGGACAGGCACCTGAGCTACAGGAGTTGTAACTCATGGGGTATGAGTCATAACAAAAGGCAAGGTACAAGATTTGTTTATTATGGTGGATTGGGCCGGTGGGGCAGGGGGTGTTTTTGTCATAACATTTTAAGTGTAGGTCAGGTTGTAACGGTTAACGTTTTCTGATTACCAGTTTATACAATTGTTAATAAACAAAGCTGCAGCCTGCTGTGTACTGCCAATTAGTGTGCTGTGAATTATATTATACAATGTGAATGAATACAAGACATGAGTGGAGAAGGGTTTATGTTAACATAAGTTGTTTAATGGTAAGGATGGGAGGGGGGTGAGGGGAAGTAAGTCCTAGGTGGGCCACTCCCAGCTCCAGTGGTTAACAACTCAGCAGTAGTCGGTGGTGATGACAAAAGAACACTCAAGTGAGATAGCAGTTAGCAATGAGTTTGAAGGATGTATTTTTTCCGCTGTTAATGAGTGTAACATTTGGTTTTAGCTGCATGAGCTTTTAGAATGGTTATTTCCTGATTGCCCCATCAAAATTTACTTGTTGCTGTTAGTGACCTCCTTTGTGCTACAAAATATATTACTTTATATTTCATGTTTTCTAGGTTATCTTGCTCCTCGCAACCTCCAGAGCACAGGTCTATTTTCATTTCTTCAAACTTTCTACTGTGATGATGATGCCAGGTGCAAGAACAAATCCTATGTAAAAAAAGCTATTTCAAGAATTTCTAGTAGGTCATCTGACAACAGGTAAATATGTCTCATTCTGTTTTTGTGTATATGCATTTTTGACAAGGTAACTTATTTTTCTGATCAGACCTGAAAATCAGCACTCTGACAACCATCGAGACTCTGAAAAAATGCTTTCACAGCAGAACTTCTAAAATTAGTTGCTGTTCTCCTTTAATTCCTTTAAAGAATGGAGGAGAAGCCTAGTGGGTAGAGCATTAGGCTGAGCACCAAGAAAGCCAAGGTTCAAATCCCACTGACATAGCTTGTGATCTTCAGCAATTCATTTAATCCACCATTGCCTGAGGTACAGACTTAAAGAGCAATTCTATAACTTGGTGCCTATACTTGAGTGCCACTTATAAAAAGCTATGCGGGCCCTGGCTAAATATCGGGCCAGGACCCACATAAAAAAGTTTCCCCCCCCTCCTGGCCCCCCAATGTGCAGCTGCGGCTTCCTTCCCACCAACAACAACCCTCCCCCAGGGAGCATCCCACTCCCCATCCCCTCCTCCCAGTCAGTATAGGATCACTCTGGGGACCACCTGATCTCCCTAGTAGTCCAGCGGGGCGTCAGGAGCAGGAGCGAATCCCTCTCACTCCTGCCCCTAGCAGTAGCTTCTCCAAAATGGCTGCCACAACCTCTTGCAGCAGCTCGTGATACTGCAAGAACATGGGTAGGCAGAACATAAGTGGGCTAAGTGCACATCTCCAGCTTACAAACATAGGGGTAAATTCACCAAATTTGGACGCCCCCAAAAAATGCGTGCTGAGAGCTATTCTATAAACATCAGTCTGAGTTGGGTACCATTTATAGAATAGCACATAATGTTAGGATCTGCACCCAATATCTGGTGCGAAGATTCACACCAGCTGAAATCTGGTGTAAATCCTGACATGTAAATTAGGCATGGATCCCCTGAATTCTATAATATGTAGAGGTCTATAAAAAAGGGATGTCTGATAGATGGTATGAGGAGATAGAGGTTGTGATGAAGTTTTATGGAATGGTCTTTGGGAAGAGAAAGGTTTTTAGCCTCTTCCGGAAGCTTAGGTAGGTATTATCTGTTCTGATGGCAATAGGTAAAGAGTTCCATAATGTGACTCCAATTACAGGAAATAGAGAGTTAAACATCCTCTGATATTGAATACCTTATGAAACGGTGTCGCTAGCATCAGTTGTTCTTTCAGTCTGATGGACTGGGCCACACATAGTGAAGCAGCCCTAGTTAGCAGTTCAGATGTGAAACGCTGTAGGATTTGAAAGACTAAGCAAGTAGACTTAAACCTGATTCTTTCTGATATGGGAAGCCAGTGCAGTTTGATAAGATAGGATGAAACACTATTGTATCTGTTCAATTTGAATATTAGTCTGGCAGCTGTGTACTGTATGATTTGCAGTTTTTTTCTGATATTGGCTCTTAATACCAAGAAATAAAACATTACAGTAATCTAGGTATGATAGGACTAACATTTGAACTAATAATACAAAGGATTTTTGATTGAAGAATTATCTGACTAGACGTAGCTGTCTCATTTTGAATAGAGTTTTCTTCCATAGCAGGTTAAAATGGGAGGAGAAAGTGAGGGAAGAGTCAAGCAAGACCCCTAACACTCTGGTTTCAGATTCAACTGCAAAGATTTGACCATTAGGCAGAGATATTGATTCCTGAACCAATAGACCTTGGTTTTCTGTGCATTCAATTTCAATTTATTGGTCAGGGCCCAAGTATTAACAGCATTCATGGCAGTCCTTACAGTTTGAATTAGGTCTTTCTTTGAAGAGTTCACTGGTAGGAGAAGCAGATTGTCATCCACATAAGATAATAGTAGCTCGCTAAGATTAAGATGTATTGAGCCAAGGGATGACAAAGAAATTGAACAGGATAGGAGAGAGCAGAGATCCCTGGGGGACACCACAGCCAGAAGACCAGTAGGTAGAGAGTTGATTGTTTTGCTTAACAGGAATTCACTGAGCCATTTGAGAACAATACCTGTTATTCTTATCTGATCCAGTATTTCAAGTAGTAGTGTTTGATCGATCACATCAAATGCTGCTGAGATATCGAATTGGAGAAGTATTACTTGGTCTCCCTTACATAGATATTGTTTGACATATGTAGATAGAACTAGCAGCAGGGTAAGAAGAATTGTTTACTGATGTAGGTCTCTAGTATTTTAGTAAAAACGGATATGCTAGCCACCAGACGGTAGTTTACAGACAATGTTGCATCTAGTCTAGATCCCTTCAACAGTGGAGTTAGAATAATTTTGCCCATATATAAAGGGAGAGAGCCAGATTTTAACAGCCCATTGAGACCATCTAGTAACTAATGAACTGCCTCCATAGGCATAGGGAACAAGGATTTTGGGCAATGATTCAGGGAGCAGTGGGCTTGTGAACATTTCAGTAACAGCAATCTTACATCATCAAGTGTCAGTGGTTGAAGAAATTCCCAGCTCTGGTCAGACTTGTGTCCCTGGATTGGATAATCACTGGTGCTTCAGGCTGAACCACAGTTTGGACTAGCATTTGATAGTTCAGTCCTAATCTGAATGATCTTATTAGCGAAATGATCAGCTAGTTCTTGGGCGGATGGACATGCTCGATGCTTATTGTCACTGGAATTAGTGGAAGGGCTATTCACTAAGGAGAAAAGGTTTTTATTGTCAAGAACATCTTGACCTATTAGGCTGCTATAGTACTGTCGTTTGGAATCAGCAACCTTCTTTTTGTAGTGCCGGAAGGCAGACTTCCATTTGGATTTATCCGTAGTATGTTTGTTCTTTCTCCATTGCTTTTCAAGGTATTGGCATTCCCGTTTCAGGTTGAGATTTTCTGGTCATTTTGAAACTTTTAGTGGTAACTGGAGCTATTTTGTCCAGCACAGCCGTCACCTTAGTATCCTAGAGGGATTTAACCGAATCTTTGTGTAGGAGTCCAGGGTGTAAGGGAGTCTCTCAGCTCAGACCAGAAACTGACCTCATTGATGTTACCTCTGGTGGATGTGAATTTGAAAGTTTTGTGCTTGGTAAAGCTCAACATGCAGATGTCAATAGTAAAGTCAAGTTGGAAGTGATCAGACCATGGTACCGGCTTCCATTTAAATGAGCTAATCAAGGAAGTCATAAAGTACATCATATGGCCTTATTCATGAGTTGCATACTCGGAAAGGATAGTTAGATCGCAGACTTTCAGGAATGATTTGAAGTTGTGGACATTGATGTTCGCATCATTCTCCAAGTGTAGATGTAAATCACCCTGGAGGATAATCCTCAAAAATTGGGACATGGCTGAGGAGGTAATTTCTAAAAGTAATGGGTCTGCCTTGGATCAGGCTCCCAGAGGATGGTAAATTAGAAGCAGAGTGAGTTGACTTGTGTCAATTGAATCATCACAGAATTTGCACAACATGTATTCAAATTCAGGGAAAACTCCTGAACTGACTAAACAACATGGAAAAAAACTCGTAAAAATCAGTGCAAGATCGCCACCTTTTTTATCCTGTCTTGGAGAATGAAGAATATCATAACCAGGAGGGTATAGGTGGGGCAGTATTGGACTATCAACTTCTGTAAGCCATGTTTCTGAGATAAACAGAAAGCCCAGATGTGAGGATTCTTGAAGATCTCTGAGTAAGAGAGTCTTGCTCCCCACTGACCTGGTGTTGATATAAATGGCGAGGATGGGACTATGTTGAGACTTGCATTCCAAGGGGGAGACTTATTTAGTTAAGTTCAGAAGAAAGCAAGTTTTTCTTGGTCATCGACGGTGATAAAATATGGATTGTTTGTAGCTTGATTTGGACATTTGGTTCTGGCCAGTAGTAGTCAGAGTATTCTGAGGGTATATATTGGCATTGTTTAGTAAATCTCTGCTGTTGGAGTTAGGTGTTTCCTGGTCCAGTGTTTTCTAGAAGGATTATAGACCACGGGAATAGGACAAAACTGCATGCTATCCAGTAGGTTGCCACCCACGATGCCTAAAAGGGCTAAACAAAGCAGTGTAAACCACTGCATGGCAAAAACCTTGGAACCGATTTAGGAAGATAAGTTCGATGGAACAGGGTAGGGATTAGGTACCTTAAATAGTCTGTGCAGGCATGCTTCCTCTGCAGCATGTTCCCCTTTGTCCTTCCGCCACCTGGACTGTCTCCACCTAATGTTCACCTCTTTCCTTTTGCCGCCACTCTTTATATGGGTCATTCCTTCAGCTGATTCAGTCCCTCCACGTTGCTTTCCCTGTTGCCCCCTCCTGCACTTGTAGTCTGCACTGTCGTTCCTCACTCTTCCTTGGTTTGCTCAGTCGCCTCAGTCTCTTTCTGTTCTGTCTACTCCTGCTTCACCTGCAAGCACGCACAGTCAGCACAGCCACCCCTGCTGGTCTGGAGCTCCTGATTTACTTGGACCAGTGTGGGGATAATGTGCTGGTAGGATTTCGTGTGCTGTTGGGACTTCAGTACTTCAGGGATCATGAGGGATTGATTTAGGGGAGTACAGAGTCCTCTATTCATAAGCTGTGGTGCGTGATTGCTTAAGTGGAAAACACATGCAGGAAATCATGTCAGGATATTCTCATGCCTCGCTCCGTCTCAATGCGCCTGAGGTTGTAAGGGCCTGAAATGGAAGTTGTGCTTCCCTTCTGCCCTTCGTTCTTCAAGCATATTTGAGATGTTGCCCTATTAGTTGAATTGTGTCTACTTTAAGTATGGGCTGAATCGGGTGATGTGCCTTGTCACATCCTGAATCAGGTGATTTATTTATTTATTTATTACATTTGTACCCCGCGCTTTCACACATATAGCAGGTTCAGTGCGGCTTACATGGTAAAAAAAGCATTAAAAAACATGTAAGAAGAATATTATAAACTGTGATAAGCATATCTGCTTACATAGTAAAAAGCATTACTAAGGACATGTAAGAAGTATATTATAAACTGTGATGGACACAGTGACAGTAATGCCCAAGAATATATGAATTGGGATAGGTAAGGTAGACAAGGATAGGATAGGTAAAAGGGAGGGAGATACGGAGGGATACGTTAAAAAGGATGTTAAAGAAAATATTGGAGATTGGGTATAAGGGGATTTGAAAGTAAGGTGATCTTCCTGGAATTAGGTTGTGTCCCTGGGATTCATTGTGTTGGGAATTTTATTGTTTGAGGCCACATTTCTCCTATGGCCTCACTGTACCCTGCAGGCTTTAACAGTCTCTGATTACTGCTGCTGTATGCTGAGCTCCTTGGAGCCTCACCCCAGGACACCCTCGGAACTCCTGCTCATCCTGCTGCTGCTGTTACTTCGGCATCTCTCCACCTGAGGCATTGTCGGCTGAGCCCTTGGTAGTGATGGTGACCTTTGCTGAGAGCACTTTATGTCTGCACAGCTCCCATTATCCTCAGGCAGCTCCATCGGGCACGGTCTCCTTTTTCCCTCCTCCTTCCCCTTTCTTCTGTCACCATGGATCTGGAGACTGAGAAACCGGGCGAGCGAGGAGACAGAGCCAGGTGTGCAACTCATGACATGCGAGCCTCATGCCATCCTGTAAGTAGAGGCTCGGCCATGGTGGCAGCTCTTGCCATTTTTGTTCAGGCTCAGGCGGCACTGGGAATGTCGGCCAGTCACTACCTCAGCCATGATACTACTTCTGTTCTTAGGGATTAGATCATGCTGTTATTTAAAAAAAAAAAAAGGAAAAGACAGTGGTTTCCTTACTATTAAAGAGTTGGAATCCTTACATAGTCCTCATCCAGTAGTATCCACCATCTATATATTGCCTAAGATTTACAAATCATTGACTACCCCTCCTGGAAGAACTGTAGTTACTACAGTAGGCTCCGTTTTGGAGCCGTCATCAGTGTTCACTGTTACATTCCCGAGACCTTTCATGCCACTAATACCTTCATATGTTCAGGCTTATCATATGCAATTTAGGTTTTAGAAAAAGTGATTTATACAAATGACAATATTCTACTGGATGAAATGGATAGTAAATCATTGAATACAAATATTCCACAGCTAGAAGCCATATAGGATTTTTATCGGTGAATTAAAATTAATATATTTTTGCTTAATAATGATTATTTATAATAATTTGTATTTGTTTCAGTTTCTTTACTTTTGATTATTTAATCTATTTGTTGTCCACCTTTACAACCACAGCTAGTTTTGCATTTGTTTTCTTCATTAACATATCATGTGAGAAATTGGTCTCTTTCTTTTTTGTTTAATCATTTAACAAATTCAAAATTACGTTCCCAAGATAATCATTCCCCTCCCACTTTGCCTCTAGTATCTCACAGAGATTCAAAAGTTTCACAGCTTAACTCTTCTTTTACAATTAGATTCTTAGTAAACAAAGGAATCCATTAAAACCTTCAGCCCCAGTAAAAATATGCCCAACCCTTTCCCCTTCCCCGGCTTCAGCAATTTGTGAAAGGTTAAATAATTATGTGTTTGTCTGAGGAGTTCTTCTTTTTGAAATTCTTGTTCTAGAGGCAGCCTATTATAACTCTTGATTTGCAGGTATTACCAGTTGAAACTCACTTTGAGGGAGTAAACAAAGAATGAGCAGGTGTTTCCACCGAGAAATACTTGTTCAAAAATCTAACTCCTGTACCATGGAAAGATTTAAAAACCAATAGGGAGATACTGAACATTACACTAAACTCTGGAAATGTAGCTGCATCAGTGGAAACAGTATGTGTTCCCATCTCTCCCTGTAATAATTTTGTCTGCAATGTTTGGATCAGTTGAAGATGCCAAAGTTGATAGGGGTAATTTGGAATTTTGCAATTCCGCTCTATAATTAAAGGCCTCTCCTTACTTAAAGGTGATCTTTCTATCGGGATGTCCTAACTTCTCTGTTTTGTTGGTATCCTTAAGGATGTGTTTGCATAAGAAAATTTGTTTGCTAGCAACCTGCTGACTTGAAACCAACCCTCTCTCCTGTGTAGCAGAAGAGATCAAAAATTACAACATTAATGTTTGTTTTTGTGTTCTTTGTACATATTCCCCCTCATTCAGTAATCTTGCCTACACAGGTTTGCACTTTGCATGCAAAATTGCACGTACAGGTTATAGAACGGTGTCAGTTACATGCATAATCTAATTATCAAATTAAGTGCTACAAACATGGAAACAGAGAAGAATGAAGGCAAATAAAAGATCACATGGCCAGAAACAGAGAAAAATGAAGGCAAATAAAAGATCACATGGCCTATCAAGTCTGCCTATTCATGCAATCTACTGTTCCTTCCTCTCCCTTTGAGATCTTATGTACTTGTTCCAAGCTTTCTTGAATTCATGTACAGTTTTTGTCTCCATCATCCTCCGGGAGATTGTTCCACGAATTCACCACCCTTTTTGTGAAGAAGTATTTCTTCAGGTTACTCCTGAGTCTGTCCCCTTTCACTTTCATCCTATGCCCCCTCATTGCAGAGCTTCCTTTCAATTGAAAGAGACTTACTTCTTCTGCATTTATGCCATGGGGATATTTAAATGTCTCTATCATATCTCCCTCTTCTGCCTTTCTTCCAAAATATACATATTGAGATCTTTAAGTCTATTCCCATATGCTTTATGATGAAGACCATTGACCATTTTAGTAACCACCTTCTGGACTGACTTCATCCTGTTTATATATTTTTGAAGGTGCGGTCTCTAGAATTACACATAGTATTTTACATGAGGTCTCACCAGAGTCTTACACAGAGACATTATCACCTCTTTTTTTTCCTGATTGCCATTCCTCTCCCTATGTAGCTAAGCATCCTTCTAGCTTTCGCCATCGCCTTTTCTACCTATTTGGCCATCTTATCACATATGATTGCACCCAAGTCCTGCTCCTCTTTAATGCACAAAAGTTTTTCCACCCCTAAACTGTACTGCTCCCTTGGGTTTTTGCAGTTCAAATGTATGACCCTGCATTTTTTTAACATTAATCTTAGCTGCCAAATTCTGGACCATTCTTCAATCTTCGCTAGGTCCATCCTCATGTTATCCACACCATCAGATGTGTCTACCCTATTTCAGATTTTGGTATTATCCACAAAGAAGTAAACCTTACCACTCAGCCCTCCAGCAATATCTCTTACAAAAATGTTAAAATGAACCGACCTAAGAACCGAACCTTGCAGTACACTACTGCTAACATTCCTTTCCTCAGAGTGAGTTCCATTTACTACTACCCTCTGTCACCTTCCATGCAACCAGTTCCTAACACAGTCAGTCACTTTAGGGGCCCATACTGAGGGCACTCAGTTTATTTATTAGTTGTCTATCTGGCTCATTTTCAAAAGAGAAAAACGTCCAAAAAGTGACATGTCTGCATTTGGATGTTTATCTCACAAAAATGTCCAAATCAGTATTTTCAAAACCTCTTTTTAGAAGTTTTTCTCTGAAGTCCATCAGAAGGACGTCTAAATCTCAAGGGGGGCATGTCAGGGGTGTGTTCAAGGCGGGACTTGTGCGTTCCTAAGACTTGGACGTCTTTCAGCCATAAAGGAACAAAACAAAGACGTCCAAGATGAAAACTTAGATGTTTTGAGCTAGACCTGTTTTTATAATGCATAGCTGCAGTGGGAATTGAACCCACTTCCCCAGTGTTAAGGTCTGCTGCACTAACCACTAGGCTACTCCTCTACTCCAAACAAGAGGTGCCCCAAATGACCAGTTGACCACTGGAGGGAATCGGGGATCATCTCCACTTACTCCCCCAGTGGTCACTATCCCCCTCCCACCTCAAAAAATGTGAATAAAAATATTACTTGCCAGCCTTTATGCCAGCCTCAGATGTTATACTCAGGTCAATTAGAATAGCATGCAGGTCCCTGGAGTAGTCTAGTAGTGGTGCAGTGCACTGCAGACAGGTGGACCCAGGCTTCTACCTCCCTACTTGTTACACTTGTGGGGGAAACAGTGAACCCTCCAAAACCCACCAGAACCCCACTGTACCCACATATTGGTGCTCCCTTCACCTATAAGGGCTATGGTAGTGGTGTACAGTTGGTGGTAGTGAGTTTTGGGTGGGTTTGGGGGGGGGGGGCTTAGCAGACAAGGTAAGGGAGCAATGGTGAGATGTGTACCTGAGAGCATTTTATAAAGTGCACTGCAGTGCCCCCAAGGATGCTGTCAGCAAGCACCCCTCCGTGCTGTCCGCTCTTGCTTCGACACCTCTCTGTGCTGTCCGCGCTCCGCTCAACACCTCTCTGTGTGGTCTGCGCACCTCTGAACACCTCTCCGAGCTGTCCTTCTTCGCCCACACAATTGGGGCTAATCCATCTCCTCAACAGAACTGTTCCGGCTCACTTGCAAAAAGCAATTCACAATACTGTTTATTCTGCAGAGCACTTTTATTTCAGAGCCCCACCAGCAGGCGCATAGAGTATGCGCTGTATTCCAGCTGCTGGTCTCTGTACAACTTACTTCCCTTCTCCTTCCTCTCTCCCCACAAGCCCCCAACAGTTCCCAAAAGTTCAGTCTTGAGACTCCAAACCCAAATGAAATAGACCTTTGAGTCAGTCAGTTCCTCTACTCACTTTCTCCTACTGCCTAGGAGATAGAGGCATTTTCTCCTCCCTCACTTGTCAGCCACCAACACTCTGACAACCTCCCACAGAAAATGTACAGACTGACCTTCTTCATGTAATTACCCTCTGTCCTGAGCAGAAGAACTCCATTTGCTCTTGTTCAGCTTCTTTCATGGCCTTTTCACAGTCCTCCTCCAGCTCAATCTCCTCCCACTCCATGGAGTCTTCCCCCACCCTCTCTCCCAGGTGCTGCTCCTCCCCTTGATTGTCCTCCATCTCCCAATCACCTGCTGACCTTTCTGCCTGCTGGGAGTTGGAGTGCTGTCCCTCATGTTCCCTCCTCCCTTGCAAGTGCTGCTGGGTTCTGTAGTTCACTTCCTTTCTTGCAAGTCTCCTACCCCCTTTCCCCGGCAGAGAGTGATCTTCCTTTCTAGGCCTACTGCCCCTGTCAGTTCTTCTCTGCCTTCCCTCTACCTCCTCCTTACAATGCCCTATTGCTTTCCTGGGATGTCACTTTTCCACTATTCTACATGATGCCAAGCTTTTTTTCTCCATAGTTTTAAACTGAAACCATTTCTAGAGGTAGAAACTAAACAGCTAAAAACTCTTGTTCTAAAAGGCAGTTATTTTCTGTACCTTGGCTGCTGGAGAGGTAGCACATCCAGCGACCTCAATTAAGTGTTAATTAAGGTGTGGGGGAAGTAGAATACTTGCATAGGTTGCTGTCAGCTTCAAAGAGCCTGTTTAAAAAAGGCCCCTTAGATTCAAAACTATATAAAGAGGAAAGGTCCCACTGAACTTTCTTTCTGAGAAGTTCCGAGAGAAGAGAACATTTCTCTGGTAAGTGAACACTATTTTGCTAACTGCTTTTACTACATTCTCTGGCAACGAATTCCAGAGTTTAATTACACGTTGAGTGAAGAAATATTTTCTCCGACTCGTTTTAAATTTACTACATTGTAGCTTCATCGCATGCCCCCTAGTCCTAGTATTCTTGGAAAGCGTAAGTGCCTAATTTCCATGGTAACAATACTCAAAGAGTGGTGTGGGTGTGGGAGAGGTCAGCAGCGCACTAAGCAATTATGCGCTACATTCTAGAATACTGTCAGTTACTCATGCAACTGTAACATTTGGTTGTGGTCATTTACATCAGCCACTGACATACCCACAAGTGGCTGCTCTTAAATGTTGGTGCGTGAATGCCCATTTATGCTAGTAATGCATGTAATTGCAGATACAGAATTCACATTTATCATGCAGCGTTCTAGCGTCTAAATTTCAGCAGCCTTTTCAAAATTACCCCCATGCCTCTGGATTCTATATATGGTGCCTGAAAATCTGTGTGGAAACCGAAGCGTACTCTGTAACAATGCGCGTAACTTAATTGGTTAACTAGCTAATCAACGGTAATTGGATATTAAGCAATTATCAGCACTAATTGGCATTAATTGAGATTTACAGACACAACTCACTGTGTATTCTGTAATGTGGTATGCCTAAATTCTAAGTTACATAGGGGGAGATTCTATATATGGCGCCTAAATATTGACACTGAAATCAGTGCCGACTAAGCATATTCTATAATCGGTGCCTAGATTTACTTATAATTTCTATAGCGCTACAGGGCATACGCAGCGCTGTACACCATAGACAGAAAAGATAGTCCCTGCTCAAAGAGCTTACAATCTAGATAAGACAGGTAACAGACAGAACAATTAAGGGTAAGGGAATAAAGAGGTGAGGATAAAAGGACAGGGCAAGTGAGTTAGGAATCAAAAGCAGTGGGAAAGAGGTGGGTTTTGAGTTTGGACTTGAAGACGGTCAAAGATGGGGCTAGACGTACAAGCTCGGGAAGTCTATTCTAGGCGTGAGGTGCAGCAAGATAAAAGGAACTGAGTCTTGAATTAGCAGTAGAGGAGAAGGGGACAGATAAGAGGGATTTATCTACAGAACGGAGTATTCGAGGGGGGAGCGTAGGGAGAGACAAGAGTGGAGAGGTACTGGGGAGCGGCAGAGTGAATGCACTTATAGGTCAAAAGGAGAAGTTTGAATTGAATACATAGGTGCCAATTATAGAATACACATAGTTGATATTTCAGCACCTAAATCTATGAGCATCCATTTACAATGTGGCGTAAATCCCAGCGAGTAGATTTAAGTGCCCTGGGCCATATTCTATAACTAGGCACATACGTTTCAGAACACCCACGAAATGCCCATTTCCTCACCCATAACCACACCCCTTTTTGCCTGTGCACATTAGAAGCTTGGAGCACATCGTTACAGAATATGCTTAGCGAGTTGTGCACCTAAATTCTAATCAGTGCCAATTAGTGCTCATTATTGCTTGTTAAGTGCTGTCATCAGTGCTCATTAGCTTGTTAAGCTTGTTAAATTACACACATTGTTATAGAATCCACATCAATTTTGGCGCAGATCTCTAGGCGTGCAATATAGAATCCAGAGGATAGTTGAAAAGGGGACGTGGCCATGGGTGCAGCTTGGGCGTTTCTAAAATGTATGCGCATTGTTATAGAATACACCTGATATGTGCCTAATTTAGGCGTCGGGATTTACACCAGGTAAAACGTGGCCTAAATGGATGCGACCAAATTTAGTTGCGTGGCGAACCACTCGGCATTTGCTATATATTGTGCAGAAATTTAAACCTATTCTATAAAATGTAGGCGTACTTTAGAGAATACACCTAGCTGTAATTTTTTTCCGCACAGATTTTTCAGTCACCATATACAGAATCTAGCCCATTGTGCAGTCCTTTTCTGTATCCCCAAATTACCGTATCCCTACTAAAAGTGTTATTTAAGGCTCCTAAGCCTATTTTATATAGTAAGTGCCTACATTTGTTTATAGAATACTAAAACAAGTGGCTGAAAATGCATCTTAATCACTTACACTATTAGAGAGCTGGTGTAAATGCCTGCACATAGATGTTAGCAAGGACACACATAAATTCTAGAATTTGTAACTTGTGGGTATACTTGTGCACTGGGTCTGTGCTCCTCCTAGTGCACACCCACAAAGTATTTGCCAGTGAGCAATACATATACTCTTACACTGGTTGCAATTTTTAAAGAGATCATTTACAAACATATGTTACCACAGAGATGCATTAATGACTAAATTAACCTCTAGTTAGGCATATAGTTCAAGCCTAAAAATATGCACCCCCCCCCTTATAAAACTACTCCATAGTGTTAATATAATACTGTATATCCCACAGATATGTATGCTATCATAGCTGAATTTCAACGTGACTATAGTAAAGTGTTTTCAGTATATTTCTTCAAAATTCTCTTCCAATTATACCACAAAACTCATATCAAGCTTCATAATATACACAAGTATTGTCAATGGGAGTTAAAAGGTAATGGCATTCACTTAACTTTCACAAGAAAATCCAGTGGCCAAGGAACTGTCATTAAAAAAGGCAGGAACACCCGTTCATCATAATCACAGGCTCCCTCCAACAAGTGCCTTCAAATTTTTAATCATATGTCCAAATGGCTCACTGTGCATAATAATCAAACATTATACATTTCATTACACACAAAGTACAAATCATAGAAGCCTTCACTTCTCTTAATAGCTTCCACATTCAGTCAAAACGCAACCAACTCAATCACGTTTAGAGCTAGAAGCTCTGCCTCAGGGTGTGTACTCTCAAACATTATTCCATCATTTCCCCCACTAAATTCTAAACATGCATATCAGTATAATATTATCAGAAGAAAATGCTCCATTATATTATTCAGTCTTATTAAAATTGTTGTGCAGTGCTACAGGTACATACATGATATTATATAATAATAATGAGACCAATATTCAGTCATGGGATATCCAGTTATTATTTGTAACATTTGTATCCCGCATTTTCCCACATATCAGCAGGCTCAATGTGGCTTACAAAATACCGTAATGGTGGACGCCAAGTACAGTAGGTTTTAAACAAATACAATTAGAAAAAGGGTCAGGTAAGGTAGGGGTAAATGGATACAATAAGGGACAAGGAAATAAGAAATAAAATATTCATTGCAATGTATGTATAGATACATTGTAGAGATGAGGCATTTAAGTAGAATCAATAGGGAGGCCTTGCAGAACAGTTAAAAGTTTTGATGGTCGTGTGTTGATTTCACACTCGTTGGTAATGCATTCCACATTTGCGTACTGAAGTAAGAATAATTGGATGCATAGGTTGATTTGTATGTGAGTCCAATGCAGCTTGGATAGTGAAGGGTCAGATAAGTACGTATTCAAATACTTAGCTGGTTTCATCATTGCTCCTGAATATACTCGGTTAAATTTAATTGTATAAATTCTGGTCAACTTTAGGTCAGTTGCTTCAGTGAAGAAATTTAACCTGTTCATTTAAAGTCAATTGCGTTGGTGCTACCTAGGTCTGGCATAATTGTTTATGAAGGAGTTTTCACTCATAAAGGTCTTTTTACCTGAGTAAAGGGGCTTTTATAAAATTACTTGAGGCATTATCCCCAGAATCTATATAGTGTGACTGGAGTTGCTCATGCAAATGAGGTCATATTCTGATTTGCACATGCAATTTAATTATCTTAACAAGCCATTCAGTGCTGATAATTGCCACTTAACATGCAATTATTGACACTAATTGGAATTAGAATTTACACACACAACTTGCTAACTGTATTCTGTACAGTGATGCGCGTAAATTCTAAGACGTACAACTGAAAAGGGGGCGTAACCATGGGCATGGAAATGGCAGTTCAGAAATCTATGTACGCTATTATAGAATACATCCAGTCTGTTCCTAACTTAGTCACTGGCATTTACACCAAGCTTTATTTGCCATAAATACCCGAGACTACATTTAGCAACACTTACTGGCGCTAGGTGTAATCTATAAACCATGCCTAACTTTAGGCATAGTTTACAGAATACACCAAGGCATATTTCTTTCAGTGCTGATTTTTACAGTGCCATATATGGAATCTAGTCATATATGCATAAAAATATGCACAGTGCCAATGGGCTATATACTTCTACCTGACCTACATGTAGGCACATTCACTGGCATGTTTATAAAACACACTTGTATTCACTTTACTTTACATGCAAAGATTAACATCTGTTCCTAAGTATGTGTAAATATCTGCAGCTTTCACCTAGGCATGATTTCTTCCACGTTGCCTCTAGTATTTTAAAAAGACACATAGGTGCTTATATATTTTTATCACATAGGCTTGAAACATGTATCTACTTGGCTTTCACAAATAGTTGACATGTTATAATATTACCGTCCAGAAGTTTAACCATGTCCCTGCCCATAACCAGTTATCCAGACAATACTACTACTACTACTACTACTATTTAACATTTCTAAACCAGGGTTGCGCAGCGCTGTACAATTAACAAAGAAGGACAGTCCCTGCTCAAAGGAGCTTACAATCTGAAGGACAAAAAGTGCAGTCAATCAAGATTGAGGCAGTCTAGATTTCTTGGATAGAGGTACAATGGTTAGGTGCCGAAAGCGACATTGAAGAGGTGGGCTTTGAGCAAGGATTTGAAGATGGGTAGGGAGGGGGCTTGGCGTATGGACTCAGGGAGTTTATTCCAAGCATGGGGTGAAGCGAGGCAGAAAGGGCGGAGTCTGGAGTTGGCAGTGGTGGAGAAGGGTACTGAGAGGAGGGATTTGTCCTGTGAGCAGAGGTTAAGGGTAGGAGTGTAAGGGGAGATGAGGGTAGAGAGGTAGTGAGGGGCTGCAGATTGAGTGCATTTGTAGGTTAGTAGGAGAAGCTTGAACTGTATGCAGTACCTGATTGGAAGCCAGTGAAGTGACTCGAGGAGAGGGGTGATATGAGCATATCGGTCTAGGCGGCAGATAAGACGCGCAGCAGAGTTCTGAACGGATTGAAGGGGGGATAGATGGTTAACTGGGAGGCTAGTGAGGAGTAGGTTGCAGTAGTCAAGGCGAGAGGTAATGAGAGAATGGATGAGAGTTCGGGTGGTGTGCTCAGAGAGAAAAGGGTGAATTTTGCTAATGTTATAGAGAAAGAAGCAATAGGTCTTGGCTGTTTGCTGGATATGGGCAGAAAAGGAGAAGAAGGAGTCGAAGATGACTCCGAGGTTGCGGGCAGATGAGACGGGGAGGATGAGGGTGTTATCGACTGAAATAGAGAGTGGAGGGAGAGGAGAAGTGGGTTTGGGTGGAAAGACAATGAGCTCGGTCTTGACCATGTTCATTTTCAGGTGGCGGTTGGACATCCAGGCAGCAATGTTGGATAAGCAGGCCAATAATTTGGCCTGGGTTTCCGCAGTGATGTCTGGTGTGGAGAGATAAAGCTGGGTGTCATCAGCATAAAGATGATATTGGAAGCCATGAGATGAGATCAGCGAGCCCGGGGAAGAGGTGTAGATTGAAAAAGAAGGGGTCCAAGGACAGATCCCTGAGGAACTCCAACAGAGAGCGGGATGGGGGTGGAGGAAGATCCATGAGAATGTACTCTGAAGGTATGGTGGGAGAGATAAGTGGAGAACCAGGAGAGGACAGAGCCCTGGAACCCAAATGAGAATAGTGTAGCAAGAAGTAAATTATGATTGACAGTGTCAAAAGCAGCGGATAGGTCGAGGAGGATGAGGATGGAGTAGTGACCTTTGGATTTGGCAAGGAACAGGTCATTACAGACTTTAGTGAGTGCCGTTTCTGTCGAGTGTAGAGGGCGAAAACCGGATTGAAGCGGATCGAGGATGGCATGAGAGGAGAGAAAATCAAGGCAGCGGCTGTGAACGGCGCGTTCAAGTATCTTGGAGAGGAAGGGTAGGAGGGAGATGGAGCGGTAGTTGGAAGGGCAGGTAGGGTCTAGTGATGGTTTTTTGAGGAGTGGTGTGACTACAGCATGCTTGAAGGTGTCAGGGACAGTTGCAGTGGAGAGAGAGAGGTTGAGGATATGACAGATGGGGGGGGGGGGGGGGGTGACAGTAGGAGAGATGGTGTTTAGTAAGTTAGTGGGGATGGGATCAGAGGAACAGGTGGTGCATTTCGAGGAGGAAAGAAGGTGGGCAGTTTCCTCCTCAGTGATATCAGGAAAACAGGAGAAGGAGGCCTGGGTTGGTTGGTTGAGGGAGTGGGTTAAAGGGTGAAGAGGAAGAGGTGGCTTAAATACAATTTAAGCAATCTACAAGGTAGGAAATTCCAAAGGTAAGATTTGTCTGGGTAACTTCAGAAGTTACTCAGAGAAATCTTTCAACTGTTGGCCTCATTGTAGTCATTTATTTATTTTATTTGTTGCATTTGTATCCCACATTTTCCCACCTATTTGGAGGCTCAATGTGGCGTACATCTTACCGGTCAAGGCGATCGCCTAGACTGGTGTGGAAACAAATACAATTGGATGTTAGGGTCGGGTATAACTAGTATATTCGAGTGCCTAGGAATCAAGGATAGGAAGTGATATGTGGTGTGCAGTACAGCTTGTGGTTTGCTGTGTTGTAGATTGGAGGCATCTAGATTAGATTGGTGGGAGATACTTTTCTGAATAGGCAGGTCTTTATTGATCTCCTGAAGTCTAGATGGTACTAAATTGATTTCACAGTCTTTGGGAGTATATTCCATAATCGTGTGCTTATGTAGGAGAAGTTTGATGCATAGGTTAATTTGTATCTGAGACCTTTGCAGCTCAGGTAGTGGAGATTTAGGTAGGTGCGTGATGCTCTAGTTCTGCTTCTGTCCGGAATGTCAATCAGGTCGACCATGTATCCTGGGGCTTCACCATAGATAATCTTGTGGACCAAGGTGCAGATTTTGAAGGTGATACGTTCTTTGATAGAATTTCAACCTGGCTGCCATGTTTTGGGCTGTCTGGAGTTTCTTTATGAGTTGTTCTTTGCATCCTGCATATATTCTGTTTCAGTAATTTTTTTTTTGTTACATTTGTACCCCGCGCTTTCCCACTCATGGCAGGCTCAATGCAGCTTACATGGGGCAATGGAGGGTTAAGTGACTTGTCCAGAGTCACAAGGAGCTGCCTGTGCCTGAAGTGGGAATCGAACTCAGTTCCTCAGTTCCCCAGGACCAAAGTCCACCACCCTAACCACGCCACTCCTCCACTCATTATTTGTGTGGCTCATTACCATTGATTGTATTAGATTACGGAAAACTTCTCTCAGGGTGGACATTATCAATGTGGGCCACTATTAAGTCAGATTCTTTACAATAAGTTGGGTTATTTTAGCACAAGTTGGGTTATTTTAGCACAGGGTCCCATTTTATGCAATTATACAAATAACCTGACTTAGGGCTCTGTTTACAAAAGCACACTCATGATTTTAGTGTGCGCTGTTTAGACACCAATATGGACATCTACACAGTTAGCGCACACTCATTTTTAGCATGCACTAAAAATGGTAGTGCCCCTTTATAAACAAGGTCCTTAATAGTTGCCCACATTGATAACTTTCCCTCTTAATAGTGCAAATGTATATTTTCACAACTGCTAATATCATGATGTTTTGTGTTTCTTCTTCAAGCTTTAGAGATTCTCCACATACAGATTTTAAGACTACATTAACAACTTTGGTGGACGAACGTACTTTATCGTACTTGGATGGTGAGATTTCAGAAAACAGAAGTACATCACCAGGTACCCTATTTATGCTTAAATAATTAATCATCAAAATATTTACATTCAGCTAAGTTTTAAACAGAGTTCTTGGAACATGTTTCAGGCAGGGCTGGTAAAATATTAAGTGCCCCAGGCAAATCTTCAGCTTTCCCCCTCCCCCCACCTCTTTCAGTTAACTTCCATGCCTATTGGACTGCTTGAGATTTTGGTGATTAAATTCAACAATTATGACCACCACAACATTACTTTCCCAGAACAACCTTGTAAAACTGCATGATTAAACGTCATACTCATCTTTGAGGGTCTTTTAGTAAGCTGTGTTAAGAAGCTAGCATGGGTTTTATTGTGTGTTAGGCATTAGTGCAAACTAACACTAACATCTACTGTGTGTTAAAACCAGGAACGCGGTAACAAAACCCACACTAGTTGTTCAATATGGATTGGGGTAATAACTGGGCATAACTTGGGTGGGTCAGAGGTATATTGGCTGTGACAGCTAGTGTGCAGATCTGTACCATGAGCTAGCTGTCACAACTGCTGATAGCACACCTGCACTTTGAGTCACCTCAAGAGGAGATGCCAAGTGCAGCTGAGCTATCAGCAGTCAACATAGCCTTGGCGGTCTATCCCTTGGCTCTCTGATCCTTCCCCAAAATCTGATCCACCCTTCTGTTCCCCTTCAAGGTCTGATCTCCCTCCTGCACCCCCTATCAGGTTGGAATCCCTTCTAATTCACCCCAATCAGATACCCCCTGACAGTACAACCCCACCACTAACAGTAATACCTCACCCACAACAGTAAAATCCCAGCCCCCCCCCAAAGCCCTATCTGACCACCCCCAACCCTCTCCATGGGACTTACCTGGTCAACACCTGCATCCAAAATAGTGTGTCTACTCCCTTAGTGGTACACTCATGGTACTCCTGTTAGGAGAAATCCCTCCTTATATGGACGGATGATCCCGGGTGGTACTACTGTAAGACTAATGCAAGGGGCATAGATGCCATTTTGAATGCAGGTGCCAACCCAGATGGCAATGAAGGATGGATTGCTACTGCCCATGAGTGCTAAAATTAACAATGAAGACCCCTGGGTAGATCCCGGGGGTTTTTAGAAGAGGGTAGGCTTTGGGGGTGGGGTATTATTTACAGGGAGAGGGTAGGACTGTCATGGGGTTCAGCTGGACTGTCAGTGGATCTGATTAGAGGGGAAATTAGAGGGGCTGTGACCTGCCAGGAATAGGGTGCAGGTGGGGGAGCAGATCTCGGGGAGGGGTGATTGGATTTTTTGGGGGGAGATCAGAATAGGGGAAATGTGTTCTGTGGGTGGGGTGCACCATCACGGCTTTTCACTATATTTAAATTTACGGACTAGGCTCCCACTGCATCACCTGCAGTGGCAGACAGTGCAGGTGCTCTCATACTATCTGCTTCTGCATGTAATGCAATGTCATGTGGTAAGTGTCTGCCCTTTCCTGTAAATGCAGGGCAGATTCTGGGTACATCCCCTGTATTTACTGCATAGGCTTTGTACTTAGGGCCAGATTCTGTAAACGGTGCTCAGATTTAAGCAATGTGAAAACTTCATGCTAAGTGGTATTCTATAAAGGGTGCTTCAGGCTGAGCATCATTTATAGAACAGTGTTTAGAGCTGATTCCTGCACCCAACTTTGGGTGCGAGGACTGACATCAGCTGAAATCTAGCATGAATCTTGATGTGTGTAAGTTGGGCATGTAACCCTGGTATTCTGTAACACTGTGCCTAAATACTTGTAATGCCCCTGACCTGCCCATGCCCCTCCCATGGTCACACCCCCTTTTGGGTTGTGCGCAAGACACTCTGGGTGCGCAGCAATGTAGAATAGCTCATAGGCAGAAGCACATGTAAATCCAAATTAGTGCCAATTAAGTACCAATCAACTCAAATTAACCTCAATAATTGGTTGTTAGCACCCAATTGGCAAATCAGTTTACACGCTTATCTGGACTCTGCACCTACATTTGGGCACCCTGTATAGATTACTGTGTGTTCATTTTGCAGTTAATAAATTGTAAGTGCAAAACCATACCACACTTTGTTTCATATATGTGTAGATAATGGGAGTCATTTTATTGAGTCATTTTTGTGCATATGTGGTCTCTCATAAAATACCAATTGGTGTAAAGTACACCCATTGACATAATGGTGTGTTCTTTGCTGGTAGGCATGTACTGGGTTTAATTTTGTTCTCAGCATGCTTTTACACATGTGGATTATAGAATCACATGCTTAAAATTATAGGCTCAGAAAAGTGCATTCACTCTGCCGCTCCCCAGTACCTCTCCACTCTTGTCTCTCCCTACGCCCCCCCCTCGGGTACTCCGTTCTATAGATAAATCTTTCTTGTCTGTCCCCTTCTCCTCTACTGCTAATTCCAGACTCCATTCCTTTTATCTCGCTGCACCTCACGCCTGGAATAGACTTCCCGAGCCTGTATGTCTAGCCCCTTCTTTGACCATTTTCAAGTCCAGACTAAAAGCCCACCTTTTTGACGCTGCTTTTGACTCCTAACCTCTACTCACTTGCCCTGTCCTTTTATCCCCACCTCTAATTCCCTTACCTCAGTTGTTCTGTCTGTTTACCTGTCTTATTTAGATTGTGAGCTCTTTGAGCAGGGACTGTCTTTTCGTGTATGGTGTACAGCGCTGCGTATGCCTTGTAGCGCTATAGAAGTGATAAGTAGTAGTAGTGTAAATGCCCACTCTGGCAATGTAGTTGTGATTTCGGCCATTTGCGTAAACCCAAGCAGACACCTACCCTCATGCTGTGCACTAATGCCAACACAGCCCTTCCACTTTGAATGGGATGTGTCAGCATTGCCGTGCAGCTTAGTAAATAGAGGGCTACTTGTCATGGTGACACTGACTTAAAATATGTTCCTGAAAACACTCTTATACTTAGGGCCCCATTTACCAAGCAAAAGGGAGCCTGCGCTAGAGTTGGCACGTGTTTTTGACTTGTGCCGAGACCCCCTTTAACTGCAGCAGGTAAAAAGTAGGTCTTGCTTTTCTGCAGGAAATGGCCATGCGGCAAGTAAAGCACTTGCTGCTCGGCCATTTCGGGGGGGGGGGGGGGGGGGGCCCTTACCGCCACCCATATATATTTTTATAGTGTTGGATATGACAGCGCTCTGGGGGTGGGAAGTACTGCCAGGCTGCTGCAGTAGACCAGTGGTACTTCTTTTTTAGTGAGTGGTAAGTCCATGTTGGGCTTACCGCCACTTTGTAAAAGGGGCCCTAAGTGTCCTTTTATAAGGTAACCTTCAATAAGGACAATTTTATGAAGCATATTCTGTATAAAGTCTGTTGTACGTGCAGAAAAAGGTTCTTATAAACAGGGCTTCTGATTTTAGGTTTAAATCAATAAAAGCCAATAAAATAACCTGATACAAAAAAAATTTAAATAATGTCAGAAAAACACCCCTTCCTCTAGCACTCTCTCGCTCCTCCTCTGACTTGTCTTGTATCCTCCATTCAGTTTTGTGTTTCATTCTGTGCTGATGACGCCAAAGTGACAAAAATGTACGTATCTGATTTCACCTAGTAATAGTGCCTGTGGTGTGAATTGAAAATACCAACAAACACCAATTTTGTTTGTACCCTCAAAGAACTAACACTTAAATTTATATAGGTAAATATTTAAACTTGCAGCCAACTAAAAAAAAAAATACTGCCCATGACATTTAGGGGTCCTTTTACTAAGATGTGCTGAAAAATGGCCTGCGCTGGTGTAGACACATGTATTGGACGCGCGCAGGTCCATTTTTCAGCGCACCTGCAAAAAAGGCCTTTTTTTGAGGGACGAAAATGGGTGTGCAACAAAATAAAAATTGGCACGTGTCCATTTGGGACCTGAGACCTTATTGCCACCCATTGACTTAGCGGTAAGGTCTCACATGTTAACCAGGTGGTAATTGTCAACGTGTGTACATTGCCGATTACTGCCTAGTTAGCGCTGTGCGCCGGAAATTTTCCAGCACACATAGTGGATGCGTGTAAAAAATGAAATTACCACCCGGACCACGTGGTAGCCGGGCGGTAGTTCTGAATTGGCACGCATTGGGCGTGTAGGCGCCTACGTGGCTTAGCAAAAGGGCCCCTTAAATACTTTTGATAGATTCAGATCCACTCTCTGTAAAAGTAGTGACACTGAATATATCTATTTAGAGAGAGAGAGAGAGAGAGCGGCTGCCACTACACAGATAGCAAAGATATTTAGCCACTATTCATATAGATGGGTTCAATATTCATGCTTATGGCCTGATATGCCATTATTCACATAGCAGTGCTGAATCTATTGAATAGATTTAAACATCATAACTGGCATTAAAAAATAAATAAATCAGTGGCTGCAGCATTTGAATATTGATCTGACAGAATACTCACACAAGTTTACAACATCTTCACAGCTGGTGCAATTTTGTGCACGTGAAGTTATGGCCTTCTGGGGTTCATTCTGGTTGCTTTTTTGGACATTTCGCCTAGGCACTTTCTTATAAAATTACTCCCACTGAAAGCAATTTGTAGAAATATCAGGCGACCAGATAGAGGTGAAACTGACCCATTCATAATCAGACGAAGGCGAAAGAGGCAGATATCAACAAATCAAAGAATAAAAATGAACTGTCTGTTATAAAAAGAAACAAAAGTCATACATCAATAAATAAATCAAAACACAAAAACCAACATGGTCATATTTCACCTTAAGGCTGCATCAGGAGTATAAATAGTTTATGGTTTGAAGTTACGCCTCCTTGGAGGTTGTCATTAAATAAACAGCTATAAAAAATATTACCTAAAAGGAGTGTAATAAATAAACCAATCCTGAATGAATCTACAGCTATGTCTGGTAATAGCTATCTGGATAGCTTATTTATAGTGAAAACACTCCAAGTCCAAGAGCACCTATTTCTTCAATAAATAGATATCAAATTATGAAGGACTGCAATGCTTTGTTGGGTTTTATGGTTTGATATATTTATTGATGTATGAGTTTTATCTGTTTCTTTTTATAACAAATTACTCATTTTATACATGGTTTGGACTTGTACACATTGTATACACATGTGTAAACTGTAGTATTCATCTCTTCTGCCTTTCTCTGGCAATTTACAGAAGTCGTTTACCCTGTTTGAATATTACCCATGTTCCCTTTGGGTAAATGCGCACTAAGGTGTCCTTTTACCAAACTGCTGTAAAAAGTGGTGTATGGTTACGTGGGTCATTCCTACGCTCCAAGGCCATTTTTACCGCATCGGTAAAATGGCCCTGTTTGTATTATTTGAATTAATGGCCAACGCTAATTTTCCCATTAGCACATGGCCATTAGCACGTGAGTACTTACTAACACCTATTTTGTAGACAGTAAGGGCTCACTTGCTAATTACACTCTAATCAGTTAGACCACGGCATTGTAACTGCGCTAACTGATTAGCGCAGGACACACCTACTCTCCACTCTGACCTGCCCCAGCGCTAAAAAATAAAATCTATTTTTTATTGTGTGAGAAGTACATGCTGATGCCAAAATTAATATGGGGTGCCTGAGCACACCCTGTGGTAAGGCATTTTAAGCTGCAGTATGCACATATTATAAAAGGACCCCTACGGTTTTGTGGCTGAATAACATGCGTGTCAGGGCAGTCTGAGGATAGAGTAGAGGTTGAGCAATTTTTCAAAAAGGATTAGAATGGTGGATAATGCTGGGGCTCACTTTTTAATGATGGAGAGGGCTAATTATTATAGCTGTCAAGACCAATTGTTTTACATTGACTGATGCTGCTCTTTGCCACTTCCCAGAAGCTAAAGCCCTTAAAAAAACACCTTCTTTGCGTAGTGGTGAACCCAGCCCTGGTTTCGGGTGCCTAGTTTGCTATGCAAGTGACTCTTTTCAGTATTCTTTAGTAGGGAGGAACAACTGAGGGTACTTTTTTAAAACAGCAAGAAGTTTATTGCATCAACAACAAGCAGCCAAATGTAAAACTCAGGGGTCCATTTACTAAGCCCTGGTAAAAAGTGGCCCATGGAAGTGTGGGCACATGTTTTTGGCATATGCCAGGCCATTTTTTACTGCGTCTGGGGAAAAAGGGCATTTTTTTTTTACTGGGCCAGGAAATGAGCGTGCGCTAAAGTTAAAACTAGCGTGTGCCTATTTATGGCCTGAGCCCTTACTGCCGCCCATTGATCTAGCAGTAAGGGCTCACGTGCTACACCTGCAGTAACTATTCAGGACATGCCGACTGCCAATTACCACCGGAAACACCATGCGTGGTAGAAAATAAAATAATAATTTCTACCGCCGGAATGAGTGCGCGCCAAATCTAAAATTACCACCAGGGAGTGCGCTATCCTGGTGGGAGTCCCATTTTGGCACGTGCTGCATGTGTGTAGGCCCTCCCACGGCTTTGTAAAAGGGCCCAGTGGCGTAGCCACAGGTGCAGGTGGGCATGGGTGGGCCAGGGCCCACCCACTTAGGGCTCAGGCCCACCCAACAGTAGTACATGTTTAGCGGTAGCTGGTGGGGATCCCAAGCTCCGCCAGCTGAAGACATACCCCTGATAGTAATTAAAACACTGCTCTCCACGATACTGGCACCTGTGCATGCTCAGTTTTCAGCGCATGCCTACTGTAGACTGCCAAGGTGGAAAGAAGCGCTTTCCCGCCAGCTCAGATACTTTTCTTGTGGGGGTTGGGAAGAACACTTGGTGCCCACCGATTTCTTGCCTAGGCCCACCCAAAATCTGTTGTCTGGCTATGCCCCTGAAAGGGCCTCTCAGTGTCTGCTACCATGTACTGGAATACGATGTGTTGATTGTATTGGATTTTGTGTGAGACCTCTTAAGAGGTCTGAATGAAGTCTGAGCTGTGGAGCTGCAAACTGTAACTTAGGTCTACTTGCTGCTGCACCATATGATTAAACCATTATTTCATGTCACATTTCTGCATGGTTATTTGAGGGCCAAATAGAAGATAGCAAGCAAGTTCTGTTTATGTCCAATGAAGCTGCTGAAACTTCATTCTCTTTGTTATTCCTGAAGATACTGTTTAAAATATGGAGAAATAACTCCTTTACAAATGAAGGACATTGCACAGTACAGGGAAATAATTGTCAGGTGTCACTTCTGTATGTAGTGAATTATCCAATGAAACCTTTGCTCAATATTTTTTCTCAATAACCAGATTCTCAGAACTCTTCATTGAACTGGACCTATGCTATCCCAGTTATCAATCCAAGAATTAACATCGAACAGGTAATGTGAATGTGTGCTACACAGGGGTGAATATAATGTTTTTCTATAGCTGGTTTATCATGTACCATGCAACTTCAAGTTTCCACAAGATAAAGTTGGCCAACATTCATGCTTAAACGTTAATGATCAAAACCAAACCTTCTGTTCTTACAGTTGGAGAACTATCAAGTATACTTTGTGAAATTCTAATTAATGTTTATGGCTTGTAATGTTCTAAATTAAGGCTTTGAGGTCCTTTTACTAAGCTGCACAAGCGCCTACGCATGTCCAATGCACGCCAATTCCAAGTTACCGTCCAGCTGCTACCACATGGCCCAAGCGGTAATTTCATTTTTGATGCGCGTCTGATATGTGTGTCAGAAAATATTTTTATTTTCTGACACGTGGGCGGTAATTGGCATTTGGATGTGTGTTGACCATTACCGCCTGATTAATGTGTGAGACCTTACTGCTAAGTCAATGGCTGGCGGTAAGGTCTCAGATCCAAAATGGATGCGCACCAATTTTCATTTTGCCACATGTACATTTTCGCCCCTCCCCCTAAAAAAGGCATTTTTTTACAGGTGCGCTGAAAAATGATTCTGCGTGTGGCCAAAACACGCGCCTACATTAGCTCAGGCCATTTTTCAGTGCACCTTAGTAAAAGGAACCCTTTATTTATTAAGCTGTGTTATATAAAAATAAGGAGGCAGATCTTGTAAAAAAAAAAAAACAGTGTTTCCAAATGCCTCCAGGTACAAGAGCATACAATGCCTTTATCGTTTTACTCTGTGGACCACACTAGGTGATGTGTGCTGCTTACATCAGCTGGTTGTTGTGCCCCTGATGCAGACATGGCCATGTTGGACACAGATGATTGTTAACCTGGGAGCCTTTATACTGAATAAAAAGACTGTGCTTTTTACAAGATCTGCCCTGACTCCTAAGCTGTGTTATGGCAAAAATGCACAAGTCACTAATTAATGCATGTTAATTGGCAGGAATGTGGATTATTTGCCCATAACTGCTTAAATCAAGAATTTTTAGCATAACATATATTAAATAATGAGCTGTAAGGCATGCTTCATGGCTCATTATTATGCAAAATTAATAATACAGCTTGCATTAAACTTTGAAAGCTATGTAACTCATTGAATGCTAGCAATTACCCGACGAGGTGGTGTTAATTTTCTTGCGAGAATGCTGACCTACTAACATGTAAGCCAGTGATTCCAGGAATGGTTTGAGTGGTGATGGCAGTGCTATAAAAATTAGCCCTCTCCATCATTAAAAAGTGAGCCCCAGCATTATCCACCATTCTAATCCTTTTTGAAAAATTGCTCAACCTCTGCGTTATCCTCAGGCTGCCCTGACACACATGTTATTCAGCTGCACTACCCAGTTAACTTCATGAGGGAATCTGGGTAAGAGCTCTCTAATCTGCTTAAGTGGGGTAATTATTAATGACTTTTACCACACCTTAATTTCCCACCAGAGTGACTAACCTCTGACACCTCAGTGCTGCAGGCTAGTCACTCTCATACTATAAGAATAACATTGTTTGTGATCACCCTTGCAGGCAATGTTTATTTTTCCTTCCAAGGAGCATCAGTCTATACAGCCTCAGCCTTATGCTCATGGACCACTTCTTACAGGGATAGCCTGAAGTATTCTCCCCCAAAGCCTACCCCTTTACTACTACATTCCCCCCAGATGGTCTCCCCCAACTCAGGACCTCTTGCCCAGATGGCCACCTGTGGCAGATTCCCTACTAAAATTCCCCTTTCCCCTCTGTTCACCAGAAGCTGCATTATTCAATTTACTACTTATCACTACTACTACTTATCATTTCTATAGCGCTACAAGGCATACGCAGCACTGTACACCATACACAAAAAGACAGTCCCTGCTCAAAGAGCTCACAATCTAAATAAGACAGGTAAACAGACAGAACAATTAAGGGTAAGGGAATAAAAAGGTGTGGATAAGAGGACAGGAATAAAGACTGAGATCTGACACCCTGAGCCTTCCTTCCCAACATCTGGGGATATTTCCCATATTTTATAGCCCCCCAACCCCACCCCAGTCAGATTATTGCAGTGGGAGCCCTGAATCCAGCCACTAGGTGTTACATGTAACCAGTAACTAGGACCTTCTGTTTCCTCCAGCAGAGAGTGCACATTGCAATGCAGGAACTGAAACAGAGAATGTTCCACACACTGGGCCAGTCTCACACTAGTAATCTGTTGTTTTGCATGCATTTGCATATTTTTCATCTCATTACTATATATCCCACAATACCTGTTATTTTACCATGCATTATGATAACATAATATGTATTATTGCTGTTTAATATAAGTTAAGGGGCAAATAACATGTTCAATTGTTAATGAATGCAATTATTGGGTAGATTGAATGGACTGTGCATGTCTTATGTGCAGTAATCTACTATGCTAATGTTAGTATATGGCTGTAATACAACTAAATAACTACCCCCCCCCCCCCCCCGAATCATGCTGAATAGTGACCCTTAAGTTTTCAACTGAAAATAACTTAAATATAGAATCCAAAAAGTTATTCTCCTAAATTTAAGCTTGCAATTCATTTGCTTAGATTTAAGATCCTAATTTATATGCTTAATGCTGAAAATGTAAACTCCCAATCCCCCCCCCCCCCCCCAAACACACTCCATATCTGCCCCTGTTGTCATCCACTCTAGTCTCCTAAATTTAGGAGCTTAGGGCCAAATTCTATCAACGATGCCTTTTTGGTGCTGAAAAACAATGCACTTAGTGCGATTCTATAAACGACACCTAAAGTTAGGTGTAGCTTACAGAATATGCTTAGTGGCCATTCTTGTGACTAAAATGTAGGCACACATTTAGGCCACCTAAAACCAGGCCTAAATACCTGTGCCTAACTTAGGCGCAGTTCAGGTGTATTTTATAATTGTGCGCATAGTTTTTTGAAATGCCCACAACCCGCCCATTCCATGCCCATGGTTAGGCCCCTTTTCAGCTGCATGCATTAGAATTTACATGTACCACATTATAGAGTATGCCTAGAAAGTTGTGAACATAAATTCTAATTAAAGCCAATTCATGCTAAGTACCAATTATCAGCACTGATTGGCTTGTTAATCAATTAAGTTGTGTGTGCAATTTGGCCACCTTAAGGCGCCGTTTATAGAATTTGGGGGCTAGTGAAACTAGGAACATAAATGTATGCCCTGATCCATCATAAATATTCAAAGAGGCCAATTTAGGAACCTAACACTCAAAGGAGCCCTTTTACTAAGGTGTGGGAAGCACCAACGTGTCCTTACTGCATCTTAAACTGGTGTACCGGGGGGGGGGGGGGGGGGGGATGATGAGGTGTCCTGCAGTAAGTTGCAAATGTGCACGTGCTAAAAAATATTTATTTTTTATCTGAGGGGGCATGTCTGGTGGGTGGAGAGTGGGCGTTTCTGCACTGATCAGCACATCAGCACTGCCATGTGCTAATTGGTTAGCTAAGGATTAGTGCATGAGCCTTTACTGCCTACAAAATAGGTGGCAGTAAGGGCTCACAAGCTAATTTTTGTTAATGGCCACATGCTGACGTAATTATTGTCCTGTTTTCTGGCTGCAGTAGAAATGGTCTTAGCACATGGGAAAGACCCGTGTAAGAACATGCTAAGGCCAATTTTTGCCACAGCTTTGTAAAGTTAGGGGTCTAAATCCATTGAATATTAGACTTCTAATAGCTATTCCCTCTGAAATGAAATGAAACAAAATAAGCCTGTTCTGCTGTATGTAGCATTTCATTTCAAAGTGAACGCCCATCCCAAATTGATTGTGCTGAGGATCCTAATTTACCAGCAGTTTGAGGAAGACATGGTGATATGTAACTTGATATAATAATTCACTGATAAATTACCCAGTACTTTTTATAGAACTCAGTGATACAACCTGAGGCATGGTCACTATTTTCAGGATTCTTCAAGAAATGTTGCCTTTTGATTATTTTTATTTTAGATTTTAAATGATAACTTGACATCTGGAGTCATCAAAAGTGCTGTGTGCAATATACTGTCTAAGTATCTGAAGACAAACCATGAAACTCTCAACAAATTTTGCCTCAGCAAGCAGTCAGTTTTGGAATTCGGCCTACAGGAAATCAGTAACATTGTATTGAATGTAAGTATACAGTTACATGCTTTGCACTTTATCAGCTGAATGAATGAATAATCATAGACTCTGAAAGACATTTTTTTAATTATTTAAGATTCCTTTTCCAGCTATGACACTGATTCCCACTTCCCTTAGAGAAGTCCTCCATTGTCCATGGTATTCTATAGAACTACAGTGGGGGAAATAAGTATTTGATCCCTTGCTGATTTTGTAAGTTTGCCCACTGACAAAGACATGAGCAGCCCATAATTGAAGGGTAGGTTATTGGTAACAGTGAGAGATAGCACATCACAAATTAAATCCGGAAAATCACATTGTGGAAAGTATATGAATTTATTTGCATTCTGCAGAGGGAAATAAGTATTTAATCCCTCTGGCAAACAAGACCTAATACTTGGTGGCAAAACCCTTGTTGGCAAGCACAGCGGTCAGACGTCTTCTGTAGTTGATGATGAGGTTTGCACACGTCAGGAGGAATTTTGGTCCACTCCTCTTTGCAGATCATCTCTAAATCATTAAGAGTTCTGGGCTGTCACTTGGCAACTCGCAGCTTCAGCTCCCTCCATAAGTTTTCAATGGGATTAAGGTCTGGTGACTGGCTAGGCCACTCCATGACCCTAATGTGCTTCTTCCTGAGCCACTCCTTTGTTGCCTTGGCTGTATGTTTTGGGTCATTGTCGTGCTGGAAGACCCAGCCACGACCCATTTTTAAGGCCCTGGCGGAGGGAAGGAGGTTGTCACTCAGAATTGTACGGTACATGGCCCCATCCATTCTCCCATTGATGCGGTGAAGTAGTCCTGTGCCCTTAGCAGAGAAACACCCCCAAAACATAACATTTCCACCTCCATGCTTGACAGTGGGGACAGTGTTCTTTGGGTCATAGGCAGCATTTCTCTTCCTCCAAACACGGCGAGTTGAGTTCATGCCAAAGAGCTCAATTTTTGTCTCATCTGACCACAGCACCTTCTCCCAATCACTCTCGGCATCATCCAGGTGTTCACTGGCAAACTTCAGACGGGCCGTCACATGTGCCTTCCGGAGCAGGGGGACCTTGCGGGCACTGCAGGATTGCAATCCGTTATGTCGTAATGTGTTACCAATGGTTTTCGTGGTGACAGTGGTCCCAGCTGCCTTGAGATCATTGACAAGTTCCCCCCTTGTAGTTGTAGGCTGATTTCTAACCTTCCTCATGATCAAGGATACCCCACGAGGTGAGATTTTGCGTGGAGCCCCAGATCTTTGTCGATTGACAGTCATTTTGTACTTCTTCCATTTTCTTACTATGGCACCAACAGTTGTCTCCTTCTCGCCCAGCGTCTTACTGATGGTTTTGTAGCCCATTCCAGCCTTGTGCAGGTGTATGATCTTGTCCCTGACATCCTTAGACAGCTCCTTGCTCTTGGCCATTTTGTAGAGGTTAGAGTCTGACTGATTCACTGAGTCTGTGGACAGGTGTCTTTCATACAGGTGACCATTGCCGACAGCTGTCTGTCATGCAGGTAACGAGTTGATTTGGAGCATCTACCTGGTCTGTAGGGGCCAGATCTCTTACTGGTTGGTGGGGGATCAAATACTTATTTCCCTCTGCAGAATGCAAATAAATTCATATACTTTCCACAATGTGATTTTCCGGATTTAATTTGTGATGTGCTATCTCTCACTGTTACCAATAACCTACCCTTCAATTATGGGCTGCTCATGTCTTTGTCAGTGGGCAAACTTACAAAATCAGCAAGGGATCAAATACTTATTTCCCCCACTGTATGTGTTTACACAGTTAAATGTATGTATTTTATTACCAAGGACTAGGGTTACCATATTTTGTCCTCTCAAAAAGAGGACACATGTCTCGCCCCCCCCTGCCCGGCCCATGCCCCACCCCTTTCACATCCTTGCCCAGCCCCCTGTCACATAGTCACCTCCCCCCCCACGGGTCACATATTCCCCTCCACTGCCCCCCCCCCGTCACCTCCCCTCCCCTACTATCTACCGCCCTGGTGGTCTAGTGACCTCTTTGGGGCAGGAAAGAGCCCCCTCTTTCCTGCCCGGAGGGCTGCCCTTGCCTTGCATCCTGTTGCTGTGACGGTCTCGGGATTCAAAATGGCCACCGAGAGTTGAAGTCTCGCGAGGCCGCTTCAACTCTTGGCGGCCATTTTGAATCCCGAGACTGTCACAGCAACAGGATGCAGGGCAAGGGCAGTACTCCGGGCAGGAAAGAGGGGGCTCTTTCCTGCCCCGAAGAGGTCACTAGACCACCAGGGCAGTAGATAGTAAGTAAGGGAAGGGGAGGCTAGGATAGGCCCGCCTGCCCATTTGTCCAGAAATCCGGACAAACAGACGGACTGGCAAAACCCATCCGGACGCCCGGACATGTCCTCAAAAAGAGGACATGTCTGGGTAAATCCGGACATATGGTAACCCTAACAAGTACAATATAGTCACAGCAACATTAGGGTGTTATATAATACTAGTAAACAAAGGCCCGTTTCTGAGCGCAACGAAACGGGGGCTAGCAAGGGTTTCATGGCTGCATGGCTCGTCGCGGTTTTACCTGGTTCGTGGCGTGCACCACTGCTGTTTCCATTGTAGCTCTGTGTGGGTGGCGGTTTTCGTGCCCCCGCCCTCGACGTCATCGCATTTTGACGCGAGGGAGGAGCAGAGCTACAGTGTGGAAATCCGGAGTTTGTGGCCTGAGTAGATAGTTGGAGGTGAGAATCTGCTCCACCTTCAACGTCATAACGTTTGCCGCGAGGGCGGGGCCCAGAGACTGTGATTTTCGTGGCTTCAGAGCTTCGAACATACGAACCTTGGCTTCAGTGACGTCAGCAGACAATAGAACGTTGAGGGTGAGTTTTATATATATAGATAATATAGGGATATCCTAGTTAGTAATTAATCATATGTATGCCTATACTTATGTAGAAAGCTATTGAGATATTGGGGTTAACATCTGTGCAGTTGGCGGATTAGTTCACTGAGAAGTATGTACATACATTGTAAATATTTCAGGAAGGCCTAGTGTTCAATGGTTCCTCTGATTCTTCCACATATCCCCTTGTGGAAGTCATGGTAAGAAAGGAAAGAACTGAGCACATTAAAAAAATATCTATAAAATATTTTATTTAATTATTGAATTGTTCCATCTAATATTGAGTATTTATTAGTGTGGTACTTAGCATTAAGGCTCAGTAGCATTTAAGTGATTTTACTTCCACAACAGGTTTGATTAGTTAAAATGTAATGCTAGGAAGTGCAGAGTGATGCACTTGGGGTGCAGAAATTCAAAAGAGATGTACCAGATAGGAGGGGAGAGAGACCGTGGGGTGAAGGTGTCTGAAGATCTAGAGGCACGCTAGCTTTTTTAGCATGCACTAATCATTAGCGCATGCTAACCATGTAGATGTCCATAATATTCCTATGGGCATCTATACAGTTAGCGCATGCTAATTTTTAGCACATGCAAAAAACGCTAGCGCACCTTAGTAAACTGGGCCCTTAGTGTATTCTCTAAGTTGCGCATGGACCACCTGATATTTAAAACCATTTAACTGGCTATCTGGCAATATTCAGTGGGAGATAAGCTGGCTATCTCCTGCTGAATATCACTGGTTTGTGCTTTGTGGTTAGCCAGTTATAACGGTCAATATAACCAGCTATCCACCAATAGACAGGCACTGCCAGCTAAGTTTGGCAGCCAAATTAGGCTGCCAAAATAGCTGGAATAACTTTGGCCAATTTAAACTTAACCGGCCAGCGCTGAATATCAGCTTGGTCGGTTAAATTTAAACCGGCCAAAAACCCCACAGATATTCAGTGCCAGTCATCGGCATTGAATATCCAGGCTTAGCACTGACTGCGGAAGGTAGCCTAGCTACCTCCTGCGGTCTGAATATCAGGTCCATAAGGAGCAGCTCCATCTATGTCCCACCCATCCTCTGCTCCTGTGAAGGCCCTCTTGTATTTAAGCACCGTATCACTTACGTGTGCCTTTACAGAATAACATTCAGTCAATTTGCTGTCACTTACGTGCATAAGTGTCAGTTTCTTGTAGATTTATATGCAGAAGTACTGCATAATTGTAAGTGTCTGGTTAATATTCAAAATGATTTAACTGGCCAGAAATGGCTGCTGACCGTTTAAATCACTTGTTTGCATCTATCTGCTAATTTTCAGTGGTACTTAACCGGTTATCTCCATGGAAAATTGGTGGTTAGTGCCTAAGTAAAAACCAGCTATGCTGGGGGTGTTCCAGAGGTGGAGTCAGCACTTGACCACTTAAGTTCCGATATTCAGAACTTAATTGGCCAGGTATAGTGCTAGACCATGGCCGGTTAAGTTCTGAATATTGACTTAACCGGTTATGTGCTAACCGACTCAAAAAACCCTGGATATTCAATGCTGAAGTCCAGACAGGACCTGGCCTTGAGTATATAGGAATAATTCCAGTGGTGGTCAGCAAACACTCACCACTATCAACTGAATATTGACCCCTTAATTTCCTAAACTTCCATTCTGCATAAATTCAGGTCTCCACAAATGTGTGAATATCTGGAAATATTCACTGGTAATGTTTTCTTAAGAAAAGTTATAGGTTAGTATTCAGTTGCAGCAGTCAAAGTTTTGGGGTTTTTTTTTTTAATTCTAGCCACGGCATTGAAAAATATATGCATATGGCAGCTTAAAAAAATCAGTGCAAAAAACCCATGCTTAACGCTATTCAATAAACCTCCCCTAAAGTTAGGCGCGTAGTGCCCATTGCCACAACTAAAATTTAGTTGTGGCTATTTACACCAACTAAAACCTGGTGTAAATGCCCACTCCTAACTTAGGCATAGATCAGGCATATTCTATAACAGTATACATAATTTTTAGGAATGCCCACGACCTGCCCATGCCCCTCTCATGGCCATGCCCCCTTTTGAGATACACATATTAGAATTTATGCACACCACTTTACAGAATATGTTTAGAAAGTTCCTTGTAGAAATTCTAATTAGTTCCAATTAATGCCGATAATTTGTTAGTGGCCAATTATCGACACTAATTATTTATTACATTTTTTATTTATTTATTAGGATTTATTTACCGCCTTTTTGAAGGAATTCACTCAAGGCGGTGTACAGTAAGAATAGATCAAACATGAGCAATAGGCAATTACAGCAGTAAAAATATTCAAGTAACAATACAAAATATGGCATGGTATACTACTTGCAATGACAACACAATACATAATAGAACATTATAATTGGTAGTGAAGGGTAAGGCAAAGTTGTAACATATAGATGAGTTAGAAAGTAGGAAGAATTTGAAAGTAAGGTGACTGATTTGGAGAAAGTTGCACATTAGGTTAGAGAGATGGTTAAATATTATCTCAGCTAGGGTAGGAGTGGATAAACATGTCCCGCTGCAGTATGTGCAGCCCATGTCACTCCTTGTGTGTGTGAGTGAAACTAACAAGTTAGTTACTTCTTCCATTAAAGGCTTGGTTGAAGAGCCAAGCTTTCACCTGCTTCCTGAAGTAGAGGTAGTCTTGTGTTAAGCAGAGCCTTTCAGGCAATGCATTTTAGAGTGTGGGGGCTACTCCGGAGAAGGCTGGCTTGCGGGTATCACATCTTTACTTGTTAAACAATTAAGTTGAACATGTAACTTTAGTCACCATATATAGAATATGGGAGATAGTCTGCAAGGCTGAATATCTGTGTTTGTCATTGTCCACTGGCCACTGTCCATCTGCAGTCCTCAAGTAAAACCTGAGCTACCATGTAGGAGACAAAATTTAGAGGTAAGAAAACAAGAAGACAATCGATCCACAATATCCACCATGGAACAAAAAACAAAGAGCAAACCTTGATGAAGAAAATGCAGTCTTTAATCCTGAGGAGGATACACACTGATCTATTTTGGTGGAGTGTTTAGATTTGCACCAATTTGTATTTTATGCTCCTGACGCAGCCTGTGTTCTAGGCAAAACATGGCCACATTGGGCATCTGAGAATGTGAATCCTAGGATCATCAATATAATTTATTAAAGACTACATTTTCTTCATCAAGGTCTGTTCTTTGTCTTTTGTTCCACGGGAGACAAAATTTAGACACCGTATTTGCTCAGGCAGTAGGCCTATTCCTATAAGAACACATATGCCCATAACTGTTCTTACAGAATACTAGTGTAAAGCGGTATCAGTCCGGTTAAATGTAGGCACACCCATTTTGCACCAGGTCTATGGCTGGCACAAATGGATGTTCCTAAATGTGACATTTATGTACATGACTTACAGTATTCTATAAGTAACCCATGTAACTGCCAACCCCACCTATTACAATCCTAACAAATGTGTGTGAATTCATTTTAGTGTGTAATTATAGAATTGCAGTTAGGCACACTACTGCCATTTGTGCGCTAATCTGCAAATTCTATAGTGCACATCTGGGCATATTCTGATTTGCGCACACAACTCAATTAGTTAGCAAGCCAATAATTGGATGTTAACAAGCAATTATCGGCACTAATGGACATTAATTATAATTTACATGCACTACTCACTAAGTGTATTCTATAATGTGGTCTGTGTAAATTCTACTGCGTGGATCTAAACAGTGGGCGTGACCATAGGAGGAGTATGTGCAGGTCGTGAGCATTCCTAAAATTTACACGCAGTGTTACAGAATAACCCGTTACAAACCTAAATTTGGGTGTATGCATTTACACCAGGTTTTCATTGGTATAAAATGGCTGTGCTTAAATTTTAGTTGTGTGGATGGCGCTACACGTATTCTATAAATGGCACCTAACTTTAGGCGTGGTTTGTAGAATTCGCATAGGCGTGTTTTCCAATATAGAATTAGGCCCTAAGTGTACACTTATGCACTTACCCATGTGAATGGCATTATTCCATAAATTTAAGCACACAAATGGCATTTAAATTTACTGTAGGTGACCTGTTATAGAATGAGGGGGATAGTGGTTGAATATTGCCACCATACGGATAGTATATAGTTCCCACCACACTCTACCCTAAATCCACCCCTATATTAAATGGATAGTGCAGGGCAAGTTGTTACTGGCTGCTGGTAAACAGAGAAAGCCTGTTGAATGTTGACCTGCTAATATTTTTTGATGGAAACAAAAAATAGCACCAAGAGTCTGAAAGTCCAAAGCATAAATTTATTGTCATGCAAACATCCACATTTTGCCTAGAATAGGCTGCATCAAGGGTCAAACATTGTGTTTAATCTGTATGTTCTCAAAGTCTTGAGTATAATATGTACCACAACTCAATGTGCTTGTATAATTCAAGCAGGATAACACTGATCACCACTGACAAGGCAAGACTGCTAATTTTCTTTTCTCGAGTTGGCAGCACACACTTTCTGTTACTTTCCAAAAATACTAGAACTAGGGGGCATGCGATGAAGCTACAATGTAGTAAATTTAAAATGAATCAGAGAAACACTTTCTTCACTCAACGTGTAATTAAACTCTGGAATTCGTTGCTAGAGAATGTGGTAAAGGCGGTTAGCTTAGCAGAGTTTAAAAAAGGGTTGGACAGCTTCCTAAAGAAAAAGTCCACAGACCATTATTAAATGGACTTAGGGAAAATCCACTATTTCTGGGATAAGCAGTAAAGAATGTTTTGTACTTTTTGGGGATTTTGCCAGGTATTTGTGACCCTGATTGGCCACTGTTGGATGCAGGATGCTGGGCTTGATGGATCTTTGGTCTTTTCCAGTATGGCAATACTTATGTACTTATGTTATGTACTTATGTGTGTGTGTATATGCCAAATTCCACGTAAGCCCTATTCTTTAAATAGGCATGAGTCTTGCATAGTGCATATATACGGGGGGGGGGGGGGGGGGGGGGGAGTACACATGGGTGGAGCCTGGGTAGGGCTCAAATTTAGATGTTTATACAATATTGCAAAATACACGCATATCTCTGGCATTTAGGCACCTGCAGTTACACCAGCTATAAGGCTGATATAACTAGTCATGCCTAAATCACACTTGTCTATCTCATTATACCAATAGTCTATAAAGGAAGATAAGTGCCTATTTTCCTTTATGGAATCAGCTCCTATCAGGCACCCTGTTATAGAATTGCCTTTAGATGTCAAAGTTTTGACTTCCGATGTTTTTTAAAGCAATTGTGGAGAATGTGGAGTTTCAAGAGGTACTTTTTGTGTTGAAGAACTGCTTTATAGGGTAATTTTTGTAAGGGATTTGGGAATGTAGAATAGTGTTCCACATATCCAAGTGAGCTTTTATAAAATTGCTCATGGGTAAATGTGTGTAGAAAGTAGGTGCACAGATACAGGATCTCTATATATAAAAGGCAGCACCAACATTCTAATGAAGCCTCCAGCCGGAAGTGTGAAGCTGCAGAGATATCCGGTTTCCCCATGAGTGTCTGCCCCGCCCTCGCTCTCTCTGTAACACAGTGAAGGAAAACACAGCACAGCACGAAATCGCTCTCTTTGTAACAGTGAAGGACTGGAGGAGGGAGGGGAGAGAGGGCAGATGCCTTCACTCTCTCTGTAACACAAACAAACACAGCACAGCAGGAAACTTAACACTGAAGGACTGGGGGGGGGGGGGGGGGGGGGAGACGGAGAGCAGAGGGGAAGGGAGGAAGGGCAGAAGGCAGGGACACACACACTCCCACATGCACACTCTGAAGAAAACCTTGCTAGCCCCCGTTTCATTTGCATCAGAAACGGGGCTTTTTTTACTAGTAACTTGATAAAGCTTTTTCTACATGCATATTCTACGTAAGAAAACAGGCCCTTATAATATTTTTCACAGTGGAACAATAGGGATGAGATTTACAGATCCCCTGCTGCTCCATATATGAATTCAGCCAGTGACAATCAATGTTTTCATTCTCAGATTCAATGCTGGGCTATGTGTGGGCACTGGCATTGACTATCCAGGCAAATGCAACCAGCTAAAACATAGCCGGTTAAAGTACAATATGAACTGCATAAAGGTAGGACCACATAAAGCAAATCCTATTTATTTAGGGGGTCTTTTACTAAAGGTTAGCTTGAGTTATTTGCAGCAGGTCCCATTTTATTCCAGTGGGCCCTGCTACAAATAACTTGAACCAATCTTTAGTAAAAGACTCCCTTAGTTATCTTAGCCAATTAAGGGATGAATATTGACATTTTACCAGGTAAATGCCGACTCCGCCCCCGGAATGCCCTCAAAGTAGCCAACTTTGGCTTAGGCACTAGCCGGGCATTTTTAGCTATACTATCCAGTTAAGTGCTGCTGAAAATGCCCGGTTAGCCCAGACAAGCAATAATAACCAAGAGCAGTTTCTGGCCTTGTAAATTGCTTTGAATATTGACCCCAGAGTGTATATTTGTATTTACGTTGTTGAAAATTGTTTCAGAAAGTGTCTTTTATCCCAAAGCCCCTTACTTTTAATCACATTTGGAAATGTGCACCTTCTAGGGCTCACTACATTTACACTTTGCAGTTTTGCTATAACACATCTTTGTTTGATTGTTAGAATTAGAATCCTGCTGGAACTGTGAGATCATCTTGCCTTTATTTTTTGTTCTGGAGTCCTTCATTTTTTCCATAGCTTGGTTTTAATAGTAAGCATTCTTCATCATGCTTTAAGCTTGACTGACCTTTATTCTGTCATGATGAATAACACTGGATTTGTACCATTTACTGTAATTAACACTATAGTATGTTAGCTGAAAATCAAGCAAATGTTAGCTGAAAATCAAGCAAATGTAAGGATAAGCAAAATTTGGGTTAGGAATAAAAATTGATTTAATTGATCTATGGTTTGTTCAAATACAAATTCTTTTTTTTCTTTTTTTTTGAAGACACTACGTGAACCTAAAAATCAGATTCTGTTTCTCACGGATATAGTGAATACTGTATTTTTTATACAGCAACAGTGGAATGACGGCAAAGCCTTGCTGAATTTTCTTGTCCTGTTACCCAAGTGCTTTAATGATACAATCAGGTAAGATATAGATCATTGACAGGATATAATGCTTGATACAAAGTAGAGTAGAATGGGTTAATGTGAATCAATTGTTTACTCTTTCAAAAAGTACAAAGACTAGGGCACACAATATTTTAAAAAGAAAAAGAGAAAGTATTGTTTCACTCAGTAAATAGTTAAGCTCTGGAACTTGTCACCAGAGGATGTGGTAACAGCAGTTAGAATATCTGAATTTAAAAAAGATTTGGACAAGTTCTTGGAGAAAAAGTCCATAGTCTGCTATCGAGATAGATATGAGGGAAACCACTACTATCTCTGGGATTGGTAGCATGGAATCCTGGGATTCTTCCAGGTACTTGGATACTGTTTTAAGCAGGACACTGGGTTAGATGGGTCATCAGTCTGACCCAGTATGGCTAATTTTATGTTTTAACGTTATGTTTTTATAAATTTACATGGATGGTTTAAGAGACAATTTTGCCTGGGGAAGGAAACTAATTAAAGCAGCATTTCAAAATAATCAACTGACAGTAGTCTATGAAGTTGCACAAGAGTAATTATATAGTGCTATGACCTAGTAGTAACTAAATATGAGTTTTAGTTAAAATGTTTTCCCTCTAAATAGAGGTGTGACACTAATGAATGATTCAGTTCTCTCCTGGTGCTATGTTTGACCTAGTGCTTTGGTAAGTATTAACATCAGTCGGGAACAACTTGCCTAATTCTCACTTTATGAATAAGTATATGTGTATATACGGTACCTGGTCAAAATAGCCCCGACAAAAAAGCTCCGAACAAAAAAAGCTCCCGACATAATAGTCCCTGACATAACAGCCACTGTCAAAACAGCCTGTCCACAATATAACCCTTGACAAGTTAGTCCCCCGACAAAAGGGCCCGATCAGACTGCCCAGAATATGGGACTGCATTTTTTTCCTAATAATCTTAGCTTGCTAAACAGGATAAGGTTGGTAAGACTATGAAAATGATGACAATATAGTTTTTTCCTTTAATTAGCATGTTGATGGAAGAATAGTTTCTTTAAATAGCAGAACAGATCATTCTAAAATGGCCGCTGATTAACGGGCTAAAGAACCTTTAGCTCCTGATACCATCGTGGAGCTGACCCATTGTTTAACAATTATATTGGTCCAGTTTTGCCCATGCCGGCTTCCTCGGGTGCCGCAGAGGTCTGATTTTCTCCTTGCCACCTGTTTTGGACTGAGGCATTGGTGGGGGGGGGGGGGGGGGGTGAGGTTCTCCGTCCTGGATCATTGTGTCGGCGGACCAGCTGCAAGCCTGATTACATCGGCGGTGCGGTTCTGGGATCCAGTGAACGTCGTCCGGCTCCCCATGATGCAGGGAGCTTATGTGACTTTTGATCGGCTCGTCCCTGGTGTTCCTTTGACCCAGCTCTCCTCCAGCCTTTCCATCGGCCTGCTGGCGTCTCAGCTTGACCTTCTGGCCGCGATTGTCTTCTGCGCTGCTTGTTGCCGGCTGCTGGGCATTGAGGCCTGCTTCCCGTTGGGGAGACTTTCTGGAAATGGCTGCACCTTGTGTGGGTCTTGCTTCCTTTTGAGTCGCCGGATGCTGCAGGGGTCTGCTGCTTTTGAATCCTGCTGGCTGTGGTCTCTGTTCCTGTGCGGTGTTGTTGCCGGGCCCAGTGACATCTCAGACCCCGCCGGCATTATCGGCCTCCTGCTGTTCCACTCTCCAGGCTGCATACTGCTGCTGCTTCTGCACTTCGTCTGCACCTACTGGGTCTTACAGCTGTTCCCAATTTTGGTTTGCCTGGCCGTGAGCTGTTCGTTCCACTCTGGTCCATCTCAGCGTCTGGATTTGCACAGTCCATTTTAGACTCTCTCATCTTTTCCCTTTTTTCTTCCTACCCTGTTCCTTTTACCTTATCTAATGTAATTGTAATTGATTCCTGTACATTGTAAGCCACTTTGAGTCTGCTTAATGTGGAAAAAAGTGGGGTATAAATGTTCATAATTAAATAAATACCAGTTTGTACCTATAGAATTTTATTTATATATGCTTTATGCAATTGAATGCTGGTAGGAGTCTTTCAGGCTCATTTTCGAAAGAAGGACGTCCATCTTTCAACATATAACAGAAGATGGACGTCCTTCTCACAGAGACGTCCAAATTGGTATAATCGAAACCCGATTTTGGATGTCTTCAACTGCAGTCCATCGCAAGGACATCCAAATTTCAAGGGGGTGTGTCGGAGGCGTAGCGAAGGTGGGACTTGGGCGTGCCTAACACTTGGATGTATTTGACCCATAATCGAAAAAAGCAAGGACGTCCCTGACGAACACTTGGATGTTTTCATCCTGATGTGTTGTCTTTACGAATAAGGCACAAAAAGGTGCCCGAAATGACCAGATGACCACCGGAGGGAATTGGGGATGACCTCCCGTTACTCCCCCAGTTGTCACTAACTCCCGCCCACCCTCAAAAAACATCTTTAAAATTATTTTGTGCCAGCCTCAGATGTCATACTCAGGTCCATGACTGCGCATGAAGGTCCCATGAGCAGCTTTAGTGGGTACTGCAGTGCACTTCAGACAGGCGGACCCAGGCCCTGACCCCCCTACATTTACATTTGTGGAGGAAACAGCGAGCTCTCCAAAACCCACCACAAACCCACTGTACCCACATCTAGGTGCCCCCTTCACCCATAAGGGCTATGGTAGTGGTATACAGTTGTGTGTAGTGGGTTTTTGGGGGCTCAGCACACAAGGTAAGGGAGCTATGTTCCTGGGAGCAATTTATGAAGTCCACTTCAGTGCCCCCTAGGGTGCCCGGTTGGTGTCCTGGCATGTCAGGGGGACCAGTGCACTACAAATGCTGGCCCCTCCCACATCGCATTTGAACGTTTTTGACATGGACGTCTTTGGTTTCGAAAATCACCGAAAGCCAGAAACGTCCAGATCCAAGGACTTCCAAATTTAAGGATTTGGATGTCTCTGATGGTATTTTCGAAATGAAAGATGGACGTCCATCTTTTTTTGAAAATACGGGTTTCCCCGCCCCTGGAAACTTAGAGGAGTGACTGAGAGGGTTAGAAACCTACAACACGCATGGATGCTGTTCAAAAACACCGGCCTGGAGGCCCAGGCCAAACATATTCCTCGTATCTGAGTGGTTTACAAACCAAATTCAAATATTCAATTAAAACAAAACTAATTTTTTTTTGTTATATTTGTACCCCATGCTTTCCCACTCATAGTAGGCTCAATGCAGCAGGCAATGGAGGGTTAAGTGACTTGCCCAGAGTCACAAGGAGCTGCCTGTGCCGGGAATCGAACTCAGTTTCTCAGTTCCCCAAGACCAAAGTCCACCACCCTAACCACTAGGCCACTCCTTATTACAGGAAAAATGTGCACCAAAGAATCACTCATTCAATCATACACAAAGTAACAGAATCCGTGCAAGCCAGACCTCCCACCTCCTGAGACTGCAAACCAAACCAAAGGCCAACTTAAAAAAGTGTGTCTTTAATAAGACCTTAAATTTCTTATAAGTAGGTTCTGCCCAGATCTCCTTAGGCAGGCTATTCCAAAGCACCAACTTCTACCAGAAGAAAGCCCTTTCCTGTGTGACCACTAAACATGCCCTTGACAAAGAAGACATGCCGCAGACATCCTATGACCTTGAAGTGACATAAGGCACCTTACCAGTGTATATAAAATAGTCCATCTACTCAGAAACAATGGCTCCTGTTCCCACAGAGCTTTATGCGCTAAGCAAAGTGCCTAAACTTGCTTCTATAGGGACTAGGCAGCCAATGATATTTAATATACATAGGGGTAAAATGCTCATATAAATGAGAATTTCATAAAAACCTAATTGTAATGCAATGTTTGCAGCCTCTTCCTGGTGACTGAAGATTGCAATGTTTGTAACCTCTTAACTTGATAATTGTTACCATAGTCCAACCTCTTAACAACTAAGGCATGAATTAGCGTCTGCAGAGCTGTTTCATCAAAATATCCCCTGATGGAACGCAACTGCCTTCATACATAAAATGTCTTCTTCACTACAGCTGAAATTGTTCATCAAAGGACAGAGCATAATTGATCACCACCCCTAGATATCTAAAGCTAATCATTGGAGAAATTAACTTCCCAAACAATGTAGGCTGTACAGTGGGACATATTTTACTATTCCCAGTGATCCAGCAAGTTGTAGTTTTATTAATATTTAAAACCAGTCGATGCTGATGTAACCAATTGGCCACAGCTGCCACGCCTGATTGGAGATGAGATAGATCCATAGTCTGTGGTGATATTTTATCTAGAATAAGAACATTGTCTGCATAGCAGTAACCGCTGAAGAAGTAGGGTATGATCCACAAGGTCAAATGCTGTGGTCATATCTGATGGCATTGCAAGAACCCATTTGCCACTATCAAGGCACTCCCATAACTCACTTAAATACTGCTGTCAAGATGGTCTCAGTACTATGGTTTTTCCTAAAACCTGACTGCCTAGGATGCAATAGGTTTGTACTTCCCACATAAATTGACCATTTGTTTCAATACAACCTGCTGTACTATTTTTGTCAGAAGGAACAGATTTGAAATTGGTCTATAGTTCTGCACAGTGCCAGGGTCCAAAGAAACCCCCTTAAGAACCAGACGCATGCTAGCAAGTTTCAAACAATCAGGGATAAAACCTCCCTGTAAACTATTATCATTAAAAGCAAAATTGGAGTTAGACCATGTCTGTTCATGTTAACCTAAGATAAGGGGACATGGATGTTTAATTTGCTGAACCAACCTCTCTAAGGAGGTCAAAGAACAGACTCAAAACTCAGATAAACGTGAAGCCGACAACTTCCCATCTAAGTCGCTGGGAGCTTGTTCTATGCCAACTATTGCCTTTAGATAAGTAGTTTGCAGACTCATTACTTTGGTCTTGTCCTAGGAGATTCTCATCTGGTATTTCTTTGGGCACAATATTCCTCATTGTATTTGTTAACTTTCTCATTAAAGAGAACATTTGTCCAGGCTTATTATCACTTCCATTAATGATTTTTGAAAAGAAAATTTTTTCGGCCAATTTCACTTGAAAGTTATACTATTTTTGTAGAGCTTTAAACCGATCTTCTGCTACCCTATTTTTACACCACTGTCTCTCCAATCATCTCAAACGATGCTTCAACAATTTTAGACCTTCATTATACCATCTTGAATCTCCAAATAAACCTCTTATTATTCTTACTCAGTCTAGTCCTCAGTGGAACAATGTCATTTACCTTACATTTGAGCATATTATTCCATATGTCTGCTTGCTTCTCAACACCGGACTCTAGGAAATCTTTATCAAATATAGCTCCTAATGGAGCCACCAAACCTGGACCTATTTGAGCCCAATCTCTAAAGGTCTTACCACCCTCAGGTACCCTCCCTTTCTCCTGAGATGGCAGCATCAATGTACTGACCAAAACATAATGGTCTGACCAGGAGAAGGGATTAACTTTAAGACCACTAACCTCGCAACTTCCATTCAATGACATCAGCAGCAGGTCTAGTATATGGCCCCCAATATGAGTGGGGCCAGTGACCCACTGCTTTGATCCCCAATTGGACAGAAAGGTGATAAATTTATCAGCATGTTTATTACAAGTCTCCTCAAAATGTACATTAAAATCCCCTAATATAACAATGTTTTCATTTTACTACCAGCTCCGCAGTTGTTTGGAATATGTCATCTCATATCATTACAGACAAACCTGGGGGGGGGGGGGGGGGGGGGGGGGGGGGCAATAAGTAGCCTGCAAAGAGGTGGGAAAATGTGGGATATAAATGCAGAAAATAAATAAAAATAAATAAATAAATAAATAGTGCAAAATAACAGATACCGGGACACTGCAATTTAGCAATAAGTACTTCTCTATATGGGAGGGAGGGAGAGAGAGTAGTAATTTCCTCTGCCCCATATTCTTTTAAGAAGAGCAAAGCTAATCCTCCACCACCTTTCTGGGACAGCCTCAACATGGATAAGTAGGAAAAGCCCGAAGACATAGCACAGACTAAATACTGTTCCTCCCCATGTCTCAGCCACGTTTCAGTTAGACCCAGAATTTGAAGTTTATATTCCCGCATCAGAGATAAAACTAGAGCTGTCTTTGATTTCAACGCCCGATAGTTCAAGACTCCCATATTTAGTGATTCTACCCAGCTACCCTAAAAGGGTTTAGTAATACAGGGGCAAAGCAAATTAAGATTTGATCCAGGGAAGACCCTATGGCAGTGGTCCACATACGCAGAGCGATAACCCCACCTAACCATATTGTGCTTCTGCATTTTTGATAATGTTTTATTTTTGGTCTGAATTATAATTGAATAACCAGGCTTTCAAGTTTGTGCTGTCTTTGATTTGTAAAGTAAGTGTGTTCAGATTATATATTTTTTCACTTTATAAGTGTCTTACAATTTACAAATTTCTAAACCTTTGCGATGTTTACTATTACCAGCAGAAAGCATTATAGTTATGATGTTGCTTGGTATAAGCATTACAAGCACTTCTTCCATAGGCACAAAATTATGGCTTAAATAAGGATCCTGTGGTCAAACCCCTAGATCATACCTCGGTTGTAAGTATCCCTCCTGTTTACTAAGTCGTGCTTCGGGCTGCCGTGAGCTAATGCCAACATAGCCCATTCACTTTGAATGGACTGTGTCAACGTTGTCACGTGGCTTATTAAACAGGGGTTATAGTAAATGACTGCAGATAAAGACTGAAATTACTCATCAAATCTGCCATGGAAGATGTTTAGGGCTGTAAGCACTGCTACACAATTTCCTCTTCCTGTCCTCTCTTCCCTTGCCCTTCTATTAAGAATATCTGACACTGTCTTATTATATGCATACTGAATCCATTTCATCTGTTTTTAAGGAAGTTGCTTCTTTTTTAGGGTACATACCACCATTCATTAGTTAAGTAAAAACTTACTCACTTACCCTGCAGTTTCTTCATCAAATCTCATTCTCATTGGCATGAGGACCTCTGATAATGTGTGTTAATATAATATGATTTTCCTGTCTTCAACACTTTGTTGTGAGGTTATGCATGAGTAAGCAAGGATTTCATTACATTCAAGCAGCCTTGTTTGTTACTTGGTAAGAGTTATTTCCCCCATTCAAGTCACTTGTTGCCTGAACACTGCTTTGTCTACATCTGTTGATCTTGAAATACAATCTGCTTTCATTTTCTTTTTTTTTCTATTCCACAGTAGTTGCTCAACAGAGAGGCAGATGGGTAACCCAAAAGGCAAAAGTAATGATAGTCTCCTCCAGAATATTCTAGAAAAGATCCCATGCTTCCTAAACTGTCTTCAGCAGGTAAAACAAGGTAACACCTTTAAATCTTGGAATTATTCCAGCTATTGATTGAACTGAAAAATAAGGACAGAATGTCTATATGTGTGATGTCAACAATATGGTGCAGCGGTATAGCCAGAAAAGGGACCTCAGACAGAAGAAAATAGTCCATAACACAGAGTAAAATGAAATTATGTTGGAAGTACAATGTCAGAATAAAATGGGTATTAAATGACCTAAACAGGAAATGGCCGATTTTCAAAAGGTCGGGGGGTGGGCAATTCTATAACTGGGTGCCACAATTTAGACATTCACTTCAAGCAGGCTGTGAGCCTGTTCTAAAAGGGCAATTATGCTCATAATTTCTGTTATAGAATACAAATGTAAGTTGGCAGTTACATGCTGATGTTTAGGCACACCCACTTATGTCAATAGCAGGTATAAATACACACGTGCAGCATGTAAATGTAAGCAACTTATATTGATAGTGTTTTAGAGTCTAGTTTAGTATTTTAAGGTTGCATTTTGGAGCTTGGCATAACATCAGTTTAGAGAACAGATACCAGTTGAGGGAAGCCTATTAGTGCATAATTCCCTCCCCCACTCCATCTTAAAACATAAGGGTCCTAAATGGTGGCACTTTAAATGGGGGTGATGACACTTGTGGTTCCAAGCTGAATGAAGTTTTGTTTATGTTTATTACCAGTCTTGCTATTCTGTAATTCAATGATGATACAAGCAGTTTGCTATCAAATAATCTTATAGGAAAGAAAAGGATAAGAAAGACAGAATGACTCAACACCATTTATTCTACCAGATTCAAAAGCTAGCCAAATCGGTCACCAAATGTCTGCTGAAAAAATAAGTTTTAAGAGCCACCTTAAATTGTAATAGAGATGTTTCAGGGTGAAGATCTTTAGGAAGGGAATTCCAAAGCATGGAAACAAGGATATAGAAGGTCAAGTCACGTTTTAGTGTTAGCTGAGCATGAAAGGATGGGAGGATCATAAGTAGTTTATCATTACCTGAATGCTTGAGATGAGAGGAAACTTGAGGGATAAGGGTATTAAAGAGAGATGCTGGCAAACCTGCCTGAATAGTATTAAAGGCAATTACAACAATCATAAACGTCACCCTATAATTAACAGCAAACCAATGGTACTCAACAATAGTGGAGTGACATGATTATTCAATTGTACATTGTTATGTAGTATTCTGAATCAACAGGAATCTTTTAAGAGCAACCTAATGAATACCATTGTAAAGAGAATTGAAGTAGTCTAGCTGACTAATGGCAAGAGCATGAATCAATGTATAGATGGCATCCCTGGTCAAAGAAAGCCTGGATAGATATTATTTGACAAAGTGCAAAGAAACAAGTTTTAATAACAGAGGCTATATGATCAAAAGAAAGCTCAGTATCATTAGTAACACTGAGGATTCTAAGTGAACAAATCAGTATAATCTGTTGTCCCAGTATGAGAAGGAAAAGGGTAGGATCAATGGAGTGTCCTGTTATCCACATAGGAAGGGCCCCATAGCTACAAGGAACCTCCACGGTTCAGTATCTCTTCTCCCTGTGGTATCTCTTCTCCCTGGTCCAACCTATCCCTCCCTCCCTCCCAAATTACCTTAAAACGCATTTTTATAATTAGAGGTCATCAGCAGTGGCAGTGATTCAGATATGCTTCCCTCTGCCACATTCCACCCATGCAGTACAGGAAGTTGCATCAGAGGGTCAGAATATGGCAGAGGGAAGGCTTCAGAGTCAACCACAGGTAGTATATCTGAATTACTGCCACTGCCAGCATCCTCTTAAAAAAAAAAAAAAAGAAAGAAAGACATGTTATAAGGAAGACTGGGGTAGGGGTTTGAGAGAGAGGGGGAGATGTCAGACCATGGGTTTCAGGGATGGGGAGTAGAGGGAGATATACTTGACAACAGGAGGGAAGGAACAATGGAGGGAGAGCAATGCTGAACCTGGGAGCACAGAGATGGGAGAGAGGCTGGATGGGAGGGATGCAGGCTCAAACTAGAGGCTTTGAAACAAAATTCTTTTATTAACATATCTCAGCATTTATACTTCTGGCATTATACTGGCTCAATATTCCAACACAGCAGCTTCACTCAGTTCTGTTGAGCTGACACATAAAACTCAAACATATTCTCTTTAGCAGACTTCACTAACTGACAGCATAAAGTCACAAAGTTCACTTATGGCAACAATTTGCATTCTCTCCAGTGGGCTCCTTCCACTGTAATTCTACAGAGCAGTCTTTTCTCTTAACCAACAAACATTTTCAAGGTTTCTTTTGAAGTTCAGCTCTTGCCTGACTGGCAACTTTCCTCAGAGAACATTCATGTCATCTAAATGCATCAGCAAATCTCCCACCCCCATTCCAGGTTTCCCTTCTGGAACCAGGAAGCTTCCTTCAAGACAATAAAGGAACTCCTCTTCCTCCCAGCTGTATGACCACGGCGCTGATCACTTTACCCTATCCATGTTTCAAACAGTACACCATCTGCTTGCCTAGGGACCTCTCCTCTGAGACTCTCACTTGCCTCTACCTTACTGATCACGCTTCTTCTTCTGGGAGACACATTCTCTCTCCTTAGCATTCCCTAAGAAGGCTGTTATCTTCAGAGTCCATTTCCCATGGGTTTCTCAGCCAGCTGGTCTCACTTTCTGGAGTTTTATTTTTAGGGTCCTCAGCCCTGGGAGATCTTGCCTCAGTCTATTAGCTTTTCACTCTGAGGGATTTTTCCATTTCTCTCCCTTTGCACTCACAAACTGCTTATTATATTCCCCAGCTGGGCTCATGCAGGGTCTTGGCACCCCCTTGCCCTAGTTCTGGAACATGCATTGAAGCTGCTTAGTTCCCCATTGGTAGAATTAATGGGAACTACAATCCCCAGCAGGGGCGGACTGACCATTCGGGCAACTGGGCGGTGCCTGAGGACCCAGATGCTCTGTCTGGTTGCCCACTGCTGCATACTACAGCTCCCAAGGGGCCCTGGTGGTCTAGTGGCTGATGCTACTATTCTCCCTGGTTGTACCATTGTATTTACAAAATGGCTGCCGAGACTGCTGTGGGAAGTCTCGGCACTCATTTTGTAAACTTGGCACCGCACCAGGCAGAGTAGAGGCAGCAGCACATCTCTTCCTATTGTCCTACACTCTATAACTGGGTTATCTCCTTGATACTTTGTACCATACTTTGTATTATCTCTGTGAAACTTTGTACCATACCTTGTAAGCCGCACTGAACCTGCTATTGAGCGGGAAAGAGCGGGGTATAAATGCTATAAATAAATAAAATAAATAAATAAATAAATAAATTTATTTCCTGCCCCCAAAGAAGCCACAGCCACTAGACCACCAGGGCCCTTCAAGGTAGGGGGGGTGGGGGGAGACAGCGGCAACACAGTGGGAGGGAGGCTGCACAGCGGGGTGAGGGCACTGGTGGTGGCAGCAGCAGCATGGCAATGGGGGGGAGGGTCCAGTGTAGTCTCAGTCCACCCCTGCTCCCAAGGATTCCTGAAGGTTCCTTTCCTTAAGCTTATTTCTTTGAGCTTCCCACAGCTGCCCCTCCTCCCAGGGATCACCATAATTCCTTGATTATGGCTGTAACTGGGATCTGGCTACAGCTTTTCTAGGTAGGCATGATTTCAGTAGTTTCTCTGATTGTGAGACTGGGTTTCAGGGGATTTGAGGGGAAATAACCTGCTTTTAACCTGCTTTCTCCTCAAGTTTAATTCAGTCCTGCAGTTCCTTCTCAGGGAATTCCTGACCAGGCTGTTTCTTTGACCCAGAGGTCTGAGCACATTCTGGTGGATTCCTCTAGGTTTGCCCAACTGTGAGAGAACAACCACGGTGACTTGGTCACAGTATGTATGTTTTTACAGAATAGTACTTAGATGGAATGTTGGCCCTTACATGTGTTGCCATTATTCTAATGATTTGTGTGCATAATCTTCTAGAATTATCCTTTATGTGTGCCATAAACATGTATGCTATCACTACTGTGAATGCTGCATCCTTTCTTATAAAACCTTACTCTTCATAATGAAATTCTGGTTATAATAAACTAAAGTCATATCTTCTAAATTGCCTATGCATTGTGTATTACAGTGGTCAAAATTTGCCCAAACAAGCTCTCATTAAAACAGAGAATATTCTCATCCACTGACATAATTATAGGTGTCAAATTACACACACACACACAAAATAAAAAGCAATAGCTGAGAGAGCACTCCACAACTGGTATAATTAAAAATGTCAAGATAACAAAAATGTGAAGAAAAAAGAGAGACCTCAGTAAGGCAAAAGTTTGTATTAAAAAAAAGTTGCTAAATCATCACAGGTCTCCCAAAAAAAAAACTCTATGCATCATATGACAGTACCAGAGCCACTCTCAACATATACTGATACCAGAATAGTTCAAAAGATGTGCCAATAGTAAATGTTCCTCTTATGTGATGCAGGAACGTATACCTAGAAAGCCTTCACTCCACCAATTCACTGTCCATCTCTCAAATAAATGCGATAGGCTTTATTGACATCAAGCTATACACCCAACAGGGGTTCCCTGTTTCACAGATAGGCAAAATAGGCTTTTTTTTGTTACATTTGTACCCTGCGCTTTCCCACTCATGGCAGGCTCAATGCGGCTTTTGTGATTGCCTTTCTTATGGGGGAAGAGGGATAACCCCTATTTCTGAATTTAGAACACAGGATTTCAGCTTTGATTCCTTGTCACTGCTATAAATACGATGATACTGCAAAAACTGAGCATACAGTATGCTTTCTTTCATATGGCGAGGATGCATGCTGGTAAAATGCAATAAAGAATTCCTATCAGTAGATTTAGAAAAACGCTATTTTTCAGAAAATAATCAAACTAATTAAACACTGTGGCACTGTAACCAAATTCAGATAATTTAAGAAGTAACATTTTATGGTTGACTGTGTTGAAAGCAACTGATATATCAAACTGAAGTAAAACTGCCTCATTACCCTTAGATAACATATTCCTAAATTCAGATGTTAAGACTAGTAGAAGTATTTCCAAGCTATAGTAATTTGTAAATCCATATTGGGAATCGTGGAATTGGCAATGCATGGGTTTTGTGCAAGTAATTCAGGCTGGATTGTTTTGCTAGTCAAGATTTCAGTGATACTGTTTGCCAGACCTAGTTTTTGGGCTGTGCAACCTGTGTTGCTCTTTAAGTGCATTTCTGTGGGTTAGATAGGGTGTTGCTGCAACCTAAAGTGCTCCATAGGAGGATAGCCCTGGCTATGGAAGAAGCTACTTTAGTTTGGATGGGATGTCATCACCCAAAGAGGTTCAGACAACCCCTCCTACCCTCTACTGACAGCGCCATTCCCGGCTACACAGGTTGCCACTGGTGCTAAAACCAGTCCTGCTGTTCATAGCCCACGTAAGAGAGACAAGGGTGCCAGAATCTTTCTAAAAGTGGGAGTGTCAGTCCCCTCTCCCCCTTGGATCTATTTGCTCCAGAATCATGAGGAAGTTGCTTCCATACTTCACCCCTACTTTTTAGTAAAAATTTTTAAAACTGTTTTGTACTCTTCATTCCCCCAAACCTATTTTCTCCCCAACTCCCCATAGATCTTATTTCTCCTGAATTGAAGGGAAGCCGTTATATCTTGTCCTAGGCCTAGCTGCAGTGGTAGAAGGTAGAAACTGAGGTAGCATTTGCTCACAGACTTCATCTCTCACAGGAAGCCAGGATGAATTGAATTTTGATATAGAAACTGATGGGTCAATATTCAGCTGGTGGTGGTCAGTGTTTTTCTAAGAACTGACAGCTGCTGGTTAAATTAAACCCATATATTCAGTACTGGGCCATGTGTGAAACTAGCATTGAGTATGCGGATTTGTGGTGGCACCTAGAAGTAATGCGAGTATAGCTGATATTCAGAGCGGTACCCGCATAACTACAGTAACTGGACAAAGAGTGCCTTTTTTGCAATCCAACCTGCCCAGCTAGCAATCATGGGGCAAGCAGTGGCTTCCCCCATGTCTATCTCAATAACAGACTATGGACTTTTCCTCCAAGAACTTGTCCAAACCTTTTTCAAACCCAGCTACATTAACCACCATTACCAGATCCTCTGGCAGCGAGTTCCAGAGCTTAACTATTCTTTGTGTGAAAAAAATATTTCCTCCAATTTGTTTTAAAAGTATTTCCATGTCATTTCATTGAGTGTCCTTTAGTCTTTGTACTTTTTGAAAGAGTGAAAAATCAATGAACTTTTACCCGTTCTACACTATTCAGGATTTTATAGACCTCAATCATATCCCCCCTCAGCTGTCTTTTCCAAGCTGAAGAGCCTTTCCTCATATTGAAGGAGTTCCATCCCCTTCATCATTTTGGTTGCTCTCCTTTGAACCTTTTCTAATTCCGCTATATCTTTTTTGAGATACGGTGACCAGAATTGAACGCAATATTCAAGGTGAGAGCGCACCATAGAGTAATACAGAGGCATTATAATATTCTTGGTCTTATTTTGCATTCTTTCCTAATAATTCTAAGCATTCCGTTTACTTTTTTGGCCGCCGCACACTGGGCAGAAGATTTCAGCATATTGTCTGCAATGACACCTAGTTCTTTTTCTTGAGTGCTGACTCCTAAGGTGGATCCCAGCATCAGGTAACTATGATTGGGATTATTCTTCCCAAAGTGCATCACTTTGCATTTGTCCACATTAAATGTCACTGCCATTTGGATGCCTACTCTTCCAGTTTCCTAAGGTCTTACTGCAATTTTTCACAATCCACGTGCATTTTTTCAACTTTGAATAGTTTTGTGTCATATACAAATTTAATCACCTCACTCCTGGTTCTGTTTTCCAGATCATTTATAAATATGTTAAATAGCACTGGTACCAGTACAGATCCCTGTGGCACTCCACTATTCACCGTCCTTCATTGAGAAAAATGGCCCTCTGTTTTCTGTCCAGTAATCAATTTCTAATCCATAGAAGGGCATTGCCTCCTATCCCATGACTTTTTAATTTTCTTAGGAGTCTCTCATGTGGAACTTTGTCAATGCTGTGGCAGTCAGAGATGATATTTAGCAGTAATTCCCAGTTAAGTGCTGATGAATATCAGTTGCTGGCCAGCTCAGCAGCTTCTACCCTTAGTTACATTTAAGGCAGGGCTGGCCCAAGCACTAGACAAACTAGCCAACTGCCTGGGGTGGCGCTCAGCAGGGGAAACCTGATAGGCAGTGTGCAATGGTGACTGCACATACTCTTCAGGCAGCATCCTCTGACGTCAGCTTATGGATGGTCAGACAGCCTGGCCCCAACCATAGATGCGGCAGTGTGATCCTCTATCAGTGACATCATGCTGCTCTCTCCAGCTCTGTCCCTAGCCCTACTCATCTCTTAGATGCCTTCTTAGATGCCTCCTCTATTGGCTTCAGCCAAAACTGCATCATTCCATACAACTAGAACACCAACAAGAATATGGCTGGCATGTGGCAGAGTGATTCAGCATGAGTGAGCTGAGCATCAGACACAGGGGTATGGCAAGGTAAGGCAGACTAGTTGAGAGCAGCAGCAACAGCAGACCAGCAAAAGGAAGATTAAGGGGGTTGATATACTGGGTGTGGGTAGGGAAGCGAAGGAGATATGCTGGATGTGGATGGGGGCTAAGCAGGGAAGGAGAAATACTGGACATGGACAGGGGGCTTGACAAAGAAAGGAAATATGCTGAATGTGGATGGGGGCTGGAGAAAGGAAGGAAAGATGCTGAATGTGGGTGGGGACTAGGCAATGGAAGGAACGATGCTAGATGTAGACGGGTGCTATGCAAGGGAAGGAAAGATGTTGGGCGTGGATACCAATGGACTCCTCACACTTTCAAGCACCTTTGGGAGTCTAAACAGCAGCTCATCAGGTAGCTTTGCTTCACTAGAATGCCGCACAGGTCAGTTCATTGGGCTGGAGATGGGTGTCGCCAAGGAAGCCGGTCTACTCTCCTGGCTACCTCCCTTCCTTTTCCCCATTAAGATGAAAGAAATAAAGGACATGATGTCAAAAGGTAAGACAGTGTGAAGCGCTTACTCTGTGGCATCTGCCACCCCTATCCTATGTAACCCTGTGTGCTCAGTTATAAAAGTGTGGTTGATACTGTTTAAACTGAGATTATTTGGTCTGGTGCTTTATTCTGGGGGGGGGGGGGGGGGGTTATTTTAAAAACCTTGGAGCACAATTTTATGGCTCTAAGGTTTGGATATATCCAGACGTCACTAAATCAACTCAACAAAAAAGGAAGCTTTTTCTTGCTTTAAAACAAAATACAATAGATATAGGAGCCTCCTTTTTTCTCGCATACCCATGTAAATGCGTAGTAAAGCTTGGTCAAACTAAGTATACATTCTTTTCACCAGAACAACTAAAGTCATTTATAGAAATGAAAAAAGTGAAGTGAAATGTAAGAATCTGGAAATGTAGCCTTTACTTACATAGAGGGGCATAGTTGAACGAAAACGTCTATCTCCATGGGCGTTTATCTCCGAAAACAGGTCCGTGAAGGGGTGGACCGAACCGTATTTTCGAAAAAAATAGACGTCCATGTTTTATTCGACAATTTGTGAGCTGGGCGTTTTTGTTTTTCAGTGATAATGGAAAATGAAAGCGCCCAGCTCAAAAATGAATAAATCCAAGGCATTTGTTCGTGGGAGGGGCCAGGATTCGTAGTGCACTGGTCCCCCTCACATGCCAGGACACCAACCGGGCATCCTAGGGGGCACTTTTACAAAAACAAAAAAAGGGTAAAAGAGCTCCCAGGTGCATAGCACCCTTCCCTTGTGTGTTGAGCCCCCCAAATCCCCCTCAAAACCCACTGCCCACAAGTCTACAACATTACTATAGCCCTAAGGGGTGAAGGGGGGCACCTACATGTGGGTACAGTGGGTTTGGGGGGGTTGGACGACTAAGCATTAAGCAGCACAATTGTTCACTGCACCCCCTAACAACTGCTCCAGGGACCTGCATACTGCTGCCAGGGAGGTGGGTATGACATTTGAGGGTGAAAATAAAAAGTTGTGAAACATCATGTTTTGTGGTGGGAGGGGGTTAGTGACCACTGGGGGAGTCAGGGGAGGTCATCCCCGATTCCCTTTGGTGGTAATCTGGTCATTTAGGGCACTTTTTGGGCCCTTATTCGTGAAAAAAACAGGGTCCAGGAAAAGTGCCCTAAATTCTAGCTACAAATGCATACTTTTTTTCCATTATCGGCAAAAGGCGCCCATCTCTCCTCGGACGATAACCACACCCCAATTCCACCTTCGCCACGCCTCCGACACGCCCCCGTCAGCTTTGTACGCTTCCGCGATGGAGTGCAGTTGAAAACGTCCAAAATCGGCTTTCCATTATACCGATTTATTCGTTTTTGTGAGATAAACGTCTATCTCCCGATTTGGGTCGAAATCTAGGCGTTTTTCTCTTTCAATTATAAGGTGGATAGTAAACATAGTAGATGACGGCAGAAAAAGACCTGCAAGGTCCATCTAGTCTGCCCAAGAAGATACATTCATATGTGCTACTTTTTTTATTTGTACTGTCCTCTTCAGTGTACAGACCGCATAAGTCTGGCCAGCCCTATCCCCGCCTCCCAAACATCAACCCCGCCTCCCAACCACCAGCTCTGGCACAGACCATATAAGTCTGCCCAGCACGATCCTCGCCTCCCAACTACCAGTCCCGCCTCCCACCACCAGCTCTGGCACAGACCGTATAAGTCTGCCCAGCACTATCCCCGCCGCCCAACCACCAGCCCCGGCACAGACCGTATAAGTCTGCCCAGCACTAGCCCGGCTCCCAACCATCAGCTCTGCCACCCATTCTAGGCTAAGCTCCTAAGGATCCATTCCTTCTGCACAGGATTCCTTTATGTTTATCCCACGCATGTTTGAATTCCGTTACCGTTTTCATCTCCACCACCTCCCGCGGGAGGGCATTCCAAGTATCCACCACTCTCTCCGTGAAAAAATACTTCCTGAAATTCTTCTTGAATCTGCCCCCTTCAATCTCATTTCATGCCCTCTCATTCTACCGCCTTCACATCTCTGGAAAAGGTTTGTTTGCGGATTAATACCTTTCAAATATTTGAACGTCTGTATCATATCACCCCTGTTTCTCCTTTCCTCCAGGGTATACATGTTCAGGTCCGCAAGTCTCTCCTCATACTTCTTGTAACGCAAATCCCATACCATCCTCGTAGCTTTTCTTTGCACCTCTTCAATTCTTCAAATGATTATTTGTCTGTACACTTCTCTAACTCTTTTTCTCCCCTCTTCTATTATAATTGAGGTCTAAGAAAGGTTTCTAAATATATTAGTTCTGTATAAATGTTTCAAATAGAGATTTTTCCTTATAGTGATTTAAATTGTTCAATATGAATGTTTGAAACATAGTTCTTGTATTTTATGTTTCAACTTTTTTATTATATTATCGTAATAACAGACCATTATACAACACCAAAATGAGTATATATACAACGCAGTCATCTAATTATATCATCAACAACTTGTTTGTAATAATTTTTTTTTTTTCCCCCCCCCCCCCATGTTCCCCTTTCTCCCCTCCCTCCCTTCCCCACTCCTCCTTTCCAACAACTGATATATTATTGTGATATTATTGCCAAAAGAAAGGATTAACATCATTTACATAATAAAGTGTAATAGTATCAACCTCCGATGACTTATGTGTTTTCATTTGTTATCCTCCAGTTTCGGCTATATATTATAACCAATATCACATCTTGATCATAATATCCCCCTCCCCCCCTATTTACCTATAGATAAGTCTTCTGTTATCACAATTGACACCCAAACAAAAACAAACAAAAAAAAAAAAAAAGAAAAAACAAATATTACAGATTGTTAAGAATTCGACTTCTCCCTCTGTGAGTCATCCCATCCAGATAACACCCCCAGATTTTTAGAAAGCGCTCTTTGCGTTTGTATGTCCCTTTTGCCTCTCTCGCTTCCCAAGTGAGCAATTGGTGTACCTGGTTCCGCCAATGCCAGAAAGTCGGAGGGTGTGCAGAGGTCCAGTGCTGCATTATGCATTTCTTGGCAATGAGACATGTTTTGCGGCATAGCATCATTTTATCTTTGTTTAGCCTGGGAAAGGCGTCATGTTTATCTAGCACTAGACATAGAGGGTTCAATGCAATATCACAATTGACAGTTGTAGATAGAAATACAGCTATATGTCTCCAGTATTTTTTTATTGCAGGGCATGCCCATATCGCATGATATAGCGTATTATCTGCCCTCTGACATTTCAGGCAGGTAGCGGTATGGATGCCCCCTGATTTGTATAGTTGTGTCTGGGTAAAATAAGCCCTATGCAATATGCGAAACGCACATTCCCTTAGGTTAGCCCCTCCTACTATTCTGGGCATATCCTGTATTTGTTTTACAATATTCCAACCTGTCAATGCCTTGCCTATATCTGTTTCCCATTTCTGACGGAGTTGACTAAACTCTCTCTCAGGCATCAGTCCCCACAATTTCAGGTGTATACTGGAGATTGATGGCACCTCCTCAGCTATTTCTTCAAAGAATTTTCTAATTTTCTCACCTAAGTGTTTCTTAATCTCATCTGTATTTAGTGTGCGCACATAGTGCGTGAGTTGGCTATGCGCAAAATAATCCCTCCATTGTGCGTTAGTTTGCATTTGTGTTACTGCTTTGATATGCCCATCACCCCCCAATATATCTTGCATAATTGCTATGCCGTTTCTTTCCCACATGACAAAAGTTTGATTCTCTATCCCCGGTACAAACATCGGGTTGCCCCTTATAGTTAATAGCTCTGTATTAAAGGGGTCTCCCCCCAGAAGTTTCCCTATAAATCTCCACGCTTCCCTAGTAGGCTGGAGCAAAACACTATGTTTAAATCTATGGGGGAGTATCTTATTCGGGGTATGTAATAACGCTAGATAATTATATGGGGCGAAGTACACTATCTCATACTCAAGTGGTGTATGATCCGATGCATTCATTACCCAATCTCTAACCTGTCTTAGCAGGCAAGCCATATTGTAGTATTTGATATTTGGAATCCCCATTCCCCCTTGTCTCCACCCTCCTAACAGGAATTTCAATTGAAGTTTGGCCCTTTTCCCAGCCCAACAGAATTTTCTCAGAAGTTTATAAAAGTATTTTATGTCAGTCTGCTTGAGTTTTAGTGGTAGAACTTGTAAAACATACAGCCACCTCGGCATTATTACCATCCTTGTTAAACATATCCTCCCTGTCAAGGATATCGTAAGATTTTGCCAAGAGTTTAACTGATGCATGGTCTGCTCTTTGAGTTTGCTAACATTTAAATCATAGAGATCTCTTGTATTTACCGGTAATATAATCCCTAAATATTTAAAAGATTTAGTTGCCCGCTTTAGAGGGAAATCTATGGGCCATAGGCTATGGGCATCTGTATTTATAGCTAAGGCCTCTGATTTGTCAAGGTTTAGCGTGAATCCCGAGTAGTCTCCAAACTCCCTAAAAATCTCTAATAAATTACCCAGCGCTTCTCTTGGGTTCTTTAAAATAATGAGCAAGTCATCTGCAAATGCAGCCATTTTGAACTGCTGGTGTTGTATGTCTACTCCAGGCACCGCTGGGCATTCTTGAATATCCCTAATTAGAGGGTCTAGATATAGTGCAAATAGTAAGGGCGATAGCGGGCAGCCTTGTCTCGTTCCCCTGCCTATATGAATTGCCTCAGATAAGTTCCCATTGACCATTACCTGCGCTAGAGGGTCTGCATATAAAGCTTTAATAGCCTGTACAAACTCTCCTTTTATACCATATCCCTCCATCACCTCATATAAGAAAGACCATTCCACTTTGTCGAACGCCTTTTCAGCGTCAAAACTAATCATTAAAGCTTGTTCATTAGTGTGCTCTAAATATTCCAATGATGTCAAAATTCGTCTGAGATTCCTAGCTACCGACCTACCCTGCACAAAGCCAACTTGAGCTTCATGGATTATTTTTGGGAGAACACGGCCTAGTCTATTTGCTAAAATTTTTGCAAATAGTTTTGCTTCATGATTAATAAGCGATATAGGGCGATACGATGTTACTAGTTGCTCATCTCGATTAGGCTTTGGAAACACAATTATACGCGCTAGATTTAAATGTTCAGGTAATGTACCTTTTGATATCCATTCTTTAAACACTTTAGTTAATGTAGGTACAATCGATTCTCCCATTAATTTATAAAATTCTGCTTTGTATCCATCGGGCCCTGGCGCTTTACCCATCTTGCTATGTCTTATAGCCCATGTGATCTCATCCTCACTAATCTCCGCGTTCAGTAGATTGCAGTCATGTTCATTTATCTGTGGAATCGTAAGGTTTTGGAGATATTGCGTGCCTGATAGCCCTTCTTGTTCTGTGGAACTATATAAGTGTTGATAATATGTTTTAAATACCTGTCTAATTTCTTTATTGGAATGTATCACATTTCCCTCTTGTGTTTTAATACTAGTGATATTTCTGGAAGCGTATCTAGGGGCAATAACTCTTGCCAGAAGTTTCCCTCCCTTATTCCCAAATTTATACAATTGGAATCTATAATATGTTTGGGATTTCACTTCCCTATCATGTAATAAGGAGTTATAAGTCGCCTGTATTTCTAATATCTCCTGTCTAAGCCGAGGGCAAGGATTTAAGCCATAATGTCTATTTACTTCTCTCATTTGTTTCTCCAATCGCAGGATTTCCCTATCTCTTGCACGCTTGTATTGGGTAGTAAAACTGATAGTTTCTCCCCGCAAGACCACCTTTGCAGCTTCCCAAAAACTAGTTGAAGTTAGTACTGTGTCTTCATTAAAATGTTTATACTCTGCCCATTTCGTTTGCAAATGTTCTCGAAATCTCACATTATTTACTAAATACGTTGGGAACGTCCACCCCCGAAATTTCTCTTCTTCCCCTCCCCCCATCCAATTCATATGTACCGTCGCATGATCCGAGATAACGCATGGTCCTATATCAGCGTCTCTAATTGTGGGAAATAATGTGCTTGATGTTAATAGGTAGTCAATCCTGGAAGAGGTACCATGAGCTCTTGACATATGTGTATATTCTCTGATCCCAGGATGCAACGTCCTCCATATATCTATGAGATCTAGTGTAGTGCACAATTCAGGTAGTCCTCTAGTTTGTGTACGGTGGATTGTTGCCGGAGGGTGCGATCGGTCCACTTGTGGGTCCCAGGTCATATTAAAATCTCCTCCTAGTATTATTGGTATAGATTCTAAACGTGCTATTTTTGCCACTAATTTTTTGTAGAATTTAAGATCTAGGACATTTGGGGCGTATATACTGCCCAATAAGAGTTTTTGTCTATTAATTGTGACAATAGCTAACACATAACGTCCCTCAGGATCCTGGATTATCTTATGAATGTGATTTGTTATTCCTTTTCTAATTAGAATTGCTACTCCCCTTTTTCTCCCCACCGCTGCTGTTGACATACATTCCCCCACCCACCATTTATTCAATTTAGCATGTTCTTCTGCAGTTAAATGTGTCTCTTGTAAAAAGGCTATGTCAGCCCTAAGCCTTTGGAGGTGTCTTAAGATTTTTGATCTTTTTATAGGCGAAGGGATGCCCCCAACATTCCATGTAATAACCTTAATTAGTGTATCTGCCTTGGCCTTCCATCTCCATATTTACATGATCTTGATGTCCGAGAGGAGCCAGCCCAGCCTCCAGCCCCCCCCCCCCTGTTCAAATAATCGGGCGAATAATCTATCTTTCTTTTCAGGTATCACTTGTGTTTTCTGGTAATGTCTCCTGTACCCTCCCTCCCTCCCCCCCTCCCCTGTCCCTTCCCTTCCCCTGGGAATCCCCTCTCCCCCCCTACTATCCCCTTCTATTCCTATTGGAATTAGGTCACCTTCGACGCCTTTCCCTTTTTTGTTTTCCCCCTGTTCTCATTTGTATGCAATATATTCGTCCTACTGTTTCCCTCTATATATTAGCTCGCTGATGAATCTTTTACATATTTTTGACCCCTCTATCGATTACTAACACATTTTAACCTTTAACCATACAGTGCAACTTAACATAAATATCAATGCAATGTTTTATAATTACTCAACATTCTTCTCTTCTTCCTTGTACTATCTGCTATTAGGTTAGTTCAATAAGTCTATGATGATCATTCTCATAAACCTATATGGTTTCCACCGGCCAGATCAGTGTTTCATCATCTATGTCCCGTTCCTGCCATAAGATAACTTCATTTGTAATCCAGGGCTTCTATGGTTATAACATTTTCTTCTATGTCAATTATAGTCCCACGTATATGATTTGGGTCCTTCCAACTAAGCCCCAACATCCTCTTTAAAGCTCTCTTTAAAATTGCTTCTTATGTCTTACTATTTCCATAATAGTCATACCTATTTTGAATCCAAAATTCTGCGCTTAGTTTAATAGTAACAACAGCTTAACAAATTGTTCATCATACCTTTCTTCATCTCTGTATTAACTGCTGTCAGATTGAATCAAGATATTTGTTATAGTTAAATTAGTGAGTTTAGTTGGGGCTCTTCTTCAAAATTGCTCAGTCTGTATTTCAGTTCAGTCTTACTGTATCCTTTTTTTGTAAGCTCAGCCTCCCTTATAATGTAAAGTCATCCATTGGGACCAAGTTCATAGTTGAGTTCTGTGTTTTATTCTTTCGTTGATGTTTTCTACTGTTTACACCCATATCTGTTCTGCTATGTTGGTTAAACACAGTCTCAGCTTCAGGGTGAGAATACTATTAATTATCATTGTCTTTCTGTTGAGATCTCTTGAGCTTAGTGCCCCCAATTGGTGCATTGGTTATTTATCTCTTCTAGTTTTATATATTCTTCATTTGAGCTTAGTAGCACTTCATTTTTCTCCTTCCAGTTGATCTAGGAACTCTTTCGCCTCCTCTGCTGTGGTAAATATTTTATTTCCCGTTTGGTGGGTTACTCGCAATTTCGCTGGATACATCAGTGCAAATCTAACTTTTCGCTGTATCAACTCCGAGCACACTGGGGAAAATTTCTTTCGTTGCGCCGCTACCGCGGCAGAGTAATCTTGAAAGCATAATACTTTCCTATTGCCACTGTGTAGATCTTTTCCACCTCTCATCGCCTGCAAAATGGCTACCTTGTGGGCAAAATTAAGTATGCGACAAATAACTACCCTGGGCCGCCCTTCTGCTCCCTGCTTAAGGCCCAGCCGATGCGCTCTTTCAATTCGCAGCGGGCCCAGCTCCGTTGGTAGTTGTAGTTCTTTGGTAAGCCACGTCTCAAGGTATTTGGCCAGGTCTCGTTCTCCTAAATCTTCAGCAAGCCCCACGAGGCGAAGATTGTTACGCCTCGATCTGTTTTCGAGGTCCTCGATTTTATCGGCGTAAGTAGCTACTAGTTTTTGTAAGCGGCTTACTTCTGTTTCCACTTTGTCCACACGATCTTCCGTATCACTTGCCCGTTGTTGATATTGTCCCATGTCCAATTGTATCTGCGTTACGCTATTATGTAGTTGTTCTAGTTTGTTATCCAGCGCTCCCAGCTTTTTCTCCAATATGGCTTCCAATGCTTGAGTAACCTCCCCAACAATCTCGGCTGCCCACGCGGATCCCACCGCTGATGTCCCCGGGCTCGCCGGAGCCGCCATCTTGTCATCGGGCGGCCGGGTCTTTTCTCTATCTTTTCTGGTAATCTTAGATGTCATTCTCCTCCAAATTGGTATTAAACTTTTCTCCTTTTAAGCACTCTTCGTTTACCTTCGTTTGTGGGGTATTGTATCCAATTTTTAGGACGAATTTTTGATAAAGAATCTAAGGGAAGGCAGGAGCTGCGCACTCAGCGTCTTCTCCCGCTCATCGCGTCACGTGACCTTCAGTTCTTGTATTTTAATTTAGCCTGTATTTCTGTACAAGGATATCCTTGAATAATTGATTAAAAGTATAAAAAAAAAATACACAACCACATAACTTTCAAGCTTCCAGTCAAAGTCTTAAGATGGTATTATAGTCCTGCTCGAAGACCATTGATATAATCATTGTAGTTCTGTTCATTATTATTTCAGAAGACTGCTCCAGAATATCAGAAATATTTTGTAAATCAGGAATATCTTTCACAGGACCTTGAGCTCCATTTCTAGCAATAGGAATATAATAAATCTTATTTAGTGGGGGTATAGCCTCTAAAGGAATATTCAAAATTTCCATTAAATATTTGCAAAAGGTATTTATTAGGGTTTCCCCCGCTATTATTGGGAAATTCAAAAAGCGGAGGTTTAGGCGCCTGTTGAAGTTTTCAAGCTGTTCAATTTTACGTCTGATGTCCAGAGAGTCTTTAGTAACCACACTTTTAAAGGTATTTGAAGTTGTAACATATTTCTGTATAGTTTGAATTTGAGTAGTTAAATCACTCTTAACAGAATCTACAGTACTTTGCAGCTCTTCAAATTTAGTATTTAGATTAGTCACATCACCTGATGTCTTCAATACTGTGGCAGCAATCTGGTCCAACATCACCTTTAGGGTTTGTAGAGTCACCTCCGAGGTCTGCGTTGTAGAAGACAAACTTCTTCCAGTGCCGCAGATCGCCTTTTGCATGTCTGGGTCCCCACCGGTCGCCCCTATCGAAATGTCATCGAAATCGATGGGGTTTCCCTCCAGGGCCGCTCTCGACGCCGGGCTCAGAGGGATGAGCGAAGTAGATGGTAGCGATAGGGAGACTTCCTCTCCCAGCGGGGATTCCACTTCTCTGGTTCTCCCCCGCTACGGGATCCTCTCCATGTTGAAATCTGGAAGCACTGGGAAAGAAACGCTCCAAAGACGTCTGAGCCGGTGAGGAGGATGAGGTAGGTGGAGGCACTAATCTCATCACTCCCTTGCATTTCGTGTGTGGCATTTCAAATAGAAATTAAGTACAATATTCTCAGAAAACTTGGGAGCGTCTCAACAATCAACCGGTGCGGCAGCCATCTTGATTTCCCCCTCCATGTGGTTGTGTATTAACATTGTGAATGTTTGTAAACTACTGAGAGGAAATATTGTTTCAATGAGTGTATATCAAAATTTTCAAAAACTTTTTTTCATAATCAAATTCACCTCAAAAGGGGGTAGCACACAGCATATTATATGAAGTTAACACTCGATATTGAACTTTTATCTGTGTTAAGCTCTCAAAAATGCTGGGAATGCCCACATCAGTTACCGTAGATATTTTACAGTTATTGCATTTTAAATTTTGCATTTACCATGCAAAACTTTAGTGATGTTTAATACATAGGGGACTTTATGTTTAATCCTGGTAATCAATAAGCCTCTTTTTGCATAGGACTCTATATGGGAATAGATTCATCTCCATTTCCCCCTGAAGCCTCCCTGATCACATTCTGCTCCCAAAGAACCTCTATCATAACCCATCCAAAGACCCCCCATCACCCTCCTTGAAGAGCCTCATTCCTCATAACCCCCACACCCAAAGACCCTCCCTTTCCTCCAAAGAGCCCCATCTTCCCATAGGTCCCATCGCCCTACCTGTTGAAATTCCTGGTGTCTAGGGGTTATGAGACAAGAGCAGTCCCCAGCTGAACCTTCCCCTGTCAGTGCCTAGTTCAAAATTACAAAATATCCAAAGAACCAGAGTACCATAGGGTGGAGTTAAAATATAGATAGAAGATCAACTCGACACTAACACTCTTTATAAACAAATTTTTTATGTAAATAACATTTTTCGAGAGAGTGGAGAGTTCTCAGAGTATAAACTCACCCAAGCGAGGCTACTCCAAAGTGATTTATGTCTCTAAGGGTGGACAAGCTTCTCGATCATAGAACTTCTCCGTAATTCATATTTTTTTGTGTGAGCAACACCACATACTCATGCTCATATCACCAACCAGTGAATAACCTAATATAAAAATCTAGAAATTATCCAAAAGTGTCTGAGTTGATCAATCCTATCTACAACTCCATTCAACCTCATGCATATGTATCAAAAAATTGAACCTAAAATAGGTCTTCAATATTTAAAATAGCAAAAAGGCACTTAGCATGTACTAGCAAGTAGCTTCCCTCCTGGATGTTTAATGGCTCACTCTCGTTGAATCTTCAATATTACTTTCCAGCAGGGTAAGATATCGCAATTACTTTGTCCTTCATCCTTTATCCTATATCCTTTCCAAAATGTTATTCTTCTCTGTGAGGACAATTTCAATGTTTTTCTTATCATAACATAGAGGCGCTCCTGCGTCCTCGATGAATCATAAAGAGTCCGACTCCTGCAGGGTTTCGTGTAAACTTCCTCAGGAACTCAAATATGATGAAAACAGAATTGAAAATAAAGCAAAGAGAGGTGCCTCTGCCAAATTGGTTCAAAATTACATCATTGGGGGCGCTAGAGGACATTGGACTAGATGGACATGTAGATTCAGAGCTCCCTCCTAGGCCTTGCTAAAATCAAGTATTTACTGGTGTCATCGGCACAATTTTTTATACTACTATACATATTCTCCTTTCTAAACATGTCTACAAGTAAGCCTCACAAACAAGAAGTTAGCATATCTTTTTCTTCGGGAGAAAAAGGAAAAAAATGAGATATGCCAAGTCCTGAAAAAATGGGGCCGAGCAGGTCTAACGTGCACTCTTCTGAAATAGTCCTAGAAGAACTAAAACCTTTAAGAGATCTTACTGTGAAACAACTTGCAGCTTGAAAAACAATCTAATGGCTTTCACAATCTCAGTCTCTGAATTTCAAACGAGACTAGAGGCAGTAGAAAAACACTCAGAACAAACTGCCACATATCTACAACACCACATGGACTCAACAACGGACAAACTTCTCTCCTTGGAAAAAGAGCTTGAAGATCTTGCCAATAAAAGCAGGAGAAATAATATGCAAATTTTGGGCATACCAGAACACTCAGAAGGGTCTGATTTATCATGGTTTCTATGCACATGGCTCCTGAAAATCCTGCGTCTACTACCTGAAGCAGTACTCGAGTTGGAGCGTGCTCACAGATCTCCGAGGAAGATTAAGTCCAATGCTAAGACACCGCGCCCTATAATTGCAAAGTTGCTTCGATACCCTCAAGCTTTACTAATTTTGACAACAGCAAGATCGATTCCTTCTCTGATTTTTCAAGGCAGAAGGATAAATAGTGTCCTGGATCTGTCGAAAACCACTGCACAGAAAAGAAAGCAGTTCCTGTCTATGAGAGCACAATTTAAAGAAAAAGGAGCGAGGTTTGGATTACAATATTTTGCAAGGATGATTATCACATTAAACAACACCACCTGAGACTTTGACTCCCTGGAATCCTTACAATCATTCTTGGACAAAAGGAACACGGAAAGTATGGTTGGATGAGCTAAGCTCCACGCACATTTTTTTCACACTGCTGAGCCCTACTCTGCTCTTGTAAGCTACATATTGCTGGCTGTTTTCCCACTGTAGTCTTATTGAAACTTTTGTCAATCACAGTTTCCTTTTTCTTTTTTTATGACTCTAAACCTCTCCTCATGGATAAAGGGCTTAACGGCTTTTGTTGTGTTAATCCTCTGGTACTTACATGGAAATTACATTAATGTCAGGATAATGATGTTGATTACCTTGTTTGTCTGTTTTTGCCTACTTCTTACAAAAGTTCTATGCATCGCAAATTTTACATTTTGAAGCTATGCTAAAATTGTTATCATTAGAAACACAAATTTATATATTAATCAATAGACACCAAACTTTATTAGGCGTGGGAGTTCTTCTTGCCTGTTGTTCAATTCTAATATACTTTTACACCCATCTATTTTTTTCGAAGCTGAGCTCTTAGCTCCTAGCTCTGTGCTCTTGTTGCATTTCTTTCTTTCTACATGAGTCCAAGCTGTACTTTATTCTCTAACATAATTGTTTTATATAACATTAGCTTTATGATGATGTTCATATGGTTTCCCTATCTGGAATCTATACACTGTTTGAAATGGGAAATGCTGTGTGAAAGGTTCTGCAGCACTTTTCATTTTTTTTTTACAACTTAACATATTTTCTCACCATGGCTCACACTATCAAAAATGACACTAACAGGTTTATTTTCGAAAGAGAAGGGCGCCCATCTTTCGACACAAATCGCAAGATGAGCATCCTTCTCTCAGGGTCACCCAAATCGGCATAATCAAAAGCTGATTTTGGGCATCCTCAACTGCTTTTCATCGTGGGGATGACCAAAGTTCATGGGGGCATGTCGGAAGCATAGCAAAGGCGGGACTGGGGCGTGCTTAACACATGGGCGTCCTTGGCCGATAATGGAAAAAAGAAGGGCGTCCCTGACGAGCACTTGGCCGACTTTACTTGGTCCATTTTTTCTTGCGACCAAGCCTCAAAAAGGTGCCTGAATTGACCAGATGACCACCGGAGGGAATCGGGGATGACTTCCCCTTACTCCCCCACTGGTCACTAACCCCCTCCCACCCTAAAACAAACTTTTAAAATATTTTTTGCCAGCCTCTATGCCAGCCTCAAATGTCATACCCAGCTCCCTGACAGCAGCATGCAGGTCCCTGGAGCAGTTTTAGTGGGTACTGCAGTGCACTTCAGGCAGGCGGACCCAGGCTCCCCCCTACCTGTTACACTTGTGCTCGTAAATGTGAGCCCTTCAAAACCCACCACAAACCCACTGTACCCACATGTAGGTGCCCCCCTTATCCCTAAGGGCTATGGTAGTGGTGTACAGTTGTAGGGAGTGGGTTTGGGGGGGTTGAGGGGCTCAGCACCCAAGGAAAGGGAGTTATGCACCTGGGAGCAATTTCTGAATTCCACTGCAGTGCCCCCTAGGGTGCCCGGTTGGTGTCCTGGCATGTGAGGGGGACCAGTGCACTACGAATGCTGGCTCCTCCCAAGACCAAATGGCTTGGATTTGGTCGTTTCTGAGATGGGCGTCCTCAGTTTCCATTATCGCTGAAAACCGGGGACGACCATCTCTAAGGATGACCATCTCTAAGGTCGACCTAAATGTTGAGATTTGGGCATCCCCGACTGTATTATCGAAATGAAAGATGGCCGCTTATCTTGTTTTGATAATACAGGCTTCCCCGCCTCTTCGCGAGGATGTCCTGCGAGTACGCCCTCAGGAAAACCTGGGCGCCCCATTTGATTATGCCCCTCCACGTTTATTTTGTGGAATGTGATTTGGCTCCCACACCCAATAAAAAAAAAAATCTGTTTAGCACTTAAAACAATGAAAGCACAAATCATGTTTTTGCAAAAACACATCTCCCGGATATACGTCTTTTTATCAAAAAATGGTAATTGGTTAGGCAGATTCTACCAGTCTCCATCCAATGGTAAAAAAGGAGGAGTTGCTATTATAGTTGATAAAAAATTAACAGTTAAGCTCCAAAAGGAAACAAAAGATGCAGAAGAACGATGGCTTCTGTTAAATGTTGTTTTAAATGGTTTAGAACTAAATCTGCTTAATGTTTATGCCCCAAACATAGATGAACCTTCTTTTTTCTATGCAATAGCTGAAAAACAGGCGGAATACCCTCCAGTTCCTATTATCACAGCCAGTGATTTCAATATGTCTCTAGATACATGGTTAGACAGACAATCCAAAACAATTTACCATATACCTAAAGCACACACTGCCTTACTCTCTATGATAAATACATACCACCTGATTGATCCATGGAGACAATTTCACTCAGATTCCAGAGAATACACTTTTTTTTCTAATCCTCATCACATTTTTACAAGAATTGACTACTTTTTAATTTCTAATAATTTACTTGAAGCAATCATTTTTTCAGATATAGTTCCACTTACAATCTCAGATCATGCTGCAATCTCTATCACTCTTTGACTCAATGTGTTTACATCTTAAAAAAAAAACCCTTATGGAGACTTAACAGTCTATTATTAATGGATGATAATTACATGAATAGAGTTAAAAGTGTAATTGTTGATTTCTTTGCCCCTAATCAAGATCAACATAAACCAAATTACAATTTGGGAAGCTTTCAAGGCCACTATATGAGGAGAGTTCATTGCCATTTCTGCACATCAAAAATAAAGAAAGATATAAACACCTCACAGAAATAGAGAATGAACTAAAATTATTGGAACAACAATATATTGCATTTCCTAATCCAAACACTCTCAACTCCATATATCAAACCAAATACAAATACAATAGAATATGGAGTATTAAAGCTGGCCATAAGATCTTTATTCGTAATCAGTCCCAATATGCTGAACAGAATGCAATCACATGCTTGCCAACCATCTGAAAAGGAAAATAATTAAAACACAGATTCCAATAATAAAACAAAAAAATTCAGATATTTCTTATACTAAAACAAAATATATATTTGAAGCTTTCCATAAGTTTTATTCAGAACTCTATCAATCAGAAACTTCATACGATCAATCTCAGCTACAAAACTTTCTAAATAATATCTCTTTCCCCTCTTGTTCCCTAAAAGAAAGAGACTTGCTTCATTCCCCTATAAGAGAACAAGAAATTAAAGTCTAGGAAAGCTCCTGGACCAGATGGTCTTCCTAGTGAATTTTATAAATTATTTATTACAGTACTGACTCCCAACCACCTCGCTTTATTTGAACAACTAGAAAATCATTAAAAACCTTGAATAGATTTTCTGAAGCAGTTATTACTATTCTACCAAAACCCAATAAGGATCCCACACAAGTCTCCAATTATTGACCAATATCTCTACTCAATGTAGATCATAAAATATTTGCAAAAATCCTATCTAACTATTTACATTCAATCATTGGCTCTGTTATTCATCCAAATCAAGTTGAGTTTATGTCAGGGAGATTAATTACCAATAATGCCCACTTATTTCATCAGATTTCCTTGTTTTCTAAATCCCTAGATCAACCCATTATAGCAATGGCCATAGATGCTGAAAAAGCATTTGATAGAGTAGAATGGAACTTCTTATTCTGGAGCACCTTATATTCATAAATAAAATTAAAATATTATATACCAATCCTTCTGCATGTATTATTGCAAATAACACGTTATCACATCAAATAATGTTGAAGAGAGGTACCAGACAAGGCTATCCGCTGTCACCCCTTCTATTTAATTTAGCTCTGGAGCTACTAATTATTTCTCTTTGTTATAATTCTGCTATTCATGGCATCTCCTTTAAATATGAGGAACTCAAAGCAGTGGTATTTGCAGATGATGTCCTACTATTTTTCATAAACCTATACAATCTATAGAAATTTTTTAAAATTGGTAGATATTTACTCCCAAATCTCAGGCTATAAAACTAATAAACAAAAAACTGAGGTAATACCCCTTAATGTACATACCACTCCAACTATTAGCTCACATTTTGATTTTGTGTGGTCATCTAGTGGCTTTCGTTATCTTGGATTAGTTCTCTTACCAGATCTTGAATCTACTATAACATCTAATTCAAATAAAATTCTTTCAATAATCAAAGAATTACTTATTACATGGAGCCCATTGCACCTTTACTGGTGGGGAAGATTGGAGTCTATAAAATGGTAATAATGCCATAAATCAACTTCATTTATGTATGATCCCAGCTTTCTTTCCCCACACTATTTATGAACAAATAGATAAACTTCTATCACAATTTTTGTGGGCTTCCCAAAGAGCTTGCTGGTGTTGCTTTTCCAGATTTTTGGACATATCACAAAGATTTCATTACTTAACAAGCTTGTTATTGGATTGCTACACATTCCACTTATGAACCTACTAGCCGTTGAGCCCGTGAAAACGGGCTACTTTTGGAATGGGGGGGGTTTCGAGCCCCCCCTGGAGTCGCCACCGCCGCCCCTCCACCCGCACTGTAAACTTACATTAGCACGCAGCAGCAGGCACATCAGCAAAGCTGCCGTCGGGGCGGGCTTCCTTCTCTGCCTGTGTCCCGCCCTCGTGTGACGTAACGTCGGCGAGGGCGGGACAAAGGCAGAGAAGGAAGCCCGACGGCAGCTTTGCTGATGTGCCTGCTGCTGCGTGCTGATGTAAGTTAACAGTGCTGCTCGGGCCGGGTGGAGAGGCGGCGGCAACTCCGGGGGGGGTAGGGGGGAGCGGTTCCAACGTCTGCAGCATGCCAGTAGAGACTTCCCTCTCTGTCCCGCCCCTGTATTGAAGTGGGGGCGGGGCAGAGAGGGAAGTCTCTACTGCGCATTTGCGAGTGAGTACGGTCACTCGCCGTTTATATGTTTGACTAGCCGTTAAGCCCGTTAAAACGGGCGCGTATTGGAACGTTTTTTTTCCCAAGGCCCCCCTCCCGTTGCAGCTGCAAGGCCCCCTGCCATCCTCCTTCCCTGCCAGCTCCAAGGCCCCCTCTGTCCCTCCCTCCCAGCTCCAAGGCTCCAGTCCTCCCCCCTTCCCAGCTGCAAGGCCCCCTGCCCTCCCTCCCTCCCAGTTCCAAGGCCCCAGGCCCTCCCCCCCAGCTCCCAAGGCCCCCTGCCCTCCCTCCCTCCCTCCCAGTTCCAAGGCCCCCTGCTCTCCCTCACAACTGTAAGGGGCCCCATTCCCTCATAACTGTAAGGGGCCCCATTCCCTCCCTCCCAGCTCCAAGGCTCCAGTCCTCCCCCCTTCCCAGCTGCAAGGCCCCCTGCCTGCCCTCCCTCCCTCCCAGTTCCAAGGCCCCAGGCCCTCCCCCCCAGCTCCCAAGGCGCCCTTCCCTGCCTCCCAGTTCCAAGGCCCCAGGCCCTCTCCCCCAGCTCCCAAGGCCCCCTTCCCACCCTCCCCCCAGCTCCCAAGGCCCCCTTCCCTCCCTCCCTCCCAGTTCCAAGGCCCCCTGCTCTCCCTCACAACTGTAAGGGCCCCCCTGCTCTCCCTCCCAGCTCCAAGGCTCCAGTCCTCCCCCCTTCCCAGCTGCAAGACCCCCCGCCCTCCCTCCCTCCCAGTTCCAAGGCCCCAGGCCCTCCCAGCTCCCAAGGCCCCCTTCCCTCCCTCCCTCCCAGTTCCAAGGCCCCCTGCTCTCCCTCACAACTGTAAGGGCCCCCCTGCCCTCCTTCCCAGCTCCAGTCCTCCCCCCTTCCCAGCTGCAAGGCCCCCTTCCCAGCTGCAAGGCCCCCCCAGCTCCCAAGGCCCCCTTCCCTCCCTCCCTCCCTCCCAGTTCCAAGGCCCCCTGCTCTCCCTCACAACTGTAAGGGTCTCCCTCACAACTGTAAGGGCCCCCCTGCCCTCCCTCCCAGCTCCAAGGCTCCAGTCCTCCCCCTTCCCAGCTGCAAGTCCCCCCTGCCCTCCCTCCCAGTTCCAAGGCCCCAGGCCCCCCCAGCTCCCAAGGCCCCCTTTCCTCCCTCCCTCCCAGTTCCAAGGCCCCCCCCTTCTTCCCAGCCAGCTGGAAGGCCCCCTTCAGTCCAGCCCTCCCAGCTCCAAGGCCCCCCTCTTTCTGAGACCTCCCATGTCCCCTCCCCCCCCAAGGTAGCCGCTACCGCCCCCCCCCCACGCCGGAGTCCCCCTTCACCCGGCCCGGGCCCTCTCTTCGTTATTCAACTTACAGCAGCACCGAAACAGCAGCAAGCAGCAGCTCCCGTTGGCCTAGTTCCTTCACTGCCTGTGCCCGCCCTCGTGTGACGTCACGTCGGCGAGGGCGGGGCACAGGCAGTGAAGGAAGGCCAATGGGAGCTGCTGCTTGCTGCTGTTTCGGCGCTGCTGTAAGTTGAATAACGAAGAGAGGGCCCGGGCCGGGTGAAGGGGGGGTGGTGGCGACTCCGGCGTGGGGGGGGCGGTAGCGGCTACCTTGGGGGGGGGGAGCGGTAGCGACGTCAGCGGTTCCCTCCCTCCCCTTCCGCGCAGTTTCCCTCTCTGTCCCGCCCCCTCCCCCTCCCGTCATCACGTCTTGACGCGGGGGCGGGACAGAGAGGGAAGTCTCTACTGCGCATTTGCAGGTGAGTCGGTCACTTGCCATTTATAGGTTTGATATGGTTAACACAATGAAAAAGAATTATGGTCTCAGTGTTTACATCCACAACATATTCCTTTATGTTTACTGAAACACAAGGTAATTCTGTTATTGTTTCATCTTATAAATGCCTTATTGAACTAGATAAGTATATGGAAATCCCTAGTGAGAACTCATTACATTCCATAATTTGGGGTAATCCCATTATTAAAATCAATAATTCACATATATTCTGGTTAACTTGGTATAACGAAGGAATATTTTACATGGATCGATTATTGTCCAATGGAACACTATTCCTTTTCATTATTGCAGAATGAATTTGTATTACCCTCTAACCAGATTTTTAGATGGTTGCAACTGCAACATTGCCTTACCAGAAATGATAATACTAAGTCACTTCTTCACAACAACCGTCTATAACTTCTTTTGTTGAGAAATTATTTAGTACTGGTTATATGGCCTCCAATATATACAAATATTTAGTAACCAAAGAATCATCTTTGAAATCTGGCCTCATGCAATCATGGGAATTAGACCTGGAGTATAAACTAACATCAGAACAATGGAAAGACTTCTGGAAATTTCTTGGACGACCAGTAACCTCAGCTAATATGATCCAGTCTCTTTTCTTTCTGCATCAGAAAGCCATCTGGACTCCACAAAAATTAGCAGTTGCAGGTCTACTACCTCATAATCTCTGCTGGTCATGTAAGACACATCCTGGAACTCTGAAACACCTTCTTTTTGAATGCAGTCTCACTCATGCCTTTTGGAACCAGATAAGAAAACACTATTTCAAAAATTTTACATATTCGACAACCACTCTCATGGAAGCTGATTATTTTTAGTTCTCTGGCATGGACATCTCTCTGGACAAACATGACTCTAAATTGCTTAATATTTTATTAGCAGTTGCTTTAAAATCTGTATTATCCAATTGGAAAGATAATTCTCTTTTTAAATATTCATTTATGGTGACAATCTGTATTGCAACTTCATCAATTTGAAGTTTCGGTAATAGATAAGAAAGATCACTCTCCATTGGCACTTAAAGTATGGTCTAGTCTTGACTCATACATATCCACTATTTAATTACTTAACTAGTAGTTTTGATCCCTGTTTCAGGCCTTTTCTAGTTACTGTACTTGACAGATGACAACTTTCATGATTCTCATATCTAGCAATTTCTCTGACAAATTGCTTTTTGCACTGCTTTGTCTCATTGAATTCTTTAATAAAAATATTCTGTTGTACATATGTTTTTTGTCCGTTTCAAAATCAATAAAGATACTTGTCTGACCAATTTACTTCAATTCTTTGAAGGAGTGAACAAACATGTGGACAAAGGGGAGTCGGTTGATATTGTGTATCTGGATTTTCAAAAGGCGTTTGACAAGGTACCTCATGAAAGGCTACAGAGGAAATTGGAGGGTCATGGGATAGGAGGAAATGTCCTATTGTGGATTAAAAACTGGTTGAAGGATAGGAAACAGAGAGTGGGCAGTATTCACAATGGAGAAGGGTAGTTAGTGGGGTTCCTCAGGGGTCCGTGCTAGGACCGCTGCTTTTTAATATATTTATAAATGATTTAGAGATGGGAGTAACTAGCGAGGTAATTAAATTTGCTGATGACACAAAGTTATTCAAAGTCGTTAAATCGCGACAGGATTGTGAAAAATTACAAGAGGACCTTACGAGACTGGGAAACTGGGCGGCTAAATGGCAGATGATGTTTAATGTGAGCAAGTGCAAGGTGATGCATGTGGGAAAAAAGAACCCGAATTATAGCTACGTCATGCAAGGTTCCACGTTAGGAGTTACGGACCAAGAAAGGGATCTGGGTGTCGTCGTCGATAACACACTGAAACCTTCTGCTCAGTGTGCTGCTGCGGCTAAGAAAGCGAATAGAATGTTGGGTATTATCAGGAAAGGTATGGAAAACAGGTGTGAGGATGTTATAATGCCGTTGTATCGCTCCATGGTGCGACCGCACCTTGAGTATTGTGTTCAATTCTGGTCGCCGCATCTCAAGAAAGATATAGTAGAATTGGAAAAGGTGCAGCGAAGGGCGACTAAAATGATAGCGGGGATGGGACGACTTCCCTATGAAGAAAGACTAAGGAGGCTAGGGCTGTACAGCTTGGAGAAGAGACGGCTGAGGGGAGACATGATAGAGGTATATAAAATAATGAGTGGAGTGGAACAGGTGAATGTGAAGCGTCTGTTCACGCTTTCCAAAAATACTAGGACTAGGGGGCATGCGATGAAACTACAGTGTAGTAAATTTAAAACAAATCGGAGAAAAGTTTTCTTCACCCAACGTGTAATTAAACTCTGGAATTCGTTGCTGGAGAAAGTGGTGAAGGCGGTTAGCTTAGCAGAGTTTAAAAAGGGGTTGGACGGTTTCCTAAAGGACAAGTCCATAAACCGCTACTAAACGGACTTGGAAAACTCCAAAATTCCAGGAATAACATGTATAGAATGTTTGTACATTTGGGAAGCTTGCCAGGTGCCCTTGGCCTGGATTGGCCGCTGTCGTGGACAGGATGCTGGGCTCGATGGACCCTTGGTCTTTTCCCAGTATGGCATTACTTATGTACTTATTACTGCTAGGGAATCAAACTGTTGTATAAGAACCTTTTGCATCAGATATTTCTAATTGAACACGACCCAAACTGAAAGTCTCAATTCTGATCTCTATATTCCGTGTAAAATGGAGCTCCACATCTAATATACACCCTCCAAAAGCAAACTTCTTTAAAAATAAAGACCCCCATGATAGGTAAAATGATAAAAAAAAAGAATATTGAGGGATATATCTTTTCAGTAGATTGTTTCTAATCAAAACATTGGAGGACTTTAATCTGGATCCACTAGGTCCAGGTGAGTGGAATGTTCATAAAGGTGCCAACTTGAACTGTTCTAAACTGGTTTGTACAAAGGTATACAGAATATAAAGTTTGAAAAAGATATAAAATATTTCCTTCAAAGCAGAATGACACAAAGCTAACATCTCACATAGATACACAGAGGGATTGTAAAATGATCCTATCCTCCTGTTAGCAATGCTTCTGTGGCAGATGCCTTTTATGAGTAAACCTTTTGGGAACATGTGTTTCTAGCATTCCAGACTTTAAGGGCATGATTCAGCTTGTTAAAACATTGGGGGCTCCATTTACTAAGCCTCAGTAAAAAGTGGCTTGCAGTAGTGCGAGCGCGACTTTTGGGCACGCACTGGGTCATTTTTACCATGTCTAGGAAAAAGGGCCTTTTTTTAAGGGACTGGAAAATGGCCATGCTCTAAAATTGAAATCAGCGTGTGTCTATTTTCAGCCTGAAACCTTACCGCCACCCATTGACCTAGTGGTAAGGTCTCACGCGCTATCTGCATGGTAAGCATGCAGCGGCCCGCAGTAGAAAATAGAAAATTATTTTCTACCACGGGATTCAGCATGCGCCAAATTCGGAATTACCGCCCGGCCGGGCAGTAGTGCCAACTTGGTGTGTGCTGTAAGTACGTAGGTCCTTTCGCGGGCCCCTGGATACTTTAGCAGCAATTTTGAACAGCCTGCATTACAGTTTCAAAACAATAAAATGAATAACACAAAAATCACAAAATATATTTATCCACTTCTACCCTAGCTGAGATAACATTTAATCATCTCTCTGACCTCATATGCAACTTTCTTTAAATTAGTCACTTTATTTTCTTATTCCTCTTACTCTCTTACCTATATGTTCCATCTTTGATTATACCCTACATTGTCAATTAAAATGTTCTATTACATATAGGGCCCTGTTTACTAAGGTGCGTTAGTGTTTTTAGCGCACCCACACTTAGCGCGCACGGTAGCCATGTAGGCGCCTATAGGGATATTGTAGGCACATATATGGTTAACGTGCGTTAAAAATGTTAAAGCGCCTATAACGCTGCTTAGTAAACAGGGTCCATTGTGTTGAATTTGTAAGTGGTATACTATGCCATACTTTGTATTGTTATTTGAATATTTTTACTGCTGTAATTGTCTATTGCTTATGTTGATTTATTCTTACTGTACACTGCCTTGAGTGATTTCTTTCAAAAAGGCGGTAAATAAATCCTAATAAATAAATAAATATTATAAAAGCAAGAACATAAACCTCAAAATATGAACAGGCAAACAGTCAAATTAAGAGCCCTGGCATACTAATTACATTACACTATTGAAAACATAAAGGTCCTTTTACTAAGCTGTTAGCTGCTACTGCACGCTTAATGCAGCTAAAAATGGAGTACCATGGGACGCAATCAGGTGTCTTGTGGTAACCCCGAAATATGCACATGCTAACCGTGTGCTAAATAATATTTCTTTTCTTGGGGGGGGGGGGGGGAGTGTTGTGTGCAGAGAGTGGGTGTTCCTGCACTAACCAGTTAGCACATCTATATTAAAACACACTAACTGGTTAGCATAAGGAAACTGCATGATCCTTTACTGCATACAAAATAGGTGGCAGTAAGTGGTCATGCAGCAAATTTTAAAAATGGCCACATGCTAAAGGCACGTAGGGATCAACCACCAAGGTGGAGGAACGAAGGACACTATGAACATGGCAGGTGCAGTCTACAGGAGTATTGCAGGACAATGACACTTCCAAAAACACGAGGGAGCCAAATGATATCATACACAGAATTTGTTATGCCTGTTATTCCAAAATATAAATTTGACACAGTGCCGTGTTTCGGCACAGAATGTGCCTGCCTCAGGAGTCTAAAGAGTATATTTTAAAAACATATATTTCAATAAAAATGTCATACTGTTAAAATATGGAACCATCAAAAAAGAGAAGATAAAAAGGCTGGCAATAAAAATGTTAAAAAAGATATTATACCATCATTAAAATAAGGTGAATATTGGAAAACTGACATACTCCAAAGGAAATATATAAATTGTAAAGCAATGCATTGCATGTTATATTAATACTTAAAAATGAGTTATAAATACATAAAAAGACAGTGATATTCCTAATTGCACCTTTTAAATTGATTTTTATGATTTCTTTAATGCAAACGTGGCTTCATTTAAATTAGAAGATTATCTGCTGTGAATTTATAATGTTTATGTTGTAGCATTGTTTAATAATGGAACATTGGTATGCGTTGTTTCTGTAATATAAGCCAATTCAGCAACAGAGCAACCTGCCATGCACTAATGACATTAGGTGACAGTATGCCTTGATAATGCAGCACTAGCATGTGGGAATAGATTCAACACTAGCAAACTTTAGGTTTGTATCTTTTACTTTCAACATGAGCATCATATAATTATCTGTCTGTGTTATTTTTCTTAGGACTTAACGTGCAATTTTTAGCAATAATGGGGCTCATTTTCAAAGCACTTAGACTTACCAAGTTCCATAGATTACTATTAGGCTCATTTTCAAAAGAGAAGGACGTCCACCTTTCGACATAAATCGGAAGATGGATGTCCTTCTCCCAGGGATGTCCAAATCGATATAATCGAAACCCGATTTAGGATGTCTCCAACTGCACTCTGTCGCAAGGATGGCCAAAGTTCAAGGGGGCATGTCGGAGATGTAGTGAAGGCGAGACGTGGCCGTGCCTAAAACTTGGACGTCCTTGATCCATAATCAAAAAAACCAAGGATGTCCCTGATGAACACTTGGACGTTTTCACCCGGACCTGTTTTTCTTACGACTAAGACACAAAAAGGTGCCCAAAATGACCAGATGACCACCAGAGAGAATCGGGGATGACCTCCCATTACTCCCCCACTGGTCACGAACCCCCTCCCACCCTCAAAAAACATCTTCCAAAATATGCCATGCCAGCATCTATGCCAGCCTCAGATGTCATACTCAGGTCGATGATAGCGCATGCAGGTCCCTGGAGCAATTTTAGTGGGCACTGCAGTGCACTTCAGACAGGCAGACCCAGGCCCATACCCCCCCCCCCACCAGTTACGTTTGTGGAGGGAGCAGTGAGCTCTCCAAAACCCACCACAAACCCACTGTACCCATATATAGGTGCCCCCTTCACCCGTAAGGGCTATGGTATTGGTGTACTGTTGTGGGTAGTGGGTTTTGGGGGACTCAGCACACAAGGTAAGGGAGCTGTGTTCCAGGGAGCAATTTATGAAGTCCACTGCAGTGCCCCCTAGGGTGCCCGGTTGCTGTCCTGGCATGTCAGGGGGACCAGTGCACTAGAAATGCTGGCTCCTCCCATGACCAAATGGCTTGCATTTGGCCATTTTTGACATGGACGTCTTTGGTTTCGAAAATCGCCAAAAGTCAGAAACGTCCATGTCTAGGGACGACCAAATCTAGGGATATCCAAATTTAAGAATTTGGACGTCTCTGATGGTATTTTTGAAACGAAAGATGGATGTGCATCTTGTTTCGAAAATATGGGTTTCCCCACCCCTGGATTTCGCCGTTTTGCAAGGACGTCCAAATCACAACTTGGACGTCCCTTTCACAAATTCCCCTCCATGTAAGTTTGTAAGTCTAAGTGCTTTGAAAATATGCCTCTATATAACTTTGTAAGTCTAAAGGGCCCTTTTACAAAGCAGTGATAGGGCTAACACATGGGTAGCATGTGCCAAATCGGCACTACTGCCGGTGTAATGTGGGCACCCAATGGTAATTCCGAAGTTGGAGCGTGCTGGTTCCCTTGGTAGAAAATAGTTTTCTATTTTCTACCATGGGGGAGCATTCCCGGTGACAATCGGAAACACACCCATGTTGGCGTGCTGCATGATTACCACTTGACTAGCATGTGAGCCCTTACCTTTAGGTCAAAGGCTGTGATAAGGGCTCAGGCCATAAATAGGCACATACTGCTTATCATTTTACAGCACGCTTATTTCCCGGCCCATTGAAAAATGCCCTTTTCCCAGCTGCAGCAAAATAATGGCCCAGAACATGGTAAAAACACGCTCCCACACTACCACAGACTATTTTTTTTACCACGGCTTAGTAAAAGGACCCCCTAAGTGCTTTGAAAATACACCTCAATATGTCCCCTTTTTTAATTAGAAACACCCCTGTCTTTTCATGTATTTATAATTCGTTTTTTTTAATTATTAAGTTTTAGGGTGAAAACTAATTATTTAGTTTGTCTATTATTTCCTTTACTCTGTAGGTGACACACAAACTAGTGAAACTTTATCCTGGCAGTCTCTGAAAGCCTGGTTTGAGATTGCAGTCACAAATGTAAGTATTTCAATATTTCAGGTGACATGTTTGAATAACACTTTTGAAGTGGTCGGGTACTGGTAAAAGTGCAGGTCATCCAGGATCTTCCCTTCTGGAGATAAGCAGCAATCCACTCTGCTCTCCTGCTTAAGCTTGCCACTTGCCAATTTGCAGTGGTATTTGCTGTTCTCAGCATAATATTGATAAACTTATTTGCCATCAGATTTCTCTCTTATCCATCAAAACAGCTAATTCCTCCCATCCCCCAACTAACAGTTTTAAACTTAGTGGGTGGGACCAGTGACTCTGTTGAGAGAAAGCAAATTAGCCTTGGAACAAACAACTCAGAGAGGATCTTTCTTCCCTTCTGGAGATAGGCAGCAATCCACGCTGCCCTCCTGCTTTAAGTTGGAATCTGTTTATGTGCGTGCGTCTGACGTCAGACGCACGAACACAAACTGATTCAAACTAAATCACATCATTTGTCCACGCCGCGCGGCCAAGAAGAGGACTTCAGCTGGCAGGGGATGGGGTCCCCCGCCAACACAGGTACGCGACGGTGGCGGGGGAGGGTTGGCGGCGGGAAGGGGGGCTTTAGAGGGTCACGGCAGGGGGGTCCATGGGTCAGGAACTCTGAGGGGTTCTGTAAATTGGAGAGAGGGGGGTCTGAAAATCGGAGGGAGGAAGGCAGGGAGGTGGGGTGTAGAACTCGGAGAGAGGGAGGGGGGTCTGCAAATCGGAGGGAGGGAGGTGGGGTCTGGAACTCAGACAGTGGGAGGGAGGGGTCTGGAACTCGGAGGGGGTCTGGAATTCAGATGGAGGGGGTCTGGAACTGGGGGGAGGGAGGGGTATGGAACTCAGAGGGGGGTCTGGAACTGGGGGGGGCGGGGGTCTGGAATTCGGAGGAGGGGACGAGAGGGGAGGAATGCACCACCTGTAGAAAAACGAAAAAAAAAACCAAAAACAACAACAGGGAGACAGCCCTGGAACTCGGAGGAACGGAGGGAGGTACGACGACCCTGGAACATGGAGGAAGGGGGGACACTGGAACTGGGTGGGAGGGAGGGGCCCCAGGCACACACACTCTCTCTCACAGACACACACTCGCACACAGTCTCACTCTGTCACGCACACACACTCGCAAATTCACTCTCTCTCTCTCACACACAGTCACTCTCACACACACTCTCTCAAACATACATACTCCGAGGAAAACCTTGCTAGCGCCCGTTTCATTTGGGTCTGAAACGGGCCTTTTCTAATAGTATATATATAATTTAGCAAAATTCTCTTTAAAGAAGAGACTCATCTCTCAAGCAATCTTCATTACTCATAGATATGTCATAGCGATTCTTTTTACAAGCAGCCTATAGGGTGACGGTGTCTAAAAGACACTATAAAAGTGAAAAGTCATATACCACATTATTGGTACAGAATCATAGCGATTGGATAGCAACACTCACACATGGTTTAAGCCAGCAGGAGCACAGGAAATTTCAGCTCCTATGTTACTACTTTAATATATTCAGAAGCAAGCAATTAATGCTGCTGAATATCTAGGGATCTATCTCTCCTGCCTTCTTAAAACCCCTTTCCATATCTGCCCCAGATAGTTTTGTATCTCATTCCCTTATTTTCATAGTTAAAGCTCTTGTAAGCTAATAGATGAAATTCAAATTGCTATTAACACACATAAATTAGATCACATGTGCTATCAGCATTTTTCATATGTGATAACAGATGTAAAAACGTTAACATGCTTTAGTAGATTGATCCCCTAAATGTGAACATCAACAGTTACATCTTTTAGCATTTAGACCTATTAAACTCAAAATATAAACATGTATGATAACAGTAAATATCATCTCATCTTTTCAGCAAAGACATATAGCAGTATTATCAAAGAGCTTAAATTATTGTAAATCAGTGAATCCATTTATCTAGCTTAGCTCTTAATTGGACCTGTTATTAACTTTACTAGTTTAATGGCATGTGTTAGCATGTCATGCACGCACTCTCTGTGCCTTGTGGAGTTTGTTAATATATTCAAAGGCCAGGGATCTTCAGCTAAAGCATTAATTATTTGCCACTGGAAAATTAATTTGATACATGTGCTATACCTGAGAAACACTTCATTAGGGAAATATTTGAAGCATACAGCATGTCACTGCTTAAAAGTAACCACTGTATATATAATATTTCTTTCTTAATTGGATTTTACTGATATGATCACAAGTAAAGAAATCTGGGAGTACTTATTTCAGAATCCAAATTATTTTAAAATAGGAAGATTTAAACTTGTTAAACAGTTAAACATTAGACTTCATTTACTGCCTGTGATTTCCACACATATTTTTCACTATCTGAATAAAAAATAAAACATTCCTTAATATATCTTAAGGGCCCTTTCACTAAAGCAGTACATGAATTAGCACACAGTAACTGTTAGTGAATGGTGATGGTAACCAAGGGTGATATTGAGGCCTCCTTCATAGGCAGGAGAAGTGGACAGAGATTTAATTGAAGACATTCAAGGGGAAATGCTACTAGTAGGTGATTTCAATATGTCGGATGTTGATTCAGGAATTCCTGTTATGGGGTCATCTAGAAGTAGGGAGATCTGGATTCTCTGCAGGAAGAACTGTTCCAGCAGTTGGTAATGGAACCCGCACAGAACAGTCCATACTGGACTTGGTACTTATGAATGGAGTGTTTCTGATGTTATAGTGGGTGATCATCTGGCACCTAGTATTTCAATATTAAGACACTTGTGGAGAGGTTTATACAAAAGTGAAGGTTCTAGACTTTAAAAATCTAAATTTGTCAAGCTGGGGAATACCTCAAGGAGGTATTAGCTTGATGGAACAAAAAGCAGTGGGCAAAACTAAAAGAAGTTATTTTAAGGTCAACAAATCTTGATTATTTTAGGAAAGTGAATAAAAGTAAGAGAAAAAAAGACTGCTTTGGTTCTCAAAAGAAATAACTGAAAAGGTAAGGAATGAGAGGTTAGCGTTCATAAATTACAAGAGATCACAGAAAGAAGAAGACATGCAACAATACCGGATAAAGCTATGAGAAGCTGGAAAAACAGTCCGGAACATACATAATAATATAAGAGTGGCCATACTGGATCAGACCGATGATCCATCTAGCTCAGCATCCTGTTTCCAACAGTGTCCAAGTGTCATAAAAAGAGCACCAAGAGCCTCCAAATTCCTTTAATGATGGAATTAGGACAGCAGTCTTCAAAAGAAAAGACCCAACACAGGCCGTGTTTCAGAGCACAGCGCCTGCGTCAGGGGTCACAGACGTAGCAATATCAAGTATGTGCCGTAGCAAGGCTTGCTGCAGTAGAACTCCGCACATGAATTGTAGTGAGAGCGCTGTCCCTTAATGTTAGGGTCACAAGTACCTGGCAGAAACTCAAATCATGGCAACATTCCATGCTACAATTCCCAGGGTAAGCAGTTGCTTCCCTATGTCTGTCTCAGTAGCAAACTATGGACTTTTCCTTCAGGAACTTGTTCAAGCCTTTTTTAAACCCAGATACACTAACCGCTGTTACCACATTCTCCGGCAAAGAGTTCCATAGCTTAACTATTTTTCCCCTATTTGTTTTAAAAGTACTTCCATGTAACTTCCTTAAGTGTTCCCTAGTCTTTGTACTTTTGGAATGAGAAATCAATCGATTTACTTCTACTCGTTCTACACCACTCAGGATTTTGTAGACCTCAATCATATCTCCCCTCATCTGTCTCTTTTCCAAGCTGAAGAGCCCTAACCTCTTTAGCCTTTCCTCATCCAAGAGGCATTCCATTCCCGTTATCATTTTGGTCGCTTTTCTTTGAACCTTTTCTAATGGAAAGATAATATGTAGAAGCGGATAAGGATAAAGTGGAATAGTTCTGTGTTCACACATGAAGGACTAGGAGTAGGATGGCAGAAAACAAACACAGGGGCCCTTTTACTAAGCGTAAACGTCTACACATGCCCAACAGTGCCAAAATGGAGTTACTGTCTGACTACCACGTGGCTGTTGTGGTAATTTCATTTTTGGCACGTGTCCAATATGTGCGTCTAAAAAATATTTTTTATTTTCAGGCAAATGCAATGGATGCTCGCCACGTGGCATTTGACACGCATAGGTCATTACTACCTGGATTCTTTACCGCTAGGTCAATGGCTGGCGGTAAGGTCTCAGACCCAAAATGGACGCGTGGCAATTTTGATTTTGCCGCACATCCACTTTAGGCAAAAAAGGCCTTTTTTACAGGCGTGCTAAAAAATGGATCGGTGCACGCCCAAAACACACACCTACACTACCACAAGCCATTTTCAGCACACCTTTGTAAAAGGACCCCACAAATAGGAATGGAAGAGTGGTAGACCTTGATCAATTTTCAGAAGACTGTTGTCACATGCAGCTAGCTAAACTATAGGTAGACAAAGTAATGGGACTGGATGGGATACATTGAAGGTACTGAAGGAAATTAGCAGTGTTGTATAGTAACTAAGTAAATGTAACTAGTTATTGTACTTAAGTAAAGGATTTGCTACTTTTACTTGTAAAGAAGTACAGGCTAACATTTGTTACTTTTACTGAAGTAATAATTTTGCCAATTGTTACTACTTTTTACTCAGTTACATCTGATGCTTGCAGTTAAAAGTAAAAAGTAAAAATGGAAGGGAGATGTAAATGATGGTTCCTCAGTAAATCAAATGAAACAGCAAAACTGAGAACAGGATTTTGCTATTGCCAATCTTGTCACGTAAACAGTGGATCATCGCATCTTAAATTTTGCTGTTCAGTGAGATTAACCTATAAGAGCAGTGGAGTTGCCTGTGTTTGTTGAACTGAGTTGGGCCACTTTAAAGTGGAGATTAAGGTGAAGCTGGTAGCAATTCTTGGTGAACAGACATATGTCTCTATCACAACAGACTGCTGGACATCCCATGGAAAATTTTAGTACATAAGTACATAAATATTGCCATACTGGGAAAGACCAAATGTCCATCAAGCCCAGCATCCTGTTTCCAACAGTGGCCAATCCAGGTCACAAATACATGGCAAGATCCCCCAAAACTACAAAACATTTTATACTGCTTATCCCAGAAATAGTGAATTTTCCCCAAGTCCATTTAATAATGGTCTAAGGACTTTTCCTTTAGGAAGCCGTCCAAACCTTTTTAAACTCTGCTAAGCTAACCACCTTTACCACATTCTCTGGCAATGAATTCCAGAGTTTAATTACACGTTGAGTGAAGAAACATTTTCTCCAATTCGTTTTAAATTTACTACATTGTAGCTTCATTGCATGCCCCCTAGTCCTAGTATTTTTGGAAAGCGTGAACAGACACTTCACATCTACCTGTTAAATTCCACTCATTATTTTATAGACCTCTATCATATCTCCCCTCAGCCTTCTTTTCTCCAAGCTGAAGAGCCCTAGCCGCTTTAGTCTTTCCTCATAGGGAAGTCGTCCTATCCCCTTTATCATTTTCGTCGCCCTTCTCTGCACCTTTTCTAATTCTACTATATCTTTTTTGAGATGAGGCGACCAGAATTGAACACAATGTTCGAGGTGCGGTCGCACCATGGAGCAATACAAAGGCATTATAACATCCTCATTTTTGTTTTCCATTCCTTTCCTAATAATACTTAACATTCTATTTGCTTTCTTAGCCGCAGCAGCACACTGAGCAGAAGGTTTCAACGTATCATCAATGACGTCACCTAGATCCTTTTCTTGGTCTGTGACTCCTAACGTGGAACCTTGCATGATGTAGCTATAATTTGGGTTCCTCTTTCCCACATGCATCACTTTGCACTTGCTCACATTAAACATCATCTGCCACTTAGATGCCCAGTCTCCCAGTCTCATAAGGTCCTCTTGTAATTTTTCACAATCCTCCCACGATTTAACGACTTTGAATAACTTTGTGTCATCAGCAAATTTAATTACCTCACTAGTTACTCCCATCTCTAGGTCATTTATAAATATGTGATAACTGTCCACTGGATTGATAAGAATCTTTATGGAGAAAGTGTGCTTGTCGGGCCTTAAGACTGAAGGGTTCCCACACATTTGACATTTTTGTATCAGTTCTCAAAAAAATTCAAACAGAGTTTGCCATCAGATGAAAAATTGTAAGAACAACAACAGACAATGATTCCAACTTTGTGAAAACCTTCTTTGTAATTGGACTGCATGATGATGATAACAAAGACAAAGATGAAGATACAAGTGATGAATTAGGCAGCACTTCTAATGCTGTTTATAATGACAATAATGATGATAAAGTATTCTTTGCTATTTGGAAGTCAAGTGTTTCAGAGATTCCCTTGATCATAACTTGCAGACCCAGACAAAAGACATCAGTAATATTGCAACCTGACCTGATTTGAAGAAACGTTTTATTAGACTGAACAGTCCACTTTCTGCTAGTGCAGTTGTTGAACCTTTTTAGCTGTGCTGGATTAATGACTCACAATCACACTCACATGAGTGACAGTCACTTTCAAAAATGTAGTTTTACTAAAAGCAAAGTGGATTGAATTGTAGAGCAATAAAGTTGTTGGGATAAAAGCATTAACAATAGTTGCATTCATTGTAGTTGACTCAAAAAGTATTATATTAGGCAATAACTTTTTAACTTAAGTAAATTTTTAATGTATGCTTCAATGTACTTTTTACTTTTACTTAAGTATTAAAATATATATTTATTTTTACTTTTACTAAGTGCTTTGACTTGAACAGCAATGGAAATTAAGGACGTTCTGGCAGCTCTGTTGTATAATGTTTTCAATGCTTCACTAGAGTTAGGAGTGGTTCTAGAGAACTGGAGAAGGGTGAATGTGGTCCTTCTCCACAAAAACAGAAGCAAGAAGGATGTTGGGGCTAGGGAGGGGCGTTCCAAGATGGCGGACGCAACTCGATAGCGATCGTAGAGGCTCTCTGGACTTACCTTTTACTTGAAAACTTTACTGAGAAATGCCACATACAAAACGAAAAGGGGTAGTCAAAAGCCTACCATCCGCGACCACGACTGCCCAAACGATCCAGACGACCCTTGACGATTTCGCCACGAGTACCCCACGGCAGAGGGTGAAAGGGAGCTTGGCTGAGGGAACGTTTGGAGAAGCGACGATTCCCCTCGAGCACGATACCACACTTTCCTCCCCGGATCTCAATCCTCCTCTGTGCCCTGCAGATCTTAGGGATAAGGTGGAGTTCTTGGCGGCGTCCGAAGATGGCGCCGAGGAAGACTCAGCGGATGGAGCCTTGCCTAGGAAAACTGCAGAAGATCTACAAAGGGAGCTTTTTGCCCCAGCAGAGGTAACTCTGGGAAGTATCTCGACAATGTTAAAACATTTAACTGCTATTACTATGAAAGCTGCTTCGGAAACAACATCTTTGGTAACTAAAGTTGACTTCTTGAATGATTCAGTAGAAAAGATACGGCAGGAAGTTAGCTCTCAGAGAACTGTTTTTCAACAAGAAATTGATTCTTTAAAGATTTCTATAGATAGCCTGATTAAAGATAAAATTATATTACATAATAAACTAGACCAACTTGAAAACTTTAACAGGCGTCTTAATTTGAGAATAATTAACTTTCCAAGAATGCCAGAGTTAAGTGTACTTGAATTATTTAAAAAATACCTTTCTGAGAATCTCAATTACTCCTCTGATATGATGCCTCCGATTAATAAAATATACTATCTCCCAATTCCGCAAAAAGAGGAGCAGAAGAGAAAATCAGAAAATCAACCTACACAATCTCTTGGACTACAAGATTTGACAGCTTTTTTGGAACAGTCTATGAATGAAGTTCAATCTCGTACTACTGTTTTAGTATCTTTTGTCTTTGAGCAAGATGTTAATTCAGTTATGAAACTATATTTCAAAAATGCCCCTAAAGAATTTCTTGGAGCTCGAGTATGGATATACCCGGATGTGACAAGAACTGCTCAAGAAAAACGCAAAAAGTTTCTTGCACTGAGAGAAGAGACTAAATTGCTAGGAGCCAGTTTCTTATTATCATATCCCTGTAAATGTTTGGTAAAATATAAAGGTAACAAATACATATTTTATGATCCGGACCAGCTGAAAAGTTTTGTTGAATTAAAGAAAATTGTCAAGTGACCCCTAGAGAAAGTTTTGAGAAATGTAATTAACCGTGGATTTAGCGTTCAGGCCTGTTTTGCCTACTTAACATATTACTTTAATGTTCTTCTTAACTTTTAGAATCCCCCCTCATTTTTCCTTTTAGTGGTCTAAGAAGAGAAGACTAATTAGTTGTAAAAGTATTTTCTTTGTAATATCGATGTTACCCTCATGTTTCTATAGCAAGAAATTCTTGTGATGTATTGCAAATATACTAATAAATAAATAAATAAATAAATAAATAAATAAATAAAAAAAAGAAGGATGTTGGGAACTACAGGTTGGGTAGTCTGATCTCTTTGTGAGTAAATTAATGGCATTGCTTCTAAAACAGTGGATAGTTAGATTTCTGGAATCCAATGGATCATAGGACCGGAGACAATATGGTTTCATTAGAAGTAGGTCTTGTCAGGCTAATCTGATAAACTTCTTTGACTGGGTAAACAGAGAGTTGGATCAAGGGAGAGCCTTATCACATGTTGGTTCCTTGGTGCACTTTTGACTCCCCCATCCCCTGTTACTCTTTTTGGTACATCAATTATTCCAGTATCCTGTTTTCAATATTTAGGCATAATTCTTGGCTCCTCTCTTTCATTCCTGCTACAGGTCACACATTTGAATAAGGTTAGTTTCCTAGTTTTCCGTCAAATTAGATCAATCTGGCATCTTTTTGATATTTCAAACTTCCATGCGTTAATCCTTTATTTTTATTACTTCTCGACTAGATTACTGCAATATTATCTATGCAGGTTTACCACATTCTACACTGTGGTGATTACAAACATTCCATAATATAGCCATTAGGTTGTTATGTCATGCCCACCGATCAGATCACATCTCACCTTTGTTGAAAAAATATCATTGGCTTCCTGTTGAAAAACGATAATATATCAATCATCGACTGGTTTTACCCAGTCCAATGTTAGTCCATCTGGAATCTATGCAACGTAGTGCTTTTTTCTTTCACCACACATCTGGAACAATTTCTCCCTTTCTCTTTGTGGTAACACTTCTTTCAAGAACATTAAGGCTGAACTAAAAACTTGGCTTTTTAAGCAAGTGTTTGGAGAGACTGTCTGACTGCTATTGCTAGCTAACCATTTCTAATCCACCCTGCTTTCTAGATCATTTTGATTAAATGTTATACCCTACCAAACCTAACCTATACCTGATTTTTTCCCTTCCCTTTAGTTTGACTCATGGTGTGATTGTTATGCTTTCCTATCTTTTAATGGATTTCCTTTCCTATTTTCTTTGTTTTAGTCTGTATACCACTCTGCTGTGCTAGTCAGTTACAGTGGTATAGAAAGTTTTAGAAATAAATAAATAAATAAATAATAGATGTGGTCTACTTAGATTTTAGAAAAGCCTTTGGCATGGTTCTGCATTGGTGACTTATAAATAAATTCAGTGCCCATAGTATAGACCCTATTACTGGCATTGTACTGGAACCATGGATGAATCCATTCCATGAATCAGTGCTAACAAATGATGGAAATGAGTTATAAAAATATGACTTTATTTATCAAACTTCTAATTCATGAAAATGCATATATTTGTTCTGTATTCTTTTTTCCTCAATCGGAAGAATACCACTAAAACAATACATGATTTGGGATATTTGACTCATGCCCCCCAATATTCAAAACCATTTAACTGGCCAGGAATAGCACCTGGCCAGTTAATTAACGCTTAACCAGCTATCTGCGATATTCAGCAATGGATAGCCGGTTATTCCCCACTGAATATTCCTGGTTAGTGCCTAGGAGATAACTGGCTATATTGTGAGATATAGCTGGCTATCTCCAAATATTCAATTCATATCTGGCTATTGTAAGCAGCCACATTGAGCCATTGAAATAGCTGGTATATCCTTAGCTGGTTTAAAGTTAACCGGCTATCGTCAGCTAAAAATAAGCTGGATATTCAATGACCGTCACCGGAAATGGCTCGCAGCATTGAATATTTGGACTGACCACCAATTGCAGGGGTTAGCCGGGCTCCCTCCCACGGTCTGAATATCAGCCCCATAGTGTTTAGACATGTGTGTATGTGACACCCCCCCCCCCCCCCCCCCCCCCCCCCCCGTTATGCAGAATTGAAGCCAGTGAGTTTGTGCTCCTTCCATCTTGCTGTGCCATATGCCTGGACTAGATTTCCTGAGTCATCAATGGTCCTATTCAAATCCAGGCTAAAAGCTCACCTTGTTGAGGCTGCTTTTAACTCTTAATCCCTTGTTCACCTGTTCAGTACCCATGTTATTTTAATCATTCCCATAATAAATGTAACTCTCTCATCCCTTATTTGTCTGTCTTGAATAGATTATAAATTCTGTTAAGCAGGGACTGTCTCTTAGGTGTTTGTGTGCAGTACTACATACATCTAAAAGTGCTATAGAAATAAGTAGCAGTAGTAGTAGGCCCAAGATAGTACATTTTCTTTCCGTAAGTTGGGGCAGTGATAAAGTGTTCTGGCCGTCTCCTATTTTTCTAGCATATTTCATGCAATGGAGCCTCCTCCCCAAAAAACCAACCTGTGGCAAGATTCCATTTGAAATGCAAAATTAGAGATACTGAGAAGATTGATTTAACAAGAAAATTAAGCTTGAAGAAATGGAGTTTGTATTTCCTTGTTGACTGAGTTTTATTTATATTCAAGTCCTTTGTTATTGTTAATGTTTATGGACTATAAGTGAATGTACTAGCTAGTTTTGGCATGATGTCAGGCTATATCTTTTAGTAGCCTCAAGAAAAAATAAGGGCGCAACCAACTCAACTGAGAACTGGGATATGAATGCAATAAAAACAATGGGAGACATGTTGATGGCGTAAAATGCTTTCCGCTGTAAAATAACTGTCTAAATGAGTGCCATATAATTCTCCACAACCTCGTCTGCTAATCATAAAGTGCTAAATATTAGTTTTAGGTGCTAGTTTGAGAAATATCTGCCCTACGGAATCCCTGAAATCTTTACATTACTCAGCATAAATCATTCCACTTTCCTAATCTCCCAGCCAGCATATATCCAACCAGACTTCTTCTGCATAGCTACATAGTTACACTGAATGAGGAAGTACGCTCCATTGAGTACATATGAGAGGCATTTGAAAAATGAAGTTAAAACAAAAATAAAGTTTTCTACAGAATAAGCAAGTATTTTCCATATTAGATGACAACAAATAACTAAGAATCAAATAGTCAGCTGTAGCATTGATGTACGTGATCTTTATATTATATTATTAAATATTATATTCTATTATTATTATTATATTATAATATATTATATTATATTTATAGAATATGTTCTGTTTCACAGAAATTCGACTATGCATCTGAAGAAAGACATTACTGGGGTGAAATGAAGCCATATGTTGAAATGGCTTACTGGCTAATAACTTCTCTGAACCATGATAAGATTGACACAAACAACTGTAAGTCATTTTGGACACATATCCAAATGCAACTTTCTTTAAAGATACATCCAAGAGCAAATTAAATACTTTACTTTTTACTGCAACATTTTGGAAAAATTTCAGTATTTACATCTGGGTCATTCTAAATATTCTAACTGGTTGGACTGCTGTATTGCTTGATAGGGTGGAAGATAAATTTTGAAATCATGGGGCCCTTTTACTAAGGTGCGTAGGCACCTATGCACGTCAAATTGGCACTAGCACCCGGCCACTGCATGCCCCGGGCAGTAATTCCATTTTTGACGCATGCTCAAAACACACAGTAGAAAATAGTTTATATTTTTTATTACATGGCACTTAATCGGCAGTAATTTGCAACTTATGCACGTTAAACCCTTACCACCCGGTTAGCACACGAGACCTTACCGTTAAGTCAATGGGTGGCAGTGTGCTGGTTTTAATTTTGCCACACATGCATTTTCCAACATTAAAAAATGCCTTTTTTCCAGGCGAGCTGAGGAAATAGATCAGCGCGTATCCAAAACATGCACCTACACCAGTGCAGTCCACTTTTAGGCATGTCTTAGTAAAAGGGCACCAGAGAGATCAATATTCAAAGGGGTTTAACTGGGAGGAGAGGCACCTGCCTAGTTAAATCCTGCTAAGCTGGCCAGCCATCAATATTCAGACACTTACCAAGTAGTACCACTGAATATCATTAGGTTAGGCTAGGGGTGGTCCAGGGGCAGAGTTTGGGCAGAGGCAAAAGTTACCTGGTTAGCACCAATAGTCTGCTAACCTGAAGTATGCGGATAATGTTAGGACAGCTAAAAGGCTGCCCAAACTTTATCCACCAAGTTAACCAGGCACTAGTTGGTTCCCAAATAATTTCTGGGTTGCTGCACATTCTTGAATATTCAATACTGGAAGCTGCCCCTGCCCCAGCATTGAATATCCAGGGTTGGTTCAGCTCGTGGCTTACAAGACATTTATATTACCCCCTATGTTAATAAAATTGTAAATAACGGGCTGGCCTGAAAACCATGAGGAAGAACTCAGTTTGATTTCCAGAGCAGGCCTTCTGTTTCTGGCCTGCTTCAGACTGGATGATATAGAATAATTTTTCTCAGTTCTATCTTAGGTATTTATGGTTGACATAATGAACACATATAAGATAGATTGGCACATGCGGGGCCTCTAATGTATGTGGATCTCTCATGCATATTCATTATGGATATTGTGTGCATAATTTTATGCGTAGCGCACAAAATTGCATGCACAAGTTATAAAATAATGGTAGTTGCACACATAACTTCATAGATCAATTAGCTGCTAATTGGCATTATTGGCTATAATTGGTCTTAATTGGCACTGATTAGCACTTGTGTAACTGCCATTAATTGCAATTTTATAAATTGCAAGTGCAAAATCCAGAGTGCTCAATAGGAAGGGGAGCATGGACCTAGGAGATAACAGATATGCAAATCTGTCTCATGCATATTCATTAAAGATATTTTGAAAACCCAACTGGCTGGTGGTCCCCTAGGACAGGTTTGAGAACCACTGCTCTAACTTACTTAGGACTAGGAATGATTTTGACTTTAGGACCAGTTCCCTTCAGTGTAGTTCAGGAATCTTTCTTACTGGAATCTCAAGACCAACACTTTTCTATCTACTTCTACTTTTTTCATCTGTTGAAGAAAGATTAACTGAGAAGCTACTACTTTTCAAAGGGGAAGTCATGAACTAGCATCTATTCCTCCTTCTCCACCAGGAGATAACTTTGAACTAATTTTCCTCCAAAGGTTCTCCACTACCATCCCTTGACAGAACATCAAACTAGACCTTTCTCTCTATACTAAAATTTGCTTTACACCAGGGAATATAATAACTCCTCAATAAGGGAAACCACTATAATGTAGGAATAACTAGAGGAAAATCTCAGTAATGGAATATTATTGACATATAAAAATCATCCTTGTGATTTGTCAGGCTTCCATCTACTTTTCACCTGGTCCTGTTTTTGTTTTGCATAAAGGACCCTGAATTTTTTTTAACTCATGATATGATTCAGATTAATTTTATTGAAAATATTTTGTCTTGCTACAGGTCAGTTGAATATTTCAGGTCCAAATGTAGTCTGCAATTCCTCTATAAACTGGAGTCAATTTTACCAAAGTGCGATGGTGTTGATGAAGGATAATATTCATGATCCCATAGCAAAGGAGAGGTGAGGAAGTCTGCATTAATAATATATATCTTTGCCAGGAAATACTGAATAATCATTTTATGAACAGAGAGTAAGAGAGCCCAACTCTCAGAAACATCATGGATCAGATGTTTCATGAAACTGAGAGGAGATCAAAGTGCAATAGGATAGATATAATGGGCCCAATTTTCAGATTGTGGGAGGCAGCCTGCATAAGTGTCGTGATTGGCGGTGGTCCTGGATATTCAATGCCAGGCTGTTTTGGTATTGAATATCTGGAGGTTTTTTTTGGCTGGTTCAAACTTAACTGCCTAAGAGGCCCTTTTACTAAGCCATGGTAGGCTCTATGTGCGTGCAGCATGCACCCAAATGAGACTACTGCCAGGCCAGTGTGCCCTTCTGGCAGTAATTTCAGATTTGGCACATGCCCATAATGCATGGATTAATTATTTATTTATTTTATCATTCGTGTGCCAATTCCGGCAGTAATTATCACTAGGCGTGCGCCGACCGGTCACTGTGCATGTAGCATGTAAGCCTTTACCGTTAGATCATTGGGTGATGTTAAGGGCTCAGGCCGATTTTGGGCGCGTGCTGGTTTCATTTTTACCACAGGCCCTTTTCCCATCACATAAAGAAAAAGCCATTATTTTGTACATGCGGTAAAAACTGGCCTGGCGAGTGCCCAATACATGTGCCTACACTACCGCAAGCCACTTTTTACCACAGCTTAGTAAAAGGGCCCCTAAGTGAATATTCAACACAGGCTGGTTAAGTTTATAGTGGCCAAAGATAGGACTGCTATTTAGGTGGTCCGATTTGGCCGCTAAACTTAGCCAGCCAGCGCTTGAATATTCACAGATAGCTGGTTATATCACACAATATAGCCAGTTAGCCACTATGCGCTAACTGAAAATATTCAGTGGAGATAACTGGCTATCTCCCACTGAATATTTAGTGGTTAGCTGGCTAAATGCTATTTAACTGGCCAGGAGCCATTCCTGGCCAGTTAAATAGTGCTGAATATTGGCCGGAACATATACAAGAATACAGAAAATCATTTTATGAAGATGCCTGTGTCCGAAAACAAAGGGATAAATTTCATTAAGTTTCCTAATCAGATCTTCAAACGCAAGCTAACTGAAATTTTTGATTGAAGATCAGTTAACATGGGGGGGGGGGGGGGGGGGTGTTTTACTATTTATTTATTTGTAGCATTTGTATCCCACATTTTCCCAACAATTTGCAGGCTCAATGTGGCTTACATTTGCCGTAATGGCGGTTGCCATTTCCGGGTAACAGAATTACAAATGGTAATGTGTTAACTTGCATACATACATGTAACATAACATACGTGAACAGATCATGGTATAGATATATATCATGTGCATATATATGTTAAGGAAGAATAAATTATGGTAATACATGAAGGTTCCTGAGTAAGAAATTGGAAGAATAAATTATAGTAATACAGAACATTCCTGAGTACGAAATTGGGTTGTATCATTCTTCAGGTCATCGACTATGGAGAGACCATATTCGACATAGAGACTGAAGTGGTTATGCTTATTCATTAGTGGTAAGGAGGTTGCTCAGTCAAGTGATAAGATTTCATGTATGTCTATGTCGTGTAAAGTCTTATTTTTTGGTGTTTAAGATGGGTGTTTATGGTATGCCTTCTTGAACAGATCTGTTTTCAGTAGCCTTCGGAAGATAGTTAGGTCTTGCGTTATTTTTATGGCCTTCGGTAGTGCGTTCCATAGCTGCGTGCAGATGTATGAGAAACTGGTCGCATATGTGGATTTATATTTTAGTCCTTTGCAGTTAGGGTAATGGAGATTGAGGAATGTGCATGCTGATCTCTTTGCATTCCTGGTAGGCAAGTCTATAAGGTCTGACATATAGGTCGGGGCTTCCCCGTGAACGATTTTGTGGACCAGGGTGCAAACTTTGAATGCAATTCGTTCTTTTAGTGGGAGCCAGTGTAGTTTCTCTCTTAGGGGTTTGGCGCTTTCGTATTTCGCTTTCCCAAATATGAGTCTGGCTGCTGTATTTTGAGCGGTTTGAAGCTTCCTAATGATTTGTTCTTTACATCCAGCATAAATGGCATTGCAGTAGTCTAGATGGCTTAGCACCATTGATTGTACTAGGCTGCGGAATACTTCCTTTGGGAAGAAAGGTTTGATTCTTTTAAGTTTCCACATTGAGTAGAACATTTTTTTTGCTGTATTTTTCGCATGATCTTCAAGTGTGAGATTTCGGTCGATTGTAACTCCCAGAATTTTTAAGCTGTCTGAGACCAGGAGGGTGTAGTACGGTGTGTTTATGGTATTGGGTTTGTTTGTATTATATTGTGAAGACAAGATGAGACATTGTGTTTTTTCTGTGTTCAGCTTTAGTTGGAATGCGTCCGCCCATGAGTTCATTATTTGGAGACTGTGTGTGATTTCATTTGTGATTTCGGCTATATCTTGTTTGAATGGAATGTATATCGTAACATCATCTGCATAGATGTATGGGTTGAGTCCTTGGTTGGCTAGCGATTTGGCTAATGGTATCATCATTAAGTTGAAAAGGGTCGGCAAGAGCGGTGATCCTTGTGGTACTCCGCATTCAGGTTTCCATGGTGTTGTCGTTTTTGATATCACTTATTTTATTTATTTTTGTTACATTTGTACCCCGCGCTTTCTCACTCATGGCAGGCTCAATGCGGCTTACATGGGGCAATAGAGGGTTACGTGACTTGCCCACAGTCACAAGGAGCTGCCTGTGGCGGGAATCGAACTCAGTTCCTCAGTTCCCCAGGACCAAAGTCCACCACCCTAACCACTAGACCACTCCTCCACTTGATAGGTTCTTGCTGTTAAGAAGCCTTCAAACCATCTAAGTACGTTTCCTCCAATCCCGAAATAATCCAGGGTGTTTGAGAGTATTTGGTGGCTCATGTTATCTGCAACTGGGCCCCTTAGGAATAAAATTGAGCCTGCTGCAGATAACTCGAGCTAAGTTTTAGTAAAAGATCCCCATAGGAAGCTGATTTTCAATCCATTGTGAAAAGAAGGCATACACTTTTGTATGTTAAGGGGCAGAATTTGAATGGGTACAGTTGAAGTTGCAATTTATTAGAGATGTGCATTCATTTGAAATGATAAGAAATATCTAATTGCATTTTATGTCATTAGCAAAAAAAAAATATGCAGAAAAAAGAAGGATGCGATCTCACACACAACCAGCAGAAGGGTAAAAAAGTGAGGAATATAATCAAACGAAGGAGATCCAGTCCAGTTAAAAGATTCTTTAATAAATACTGTGTTCATCTGTAATAGTCCATGACACAAACATAAAAGGACTCAACACGGCCATGTTTCGGCAATGATGCCTACATCAGGAGTCACAAATTCCAAAACTTGTGTCACTAATGGAATATGATAAGAACGTAAGAATAGCCATACTGGGTCAAACCAATGCTCCATCCAGCCGAGTATCCTGTTTCCAACAGTAGCCAATCCAGGTCACAGGTACCTGCAGAAACCCAAATAGTAGCAACATACCATGCTACCAATCCCAGGGCAAGCATTGATGAACTATTAAAGGCAGTCAAACCAGACTGCTGCACACAATCTGGGCTACAGCTCGGTTTATTATTCTTTTCTCCAGATTGTGTGCAGCAGTCTGGTTTGACTGCCTTTAATAGTTTATCATATTCCTTTAGTGACACAATTTTTGGAATTGTGACTGATGCAGACATCATCAATGAAACATGGCCGTGTCGAGTCCTTTTATCTCTGTATCACGGACTATTGTAGAGTCCTTTTATCTTTGTGTCACAGACTATTATAGATTAGCAAAAGAAAACAAGCAGAAATAACATGAAATTTTGGGGCCTTTTTTACTAAACTATGCTAAAAAGTGGCTTGCAGTATCAGTAGAGTGGGTCTTTTCCGCTCGCTGAGGCCACTCTTAGTGTGGCCGTAAAATGTCCACGTTTTCCATTGCTTCATTTATTTGCCATGCACTATTTTCCCAATTAGCACAAGGCCATTAGCCCAAGCCCTTACCAACACCTATTTACTAGGTGGTAAGGGCTCTCGCGCTGAATCGGTTAGCACATGGCGATGCAGCTGCGCTAACCAATTAGTGCTAGACATGCCTACTCTCCACCCCAAACACGCCCCAGCGCTAAAAAAATATTTCCTGTTTTTTAGCGTGTGGGTAGCACATGCCAAACACAAAACTACCACAGGACACCTAAGCGCGACCAGCGATAGTGGATTTTATCCTGTGGTAAGTACGTATTAGTGCTTAACGCAGCTTAGTAAAAGGGCTCCTTTGTGTTCTTTCAAGTGCCATCAGCAGTGTGCACTCTTTCAAAAGAATGTGCAGTATTCACAAAGCATGCACACTCATAACAACATTGCTCCTGTAATAACAGAATGAAGAAAAAAAACACCAAAACCCAAAACATTCCCAGAGGTAAAAAGGGAAATGGTACAAAACAAACATTTCTGGTTGCACACCCCCACAATTTATGTGCATGGATTATAAAATAATGGTGATGACCAAATAAGTGAAGGAAAGGAGTAACCCAGTATTCTAAAATATCGGCCTTTACTAAAATGAACACACTTTGGGGTCTTTTACTAAGCATACTTAACGCAGGTTAAAAAACACTACCGTAGGGCACGCTCAGGTATCCCACAGTAGCTTTGGGATTGGTGCACGCTTCTCACACGCAAACAAATATGTTTTATTTTTTAGCACTGGGGCACAGAATAGTCATGTACTGCACTAATTAACGCAACTACTTCGCCACACGCTAACAAATAAGTGTAGTATTAGTGCGTGAGCTCTTATCGCTTACAAAATAGGTGTCAGTAAGTACTCACACGCTAATGGCCACTTGCTAATGAGAATAATGGGAAATGGGGCATTTTACCATCGCAGTAAATGTGGCCTCAGTGCATGGGAAAGACCCACGCTGGGGATAGTGCTGGCCACATCTTAGTAAAAGGGCCCCTTAGGCTATTATTTAGGGGCCCCTTTATAAAGGTGCGTAAGGTCCTATGCGTGTCCAGCGCACACAAAATCAGCATTAATGCCCAGCTACCGCGTGCCCCTAGTGGTAATTCTGAATTTGGCGTGCGTCAAAACCACGTAGTAAAAAATATTTTCAATTTTCTACCATGTGGTGCTTACCCGGCAGTAAATGACAGTGTGCGTTAGCTGCATGCCTACCGCCCGGGTATCGCATGAGACCTTACCGCTAAGTCAATGGGTGGCGGTAAGGTCTCAGGCCAAAAATGGACACGCACTGGTTTTTATTTTGCTGCATGGCAATTTTTTCTTCCCCTTAAAAAAGGCGTTTTTTCCAGGATGTGGCAAAAAGTGGCCCGGCGCACGCCCAAAAGACGTGCTTGCACTGCCGCAGGCCACTTTTTGCTGCGGTTTAGTAAAAGGGCCCATCAGGGCATGATATGGGCCGTATTTTGGCAGTATTGCCTGGATCAGTAGTACAATGCATAAAGTACACCTTATAAAATTAGGTTATACCTTGGCATAGTGCAGAAGGTGTAGACCTGTACTGTAGGGCATTCTCAGGAAGGAGCTAGGGTGGAACATAGGTGGAGGCATAGTTTAAGGATGTGTTTTCTAAAATACTCATGTAAGCAGGCATGATTGTCAGCACCCACAATCTAGGCACTATTTTTGCAGTATTCGTGATAGTTTATTACGTATGTGTCTTTGCATGTGAATTTTCCTCCAAGGTTCTGCACTACCACCCCAGTGGGAGCACAATGTATGTAAATTAAACACATGCATACATTTTTTTAATGTTATGCTATATGTCTTGTAGTTAGTTTTTTTCCCTACCCGAGTTAGAACCCCAGATGTTTCTCTTTTTATGACTAAAATGCATTTTTTAAACTGTGTGTGTAATTTTAGCTGACTGAAAATCCACTTAAGAAATTCAGCCATTTTCCTCAAGCTGCCCTAATTTTTACTTGCTCATTTCCCAATTAAGGGGCCCTTTTACTAATATATGGTAAGTTCTTGTGTAGCTGCAAAAAAAATGATGCACAGTAAGTGGAAAGCCTGTGCAGTAAATGCAGGGGTTATATCCAGCATTTGCCCTGGCATTTACAATACAGGGCAGACACTGCATGGCACAGTGTGTAACTTGGAGTAAGCCCTCTCAAAAATAAATAACCACAGCACTGCTCCACCCCTGACACATCCCCCACACATCTGATCCTCCTCCAACTCACGCATGATCTGATCTACTCCCCCCCCCCCCACACACGCACACAACATACCCCCATCAGACTTCCTCATCTCAAACCCCACTGTCGAAGATTACAAATCCAACCCCTAGGCCTAAATGTCTCCACCCCAGAGTTGGACCCTTCCCCACCCCTGGGGTTTGCATTGGCCCAAATGCATCAACCAAACGTAAAAAAATCTAAAACGTAAAAGTGCTTACCAAATTTGAAAAAAAGAAGAATGCACCAAAAAAACAAGTCGCACAAGTTCGGTGTGGTATTGTAAAGTACAATGCATTACAGATTCGTAATCCCCGTCAGTAATCGGCCCCCAAAACATGCGCAGAGCAGCCAAGCGTTATGCTGGCTGCTCTGAGCATTCCACAAACGTCAAAACAAAACAAAAAAAAACCCCAAAACACAAGCACATGGCTCCCCATGCGAGGGGGGGGGGGGGGGGATCGAGATGTGTGAGCGTTTAGCTCTGTGATCCTAGCAGGAGAGTGCAGTTGAAGACGTCCTCCTCGAGACTCCAAAAAGGACGTCCTTCATAAACCCCCCTTTCTAACAAAAGACCTCTTTCACTGTGATCCCCTTTAGCTCAGCAGAGAGATCTGGGCCCGCCCCCAGCTTGGGGAAACAGAGGAAGGGAGGGGGACCGGGGCAGCTTAAAGTTGTTTACAGAACCGGGAAATTGGCTTCAGAGGAGAGCAGAGTGTTAATTTTCAAAGCTGTGGGAGAAGGAGAAATAGAGAGAGAGAGAGGAAGGGAGGGGTGCCGTGGCTGCTACAGTTTTGAGTTTTCTTTTGATTTTTTTTTTAATACAGGGGGAAGCGGGGAGCAGCATCGACCTCGGGCAGGCGGGGGGCAAGAGCGTCCATACAGGATGCTCCTGACGAGCGCCTTTGCCCCCTCCTGATCCTTTTTTGCTTTTTGGGTTTTTTTTTTCAATTTTATGCAGGAGGAAGCGGGGAGCCACGTGTTTGTGTGGGTTTTTTTAAATTTTCAAACATGCCAGCTTGGATTTTTATGCTGCAGGGAGAAGCGGGGAGCAGTGTCTGTATGACAGCTCAGGCCTTAACGACAGGTCTGACTTCACATTAAATATATCACGGTAAATGATTCGTTGCAATCATCGGTATGGTTAGTGCATTGCGAATTGTTCACATTTCAATTGGAAGTGACTCGTTTGCATTCCGTTTTCGTTAGCTGCTAGCGTCATCGGAAAATGGCCTCTAATGCATGCTATGGTTGAAAGTTTCTTCGTTAAAGGTTCGTTAAAGTTTTGTGCATCTGGGCCTCAGTGAAGCCCATATGGGAGCAGCATACCTCTGCTCTATCCCGGGACTATGCCGGGATGCAAAATGGCCACCATAACTCCTGAGAGTAGTCTCATGGTATTACCACTAGAGGGCATCCTTCAATACAAAGAGAAAATCCTTATACCTTATTTGGAAGGCTATACCTCTAGCAGTAGTACTGTGAGACTGCTGCTAAGGGTCACAGCACAGTCCCAGGCAGGTGCAGAGGGGTACTGTTTCCACTTAGGGTTACTGGTTTACTAGTGCAGTCTCCCTGTCTGGGAGGTATAGTTTGGAACCTCAGGGGACAGGGTTTGAGTAAGGGTGGTCAGATGTTGGAGATATTGTGGGGGTGGGGGATCAGATTGGGGGGGTGTAGGGAGGATCAGAGATTGGGGGTATAGGTTTGGGGGGGATCAAATATCAGCGGGAGCACTGCTGCACTACCACATCCTCTTAAGGTGACAGTAAGTGCAGTTGCACTATTGGTAGTTGTGACAGCCAGCATATGATGCTGATCTGTGCACTAGCTGGCCACTCCTGCAACCTACCCTTATCTCCAGCTCCCACCCCTACCCATGTTAGATAGCTAGCGTGGGTTTTGCTACTGTGCTGCTGGTTTTAACATGTGGTAGACGCTAGCATGGATCTGCACTAACATCCACTGCATGGTAAAACCCATGCTAGCAGCTTAATACATCTTAGTAAAAGATCCTTTAAATCTGTGAACATTTTCCCTGTAATGCATATGTCAGTGCAGGAAAGAAGTGACCAAGGTAATTATTTCTTCAAATTCTTTTGTATAATTTATGATGTTACCTCAACTAAAACTTTGATTACATAATGCAAACAAGATGCAACAAATCCTGTTTATTGTCAGCATGGTATGTGCCTTAGGCTTGAAAGGAAATACTGTGTCAAAGCAAATATAATTTTGAAAAGGAAAATTCAGATAAAAAAAGCTGCACTGAAGAGGAAAAGCCTGTTCATCTTAATTTGTTATATATCCTTAAATAGATACCAAACACAATTAGTTCCTAATCTTAAAATAGCAATAGCTTGCTGCTCCTATAATGAAAAAAAATAACCTCTCTCTAATATAGAAGCCTGTGTACTAAAGTGCACAGAACTGTATGTGCTATTTCTGTTTTATTGCACACTACGGTAGAGCACTGTTGGTATGTCGTGATCGGGAGGCACGGCTATGTAACCACCTACTAATGGTACACTTATTCCTGGAACAATAATAAAATACTATAGCCTCAAAGACCAAGTGTGAAAAATTTTATTTACAGCACTGCGTGTATTTACAGTATTTCTGCAATAGTCGTTTAAATGCCAAAGTTTTATCTGGTAACAGTTTTGCGAACAATGTTGTTTCATCACAGATGTACACTTGCTCTTCTGTATAGCCGCCATCTTCAAGGCCAGCCCTTAATTTGCTAGGGAACACGCTGGCAGCAGCTTCGTCTGTCATCAGCTTTCCCCCGTAATCAACACTTGTGAAATTCCGTGGCGTTTCATGAACCTATTTATGTAACCTCTGCTAGCAGAAAATTCATGCCCAATCAATTGTCCAAATTTTTCAGCTTGTGCTTGGAGTATCGGCCCACTAAGAGGTGTTCTTTTTTCTTGCTCTTGTGCAAACCATATGCATGGTGTTTTGTCAAGCTCAGGTTTGGTCGCATAACGCACATGCTTTCGTTCGAGTCCTTCTGAAGTTTCAATATTTAAAATGAAGTCATGTATCTTTGCTTCATTTCCAAGCCAACTTCTTGAGTGTTGATTCTGAAATTTTGAGGCCCTTCACTATTTTAGCCTGTGACTCTCCTTTGATTACTCTATCTACAGCTGATAATTTTTCATCCGCTGGGTAGCAGTGCTTATGCTTCTTTAAATCCATACTGAATATAAAATATTCTGTATAAAGCAGAAAGTAGTGAAAAATATGTCTCACCTCTGTCACACTCGCCCTGGAAAGGAAATTTGTTGGAGGTACTGCCAGGTCATTTCCAGCACAGCCTACCGTGTATTAACAAGTACTATGGATTAATTTTATGATTTGGGGAGGTAGGTTATTACCACATATAAAGTGGTCAGGCGCTTTAATGATGTGCGTACTAACGGCGCTCCACTGTATTTTTCCATCTGGGCTCATATGCAAATAAGCTGGGAAGCAAAATAGCTTGCCGCTTTCCTAAGGAAAATTTAGCAAAATCTTTAAGTACACCTTTGTCGAGATATGCTTAATATTTTCTTTTTTTGTAAAATCTCATTAGAGATGGCTTTCTCATGCATAGTTTAGGGGTCCTTAGACTATGCTGTGGCAAAGTGGCCTTAGGACACCCTTGCATGGATCTTTCCTGTGCACTAAGGCCATTTTTACTGTAGCCATAAAATGGACAATTTTTTTGTATTAATGGTCGTCTTTAGAGATGGTCGTCCCCGATTTTCGGCTATAATGGAAACCGAGGACACCCATCTTAGAAACAACCAAATCCAAGGCATTTGTAGTGCACTGGTCCCCCTCACATGCCAGGACACCAACTGGGCACCCTAGGGGGCACTGCAGTGGACTTCAGAAATTGCTCCCAGGTGCATAGCTCCCTTACCTTGGGTGCTGAGCCCCCCAAAACCATAGGCAGTCGGTGGCCCAACTGTTTGGGGAGGCTAAAGGGGGTCGGGTTAGGGGTGGTGCCAGGGGTGGGGCTTATATCCATAATTGTCTGACAACACACAGAAAAATAAATAAATAAAAGTAAAATAGTCACAATTAATACCTTTAACAATTCAACATCAGGTCCTCCAAAATATTATAAAATCATGTCTGATGTTAAAATTAATTTAAAGTGTTGATGACACCTTAGCAGGGGCGTAGCTACGGGTGGGCCTGGCTGGGCCCAGGCCCACCCAATTTCAGTCCAGGCCCGCCCAGCGCCAGCCCCAGCACCCATTGCCGGCCACTGCTGCTTTTCCTGTTGAGCAGCAGGGCCGGCGCTACAAAAAGAAGAAGCGCTAACGGCGCTAAAGACGAGAAATGTTTAAAAAAAAAAAAAAAAGTGCGGCACCGGCAAGCACTGTCTCGGCAGCCTTGAGGCATTGGCTGCTGGCTCGCAGGCTCCTCCCGCAGACGGGAGGAGCCTGCGAGCCAGCAGCCAATGCCTCAGCAGCCAATGCCTCAAGGCTGCCGAGACAGTGCCTGCCGGTGTGCCGCGCTTTTTTTTTTTTTTTTAACATTTCTCGTCCTTACTCCTTAGCGCCGTTAGCACTTCTTCTTTTTGTAGCGCCGGCCCTGCTGCTCAACAGGAAAAGCAGCAGTGGCCGGCAATGGGAGCTGGAGCTGGCGCTGGCATGCAGGGCGGGCCTCATCGAAGAAAAGAGGGAAAACATGGAAGGATGGGGAGAAAATGAGGGAAAACAGATGGAAGGATGGGGAGAAAAGAGGGAAAACAGATGGAAGGATGGCAGAGAATGAGGGAAAACATGGAAGGATGGGGAGAAAGAGGGAAACATGGAAGGATGGGGAGAAAGAGGGAAAACAGATGGAAGGATGGCAGAGAATGAGGGAAAACATGGAAGGATGGGGAGAAAGAGGGAAACATGGAAGGATGGGGAGAAAGAGGGAAAACAGATGGAAGGATGGCAGAGAATGAGGGAAAACATGGAAGGATGGGGAGAAAGAGGGAAAACATGGAAGGATGGGGAGAAAAGAGGGAAAACAGATGGAAGGATGGCAGAGAATGAGGGAAAACATGGAAGGATGGGGAGAAAGAGGGAAAACATGGAAGGATGGGGAGAAAGAGGGAAAACAGATGGAAGGATGGCAGAGAATGAGGGAAAACATGGAAGGATGGGGAGAAAGAGGGAAAACATGGAAGGATGGGGAGAAAAGATAGAAAACAGATGGCAGGATGGGGAGAGAAAGAGGGAAAACGGATGGATGGGGAGAGAGACTCTGGATGGAAGGATGGGGAGAGAAAGGGGAGAGACTGGAAGGATGCAGAGAGAAAGGTGAGAGACTGGAAGGATGTGGAGAGAGAAGGGACACTGAACAGAAAAGGGTAGAGTGATACAGAGACACTGGTTTGAAAGAGGGAGAGAGACATTAGATGGAAGGATTAGGAGAGAGGATAGATGGATGGAAGGATGGGGAGAGAAAGAGGGAAGACGCTGGATGGAAGGGTAGGGAGAAAGAGGTGACACTGGACGGAAGGATGCAGAAAGAAAGAGGGGAGACTACTGGAAGGATGGGGAGAGAGAGGGGAGACTGGAAGGATGGGGAGAGAAAGAAGAGAGCTGCTGGATGGAAAAGGAGAGTAGTGAAAGACTGGAGAATAAGAGGAAGGGGCATGGGGAGAACAAGGGTGAGAAAAAGATGAAAAGCCATAAGTAGATGAAGGAAATTAAAGAATGGATAGTAAGAATGAATTAAATCAGGACAGAGAGAGAGAGAGAGAGGCAGAAAAATATTGAAGAAAGCAAAGAAAAAGGAGAGAAAATGAGAAATGGCCAGGAAACCGTGGCAGAAGAGTTAAGCGAAAACGAAGGAAAGCAGAATCTAGAGACTGGGAGCGACACAATGAGAAAAAGTAAATGGCCATACAAGAAAGGTAAAGAAAATAATTTTATTTTTAATTTAGGATAAAGTAATATGGTACCTGTGTTAATGAAGTTTCAGAGACCAATACTTCCTTCCTTAGGTCAGGCGAGGATACCGTAACAGCATTATACTGACCTGAGGCAGGAGGTTTTGGCCTCTGAAAGCTCATTGAAAAGGGTGTTAGGCTATTAAATAAATTTTCTGAAATCTGATGCACTGAAAAGCAGCACTTTACCCTGTGTGACAAATGCATCTGATTAGCGTGACTAAATTTTGCTGGGGGAGGGGGGTAGAGAGAAAATTTTGTGCCCACCCACTTTGGGTTCAGGCCCATCCAAAATTGCCAGTCTGGCTACGCCACTGCACCTTAGTACTGCCAACACACAATCTCTCTACTGCAAAACACTATACACAAAGTTATGCAAAAACACACTTAGAACCTTACCAAATCATAACAGCACTAATTCCAAGGACAGGACGAGCTACAACCTTATGCTTGGAAAGGCAGCACTGTAATTACACCAGACTCTAAAACACCAATACACTACCTAGTGAAAAAAACAAAACCAAAAGGGCTGCAAATAGTGCACGCTAGCAGAATACTGCACCTTGATCACACATGAAAAATACATGACAACAGATATGACACAAGGAACTAGAAATCAAAAGATATGAAGGCAAAATACTGAACTGGAAAGTTACCTCAAGAAGTCAGACTCGGCATGCAGCAATACTAGAGAAATTGAAACTTACATGCAAAATATCACAGATGCACATTTCCAAAAGCTGACATATTCCAATTAATAAATTCTGAATAAAATACTTTTTCCAGCTTTGTTCTCTGAGCATTTAGTTTTTTTATTCGCTTTGGTCCCAGTGTCTTCTGTTTTATGCAGTGTCTTCTTTCCATTTGATATTTTTTCACTCACCATGTCCACCATGCGTTCTGTCTACCATCTGTAGCCCTGTCCCTATCCTTCCTCCAGTTGCAGCGTCTGCCCTCAAAGCGTTCCGATCCAGCCCTTAAATTCAGCATTCCCCTCCATCCATATTCAGCATTTCTCCTCACTCCCCTCCATTCATGTGCATTTACTTCCTCTGTCTTCCCTCCCCTCCATCCAGCATTTCTCCTCTCTTCCCTGCCAGGGCCGGTCAAACCCGGTAAGCAAGGTATGCACTGCAGGAGGGCGCATGCCTTCAAGGGCATTACTTTGCACGCAATCAACCTCTGCTGAGTATCTAATCTCTGCTGCTCATCTCAGTCTGGCTCCAAAGCTGTCAGCTCTCTGTCCCGTCCCCTCCCCCCTCCCAAGCAGAGAAATACCCTCCTTGTTGTGTTTGTCAGAGGACTTCACTGCTCCAACTGAATCTGGCTCTGAAATAACTTGTGGGAGCTCAGCTAACCTCTGTCCCCTGCCCAGAGAGGGCACAGACAGAGATAGCACAGCAGAGCCTGGACCCTTGTTTTGTCAGAGACTGCTGTTTAGTGCTGCACCTGACCCACCCTTTTCCACCCCCACCCCCAACACAGCAACTCACAGGACAGGAGGGCTAGATGCCTGCTTTCAATTCCTAACCATCACCTATCTCTCATTCCCACTTCAGTAACTCCTGTTAGTCTGTCCAACTCAGATTGTAGAATATGTTAGTTTATGCTGATTAAGTCTGTCCTAGCTAGATCCTAAGCTGTGCTGGATGGGAAGGCTATTGTGCTGCATGCAGAGTCTAACGTCTTAGGATTTCAGGTTAATTTTTGAAGAATTTGAAGAGGGGCTATCTCTGTTCTACATGTGTGACTGCAAGGCCAAGTGTCTGAATAGGGATCTGTTTGTTAGATTCTGAAATTTTGATAACATATTGTTTTTCAGAGTTGGCAAGACTGTCTATTCTCCTAATTCCTGGTCTGTGTGCTAAGTTATTTTTCTTCTTTACTGGTGTAATATTTTCAATGATGCCATGGCTGGTAAAAGGGGTGTGTCTACTGTGGGGGTGGAGCCATAGTGATCCCGCCTCTGGATGGGTAGGGGCGCCGACTAATAGACTGCAGGAGGGTGCTAGAAACCCTAGGGCTGGCCCTGTTCCCTGCCCTCCACTCCATCCATGTCCAGATTTCTCCTCTCTTCCCTCCCCTCCAACCATGTTCCATGTACATCTCCTTCCTATCTTCCTTCCCCTTCAACCATCCATGCCCAGCAACTCTCCTCTCTCCCCTGCCCTCCCCTCCATTCATCCATCTATGTTCAGCAACTCTCCTCTCTCCCCTGCCCTCCCCTCCATTCATCCATCCATGTCCAGCAACTCTCCTCTCTCTCCCCTGCCCTCCATCCATATCTAGCAATTCTCCTCTCTCCCCTAGCCCCTCCATCCATCCATATCTAGCGATTCTCCTCTCTCCTCTGGCCCCTCCATCCATCCATCAATAACTAGCAATTCTCCTCTCTCCCCTGTCCTTCCCTCCATGTCCAGTCATTTCTCATCCCTTTCCTCCCCTCCTATCCATGTCCAGCAATTCTCCTCTGCCCCTGTCCTTCCCTCCATGTCCAGTGATTTCTCCTCTCTCCCCTGTCCTCCCCTCCCATCAATGTCCAGCAATTTTCATTTGCCCTCCCCTCCCCCCCCATCCATGTCCAACGATTCTCCTTTGCCCCTGCCCTATCCTCCCCTCCCATCCATGTTTGGTTACTTGTCCCAGCCCCCCCTTTAGCACCCCAGTTCGAGGTGTAACCCAGCCCCACCTGCCTGTGCTGAGCTCCCCAACAGCCCACCATTCCGTTCCTGCTGCAGCCGCCCAGCGTTTAAAACCTGTTATTTTAAGTCGCAGCGGCGGCTTGCCTCCAGTCTTTCCTTTCCCGCTCAATGTCCCGCCCTCGTGGAAACAGGAAATACCTCATCAGCGGAAGGCGGACAATGAGCGGGAAGGGAAAGACTGGACTCGAGCTGCTACTGCGACTTAAAATGACAGGTTTAAATGTAGGGCAGCTGCGTAAGGAATGGAATGGAAGATATGTTGGGGAGTTGAGGACGGGCTCAGCCGGGGGTGGGGGTTGAAGGCAGAAGATACAATTTGTTCTTGGCTGTACCGGTGGGGCCACATTGGAGGAGAAAGCAGGCGGGGAAGGTCACAGCTGGGAAGCCTCTTATACGAGGCGCCTATGCCCAACCCCCCCCCAAAAAAAACCCACTCCCCACAACTGTACAACACTACTATAGTCCTAAGGGGTGAAGGGGGCACCTACATGTGGGTACTTTATTTATTTTGCTTACTTTATTTATTTTTTTGTCTATTAGATTGTAAGCTCTTTGAGCAGGGACTGTCTTTCTTCTATGTTTGTGCAGTGCTGTGTACGCCTTGTAGCGCTATAGAAATGCTAAATAGTAGTAGTAATAGTAGTACAGTGGGTTTGTGGTGGGTTTTGAAGGGCTCACATTTACCACCACAAGTGTAACAGGTAGGGGGGGATAGGCCTGGGTCCGCCTGCTTGAAGTGCACTGCACCCACTATAGTCGATGACCTAATGTATGTTACAATCCAAGTTATTATTCAGGAACCTTCATGCAATACCATAATATATTCTTCTTTACCGTGTATATATGCACATGGTATATATATACTGTATATACAGCACAAAAGAGAGTCCAAAGTCTCCCGCAAAACGACAAAGTGAAACAAAGAAGAGCGGAAGCTGTCCAGAAAGACCAGACTGAATCCACAAATGTAAAAGCCAAAATAGTTTATTGTGACCCAACACGGTCCATGTTTCGGCCAAAGGCCTTCCTCAGGGGTCTTCAAACTGGCTTATACTGATGTTCATCCAAGAGAAGCTCACAAAAAAAGTGAGAAAATCGCTAATGCGATCAAAGCGAGTGGGTCTATACAAACAGTACTGACCCACTCGCTTTGATCGCATTAGCGATTTTCTCACTTTTTTTGTGAGCTTCTCTTGGATGAATATTAATATAAGCCAGTTTGAAGATTTCCTCACTCTTTTTGTGAGCCTCTTTTGGATGAACATCAGTATAAGCCAGTTTGAAGACCCCTGAGGAAGGCCTTTGGCCGAAACATGGACCGTGTTGGGTCACAATAAACTATTTTGGCTTTTACATTTGTGGATTCAGTCTGGTCTTTCTGGACAGCTTCCGCTCTTCTTTGTTTCACATATATATATATACACCATGATCTATTCCATGTATGTTAGGTTCCATGTATGTTACCATGTATGTATGCACCTTAACTCATTACCATTTGTAATTCTGTTACCGGAAATGGCAACCGCCATTACGGCAAATGTAAGCCACATTGAGGCTGCAAATTGGTGGGAAAATGTGGGATACAAATGCTACAAATAAATAAATAAATAAAACTGCTCCAGGGACATGCATACTGCTGTCAGGAAGCTGGGTATGACATTTGAGGCTGGCATAGAGGCTGGCAAAAAATATTTTAAATATTTTTTTTTTAGGCTGAGAGGGGGTTAGTGACCACTGGGAGAGTAAGGGGAGGTCATCCCCGATTCCCTCCAGTGGTCATCTGGTCAGTTTGGGCACCTTTTTGAGGCTTGGTCGCAAGAAAAAATGGACCAAGTAAAGTCGTCCAAGTGCTCATCAGGGATGCCCTTCTTTTTTTCCATTATCGGCTGAGGACCCCCATGTGTTAAGCACGCCCTAGTCCCTCCTTCGCTATGCTTACGACACTCCCCCGTGAACTTTGGTCGTCCCCGTGATGCAAAGCAGTTGAGGACGCCCAAAATCATCTTTCGATTATGCCGATTTGGACAACCCTGGGAGAAGAACGTCCATCTCCCGATTTGTGTCGAAAGATGGGCACCCTTCTCTATCAAAAATAAGCCTGCCTATGTTCTCCCTATTTCTATAAAAGCAGCCAAAAATTTCACATGCAAATTTGGACCTGTGCACAATTTGCGCATGCAATTTAATTGAATAACAAGCCAATTAGTGCCAATAATTGGCTTTTTAACAAAATTATCGACAGTAATTGGAATCTATTAAGATGTAATGTAAATGTAGGCTCATAATCCATGGGTAAATTTTACATGGGTTCCAAAAAAGGGGGCATGGAAATGGGAGGGTCATGGGTGATTTGGAGGTGGATTGTGGGTGTGGTTTTGGATTACATGTGCAGTTATTGAATAAGAGGGTCTGCATGTAAATTTAGGCAGGGGCATTTGTACCATGTTTTCATTGGGGGAAATAAACATGCTTAAATTTACACATGACCCCCTCCCCCCAATGCTAACCTATATCCCCCCGATGCTATTCTGTAAATTGTGCCTAACTGTAGGTAAGGCTTATAGAATAGCATTTAACTGTGTGTGGGGGGGGGGGGGGGGTTCGGCACAAGTTATTTTAGGCATAATTTATAGAATTCACCCCATAGTGAACACCAAAAATGAGAAAACATACCTTCTCTTTTCACTATATAAGAACGGTTAACCAAAAACTTTCTAAACCGCTCTAGGACTGTTCCACCCATTCCAAAATTGGCAAGCAGCAAAATATTAGCTTTTTTTTTTTTTTTTTTAAAGAGGGTGCCTTTCTGGAATTTTTACAGGGTGGGGAAGCCCAGGCCCAATATATTTTGCGTATTAAAAAAGGAGGACGGAAGACCAAACGACAGCCAGCGTGGTTAAAAAGTGAGATGAAGGTAATCTTTACTACGAAATGTAATATTCCTAATTTGAATAGTTTCCTAACTGTATTGCCTGTCAAGTGTTAAAACTTGTTGTATTAAAGAAAATTAATAAAAATTTAATTTAAAAAAAAAGTGAGGTGAAGGAAGCTATTAGAGCTAAAAGACAATCCTTCAGAAAATGGAAGAAGGAACCGACTGAAAATAATAAGAAACAGCATAAGGAATGTTGTCAAATGCAAAGCGCTGATAAGGAAGGCTAAGAGGAACTTCAAAAAAAGATTGCGTTGGAAGCAAAAACATATAGTAAAATTTTTTTTAGGTATATTAAAAGCAGGAAGCCAGCAAAAGAATCGGTTGGACTGCTAGATGACCGAGGATTAAAAGGGGTGATCAGGGAAGACAAAGCCGTAGTGGAGAGATTAAATGAATTCTTTGCTTCGGTCTTCACCGAGGAAGATTTGGGTGGGATACCGGTGCCAGAAATGGTATTCAAAGCTGACGAGTCGGAGAAACTTAATGAATTCTCTGTAAACCTGGAGGATGTAATGGGGCAGTTCTACAAACTGAAGAGTAGCCAATCTCCTGGACCGGATGGTATTCATCCCAGAGTACTGATAGAACTGAAAAATGAACTTGCGGAGCTATTGTTAGAAATATATGTAATTTATCCTTAAAATTGAACGTGGTACCGGAAGACTGGAGGGTGGCCAATGTAACGCCAATTTTTAAAAAAGGTTCCAGAGAAGATCCGGGAAATTATAGTCCAGTGAGTCTGACGTCGGTGCCGGGCACAATGGTAGACACTATTATTAAGAACAAAATTACAGAGCATATTCAAAAGCATGGATTAATGAGACAAAGTCAACATGGATTTAGTGGAGGGAAATCTTGCCTCACCAATCTATTACATTTCTTTGAAGGGGTGAACAAACATGTGGATAAAGATAAGCCAGTTGATATGTTGTATCTGGATTTTCAGAAGGCGTTTGACAAAGTACCTCATGAAAGATTCCAGAAGAAATTGGGCAGTCATGGGATAGGAGGTAGTGTTCTATTGTGGATTAAAAATTGGTTAAAAGATAGAAAACAGAGAGTAGGGTTAAATGGTTAGTATTCTCAATGGAGAAGGGTAGTTAGTGGGGTTCCCAAGGGCTTTGTGCTGGGACCACTGCTTTTTAACATATTTATAAATGACCTAGAGTTGGGAGTAAATAGTAAGGTAATTAAATTTGCTGATGACAAAAAGTTATTCAAAGTCATTAAATCGCGGGAGGAATGTGAAAAATTACAAGAGGACCTTACGAGACTGGGAGACTGGGCGTCTAAATGGCAGATGACGTTTAATGTGAGCAAGTGCACAGTGATGCATGTGGGAAAGAGGAACACAAATTATTGCTACATCATGCAAGGCTCCACGTTAGGAGTCACGGACCAAGAATGGGATCTAGGTGTTGTCGTTGATGATACATTGAAACCTTCTGCTCAGTGTGCTGCTGCAGCTAAGAAAGCAAATAGAATGTTAGGTATTATTAGGAAAGGAATGGAAAACAAAAATGAGGATGTTATAATGCCTTTGTATCACTCCATGGATGTTGGAAATAGGATGCTGGGCATGATGGATCTTTGGTGTTTTCCAGTATGGCAATACTTATGTACTTATGTCAAATGGAATAAGTGGACGATGGAAGAGCGAAAGATGGAAAGTAAGGTGTGGAATGTGTTGTTTGGCCTAAGTGTTGTTTGGCCATTGCTGCATTTGGTGGGCTGTTCTATGACTGGATTAGTGTGTTGTAAAATCAATAAAAACTACATTTAAACAAATTAATTCTGAAACTAAAGCAAGAGTTTATGAACAAGTAATTTCCGTAAAGTATCAGAATCAGCAAACTCAGTTCTAGTGATCTGAGTAAAATTGTTCAGGTGTACAAATATCTTACATTAGGTACTGCTTTATCAAATTCAGAAAATTATTAAGATAGCAGCAAATACATTTTTTTTGTGGTCAATGAATTTAAACCATCATCTCATGTGGGTTCTACAAAGACTACAGTTTCTTTCATCCTTGGAAGACAGGATTCCCATTATCACTTCAACAACAAAATACTGGATAGACCATATGAATTATAACAGAACAATATGTGAAGAACTAATCCATTTCTATGAGTTTAGAAAAATTGCCTGTAAAAACAAATCTGTATTATCTCTACTTCCATTTCTTTAAATTATACTGTATGTGCTGTGCATGAAATCAGATCTAATTTAACTAGCTCCAAAAAATACATTTGAAAGAAAAAAACATATAAATTACAAGAGATGTTAAAACCCAATAAATCTTGATTTTTTTCTCAAATCAATGGTCAACTGAAGAACGTGAAATTCCAGCTGCAGACGGTTATGTATTTTAAAAACCTAACACAGGGATTAAATTTCGCTCATGATGCCCATTCCACAAACACAGTTATACAGCTTGTTTTAAGCAATGTTATATCCAACATTCAAAATGTCTTATCTATCATGTGTCTTTTAAAATTTACATATTCTTCTAATCGGTCCTCAAGTCTCCTTAGTCTATTCAAATTTATATTTAGAAATCATACTCAAGAGATCCAACTAATTATATACAACATCTAAGCTATATGCCAGTTTTTACCTTGGTAATTATACTGGTACATCAGTCCCTTGTTTTTGTTAAATTGAGTTGTAGAATTTGCACATCAAGAGGGTAATTTTATAAAAGCATTTCCATGCTTGTATGCCAGTATAGACCCCCTTATTATATAATAGAGTGTTTAAATACAAACGCCATTTGTGCAACTAAATTTATAGAATATTAGCACATACATACATGAATGTACACATAGAACTAGATAAAAGTAAATCGCGCCAATCAGCGTGGAAAAAATTATGCAATGAATGCTATTCTATAAAGGGTATCTGCACGTCATAGAATAGCTCCTTAGTGCCTAATCTGCGCCTAACTTAAGGCGTCTGCATTTATGCCTACTGAGACCAGGTGTAAATGCTGGCACCAAAATTAGGCATGGATTGGATGTATTCTATAAAAATGCATGTAAATCATAGGAATGCCCCCGAAATGCCCCTAAACATACCCCCTTGAAATTACATACTATAGGAGTCACATGCACATTGTTATAAAATACGATGTGCGCATAATTCCCAATTAAGGCCAATTAATGCCAATAACTGGTTGTTAGCAGCCAATTATTGGCGGTGATTGGTTCATTAATCAATTAAGTTATTGGCTATCTGCGCTGATTTGCACACACAACTTTAGTCACTATATATATAGAATCTAGGGAATGAGGGTAATTTTCAAAGGTCACCTAAAGCTAGACACCAGGATGATGCACACTAACCCCTGGATTCTATATAGCTCGCCTAACGTTCTGCAGCAAAATCCATGAGTTTTCTATAACAATGCACATAATGTAACTGGCTTAACAAGCTAATCAGCGTTGATAACAAGTCTTAACAAGCAATAATGAGCACTAATTGCCAATAATTAGAATTTATGCAAACTCACTAAGCGTATTCTGTAACACTACACCTAAATTATAATACTGCCGCAGCCAAAAAGAGGAGTGGTTATGAGCAGGGAAATGGGCATTTCATGGGCGTTCTAAAATTTACATGCACTATTATAGAAAATGCCCCTGTGTGCCTAAATCTACGCGCTGGCATCTATGCCACATTTTCCTTGGTGTAAATGGATGCATGTAGTTTTACATGCTATGATATTAACTAAGCGTATTCTATATACTGTGCCTAAATATAGGCACCACTTACAAAATGTGCATAGGTGGAAATTTTTTCTGCATGGTAGAGATGAATTGACCATTCAGGCAACTGGGCAGTGCCCAAGGGTTCAGAGGCTCTAGTGGGCCCAGAGTCTCTGCCTGGTTGCCCGCCATTGCACACTACAGCCTCCACGGGGCCTGGTGGTCTAGTGGCCGCTGCCACTATTCTCCCTGGTTGCACCACTGTAGTTAGAAAATGGTCACTGAGACTCCCGTGGTAGACTCATGAAAGGTGAGACTATCATGGGACGTTTCGGCAGCCATTTTGTAAACACGACACCGTGCCGGGCAGAAAAGAGGCAGCAGGTGGGCAGGAAAGAGGGGATTTATTTCCTGCTCCTGAAGAAATCGCAGCCACTAGACCACCAGGGCTTTTCAAGGTGTGTGTGTAGGGGGGGGGGGGGGGGGACAGCGGCAACACAGTGGAAGGGAGGTAGCACGGTGGGGGTGGGGCACTGGTGACGGCATCAGCAGCATGGCAAGGGGGTGGTAGCAACATGGTGGGGGCCCAGAGTACTCTCAGTCTGCCTCTACTGTGTGGAGTTTTTAGGTGCCATATATAGAATCTGGCCCTAAGTCCACAATTACATGCCTAAATTAAAGCGTGAGCACTTACACTGGTTCAGTGGCTAAATGCCCGTGCCTAACTGATAATATTCTAGAACCTGCATGTGTAAGTGCTAAACATGCCTCTGACCTGCCCATGCCTCTCCCAGGTCCACGCTCCCTTGCAGTTGTGCGCTATGGATGTTGTGCACACAGGGGCCTTTTAATAAAGGGTTTCTGCAAGGCAACCCAGACCTACCGCCAGCCTAACACGGCCACTGGTGATAGTTCCGCTTTGAGCACACACCATTTCTGGTGCTATGTACATTTTTCCTGTAATTATTAGCATGGCGCTAACCCAGTGATTACTGCCAGGTTACTGTGGGAGCCCTTACCACCACCTCAATGGGTGGGGGTGGTAAGTGCTCCCCTTCCCCCCTCACATGGCCATGCGGTAAATGCGATTTTACTGCATGGCCACATGGTAAATGCAATTTTGCAGCATGGCCATGTCCACTTTTGCCCTAGTGGAGGAGTAGCCTAGTGGTTAGTGCAGTGGACTTTGATTCTGGGAAACTGAGTTCAATTCCCACTGCAGCTCCTTGTGACTCTGGGCAAGTCACTTAACCCTTCATTGCCCCTGGTACAAAATAAGTACCTGAATATATGTAAACTGCTTTGAATGTAGTTGCAAAAACCTCAGAAAGGTGGTATATCAAGTCCCATTTCCCTTTTCCCCTTTTTTTACCTGCTGTGGTAAAAAGGGCTCTGGTGCATGGCAAAATGACCACCTCTGCTACCTCAGGGCCCTTTGTACTGCAGCTTGGTAAAAGGGCCCCACAATTTCTAAAATCATGACTAGGGGCGACTAGGTACAGAACTGCATATTGGTGCTAAGTAGCATCAATTAACAGCAGTTATAGCCTATTATTGCTTGTTGACACCAATTAGCAGCCCATAATCAAATCAAATTACTCGCATAAGTGCCACTAGTCTATTTATAACTTCTGTGTGCAACTTTGTGTGCTGAGTGTATAGTTGTGTGCATAACTTTATGGAAACTGGGAGTTAGCATGTAAATGCTAACAAATGCTCAGTACTATTCTATCATTTACGCATGCACATTGCTTATTTAATTTTATTTACTTTATTTAGAAACATTTAAAACCCAATCATCTATATTGCAACTATATTACAGGCATGTCATGAGGTGAAATTTGAGAGGAGTGTGGACAGAGTTGTATTTTTACATGTATACTAGGCTAGGGCTTTTCAGCTTGGAGAAGAGACAGCTGAGGGGAGACATGATAGAGGTATATAAAATAATGAGTGGAGTGGAACAGGTGGATGTGAAGCATCTGTTAACACTTTCCAAAAATACTAGGACTAGGGGGGCATGCGATGAAACTACAGTGTAGTACATTTAAAACAAATAGAAAAGATTTCTTCACCCAACGCGTAATTAAACTCTGGAATTCGTTGCCGGAGAACGTGGTGAAGGCGGTTAGCTTGGCAGAGTTTAAAAAGGGTTTAGACGGTTTCCTAAAGGACAAGTCCATAGACCACTACTAAATGGACTTGGGAAAAATCCACAATTTCGGGAATAACATGTATAGAATGTTTGTACGTTTGGGAAGCTGCCAGGTGCCTTTGACCTGGATTGGGCTGCTGTCGGGGACAGGATGCTGAGCTTGATGGGCCTTTGGTCTTTTCCCAGTATGGCATTACTTATGTACTTATGTACTTCATAAAACAAAGGGAATTAACATGTATTATATGTGCCTATATTTCCACCTATTTTTGAGCTGGTGTAAATGTAGCTAGCAAGTTCATTTTACATGTGATTTCTGCAGAATTTGTGCTAGTATTTATAAAGGGACCATTTTACTAAGCTAAGTGGGTTTCATCATATGTCAAATGTTAGCTCATACCTTCACTAAGAGCTAACGCATGTTAAAACAGCCAGAATAGTACGAACTCCACGCTAGCTTGTTAGCACAGGAATGAGTGATGCACATGCATGGCAGAGGCAGAGTGGAAGAGTAACTGCTGCGATAGCTAGCGGCACGCAACTACACTTGCCTCTTAAAGTGCAGTCATGCTACCAGTGGTCTGGTAATTTTTTTTTTGTTACATTTGTACCCCGTGCTGCTTCAGTACTGAAAATGAGGCTGTTGCAGTGGTAGGTGCTCCCTTGCACTCCTCCTCCCCCGATCTGATCCCCTCAGAAGTTCCCTCCTAATCTGAACCCCTTTCAAACCCCATACTCAATCTGATCTCTGCTTTCAACATGTCTCCCTAAATGTTCACACCTGAAATCTCACCCCTTCACACCAATCTGACGCTCCCTTACACCCAATCCTTCCGAACCCCCTCCCCCCTCGGTGATGTAGAGCTACAGAGAGGGAGCAGTCCCCCTATATTCCTACTCTCTCTTGCTCCATGTGCAAAATGGTCCCAATGACCCCCTAGTGGTAGTCTCAAAGTACAACTGGTAGAAATCCAGCTTGTTTGGATCAGGAGGAAATTTTGTGGGAGGGATCAGATTAGGTGAGTGGGTTTGAAGAGGGAGATCAGGGCAGGCAGCAGTGTGGCAAATACCGCCGCAGGAAAGCTTCTGCTGGCAGGGCTTGGGGACCCCCATCAGTCCAAGTATGTGGGGTTACAGCGGAGGTTGAGAGTGGTAGGGAGGCAGGGCCAAATGTGCCCCTCCACTTTGGGCTCAGGCCCCATTCCAAATTGAGGCCTGTCTACTCCTCAAGTGTCAACCTGGATGTCTCAATTCTGATCTCTGTGTTCTATGCACTGTTCCCTCTAACCTTAGCAGGAAACCTCCACCTATATTCCTGCCAGTGGTGGTGGTGGTGGTGGTGGTGGGGGGTGGGGGGTGGTATTTCACTACCACATTTTCAATAGTGAGAGATGGGCAAGTTCTGCCAGATTCCAGGAAATCTGCCTGGCCCTAGTGATTGAATACACAATATTGAAGCACCTCCGCCTACTGGCAGCAATGAAGTTGGAGGACTCCTGCTCATCTTATGATCGAATAATGGGGCTCCATATAAGGAGGAGATACCTAACATCGTTAACATTTTTTTATTTTAATTTAGGGTCATTATCACTGGAATGATAACATTCATAAAATGTCAGAGATATTTTTGCCTCAAGTCCATCCCACCATAATCAGTCTAATTTTGTCAAGTTATAGAGAGCTTTTTAAATATGAAGTGAAATATGGAAAAATTAGATATCTTTGTGAAGCTTTTGAAAGCATAAATTGTACTTTAACACTGGCCTACAGTGTCCTTGGGCCGAAAATGACACAAGCCCTTTCTAAACCTCTCCAAAATACAAATTCTGATTGTATACATTTAATGAAACTCTGAAATATTAACCTGGATTCTATTTCTGTCACAAACTGTACACATTTGATGAATACCAGACCATTTGGAACTCCTTCCGTGCAACACAGCTCTGGGCCAATGATAGATTGTTCTCTGTTTTCACCTTGATATATGGCTTTGTATATCTGAATGATTCCCATTTATCTTGGGTTGCAAAAAAACTGAAATGCTTCTAGTTCACATGAAGTAACTGGCATCTGTGAGCACCACAATACAACAGAAAAGATCTTCAGAGTATTGAAAAATATTTTTCTGAATGGCACTGATTTGACATCTGGTCAGGCAATAGAAGGTGGTTTTGAACTGTTAACCACCATTACCTGAAATGTTTGATGAAAAGGAAATGGTAAACAGGTTAATGGTGAAACCTGTTTTATATAATTTTTATCCTTTCATCTGAATAGAATAAAAAATCTGATAGCATTCAATGAAGGCCATAATTCTAAATCAGAAACCGAGATAATGAATATATTGCAGGAGCTTTTGAAATTTCTGAATACTACCTCTGATACAGAGGGTTTTTCTTCTACTTCTGATGTGCTTAAATATTTCTTGAGTAGCACATATCATCTACCTTCTCTGTATACACTTTTGGCACTATGTCTTTCTGTTGTGTGCATCTCAAAAGCATTTGATTATCATACTATGCAATTAGATTATTTAATAAATATTATCATAGAAATTAACCCCCCTGTTTACTAAGCCATGCTAGCGGCTGCCGTGCAGCAATGCAGACACATGCCAGCACAGCACGGCAGCGCTAGCGCAGCTTAGTAAACAGAAGGGTAAGTATGCAAGTCAAGATCATTATTCCAGATACATGTGATCTTGTAGAAAAGAACTCTATTTATAAAAACTACAAATTCTGTGTGTTTGCTGATAAATGACAATAATGAGTTGTAATTACAATACACATCATTGATGGTGTATAGTAGTTAAAATAGGATGGGTATTAGCACAGTCCTGTTACGCTAATAATGCCATACCTTCCTATGCTCTTAAGTATTTATGTCAACTTGCAAAATATATCAGTTTGATAGCATACATATGACTTCTACTACTACTTATCATTTTTATAGTGCTACTACACCTATGTACATGTTTTGATGGTATGCATCTCTTTTTATATCCAATCTGAAAAATATATTTTCATGTATCTAGCTGTTCTTCAGGGCTGATGAGGAATTCTCTAGGACAGGGACTTCCATCTAAGGTAATCTGAGCAATTTCTAGGTTGGTGACTTTAAGCATCAGTACCCTGCTCCTAGACACAAACAGACTGATCAAAACCAATTATACATTCATCGTCAGCTGGTGAACACATAATTGGCCTATCTGTATAGGCCCTGTTTAGTAAGTCGCGCTAGAGGCACACTAGCGTTTTTAGTGTGCGCTAAGCATTAGCGTGCATTAACCGTGTAAATGCCCATAATATTCATATCGGCATCTACATGGTTAATGCACAGTAATGCTTGGTGCATGTTAAACACGCTAGTGCATCTTAGTAAACAGGGCCCTTTTAGAAAGGCACACCAAAATGTGGCTTGCGGTAGTGTGGGCACGTGTACTGGACGCATGCTGGACCATATCTCCACCACGTCTGGAAAAAAGGGTTTTTTTTAGGATGAGATATGGGCATGCAGCAAAATGAAAACCAACGTGCGTCTGTCTATGGCCTGAGCCCTTAACGCCACCCATTGACTTATCAGTAAAAGCTCACGCATTACCTGTGCGGTAACTGTCCAGCATGTGCCAACTGCCGATTACTGCTAGGAATGCCCCAAAGGGGCATCTCAGTATCTACTGCCAGCTGATTTTTACCGCAAGCTAAAAATGCTAGCATGGCTTTGTTAGAGGCCCCCTAACTGAATAGCGCAGGATTAGCATGTGAGCCCTTACCACCTACAAAATAGGTGGTGGTAAGGGTTCATGCGCTAATTTCTGGTAATGGCAAAATTGGCACATGTACCCAAATATCAAGAGGGTCAAAGAGACTGTATCAATATGAAATATAAACTCTTTTCAATAGTCCATCTAAAAACAACTCACAGTGGAGTATGATCTGACCGGGAGGAAAAAGCCTCAGATCCCAACCTCCATCTTTTTTTAAAACATTTTCTTTTAGATGGTATGATTCAAACAGGACACAACTTACGTGATTGGCATAAAAAAACCTCCTCATTTTTAAATCATTAAAACTCCATGTGGTCATAAATCTATCTGGTTACCCAATTTAAAGCGACTTAGGTCTCCTTTTATTAAGCGGTGGTAAGCTGAACGTGGACTTACCGCTCGCAATACAGGAAGTACCGCTGGGCTACCGCAGCAGCCCGGCAGTTCTTCTCACCCCTAGTGCACCGTCATTTCTGGCACTACAAAAATGTATTTATTTTTGTAGCGCCGGAGTGTACCCGGAGTTAATTGGGCAGTGCCGCTCGCTGCCCAGTTACCGCAGGATTAACGCGGGATCCCTTACCACCACCTCAATGGGTGGTGGTAAGGGCTCTCCCCCGAAATGGCCACATGGCCATTTCCTGTAGGAATGCGAGACTTTCCTTTTACCAGCTGCAGTAAAAGGGGGCCTCAGCGCATGTGTAAAACATGTGCCAGCGCCGGCTCCCTTTTGCTGCAACTTGGTAAAAGGGGCCCTTAGTTTTCTGGCTGCAGTAGAAATAGGACTTAGCATGCGGGAAAACCATGTGTAAAGGCATGCTAAGGCCACTTTCTATCACAGCATTGTAAGGGACCCCGAAATGGCTCTATGCTATCTAGATAATAAGTGTCCAGGTTAGGGCTGTGGTGAGGACAACCAAAACTGTTATCCAAATAGCAGCAACATTCAGCCACTATCTGGATAAGTTAAATATTTTTTAGGCCAGATGAATCAATCAATAGTGTTGGCATGGCGACTGCATTACACATGTATTCTGTGCCACTATCTATGAAGGTAAATTTATAACAGGTCAGTGATGCTGAGAAGGCGAGAAGGAGCCTATTTCTATCCTATTTTATAAATAGTTGAAAATATTAGGGAAAAAACTGGCAGTAATCTCACCAAGATTGAAGCTGTAGATATTGCTTTTTGCTAGGGAGTAGGAACAAATGTTACAGTGTAAAGTATGTATGTAAATGGCAATTCTGCCAATGCTCTGCCCAGACTCCATCCCAGAGCATTCTCTCATGTGCATACTACCTGGAATAATTTTACAAAAGCCCTTATTCCCCTAATTCTATAAAAGTCACCAAAAACTGAGAGGGTCTTTTACTAAGGCACGCTAGCGTTTTTAGCATGTGCTAATATTTAGGGCACTCTAAATGTTAGGAATGTCCATATAATCCTATGGACGTCACTAGTATTTAGCGAACCCTAAGTATTAGCGTGTACTAAACACTAGCGCGCCTTAGTAAAATAGGCCCTGTGTGTGCAAATTAGGGCATGAGCCCAATATTCACATACAATTTAATTGAATAGCAAGCTAATTAGCACCAATAATTGGCTTTAAAAAAAGCAATTATTGGCACTAATTAGATTTAATTAGCATTTGTGTACCAAACATTTAGACGCAGGATCCGCACATAAAATTTACACACAATCCGAAAAAGCGGGCACAGAAATGGGAGGGTCAAGGGCGTAACAGGGGCATGCCTAAAATTAATGCGAGTTATAGAAAAACAGGGATCCGTGCCTAATTTAGGCACATACATTCGTACTACATTTCAGTTGGTGTAATGGCTGCATCTTAAGTTAGGCACGATTCCTGGGCATAAGTGCTAGTCTATAAAACAAACTGAATTTTAAGCATGGCTTATAGAATACCGCTTTTTTCAGTGCCAATTTTTTTGGCACCTTATATAGAATCTAGCTCTATATGTGCATTAAACAGGCACAGATAAGGTGCTTAATGTATATACTGAGGGGCCCTTTTACTGAGCAGCGGTAAGCCCAACATGGGCTTACCGCTTGCTCTTTCGGGACTACCATCGGCCCAACATGGCTGCTGGCGGTAGTCCCTCCCTGTGCGTGCACCATTTCCGGGGGAAACAGAAAACCCTTGGAAATGGCTTGTGCGACAATAATTCAGCAGTAATCGGGCATTGCCATGAACTTCCCGGTTACCACTGGGTTAGCACGGGAGCCCTTATCGCCACCTCAGTAAGTGGTGGTAAAGGCTCCCCTTGCATGGCCATACGGTAAGAATTTTCTTAATGCATGGTCATGTGTGCCTTGGGTCTTTTTACCCACTGCGGTAAAAAGGGCCATGGCGCGCAGGAAATGCTGTCCCTGCTGCCAGTACAGGGCCCTTATTCCACAGCATGGTAAAAGTGTCCCTAAGTTAAGTGCCAGTGTTAGCAAAACAGGCTACCCAAAATAATCTTCTTAAAATGATTACAGTGTGGCCATCAAACAATTGGTCACAAGTCGACATATATACCCAAAAATAATCTGGGGCTCTTTGTAGGTACCAGTGCATTTTCAAAAGTATGCACATGCTTCCATTTGATAAATTAACCCAATGAAATTATGCACTTACATTTTCACTCTCTCATGGCCTAGGGTAAATTTCCCAGGTTAATTTACATACATATGTACATCCTATATAATAAAATGCACCTCCAACATTCTGAAGCTGACTGCATGGCTGAGGCATTCCTGCTCTCTGTATCCATCTCCTGAATTGACATCACGTACTTCCGGGTTCATCACAAGCAGAAGTGACCAACCACACGAGGTTTCTCGGCTTCAGAATGTTGGAGGTGCATTCTATTAAATAGGATTGGTCAGTTCCTTGAAGCACAGCCAGAGCTCAGCGTCCTGCACAGTAATGCTCAGACACCAGAGAGAGAGGGGGGGGGGGGGGGCCTGACACCAGAGAGGGAGGGAGGTATCTCTGTCACACACACACTCTCTCTCACACACACTCTCTCTCTCTCACAGTCAATGTCTTTCTCTTGCTCACTCTCACACACTGTCTCTCACACACTCTATGTCTCACACTGTATCACATCCACTCTCTATGTGTCACACAGTCACTCACACACTCTTGTGGTCTCATACACTCAGTCTCACAGAGAGTCTGTGTCTCACACACTCTCTCTCACACACACTGTATCTGTGTGAAACACACTCTCTCTCTCTCACACTGTGTCTCACATACGCACTTGCACACACTCTCATTCTCACACACACACTCTCTCTCTCACAGACACACTCGCACCCAGACTCACTCTCTCTCTCTCTCTCTCTCTCACACACACACACACACACACACACACTCACACATTCACTCTCTCAAACATACACACTCTGAGGAAAACCTTGCTAGCGCCCGTTTCATTTGTGTCAGAAATGGGCCTTTTTTACTAGTATTTTATAAAGTATGCACACCTCCACTTGGTCTAGATTAAGTTTTGTTTATAGAATATATTAAGCATATATGCATAGCATGTGCACAATTTTATAAATGTCTATTTCTGTGCATAAAGCAATGAATTACTTGCAGAAAAGACTTTTAAAATTGTTGTCTTTGTGTCTCAGAGATGAGGTTGCAGATAAATGGCTAGTCACCTAAACGAAAAAACATTGTAGGTTATTTCTTAAAACAAAAGTTTGTGTTTCTTTTCTATTTTAGTATTTTAGAAGTCTAAAAGACCCCAGGATTGCTTTTTTATTTTCACAAAGAGCACGATGCGCAAAGCAAACTGGGCTTGCAATGTTTGATTTAGATTGGGTTTTAGCCAGTCTAAATGAAACATGTTTTTTTGTGTGCAGTACACAGAGGCTTTTGGCCACTGCTTTAGTGTGCATGGAAGCAGTGACCAAAAGTCCCATGCTAATGAGCTTGCAAATATTAAAACAATCTCATTAGCGATTCCACGCAATGCACAAACAAACGGCTCAGGGGAAACCCCTGCCCTCTAATGACTAGAAACTACTGACAGCTCCTGAGCTGTCGATAGTGTCTGGTGCAAACTTTCCTATCAGTGCCTGAGTGCTAATTGGCTCAGGCACAGACAGGAAAGTCAGGCCATGGCCCCTTCCCCCCAAGCCTTCCCCCTCCCACCAGAATTTCCCAGGGGGGTCAAGTGGATCCGATCCCTCACAACTGAGAAACCCCTGGTGATCCAGTGGACCCCCTCCTGATTCCCTCAAGAAATCTCTGGTGGTCCAGTGAACCCTCTCTTGACCCCCCCCCCCTACAACCACAAAAACATACAGTAGGCCATGGTGATCTAGTGACCCCCCCCCACACACACACACACATTGACCCCCCTCCACTCCTTATATGGTACTTAGCCCCTCCTAGTGCGTCCCAGGCTGAACTAGGCGAGGGCTGGGCACCACCATTTTGACAAGGGTGGGCCCAGAAATGGGAGGGAATAGGCATTGCTCTTGCCTTCCTGCCTCCAACTTTCAAAGTTATCTGGAAGGGGTCACTGGAGGGGGGGGGGGGGGGTCACTAGACCACCATGGCCCAAGAAAGCTTGGGACAAGTATATAGGATGTCCGAGGAAGAGGAAGGGATAGTAAATTGCATGGATGGGAAGACTGCTCTTTATCTGCCTTCAGTTTCTCCATTTCTCCGTTTCTATGATAATGGATCTTTATATAAGCAAAGTAAATAAAAGCAAGAGGAAACTGAAAGTGATATGGTTCTCCAAGGACCATAGCTGAAAACAAAATAAAAGCAAAAAGTATAGTTTCAAAACATACAAAAGATTTCAAACAGAAGAGTGTAGAGAAAAGAATATTTGTTGAAGATGAAATCAAGTGGGAATAGGGCAAGTGGAATACAAGATAGCTAAACACATAAAGCAAGTTGACAAGGAAAAGAAGAAAATTAGAGGTGAAATAGTAAATCTAAAAGGTGCCAGGGAACAATGTATGGACAGTGAAGAGGAAAAGGAAGCATTTCTGTTAGGCATTCACAGAAGAAGACCCTGGAGATGGGCTATAGATATATAGCAAACATACATATAGGTATGGAAAATATCCCACACCATGCAAGGAAGAAAATATGTACAGTATGAGCAACTTGCAAGATTGAAAGTGGACAAAGACATGATGGGGCCAGATAAGATACATCCCAGGATACTTGGGAGCTCAAACAGATCCTAGCAGGTCTTATGAAGGATGTGTTTCATGTTTCTTTGAGAAGATTGAATGTAATCCGTTATCCTAAAATTGGTCTGTGTTGGGACTGCTGCTTTTTAACATATTTATAAATGACCTAGAGATGGGAGTAACTAGTGAGGTAATTAAATTTGCTGAGGACACAAACAGGCTTATTTTTGAAAGTGATCGCCAGCCATTTCCCGACATAAATCGGGAGATAGCCGGTGATCTTTCAAAAGCGGCGAAATCGGTATAATCGAAAGCGGCATTTTTGACAGCATCGCCGCTTTCCCGTTGCCTCGCCGGTGAAAGTTCAAGGGGGCGTGTCAGCGGTGTAGTGACATCGGCAGGCATGGGCATGGCTACCATATGGCCGGCTTTCGCGGATAATGGAAAAAAAAGCGGCGTTAATCAGTATTTCGCCGGGTTCACTTGGTCCTTTTATTTTCATGACCAAGTCTCAAAAAGGTGCCCCAAATGACCAGATAACCACCAGATAGAATGGGGAATGACCTCCCCGTACTCCCCCTGTGGTCACCAACCCCCTCCCACACTAAAAAATCAAAACCTTTTTTTACCAGCCTGTATGCCAGCCTCAAATGTCTTACCCAGCTCCCTGACAGCAGTATGCAGGTCCCTGGAGCAGTTTTTAATGGGAGCAGTGCACTTCAGGCAGGCAGACCCAGGTCCATCCCCCCCTACCTGTTACACTTGTGGTGGTAAATGTTAAGCCCTCCAACCCCCCCCCCTTCACCCACTGTACCCACATGTAGGTGCCCCCCCCCTTCACCCATAAGGGCTATGGTAATGGTGTAGAGTTGTGGGGAGTGGGTTTGGAGGGGATTTGGGGGGCTCAGCATCCAAGTTAAGGGAGCTATGCACCTGGGAGCTTTTTTTGTATTTTTTAAACATTTTTAGAAGTGCCCCCTAGGGTTCCCGGTTGGTGTCCTGGCATGTCAGGGGGGCCAGTGTACTACAAATGATGGCTGCTCCCATAACCAAATGCCTTGGATTTCGCCGGGTTTGAGATGGCCGGCATTTTTTTCCATTATCGCTGAAAAACAAAACCGGCGATCTCAAAACCAGCGAACTCTGGCATTTGGCCGGGCTAAACCGTATTATTGCAAAAAAAGATGGCCGGCCATCTTTTTCGATAATACGGTTCCAGCCAGCTGTTGTGCCGCCGCCAAAATACATTACCAACGATCTATTTCGCCAGCAACGTTCGATTATGCCCCTCAAAGTTATTCAAAGTCGTTAAATCGCGGGAGGATTGTGAAAAATTACAAGAGGACCTTACAAGACTGGGAGACTGGGCATCTAAATGGCAGATGACATTTAATGTGAGCAAGTGCAAAGTGATGCATGTGGGAAAGAGGAACTCGAATTATAACTACGTCATGCAAGGTTCCACGTTAGGAGTCATGGACCAAGAAAGAGATCTAGATGTCGTTGTTGATGATATCTTGAAATCTTCTGCTCAGTGTGCTGCTGCGGCTAAGAAAGCAAATAGAACATTAGGTATTATTAGGAAAGGAATGGAAAACAAAAATGAGAATGTTATAATGCCTTTGTATCGCTCCATGGTGCGACCGCACCTCGAATATTGTGTTCAATTCTGGTCGCCGCATCTCTAAAAAGATAGTGGAATTAGAAAAGGTGCAGAGAAGGGTGACAGAAATGATAAAGGGGTTGGGACGACTTCCCTATGAGGAAAGGCTAAAGCGGCTAGGGCTCTTCAGCTTGGAGAAAAGGCGGCTGAAGGAAGATATGATAGAGGTCTATAAAATAATGAGTGGAGTTGAACGGCTAGATGTGAAGCGTCTGTTTATGCTTTCTAAAAATACTAGGACTAGGGGGCATGCGATGAAGCTACAATGTAGTAAATTTAAAACGAATCAGAGAAAATGTTTCTTCACTCAACGTGTAATTAAACTCTGGAATTCGTTCCCAGAAAATGTGGTAAAGGCGGTTAGCTTAGCAGAGTTTAAAAAAGGTTTGGACGGCTTCCTAAAGGAAAAGTCCATAGACCGTTATTAAATGGACTTGGGGAAAATCCACTATTTGTGGGATAAACAGTATAAAATGTTTTGTACTTTTTGGGGATCTTGCCAGGTATTTGTGACCTGGATTGGCTACTGTTGGAAACAGGATGCCGGGCTTGATAGACCTTTGGTCTTTCCCAGTATGGCAATACTTATGTACTTATGTAATAGAGAAGAGCCTGGAAAGCCTTACCTCAGTGATGGGAAAGGAATGGAAATGTAATAGAAAGAAAGGATATTTCAACTACCCACTGGGAGAATAGCAAACAGCTGCACCAATATGAAGTAATGTCCAACCAGAAATTTTAATAAATATTTAAAAAGAGATGATAAAACTCTACTTGGCCATGTTTTGCCCATAGGCCAAAAATAATGCTGGCAGCTGATGACCAAGAATGTATGGTGAACACACTGTAATTGATCAAATGACAACAGGTGATATAAGGATTACCAGGATGATGGGAAATGCTTTAATTATAACTGTCAACTTGTGACCAAATGTTTGATGGCCACACTGTAATCATTTTAAGAAGATTCACTCCAGCATTCACAGTGAAAAAAATAATAAGAATGATTTCTTTAATTGGGTGACTAGAAAATTAGATTGAGGGCATGTCGTTTTCTTATATTTCACCAAAGCCTTTGGTACTGTACCACATAGGAAACTCATGAATAAATTTAGCAGCCTGAGGCTAGGCCCCATGGTGGTGGACTAGATTAAAAATTGATTGACTGATAGAAGAAAAAGAGAAGTGGTAAATGGCATTCACTTGGAGGGAAAAATGAGGAAAACAGTGCATCAGGGATTGTAATTAATTGTAAATAAAAAAACAGGGCTCTATTTAATAACACTGCAAACCTAAATCCACTACTGAAGCAGTTAAAAAAAATGGATCCTCAGAAGGCAAACGTAGGTATAATTTAAAGCCTATGAATAATAAATAATGAATAGCTATTGAAGATTTCAGGTCAATAAGCTACAGAGATGATTTTTTTTGTTAGAAAATTAATGGACCTATGACGAATCAGGCTTTTCATGGTTATATTTGCCTTCTGAGGATCCATTTTTTAAAAATTTTGTTCAGTAGTGGATTTATGTTTGCAGTATGATATATATTTTCTTACTGTGCTTTAACATGCTACCATTTTTCTTGGTTCTGTTTAATAGCATGAATTAACCAGTTCATGTATACTAATGCACAGTTTAAGCTGAGTGTGTGGAGGGCAATTCTATATATGGCATGCCTGCGTTCTGGCACATCTGATGCTCATAAATACAGAATAGGTACCACTTAGTGGTGTGCTTGCCCAGAGTGCTATTCTGTAAGCTTGCATATAAGTGGCATAGCACACAATTGAAAAAAGGGCATACAGGTGGGAGGACCATAGGCAAGACTTGGGAGTGTCACATTCAACATGCACATCTTATAAAATCAGTGGCATAGCAAGGTCGGGGAGGTGGGGGCGGTCCGCCCTGGGTGTCAACGGGCGGGGGGGGGGGGGGGTGCATCTATCCACCCCCCCCCCCCCCCCGGCGCAGCGCCTCCCCCCTGACACGGTCCCCACCTGCCTACGAGCTCCATCCATCTGCAGCGCTGCTGTAAAGAAGAAATCGCATTCGTCGGCCCTTCCCTCAGGCGCTGTGTCCCGCCCTCTGATGTAACTTCCTATTTCCTCAAGGGCGGGACACAGTGAGTGAGGGAAGGGCTGATGAAGCGATTTCTTCTTTACAGCAGCGCTGCAGATGGATGGAGCTTGTAGGCAGGTGGGGACCGTGTCGGGGTGGTGCTATGCCGGGGGGGGGGGGGGGGTCGTGTTGGTCTGCACCCAGGGGGGGGGGGTGCAGCGGCGATCCACCCCGGGTGGCAGCCGCCCCCGCTACGCCACTGTATAAAATACTAGTAAAAAAGGCCCATTTTTGATACAAATGAAACGGGCACTAGCAAGGTTTTCCTCGGTGTGTGTATGTTTGAGAGAGTGTGTGTGAGAGTGACCATGTGTGAGAGAGTGAATGTGCAAGTGTGTGTATGTGTGACAGAGAGAGTGAGACTGGGTGCGAGTGTGTCTGTGAGAGAGAGTGTGTGTGTGAGAATGAGAGTGTGTGCGACTGCGTATCTGAGACACAGTGAGTGTGAGAGAGAGAAAGTGTGTTTCACACAGATACAGTGTGTGTGTGTGTGTGTGTGTGTGAGAGAGAGTGTGTATGAGACAGAGAGAGTGTGAGAGAGTATGTGTGTGATACACAGACTCTCTGTGAGAAACCACCCATGTCCAGTGATCCTCCTCTCTCCCCTGCCCCCCTCCAGCCACCCATGTCCAGCGATTCTCCTCTTTCCCCTGCCCCCCCTCCAGCCACCCATGTTCAGCAACTCTCCCCTGCCCCCCTCCAGCCACCCAGGTTGTCCAGCAAAGTCTTTAGGGCAGGCAGGTAAGATCCCCAGTCTTGCCTGCCCGCTGCCGGCGCTGACCCTCCCCCATTGACGGATCGCTCTTCAAATGGCCACCGAGACTTCCAGCGGCGGCCTTGCGAGACTTTCTCGGTGGCCATTTTGAAGAGCGATCCAGCAGCAGGTGAGGGTCAGCGCCGGCTGTGGGCAGGCAAGACTGGGGATCTTTCCTGCCTGCTCCGAAGAATTCGCTGGACAACCTGGGTGGCTGGAGGGGGGGGGGCAGGGGAGAGAGGAGGGTCGCTGGAAATGGGTGGCTGGAGGGGGGCAGGAGGAGTGGAGGGTCACTGGACATGGGTGGCTGGAAGGGATTTCAATGCAGGGGGCCCGGCCGGGTGGCGGACGGAGGGGGGAGCGGCAGTGACCTCGGGGGGGGGGGGGTGGAGGGGGGAGCAATGGCTGCAGTGACCTCAGGAGGGGGGGAATGGTGGCGACCATGGGGAAGGGTGGAGGGGCGACCTCAGGGGGGTGGAGGGCGGGAGCGGTGGCGACCTTGGGGGGGGCATGTCGGCGAGGGCATCGGGGGCAGGGCCTCATGCTGCTATCGTGCGGTTGGTCAGTGCTGTGTGTGACGTCACCCTGATCTACGGAGCCTAGCAGACCAACTCCGAAGAAAGCCACGGACACAGGCAGCAAGACGCATAGAACGTTGGAGGTGAGAATTATTATATAGGACTATCAGATGCACACAATGATTGACAAATCTAGGTGCGCCCTCCTCTGCCTGCCAATTTACAGACCTGTCACCACAGTTAGGGCTACATTCTATATATGGTGCCTGAAAATTCCAAGCAGAAAACAATATGCCTACGAGTATTCTGTAATGTACGCCTAAATTTTATAAATTTCCTTGTGGTAGAAAGAATAACACTAAGCGCCTCTCCACTTGACCAAATGTACTCACAGCCATTTATACCATGTTTTACTTGGCATAAAATGTGACGCCTCAGTTAGGCACAGACCCTCAGATTCTATACAGTGCACTTAGATTTAGGCACCAAAATTGGCGTGGATTCTATAACACCATGCACAGCTTAATTGACTTAACACGCTAATGAGCACTGATGCATTTCAGAATGCCCATCAAATGCCTATTTCCCCACCCATAACCATGCCCCTTTTTGCCTGCATGCTTTAGATGTTTGGTGCACATCATTACAGAATACGCTTAGCAAGTTGTGCACCTAAATTCTAATCAGTGCCAATTAGTGCTCAATATTGCTTGTTAAGTGCTGTCATCAGTGCTCATTAGCTTGTTGAACTTGTTAAATTACACGCATTGTTATAGAATCCATGCCAAAATCAGCACGGATCTCTAGGCATGCTATACAGAATCTGGATGTAATGGTAGAAGCAGATTTGGATATTATTACTACTAGAGAAACATGGTTCAAACTCTACACACACACGAAAAAAGTTCAGACAAAAGTTACAGTCATTTGACAACATATATTAAAATCCATCTAACCCTTTCCAGCTATTGCTTTCTTTCATTTTCAATCAAACTGAACATGCTTAGTAATAAAATTTAACAGGCTAAGATATCCAACACGATAAAAGTAGTCATTTTATTGCATGATCATTCCCACAAGAAGCATATACTATGCTCTGCTTTGAATATTGCTAAATGCTTCAGATCCTTCCAAAAGAAGTGAGTTGCATTACATTACCTGCCACATGTATCCCACATTAGCCATAGAAGTTCAATGTGGCTTACAGCTTATAAATAAAAACGAATACATAAAAGACTTTATAAAATAAACAAAAAATCCATAGCATCCTAATATCTCATTATGAATCCAAAACTTTTTGAATAAAGACTAACATTTTTCAAAACAAGCTATAAGGTCCCAAGGATCTGATTTCTAATGGCAGAATGTACCACCAATGAGATGCCAAATAAGAAAAACTAGCTGAATGTGATAATTTATAAACAATGCTCCTACAACTAGGAAAAGAAAGAGTCAGAAAATTCTTAGACTGTAAACTAATATTCCTTTCTGATAAATGAATAGAGTCCCTGCATGTAACTAGGTGCCATTCCAATTATAATTTGAAAAATGAACATGCACAACTTAAAAAGTGAGCGCACCTCCACAGGTAAATAATGCAACCTCACCAATAATGGAGATGCCCTTTAAAATTTAGGTAATCTGCAAATCAAGTGGGCAGCATCATTCTGCACTGTCTGAAGCTTAGTCAACAATGATTTTTTACAACCAATATATATAATGTTGCAATAATCCAAATTGGTAAGTACCAGAGATTGCACTAATGGTAAGTGTCTAAACAAGAAAAGCAATTTCGTCCATGTTGCACTTCCAGAGCATTCTGAATGCTTTGGTTACTACCAAAGATGCATGCATGTCAAATGCTAGATAACTATCCAGAACAACAGAGTTCACTCTTCACCCTTGAGTCTCACAATGGCATTTTTGATAGAAGGAAGTGCAACTCTGGCATTGTGAAACTCAAAGGTGAAGGGGGAGAATATGTAGAAGCTGATGAGGATAAAGCAGAATTGCTTAACAGACAGCAAAAGCCTGAAAGGGGAAAACCAACCTAGCACAGCTCTCTATTCCCATCACGGTAACCAAGAAGGGGGTGGGTGGATGAATGAAGAAGAATGAGGACTTCCTTGCAAAAAAAAGTTGAAATTGTTCAGAAATCCTGCAAGCACACAAGTTAAAATAGCATGTGTGCTTACTAGGTTAATCCCTATTTTCTAGCTCTTTGAGTTTGTCTTCTGCTATTTTTACAAATGTGTGAAGGGGAAGGGGGCCATTGGAGGGATTTGCTATATTGAGGGGGATGTACTGAAATACCAAACCTCTGCCACAGAAGCTGTTACAGTTATGAGAGCATTATTCCTTTCACGGGAGTCAGTCTTACACGAACCTAAGGGCCAATTAGGTACTCTCATATCCTTAGTGAACGAGTCCAGAATAATTGCTATTTTGTGATTATCTGATATAGAAATACCATATCCTACAGTACATTAAAATTTTCATTCATTTCATGAGGAAGTAGGAATCATGAAGCAGCAATATATTAAATGCCATTGTAGAAATGTCATACTCTGAAAGCTACTTTAACTGCTTTTACCACATCCTCTAGCAATGAATTTCAGTACTGTTTCTAGTTTAAAAGGTATTATTCTATATCATTTTAAACATTAATGTCAGCAGCCAGGTTCCACTCTGCTTAAGGCAGGGCCCATACTTTTAGAACAGGCTTCCCCTTACCCAAACGCTCTTTTTCCTACACCACTTTTCACAGCTGCATTGAGATTCTTGCTTCTGGGGACTGTGTGGAACAGGGGATATTTCTGAGAATGCTACCATGGAAGTTTTGATTTCAACTTTCTACCTTAAATACTACATTAGTGTTTTAGAATCTCCCTTCCACACTTCCCAATGAAGGTCTCCTTCTCAATACTGTTTTACCCAGATGAGTGCATCTCTATCCTCTCCTGGAGACACACCCAGAACATAACATAAGAGTAGCCATACTGGGTCAGACCAATGGTCCATCTAGCCCAGTATCCTGTTTTCCAAACAGTGGCCAAGCCAGGTCACAGGTACCTGGCAGAAACCCAGCCAGCTGGGTTTTCAGAATTAACACAAGGAATATGCAGAAACAAATCTGCTTATGTTGGAGATCCTTTGTATGTAAATCTGTCTCTGTAATGGATGCTTACTCTAATATAAGGTCCTTCAAAAATTTATGTAATTTATTATGAGCTCTGTTTACTAAGATGCGCTAGTGTTTTTACCACACATTAAAATGTAGAATGTGCTTTTAACACTTGAGACACCCATATATTCCTATGGGTGTTTCTAGCTTTAGCGCGTGCTAAAAATGCTAGCGCGCCTACAGCGTGGCTTAGTAAACAGGTCCCTATATGTTGATTTTTCAATGACTTGCAAGGGCACTATAATTAATCTATTTATTAGGTCATGATTACTGCCGCCTTTAATTAAATCCCCAAATTTAAAATCCTTCTCTCCTTTTATTGTCTTATTGGCTATTCCACTGGCTGTGCAGTCTCTCATCTGGTTCTCTATTTGCAAAATCTGATGAGTGAGGAGTAGGCTGTCCGGGCATGGACGCCCTGTCTACTTTATGCAATACAGTACTTGTTATATTCTGAAAGTTAACAGTATATAGTTTTTACTTCTGAAGCCCTGGCCTATTTTTCTATTCAAAAATACGTACAAAAATAATGCACATGAGCTAGTCTCTGCAAAAATGCCCCTAGAGCTGGACTAAATATCTTTTTTTTTATACAATTATGCAGGTTCAATTTATTCAAATATTCAGCAATTTAAATGGCTTAGGGATGTCGAAGAATTAAGGTCTTTGACACGTAAGAACTGCATGATTCATATCCCTTTCCTTTTAAATGCAAAACAAATGAGTTTTGATGTTCTCTGAATATAATCAATTATAAAAGATTCCTCTTCATTTATATTTTACCAGAACCAGAGAGAGCAAACAGTAAACAACAATATTTCTTAATAAATATTTGCATGACTCACTGCAAATGATTAGAAAATATATAAAGCCTGATTTTGCATCAGTCCTAGGCAGAAGAAGGGGCATTCAAGTCTGAATGCTTACTGTTTGTAGAGTATTTTACAAAAGGCTCACGGAAAATGGAGCCTTTTGCAAATTACAGATAAAGATATGTAAACCCATGTAGTCTGTAACATATCCAGCGGAAACAGTCATTTCACAAAGGAACATGTTTAAGAAAAGAGCGGCACCACTCTGGGTTTTGAATGTATAAGTGCCGGTGCTTAAACATATAGATGTTGATTTAACAACCTAATCACACAAAGAGTTTTCTGAAAAAATATATAGGATATGGGACAATTTTAAAATAAGATTCAACACAACCTAACCAGTAAACAATAAAATATTTGAAGTGAAAAGTGGTTACTCTCAGTTTTAAACCGTGACTCACAAGGCCCTTGGTAAATAGAGCTATCACTGTGCCTGATATTGACTACCATTACTGCTCCAAATCACACATCCTTGAGTAAACTGCTGTAAGTGATGTAGTGGTCACAAAATCAAAACACATGCATACGTTTGTTAATGTAATATTTCAGCCACATGTCATAATGTTAAATGCACTCCTAAACAATCAAATAAAGGTCCAAACCAGTTCAAAAGTAGCAGGATTGGCGGCTTCCCCCCAAAAAAACAAGTAACAATGAGGGGAATAATCGAACGGCGCCTGAGAAAAAGATTGCCGGCGATCTATTTTGGCGGCGCCGTAAACAGGTGGCCGGAACCATATTTTCGAAAAAATGGCCGGCCATCTTTTGTTTTGATAATACGGTTTGGACCGGCCAAATGCCAGAGTTCGCCGGGTTTGAGATGGCTGCTTTTGTTTTTCAGCGATAATGGAAACTAAAGGCGGCCATCTCAACCCCAGCTAAATCCAAGGCAATTGGTCATTGGAGGAGCCAGCATTTGTAGTGCACTGGTCTCCCTGACATGCCAGAACACCAACCAGGCACCCTAGGGGGCACTTCTAAAAATTAAAAAAATATATACAAATAGCTCTCAGGTGCATAGCTCCCTTACCTTGGGTGCTGAGCCCCCCAAATCCCCCCTAAAACCCACTCCCCACAACTCTACACCACTACCATAGCCCTTATGGGTGAGGGGGGCACCTATATGTGGGTACAATGGGTTTTGGAGGGGGTTGGAGGGCTCAATACTTACCACCACAAGTGTAACAGGTAGGGGGGGATGGGCCTGGGTCCGCCTGCCTGAAGTCCACTGCAACCAACAAAAACTGTTCTAGGGACCTGCATACTGCTGTCAGGGAGCTGGGTATGACATTTGAGGCTGGCATACAGGCTGGCAAAAAAGGTTTTTATTTTTATTTTTTTAGTGTGGGAGGGGGTTGGTGACCACTGGGGGAGTATGGGGAGGTCATCCCCCATTCACTCCGGTGGTCATCTGGTGAGTTGGAGCACCTTTTTGAGGCTTGGTCGTGAAAATAAAAGGACCAAGTAAAACCGGCGAAATACTCATTAACACCGCTTTTGTTTTTTCCATTATTTCTGAAGCCGGCCATCTGGTAGCCACGCCCATGCCCGCCCATGTCCCGCCTTCGCTACGCTGCCGACATGCCCCCTTGAACTTTCGCCAGCTCGGCGATGGGAAAGCAGCGATGTTGTCAAAAAAGCAGCTTTCGATTATACCGATTTGGCCGCTTTTGAGAGATCGCCAGCCATCTCCTGATTTATGTCGGAAGATGGACGGCAATCACTTTAGAAAATAAGCCTGAATGTCACTTATCTGTAGTTGCAATTAAATAAATGTTGAGGGGTTCTACAGAGCCCCGTTTTGGTGCAACTTTCTTCTTCAGGAACGTCCAAATACAAATTTTGAAATGAGGAGCCAAAACTGTGCAATCTGGTAATCTTCCAAAAAGCTTCAAAATGGTGGGACCCCATGTAAGTGCAGAATTTTAGAAAACCAGATGTCCAAAGGTAAGCTAGTTAAGGAGAGTAGCTACTAAACTGCTGCTAAGATATGTTGGTCTATTTACATGTGCAAATGCCCCACAAACCTTCTATATTTATCTCTTTGTTCACAAAATAGCAAATGACCTCTTCCATGCATTTAAACTCTAGGTATTTCCTGCAAGTTATACCTATCATATTAATAAAGGTCATATTTATTGCACAATATAACAAGTAAAATATTTTCCTTTCTAGCACTGTTCTTCATTTTAGAATCTATCATGTTAGCTTTTCTCTGATATATTTAGGGATAGATTTTCAAAGGGGTTTAAATAGGAAAGGCTAGGAAAAGCTGAACTGCCACAGCACTGTCCAATTGATGCCAGGGCAGTCTGGAAGCAAAGTCTGGGTGGAGCCAACAGGTATGCAGGGACCAGCCGTTTTCAGTCCCATTGTCTGCGTAGCTAACTGGGCAGTTTGCACAAAAAGCAGTCTTACCTTTGCCCATAATGCTGCAGCAAGACTAACAGAAGGTTGTAAGCGACATGACTACATCACACCATTTTTGCAAAGACATCACCGGATACCAGTACAATACAGGGCTAAATTTAAAGCTCTATGTCTGACCTTTAAGGCCCTTAAAGGCAATGGCCCAAAGTACTTGAAGAACAGGATCTCCCTTTACACACCTCCAAGGTCACTAACCTGCTTATTTTTGAAGGAGAAGGGCGGCCATCTTCCGACACAAATCTGGAGATGGCCGGCCTTCTCCTAAAGCCAGCCAAATCGGTATAATCGAAAGCCGATTTTGGCCGGCTTCAACTGCTTTCCATCGCAGGGCCAGCCAAAGTTGAAGGGGGCGTGTCAGCAGGGTAGAGAAGGCGGGGCGGGGCGTGGATAAGAGCTGGCCGGCCTCGGCCAATAATGGAAAAAAGAAGGTCAGCCCTGACGAGCATTTGGCCAACTTTACTTGGTCTCTTTTTGTTCACGACCAAACCTCAAAAAAGGTGCCCAAACTGACCAGATGACCACCAGAGGGAATTGGGGATCATCTCCCCTTACTCCCCCAGTGGTCACCAACCCCCTCTCACCCCCCCAAAAAAATTAAAAAAACATCTTTTTGCCAGCCTCAAATGTCATACCCAGCTCCATCACTGTACTATGCAGGTCCCTGGAGCAGTTTTTAGTGGGTGCAGTGCACTTCAGGCAGGCGGACCCAGGCCCATCCCCCCTACCTGTTACACTTGTGCTGGTAAATGGGAGCCCTCCAAAACCCACCCGAAACCCACTGTACTCACATGTAGGTGTCCCCTACATCCCTAAGGGCTATGGTAGTGGTGTACAGTTGTGGGAGTGGGTTTTGGGGGGGGGCTCAGCACCCAAGGTAAGGGAGCTATGCACCTGGGATAATTTTGTGAACGTCACTGCAGTGCCCCCTAGGGTGCCCGGTTGGTGTTCTGGCATGTGAGGGGGACCAGTGCACTACGAATGCTGGCTCCTCCCATGACCAAATGGATTTGGCCGGGTTTGAGATGGACGCCATTAGTTTCCATTATCGGCAAAAACCGAGATTTGGCCAGTCCCAACCGTATTATCGAAACGAAAGATGGGCGGTCATCTTGTTTCAATAATACAGTTGGGTACGCCGCTTAATGGGGCCATCATTAGAGATGGCCGCCCTTATAGATGGCCAGCCCTGTTCGATTATGCCCCTCTATGGGCCTTTTACTAAGCTGCGTAGGCACCTACGCGTGCCCAACTTGCATCAATTTTGAGTTACCGCCCGGCTACCATATGACCCTTGCGGTAATTTCATTTTTGATGCATGTCCACTACACGCCCTGGAAAATATTTTTATTTTCTGGTGCGTGGGCAGTAATCGGCATTTTACGCATGTAGACCATTACCTCCCGGTTACCGCATGAGACCTTATCGCTAGGTCAATGGCTGCTGGTAAGGTCTCAGACCCAAAATGGATGCATGGCAATTTTCATTTTGCCGCACATCCATTTTTGTCAAAAATTTTTAAAAGGCATTTTTTTTACAGCTGCGCTAAAAAATGATTCTGGCACACCCAAAACACATGTCTACATTACCGTAGGCCATTTTCAGCGTGTCTTTGTAAAAGGGCCCCTCAGGTCCTCCCATGGAGTATCCCTAAGCACGACCTCTCAAAAGGACATCATGCATCATGGAATGCATACAGGCTGCACATACTATAGCAGGACCTGTTTATCCACTCCTACTCTAGCTAAGATAATTTTCAAGTATCATTCTGAACTCAGGTGCAACTTTCTTTAAATTGGGCTTCTTAAAATAACTCCTATTACTCTGTCTTATCTATCTAATGTTCCATCTTTGCTCATACTCTGTGCTATCTATTAAAATGTTTTATTGCATATTGTGTTGGCATTGTAATGTAGCATACTATAATATATCTTGTATTGTTATCTGAATAATTTTACTGCTGTAATTGTCGATTGCATATATTTGACTAATTCTTGCTATACACCACCTTGAGTGAATTCCTTCAAAAAGGCGGTAAATAAATCCTAATAAATAAATATGTGAGTACAGGCTTCCATATACTTTCTAAGTATACAGCTGACTCAGACATTCAGTGCTTGGATATGGCCTGGCGTGGTCTGGGTTAGATTCAATTCATGGCAGTCAGCCACATTAAATAATTTAGTACTGTAGGTGATATGAGCTTGCGGAGCTATTGTTAGAAATATGTAATTTATCCTTAAAATCGAGTGTGGTACCGGAAGATTGGAGGGTGGTCAATGTAACGCTGATTTTTTAAAAAAAGGTTCCAGAGGAGATCCGGGAAATTATAGACCGGTGAGTCTGACATCGGTGCCGGGCAAAATGGTAGAGACTATTATTAAGAACAAAATTACAGAGCATATTCAAAAGCATGGATTAATGAGACAAAGTCAACATGGATTTAGTGAAGGAAAATCTTGCCTCACCAATCTACTACATTTCTTTGAATGGGTGAACAAACATGTGGATAAAGGGGAGCCAGTTGATATTGTGTATCTGGATTTTCAGAAGGCGTTTGACAAAGTACCTCATGAAAGATTCCAGAGGAAATTGGAGAGTCATGGGATAGGAGGTAGTGTCCTATTGTGTATTAAAAACTGGTTAAGAGTAGGGTTAAATGGTCAGTATTCTCAATGGAGAAGGGTAGTTAGTGGGGTTCCCCAGGACTCTGTGCTGGGACCGATGCTTTTTAACATATTTATAAATGACCTAGAGATGGGAGTAACTAGTGAGGTAATTAAATTTGCTGATGACACAAAGTTATTCAAAGTCATTAAATCGCGGGAGTATTGTAAAAAATTACAAGAGGACCTTACGAGACTGGGAGACTGGGCATCTAAATGGCAGATGACATTTAATGTGAGCAAGTGCAAAGTGATGCATGTGGGAAAGAGGAACCCAAATTATAGCTACGTCATGCAAGGTTCCACGTTAGGAGTCACGGACCAAGAAAGGGATCTGGGTGTCGTCGTTGATGATACGTTGAAACCTTCTGCTCAGTGTGCTGCTGCGACTAAGAAAGCAAATAGAATGTTAGGTATTATTAGGAAAGGAATGGAAAATAAAAATGAGGATGTTATAATGCCTTTGTATCGCTCCATGGTGCAACCGCACCTCGAATATTGTGTTCAATTCTGGTCGCCGCATCTCAAAAAAGATATAGTGGAATTAGAAAAGGTGCAGAAAAGGGTGACGGAAATGATAAAGGGGATGGCACGACTTCCCTATGAGGAAAGGCTAAAGCGGCTAGGGCTCTTCAGCTTGGAGAAAAGGCGGCTGAGGGGAGATATGATAGAGGTCTATAAAATAATGAGTGGAGTTGAACGGGTAGATATGAAGCATCTGTTTACGCTTTCCAAAAATACTAGGACTAGGGGGCATGCGATGAAGCTACAATGTAGTAAATTTAAAACGAATTGGAGAAAATATTTCTTTACTCAATGTGTAATTAAACTCTGGAATTTGTTGCCAATAAATGTGGTAAAGGCGATTAGGTTAGCAGAGTTTTAAAAAGGTTTGGCCGGCTTCCTAAAGGAAACGTCCATAGACCGTTATTAAATGGACTTGGGGAAAATCCACTATTTCTGGGATAAGCAGTATAAAATGTTTTGTACATTTTTGGGATTTTGCCAGCTATTTGTGACCTGAATTGGCCACTGTTGGAAACAGGATGCTGGGCTCGATGGACCTTTGGTCTTTCCCAGTATGGCAATACTTACGTACTTATGTACTTATTTAGGATGCTTCTAGGCCAGGAGTAGGCAGCTCCCTTCTTCAAGTACTACAATCTGGTCTGGTTTTCAAGATATTCACACTGAATATGCATGAGATGTATTTGCATGCATTACCAACAATTAATCCAAAAAGAGGTTAAGAAAGTTTCTAGTTATAAGAACACAAAATCAAAACAACTCTCTTATATGAACCGCAAATTTACTTAATAATAATAATATACTATATTCCTGTGAAGCACAAAAGAATATATTCCTGAGAAAGGGAAAAAGCCTCTGTACCCCAATCTCCACCCAATCTATATTTTTTAAAGGTATTTACTTCTTTTTTGGATCCATGAGAAACGTGATCTTAAAAAAAAAAGGTAATCAATAGAAATAAAACAAAATAAAACATGGAAAAGAAAATAAGATGATGCATTCAGTGTAAAAAATGTGACGAAAGATGCTATATTGGAGAAACAAGCCAGATGCTAAAGACAAGATTTAATTTACATAGACATCATATAAAAAATGCCAGTGCCAGCCAGGATTCCACACCTGTGGGGCAGCACTTTACAAAACCAGAACACTGTACCAGTGATTTCATAGTAAGAATTCTGAAAGGTAACTTTAAAATAATACAGGAACGTAAGACCTTTGAAGTCAGAATGATTAAATATTTTGACACCCACCAGACAGGACTTAACAAAGATCTGGGTTTTCTAGCCCATTATGTTGTGTTGCTCTGTTTGTCACCCTCCTCTCACCTATCCACCCCCATCCTGTTAGACTGTCACTAAAATGCTTTGATGTTCCCATGCATATATCCTGGTCTCTCACCTATCCACTCCCATCCTATTACACTGTCACTGAAATGCTTTGATGTTTCACTTATATATGCTGTCATCTACCAACATTTGCTTATTTCCGATCTGACGAAGAAGGGCAACCTTCGAAAGCTAATTAATAAATGTATTAAGTTATGTCCAATAAAAAAGGTATCATCTTATTTTCTTTACCATGTTTTATTTTGTTTTATTTCTATTTACCTAGCAAAAATAGAAATGAGATAAGGGTTTTTTATGCCGATAAAGAAAATGTGACCCATGTTATTTCCTCCATACCCTATAAAAAGTATAGATTGGGTGGAGGCTGGGGTAAGAGGCTTTTTCCCTTTCGCAGGAATATAGTCTTTTGAACCACATGAATATAGTGTATTATTATTAAGTAAACTTGCAGTTCATACAAGAGAGTTTTTTTTTATTTTGCATGCATTACCTCCATTGTATGGAACTCTGATGCATGCAAGTTCTTTGAGGAGAACCTGAAAACCCGACCAGCTTGTGATATTCAAAGAGAAGAGCTATCAGCCCTTATTCTAAGCTTACACATGTCTAATAGTTCAGGGCTAGACAAAAAAAAATCATGTAACAGTGAGCATTTAAGGGTCATTTGTGGAGAAATGGTACACACATTTTTCTCCAATTGAGATGTACAACATTGACAGGATATTTGATAGGGAGAGAACATAAAATTTGTCATTCATTAGCTGTAACAAGCTGTCCTGCAAAAACACAGGCAATTGTATTGACTGCTGATTAAGAGTGGTATATCAAGTCTTAATAAACTTGAAACTTGACACCTAATGTTCTGGAAATGCACTGAAAAAATGGTATAACACCTGATAATAGATCGATATACCTGCTTTACATTTTTTTTCATTCTATAGACTTTTGAAACTGGAAGAAGAATGTGAAAAAGCTGCCTTCAATCTGTCAACAGACAGCCCCTATAAGTCTTATAGAAGCTGCTTAAGAAATGTAATTGAAAGTCTATGGAATCAATCATATGGTATGTATTATGGTACTAATGATGTTACAACACTGTTATGAGCTAGATGGGCTAAAGAGTTTCTCTCATGTTATGACTATGGGGAAAAAAGCTTAACGTAACAGACCATATGTGTTCTTATAACTCTTTTCAAGCAAATAGAAGTATGCATGCAAATGGTATACTATGGAGAGGGGCTAATATTACAAAAGGGTACCTATGAAAAAAGTCCAGAAATGCACCTGTCTTTTTAAGGCTTCACAGATTTCTATGTTGCCTTCATAAAATATGCTCCATACATTCTCACACCTTCTCCAGAGATATTAATGCTTGCACTATATGAGGCTTCTTTTTCTTTTTGTAGCGGCTGCTGCTGCTCAACAGAAGCAGCAGCAGTGGTCGGACAGCGTTACCAGTGGCAGCTGCTGGTGGCGAGGGGGTTTGATGCGTGGGGGGGGAGGGGAGGGTCGCTGGACATGAGTGGCTGGAGGGGGGATGGAGGGAGGAGGAGGGGAGGGTCGCTGGGGAGAGTCGCTGGACATGGGTGGCTGGAGGGGGGGCAGGGGGAGAGGAGGGTCGCTGGACATGGATGGTTGGAGGGGGGCAGGGGAGGGGTGGGGAAGGGGGCCCTGCAAGAGGGGGGGCACACACTCACTGTCTCTCACATACACTCTCTCTGACACACTCTCTGTCTGTCACACTCTATCTTTCTGTCACACACACACAGTCTCACACTCATAGACACTCTGTCTCTCACACAAACACACACAAACTCTGTCTCTCTCTCTCTCTCTCTCTCTCTCTCTCATTCTCTCTCTGATACACACACTCCATCTCTCACACACACTCTCTCTCAAACATACACACTCCGAGGAAAACCTTGCTAGCGCCCATTTCATTTCTGTCAGAAACAGTCCTTTTTTACTAGTATTTGCATAAGTAGTCACTTATCTGAGTAAGTAGCTAGAATACCATCATTTATGTGCATTCATGCCACCTAAAACCAGGCAGTTCCTTTAAGTGTACGTGCAGATAGAGCATATAGGGGCCCTTTTATAAAGGTGTGTTAGGCTCTATGCGCAGTCAGTGCACGCCAAAATGAGACTGCCGCCAAGCTACCATGCCCCCCTAGTGGTAATTTCAGTGCCCGTAATGCCTGGACGATTTATTTATTTCCTCCCACATGCAGCATTTTCAGCGGTAATCGGCAGTTGACACGTGCCGACCGGTCTCCACGCCTGTAGCATGTGAGCCCTTAGTGCTAGATCAGTGGGTGGCATTAAGGGCTCAGGCCGGTTTTAGGAGTGCTCTGGATTCAGTTTTACTGCATGCCTTTTCCAGTCCCATTAAAAAAAGCTCTTATTTCCAGACACAGTAAAAACTGGCCCAGTGTGCGTCTAATACACGCTTCCACACTACAGCAGGTCTCCTTTTGCCGCGGCTTAGTAAAAGGGCCCCATAGTCAGTGAGAGCGCTCAGCAAAGTACTGTGTGTTAACAAGAATGCACAGTCCACACCCATTCCATCTCCATAGCCTGGCCATTTCCTGCCCCAAAACATAGAATGCAGTTAGGGCTAGATTTATTTATTTATTTATTTGTTACATTTATATCCCACATTTTCCCACCTATTTGTAGGCTTACTGTGACTTACATAGCACCGGAGAGGCATTTGGAGACTCTGGTGTAAACAAATACAAAGTGATGTTGTGGTAAGATAAAGTTCATGTGGCACAGCCACATTAGGGCATCGTACAATGGAAGAGTTGTGTTATGTCCATTACGTTCATTAGTTTTGTTGTGTTGCAGAGATCAGGCATTTATGTTGGATCGGTAGGGTGTGCCTTTTTAAACAGGTTAGTTTTTAGTGTTTCCGGAAGTTTAGGTGGTCATTCGTAGTTTTCAAGGCTTTGGGTAATCTGTTCCACAGTTGTGTGCTTATGTAGGAAAAACTGGATGTGTAAGTTGATTTGTATTTGAGTCTTTTGCAGCTTGGGTAGTACAGATTAGGTACAAATATTGCTTTTAGTTTCAAATTATGCAAATTTAAGAGGAGTAGGATTCTTTAAGAAATATTTTTTGTTTTAAACGAAGAAAGAAAAGCTTAGCCAAGAATAAAGAAAGCCCAGTCCTTCTGTGACATATAGGGTGCAAATAAGCATAAAATTAACTAGATTCTATATATGGCACCAAAACAATCAGCACCAAAAAAGTGCTATTCTATAAGCTGCACTTAAAGTTAGGTGCAGTTTATAGACCAGCGCTTACACCCGGGAACAGCAACTAAATGTAGGCACGGCGATTTGCACCAACTGAAACACAGTGCAAATGTACATACATAAATTAGGCATGTATCCCCATTATTCTATAACAACACATGTTAATTTTAGGAACACCCCCATTGCACCCATGACCCTCCCATTTCTGCGTCCCCTTTTTCAGATCATGAGTAAATGCTAATTAAATCTAATTAGTGCTAAAAATTACTTGTATGGAGCTAATTAGCTCATTATCGAATTAAATTGCGGGTGCAAATTGGGTTCATGTCCAAATTTGCACGTGCAATTTTGGTGGACTTTTATAGAATTAGGGGGCTAGGATTAGATTCTATATATCATGCCTAAAAAAATCAGCACTAAAAAAAATACATCTAGGCATATTCTATAAAGTACGCCTAATTTAGGCGTACTTTTTAGAACATGCCTAAATTTCTGGGTGGTTTATAGATTATGCCAAATGCTCGTCTGCATGATTAAATTTAGTTGAGTGCAGTTACACCAAGTAAAACTTGGAATAAATACTGTTGCCTAAATTAGGTGCAGACTGGGTGTGTTCTATAAGAACACTCATAGATTTTAGAAATGCCCATGACCTGTCAATTCCACATCTATGGCCATGCCCCCTTTACAACCACATGACTTAGAATTTACGTACATCACGTTACAGAATACGCATAGACAGTTTTGTGTGTAAATTCTAATTAAAGCCAATTAGTGTCAATAATTGCTTGTTAATTGGCAGTTATCAGCACTGATTGGCTTGTTAACAGATTTGCCCACACAACATAGGTCGCGCTATAGGGTTATAGTGTGTGAATTAGCGTATGCTATCATGCCAGTGTGGTCACAGTTAATGTGGTTGTGCAATCATGAATTCACGTACTGCTTAGCACAATTCAATAAAAGAGCCCCCTTATTAAATTGTGCTTTTCTTTTACCTCACGTATGCTGTATCATTTTTTCATGGGTGACAGAGTGCAAGGCATTTCTCATTCACATCACTTTCCAAAAAAGATCATTTTCCTGCACTCCATGCCAAAATATTCATTAGTAAAGGACACCATAACATGGTAAGCACATCTTTTGCCTTGATGCAATTAACTAGATGGAGTGTCTTATGGATTTTTAGGATCCATCAGCAGTCTAAAAACTGTGGAAGTTTCAATTAACTGAAAGTTAAAATAGGTTTTTTCCCCCCCAAAATGGCTATATTTACTGAGGTAAATTATGCCATTACTTGAGATACAATGTCTGATGGGTGAGGAATGTAATTGGAAGCTAATGTAATTAATGCATTAATGGCCCTGCAGCAGTGTTGAAGTTCTTTATCAAATACAGGTCGATAAGTGGCAGTAAATGTCAGCATCTAGAGAGGAATATTGTTATAGGAAACCAAAACATGGTATTTTCAGGTTCTGATAGCCTTAAGAAGTGTGAGGTGGCGGCCTTCTTTTGGGAAAATGAATGAGATTACTGATACAGGAGTGAAATTTTGTATACATTTTCATGTAAATTGAAATGACATATTAGATAGTGCATAAAGAGTTAGCATTATCTTATATCTGTTATTGCTATCTCTTACCAACTTTGGAATTAGCACTGATTAAAGTTTTGTGCCATGTCTTAGCTTTGGGGGTTGATATTCAGCATGGTTTTAAGCAGGCAGGAGTGGGAAGGTGATAGAACTAGAGGACATGAATTGAGGTTGAAGGGGGACAGACTCTGGAGTAATGTCAGGAAGTATTTTTTCACGGAAAGGGTGGTAGATACATGGAATGCCCTCCCGCGGGAGGTGGAGGAGATGAAAACAGTAATGGAATTCAAACATGCGTGGGATAAACACAAAAGAATTCTGTTTAGAAGGAATGGATCCACTGAATCTTAGCGGAGATTTGGTTGCAACACCGGTAATTTGGAAGCAAAACCAGTGCTGGGCAGACTGGGCAGACTTCTACGGTCTATGCCCTGATCGTGACTGAATAGATAGGGAAGAGCTGGAGTGTAAATTTGAAGGGGCTTTGACATTAGCTTCAGAACTTTTAGTACAAGAACAGTGCTGGGCAGACTTCTACGGTTTGTGCCCTGAGAACAGCAAGGACAAATCAAACTCAGGAATATATATAAAGTATCACATACCATGTAAAATGAGTTTAACTTGTTGGGCAGACTGGATGGACCATTCAAATCTTTATCTGCCATCATTTACTCACGTTACTCAGCATCCTGACTGCAAATATTCAGCAGCACTTAACCAATCAATGTCACTGGTGCGGAGTGGCTGCCACAGCACTGTCCAGTTAGTGCCAGGGTGGGCTGTGGGCAGATTTGGGGAGCAGCCAGCAGTTATGTGAGCACTGACTGTATTCAGTGCCAGTGCCTATATATCTAAGCAGGCAGATAAGACTGCACAAAAGTCAGTCTGTCTTTTCCCACTTTGCTTTTGCTGGCACTGAATCAGCCAGCACTTGAATAACTTCTGGTGTCAGTGGCTGACCCCAGATTATGTGTACATGCATTTGGATGATCCATGCCACCACGGATTTGCTGTCAAAACCAATGCTGGCTGCTGGGTTTTTTTTTTAGCATTCTAATTTATATTGGATCCTTGGCCGGCACCAGTGTTTGCTGTTCCTCTCTCATTATCTTGCTTCCTTTGGTCCTCAGCTTGGATTCCTGAAGAAGACATAGGCTGAAACATGGCCGTGTTGAGTCCACGTTCCAATGGATGCCTGTTACTCTCAATCTGTTGTGTTGTTTTCAAGTAAACGCTGTTGTACTATACATAATACTTGTGTTGCATATCTTGGTTCATTGCACTGGTCCTTCCCACTCTTTCGTTTGCCCTTGTTCTGACTTGTGGGATTGCTTGGTTTTTCCTTTGCTGTTGGACCTTCACGGATATTAATGACAGTGTCCAGACATGGCCCAGCATTGAATATCTGGGCTTAATTCTGCCCACGGCTGTCAGCAGCTTTGAAACCACTGCCACCACGGCTGAATGTTGAATGGTTTGTTTACTGTTGCTATAAGATGTCATCTTACTAGGCTCAGTCCTATCCCTGCATGCAAAAGAAGTGACCGAATCAAAGAGGCACATGTGTCTTGCAGCAATATAAAGGAAGGACCAGAGCAGACACTATCAAAGAACGAAACAGCAGCTTCTGTGCTACCTGCCGCTGCGGAAGTGTTGAAGTCATCTTGGATGCTCAGTTTACTACAGGGCAAAGCATAGTGTGTCCCTGGCTAGCTGTATTAGTTTTTACCCCTGATGCAGCACTATTGGCGAAACGTGGCCACGTTGGGTTTGTTTTAATAAAGATTCTTTGGACTTGATAGTGTCTGCTCTGGTCCTTCCCCCTTGCAAAAGAAAGTTGGCACATATTATTTAAAAAGAATATAATTATATACAGTTATTTCAATAATTTCTGCCTGCATAAAACTGTAATAATTTTCAAAAACAATGGATTCAACCCCTTATGCAAAGTGAATGTGATTGGTAGTAAAGGTTTCTTATGGCCTACTGGGACCTTATTATCAGGCTTACCTATTTTACCCCACGAAACAGATTGCCACAATACATATTACTATAATTCATGTATTGCTTTATGGATAGAAAAGGTATCACCTGAGCCAGAGCAGGATCTAGTCTAAAAACCTATCAGGGTCAGTTTGGTTTTGTGATCGCTTTGATTGAATAATTTCTCTATCTGCTTAAATTCACTGTATGGTAAATTTATTGCCATTCTTAATCAAAATTTGTTAAAAAAATCTATCAGGGTTTATGCAGATTTTGCCCAGGTATGCAAGATGCTGACTCAACTTTATGTAATATAAGATGCATAGCAACATAGTAATGTAGTGAATGTACTGGACAGAGGGACTATTGTCTGTGTTTTCTGTCCAGTACATCTGCCTATCTTACTCTGCCTCTGGAATTGTCTTTACTTGCCTTAGTACTCCTGTACACTAGGAGTTGCCCCAGAATCAGCCTTGTCCAGGGCCGGTCCTTAGCAAGTGCGGGGCCCTGTGCAGACCAATTTGATGGGGCCCCACCCTAGCCCCGCCCCCTCCCTAGCTCCAAGGCCAGCCACCCCCTCCCTCCAAGCTACCAGACCGCTCCCTCCGAGCTCCAAGGCCCCCAGCTCCGGGCCTCCCTCCCTCCCAGCTCCAAGGCCCCCCTCCCTCCCTCCCAGTCATTTTTTAACATCCCCCTCCAAAATCCAGTACTAGTATGCCGAGAATACAAAACACTCAGGACCTATAGAGCAATTCTACCATACCATAAGCAGTCATTTCTACTAATCACACAAAGAAAAGGAAAACATCTTAAAACACTACAGTGAGCACTAGAGCATCAATTCACCTATTGTAAAATGAAACCAGACAGAATAGTACAGATCGTCGTCGATCCTGCACAGTCAATGCCAAGTGAAAGCCATGTCTTTTTCACAAACACAGATACACCCTAATCCACTATAGAATAAGTAGTAATATTAAAACTTTCTATTTAGACAAAAATTAAACTGAACCCCCAAGATGCCAGACTCTGCATACAATGCAACACCACAGAAACAGAAAATGTCCCCTAGTACTGTGCAAAATATAAAGACAGCAGATGTAAATTTGAAAAACAACCTAACAAATACCAATCACCACTTTACAAATTAACAAATAGAAATAAAACAAATATAGAAAATAAAATAATACCATTTTATTGGACTAATAGATTTAGCTTTCAGAGACCAAAATATCCTTCCTCAGGTCAATATAGTATAGTACTGTTACAGTATCCTATCCTGACCTGAGGAAGGGGGTTTTGTTCTCCGAAAGTTAGACAAAATGTATTAAAAATGTATTAAAATTAGTCCAATCAAAAGATTACCTTGTTTACATGTTCTATATTATAAACATTTATTAACACATCTACAATACTACTTTATCCTAAAGCAAAAAAATAAAAATATATATTTTATTTAGTTTGTTGTCTCAGGTTTCTCCTTTCCTCATCTTCTTTTCACTGTCTTCCTTCCATCCAGCATCTGTCTTTGGTCTCTCTCTGCCATCCAGTGTCTGCCCTCTCTGCTGTCCCCTCCATCCAATGTCTGCCCTCTCTTCCTGCTTCTTCCATCCACAGCTTCCCTCTATCTCTGCCCCTTCCATGATCCATCCACCATCTGCCCCTGTCTGCCCTCTCTCTCCCCCCCCATCCATTCACTGTCTGCCCTTTCTATCCCTTCCATCCACTGTCTGCCCTCTCTCTCTCTCTGCCCCTTCAATCCACCATTTGCCCTCCCTCTGCCATCCATTCAGGGTTTGCCCTCCCTCTCGTTCCCTTATCCAGGATCTGCCTCTCTCTCCGCCCCTTTTTTTCAGCCCCCAGTTCCAGCCCCACTATCCCACCAGTCCTCCATTTAAGCCCCAGCCCTTTTCTCCCACCAGTCCTGAGCTTCAGCCCCCCAGCCACTTCTCCCTGTCCTCTTTTCAGCCCTCAGTCCCCAGTTTCAGCCTCCCGTCCCAGTACTAGCCCCCTTATCCCACCTACCCTCCTTTTCAGCCCCCCGTTCCAGCCCCCTTCATCCACATGCCTTGTATTAGGGACCCCTTTTCAGAACCATTCTCCCACCTGACCCACGCATGCCCCATTTTCCCACCAGCCCCAGGTCCCATATGGCCCCTTCTCAGACCCCAGTGACAGTCCCCTTCTCCCATCCAAGAACCCAGTCCCCTCCCCACCCATCCCTCTCTCCCATCCAAGAACCCCAGTCCCCTCCCCACCGTCCCCTTCACCATCCAAGAACCCCCTCCCCGCCCCTTCTCCCATCCGTGATCCCCTCCCCAACCCCAGTCCCCTTCAACCATCCAAGAACCCCCTCCCCACCCCTTCTCCCAACCGTGAATACCCCTCCCACCTCAGTCCCCTTATCCCATTCAAGAACCCCAGTCCCCTCCCCACCTGTCCTCTTCTCCCATCCATGACCCCCTCCCCAACCCCAGTCCCCTTCAACCTTCCAAGAACCCCCTCCCCACCCCTTCTCCCATTCGTGAATACCCCTCCCAACCTCAGTCCCCTTATCCCATTCAGAACCCCAGTCCCCTCCCCACCTGTCCTCTTCTCCCATCCATGACCCCCTCCCCACCCCAGTCCCCTTCAACCATCCAAGAACCCCTCCCCACCCCTTCTCCCATCCGTGAATACCCCTCCCACCTGTCCCCTTATCCCATTCAAGAACCCCAGTCCCCTCCCCACCTGTCCTCTTCTCCCATCCGTGACCCCCTCCCCAACCCCAGTTCCCTTCAACCATCCAATAACCCCCTCCCCACCCCTTCTCCCATCCGTGAATACCCCTCCCACCTCAGTCCCCTTATCCCATTCAAGAACCCCAGTCCCCTCCCCACCCGTCCCCACCCGTCCCCTTCAACCATCCAAGAACCCCCTCCCCACCCCCTTCTCCCATCCGTGAACCCCCTCTCACCCCCACATTTGAGAACCCCCACCCTACCCTTCCCCCACCTGAGAACCCCCACCCCCACCCTTCTCCCATCTGAGTCCCTCCCCCCCCGGACCCACCTACCAGCTGAGCTCCATTCTGCCGCCCACCACCCTCACTGCCTTTAAAAAAACAATTTGGAAGCGCCGAAGACAGTGACAGGCAGCGCCTCGCGTCTGCCCGCCCTGCTACTAAAATCTGTTCGACGTCATTCGGGCCTTCCCCACATTGAGTCCCGCCCACCCTCGCGGTAATTGGAAGTTACCTCAGAGGAGGGCGGGACTCAATGTGGGAAGGCCCAATGACGTCGAACAGATTTTAGTAGCAGGGCGGGCAGACGCGAGGCGCTGCCTGTCACTGTCTTCAGCACTTCCAAATTGCGTTTTTAAAGGCAGGAGTGACAGGAGAGCAGCAACTCGGAGCACCCCCCCACCCGCTGACATCTGGGGGGGCGGACCGCCCCACCACGCCGCCATCACGCATCAGATTCATTGGGAGGGAGGGAGGATGGAAGGACGGACTGGAGCTCGGGCGGGGCGACCTGAGGCACGCGCGGGGCCCCACTGAGCGCGGGGCCCTATGCGGCCGCCTTGGTTGCCTCGCCTTAAGACCGGCCCTGGCCTTGTCCACCTACAGAAGGTTGCTCCTTGCCCTTTTCTGCCACTAGCTGGAGTGTAACCAAGCTTTCCTGCCACTAAGCAACTTGTCCTTTCCGTTGACTTGCTAGCAAGCTGATTCCAATATTTTAAAGTTCCATTGAGTTGTACATGATAAAATATAAAGCGCATAGATTTACAAAGATTTGCTCATTATTGCAAAATTTTCTTTTGTAGAATATCTGCAGGACATGGGTCAGATGATTCAGTCTTCTGTTGCACAAAAGAGAACATTCAGCAACAGCTCTTTGGCTCCAGAATTTCTCTATCTGAAGGTAAGCGACTGAAATCCAGACTAAAATAAAACATGGAACTCAGTAGCTGCAAGTAGCATTTGAAGTTGAAGTTTTCTAACTGATATAACAGAAGCAGGATCAACTCTCCCCTCTCCCCCATTCCTCCAATCATGCTACTTGGTCAACCACATAGAGAGCAGAAGCCAAGTATGTGTTGGAGAAATGGTCACAATCTGAGATAAGGAATCTAATTGGATGCTTGGCACTTCTCTACTCAAATCCCACTTTCACTTCTTCTAGGGGTGGGGGGGGGGGGGGGTGCCATCAAGGCCTGCTGATCCATAGATCTATTGAGCCCAGTACCCTCCACAAGTAGCAAGACCCCATTGAACCAAATCAGGGGGGTATATGAATATACCACATTTGTGCATGATAGCCAACTTTAAGTGTATGTATGCACATGTATTCCCTTTATGAAATGGAAAAGACACATCTAGAGTTTTGACCCACAGAGGACATGCCCCCAACACATCTCCTTGCAATTCTTACATGTTATGGGCATCCATTTGTAAACTGAACCCTTTCTAAAATTATCATTTATACATGGGTGCCATTTCCGTGTTTAAATGTCAGAATTTCTGCATGGAAATTCTGAATAAGGCTTCTAAAATATCCCCTCCATGTACATTTCATTGACTGACTAACATGGTAATAGGGTTTAAAAGCTGGAATTGTCATGGTTCATTTTCAAGTCATTTTCATGAATCACTTTTTATTCAGGTAAAATGGCTTGACAGAAACATCTCTTCTCTGCCTAAGTATATGCTGGTTTTCAAAGTGTATATTTTTAACTGATTTAAAATAAGGCATTTCCAGGGGCCTTTATTGATCAGGGGAGAAAACGTATATAAACCTTCAAATTTTGTACAGGTCGCCCAAAGTTAAATGCACAATTTTGGGCAAGGATTGCATATATGCATGTAAAGTAATTGGCTAAACTGGTGATCATAATTGACCTTAACAAGTGCTAATTAACACTAGTGATTGGCTATGCATGTATCTGCTCTGCACCTCTATTCTATAACTTGCACACTTAATTATCTTGCATGCTACTTCAAAGGGAGTGTGGCCAAGGGAGGGACAAGGGCAGGTCATGAGTGATCCCAGAAATTAGGCATTGAGTTATAGAATACTTCCATTTCCTCATCTAACTGACAGTAGTTTACATTAGCCTTTGGCAGGCTTAAATGCTCGCACCTAAAGTTAGGAGCAAAAATGACTTAAGCTAATATTCTATAAAGACAGTTCCACATGGAACTGCCTTTATAGAATTCATGCTTAGCATGCATCATTCCAGTGCCTAACTTTATAAGCCCTATACAAATTCCCCCAAAATGCTTTGCTTCTGCTTGGCAGCCCCTCACAGCTAGGCCAAAAATGTGTTAGCTATTTTAGCATGTATATTTAGCAGCTATTAATTTTCAAAAGAGAACAACAAGGTAGTTTTCTTGTGAAAATAAGTTGCAATGTATGTACTTTAAAAGTACCCATGTACATTGTGAATAATGCAAGCTATGCAAAATTGCCTTCATGAGAGGTGGTTTTATAACTGGATTCCTACTGGAGTTTTACTAGATTTCTTTTCTTTATATGCTAGTCTGCCATCCTCCAACACTTCCAGTTCCTCTTCACCCATGGGTTCAGGGTAACTGGTTACTTTATACCTCCATGGGTTCAGGTTTCCCCTTGTCCTCAGCACTCACCATCAGTTTAAAGTGAATGGGTGAAATATAGCTTTGTCCTTTTTCTATGGGGGGGGGGGGGGTAACCTGGTGTAGACCCAAGGGAATAGGTAAACCACTTCCCTAACCTCTTAGGTGTGTGATCTCCCACTCCTAGGGACATGTCGACTAAATGGAACTTTGTCCCTATCCCATGTCTGTCCCATTGGAAGGTCCTCCCTTCCAGAGTTTGACTTCTTTCTTTAGGTATATTTCCTCCTTCCTAGTTGTGCTTCCTTATCACATACCCTGGCCCTTAAGTTACTAGTACCTTTTCTATTCCCAGCAATCCCATCTGTTTACATTGTTTTTACCCACACTGCGTGGAATCTAAAAACCATAGGATTGCAAGTTTTGCTTGATTTGTCTTTATTTGAAATTTCATGAAAATGTTTTTTCAGTTTTTCTGTACAAGTTTTGCTTGATTTGTCTTTATTTGAAACTTCATTAATTTTTTTAATTAAAAAAATGTTATCAGCAGGGGGCGGGGCTAGGTAAAATGGGGACAGGGGTCCCACTGAACTGGTTTGCACAGGGCCCCACAATTGCTAACAATGACCCTGAATTTGGGCACGCAAATCTGGGTGCCATATATAGAATCCAGGGGAGAATTGCATAAAGGAAGGTGCACTCTTTCCATGCACTTAGCTTTTATGCACATAAGCAGTTGTGCAATTTTATAAAAGCACTTTTCTGTGTGCAAAATGGGCTTTACACAGAAAAAAGACTTTTTACAATTTTCCTCTTAGTGGGAGTTAATGGTATGCCTTTGAGATTTCCAGTAACCTTTGAACTGTTATGCCCAGATTTTAATTTGATAAATATTATTCTTGTTTTCAGACATTGGAATTACAAAACTTAACAACCACTTATGCCTTGGTGCATCCCAGCAAGTTTGCCAACTCACCTGTCAGTACATTCTATTAGCCTTTGATGTGGCTGAGCTTAGCATTAATACACCATAGCCAGTAATGCAGGTGCAGTCAGAGACATCAGGGAAGCATCTTTTATCCACACAAAAAGAAGCAGAAAATTCAATAGTGACAACTTGTTAAAAGTCTTCATGAATTCTTTTGGGAGACCTAGCTACAGATGGCCTAAATATAAACGGGTAATCATTTTTTGTGTCTTGTTCTGTTGTATTGCATAACAGGTTGCTTGTGTTTCTAAACAATATCCCCCTTATTCTGTAAAAGTCGCCCAATTTACACGTGCAATTTAATTGATTTGCAAGCTAATTAGCACCAATAGTTGGCTTTTTAACAAGCAATTATTGGCACTAATTAGATTTAATCCAAACCTAAAATTTACATGTGATCTGAGAAAGGAGGCACGGAAATGGGAGGGTCATGGGAATAATGGGGGTGTTCCTAAAATGAACACACGTTGTAATAGAATAACAGGGATACACGCCTAATATAGGTGCTTACATTTGCACCGTGTTTCAGTTGGTGCAAATGACTGAGCCTAATATTAGGTATGATTCCTGGGCATAAGTGCTATTCTATAAACTGCGCCTAACTTTAAGCTCAGCTTATAGAATAGCGCTTTTTTTGTGCCGATTTTTGTGGCGCAATATATAGAATCTAGCCCTATAGGCATAAAATACAGAATAAAGGTTAGCATAGTTAAAAGGCACAGAGATTATCAACTTTCATTTAGAACAATTTGGCAGTAACTGAAAATTATCATCACCCAATGGTTGTCCCATTGCCAGCTCTGTGATGGGTGGTAAATACCTCTAGCTGATCCAAATTTGTGCAAAAAAAACATCTAATTTAAACTAAAACTTGACATTTCTTTAAGAGACTACTTTTCCTAATTGGAGTGATTAACAGTATAGCTTTATCCATGGTTTGAGACCACACCTATAAAAGATCCATATTTCAATGGTTTCAGTGATACATCCAGTATGCATCCTCACCAAACAAAGTGCTTCTGACATTTTCATGAGGCTTTCAAGTGCCTAAAACCAACTGTCATCTGACAAGTGAGGCTCTTACTATTGGAAGGAAAAGGCACCATGGACTAGATTTACTAAAAAGCATTAACATGTTAGTGCATTCTAATGCAGTTAGGGGGTCTTTACTAAAGCTTAGCTCGAGTTGTCTGCAGCAGTGCCATAGGAATAAAATGGGCCCTGCTGCAGATAACTGAGCTAAGCTTTAGTAAAAGACTCACTTAATGCACATTATTAGTAAACTAGCCGTTAAGCCCGTTAAAACGGGCGAGATTTGTGTTTTGCAAAATGTAATAATTCTCACCTCCATCCATCCATGTCCAGCAAACCTCCTCTCTCCCCTGCCCTCCCCCCCATGTCCATCAGCCCTCCTGTATCCCCTGGCCTCCCCCGTCCACCAACCATCCTCTCTCCCCTGCCTTCCCCCCATATCCAGCAACCTTCCTCTTTCCCTTGGCCTCCCCCCCCGTCCACCAACCCTGCTCTCTCCCATGCTCTCCCCTCATGTCCAGCAACCCTCCTCTCTCCCCTGCCCTTCCCCCATGTCCAGCAACCTTCCTGTCTCCCCTGCCCTGCCCTCCCTTCCTTCGATCCATGTCCAGCAACCCTGCTCTCTCCCCTGCCCTCCCCGCCCCCATGTCCAGCAGCCCTCCTGTCTCCCCTGGCCTCACCCCATCTACTGACCCTCCTCTCTCCCCTGCCCTCCCCCCCATATCCAGCACCCTCCTCTTTCCCTTGGCCTCCCCCCGTCCACCAACCCTGCTCTCTCCCCTGCCCTCCCCCCATATCCAGCAACCCTCCTCTTTCCCTTGGCCTCCCCCCCCACCCAGCTTTCTCCCTGCCCTCCCTCCATGTCCAGCAACCCTCCTCTCTCCCCCCTGCCCTCCCCCCATGTCCAGCTACCCTCCTCATCGCCGCTCCCTCCCCCCTCTGTGCCGGGCCCCCTGCACTGACATGAGAGCGCCTCTCACCTCAGTGTGAAAGCACTGCAGGCAGCAGCAGATCGCTCTGCTGCTGCCTGCAGCGCTTCCACACAGAGGTGAGAGGCACTGTCATGTCAGTGCAGGAGGCCCGATACGGAGGGGGGCAGCGGCGGTGACGACATCGGGATGGGGGGTGGAGGTTGGTGCGCCGGCGATGTTCCTTCATCTCCAGGCTCCAGCGGCAGTGTCCGTTTCCCTCTCTTTTCCACCCTCTGACGTCATCACATCTTGACGCGAGGGCAGGACAGAGAGAGAAGTCTCTACTGCGCATTTGCGGGACAGTCGGTCACTTGTCATTTATATGTTTGATAGGTCCCTCTGTATCAAGGAGGTTTGATGAACAGGAGATGCAGGAGCGTGCTTGGCCCATTATCTGGCCTGAATCCAGTAGGCTGAGCTTGTCACCCTATCAATTATATTGTTTTGGGTGTACCAAGATGGCAGCAGCTGCATTGGGGAGAATGAAATCCTCCTTGGGTGGACCAGCTTCAGCTTTGTGATGTCACGCCATCTCCTGTTCATCAAACCTCTTTGCTCTGTATAAAACAGAAAATCTCTCTATATAAAAGGCAACCCCAACGTTTCTGAAGCCTCCACGGAAGTTGAGGCGCCCGAGATATCTGGTGGCCCTGGAGTGTCCTGCACCGCCCTCGCGTCAAAACGTCATGACGTCGAGGGCGGAGCTATAACACTCGGAGAGCCGAAACGCGAGGCGAACGGTGAACCCCAAACAACGCAAGTAGCTCGGAGGGAGGGTCTGCACCGCCCTCACGTCAAAACGTCATGACGTCGAGGGCGGAGCTATAACACTCGGAGGGCTGAAACGCGAAGCAAACGCCAACCCCAAACAGGCAAGTAGCTCGGAGGGACGGAGGGAGGGGCCCCTTGCTAGCGCCAGTTTCATGCGCTCAGAAATGGGCATTTTTCTAGTGTGGTAAATAACACCTGGTCAGCAGATTTGAAGTCACTGACAAGCTGTCGGCTGAATTAAGCTTTGATATTCAATTCCAGATCTGTCCAGATTCTGGCACAGAATATCCAGGTAAGTGCCTGGTTAGCTTATCAGACCATGTTAGGAAAGCCTTTTTATGTGCTTACTTAACCAGTTAAAGGGTTGATCATCACTGCTAACACATTGCCACCGCAGTGGTCACAGGCAATATTCAGCGGCACTACTCTCTTAAGTGCTGCTGAATATGGCAGATGGCCAGCTCAGCAGAGTTTAATGGGCAGGAGCCTCTCCTGCTCAGTTAAAGCCTTTTGAATATCAGGTCCAGTAGCACTTTTTAGTAAATCTAGTCCTATGGCAGGATGATACAGAGAAAGTTTATACAACTACTGCTTATACTGTATCTGGCCAGATAAATGCATAACTAGTTCACGTCTGCTATGTTACACTTAGTAAATTGATTGGAATCTTTTGTAAAGGATGTTGAAATCTACTGTTCTTGTTTTATATTTTCTATTAAAGTATTATATTTATATTGTAATTTGCTTCAGGATTATTATTTGAAGGCAGAATATCAAATTGACATTAAAGTAAAAAGAAAATCTACAATTCAATTTCTTTTTCTTGTTTTATGTATATTTCAGGTTTCCTGAAGCATTCCCATTTGAATCTATTCAGAATATTACTAATTATCTCTCTTCCCCGCCTATCATGAAAACATATCAGCCATGGATTATCAAGGTTTCATTTTCTTCTTTCTCATTTACTTGTGTTTTTGCGAAAGCTTTTGAAGCATATCTTTGGGCGGCATGACGAAACATAAAGGGGTCAATATTCAAAATGGTTTAACTGGGCAGGAGAGGCTGGCAGTCTACAAATACTACTACTACTATTACTTATCATTTCGTAGTGCGCTATAGACATACACAGCATTTTATACTACACATGTAAAAAACAGTCCCCTGCTCAACAGAGCTTACAAACAGGACAAATAAGGGATAGGATAAGGAGGGCCGAGGGCGGAGTTAGGGGGAGCAGCAACTTAGTTGGTTACGTGATATTCAGTCTGCTAATGGCTAAGTAAGTGCCATAAGTTAACTGGTCACCAGTCTGGAACATCCAGTCAGTGCTCAGTTAATTTCTAAGTCAGTGTGACATACTCAGATATCAAATTGTGCATTGCCCCAGCATTGATACCTGGGGTCAGGTCAGCCTGCAGCTGGAAGCGGCTTATAAGCTGCTTAATGCTGTGGGCTATTATCCCATAATCTATATGTGTGTAAGCCAATATTCTGCAGTTATATGCATGCCCATATATAGGCATAAACAATAGAGGCAACTGCTTTTGGCACCAAGTCTGATAGGTTCCAGAGTATTGCTAGTGCAACCATGTCTCAATCCAGTCCGACACCAGAGCAATGGCAGCAACAGAAAATATGTTTAAGGTTCAATATAAGGCCTTCAAACCCTTGCACTCTAGATTGGCCATATGATGCTCTGCCCCTTCTTCTCTTATGTGTGAGAGGAAGGAGTGGAGCATAGTAAGGCCATTCCAGAGTATGAGGGTTAGTAGGCTCTGTGCTGAGCCTTTGAAATATAATTATTGTTCATTCTCCATGGCTGCTCTGAGGAGAAGGTAAGAGAGGATACTGGGAGAGGGCAGGATGGTGGTGGTGGGGAAATGGGGGTGAATAGAGCTCCTATTTCCTTCCTGGAGCTTAGTTTAGAAAACACCATTTGTGTTTCAATAAACCAGCACTTAAAGGTTAATCTTGCATAAACGTTGGGATACAATCAATCAAAATTGAATAATGTGCAAATGATAAATTGGTGGGGCCTGGATGTCTTTTGGGTGGGACTAGGGCAGAACTAAAAATTAACATTTATTCCGCATTTCAGAAGGAGAACGAATGGCTTTTTTCTGCCTATCAACTGAAACATCAGCCAATAAAAACTAGTTAACAGCATGGTTTTTTTTTATCAGGACATATGAGATTAAGAATTAACACCTGAGTGACAGGGATGAATGGTAATGGGAAATATGTAAATTTGAGATATGGCATTATTATTTTAATGATAACTTGCTTTGGGCTTATTTGATAAGGTGTGATACAGTTTATAGTTTAATAAAACTTGCTATACTGCCTAAGCTAATTTGCAGATCTAAACGGTTTTACAAAACTAAAATTAATTAAAAGTGGGAAAAGAACTACAATAGAAGACAAGAAAGAGGCTTGCATACAGTCCAAGATAATCAAACTTAACCAGAATAACATAAGGAAAGCAACAAAAGGGAAGGGAGAGAGGGGGAAAATAGAGGAAAAACTGTGAATCTGATGTAACGCTCTTTGTAAGAACTCAGGTGGAATTGAATGATTGATGAAAGAGCCAGGTTTTTATAGCAGGTTTAAAATTTTAAAGGACAATTTGGCATGGATGGCAAGAGGAAGTGAATTCCAAAAGAAAGGGGTAGTGAAGAAAAACGTATGACGGCTGGTAAATTTGAGCTGGCAGATTTAGGGCTCGGAAGAACCAAGCAATAATCATTAATAGAACGGAGAAGATGGGAAGGAGAGTATGGAATTGTAACAGTTGCAGTGGGGAATACCAAGTCTATGAGCCTTAAAAGTAAGCGTGAGTAGTTTGAATAATATCCGCTGTTAAATAGGGAGCCAATGGTATTCTTGAAGCAGAGGAGAAACATGATTGTATTCCCAAGCATGGCATAACAAGTTAATGGCTGTGTTTTTTATGGATGGTAGTTTTTTCAGGTTTTCATGAGAACATCCCAGATATACTATGTTGTAGTAATTAAGCATCTTGACTAATAAAGAAGAGAATAAGGGAGCGAACTTGTCTTGGTCAAATATCAACAGACTGATGTAATTGACGAAGATCTAGAAAACCCAGTCTACATAAATTAGATATCTTTAAAGAGAAGTAAGTTGAGAGTATAACGTGATTCCCGATATGAAAGGAATCAACCGGTAAGATAGAGGTACCAAAAAGATTCAGAGTAGTAGTAGGTGTAGAGAGACCTCCAGTGAACCAGCAGGCCACCGTCTTTTGTTTATTCAGACCTAATTATGTTTTGAAATCTTGAAGTGGCCAATAGATGGATTAAATGAATTTGTAGGAAAAAGTAGTAGAATGTCATCAGCATAGAACGTGGAATGAAATACCAGTTGATTGGATAAGTGTAGCAAGAAGACATTAAATAAATTGAAAAAGAAGTGGTGACAAACTGATACCTGTGGGCCCCGCAAGACAAAGAATGAATGGAGGCAGTGGATGTTGCCATGATAAACCCTATAAGAACGATTTGAGAGAAAAGAAGCAAACCATGCAAGGACAGGGTCAGAGAGGCTGAGTTTCGAAAGGTGAGATAGTAATAATGTGTGGTTGACCAGATCAAGAGCTGCAGAAAGATCAAGTGAAGCAACAAGAATAATGTTATGTTTGTCAAGATGGGAATAAATCTCATTTAGCAGGGCTGCCAGAACTGGTTCAGTGTTATAATGGGCTCTAAAACCAGATTGTCTGGGGTGCAGAGCAAGGATTTGTCAATAAAGAGGACATCTGAATATAGACTATGCTTTCCAGTAATTTGAAAATAAAGCATAAGTTTGACACTGGTCAATAGGCGGGATGTGAGGATCTAGTGAGGGTTTCTTCAGAATAGGGCATCCTATTACGGATTTACAAGGGGTCGTTACTTGCCCGGATGAAAAGCTTATTATTACTAATAAAGTTTGGGTACATCGAGAGCTCAGGAATCTTCAAGCAAGAGGATGGACTTGGGTTCAGGAGCAAAAAGTAGACCACATTCCTGTAAAATAAGTCTATGTCCTAAAGATCAACATCAGGATTTACAGCTGCTACCTAGGATATCTAGGTTTCAGAAAGTTCTGTTGAGCAGAGATCCACTACAGGGATTAGAAGAGGCCACCCCCTTAAGTCCCTAGTGCTCGATGTTTCTTCTGAAACCAAACTGGCAAGGGAAAGCTTCAGGGAAAATAAACATTTTTGTTTCTAAAATGACAAACATAACCGTTGTATAACTTTTCTTGGTCATTTCCCAACATAAATATATATGTACCCCCATTTTGACCCCTTGATACTTTGGAGGTTTATTTTTCTAAAACAGATGTTCATTCCATATGTAATGAGCACATATATGTGAACTTTTCAATATATTTTAGAACATACTCTATGTCAGCAGATCCTGTTCTAAAATACTAGTGGATCTTGAGACATCCTGACCTGGACGTTTCAATTTGAATTTGAACGTCCTTTTTAAAATGCTGTTCTATACATGGAAATTGGATGTACATGTATATTGCTATATTCAGTGGCATTGACTAAGGCCCTTAATATAGAGGCTCTGTTTGTGTTTTGGTCATTTGAAAATTAGAATTTAGACATCCATATTGCATGGACGTCCAAATCCTGATTTCATAAAGCCAGGATATGGACATCTAAAAGTGCAGCATATCCTTATAGCAAGGTGGCATGGTCTGGGCATTTTTTGGGCAGAACTAGAGAGGGGCCAAAATATAGATGTCAAACTCTAGAAAGGAAGGAACATCTATGTCCAAAAAGAAGTACAATCTTATTTAGATCTGGTACTCGGCACATCCAAATTACAGAAATGTGCTCCAGTTGTCACCTCCTTAAACCACCAGTGGTTGCTATCTCCCTCTCTCCTCTGAATGTGAAATTGGCAAGGGATACCAGAATCTGTGACAGCTTCAGGAGCTATGGATGTTCAGGGTGCTAATTTTTTTTTTTATTCACGTCTTAAGAGGGCTTCTATGTGCAGTAGAGGAGCATCATAATGGTTAGAGCAGAAGGTTGAGTTATGAGGGGACCATGGTTCAACTTCCACTTCAGTTGTTTGGGGTAAATTCTATAAATGACACTGAAAAATGAGCAGTAGAGTGCTCAGCAGAGCTCTCCAATAGAAAGACAGCAGGATGAGGAATGTAATGGAAAACAATCTTTATTCTTCAGTACCCGACACAGCACTGTGTTTCGGCATAAAGCCTACATCAGAGGTCTGTGCTTGAAATCACTGGAGACAACCAAACAGCAGCAGCTTTCCTACGCTGACCCCGGCTCCTGGATCACATCGTGTTCAAGATTGTTTTCCAGTGATTACATTGTGTTTATATATTCTCCAGTGATTTCGAGCACAGACCTGATGTAGGCTTTGTGCCAAAACACAGCGCTGTGTTGGGTCCTGAAGAATAAAGATTGTTTTCCATTACATTCCTCATCCTGCTGTCTTTCTATTGAAGAGCTCTGCTGATCATACTACTCCTTCCCCTGGCATTCTCTGACGTAGTGGTATACGGTCCTCCGCTTTTCCGGGGTTCCCCCCACTGAAAAATCAGCACAGAACGATATTCTATAAACGGTGCTCCAAGTTGAGCACCATTTATAGAACAGCAATTAGAGCAGAATCGCACACCCAAAGTTGGACGCCAGTATTTACACCAGCACCACCAGCAATGTATTGACCTGGACATCCTTATGCTGAGTTGGATGTCCTTATGCTGTTTCACAGGTACAATGTAGCTGAATAGAGATATTTGAAATTTATTTCATGTTTCTTCTAGGACATTCTGCAGAAAAATTTGTCCAGTGACTTAGCTTTCTTGAAAATGTAAGGTAGAACAAAAATAACTGCATTGTATTTCTGTCTTTCCTTTTTAGCTTGCTTGAAAGTGTACGGTAAAAAAAAATATATAGCTGTATTGAATTTCTTTCTTTTTTTACTACAGCTACAGTTGAACAGCTTTTCAGAAATCCCAAACAAGTTGAAGCGAAACTCTTTAACTTAGGATTGTCTAATAAAAGTATTCAGGCCATGATGAATGTGAGCATCCCGGATGATAAATTCCAGGTAAGAGTACCATGATTTCTTGCTTAAGTTGGACTGTTGTGACCTGAATAGAGAACAAGAAAAGTTTCTTTCTTTAAAGCAGCAAATACATTTCCAGTGAATACGTAATAGTAAATTTTAAAAATTGGAGAAAATATGGGGAGGCAATGCCATTTGTTGAGAATATCACATGACATGATTCCAGTTTTACTGATTACTCCAAAACGCTTGGGTTGTTTACACATAAAAGGGTAGATTCAAGAAAGAGCACAAAATGTAGGAACCAGGATGATGCACACTCAGGCCCAAATTCTATAAATGGCACTGAAAAATCAGCACGAACAAAAAAACGTGCTAAGCACTATTCTATAAACAGTGGTTAAAGGTCTCATTTTACTAAGCAGCAGTAAGCCCAATGCGGGCTTACCGCTTGCTATACAGGAAGTACCGCCGAGCTTCCGCAGTAGCCCGGCAGTACTTCCCACCCCTAGTGCACTGGCATTTCCAGCACTACAAAAATGTCTTTATTTTTATAGCGCTGGAGTATACCCGGCAATAATCGGGCAGTGCCGTGTGCTGCCCAATTACTGCCGGGTTAGAATGGGAGCTCTTACCGCCACTTCAACGAGTGGCAGTAAGGGTTCCCCCCAAAATGGCTGTGCTTTACTTGCGATCATTTCCTATAAGAAAGTGAGATTTCCCTTTTATCTGCTGTGGTAAAAGGGGGCCTCAGCGTATGTGAAAAACACGCACCGATGCCAGCGCAGGCCCCCCTTTGCCGCAGCTTGGTAAAAGGGGCCCAAAGTTAGGCATCATATATAGAACAGAGCTTAGAGCCAGGATCCATGCCTAATTTTAGGTACAGGGATTTACACCAACTAAATCCTGATGTAAATCCTTGTGCCTCCCCATATTCTAATTATTTATTAATTTAGATTTTGCTCACACTTTTTTCAGTAGTAGCTCAAGGTGAGTTACGTTCAGGTACTCTGGATATTTCTCTGTCCCAGGAGGGCTCACAATCTAAGATTGTACCTGAGGTATTGGAGGGTTTTTTTTTTTACATTTGTACCCCGCACTTTCCCACTCATGGCAGGCTCAATGCGGCTTACATGGGCAATGGAGGGTTAAGTTACTTGCCCAGAGTCACAAGGTGCTGCCTGTGCCTGAAGTGGGAATCGAACTCAGTTCCTCAGGACCAAAGTCCATCACCCTAACCACTAGGCCACTCCTCCACACCCAAGACTTGCCCAAGATCACAAGGCGCAGCAGTGGGATTTGAACCGGCCACCTCTGGATTGCAAGACTGGTGCTCTAACCACTAGGCCAGCACTCACAAATTGTAGGAATGTCCCTCATCTTCCACCCTTCCACTGGACCCTGTTTTTGGAACCATGCATTATAGAATATTAGCGTACATTCAGTTTTGCACCTAATTTTAGACATGTCAAAAGCTGGTATAAGTGCTAATGCCTAACTGTTGGCATTTAAGTACGTAACTCCTGGTATTCTATAACCTGCACACTTAAATCCTAGGCACACTCCTGACCCACCCATGCCCCTCCCATATCCACCACCACCACCACCCCAGCAACTAGAAGTAGTGATAGAATAGCAATTAAGGGCAGTTGGGCACACAACTACTAATTGGTGATGATTAGTAACAGTTAACACCATTTTAAGTCAATAATTGGCTTTTAATAGACAACCAAACAGCAGCAGCGACCCAAAGAAGGACAAACACAGCAAGAGTTTATCCAAATGTCAACTTAATGGAAACAGGACCCAACCTGGCCAAGTTTCGGAAAAACCTCCATCAGGGGTCACATAGGTTTCCACAATACATTCAAGGGTCCTTTTACTAAAGTACACCGAAAAGTGGCCTGCGCTGGTGTAGATGCATGTATTGGACGCGCGCAGGTCCATTTTTCAGCATACCTGAAGAAAAGCCCTTTTTTTTAGCCAAAAATGGACGTGCGTCAAAATAAAAATTGACACGCATGCATTTGGGGCCTGAGACCTTACTGCCACCCATTGACCTAGTGGTAAAGTCTCACGCATTAACCAGGCAAATTGTCAGTGTGCGTACAATGTTGATTACTGCCCGGTTAGCGCCGCGCACCAGAAAATTTCCAGGGTGCGTACTGGGCACGCGTAGAAAATGAAATTACCACCCAGGCCACACAGTAGCTGGGCAGTAGTTCAAAACTGACACACGTAGTACTCACATACGTGTCTATGCGGCATAGTAAAAGGGCCATCACAGATTTAAAACATGTACTGCAATACCTGCGATTAAAAGAAAAATGAGGTCCAATGTCAAAAGTAAATGAATGAAGCTAACAGCACCTGCATAGAAAAAGCTCTGGTCCAATTCCCTTGGTGGTTACTGACTTTTGGAATTGAACCAGAGCTTTTTCTATGCAGATGCTGTTGACTGCATTCTTTTACTTTTGATATTGGACCTCAGTTTTCTTTTAAACACAGGTATTGCAATACATACTTTGAATCTGTGAAGCATTGTGGAAACCTGTGTGACCGTATACTGCTATGGATTTACAGCCTGCTTCATTAACACAGATTACTCAGTAATTACTGTGGATTCTTTTGGATTCGTATTAGGTAAATGAGACCTTTATTAGAGGTTCTAAAATCTACAATGATTAAGATATATACAATAATTATGCTTTGTAACAAAAAAGAAACAATACCTATCTATAAACAATCATTACATCACTGGTCTCTACATCTAAGCAATGCTAAGAGTTCCTAGACCAGGAAAAGAAGCAATAAAACAATCATCACTGGTCCTTACATCATCCAGGCTCTTATCATCAGCTGGGGGGCCCTGTTCACAGTGAAAGTCAGGAGTTTCTTTGACCAGGAAACATGGTCATTGTGCAGTTCGTATGTTACTCACAGATGAGCTCCCAATTTCACTGAAAGAAACTCCTTTTTGTAAGGCTTAGAACTCATGTTCAAAGCTAAGGAAAATTACAGAGTGCTTGAGAATAGGTAAACAAGCCATACTGTGGGAATGTGGTCACATGTTTCCAAGTCCAGGTGGCCAGTCTGAACTCGAAAACAAGCGCCATCCTCCTCTTCGCATACCAAATTAATTAGCGCGGTGTCTTATCTTCTACATTCCAACTTATTTTCACACAATCAAAGTTAAACAGAATTACTTCTAATTAAAGATACAGATCCTGAGTGCACTTGTTGGTCAAGGCAGATAGAGTTGAAAAGCAATCTCTAAAATCCTTTTTATTACAGACCCCTAATGAAAGGTTTTCTGAAACGACCAGGTTGGGTCCTGTTTCCACTAAAGTTGACATTTGGATAAACTCTTGCAGTGTTCATCCTTCCTTGGATCACTGCTGCTGTTTGGTTTTCTGTTCTACTTTTGCAGTAGATGGTCTCCTGTTTGTTTCAACACTAATTAACAGCCAATTATTATTTTATAAATTGTGCGCACAAATTTATGTGATAGATATATAGAATTATAGAATTAGGGGGAAGTTTAGAATTTTGTTGTCAACCTTCAAACTTCTGTGCTTTGATGTATGTATTGTTGGAGATCTCAAACATATTATTTATTCTTGTTCATTTATTCAAGATTATTGGAACTCTGTATGGAACACAGTATCATCTACCTTGAATATCCAAGATGTTTTAACATATAATATAGTCATATTTGGATCCCTAATGATACAATCACCACTAGACAAATATCAAGCACAACTATTAGATATATTGTTACATCAAGCCTCAAGAACCCTTTTCTTTTGTTGGAAAGACCTTAAAAAAGTAACATATTTAACTTGGTGGAATTCTGTCTGTATATTAGCTAAATATGAATATGCTGCGGCTGAAAAATATAACTCACTTGTTAAATACAATAAAATATGGACTCCTTTACTAGACCAACTACATAATAACCTCTCTCAGAGTTGAACTTATGTATTACTCCTGTGATGACCATGACTTGTTATAGCAATAATTCTTGTATAATCTTAATCTGAACATGTATGCTGATGCTTTATTATTGTTAATCTGTTATGCTGGCTAATTGCTTTTATTTTAGCCATTTGTTATTTATTTATTTGTTGCATTTGTATCCCACATTTTCCCACCTCTTTGCAGGCTCAATGTGGCTTACAATACATCATGAATAGTGGAAATATATAAGAAAATATACATTTAGTTTACAGAAGGATCTTGGGTAATATGATAATGAAAAAACATGATAGTACTTTAACAAGCAAGTATTGTAAAACAGATCTGGATATATGTGTAGGAGTTCACATTTGTTGCACAGACTTCACCAATTAAAGTCACAGGCAATGAATGTGTAGTAAATCCCCATGTCCCTAAGACCATTGCATGAAACGAATCCATGCTTCATGAAATTCAACTCATTAGTAACTCTTACAATGTTCTCTCTGTTACAGATTATTTTATGGTTCAATGAACTAGTTGAATGTCATAATAATCAAAATAAAGTTCCTGAGGAGTTTCAGGAATTCTGTAATACAACAACTATACAAGGGTACCTGATGGCTATCATTTTTCTACAACATGTAGATCTTTTGAAGTTTACTTATCGGGTATGTATCCCATGTATTGAATAGAGACTTACAGTATTTCCTGGCAAAGAGGGATTAGATAAAAGCTGTAGGTGGTCCCTCACTCAGCCTTGACAAGCATAAAATACTCCTTACAAAAAAGAGATGAACACTTCCAATGATCTGTGGACTTTTAAATTTTTATATCTGTGAAAATATTCTATACAAACAAGAATGACGGGAATAAAAACTCAGACTGGATGATCAGTCTACATGCCCTATTAATAATTATATTCTCTCTTCCACCTGGTCAGTAAAGTCCCTTAAACATCAAACAGGTTCCTAGGTTCCCTCATACCTGGAGGCAACTGTAATGTACTAAAACCACTACTGTCTTTGTCAAACGTATTCCATAATTGCATTATTTTGCATGAGTCCCCTAAAATGAGAAGACCCAAGTTTTTTAAGAAGGGTTCAAGTTGGGTTGCCATGAAATGATCTGGATTGTCTATATGGACATTAAAATCTCCCAATATTAAGTGATTAGGAAACTGAACTGTAGTGCAGCTAAGTCTGGCAGAAGAAGTCCCATAATCAGGCATTTAGAGAGGTAGGGCAATAGAAAAGTAAAATGTAAAAGCAGGAAGGTAATACTGATTTCAACAATAATAGCCTCTGAGTATAGAAAAAAAGATAACAGATACTTCCGTGACTGTAAGAAATTGGGAAAACATAATGGCCACTCCTCCCCATCTCCTGGGGGTTCTCAAAGCAGAAAAGACAGAAAATCCTGGAGGAAAGCAGAGGAAAAAATAGGACTTCTCTCCACTTCTAAGCCAGGTCTCCATCAGGTACATAAAGTCCTGGATTACTGCAGTTTTAGAGCATAATGAGTGACATTTAATCATCAGTATACAAAGAGTAGAAGAGGCAGAAGCTGTAGCGAGGGCAAGAGCTATTTTACCTGTCTAAGTCCTGCTTGTTGCCATTTCAAAGGAGGACATTGACATAAAAGGCATGAATAGGGAATGTTGTGAAGGTCATGGATGGGCCCAAATGTGCTGTTCCCATGAGAAGGAAGTAGAACAAGGGGGAAAAAACAAATGCCCAAATGCCATAATCAAGATAGAGAGCTGTGCTTCGGACTCACCTAAGTTCCTTTATAGAATAGACTGCCACCACCCACCCTTCGCTGCCTAATTAGAGACACTCAGTTGTAGAATTGCCTTATAGAAATATACACGCAGATGATTGGTGTACATTGAGAAAATATTTATCTTTTCTACTTCTGTTGTATACTTGCATTGGCATTTATTTTGTAAATAAAACCTTGAAAAAATAAAATCACCTCTGCATTTCCACATGTTGTAAAATTATTGCTTTTTCTCTCTCTTAGATGTTGTTGCCCACAAAGTGGCAAAAAACATTTGACATGATTCTTGTCTACATCAAGCTACTGGATCAGGAAGTGAATCAAAGAATAAATGAACTGCTTTTGGATGAATCTGTAGTTAACTTGATTAACCTAATAAATGGTATTGAACATTTAGCTTATTCAAAAGTAAGTATTTCATGTTCTTTCAAATGGAAGAACTCTAATGAACTAGCATAACTAACCAGGATAGTCTTTTCATTCATGACGACATCAATAAAGCTCATTTGAATATGGTTATCAGGTAATATAGAGAAATAATGAACAGAGGGGCCCTTTTACAAAAGTGCAGTAAAGGGCACGTGAATTGGACACACGCTGGACCATTTCTCCATTGTGTCTGGAAAAAAGTTTTTTTTGGGGGGGCCAGGAAATGGACGAGCAGCAAAATTAAAACCAGCGCATGTCTATTTACAGCCTGAGCCTTTGATGCCACCCATTGACTTAGCAGTAAGGGCTCACATGTTACCCACATGGTAACCGTCCAGCTTGCACCAACTGTTGATTACCCCCAAGAATGCCTCCCATCATGGTTTTTCGGCACACGACAAACTCGGAATTACCGCCATGTGCACGCTCTAGCCGGGCGGTAATGCCGATTTGACGTGCATTGCACGTTCGTAGGCCCTTACACGCCTTTGTAAAAGGACCCCTTAGTTTTTGCACATATCGCACTTTAACAGAGAATATTAAAGCACAGTGGGGGTTGTTTACTAAAGCTTAGCTCAATTTATCTGCAGCAGGCCCCATAGAAATAAAATGGGCCCTGCTGCAGACAAGTCAAGCTAAGCTTTAGTAAACAGGGGGGAATAAGTGCAAAGGCTGTGCTGTACCTGTAGAGGGTGTGCCAGCATGTTCTCTGCTATTACTGCATTGAAAAGATTTTTACCACACATTTAGACTATTCACAATTAGTGCTGAATGCACTTAACACCTCTTCTTGAATAGATGATAAATGCACTCACTCTAACTGCTTAAGTGACAGGGCATGGTAAATATCATGCGCTAACTGCAATGTGCAGTCCATCTCTCCCTCACACAACCACATCAAAAACACTACACAACCAAGAATTTATTAGAGGCAAAATATTGGCTGCAGCTTTATTAACATCGCAGCATTATTTGCAAATATCAACCATGAATCAATACTCAAGCCCCAACCCTAGTTTGGCCTTCCCAATCCTTCCCTTTACACTCTCCACCCCAAGGACCATTTACCCTTCAACTGTAATCATCCATAGCTGCACGCTGCACTCTACACCTCAACTAGTCAGTGACTAATTAAAGTGTAGTTTCTTAATAACTCTCTGTTTAGCCACCTGTATTCCCCGCATGTTCCTGACGGCACCAAACCCCAACTTTCACTCACTGAAGTGATATCTGCTAGTTTTAGGACCCCCTTCCCCGCCCCCCTCCCACTTACCCTTTATAACCTCTTTCCCTGCCTGCCTTAGGCCACATCTGGGGATCAAGGCTAATTCTTACCCTGCCCACTGCAAACGCCACACCCAACCCCCTTTCCACCCCATAATCACTTTTCTCCTATCCTCAACTACAAACAAATGGAGGGAGGAGCAGGGTGAGAAACTCCTCACACTCTCCTGCCCCACACCTTCCTTACCACCCAAACTGCTTCAGCCTGCCAAAAATGGTACTCTATCCATACCTCTTGCCCTCCCCCATCCTTGTTGTCTAATTCATATCGCTAACCACCTTTCCTCAGTCACAACCCCCCTGCCTGCTAACACCCATCCTCCTCCTCAACCATCTCCACCTCAGAAAAGAGCTCAACCTTTGAGCTTCTCTTTTCTGCCCATAACTCACCCGGGTCCTGCCCTCTAACACAGCATACAGTTAATACACTAATAAGTGAGTGCCTATATGCCACCGTGGTAAGAGTTACCACACTTGTGCTCTAACAGTGCACACTAATTCATGTGTTAACTACTCAACCCACTTTAGTAGAGACCTAATCTACCTTGTCTAAAACACCAAGGGCAATATTCGTCCAATATTTCCATTATACATAAGATTGTTGTTTTGAGCTAGTGTTAGCGCTTTCCCTATTTTTTGTTGAAATGTCTTATCCCAGTTTGCTCACCTTTAGTATTGAGTAGGGATGTGCATTCATTAGCCCACATTCAGGGACCCTTTTACAAAGCTGTGGTACTAATGTGTGCTTACTGTAGCAAAAAATGTCGTACCGCGGGGCAAGCTGTGGCATCCTGTAGTAATTTCAGGATGTGTGCATGCTACGCATGCATTAAAAAATAAAATTATTTTTTTTGTAGTGGGGTATGTCTTCTGTGCTAATCGGTTAGTGCAGCTATATTGTGGTGTATTAACTGATCAGTGCATGCATGGTGTGTGAGCCCGTACTGTCTACATAATAGGTAGCAGTAAGGGCTCATGCATTAATCTGTTTTAATGGCCACACACTAATAACAAAATTAGCTTGTGGCCAATAATACAAAAAGTAGGAAATTTGGAGGGGCATTTTCGATATGATGTCTAAGTTCAACTTTGGACGTTTTGTTCAAAACATCCAAAATTCAATTGGGGAATATAACCATTTTCAAAACAGAAAAATGTTTCTTTTTTTGAAAATGGCTATTGGCTAGATGTTTTTGTGCTCTGTGCATTTATCTTTTGGCCCATTTTCGAACCCCCCCCCCCTCCCTGTTTACTAAGCTGCGCGGTAATGCAGACACAGCCCATTCAAAGTGAATGGGCTGTGTCAGCATTAGTGCACAGCAGCCGCTAGCATGGTTTAGTAAATAAAGGAGTAAGCGTATTGCAAAACAGATGAAAAACAGAGCAGGGTTGTGAGCGACAGGTAGGAAAAATTGCAGAATGTGAAATGTGGTGTGCAAGAGAAGAACAACAAATAATAGAACACATGCAAGTGTAGTTACTAAAAGGCAGTAAAATACTATCTGTTTAGCATATGTAGTACCTTACTAATCTGCGGTGCCTGATACTACAGGTCTGTGAATAAAGAAATTGTATTGGCAGTGGAAAATAAACTATGTGCACCTGAGTTCTGAGCTAGTAATTTAGCTCTCTGGAATCATGATTGCTACGTGCTGTTTTGCACCACTTCCTGTTATGCATATCACTAATGGGTCCTTATATCAAACTACAGAAAAAGGGCTCTGCGCTAGCAGCAGCGACCGTTTTCCTGCGTGCCAGGGCCCTTTTTACCGCAGAGGGTAAAACATTCCCAGACACACATGGTTATGAGGTAAGAGAACTCTTTACCGCTTGACCATGTGGTGAGGAGCCCTTACCGCCTCCCATTGAGATGGCAATAAGGGCTCCCGTGCTAACCCAGTGCTAACCAGGCAGCGCACAGTGATGCCCGATTACTGCCGGGTTACCGCCACGCAAGCCATTTCCGGGGGTTTTCTTTTTCCCCCAGAAATGGTGCATGCTCGGGGCGGGGCTACCACCGGCAGCCTTGTTGGGCCAGCGGTAGTCCCAGAAGAGCGAGCGGTAAGCCTGTGTTACCGCTGCTCTTTAAAAGGGCCCCTGAATCAATTTACAAATCTTACTGAACTCCCTTCCGATTTTTAGTTCACTACTGAGCAAAGCTAGATTTGAAACAGCCACCAAGAAGCAAAAGGTTCTGTCTCTATGCTCATCTGCTTAAATACCCAGTTCCTTGAAAAACAGAGGTTTCTTTATAATATTTCTGCTATTGTAGGCAGCGGATAATGCCAGACTGACTGAGATAGTACCAACATCTTTGCAAAGTGTACTAATGAATTCATGCTCAAAAAATATGCTGCTTCCATTGGTCGGCAGTGCCCTGTCTAATGCTTCTGAACGTTCAGATTCTTCCAATATAACAGAAGAGGAAATGATTAACTATGGCATTCCCTTAAATATATGTAAGTATTTAAAAGAGTTTCTGATTTAAAAGTTGAGTTCAGAACAATAAAAAATGTGCTAGCATCATTTTCAAGGTTCTTTCAAACTTTTTTAGTGCTACTTCAAGCAGTATTCCACATTAACCCCCGGATTCTATATAACGCGACTGAAATTGCTTGAAGATATCCGATCATATTCTGGATTTGCACGAGCAATTTAATTACTTAACAAGTCAAACAGTGCCGATAATTGCCACTTAAGCAATTATTGCCACTACTTGGCATTAATTAGAATTGGGGAAGCACCAATAGAGGTTTTTGGTTACTACGGCCACGCTTGTACGCATTCTTGCCACTGCTCCGAAAGAGAAGGAACTGCATGCCCTTCGTGATTTGTTTTCTCTTGGAGTATAAACCATTCAAGTACTTAATATATTGTTGGAAGACTCCTGAAGAAGGCGCTACAGCGCCAAAACACGGCTGTGTTGAGTCAACCTGTTATAATAAATATTACATTTTATTCCAATATATGTCTCCCCTATTGATTGGAAAGAGCCTATCTTCCCCCACTCTCCTCCTTTTCTCCCTATTTTTTCGTGGGGATTAAGTGCTCCTCCACACTCCGTGTGGCTTTCTTTTTTTGATTTTTTAGCGCCAATAGAGGGACATCTGGAATAGGTATGCCATTGTACACAGCATCTGATGCTGGAGAGTAGGACACTGTTTATTGTTTATCAGAATATTTGCTGATGAGTATGAGCCCTTGAGTATTATGGTTCTGGGGGGGCGGGGGCTCTGATTCTCTGTAAATATGTTCAGGGACCGGGTGCTACTATGGTGTTGGTATGGAGTTCTTGGTTGATGCTTTTTACTATTCTGATTTTGTTGTGGTTGCTACTGAGTTCACCTTGCTTATATGCTGTTTCTGTCCTTGAATCAATAAAAATATTTAGAAAAAAAAAGAATTTACACGCACAACTTGTTAAGTGTGTTCTGTAAAGTGCAGCACGTAAATTCTAATTCATGGCATTCTGAAAATTTATGTGCAGGTTATAAAATACACCTGCTTCGTGTCTTAGGCGCAGATATTTACACCAAGTTTTACTCTGCGTAAATGGATGCCCTAGAGTTAGGTGCAGGCATGGCCGCTAGACGTATTCTAAAAACTTATTAGGTGTATTCTATAAACTGCACCTAAATTTAGGCATGGTTTATAGACTATGCTTAAGTGGAAATTTTTTGGTGCCAGCTTTATAGGCGCCATACATAGAATTTTAAAAAGGATGTCAAAATCAGAATATGAATGTTCAAGTCTGTATGTCAGATATCGCATCCATTTCTCATGTATTTTAAAATAGGATCTGCTGACATACAGCCTATTCTACAATATATGAGAAATGGACGTCCAAGTGGCTACATCCAGCATGAGCATCCACATACCTCACTGGTATGCAAATGTATCTCTTATATATGTTTATTGTGGATATCCTGAAAACCTGACTGGCCGGGGTTCCTCCAAGACAAGTTTGGGAACCCCTGGTCCAAACTATGAACTAGGGAAAACAAGGGGCATGGCCATCTTTGTGACAGCATAGGAATATCCACACAGACATCTGTATGTAAGACTAGCCTAATGGTTAGAGCAGCCTGCCAAGAACTAGAGTAGAAATCCAGAGATCTGAAGTTTAAATCTCACTGTAGCTGTTTGCAATTTTTTTTATTGTGAGCCTCAATGACAGAAAAATGTCTTCTGTGACTTTCTTTATTCCATCCAGTGGAAAACTGCTTAATTGGAGCACCTTTCTATAACCCGGACCTGTCAAGAAGAAAGTCTAAATATGGACATCCCTTCCCTTTCTGCAATCGGAGTAGGATGTCCATCTTTTGGCCCCTCCCTAGCACCACCCCAAACATTCCCAGGCCACACCCCCTTGGTCATATGGACATACTGAAATTTTAGATGCCCATTTCCTGGATTTATTAAATGAAGAGTTGGATGTCCATGCAATATGTTAGTTTTCAGATGCCCAAAACAGGAATAGAGTTTCTAAAATAACCACCTAAATTGGTATTAAAATACTTGCATCCATATTGATGTGCAATTCATGATAAAGTAATGAGTTCTAAATTCATACAAATTACCTCATTATCTATGACCACAGATTGTGTTAAACAATGCAAACGTTAATGCTAATGCATTACTGCTCCAAGCTTAACTACAACTTCATTGGTATGATTAACGTTTTGCATTAACACACGTCTTGATTAGCATGCTCTGGCATGTTTACCATAAATTATGTTGTGAATATCCTATTAATGCTATACATTAATGCTCTACTTTGAGCCCACTTTGTCACATAGAAACCTTGGAGGGTCTTTTTATAAAGGGTTTTTATGCACACATGCCAACATATGCATATAAAAAGCCTCATAAAAATCCCCCAGGTATAAAAATATGTGTGATAACCAGTATGTGTGTACTTTTATGTGAACCGGACAAGATAAATAGTTGAAATTGATATTTATATTAAAATAGCATGGCAGACTTTATTTATCATACTTTAGTAAGAAAATTGTTGTAGCCTCTAGTCTGCAAAATTTCTGAGCTGCAGTAGTTTAATTTGATGCATTTTTCTTTTGCTGCAAAAATTATAGAACACTATCCACACACCCCTAAATTTGGCTGAGGAAAGGTCCACCATAGCATCCCGCTGCAAGTTCAATGATGTCATATCCAGTTTGTGGATAAATGGCCCTCAGTTATTAGTCAGTTATTAGATTGTAAGCTCTTTGAGCAGGGACTGTCTTTCTTCTATGTTTGTGCAGCGCTGCGTATGCTTTGTAGCGCTATAGAAATGCTAAATAGTAGTAGTAGTAGTAGTAATTTGCAATCATTAAATTCATCTTACAGGCATGTGGAATTTCTTTCTACAGTTTCATACCTAAAAAATGTAATTGGTTTAACATATAGCACAGCACAAAATTTTCAAAAGGTCAGTATTCAATGAGGTTTAACCTTCCGCTTGGTTAAATCATGCTGACCTGGCCAGGAGTAGATAAGCTTATCCTAGGAATAGGCATTAGATTTTCCCAAGTCCATCCTAACAAATGGACTTTTCTTTTAGGCAAGTAGTCAAACCTTTTTTAAAACTCTGCTAAGCTAATTGCTTTTATCTTATTCTCTGGTAACAAATTCCAGAGTTTAATTACTAATTGATTGAAGGAATATTTTCTCTGATTTGTTTTAAATGTACTACTTAGTACTTCATTGCGTACCCCCTAGTCCTAGTATTTTTGGAAACAGTAAACAACCAATTCACATTTACCCATTCCACTCCACTCAGTATTTTATAGACCTTTATCATATCTCCCCTCACCTGTCTCTTCACCAAGCTGAAGAGCCCTAGCCGCTTTAGCCTTTCCTAATAGGGAAGTCATCCCATCCCCTTTATCATTTTTTTCGCCCTTCTCTGTACCTTTTCAAATTCTGCTATATCCACTATACCGAGGTAACTCCCTGTTAGGCTCCACACGTGGAGTGCCAGTACCTGGATAGGGGGCAGCACTGAAGATGCAGGTCTAATTCAGCTAGCCATGGCTAGCATTTCACCAAATGCTGACTGCCACCAGCTGAATATTGCTCCAAATATGTTTGCTCAAGGATCATGTGTTCTGTTTTCTTGCAGCATCTCACTGCCAAAGATTTTTCTGGAGTCTGATTAGCTCAACCAATGGAGCTATCGCATGGGGGAGTTTAAAGCCAGTGCTACTCGGAAAGATTCTTTATACGCCTCATACCCCAGGGACAGAAGAAATCATGAACAAGGTGAAGTAAAAAAACAACAAAGCCTATCATCTTGTTATCTTATAAATGAATGGTAGAATATACTCGTTTGCTGTTTGGCTGAATATGTAAGTCCAAATTATAATTGTATTGTATGTTCACATAGGAACACTCTCATATAAATACACTTCTCCTGCAAGCGAATCAGATTCCATATAAAATCCATGGTGTATTAAAGAGCTAATAATACTGAGCATTTTTGTAATGCGTTAATCAATCTTACTTGTGCTAATTCTTAGGTACACACTTTAAATAAAACGTTTTGCATGCATTACATTTTTAAACCATGTTAATGAACCAAATGAACATTCCTGTACTGTACATGCTATCTAGATAAAGCCAAAGAGAGTCAGAAATGACATAGGAACTTTTGATTTCAATGAGCTGCCCAGAAAGTATGTAAACACCAATATGATGTGAAGATGCCACCTATGAGTGAAGTGTAGTCCGTTTTTCCCATCCCTTTCCTGGAGGGCCACATATCCTCTCAGGTTTTCAAGATTGCCATAGTGAAAATGTATGAGATCAAGTGCATACATTGATGATCCACTGCATGCATATCTACTTCACCATATTCTTTATAGATATTCTAAAATCCAGACTGATTTGGAATGCCTCCAGCAGATGGCTAGGAACATTCCTCTAAGTAACTATTTCCTGTACTGCCAATGATTACAAACAAAAAATTTTTTATTCTCATTATTCTCACAAGCTTCAATCATGTTGTGCCTTGCTTTTATAAAGGAAATGAGCGTAATTTTCCAAACCAGTTCTGAAATAAAGTAGTGCTTTACCCATAGATGAAGACTTTTGTAAAATGCCCACATGTACATCTGTATATACATAACTTTATCCACAAGGAAAAAAGGATAAAACCTCTATGAAGAACACAAGATGCAACACAAAGTAGAGAGTAACTCACGACTCTCTTGATGGGAGTAGTAGTAGTAGATGTTTCGGCGGACCTGCCGCCTACCTCAGGCATTGTTTTGTAAAGTCGCTACTCTTTGATGGAACTTCCCTCCGCTGGCAGTATCCTTTTGCTATATATACACTTACACACACGTTACATAAGGTACCATACTCAGATACTACTTATCATTTCTATAGCGCTACTAGACATACGCAGCACTGTACACTTGAACATGAAGAAACAGTCCCTGCTCGACAAAGCTTGAAATCTGAATTAGGACAGACAAACAGGACAAATAATGGATAAGGGAATTACTAAGCTGGGAATGATAATAAGTGAGTAAGGGTTAGGAGTTAAAGGCAGCATCAAAAAGGTGGGCTTTTAGCCTAGATTTGAAGACAGCCAGAGATGGAGCTTGACAGGAAGTCTATTCCAGGCATATGGTGCAGAAAGATAAAATGAATGTTGTCTGGAGTTAGCGGTGGAGGAGAAGGGTGCAGATAAGAGAGATTTACCCAGTGAATGGAGTTCCCAGGGAGGAGTGCAGGGAGAGATAAGAGTGGAGAGGTACTGAGGAGCTGCAGAGTGAATGCACTTGTAAGTCAATAAGAGGAGTTTGTACTGTATGCAGAAATGGATAGGGAGCCAATGAAGTGACTTGAGGAGGGGGTAATATGAGCATAGCAACATTGGTGGAATTTAAGTCGTTCAGCAGAATTTTGAGCAGATTGAAGGGGAGAGAGATGGTTTAGTGAGAAGCAAGTTGCAATGGTCTAAGCGAGAGGTGATAAGAATGTGGATAGGGGTTCTGGTAGTGTGCTACTACTACTACTTATCATTTCTATAGCGCTACTATACGTACGCAGCGCTGTACACTTGAACATGAAGAGACAGTCCCTGCTCGACAGAGCTTACAATCTAATTAGGACAGACAAACAGGCCAAACAAGAGATAAGGGACTATTAAGGTGAGGATGATAAAATAAGGGTTCTGAACACGTGAATAAGGGTTAGGAGTTAAAAGCAGCATCAAAAAGGTAGGCTTTTAGCTTAGATTTGAAGACAGCCAGAGATGGAGCTTGAAGTACCGGCTCAGGAAGTCTATTCCAGGCATATGGTGCTCAGAAAGGAAAGGACAAATTTTGGTGATATTATAGAGAAAGAAATGATATGTTTTAGAAGTCAGAAGCTCAGTCTTGGTCATGCTTAGTTTCAGATGGCAGTGAGACATCCAGGAAGCAATGTCAGACAGGCAGGCTGATACTTTGGCCTGGATTCCTGCTGAGATTTCTGGTGTGGAGAGGTACATCTGGGAGTCATCAGCATAAAGTTGATACTGAAAACCATGGGATGAGATCAGAGTACCAAGGGAAGAGGTATAGATGGAGAAAAGAAGAGGTCCCAGGACAGATCCCTGAGTTACACCAACTGATAGTGGTATAGAAAAGGAGGAGGATCCACCAGAGTATACACTAAAAGTATGATGGGAGAGAAGAAAACCAGGAAAGAACAGAGCCCTGAAATCCAAGTGAGGACAGCGTATCAAGGAGTAAGCAGTGATCAACAGTGTTAAAAGCAGCAGATAGAGGATGAGGATAGAATAGATACCTTTGGATCTGGCCAGGAACAGATCACTGGAGACTTTAGCAAGCGCTATTTCAGTTGAATGAAGAGGGCAGGAAAGAAGGGGGGAGGAGAGGAACAAACATTTGATTGGAGACATCACAGTATGGCCTGTACAAATAGGATGAGAGCTGATGTGGAGGACCAGGATTGGGATTGATATCCCCAGCGGAGAGCAGGAGAAGGAGCAGGAGAGTACAGAGAAGAGTAGGAGAGGCATGACAACAGCAACAAAGGCGAGATGTACTCAGAGAGAATGGAGATGGTTGAATGGAAGGAAGGAAATGTTGAAGGTTGAGAGCTGAGAAGAGGGGAGAAGACAAAAGAGATGGTGAGATGTTGAAACCAGAAGGTGGACAATGCATTCCTGCAGTATACAGTGGTTTTAAATGGAGAAAGTGATTGGGAAGGGACAGTACCAAGAAGAGAAAGTGTACTGGAGCCATAAGAAGTAACTGGGAGAAAATACAATGTGTATAGAGAAAATGCTTTAGCGCATGGCACCTGGAGCAAAGGCCCTGGGAGGATCGGGGTGGACCTGGTAGTCACCCCGGAAATGGCTGTGAGGGTATGCAGATGGGCTGCAAGTCCTCCTCAGCACCTGGAAGGCAGCTGGTGGGAGCTCTGGGCACCTCCACCACTCACCTTAATAAAGACTGTTCATCTATTACACCCATCTTGAGAGTCATGAGTCACCCCCTACTTTGTGTAGCATCATACATAACTTTACCCAGACAGAGGCAGAAACATTTCTAGAAACAGGCTTTCGTGAATTTTCAAACTGAAAGCATATAGGTATTTCTGCTTTGAAAATTACAACAGAAAAACTATGTGCAGGCATTTATAACTTTTCTTTACGAAGCACAATACTCTTGGTCAGTTTGAGGGTGATTCTATAACAGGGTGTCTTTATGAACTACTAGAGTAACTGGGTATCGTGTGTCTACAATGTAGGTCCAATCACTTAGGCCAGCCAGAGAGCTGATGTAAGTGAAAATCCCCAAGAACTGCAGGAACACACATAACTTACAGTATTGTGTAAGTTTGTAGGTATACAGTATTCTGTAAGTTATGCACATAAACAGGAGTCCTACTTCTGTTCCACCCATGGTCCGCTCTGCACTGGCATTTTCAACCAAAACTTGAACCCAGATTTCGAGCCATTTTTGGTGCCGAATCCAAAACCAAAACTGAAATTCGGTTGGCCTCTAATGATTATACTTATAAGTTACTAGCTCTAGGTATTGGGACATAATTTAATGAAAAGAAAGGCACTAATCTAGTTCAGTTGCAATGTTACCTTTATAAACAGGGCAACTATGCAGTTCTGGGTAGAAAAGCTGAGTGTCATAGTTTTTATTCCTGTTGCATCTGGGCATAAGACCAACCTAACTGAGCTGGTCTATTGTGGCCTGGATCTATCTTTTTAGTTCTTTCATAAAGCTCATCACCATTTCAAAAGACTAGCTGAAGGTCTTTTCATAAGATGATTAACATACTGTATTTGGCCAGACATCTATATATCATTGACACTCAACACATCATCCCAAAAAGAATGACCATATTCCAACAGTGTCCATACTAATCCCTATGTTTACTAAACTGCAAAATGATTCCGACATAGCCCACCCTGGGTGGTAATTCCATTTTTTACACGCGACCAAAAATATTTTTTTATTTTCTACCAAATGGCACTAACCGGGCAGTAATTGGCAGTGTACACGCACTGATTACAGCCCGGTTAACGTGTGAGACTTTACCGCTAAGTCAATGGGTGACGTTAAGGTCTCAGGCTCAAAATGGACGTGCGCCAATTTTAATTTTGCTGCACGTCCATTTTCAGCCAAAAAGAAGAGACCTTTTTTTACAGGCGCACTGAAAAATGGACCTGCACATGTCCAATACACATGCCTACCACAGCGCAGGCCATTTTTCAGCACACCTTAGTAAAAGGATCCCTTAGACCTTCGAGGTTGGGAATGTGGATCCTATGGCTTTTTCTGTGGCACCAATGATTCCCTTCTCTGTGAAGTCAAAAATGTGTATGTGGAGTTGGACTCTTCTGTAACATTAAGGCCACATGTTGCTTTTGTCACCAGGAAATATTTTGTTAACTTGCTTCTAGTGAAGTCTATGTGCCCTTCTGTGGAAGCTAAAGTTTTTTTTTTAATAGTTGTGCACTCACTGGTTATCTCTCTGATTTTTTGATGTTTTCTATCTCCTAAGCTCAGTTGTAAGCTGTCCTTGAAGGATTAGTGCAACATTTTCTAATAAGGCACCTAGGTTGGAAGGACATGCATATTGTATGATACGTGAATGCATATACGTAGAGTACATGAACACATTTACATCTTCTTTGGAGCATGTTAAATTTGTGCAAAAGAATTTACAGAGGGTCATTGTACAGTGCTGCATATGTCTAGTAGTGCTATAGAAATGATAAGTAGTAGTAGTTATTGGATCATAGCTTAATTTCTGGGGGAACAGCCTGGATCAGTTCCACCACTTCTTTTCAGACTCCAGAGTAATTGAGTTGTTTTGCTCCAGCCCCTCCCTTCCAGGCGTCTGCAGGGAAGGGAAGAGGAGATGGTGTTCCTCTACTCCCTAATGCATCCCTTTTTCAGTTGCCCCTACACCTGGCCCACCTGCCCCCATCCTCAGTTCAACTTCCTTCTCCACAGTTCCACTTCCTTTGTGTCTACAAATTAAGCCCTGCATTGGATGAGCCTATGTGTTTATTTTGCTTTAGAAAATAAATTTTCATCAATCACTTTCATATATATATATATATATATATATATATATATATATATATATATATATATATATATATATATATATATGTGTGTGTGTGTGTGTGTGTGTGTGTGATGTGTGTGTGATGTTTGTGTGTGTGTGTAATTCATGATCTTAACTCCTTTCACTGAGATTTACGATTTACACTCTGTGATCGTATGAGATCAAATTGTGAACTGTTTTGAATTTTAATCTGAAATCAATTTGATACTTCCATTTGTAACTTTTTTTTGGCATGACTTATTTTGTAAAGGGGACATTTCTTGACACAGCTTGATGTGAAACATGATTCATGTCAGATATTAGTCCCCAGGCCGACAATGATTAAGAGTACATAGTTTAATTTTTTAAAGTAAAATAGAAATATCAAATTGATTTCAGATTAAAATTCCATCTTGAGTATAGAGGTGTGGTAGCCGTATTAGTCCACTTTTAAAGGTAATCAATAGAAATAAAACAAAACATGGAAAAGAAAATAAGACAATACCTTTTTTATTGGACATACCTTAATACATTTCTTGATTAGCTTTCGAAGGTTGCCCTTCTTCGTCAGATCGGAAATAAGCAAATGTTAGTAGATGACAGTATATATGAGCGAAACATCAAAGCATTTCAGTGACAGTCTAACAGAATGGGGGGGGGGGGGGTGGATAGGTGAGAGGGAGACAGGAGAGCACTACAATTTACAAGGCAATACAATTTTATGCTTTGTAATGGGCTCGAAAACCCAGATCTTTGTTAAGTCCTGTCTGGTGGGTGTCAAAATATTTAATCATTTTGACTTCAAAGGTCTTACGTTCCTGTATTGTCGACTCTGGTGTCTTCACTGTGTGATGATCTGTTTCTGATGCCTTACGTCCTGCATTCACGTCCTGCATGGGGCTATATACAAGACGTGCACAGCGCAGGACATCAGCCCCCCCCCTACCTCGGGCTCTGGACCCCCCCTCCCGCTGAGGTCTGGCTACTCCCCTGATGGGAGGTAATCATCATTATACGTGCATAGACGATTATCAGCCGGTTAACATGTGAGACCTTACCGCTAAATCAGTGGGTGGCGGTAAGGTCTCAGACCCACGTGCCCATATTTGGCAAAAATTTTTAAAAGGCCTTTTTTACAGGCGCACTGAAAAATGGATTTGCACGTACCCAAAACACACACCTTATGGATTCCTGAGTAGTGTATCATTGTCTACTACTTTTGTTTCTCATGAAATTACCCTTTACAGTTGTTTGCTGCTGTAGTTAATTAGTTAAATTGGAAAGAACTAGGGTGTTATTTTACATTGTGCATAGACATAATTTAATTTAGTACTGAAATGTAAAAATATAGATGGGCATTAACTGAATTTTTTCCTTTTAGTCTGTTACAATGTTGGCCGATATAAAGAAGATGAAAGAAGACATGAGAAGAATTTCGAATATGATTCTTGATGATTCTCTTCTTAACATATTTGCTCCCATTCTGAAGGATGCACAGGTTGCTAATGTTCATCTTCCAGTTTGTTCCTTTTACTTATTGCATGAAAATGCAATTCTGTCTCTCTGTGTATTTCTGATTCCAATAGATCATAATCCTACAAGTATTTTGTTAATGTGTTTCCCCAGACAAACCTTTTAGGGGGGCAGTTTTCAACCAGCACAGTCACTATATTAAATTAAATGCCAGTATCAGGGCTTATCCCCCTATCACCCTAATTCTAAAAAGTTGCACTCTCAAATTTGTGACAAACGTAAATTTGCGTGCAAGTTATAACTTTAATAAGCCAATAACTGATGTAAATGAGCAATACTAGGCTGTAATTGACCTTAATTGGTGCTATTTGGCACAATTTAGTCGGTATTCTTCAAGTCACGCACTCAGATTCAAAAGCACACAACTTCTAGAGAGTGTAGACCTGTGAGGGGCATGGGCGTTGCATGCAAGTTATGGAATACTAGAAATTACACACCTAGGGCCAGATTCTATATATGGTGCCTACAAAATCCACACGGAGCTCAGTTTTGCATAAGCGTATTCTATAAGATTTATACACGGTATATAGAATACGCTTAGTTGATATCATCACGCCCAAATCTACACATGGCCATTTACACCAATGAAAATCCCAGCGTGTAGATTTAGGCAGACTGGGCTGTATTCCATAACTACACGTGTGAATTTTGGAACACCCGTGAAATGTCCATAAACATGCCCCTTTTGAACTGCACGTATATATTTTGAACTGTGCACTTCATCATTTAGGTGCAGTTCATTATAAAATGTGCTTACCAAGTTGTGTGCATAACTTGCAGTTATTGTCAATTAGTTCTCATTATTGTTTGTTAAGTGCTGTTAAAATGCTGATTGGCTTGTTGAGCCAATTAAATTATGCATCTAGTTTTAGAATGCACCTGGATTTCAGCGTGCAAGCCTAGGCGCCATATATAGAATCCCCAGGATAATGACTACAGGTAAGCATAAGCATTAATGCCAGCCATTGAGTTGGTGTAAATGTTCATGCCATTTACACCAATGAAAACCTGGCATAAATCTCTGTGTGTAGATTTACGCACACTGGGTCATATTCTATAACAACGCGCATATATTTTGGAATGCCCATGAAGTGCCCATTTCCCCACCTGTAACCACACCCCTTTTTGCCTACCAGCATTACAATTTAGGCACACTGTGTTACAAAATATTCTTAGGGATTTGTGCGTATAAATTCTAATCATTGCCAATTAGTGCTTGTTTTTGCTTGTTAAGTGATATTAACAACGCTGATTGGCTTGTTAAGCCAATTAAGTTACATGTGTTAGAAAATAGAAAAATATTTTCTAGCATGGGAAACGCCACAAGGCAAATGCGGAACTAATGCAGGGTGCTGATGTGCACCACACAGTAGTGCTGTTTAGCCGCAGGCTACCTGTGCAGTAGCCCTACTGCGCCTTTGTAAAAGGGCCCGTAAATCTTTGAAAAGTACCACACTATCTAACAGTTACCGTATTTTTCGGACTATAAGACGCACTTTTTTCCCCCCAAATTTGGGAGGAAAATGGGGGGTGCGTCTTATAGTCCGAAGGTAGACTTCTTCCTACTCACGCGATCTTCCCTGGTGGTCTAGTGACGTCGGGGCAGGAAAGAGCCCCCTCTTTCCTGCCCAGCGCGCTGCTCTCCATCCTCCTGTATGCAGCCTGACGGTCTCGGCGAGATTCAAAATGGCCGCCGAGACTTCAATTTTCAGCGGCCATTTTGAATCTCGCTGAGACCGTCAGGCTGCATACAGGAGGATGGAGAGCAGCACGCTGGGCAGGAAAGAGGGGGCACTTTCCTGCCCCGACGTCACTAGACCACCAGGGAAGATCGCGTGAGTAGGAAGAAGTGGTGACAGGGCCGGGGGGAGGGCGGGATTCGGACAAGACGCACCGGAGCACCTAGGTTTTAGAGTTGGGAAAAAGGAAAAAAAAAATTTTCCTATTTCCCTCCTCTAAAACCTAGGTGCGTCTTATGGTCCGGTGCGTCTTATAGTCCGAAAAATACGGTAGTTTACTTTATTATTTCATGTTGGAAGACATTCCAACCCTCAATAATGATAACTAACAGAGGAGGAAAAGACGTCAGATGCTCAGTACTTTATGCAAATTAATGGCAAAGTGTATGCAACATCATTAGTTATTAAAAAATTCCAGACTGCACAAAACACTGTGGCGAGACTAATCCTGGGAAAATCACGTTTTGAGCATGCTCAACCTCTGCGTTTCCTTCTCCACTGGTTACCCGTGAGGGAACGTATCTCTTTCAAAATTTGCTCACTAACTCATAAAATCATTTATGGGCAAGCTCCGGAATATATGCTTCGCCTTATCGACCTCCCACCCAGAAACGCAGTAGCCACTTCGCGCTCGTATCTCAACCTGCACTTCCCAAATTGTAGAGGCATCAAATACAAGAAGATCTTCAGTTCGTCTTTCCAATACTCCTGTGCCAAGAACTGGAATGTTTTGCAGAAATATCTAAAACTACAAATGGATCATCAACTGTTCAAGAGGCTGCTGAAAACTCACCTATTTGGATTGGCCTACTCCCCTTACACTCTTACCGATTAATAGTCCCACTTACTTATCCCTGATACTGTTATGCCCCCTTCCCCTTCCTTGCCTAATTTTGTCTCTTACAATTTCTCTTACTGTATTGTTATTTTACTTAATCCTATGTGAGCCACATTGGCCTGCATGCGTGGGAAAATGTGGGGTAGAAATGTACTATAAATAAGATAAATAAATAAACCTCATTCCTTTTAATAAATTGTAATATAATCTCAAACTTTTTGAAAATGTTTCTTTTTTTATAAATTTATTCTTTTTTGTTTAAAAAAGTGATTGCTACTCATTGAAACTATGCCATAGTACTACGCTACCACACATTTAGCAGCTAAATAAATGGCAATTTAGCTTGATCCGGCTTAGCATGCTTAGGGCCAGATTCTATATATGGTGTCTAAAAATCAGCATAGAAAACATTGCCGCCTAAGCGGCATCTAGATTTAGGTGCAGCATATAGAATACACGTAGTTGATATCCTATTGCCTAAAACTATGCACCTCCATTTACACCAATGAAAATGTGGCATAAATTCCAGCATGTAGATTTAGGCACAGAGGACATTATTCTATATCATGTCAATTTTGGAATGCCTACAAAACATCCATTTCCCTGCATATAACCATGCCCCTATTTGCTTGCACGCATTAAAATTTAGGTGCAGTGCATTACAGAATACGCTTAGCAAGTTAAGCGTATACATTCAAAATATTGACAATTAGTGGTCATTATTGCTTGTTAATTGCTGTTAATAATGCTGGCTAGATTGTTCAGTCAATTAAGTTACGCACATTGTTGATCTCATTCTCTACCACATCACTCTGTATTTGTTTCATCACCGCAGGCGGCTTACGCCTCATGGTGCTATGTAAGCCACATTGAGCCTGCAAATAGGTGGGAAAATGTGGGGTACAAATGCAACAAATAAATAAATAAAATAGAGTACGCTTGGATTTTGGTGCAGAATGCTAGGCATGCTACATAGAATCCAAGGGTTAATGGGGCCACTCTGTTTCGCTAATGAGCTTCCAGTCCGTTACCTCTTACTTTATAAAGCAATTATGCATTCAGTGATGGAAGGGGAAAGCACTAGCTTTAGCACCAAGTACATAATTGCTTTATGAAGTATGAGGCAACGGACAGACAGCTGTTGAAGAAGCTATCAGTAGTGAAACAGAGTGGCCTCGTTAAGTGTGTTAAGCCGGTTCAAGCTATTAATTGGTTACATTCAGCTGCTAAATGTGTGGTAGCGTAGTACTGCTGCATAATTTCAATGAGTAACAATTAATTTTGTTAATCAAAAAGGATACATTTATAAAAAAGACAAATTTTCAAAAAGTTTGAGATTATATTACAATTTATTAAAAGGAATGAGAGGTTTTTTGAAAAATAACTATTGATATTGCATACTCTTTGCAATTAATTTGCATAAAGTACCGAGCATCTGAAGTCTTTTCCGCCTCTGTTAGTTATCCTTATTGAGGGTTATAATGTCTTCCAACATTTAATTTTAAAGTTTACATTCTACCCTACTTATCAAATAACCGTCAACAGCATTAACATTTCAATTTATGTTACTCACATAGAATGATTCGCTGGCTAAGAAAGCCTCCTGTCACAGGAAGAGAAAATATAAATTAAACTGCCTAAGTTACTTTTTAATATTGTTTGAGATAGAACAGGACTGTTTTTCAACATACTTCAGTATTTCTTAAACTATGGCAGCAAGATTTCCCTATCGTAATATTATATTCTTGTCTATGGTTATAGCAGCCAAACTGTTCTGCTAAACTGCAGACTTTCTATATGACCTCCTCAGAATATAATCTAATCCAAAACAGACTGAATCCTAATACATCTGCAGTTGCTAGGAGATTCCCCTCGTGGCTTCTGTTATTTTTCAGCTCTCCATGCTGACTTAGAAACCAAGCATGGGAGAGCATTCCAAGTGAACCAACTCAAAAGACAGTCTGAAAAGCATATCTGTTTGTCAATACTTATAGAAATAATTGGACCACAGGTCAAAAGAATGCAAATAAACATTGGCATTATTGATCTGGATGTACTCATACCCAGTGATATTATAGTCCAGCATAAAATTTTAATTCTAGTTCTTATTCAGCTGCAAAACACATAGGGTTCCTTTTACGAAACTGTGCTACCATTAGCAGCACGCTAAATGTGAATAGAATGGGCTTCTTCACATTAAGGGGTCCTTTTACTAAGCCGTGCTAAAAAGTGGTCAATGCTGCTGTCAGTGGGTGGGTTTCCCATGTGCTGCGGCCTCTTTTAGAGTGGCAATAAAATGGTCGCATTTGGGGTTGTTTTGTAATGGCCATGCACTAATTTCCTCATTAGTATGCGGCCATTACCACCAGGAGCCCTTACTGCCACCTATTTAGGAGGTGGTAAGGACCCCCGTGCTATTCCCATGGTAATCGGGTAGCATGTGGTAATGTGCCCACACTACCCAATGATTGTAGGAACGCCTACTCTCTGTCTCCACACAGGTATCCTGTGCTGGAAAATAAAAAATATTTTCTAGCATGGGATTAGCGTGAGCTAAGCAAATCTACGCTAACCTGGCAGTAATCGGTCAGCACTGCACACTACCTCAGTGGGTGGCAGTAAGTGCTTCCCCCTCCCTCCACATGGCCACACAGTAAGAGCAATCTTACCGCATGGCCACATCTTTTTTTTCGGCCTTTTTACCCATTGTGGTAAAAAGGACCTCAGCGCACGGCAAAAATGGCCTCTGCTGCTAGTGCAGGGCCCTTTTTACCACAGCTTGGTAAAAGGACCCCTTATAGCAGTATAGCAATTAACAATAAACTATAGTTAAGTAATGAGGCCACAGTTTTAACATGGAATAATTTTGAAGGCTGAAAATAAACTACCTGAGATTAAAGAAGATGACTCCTTAAATCTCTTGTGTAAAACCCTGGCTGAAATGAGAACTTTTTAAGTTCCCATGCATGCTTTTGAGCTGGTGTAAACCCTGATGTGGAATTTTTTTCCCTATAAGTGTGTATTCCCATTGTAAAAGGGAGAATTCACATGTAGATTATAATCCTGTCCAAACCCTGCTGTCTTGAAAGCACTGTGTGGTGTGGATCTCCACAAGTAACTTTCTGAAAACAGTATGTACATATATGCAGTATACATATGTAAATGCTCTTTACGCAAGGCTATCTTGCTAAAATAATGGCTATAGTATCATTTCTATTTCTTATGCTTCTGTAAAGCATTATCTAAATTTTAGAAAAAGTAGAAAGTATAATAAAGTGCAATATTTTTCTGTTAATCTACCGGGTTTTATTTTCCTAGGTTATTCTGAGGAACCCTTTTGTACAAACTACAGTTATGCTGATTATGAACACTAACATCACTGAGCTGACAAATAATTTAGATAACGCTGGTAAGTTATTTTATCTATTACACATTTATGCCTTCCTGTGGTTCATTTTACTTATTTATGACTAAGTTCTTTAAGTGCCAAGCAAATGTAATTATGGTAACTGGGTTTAAAACAGGTTGGGACAAGTTCCTACAGGAAAAGTCCATAATCTGCTATTAAAATAGACATAGGGAAAGCCACTACTTATCCCTAGGATTGCTTTCTGCCAGGTACTTGTCACCTGGATTGGCCGCTGTTGGAAGCAGGATACTGGGCTAGATGGACTATTGGTCTGGCCCAGTATGGCTATTCTTATGTTCTTATGGTCATCGGGAGTCCTGCAAAACTTATCTGCTCCTGGTAGTTGAAACCACAATATTGTTGTACTTTTCCTGATAATAGGAAAACAGGTGGTGGACTCATGCCCACCTTAGAAGGAATGTTGATTACCCAAACGTATTCAATTCATAATTGCTTTACATCATAGTCATGAGCCTTAGGGGGAAAGTTATCAGCGTGGGCTATTTCAGCTAAAGTAACCCAACTTGTGGTAAAATAACCTGACAACTGTAGCCCATGTTGATAACTTTCCCCTTTACCCCCAGATTCTATATAACGTGCTTAGAGATCAATGCTGAAATCTAAGTGTATTCCATATTTATTGCTTTTGTATCCCAGATTTTCCCACCTATTGCTGATGGTTACAGATTCCAGAGTAATTGGTTACAGAGTGCATAGTACAATTGGTTATAGACTGCATAGTCCAAATTAGCAGTTTGTATGAGACTATTGAGATACTGTAGGGGATTCATGACAGTTTGAGTGGAAAGACTATAATTATGCTTTGTATAGACCAATGGCTGAGCATTTGATTTGGTTGTGGTAGTGTAGTAGAATGTGGTAGGTGTGTGGGGTGGGTTGAGCGACAAGAGTTTTGTATTGTTGCTGTCCATTTTCGTGATTATTTTTTCAGAAGTTTAGATAATTGTCCATGAGTTTCAGGTCTTTTGGCAATGCATTCCATAGCTTGGTGCGTATGAAGGAGAAGTTGGAGGCATATTTTGATTTGTATTTCAGGCCCTTACCTCTGGAGAAGTGAAGGTTTAGGTACGATCTCGCTGAATTATTTGTATTCCTAATTGGTAAGTCAATTAGTTCGATTATGAAATGTGTAATGTGGAGGGGCATAATCGAATGGGGGCGCCCATCTTTAAGGTCGGTGCTGCGAAGGGGCGGGGCATCCTGTATTATGAAACAAGATGGGCGTCCATCTTTTGTTTCGATAATACAGTCAGGGCCGGCCAAATCTCAACATTTAGGTCAACCTTAGAGATGGCTAGCCTCGTTTTTCGCCTATTATGGAAACTGAGGACGGCCATCTCAAAAACGGCCAAATCCAAGGCATTTGGTCATGGGAGGAGCCAGCATTCGTAGTACACTGGTTCCCCTCACATGCCAGGACACCAACCGGGCACCTGAAGGGGCACTGCAGTGGACATTACAAATTCCTCCCAGCTGCATAGCTCCCTTACCTTGGGTGCTGAGCCCCCCAAAACCCACTACTCACAACTCTACACCACTACCATAGAGCTTAGGGATGAAGAGGGGCACCTACATGTGGGTACAGTGGATTTCGGGTGGGTTTTGGAGGGCTCACATTTACCACCACAAATGTAACAGGTAGGGGGGGTGGACCTGGTACCGCCTGTCTGAAGTGCACTGCACCCTCTAAAAACTGCTCCAGGGACCTGCATAGTGCTGTGATGGAGCTGGGTATGACATTTGAGGCTGGCACAAAATGTGTTTTAATTTTTTTTTTGGGTGGGAGGGGGTTGGTGACCTCTGGGGGAGTAAGGGGAGGTGATCCCCGATTCCCTCCGGTGGTCATCTGTTCAGTTCGGGCACCTTTTGGAGGCTTGGTCGTGAAAAAAAAGGGACCAAGTAAAGTCGGCCAAATGCTCGTCAGGGACGCCCTTCTTTTTTCCATTATCGGCCAAGGACGGCCATCTCTTAAGCACGCCCCCGTCTCACCTTTGGTATGCTGCCCTTGAACTTTGGCTGTCCCTGCGACGGAAAGCAGTTGAGGGCAGCCAAAATCGGCTTTTGATTATGCCGATTTGGCCGGCCCTGAGAGAAGGACGCCCATCTTCCGATTTGTGTCGGAATATGGGCGCCCTTCTGTTTCGAAAATGAGCTGGATAGTAACATAGTAAATGACGGCAGATAAAGACCTGTACGGTCCATCCAGTCTGCCTGGTACTAGGTCAAAGATTATTCTGTGTGCCAGAGAACAGATCTCTAAGGCTATACGTGCCTTGATCAATAACCAGTGTAGGTTTTGGAGGAGGAGTTTCACGCTTTCAAATCGTGTTTTTTCATAGATGAGCCTGGCTGCCATGTTTTGTGCTGTTTGTAGTTTCCTTAAGATTTGATCTTTGCATCCTGTGTAGATACCATTGCAGTAGTTCACATGGAGGGGCATAATTGAACGTCGCCGGCGATCTATTTTGGCGGTGGCGCAAAAGCTGGCCCGAACCGTATTTTTGAAAAAGATGGCCGGCCATCTTTTTTTTCGATAATAAGGTTTAGCCCGGCCAAATGCCAGAGTTCACCGGGTTTGAGATGGCAGTTTTTGTATTTCAGCGATAATGGAAAAAAATGCCGGCGATCTCAAACCTGGCGAAATCCAAGGCATTTCGTCGTGGGAGGAGCCAGCATTTGTAGTGCACTGGTCCCCCTGACATGCCAGGACACCAAACGGGCACCCTAGGGGGCACTTCTAAAAATGTTTAAAAAATATACAAATACCTCTCAGGTACATAGCTCCCTTACCTTGGGTGCTGAGCCCCCCAAGTCCCCCCCAAAACCCACTCCCCACAACTTTACACCACTACCATAGTCCTTATGGCTGAAGGGGGGCACCTACATGTGGGTACAGTGGGTTTTGGGGGGGGGGGGTTGGAGGGCTCAACACTTAGCACCACAAGTGTAACAGGTAGGGGGGGATGGACCTGGGTCTGCCTGTCTGAAGTGCACTGCACCCATTAAAAACTGCTCCAGGCACTTGCATACTGCTGTCAGGGAGCTGGGTATGACATTTGAGGCTGGCATACAGGCTGGCAAAAAAGGTTTTTATTTTTATTTTTTTAGTGTGGGAGGGGGTTGGTGACCACTGGGGGAGTATGGGGAGGTCATCCCCCATTCCCTCCGGTGGTCATCTGGTGAGTTGGGGCACCTTTTTGAGGCTTGGTCGTGAAAATAAAAGAACCAAGTAAACCCGGTGAAATAATGATTAACGCCCCTTTTTTTTCCCCATTATCCGCGAAAGCCGGCCATCTTTTAGCCACGCCCATGCCCGCCCATGTCCTGCTTTTGCTACGCCGCCGACACGCCCCCTTGAACTTTCACCGGCGAGGCGACAGGAAAGTTGCGATGCTGTCAAAAAAGCCGCTTTCCATTTTACCGATTTCGCCGCTTTTGAGAGATCGCCGGCCATCCCCCGATTTATGTCGGGAAATGGCCGGCGATCACTTTCGAAAATAAGCCTGATGGGCTAGAACCATTGTTTGGATCATTTTGCAGAATATGTCCCTTAGGAAGCATTGTTTTATGCTTTTGAGTTTCACATTGTGTAAAACATTTTCTTTGTAGTGGCTTTGGCTTGGTTTTCGAGTGATAGGTCTATGATGATGCCTAGGATTTTCAGGTTCTCTGAGATTGGGACAGATGAGTCCAAGGCATTGATGGTTGTGAAATGTTCAGTATTGTGTTGGGATGAGAGAATGAGGCAGTGTGTTTTTTCTCTATTAAGTTTCAACTTAAAAGTTGATGCCCAAGATTCCATGGTGTTCATGCTGTTCGTGATCTCACAGGTGATTTCTGATGGGTCATTTTTGAAAGGGATATAAATTGTACATCCGTGTATAAGAATGGATTGAGGCCTTGTTTGGATAGAGACCTGGCTAATAGGATAATCATTAGGTTGAATAGTATAGGGGAGAGTGGTGATCCCTATGGTATTCCACATTCTACTTTCCAAGGTGGGGAGATTTCTGAATTTGATTTTATTTGATAAGACCTAGTAGTCAGGAATCCCTTGATCCATGTAAGTTTTTTCCCTCCAATTCCTATCTTATTGAGTTTTCTTAGTAGGATGTGGTGGTCTACCATGTCAAATGCACGCAACATGTTGAACTGTAGTAGGAGGATGTTTTTGCCTATTGCAATTTCCTGTTTGAATTTGACCAGGAGTGTGATTAGCACTGTTTCAGTACTATGGTGGAGCCTGAAGCCTGATTGAGATGCAGTATGGAGAATTTGGTGATGTATTCTGCTAATTGTTTGGTCACTATCAGGCTTATTTTCAAAAGAGAAGGATGCCTATCAGTGGCGTACCAAGGGGGTGGCGATGGGGGCGGTCCGCCCCGGGTGCCAGTGGGTGGGGGGTGCTCCGCTCCCCCCGCCTCCCGTGGCCGTTCCCGCGGCGCCGCACGTTAAAAAAAAAACCGGCGAAGCAGCGTCGCAGGCAGCGCCTCGTGCCCTGCTTGTAAAAAAAAAAATCAAATCTCCTCCTTCCTTCTCCTCCTCGTCTTGACGTCGACTCGGGCCTTCCAATCAATTTGATTGGAAGGCCCGAGTCGACGTCAAGACGTCAAGACGAGGAGAAGGAAGGAGATTTGATTTTTTTTTTTTACAAGCAGGGCACGAGGCGCTGCCTGCGACGCTGCTTAGTCGGTGGGGAAGGAGAGGGGCGAAAGGGACTCGGGTGGGGGTGTTCAGAGGGGAGAAGGGGACTGGGGGGGGGGTCTCAGACAGGGGAGGGGAGAAGGGGACTGGGGTGGGGATCTCAGAGGGGAGAAGGGGACTGGGGTGGGGGTGTTCAGAGGGGAAAAGGGGAGGGGAGAAGGGGACTGGGGTGGGGATCTCAGAGGGGAGAAGGGGATTGGGGTGGGGGTGTTCAGAGGAGAGAAGGGGACTGGGGTGGGGGTCTCAGACAGGGGAGGGGAGAAGGGGACTGGGTGGGGGTGTTCAGAGGGGAAAAGGGGAGGGGAGAAGGGGACTGGGGTGGGGATCTCAGACAGGGGAGAAGGGGACTGGGGTGGGGGTGTTCAGAGGGGAAAAGGGGAGTGGAGAAGGGGACTGGGTGGGGATCTCAGACAGGGGAGGGGAGAAGGGGACTGGGGTGGGGATCTCAGAGGGGAGAAGGGGACTGGGGTGGGGATCTCAGACAGGGGAGAAGGGGACTGGGGTGGGGTGTTCAGAGGGGAAAAGGGGAGGGGAGAAGGGGACTGGGGTGGGGATCTCAGACAGGGGAGGGAGAAGGGGACTGGGGTGGGGATCTCAGAGGGGAGAAGGGGACTGGGGTGGGGGTCTCAGACAGGGGAGGGGAGAAGGGGACTGTGGTGGGGGTCTCAGACAGGAGAAGGGGAGGGGAGAAGGGGACTGGGGTGGGGGTGTTCAGAGGGGAGAAGGGGGCTGGAACTGGGGGCTGAAAAAAGGGGCAGAGAGAGAGAGGGGACAGATCCTAGATGGAAGGGGGAGCGAGAGGGAGGGCAGACCCTGGATGGATGGGAGATGGAGGGCAAATGGTGGATTGAAGGGGCAGAGAGAAAGGGCAGGCAGTGGATGGAAGGGACGGCAGAGAGGGCTGACACTGGATGGCAGAGAGAGAGAGAGAGAGTGAAGACAGATGCTGGATGGAAGGAAGACGGTGAAAAGAAGATGAGGAAAGCAGAAACCAGAGACAACAAACTGTAAATAAAATATATTTTTTTATTTTTTTTGCTTTAGGATAAAGTATTGCAGATATGTTAAATGTTTATAATAGAACATGTAAATAAGGTAATCTTTTTATTGGACTAATTTTAATACATTTTGACTAACTTTCGGAGAACAAAACCCCCTTCCTCAGGTCAGGATAGGATACTGTAACAGCACTATACTGTACTGACCCGAGGACGGAGGTTTTGGCCTCTGAAAGCTAAATGTATTAGTCCAATAAAATGGTATTATTTTACTTTCTATATTTGTTTTATTTGTATTTGTTAATTTGTAAAGTGGTGATTGGTACTTGTTAGTTTTTTTCAAATTTACATCTGCTGTCTTTATATTTTGCACAGTACTAGGGGACAGTTTCTGTTTCTGTGGTGTTGCATTGTATGCAGAGTCTGGCATTGGGGGTTCAGTTTAATTTTTGTCTAAATAGAAAGTTTATGATTACTTATTCTATAGTGGATTAGGGTGTATCTGTGTTTGTGAAAAAGACATGGCTTTCAGTTGGCATTGACTGTGCAGGATCTACGATCTGTACTATTCTGTCTGGTTTCATTTTACAATAGGTGAATTGATATTCTAGTGCTCACTGTAGTGTTTAAGATGCTTTCCTTTTCCTTGTGTGACTCGTAGAAATGACTGCTTATGGTATGGTAGAATTGCTCTATAGGTCCTGAGTGTTTTGTATTCTCGGCATGCCTAGTACTGGATTTGGGGGGGCGGGGGGGGGGGTGTTAAAAAATGACCGGCCCCGGGTGTCAACTACCCTAGGTACGCCACTGATGCCTATCTTTCAACACAAATCGCAAGATGGTTGTCCTTCTCACAGGGTCGCCCAAATCGGTATAATGGAAAGCTGATTTTGGGTGTCCCCAACTGTTTTACGTGTGTCAGAGGCGTAGCGAAGGCGGGACTTGGATGTGCCTAACATATGGACGTCCTTGACCCATAATGGAAAAAAAAGGGCGTCCCTGACAAACACTTGGATGACTTTATCTGGTCCTTTTTTTCTTACAACCATGGCACAAAAAGGTGCCCAAACTGACCAGATTACCACCGGAGGGAATCAGGGATAAACTCCCCTTACTCCCCCAGCGGTCACTAACCCCCTCCCACCCTCAAAAAATGTTTTTAAATATTTTTTGCCAGCCTCTATGCCAGCCTCAAATGTCATATCCAGCTCCATGGCAGCAGTGGCGTAGGAAGGGGGGGGGCAGTGGGGCGGTCCGCCCCGGGTGCACGCCACTGGGGGGTGTCGGCACCTCGCTAGTTCCTTGCTCTCTCTGTCCCAGAACAGGTTACTTCCTGTTCTGGGGCAGAGACAGCAAGGAACCAGCGAGGCGCCAACACCCCCCAGCGGCGTGCACTCGGCGGATTGGCCCTCCCGCTACTCACCGCCTTCCAGATATGTTCTCGCGGGAGGGGGGTTGCGCTACGGAAGGGGGAGGGTGCGTCGCGCTGCACCCGGGGGGGTGCGCAGCGGCAACCCGCCCCGGGTGTCAGCTGCCCTCATGACGCCACTGCATGGCAGCAGTATGCAGGACCCTGGAGCAGTTTTAGTGGGTGTAGTGCACTTCAGGCAGACGGACCCAGGCCCATCCCCCCCCTACCTGTTACATATGTGGTGGTAAATGTAAACCCTTCAAAACCCACCAGAAACCCGTACCCCTATCTAGGTGTCCCCCTTCACCCCTAAGGGCTATGGTAGTGGTGTACAGTTGTGGGTAGTGGGTTTTGGGGGGGGTTGGGGGGCTCAGCACACAAGGTAAGGGAGCTATGTAGCTGGGAGCTTTTTCTGAAGTCCACTGCAGTGCCCCCTAGGGTGCCCGTTTGGCGTCCTGGCATGTTAGGGGGTCCAGAGCACTACGAATGCTGGCTCCTCCCATGGCCAAAGGGCTTGCATTTGGTTGTTTCTGAGATGAGCGTCCTTAGTTTCCATTATCATCGAAAATCAGAAACGACCAAGTCTAAGGACGACCATCTCTAGGGACGAACTAAATGTCAAGATTTGGGCGTCCCCGACCATATTATCGAAATGAAATATGCACGCCCATCTTGTTTCGATAATATAGGTTCCCCGCCCCTTTGCCGGGACGTCCTGCGAAGACGTCCTCAGGAAAACTTGGGTGCCCCTTTCAATTATGCCCCTCCATGCCTTCCATCATCTTGGTTGTCAGAGGTATAGATGTAACTGACCTGTAGTTTGTGATTTTGATGTTTTTTTCTTGGTGTCTTTTGGAATGGGTGTGAGTAAAATGTTTCCTTTGTCCAGTGGGAATTGACCTTCCTGGAACATGAAATTTAGGTGGTCTGTGAGATCTTAAATGAAGCGGTGAGGGGGAGTTTTCATAATATAATTGGGGCAGGTATCTAGTAGGCAGTGAGTAGAGGAGAACTTTCTAATTGCCTGAGCCACTGTTTCAACGGTGAGATGGGTGAAGTTTGTCCAGGTTTGGTTTACTGGGGATTCCCCTGGGTGTGGATCTAGTTCATTAATGAAGGTTTCAAGATTGGTGTTTTCCTGATGCAGGTTTTTGCATAGGTTGATGATCTTCAAAGTATTTGGCTAGTTCATATGCAGGTGGGAGGTCTACGTTCGATGTTGTTACTGTTTTGGTGCCTAGTAGGTTGTCCACTAATTTGTATAGTTTTGTATTTCTATAATCAGTACCTATTTGTTCTTTATAATGTTTCCTTTTGGTGCCTAGTAGGTTGTCCACTAATTTGTATAGTTTTGTATTTCTATAATCAGTACCTATTTGTTCTTTATAATGTTTCCTTTTGCTTTGTCTTATTTTGTGTTTATATTTCTTTTGTGTTTCTTTCCATGTATTTACTGTTTGTCATTTTTTTATTTTTCTCCATGCTCATTCTTGTCTTCTGGATTGTGTTTTTAGTTCTTTAAGTTCATCGTTGAACCACGGAATTGTGTTGTATTTATGTGAGGTTTTGGTTTGTATGGGTGCTATCTCATCTAGTATGATACTGCATCTTTTGTCCCATTCTGCAAGGAATTCTATAGAATTGGTTTGTGATGACCATTTGTTTTCATACATTGATTGCCAGAATGTTGTCATGTCCACTTTCCCCACTTTTCCCTGATTCTCAGTCCTCTGCTCTGACTGGACTTCTGTGTGGTCATTTTATAAGATGGATGGTCCTATGCTGCCACACAGATGTCCATGTCCTTTGCCCCCCACCCCCTTCATAATTTGGATGTTTCAGTTTGTAATGGATGTTTATGCTTGACATTTCCAGTACATGGATGTCCACCTCACATGTATTTTAGAACAGAATGTATCCTGTTCTAAAATACATGTGAAATGTGCGTCCATTTGTCCATATTCTGAGTTGGATGTCCTTTCTAAAATGCCACTCTAATTGTTTTTTTATACAATCTAAAAAAACATGATTAGCTTAATAAGGAATATTAACTCACAATATCAAATTAAGAAAAATCTTCTAAAATGTGGGCAGGATACTATTTTAAACTAGTAAGATTTTGAGCATTTCTAAGTCAAAATTAAATTATGTTGTAAACAACACATCCGCTTCCAGAGAAAACATTTTTACATATTGAAACCAATTTTCAAAGCAGTTTCTGCAGTTTACCTGTGTGAAAGAGACTGAAAATTGCCAGCCCTCAATGTATATAAAAATATGAGCATTCTTTCACAGCACAGAAACATTTAGCCTTATTGAGAGAGTATTCAGGGGCTTTGTTTAGGTCACGGAAGAACAGTGCACATTTGCAGAAATCTAAGAGAGCAGTGCATGATGGAGTGTAAACTACTGATGAGCACCAATCAGATGATAACATTTGGGGTGATCTTATCTGATGATGTACGCTGTGACCAGGCAGTGGAAAAAAATATTATGGCTCACAAGGAGAGGTGTTACCAATAGGGATAAGAGAGTTGGCATCACTGTTCCCTCTAAATTGAATGGGAGTCCTCCACCTCAATTGTGAGGGACATCCGAGCTCTGCAGGACTCCAAGGAACCTGCCTGTCCCTAGCAATAGAAAACACAATATTGAAGCAGCACCACCTACTGGCAGCAATGCAACTAGAGGACTCCCACTCAGTTCAGAGAGAACAGTGGTTAGTACGTTTAAAGGCAGAGCAGACACAGTTCAGAGGAGGATTATGAAATTCACCAGAAGCAAGGCATGCCTAGCACAAAGTGACTGGATTAAGAAATAACATAAGGGAATATTTGTTTGCAGAAAGGATTATGGGTACATGGAACAGCCTAAAACACCAAAGAACCCTAAATGCTAATTGAACCATTCAAACCTTTTTCATATGATGATGTTTAGGAAGTATTGCTTTATAATAAAGACTGCCATTTTGAATGAGGTCTGTGTTAGTCCTGAAGCAGCTTGTTTTAAGTGAAATGCTGGCATCAGCTGGACTTTGTCAGCTTGGACTCTGTGTAATAGATCCCGTACATGGGCTGAAGTTGTGCCTTTTTTCTAAGCTCCAGAAACAATGTTTTTTCTTTAAATGAAAGACTTTGAGGATTAATCAGCCATATTTGAAACTGATGCTATTTAAGGATTATATTTCTTCTGCACTGTTTACTAAGGAGGTTTTTATGCGGATGAGGAGGTTCATACACATTTGTGAGAGCAATTGAGCTCTGAACTGAGCTTTGAGACTTTTCCGCCTTTTCTATAGAAGAATTACCCTTTCTGTGAATCCATTTTAAAGAAATTTGAACGGTTCAATTAGTATTTAGGGTTCTTTGGAGTTTTGGGTTATTGATCGAGAGCTCTGTTAATTTTGTTACACGGAACAGCCTCCCATTGAAGTGGTGGATGCCAAAAGCTAAAAGCAAGGGTGAAGACAGAGATTGAGTGATTTATCTATTTATGTTTTCTTGATATACTGCACATCACACAAATTGTACTGCAGTGCAGTTTACAATCCTTTTAGAAACAGAAAAGAAATTACAATTATTATATAGAATACTGAGGTGAAAATACAAGAAAAGCCAGAGATATGACAAGGGAGGGGGAAAGGATATAGAAGGATCAAGGATGTGGAAGGAGGGGGTAAGGGCTAGGTGTATCAGTAGCACACTGCAAGAAAGTAAAGGGCCTTTTTACAAAGCATCAGTAAGCCCAATACGGGCTTACCACATGCTTTCTCGGAACTACTGCCAGCCCAACGCAGCCACTGGCGGTATTTCGGACTCAAGTGTGCACCATTTCCGTCATGCTGGGAAGTATTTTTTTATTTAATAGCACAGCACTAACCTGGCAGTAATTATCACTGCACGCTGTCCAGTTACTGCAGGAGTCCTTACTGCCACCTCAATGGGTGGTGCTAAATACTCCCCCCCCCCCTCCCCTCATGGCCATGCGATAACAGTACTCTTACCGCATGGCCATTTTTTAGGAGCTCTTTACCCGCTGTGGTAAAAAGAGCCTTGGCGTGTGGGAAAACAGCCCCTGCCGCTATCACAGGGCCCTTTTTCCCGCAGCTTAGTAAAAGGACCCCTCAAGAACTTAATCTAGTATATCATCCCAATGAAAGCAGAAAAAGTCGTGCCTTAACATATTTCTAAAATTTGGGAGAAAGCGGGATGCCTGTGCATATCAAATGGGAGCATGTTCCAATGGTGGAGTCCTAGATAATTTTAGTAGTATTGCATTAGGAGTTGGCAAACTAGATGGATCTTACAGTTTTTATTAGAGATATCCCATGTTGTTTAAAACTCGAAAACAAGCAGAAAAAAATATGAAAATTAGGGTACACACTTTTCCTGATACTGCACCATTGTGTGTGCAAATGCTATCAGGAAACTAATGTGCACTATTTCGGAAAGAGTGCATCCTTTTTCAAAACAGGGAACACTTTTTTGAAAAAGGATGCACATTACTTTGCTCCCGTGATGAAAATATGGCCAAACGGATCCAAGATGGCGCCTGAAGCGATGTGAGAGTTTGGACTCCTTGAGCTCCTAACGGGGAAGACGCCAGAAACCCGTAAGAACAACATGGGGAAGAGAAAGGGGAAGGAGAAAACTCTTACCTCCTCGAGTCAAGCCCTGAGTCCCGCTGTGCGCCAAACCGTACTGGAGAATTTTGGAGTTCGGACACTTGGAGAGCGGATACCCGCAACCGCGAGATCAACCTCATCTGAAGCTGATCATAGCATTGAGGGCGTTTCGCTTAGCCTGCCCTCTAGCACAGCCCCCCCGAGGCCAGGAGCAAGTATGCAGCTGACGGAGGCTCAGAACGACGGGGTGATTGGTGGAATACAACCCCTGTCGTCTGAACCAGGAGGGCCCGTTAGCGCCTCAACGCCGACCAAATTAAGAACAAAGGATAATATTTCTTCTATGGATCGTGCACCTGCCCCTGTGGAAACCCGTGGTGTTGGAAGACCGGCTGTGATTACGTTGGAGACGCTCTGGGACGCCATCCAAGGTATTAACACTGCTTTACAAATTAATTTAAACTCCCTTCGGGGAGAAGTAACTGACTTGAAACAAAACCATCAAGAAACTTACGGAAAAGTCCAAGATAATATAAAAAAGGTAGCAACTCTGGAAGTTGAGGTCAACAAATTGCAAAACGTTTCTGCCACATTGATCAGGGAGAAAGAGGTTCAACATCGTAAAATAGAATTTCTTGAAAATCAAAGTCGTAGGAACAACTTGAGATTTATTAATTTCCCTAAGTCTCCACTAATCCCCGCTTTAGATATGTTGCGCAAATACTTTGGAGAAGTCCTGGGAATACCAGCAGAGGGGTTTCCCCTATTGCTAGAGCCCAGTACATTACAGGACAAAAAAAAGTGATTGATGGACAGTCTCAGGCTCAACCGGACTTTGATTTGACTGGATTTTTGGAGTCATCCCTGGAAATTGTGACTGAAAGAACTACTCTAATTGCTACCTTTGCTTTGGAGATAGATCGTAACAACATTTTCAAGACTTATTTTCGTCATGCAAATGCAAATTTTATGGGTTCAAGGATACAAATTTTTCCTGACCTAACGAGGGATACTCAAGAGAAGGAGAGAGTTCCTGTCTCATAAGACAAGAGCTCTCAACTTAGGAGCTGTCTTTCAATTAAAATTTCCTTGTAGATGTTTGATATCCCTAAATGCTAATAATTATGTATTCTTTGACCCTGTAAAATTGCAACAATTTATTGAATTACAGGAAAGCGCTGTTAAGCATTGAATGGTTAACCCAGTGAGAAATGCTATAAGTGGGCTAGCGGGATAAACTGCTCTCAAAGTTTCTTTGATAGATTAACATTATTTTCTATTTTTCCTAGTACTTGGATCATAGAATTGTGGACAAAGTTTATAGAGAACCTTATTTCCTTTAAAAAGTTTATTTTCTTTTCCTGTGATTTTCTGAACATTTCCATTTACATTTGTACTGTGAAATAAAATGTAAAAGAATAAATAAAGAATTGAAAAAAAAAAGAAAATATGGCCAAACGAAAACGATTAAACAAAAGTTTTGGAAATGACACAACACAGTAATTTTATAGCTGCCCATCCCTAGTTTTAATCTACCATTATTTTCTGTTTCTGTGATTCCAGGCTTTGGATGTTCAATGGCAAAATTCAGCCACTGAATGTATAACTTGTCTATTCAATCGCTGAGGGGGAAATAGTATGATTAATCATATAAAGCGCCCCCTCACTTTGCCTCCTGTACAATGTAATATATAAATAACAGATGTAAATTCTCAAAACTGACATATTTCTATTACTAAAATACAAATAAAATCATTTCTCTTACCTTTGTTGTCTGGTAATTTTATTTTTCTAATCACCTCTTTCCCTGTCTCTGGTTCTCCTTTCCTGTGCTGCCAGCATAGTTCTATGCTATGAACTCTGTTTCCAGGGCCTCCTTTATATTCACTATTTCTTTTTTTTTTATCCTCTTTCACTTCCTGCCCTATATCCATCTTTCACATTCAACTTTCTTCTATTTTTCTTACTACTTCTCAAATCTGTCTTGTTTCCATCTCCTTCTGTCTCCCTTCCCCTCCTCTCCCTGGGCATCATCTCCTTTCATCTCTTGTCCCCCACTCTCCAGGGCCACCATCTCCTCCCATCTCTCTTCCCCTTCTCTCCTCGGGCACCGCCTCCTCCATCTCTCTTGCCTTCCCTTCCCCACCCCTCCTCTCCATGGGCACCAAATCCTCTCATCTCTCATCCCCTCCCCTTCAGGTGCACCATCACCTCCATCTCTCTTGCCCTTCCTCCCCCATTCTCTCCATGGGCACCATCTCCTCCCATCTCTCATCCCCTCCCCTCCATGAGCACCATCTCCTCCCATCTCTCTCCTCTACATGGGCACCATCTCCTCCATTTCTCTTCCCTCCCTTCTGTTCCCCTCCCCTCCTCTCTATGGGTATCATCTCATCCCTTCTCTTTTCCCTTCTCTTTTCCCTTCCCCTCCCCTCCATGGGCACCATCTCACTTATAAACCCCACTTGGGACAGGATGCTTTGGTCTGAGTCTCTTCCTTCCCTCCCAAACCAACATACTCTCTGCCCGCTCCCCATGCTCTGGCATATTTTTCTCTCCTACCCCCTCCCCCTGCATGCTCCAGCAGATTTTTTCCTTCTGCTGGCCCCGTGTTCACCGGCATCTCATTCTCCCTCCTCATCCCCCTTAGTGACCCTTCGAAATTGCCTGTACAGAGGACAAAGAAAACATTTTTACATATTGAAACTAATTTTCAAAGCTTCTCTCTTGCTAGAGATGTCCGTCTCTAGCATCCTGCCCGCTGGAAATATGAAGTTTCATCAAAGGAAGCAGGACGCTGGAGAGGGAGGGCTCGAGCTAGAGAGAAGCAACTTAGGGCTGCCATCTGTACAGACAAGTTCGGAGGGATGCCAGGGAGAAAGGGAGGTGGAATGTGATTAATGCATTAAAAGTATTAAAATACAAGGTAAAATTTGAATGTGCAGCCCAGAACAAATATTGACTGATTGAGGACTCTTAAGGTTTTGCACTACTACTACTACTTAACATTTCTAGAGTGCTACTAGGGTTACGCAGCGCTGTACAAATTAACAAAAAAGGACAGTCCCTGCTCAATGGAGCTTACAATCTAAAGGTCAAAATGTCAAGTTGGGGCAGTCTAGGTTTCCTGAATAGAGGTATAGTGGTTAGGTGCTGAAGGCGACATTGAAGAGGTGGGCTTTGAGCAAGGATTTGAAGATGGGCAGGGAGGGGGCCTGGCGTATGGGTTCAGGGAGTTTATTTTGCACAAATTGCTTCTTTAATCCTTGGCAGGTTATCATGTAAACATTGAATAACTTATCCTTTTATATTTTTTCTAAATAAATTTGTCACACTAGTAAGTGTATTGGGGGAAGGGGATGGCATAGTGACAACTAAACCAACAACATGTGGTTAAAATGCTTTAAACAAAATGCATATAACTCAGTACCTATATCAAAAAGGAAGTACCCTAGTTCCCCTTAAGAGCACTCCCTCACTGGGCTACCCAAGAATATGTTAGGTAGCTTGCCTAGCCAGGAGGGCTGAGTTCAGGTAGGGAGGAAGTTAAAACTCCAGAGTAAGAAGAGAATTGGAAGGCCCCAAGGAAGGAATTCTCCAAGCTGATTGCAGTACCAGGAAGGAGAGTATTGGGAAGATAGGAGCAGCCTCAATCTTAGGTCTCCACAGTCTATAGGTAAAAGACTGCCATGAAAGGAAGTGCCTTGATTTTTTTTGTGAAGACCCTGATCCTGGGTGTCTATGCGAGAACCAGGCCTGGGTTTGTATGTGAGTGGTTTGGAACTGTACATTGTGTTTAGGCTTGGCTAGAAGCCAGCCATAATTAGACTTGTCATTGTGATTTGGAAAGACACTTCACCAATGCATTATTAAGCCTGTGAAGCAGCAGGCTTCTATATATATATATTTCTCCGAGGACAAGCAGGCTGCTTGTTCTCACTGATGGGTGACGTCCACGGCAGCCCCTCCAATCGGAAACTTCACTAGCAAAGTCCTTTGCTAGCCCTCGCGCGCCCGCGCGCACCGCGCATGCGCGGCCGTCTTCCCGCCCGAAACCGGCTCGAGCCGGCCAGTCTTCTTTTGTCCGCACTCGGTACGGTCGTGTTTCGCCGTGTCGGGCCCCGGAAAGTTGACCTCGCGCGTCCAAATTGTTTTTTGAGCGTGTTTTTTTTTCTTCGGAAAAGCTTTTCTAAAGTCGGGAAGTGCTCCGGAAACCCTCCACCGGGTTTCGTGTCAATCCTCCCCGTACTTCCAGCTTTTTGCCCCGGTAAGTTTTCTTTCGTCGTCGGGGTAGGCCTCTTTTTGGCCTCGGTCGAGATTTTTCTCCCTCTAAATTTTGGTGCTTCAATTTTCGCCATTTCGGCTTTTGATTTCGCCGGCGTGATTTTTCCGCCCATGACATCGAAGCCTTCCAGCGGCTTCAAGAAGTGCACCCAGTGCGCCCGGGTTATCTCGCTCACTGATCGACACTCGTCGTGTCTTCAGTGTCTGGGGGCCGAGCACCGCCCTCAGAACTGCAGTCTGTGTTCCCTGCTTCAAAGGCGGACTCAGGTAGCGAGACTAGCCCAGTGGAACGTGTTGTTCTCGGGCTCTTCGTCGGCATCGGCACCGGGATCTTCGAGTGCATCGACGTCGTCAGCGTCCAGACCATCTTCCTCGGCCGCCCTTCCATCGAGCGCATCGAGGCATCGGGCCTCTGCATCGGCGCCGAGACATCGGATAGCTGCATCGACGTCGGTGGTACCAGGACCTTGTCTGCTGATGTCGTCGGACGGTGGTGCATCGGGTGGAGTGCAGGTGAGGGCTGTCCATTCCCCTGCTGGTGGCGGTGAGCCCTCGGGTGGGTCTCCTCCTACCCTGAGGGCTCCTGCGGTACAGCCCCCCCGAGATCGACCCTCTTCGGTCTCGGCCCCGAGGAAGCGACGGGTGGATTCGACGTCCTCCTCGTCGGTGCCGGGGAGCTCCGGTGACATGCTTCGGAAGAAGTCGAAGAAGCATCGACACCGGTCCCCTCCCCGCGTCGGCACCGAGAGCTCTGGGTCGCCGAGGGAGTCGGCACCCAGCAGGCATCGGCACCGAGAGGACCGCTCACCCTCTGTTCAGGAGGTGTCGATGCGCTCCGCTCTGGACAGCCCGGAACAGCCTCCACGCCCGGAACAGGTACTGACGTCGACGCCTGCATCGACCTCCATGCCTTTCTCTGCAGCCGCTCTGAACGAGAGCCTCCGGGCCGTTCTCCCAGAGATTCTGGGGGAGCTGTTGCGCCCTACCCCTCCGGTACCGGCGGTGCTTGCGCCTCCGGTACCGTCGAGCGTGGCGCCGGCTGGCCCATCGCCCGGGGTGAGGTCCCCGACGTCGGTACCGCGTGCGGTGCCGACTGCGGCCACCTCCCAGGAGGGCTCCCCGACTACGTCGGCGGAGGGAGCTTCGCCGATGCGGGCGAGGGAGTCTACCTCTCGACGCCCCCATCGTGGACGTGGCTCCACGGAGTCGAGCCGGGCCCGGTTGCAGACGCAGGTCCGTGAACTTGTGTCTGACACCGAGGGTGAGGCCTCGTGGGAAGAAGAAGAAGATCCCAGATATTTCTCTGACGAGGAGTCTGAGGGTCTTCCTTCTGATCCCACTCCCTCTCCTGAAAGACAGCTTTCTCCTCCTGAGAGTCTGTCTTTTGCTTCCTTTGTCCGGGAGATGTCTACGGCCATCCCCTTCCCGGTGGTTGTGGAGGACGAGCCCAGGGCTGAAATGTTTGAGCTCCTGGACTATCCTTCTCCACCTAAGGAAGCGTCCACTGTTCCCTTGCATCATGTCCTAAAAAAGACATTGCTTGCGAACTGGACGAAACCTCTAACTAATCCCCACATCCCCAAGAAGATCGAGTCCCAGTACCGGATCCATGGGGACCCAGAGCTGATGCGCACCCAGTTGCCTCACGACTCTGGAGTTGTGGATCTGGCCCTAAAGAAGGCTAAGAGTTCTAGAGAGCATGCTTCGGCGCCCCCGGGCAAAGACTCTAGAACCTTAGACTCCTTTGGGAGGAAGGCCTACCATTCCTCTATGCTCGTGTCCAAGATCCAGTCTTACCAGCTCTACACGAGCATCCACATGCGGAACAATGTGCGGCAGTTGGCGGGCTTGGTTGATGCTCTTCCCCCTGAGCAAGCCAAGCCTTTTCAGGAGGTGGTCAGGCAGCTGAAGGCGTGCAGAAAATTCCTGGCCAGAGGAGTTTATGACACTTTTGATGTTGCGTCCAGGGCCGCTGCTCAAGGTGTGGTGATGCGCAGGCTCTCATGGCTGCGTGCCGCCGACCTGGAGAATAGAATCCAGCAGCGGATTGCGGACTCGCCTTGCCGTGCGGATAACATTTTTGGCGAAAAAGTCGAACAGGTGGTAGAGTCTCTCCACCAGCGGGACACCGCATTCGACAAATTCGCCCGCCGGCAGCCTTCAGCTTCTACCTCTACAGGTAGACGATTTTTCGGGGAAGGAAGACTGTTCCCTATACTTCTGGCAAGCGTAGGTACAATCCTCCTTCCCGACAGCCTGCGGCCCAGGCTAAGCCCCAGCGCGCTCGCTCTCGTCAGCAGCGTGCGCCTCAGCAAGGCCCCGCGGCTCCCCAGCAAAAGCAAGGGGCGAGCTTTTGACTGGCTCCAGCAGAGCATAGCCGACATCCAAGTGTCAGTGCCGGGCGACCTGCCAGTCGGGGGGAGGTTGAAAGCTTTTCACCAAAGGTGGCCTCTCATAACCTCCGATCAGTGGGTTCTCCAAATAGTCCGGCAAGGGTACACCCTCAATTTGGCCTCAAAACCTCCAAATTGTCCACCGGGAGCTCAGTCTTACAGCTTCCAGCACAAGCAGGTACTTGCAGAGGAACTCTCCGCCCTTCTCAGCGCCAATGCGGTCGAGCCCGTGCCATCCGGGCAAGAAGGGCTGGGATTCTATTCCAGGTACTTCCTTGTGGAAAAGAAAACAGGGGGGATGCGTCCCATCCTAGACCTAAGGGCCCTGAACAAGTATCTCGTAAAAGAAAAGTTCAGGATGCTTTCCCTGGGCACCCTTCTCCCCATGATTCAGCAAAACGATTGGCTATGCTCTCTGGACTTGAAGGATGCCTATACACACATCCCGATACTGCCAGCTCACAGACAGTATCTGCGATTTCAGCTGGGCACACGCCACTTCCAGTACTGTGTGCTACCCTTTGGGCTCGCCTCTGCACCCAGGGTGTTCACAAAGTGCCTAGCTGTGGTAGCAGCGGCGCTTCGCAGGCTGGGGGTGCACGTGTTCCCATATCTCGACGATTGGCTGGTGAAGAACACATCCGAGGCAGGAGCCCTGCAGTCCATGCAGATGACTATTCGCCTCTGGAGCTACTGGGGTTTGTGATAAATTACCCAAAGTCCCATCTTCTCCCAGTGCAGAAACTCGAATTCATCGGAGCCCTGCTGGATTCTCGGACGGCTCGCGCCTATCTCCCAGAGACGAGAGCCAACAACTTGTTGTCCCTCGTCTCGCGGGGTGCGAGCGTCCCAGCAGATCACAGCTCGGCAGATGTTGAGATTGCTGGGCCACATGGCCTCCACAGTTCATGTGACTCCCATGGCCCGCCTTCACATGAGATCTGCTCAATGGACCCTAGCCTCCCAGTGGTATCAGGCCGCTGGGGGTCTAGAGGACGTGATCCACCTGTCCACGAGTTTTCTCGAATCCCTGTTTTGGTGGACGATTTGCTCCAATTTGACTCTGGGACGTCCCTTCCAAATTCCTCAGCCACAAAAAGTGCCGACCACGGATGCGTCTCTCCTGGGATGGGGAGCTCATGTCGATGGGCTTCACACCCAAGGAAGTTGGTCCCTCCAAGAACGCGATCTACAGATCAATCTTCTGGAGTTGCGAGCGATCTGGAACGCTCTGAAGGCTTTCAGAGATCGGCTGTCCCACCAATTATCCAAATTCAGACAGACAATCAGGTTGCCATGTACTATGTCAACAAGCAGGGGGGCACCGGATCTCGCCCCCTGTGTCAGGAAGCCGTCAGCATGTGGCTCTGGGCTCGCCGTCAGGGCATGGTGCTCCAAGCCACCTATCTGGCAGGCGGTAAACAACAGTCTGGCCGACAGGTTGCGCAGGATTATGCAACCTCACGACGTGGTCGCTCAATTCCCGTGTGGTGCGACAGATCTTCCAGGCGTGGGGCACCCCCCTGGTGATCTCTTCGCATCTCAAGTGAACCACAAGGTCCCTCAGTTCTGTTCCAGGCTTCAGGCCCACGGCAGACTGGCGTCGGATGCCTTCCTCCTGGATTGGGGGGAAGGTCTGCTGTATGCTTATCCTCCCATACCTCTGGTGGGGAAGACTTGTTGAAACTCAAGCAAGACCGAGGCACCATGATTCTGATTGCTCCCTTTTGGCCGCGTCAGATCTGGTCCCTCTTCTTCTGGAGTTATCCTCCGAAGAACCGTGGAGATGGAGTGTTTTCCGACCCTCATCACGCAGGACGCGGGCTCTTCTGCATCCAACCTCCAGTCCCTGGCTCTCACGGCCTGGATGTTGAGGGCGTAGACTTTGCCTCTTTGGGTCTGCCAGAGGGTCGTCTCCCGCATCTGCTTGCTTCCAGGAAAGACTCCACTAAGAGAAGTTACTTCTTCATTGGAGGAGGTTGCCGTCTGGTGTGACAGCAAGGCCCTAGATCCTCGCTCTTGTCCTACACAGACCCTGCTTGAATACCTTCTGCACTTGTCTGAGTCTGGTCTGAAGACCAACTCCGTAGGGTTTCACCTTAGTGCAATCAGTGCATACCATTACCAAGTGGAAGGTAAGCCGATCTCAGGACAGCCTTTAGTTGTTCGCTTCATGAGAGGTTTGCTTTTGTCAAAGCCCCCTGTCAAGCCTCCTACAGTGTCATGGGATCTCAATGTCGTTCTCACCCAGCTGATGAAACCTCCTTTTGAGCACTGAATTCCTGCCATCCCGAAGTACTTGACCTGGAAGGTCATTTTCTTGGTGGCAGTTACTTCGGCTCGTAGAGTCAGTGAGCTTCAGGCCCTGGTAGCCAAGGCCCCTTACACCAAATTTCATCACAACAGAGTAGTCCTCCGCACTCACCCTAAGTTTCTGCCAAAGGTGTGTCGGAGTTCCATCTGAACCAGTCAATTGTCTTGCCAACATTCTTTCCCCGTCCTCATTCCTGCCCTGCTGAACGTCAGCTGCACACATTGGACTGCAATGAGAGCATTGGCCTTCTACTGGATGCGGACACAGCCCACCAGGACAGTCCGCCCAATTGTTTGTTTCTTTTGACCCCAATAGGAGGGGAGTGGCTGTAGGGAAACGCACCATATCCAATTGGCTAGCAGATTGCATTTCCTTCACTTACGCCCAGGCGGGGCTGGCTCTTGAGGGTCATGTCACGGCTCATAATGTTAGAGCCATGGCTGCGTCGGTAGCCCACTTGAAGTCAGCCTCCATTGAAGAAATTTGCAAAGCTGCGACGTGGTCATCTGTCCACACATTCACATCTCATTACTGCCTGCAGCAGGATACCCGACGCGACAGTCGGTTCGGGCAGTCAGCTTCTTCAGAACCTGTTTGGGCTTTAGGATCCAACTCCACCCCCCGAGGGCCCTGTTTGTTCTGTTCCAGGCTACACTCTCAGTTAGTTGGTAAATTTTTTAGGTCAATCTCAGTTATGTCCTCGCCGTTGCGAGGACATAACTGAGATTGACCTATGTTGTTGTTTTGAGTGAGCCTGGGGGCTAGGGATACCCCATCAGTGAGAACAAGCAGCCTGCTTGTCCTCGGAGAAAGCGAATGCTACATACCTGTAGAAGGTATTCTCCGAGGACAGCAGGCTGATTGTTCTCACAAAACCCGCCCGCCTCCCCTTTGGAGTTGGTCTTCCCTTGAAGTGTATTGTCTTGCTACATACTGGACTGGCCGGCTCGAGCCGGTTTCGGGCGGGAAGACGGCCGCGCATGTGCGGTGCGCGCGGGCGCGCGAGGGCTAGCAAAGGACTTTGCTAGTGAAGTTTCCGATTGGAGGGGCTGCCGTGGACGTCACCCATCAGTGAGAACAATCAGCCTGCTGTCCTCGGAGAATACCTTCTACAGGTATGTAGCATTCGCTATATCTGATTGCAGTAATAGTTTTGTTTTACCTTCAACCTGTGTACAATTGGGTTTGATGAATGCCATGCATTGCCACTAGCACAAGCTACCACACAAGTCTAAAATGAAAAATCACAGCTATTAAAATGTATAGAAATTTGTCATCTCCAAATTTCTTTGCTTTGGTTCCATTGTATGAGATTTAAGTGAATCAATTAGTATATTGTGGAACAATGTGTCTAACCCCTTGAAGTTCCTATTATCTTATTCCTGCAGCCTGATTTTAGTTAATCTTTTTTCTCATTTCCACAGAAAATTCCATTTCACAGATACAGAACTACAAAAACCAATTCAACGAACTGAGTCCGTTGTTCAAAACACTAGGCAGCGTGTTAGACTGCATTTCATATGATCGACTTTTACCATTTAACAGCACTAAAGAACTCCAAAATAATGCCATGAACCTGCTCAAGACTAATGATCTCTTAGCAAGTAAGTGCCACATGTTTTTTCACAAAGCGGTATGCAATTTAATGAATTGTGGTTCGCAACCCAGTTCTCAGGACACACCCACCCAGTCAAGTTTTCAGGATACCAATAATGAAGATGCATGAGATAATTTTGCATACTCACTGTAGATAACTTGAAAAACAGACTGGCTTGGTGTGTTCTGAGGATTGTGTTGAAAACCCCTGGTCTAAAAGCAAAGCTAATGTGTGTATTTTTATAAACCTGAAACTCAGCCTTGTTTTGGTGCCTTGACAATCAGATTTAAGGACCATTAAATACTTCTGGATACTCTTAAGATATTGTTTTCCATCTTATCTCTTACTTTTAATGCACTGTAAACGACACCATTATGTAGACTTCCAGTATGAAGAGAAGGAGGAACCTCAAACAGCAGCCAGACCTCTCAGGAGTTTCCCCATCCACCTTCTGTTTTCGGCCAGATGAAAGCAACAATTACTCCTGGGGAATTCTGAAAACTGTGCAATGCAGAATTTGCACAGAATTTCCAATTGTCTCAGACTGTGTAGATGTCTTTGCAGTCTGTTGTTGCTGTTTTCGGTGCAGCACAGCACAGGGTGGCTTGGCTTTTTCTTGCTGCCTTCCTCCCTGCTGCACTCATGGAGGAGGTACTCAGTTTAACATTGAATCACTTCCTCCTTCTCTGCTGCCTTGATCCTTGACTGTTGCTTTAAGTTATGGGGTTCTATGGAGGCCCACTTGGCTCAAAGGAACAGTCGGGCCTAGGCAAGCAGAGGAGGAGGAGGAGGAAGCAGCCTGATGTGAATCTGTGCAACTCCTCCTCTAGCTGCTTCACCAAGGAGGGAGACAGTGATTGGAGAAATGCAGATGGGATGGTGTGTGCCATGGAAGGCAATGGAGAAAGGCGAATGAGGTAGGAATGTGTGGTTCTGGGGTGGGGACCTGGATAAGAGTGTGAAAACGATGAACGACCATCCAAACTTCCAGCGAACTTAAAGGACCTATCTGTTTTGCAAGGCCTACCCTATTGATTCTACTTAATGCCTCAACTCTACAATGCATCTATACATGCATTGCAATGGGACATTTTATTTCTTATTTCCTTGTCCCTTATTGTACCCATTTACCCCTACCTTACTGACCCTTTTTTTAATTGTATCTGTTTAATACCTACCGTACTTGACGTTCACCATATGGTATTTTGTAAGCCACATGAGCCTGCTAACTATGTGGGAAAATGCGGGATCAAATGTTACAAATAAATAAATAAAGATGGATGGATGGATGGAATGGTGTGTCCTAGGGGAAGTGTCTGGAAATGTGACAGGGTGGGGTGCACTATTGGATGGGTGGTTAGAGAAAGTTGGATGGTGTGTACTCTGGGAGGGGAGTGGAGGGCTGATGAAAGACGTATGGGGTGGGGTGTGCCATGGGGGTTGGACTCCAGAAAGGTGTATGAGCTGTGTGTGGGAGGGACTGTAGGGTCACACGGAGGGTGGGGTGGGGTTGTGTATACTATTGGGGGAGGACTGGAGCAAGGTAGATAGAGTGGTCTGCCATGGGGAGGAGACTGGAGAAAATTGGATTGGCTGGAGAATTCTATGGAAGGGCTGGAGAAAGTTAGAGGGTGTGTTGTGTGGTCAAGGGGGATAGGGCTGATAAAAGGTGGATGGAGTGTTTGTACCATGGGACGCTGGGGCGGAGAAAATTAAGGTAGGGGTTTGCATGGGAGAGAGGAAAGAGACCTTGGGGGTCAATAGAACAGGGATCTTGCTGGGAGTTAAGAGAAAGCACAGGAAAGGCAGTGAAGGCTGAGGGTGGAGAGACAGAACTCTAGAAGGCTGCTAGAGGGTAGAGAGCAGGTGAACAGAAAGAGTTTGGAGGAGGGGAAAACATTGGAGGTATTTGCCGTGGAGAAGGGGCAGAGAAAGCTAGGGCCTGAACTTACCAGGGGAAGGGATACAATCTAAGACAGAAATGGAGAAGGTGAAATCTGAGGAGGGAAACTGCTGTGATGGTGAGGGGTAGTTTATGTATGGGGGAATTCTGCACAAGAAAATTGCAAATAAAGTGTGCAGATTTTTCAAATATTGTGCAGTATTTTCAATTTTTATGTGCAGAATTCCCCCAGCAGTAAACAATAGCAAGAGTAGCCAAACCAAGCAGCAGTGACATCTCTTCAAAACTGACCCTACCTCACCCCAAGAAAAGCACAAAAAACCTATTCAAAGAAGTTTGATATGTTTAAAACAGAAATTTGCATGAGCCAGTCTTCTTTTGTATGGATGTTAAAATGTGTTTAAGCTTGATGTATTTGAACATGAGGACGGATGCACTGAGAAACTGTGTGCTGCAAACTGGAGAAACAAATTAGCAGTCTTGACTTGTCAGTGGTGATCAGTGTTATTCTGCTGGAATTATATAATCACATTCAGTTTTGGTACATGTTACATTCAGTTTGCCTGAAGACTATGAGAACATATAATAGTTTGACCACAGTGTTTGACCCCTGATGTTCTATGCGAAATGTGGATGTTTGCTTGACAATAAATTTATACTTCGGATTTCAGTCTCTTGGTCATATTTTTTGTTTCCATCAAAAAATATTAGCAGGTCAGTATTCAAAAACATTGTTCTATTTACTAGCAGTAGAAAATGACACAGGGACAAAGTTTATCCCTGTCCTCGCCCCATGGGTTCTGTCTCCATTCCCACTCCGTCCCTGCAGGTTCTGTCTCCACCCATGTCCCATCCCCACGGGCCCTGTCTCCATCCCTGTCTCGTCCCTGCGGGCCCTGTCTGCATCCCCACCCCTTCCCCGCAGATTCTATCTCTGTCCCTGCCCCATCCCCGTGGGCTCTGTCCTTATCTGCAGAAACCTCGAACACTTCTGATTTAATATTTAAATTTTTTATTAAAGTATAAAAAGGAACAATATGCTGTGCAACTGTTGTTTAGAAATCACAAATAGAAAATAATAATAATAATGAGCACCTTGTTTTCTTAGAAGATGTGCTGGTAGCAGGAATGTACAGGATCCCCCATGCAAATTTTGCTAGTTGTGGCCAGCATGTTTGCTTGTTTTTCCAAAAAATCAAAATATAGTTGTCTGCATCACTCAAATATAAATAACAGTCCAGTTCATTAACAGGCTTCAAAGTAGAAAATGACATGGGGACAAAGTTTGTCCCTGTCCCCATGGGCTCTGTCTCTATTCCCGCCCTGTCCCCATGGGATCTGTCCCCGCCCCTGTAGGCTCTGTCCCCGCCCTGTCCCCAAGGACTCTGTTCCCATCCCCATCCCTGCAGGTCACCATCTCTGTGTCATTCTCTAACCAGCAGCCAGTAAATATATAAACCCTCTACCTACCAATAACTTTCCCTGCACTATCCATTTAGTATAGGGGTGGATTTAGGATGGAGTGAGGTGGGAATTCTATATTATCTATATGGTGACAATATTCTAGCACTATCCCCCTCTTTCTATAACAGGTCACCTACAATAAATTTAAATGCCATTTGATTAAGTTTATAGAATACTTCAATTTGCGCAGGTAAGCATACAATTACCCCCTAATTCTATATATGGTGCTATGAGTTATGCATATTAAATTGGGTATGCGCCCAATGTGCGTATGTAACTTAATTGAATAATGAGCCAATTGGTGCTGATAAATGGATGATAACAATGAATTATCAGAACTAATTAGCAATAATTAGAATTTACGCACATATCTGCGCCTAAATTCCTATTGCATATAACCATAAGGGGCCATGGATAGGGATGCTCCCAAATGTTATGTGTTTTGATATAGAATCAAGTTGATGTCTGAGTCTGTCTTTATATGCTTTATGACAAATGCCACTGACCAGCTTAGTAGCCACTCCCTGGACCGATTCCATCCTGGCTATATCTTTTTGAAGGTGCAGTCTCCAGAACTTATCCAGAGGCACTATCACCTCCTTTATCCTTCTGGCCATTCCTCTTCCTATGCACCCAAGCATCTTTCTGGCTTTGGCTGTCGCTCTTTCTACCTGTTTGGACACCTTAAGTTTGTCAGAAATGATCACCCCCAAGTCTCGCTCTTCTTTCGAGCACAGAAGTACTTCTCCTCCAAATGGTACTGGTCCCTAGGGCTTCTGTAGCCAAGTGCATGGCCCTACATTTTTTAGCATTAAATCTTAGTTGCCAATTTCTGGACCATTCTTCTAGCTTAGCTAGATTCATCCTCGTGCTATCCACACTATTAGGGTTGTCTACCCATTTGTAAAGAGGCAAATCTTATCCGACAGCCCTTCTGCCATATCACTCACAAAGATGTTAAAAACAGCCGGGTCAAGGACTGATCCCTGCAGTACACCATTAGTAATATTCTTTTCCTCTAAGTGAACCCCATTTACCAACACCCTCTGTCTTCTTCCACCTAACCAGTTTCTAACCCAGTTAGTGACTTTTTGGTCCAGACTGAGGGCTCTCAGTTTATTTATCAGTCGCCTATGCGGAACCGTGTCAAAGGCTTTACTGAAATCTAAGTACACTACTTCTAGTTCTCTCTCTAAATCCAACTGTTTGGTCACCCAGTCAAAGAAGTTCATCAGATTAATCTGAGAAGCCCTTCCTCTAGTAAAACTGTGCTGCCTTGGGTCTGGCAATCCATATGATTCTAGAAAATTCTGTGTCCTCCATTTTAGAAGAATTTCCATTAATTTACTCTCAACTAATGATCATCCAGTCTGCCCAACAGTCATTATCAAATCATTATTGAACCAGCAATTCAGTAGTATTATTACAACATTTTGTTCGCTAAGTTCCAATTTATGATATCTTTCCCTCCCCCACTGAGATATACAGGACCCGCACTCATAGCATATGATATGAATGTGGTATAAAAAATATGCATACTGGATTCTGATCCATCCTTGCCATTTCAGGGCTCAGACCATAAAAAAAGTCTGCCTTGCACTGGCCCTACTTCCCAACTACTGCAGTTGCTGTGGAAACCCACTCCAGCCCATCCTGATATGTCTTGTCATATACAGGGCACAGACCATAGAAGTCTATCCAACATTGTTCCTCACGTTCCTACTGGGCAAGCCATCAAAGCCCTCTCCAACACATCCTGATCTGTATTGCCATATATGGAACACACACCGTAGAAGTCCATCTGGCATTGTCTGTCTGCTAGCCAACTGGACAGTATAGAGGAAATTCTATAAAGGATAACCATACAAATGGTGCTTATACTTAGGCTCTGCAATTATAGAATGAGGGGCTATATGCTTGATAATGGTGGCACCAGGTTTGTTGGGGTTAATGCACATCAGGTGACCTGCTGGGGGTTCAGTAGAAGAAAGCCGTGCATAAAACAATCAACTAAAGACTGTACAGATGTGGGATTCCCTTTTTCTTGGTGGCAATAAGCACTACTTACACTAAAGTACACCCATCTAGTCAGGTTATCAGATGTAATTTTATCTCGTGCATTGTACATATCCTGAAAACCAGAATGGCTTGGTGTGTCCTGAGAACTGAACTGGGAAACCCTGCTTAAGGTGTACCATAACAGAGTTGTTTTTCAACCTAACTCAGAGACATGTAAAAGGTATTCAAGCAGCTTTTGTGGGGGACAGAAAAAGGAGTCTAGGACCTTTCCAGCACACCAGACAACAAACCTCTTCCACTTAAACTATGACTGTCTAGTAGAGTTTCTCCTAGAGAGCCAGAAGGACCTATGATAAGCTGTTAGGCAAATTCAGGGCAGTCAGAGGTACACTTCCAACATCACGCTGTAAGAGTGGAACATGACATTGGGAAGCAGCATTATAATCCCAATCATACATGATCAGTGTTGGGGAATCTTCATAACTCCCAATCCCCAGGCTTGCTTGGCCATTAGGAGACTAGTAGGATCATGGTCCCTCAATCCTAATTGAGTTAAGAGTCATTGTTATGAGCAGTATGGGAAGATATGTGTACAGAAAGCCCACCCACCAATTGAGAAGGAAGGCATTGAGACTAGTCATGTGCCCCTGCGCTGGAACAAGGCTGCAGAACGTTCCTGTCCTGAAGCAATTTAATTAGAGCTACTGTAGTGTTCTCTATTTATGAACGATCATTTCCACTGCTTCTGAATCCAGCTCTCCACTCCAGGAAATTGATCTGATAAATGCTTTCCTGCATACTATAACCAGAGATTCTGCAGTGAATCAATGATTTGGGTTTGAAAAATAGGCCCTGGCTGGCTCTCCCAGCTCCCCAGACAGAGAGAGGAGAGAGAGTGAGTGCATAAAAATACCCAGAAAAGAAAGCATATGAAAGAACAGAAAAAACTAGCCTAGGAAGCTAAAGAGACAGGCAAAGGAGGTCCATGCATGAGAAAACAACAAAAACATAGCAATTCAAGCTTATTGTTATCATATAAATAACATAATGGCACATTAAAAGAGCCTTCTATTATTCAAAATTCTGAGCTCAAGAGGATACTTCACGCACTATACTGTAAATATAACAATCCTCTTGTTGCTTATGGTGGTTTATCACAGTCAACAGCAGACTTTTAACTCTCTATTATCAAACACAAACATGGAGGGTTTTTCGGAGGATAAAGAAGCCCTCAACTGTGCACCCCTACTCTTATATAGCAATATGCTCTTAGTTTAGCTCTCTGTCATCTGGCGGCATCCCACTTTCACCATTGGCTCCGTCCCTCCTCCTCCTCCTTTTGGTTGTTTTAAATTTTTGTTCTATTTTTTCAAATTTTTTCAAACAGATATTTTATTTTGTACTTAACTTATCTACTGTAGGTGAGGGTATTAATGCAGACAAGAAAGCCACGGACAACTATGGCCAGAGTTTCGATCCTTCCTCAGGGTCCGTGTTGTGTCTTTCTACAAAATAAAATAAAAGATAATCTTTTCACAATTTCAAACTTAATCTTGGCTGATTTTTCTGCTCCAAACCACAATTACACACATCACTCTACTGGTGACGCAGGTCCCATTACTGCAGCTCCCTGTATTCATCTACTTCAAATATGGCGCCCTCTTTTATACTTTCCATGTCAGACGCCTACAACGAGCTGTAACCAATCATTCTCTTCTCTAGGCTAGGGATCAGATAGACAGACATACGTTTTGTAAAGACAGGCATGATTTTTTAAGGAAGAACTTATGTAGGAACCAAAAATATATCAGAAAAAGTGATTCCACTCTAGTCTGAGATTCAACCCTCTCGGGCTGACTGTCCTCAGTCGGAAGATCCATCTTTGCTCCAACTGTGCAAGACGCCACTTATTGTCCCCGCCCCTACGACTTAAGATTAGTTGTTGTAAAACAATACATTTTAAACTTGTAAAGGCATGCTGCTTTTCTCCACAGTGCATAGCCAGCAGTGCTCCTGCTTTTTTAAATTGTCCATACGCCTGACGGAACATAAAAGTAACATCAACATTAAAAAAGCAGGAGCACTACTGGCTAGGCACTGTGGAGAAAAGCAGCATAACGTGGGCAAAACAATTCTGAAAACAAAATGTTTCTGTTTGTATTAGGTGTCATTTTCCAGATTCCTTCCACCAGCAGAAGACACAGAAGAGCAAGTTCTGACAAACCCACCTTACCTTTGCATGTCAAGTATACCATCAGGATGAAGTATGTGTTTTCTGAGCCAACAGATGGAATCCGTGATACTTACTGGGTTCCAGGTCCTCATAATTCAATTTCCCAGTATCAGAGTTACAGCAGAGTATTTGTCTTCTTGCAAGAAAGTATTGACAGAGCAATCATTGAAATGCATACTCAGAAGAATTTACAAAACATTGCGGTCCAGTTTCAACCAATGCCATATCCCTGCTACACTAAGGATAAGTAAGTTATAGACTTTTTTTTTTTTTTTTAAAAGCTGTATATTTCACAAATGCATATAAACCTTTCTGTAACTGTCCCCTACATTCTATAACTTGGTGGCCAGATTTACATGCTGTTTGCCCATGTAAGTTCTTCTACAAAGTGTCCAGAAAAAGCATGGGCACCCTTACTTGCAAACTGTTTAAAAGTTTAGTATGATCTTTGAAAACACATTAATGGGGGTTAATGTAATGTGAGTTTCTTTCTTAGTTAATTCATAATTTATGTTCAAACTGTCCTCCTTCGACCTTGACACATTCACAAAGTCTTTGATGCCACTGAGCCGTTGGCTCAATTAGTTCTGGAGTTTCATTAAGATCTCAACTGTTTCGCAAGCTCAATGAGCTGGAGATCCATTCGGTTGAAAAATAAAGTACTCAGAAATGTCTCAAATTTCAGGCAGTAGTTTCTGCTGTAGTAGGATATTTTTGGGTTATTTGGAAAAATGTTGGGGTCCCTTTTTTTCCAGACACTGTGTAGAATACTAGTACTTACACAGATAGTTGAGTTATATTTTATACACACAACTCACTTAGGTGCTCTTTTACTAAAGCTTAGTGTGCACTAAGGTATAAAGTAGGACACGCAGCATTTAGTGCACTGTCTGTTAGCACACACTAAGCTTTAATAAAAGGACTCCTTAGCGTGTAAATGCAAGGGGCATTTACAGGGGAGGGGCATAGGGCATTGGTCAAACAATTATGCACAGACACCCTGATTCTATATATGGCATCCAAAATTGGGCGCCAATCCAAGATGTGCTCTCAACTAAATTGGCTAATGAGCCAGTTATGCTAATAATCGGGTGCTAATTGCCACTAATTGGTGCCAATTTGAATTTGCATGCACATGTGGTATGCACTGTTCTATAACAAATCCTATAGCTTACATTCCAAAAGACGGTGTGGCCATGGGAGGTGCATGGTCAGGGTGATCCTAAAATTTGTACACAGTGTTATAGAATACCGGGGATATGTGCCCAAATTGGGCACCAGAAATTACACCTAGTTTCAGTAGACGTAAGTCCTGGCATCCAAATTTGGACACCGAAATCGGCACTCAATGCTATTCATCTTTGAATACCTGTTATAGAATAGCATTGAGCACCGATTTTTTCAGTGTCATTTATAGAATACTGTAAGTTATGTGTATAAGTATCACACATAAGCATGCCCACTTATGCCTACTGTTGACATGGCATGTGAGCGTGCCTAAATGTAGGTACATAGATGCCAACTTTATACTAGCATTCTATAATAAAATGTCAGTGCCAAGATGCACTTATAGAATTAATGCACTGAGTACTGCATCTAGGCACCTAACTTTTGGTACCCAGTTATAGAATTACTCCCTGTGTATTTAGCAGTAATAATAAAGTCTCAGATCATTACCTTTGCAGGGCACTGATGGCGTTCATTATAATTTGAACCCAATTACATACCTTTGCAGAATTTGAGACATAAAATCTTTTAAATACAGTTTTTGTGACGTATCTTCGTTTTATATATTTTTTTTTGCAGTTTTTGTATGCTGTGAGTTTCACCTTCCCCTAGTGCTGAGATCGCCTGGGGTCTTGTTTGTCGCTGTGTTTTGTGAGAAGCTTGTGTACAGAAAGAATTACAGCTCCAGGAGTTTGTTGATGGAGGAGATTCAACATTATATACTTAATAAGATTGTGTGCAAACCAGTTGAAGTAATCAGATGGGTTTTTTTTTTCTAAAACTGTTCTCAAGCAAGGAGGTAGAATGACTTAATCTGATTGGTAATACAGTACTCTCTCTGTCATTAGCCTTTCATCCTAGTAACTCATTCAATGCTCATCCTTTCCCTGTTAATGTCCTCTCTGAGATGGGAATGTCACTAGAGATAGGTTGGCTAATTTTTATTTAGACTATTCAAAATATCAGTACAAAATTTGTACCCAGTGGGAGAGCTACTTCAGTGTCTTGTAAAAAGTTGAAAAACAGTCAAATTAAATCTACTGCCTGCTGCCTTGGAGAAGGTTTGGGGAAGATGCCAGTGTGCAAAAAGACCTTATCCATAGAATTTGTTTTGGTCTGACATTAAATTGGCTTTTTTTTCTCTGTCAGCCTTAATTATTGTGCACCTTTGCTCACCGTACTTTTTGGACCCCATGGAAAATATAGAAAGCAAGCTTACAAAATGTTAATAGCATTGTGAAAATGTCCGTGAGCACTGATACATATGATTTATGATCACCCATGTGTTGTATTTTGGTGTGAAATAGGGTTGTGTTATAAAAATTCTACATATAGATCGAGTGTTATCATTAATATTTAGGTCCTTGAGGTTTGACACTACCTTGTCCAAAGAACATAGAGGCTATTTGACTTCCTAATTTCCCTAACATTACAAATGATATTTGCCAATTGGAAGAAGATTACTATGTTAAATTTTGGTGGACTAAGGCGTGCCATATCTATAAATATGAAATAAAGGAAGCTGAGAAAATCTAATCAGTTCCTTCAAGTTATAGCAGGCCTGTTGAGGCCTATATTCATATGTGTAGTCTGCCAACTTTGTTTGGGAAGGGGCAAGTGTGATGGGGGGCCGAGAGAAGGGAATATTCCTGCCTCTCCTCAGATTGGCATCTATTTCTCTTCCCTTCTCCTCCCCACCCCGACATTCATCCTCTCTTCCATGTACACTCTCATACACACTATCACTCACATCCCAAACCATTCTCACAGGCTGCTGCCACCAGCTTCAAACTTCCCACTTACCCAGTCATGGCTACCAACATCTTTTTATTTGTTAATATATTCCTATTGTTTTCCCTTTATGTGTTTTCCTTATTGTTTTGTTTTGATTTATTTTCATGTTTCTAGACTTTCCCTATTATTCATTTTCTTTTTCCACATTTCCTCTCCTCTCGATTCTAAGTTTTTCCCTCTGTTACTCATGTGTTTCTAAGCATTTCTCTAGATTTTTCTATCTTATTGTCATCTTTCTTTTGCTTATTTATAGGTTCCACTTTAGTTTTCCTTTTTCTTGTATGCACTTCCATTCTCCTCCCCCCCCCCCCCCCCCCCCCCCACCCCCCCAGCTCTTTCACAAACTCACCTTGCTCCTGGTCTCTCTGATCATTCATCTTTTCCCCTCACTCCATTATTCCTTCACCTTTCACCTCTTTCTTGCATCTCCCCCTCCACCCCTTCACACCATCTTCTCTCTCCTTCCCTCTCTTTATACTTTTGCCTATTCCCATTCATCTCTCCTTCTCCTTACATTTCTCTCAGCTCTTCTTCCTCTTATCTCTCTCTTTTCCCTTTCCTCATTTTCCCTCTCCTGTCTTTACTCTTCCTTCCACTTCCTCTCCCTCATCTATTTCCCCCCTCCCAAACCTTCCCTTGTTATCTTGTTCCTCTCTCACCTTTCATCTTCCTGTTCTTCCCTCCCCCTCCCTACATACTGTCTTTCATTTCTTCCTCTTGCCATTCTCTCTCATCTCTTGCTCCATTTCTCACAGCACTAACTCACTAATTCTTACCTTCCCTGGCACATTACTACTACTGCTACTAATCATTATGTGCAGATACCTTCTCTTTCCCTAGGGGGCTTATAGTCTAAGTTTTTGTACCTGAGGTAATGGAGGGTTAAGTGACTTGCCCAAGGTCACTAGGAGCTGCAGTGGGAATTGAACCCAGGTTGCCAGGATCAAAGTCCACCGCACTAACTATTAGGCCACTCCTCTCTACATCTCACCAACTGCTGTCTCTCACCCCTTTCTCCCAAGCACACTCTTTCCTTCATCTCCTAGTACTCTCTCCCCTTCCTATTATACCCTATTGCCACTCCAGGTTCAGCATCTGTTCCTCTCATTACTCTCCAACAGATCCCAGTACCTCTCCTACTTCGTCCCGTAACCCACACTCCATCTTTCCTTCTTCCTCTCCTTCCCTACAGGTCTAGTATCTCTCCTCTCTCCCCTCTCTTCTTTGCCATGTCCCATCCCCTCTGATGTGCATTTCCTGCTGCCGTACAGAGCAGGACATGGCAGATTCTTTCACATGGGGAAATCTAAGAAAAGGAAACTGTAATCTGCAAACAATACCAAGCAGTCCACAATAAAGCAGAATAACATCTTCTGCCCCTGATGCGAGCCTTTAGAAAGGCAAAACATGGCCACCTCGGGCAGTGTGTGCCTGGGGCGTAGCCAGACTTCGATGGGAGGGGGTCCAGGCACATTTTAGCCCCTCCCCCCGGTGGCCACTGCCGCCGCAACCCTCTCAACCCCCTTCCCACCGCATACCTTTGCTGGCGGCGGACCCCAACCCCCGCCAGCCAAAGTCCTCTTCTCGGCCGCGCGGCGTTTCCGAATGATCCGATCAAGTTTGAATCTGTTTCTATACGTGCGTACAACGTACAACATGCAGGACATCAGACGCACGCACAGAAACTTGATCAGATCATTCAGCAAGAAACGCCACACGGCTCAGAAGAGGACTTCGGCTGGTGGGGGTTGGGGTCCCCTGTCAGCAAAGATACACGACGGCGGTGGGGGAGGGTTGGCGGTGGGAAGGGGGTTCAGGAGGGTCGCAGCAGGGGGGTCCAGGGCCAAATCTATGGGGGCCCATGCCCCCGTGGCCCCATGATAGCTACGCCCCTGGCGTGTGCATTGTATGTTTCAAAGTGAATGGAATGAAAGCTCTTCAACAGACGTGTATTCTGCTTTTTGTAAACTGCTTAGTTTCTTTCACATTACAGTGCCATGGAGGCTCCAAGGAGTTTGTTTCTGTTTTTAATTTTGCTATCACTGCCTCACTGAAAAAGGCATCACAGCACCTAGAAGGAAGAGTAGTTTGAGAAGGGAATATGATGGGTCATGAGGCTGAACAGGGGACTAGGAAACAAAGTAGTGGTGGAGCAGTTGAAGAGGGCTTTACATTTTAGATGGGCTGTGGAGCACATGTGGCCTTCTCAACATACAATGAGGTATTAAGTTTTTCAACAATAAGTGACATGAAATACTACTTTCATATCCAAATCTTACTTTAAAAGGACAAAGACCTCAGGAACCATCTTTGGCAGACTGCAAATATGTCTGTTTTTAAATGGTTCCAATTTTCATTCATTGGTCTAAAAACCTCCATTTACTTTTAGTTATGTGATGTAATGTGCAAAGATGTGATGTAAAATTTAAATCCACTCTCTTAGAGCTGAGTACATTTCTCTTTCAATCACTTTCTTATGAAGTTCAGCAAAAAATAAAGATGCACTTATCTTTTAATGACCCAACATGGCCACCATGTCACCTTTATAATTACTTTTTCAAGGGTTATATTACTGTTCTATATAATTAACAGGATATGTTGACATTTAACTCAGTGTTGCTATGGAGACCCGCATTTTACTTCTTGCTCTCTCATGCTATGTGGCACAAAATCTGCAATGCAAAAAATCATTTAGAAGTTCACTACAAAAACACAATAATACATACATTCATATTCAACTTGCTGTTGATTATCAGGGAGCTTTATTTAGTCGTGAGCACCCTGACCGCTAAAATGGTGTCGATGCTTATAGAAAACGCTAGCTCATTCGCACAAGTGCTGTTAGTGACTTCCTGTTACTAGCGCTGAATGCATAGATCAACCTAAAAAATACAATATGATCGCTGTGTAACCATAGCAGTTACTCATCTATCTCAACAAATATTAAACATAAAATAAACTGATTTTTAAAAAATTTCAATCTACAGAACTATTAAGTCCATGAAATTCTAAAGAATTTGATTTGTAGATGCAATGCAATTTTCACTGTTGCAATCATCTCAAATTGTCAACTCTCTTGTGTACAGGTTCAACATCAGTGGCCAAACATCTAAGACTCAAATTTGTGACACTAACTCTATCAATGTGTAACTAATGATTCGCTAATTCTGTGTCTTTTCAAACTCGATTCTTAAACATCTTCCGGCTGATATTTAGTGTGAGTCAACCGGCCGAGAACAGCTGCTGATCGGTTAACTTGTGTCTTGGTGGATAATTAGACATTTTCAATAGCATTTAACTGGTTATCACATCTGAAAATGGCAGGTTAGCACTGAAAATAAAGCCAGTGATGTTAGGGGTGTTCTGGGAGAGTGACCGGTTAAGTTCTGATATTTGGAACTTAACCAACCAGGCTTAATGGGCAAATAAGACCGCGTAAATAGCAGTCCTATCTTTGCCTGTTAAACCATGACCGGTTTAGTCTGAATATTGACTTAACTGGTCATGCACTAGCCACGTTTGCAAGAACCGGATATTCAAAGCCGATCACCAGAAATGGCCCAGCATTGAATATCCAGGTTGAACACCAGCAGCAGGCAGTCAAAGCACTGCTGGCTGCATATTGGGGGGGCTGGAATTTAGTCTCACATACAATTTTGGACAAGTGCATATGATAATATATATGATGCATTCTGTCTAGCAATTCGTAAAATTCCTCAAAATGATTGTTTTCCATCTCTTGGATTTACCAACTCCTTAGTTTGCAGAGTAATATCACAAATATTGCATGTGCTGCATTTGTAATGTTCTGATGGTACATTTGAACTGGATCCTTTTTCTTCACACTGAAAATTGCTGGACATAAACTGGCCAATATCAGCTGGTAGTGGTCAAAGTTTTTTAAAATGCTGACTATCACTGGGTAATTTAGCCCCAGATATTCAGAGCCGGGCAATGTGTGGGCACCGGTACTAAGTATCAGGGGCTAAATTGTCCCGCAGTGCCCGCCGGGGCATATGTGGGTCCCCATTTGAAGATCTCCTGAGTCCCCTTAGGCCCCCACCAAAATGGCCCCCTCCTTTCTTCCCCCTCCCCCCAGCTTGTGACCTTTATTAGTTCCCTCCCACCTACCCCCACAACGACCCCCCTGGGCTTACATTCAATTCTGGTGGTCCATTGGGGGCAGGATCAAATCCTCCTTGTTCCTGTCTCTAGTGACAACTTCCTCAATACAAGGCTGCCACAAGAGGTCATGAGACCTTCAAAAAGGGTTTTAAAAGTTATGTGGGAACCAACCGATATTCAGTAAGATATGGATATGAAAGTAGTATTTCATGTCATTTATTGTTGAACATTACATCTCTTGTATGTTGAGTAGGACCCTTTATGATCTCTCTTCTCTCTCCTCTCTCTCCTCATCTCTGTATTTAGATAGATAGATAGATAGATAGATATAGATATCAACCATCATATATCCTATATAATAAATTCTCACCTCCAACGTTCAATGCTTCTGCCTGCCTGTGTCCGTGACTTTCTTCACAGATGTCTGCTAGGCTCCAAAGCCTAGCTGACGTCATCCGCCGCCATGCCCCTCCCCCAAGGTCACCACTGCTCCGCCCTCCACCCCCCCCCCCCGAGGTCACCACCGCTCCTCTCCCCTCCACCCCCCATGAGGTCGCTACAGCCACGGCTCCCCCCCCCCCGAGGTCACCGCCCAGGCCCAGCCACTTCCCTCCAGGCCCGCCCACCCAACACAGACCTGCCAAGTCTCCCGCGAAACACGTGGTGCCAGCTCCCATTTCTGGCCACTGCTGCTTCTCCTGTTGGGCCGCAGCACCCGCTACAAAAACAAAAACAGCTGTTTTTAAAAAGCAAGCGCGGCACCGCAGGCAGTCATCAGGCATTGGCTGTCGGCTCTGCTGCCGCTCCTCTCAGCCTCTCACATCACTGCCCCTGTAGCAGACCCCGGAGGAGCGCAGCGACGTGAGAGGTGAGAGGAGCGGCTGCAGAGCCGACAGCTAATGCCTGATGGCTGCCTGTGGTGCCGCGCTTGCTTTTTAAAAACAGCTGTTTTTGATTTTGTAGCAGCCGCTGCTGCTCAACAAGAGAAGCAGCAGTAGCTGGAAATGGGAGCTGGCACCACGTGTTTCGTGGGAGACTTGGCAGGTCTGTGTTGGGTGGGTGGGCCTGGAGGGAAAGAAGGGGATGAGAGAGAGAGAGACACGGGATGGAAAGAATCGGGAGATGGGTAGACGGATGGAAGGATGGGGAGAGAAAGAGGGAAAAACGATGAAAGGAGGGAGAGAAAGGGGGAGATGGATGAATGGATGCAGAGAGAAAGGGGAGAGACTGGAAGGATGTGGAGAGAGAAGGGACAATGAACAGAAAGAGTAGAGGAGATAGAGAGACACTGGATAGAAGGAGGGGGAGAGAGACATAGATGGAAGGATCAGGAGAGAGGGTAGATGGGTGGAAGGATGGGGAGAGAAAGAGGGAAGATGCTGGATGGAAGGGTTACGGAAAAAAAAGGAGACACTGGATGGAAGGATGCAGAAAGAAAAAGGGGAGACATTGCGGCGGGGGTCCTGAGACCAGAGAGGGGGAGGGGGTTCTGAGACCAGAGAGGGGGATGGGGTCCGGAGACCAGAGGGGGAGGGAGTCCTGAGACCAGAGAGGGAGAGGGGAGGGTATCTCTATCACACAACACTCTCTCTCTCTCTCCTCTCTCTCTCACGTCTCACACACTGTCTCTCACACACTCTGTCTCACACGTATCACATTCACTCTCTATGTGTCACACAGTCACTCTCAAACAGTCTCCTCGATCTCATACTGTTATGATTCTGCCGGTTTGGCTGAGGGGGAGGGGGGGACGTCTCTTCTGATTGGCTGCCAGGGTTTGTGCTGACGTCAGGGGATAGTACTTTAGGCCTGCAGCTGAAGAGTTCCTCTGCTTTCGCGTTATTTACACTCTTGTGGTGACTTGAAAGCCGCAGTTCTTGGTCAGAACGTGCTCTGTGCTCTGACTTGATCTGAGTTTCCCTGTTTCAGGGATTTCTTTCCTTTCCCTTTGTTTGTGTTAGCTGGGGGCAGCGTGTGTGTGTGTGTTGGTGTGTGTGTGTGTGTGTATAATTAGTTCTCTTGCCTCCAGCTGGGCTTCCCTTCGCTGGCTGCAGTTCTCTGTGGGAAGCCAGCTGCTTGTTCCTCAGTGGGGGCTGGCCTTGTTCAGCTCTCTCAGCTAGGCTGCTTGTCTGAGAGCGTCCTCTCTGGTTGTTTGTTTACTCTAAGGATTTCTCTTCCCAGTGTCCCGGCCTGCTGGCTCAGTGAGTTAACCCTTTGTCTACTGTGTGTATTGTGGTTTCTGCATCTGACAGTCTGTTTGTTCTATCAGCCCTGCTCCTCCTCGGGAAGCATTCTCTCTGTTTGTTTGCTGATTTATGGAACTCTCTCTCTCCCTGGTGTGCCGGCTGGCTCTACAAGCTTAACCCTTTGTGTTCTGTTTGCCTCTGTCTGCAAGTGGGTTGAGGCAAAGGCTTTCTGCCTTCCTTTGTGTCTGGGTTCCTCTGGCTTCTGCCTGGAGCTTCCTTACCCTTGTGGGGGGGGGGGGTTGCTGTGTTAGTTCCCCTGTCCTGTGCTAGTCCCCGTGGGTGGGCGTGGCCCACTCTGGTTCTTTTGGTTCTCCCTCTGCCCTATCGCTGTGTTCCAGCGCGTGTCCTGGCATCTTGGGGCCCCGGGGGGCCCTCTGGGTTCTTTCACCCCTCCTGTGTGGTGTCTGGGTTCCTGTTCGGCCGTGAAGCCCATACAAGTGGCTCTATATGCTTGGGTTCCGGTTCGGCCGCGAGGCCCGCCTGTTTGCCTATTTCCCTTCTTCCTGAGGGACTGCGGGGAGGGGTAGCTTAGAGGTATTGTGTAGCTGGGGTGTGTGGTGGTGGGTCGGTCTCCCCTTGGCCTAGGTCGGCGCCCTGCTGGTCTCGGCCAGGGCCCAAGGGCTCACGACCAACCCAACAGATTACACATACACTCTCTCGGTCTCACAGAGAGTCAGTGTATCGCACACATACTCTCACACTCTGTCTCACACACACTCTCTCTCTCACACACTCTCTCGCTCACAGACACCCTCACACCCACACTCACTCTCTCTCTGTCACACACACACACACTCACACATTCACCCTCTCTCTCTTACACAGTCACTCTCACACATACTCTCTCAAACATACATACTCCAAGGAAAACCTCGCTAGCGCCCGTTTCATTTGTGTCAGAAAAGGGCCTTTTTAGTAGTATATATATATATGATAGTTGATAACACATGTGTCCATTACCTTCAAGGACTGTTCTTCAGAATATGAGAGAGTATTGCTTCCCCTTGCCCCTCCCTCCCCCACCAAACTATGTCCATGACTATATTGCTTCTACCTGAATATTCCCCACTGATACACCTGTCTTGTATATTGGTAATTTAGCCAGCCTCTATGGTTTAATGGAATCACCCCATGTTATGCCAAATCATGTCAAGTCAATAAGAAAGAGCATAAGTAGATAAAGGAATCTGTATTGCCCATTGAGTTCTTGACCTGTACATAATGAAAGTTACTTGTGCTGGTAAACTTATACCTTATAGAGCTATTAACGTGACTGTTTTTACTTCATATTTGTTGTTTTCCTTACTTGAAAATCATTGCAACTCCCTGTTCTTTCCTCCACAGTACATGAAGATTATGGGCGTCAAGTCCTGCAGCCATTTCTGTGCCTGGTTCATAGAGAGCAGCCTCTTTCTCTTAATTACCGTCATCATCCTTATTATCACACTGAAAGTGGGGAAAATTCTTCCACATAGCAATGGGTTCATCCTATTCCTTTACTTACTGGATTACAGTTTCTCCATTTTAGCCATGAGTTACCTCATCAGCTCCTTCTTCCAACAATACAAATATTGCGGCTCTAAGTGGCAGCCTTATATACATCATTTCCTTTTTCCCCTACATTGTGATGATCGCAAGTGAGCACTATTTGAGCTTTGCTGTAAAGACATTGCTGGTGAGTCTCTTGTTGTTAAATGTGCTCTAGTTCTCCTTTTCATTCAGCAAGGCTTCTGGAGGCTGATGATCAGGCTATTAGCGCCATACTAGCACCCCGCATTTGCTCCCTCCCCATGATCAAAGAATTCGAATGCATGTTAAACAGGGCATTAACTATTCCTCCCCAGTGCTCAGCGGGCAAGCATGGCAAACAAGGACACTGTTGGTGTGGGAAACCCTACGCCAGCTCAGAGCTGGCGAGAGGGTTTGTGGAGCATTGGGGAGGAATGCGGAGCCTTGTCCAGTATGCATTTGCATGCTTACAGGGCCCCCATAACCCCCTCCCCCCACCGGAAATGTTTCCCTGGTGCCCAGTGGTCTTTTCCCCCCCCCCCCCCCCCTTACCCCGACCCTTCCCTGACACAAGGGCAAAAGGGAGCTGGAGGTCTGGTGGACCTCTAGGCCCCCTAACTCCCAAAACCAAAAAACTGTCCCTTGTGATCCAGTGGGCAACCCTACCCCCACCTCCCACCCACCCTGGTGGTCTAGTGCCAGACAGCAGTTCTATTGCCCCCAAAACCAAACTACATTTTAGGTTTAAAAAAATATGTCAATGGTTCTCAAACCTGTCCTGGAGGCACCCCAGCCTGCCAGGTTTTCAGGATACCCACAATGAATATGATGAGAGAGATTTGCATGCAGCGGAGGCAGTGCATGCAAATCTTTCTCATGAATATTCATTATGGATATCCTGAAAACCTGACTGACTGGGGTGCCTCCAGGACCAGGTTTGGGAACCACTAGAATAGTCACTTTTCAAATATGGATACCAGCTGCCAGTATCCATACAATCCATCTTGAGTAGAGAGGTATGGTAGCCGTGTTAGTCCACTTTAAAGGTAATTCAATAGAAATAAAACAAAATAAAACATGGAAAAGAAAATAAGATGATACATTTTTATTGGACATAACTTAATACATTCTAGATTAGCTTTCGAAGGTTGCCTTCTTCGTCAGATCGGAAATAAGCAAATATTGGTAGATGACAGTATATATCAGTGAACATCAAAGCATTTGAGTGACAGTCTAACAGGGGTGGGGGTGGATAGGTGAGAGACAGGAAGAGTCGGTGGATGAGGGACATAAACCATAAAATTGTTACTGCTATCTCCATGCATATCTCCATGTCCCTCATCCACCCGACTCTTCCTGTCTCTCACCTATCCACCCACATCCTGTTAGACTGTCACTGAAATGCTTTGATGTTTCACTTATATATACTGTCATCTACCAACATTTGCTTATTTCCGATCTGACGAAGAAGGGCAACCTTCGAAAGCTAATCTAGAAATGTATTAAGTTATGTCCAATAAAAAGGTATCATCTTATTTTTTTTCCATGTTTTATTTTGTTTTATTTCTATTGATTACCATACAAATTCACTATCCATAGATTTTCAGCCTGTATATGGATAGTGACAAGATGAAAATCTGTCTTACTGGTCTCCCAATATCTGTGGAGGACTGGGGTAGAGTAATCACAGGACCATAAATTTTCAGTGTGGCTATGATATTCAGCCACTACATAGATGGCCTGCAGCTTATTAATTTTAAATTTAATTAAACTTGCAAAATAAAGAGCAGGCCAGCACTCTGAAGAACAAGGCAGTTTCTAACAAATCGCCTTGTTTTTCAGAGTGCTGGTCTGCTCTTTATTTTGCACATCTGGTGGGTTGCAGATCGCCTGCATTTTTTGGTTAAATATAAATAAACCTTCATTTAAATGAAAATGTATCACTACAAAGCATATGTTTGCAAGGTGACTTTACAAGTTTGCACTTTGCACAAAAGCATAGTACACATTGTCTATAATTTGGCACTTCATTTCTAAGCATTTCCCCTGGATTCTATATAGTTAGATGCCCAAATTTCTAACAAGCTTGCAAATCTGGGCATACAAATTATAGAATAGTTCCAGTTGTGTGCCTAACTTGTTAAATTAGGTGCCAGTTGGCATTGAGTACCAATTAACATCCTTAATTGCTATTAATTGTGCTAATTGGCACTAATTTGTAGTACTGTACTTAGGCATTATTCTGTAAACATAGGGCTAGATTCTATATATCATGCCTAAAAAATCTGCACCAAAATAAATACGCCTAAATTTTGGCATGGTTTATAGAACACGCCGAGCATCCTAAATTAGGCGCATACCAGGTATATTCTATAACAATGCGCATAGATTTTAGAACTGCCCATGATATGCCCATTCCACACCCCAGCTATGTGCATTAGAATCTACACACATCACTTTACAGAATATGCTTAGAGAGTTCTACACATGAATTCTAATTAATGCCGATTAGTGTCAATAATTTCTTGTTAATTTACAATTATCAGCACTGATTGGCTTGTTAACTAATTAAGTTGCATTAGCAAATCCAGAATATGACTGGATTTGCATGTGCAACTTAAGTCACGCTTTATAGAATCCGGAGGATAGCGCCTAAATGCTATAATGCATAACTACAAAGGATGCATGCCCATGGTGGGTCACGAACGTGTCTTGCAGTTGCACGCTTAAGTTACAAAATACTTTCACATACATGCAATTGGCAACTTTAGGTGCCAGCATTTACACCAGCCTTTGACACTGGCATAAGTGCTCATTGCTTAAAATTAGGCATGCACACGCTGACATAAACCCTGTTCTATAAAAACAATTGTGCATTTAATTGCTGTTACGGAATTGGTGCTTAGTGTCCATATTTGTGGCACCTAATTTTTGCTGCCCTTTGTAGAATTTTTCCAGATAGCACACTTTTGCAAAGTAACTGGCACTTTAGTACATGAGGCCTTAGCCTTGATCAGCACAAAGAAGCAAATTTATCATAATATCGCCCGAGTCCAAGTCATTTCCATTTTGCTGACAAATGTTTTCCTACTAAACCATTTGGATAGGTCCATTGATAAGTCCAAAACTAATTTTAACACAGAGTACATTTTTGATCAATTAGCTCCAAAGATTTTTTTACTTTATGCTTTAAACCTCCTCTTATTTGTTTTTCACAGGGTCTGTTTGCTCCCACATCATTCAGTTATGCCAGTCAGTACATTTCTCGTTATGAATCACAAGATGTTGGTAAGTTTGCTGCTTAAAATAACTGAGAAAGCTATTTCCAAGGTGATTTTTTTGTGTGTAAAATGATTTACCTGCATAAATCAAGTATCTGAAAATTGCCCACCATGCATGAAGGCAAAACTACAGACATAGGGAGCAATTCTATAACTGGGCACTTCCTTTTAGAAGCCCCGATGCTGCACAGCAAGACTCCATTTTGTAACAACATCTAGACATCCAAATTGCATTATAGAATACTAGAGGGGCATTTTAGAAAGAATGTCCAAATCAGAATTGGGATGCCCTGCTCATAACATCCAAATATCCACCTCACAGCAATTTTCAAACTCCTGATGGTCCAGCAGATTTCTATAATAAGATGTATTATGACTGATTGTGTGTATTTTATAACCTATGCATGTACACTGTGACACCACCCATGCTCCATCCAAATTCCTCCATCAAATACATCTACACTCAGCTTGCATACAAGTATACACCTACTTATCATAAACCCTTCTATAAAAGTCACCAAAAATTGTGCATGCAGTTATTGGCACTAATTAGATTTAATTGATATTTATATGTGTAAATTTAGGTGCAAGATCATAAATTTAGGGTTATGGACGGTTTGGGGCAGATCATGGGCATGGTTTTTCGTTGCACATGTAATATAGATAGGCTGGATTGTAAATTGTAAGGGGCTTCGACGTTAGCTTCAGAACTTTTAGTACAAGAACAGTGCTGAGCAGACTTCTATGGTCTGTGCCCAGAGAATGGCAAGGACAAATCAAACTCAGGTACACATATAAAGGGAAAGAGAAATGTGACTTGATATACCACCTTTATGTGGTATTTTGCAACTACATTCAAAGCAGTTCACATATATACAGGTACATATTTTGTACCTGGGGCAACGGAGGGTTAAGTGACTTGCCCACAGTCACAAGTGGCTGCAGTGAAAATTGAACCCAGCTCCCCAGGATCAAAGTCCACTGCACTAACCACTAGGCTACTCCTCCATACCATGTAAAATGAGTCTATCTTGTTGACCAGACTAGATGGACCATACAGGTCTTTATCTGCTGCCATTTACTATGTTACTATGTAAGGAGGCTCCATACCTAAATTTAAGCACTACTGAGATGATGCCAAAGTGGTGAGTCCATAAGAACATAAGCCTTGCTGTGAAAAGATCATAAACCAATGCAGGTCACAAGAACCTGGCAATATACCAAAAAAGAAAAACAGATTTTATGCTGTTTATCCTAGAAAAAAGCAGTGGATTTTCTCAAGTCCATATTAATAATGGTTTATGATCTTTTCACTTAGGAAATTATCCAAACAATTTTAAAACCCTGCTAAGCTAACTGCTTTCACAAAAATTGAAAACAATATTCGAGGTACAGTTACACCCTGGAGTAATGCAAACACATTATAATATTCTCAGTTTATTCTTTCCTAATAATTCCAAATATTCTATTTGCTTTCTTAACCACCACTACATACTGACAGAGGGTTTCAACATGTAATTAACAATGACACCTAGATCCTTTTCCTGGGCGGTGACTCCTAAGATAGAACCTTGCTTCAGTGACATTATCCAAATAATCAAATCAAGACTTGGATTATCATCAATATCTGTCCACGATAAAGCATACAAAGATATCCAAGTACTGTGTGCATGTACTATATTGTAATTAAATGAGAAAAAGCCTCAAATGCTAAGGAAAGCTCCTTTGTTAGTCACCCAACTTAAAGGAGCCACCTTTCATTCATCATAGGCTGAAAAACCTCTTAGATGTTACAATCTCAAACTTAAACCTGATTGGCATCTTAAGTTTGAGATTGTAACATCTAAGAGGTTTTTCAGCCTATGATGAATGAAAGGTGGCTCCTTTAAGTTGGGTGACTAACAAAGGAGCTTTCCTTAGCATTTGAGGCTTTTTCTCATTTAATTACAACATAGTACATGCACACAGTACTTGGATATCTTTGTATGCGTTATCCAAATAATGCCACTGAAAATCTGGGTATGGCTCCTGTGAGTGAGATTTATCCATGTAGGAGTGGCTCCTATCTGCATGACTCCCAATGAATATCAGGCCCTTAGTAAACTGGACCTTTAATTGCAGTCTTACAACCAATAAAATCTTTAGATTATCCTCGTACTCATTTGTTGAAAGGTATTACAGTCTACAAACGAATTCAGGTCATAACATTTCACACACACACCCCCACACACTCAACCCCCCCCCCCACACACACACACAACACACTAACCCACACACCAAAATGGATTGAATTAGCATATAAGAAAAAATAACTGAAATGCTGATGAAACTTAGCAAATGTTGACTTGATGGCAGAATTAATCAGCATTTCAGCAGTCTCTTCTTAAGTACCCCTGAAGAATGCATTATTGAATAGAAACTTTGGTGTGTATGACATAAGTCAGGGGATGTGTATGACATAAGTCAGGGGATGTGAACAACTTCATATAGAAGTGCTGAAAGGGGAGCGCCTTGAAACAGCTATTGGTGAAACACGTGTCGGCACAGCTTCCCCTTTTCTGAAAGAACTATTTAGCTAAGTGATACTTATGATTAAGACATTTAAGTTTGAAATACAAAATATAAAAATTTTTTGTTAAGGTTCTTGAAAAAAGTTTATAAATACAAAAAATGACTTTGATGAAGATAAAATCCCTTCTGAAAAACCTTATGGTATCTGCATCACTGAGGTGTCATACCTTGAAACTAAGGGGGTCCTTTTACTAAAGTGCACCAAAACATGGCCTGCGCTGGTATAGACGCGTATATTGGATGCCCGCCAGTCCATTTTTCAGTGCACCTGCAATAAAGACCTTTTTTTTTGGCTGAAAATGAACGTGGGGCAAAATAAAAACTGATGTGTGTCCATTTTGGGCCTGAGAATTACCACCACCCATTGACCTGGCAGTAAAGTCTCACGCGTTAACCGGGTGGTAGTGGTCTACACGCGTACAATGACGATTACTGCCTGGTTAGCACCACATGCCGGAAATTTTCCAGCCCACCTAGTGGACACAGGTAAAAAATGAAATTATCACCCAGGCCTCGCGGTAGCCAGACGGTTGTTCAAAACTGACATGCATAGGACGCGCGTACGCGCCTATGCGGCTTAGTAAAAGGGCCCCCTTAGTGTTTTATTAATGGATGGGCTAAATGGAATCTTTGTTTGAAGGTCTGTGGTTAATGATTCCTGCTCTTGGATTAAATATAATATTTGTGCCAGTTTTTGAAATTGCTATATGAGTCACATTTAAGACACTTGTCATCAATAAAACAAATGACTTTGCCTAACCCACTTGTGAAACAGTCTCTATGTTTTATGGAAATGTGTTATCTGCTTTACTTAAGTAGTTTTCAAGAACTATGTTATCATTCAAAATATACAGCTTGCTCAGAGCAATAGGATGACAGCATCACATAGGCCCGAGCAGGTGCAGTAAGTCAGGAGGTATCAGGGAATTACTTAATCAAATGACTTTCTCTCATGCATGGAAGTAATGAATTATTTTATCAGCTTTTCACTAGCACTTCTCTATACCTATCTACATAGATGGATCTATTTACTTTTATAACACCCAAACCAATCCCAAAACAATGAAAGAGAAAACATAGCCAGTTATTTGTCATCTACTGTTTATACAAGGGATTTGGTGATCTGATTTTGTGAGATTTGTAAATTGCCTTCCCCAGAGCCTCTGCCCTCACAGGGAACACAGCTGTTTGATTATTATTGTGGGTAATTGTTTTATTTTCATAATGCTAGCTGTCCCATATTCACAGGCAATCTGTATGGTTTGAGCTATAAAGGATCACTTAACCCCACAAAAAGATTTATTGATGATGTTCCGCCTATTCAGCCCTAAGCATACTTTTTAAGCCGCTGGTATATGTTTGAAATTTGTTGCTTAGCTGTTATTTGATCTATCAGCCCTGGGTTTTGTTTCTATTAATAACAGGAGGCAGCCTAACATTGTCATTCCCTACAGGAATTCAGTGGCACAATATCTATCTATCACCTGTTGTTCAAGACAAACCTCATTTGGGTGGTTCTGCTGGCTTCTTGTGATTGATTCGTTCATTTATTTCATTATTGGATGGTACGTCAATATGGTTTTCCCAGGTAAGAATGCTGAATTTCCTTACAGAGATGATCCACAGCGGTTGCAGTGACTGATCTGTAGATAATAACACTCCATATGGTGCACATAAAAGCTTCTGATAGATCTTTCTACTAAAAAAATAAATAAAATAAGTGAAACAGATATGACATTCATATATTCAGTTCTTTCTCTTACTTCCAGCTTTTCACTGAGCAATAGTTATGATTAACCAGAGAAAAAAGGTGTTGTGTAGTTGTTTGCTGGTTGGCGTTATGCTACAGCTATAGCTGCTTGTTTGCTAGATAGTTTGAAAGGGAAGCATTAGGTGGAAGTAGGAGAAGGGGCTGGATCTCAACAACCAGTCTATAGCAGGCATTATTTTTCTTTTATTTCCAAACACAAAGTTGCATGGCCAGCCTTGTAAATCAGCTGGAAATCTGCCTCCGCAATGCAGATCGTTAATGCTAAATGCGGCATTAAATTCAATGGCAAAACTGGCAAGTATCCAGAAATCGACGCATACCAAAAAGATCAGTCAGGACATAGTGAAAGCGAGAAAGGAGAAGAGATGTCTTCCCATTCTACAGCACTTGTCCAATCAGTTGTTTAAGATTACTGGTTTTAAACATATGTTGAGATTTGGTGAAGGACTGCTGTTGAAATTTTAAATGAAACAATGATTGCTTGCTTGTTTCTAATCTATGTATTTATCTATCTATCTATTTTGCAAGGAAAATATGGCTTAGGTGTGCGATGGTACTTCCCAGTCCTTCCATCATTCTGGAGAGAGTATTGTGGTTGCGTAACTTCAAGTCTACAAGTAGAAAGTGGTCTATTTTTCACCAATATCATGGCTCAAAATGAATATGCATCCTCCCATAAAAAGGGTAGAGTGTCTGCTTTACTATTCATTATCTGTTTTTAAATATGTTGTTTTTGTCAGGTATAATCTAAACTTATTAGAGCTGCAGTCCTCACATGTTACAAGCCAGTTGTTTTCTCAGGATATCCACAATGAATATGCTTGAGATAAATATGGATTTGGGGGAATCTTGGTATGGGAGGAGAAGAAAAAATGCCCCTTCAAATGCTGTGGGTATAGGTATGGCCTACTGAATAAGGAAGTAGCAGAAGTGATACTATGACCAACAGGCAGGACTGAAATTGCCAACTTTTCCACGGACCATAACTAGACACATAAGCATATGGAGGTGGAGGATGAGGGGTGGAAGGGTGTTATCTTCTGAGGGTAAGGATAGGGGGAGTTAGAGACCACGATTTTCTCTCATCCCAACAGTTTCTCTCCATAGTAACAGACTGGCTGATATTTAAAAACATTTAACCGGCCAGGAATGGCACCAGTGATATTCAGCAGGAGATAGCTGGCTATCTCCCATTGAATATCACCAGTTAGCACTTAGCAGATAGCCGATAAAGCCACCAAAATAGCAGGGCTATTTTTGGCCAGTTTCAACTTAACTGGCCGGTGCTGAATACCGACTTGGCCAGATAGGTTGACACCGGCTAAAATATCCAGGCCCAGCGCCAACTGTGGAAAGCAGTCTGGCTACCTCCCGTGGTCTGAATATCAGTCCAATAGTAAATGATGGCAAATAAATACCTGAACAGTCCATACAAGCTTCCCAACAAGGCAGCCAGATCCGCACCCTCTGCTCCGTGCAGGTTACATTCCTTCAGGATTGCATACTGGTATTACAAGCAGGGCAGCTGGCAATTTGTCACCATGCCAATCACGTACAGGCAGTTATACACAATGCAATTACATGATTAAAACAACAATGGGTCAATTTATTAAAACATGCTAAAAAATGGACAGTGCGTTTTAATGCGGACATTCCCACATGCTAAGCCCATATTTCAGGCACCAGTATTTTAAGGATTTTCTTTTCTTTTGTTTGTTTTTGCAGATCCTGTGGTAATTTTTCAATTAGCATGCAGGATTGCAACAAATTAACATGGGAGCACCTACCGTTTCCTATTTAGGAGGTGCTAAGTATTCTTGCGTTAACCCTGTGCTATCCAGTTAGCACACACTAATGTGAATACTCTAGCAGGAAAATGCTTCCATGCCCTTTCCCCACCCATGACACACCTTGGGGTTAAATAATGCATGATTAGCACATGCTGACAGGCAAATTATCACAAAACGCTCTGACATGTTTTGTGGTGATCCTTTTTGCCCGTGTTAAGCAAGTGTTAGCACTTAACAGAGTTTAGTCAAAGGGACCCAATATTACTAACAACATTTTATCCTTTAATTTCAAATGTAAGATGTCTTTCTCTTCCCCACTGAGATACACAGCACCCACACTCATGACTTATTCTTATTAAAAAAAAAATGTATATGCTGTATGAAAGCTACTGGTGTACATTCAAATATTGTAGGTATTTTTCTGTCCCTGGAAGGAGGCAATGAGAGGTTAAGGGTCCTTTTACAAAAGCGCACTGAAAAATGGCTTGCGGTAGTGCAGGCACGGGTTTTGGGCGTGCACCGATCCATTTTTTAGTGCGCCTGTAAAAAGGCCTCTTTTTTTTTTTTTTTTTTTCAAAAAAATGGACATGCGGCAAAATGAAAATTGTCACGCGTACATTTTGGGTCCGAGACCTTACAGCCAGCCGTTGACCTAGCAGTAAGGTCTCACACGGTAACCGGGTGGTAATGATGTACGCGCATCAGAAAATAAAAAATATTTATCAGACAGGCACTAAAATTGAAATTACTGCAAGGGCCACATTGTAACTGGGCAGTAACTCCAATTTGGTGCATGTTGGGCACGCGTAGGCACCTATGCAGCCTAGGAAAAGGGTCCCTAAGTGACTTGTCCAAAATCACTAGTTGCTGTTGTGGGATTTTAACTGGGCTCCCCTGATTCTCAGCCCTCTGCTCTAACCTTTAGGCTGTTCCTCATTTGTAGGATATGAATGTGATAAGCATATTTGATCCTTATCTGTATTTGCCATTTTTGGGACTGACTCTGTTTTAGAAAACAGTGGGGCCCTTTTACTAAGCCGCGTTGGTGCCTACTCGCGCACAACAATGCGTAAATTTGGAGTTGCTGCCCGGCTACCACATGGCCCAGGCGGTAATTTCATTTTTTACGCGTATCGGTTACGCGCGTCTGAAAATATATTTTATTTTCCAGTGCGTGGTGAAAACCAGGCGGTAATTGGCATTGTACGTTTGCTGACAATTACCGCCCCGTTAACGCATGAGACCTTACTGCTAAGTGAATGGGTGGTGGTAAGGTCTCAGACCCAAAATGGGCGCGCATCAATTTTGATTTTGCCGCACATCCATTTTCAGCAAAAAAAGGCTTTTTTTTACAGGCACTGAAAAATGGATCTGCACGCGTCCAAAACACATGCCTACACTAGCACAGGCCACTTTTCAGCGCACCTTAGAAAAAGGATCCCAGTATTATTTCAACTTCTCGCACAGTTTTGCCCGGTAGTTTAGCAGATTAGTGACTTCCATAGTAAATTGGGCGAAAGGGAAAACTGTGAATGTTGCCATAGTTTAGCTGTACCCCTAAATGGTGTTTATTAAGTGTTTCTCATTTATACAGGAACTTTGACTTGCATATTTTTATTCATTTAGGGATCCTTTTACTAAGCAGTTGTAAGCCCAAAGTGGCATTCCGCTCGCTATACAGGAAGTACTACCATGCTACCGCAGCAGCCTGGCGATACTTCTGACCCCTAGCGTGCCATCATTTCCGGCACTACAAACAAATATTTATTTTTGTAGTGCCGAACTGTACCCGGCAGTAATCGGGCAATGCCGTGCGCTGCCCAGTTACCGCCACCTGAATGGGTGATGGTAAGGGCTCCTCCCCAAAATGGCCGCGCAGCAAGTACTTTACTTGCTGCCTGGCCATTTCCTGTCAGAAAGCGAGAGTTCCTTTTTACCTGCAGGGGTAAAAGGGGGCTTTAGTGTGTGTGTAAAACACACACCAACGCCAACGCTGGCCCCCTTTTACCGCAGCTTGGTAAAAGAGGCCCTTAGCATGATACCTGTGCTTGAAGGTTTTCTTAGACTCAAATTTAAGTGTGTCAAGGCCATTTAAGTATAAACTATTATTAATAGCTCAATTGAGTTTGCAATATCCAAGGAAAAATGTGCCTGAAAGAAAAGAAGAACATGTAGCACCGGATGTCACAGAACGATGTCCTCTTGACTTGATAACTTCCATGGTTTGCACAAGGAACTTTTCCCCTCTAGTTGGTTTGGAAGTAGCTACATGTCACTAACAAAAGTCTTTGATGGCCTATTTGAAATTAGCTAGTGTTTCCAGTTTCTAGTAGGTTGTGTCCATATCACTATAGAATAACCCCATCCCATCGGACAGTAATTGGCAATAATTCTGTCATCTGTTGAATACACGGGCAGCATCTAGTAAAGGGTATCGTAGAAATGCCCAAATAAATATAGAGGTACACATAGATGTTGCAACAATAGCAAGATATATGCCCTTTAAGTGACAAAAACATTTATGGGTCAATTTTCAAAAGGACTTCTACATTTAGTAGTCATTGCTAACTTTTAAGTTCCATTGCTAACTTTTAAGTTCCTTCTATACATGTGGAGGGGCATAATCGAACGGGATGCCCAAGTTTTCCTGAGGGTGTCTTCTATACATATAGTGGTGCTGAATATATATGTATTTTGTAAAAGTTGTGGCCAGTGTTTAAAAAATCCCGATCACCACTGCTGCTGAAATTTGATCCATTAGGTTTCAAAGGGTTCATTTGTCAGGTCTGAGGGCTCAGTCCATAGAATATATTTTCGACTCTCCGTGGAATTATTACAGTATATCAATTTATCACAAATGATGTCTGTTCCCTACTTTGCATGTGTCAGCAAGAAACACTGATTCATGTGAGCCTGAAAATCCTTTGGAAATGAAAGGATATAAATTTGATTAAAATATAGCATGGTATGATGGTGATTCTGAATAATTTTTCCTTACATAATTCTTTTTAGATTCTGAAGATGGTCTTTCTTCTAACCTTGAACCAGAACCCAGTACACTCATTGCTGGAGTTTCTCTGCATCAGCTGACCAAGAACTATCAATCCAAAGCAGCAGTTCAGAATCTGAATCTGAACTTCTATGAAGGACAGATAACAGCACTTCTGGGGCACAATGGTGCTGGAAAAACAACTACGATGTATGTACTGCATAGTGCAAGTTTGCTAAGGGGAAAATTCTATTAGTGGGTACCTCCATTTAGATGCCTTGATGCTGCAGGATGAGATCCTATTCAATAATGGCATAGTCCTGGTATAACAGGATGCATAAGTGTGGCAAGGACAGGACAACTTACAGTATTGTGCAAGTTGCATGCATAAGTGGAGGACACCCATGCTCTGCTCAGGTGTACACTTTCCTTGCATTTACATGTTATGCAAGTTAGGCATGCCATTGCAGATTAATTCTTAGACACACCCTACTAGCACTTTCGTGGGATAAGTGTGAACAAAGGTGCGAAAGTGCTAGTATTCTGTACATTTATATATGCAAGGGGTGTGTAAATGTGAGTGCTCAGTTATAGAATTGTCCTTCACATATATAACTATTCTACAGTCTATTGGATTTCTCATCATGTTTGATATGCCTTACTACTTAACTCAATAGTCCCCTTTATAGAGATGAACCCTCTTTAAAAGACTATCAGGGGCATTTTCAAAAGAGAAGGGCGCCCATCTTCCGAGAGATGGGCGTCCATCTCTCAGGGTCGCCCAAATCGGCATAATCGAAAGCTGATTTTGGGCGCCTTCAACTGCAGCCCGTTGCGGGGACGACCAAAGTTCATGGGGGCGTGTCAGAGGCATAGCGAAGGCGGGACTGGGGCGTGCTTAAGAGATGGGCGTCCTCGGCCGATAATGGAAAAAAGAAGGGCGTCCCTGACAAGCATTTGGTTGACTTTACTTGGTCCATTTTTTTTTCACGACCAAGCCTTAAAAAGGTGCCCAAACTGACCAGATGACCACTGGAGAGAATCGGAGATGACCTCCCCTTACTCCCCCAGTGGTCACCAACCCCCTCCCACCCAAAAAATAAAATAAAAATTTTTTTTTTCCAGCCTCTATGCCAGAATCAAATGTCATACTCAGCTCCCTGACAGCAGTATGCAGGTCCCTGGAGCAGTTTTAGTGGGTGCAGTGCACTTCAGGCAGGCGGACCCAGGCCCATCCCCCCCTACCTGTTACATATGTGGTGGTAAATGTGAGCCCTTCAAAACCCACTGTACCCACATGTAGGTGCCCCCTTCACACCTTAGAGCTACAACTGTAGTGGTGTACAGTTGTGGGGAGTGGGATTGGGGGGGGTGGGTTGGGGGCTCAGCACCCAAGGTAAGGGAGCTAGGCACCTGGAAGCAATTTGTGAAGTCCACTGCAGTGCCCACTAGGGTGCTCAGTTGGTGTCCTGGCCGGTAAGGGGGACCAGTGCACTACGAATGCTGGCTCTTCCCATGACCAAATGCCTTGGATTTGGTCGTTTTTGAGATGGGCGTCCTCAGTTTCCATTATGGCCGAAAACTGGGGACGACCATCTCTAAGGTCGAGCATCTCAACATTTAGGTCGACCATCTCTAAGGTCGACCTAAATGTTGAGATTTGGGCTTCCCCGACCATATTATCGAAATGAAAGATGGACGCCCATCTTGTTTTGATAATACGAGTTTCCCCGCCCCTTCGCCGGGACGTCCTTAGAGATGGTTATCCCTGTTCGAAAATGCCCCTCCACATGCTTATAGATTGTCTCCGATATGTATCTTTTTTTTTCCCTGTAAGGATTCTTCTACAAGAGTAAAAATTGCTATATAATATTTATCTTTGTAATAAAAAACCTGAAGAAGATGAGGAAGAGATTATTAGCCAATTATTGATGGTGCTTTACTTTGTCCATAACATAGGCCATGAATCGAAGTAAATTATTTTCTCTTTCATCCTACAGATCCATGCTAACTGGGATGTTCAGTGCCTCTTCGGGCACCATCCTTGTTTATGGAAAGGACATAAGGACACATTTGAAACAAATCAGAAAGAGTATGGGTGTCTGCTTGCAGTATGATGTGTTGTTTGACCACCTCACCACTAAAGAGCACCTGCTGATGTATGCCACTATAAAGGCACCACAGTGGACCAAGCAGGAGTTGTATGATGAAGTACTGAGGTACTGAACTGTGTAAGACAGTGATGGAATGAGGATTACACATCAGCAGCCATTGAAACAATTTAACCGGGAAAAGAGAATTGTTTTCCCGGTTAAATTGTTTTCTTAGAATTGCTGTTAAAACTCCTTGCCCTGCAGCACAGCGGCTAGTTCTTAATGCCAGTTAAGATATCTAGGTTCACTTAATCATGCTTTTCTTCTACTACAGGGGTTCACTTATTTGTTTTCCTCTAGACCAGAGGTTGTCAACCCAGTACTTGGGACACACCCAACCAGCCAGGTTTTGATGATATCCACAATGAATATGCATGCTATAGATTTGCACATACTATCTCCATTATATGTAAAACTATCTCATGCATATTTATTGTGGGCATCCTGAAAACCTAACTGGCTAGGTGTGTCCCGAGGACTGGGTTGAGAACCCTTCTCTAGTTACCAAAGATGGTGACCCAGCCCATTAGTATACAGCGCACTTTTGGTATGCAATATGATTTTATATTACTGCAACATTCTTACCATAAGAGCTTAAGACCTAAAAACCTGATTTACTAAACTTTCATATGTAAAATGCTGATTCACATGCATAAATGGACTCTTATAAAATGAGGTCATGCCTAAAATTCTGTGCATTGCAAGCTGGCATGCCCTTCCATAGTAGGCATGCTTAGGGGTGAAGTTTGGACAAAGCATGGATAGAGTCGCAAAGTTGTAATTTATATGCCCAATTAACCTAGAAACTTTGTTATAAAATCCCTACTCCCCCCCCCCTCAAATGGTACCAACTTTTGTTTATTGGTTATAAATGTGGCACCATAGATGGTTACCTGCACCCACAAGGCTGCCATGAGATGAACGAAAAGTGGAGAGGGGCATTTGACACTGCAGTGTTACCTTTCTCTGCCTGCACCTGACATATCAAACATTGCCCACCCCCCACAGATATTCCATTTTATGCTGCTGCAGGTAATGGGCCTGTTTCCTCAAATCCTCAGTCTATATGGAGACAAGGGGTGGGAAGGGAGAAGGAGAGGAAGGTTGGATGGCAGGTGCATGAAAGATGTTTCACAATGCTACCTTGCTAATCAACAGTGTTCTTATTTCCAGGTTAGGAAATATGTGGCAATGGCAATCTTACACTCTGAAATTAACATGCTGCAGTCCTGATGGATTAGTGCATATGCCTGGCACATAGTACTACAGAGGGGAGTGGTAGCTTAGTGATCAGAACAGTAGTCTTGACATTCATGGGTGGTTGGTTTAAGTCCCACCCCTGCCTGCCTATGTGTCATCTTGAACTATTTACTTCACCATTCATTGCCATAGCTACAAAATTAGCATGCAAACAGTGCTTTCTTGTACCGGGGTCACAGTTGATATATATAATCAGGAGCTTATACTTATACGCAGTTAGCACGTGAGAGCAGGATGTCTAGTTTACAGCACTGCATGCATCTAGTAGCACTATAGAAATAAGTAGTAGTAGTAGCAGGCGTTTGACAAAGTACCTCCTGAAAGACTCCAGAGGAAATTGAAGAGTCATGGGATAGGAGGTAGTGTCCTATTGTGGATTAAAAACTGGTTAAAAGAAAACAGAGAGTAGGGCTAAATGGTCAGTATTCTCAGTTGGAGATGGGTAGATAATGGGATTCCCCAGGGGTCTATGCTGGGACCGCTGCATTTTAACATATTTATAAATGATCTAGAGATGGGAGTAACTAGTGAGGTAATTAAATTTGCTGACAACACAAAGGACCTTACGAGATTCATGCACTTATCGATCGGTGTGGAATTTCTGCACTGATATTCCACACAAATGTTTTCATGCACAAATCGGCAATGATGTCAGTGTGTAATGAGTGATGATGTCATCTGAGCAGGGACAGTAAGAAAAATGGCATCGACCAGAAGGTAGTCAAATTTCTCAGAGGCTGACATCCTACTGTTGGCTAGGTTAATTCTTCGAAAGCCAACAACAACAACAACAACAATCATTTCTAAAGCGCTACTAGGGTTACGCAGCGCTGTACAATTCAAACATAGAAGGACAGTCCCTGCTCAAAGAGCTTACAATCTAAAAGACAAGAGAACAAACTAAAGACAAGTGAACAATCTAGAGGACGAGTGAACAGTTAATCTGATAGGGTGGATAGATTGGGGTATTTTATATTTCTCGAGCGGTTAGGCGCCGAAGGCAGCATTGAAGAGGTGAGTTTTAAGCAGAGATTTGAAGATGGGTAGGGAGGGGGCATGGCGTATGGGTAAAGGAAGATTATTCCAGCCAACAAGGACCTTTATCATCCCTGGACACAGGAAGATGTCATATTTACAGTATAAGAGGTTCTGGCAGAGACTGGCCACCTCCTATAATATGGAGGCATCCTTGCCTAAGTACACAAGTACATAAGTATTACCATACTGGGAAAGACCAAAGCTCCATCAAGCTCAGCATCCTGTTTCCAACAGTGGCCAATCCAGGTCACAAATACCTGGCAAGAGAATGTAGTAAAGGCGGTTAGTTTAGCGGGGTTTAAACAAGGTCTGGACGGCATCCTAAATGAAAAAACCATAGACCATTATTAAATTGATTTGGGGAAAATCCACTGCTTATTTCTGGGATAAGCAGCAGAAAGTGTATTTAGCTTTTTGGGGATCTTGCCAGGTTATTGTGACCTGGATTGGCCACTGTTGGAAACAGGATGCTGGGCTTGATGGACCTTTGGTCTGCCCCATTGTGGTAATACTTATGTACTTAGGCAAGGATGCCTCCATATTATAGGAGGTGTCCAGTCTCTGCCAGAACCTCTTATACTGTAAATATGACATCTTCCTGTGTCCAGGGATGATAAAGGTTGGCTTTTGAAGAATTAACCTAGCCAACAGTAGGATGTCAGCCTCTGTGAAATTTGACTACCTTCTGGTCGATGCCGTTTTTTTTACTGTCCCTGCTCAGATGACATCATCACTCATTACACACTGACATCATTGCCGATTTGCGCATGAAAACATTTGTATGGAATATCAGTGCAGAAATTCCACACTGATCGATGAGTGCATGAGGTTTTTGTGGTGCGGAAATCAGAACTAAGCATGATTCTATAAATGGCGCTCAACTTTAAGCGCCGTTTATAGAATCTCACTTAGCACAAAATGTTTTCAGCACCAATTTTTAAGGGCCATTTATAGAATAGCCTCCTATATGACTATTGTCATTGTAAATCACTGAGGGCCTCTTTTACAAAGTCACGCTATCGATTCCCGGTGCGGCAAATGAGAGGAAGCCCATTCAATTCCTATGGGCTTCCTCTTATTTGCTGCCTGAGAATCATTAGCACATCTTTGTAAAAGAAGTCCTAAATTTTGAAAATGAGTTAAAACACCTTAGTGGTAGTGCTTTAAACATTGTCCTTTCCCCCACATCTGGCATTTTGTAAAAATCAAAAACACACAAGAAATTGATGGTTCATTACTTTCCACAGGTGAGTATAATCAAGATAATTGTGAAGTATAAGTTTTGTAATCCTGTATCAATAGAAATGACTATAAAATAATTAATAAACTTGCCATGTATTATGCATGATACTATCTAAATAATTGAAAGCTATTAGGCACTTAGCTGTTGACTCATCCATTTTGATGCCAGAAGGGAGACTGGGATGAATAGTTATTTGGGCAGTCTGACAAATAAACGGAGCTGGAATTCAAAATTGGAAGAGAGAGAGAGAGAGAGAATAGGATCTTATGGGACTTGTACTGCTCTAAAATGTGGAATAAATTTGCTGCCACATTTTCCTACTTACGAGTTGAGATCCCTTTTCAGTTAATTAGAGTTGCTCAGCTGATGCCTATGACACTCCCCCTCAGAAAAATATTTTTTAAAAATCATTAACACGGGGTTTACTGCATATAAACAGGCAATATATCTAACGTGTTTTGTGATATCCTCCTCTCATGTGCTAACCGCGTAGTAAGAGCTTTCTTTCATGCCTATCTCCTATAGAAAAAGGAATGTAAACTACGTACATCAAGGGCCCTATTTACAAAGGAGCCCATTTACCAAGTGGTGGTAGGGCTACCATGTAGGTAACGTGCAGCAAAACAGCTTTACCGCCAGGCAGGTCCAGGCACCCGGTAGTAGTTCTGAGTTGCTGCATGCCATTTGCCGCACTAGAATATCATTTTTATTTTCTACCATGGGGGGGGGGGGGGGGGGGGGGCAGGGAGTAGGCATTCCCAGTGGTAATTGGGCAGCGTGGGCACATTGCCGTGGCCTGCCCGATTACTGCCAGGTTAGTGCGTGATCCTTTACCACCTGCTAAATAGGTGGCAGTAAGGGCTCAGGCAGTAAATGGCCACACATTAATTTTGATATTAGCGTATGGCCATTAACGACATCAAAACAAAAAATGCCTTTTTCCCGCCATGCTAAAGAATGGCCTCGACATGTGGCAATTTCACACGCCAACACTACCGTGGGCCACTTTTTAGCACTGCTTGGTAGAGGGGCCCCTAAATGCGGTACTAGTTTTCAGTTACTGCTTGTTAATTGCTAAAGGGACCCTTTCACTAAAGGATGAAACAAAGCTCTTGATACGTGGTTATCACATGAGAGGAGGATATCACAAAACACGTTAGATATATTGCCTGTTTATGTGCAGTAAACCCCGTGTTAATTATTTTTTAGAAATATTTTTCTGAGGGGGAGTGTCATGGGCAGTGTGTGGGTGTTCCTGCATTATGATTACTGTGCACTAACTGGATAAAGCAGAGTTAATGCGAGAGCAGCTAGCGCCTCCTAAATGGGAGGTAGTAAGTGTTCCCACATTAATTTTTTGTAGGAACATTAGCGCACTATCTGCAAATATTAAAAGTCTTAAAAAAGTGCCCTAGTAAATTTGGGTTTAGTGTGTGGGAAAGTCCTACATCAGGGGAATGGCTACATTGAGTGAGCCTGGCAAAATGCCCAGGGCTGCCTAATGATAAAGGCCACTTGAAGTTGCATCCCCTTCCCCTTCACACCAGGTCTTGCAGTCTCTCCAGTCTTCCCCTCTGCCAGTCCTCCACCCGCTGCAGCGGGCCACAGCAGAATGCATGTTGAAAGCTGCTTCTTAGACTAGTGGAGCCTTTCTTCTGCTACATCTCGCCCCTCTGATACAACTTCCTGTGGGCGTGGCAGAGGAAGGCTCCACCTGCCCGAGAGACAGCTTTCAGCTCTCTCTCTCTTACCAGGAACTGCTAAAGGGTGTGGAGGACCAGCAGGATGGGGGTGGAGCAGATGGAAAAGAGAGAGAGCGAGAGAGTCCTGAAGCAAAGGGGAGGGGAAAGTGAAGAGGCAGATGCTGAACTGGGGGGGGGGAGCAGAGGGGAGGGGAAAAAGAAGAGGCAGATGGTTAATTGGGGGGGCAGTGGAGAGAAGAGAGAGACACTGGACTAGGGAAGAGAGAGGAAGAGATGCCAGACCATGGAGGGTAGGAGTGGGGTTGGGGGGTGCAGGAGGAAAGGAAGTGAGAAGAGAGAAGCTGAACATGGATAGGAGAGACAGGGAAACAGATGAGGATGCTGGACAGAGTTAGATAGGAACACAGAAATAGCGAACATAAAGAGAGGATATGGACAGAGACACAGTGAAGAGACACTGGACAGAACTATCTTGGGAGCTATGGTGTTATAGGGGGCCCATTTCAATCTTTCCATCTAGGAATCATTCAGTCCTAGCTGTGCCACTATTTATTAATACACTTTAGTAGAAGGGACTCAAAATTAATGTATGGTAACTGCAACACTTCTGTGTTAATTGTTGTGGGTGCTAGTTTCCCATTCAGTTAATGCAGAGGAAATGTCGTTACTGCTTATTAACTTTATTTGCAGATAGCACTGTGCACTTAATTACACATATTCGTGTTAGCATTAACTCCACTAAATTATCTGCTATGTTAACAGTTAATGTATCGTAACTGCCTCCATATCAACTGTCAGATACAGGGGCTGATGCAGAACGAGTCTGACTATGCAGTTACCACCAGTTGTACATGCCGAGCAATGTAGAAAGGGATTGAGCACAGATGTTAAGTTGCGTGGAATGCATGGCCACACATTGCATTAAATTGAATGTAAATAGGGTCATTGAGTATTCTGCAGCAATTCAGAGAAAGGAACAGACTGACTTCACCTGGTGCATCCCAGGATGCACTGTGTCTTGCTGTGCACAGCCATTTCTCAAGGTGATGGTACTAGAGGCAGGAATGAGTGGGCACTGCTCCTGTCCTTGAAGGGGGTTGGGGTATCTGAGGCAGGGATTGGGTAGGTGGACAGTGCCTTTAGTCTCCAGGGATTCTTAATTTTGTATAGTCAGTTCGCAGGGGTCAGGATGAGGGTGGTTATACTACCAGGGAATGTTTTGGTTTTTTTTTTAATTCTGGAGGAGGGAATGGGGATCATGTTGGGTGGTGGAGTGATGCTAGACACCAGGGATCGTGGATTCAGTTCAGGGAGAGAAGGAGGGGGCCAATGCAGATGTGTATGTGTTTTTTTAAATGTCACTCTTCCTGTCAAGCCATGAGCCAATCACCGCTCACATATTGACAGGGTGACATTTCGCTCTAGGTAGAGCAAAAGGGTCAAGTTAGGACATTCTAGGGTATGGCCATCTGTACATCTAGTTTATATGTGTGGCCCCTATACACTTAGCTGACACATTTTGCGCAGACACTGAAAATCAAGTGTATCCTGTATGTATAGCACTGATATTCAGGGCTATTATGTGTAGTTTGTATTTAGAAACTCCAACGTTTGGCTCTTCTATGTATAATTATAAGTTATATATTCAGCAGTGCTTGCTATGAGGAGGTTCTATAAATGGTACCTAAAGTTAGGCACCAACACACTGGGCACTAAGCAGGAAGGTTAATCACCAAATCTGTTATAGAATACTAGTGTAAGTCTGCAGCCTTGCACCTAACTTAGGCTTGACCACTTTTACCAGTCCTGGAGTACCCCCTTGCTGGTCAGGCTTTCAGGATATCCACAATGAATATGCATGAGATTTATTTGCATGCACTGCCTCCGTTGTATGCAAATCTCTTTCATGCATATTCACTGTGGATATCCTGAGAACCTGACTGACCAGGGGTACTCCAGGACCAACTTGGGAAACACTGACTTACACCATGTCTATGGATGACGTAAGTATTGGTGTCTGAAATCAGCAGCTGGACACCTAACTTATAGTATTCTATAATGCGCTTGCCAAAATAGTAATAATGCCCATTTCCTGCCCATGCCCCTCCCGTGGAAACGTCCCCTTTGTAGTTATGCACGAGAATACTTAGGTGCCCTGTTGTAGAATAGTGCCTAAGTTCCTCCTGCTGTTACAGCCCTGTTTTGGCACCTAACATCCATTAAGTCCCATTCCCGTGCCACAGGTTTGCGTCTAACTTTAGGGTCCATTTATAGAATTACCCTATATATATGCAGCACCATTGAATATAAGAATAATTTGAAACATATTTCCCCACAGACACAAAATGAATACATCAGGCCCTGTATCTATATTTAGCCAGTGCCTAGTGGCAATAATAATGTTATTGATGCTCTCTGAAAGATGTCATACAGTATGACCCATGTAAGTATGAATTTCAATGAAATGCACATCAGAATCATGTGTAGTGACAAATGGCTTGTATAATGCATGTAACTTGATGTGATGCATAATGCTCATTATTGACTGTGTATTGTACTTTTTAAGGGCTTTGAAGGACACTGGGCTGTACAAACATCGTAACAAGTTAGTCGGTAGGTTATCAGGTGGAACGAGAAGGAAGCTATCAATATGCATTGCTCTCATTGGTGGATCAAAAGTTGTTATCTTGGATGAACCAACTACAGGAGTGGACCCTTGCTCTCGACGAAGCATATGGGATATCATATCAAAACACAAAACTGGTATGTTTATGTTTATTAAAATTTGATATACCGTACTGTCTGAACATGCAGGTATGAACCAAGTTGAATTTTAAACATAAAAAGTCAGATTTTTGATAGTATATGGATAGGGGATTTCACATATCTAAGTCGACATGAAGAATCCCCATAATATTTTACAAAAGGCTCTGCCAAATATAAAGCCTCTTGTAAAATAGGTGTAGGACTGCATGTGTAAATATAGCCAAGTACAGAAGGAGCAGTAATTTTAGAAAGCTGCACATAGGAACAACAAACATAGAAATCCCCCCACATATATGTGAGACCAACTTTCTAAAATTGCTGCTCAGCTGTAGAGGGCCCTGGTCCAAGCATAGATAGTCCCCCAGCCCTTCCAGGAATCTGATCCCCCCAACCCCTGCAACATCAACCTTTCAAAGCAACATACCTCCCCACAGCATCAACTCTACCACTTGAGGCAAAACACCTCCCTCAGTGCCAACCTCCCCCCCCCCCCCCACAAGGCAAACCACTGCCCCAATGCATCAACCCCCTGTGATGAGAACCCTCCCCCAATGCATTAACCCTCCCAGCAGACCCCCCCCCCCCCCCACCCCTTAGACGCCACCCCCTGATCCTCTCCCTGGCCATACTGGTACTCCCTGATATATACTGGAGTGGGAGTAATGCTCACTCATTCCTGCTCTCAATGATCCAAAGTTCAAAAGTGGCCACCAAGGCCTCTAGACAATCCTATGATATTAATGGTGGGGCTGAGGCTTAGATACAAGGATATCATCAAGAGATGAGGAGCCCTTTTACTAAGGCACATAGAGGCTCATTTTCAAAGCACTTAGCCTCCCAAAGTTCCATAGAAACCTATGGAACTTAGCCTCCCAAAGTGCTTTGAAAATATGCCTCCTCGACACTTATGTGCGTACAATGTGCGTCAAATTATGCATTTATTTATTTGTTCCATTTGTATCCCATATTTTCCCACCTATTTGCAGGCTCAATGTGGCTTACATAGTACTGCGATGCTGATCGCCAATTCCGGTATGAGAAATACAGAGTAGTATTGCGTTAGAGTTCAAGGGTGGTATAGAATTCAAGAGTGGTAATTGCATTAGAGTTCAAGAGTGGAATAGTAAATTAAGTAGAGGAGTTGAGTTTTGTCCAGTTCCATTATAGGTTTTGTTGTGTTGCATGTTTCTGGTGTTTAAGTTGGATCGTTTTGGTATGCCTTTTTGAACAGGTTGGTCTTTAATGATTTTCGGAAGTTTGTTAGGTCATGCATTGTTTTTGTGATGTTTGGTAGTTCATTTCATAGTTGCGTGCTTATGTAAGAGAAGCTGGATGCATAGGTTGATTTATATTTTAGTCCTTTGCAGCTTGGGTAGTGAAGATTTAGGTATGTGCGTGTTGTCCTTTTTGTGTTTCTGGTTGGTAAGTCTATGAGGTCTGCCATGTATATCGGGGTCTCCCCATGAATAATTTTATGGACCAGGGAGCAAATTTTGAACGCTATTCCTTCTTTGATTGGGAGCCAGTGCAATTTTTCTCGTAGGGGTATGGTGCTTTCGAATCTCGTTTTTCCAAATATGAGTCTGGCTGCGATGTTTTGGGCGCGTGGCCCGGGTGGTAATTCTAATTTTGATGTGCGTCCAAAACGTGCAACAGAAAATAATTTCAATTTTCTACTGTGTGGCACTAACCGAGCGGTAATCAGCAGTGTACATTTGCTGATGATTACCGCCCGGTTAACGTGTGAGACCTTACCATTAAGTCAATGGGTGGCGGTAAGGTCTCAGGCCCAAAATGGACATGCACTGGTTTTAATTTTGCCGCATGTCTATTTTCGGTCCCCCAAAAAGGCCCTTTTTGCAGGCGCGCTAAAAAAATGGACCTGCACACATCCAATACACGCACCTACACTAGCATAGGCCCGGGCGCACGTTAGTGATAGTGCCCCTTAGTGAGTAGGCATTGCTTGTGCTCCACTAGACACCAGGGACCCCTGATAAAGCCATAAAGGAGATTGCTTGTATGGAGGGGGGAAGGTGGTACCTTAGGATGGGTTGATGCATCAGGCGTTTGAAACATCAGGAGGGGAGAAGAATGGATGCCTTGGGGGAGGGGATGAAACGGAGTTCAGATGTTGGTGAAAGGCGGAAATCTGGGAGGTGACTGGAGGTGCCAACTGTCAATATTTACATCTGCCCCTTACTGCAGACACTCTTCATAAAGGCGGTTAATAAATCCCAATAAATAAATAAAATAAATAAATAAATAAATACATAAGTACTGACAACTGTCTCCTATTCAGTTAGGTCTGGATGTTCAATGCTAGTGCTCACACATGACCCAGCATTGAATATCCAGGACTAACTTAGTATTTAAAAAACACTTGCCACTGGCAGCTGAATATTGACTGGCTGGATTTTTTTTCACTTAAAAAATGTTAATGCTAAATTTATCCAAAGGCAACATCTAGGGCCTGATTCATTAAGGCTCTTCTCTTTCTATGGCTTGATATAAAAAAAAAATTCATCTAAAAATCTAATTCATCAAGGGTGATAATGGGAGAAGTTTCTTGTTATTTCACAGAAGAAATTCAAGTTAGAGTGAATGTAGACTTACAAAGTTACGTAGTAACATATGTACCTTTGTAAGTCTGTGCTTTGAAAATGAGCCTCCAGAAGTCTTGAATTAGAGTCTTCATTCTGTACACTAAGCAATCATTCAAAAATGCAAAAATGTATATACTAGAATGATTAATCATAATGCTTACACCTGGGCCAGCAACTGACTGCCTCTGCAGAGACCACATTTTATAGCAGCCTTAACCTGGTCTCTATATATCCTTACATTAGTGCACCAGCTCAAAAAAATGTTTTTGAATATTGACTTGTAGCTAAATAAAAACTTTCAGCATTGTAATTTTTATAGCCACTTTTAATTTGCCACATTCACATACCTTTTGCAGGCAAAACTATTATTTTATCAACTCATCATCTGGACGAAGCTGAAGTTTTGAGTGATAGAATTGCGTTTTTGGAACACGGAGGACTCAAGTGCTGTGGTTCGCCTCTCTTCCTCAAAGAAACTTTTGGAGATGGATACCACCTCATTCTCACTAAAAAGGTCAGTATTCCTAAACTGAATATGGTTGCTTTTTTGCTTAATATGCATGATTTGTTTGTCACAAATACTTCTACTACTTCTTCATACTTAAGTGTTGTATTCTAGGATAAATTATATGCATTTCCCTTCTTTTCATGACAATTTGCATCTTATAGAAAGACAACTTTTAGCTGAATCTTAAGTGGAGGAGTCAGTGGTCTTTTCAGAGCAAGCTGTTATGTAGATCTCTGGCTAGCTAGAGGCTTGTAGGAACCCAAAAAAGCAGTTTATTTCTGATGAACTATTGAGGTTCATAATTTTAAAAACACAGAAAAAAATCCTTATGTAATCTAGAATAAAACAAAAAAATAGTTGGGATGAACAAGACCTTCCACACCAGAAATGTTCCAAAGTAAAAAACCAAATTTATTTCCAAAGAACCAGCAATAAGTAACAAATGTCCCGACACAGTTTGTGTTTTGGCAGGTATACTGCCTGCCTTAGGGGTCCCTGTACATACAAAAACAAATAAAAAGGAAAATGAATCAATGAACAAACAAACATATTTGAACCATTTATGAAAATATAAATTATACTAAAAGCAGACATAATAGGTAACAGACCAAAGACATACTCTAAAACTTAACAATTCACAATTAACCACATCTTCTTTTGCCTGGGTGTCACGACCACGGCCGTGCATGGAAGCTTCAACTTACCTCCTTGGTTCCAGCACTGGGGCCCACATTTTCATCAGGTGTTTGACAGTCCTTCCCGCCATGTGGAGTTGCAGACTCGGCCATTCTCGGAATTCCAGGGTGCCCTTTGGCCCAGTTTCCTGCCTCCAATGCTGCACCAGTAAGGGTCAGCCCTCCTAAGCCTGTGCGCTCAGGAAGCCCTATCTTTAAAGGGCCAGTGGTGCAAAAATCCAGGAACGCCTTCCTGTGACATCTGAGGCTGGGCCCTTTCTAAGAGTGTCTGGGACTCTGCTTCTCTGCCTTTGCAACAGGTTGCCTACTTGGTTCCAGAGCATGTGTTCCTCAACCAGTGCAGTTTGAGCTCTAAGCTAGAGACTTCTCTTCTGATAGGGTTTAAGTGGCCTACATTATCTCCTTGCTGTCTGGTCAAGCTCTGGCATGGGCATCTCCACTCTGGAAATGGAACAACACAGTGCTCAATGGCCTCCACAGTTTTCTAGTACAGTTCAGAAGAATGTTTGAGGAGACTAGGAAGGTCACATCAGCAGCTTCCGAGCTTCTTAGACTGAAGCAGGGGACATGGACCATTGAGAACTATACCATACAGTTCCACACCTTAGCCTCTGAACTAAGTTGGAATAATGAGAGTCTGGTTGCGGCCTTTTGGTAGGGGTTGGCACCCCAAATCAAGAATGAGCTGGTGGAACGAGACCTCCCTACTGCATTGGATGACCTGATTGGTCTCTGTAATCAGGTAGATATCCAAAGCAGTATAGGGGTTGCCAGACTGGAGACGAGACTTCTCTACAACATCCCTGTAGGTCTCCTCTATGTACCTCTCTGTCTCCCTCAGCTCCTCCAAGTCTGCTTCTCTAAAGCATCAAGAGAACAGACTTGTTCTCTGAGAGCTCGGAGCTCTTTGCAATGGGCACACACATGCATGAGAAAATCATAACATGGAAGGGTAGACAATGCAAGAAGAGGCCAGCACCAAAACATTCCATGAGGAAAATACTTTCTGCCCAAATCCCACCAGAAAAGTGAGCTAACAAGCACCACCTCCAACTGCTCTATTCACACTACATTTCATTCCCCCTTCCTCTCGTTCATCAACTAGCTGTTAAAAAGAAGGGGGAGGGGTAGGCCCAACCATGTTGTAAGCAACCTATCTCATTTGTTGAAGAAGGAGGGCTTTCTTTATTATTTGTTACATGAAGGAAATAGCCAGACACTTGAAATATATGAACATCACACTGTTTTCTTATGATCTTTTAATATATTTGGGTTATTTGAGAAGTGTCATGATATTTGAATTTAGCTGTAAGTTGCACTAACAAATGTTCTTGATAAGTGAGTTCATGTATTTAACAAATTTGCACTTAGGACTTCCAAGAACTGGAATAACTTAAAATACTGACTTAAAGAAAAGTAAGCAACTTTAGTCATAAGAACATAAGAGTAGCCATACTGGGTCAGACCAATAGTCCATCTAGCCCAATATTCTGTTTTACAAACAAGGCCAAGCCAGGTCACAAGTACCTGGCAGAAACCCAAATTGTGGCAACACTACATACTACAAATCCCAGGGCAAGCAGTTACTTCCCATGTCTGTTTCAATAGCAGACTATGGACTTTTCCTCCAGGAATTTGTCCAAACCTTTTTTAAACCCAGATACACTAACCGCTGTTACCACCTCCTCCAGCAAAGAGTTCCAGAGCTTAACTATTTGTTGAGTGAAAAAATATTTCCATGTAATTTCTTTTTCTCCTTTTTTTCTGATGACTGATAAGAATTTATCTAACTCAAAAGAACAGTAGAGCTGGTTTTTGGCACATAGTTAGTTATTTGAAAGCTAAGCCATTTAAATGAACTTCTGAATATTGAGGGATAAGTAAGGCTTTATGTATGTGTGTGTATATCTATCTATCTATCTATCTATCTATCTATCTATCTATCTATCTATCTATCTATATATATATATATATATATATATACAGTGCACTCCATTTAAGTGCACGTCGGATAAGCGCATGCTCTGTTTAACTGCATGCCATACTTCGGTCCCGTTTTTGGCGCCATCAGTTTCTATGGGGACAAACTTCGGTTTAGCGCACCACTGATAAGATTCTCACGGAATATGGAAGCCGATTGGTGCGTGACAACCAACGAGATTTCAAATTTACTGCCCCTTTAACTTCCACAGGCAGAATAAGCGAAAGAATGTTGTTAGAGTGTACACTGGAGTCGTCGACGCGCAACTGTAAGACTTTAACACTGGCTGAACGAATAGAAGTTCTTAAAACATTAGAAAACAAAGTCAAGCCTCCATTGCTAAAGAATATGGTGTCAATCCCAGTCAAATTTCACGTATCTTGAAGCAGAAAGACCAGCTTCTGGAAGACTGGCAAAACAATACAAATCCACACCAGAAATGAAAACGGGCGGGAAAAGCTGAGGAGGTAGAAGATGCTCTTCTTCAGTGGTTTTCTCAAGTCAGGAGCAGACAGTTTCCTGTCAGTGGTCCACTGCTTGTGGAGAAAGATAATCAGCTAGCTGAAAGTCTTGGACTAACTGAATTCAAAGCCACTGTTGGATGGTTGGAAAGATGGAAGGAGAGGAACAACATAAAATTCAAGAAACAGCATGGTGAAAAACAAGACGCTGATGACTTTGGTGCTGAAAACTGGGTTGTTTCAGTTCTTCCTACCATCTTGAACGAGTTTGCACCTCGTAATATTTTCAATGCTGACAAAAACGGTCTCTACTAGAGAGCGATTCCTGATGGAACACTTGCATTCACACAAGCCAAAATTACAGGAGGTAAAACGTCGAAGGACCAACTGATGATCCTCCTTTGCTGCAATATGGATGGGAATGAGAAGCTGGAACCACTCGTCATTGGAAAGAGCATACAGCCCTGTTGCTTCAAGAATGTTAAGCGACTTCCTGTGTCATACGAGGCTAATGCAAATTCATGGTGACTGGGGAAATTTGGAAGCAGTGGCTAAAGAAGTTAGACACTAGAATGTGGGCACAAAAGCATCAGATTTTGTTGCTTTGTGATAATTGTGCTGCACACAGTGATGATGTCAGGCTGTCTAACATCAAGGAGGTCTTCCTGCCACCAAACACTACCTCTCTGATCCAACCTATGGATCAGGGCATAATAGCCAATTTCAAACAACATTATTGGACTTATGTGCTACGTCATCTGATGAGCATTATGGATGACCAGACTGGCAAGGATAAACGTGCTGTTGAACTGGCTCATAATCTATCACTGTTGGATTCCCTACATATGCAGAAAGAAGCCTGGAATCATGTTACACAGGCAACCATTGTGAACTGCTACAAGCAGGCAAGCTTTGTTAGGGATATGGAGAGGGACGAAACAGATGCAGCTGTTGCAAGCACGTCAGATGAACAGTCTATTGGCATCCCAGCCTGTGTTACTGAAGAGGAGTTTCACCACTACATAGCTGTTGATTATGATCTACAAACAGCTGACCACAGCACTGATGTCGAGATATGCGCCTACAAGCAGGCAACGGCTGATGATGAAACAGATGATGAAATGAGCAGCGAGGCACATGCTGACGAAATTCAACAACCTCCTGTTACTTTTGCAAGAGCGCTGGAGAGTCTCAACACCGTGCGGGCCTATCTGGAGGCCACTGGATGTCAGTACTATGACAGTTTTTACCGTCTGGCAGACGTAGTCTATGGAACTCACAGACACAATAGTGTATTTCTTTGGTCCCAGACCCTTGCACTTGTATATATATCAACAAAACATACTGAATATTCAGTATGAAATACATGCTGACAAGACAGTAACGACCAAATACAAAAACAACTACAAAACTACAATAAATTTGTCATATTGATGCAACTTGTTTTTTAGTCCCTATTAAATAATTTTCCAACTATTTACTGTTCTTTTCTTTTTAAAAAACAAAAGGAGAAAATAAGAAGTACCTAGATATGCCTCTGAAACTGAAACTTAAGAAACAAAAGCAATGGGAAAAAGTTACCAAACTAAGCAAAAGCAGTAATAATAAGAAATATATATATATATATATATATATATATATATATTGTAACTCTTGAGAGCAATGCTGCCCTGGGAGGTTCAAGATTTCTTATTTAAACACTAATGTGAAATGACTGACTCATTTTCTCTCTTTTTAGTACCAAAACCTAGAGTCAACTGAATACTGTGACACTGAAGCGGTGACATGTCTGATCCAGTCTTACATTCCAGAAGCCCGTCTCAAGGAGGATATTGGAGGAGAGCTCAACTATTTGCTTCCCCCCTTCAGCACTGAAGTATCTGCAGCTTATCTATCTCTTCTCAGGGCCCTTGACTCTTGCATGAATGATCTCCATATCGGGTGCTATGGAATTTCAGATACAACTATAGAAGAGGTATAAGTCCATTGTTGTGTTACTGGTGATCCCTTAGCCAGAGAAATAGAAAATGAAACATGCATTGGTGATTCATTTCATTTTTGATAGAATTCCAGGTCACTAGCTTGATTTTAGTTCCTGGCTTCACATCAACAGTTTCATTTATTCTTTTGAATTCTGGAACCTGTTTCTGCATTTGGTTGAAAAAAGTGTCAAAGCCATTTATTTGGGTAGATAACAGTTTACTCTCATAAACTGAGTGCCTGAAAATTACCCTCCATCAGTGTGGGTTGAAAGTGTGTCAAGATGTTCTTCCATGGGTTTGTTTTGAGTGAGATCAGAAAATAACATGCATACCAGTTGATTTTCAAAGCAATTCAAATGGGCAGTTGAGGCTCCTGCCCACTTAAATTGCTTGGAGCCAGCTAAGCTCAAGTATTCAGCACCTCTTAACTTGGTAATGGCACTGAATATCGGCACAAAATGGCCATTTTTGAGTCGGGCTGCATGAGGTGTTATGGGGACGGAGTCAGGGAGGAGTTGGAAGTTATGCAGGTGCTGGCAACATTTGGTGCTTTGCTAAACTGCATAAAAACTGTCTTAAATTCACCTGGTTAGCTTTGTGGGTGCCGGCACTGAATATCTGATGCTACACGCATAATTTCCAGTACCAGCTGACATGCTTCCAGTGACCACCCGCCCTGCCCCCTGGCAAGGCCCAGGCCCCCCTCCCACCCTCCACAGCAAGGTCCAGACCTCCTCCCTGACAAGGCCTAGACCCCCTCACCCCGTGGCAAGCTCTAGATCTTCCTCCCTGGCAAGGTCCAGACTGCCCTTTCATCTGTACTGAGAAGGCAAGACCTCCCTCCCAGTCCCCCTATAAGTCCAGACCTCTTCCCAACATCCCAGTCAAGCTAGATACTCCCCCCCCCCCCCCCAGCCTACCTAAAATCTCTGATGGTCCAGGAGCAACCTTTACTTACTCCTGCACCTACTTGCTGCCTCTACGGAATGGCCTGGCACTGAATATCAGGGGCTAATTCTGCGCATGATGACCAGCATTTAAAATACGCTGATCGCCATGGGCTGAATATCAACCAAATAGATTTTATTTCCAAACCCCCACACATAATTGTCTGTGGGAAATCTATGCACAATAAAAGGAGATGCAGGTATAGGAGGGGGGGGGGGGAAAGGGGGAATCTGGAGGGGATCTGGGTGGGGGGATGGGTTTGGGAGGTTGGGAGGGTAATGGAAGGCATAATTAGGAAGTTAGCTCCGGGGTATGAATGGAAAGAAGTAGGAGTAGATTGGGGTTTAGGCTGTAAGGATGAGACAAGGAAAATGTTGTTCTATTACTGGAAGTTAAGGAGTGACAAGAGGCATGGGGGAAACTTCAGTGGTTTGTGGAAGAGGAGCTGGAGGCTGGGCTGGCTCCTCATGTTAGATAAAAGACTCAATTGGCTTATTACTTGTGTACACTGTGAGAGGGATGCTTAAGATTGTTACCTGGAACGTGGGGGGTATACACTCCCCAATAAAAAGATCAAAAATTTTGCAGTATTTACAGCGCATCAGAGCGGATATAGTATTCCTCCAGGAAACACATCTGTCTGGACAAGAACATGCTAAGCTAGTAAGGTGGTGGGTGGGAGAATGTGTGGCATCAGCAGCATCGGGTCGAAAGGGTGGTGTGGCAATACTCATTCGAAAGGGGGTGGCAACACAACTTACTAACATAATGCAAGATCCCGAGGGGCGCTTTGTCTTTGGAACAGCTACAGTGGCAAGGCATCAGGTGATGCTTGTTAGCCTCTATGCCCCAAATCAGCTTGACCTCCAATTTTATAAGAAATTGGGGACGATCCTAACAAATGTGGCACCCATCCCCTTGGTGCTAGGAGGTGATTTTAACACGGCTTGGGACCCCACTCTAGATAAATCTAATCCCCCGACTGGGACAGGGTCTAGAAAACACGTGAAGGGGTTGCCTGATTTTTGTTCATTATTAGATCTTATTGATGTATGGAGGACCTTACATTCTCTTGATAGGGAATATACACATCAGTCCAGAGCACACAATACTTTTTCCAGAATTGATTATTTGTTGACCTCTAGAGCGGCCTTCTCGGATATAGGGGAAGTCGAGATTGGTCCCTGTGTGATCTCTGACCACGCGTCAGTCTGGATGACATGGAATGGTGGGAGCCAGAAGGAGGCAAAAGGGGGGTGGTCTTACCCTAGCTATCTTTACAAGGATGTGCATTTTCGGGAATATTTGTTAACCAAATGGGGTGAATATTTACATTTTAATGCAGCACCAAATGTAGATGCCACACTCTTCTGGGAAGCGTCAAAGGCCGTTCTAAGAGGTGACATAATAAGCTATGTTAGTCACCACAAGAGAGCTAGAGATAGGGAAATTCTCCGATTGGAAAAACAATTGCTGGGTTTGAGGAAACAATTTAGATACCAAGGGTTCGACAAGAAATAGTAGCGACCCATTGTGCTTTGAACTCATTGATACACGAACGAGCAGTTAAATCCCATACATATTATAAATTTCATCTTTATAAATTTGGTAACAAGGGGGGCAAGATGTTGGCTCGTTTAATTGCTCCTAAGCACACTTCTAAACAAATTCTAACAATTAGGAATGACAAGGGGCAATTGCTTCACACTGACAGAGAGATATGCGATGTCTTCCAAACATTTTTCAAGCAATTGTATGAGTCAGAGGCGGAGAGTGGTCTTAGTGAGGAGCTATATCTAGAAAACATTGCCTTCCCTGGCATTACACAAGCAGATCGTAGGATGTTAAATGCCCCTATAACTGATGATGAGGTGAGCTGGGCTATTGGGCATAGTAAGTTGGGTAAGGCCCCGGGTCCAGATGGTCTCAAATTAGAATTCTATAGGATGTTGGAGGATCCTGTAGTTTCGTCAATAGCAAGAGCATTTAACAGGTGGGTGGAAGTTGGCCGGTTACCAGAACATCTTAATTTAGCTCAGATAATAGTGCTACCTAAACAACAGAGAGATCCCACTCTGGTGTCATCATATAGGCCGATCTCTCTCCTAAATCAAGAGGTAAAACTATTTGCCAAAATTCTAGCTAATAGGTTGAGTAGAGTGTTACCGAGCATCATTCACAAAGCACAGGTAGGGGTTTGTTCAGGGGCGCTCAGTGGCGCGTAATCTGAGACGTATATTGGCTTCACTGGAGAGATTGGAAACCACTCAAGAATCAGCTATAATGATTAGTTTTGATGCCGAGAAGGCATTTGATCGAGTGGAGTGGCCTTATTTATTTACAACCTTAGCCAAATATGGGTTTCAGGGGTAGTTTCAGAGGGCGATCTCTGCATTATACATGTCACCTCGAGCCAGGATGTGGGTGAACGGGTTGTACTCGGAAGAGTTTGATATTTGTCGAGGGACCCGGCAGGGATGCCCATTGTCGCCTTTACTTTTTGCTTTATATCTGGACCCTCTGATCCGAGACATATGTACATGACCGGCAATTAAAGGAATTCAATTTGAACACCAGGAATTTAAGGTGGCGGCCTTTGCCGACAACCTGTTAATCATACTCACGAAGCCTTGGGAGATGTTAGCGTATCTTTTAGAGATATTTAAAGAATTTGGGTCCTATTCTGGCCTTAAATTAAACTATGACAAGTCTGAAGCGTTAGCTCTTATCTCTGAGACTCGAAGAGCATGGCCAGGACAGTTCCAACTAAGATGGGTGGAGGAATCGTTTCATTATCTGGGTATCCTTCTACCAGCCCGGACAGGGGGGATCTATAGTATAAATATCCAATGGCTGATAGCTAAGACCAAACAGCAACTGGAAGCTTGGAGAACCTTGACACTATCACTGTCTGGGTGACTGTACTTAATTCACACGGTGATTTTGCCAAGGTGGCTTTATGTGATGCAAACGTTGCCATTGCGATTATTGATGAAGGATATTAGAGTGTTCTATTGCATGGTAACGAAGTTTTGTTGGGCATATAAAAAAGCAAAAATTCGTCTGCAGTTGCTAATGGGAGGGTGGAACCAGGGCAGGTTGGGTCTACCTAATATTAAATATTATAATCTCGCTTATTTATTGCGACATGTGAGGGATTGGGTATTCTCATCAAGCTACCACACACCTCTAGAGTTGGAGGAATCTCTCTTTAGTCCCTATCAATTGATTTCTATTCTGCAGGGGGATAGATCTTCTTTGCCACAGAGGATGAGAGGTTCGGTGCTGCCAGGACCCTTACAGGGAGCTTGGAAATTTTTGGGGAAACTATTGGGAGGAGACCCGCATCTGACAGAATTGCTAACCATACAGGGGCATCCGCATTTTCTACCTGGAATTGAGAATCCAATATTTCAACATTGAGTACGACGGGGACTTAATAACTTGGAGGTAGTGGTAGATCGGACTGGAGTGATTAGACCACTGGAACAGTTGATCCCTAATGAGTTATTAGGCTGGGGAGACACTTTTGCCTACTGCCAATTGAAGCACTATGTACAATCTTTAGACAAGGCGTCCCTGAATTATAAATTGGGGGAGAAGATTCAGACACTATTTGAGGAGGCCTCAGAGGAGGCTCCTTCAATCTCTGGCCTCCAGAAGAAATTATGGTCTTTGGCGCCTGCCAAAGATTTGACACAGCTCAGACAGAGATGGGAACTGGATGTGGGATGTGATCTCGCCTCCTGGGATATTTCAGCACACCTCAAAGGTATTCTGCAAATCATTAGTGGGGCGGGGTACAGAGAGTGTGCATTTCGAGTTATCCACAGGGCATATTTCTCACAAGTACAGTTGTTTAGAGTGGGAGGAATTGATTCGTCTACCTGTATGAAATGTAATTTAGCTGATAACACATTATACCATGGTTTGTGGGAATGTGGGATTATAAGATGTTTTTGGAAACGGGTGGTGGCCTTTCTTTCCTTGATGTTGCTGAGAAGGGTACAAGGCACACCTCAACAGTTGGTGTTGGACTGTCCTGGTTCACTCAGGGGGCTAAAAGCGGAGGAAGTTCTGCTGTGTAGAAAGCTCTGTTTGCTAGCATGAAAATGTATTTTGCAAAAATGGACTGTTCCGGATAGACCTGAATTCTGGCACTGGTGCAATCAAGTGCATCAACTGATGACTTGGGAGGCACAGGAGGCCAGGGGTTCCTTTAAACGGAAATCACGATTTTTAAAGACTTGGAGTCCCTATATAGCCAAACTCACGCAAACAGGAAGAAGTCTCATCCTTAACAAACTATGACTGAGGACCTGGAGATTCCATTGATGCCTTTAGAGAGATCATAGGGAGGGTAGAGAGGGTAAAAGGGGAGGGGGGATGGGAGGGTTGGGGGGGGAGGGAAACAAAGGGGGTGAAAAGATTATGTAAAAGTTTGATGTTACTATAGCAAAAGGTTCTGTTATGGATTTTAGAGATATAAATTTGGTGACTGTTATTGTTGATTAAATGATGTGGCTGTGACATCAATAAAAAAGTTAAACCATAAAAGGAGATGCCAAAGTCTGACAAGATTTTATGTCCGTGGCAAGATTCAAAGAAAAGGACATGTTATACATTCTTTTTATCCAAAACAATCAAACAATCCACAAAAAATGACAAATGACTCTGTTTACAGGGAAAAAGCCTCAAAGAGCTCCAAGATCAAACATCAATCCAACGGAGCTTAAGCAGACACAATAGTCTTCTCTTCATCATAGGCAAAAAACCCTGAAATTACAGATCTGAAAAAAACTTTATTTTCTGTGGTCAAAAGACAAATTTAAGAAACATTTGTGCTGTTTTAAAGGAATAATATGTCTTCTGTACATGGATCACATATTATTCCTTTAAAGCAGCACAAATTTTTCTTAAATTTGTCTTTTGACCACAGAAAATAAGGTTTTTTTTCAGATCTGTGGTTTCAGGGTTTTGCTTATGATGAAGAGAAGACTATTGTGTCTGCTTAAGCTCCGTTGGATTGATGTTTGATCTTGGAGCTCTTTGAGGCTTTTTCCCTGTAAACAGAGTCATTCGTCATTTTTTTGTGGATTGTTTGATCGTTTTGGATATTATAGAGCTTCCACACCACATGCTTAGTTCTTTAGTTGATTCTACGATACATTCTTTTTAGAAATCAGTGCAAAGTTTGCACCTTGCAAATTTTGTTCCAAAGTGGGCAGTCTAAAAATTGCCTCCTGTAATGGAACTTTAACTGTAAGATGCAGTCCCTGCCCATTCTGTAACACAAAATGGCATTTCCCATGCAACCAGTGTGCAGTAATTGCCTTGTTGAGCAGTTAGTGCAGCTTAGTAACTAAACCCCTGATCTAATTTATAGGAGATTGTTGTGTCTTTCAATAACTGAAAATAACTTTTCTAAATGATTTTATTTCATCCTAAAGGTGTTTCTTAAACTGACTGAAGGCTTAGATAGTGAATATGGCACTGAATGGTCCAGAACAAAAAGAGTGATTCCCATACCCAATGACAGTGATTCTACAGTCATCGATGAGACTTGTGTGACCCGCTACAGCTTTACGGACAGAGATGGTACTAATTTTTTCTCTCAGGAATCACCCTGAATTGGTTCTTCTTATTATCAAGTAGCATTTTCCTTATCATTCCACCAAACAAGTCCAGGTGCTTCGGTTATGCTCTTCGGACAACAGGTGGAGACTGAGAACTAAGTCCATGGAAACCTCAGTGTTTTTAGTCTTCAACAGGTGGTAGATCTGATCCCTCTGGTAGAACAATTTTTATTCTTGAAAAATAAAGAATGAAAGAGAGAAACATTCTAGCTACAATTTTGGACCAGCGGGATTTCCTTTGACTCTGACCTTAAAAAATGATAATAAAAATAAAGTAAGATTGAAATAAGCCACTGCTAGAGGTGTTACATCTGTAGGATTCCCAGGTCCCTCCCCTCCCTCTCATATTTGTTCTCTGGGCACAGTGGAATAAGGTTAAATTAGTTGCAGGGGCTGGTTTGTGTGCCTTGGCTTGTCTTGCCTCAGAAGGGAGCCTAGGATGCCAAGAATTAAGCTCTCTACTACTGCAGTACTATATTGTTGTTTTGTTTTACCTATTGCCTTGCCATCCCTTATTGGCACGATTCTGGCATTACCTCTGTACCTCCCTCTCCCCTCACCTATGCCTTCATATTTAGCATTTCCCATTCCCTTCCTTCTATCTTTCCTCCTTCCCTCCCCCCACATGGGTCCTACAAATTTATGTCTTTGCAGGCACTGCTTACATCAGTCTCTCTATGGCCAGCCTGTTGCAACTTCCTGTTGCTATGTGGGTAGGACGTAGCAGAGGGATAGAAGCCTTAGAGTGGCCAAAGATAGCTTGATGTAAGTAGTATTGCAAAGATGCAAGTTTGTAGGGTCTGCATGGGGGGGGGGGGGGGAGAAAGAGAGAAGGGAGAAGGAGATGCCGGATATGCAGGAGGGAATGGGGAGGAGGAATTCTGCACTTGGAAAATGCTGCACTTGGACAGGAGGGAAGGGAAGGGAGAGGGGGAAAAGACTGTATATGGATGGAAGGGAGAGGAGGGAAATGCAGCACTTGGATAGAATGGAAGGAGAGAGAGAAACGTTGCACATGGAGGGAAGGGGGGGGGTAAGTGCTGAATTTGGATATGAGGGAGAGGGGAGAAATGCTGCACATGGATAGGATCAAAGCCCGCTGCATTAACCATTAGGCCACTCCTCCACTCCACTCATTGTAGATAATACGCTGAAATCTTCTGCTCAATGTGCGACAGTGGCCAAAAAAACAAACAGGATGTTAGGAATTATTAGGAAAGGGATGGTGAATAAGACTGAAAATACTATAATGTCTCTGAATCACTCCATGCTGTGACCGCACCTTGAATATTGCATTCAGTTCTGGTCACCGTATCTCAAAAAGATATAGTGGAATTAGAAAAGATTTAAAGAAAAATGACCAAAATGATAAAGGGGATGGAACTCCTCTCATATGAGGAAAGGCTAAAGAAGTTAGTTCTCTTCAGCTTGGAAAAGAGATGGATGAGGGGAGATATGATTGAGGTCTACAAAATCCTGAGTGGTGTAGAATGAGTAGAAGTAAATCAATTTTTCACTCGTTCTAAAAGTACAAAGACTAGGAGACACTCAAGGAAGTTACATGGAAATAGGAGGAAATATTTTTTACTCAATGAATAGTTAAGCTCTAGAACTCTTTGCCAGAAGATGTGGTAACAGCGGTTAGCATACCTGGGTTTAAAAAAAGGTTTGGACAAGTTCCTGGGGGACATGGGGAAGCAACTGCTTGCCCTGGGATTTGTAGCATGAAATGTTGCCACGATTTGGGTTTCCATCGGGTACTTGTGACCTGGCTTGGCCACAGGATACTGGGCTAGATGAACCATTGGTCTGATCCAGTATGGCTACTCTTTTGTCCTTATGTTCTTATATCTGTTCAGCTAGGAGAATGCTGAATTGTAAGGTCTTTTTGGAGGCCTTTCCTGTTTTTTCTAGAAAAAAGTAGTACTTGGACCAGTTCCTTCCCTTCTCCCTAAGATCACGTCACCTTTTCACCTCAAGCAATCCATTTCCTTGCCAGTGTTGGAAGTAGGAGGAGCCTTTTCCTTTGGTGGTTCTGGGGCATCCACATTTATCTGTAATCTTACAGCATCTGGGTCGAGTCCTGTGAGTTTATCTCCAGAGAACTGATGCCTTCAGAAAATATGATGGGCTGTTTGTTCTTTTTGGAGGGGCATTGAAAGATGAAGCAGCCTTGAAGGCCATGGAGGCTAGATGAATTAAAGAAGCCATTGCATCCGCATACATTCTCCAGGGGCATCTTGTTCTGGAGATTTTGTGGGCCCATTCAACCAGAGAGCAGGTAGCCTCTTCGACAGAGCATACGTCATTCTGTAGCGGGGCTGTTATGGTCCCACACTGACTGATCACTGCTTCAGTACGTCCCAAGAATCTGTAATGGTTTGGTGGAATGATAAGGAATGTTAAATTAGTTCTTGCCTGCTAATTTTCCTTTCTTGAGTCCCTCCAAAACAGTTCAACCCCCCCCCCCCCCATGTGTTTTTTTTAGTGATTGGTTATCTAACTCACATTAAAAAAAGAAAAGAGGAAAAACAGAAAATAATTTCTTGATTGTCTGTTGTTATATTTGAATAGTTTAGTTCTTGAGGAGAAAAAAAAGATATATCTTCCTGCACTGTTAGAAAAAAATACTAGGTGTCAGGGGTCTGCACAGAGTTCTTATGCTGTAGCATCACAGGTAGTTCTCAGTCTATAACTGCTAGCAGGAGAGCGTAACTCAAGCACCTGGAGTGGTTTAGAGGAACTCAAGGAAATAAAATTAGCAGGTAAGAACTAATTTAACCTTTTTTGAGTTATCAAATACTAGAATAAAATAAGTGAAACACTGATATATAACTGTCTCAACAAAATAGTGTAGATGTCGCATTAGCCTATTTGAATGCATGCCAGTGAAATAGAAACTCAAAATGACAAATCTTAAAAAATAATCAAATAAAGGCTTTAAAAAGAAAAACCAAATGGAAATGGTTTTGAATGTTACTTTTTTGTTGTGGAAAACACATCCTTTGACCCTCTATATGGCCACTTTGCAAAATCAAATATAATAATTTGCTTTGTGAACATTCTAAAGTGTCTCACTGGGATCGTAACCTCCTGCTGACGTCAGCAGGGGGTTACGATCCCAGTGAGAGATGCGCATTGAAGAACAGCGGGAGCGGGCAGAGACGTCCCTATGTGCACGTCGCCCCCCCCTCCAAAATCGCCAACCCCCCTCTGCTACCCTCCCCTCCCCCCCCTTTACCAGGGTCCCAGCGGCAGCAGTGAAGAGCCTCGTGAGTCTGCTGCTTTCCCTTCTATTCGCTCTCAGCTCTGACTCTGGTCCCACCCTTGCAGAAACAGGAAATGAGGGCGGGACCAGAGTCAGAGCTGAGAGTGAAGAGAAGGGAAGGCAGCAGACTTGCGAGGCTCTTCACTCTGCCGCCGGGACCCCGGTAAGAGGGGGAGAGGGGAGGGTAGCAGAGGGGGGTTGGCAATTTTGGAGGGGGGCGATGTGCACGTAGGGGGATGGGCGTGACCAGTGTCGGGGAGGGGAGGGCTGTGGGTGGAGGCATCGCAAGGACGTATCTGTGAGACAGAGAGGAGGGGGGACTGGAACTCGGGGGAGGGACAGAGGGAAGGAGAGAGAGGGAGGGAGGGCCTGGAAATCGGAAGGGAAGAAAGAGGGCCATGGGACTTGGAGGGGACAGAGGGAGAGAGCGAGAGAGGGAGAGAGGGATAACCTTGCTAGCGCCCGTTTCATTTCATACCAAAACAGGCCTTTTTTACTAGTATCTTCATACAGTATCGCTGGGCATAGCCTACCCCAGCATTCTGTTCATGGCTATTAAGGGCATGAAAGGAAATGAGAAAAATTAGAAAGTAGAAAGTGGTACAAAATCATATGTCATTACTTTTATTTTCATGCTATTTTAATATTTTATTTTATTTTTGAACAGATCTTGCTCTCACTAGAACAAAAAAAGTGACTGGTTTGGCATTGCTGCTGAAGAAAGTTATAGCTATATTTATTAAGAGATTTCACAATTCTCGCCGGAACTGGAAGGGCTTTATTGGTCAGATCCTCATGCCAGTACTCTTTGTACTAGCATCCATGGGAGTTGGGACCATTAATTCTGGGTCTACAGATTATCCAGCACTCAGGCTTTCTCCCTCTATGTATGGAACTTCAGACCAAGCAGTTGTCTTTGAGTAAGTAATATGAACTGAGAACTAAAATTCATGAAAATGAAGCCCTCGGTCAAGGTTCTTCTCATGAGCATTCTAGAAACTCAGGATCTTCATACTGTAAACACACAAATGTATTTACTTAATCTAATAAAATAATATCACCTACAGCTTTGACCATTTAAACGGCACTGTGCAGGTCAGCAACAGATATTCAACAGCACTTAACCAGTGATTGCCGCTAAACATTAGCTTTGACTGTCGCCACACTCTCCACTTAGTGCCGGAGTGGTCTGTGGGCAGAGTCGGGGTGGACCATGAAATTATCCAGGTACTAAGTTGGACAACATAAAAACACCTTCAAATAATTCAGGCAGAATTACACGTGGTACAAATCAATGTGTATACGTTTACCAAAATGGAAGGTGTCCAATTTTGAGAAAAGCCCATTTTCTTGGGTAAAAATCCAGGAAACTGGGAAACTAAAAATATTCACAGTTCAACATCTGATATACAGGTGTACTTATATAACATTTTATATGTTGATCAGTTTATTATACTGTCCTTCATCATTGACATTAAAGCAGTTTTCAGTACTAGATGTGCTGAAATAAAGTTCACATTTCCAGTGTATTTAGCAAGAAATGAAATGAATACATACATATGCATGTACTTTCTAGCATTTTTCAATATGATCCTATTAAAAATGACCTCAGACATGTAATTTTCTGTAGCATAAAATCTAGGCCTAATATCTGGCAACAAAATTTGAACAGTCCACTTGGAATAATGACAGCCTGCCTCCAAATGGGCTAACAGATGAATGGATTTAATCACCATATACATGCTTTAATGTCATGTATGGAAAAGCATCAAAGAGGTGGGACAAACACAATTGGAAGTGGATTGTAATGAATTCATATTTCTCTAACTGCAGCATACAGAGTTTTAAAAATGGACTTGTCAGAAAACACCAATTATGATGACATTTAGAGATGACCAAAATGATAGTTTATTCATCCATATTTCCCAAAAGTTAAGACCAATTCCATGGCAACCTATATTTCACAGTATTAGATTCCATTTGAATTACATTGAAAGCTGACACCTGTTGAAATTTTCTGGAGGTTTCTTACATCCTTTTAACATGCCCAGGTGCTTTATACTGAGCATTCCATTACCCAGGCTCTTGCTTCTGCTCCACCCGGCATTCTCACTTACCCTCTCCCCAAATGACCCAGCATTCTCACCTGCCCTCTCCCCAAATGACCCAAAGAGCCTACACTTGTGGAGGGTAATTTTATAATAATATGAAGAATTCACTGGCATAAGTGTATAGATAGAGATAATTTTTTAATTTAATAAAAAATCAATAAATAAAATCCACTTTTCATTGCTATTATATATGAAATCATTATCCAAAGGTCCATTGCTGATTGTTCTTATAAAAAAGGGGAGGAAAATGAGTTCAAAGGGTACAACCATGGAAAGAAGTAAACCTATTGAAGACCTCATAGCTCATAACATCATTCCACCATCAGAATAAACAAAATGTTTAAACTTCTCTTAAATAGTTCGTCATAAAAAACTAACTCAACTATAAAAAAAAAAACAGGCAGATATAGATCTTCCAAGTATAAAAACAGAGCTAGTGGTGGGAGGCGGGACTGGTAGTTGGGAGGCGGGGATAGTGCTGGGCAGACTTATAGGGTCTGTGCCAGAGCTGGTGGTTGGGAGGCGGGGTTGGTGGTTGGGAGGCGGGGATAGGGCTGGCCAGACTTATACAGTCTGTGCACTGAAGAGGACAGTAAAAATAAAAAAGTAGCACATATGAATTTATCTTCTTGGGCAGACTGGATGGACCGTGCAGGTCTTTTTCTGCCGTCATCTACTATGTTTACTATGTTTATAAATCCTCAAAAAACAGATGTAAATTCTTCCCAAACTGGAAAATCTTCCAACTAGTTTTGTCCATAACCATGGGCTTCTTTAGACAAAATTATTAAAAAAAAAAAAAAAAGTAAAAGAGCAATCAGACAATAAAGCAATAAGAGTGGAGGAGTGGCCTAGTGGTTAGGGTGGTGGACTTTGGTCCTGAAGAACTGAGTTTGATTCCCAGCACAGGAACAAGTCACTTAACCCTCCATTGCCCCATGTAAGCTGCATTGAGCCTGCCATGAGTGGGAAAGTGTGGGGTACAAATGTAACAAAAATAAAAAAAGTTATCAAATTGAAAGAAACACCACAAACATACTTCTTTTAATGATTCCTGCACTTCCAAAACAACCCAAAACAAAACACCAACGAGTACAAAAAGAAATGTATTAAAGCTAAATGGGCCAGTCCCCAAGATGCATATAATTAAAGAAACACATGGCATTCAGTTTCCAAATTTAAATCCAGTGTGGATTCAGTCTACAATTTATAAATTCCTGTTCACATCTTCTCAAATACGTAGAAAGATCCCCCCTGTGAATATTGGTAAAGCCAGTTGGAAGATCTTCCAGTTTTGAAAAAAATGTATATCCATTTTCTGTTGGCAGGTTTGTTTTTATGTACTTGGAAGATCTGCACCTGCCTGTCTTTTTATATTTGAGTTACTATTTTTCTATGGGACTCTTGTGGATATGAACATGGATTGCTTGCCTTGAAGAATTTAAAATGTTTAAAAGTTTTCTATATTCTGATGGTGGAGTGATAATGTCTTGAGGTATGAGGTCTGTCATGGGTTTACTTGTTTCCCTGGTGATACACATTTGAGCTCCTTTTTTCCTTTGGGGGGGGGGGGGGCAAATTATTAAGTTCTATGAGCCACAGGATCCAGTTCTGTAGGTGCCATTGGGAATTGAGCACCCTCTAATATTGAGCAAACTCCTTCATTTTATCCAATGAATTTGAATTATGTTCAGCACCTGCAATAATTCTGCAATGTTAGCACCTATGATATGAGCATAATATATTTGATTTGCAATAGTAATGAAACATTGGCAGAGAAAGTACCTGCATATAAAAATTATAAAGCGCTTTGATTGTACCACAGAAAGTCAGTATGTCAAATGCCATTACCCTAGAAATTCATTACCTTAGGATTTTATTGATTGATACCAAAATCTGTAATAGGGTACATACCCCCAAAGCTTGAAGAATGGCCCAGACATTGGCAACTATGATTTTATGCTAAGAAAATGTAGGGTCATATTTTTGGGCTGGAAAACCCAGAGGGAACAGTACAATATATGGGGTGAAGTGTTTCTTTGCACAAAAGAAGAATGAATGGGACTTGCGGGTGATCATATCTGATAAACGTAAAGTGGCCAAACAGGTAGAAAAAGTGACAGCCAAAGCCAGAAGGATGCTTGGGTGAATAGGGAGAGGAATGGCCAGCAGGATAAAGGAGGTGATAGTGTTCCTGTATAACAGGGCTGCTGTGGGAGGATGGGGGGTGGCAAAATTCCCTGGGCCAGGACCCAGGGTCTCTCTATCCTGTTCCTGATGGAACCCGGGTGATCACGTCCCGGCTGGAGCAGGAGAGAGAAAACTCCAGTGCCAGGCCCCCCTTGGAGGCTGGGGAGGACCCGGAGGAGCAGACACAGCAGGACTTTGAGCCAGGGCCTCTGGTTTGGCTGGCGGGGGTTCCCCCCCCCTAGGCCCCGCTAGCAGAAGAGGTCTTCCTCCAGTGCTGCTCTTCTTTACTCTGCTGCATTGCCTACCAAGCGGTTGCTTTTCCCCATAGGCGGTTGGTGGCCCAACTGTTTGGGGAGGCTAAAGGGGGTGGGGTTGGGGGCGGGGTTGGGGGCAGAGCTTAAACCCATAATTGTCACCCAGCATCAAGCACCCCTTCCTCCCACCCACCTAGCACCAGGCACCCCTCCCACCCAGCATCAGGCAGGCAGGCAGGCACCCCTCCCTCCCTCCCACCCACCCACCCACCCAGCATCAAGCGCCAGGCACCCCATCTAGCATCAGGCCTGCCTGCCTTCCTTCCTTCCTTCCTCCCTCCCACCCAGCAGCATCAGGCCTTCCTCCTTCCCACCCACCCAGCATCAGGCCTTCCTCCTTCCCTCCCTCCCACTGAGCACCAGGTCCAGTTCCCGTCCCCCCTCCGAAATTTAAAACTTGATACCTGCTCGGGGTTAAGGGACCAGCGCTTGAGAGACAGAATGAAGAGAAGCTGAAGGCGCGCCGAGCCAGCACGCGTTTCACTGGTGCTGACGTGCTGTGTCGCTACCAATGCTGCCTTCCCTTAACCCCGAGCAGGTATCAAGTTTTAAATTTCGGAGGGGGGGGGGGCAGGAGGCAGGCGGCGAAGGTCACAACTGGGCTGGGGAGGCTTAGCCTATGCTTTTCCCCTCAGGCCATGCATGCTCGGTTTTGAAACTGAGCATGCGCAATGTGAGAGAAAAAGCAGCCGCAGGGGCAGGTCATGCGGCAGAGTGAAGAAGAGCAGCGCTGGAGGAAGACCTCTTCTGCTGACAGGGCCTTGGGATCCCCGCCAGCCAAGGTATTTGCAGTTACAGGGGGTGGCAGCGGCGATCCTGGGGGGGGGGGGCGTGGCAGCAGCAGCAGCAATGATCCTGGGGGGGGGGGGGGCGGCCCTGACCTGCCCTGGGCCAGGCTCAGTCTCTCAGCAGCTCTGCTGTGTATGTCTATGGTGAGGTCCCATTGACAGTACTGTGTACAATTCTATAGACGCATCTTCAAAAAGATATAAACAGTATGGAGTCAGAGCAGCAGACAGCTACTAAAAAGGTCAGTGATCTCCATCTTAAAGCATATGGAGACACACTTATAGACCCCAATATGTATACTTTGGAAGAGAGATGAGAGAGAAGGAAAGAGGAGATATGATAGAGATATTTAGGTATCTCCATAGCATAAGTGCCTTTAATTGCCATAATTGTCTATGTTTCTATGTTTATGGGCTCAGGTAGGCACTTACAAAATTTGTTCTGGGTATGCGTACATAAAGTAGGTGCCCAGAATACACAGTGCCTAATTTTATGTGATATAGAGCAGAAAATGGATGGAAAAAGTTAGAAAGGCACTTATGCACATTTTAAAAAAATAAAATACACTTTATGTGAACTGATTCTTGCTGTCACCTACACACTCAAACTTACACCTGCCTTGGAGCAGGTGAACTTTGTAAAGCAGCTTTCAAGGCATAGATGCATATGTTGGCTTTACAAAATAGGTATAACATATGCACCTATGTGCCTTCACAGCCCTTTAAGCCCTTGCTATAAAATACCTATAGAGGCTGTATCAACCAACACAGAATTGTAATTGCTGTTTATTTTTATATTTGGTGTTTTGACTTTTGCTGCCTAAGCCATTTGAAGATGGGCATCTACAGAGCATATTTTTGAAGCATATGGACTTTGTGGCAGGGAAGGGGAGAGGGACCCTGTGAGACAGTCAGCCTTCTCTGATACTTGCCTTATTTAAAGTAGAAACCCCTTTCAAAACAGTCCACTCTTACTTCAGTAAGCAAGGCAGGAGCTGTGCTGACCCTCGGGGAAAGGGAAAGAGGAAATTCAGGCCCTGGGCAGGATAAACCATATGTTTGGGCTGGATTTCCAGGCTCCATAGGGGAGAGAAGTCCCAGTCAGTTCCCTTGTGTCTGGACTGGATTTCCAGGCTCCGAAAAATTGTGCTGCTCACTCTGGGCGCTGTCTATTAGCCTATTCCTTAGCCTGCTGCAACACACCCATTTTTAGGATTTGTATTTGTTTGAGACGCCTGCTATCCTCTGACTGAGGGCTAACATTCTGAACTGAGGCCTTATTATTTGTTCTCTGCTAACTCCAATGCTCTAAATGATTAAAGTGATTTCTGGGATACTGCAGTGGTAAACCACCTGCTGAACTTCTTCCTCTGTTGTACCTGAGTTTCTGCGCTGCATGCTGCCGACTCCTGGATATTGTTCCCTGACCGTCCGGCTGACCATGCTGGGCATTACCATGTCTCAATATGCCCAAATGGATGTCTATGTTTGTTCGTTTTATTTATTTATTTTCCACATGATCTTTATATTCTCAGCAGATAACATGTGCTTGAAATATCCAAATCCCAATTTTGCAAAAGCAGAAAAAGGGTATCCAACACAGCAGTATGTTCAAATAGCAAGAGGGTGTGTTTTAGGTGGGGTTAGGGAGGTCCTAAAATCAGGACATCCAACAGTGATTACCAAATGGAAGAAATGTCCAAGCCTAAAAAGGATGTCCTAAATTAGACCTGTTACAGTCACATCCAGGGTACAAACAGGTATTTTGATTGAACAGCTGACCACTGGAGGGATTAAGGCATGATAGTTCCTTAATCCCCCAATGGTTGCTGTCCCCCTCCCTCTCACCTGAAAGTAAAACTGAAAGGGGATACCAGGCTCTATGGCAGCTTCAGGTATTATGGGCATTCTTAGCAAAGCAGCAAGCAATTCTGAAGTACAGCCTGGTGGTTAGTGTTATATGCTTTAAATCAAAGGACTCAAGTTCAATTCCCACTTTAACTCTTATTTTTTATTTATTTATTTTTATTGTTAGACTTCCAGAAACAGAAAAATACTTACTGTACCTAAATATATAAGCCACCTTGCAAGTCTGAAGACTATTGAAGTGGTGTACTTTTCTGTTCCTGGAGTTCACACAATTACAAAATAAGAGTTAAAGTGGGAGTTGGACTTGGGTCCCTTGGTTTAAAATCCACTGTACTAACCACTAGGCTGCCCCTCTGCTCTGCAGGGGTGTTTGTATGGCCATTCTTCTAAGAGGGCTGCTAGACAGATGTCCTTATCCCTGGTTTTTTGCCATTCATACCCTGTTTCCCCAAAAGTAAGACATCCCCCGAAAATAAGACCTAGTAGAGGTTTTCCTGAATTTGTAGATATAAGGCCTCCCCCGAAAGTAAGACCTAGCAAATTTTTGTTTGAAAGCAGGGCCGCCAAGAGCCGGACAAGGCCGCCCCCGGGCCCCCCCCCCCCCCCACCCGAGGTTGCCGGGCCCCCCACCCCCCCCTCGCTCCCAGAACTAACCTTAAACGCCTCCTTTAACCTTCGCAGCAAGCAGCAGCAGGGCAGACCCCTCCTTCCTTCCGTGCCCCGCCCTCGCAGATGTTACATCAAGCGAGGGCGGGACACGGAAGGAAGGAGTGGCCTGCCCTGCTGCTGCTTGCTGCGAAGGTGAAAGGAGGCGTTTAAGGTTAGTTCCGGGAGCGACGGAGGGCGGGCGGGCCAACCCCGATCCAACCCCGATGTTTCCCCGAAAAATAAGACAGCCCCTGAAAATAAGACCTAGCGCATTTTGGGGGGCAAAAATTAATATAAGACAGTGTCTTATTTTCGGGGAAACACGGTATGTTAGACATTCCAGTTTGTAAAATGGCTATTCATGCTGGGCATCCATTTTATGTATTTTCAAATAGGAAATCCAGGCGCATTTCCTGTTGTAAAATATACGTAAGATAGACGTCCGTTTTGGACGCTATGAGCTGGAAATCTTTATTCTGACTTGGACGTCCTTTTGAAAATGCCCCTCTGCATTCTAATATTATATAACCACCTTCTCTGACTATAAGTAATTTGTACAATATTGCTGTTTTTCTATTGCATATACTATGTATATTTTTATAGACGATTATTGAAGCATGTTTAATCATTCCATACTTTTTTTCTCTTTCAAATTAAACTTCAGGAGCTACAGCAGCAACACTGACAATTTAATCTCTGCTATGCTTTCTTTTCCTGGAATAGAGAACATGTGTATGGACAACAGTTTGTAAGTAATTTTATTTTCATAACCTAAAATTAAATTTAAAAAATGAATCACACAAACAGTCCGTGTTATAAACTGTGAATAAAGCAAGTGCTTATGCAGTTGGGTTAGATGTACATTTACTTATTTGCATGGTTTCTTTTTCTAAATTCAAGCATGAAATGTACTAACCTAAACAGAACCCTTAGCAAATATTTGAGGTGCAGTTCACCTCCACTCTTTTGAGTTAATCTCAAATATTGAATGCTTATGAATGTCAGCTGTAGTAGAAAAAGTTATTTGAGGCCTATTCAAGGCAAGCAAGTAGTTATTTTTTAAGGGTAAAAAATATATATTCAGGCCATGAAGGAAATGGAGTCAAAATAGATACTCCACTAACATCTTCCACACTCCTCCTATTTAATGAGACATTTAATCATCTTCTGAAAGTCTCTGCACCAAAATTATATTTATGCCTATTCACAGCACTTTTTAAGTCTTCCTTTTTGCACATAATTCACATTATTTTCTCCCTGGAGAAACAATGTTAGTTTTATCCTGTAAACTTTGGTTCCTTTTATTCTGTCAGAATGCCCCAGTAGAGATCCATGGTGCAACCACACTGCAGGTATTGTGTGCAGTTCTGGTTATCCCATCTCAAAAATGATATAGCAAAACTGTAACAGGTTCAGAGAAGGGTGACAAAAATGATAAAGGAGATGGAACATCTCCCCTATGAGGAAAAGCTAAACAAATTAGGACTCTTCAGGTTAGGAAAGCGAAAGCAGAGAGGAGATATGACAAAGGCCTATAAAATCATGACCAGGGTGGAATGGGTCCACATAGAGGGGCATTTTCAAAAAGGATGTCCAAGTTTTGATGAGGACATGCTCACAAAACATCCCCATCCAGGGGCGGGGAAACCCGTATTTTCAAAACAAGATGAACGTCCATCTTTCGTTTCAATAATACGGTCAGGGATGCCCAAATCCTGAAATTTGGTCATCCTTAGAGATGGTTGTCCCTAGATTTGGTCGTTTCTGATTTTCGGTGATAATGGAAACCAAGGACGTCCATCTCAAAAACGACCAAATGCAAGCCATTTGGTCGTGGGAGGAGCCAGCATTTGTAGTGCACTGGTCCCCCTGACATGCCAGGACACCAACCGGGCACCCTAGGGGGCACTGCAGTGGACTTCATAAATTGCTCCCAGGTACATAGCTCCCTTACCATGTGTGCTGAGCTCCCCAACCCCCCCACTAAAACCCACTGCCCACAACTGTACACCACTACCATAGCCTTTACGGGTGAAGGGGGCACCTAGATGTGGGTACAGTGGGTTTGTGGTGGGTGTTGGAGGGCTCACTGTTTCCTCCACAAACATAACAGGTGGGGGGGATGGGCCTGGGTCCACCTGCCTGAAGTGCACTGCACCCACTAAAACTGCTCCAGGGACCTGCATACTGCTGTGATGGAGCTGAGTATGACATCTGAGGCTGGCATAGAGGCTGGCAATCAATATTTTTAAAGATGTTTTTTGAGGGTGGGAGGAGGTTAGTGACCACTGGGGGAGTAAGGGGAGGTCATCCCTGATTCTCTCTGGTGGTCATCTAGTCATTTCGGGCACCTTTTTGTGCCTTGGTCATAAGACAAACACGACCAGGTAAAGTCGTCCAAGTGTTCATCAGGGACATCCTTGTTTTTTTAGATTATGGGTTGAGGACGTCCTAGTGTTAGGCATGCCCAAGTTCTGCCTTCGCTACACCTCCAATATGTCATTGTTACTGTATAGGGATTCCTCAACAAAAAAGACTGAATAGAGTTCTGAAGTATCACTGTCAAATTTGTCTAATAATGTAATTACATGACTGGAATCACAATTGTATGCTTTGATTACCTTAATATTCCATCATAGAGATTTTCAACATTGATTACTACTGTTTGTTTTTTTATAATATATGGATACATTACCATTGTGATTGTGTGATTGACCTGGTATCACATTTATAGCATTTATGCATGTTTTTTATGTGATGGTCTTTCATTTTTTATATTTGGCATGCAATTTTAATTTTATTATTATTTGTATTTTTCTATTTGTGTCTTTTCATATGTGCAGACCCCTGACACAGGCAATAGCCAAAACATGGGCCATGTCGGGTTCTTCAGTAAAATCTGCTTCCTCAGAAGTTTTGCTCTGTCTGTTGTTCCATCTATGGCCTTCTACACCTTTATTGCCTCACTTTTATTGTTTGTGTTGCTGTTTCCCTCCAGTCTGCTTGTTTAGAAAAACAATGAGGCAAATAGGCCCTAAGAGCAAAGTCAAATAGTTTTTAAAAAATTTCAATGGATTTGGCAAATCTTGGTCTCCTCTGAGCAGTTCTCTGTACTTCTAACTCATACATCTTTCACACCTCTTCACAGACTGGACAGTTGAAAAAAAAATCCTCTTACTCCTCTTTATGTTGCCTTTATTCTTGTTTAAGTCAGTCAGTAGCCTGTCTCCTCTTTAATATACCTCCAGTGGTATACTTTAGCTTTTGGGCATGGCTGTGCCCGGTTCTTTAGTACTCTCACTCTCTCTTAATAAGCAAACAGATCCCCTGTGCTCCAATTCAATCCCATTTCAATCCATTTTCTCACTGCTTGATGGCTGTCTGTTCCCCAGTGCTGTTGTTTCTCTTAGAAAAGGCAGATTGTTTTTAACACCCAAGAGTTGGACCCAACCTAATGTCTCTGTAAGGTATCAGCACTTACTAAGTCCAGTTTATACGAGAGGAGTTCCATCCCGTTCATCATTTTGGTCACTCTTCTTTGAACCTTTTCTAATTCTACTATATCTTTTTAGAGATACAGTGATCAGAATTGAACTCAATACTCAAGGTGAGGTCGCACCATTGAGTGATACAGAAGCATTATAATATTCTTGGTCTTATTTTGAATTCCTTTCCTAATAATTCCTAGCATTCTGTTTGCTTTTTTGGCCGCCGCGGAGCACTGGACAGATTTATATTACCTACATTGACACCTAGATCGTTTTCTTGAGTGCTGACTCCTAAAGTGAACCCTAACATAAGTTAACTATGATTTGGGTTATTCTTCCCAATGTGAATCACTTTGTATTTGTCCACATTAAATTTCATCTGCCATTTGGATGCTCAGTCTACCACTTTCCTAAGGTCCTTCTGAAATTTTTCACAATCTACATGCAGGGCCGGTCAAACCCAGTAAGCGGGGTAAGCGCCGCAGGGGGGCGCCTGCCTTCAAGGGCGCTGCTGCGCTGCCATACCGCGCCATCCTTGGTGCTTTAAATCTTTAATTTACCTCCGTTCCAGCAGCCGCATCATTTGAAAGCCCTGCCCCGTCTCTAGCCTTCCCTCCCTTCATGAGTTCGTTCCGCAGTCCCGCCTTCTGATGTCATTTCCTCGAGGGCGGGACTGCAGAACGAACTCACAAAGGGAGGGAAGGCTAGATACGGGGCAAGGCTTTCAAATGACGTGGCTGTTGGAACGGAGGTAAATTAAAGATTTAAAGCACCAAGAGCGGCGGGGGATGGAGGTGAAGGAGAATCGCTGGACAGGGGCAGGGTGGGAGAAGAGAGAAAGGAGATGCTGGGGGGGCGGGGGGCACGCGGGTGCCGGAGGGGGGGTGCGCGGGCGCCAACTCATAGTCTGCAGGGGGGCGCCAGAGACCCTAGGACCGGCCCTGTCCACATGTGTTTTGACAACTTTGAATAGTTTTGTGTCATCTGCAAATTTAATCACCTCACTCATTATTCTGATTTCCAGATCATTTTATATATACCAAATAGCACCAGATTCCTGTGGCACTCCACTATTTACACTCCTCCTTTGAGAAAAATGGACATTTAACTCTACCCTCTGTTTCTGTCCAATAACCAATTCCTAATCCATAGAAGGACATTGCGTCCTATCCCATCACTTTTTAATTTTCTCAAGAATCTTTCATGAGGAACTTTGCCAAAAGCTTTCTGAAAATCTAGATACACTACATCAACCCTCTCACCTTAATCCATATGTTTATTCACACCTTCAAAGAAATGAAGCAGATTGGTAAGGCAAGACTTCCTTTGGCCTAACCCGTGTTGACTCTGTCCATTAAACCATGTTTGTCAATGTGTTCTACAGTGTTGTATAATAAGTAAGTAAATGTAACTAGTTACTATCTATATAAATAAATCCCACCTTGAACGTTCTGAAACTCCCTCCAACTGTGGCAGTGAAGTCCTGAACTGCTGTAGTCCTCCTGGCTATTCGGACTACTCACCACCGCCCTCAGCCACGCCCCTTCTGCGACCTACGCCACGCCCCAACTGGACATAAAAAGCACCATGAACGTTCTGAACCACACTTTGAAGCTTCAAAAGTTTGTATGTTCGAAGCTCTGTAACCACTTTTAACCACAGTACATCTGGGCGCCGCCATGATCTGAAACGAGCGTCACAGCTGCAACACACCAATAGGAATACAACAAGGGAGGAGCGTCTGAGGCGAAGGCGTCAGTCGCCGTTGCCACGCAACGGAATGCAATCACGCGTCATGCACCTATCAAACAACTCAAACAAAAGAAGGGGCGGACCTACGGCTCGCACAGCACGAGACTGCCGCCCAGCTGAGGAGAATACCGCTGCCCTGACAGTGCTATCCTGCAGAACCTGCCGCTCCGAACTGCCATCCGAACCCGCACCAACAAACAAAAAAAGTGAACAGACAGCCTCCAGCAGCCTTCGGGATACACACTAACAAAAAAAAAAAAAACCCCCGTGAAGAAACAGCCTCCAGCAGCCTTCGGGACACACACTAACCCAAAAAAAAAAAAACCCCCGTGAAGAAACAGCCTCCAGCAGCCTTCGGGACACACACTAACCCCAAAAAAAAAAACCCCCCGTGAAGAAACAGCCTCCAGCAGCCTTCGGGACACACACTAACCCCCCCCCAAAAAAAAACGTGAAGAAACAGCCTCCAGCAGCCTTCGGGACACACACTAATCAAAAAAAAAAAAAAAACCTGAAGAAACAGCCTCCAGCAGCCTTCGGGACACACACTAACCCCCCCCCCCAAAAAAAAACGTGAAGAAACAGCCTCCAGCAGCCTTCGGGACACACACTAATCCAAAAAAAAAAAAAAACGTGAAGAAACAGCCTCCAGCAGCCTTCGGGACACACACTAACCCCCCCCAAAAAAAAACGTGAAGAAACAGCCTCCAGCAGCCTTCGGGACACACACTAATCCAAAAAAAAAAAAAAAAACCTGAAGAAACAGCCTCCAGCAGCCTTCGGGACACACACTAACCCCCCAAAAAAAAAAAACCTGAAGAAACAGCCTCCAGCAGCCTTCGGGACACACACTAACAAAACAAACAAAAAAAAAAGGTGAATAAACAGCCTCCAGCCGCCTCAACAGGGGACTTCACAAAAACTGAAAGCAGGAAGATAAAACCAACTGCAGTCTTCTCTGGACGAGGTTCACAGCCGCCCTGAACCGCCCTGATACTGCAGCAGTAACAACAGGGCAAGCTGGATGAGGTTCACTTTAAGGGAGGGGGCATGGAACTTGAAGGGGAGACAGACAAACACATGGAGAGGGGGTGAGAGAACAGAATGGGAGGGAAGGGGAGAGGAAAAATTATGCAGATGGAGGGCATAAAGAGAGCACAATCCCAGGATAAAAGAAATAATTCAAAACAGAGACACAGGGGGGGGGGGCACCCTTACATTGCCACTCACAGGAGGGAAGGGGGGAAAACTAACAGAAAGGGGGCGACTGCACTTCACACAGAAGGAGGGGGCCGTGCACACATACACACAGTCTTTCACTCTCTGTGTCACTGTGACACACACTCTCTCGAACACACACACACACACACTCTGTCTCACTGTCACACCCACATTCTCACACAGGCATACACAAAACTCCTTTTTGTTTTCTTTTGTTTATACTTGCACAGCTGATAGCTGCTCGCTGCCTGCCGTGCCCCTCTTCCTTTTTACAAACATTATGCCACTTTTCCTCTTTTTCCCTCTTTTCTTTCTCTAAAAACATGACAAGGGGGTTGGAACAGGAGGTCCTGCACAGCTCTCTCCACTGTTGCCACAGGCTAAGCAACAGTTCAGGCACAAGGAGGGGAGGATGAGGGCCACAACAGGTACACAGACCACAGATGGAGGCGGAGGAGGGGGTCCTGACAGCACAGGTGAAGGGGGGAGGGGCGACCCACAGCCCTGAGAGAAGGGCTGTAGGGAGACCTGAAAGGAGGGGGGGAGACTGACCAGACAGGGAGATGAGGGGTTCTGCGACAACACAGTGGCAGACGCAGACGGAGGGGGGTCCTTCCAGCCAACATAGGGAGGGGGGGGGATGTATCTCCGTCACACACACTATCTCTCACACACACTCTCTCTCTCTCTCACACACTGACTGTCTCTCTCACTCTCTAACACTGTCTACAACACACACTATGTCTCACACTCGATCACATTCACTCTCTATGTGTCACACAGTCACTGTCAAACACTCTATCACTCTCATACACTCTCGCTCTCGCTCACATACCCACTCAAACACACTGTCAATCTCACACACACACTCTCTAACAGACACACTTGCAGCCACACACATTCAATCTGTCTCTCTCACAAAGTCACTCTCACACACACACTCTCTCAAACATACACACTCCGAGGAAAACCTTGCTAGCGCCCGAAGGCTGCTGGAGGCTGTTTCTTCACGTTTTTTTTTTTTTTTTGGATTAGTGTGTGTCCCGAAGGCTGCTGGAGGCTGTTTCTTCACGTTTTTTTTTGGGGGGGGGGGGGGTTAGTGTGTGTCCCGAAGGCTGCTGGAGGCTGTTTCTTCAGGTTTTTTTTTTTTTTTTGATTAGTGTGTGTCCCGAAGGCTGCTGGAGGCTGTTTCTTCACGTTTTTTTTTTTTTTTGGGGGTTAGTGTGTGTCCCGAAGGCTGCTGGAGGCTGTTTCTTCACGGGGGTTTTTTTTTTGGGTTAGTGTGTGTCCCGAAGGCTGCTGGAGGCTGTTTCTTCACGGGGGTTTTTTTTTTTTTGTTAGTGTGTATCCCGAAGGCTACTGGAGGCTGTCTGTTCACTTTTTTTGTTTGTTGGTGCGGGTTCGGATGGCAGTTCGGAGCGGCAGGTTCTGCAGGATAGCACTGTCAGGGCAGCGGTATTCTCCTCAGCTGGGCGGCAGTCTCGTGCTGTGCGAGCCGTAGGTCCGCCCCTTCTTTTGTTTGAGTTGTTTGATAGGTGCATGACGCGTGATTGCATTCCGTTGCGTGGCAACGGCGACTGACGCCTTCGCCTCAGACGCTCCTCCCTTGTTGTATTCCTATTGGTGTGTTGCAGCTGTGACGCTCGTTTCAGATCATGGCGGCGCCCAGATGTACTGTGGTTAAAAGTGGTTACAGAGCTTCGAACATACAAACTTTTGAAGCTTCAAAGTGTGGTTCAGAACGTTCATGGTGCTTTTATGTCCAGTTGGGGCGTGGCGTAGGTCGCAGAAGGGGCGTGGCTGAGGGCGGTGGTGAGTAGTCCGAATAGCCAGGAGGACTACAGCAGTTCAGGACTTCACTGCCACAGTTGGAGGGAGTTTCAGAACGTTCAAGGTGGGATTTATTTATATAGATGATGATAAAGCATTCTTTGCTATAAGGAAGTCAAGTGTTTCAGACAGACTTTGATCAGTACCTGCAGACCTAGTTAAAAGTCATCAGTAATATTGCAGCCTGTCCTGATTTGAAGGAACTTTTTGCATGTTTTTGCTTTTTATTATTACATAGCTCATATTGTAGTAAAATAGCATGAACTAAGGTAAAATAACACATGGTTTTGCCATTTAACCTACATTATTTGGCAAAGATTGTATGTTATTCTCTAAACACATTAGTAACTACCCCCTTGTTTATGGGCTTGTGCTTGGGATTTTAAAAGCTGACTTGGTTTTGTGAATAGCTCCCCAGAGGTATTTTATATTAATTATTCAGTAGGTTTTGACCAATTTAAATATGTTTTTATGTGTTTACATCTTTTTCTAAAACCCAGATCATGTTTATCAAATAATAATCTTGATAAATGGAGAGTTGATGGAAATCAGACAGCTCTTTATGGTACCTGCAACTGTTCAACTGGATCTCAGGTAAAGTAAATAAAATCCAACTAAGTGATACTGGTTCCTAAATGTTTAGTAAACCTCATTAAAAGTTGCACTGAAAGCCGAATGCTATTTATATAGTTATAATGATGGCTGAAAGAGGCTTATCCAGTTTAATTAAAAAAAGAGCAGGTAACAGAACTAGCAGAGAGGTACCCTGATGTGATTGCTATGCCTGCACATCTTCGACTGCAACTGACCATATATCATGCCCCTCAGCATTCTCCAGGGTATCTCTTTTCTCTGTGACATATTCAACTAGAGATAACCAGATAGGAGATGCTCCAACCTGATTATCTCCTGCTAAATGGGTTATCTCTGGATATTCAGAGGCACGTAATTGGATAGTACCATTGAAAATCCAAAAGACTGCTGTGGTACTATGCAGTTAGTGCTGAGGGGGTCCTGGGGGGGCGGAGTCATTGCAGAGCTGGGAGTTGTCTGGGCATCACCAATATTCAGCAGCGGCACCCAGATAACTATCCAGTTAAAGTTTGTCCTAAGTTAACCAGGTAGCTCTCCGAGTATTGCTGTTGAATGTCGGTGGTACCGGAGTAAGTCCCGGTAGGCTGCAGGCTTAATATCACCCCCTCTGATTTTTATATTTACTAACTCTTTATTCAAATATTTTGCAATACTTATAGAACTGTAGAATTTGATACTAAGCAGTGGTGACAAGAACATTAGAATGAGGATAAAGCCCTCAGCTGTTTCTTGCAGTAGGCACTGATCAGAAGATAAAGGCTTTATCTTCTGATCAGTGTCTACTTAATACAATACAAATGTAAACTATTTTCATAAAGTGTGAGTGGAGGAAAGGGTTTTTCTTTTAATGGTTCACAAGCATTATTTTAAAAAGGAACCTGCGAAGAAGAATATATTGAATAGTTTGGTAAGGGAAGAACATAAGAGTTCAGGTGAAAAATGATCTTACATTACTAGTATCAGCTGCTTTTTGGTGTTGCATATAAAACAAGTCAATGATCTGTTTAATACTTTCTAATGTATAAGTGTTCACATTTCTAGAAACAAGTTGAAAATGGCACACGTCTATTGTGACAAAATGGAGTATTACCCCTTCCTCTGATTGTAAACTCGTGTATATCTGTTGCGGTACTGGGTTTGAAAAGACACGGTACATTATGTCTCAGGGTGATATGTATGTATGTATGTGTCCTTGTATGTGGATATGGGTGTAGGTGTGTCTGTGTGTGTGCCCTTTGTATGTCTTGTGTCTAATGGGGCTCATTTTCAAATCACTTAGACATACAAAGTTTCGTAGAAACCTATGGAACTTTCTAAGTCTAAATGCTTTGAAAATACGCCTCTTTGTCTCTTTCTATGTGTCTTTGTGCCTATGCATACAGATGAACAGACAGACTGATGGGTGAAGACTCTCAAAGGGGCCCTTTTAATAAGCTGAGGTAAAAAGTGGCCTGCTGCAGTGTAGTTGTATGTATTAGGCACATGCTGGGCCAGTTTTTACCGCATCTGCCAAAAAGGGCTTTTTAATGGGAAAAGGGCATGTGGTAAAACTGTAACCAGTGCGTGTCTAAAACTGGCTTGAGCCCTTAACGCCACCCATTGATCTAACACTAAGGGCTCACATGCTACACGGTAACTGGTTGGCGTGCACCAACTGCTGATTACTGCTGGAAATGGTGCACGTGGGAGGAAATAAATAAATATTTCATCTAGGCATTATGGGCGTACACAAAATCTGAAATTACCACCAAGGAGACACGCTAGCCTGGCAGTACTCATTCGGGCGCAGGCTGCACATGCGTAAAATCTACCGTGGCTTAGTAAAAGGGCCCCAAAGAGGGTTATCACTTGGGCAGAATGCACCTAAAAATGCAGATTCACTCAGCGGCGTACCAAGGGCAGGGCGGTGGGGGCAGTCCACTCCGAGTGCACGCCACTGGAGGGGTGCAGAGAGCAGCCACGCGCCTTTCAGCTCTGCTGGTTCCCTGCTCCCTCTGCCCTGGAACAGGTTACTTCCTGTTCCGGGGCAGAGGGAGCAGGGAGCCAGCGGAGCTGAGAGCCGCACGGCTGCTCCCAGCAGCCAAGAATGCACCTGGGGGGGGGTTGTGATGCGCTGGGGGGGTGTCATTGCGCCAGGAGGGGGGTCGTGCTGCACCTGGGGGAGGGTGCGCATCGGCGATCTGCCCTGGGTGGTAGCCGACCTAGGATCGTCACTGGATTCACTAATGGTGTGGAGAATGAACTACTTTCTCAGTCCCAGAGATTCAGCATGTGCAAATGGGCCCTAAAAAATGTACAGCACACTAAGTGATCCTTATACTAAACTTAAGCAGTTACCCCCGAATTCTAAATATGGCGCCTTGAGTTAACGTGCACAAATCTGGGCGTATTCTGATTTGTGCATGCAACTTAAGTTGATAACGAGCCAAACAACGCCGATAATTGGATGCTAACAAGCAATGATCAGCACTTATTGGTTATAAATATAATTTACACATGCTACTCGCTAAGCATATTCTATAATGTAGTCTGTGTTAAATTCTACTGTGCAGATCCAAAAAGGGGGTGTGGCTATTGGAGGAGCATGGGCAGATCATGGGCATTCCAAAAATGTATATGCAATGTAATAGAATAACCTGCTTTGTGCCTAAAGTTAGGCATGGGTATTTACACTAGGTTTTCATTAGCGTAAATGGCTGCACCTAAATTCTAGTAACATGGATGGATTTAGGTGTATTTACTGACTTTTTAGGTGACATATATAGTAATAGGCCCTTAACATGCAAATTAGGGCATGTTAGCATGCTTCTGCAGTAGCACTTAGCTACAGTAAAGCATGATAGTTTTCACAGGCTAATTTGTGCATTAACTACATATTGTGATAGGGACAGGAACTAGGCATGGAGAGAGAATGGGCATGGACTACATAATGTGTGCATGTGGTAATTAATGCATGCTAATTTCCGTTTGTGCAGTTCACGCAGCTTCACTTAGCGCTATGTGCAGCTGTGCTAATTGCGACTATGTACACTAATGCACATCCATGTGTTAATTTTAGAGGACATGCAAGGCACGCACCCAACAATTTATCATGCAGGCTTTGCAAATAACGTGAACTGATTTAACACACTCTAGTAAAAGACTCTATAAATCAATTTAGCGCACATTAACCTGTGAATTAATATGTTAGGTCAATTAGAGCATGTTAAAAAGTCCTAAAGCACATTTTAAAAATTGTCATTAAAATAACATGTATGAAGTGAACTGAAAATAGTGGGAAAAAAATGTCCAAATGGACCAAAAATGTTTGCTCTGTGAACAGATGTGGTCTCCGGGATTGAGGCACATTTGTAACAGGAAAGAAGCATAGAAAATGCTGAACTGTATCTGACTGCTGTGTTTTTTGCACATGGCCTCATATTTCTGCCCTGCTTTGCAACACTTGCTGACGTATACAAATGAGGCCCCACAATTAGTCCTTGCACATAGCTTTGCATCCCCCACTTTTCCCATGAGCCACCCCTTTCCAATGCCTTTGTATGGCAGAAAGCAAACAATTTCATTTGCATTCCAGTGGTCTATGTTCATAAGAACATTATGGGCCCTGTTTACTAAGCCGCATTATAGGCGCGTTAAGCATGTTTGACGCACGTTAACCGTGTAAACGCCTACAATATCCCTGTAGGCATCTACACAGTACATGCACTATTTGTAGGTGCGTTAAAAACGCTAACACAGCTTAGTAAACAGGGCCCTATGTGTTTGAGATTTTGAAAAAAATACATTTTATAGAAGCCCATCTTTTTAGTTGTAACATTCTTCCAAAGCTACATCTAATCAAGGTATCTGAATTTGACTCTTGCCCCCTTCAGCCTTTACTTTATTTTCATACTTTGGATAGAGCAATTAGCAGCATTTAGAGAGATTCAGCCTTTATCCTATTTGCAATGTCCATTCATTGCAGATAACTAGTTATTAGTGAGCCATTACTCAGGTAAAAATTATAGCTGTCAGTATGAATTTAGTTTTGAGACATTCTTGAGGTTTTTTTTGTTGAAAGTATGGTATCATTAATGAAATATTAATATATAACACCAGAACAATACTATTTGCAGGACTGCAATTTTGTCATTGTATATATCAGAAAAAAAACTAAATGCTGGTTATAGTAGAAATGTCAAGTCACTGAGTTCAGAAAAAAAAAAAGACCCAAAGCATGTTGTGTAGCCAATCCACCCCCTCCTCCCTTTTTAGTCTGTATGCCTTAACAAAACCTAAATTAAAAACTATAATTATTGTGGGATTATTCTACCATTAGAAAAAGTTTCAATAAGATCAACTTAAAGAAATGTCTCCATTGAAATACATGATGCCAGATAGTAACTTTAACTTAAAAAGTTATTCAAAGCTTCCTTTCAGTAAACATGAATGACACTGCCCTGATGGTGGTACACATATCTTTCTGATAAGTCCATCAGACAATAAGAGTGCAAAGGTTTTCATAGCATTTGCCAATACTAAATCACAGAAAAACATGCCCCTCCCCCCTCACGATATTTGGCCAGCAGCAGGCTGTGTTTTTGCTGTCCGCCACTGGCATAAAACCTGGATATTCAGTGCCTGGCCATTTCCAGTGAAAGCCATTGAATATCCAGATTTTTTAACTACTAAAAAGTTAACCAGTTATGCTGATATTTAGTGTTAACTGTATAACATTTTAGCAGTTAAAGATAAGACAACTATTTATGCTGTCCTATTTGACCACTTAACTTACCCAGTTAGGTGCTGAATATTGGCGCTTAACCTGATGTCAGTTCATATAGCGAGTTAGGTGCTAGGTGCTACCCAGCAATATTTAGCCAGTTATCTTCCACTGAATATTAATAGTTAGGTGCTGATATGCTATTTAATCGGTCAGCGGCCGTGTCTGGCCGGTTATATATCAAATGGATGATTAATTTCAATTTAAGAACATTTTAATTTAGAAATGATTTTTTTCTCTTTTCAACACTCCATTTTGAGCATATTGAAGGGGAGAGAGAGAGAGGAGACCTGTAAGGATCAAATTGCAGTAATCTAAGTGGGAGGTGATGAGAGTGTGGATAAGGATTTGGGTATTGTGCTCTGAAAGGAAGGGGTGAATTTTGGTGATGTTATATAGAAGAAACAATATTTCATTTATTTTTTTATTTGGATTTTGCTCACGCCTTTTTCAGTAGTAGCTCAAGGTGAGTTACATTCAGGTACACTGGATATTTCTCTGTCCCAGGAGGGCTCACAATCCAAGTTTGTGCCTGAGGCAATGGAGGGTTAAGTGACTTGCCCAAGATCACAAGGAGCAGCAGCGGGATTTGAACAGGCCACCTCTGGATTGCAAGACTGGTGCTCTAACCACTAGAATATGTTTTACCAGTCTGTTGGATATGTACAGAGAAAGAGAGAGAGAGAGAGAGTGGAGTTAAAGATGATCCCAAGATTGGGAGCTAAAGAGATGGAGGATGAGACTGGTATCCACAGAAATAGAGAATGGCTGATGAGGAGAGGTGGGATAAGTTCAATCTTGATTGTGTTCAGTTTCAGATGATGGTGGGATATTCAGGCATCGACACACACAGAAGAACAAAAAAAACTCTGCATAGGTAAACTCAGGTACACAAGCACAGCAGGGGTGACACAAAGGATGATGCAGAATAAAAACATCCAATGGACTAGAAAAGTTCACATCAGAAGCTTTGTTCAAATAAAATGGACATGACATGAAATCGTGTTGCTTCCAGAGTTCCTGTACATTGTTGTAAAATGGTAAATAGCACTCTGAGGGTAACAAAAGATCACCAAAACAATGTGTTCTAGAAGTTGGAGCGCTGTCTGTCAGCTGATAAGCTGTGTGTCAGCGCTCCAACTTTTAGAACACATTGTTTTGGTGATTCGTCTTTTGTTACCCTCAGAGTTCTATCTACCATTTTGCAACAACGTACAGGGACTCCTGAAGCAGGACTCTGTGGCCGAAACACAATTTTGTGTGGAATGTACCGGGGATAGTCAGGCAGCAATGTTAGGTAAACAGACTGAGAACTGGGCCTGGATTCCTGGTGAAATTTCTGGTGTGGAAAGGTAGATCTTGGAGTCATCAGCATAAAGATGGTACTGAAAGCCATGGGAGGAGATCAGAGTACCAGTGGAATAGGTATAGAAAGAGAAGAGAAAAGGTCCAAAGATAGCCCTGAGATACACTGACTGATAGTGTGATAGTAGTGGAGGAGGATCCACCAGAGCATACAGTAAAAGTGCAATGGAAGAGATAAGAATAACCCCCACCTCAATATTCAAAGCTGTTTAACTGTCCAGACATGGCTGCTGACCAGTTAAATAGCATATTGGTGCCTAACCACTAATATTCAGTGGGAGATAACCGGTTATTGCCTAGGGCACAACTGGCTATATTGTGCGACTTATCCAGTTAGGTGCCGATATTCAGTGGCTATCTGGATAAGCATAGCAGTCAAATAGGACTGCATAAATAGCTGTCTTATCTTTAACCACTAAAAATTTAACCGGTTAGTGCTGTATATCAACATAACCAGTTAACTTTTTAGCAGTTAAAAAAAAACATAGATATTAAATGCTGGTTGATGGAAACGGCCCTGCATTGAATATCCGGATTTCATGCCAGTGGCAGACGTAAAACCGCTGCTTGCCACCAGCTGAATATCGGGCCCAAAATTAAGAGAGAACATAGCCCCAAATGCCACATGAGGACAGTATATCAAGGAGTAGTTGGTGGTCAAAAGTGTTAAACACAGTAGACCAGGTCAAGAAAGAGCAGGATTGAGTAAAGCCTTTGGATCTGGCCAGAAACAGGTCACAGGAGACTTTGGCAAGGGCAGTTTCTAAAGAATGTAGAGGGTAAAAACCAGATTGTAGTGGATCACAAATTTCTTGAGATAAAAGTAAGTTAAGACAGCAGAAGTGAACAGCATGTTCAAGTAGCTTGGATAAGAAAGGGAGGAGGGAGATGGGATGGTGGAAGGGTAGATAGGCTCTGATGAAGGTTTTTTTGAGAAGTAATGTACTGCAGTCGGCGCCCCCCCCCCCCCCCCTGGCCAATCCTGTGGCATGCGGTCAAAGGGAAGGTAGGCTCTTCGGAGCCACAGTGGTGGCCTGCTTCGAGGGTCTCCGATCTCGAGGGGCTTTTTTGTACTGTTGATACTTATTAGATTTGCTATTATATTTGTAGGTCGAGCCATACTTAGTTGCAGGGTATGGCTTACGGTAACCAAATCTGTTCCTCGATGAATTATATGAAGAGCTAAAAAAAGATCGTTGAGCCGAAGAACGTGACTGATTGAAGTTGTCGTCCTCCAGGGTGTCAAGCGTGGAAAAATCCTGCTTGATGTTCTCAATTATGTCCTTGACCTTGTCCCCAAAGAGGTTGTCGCCTAAGCAGGGGGCATCTGCCACTCTGTTGTGAACATCCTCGCGGAGACCAGATGCTTTCAACCAAGCCAACCATCGTGTAGAAATACCTACTGTGGCCCCTCTCACAGACGTGTCGTAAGAGTCATGGGCGGCACGGATCAGATTCGTGGCATACTCATCAAGATGATGCAGAGATGGTTGCAGCTGAGCCTGAATGGAAGCTGGCAAGGAATCCACAACCTTGGTCAGAGTCTCAAGGATAGTGAATTGGTACTCTGCGTAGTGAAACATATGCAGGCCTATACGCGCATTCAACATCGTATTTTGATACATGCGCTTCCCCAATAAGTCCATAAGTTTCATGACCTTAGTGGGGGGAAAGTTGGAATGATCCCTGGAGCTTTTGTGCTTCCGCATAGCCGAGCAGACCACAATGGATTGATGAGACAATTGTGGTTTGCCAAAGCCAAACGCCTCCTGCACTTTGTACTTAGTGTCGAGACTCTTTTTTGTAGGGGCTGCGGTAAAAGGCGTGGACCATATCGCCCTATGCTGTTCCGCCAAGACATCATGCAAAGGTAGAGCAATTATTTCTTTTGGTGCCTCCTTGTAGCGAAGTGCTTGTAACTTTTTAGACCTTGGGTCTGGCTGAAATGTGGAATGGATGCCCAACGCCGTCGCCAGACGATGCAGAAAATTCGAGTAAGAGACATCTTCGGGCTGAGATGTCCTGGAAGGCTGTGTTGGAGAAGGGTCAGACAGCAATCCCGGCGTGTCTGCTCCTTGATCTGAAGGACCGGCTGGAGAGGACGGTTTGGATGGTGGCTGCGAATGCAGGATATGACAGGAGGAATGACAGTAGAGGAGATATAGCTGAGTAGATAGGTAGGAGTGTGATCAGAGGAATAAGTAGTAAGTTTGAAGGAGGAGACGAAATGTGCAGTTTGATCTGTGATTTCAGAAAATGAAGAAAAGGTTTTGAATCCTGTCATGGAAGTGAATGGCCATTGTCTGGGCAGAAAGTGAAGGGGGTGGAGGTGCAGGCACTTTGAGGAGGGAGTTCCTTGTGGCAAAAAGGTGACAAGGGTTAGAGGCAAGACTTTGTGAAAGGAATAAAGTAGTCTTGCTTAGCAAGTGCAAGAGCAGACTGGAAGGAGGTCAGCAAGAATTTGAAATGTACGAAGTCAGCATGGGCATGGAATTTTTAGCCAAAGGCACTCAGTAACATAGGCACAGGAATATAGGTAGCAAATTCTGGCCGTCAGCCAAAGCTGGGGTTTGGTATGCCTCAGTGGCGTTCCTAGGGGGGCTGACACCCGGGGCGGATCGCCGATGCGCCCCACCCCCTGGGTGCAGCGCCCCCCAGATGCAACGTGACCCCCCAGGTGAAAGGACACCCCCACCCGCAAAAGAACCCCCCCCCCTGGTGCACGTCGCTGGGGGGGGGGGGGTGCCGCGCGCGCCTGTCCTTCGTTCGTTCCATGCTTCCTCTGCCCCAGAACAGGAACCTGTTCCGGGGCAGAGGGAGCATGGAACGAATGAAGGACAGGTGCGTGCGGCAAACCCCCCAGCTGCGTGCACCCGGGGCGGACCGCACCGACCGCCCCCCCCCCCCAGGAACGCCACTGGTATGCCTTACAAAACAGGGAATGCAAGGAGTGAGAGTGTGTCCAGAACAGAGGAGAAAATAGTATTATAGAAAGAGACAGCTTTATTTGTAGACTTGAATAACGTGGAGGTGCATAATCGAACAGGGCTGGCCATCTATAAGGGTGGCCATCTCTAATGACAGCCCCGTCAAGCGGCGTACCCGAATGTATTATCAAAACAAGATGGCCGGGGTTGGGGCTGGCCAAATCTCAACATTTGGGCCGCCCTTAGAGATCGCCGGCGTTAGAGATGGCCGCCATTAGTTTTCGCCAATAATGGAAACTAATGGCGGCCATCTCAAACCCAGCCAAATCCAAGCCATTTGGTCATGGGAAGAGCCAGCATTTGTAGTACACTGGTCCTCCTCACATGCCAGGACACCAACCGAGCACCCTAGGGGGTACTGCAGTGGACTTCATAAATTGCTCCCAGGTGCATAGCTCCCTTACCTTGGGTGCTGAGCCCCCCAAATCCCCCCCAAACCCACTCCCCACAACTTTACACCACTACCACAGCCCTTAGGGATGAAGGGGGCACCTAGATGTGGGTACAGTGGGTTTTGGGGGGGGGGGGTTTCGAGGGCTCCCATTTACCACCACAAGTGTAACAGGTAGGGGGGGATGGGCCTGGGTCTGCCTGCCTGAAGTGAACTGCACCCACTAAAAACTGCTCCAGGACCTGCATACTGCTGTGATGGAGCTGGGTATGACATTTGAGGCTGGCATAGAGGCTGGCAAAAAATGTTTTTTAATTTGTTCTTTTTGGGTGGGAGGGGGTTGGTGACCACTGGGGGTGTAAGAGGAGGAGATCCCCGATTCCCTCCGGTGGTCATCTGGTCAGTTTGGGCACCTTTTCGAGGCTTGGTCGTGAACAAAAAGGGACCAAGTAAGGTCGGCCAAATGCTCGTCAGGGCCGGCCTTCTTTTTTCCATTATCGGCCGAGGATGGCCATCTCTTAACCACGCCCCGTCCCGCCTTCGGTACACTGCCGACACGCCCCCTTGAACTTTGGCTGGCCCTGCGACGGAAAGCAGTTGAAGCCAGCCAAAATCGGCTTTCAATTATACCAATTTGGCCAGCATTAGGAGAAGGCCGCCCATCTCCTGATTTGTTTTGGAAGATGGCCGCCCTTCTCCTTTGAAAATAAGCAGGATAGTGGATTAGAGAAAAGGTGAAACAGTGTTAGAGAGAGTGCAAGGGTCAATAGCCTGAAGATTATAAAGAGGCTTATTTTCGAAAGAGAAAAACGCCCAAATTCCGACCTAAATCGGGAGATGGACGTCTTTCTCTTGTGGGTGCCCAAATCGGTATAATCGAAAGCCGATTTTGGGCGTTTCCAACTACACTCCGTCGGCCGAGCATGAGCAGAGATGTGCATGCTCGGCCGATAATGGAAAAAAGAAGGGCGTTTTCAGAGAGAATTTAGGTCACTTTTATTGGACCCGTTTTTTTCACGAACAGGTCTCAAAAAAGTGCCCTAAATGACCAGATGACCACCGGAGGGAACCAGGGATGACCTCCCCTGACTCCCCCAGTGGTCACTAACCCCCTCCCACCAAAAAAAACCCAATGTTAAACACTTTTTTCCCAACTTGTAAGCCAGCCTCAAATGTCATCCCCAGCTCCATGACAGCAGTATGCAGGTCCCCGAAGTAATTTTAGTTTAGTTAGTGCTGTGCGGGACCCATGCAGAGAGGAAAAATCGGAAGAAAAAAAATAACAAGCAGTTGCAGTCAAGGACGTCTAAATTACCAGGATAGTAAAAGGGGGAATCAAACCAACAACCTTCTGATTACAAACTCAGTGCTCTAGCCAGTGAACCACATTATTCAGGTGCTGAGATGTCCTTCCCTTTCCATTAAGTCCCTCCAAGTTTCTGTCAGCCAATCACCGCTGTTTAGCTGACACAGATGTCAGCTAAATGAGCTGTGATTGGCTGACAGAAACTTGGAGGGACTTAATGGAAAGGGAAAGACGTTTAATCAGTGGTGCACTGGCTAGAGCACTGAGCTTGTAATCAAAAGGTTGCTGGTTCCATTCCCCCTTTTACTATCTTTTGATTTGGACGTCCCTGACTGCACTTGCTTGCTTGTTTTTTTTTTCTTCCGATTTTTCCTCTCTGCATGGGTCCCGCGCAGCACCAACTAAAGTAAAATTGCTCTGGGGACCTGCATACTACTGTCATGGAGCTAGGTATGATATTTGAGGCTGGCATAGAGGCATCTCAGGGGGACCAGTGCACTATGAATGCTGGCCCCTCCCACGACCAAATACCTTGGATTTGGTCGTTTTTGAGCTGGGACGCTTCGGTTTCGATTATCACTAAAAAACAAAAACGCCCAGCTCAAAAAACGCCCTAATCCAATGTATTTTCGAAAAAAAAGATGGACGCCCATTTTTTTCGAAAATACAGTTCGGCCCGCCCCTTCACGGACCCGTTCTCGGAGATGGACGTTTTTACAAATGGGCGTTCACGTTCGATTATGCCCCTCAAAATGTGTTGGTGGGGGGAAGGGACATTATATGAAAGTTATCAAATGATGGTTAGAGAGGGGAAGAACTGAAATGCAGAAATTAGAGGTTTTTGGCAACATTTTTAAAAATGCCTTTTTTACAGGTGCGCTGAAAAATGGATCTGCGCATGCCCAAAACTCACGCCTACAGTAGCACAGTCCATTTTTCAGCGCACCTTAGTAAAAGGACCCCTAAGTATTTTTATTATTCATTTACAAAGGTGAATAAATGCACGTCTGATTAAACCAGATCATATTTTTCTTTACTGTTCTTAGATATGTGAAAAGCCAAATTCTGTACCATCTCATACAGAAACTTTTTCCTTCCAAACGCTATATAATATCTCTGGTCAAAACATGGAGAACTATCTCCTGGCAACTACCAATGAATTTGTGCAACGGAGGTAAGAACTATGTTCCCTTTTGCCTCTCTGTTACTCTCTGAATACATAATTCCATGTCAACAAGTTAATCATGTCCACCTGAACTGCCAAATTATGAAAAAGTGTAAATTCTATAACTGACTGATCCACAGCATATGTGAGTTTGTATATCCTGAGGTGTATATGTAGTAATCAGGTTACATTAGAAACCTAAACTTTTAGCTGAACCTCCTTTATCTAACTCCCTCATGATATTTGTTAATTTACTGAGGTTCTTTATTTATTTATTAGGCTTTATTTATTGCCCTTTTTGAAGAAATTCACCATAGGCAGTGTAAAACAACAATAACTCAAATGTAAGTAATAGACATTTATAAAAGTAGTCATATTCAAATAACAATATGCATTAAGATGTGGAGGGGCATAATCGAACGGCGCCGGCCAAATTGATGGGCGGCCATCTTCAGTGCCGGCTCCACGAAGGGGCGGAGCCAAGCGTATTTTCGAAATACGCTTGGCGCCGGCCAAATCACTCGCTGGGGTTAGATGAGATGGCCGACTCCGATTTTCAGCCATAATGGAAACCGGAGGCAGCCATCTCAAATCCGGCAAAATGTAAGGCATTTGGGTGTGGGAGGAGCCAGCATTTCTAGTGCACTGGCCCCCCTGATATGCCAGGATACCAACCAGGCACCCTAGGGGGCACTTTAAAAAATTAAGAAAAAAAACAAAATTAGCTTCCAGGTGCATAGCACCCTTCCCTTGTGTGCTGAGCCCCCCAAATCCCCCAAAACCCACTGCCCACAACTCTACACTATTACCATAACCCTAAGGGATGAAGGGGGGCACCTACATGTGGGTGCAGTGGGTTTTGGGGGGTTTGGGGGGCTCCCATTTACCAGCACAAGTGTAACAGGTAGGGGGGATAGGCCTGGGTCCACCTGCCTCAAGTGCACTGCACCCACTACAAACTGCTCCAGGGACCTGCATATTGCTGTCAGGGAGCTGGGTATGACATTTGAGACCGGCATACAGGCTGGCAAAAAATGTCTGATTTTTTTTTGTGTTTGTGGGAGGGGGTGGTGACCACTGGGGGAGTAAGGGGAGGTGATCCCCGCTTCCCTCCGATGGTCATCTGGTCAGTTGGGGCACTTTTTTGGGACTTAGACCTAAAAAAAGGGTCCAAATAAAACGGACCAAATTCTCCTGATGGCCGGCTTTCTTTTTTCCATTATGGGGCGAAGCCGGCCATCTCAACGCACACGCCCGTCCCGCCTTCACTACCATGCCGACACGCCCCCTTTCAACTTTCGCGACGGAATGCAATTGAAGCCGCCCAAAATCGGCTTTCGATTATGCCTATTTGGGCGGATTCAGGAGATCGCCGCCCATCTCCCGATTTGTGTCGGAAGATGGGCGGCGATCACTTTCAAAAATGAGCTGGATAGTATGCTACCCACAATGTCAATACAATACCCATTTAAATATCTTAATAGACAGCATAAGGGTGTGGTTCCCAAATCTGGTCCTGGAGGCACCCCTGCCAGTCAGGTTTTCAGGATAAGCACCATGAATATTCATGAGAGAGATTTGCATACAGTGGAGGCAGTGCATGCACATCTCTCTCGTGAATATTCATAGTGATATCCTGAAAACCTAACTGGCTGGGGTGCCTCCAGGACCAAGATTGGGAACCACTGACATAATGTATATATAGAGGTGGAACATGTTGAAAGATAACAGAGTAGCAGGAATTAGATAGAAATAAGGGTCACTAACATAAGGAAAAAATATGGTAAGTGTGTCATGGAACACCTTATGATCACAAGGATGTCCATCTCTGTCATTCTTTTTAACTTATATGTACAGCTTTCCATTGCATGTGTAAGTCAAAAAAAGAAATGAATGACTCAGGTTCCATGAATATAAAATGAGCATGAGAGGAAGGAAGAGCAGGAAGAGGCAAAGTGAGTCAGCATGGCAAAGGAGTACTGGATTTCAGACATGCTGATTTTGGTAAAATGGAAGAGTCCCTGAAGAAGGAGCTGGCAGCATGAGTAGACATCCCTAGAAGAGAGGAGTCCAGCAATCACCTTTTGCTCTTTCAGGTCATTTGGAGCTGGGTCTGGGATCCAGAAACATAAGACTTCATTCAAAACCACCTATGGATTTTTCTCTTATTTTATGTCCCCTCCCAATTCACTGTCCAGGTTAAGGCAATGATGATCCTAGGCTGGGGGTCATGCCCCAGGAGTCCTTCTGGAGCCCTGAAATCATGAGCCATAAATTGCATTGCATGTTGACTAGGGAGCCCTTTTACTAAGCCGCGTAAGCATCTATGTGTGCCCAACGAGCGCCAAAATGGCGTTACCATCCAGCTACTGTAAGGCTCTTGCGGTAATTTCATCCAATACACGCATCTGAAAAATAATTTTTATTTTCGGACGTGTGTATCGAACGCGCGTAGGTCATTACCACCCGGTTATCATGTGAGTCTTTACTGCTAGGTCAATGGCTGGCGGTAAGGTCTCAGACCCAAAATGGACGTGCGCCAATTTTAATTTTGCAGCACGTCCATTTTCGGCAAAAATTTTAGAAAGGCATTTTTTTGCAGGTGCGCTGAAAAATGGATCTGTGCGCGCCCAAAACACATGCCTACACTACCGCCGGCCATTTTTCAGAGCACCTTAGTAAAAGAACCCCTTGGACACATATGAACATTGCTTCATAATCATTCCCATCTTTGGCCAGCCCTGAAAGCAGAAAATATGACCCAGGAAGCAACTCCAGTTTCTCTGCATGGTTTGCCCTAGTCTGATGTTTTTCTAATAGGAGGAAAACTTTTTACAGGTTGAGGCTTCAACAGATACACATTTGAAAAATGAAAAGGGAGAAAGAGATTTTCATTTTTCGACATTCATCTTTTTAGATTTTGTTGCATTGAATGTTTGCATGCTGTTGGCTATCTTGGTTTTTACCAATACTTGCAGCCATTGTAATCTAGTTATATTAATAAATAAAACTGGCAAAGTCTAACAGAAACAGAGTTAATAAAGAGAAAATGCATTCTACCTAAGGCAGGCAGTTTTATGTGCAATAACCCACTAAAATTACATTAGAAATTTATTTATTTATTTATGTATTTATTAGGCATTTGATATACTGCCTTTTACCAGACACCAAAGCAGTATACAAAACCAGCAATAAACAAGCGGAATAACGTAGTAGGTTCACAGGGACAAGGACTTAGATGGCAGCAATGGGTGGGGAAACAAAGCACAATAAAATAAAACTAAAGACTAAAGAATAGGAAAGAGTGGAAATATGAGAAGAGAGGTAGGGAAGGTCCAGCTTCAGGAAAAAATTCTGGAGAACAACCAAGTTTCCAATCATGATTTAAATTTTGTAAATAAATGGAGGAAACTGGTTCCACAACATCAATGCTAGGCACCTATTCTGTAATAGGCTTAAGTATTTGGTAGTCAAGCAGAGACGCATTCAAATGAGAAAGGCATTCAATATTCTACCAATGTTTACAAAACACTGTTTTAATGTAGGTATGGAGGATGGAGCTTTGGATTGCCTTTACCTAGCTATATGAAGATGGATATAAAACCAGTGCCTGCCAACAGAACACTGAATAAGGTAACTAAGAAAAATTATCCTGGTCTCCCTACTTTACCTAAAACTGGAAAACTGCATCTATGCTGGACCTAGGTTCAACTCATAGCTTATTAAGATATTAGTCATTGGACAAAGTGTGGATAATTCAAAACTGTGCACCTAAAATTAGGCGCCCAGAGGATACCACCATAAGAACATAAGCATTGCCATACTGATAAGACTGAAGGTCCATCAAGCCTAGTATCATGTTTCCAACAGTGGCTAATCCAGGTTACAAGTACCTGGCAAGATCCCAAAACAGTACAATACATTTTATGCTGCTTATCCTAGAAATAAGCAGTGGATTTTCCCAAGTCCATTTTAATAATGGCTTATGGACTTTTCTTTTAGGAAGATATTCAAACCTTTTTTAAACACCGCTAAGCTAACTGCTTTTACCACATTCTCTGGCAACGGATTCCAGAGTTTAATTACATGATGAGTGAAAAAATATTTTCTCCAATTTATCTTAAACTAGTAAAAAAGGCCTGTTTCTGACACAAATGAAACGGGCGCTAGCAAGGTTTTCCTCGGAGTATGTATGTTTGAGAGAGTGTGTGTGAGAGTGACTGTGTGTGAGAGAGAGAGAGAATGTGCGAGTGTGTGTGTGTAACAGAGAGAGAGTGATATAAAGGCATTATAATATTCTCATTTTTTCCATTCATTCCCTAATAATACTTAACATTTTATTTGCTTTCTTCACCGCCGCTGTACACTGAGTAGAGGGTTTCAACGTATCGTAAACAATGATACCTAGATTCTTTTCCTGGTTGGTGACTCCTAATGTGGAACCTTGCATCATATAGCTATAGCTTGGGTTCCTCTTTCCCACATGTATCACTTTGCACTTGCTCACATTAAACGTCACCTGCTATTTGGATGCCCAGTCTCCCAGTCTCATAAGGTCCTATTGCAATTTTTCACAATCCTGTTGCGATTTAACAACTTTGAATAACTTTGTGTCGTCAGCAAATTTAAATACCTCACTAGTTATTATTCCTATATCTATATCATTAATAAATATGTTAAAAAGCAACAGTCCCAGCACAGACCCCTAGAGAACCCCACTATCTACCCTTCTCCGTTGAGAATACTGACCATTTAACCCTACTGTGAGTAATCTATTTATCCTAAACTGACACCAAAATGAACACAATCAAAATACTTCTGGTAATCTATTCCCTTTCACTGATCCACCTAGCATTATCCATCCCACTCACAGAACACTACTTCATACCCATCCTACAAAATCACCAAAGACTGATCAAACATTCCACACTCCATGAAACTGACACTCACCACACTAAAGGAAAATTATTTAAACATGGACATCACCAACGAAATGGGAGGAATGACCACAACAAACACACACCGCCCAAGGAACAACAACTAACAAAAATCCACATAGCACCAAACCTAGCAGCCCCATACCAAAATATCCAGGTGGGCTACATCAGTGCTAGGTCCGTAATTAACAAAACAACAACAATATCAGACTGGATCACCTCAGAAAACCTTAATCTTATCTTTATCAATGAAACATGGATCCACAACCAAAAGAACCCCATAATCCTTGAACTATGCCCTCCAGGTTACAAAATCACTCATCGTACCAGATTGGAAAAACGAGGCAGAGGCATAGCACTAATCTACTGAGAATAATTCACCACCGAAACCATTGCTAACACCCCAGCTAGAAATTGCCTCATTTAGAATCCATAACAACTCCCTGATCGATCACCTGAACTGCATCCTGTTCTACAGACCACCTGGCAACTGGAATGAAAACCAGTCCATCTTCATGGACTTCATATCAAACAATTGTGTAAACAACTCTATCACACTAATACTAGGTGACATTAACCTTCACCTAGAAGACCCCAATTCCACTAACGTACGTGAATGTAAAGACTTCCTACAGTCCTGGGATCTCAAATGGCCTCACATGCAAACTACCCATATCAAGGGACACACATTGGACCTCCTATCATATAAATTGTCCACAGATCATAACCTATTAATAACAGACATCAAATGGACAGCAACACCTTGGACTGACCATTACAAATTGAACCTAACTTTAAAGTGGCGGAAGAAGGGTTCAAACCGCACACCAGAACATACCACTTACACTACAAGAGGGCAAATAGATCCACAATTATTCTGTCAACAGATATATGACAACGAATGGACAACACGAACTGATTCCATACTTTATCTCAACCACTGGGATGACAGATGCAGCAGCATACTAAATTAAATAGCACCCTTAAAAACAAGAATATCAAAAAGACAGAACACTATACCATGGTTTAATGACAAACTAAAAAAACTCAAAACACAATCCAAGGAACTTGAACGAGCATGGAAAAAAATAAAAGATGAACATACACTCAACGCATGGAAACAAATACACCAAAAATACAAATATTAAATAAAACAAACCAAAAGGTCCTACTACAAAACCAAACTAGGACAGGATTACAAAGACATGAAGAAACTATTCCAACTCATAAATAAGTTACTAGACACCACCCCTATCACCACAACCAACACAGACATCCCACCCACGCAGACAAACTTGCTAACTACTTTAACGAAAAAATAATAAAATTATGCAGCACACTTCTTCATCACAACACCGACATCGAAAACTTCTTCAACGATCTGGACCTAACCTCCGATGGATACCCAGCTGACCGTATTTGGACAACATTTAACCTTCTCAACACTGAATCAGTTACACAAGCGATTCACAGGTCCACCAAGACCCACTGCAAACTGGATACATGTCCCAGTCATCTACTAAAATCAGCCCCCCGACCGCTTCATAGCAGACCTCACATCCCACCTAAATTTCATGTTACAACAAGGTCTCTTCCCTGAGGAATATGGTAACATCCTACTCACCCCAATACCAAAAGACGCCAAGAAAAGCACAAATGATCTCACCAACTACCACCCAGTTGCATCTATCCCACTAGTAGTAAAAATGATGGAGAATTTGGTGACTAAACAGCTTACGGAATATCTGGACAAGTTCTCAATATTACATAATTCACAATCAGGATTCCGCTCTCACCATAGTACCGAAACTGTCCTAGTCACCCTCCTGGCCAAATTCAAGCAGGAGATAGCCATAGGTAAAAGCATACTCCTCCAGTTCGACATGTCGAGTGCATTCGACATGGTAAACCAGAACATACTACTAAGACTACTTGGCCACTTCAGGATTGAAGGAAATGTACTTAATTGGATCAAAGGTTTCCTAACCACCAGAACTTATCAAGTAAAATCAAACTCAAACATATCACCACCGTGGAAAGCGGTCTGCGGAGTACCTTAAGGACCCGTGCCTAAAGCTAGGGGTGAGTCCAGGGTGTAAGCGCTATTCTATAAATAGTGCCTAACTTTAAACGCGGCTTATAGAATAGCACTTTTTTGGCGCCATATATAGAATTCACCCCACAGTATCTTTCATAGCTTGTATTTACAGGTCGGTATACATAAGATGAGAGTTTGGGTAGGCACTTATTTTCATTTGTAGAATTACCCTCCATTCATGTACTTTCACTTTGAAAAGTGGTCCATAGGCCACAAGTAAATAGTACCCTGGACTTTGCCATGTGCAGGCAGCATGAAAAGTATCCCCTATGGAGGTAATTCTATAAGTGGTGTCAGCAAGCACCTGTCCATGCTGTCCGCTCTCGACCCGCACCTCTCCGTGCTGTCTGTCTTCACCCACACAATTGGGGCTAATCCACCTCCTTAGAGGAACTGCTTCTGCTCACTTGCAAAAAGTAATTATTCACAGTACCAAATTTATCCTGCAGAGTACTTTATTACACCGCGGTACCAGTGGGAAAAACAGTATGTTCACTGTACCACAGCTGTTGGTCTCCGTGCACTTTGCTTCACTTTTCCAACACACCAAACAAACAACAGTTCAGTCTCAGAATTAGCTAAAGACTTGGGAAAACCTGTGGTTCAGTCTATTCCTCTGCTCCTCTCTGCTACTGCCCTGGAGTTAGAGGCATTTTCACCACCCTCATTTGCCAGACACCAACACTCTGACAACCTCCCACAAATGTTCAGACTGACCTCCTTCAGGTAATTAATTCCCACAGTTCCATGAAGCCAGACCGCATCTAGGCAATGTCACTTAGCGGCCCCAAATCTCTGGCTTCTCTCTCTCTGCAGTCTCTTCCTTTTCCACCGCCCTTTGTCCTGAGCAAAAGAACTCCATTTGCTCCTCACCAACCTCTTTCCTTTCACTTTTCTCTCCTAGTTCAATCTCCTCCCACTCCATGGAGACTTCCCCCACCCTCTCTCCCAGGTGCTGCTCCTCCCCCTGATTATCCTCCATCTCCCAATCACCCCTTGACTCTACTACCTGCTGGGAGTTGTGGTACTGTTTCTCTTGTTCCCTCCTTCCTTGCAAGTGTTGCTGGGCTCTGTAGTTCTCTTCCCTTTTCATCAGTCTCCTCCTCCCTTTTCCCCTCTGAGGGTTTTTCTCCTTTCCCCGCTTACTGTCACTATCAGCTCTTCTCTGCCTTCCTTCTACCTCCTCTTTACAGTGGGCACCTCCATTTAGGTGCCCCAATGCAATATGGTGAGAACCTAATATAGAATGGCATCTGGGTACCCAGATTCTGTTATAGAATACTAGAATAACCCAGCATTGGCGCACCTTACAGTTATGTAGCTGCAATTACACCAGCCATAGACCTTGCATAAATGTTGCAAGGATGCAGGCAATTTACAATATTTTAAAAGTTTTGCCTAAAATGTTCCAACTATTCCCCACTCATGTGTTTGCCTCCCCCCTTGCAAATACATACTATCCCTTGGGATTCTATATATGGTGCCTTAATTTTGCATGGAAATTGAAGCATATTCTATCACAATGTGCGTAACTTAATTGATAAACTAGCTAATCAGCGCTGTTAATGGATATTAACAAGCAATTATCAGCTTTAATTGGCATTAATTAAGATTTACGCAAACAACTCGCTAAGTGTATTCTATAATGTGGTGCGCCTAAATTCTAAGTCACATAATTGAAACGGGGCAGGGCATGAGCGTTTTTAAAATATATGCACGTTATTATAGAATACACCTGCTCTACACCTAATTTGGGTGTCAGGAGTTACACCAAGTAAAACGTGGTGTAAATGGGCGCGACTAAATTTGGTCATGTGGAAAGTCACTCAGCGTATTCTATATATAGCGTGGAGATTTTAAGCTTAGTCTACCAATAGAAATAAAACAAAATAAAACATGGAAAAGAAAATAAGATGATACCTTTTTTATTGGACATAACTCAATACATTTCTTGATTAGCTTTTGAAGGTTGCCCTTCTTCGTCAGATCGGAAATAAGCAAATGTTGGTAGATGACAGTATATATAAGTGAAACATCAAAGCATCCACCCCCATCCTGTTAGACTGTCACTGAAATGCTTTGATGTTTCTCTTACATATACTAATCAATCACTATACACTATCACTGTATATATAAATTTAATGACTATTATATTAGACCTCAGAGGTGTTGTTAAAGTGAATTTCCACTTTGATGTTATTCACATCAGAAATCAATCTCATATGCCTCTCGTCATTGGTCAAATATCAATTTTTCTATGTTTTTCATTTTTTTTCCACTTAAAACATATAATGATAAAAAGATTTACTTATCTTTTTGATAACTTCAGTTCTTATCGCTCCAAAAGCTCTCATCAATATAGCGTTAGTTGGTGGTTCTGCTTGTTAAGATGTTTATAACTCCAACACCTTCCAACGGCTCATATCTCAAACTGCAAATGATCTTGCGCTCTCAAAGCTCACGTTCAATTTAACGTCTATGTTTGTTTCTGTTTATGTGTTCTTTCTTATTCCTCCAAGCTTATTGAGGCGCGCATTCTGATTGTTGAGATATCTCTTACTCCAACGGCTCACACCAACTTTTTTTTACTGAAAATAATTCTTTCACTCTTAAGATTCACATCACATCGACACGTGTTTCGCCTTACGGCTTTTTCAAGATTATGTGCTCTCTCTCAAGATTATGTATTCCTGAAAAAATCATCATAATGTTATTTAACCTTATTGTAATTTAACGGTTATTCTAACATTCAACAGCAGGTCTGATAACTTACTCTCTCGGTCCGAGTAGACTCTCCTTAGTCGCAGGTCAACAATATGACCGCGAGTTTTTTAAAACAAAATCAGGTGACTCAACCAACCAATCCCGTTTACCTGAAATGATGACGTCATTATAACAGCGTATTCCATTCAATTTCCTTATTTAATCCATAAGGTTCAACTGTTTTTAATTTATATATCCAATTCTGTTCTTTAAAATTTAAAATAGACTCGATATTACCACCTAATGCATTAGGAATAACAATGTCAATGATTCTCCATCTCAGATCTTCATATGTATGTTGTTTATCCATCCAGTGATGGACAATCGGAGCTTCAATCGACTGTGTATTAATTTTTGACTTATGCTCATTTAATCTGATCCTAATAGGACAACTACTTCTCCCAACATATACCTTATCACATGGGCACTGAATTATATAGACTATATTTTTCGTATTGCAATCAGTTTTATGGTATGATTTGATCTTATAATTATTGGTAGGAGATGTCCAGCTATTACCTATTATAGATAGAGAGCACCATTGACATGTGCCACAACTACCATGACCAATCTCTTTATTTTCTTTATTGTGTACAATTTGATGTTTGACAAGTTCCCCTACATTCTTCCCCCTTTGTAGGGCTGTAATTGGATGTTCCATAAATTTGTCATTAAGTTGCAAAACGTGCCAATGTCTATGTATACCTGCTGTCAACGCACCTGAAACTTGAGAGTAGGGTAATACACATACAAGTTTATCGTTAGTATTAGAACGTTTATATTGTAGCAATAAAGCTCTATTAGCAAATTTAGCACGTAAATAAGCCTTTCTAATGATTTGGCTCGGATAGCCTCGAGCTTGAAATCGTCGAGTTAGGATAATAGCCTGTTGTTTAAATTCTGCATTAGTTGAACATATTCGCCGTAACCGAAGAAACTGGCTAATGGGCAGACTTGCTTTCAATTTATTAGGATGATAACTCTGAAAATTCAGATAATTATTACGATCTGTCTTTTTCTTATAAAGAGTAGTACAAAAGCCAATTGTGGTCAAACTGATCTGTATATCCAAAAAATTCATGGTGTAGTTTGAAAAATGGAGTTCAAAAGTTAAATTTTGATCCAAATGGTTCATCCACTGGTAAAACGTCATCAATTCTTCTTCTGATCCATCCCATAAAAAGAAAATATCATCCAAAAATCTTTTCCATAGCTTAATTTTCTTGAACCAATCGCTAGTATATAGAAATGTCTCCTCAAAATTTGCCATATATAACGTAGCTATTGTTGGTGCTGCTGTGGCTCCCATGGCCACTCCATGTATTTGTTCAAAAAAATTTTCTTTAAAGTAAAAATAATTTTTTTGTATTACCAATTCAGCTATCTCCATCAAAAACTGTGTCGGTATACGTGCTGGCATAGTTCTCCTTCTTAGTACAGATTCAATAAGCTTCAAAGCTGCTTCCTGGGGAATATTGGTGTATAACGCCGATACATCTAAAGTGGCCATAATTATTCCCTCTGTAGGGGATTGATATTCTTGAAAAATATTTAGCATGTGAGTAGTATCCTGTACATGCGATTTAATGTCTTGAACGAATGGTTGTAAACATCGATCGAGCAGTATGGATAGCGGTTCTAAAACTGAATCTCTCGTTGATACAATTGGACGGACTGGGGGATGTTCGATATCTTTATGTATTTTCGGCAAAAAATAGATATTCGGTATCCTTGGATATTTTGGTGTCAAGAATAATTTTTCTTTTACAGTGAGATACCCTATACGATGTGCTATATGTACCAGTTCTTTAATATGCATTTGAAGTTCCTCTGTAGGGTCCTTTAACAATCGACGGTAGTACTTAATATCTGATAAATGTTTATTTGCTTCATCATTATATCGATCAATGTGCTGAACCACAGTAGCTCCACCTTTGTCCGCTCGTGTAATGATCAGCTTTTCCTGAGATTTAATTTGTTGTAAAGCCACACGTTGATTTGATGTTAAATTAGATTTAACCTTTTGCCTAGTCGTGTCATATTCAATTGCTTCAAGATCTTTTTCTACCAAAGCTTGAAACACAGCTATTTGCAGGTTCAAATTACCCGGAGGGATCCATCGTGATTTAGGTTTCACTACTGATATATCGATATACATGGATTTAGTGTCAAAATATTCCCTTAATTGTAGTTTCCTTATAAACCGTTTTAAGGCTAACCTTGTTTTGAAGGGATCATATGGTTGACTTGGAACAAACCCTAAACCAAAATTTAAAACCTCATTCTGGCTCGCTGTCAATAATTGTTGGGAAATATTTACGATTCCTGAATCATTACTTTCTTCTGGCGTGTGTTGTATCTCATGCCTCCTGAATCTTGATTTAGTTGATATCTGCCTCGATATTGGCCCCTTCCTCTCTGTCCCCTGGGAAAAGGGGGGGTCTGACCTCTATTCCCTTGTTGCATAATTTCCTCACCAGAACTGCTTCCTGATTCACCTGTAGACCCTTCAAAATCGGTTTTAGTCATAGTATACTTCCTATCCTTATTAATCCATGTATATACTTTATCTTGTGTGTAATCACGTTCATCTCGTCGATATTTCTTGATTTTCACTTGACGTATAGATTCTCGAAATTTAGCGATGTTTTGCTGTAAATCCGTTAATTGTTTATTATATTCTTGTTCATCAAATTTTTGTTTCAATTGTAGTTCGTTTTGATCAATTGTTTCTTTAATTTGTTTCTCTACTGTTGTGGTAGTTTCAATAATCAATAACATTAAATCTCGACTGCAACGATTCAATATCCCCATCCATTTATCAATAAATTCTTTATTAGATAGAAACAGTTTAGGCTCTTTCAAAATTCTCAATCCTCTTGGAATCATAGATTTCTTAACATATTGAACCAATGTACTCCCATGTAATTCTGCTTTAATAAGTCTTTTATATAGATTTGTCAATTCAATCCAAGATCCCGAGTCTGGATTGGGTGAGTCATCTTCTAACAATGCTGGACGTTTCAATAATTCTGCAATTTGATCATCAGTGTATCCTATAAATTCTTCCACCAATTGGGCCATCTTATCTCATAAATGCTATCTAAATACTGCCCCTTAACTTATCTTTAATTATACAGCGTTCACACGATTCATCAATCACTATACACTATCACTGTATATATAAATTTAATGACTATTATATTAGACCTCAGAGGTGTTGTTAAAGTGAATTTCCACTTTGATGTTATTCACATCAGAAATCAATCTCATATGCCTCTCGTCATTGGTCAAATATCAATTTTTCTATGTTTTTCATTTTTTTTCCACTTAAAACATATAATGATAAAAAGATTTACTTATCTTTTTGATAACTTCAGTTCTTATCGCTCCAAAAGCTCTCATCAATATAGCGTTAGTTGGTGGTTCTGCTTGTTAAGATGTTTATAACTCCAACACCTTCCAACGGCTCATATCTCAAACTGCAAATGATCTTGCGCTCTCAAAGCTCACGTTCAATTTAACGTCTATGTTTGTTTCTGTTTATGTGTTCTTTCTTATTCCTCCAAGCTTATTGAGGCGCGCATTCTGATTGTTGAGATATCTCTTACTCCAACGGCTCACACCAATAATGACAAATTTATGGAACATCCAATTACAGCCCTACAAAGGGGGAAGAATGTAGGGGAACTTGTCAAACATCAAATTGTACACAATAAAGAAAATAAAGAGATTGGTCATGGTAGTTGTGGCACATGTCAATGGTGCTCTCTATCTATAATAGGTAATAGCTGGACATCTCCTACCAATAATTATAAGATCAAATCATACCATAAAACTGATTGCAATACGAAAAATATAGTCTATATAATTCAGTGCCCATGTGATAAGGTATATGTTGGGAGAAGTAGTCGTCCTATTAGGATCAGATTAAATGAGCATAAGTCAAAAATTAATACACAGTCGATTGAAGCTCCGATTGTCCATCACTGGATGGATAAACAACATACATATGAAGATCTGAGATGGAGAATCATTGACATTGTTATTCCTAATGCATTAGGTGGTAATATCGAGTCTATTTTAAATTTTAAAGAACAGAATTGGATATATAAATTAAAAACAGTTGAACCTTATGGATTAAATAAGGAAATTGAATGGAATACGCTGTTATAATGACGTCATCATTTCAGGTAAACGGGATTGGTTGGTTGAGTCACCTGATTTTGTTTTAAAAAACTCGCGGTCATATTGTTGACCTGCGACTAAGGAGAGTCTACTCGGACCGAGAGAGTAAGTTATCAGACCTGCTGTTGAATGTTAGAATAACCGTTAAATTACAATAAGGTTAAATAACATTATGATGATTTTTTCAGGAATACATAATCTTGAGAGAGAGCACATAATCTTGAAAAAGCCGTAAGGCGAAACACGTGTCGATGTGATGTGAATCTTAAGAGTGAAGAATTATTTTCAGTAAAAAAAAGTTGGTGTGAGCCGTTGGAGTAAGAGATATCTCAACAATCAGAATGCGCGCCTCAATAAGCTTGGAGGAATAAGAAAGAACACATAAACAGAAACAAACATAGACGTTAAATTGAACGTGAGCTTTGAGAGCGCAAGATCATTTGCAGTTTGAGATATGAGCCGTTGGAAGGTGTTGGAGTTATAAACATCTTAACAAGCAGAACCACCAACTAACGCTATATTGATGAGAGCTTTTGGAGCGATAAGAACTGAAGTTATCAAAAAGATAAGTAAATCTTTTTATCATTATATGTTTTAAGTGGAAAAAAAATGAAAAACATAGAAAAATTGATATTTGACCAATGACGAGAGGCATATGAGATTGATTTCTGATGTGAATAACATCAAAGTGGAAATTCACTTTAACAACACCTTTGAGGTCTAAATAATAGTCATTAAATTTATATATACAGTGATAGTGTATAGTGATTGATGAATCGTGTGAACGCTGTATAATTAAAGATAAGTTAAGGGGCAGTATTTAGATAGCATCTCTTATATATACTGTCATCTACCAACATTTGCTTATTTCCGATCTGACGAAGAAGGGCAACCTTCAAAAGCTAATCAAGAAATGTATTAATTTATGTCCAATAAAAAGGTATCATCTTATTTTCTTTTCCATGTTTTATTTTGTTTTATTTCTATTGATTATCTTTAAAAGTGGACTAACACAGCTACCACACCTCTCTACTCAAGTTTAGTCTATAAAATTATAGAATATGCCTAGGCATTTTTTTCCACAGGGAATTTTCAGGCGCCATATATAGAATCTAGCCCTATACCATTTACGTGCACCATTACAGAATAGCACTTAGTACCCTCCTGGCACTTACACACATAAGTGCTAGGATTCTGTACATTTATGCACAGAAAGGGCACAGAAATGCAGGCACTCAGTTCTAGAATTGCCTTTTATACCCCTCATTTAATCTTGCCCACAAATATCCACACCTTGGGTGCACATTTGCACACATAGGTTATAAAATGGTAGCAGTTATGTGCATAATTTAATTGCTTAATTAGTCACAAATTGGCACTAAAAACCAATAATCAGCAATAATTGAAGTTAATTGATACAAATGAGCACTAATTTCTTATGTGCTTAACTGCAATTAGGTGCTATTGTATAATGTTAAGCTCCTAAAAATTCTATAAAGTGTAACTGCGAGAGGGACGTGGATATTGGGGGTGGCATGGATGAGGCAGGAGCGAGGCAAGCACTAACACACTAAGGGGTCCTTTTACAAAGACGAGCTGAAAAATGGGCTACAGTAGTGTAGGCGCGTGTTTTGGGTGCGCACAGATCCATTTTTCAGCGCACCTGTAAAAAAAAAGACCCTTTTCAAAAATTTTTGCCCAAAATGGACATATGGCAAAATCAAAATTGCCGCGTGTCCATTTTGGGTCTGAGATCTTACCGCCAGCCATTGACTTAAGGTCTCTCGCGTTAACCATGTGGTAATTGCCTACGCGCATCAAGTCAGAGTTACCACCAGATTTTTGGCATGCGCCAGAAAATAAAACAGATTTTCTGGTGCTCATAGCAGATGCACATAAAAATTGAAATTACAACATGGGCCACGTGGTAGCTGGGCAGTAACTTCGAATTGGCGCACATTGGGTGCATGTAGGCACCTTTGTGGCTTAGTAAAAGGGCCCCTTAGCTTGTAGGATAGTCAGGTATGCATGTAGCTGTCTAATTTAGACATGAGCATTTACGCCTGCCACGAAACCTAAAGTTATGCCCATAAATGTGACTTAAGCTAATATTCTGTAATGGCAATTAAGCACAACTGCATACCCTTCAGGTGCCTGACTTTAGGTGACCTGTAGAGAATTACCCCCCCCCCCCCCACAAATTCTATAAATGCGCTGAAAAGTGTGCACACAAATTTGAGTGCTGTCCAATTTGCTCATGTACTTTAATTGAATAACAAGCCAATTGGCACCAATAATTGGCCAGCAACAATTATCGGTGCTAATTGGGCAACAATTCGCATAAACAATTGCATCTTCCTAGTAGGAGCACCATTTATAGAATAGCGCTTAGTGCTTATTTTTTTCAGTGCCCAAATTTAGGTGCCATTTACTGAATTTAGCCCTAGATTAACATTTTTATTCTTCTAATCTTTCAAAAAAAAATTTTTATCATCATCTGTCCTAGGTGTGGTACAACCCTGAAGGATATCATAGCCTCCCGGCCTTTCTCAACAGCCTGAACAACTTCATCCTGAGAGCTAACCTACCCAAACATAAGTCTTCTCAATATGGTATGTGATTCCTATAAATATTTCTCATTTTATTAAGTAAAAATACATACGTACCAGCTCCAAGAAACATCTGTACATATTTGTTCTCTCCCTGAATTTCCCTGATTAGATAACAATTTAGCGTTGGTCTGGGACATGTCATGGGAAATGCAGATAGAGAAGATGAGGAACTCTGGGCATGCTATTCAAAAGATTTATGCTCCTAACTTTGACAGTTATGCTCCTAAATTGGCATCTTTAAAAATTTCACTAAACCTTGAAACTTAGGAGCATAAAACTAGTTGGTGGCAACAGGTGCAGATGTAGGGTGGGGAAATAGGAACTTAGCACTGATTTTTAGCACTAGGCACATAAGTTAAACGTATAAATCTAGGCTGATGAATGGCAGTCCTAAATTTATAAGATTAACTTTTAAACTCCTAAATTAAAATGAATTTTCAACTGAAAATTATAGGATCCTTTTATTAAGCTGTGCTAAGCAGCTAATGCAGGTTGCACGATGTGGTAGACAGTAGTACGAGCTCGCGCTACTGTCTCCTGCACTAAAAATAGCAGTGTGCAGTAAAAATCCCACATTAGCTGCTTAACATGGTAGTGGAAGGGTTTTGAGCATGTCACATTTGGACGGAGGTGTGGCTGGCTGTGACAGTGCACAAGTGGTTACTGTATGCTAGTTGTCATGATGCTGATAGTGCAGCTGAACTTATCACCACCATCAAGAGGAGGTGGAAAATACAGCTGCACTATTAGCAGTTTGTAGCCAGATGAAGTGTCATGACAGCGCAGCCCTAGCACTTCTCATCCCTTCTCTGACATCAACAGACACCTTCAATCCCATCCTGACTTCAACCCAGCCCCCCGATCCTGTCCCAACATCAACACACACTGTTATTTCTTCTCTACCATTAAGCCCTACCCCTGATATCAAACTTCTGCCCCTTCAGGCCCATACCCTCTCCCCTGGGACTTATCCAGGAAGTTATAGAAGGATGTCCCCTGGTGGTAATACTGCGAGACTACCATTAAGGGTCATTGACACCATTTTGATTGTTGGCACCAACCCTCAGGACCCCTGAACTACCACTGAAGCCTCCGGGTAAGTCCTTGCGAGTGTAGGGGTCTGGAGGTCGGGCTTTGATAATGGGAGCAGGTTTTAAGGTGGGAAAGAGATCAGGGTGTGTCTTGATTTCAGGGAAGGGATTAGGGGTTGTTGTGTTGATGTCAGGGAAGAGGTCAGGGGTGTGTTGATGTTAGAGAAGGGATTGGGGCTCTGTTAATATCAGAGAAGAGATCAGGAGGGGGATGCAGAAGGTGGAGGTGTGCCTCCATGTCATTTCTATTTATGGAATGGAGGAGTGGCCTAGTGGTTAGAGCATCAGCCTTAACATCTAGGGGTGCCCAGTTCAAATCCCACTGCTGCTCCTTGTGATCTTGGGCAAGTCACTTAACTCTCCATTGCCTCACGTACAAAATAAGATTGTGAGTCCTCCAGGGACAGAGAAATACCCAGTGTACCTGAATGTAACTTGCCTTAGCTACTACTGAAAAAAATGTGTGAGCAAAATCCAAGTAAATGTTTATTTATTTATCACACCACATTACATGCAATGCCTAATAATGCAATCTATTTTATATGCACCTAATTAACTGTGTAAAACACTGCTCTAGAGACACAAGTCACTTCTGAAATTGACCCCACAGTGAAGGGGAGATTGAGCACATAGTTAGACATTTTGAATATCTTGCATTAGAACAGACTTTGAAAGTATTACAAATATGACATAACCATTGCCCTTTTGGCAAATCCCCAAAGACTCACAAACCACATGCCCAGTCAACATATTCTAAGCACTGAAATTTGCTGCTGGAAGTTGTTTAGTTTTTATTTATTTTGATTTTGTTCACGCCTTTTCAGTAATTGCTCAAGATGAGTAACATTCAGGTACACTGGGTATTTCCCTCTCCCTGGAGAGTTTATTTATTTATTTGTTGCATTTGTATCCCACATTTTCCCAAATATTCTCAGGCTCAATGTGGCTTACATTGCTCCGCCATGGCTATCGCCATAACAGAGTAAAAGATACAATTAGTAATTACATAAGAACATGGGTAACAAAATGGAGTAAAGCCAAAAGGTATAAAGAGATCATTGTCGGAATAACAAATAAAGCAGTAGTGCGCTAAAGTTCATATGATGGATCGTTGTGGTATGCTCTGTTGAAGAGGTAGGTCTTCAGTGATTTCCGAAAGTTGATTAGGTTGCGCATTTTTTTCACATCCAGTGGTAAAGCATTCCAAAGCTGCATACCTATTTAGGAAAAGTTGGATGCATGTGTTAGTTTGTATTTTAGTCCTTTGCAGCTGGGGAAGTGAAGATTTAGGAATGTGCGAGAAGATCTTTTAGAGTTCCTAGATGGTAGGTCTATAAGGTCTGACATGTAGACCTGGGCATCTCCATAGATGATTTTATGTAATACGTTCCCTGAGTGGGAGCCAGTGTAGTTTTTCTCTAAGGGGAGTGGCAATTTCATATTTTGGTTTACCAAATATGAGTCTGGCTGCAGTGTTTTGGACTGTTTGAAGTTTCTGATGATTTGGTCTTTGCAGCCAGCATAGAGTGCATTGTAGTAGTCTAGCAGGCTCATTTTCAAAGCACTTAGCCTCCCAAAGTTCCATAGAAACCTATGGAACTTAGCCTCCCAAAGTGCTTTGAAAATATGCCTCTAGGTGACTTAGCACCATTGATTGTACCAGGCTGTGAAATATATCCCTTGGGAAAAAAGGTTTTAATCTTTTGAGTTTCCACATTGAGTGGAACATTTTCTTTGTTTTATTCTTCACATGATTTTCCAATGTGAGATTTCGGTCAATAGTAACTCCAAGAATTTTCAGGCTATCTGAGACGGGAAGGGTAAAGTTTGGTGTGATTATAGTATTGGATTTACTCATATTATATTGTGATGAGAGGATGAGACATTGTGTTTTTTCAGCATTAAGTTTTAATTGAAAAGCATCCGCCCATGAGTTCATGATTTGGAAGTTGTGGATGATGATTTGGAAGTTGTGGATGATGTCATTAGTAATTTCATTTAGATCATGTTTGAACGGGATGTATATCGTGACATCATCTGCGTAAATGTGTGGATTAAGGCCTTGGTTAAACAACGATTTGGCCAGAGGTGTCATCATTAGGTTAAAGAGAGTCGGTGAGAGTGGAGATCCTTGGGGAACTCCGCATTCAGGTTTCCAAGGTGTTGATGTATTCGATTTAGATTTCATTTGGTATGTCCTTTCAGTAAGGAAGCCTTTAAACCAGTTAAGAACATTTCCGCCAACACCAAAGTAATCTAAGATGCTTAATAATATTTTATGGCTTATCATGTCAAATGCGCTGGACATGTCAAACTGCAGGAGAAGTATACTATTGCCAGTTGCAATTGCTTGTTTAAATTGGGATAAAAGAGTAGTTAGTACTGTTTCAGTGCTATGGTTTGACCAAAAACCTGATTGAGAATCATGAAGAATAGAGAATTTGTTTAGGAAGTCGGTGAGTTGTTTGGTTACCATACCTTCCATTAATTTGGTTACTAAAGGAATAGATGCTACTGGGCAGTAATTGGTTAAATCATTAGATTTTTTCTTTGAATCCTTAGGAATTGGGGTGAGTAGAATATTTCCTTTATCCTTTAGGAAGAGTCCATGTTGTAACATGTAATTTAGATGCATTGTGAGGTCAGTTATGAATTGCTGAGGGGTGAATTTTATAAGGTTGTTAGGACATATATCAAGATTGTAGTGAGATTTAGCGAATCTGTTGATCGCATGGGAGATGGTGTCGTCCAAGAGTATGTTGAAGTTTGTCCAAGTTCGATCTACTGGATACTCATCGGGGGTTGGATCTAGACAGTCAAGGAATTTAACGTAATCAGGGGAATTAGTTGGTATCGTGAGTCGTAACTTTACAATTTTCTCCTTGAAGTATGTTGCAAGATTGTCAGCTGATGGGAGGTCGGTAGTGATTGAAGTAACCGGTGTGGTACCTAATAATCTGTTCACAAGTTGGAAAAGTTTATGTGTGTCTTTGTAGTCTAGTCCTATTTTGGTCTGTCTAATGGTATATTTGTATTTCCTTTGTTGTTGTTTCCAAGCATTGAATGTAAATTCGTCTTTCTTTTTCTTCCAAGCTTGTTCTGATCTTCTGACTTGTGTTTTTAATTTTTTCAATTGTTCATTAAACCATGGTATAGAGTTCTGTCTACCTGAGGTCCTGGTTTGCAATGGTGCTATGGTATCTAGTATATTTCTGCATCTATTGTCCCATTCTAGGAAAAAATATAACGAGTCTATTTGGGCTGACCATTTGTCCTTGTAGAATTGTTGCCAGAATAATATCGGGTCACTTTGGCCTCTTGTAGTATAGGTTACATGTTCTTGACTATGGTGAGAGTCTTTTTTACGCCATTGTAGTGAGAGGTTTAATTTGTGATGATCGGACCATGGTATGTCCGTCCACTTTGTATCTGTTATTACGAGATTTAAATCTGGGGAAAATTTGTAAGTAATAATGTCGAGTGTATGTCCTTTAATGTGGGTTGCTTGCATATTTGGCCAGTAGAGATCCCATAGTTGGAAAAAATCCCTGCATTCACATACACAAGTTGAGTCGGGGTCCTCCAGATGGAGGTTGATATCACCTACCATGATTAGGTTCGAGCTGGATAAACATGTGTTCGACACGAAGTACATGAGGTGTGACTGGCAGTTGTGCCAATTACCTGGTGGTCTGTAAAACAGGACAGCAGTTAAAGTAGGTTTGGGTGATTAATTCTAACTGAGGCAATTTCAAGTTGAGGGATTATGGATTCAGTTATTGTTGTTCACATGAATTGCCCAAGATCACAAGGAGCAGCAGTGGGATTTGAAACAGTCAAAACCAGTGCTCCTCCAACCACTAGGCCACTCCTTCACTCCAGGCCACTCCTCCAAGGCTAACACTATCAATGGGTTTCAAATCAGTTTGTACACGTTTCTGGAGGAAATGTTATTAGCCAGGTGGACTTAGGGATTGCTATCTCTTACTTCTGGAAGTGAGCAGCAGGGGAATGATTCTCCCAACTAGTATCTGCAGTACTGCCAGATGCCCATATTTGGCAGCTTGACCTCCAGCGATAATCTAATGTAGCAATGAGCAGGAATGACTGGGGATCACTCCTGCTCCCATTAGAACACCCAAGGACCCTGGTAAAAGGTGGGTAGAATGATTGGCTGCCTTTTCTGCGGAAGAAGGGAGTAATGCTGGCACCAGGGAATGGGGGAAGAGGTGATGCTGACACCTGAGAGGTAAGGGGAGGGGATGATATTGACACTTCAGGGAGGGATTAGAGGGGACTAGGACAGGTCATGTCATGATGAGGGCATCTGAGTTGTGATCAAGGATACTGGGGTGGTTTGAAGGTTGTTGTTGTTGTTGTTGTTTTTTTTTAAAGTTTAGGCAGCTGACAATCATATTGAAAGCACATCAAAATGAAAAATTTTAAAAACAAAACAGTAAAAGCCACAAATGAAACAGGAGGCTGAATGAAATGATTTCTTTTTTTTTTCAGCCTGCACACACTTAGCCAGCATAGAATTGTAAGGCACCCACAGTTCATTGAAAGAAATACAGAGAAAGAAAACTTTTTTAAACCATAAAGATGTGTTTTAACTGTGTCCTGAATGAAACCAGACTTACAAGTTTTGCTGTCCTAACTTATTCGGATAGTTACCCAGATACTAATGCTCTACATTGGAGATACCTGGATAACTTCTGGGTCTGCCCCTGGACTACCCTGATACTATTCAGATAGTGCTAGAGCAGTTAGTGAAGATTTTCAGTGGCATGATCCAGATAATACTGCTGAAAATCAGTGGGTGGCCTCAGTGAGCAACATTTCTGGATTGGCACTGCTCCTACCTGGATAACTGCTGCTGAATATCAACCCCTACGTGTTTTAAAGTATGCTAATAAATGCACATCCTTAAGCGTTACAAAGAGCACTACACAGATTCCTTTTTCTCCTTTCTCTGACTCAAAATATCCACTTGTCTGAGACTAAGAATACTTAATTCTGGCATCAATAAAATGAACTCAGCATTTTGTCATTTAGCTCTTTCGATGACATAATCACTGGGTCAAAGAAGGTAGCAACAAACATCTCATATTAACAAAAGACAATTTTTAAATTGGATCGTTTTTGTTATTGTTGTTTATAGGCATATCTACTTGGAGTCAACCTTACCCAGGATCGATGAACATGGAACAAGCCACGTAAGAATTTGCATTACATCCAATATGCACCTACCAGCCCAATGTAATACAATATCAAGGACCGTGGAAATTTGTTTTATATATATATATATATATATATATATATATATGTGTGTGTGTGTGTGTGTGTGTGTGTGTGTGTGTGTGTCTTGTGTTAAAACAAAAGAAGTACAAAAGGGCCTTCAGGACTAGAACAATCAAGAATCTTTAATAAATAGACTTGACACGGGTCATTGACATGGGTCATGTTTCGGCACACACGCATCTGTGTCAGGGGTCAAATCTCTCAGAAGAAGTCACGAATATAGATTGTCTTCAAATAAAATGCTGAAATGCAATCAGCAGTACATAGAGCTGCGTTCTGAAACACCACTTTTATCTACGGTGACCCTAGACGCAGTATTTCAGAACGCAGCTCTATGTACTTTTGATTGCATAAATGTGTTGCACAATAATTTTTGCTTGTTTTGGTTATACTTAAATTTTTGAATAATTGATGTGCAATTAGAAGATTTATTTATTTATTTTGACATCTACACCACACATTTTCTCGCACATACTCGAGTTCAATGTGGCTAACAGTAAAAATGCAAGACTACCACTAGGGATCAAACAACAACATTTTATTATAATTGTGACTCCCATCTCCAATATGTCTACACCAGCTTCAAGTAAACATGGAGGAGTGGCCTAGTGGTTAGGGTGGTGGACCCTGGTTTTGGGGAACTGAGGAAGTGAGTTCAATTCCCACTTCAGGCACAGGCAGCTCCCTGTGACTCTGGGCAAGTCACCTAACCCTCCATTGCCCCAGGTACAAATAAGTACCTGTATACAACATGTAAGCCACATTGAGCCTGCCATGAGTGGGAAAGCACAGGGTACAAATGTAACAAAAATAAAAAGATTAAGGGGGTCTTTTACTAAAGCTTAGCTTCAGTTATCTACAGCAGCACCCATTTTATTCCTGTTGGCACTGCTGCAAATAACTCAAGCTAAGCTTTAGTAAAAGACCCCCTAAAGGAGTTAGTTACAAAGCTGTGATAAAATATTTCTAAAGGAGTTAGTTACAAAGCTGTGGTTGTGGTAAAATATTTCTACAGGACTTAGTTACAAAGCTAGGAGGTGAGGTGTTTTCGGGGGTGGGGGGCTGGATGATCAGTTCAAGAAGGAGGAGGGTGTGCAGCACTTTCTTTACCACTGGCCCCATTAAAAGTTCCCCGAGTAGGAAAAATAGTGCAAGTTGCATTATTCATTTACTGCAGGAGTTACCAACCTGTAGTATCATAACTGGTTTATGATTCCAGTGGTATGTTAAGCTGCAGTAAAATGTTTATTTTACCACATCTTTATAACTAACTCCTTTCCGAGATTGGGAGGCGGGGCTGGTGTTTGGGTGGTGGGGCTAGTTCTGGGCAAGACTTCTACAGCCTGTGTCCTGAAAATGGGGCTAGTTCTGGGCAAGACTTCTACGGTCTGTGTCCTGAAAATGGCAGATACAAATCAAGGTAAGGTATACACAAGAAGTAGCACATATGAGTTTATCTTGTTGGGCAGACTAGATGGACCGTGCAGGTCTTTTTCTGCCGTCATCTACTATGTTATATATGTTACTATGTTGTAGATGGGAGTCACAACTATAATAAATACAATTATAAAACTGATCTTTAATAGCTGTGTTTGAATACTTTCTGGGTTTTGTGTGTGTTTGGGCTCTGAGGTTGGTGGAGTTTGCTATAGGCTGTTACTAGAATATGGATTCTCTTTAAGATTTGCATTTTTGACATTGCAAGCTTGAAATAAAAACTATTGTTTGGATCCAAGGATAACTTACATTTCAAGAAAACATCTCAGCTTAATTCTATTTTTTTTTTATTTTTTTTTGTGGCTTGATAGCTTCGCTGTTGCTGATTTCTGGGCTTGTTCAGCTACTGCACTGTCTAATGTAGCCTAGGGGCTATGATCATGACTTCACAGCTACCAGGTTTTTTTTGGTCACTCTGTCTTCCTTCCCTATCATTAACCTGGTGATGGCAATGAACAAGTAAATCCAATATGCAAATATTTGTACTTATATATGCAAAACGAAGACTCATGATGAGTGTGTCTGCACATAGCCCCGATAACAACTCTAGGAAGAGTTACTGAAAATCAAATAATGAAGCAAGGAAAGAAAATAAAAACAGCTGAATACTAGTTATACTTTTTGGAACTTTTATTTTGTTTTACACAAAAACAAAGTAGAGCAATCACATCAACCATGTTGTAGAAGGCAAGATATTTCTCTGACATTTTTTTTCCTAAACAATCCTTTATATATATTTTGGTATTTTGGTCTCTGAATTCAAGGGCTCTGGTACAGAAATACTCTAGATGTATTTTCCTGTCAACATTTTCAGCCAGTATTATTTATCTTCTAACTGACTCTATCACACGCTTTGTGGAATTTTAGTTTTGACTAATAGCTGGCCACGAAGGAGCTGAGAATTATTTTCATTTACATTTGCTCTTATTTCTTAACAGTCTTCCTTCTTTTCCTCTTTGTTCCTAGGATCAATAACCTGGTGAATTTGTTAGTGGCCTTGTCTGTCCTCGTTGGCTATTCCATTACTACTTCTAGTTTTATGAATTATGTGGTGAAGGAACATCACACTGGGGCAAAGCGACTGCAGCACATCTCAGGTGTTAGCATAACCTGCTACTGGCTGACAAACTTCTTCTATGATATGGTAAACAGCCTGCACCTATCCTCAGTGAGAGCATAAATGAAAATGTCCTTTGGCTGACCAAATTCTATGGCGAAGCTTCACAAACCTGCCCAGTCAAGTTTTCAGGATATCCACAATGAATAATCATGAGACATATTTGCATACAGTAGAGGCAATGCATGCAAATGTGTCTCATGCATATTTATTGTGGACCCTAGAATCTAACATATAAAAGTTAAGTAAAAGTCACTTTACTACAAAATTTGAGTTTGGCACGTTATGGCATATAAGAATATATAATAATATGCGATGATTAGTTGCCTGGTGGATGTTTTTAAGACCTGTCAGTCTGTGATAGTCCCCGTGAAAATATATGAGCACATTAAATATATTAAGAACAAAAATGTTATAAGTATATAAATATTGATTTTATTATTTCTTTATGGGAATTTTGATAAGGGAGGAAGTTGATGTATTTTTTCCAGTTTGAAATGGTCCTGTTCCAGACACGGAACCATGTTTCGTTAAACTTGCGTCTTTAGGAGAACAAGACTGTAAACATAAACACTGGTTAATGCTTACCTCCTACTCCTACTAAAACAAGTATAAATCCTTCAATTATTTTAGATCACACATAAATATAAATCTTAGCAAACACTCCTGGCTGTGCTAGGAAGGGTTTACCTCGCCATCGCCAGGACAGACTGCTTAGAAACTATGTCCTATGCTCATTTTTGGGCATCACAAGTTCACTCTGAGCACCACATAAAAATTTTATATAATAGTTTGACTAAAAAAACGTTTAGGAAATTGATATCCATAGAATTAAGTTATTTAGGTTTCTGTAAGTGAAAATCTAAAAATCCAGTATCAGAAAAAAAATCAGTGCTAAATGTAATTCTATAAAGGGCTGGTGGTGCGCTATTGCCAAGATAGCCCTTTCATTTTGAATGGTCTGTGTCGGTGTTGTCGTGCGGCTTAGCAAACGGTGGGGGGGGGGGGGGGGGAGGTTGGTCTCACTAGTAACCTCTACAAATGAAACAGCTTTTTTTTCTCGCTGATGATGTCTCATTTGTAGCAACTGACCATTTAGAAGATCATTTTATAGCAGAGTGTCTAGGTTGGCAGTCCATAGAGGTATCTATTTTGAGGCTGTTTTATAAAATAGCTTCACAACACCTGCACAATTGTGGTTAAAATGCACCAAGATACATTTACAGCTGCCATCCCAAGACTATGTATTTAATAGGATTTATATACTCTGAATTCAATCAAGGTGGCTTACAGATATTATTAAATAACAACAATTACTACAACCAAAAACATCACATTTTAAAATACCAGGATACAGAAAATAGCCTTTATTTGCCATTAATCTTGCTACTCAACCAGTTCCTCACACAATTTATAACTGTAAGATCCATTCTCCTACAGTCCAAAATATGTACCAGTTTTTTATGTGTAACTGTGAAAAGTTTTAATGAAATAGAGAGCCAACATTTCTGGCACCTCTGTGATCAGCTTTTTTTTTTTTTACCTCATTAACACAACTCAATCAACTTTGTTTTACACAATCTACCCTTTCTTAAGCCAAGTAATTTGAACCAAACAAATCTTCCTGATATTTCCTTCTTACTTATATGATATTGTTGGTAAAGATATCTTCCTAATATATCACTTTATTTACTGTTTTATAGATCATGTACTTGATACCAGTGGCACTTTCAATAGGAATAATTGCAGCTTTCCGTATGCCTGCTTTCTTTGATAATCAGAACTTAGCAGCTGTGTTTCTTCTCCTTGTGTTGTTTGGGTAAGTAGCTCATATGTGTGAACTATCCACAACAACAGTCTGAAATATTCAATACTACATCTAGTCAGCTGGAGGCTTGAGTGTCTTGAGAATGGTATACTCAAAGTGGGTTGCTTATGTGGACCGTGTTATACTTTTTTTTATCTAGCTGACCTTATCTCCCATCCGAGCACCTTATTGTACTGTAGTGGCGTTTTCAAATAGGCATGACATGTCCTAGTATGCTTGGTATAGAGTTATATAGAAACCAAGACTGAAAGAATGTGCCTGCTCAGGTTTCCTTAGGCTCGCTAGAAGAATAGTGAGTTGTCAGGCAGCAGGAGGATAGTCAGCAGTGGGTTGAGATCCTGGGCAACCAGGTTCAAATCCCTATGCAGCACCATGTGACCCTGGGCAAGTCACTTAGCCCTCAATTGCCCCAGGTACAATATGTAACTTAGATTGTGAGCCCATTAGGGACAGTGCAAAGTACTTGTAATAGAAATTGTAAACCATGTGGAGGGGCATAATCGAAAGGGACGCCCAAGTTTTGCTGAGGACATCCTTGCAAAACGTCCTGATGGAGGGGCGGGGAAACCCATATTATTGAAACAAGATGGACATCCATCTTTCATTTCAATAATACGGTCGGGGACGCCCAAATCTTGAAATTTAGGTTGTCCTTAGAGATGGTCATCCCTAGACTTGGTCGTTTCTGATTTTCGGCGATAATGGAAATCAAGGACACCCATCTCAGAAACGACCAAATGCAAGCCTTTTGGTCATGGGAGGAGCCAGCATTCGTAGTGCACTGGTCCCCCTGACATTCCAGGACACCAACCGGGCACCCTAGGGGGCACTGCAGTGGACTTCATAAATTGCTCCCAGATACATAGTTCCCTTACCTTGTGTGCTGAACCCCCCAACCCCCCCAAACCCCACTACCCACAACTGTACACCACTACCATAACCGTTACGGGTGAAGGGGGCACCTAGATGTGGGTACAGTGGGTTTGTGGTGGGTTTTGGAGGGCTCACATTTACGAGCACAAGTGTAACAGGTAGGGGGGGATGGGCCTAGGTCCGCCTGCCTGAAGTGCACTGCACCCACTAAAACTGCTCCAGGGACCTGCATACTGCTGTGATGGACCTGAGTATGACATAGAGGCTGGCACAAAATATTTTTAAAGATTTTTTTGAGGGTGGGAGGGGATTAGTGACCACTGGGGGTGTAAGGGGAGGTCATCTACGATTCTCTCCAGTGGTTATCTGGTCAGTTCGGGCACCTTTTTGTGCCTTGGTCGTAAGAAAAACAGGACCAGGTAAAGTCATCCAAGTGCTTGTCAGGGAAACCCTTTTTTTTCCATTATGGGTCGAGGACGTCCATGTGTTAGGCACGCCCAAGTCCCACCTTTGCTACGCCTCCGACACACCCCTGGGAACTTTGGTCATCCCCGCGACTTTCGATTATACCAATTTGGACGAACCTGTGAGAAGGACGCCCATCTTCCGATTTGTGTCGAAAGATGGGCGTCCTTCTCTTTCGAAAATGAACCTGATAGTCACCTCAGGGATCGCTTGCGGTATATCAAGTGCTGAAAATAAATAAATATGTAGTTTTTCTTAGCAAGTATGAGGCATTCTACAATATAATTGCTAGTTAATTATGGGTATCTTAATTGACTGTCCCTTGAGAATATAGTTGAAAAAAATACCCTGTGGGGTATGTTTACAAAATGTTGGTGTGTGCTATCTGCTGCCACACTTGTCATTCCCAGTGGCAGTACCTCAAACTAATGCATGTTAGAGCATGCTAAGTTTAGTTAACCTACCCCTGGCTTTGTAATCCTTCCAGTAGCATCGTTCTACAGTGGTGTGAAAAAGTCCTGCATCACCTGTTCAGAAAATCATGTTTTTGTTTATTTCTCTTTCTGCTATGAGTTAATGAAACCAAATTCATATATTAAGTTCATAAGGAAGTTGTAAGTTCAATTTTGCATGTACTTAGCATTGAAATTTTTTTATTTAGACTCATCTATCCTATTTTTTGAGCCATGTATAGTATGATGCTAAGTGTATTATGTATATCACAAGTTCAAGTGTTAGAGTAGCAAGCACTGTTAAATTTATTTTTACTTTTTAATAATTTTTTTATTAATTATGTGGCCCTGAAAAGGACCATTTGAAACAATTTATCAGGACACACCAAGCCAGTCTGGTTTCCAAGATATCCACAAGGAATATGCAGGAGATACGTTTGCATGTGCTGCCTCTATTGTATGCAGATCTATTTCATACATAGTCATTGTGGGTATCCTAAAAACCTGACTGACTGGGTGTGACCTGAGGACTGGTTTGAGAACCACTATTCTAGTTAAAGCATAGTTAAGACAAGATTATAGATGTGTATCTGTACTGTGAAACATTGTTTCTTACTGTGTTGTTTATTTATTTATTTATAGCATTTATGCCCCGCTCTTTCCCGCTCGATAGCAGGTTCAGTGCGGCTTACAATGTATGGGTACAAAGTATCACAGAGATAATACAATGTATGGGTACAGTGTCATAGAGATTCTCAAGCCATAAAATGATGGACTTTTTTTATTTGAACACTTAAAAATGGGGGTGGGGAGGTCTTGGTTTTTTTGTCTGTTTATGGGTTTGTTTGTTTGATTTTTTTCCCCCACAGTAGTACAATAAAGGACCCTGGTTTACGTTTGACAGTAGCCAGCATGAAAGTTAGTCCAGTTCTTAGAATCACCTGGGTCGTCTATCTGAAAACTAGCTATTTTGGGGGCATGCTGAGGGCGGAGTCAGCACTTGCTTAGTTAAGTGCCGATATTCATCGCTTATCCGGCCAAGGTCACCGCATAAACTGGATTGCATAAAAGTCAGTCCTACCTTTATGCGGTACCCAATAGCAAGTTAAGTGCTGAATATCGCACTTAATCAGCTATGATTTAGCTATCTCCACAAACCCAGAAATTCAATGCCGAAGCCCGGATATAGACTGGCATTGAATTTCTGGGCATCATGCCAGCAGCTATCAGCAAAATGCTGAGCACTGCTAGCTGAATATCAACCCCTTCACCTCTTAAAAAAATGGGTGGTTAGTACTACCTGTCATTTAAAAGTATATTTACATTTTTAAGGTTGTATGCCTTAATGTTTTATTGTATCTGAGGGATACTTGGATATTTAAGTATGCAGTCATAATAAATGAAGTGAGATAAGACTGTGGTATATTTTAATTCTGTGTAAATTTTTGCTTTTTATTGGTTGTATATAATTTCTTTTATTTAACATATATTCTTTTTGTTGTTCAATAAAATGTTAGGCCTTTAGTGGAAGCTCTGACTTCCCTTTATACTGCAAAGAAAGAATAGATACTATAATAAATTAAGTTGTGAAACAGAATACCAAGGTTTTTATTTCACAGCACAGGTTCTCAACCAGTTCTCAGGACACACCCAGCTAGTCAGGTCATTCATTGGTTGTCAGTCAATTAGACTACTGCTTACTTTATTTAAAGGACTCAAAGTAAAGGATCTCCGAATCTTACAGTTAGTGCAAAATACAGCTATCAAACTGATCACAGGAAGTAGAAAATTTGATCATGTAACCTCATTCCTTATCACCTGCTCCAGACCATTCCCTCATGAGTGGGTATATGCCCACCTACCAGCAGATGGGGAGACTGAGAGTTACTAGTGATATCACCCAGTGGCGTACCGAGGGCGGGGCGGTGGGGGCGGTTCGCCCCAGGTGCAAGTCATAAAGGGGTGCTGCGGCAGCGTGCAGCTGCCATAGGTATCTTCCCCCCTCCTCCGATTCATGTGATGTTTATGCTGCTGAGATGTACAGTGGTGCTGCTGCTGCAATAAGGGTTCCATCCAGGCGCTCCCCCTTTCCAACTACTGCGATGTATTGTATTGCTCTCCTTCCTCTCTCCCCCTCACCCCGCTCTGCAGGCATTTAAACTTTCAGAACTCCGGCAGCGTGCGTCAGTGACATGAGCGCTGCCTTTGGCCAGCCCCGGAAGCCTCCTCTATACAACATAGTAACATACATAGTAAATGACGGCAGAAAAAGACCTGCATGGTCCATCCAGTCTGCCCAACAAGACAAACTCATATGTGCTACTTTTTGTGTATACCCTACTTTGATTTGTACCTATCCTCTTCAGGGCACAGACCGTATAAGTCTGTCCAGCACTATCCCCGCCTCCCAACCACCAGCCCCGCCTCCCACCACTGGCTCTGGCACAGACCGTATAAGTCTGCCCAGCACTATCCTCGCCTCCCACCACCGGCTGGCTCTGCCACCCAATCTCGGCTAAGCTCCTTAGGATCCATTCCTTCTGAATAGGATTCCTTTATGTTTATCCCACGTGTGTTTGAATTCTGTTACCGTTTTCATTTCCACCACCTCCCGCGGGAGGGCATTCCAAGCATCCACTACTCTCTCCGTGAAAAAATACTTCCTGACATTTTTCTTGAGTCTGCCCCCCTTCAATCTCATTTCATGTCCTCTCGTTCTACCGCCTTCGCACCTCCGGAAAAGGTTCGTTTGCGGATTAATACTTTTCAAATATTTGAACGTCTGTATCATATCACCCCTGTTTCTCCTTTCTTCCAGAGTATACATGTTTAGGTCATCAAGTCTCTCCTCATACGTCTTGTAACGCAAATCCCTTACCATTCTCGTAGCTTTTCTTTGCACTGCTTCAATTCTTTTTACATCCTTCGCAAGGTACGGCCTCCAAAACTGAACACAATACTCTAGGTGGGGCCTCACCAACGACTTATACAGGGGCATCAACACCTCCTTTCTTCTGCTGGTCACACCTCTCTCTATACAGCCTAACAACCTTCTAGCTACGGCCACCGCCTTGTCACACTGTTTCGTCGCCTTCAGATCCTCAGATACTATCACCCCAAGATCCCTCTCCCCGTCCGTACCTATCAGATTCTCCCCGCCTAACACATACATCTCCCGAGGGTTTCTATTCCCTAAGTGCATCACTTTGCATTTCTTCGCATTGAATTTTAATTGCCAAACCTTAGACCATTCTTCTAGCTTCCTCAGATCCTTTTTCATGTTTTCCACTCCCTCCCGGGTGTCCACTCTGTTGCAGATCTTAGTATCATCCGCAAATAGGCAAACTTTACCTTCTAACCCTTCGGCAATGTCACTCACAAATATATTGAACAGAAGCGGCCCCAGCACCGATCCCTGAGGCACACCACTACTCACCTTTCCCTCCTCCGAGCGAATTCCATTCACCACCACCCTCTGGCTTCTGTCCATCAACCAGTTCCTAATCCAGTTCACCACTTCGGGTCCTATCTTCAGCCCTTCCAGTTTATTTAAGAGCCTCCTGTGGGGAACCGTGTCAAAAGTTTTGCTGAAATCTAAGTAGATTACGTCCATAGCTCGTCCTTGATTCAATTCTCCTGTCACCCAATCAAAGAACTCAATGAGATTCATTTGGCACAATTTCCCTTTGGTAAAACCATGTTGTCTTGGATCTTGCAACTTATTGGCTTCCAGGTAAGCTGTACAGAGAAAGCTTCCGGGGCAGGCTAAAGGCAGCTCTTACATCGCTGATGCTGCAAGCCAGTGGGGCTGGAAAGCTTGGAGGCCTGCAGAGCGGGGTAGGGGTGGAGAGAGCTGAGGTGGATCATAGAAGAGCATCATGATGTCAGCCAGACCGTAGGGAAAGGGAAAGGGGGGGGGGGTGGAGAGAGGAAGAAGATCACGTGATGCCAGTCCAAAGGGGTGGAGAGAGGAGGGAGAGTAAAGCCAGACCTCAAGGGAAGGGAAAAGGAGGGTGGACAGAGGAGGAAAAGCAATGCTAGACCGAAGGGGAAAAGGGGGTGGAGAGGCAGAGAGTGATGCCAGAGGAAGGAGGAAGAAGGATGGAAAGAGGAGGGAAAGTGATACCAAGCCACAGAGGAAGGAGAAAAGTAAAATATACAGGAGATACTGGAAAGCAGAAGATGGATGAGGAGAGGAGAGATAAAGATGGAGAGAGGGGGAGATGTTGAAATGCATCATGTAGAAAGGACAGAGGGGGCACATGCTGGATGGAAGGAGCAGAGAAAGTGGGCAAACACCAGTGGAAAGAGGGATAGGGCAGACACAGAATGGAAGAGAGTGCAACAGTGGATGGAAGGGGCAGAGAAATCAGGCAAACGCTACATAGAAGGGAGAGAGAAAGGGCAGATGCTGGATGGGGCAGAGAAAGTGGGCAAATGCTGGATGGAAGGGAGGGGGGGAGAGAGAGAGAGAGGGAGCAGATGCTGGATGGAAGGGAGAGAGTGAAGAGAAGATGAGGAAAGCAGAAACCAGAGACGACAAAGGTAGAAAAAAGATTTATTATTATTTTATTTTTTTTTGCTGTAAGATAAAGTAGTATTGTAATTGTGGTGATAAATAGAAAATGACAATAAGGTGATCTTTCTATTAGACTAATTTTAATACATTTTTTACTAACTTTCGGAGACCAAAACCCCATCCTCAGGTCAGGACAGGATACCGTAACATACTGACCTGAGGAAGGAGGTGTTGGCCTCTGAAAGCTAATTGAAAAATGTATTTTTTTTTCTTGTTACATTTGTACCCTGCGCTTTCCTACTCATAGCAGGTTCAATGTGGCTTACATATTATATATAGGTACTTATTTGTACCTGGGGCAATGAAGGGTTAAGTGACTTACCCAGAGTCACAAGGTATTAGTCCAATAAAATGGTATCATCTTATTTTCCATTTTTTTGTTTTATTTCTGTTTGTTAATTTGTAAAGTGGTGATTGGTATTTGTCAGTTTTTTCAAATTTACATCTGCTGTCTTTATATTGCACAGTACTAGGGGACATGCATCACTGTTTCTGTGGTGTTGCATTGTATGCAGAATCTGACTTATTGGGGGTTCAGTTTAATTTTTGTCTACATATTTCTGTTTTTAGTTTGTGGTTACTTATTCTATACTTGGTGAGGATGTATCTGTGTTCTATGTGAAAAAGACATGGTTTTGTGTTGACAGGATCATTTTTACTAATGTAGTTTTGCAGTGGGTGTATTGATGTTCTAGTGCTCACTGCAATGTTTAAGATGTTGCCCTTTTCCTAGGTATACCCTTGTTGTGTGACTCGTGGATTATTATTCAAAATAATTTTTTCATATAGAGGAGGGGGGGTGTTTAAAAAATGATCGACCCCGGATGTCAAATACGCTAGGTACACCACTGATATCACCTTATTAGGTCCTGTGCAGTCCTGAGCCCATCAGTATTTTTCAGACCCCTTAGCAGATGGTAGGTGAGAGCTGTGCTGATAGGATCTGCTGATGGCTGACTAGCTTAAATTACAAAAAAAAGAGAAGACTGAGTTTGTCTCTCATTGCTTTCTATTGAGGAACATCAAGGAGGAGTCCTTTCGGCCAATCCTGGACTTTAAGGGAATCAATAAGGCTCTCAGGGTCTCCCCTTTTTGCATGGAGACTTTGTGGTTGGTGATTGTGGCCATGAGCTAACAGAAGTCCTCACCTCTCTTGATCTGTTTGAAGCATATCTGCATTTTCCTATTCATCCAGACCATTGCAGGCTCCTTCAGTTTGCCATTCTGGGTTCCCATTATCAGTCTAGAGCCATGCCTTTGACTTGATGATGGCACCACAAATCTTTTCCAAGGTAATGGTTGTTGTAGCAGACTACCTCCAGAGGAAGGGCGTTCTAGTGCATTCCTACCGAGATGACTGGCTGATTTGGGCCAAGTCTTTCAACGAGAGCCACAGGGCCACAGCTAGAGTAGTGGTGCTGTTTCAACATCTCAGTTGGGTAGTGAATTCAGTGAAGAGCATATTCATACCCTCTGAGTCCCTGGATTACTTGGGAGTCCTCTTGGTTTTCCAGATACCCAAAACGAACATGCTTAAGAACTTGGATGCACTACCTCTGTTGTATGCATACCTCTCTCATGCACATTCATTGTTGGTATCCTGAAAACCTGATTGGCTAGGTGTGTCCCGAGGACTGGACTGGGAACTACTGCTTCAAAGGAAGGCTTACCAAATACCTGCTGTGCCCAGGAAGCGGAATCTGATCAAGCCCTAACAGTATATTTTATATTAAATGTGATTCCCTTATTTGTTTCTCTTGTTCTGTAGGTTTTCAACCTTTGCATGGATGTATTTGCTAGCAGGAACATTCAAGAATCCAGGAATGGCCTTCATAGTCTATGTCTGCATCAACTTGTTCATTGGTATTAGTACCATCATTTCCACCATTGTGATTCATCTGCTTTCCACACAAAGAAACGATGAGGTAAAGCATAAAAAAAAAGTCTGTTCCCACAAACAGACTATTTTATGGGGAGGGTCAGAACACAGGAAATGGTAGGACTTGAAAGGTGAACTAGTTAGTGAAACTTATATCCTTAATGGGCCAGAAAAGGGAAAAAACAAAGCTAATCTATATAGAGTGCACAGCTGCATCAAGTTCCCAAAAAGTGGGAATAAAATCAACCAATATGACATGGTGGTATAGGGATGAAGAATGTGTTAGGATTTTACTGAATCAGATTATATTTTATATTCTGATTGTACTATTCTGCTTACTCTGGAAACCACCCTGAGTCGTTTTCTGGAGTACAGCAGTTTAGAAATGTGAAATAAAATTCTTAGATATAGGAGAAGGTTTATGAAGCATTTTTCCTATAGACACTAAGGAGGTAATTTTATATACCTGTAGATAAGACAGGTAGGTGTATGTTCCTGTAATTTATAAAAAATGTGGAAAGGGTTATACTTTTTATAAAAGGCCTCCTGAAGCACAAATCTACTGGCAAAAAGTATACACATACAGTGTGTGCTGAATGATATTATAAATTCAGGGACATTGGTATAATGGCTACCAAGGCCTGCAATCCTCATATCAGTGAGGAGGACACCCTCCTGCAGGTGGGATGACAGGGCCAGCTCTTCCCCAGCATGGAGTGAGGAGAGACCAGGAGATGTGCTCCTGAAATGCTATCACACCCTGGTGGACTAGCATTACAGATGTGTATTTCATTTTCTTTGATGTAAATTTTACTGTGAAACCTACTAACTGAACCATACAGCTTTCTTGATGGTTGCTATGTATGCTGCCAATTAATACCTGTTGTCATGAGACATTAAGAATCTGTGATTAAACTGAAAAATCCATCTTTTTTAAATTTGTTGATAACGGCATCCAGTGGTTTGATATATTATCACACTTGGTTTCATTTTATTATTCTGTCCAAACCAAGAGAATATTTGGATCTCAGTACATTCAAACTGCACTCCTCCATTTCTTTCAGTTCAAAGGCACACATGGAAACAACACAGATACACACACACACACACACACACACAAACACTTAAACTACATGCTTCAACAAGGTCTCTTCCCTAAGGAAAAAGGCAACATACTACTCACCCCAATACCAAAAGACCCCAAGAAAAAAACAAACGAAATCACTAACTACCACCCAGTAGCATCTATCCCACTGGTAGTCAAACTGATGGAAAGCATGGTAACCAAACAACTTACTGATTATATAAACAAATTCACAATATTACATGATTCACAATCAGGATTTCGCCCCCTCTATAGCACTGAAACAGTACTAATTACCCTCCTAGTCAAATTCAAGAAGGAAATAGCAACAGGTAATAGCATACTTCTCCTCCAATTCGACATGTCTAGTGCGTTCGACATGGTAAACTATAAAATACTACTAACCTGCTTATAATTGAAAGAGAAAAACGCCTATATTGAGACCCAAATCAGGAGATGGGCGTCTTTCTCCCATGGGCGCCCAAATCAGTATAATCGAAAGCCGATTTTGGGCGTTTCCAACTGCAATCCGTTGCGGAAACGGGTAAAGTTGACAGGGGCGTGTCGGAGGCATGGTGAAGGCGGAACTGGGGCGTGGTTATCGGCAGAGGAGAGATGGGCGTCTTTAGCTGATAATCGAAAAAAAAAGGCGTTTTTACCGCGATTTTGGGTCAGTTTTTTTGGACCCTTTTTTTCACGATCAAGTCCCAAAAAAGTGCCCCAACTGCCCAGATGACCACCGGAGGGAATTGGGGATGACCTCCCTGGACTCAGTGGTCACTAACCCCCTCCCACCAAAAAACCCCCACTTCAATAACTTTTTTTCCAGCCTCTATGCCAGCCTCAAATGCCGTCGTACCCACCTCTATGACAGCAGAATGTGTTCTATCCAGTGGCGTAGCTACGTGGGGCCTGAGGGGGCCGGGGCCCCCGCAGATTCACCCCAGGACCCCCCTCCCGGCGAACCCGCCGCCGCCTACCTTTACTTTTGTTGGCGGGGGATCCCACTCCCCGCCAGCCGACGTCTTCTCAGTCCTTCCTGCTCTTCAATTTGTTTGCTGACGTCCTGCACGTAATTGTACGTGCAGGACGTCAGACTCAGAGAACAGTTCTGTTCTCAGTTCTGTTCTCTGAGTCTGACGTCCTGCACGTACAACGTGCAGGACGTCAGCAAACAAATTGAAGAGCAGGAAGCGACTGAGAAGAAGACGTCGGCTGGCGGGGAGTGGGATCCCCCGCCAGCAAAAGTAAAGGTAGGCTGCAGCGGCGGCGGGTTCGCGGCGGGAGGGGGGGTGGCAATGTCGGCGGTGGGGGGGGGTGGCGCCGGGGAGAGGGCTAAAATGTGCCCCCTCCCCCCGGGCTCTGGACCCCTCACCCATGGAAGGCTGGCTACGCCCCTGGTTCTATCCTTTGACAGCCTTTCCCTGGTTCTGATGTGGCTCTCGGGTGAGTGTGACACCTTTTCTGTTATGCGCACTGCAGAGTCACATCAGCAATGCATTGTGGTGGGTGTAGGGTATTGGGCTCCGTGATTCCACTAGCTTGTGGCAAATGCTTACGATGTTGGTAGTTGGTAGGCTCTACTCTCATGGTGCTTTTCCCCCTGCTTACTGGGTCAGAGTGTGCCCTGTTTTGTTTCCGGTAGTCCATGAGGTAGTGGCCATTTTTGTAAGCCAGTTTTAGATCCCTTTCACGTGTTAGCCACGTTACAGAACTTAGTTCTTACCTTAAATGTGGCTGAAAGAGGGCATTGTACAGCATTCTGCCAGCTCTGACCTACTGCTCATCTCAGTATCAGGGAGACTCGTTGCCAGTGGGGCACAACCTCTGATCTGCAGTTAACTGTGAGTAAGCATGCTTATTCCAATAAAGGACGTTTTCGGAGAGATTAGTCTTCAGGTGTCAACTGGTGTGCCAATGTTATATAGCAGCAACAAGTCCTTGAAGCCTGCATGTATGCAGGTCCCTGGAGCACTTTTAGTGGGTACCGAAGTGCACTTCAGCCAGGTGGACCCAGGCCCATCCCCCCCCCCCCACCTGTAACACTTGTGCTGGTAAATGGGAGGTCTCCAAAACCCACTGTACCCACATGTAGGTGTCCCCTTCACCCCTAAGAGCTATGGTTGTACGTTTGTGGGTAGTGGGTTTTGGGGGAGGGGGGTTGGGTGCTCAGCACCCATGGTAAGGGAGCTATGCATGTGGGAGCATTGTCTGAAGTCCACCGCACTGACCTCTAGGGTGCCCAGTTGGTGTCCTGGCATGTCAGGGGGGGTGAGTGTACTACGAATCGTGGTCCCTCCCATGACCAAATGGCTCGGATTAGGACGTTTTTGAGCTGGGCGTTTTTAGTTTCCATTATCACTAAAAAAAACGAACGCCCAGCTGAAAAACGTCCATTTTTCGAAAATACAGTCTGTTCCGCCTCTTCATGTACCCGTTTTCGGACATAGACGCCCATGGAGATAGGCGTTCGCGTTCGATTATGCCCCTCCACGACTCCTAGATTACTTCGGAATTGGCGGAAACATACTCAGTTTGATCAAGGGTTTCCTAACTACTAGAACATATCAAGGGAAATCAAGCTCAAATGTATTATCACCGTGGAAATCAGACTGCAGAGTACTTCAAGGATCACCACTATCACCAATCATTTTCAACCTAATGATGACCCCACTAGCCAAGTCCTTATCCAAACAAGGCCTTAACCCTTTCATCTACGCAGACGATGTCACAATATACATTCCTTACAAACATGACCTGATAGAAATCACCAAAGAAATCAAGCTCAGCTTGAACATCATGAACTCATGGGCAAATGCATTTCAACTAAAACTCAACACAGAAAAAACACACTGTCTCATCCTCTGATCCCAATACAATACGAACAAACCCACAAACATAAACACCCCAGATTACACCCTCCCTATCTCAGACAGCCTGAAAATTCTCGGCGTTACAATCGACCGTAACCTCACACTAGAGAACCAAGTGAAAACTACAACAAAGAAAATGTTCCACTCAATGTGGAAACTCAAACGTGTGAAACAATTCTTCCCGAGGGAAACATTCTGTAACTTGATACAATCAATGTTACTAAGCCATGTAGACTACTGCAATGGAATTTATGTGGGATGCAAAGAACAAATCATAAAGAAACTTCAGACCACTCAAAACACGGCATCCAGACTTATATTTGGAAAAATGCGATTCGAAAGCGCCAAACCCCTTCAAGAAAAACTGCACTGGCTCCCAATCAAAGAATGAATTGCTCTCAAAATCTGCACCCTGGTTCATAGACCTACCAACCAGAAATGCAACGCAACAGGATCAACACGAACATACCTAAATCTCCACTATCCAAGCTGCAAAGGACTCAAATACAAATCAACTTATGCATCCAGTTTTTCCTATATAAGCACACAACTAAACTTCTGGAAATCACTAAAAACTAACCTGTTCAAAAAGGCATACCCTACCGACCCAACTTAAATGCCTGTACCCTGCAACACAACAAAACCAAAGCTTGAAATGGATATATAATAACTCTTCCTCTCTACGATTCCCTAATGTGTCTGTTACACATGAACCTTATTCTACCACAACATCACTTTGTATTTGTTCATACCAGAATTTTCAAACGCCTCTACGGTACTATGTAAGCCACATTGAGCCTGCAAATAGGTGGGAAAATGTGGGATACAAATGTAATAAATAAATAAAATAAATAAATAAAAATATAGTGCCATGTTCTGCACGCTTTCCTAATTTGTTCTATTATTTGATAACAAGAAATTGTTACCCAATCAGCTTCTTCCATTTTTTAGCTTTCTATTGCCTTTTATTCTTGGCAAGATAAGTCTTACAATTGGATATACATACAGTGTATCTCTCAATTGTAATACTGAAAACTTCTTCAGGGAGCATCCCAGAGCAGTGACACAATTGTTGGAATAATAATGAGGGGCTTGGCATGGTCTCTGAAGCTCCTATTTTTTCAATGTTGCTGTAATAAACTGTGATTCACCATTCAGGCCAGCATGCAGAATTTTGTGTTCTGTGTTGCTGAATTGTAAAAATGGGTGGCAGGTTTTGGAAGGCAGCCTAAGCACCACATTTTCTTGATGCGACTGGCAGCAGTGGAAGCTAAGATTCCATAAATAACTCTTGTTTTTCTTTGAATCAGCTTTGTACAGACTTAGACACATCTGGACTACTGCCACCATCAACTAGATCAATATTTCATTTAGAAACAACTTTTAAGTTCAAGATAACATAACACTAATGTTCTACTTTATGAAATTACTACTTGTACACAAAGTCCTATAATTCTATAATGACAATTAGGTACATAAATATTGCCGTACTGGGACAGACTGAAGGTCTGTCAAGCCCAATATCCTGTTTCCTACAGTGGCAAATCCAGGTCACAGGTATCTGGCAGGATCCCAAAAGAGCAATAGGTCAAAATTTGAGATGTAAATAAATTACAGTTGGTAGAATAATAATGAAATACATTTGAAGGTTCTTATTTATCATGTTCAAATGACATAGATATTCATATATATTTGTAATATTTTTAATTTTGAACAAGGCAAAGTTTTGGCAGACTTCAAATTTAGAATTAGCCTGTGTAAAAAAAAATGAATAATATTTTATAGATATGAGGCAGATCACAGGCTGGAAAATAAGAGATCTAGGTAGCAAACAGCTCCTACTAGCTGAGACCTGTTCCAACCAGATTAAGAAAAAGCACTCTGTTTTCAAGGAAAGTTGAGATTAGAACATCAAAAAATAACATGAATAACCTATATTAAAAAAAACCTCTTATCAACCAAAGTTAAATTTTTAAAATTGATCTGGTAGTTAACTGGGAGTCAATGTGCATTTTTAAGAAGCAGTGTGACAGAGTAATGGAAATCATCATTTACAATTATAGTGGTTAAACTGAATAGACATAAGGAGTAGACCATTATAACATGAATTACAGAACTCCAGTCTACTAATCATGAGAGCAAAAATTTATTTATTTATTTATTGCACTTTTATCCCCATATTTTCCCACCTGTTTGCAAGCTCAATGTGGCTTACAAAGACCTGTTATGGCATCACCATATCAGGGTACAGAGATACAATTGTTGTTACAAAGATATCAAGAATAACAAGGCTAACAAGTCGATTTAATCAAGCAATTGATGAAGACAGTCAAGATGAGGGAGGAGGTATTGATGTGTTGTAATTAGTTATGGATTCTCGTGGTATGCTTTGGTGAAGAGATAGGTTTTCAATGATTTGCGAAAGTTGGTTATTTCGTTGATTGTTTTCAAGTGATTTGGAAGTGCATTCCACAGCTGTGTGCCAATGTAGGAAAAGCTGGACGCATGTGTTAGTTTGTATTTTAATCCTTTGCAGCTGGGGAAATGTAGATTAAGGAATGTGCGGGCAGATCTTTTGGCATTTCTGGGTGGGAGGTCCATGAGGTCAAGCATGTAAGACGGGGCGTCTCCATAAATGATTTTGTGAACAATCATGCATCAGGAGGGCTGATTTGACTAGGAATGCATGAATGTCATGAATAGATCACAGGATTATATAGCACCATGGAGGAGAGGCATGAGAGACCAACCATGAAAAAAATGAAATTCAATGCAATATAAATAAACTAGAATAGGGTCTGTCTTGATGACCTCACATCCAACTGGGTTCTCAAGATATCCACAAGAAATATGCATACAATGGAGGCACTGCATGCAGCCAGTTCTATCTAATGCATATTCATTGTGGATAGCCTGAAAATCCAACTGCCTGGAATGAGAGTCAGCTTGTTTGCAGTATTAGTAAGACTAGCATTGGTTATTGCAACCTTAAGATCAGAGGATATTTATAGTGCTCAGCCTTGAACAGGGTTGGGGAGAAAATAAAATATATCTGGGTTCCATATAGTCAAATAAAACAACTTTTATGGTGTTAATGAAGTAGAAAGCTTCTAACAAAAGTTGGTTGTCCCATCAAAATAAGAGTTTAAGGGGGGAAAGTCAGGTTATTTTAGCACGGGATCCCATTTTATGTAATGAGACCCTGTGGTAACATCATCCAACTTAACAGTAGTCCACATTGATAACTTCCCCCCTTAAAATCTTAGCACAATCTGCAATCAAATAAACCGCAAAGGAATATCTGAACACAGTTTTGCATTCATTTGAAAACAGATGGACTAGAAAAACATTCTCCCACGTGGTGGCACATGCTGCTTTGAACATATGTGGCATGAAACATATCACAAATATAGTTCATCTACATAAACCAAACAATACCAATCCTGAATTGACATTTGAAAAAAAGCAAACAAAAACAACAAACCTTTCCTTCATCATACCATATATAGGGGCCCTTTTACAGAGCAGCGGTAAGCCCAACGTGGGCTTACTGTTCACTCTTCTGGGACTACTGCTGGCTTAACACGGCTGCCAGCGGTAGTCCTGCCTTGAGCGTTCGCCATTTCCAGGGGAAAAAGAAAACCTCTGGAAATGGCTTGTGTGGCGATAACCCGGTGGTAATCGGGCATCGTCGCTCGCTGCCCGGTTACCGCCAGGTTAGCATGGGAGCCCTTATCCCCACCTCAGTGGGTGGCGGTAAGGGCTCCCTGCTGCATGGCCATACGGTAAGAGTTTTCTCACTGCTTGGCCATGTGTGCAGGGGGCTTTTTTACCTGCTGCGGTAAAAAGGGCCCTGGCGTGTGGGAAAAACGGCCCCCGTTGCTAGTGCAGGGTTCTTTTTCCTACAGCTTGGTAAAAAAAAAACCATATTTTTTTCCATTGAAATACTTATAAATCTGTAGCATCTTTCTAAAGAACAGTCTTAAGAGAAATCCTCCTTGCAAGCTACAGTTTTATAAAATACAGGCCTTGAGACATTTAAAGCTTTTTTGATCAAAGGAAGATTTTTGTACAGTTTCCTAGGCCTTTATATTCCTGCATTTTGTTTATGTGAATAATGAATATTGTTTTTACTGAGCTTCCAATGGATATGCTTAGGGCATTGAAGCATATGCAAAATTCTTCTGCTAGGATTGGATAGGAAAAATCACTTTTTGACCATATAGAGAGCAAATCTACAATGGGGGGGGGGGGGGGGGTCTCCATTTAGGTGCCCTGGTAATGTGCATAGTATAAGGACCCTTATAGAATACTAGTGTAAGCCCAGAATTGGTGCATCTATATTGAGACACCTGTATTGTCACATCTCAAAAAGCTGACATAAATTGGGGTCCCTAAATGTATCAGGGATGTGAGCAACTTACAGTATTCTGTAAGTTGCCCACTGAAATGCTAGCCGTGACCATAGCCAACCAGTGTGAATACTCCCTTACAAGTTTGCACGACCATTTCAGGAGGGAGCTCCTACTGCCACCCACTAAGGTGGCGGTAAGGGCTCTCATGCTAACCCGGCGGTAACTGGGCCCATTACCACCGAGTACACACCAGCACAACAAAAATAAACATATTTTTGTAGCGCCGGATATGACAGCGCACTGGGGGTGGGAACTACCACCAGGCTGCTGTGGTAGCCCGGCGGTACTTTCTTTTTAGCAAGCAGTAAGCTTGCATTGGGCCAAATCGGCATAATCGAAAGCCAATTTTGGGCGCCCTCAACTGCTTTCCATCGCGGGGACGACCAAGGTTCATGAGGGCATGTCGGCACCGTACCGAATGCGGGACTGGGGCGTGATTAAGAGATGGGCGTCCTCGGCCAATAATGGAAAAAAGAAGGGCGTCCTTGACGAGCATTTGGCCGACTTTACTCGGTCCATTTTTTTTCACGACCAAGCCTCAAAAAGGTGCGCGTACTGACCAGATGACCACCGGAGGGAATGGAGGATGACCTCCCCTGACTCCCCCAGTGGTGACTAACCCCCTCCCACCCTGAAAAAAACAACTTTAAAACTTTTTTGCCAGCCTGAAATGTCATACTCAGGTCCATTGCAGCAGTATGCAGGTCCCTGGGAAGGGAGGTATGTGTGTATCAGCGGAAGCATGGTGAAGGCATGGACATCCTTCTTTCAAACATTTTGGACTTCCTGAACTGCCCCCCCCCCCCCCCCCCCCCACAGAGACAGCCAAATTTCAAGGGCATAGCGTGGAGCAGAGGAGTGGCATAGTGGTTACAGCACTGGTCTTGCAATCCACAGATGGCCAGTTCAAATCCCACCTCTGCTACTGGTGATCCAAAATCCAAATAAATAAATAAAGGGGGTGCCAGAAGCATGCATACCCGTCACCCATACTTTAAAAGAAAAAGACATCCCTGACAAACACTTGGATGTTTTCACCTGGACTTGTACTTTTCTAAGGTTACAGATGGCAATTTATTTAAGGTTATAGACAGCTATTATACACGCAGCTTGTCTGCATGTATGACACCGTCTTTGGCATGCGCAGAGCAGCCACGCATAATGCTTGGCTGCTCTGCACTGGCTTCCCCTCCTTAGGAAGGAAATTGTGTGCAAATGAGCTAACAGTGAGCAGCTCATTTGTATGCGATTTCCTTCATGCATGCCCGTTCCTTTCTGAATCGCTAAGGGATTGGTAATGGAAGGGCTTTTTCCATTCACTTAGTGCATCAGTTAGTCCACTGCAGTGCCCCCTAGGGTGCCCAGTTGGTGTCCTGGCATGCCAGGAGGACCAGTGCACTATGAATGCTGGCTCCTCCCACGAGCAAATGAGTTGGATTTGGTCATTTTTGAGATGGGCGTCCTTGGTTTCCATTATGGCCGAAAACCAGGGACGACCATCTCTAAGGTCGACCATCTCTAAGGTTGACCTAAATGTTGAGATTTGGGTGTCCCCGACCATATTATCGAAATGAAAGATGGACGCCCATCTTGTTTCGATAATACAGGTTTTCCCGCCCCTTCACGGGGACGTCCTGCAAGGACACCCTCAGGAAAACTTGGGCGCTCCATTCGATTATGCCCCTCATGGTGAGCACATGCTAATTTTTAGCATGCACTAAAAATGCTAGTGCACCTTAGTACAGGGCCCTATGTAATTTACAGGTGACGAAGGAAATAATTATGAAAATTGAGCTTTGATCTTTAATCAGGGAAATGTTATGTTATTTGGTATTGTATTATTTGTTGGTATTGTCTAAAAATTTGTGTTTGTGAAAAGTGCAGGCTAGAAATAAATAATTAATGATGCTTAAAAGAAGTACCATACTCTTCAATATTTCCTCTGAACAGAAGCTGGCAATTCTCATCACAACATTGAAGAATGTTTTCAGGATTTTTCCCCAGTTTTGCTTTGGATATGGTTTGATCGAGCTCTCCCAGCAACAGGGGCTAGTGGATCTCTATAAATTATATGGAATAGACTATAGAATCAGGAGCTTAGATGTGGACATCGTGGGTTGGATGCTTGTTGCTATGGCTATTCAAGGAACCGTCTGTTTTGCACTGCGTTTGCTTATCAACGAAGCCCTGTTTCAAGTTATTAGGTATGTATCATAGTTTTAGAAAATGGTTGAGAAAAATTAAACATTGGGTCCATTTACTAAGCTGCACTGCGCTGTCACACACTTACTACAACTTAAAATAGCATACCACAGGACACACTCAGGCATCCTGTGGTAAATGCCAAATCAGCACACACTGTGCACTAAAAAGTATTTTTATTTTTACATAGGGGAATGTGTCTGGGGCAGAGAGTGGGTGTTTCTGAGTTAATCAGTTGGCACAGCTACCTTACTGCATGCTAACCGATTAGCACAGGATTCCCGTATGAGCCCTTACCGCCTACAAAATAAGGGCCCTGTTTACTAAGGTGTGCTATTGTTTTTAGCCCGTGCTAAACCCTAGAGACACCCATATATTCCTATGGGTGTCTCTAGCGTTTAGTGCACGCTAATCAGCACACACTAAAAACACTAGCAGCTTAGTAAACAAGGCCCTAGGTGTTGGTAAGTCCTAGCATGGTAATATTTTCTAATGGTGACAGTGCATGGCCATTAATGCAAAAATTGGAAAATCAGCCATTTTACTTCTGCAGAAAAAATGGCCTTAGTACATGGGAAAACCCCACATAAGGGCGCACTAGAGCCGCTTTTTCAAGCAGTTTAGTAAAAGGACACCATTGTGACTTCTCAGAGAATATAATACACCCATGTATTAGAATTCTTTGGCACACAGGGAATATATTATGATGCAGCAACCAATAGCAAAATGGCTTTAATAATGCGAGACATCGCCAAATGTGTTTACTTCTCTGGTATTCCAATTGAAGTACACAGAGAGTAAAGTTAATTTTCAAAATGAAAATGCAGCAGGGGAGGGTTAAGCTCTCGAACATGCTATGTAACATTTTAGGATATGAATTGAATGGTTTTTAAGCACTTCCAGGTCTCCAACTTTCTAAAACAAAATTAAATATATCTTTCATTTGTTCTCCAGACGCTTTGTAAAAACAAAGTGCCAAAGACAGTCTCACCATGTGGTGAATACAGTTAATGAGGATGAGGATGTCCAAGCAGAGAAGATACGAGTGGAGTCCGGCAGGGCAGAAATGGACCAGCTACAGCTTTGTGGGCTGACCAAGATCTACCATCAGGTTCACAAAAAGATTGTTGCAGTCAACGATATGAGCCTAGGAGTCCCAGCTGGAGAGGTAAGGGTGCTATGGAACTTTGCAGTTGCAAACTTGAAAGAACTGACCCTTCCAAAATAAGATGATATGGGGCTCATTTTCGAAAGAGAAAAATACCCAAAAAGTGTCATAAAGCCCCATTTCGACGGATTTATCAAAACATCCAAATTGGTATTTTGGAAAAGTGTTTTGCAAATGTCTCTCTATGCATTTTGCCTGTAGTACATCCAAATCAGAAGAGGACATGTTGGGAGCTTTTCGATGGTGGGATTAGGGTGGGCTTAGGGCATGCCTAACATTTGGACATTTTACAGTCATAATGGAACAAAATGAAAATGTCTAGGTTGAAAACTTCAATGTTTTGGTCTAGACCTGTTTTCAGAACAAATAAAGCACAAAAAGGTACTGGAATGGCCAGATGACCACTGGAGAGAATCAGGGATGACCCCCTCCCACCCCCCCCCAAATGTGAATAAAAATAGTACTCACCAGCCTTTATGACAGCCTCAGGTGTTATACCCAGTCCATTAGAGCAGCATGCAGGTCTCCAGAGTAGTGTAGTGGTGGGTGCAGTGCACTACAGACAGGTGGACCTAGGCTCATCCCTCCTCCTACCTGTTACACTTGTGGTGGAAAGTGTGAGCTCTCCAAATCTCAACAGAAACCCACAGTACCCACATATAGGTGCTCCCTTCATCCATAAGGGCTATTGTAGTGGTGTACAGTTGGGGGTAGTGGATTTTGGAGGGCTCAGCAGACAAGATAAGAGAGCAATGGTGAAATGTGTACCTGAGAGCATTTATATGAAGTCCACAGCAGTGCCCCCTAGGATGCCCCATTGCTCTCCTGGGATGTCTGGGGGACCAGTCTACTAAAAATGCTGTCCCCTCCTACATCCCAATGGCTTGATTTTCTACTTTTTTGCACTTGTACTTTTTTAATCCCAAAAATGGCCTGAAAAGATAAATGCGCAGAGCACAAAATCTTGTTACAAACAGTATTTTTGAAGAAAGAAAAAAGATAGGCATTTTGCGGTTTTGAAAATAGTCTTGTTTTCTATTCGGATTTTGGATGCTTAACGCAAAACGTCCAAAGTCTGACTTAGACATCATAACGAAAATGCCCCTCTATGAGTTTGCAGAAGGCTTTGCAGGTAAAGTTCAGAGCATAGTTAGTCAAGTTGATTTTTCTAAATTGCTCGTAGAATTAGAATCCCCTCTAGGGGAGGAAAACAATGGATTGAATTCCCAGAAGTAATCACTGAAATAGTGACAAAAATATTTACGCAAGTAAGTAATAGCTATTGTAAATTGGATATTTGTCAACTGGAAATTTAAAAATCTTTGAAAGTTATAGTTGCCCCAGTTTTTATGAAGATGTTTGAATTCCATTGCCATTTTCATCTCCACCACCTCCTGTGGGAGGGCATTCCATGTGTCCACCACCCTTTCCATGAAAAAAACACTTCCTGACAATACTCCTGAGTCTGCCCCCCTTCATCCTCAATTCATGTCCTCTAGTTCTACTACCTTCCCCTTTTCTGGAGATGAGTAGAATTAGAGGACACAAATTGAGGCTGAAGGGGGGCAGACTCAGGAGCAGGGCCGTGCCAACATGGTAAGCGAGGTAAGCAGGAGAGCGGCGTCCTCTGGGGGGTGCCCCACTGCGCCATGCTTACCTCGCCCTCTCCCATGTCCCAGCTGCCCGCCCTCTTCTCCCCCCCCCCAACAAGATCCCTTTTAAATTTACCTCCGTCCAGCAGCGAAGGCGCAGCATCAGTGAAGGAGGCGGCGCTCCCGATGTCTCTACTAGTCTTCCCTTTGCGCAGTGTTCCGCGTTCTTCTGATGTCATTTCCTTGGGCATGTCCTTGACCCATAATGGAAAAAAGAAGGACGTCCCTGACAAACATTTGGACGTTTTCACCCGGACCTGTTTTTATTACGACTAAGCCACAAAAAGGTGACCGAACTGACCAGATGACCACTGGAGAGAATCGGGGATGACCTCCCGTTACTCCCCCAGTGGTCACTAACCCCCTCCCACCCTCAAAAAGCATCTTTCAAAATATGTCATGCCAGCTTCTATGCCAGCCTCAGATGTCATACTCAGGTCCGAGACAGCAGTATGCAGGTCCCTGGAGCAGTTTTAGTGGGTGAGTGCACTTCAGACAGGCGGACCTAGCACCATCCCCCCTCCCACCTGCTATGTTTGTGGAGGAAACAGCGAGCCCTCCAAAACCCACCACAAATCCACTGTACCTACATCTAGGTGCCCCCCTTCACCCGTAAGGGTTATGGTAGTGGTTTACAGTTGTGGGTAGTGGGTTTTGGAGGGCTCCCTAGGGTGCCCGGTTGGTGTCCTAGCATGTCAGGAGGACCAGTGCAGTAGAAATGCTGGCTCCTCCCATGACCAAATGGCTTGCATTTGGTCGTTTCTGACATGGACATCTTTGGTTTCGAAAATCGATGAAAATCAGAAACATCCATGTCTAGGGATGTCCATCTCTAAGGACAACCAAATTTAAGGATTTTGACATCCCTGGTGGTATTTTCGAAACAAAAGATGGACATCCATCTTGTTTTGAAAATACAGGTTTCCCCGCCCCTGGATCAGGACATTTTGCAAGGACGTCCAAATCGAAACGTTGACGTCCCTTTCGAAAATGCCCCTCCATGTTGCTATTCTCATTACTATTATGTTACTGTTCTTCTGTTTACTAGTATTGTCTTTTTGCATTTGTATTTATTGATTAAAAAAAAATAAATTGTAGAAATCAAAGACATGAGAGTCTCGCCCATGCTCTGCCCAGATTCCACCTATATGTATGCCTGTAAAATATGTGCTATGTAAGATGTTCACTTAGGCAAATTTTTGGCATTTACAACATGTATGTGCTATTCTAAACATATATGTGCATAATTGGAGAATAAACTGCCAGATTCTATAAAGCGCACCTAGAGATCTGCACTGAAATCCAGGCTTATTCTATAACAACGCACGTAACTTAATTGGCTTAACAAGCTAATCAGCATTGATAACAGCACAGAAGAAGCAATAGTGAGCACTAATTGGTAATAATTAGAATTTACATGAACAACTCACTAAGCATATTCTGTAATGAACTGCACCTAAATTCAAATATGTGCAGTTCAAAAGGGGCGTGGCTATGGGCAGGGAAATGGGCATTTCATGGGCATTCCAAAGTTTACGCACGTAGTTATAGAATATGGCCCAGTGCACCACATTTTTGTTGGTATAACTGCAGGGGCATAGTTTTAGGTGCTGGGATATCACCTAAGCGTGTTCTATATAATGCTCCTAAATCTAGATGTCACTTATAGAATATACTTAGGCGGTAATGTTTACCGCATGGATTTTTTAGACACCTTATATAGAATCTGGTGCAAAATGTTAGCACCCACTTTATTGAATTACCCCATTTGCATATGGTACAAAATTTAATAATACATATAATAAGTAGTTATCCTCACTCTTTATCAATGAAAAGTCATAGTTGTAATTTGTTAAAATCTTTAAGGTGCATCCTTACAACTTAGTGAATCCATGGGCAATGCACCATACAACAAAAGATAATTCAAAACATGGATAGTTAACCGGCCTCTTATTAACCAAAATTCAGAGGAGAGAAATCTTTGCAGTACAGAATCGAATATCCTCCAACCTGCTCCTGTATACAGCATTTTTTTAAACATGAAAAAAACATGATATTCAATCATTTACATAGCTTGAAACATTTTCAGATCCAAGACTGCCATGTGTGATGTCACTGGTGATGCTATAATCAGCATGAAATTATCATATGCAATGCATGTGAGATGCATTTTGCAAAATTGCTTACAGAAATGACCACTCGGGAGGGTTCAGGGGAATAGCTGGGCCTGAGTTTTTATTGAATAAAAATGGTTTGAAAAACAATGTTCAAGTGGAATGTTTCACTGACACAAGGTAGTTTTAGAACATTCAATGGACATAACACTCTATACAAAAATTGTAGAACTCTTGCTGTAATGAATTTTGCCATCTTAGGGATCCTTTTACTACAGTGCAGCAAAAAAAGTGGCCTCAGCTCAGCCATAAGTACAAAGAGTACCTTTAAAAATGAGACAAGTCCTTTTATTCCACAATGTAGATCAATCTTGTACATCAATGACACAATCGAACATCAATGACCTGACACGGGCCGTGTTTTGGCTTACAATGCCTGTGTCAGGGGTCATGTACCTTCAAAAGTCCAATATGGACATGCCCAGCATCTCAACTAAAGGAAAAAAATAAATCTTTGTCATGTTTTCAGTTGAGACCTAACACAGCTTAGTAAAAGGGCCATTTAGTTGGTGAACTTAAAACATTAGGCAGATTTCTCAAGGTCATACATTGAGTTATAGAGGTGAACTTCAAACCTCACAGTTGATCACTTGTCTGCAATGTTGGCTTACTTTGCTTAGATTGGTTTTTAGAACATTGTGTTTTACCTTATAATGGAAAGGCATTCTGTATCTAATGAACACATTATATTTAATTGAATTTAGTAATATCAATCAAATAAGGGTCATCTCTTATTTTCTTTTTAAAACAGTGTTTTGGCCTGCTGGGTGTGAATGGAGCTGGAAAGACAACCACTTTTAAGATGCTTACTGGAGACATTGTACCTTCCAGCGGAAGCATACGAATTAAGGACCAAACTGGGTACACAAACACCTTTTTTCCCCTTCTTTTCCCATTTATAGTGCAAGTTGGCTGTGTATACAGTGTAGAGGAAATTTTGAATCGCCCACAGTCTTGCAAGTGTACATATGCAATTTGAACCCATGTTATCTTGTACCTAATTTTTAAAGGAAAACTACCCAAGTGGAAAATACAGGTGGGCCTGAATTTAGGCATAGTCAGCTCACCCAATGCAACAGTAGTGCAAGGTAGCAAGGAGCGTGATAAATTCATTAACTGAAAAATCTAAACAAAAACAAACAAAAAAAACACAAGCTCCTACTGAATCAATGGCAGAATCTGGATTCTATTCCAGGTCAAGTCTTCTATTCCCAAGGTCAGCTGGACTTGGAGATGATACAGAGGCAGCCTTCAAGGGGGTGAGGTTCAGTCATCGCTCACCAGCTGGCTTCACTTAAGGTGCATGCAATCCAGGCTATGTGGAGAGCTGCAGCCCAGGACTAGCCCTTGGTTAGTTGCAAATGAAAGCTTATTACCATGGGCCACTAGAGGCACGTTCTGATTAAGCTGAAAGACTGAAGGAGCAGGAGAAAACAACTGGTCCAAAAAGGAAACATTTTGAAGATTTCAGAGTTTCAGTATAATTGAATTCTACAGCTGTCTACATCTATTCACTTTATTATCCAGCCATCTGAATGGCCCGTGAAGTGCTCTGAAATTCAGTTGCAGGAAACCTTGAGAACCATATGTGCATGTGTGATCATCATTTGTGTTTTTTTTATTTCATTAGCATGATAGATGTCTCTACTTCCCTCTTTTTCAAATGTTGATGTTTGAATCTGTGGTTAAATCTACAGTGTTGTATTAATTTATAGTGCTGTACAAATTAATTAGTTATATTCTCTGGGGTTTGGGGCTGTTCTTTATTATTCCAGAAACCTACTAGATGTTCTTGATTGTGCCACAGATTGGTCAGCCTTTGGCTACTGCCCCCAGGAAGATGCTTTGGATGAACTGCTAACAGGGAAAGAGCACCTATATTTCTATGCTAGGTTGCATGGTATTCCAGAAGCACAGATTAAAAACGTGAGTAATACCATAAACTAAGTTGTTCGAAGTATTAATTTGGATTTAGCTTACAACTTTTTCAATAATAGTTCAAAGTGAGTTACTTCAGGTAGTTTCCTGTCTCTAGAGTACTCACAATCTACTTTTGTACCCAAGGCAATTAGAGGCCAGCTGAAACCAAATCTGCTGCTCAGTTTTGCTGGAACTGGAACCAAAATGGAAAACAGTGCCTCGTGGGTCTTACCTGGCCAGCCACTACTTCAACCTCTCACCCCAAGAGGGCCAGCCACGCCACCCAACCCCTCCAACCCCAACCCTTCCATCATCCCACCACCTGAAGGTCCTCTAAGGGCTTAGCTTTGCTTTAAATATTCTAGTGGTCTAGTTGCTCTTGTCCCCTGCAAGTTTCTCAACCAAAATGACTGCCAGGAATTCTTGAGGCAGCCTTGCAAGATTGCCACAGGAGGTCCAAGCAGCCATTTTAGCTCAGGAACCTGTGGGGGCAAGAGCAACTGGGGATTGCTCTTGCCCAGAAGACACCACTAGACCACCAGGCCATTGGAGGGCCTTTGGGTGGTGGGAAGGCAGAGAGAGGCAGGGGGTGGCTGGTTGGCCAGTTGGGCAGGACCTGCCCCATTACAGGATGGGTGGGGGCGGTGGCGGCAGAGGCATAGAGTGATCATGGGGGGGGGGGGGGGGGTTGGAAGCATTTTGCTTTCACCAAAAAATGCACAAGCATTTTGGGCCAAAACCCAAATCTGGATTTCAGGTCAATTTCAGCGCTAAATCTGAAATTCAGTCAGCCTCTAGAGGCAATGGAGGGTTATGTGACTTGTGCAAGACTACAAGGAGCAGCAGTGGGATTCGAACCTGGTTCCCCTGGATGAGAAGCCTACAGCTCTAACCACTAAGCTACGCCTCTTGATACAGTACATCCAAATATCCAAATATACAGTAACTGAGGAAAGTTGGAAGGTTAAGCAGCAGTGAATTTATACCGCCAACTGCCCTTAGGTATGTTGAAAGCTACCTACCTCTCCACCCTTTTCTCTCCTCTGCACAAGACTGGAGAGCACTACAGCTGAAGATATTAAAGTAGTCACTCATATAGCAGAGGATGTTCATTGCAATGGCTACTCATAAGGCATTTTCCTGCTCTGCCTATTGGTAAAGCTGCCACTGCAGTTAAGCAGAAGGCAAATGCAGACCTTAGCTAATAGCAAAGGACATTTGTAAGGACATTTGGTAGGAACTCTGAGTAAACCAGCATGCACATTTCAGTGGAAGTGAACATTTAGTGAAACTGGTTTACCATTTCCAGTTTACTGCCTTATATCATACTGTGGAGCACTTTTTATGATAAGGATATATACAAAGCAAGCATTGCAAAGAGATCGAGAGTCCGATTTACTAAAGTCTTTTTTTCTTATTCTGTTACTACTGGGAGAAAAAAAGCTCAGTAAACCAAGCACTGAGTGAGTACTATTCTACCAATTTAGTTCCACCAAGGTAAGCATTTCAATAGCTCTCAAACAGGCTTTGTATCTTATTCGTCTCAAATATTCCTAGTGTGACACTTCCCAGCATGATTTCCAAAAAGTAGCTGAGCATATACAGAAACTTTTCTCTTTCATCACCTTCCTCTGAAGTTTCAACCACCTAATGCCTTTTTCATTACACGTAACTTGGAATCCATTGCTTTTACTTGCCCACAGCAAATACCTTGGCTGGCGAGGGGCCCCAACCCCTGCCAGCTGAAGCCTTGCCCAGCGCTGGTCTCCAGCGCCGCTGCATTACCTGCCCTGTCTTCCCCTCACATCCTGCACAGTCCTTTTAGTAAAATTGAGAATGCTCAGTTTCACTAAAAGGAGCGTGTCGGATGTGAAGGGAAGACAGAGCAGGGCAGGGCAGGCAACACGGCGGCGCCAGAGACTGGCGCTGGACAGAGCTTCAGCTGGCGGGGGTTGGGGACCCCTGCCAGCAAAACCAGGGGCCCATAGGAACTTTTTGGGGGGGCCAGGCCCCCATGGTCCCACATAGCTACACCACTGACGCCTACCTATGCCATCTGTTCCTTCTTCAGGTATTCCCCCATTTTACCAAAATCAGCATGTCTGAAATCCAGTACTTTGAGTTTTTCTTTTTATTATTAAGAATTTCAAAATTGTACAAGTAAACATTACTTGTTCAGAAACAGAAAAGGTTCACAGAAAAAGAAAGGAAAAGGAAAAACGCTCCACTCACGAAGGGGGAAAAATACGTAAATTACAAACGTTTTACATTGAACTCAATCCCCCAGTACTTCTTTTCTGATCATCACAATACTCCAGTGTAGCAAAGGAATTATATAGGGGCAAAGGTTAGGAAGGTGAATGCCTGTGACACAGGTCATAATCTACCCAAGCCTATTGTGACCCATCTAGTCCTCTGATGCTTTTTTCTCTGTGACAGTGATAGGAGTAATTTTGGCTGGGAATTGGGTTGTCTTGGAAGCTTCCTTAATGGATGCCAATTCCTTCTTTAGTTTGTTGATTTCATCTTTTATAGATGATATTTGGAGACACATGGGGCAAGCCTAAAGTTCCAAATGATTTGCCTTAGGATCAAGGCATAACAAATATTGCATTGAATGAAAGTCATTAATAAGTGTGAGAAGGTACTCTATGTTAAGAGATATCAATGAGCAGGATTGTCCAATAGAGGGTTTATTGAAGATAATTGTCCTTCTGGTTTTCCTATACAGGGATAGCTAGTCTAGGGGTGGGTGGAAGAGGGGTGGGAAAGGAGGGACTAAAAAGTCAGCAGGAGGACAGAAATATAGAAAATTATAGCAGCAAGCAGCTTTGCAAGTGAGAAGAAAAGAATAGGGTTGTTGTTTTTTTTTTTTTGTAAATTTATAACTTCAAACACAAACATTATATCTTGTTTAAGAAAATCAGAAAAGAAAAAATATCAAGCATTCATATCTGAAAATCAAAAAGAAATAGCACATTCTTTCTTAGACCACAAATTAGATTCATAGGGGGCTAAAGAACCAAAGGAGATAACCAAAAGCAAGAATATAAAATAGGAATATGGTCTGGTGTACTTCGTTTTGTTAATATGAGCTACATGATCTTAAATACACATTTGAGCTATTTGTTCAAAGTTTTAACATCTATGAAAGATCTTAAGTGTTCCGGTTCCAAAAAAAGGTACTTATTATCAAGATATCGTATTTGACATTTACAGGGAAATGCCAGCAAAAAGCTGGCTCCTAAAGCTTTAACTTCTTCCCTCATTGCCAGAAAAGCTTGTCTCCTTTCCTGAGTAACCTGTATAACATCAGAGAAGATTCAAATTTTTTCACCATAAAATGGTTTAGCATAATTTCTAAAGTACAGTCTTTTTATTATAATCAAGTCCTGTTCAAACACTAGTGAAACCAACAAAGTAAGCCTTTCAAAAAAACCCATCATTAGATTGTTCTAGAAACGCTGAAAGATCTTGTAAACCTTCATTTCTATCTCCTTTCCCTTTAGGAATCGGTAAATAATAGATTTTATTAATCAGAGTAATTAGTGTCAATGAGATGGATAGGTTTTCAACCAAATACTTCTTGAACATATCTGATGCATTTATTTCCGTCGAGCGTGGAAAGTTCAAAATCCGGAGGTTCAAGCGTCTATTATAATTTTCAAAGTCCTCTAATTTTTGGTGGATTGATATTTTATCTTTGATTAATAGTTCTGTCTTCGTTTTTAAGCCTGATATCTCTTGTTGAACCTTCGATTTCTCTTGAATTGCATCCTGTTTCAGTGTTTCTAAAGAAGTAGTTAATGTGTCCAGTTTACTCACGATTAAGGAAGTTTCTCTGGCAGCTTGAGAGACAGTTGACGTCAAAGTCTGTAACGCTGCCCAAATAGACTCCAATGTCGGCGCCATGGGGGAATTATTTCCACTCTTGTTGTCAACTTCTGCTGTTTCTAAGGAGGCGCCACCGAACGGGGAAACTTCTGCCACGGGATCCGAAGGCTGTTGAATCTCCACGCTCTCCTGAGCTGCAGCAGGACATGGCGGTAGGTACAATTCCGGTGAGGACAAAGTTGTTTCCTCTCCCTGCAGGCTGAAACCTCCTTCAATTCCGCCCGCTGCGGGAATACTCAAGCTGGGTAAACGAGGTGTACTCGTAACATGCCGTGTTAGCGTTGTTTGTATTAACGTTGTATTTAAAGTCGCCGGCGTAAGGCTTTTTACAACGCCTTTCCTTTTAGAATGAGACATTTCTACCAAAGTAGAAAAAGTAACAGGAATTTTTGGAGAGAAACAAACATGCTCTGGCAGTCAACGAGGTCAATCCGCCATCTTAACCATGCCCCCCTAAGAATAGGGTTTTTTTCCCCTTTTTTTCCTGTATAGGTAGATGGAGGTAAAGTCAGCAATATTCTAGGAAGAAATTAGAGAGAGACACACAGGTAAGAGAGCAATATAGAATGTATGAATCAAACCAAACATAAAAATCTGAAAATACATAAATTCAGAAAAGCTTAGCTTTCAGGCTTGTAGTGCTTCTCAGGAATTTCCAACTCTCTAGGAAGCAGTCCCTCCCTTAAAAGCACACTCTACTAGGCACCGGGTATAATGGGAGCCAAAGTAATTAAAGTAAACCTCAGTCAACTCTACAGTAGGAAGGAGTTTCAAACAGTTCTTGAAATAAGCATCCTTATTGAAGTGTCAATTTCAGCAAAAATAAAAATAAAAAAAACATGCAAGACAAAAGAATAGTTATAAAGTCAGCAGGAGGACATAAATGTAGGAAATTATAGCAGCAAGCAGCTCTGCAAATGAGAGGAAAGGAAGGTTTTTTCCTTTTTTTTTTCAGTGGCCAATGACTAGCAAATATGACAACTTTGTGAAATTTGGTTTGGTGTGTCACTAGGATCAGATGAGATTGAAAGTGTGCCCTAAAATAAAAAAAGGTTGAGAACCACCCATTTAAGGAATTGTCTTTTTGTAGTTAGGGTCTTTGTTTTGGAAGTTAGTGCTGGCATGGTAGATTTGATCTAGGTCCTGAGTGACTTTTTTTTGTACAATTGTATTACTTTACAATATGCCTAGGAATGAGAGAGTTTTTGTTGATGTTACCAAAATTACATTAAATCAGAAATATTTTCTATATGGTGAGTTTTATGGAGAAATTTTCAAGCTCTGCACCTATTGTTGGAGGAGGGCTAGGGGGTTCTATGGATGCAGAACTTGTTTGGCTTTACTAACGTATAGGGAAAGCATATAAATGCTGCTGGGGGATTGTGCCTCTTTGCTTTACCTATCAAGGTGATGCTGTCACACAGCTGATGACATGCTCTGGGAAAGGAAACTGCTGACTTCTGGGACTGATTTACTGAAGTTTCTTTGCTCACAGACTCAGAATAAGAAAAGAGCCTTAGTAAATCAGTTTCTAAAAGAGCTATTGCTGATCTGGGAGGGAATTCTCACCCTTCCTCTTCTCTTTGCCCCCCCCCCCCCCCAAAAAAAAAAAAACACATAACTGTGGACAGTATTGGAGGGGTGGAGAAGGAGAACTAAGAGAAGTCTCGACTGCTGGCACCTAAGTTTTTGGGCTGACTCCTAGTTTTAATAAAAATGTGTCAAGGCCTGGCTGAGTGCATAGGAAAGTCCCACATTAAGGCGCGCTAAAACCATTTGCTGGTGCATATATGTATAAAGAACCTGCTAGCACCTACAGGTATGCACATTCTTTCTCACCTATGCAAGTATTTTATTGTGAAGTAGGCATGTACTTGACTTGATAAAATAGGCACATGAGAACACACATTAACTAGGTGCAACTTTATAAAATAACCCTCCACACTCCCCCCCCCCCCCCCCAGTTTCTATATAGGTTGCCAAAAGTTGGGCATCAGAATTTGATCAAGGGTCTGAGATCCGCGCACAATCTAATGAGGTAATGGGCACTAATTGGCCACTTAATTGGTGCTTGATTAAAGTTGTGTATGGTTCTCCCCTGCTTACTATTCTATAACTTGGTGCCTAACCTTTCCCACAAACAAACCAAAAGGGGACATGGCCATGGGAGGGACATAGATGGGTGCATAGGAGCCAACTTTTCAAAATTATTGAGGGTGCTAAGCCCAATGGAAATAACCCCTCCCTGGACACATACAAGGAAGTTTTTCAATATTGGGGGTGCTCAGGCACCCACAGCACCCACAGAGTCGGCTCCAAAGGGTGGGTCATGGGCATTTTCTAAAGTCAGGCACCAAGTTATAGAATAGTGCTAATCGGCGACTAGCATTGGGCACTGGACTTACACCTGTTTCTGTCAGGTAGAAGTCCGGAACCCAAAATCAGGCACAATCTGCGTGCTATGCCTGTATTCTGTAAAGGTCAGACACCCATTATAGAATAGGTGCTCAGTGCTGATCCTTTCGGCGCCTAACCTTTGGTGCTATATTTAGAATTCCCCCTTCCCTGGCTATCCTTATAAGGCTAGATTCACTTCCTAACTATTCATATAGGGTTAGATTCAGTAAATGGTGCCCACAGACACCGGGATGATCTGTGCTAAGCTTGTATGCTGTAAAGACCTAAAATGAATACAAAAGTGGCTCCTACCGACTAGCACCAATCTTACAGTTAAGCAGCAACATCTGGTATCATGCAAAAGTAAAAGAAAAACTTAAGCAGTGGCCAAATGAGTGTCTCCATTATAAATATGAACCTAACTTTGTTGTTTCTCCCTACAGGTGGTAACAAACCTTCTCCATAAACTGCAACTTATGCCGTACAAAGACAGATTAACTGCAGCATATAGTTGTGGCACAAGGAGGAAGTTGTCAACAGCTCTTGCACTTGTTGGGGGACCGTCAATTCTGCTGCTGGTAAAAAATATATATATTTATGTATGTATGTAGTGATTTTATAACCCACCCATTCTAAATACTTGGTTTTGGTAGTTTACAAAATAATTTCAAATATACATCAGATTTAGAACCCAACACAGATAACACGCACACACAGTTAGTTAACAAAACAGGACTAATGTAACAGCATGGTAATACTATAAAACAAGTAATACAGAACAAATCCAGTACCACGGGAACTTTGTTTCAGCATATCAAAGGCTTGTGCATTAAACAAAAAAAAGTTAAGAACTTTTCCCAAACCATTCAATAACCCAACTCTGATCAATTCTCAATAGAAAAGGAGTTCCAAAAGACAGGAAACAGTTGAGAAAGACCTATTATGGGTTTCAACCAAAAGAAAATCTTTGATACATGGGGCATTGAGTTGGCCCTTTCCTGACGATCTGCTGAGTTGGTTGCATTCATATTTGACTACCGCAGACTTGAGATAATTAGGTATAGTTCGTATCCTAGATTTAAAGACAAGTGTTAGAGTTTTGAACTATATTCTATATGATATAGAAAGCCAAAGGAGGCCTTTAAGAATTGATGTTATCCTATAAAAAGAGGAGGCAATTATATAATATGTGTGCTACATTTATTTTCAATTGCAATGCCTTCGATAGCGAGTTCAGAAAGACTAAAACCATCAGGTTACTATAGGTAACTCCTGAAAGGACCAAAGCCTGTGTCACCAGTCTGCAAAAGATGCATCAAGTGGCATACCACCTTCAGTTTGTCGAATGACTTTGGACTCAACACTCTGATGTGGGCTTTCTTTGCCAACTTGGGGTAAAAAATAACTCTAAGGTTTATAACTTCTTAACCACTAAAAATACCTGAAACAACCTCGGAATTAGAAAACGATACCTCACTCCCACAAATACTACTTATTCCTCCCACATGCTTTGTAAATGCAATCTACGCTACTACTGATCACTGGTATTGATTCACACCAACTAACTGACATTCTGTAATCCGTACCTGTTGTAATATGTAAGCCACATTGAACCTACCAAAGGGTGGGAAAATGTGGGATACAAATGCAATAAATAAATCAATCAATCAATCAAGTATTAAGTCAGCTGTAGAGTTGGGTTATTGAGTACTACTCATCCACAGTGCCTCTGTTTATCCTTTTAAATTTATTAACTCCCCTACTTCTTTTGCATCTCAATCATATATACATCTCCCAAGTTTAAAGTGCCCACTACATTATTGTGGATACTATATTTACTCACTCTGCTGTGATATAGTCATACAATGTACTCCTGACAATTATGATCCTTCTGTGAATTAGTACCAATGAGAAAAAAAAAGCACAAAATGATACCCTTGCTATTTTAACTGTATGACAAACTATTTATTTTGAAAGGATGAGCCAAGCTCTGGAATGGACCCTAAAACTAAACGACACCTTTGGAAAGTTATCTCAGAAGAAGTGCGAGATAAACGTGCAGTAGTGCTTACCTCTCACAGGTGAGGGCTCTATATGAAGCTGATATGATCTCACTTTTCAAAGATGGACCTGATTTACTAAGGCCTTTATTTTCTCTTGTTCTGTATCTTGAGGAAAAAAGTTAGGGGTCCTTTTACTAAGGTGCGCTGAAAAATGACTTGCAGTAGTGCAGGCATGGGTTTTGGGTGCACGCCAATCCGTTTTTCAGCACGCCTATAAAAAAGGCCTTTTAAAATTTTTGCTGAAAATGGACATGTGGCAAAATCAAAATTGCCATGCGTCCATTTTGGGTCTGCGACCTTACCGCCAGCCAATGACCTAGTGGTAAAGTATCACGTGGTAACCATATGGTAATGACTTACACACGTCAAATACCACTTGGCGTGGGTCTGATACACGTGTCCGAAAATAAAAATTATTTTTCTGCTGCACGTATCGGATGCGCACCAAAAATAAAATTACCGCAAAAGCCACGTGGTAACTAGGCAGTAACTCCATTTTGGCGCACGTTGGGCATTCGTAGACGCTTACGCGGCTTAGTAAAAGGGCCCCTTAGTATATCAGGTCTATAACTTTGAAGCATCGTAAAATAAATAACTTTTTTTTTGTTCCTAAGGGCTTTTGTAGGAATGTAATCATTTAAAAGCACTACACAATGTTCAATTAATCAAATAAAGGTTGCCAAAAGTTAGGCGCCAGGAGGTAGCATGCTAAGCGCTAATTTAATAACAGCATCTGGGTGCCCAGATTCTTATAAAGAATACTAGCATAAATCAGCATTTATGCACCAAAATTTAGGAGTGACCACATACATCATCCCCCCAGATTTTATAAAAGTTGCCTAAAGTTGGGTGCGGATATGTACATAAGTATGTAAGTATTGCCATACTGGGACAGACTGAAGGTTCCATAAAGTCCAGCATCCTGTTTCCAACAGTGGCCAATCCAGGCCACAAGTACTTGTCAAGATCCTAAAAAAGTAAAATACATTTTATGCTGCTTATTCTAGAAATAAGCAGTGGATTTTCTCCAAATCCATTTTAATAATGGTCTATGGACTTTTCCTTTAGGAAGCCATCCAAACCTTTTTTTAAACCCCACTAAGCTAACTGCTTTTACTACATTCTCTGGCAACAAATTCCAGAGTTTAATTACATGTTGAGTGAAGAAAACTTTTCTCTGATTTGTTTCCCTTTTTTCCCTTGTGGATAGTTGCTTCTTGAATGTGAGCTCCAGTTTTGCCATGATTTGTAAATGTTGCTTATTGTACTGTGGTGAGCTCCTGCTTCTATTGTATTGCATTAAAATCCAATAAAAGATATTAAACTTTGTTTTAAATTTACTACTTTGTAGCTTCATTGCATGCCCCCTAATCCTAGTATTTTTGGAATGAGTAAACTAGCGACTCACATCTACCCGTTCCACTCCACTCGTTATTTTATAGACCTCTGTCCTATCTCCCCTCAGCCGTCTTTTCTCCAAACTGAAGATCAGCACCCAAAATAATTAATTAATAGGCTCCAATGATTTAATAGTTGGAGCTAACAAACACTTAATTGGCACTAATTATGATTTGGGCGCTGATCTGGCTATGCACTATTCTATAACAATGGATGCTTAAGTCGGATCACATGTAACTCAAAGGGGGCGTGGCCATGGGAGGGGCATGGGTGGGTTAGGGGCGTTCACAAAAGATGCATGCAATATTGCAGAATAGCAGGGATCCATGCCCAATTTGCGCACCAGGATTTGCGCCAGGTGTCAGCTGGCATAAGTCCTTGTGCCCAAAGCTGAGAACCAAATTCAGTGCCCCAAAGTGAATGCCGAATTCAGTGCTCATCCCGAAGGCCCTTTATGGAATAGCATTGAGCACTGAATTTAATTGGCGCTAAATTTTGGCACCTTTTATTTATTTATTTAATTTATTTCCTTTATATCCCACATTATCCCAATAGATCAGGTTCTATGTGGCTAACAACTTATTGTAATAGTACAACAAGTGATGTGGGATAGTATACATTTAGTAATAACAAGGTAAGTGAGGATTGAGTATTACAATATTTTTTATTTTAGTTACATTTGTACCCTGTGCTTCCCACTCATGGCAGGCTCAAAGTGGCTTACATATACAGGTACTTATTTGTACCTGGGGCAATGGAGGGTTTAGTGACTTGCCCAGAGTCACAAGGAGCTGTGCCTGAAGTGGGAATCAAACTCAGTTCCTCAGGACCAGAGTCCACCACCAGGCCACTCCTCCACTCCTATGTATATGTAATATGGAAACGAATGCTAGACGCAAAAAAGTAACAATTTATAGAATCTGGCCCCTTATCGATAGTAGGTGTAATTGTGCACACCTAAATGTGGCACTTTAGTGTATAACTTCTATAAATTACAGGTGTAAATGCTGGACCCTCCCATGCCCCACTCATGCACCTCCCCCTATGAATGCCCCCTTGCATGTATGTGCTAAGTGAGTTGGATGCTAAAGTTATAGAATATCGCTGAGTGCCAAAATAGTAAGTGCTAGTACTTCATTATCTTTGCATGTAAATGGCGCTTACATTTAGGCATTAAGGGAGGGGGGGTCTTTTACTAAGGCACACTCGTGTTTTTAGCATGCACTAAAAATAGGTGCATGATAAATGTTAGGGATGCCCATAGGAATACATGGAGGGGCATAATCAAAAGGGGCCGCCCATCTCTATGGGCGCTCATCTCCGGGAACGGCTACAAGAAGAGGCGGTCCCAACCTTGGGGCGGCCATCTTTTCTTTCGATAATACGGTTGGGCCTGGCCAAAAGTCAGAGATGGGAGGGTTTGAGATGGTCGGCATTGGTTTTCAGCGATAATGGAAACCGAAGGCGGCCATTTTAAAAACGAACAACTCCAAGGCATTTGGTCGTGGGAGGGGCCAGGATTCATAGTGCACTGGTCCCCCTGACATGCCAGGACACCAACCGGGCGCCCTAGGGGGCACTTTTAAAAATTAAAAAAAAAACATTAAAATACCTCCCAGGTGCATAGCTCCCTTACCTTGGGTGCTGAGCCCCCCAAATGCCCCCCAAACCCACTTCCACAACTCTACACCATTACCATAGCCCTTATGGGTGAAGGGGGGCACCTACATATGGGTACGGTGGGTTTTGGGGGGGTTTGGAGGGCTCACATTTATCATCACAAATGTAACAGGTGGGGGGGGGGGGGCTGGGTCCATCTGCCTGAAGTGCACTGCACCCACTAAAAACTGCTCCAAGGACCTGCATACTGCTGTCATGGAGCTGGGTATGACATTTGAGGCTGGCTTAAAGGCTGGAAAAAAGTTTAAAGTACTTTTTTGTTTTGTGGGAGGGGGTTAGTGACCACTGGGGGAGTCAGGGGAGGTGATCCCCGATTCCCTCCGGTGGTCATCTGGGCAGTTCAGGCACCTTTTTGGGACTTGGACCTAAAAAAAGGGTCAAAAAAGCAACCTAAATTCTCGTTACGGGCACCCTTCTTTTTTTCCATTATGGCCTGAAGCCGACCATCTGTTAACCACTCCCATGTCCGCCCCTGTCCCGCCTTCGCTACTGTGCCGACACGCCCCCGTGAACTTTGTTCGTCTCCACGACGGATTGCAGTTGAAAGCGCCCAAAATCGGCTTGCGATTATACCAATTTGGACACCCTCAGGAGATGGGCGCCCATCTCCCGAAGATGGGTGCCCTTCTCCTTTCGAAAATAAGCCTGATTGGCGTCTCTAAAGTTTAGAACGCACCTATTTTTAACGCACGCTAAAAACTTAAGCGCACCTTAGTAAAAGACCCCCTAAGGTTATAGAATTATATACTGCAGATGAAGTTTTTCAAGTGTTAGTACTCCTGACAAGGTAATTGTGCTGAAACATGGCCATGGTGGCTCCCATTTAATGGTTCTATATTTATTTAATTAATTGTTTTATATGTCTTAAGTTCAATTGGTAGATTTTATTTTTTATGACTCCTTTGATTACAAAGTTTTAAATTTTCACTTCAAAGCTTTGTCTCTAATTATAGCTCTCGTGTATTAGACGCTATCACATTTGTAGCAACAATGGCATGCGAAGCAGATGGCTATAGTTAAAGAGAGCAGGAGCAGAGGAATACTTCAAAAATTAAAAAAAAAAGTCAAAAACTGCCTTACAAATATTCTTGGCTATGTAAGGAATAAAAACAAAATGGGGAATACAGTGCCAGTGGCTTGTGGTCATCTTGCCAGCAACCCATTGTGGCTCCATTAACTTCAAAGGAGCTAAATGCATGTTGCTCTGGAAACCAGCAGCCAAACTGCTGGCACCAAATAGGAAAAACAGAGCACATCAGACAATTTAAACCTAATTTTGTCTAAATATTTTGTTCAAACTTTTTTTGTGAGGGTGTCAGCTGTTTAAGGGCAGGAAACTGCTCCTCTATCAGACTATGAAACATGATCTTAAAGTTTGATGTATAGAAATATAATATTTACAGCACAATGCTAAATCAAGACTATTTGTTCCTGTTGTTCTTGTAATTATTATCCATTGTGAGGGGAATATATCAGAAAGGAAGCTGTTCAAAATGTTCCCTGGAGAAATGTGGTTGTATTGCATTTCAAGGCATGTTGCTTTCTCTAAAATATAGCAACAGATAGCATTTGGAGAAGCATTTTGACTTTAGCAGACAGGTGTGTTTGTTCTTTGTTCATATTCTGTCGATAAATCAGATGCTTTCGGAATAGCTCAGTATATATCAAGAGGTTTGATTTAATGCCATTTGAGACTGGGAAGAAATGTGTTTCCATTAAAAATTATACCAGATCATGACGTTAAATGTGAAAAATAAAATTCCTGTCTAGTGTGAAAACTGTGAAGATCACCTGATCTCTTATGGGACTCAGAAGGCAAAATAAACCTGAAAGGGATAATATTCAGCCTGCAACAATAGACAGATTTTAAGTTGCTTCTAGCTGTGGCCTAACCTAATTCCCACCAGCCAGGGTATTAATTTTTAACACAGAAGGGAAGGGAGCAAGGACAGAGAGGAAATACATATGCCCACTCAGTCAACCCCTGGGCCCATACTACTGACTACGCTACTGCCTTAATCCCTAGTGTAAGCCCTGTCCAAAATGAGCACTTTCTTAAAACCTATACATGTTTTTGAGCAGGTATAAATTTCAAATTTCTCTGATTCGTTTTAAATTTACTACTTTGTAGCTTCATTGTGTGCCCCCTAGTCCTAATAATTTTGGAAAGAGTAAATAAGCAATTCACGTCTACCCGTTCCACTCTACTCATTATTTTAGTCTTCTATCATATCTCCCCTCAGCCGTCTTTTCTCCAAGCTGAAGATCTCTAGCCACTTTAGCCTTTCCTCATAGGGATGTCATCCCATCCCCTTTATCATTTTCGTCGCCCTTCTCTGTACCTTTTCTAATTCCACTATATCTTTTGAACACAATATTTGAGGGCACAAATTCATCAAGGGCCTCTTTTGCTAAACTGCGCTAGCGATTCGTGGCGCGGCAAATGAGAGGAAGCCTATTCATTTCCTATGGACTTCCTCTCATTTGCCACGTGGGAATCGCTAGCATGGCTTTGTAAAAGAAGCCATAAAGTTTGGCACACAAGATGAAATGTGAGTAGCTCAGATGAGTTTAAAAAATTGACTTGCTATTTTCAAAGAAGAGAACCTCCAAAAAAGCCTTATGTTTCTAAAAGCAATTATCCAGCTAACAGCATCTGCTATCCAGATAAGTGCTACTGACTGGGATATTCAGAGGCATTTTCCACATACTGTCCCTGAATATCCTTACAGACTGCCTCTGCACTATGCAGATATTGCCAGAGTGGAGCTAGGATGATCCCAGAACTTATCCGGATAGTAAAAGAAAATTCAGTCTCCTGTCCAGATAAGTTATCTGGATAACTTAGGGCAGATAGAACACTCTCCTAAATTGTCTAGATAAGTTATCTTGTTTGCAGAATCACCTTATCTGGATATTCAGCACCAGCTACCATCTGGATAGTGGCACTGAATATCCAATATTTTTTGACTGCCCCAGCCAACACTTAAAAAATATAGACTGTGGAGGCTGAATATTGATCTGCATATTGTTTCCAAAGGCAACTGCCAAAAACTTCTAGAACTGTTGGCATGTAACCATCACTCCATTCCAAAGGTTCCCTACCTCCCACAACCTTGCAGCACTTTGGTACAGAGTACAAACAAAAATAGATGAAATGCCTATAAACTGATAGCACCAACTCTCCATATACCACCATGCACCTGCCATATATCAAATACACAGCTGAAACACAAGCACACACTTTTTTTTTCCATACTTTCACTCATCTGTACTCTTATTTCTTCCACACCCCCCACTTTCCACACATCCCTACATGTTCACTACAGAAACCCATAATCCACACGATCCTAAACCCACACATTCACCACTCAAACACATATGTTCTATCCACTCATGCATACAGACATCTCCCCCACACATATATTCTTCCAGAGCTGGTGTTAGACATACTGAGGGCCAGGGCAGAAATTATGGAGAGGCACCCCCAGTCCCCTGAATCCTCTTCCAATCTCCCTATCCACCATTGCTACCACATATAAAACAACTTTAAATGACTTCACACACAATAAGCCAAATCTAAAATAATTAAAAAACAACAACACAGACAAACCCTCACTGAATACAGAATGAGAGATCTGAAGTATGAAGACAAAAATTGAACTGGGAACCTCAGAAATTAAATTTGGCAAGTACTGCAACACTGGAAAAATATAATGCATTTCCTTTTCTACTGAACACAATACAAAGATATCTGCCATTCACATTTCTCAAAGCTAACCTATTCCAATTAATAAATTCAAAACAAAATACTATCTAGCTTTTGTTGTCTGTACATTTTATTTTTCCATAATGTTGGCTCCCGGTTTCTTTTTTCTGTTTTCCCTTTTCAGTACCTAGTATCCATTTGTCTTTCTCCTCTCTCCCTCTGTCTTGTTCCATGCCCTCACTACACCTGCCTCTGGCATATTGATCTTTCCCTTTTAGCTCTTTCCTCCCTTTTATTTCTTTCTGCCTCCCGTTCTCTCAAATTTCATCCTCTTTCTCACCCCTCTCTTCCTTTTTACTTTTCAACTACCTACCAATCAAATTTTCATCTCATTCTCTCAACCCCTAGTTCTTCCATTTCCCATCTCATTCCTTCCCCAGCTTCCCATTCTCTTCCATCTTTCTTCTATTCCCCATCACCCCATCTCTATTCTCTATATTCACCATTCTTCTCCTATTCATCTCCTTGCCACCTCAACCCTTGTGCTCTCCTACATGGTTCCAACATTCCTACCATTTCTCCTTCCTCTACATCATTCCACCCTTGTAACCCAGTGTCTCCTCCTCCTCTTCCCCAAGCTACATAATCTGAAATTTCCCTGTCCCTTCCAATCCACCCCCCAGCATCTTCCTGTCTCATCTCTCTTCATAAGTACATAAGTATTGCCATACTGGGACAGACCGAAGGTCCATCAAGCCCAGCATCCTGTTTCCAACAGTGGCCAATCCAGGTTACAAGTACCTGGCAAGATCCCAAAAACAGTACAACACATTTTATGCTGCTTATCCTACAAATAAGCAATGGATTTTCCCCAAGTCCATTTTAATAATGGTCTATGGATTTTTCTTTTAGGAAGCTATCCAAACCTTTTTAAAACCCCACTAAGCTAACTGCTTTTACTATATTCTCTGGCAAAGAATTCCAGAATTTAATTACACATTGAGTGAAGAAATATTTTCTCTGATGTGTTTTAAATTTACTACATTGTAGCTACATTGCATGCCCTCTAGTACTAGTATTTTTGGAAAGAATAAACAAGCGATTCACATCTACCTGTTCTACTCCACTCATTATTTTATAGACCTCTATCATATTTCCCCTCAGCTGTCTTTTCTGCAAGCTGAAGAGCCCTAGCCCTTTCCTCATAGGAAAGTTGTCCCATCCCCGTTATCATTTCTAATTCCACTATCACATCTTTTTTACGATGCGATGACCAGAATTGCACACAATATTCAAGGTGTGGTCGCACCATGAAGCGATACAAAGGCATTCTAACATCTTCATTTTTGTTTTCCATTCCTTTCCTAATAATACCTAACATTCTATTTGCTTTCTTAACCTCCGCCGCACACTGAGCAGAGGGTTTCAACGTATCATCAACGATGACACCTAGATCCCTTTCCTTGTCAGTGACTCCTAATGTGGAATCTTGAATTACGTAGCTATAGTTCGGGTTCCTCTTTCTCACATGCATCACTTTGCATTTGCTCACATTAAATGTCATCTGCCACTTGGATGTCCAGTCTCCCAGTTTCGTAAAGTTTTCTTGAAATTTTTCACAATCCTCTTGCAATTTAACAACTTTAAATAACTTTGTGTCGTCAGCAAATTGAATTACCTCGCTAGTTACTCCCATCTCTAGATCATTTATAAATATGTTAAAAAGCAGCAGTCCCAGCACAGACCCCTAGAGAACCCCACAATCTATCCTTCTCCATTGAGAATACTGACCATTTAACCCTACTCTCTCTTTTAACCATTTTTTAATCCCCAATAGAACACTGCATTCCAGGACTCTCCAATTTCTTCTGGAGTCTTTCAGGAGGTACTTTGTCAAATTTCTTTTGAAAATCTTGATACACAGTATCGACAAACTCACCTTTATCTACATGTTTGTTCACCCCTTCAAAGAAATGTAATAGATTGGTGAGGCAAGATCTCCCTTCATTAAATCCATGTTGGCTTTGTCTCATTAATCCATGCTTTTGATTATGCTCAGTAATTTTGTTCCTTATAATAGTCTCTACCATTTTGCCCAGCACTGACCTCAGGCTTACCAGCCTATAATTTCCTGGATCATCTCTGGAACCTTTTTTTTTTTTTTAAATCAGTGTTACATTGGCCACCCTCCAATCTTCTGGCACCATGCTTGATTTTAAAGTTAAATTACATATTATTAACAATAGCTCGGCAGGTTCAGTTTTCAATTCTATCAGTAGTCTGGGATGAATACCATCCAGTCCAGGCGATTTGCTACTCTTCAGTTTGTCAAATTGCTCTATTACATCTTCCTTCCTGCCCCCCCCCCCCCCACTGTGGCCTAGCATCGCTCCTCTCCCCCTTATGGTCCAGCATCTCTCCCTCCTTCTTTCCACTGTCTAGCATCTTTCCTTCCCTCCATCTGCCCTCTAGTCCAACATCTCTCCCAACAAATATCTTTTCTTCCTTCCCCTCCACAGCTGGATCCAGCATTTCTCCCTCCCCTCCCCTCTATTCCAAGTCCAAAATTTCTTCTTCCCCTCCCCTCTTGTTTTAGAAAGTGTTGTCCCACAGAGGTGACATCCTGGTTGTCATTGTGATGTTTATTTTTTTATTTTATTTTATTTTATTCAATTTATGATATATAATTCACAAGTATATACTTGCTTAAGAAACACGGAGGCATATGTAACAATAAAGAAAAAACTAAACCCCTTTTTACACCACTAAAGGAGGGGACATGTCAGTAAATAATTACAAGATAAACATATGAATAAATTACTAAAGCAAGGCCCTAGATCGAGCTACATATCCACTTTCTATCCAAATGCCATCAGGTTATACATTACCACTGGAGATCTTTTTAACATCCAGAAATGTCCTTAAATGTTGAGGTTCCCAAAAAACATATTTCACTTCTAAATAATGAATTAAACATTTACAGGGATATACCAAAAGGAACGAGGCATCTAATGCTCAAGTCTTTGCATTGCTAGAAATAATGTTCTCCTATCTTGAGTTGATTTGGCTACATCAGGGTAGATCCAGATCTTCTGTCCACAGAACAAAGCCTGTGAGTTCTGGAAATATAAATGCAGAACAGCATTTAAATCTTGTTTGAAAACCAAGGATGCCAGCAATGAACCAGGATCAGACAACTCAGAGAAAGAAGACTCCAAAATAGCAGCAGACAAATTATCTATGTCCAGACCTTGTTGTTGGAAAGGATCTGGAACCACAGGAATTCCAAGAGCTTCCCCTGTTTGTTTCACTGCAGCAGGAATATAATAAACCTTGTTCAAAGGTGGAATAGAAGTAGAGGACTATTTCAAAATATCAATAAGGTATTTTTTAAATAATTCTACAGGAGATAGTTCTGGAAATCTAGAAAAGTTCAAAACCTGGAGATTAAGCCTCTGGTTGAAATTTTCAACCTGTTCCAGTTTCTTATGTATAGACAAATTATCTTTAATCACAGAAGCAACAGAAGTTCTAAGTTCTTTAATATCTCCTTCAGTCTGCTGGGCTGATTTAAGATATTCCTGCTTATTTAATTCCAAAAAAGTAGAAAGATCATCTGATTTGCTCACCAACAGCGCTGTGTCCTGTGCAGACTTCACCACAGTCACTGATAGAGCTTGAAGAGATTTCCAAATGCTATGCAGGGTCACCGCCGATTCTCTCAAGGGAGCCAAATCTAAATTGGCTCCCTGCTTCTGTGGCTGGGCGTTCGCCTCATCTGGCTTAGCCAGTGCAGTGCACCATGGCATGGGGGACTCTGGTCCCTATCTCCCTCTATCTGTCACATTTGTGGTGGAAACTGTGAGCCCTCCAACCCACTGTAGTGCCCCCTAGGGTGCCCCATTTATCTCCTGGGATGTCTGGGAGACCAGTCTACTAAACATGCTGGCCCCTCCTACATCCCAGTGGCTTGATTTTCTAAGTTTTTCACGTGGACGTTTTGTTTTTGAAAATGGACCAAAAAACAAATGTCCAAAGCACAAACCCTTGTTAGAAACAGTATTTCCGAAAACAAAAGATAGACGTTTTTCTTTTCTGAAAACGAACTTCTTTCCTATTCAGATTTTGGACGTTTTTTGAAAAACATCTAAAGTCGGACTTAGATGTCATATCAAAAATGTCCCTCAATGTGATCAAATTGAAGAATGACGTGACTGATGACCGACTGGAGAGCATGCTAAGCAGGGCTGTTTTTGAGGGGTACTGAGTACTGGCACCTTTTCCATTGTCTGCTACAATTGACTCATGGACCCCAAGTTTTCATGAAAGAGCTCAGGCTCTACACACCAATTCTGCCTTGTCATAGATTCTGTGACTGGTTGCAGGAGCCTGGCTATTGTGGGGTAGGTCCCTCAGTGATTGCCCCACCCCTGAAGGGTGGCCTAGCATTTGAGTACCGGCACCTTTTTTGCTAGAAAGAACGCACTGATGGTAAGATACAGCTGTACGTTGAGAAGGGTGATAAATAAGTAGAAAATGTATTGATGTAGGCAAGTTAAGACAATGTAACAGAAGTTCTACAAGAGGAAAGGGGGAAATGATAAGAGCATGCAGTGGACGATTTTAAGAAAACAGAACCGTCAAACCTCCCCATCTTAAGGGGGCAGTTAAGATACACTTAAGAGAAGCCAAGGGGGGATGCTTCCACGTTGGAGAGCTATGTCTCTGTATGAAATAGTAGGTCTAATCTATGTTGAAGGATCAGATCTCTAATAAAATATTGTTTGTGTTTAATAGAATATACATTTAAGAGGGCAAATTGAGAGTGAGTAATTGATTCAGAGACCTGTTGATTGAAAGGAGTCCTAGGTGCAATGTAATAGAAGTGATAAGTAGTAGTAGTAGTAGATGCTGCCATGATGTGACCTGGCAGGCCCATGTCCCCAGAATATTGAAATGGAGTGTGCAGGTGACATTAGCGTAAAAAAATAAATTAACAGCAAACATGAGAACAATGTGAAAACTTTGGACTGTAGTCATCGTAGGAAAATTAGAAGGAAGAACTGGATTTTGAATTCACTTACTCATGTGCATCCTGCTACTTGTGTCTGCTCCCTAGAGGTGTGCTATAGTGCTAAATTAGATTTATGAAATACCAGGTATCATGTCACTTCAGGAGTGAGGGGGTGGAGTCTGACAGGGAAATCAATGATGTGACATCAGGTCTGCAAGGCATAAACAGAAGCACAATAGAACACCTGTAAGCAGGTACAGTAGAATAAGAATAATTTTGGGAAGCTGCCCATATCCCACAAGAATTTCCTAGGAAAGATTATTTTTCTTACTTTTTTTCCTTTCCCATGAATTCGTTTCTGTTCCTTGTCCATTTAGGTCTACATAAGTAGTGCAACTTGTTACAGCAATGTAGTGGAAGTTACTCCAGGGGATTGATTGATTGATATGACATTTTATAGACCATCCTTCATCAAATTAGACATTAGAGCAGTTTACAATATCCAGTGAATACCTGTAACATATTAAAAAGAAGGGGAAAACAAGATAAAGGTTTGACATGATACAACAGGGAAGGAATAAAAATCCCAACAGCAAAACACCAAAAAAGTACGATAGAACTTAGGAGTGCATTAGGGATATAATATATAGATCTTTATCGGTTGTGCCTTAACTGTCAAAAATAAGAATTAATGCACACAGGAGCCCTTTTACTAAGCTGCATAGGCATCTATGTGTGCCTAACATGCATCAATTTGGAGTTACCGCCCGGCTACTGCGAGGCCTGAGCAGTAATTTCATTTTTAACGCGCATCCGCTACGCGTGCCGGAAAATAATTTTTATTTTCCTGCGCGCGGCAGAAAACAGGCGGTAATCGTCATTCTATGCATGTAGACGATTACCGCATGGTTACTGCATGAGACCTTACCACTAGGTCAATGGCTGGAGGTAAGGTCTCAGACCCAAAATGCACGTGCACCAATTTTTATTTTATTTTATTTTATTTTTATTTTGCCACATGTCCATTTTTGGCAAAAATTTTAAAAAGGCCTTTTTTACAGGTGCGCTGAAAATGGATTTGTAGGTTAATCTTAAGTGATTAATTCATTGTTGTCAATCTGAGCTTAAAAGTATTGAACATTAAGATCAAATTAAAGTCTTTGGCAGTAGTCTATTAGGGCATCTTTTACAAAGCAGCAGAACCCATACCACCGCTTTGGCCTGCATCAGTTCAGCACTACCGCTGGGCTCCGAAGCGTGCCAATTACCTCTGTGTGACTAGAAGGCAATAATTTGTTCTCTTTAAAATCAAATCATCTCTGACCCATTCATGCTTTAATTTCAGCAAATCTGGGAGAAAACCATCACTCTTCTGCTGTTGTTTAATGGTAGCATACCTAAATAGGCAGTGGTAAGGGCTACCCTGGGAAATGGCTGCACGGCAAATGGTTCACTTACTGCACGGCCATTTCCTTTTTTTTTTTTTTAAGCCTGCTGTGGTAAAAGGGGGCCTTGACACACGGCAAATCCACACGCCGATACTACTCTAGGGCCTCTTTTACCGCAGCTTTGTAAATGTACTAATTTATTAGGTCTGTTTTCTTTTTCCTTTCTGTATCACAGGTTACATGGTTATGATTGGTTTTAAATTGTTATGCTATACATTCCTCCCTTTTGCATTTGTTCATCTGTAATTTTTTAAGTTTTTATTTGGTTTTATTTTTATTTATAGTTTTATAACTTGATCGTACAATGCTCTGATATGTTTACAAGCTGCAGTATATTAAATGATTCAAATAAATAAATAAATTAGAGCTACATCAGAATTTTCAAAGTTGAGGATGGGGAATCAGACATAATTAGTCCTTTATCTTGTCTTAGATTTGGTTTGAATTAATCCTAACTGACTCACCTGTGACTGGATTATTCTGGAAATTTTGAAACCATTGACATTCAAAGCAGATGTTTTGGGCAGTGATGCTCAGACTGACTTTTTTTTTAGGGGGGGGGTTTGGACCCTTCAGATTTATCACATAGCTTGTTCTGCTGGTACACTGTTAATGTGGGCTGACTTTCCTCGCTTCACAGCTGAGAAAAGGGACTTACCAACTTTTCCATCACTAGTAGCAGAAAAATGACCATAGAAAAACTGTGCTAACACATGCATCTTTTTTTATTCAATGTGAAGAAAATGATAAAGATATTTTTTAAAAGACAAAATAGTTCTTTTCAGCAGCTTTTCTCTGACTGTAACTTTTTTCCATGGGAGCTTTTGAATACATTTTCTGTTGCTGAACTTGTGGTGGAGAATTCAAAGTGGGTTCACTTGCTGGTCTTTTTGAAAAATATGTGAGGTCAATCTTGATTTTATGTATAGCATGTTTATGGAGTTAAAACATTGAATGTTTAGGAAATCAGTATAGGTTCCTAAGCAAAGCTGAATATGTGAGACACTTTTTAGTTTGTATGTTTGTATGCCTCTGTTTCTAATAATCTATGTATGCAAAATAGAAACCATTTATCAAAATAATGTGGTAGACTTTGTAGCTCATTTTCAAAGTACTTAGACTTACGAAGTTCCATAGGTTACGAGTCATTTCCTGTTTATTTTGTATTTCTGCTCTCATATCTTTATTTACTCTCTTTATTTAACAGCATGGAAGAATGTGAAGCTCTTTGTACCAGGCTGGCTATTATGGTAAACGGCAAGTTCCAGTGCATCGGTACATTGCAACATATAAAACACAGGTCAGAAACAAACACATTTCAGGTTAATGCTCAACTTCTGAGCTGATAGTGTGGTGAGAGGTTGTCTAGCATATATGATGCCTGTCTTTAGGGCTAGCAGAAATCCACAAAAGATTGCAGAACTAAATATCACCTTATCACCTGGTCTTATGAGTAGATTACACTTGGATGTTACTCACAAAAAAGTAAATAAATATACAAATATTTATTTATTTAAAATATTTATAGACTACAACTATCCACACTTCTAGATGGTGTACAATAAAAATATACATAATACAATCAACACAATAAGGGGTCCTTTTACAAAGGCGCACTGCGTTTTTAGCGTGCGCTAAATGTTAGAGTCGCCCACATATTTCTTTGGTCATCACTAGCATTTAGCGCGCCTAAAAACCACTAGCAAACCTTTGTAAAAGGACTCCTAAGATACTTAGAGATCCTTTTACTAAGATTCAGTAAGTGCAAGTGTGCACTTACCGTGGGATGCGCTGAAGTGTCCCACAGTAAATTTGCACTCTGCGCGCATACACCACCTGTTTAAAAAAATGTCTTTATTTTGCTTCTCAGTGAAGGTGTGTCTGGGGCATTTCTACTCTAATCAGCTGATTAGCACATGAGCCTTTTTCGCCTACAAAATAGGTGGCAGTAAGAGCTTGCGCACTAATCTTTTTAATGGTCATGTGCTAATGGCAACGTTAACGCATGGCCATCAAGGCCAGAAAATGGAAATCGTCCATTTTCCAGTAGCGGTAAGAAATGGTCTTAGCTCGCAAGAAGGACCCATGTAAGGGCGCACTAAGGCCACTTTTTATTTATTTGTTGCAGTTGTATCCCACATTTTCCCACCTATTTGCAGGCTCAATGTGGCTTACAATTTTCCGTCATGACATGTCATTTCAGAATACATATACAATTGGTAATATATATAGAACATGAATTCTAAATGAACAGTCAGTCACCTTTGTAAAAGGACCCCTTAAAATATCACACAACATTGTAGCAGTATAGTATTCAAATTGTTTTTCATCAATATACACTTCTCAATCACCGAATGTCTTTTGAACTGTTTTCTTAAGGTACCAAAGTCTTTTAACATTCTGATTTCACCTGGTAATTTGTTCGATTCAAAAAGCCCAGCTAGAGTAAAATACTTTTTACGCGTCTCTGCCAATCAATGTGATCTAGCACTGGATAACTTCAGAAGCCTAGAACTTTCAAAACATTCAGGGCCCCTTTTACTAAGCTGCGTAAGTGTCTACACGCGCCCAATGCACGCCAGAATGGAGTTACCACCTGACTACTATGTGGCTCTTGTGGTAATTTCATTTTTGAAGCACATCCGATACACACATCTGAAAAATATTTGTTATTTTTGGACGCGCGTAACGGACGCATGCCAAGTGGCATTTGATGCGCATAGGTCGTTACCACCCAGATTCCTTACCACTAGGTCAAGGGCTGGCGGTAAGGTTTCAGACCCAAAATGGACGCCCAGCAATTTTGATTTTGCATGTCCATTTTCAGCAAAAAAAGGCCTTTTTTAAAGATGTACTGAGAAATGGATTGGCGCGCTCCCAAAACCCAAGTCTACACTACCGCAAGCCATTTTTCAGCGCGCCTTTGTAAAAGGACCCCTCAGTTCTGTGAGGCAAATATGGCTTCATGATGTTGTCATATAAGAGGGTGCTTCTCTGGAGAATATTTTAAAAATCACACATAATAATTTAAATTTAACACACCAGCATATTGGCAATCCATGAAATGAAGAATGTCTATTGAAATTACTTTTTATTAAAGAGTTTTAAAATGATTTCTCTGCATATACATTGGATGGAAATTTCTAGTCATGCAATGATTTCTGAAGAAGCCCTTTAAAATGCTAAACAGTACATGCATAAGATTATTTTCATATTTATAAATCATAAGTCTGAAGTGGGTAGTTCATTCTGAAAAGTCTTACTATGCTTAGGGGGTTGTTTACTAAAGCTTAGCTCGAGTTGTCTGCAGCAGGGCCCAAAGGAATAAAATGGGCCCTGCTGCAGATAACTCAAGTTAAGCTTTAGTAAACAGGGGGGTTAATTAAGCTAAAATGTTTATTTTTCCTGCATAGTTACATTTCTATTGTTATGCACCACACATAATTACATCCTTAGCTAATGGCATTTCTCCCATGATATGTATATAAAAGAATTTATCAAGATCTTTCACTGTGTTTCATACTGAATTATTTTCCTTATTGTGTTATTGCTGTAGGTTTGGGAGTGGATTTACTGTGAAGATGCACATGAAAGATGAAGAAGACCACGCCGAGACAATTACTCAATTCATGCACATGCATTTCCCAAACACACAGTTAAAGGTGAGTAGGAGATAAGAGGTTTGATAATTAAGAGATGATTCAGTGCAAAGGTAGCCCTTCAAAAGCTTATGTAGCAAGCTGTAATGGTAGACACACATAAGGTAAATCAATTCTGAGTCATATCCAAAGCTCTCTTGATGTCATTAGAAATAAATCCAAGCTATTTGATATTTGAACTGATTTGTAAAAAAAAACCAATAATAATAATAATTAGAGATTTACTAACATTACAAACTAAGGGCCCTGTTTACTAAGCCGCACTATAAATTAAAAATTAGACAAATCTATATGTAACTTGACCCTATAAGATCTACTACCCAAAAGGCCACTGAACCACTTCAAAACTTTGGGGTCCTTTTACAAAGGCAAGCTGAAAAATGGCTTGCGGTAGTGTAGGCATGAGTTTTGGGCGTGTGCTGATCCATTTTTTAGCGCGCCTGTAAAAAGGTCTTTTTTATTTGTTGAAAATGGATGTGCAGCAAAATGAAAATTGCCACGTGCCTATTTTTGGTCTGAGACCTTACCACCAGCCATTGTTGGCCGGTAACTCCATTTTGGCACACGTTGGTCACACGTAGATGCTTACGCGACTTAGCAAAAGGGCCCCTTTACCCGTAATTCCCAATTCCTCTAAATTCTGTAATAACAAAGTGTGATACACTAGATCGAAAGCTGATGACAAGTCAAATTGATTTAACAGAGCACTTTTTCCTTTACTTAGTAATGACCTAGAGTGATCTAGCAATGAACACAACATCGTTTCCGTGCTGTAGAATGTACAAAATCCAGATTAAGATGCGGGAAGAATATCATACAGGTCTAAATATCGCTTCAGCTGTCCAGTAACTAAACCTTCCATAAGTTTCACAAAAAATGGAATAGAGGCTACTGGTCTATAATTAGAAACCAATTGTTTAGATTGATTTAGATCTTTAGATATAGGTGTAATTATAATTTCTGCCATACTATTAGAAAAACGTCTATGAGATAACTGACACTTAATCCATGAATAAACATTGATGCAAAAAAATTATTGGGGCTACTTCCATTAAATAAAGGGGACAAATATCCAATAAACAGAAAGAAACATACTTCTGAAATAGTTTAGAAAAGATTGACCACTGAATAACATTAAATTCCTTCCATATTCTATCTACTGGGATCCCCTGCCCATAGACTGAGTCAGTAAACAATTCTGTTGTGTTATCTACAGTTAAGGAAAAATCAGCTTTTGAATCTTCTCCTGAAAATATAAAGCTAATTGATTCACTGAGGGGAGTTCTTTCTTATCAGGGCTTACAGAGTCTACAGGTTTAAACAATGAATTAACAATAAAGAACAGTTTTTTAGTATTGCAACTGTCGTTTTCAGTCAGCCCAGAATAATATCTCCTCCTGGCCATTTTTGTTGCCTGCTTATAATTATGAATTGCAGCCCTCCAATTATTCCTATCTAATGAAGATTTTTTCCTTATTCCATTTACGCTCAAGTTCCCTACATTCATGCTTTAATTTCAGCAAATCTGGGAGAAAACCATCACTCTTCTGCTGTTGTTTAATGGTAACATACTTAAGTAAATCCAGTCCTCAGTTTGTCAAACTTATTTCTTTTGTTTTTTGCAAAATTTCAATATGAATCTCCACAAACCTGCATCCAGTTTCATGTAAATTTGCAAAGTTTTGTTATTTTAGTAAATAGATCCCACATGGATTTCTACATGAGCTGGCCAGAACCTCAGCCCAGCTGAGAGGAAAAGCTGTAATTCTCAAAGGAAAGGGGGAGAAACTCAGGATAAATGGAAGGGGAATGATTTGGGGAGACCAGCCCCTACATCAGCTGCTGATCACAAAAGCATGCAAGCAGGGGCGGCCCAAGGCAATCTGCCGCATGAGGCAAGAAATGAGCTGCCGCCCTGACTCCTCCACTGCCATTCTCCGTTGCTTCCCCATTTCCCTTCCCCAAAATTACCTTTTCCATTCTTTCCTTGTTTTTCAAAAAAAGGCAGTGGGAGCGACTCCCATAGGCTGCCCTACCACCAGTCCCCACTCCTTCTCTCTATTGCGGGCGGCCCGCCTCTCTGACATAATTTCCTGTTTCCTCAGAGGCGGGTCACCCGCAGTGGAAAGAAGAGGCTGAGACCGGCAGCAGGGCAGCCTATGAGAATTGCTGCCGCTGCCTTCTTTTGAAAAACAAGAAAGGAAAAAGATAATTTCAGGGAAGGGGGTTGAGGAGAGAAAGGCGGTGGCAATGCCGTCTCACAATAGTGCCACCTGAGGCCCCCACCTCAGGTGGCCTAATGGTTGGGCCGCCATTGCATCCAAGGAAGACTTGGCTCTTTCACACAGCTCGCAGGGGCAGAGAGGGTGGGCTGACCCTAGCTCAGAGCTAACAGCTAATAGGGAAAGCTCACATGGAGTTAATCACAGGATACTGCAAACTATAGGGGGTGGGGAAGCCCCAGTACACAGTGTTATCTATACACAGACAATGCAATTAAATACAAATAATACTTATATTAAATATACATTAGAATATACCCTGCCTCCATGAATATGGGGGCGGAACACTGGGCATTTTGCTGGGCTTGCTCAATGGCAGCTATGCTCGTGCCAGTAGAGCTGATAGCATGTGCACAGAGACTGCAGCCCTGAGACTGCTTCAGGTTGTTTTGCCGCAGCTGTTGCTGATCTGGAGAAGCAGCAGTGGCCAGGGGAAACAAAGATTCAAGGGTGGATACAGGAGGGGAGATGCTGAATAGAAGAGTGTGGAGAAAGAGAAGAGAGATGCTTGAGGGGAGACACTAGACGGAAGGGTGGGGAGGGAGAGAGGAGAGATGCTGGAGGGGAGATGCTTGAGGGGAGACACTAGACGGAAGGGTGGGGAGGGAGAGAGGAGAGATGCTGGAGGGGAGATGCTGGATGAAAGGGAAGAGAGAGAGAGGGGAGACACTGGATGGAAGGGGGAAGAAGATAGAGTTAGTGAAAAATTGGGGAATAAGAGGAATGGGAATAGAAGAGCCTGGGTGAAGAAAAGTAATATAAAGCTGTAGGTAGACAAAGTACAAATAGAGAAATTGAAGACTGGATAGCAGTAATCAAGCATGTAGGTATCATACAGTAACTGATATGTCTGATATGTCAAAAACATTGTAATCCTGATTCTAAACCACAAACCCAGTCAATCCCTACCCCCAAATGCAAAATACACATTGCTCGTACTAAATCCGATTCCTTATTCTCATTGGTTGAAGAGGAACTTGTCACAGCAAAATGATGTGAGAGTATGCATTCTGGAATTTCAAACCACCTGAAGCCTAAGGAGGAGTCACTGGCTCAAGAACTCACTGTGAAGTGCTAACATTTGTCCCTGAAGAACCTCCAGTACCAATCTCACTAGCTAGAAATCTTGGATGGGACCAGTATGCCAAAAAAATCTTAATGAAATGCCAAAACTGTTCTAAGCCAATGCCAAGTGGACCTCTCTCTTTGATAGTTACAATTAAGGGTCCAGGTGAAGAGATCAACTACTGAAACCAAGATGGGCATCACTTCCTCAGTCATTTTTGGCACTCAGTTCTACACCAGGGTAGGTGTCTGCATTGCCTATAGCTTCAGAGCCAAGTGCAATAGTGGCAGCACCTTCCACATCATGATTCTAGTGTCAATAATGGACAAGGGACTTTCTTCCTTGCTGATAGCTTTTCCAGTACAATGATTGCTTTTGGCATCAAGGATTCTTGAACTGAGACCAGCAGTGTAGTGGAATCTAGCCTTCTTTTCTTTTTTTTTGAGATATGATGCCATTTTCTTTGGTACGTCTCCTCTGAGGAAAATTCCCTGTTATGGTACAGGTCTCTGACTGACTGGAACTGTTTTTTTTGACTCTGACTTACGCTGCCCCAAAGGTTGTCTGAGAAAAATTAATGAAAGGCTCCTGTCTCATAGAAACATAGAAACATGACGGCAGATAAAGGCCATACGACCCATCCAGTCTGCCCATCCTCTGTAACCCCTAATTCTTCCTGTTCCTAAGCAATCCCACATGCTTATCCCATGCCTTTTTAAATTCTGGAACAGTCCTCGACTCCACCACCTCCACCGGGAGGCCATTCTACGCCTCCACCACCCTTTCTGTGAAATAATACTTCCTTAGGTTACTCCTAAGCCTATTCCCTCTTAACTTTGTCGTATGCCCCCTCATTCCATGAAGCATCAGGAACAATGGGGGCAATTTGAGACATCATAGTCTGGTCTCAAGCATCTGCAGAAGGTGGTATTTGCATCTGTAATGAAAATGCTGACTATGAGGGGCATTTTCAACATGACCTCTAAGTCTGGCTTTGAATGTTTTGCACAAAATGTTCTAAATCCGAATAGGAAAGAAGGTCATTTTCAAAAAAAGGATAATGTCTATCTTTTTTTTAAATACCATTTTGAACAAGGTTTTCTGCTTTGTACATTTTCTTTCAACCATTTTCGGGGAAAAAAACCATCCAAGTGAAAAATGTAGAAAATCAAGCCATTGGGATGTAGGAGAGGCCATCATTTTTAGTAGACTGGTCCCTCAAACATCCCAGGAGAGCAATGGGGCATCTTAGGGGGCACTGCTGTGGATTTCAAATAAATGTACCCATGCACACATCACACTGTTGCAACCTTATCTTGTCTCCTGAGCCCCCCAAAGCCCATTACCCCCAACTGTACCCCACTACAATTGTCCTTATGGGTGAAGGGGTTCCTATATGTAGGTACAGTGGGTTTCTGGTGAGTTTTGGAGGGCTCACAGTTTCCACCATGCTGCTCTAATGGACCTGAGGCTGGCAAGTAATGTTTTTAATTACTATTTTTTGGGGGAGGGGGTCAGTGACCACTGGGGGAGTAAGGGGAGGCCATCCCTGATTCCCTCCAGTGATCATCTGGTCATTTAAGGCACCTTTTTGTGCCTTATTCATTATAAAAACAGGTCTAGCTCAAAACGTCTCTTGGCCAAGTTAAAATCAATTTTTCAGGGAGAAAACAAACTTCTTTTATTTTTTATTTATCATTTTTAGGGGCTCCAAGGAGCCTTGAAAGCAGGGAAGAAAAACAGATAGTATAGGGAATACACTTCCTCTTAAATCATAAGATAGGGGGGAAAAGGCTGATAGACTGGAACCGTGGCCGTGATCCAGTGAAAAAATATCATCTACAGCCTATTTGTTGATCCTTATTTCTTTCTATTCAAGCATGGCAACCACCAAACTTTGCCAAAAAATGATGGAAATATTGCCTCTGATAGTCACTGTTTCAGTAAGACAGAAATAGTGCTTTTCACATTATCAAGCAAATGTTCTGGTTCCATAACTGAATTATGAATCTACTCTGAGGAAAACATAAAAGCAATTACCTCTGTGTGACTAGAAGGCAATAATTTGTTCTCTTTAAAATCAAATCATCTCTGACCCAATGAAAAGTTCTATTAGAAATTTGAGATTTCACAAGTGCTTTGACTTTCTACCTTCCCTGAAAAACAGAGCACAGCTTAAAACATGCATAATCATTATTTCTGAAAGAGTACAGAAGTTTAAAAAAAAACACCCCTCTTACTTACACAATTTGAAAAGACTATGGGGCCCTTTTACTAAGCCGCGTAAGTGTCTACGCGCGCCCAACACAAGCCAAAATGGAGTTACCGCCCAACTACCACGTGGCTCTTGTGGTAATTTCATTTTTGGTGTGCGTCCAATATGCGCATCTGTTAAGTATTTTTTATTTTTGGGCACGCGTAACGGATGCATTCCAAGTGGCATTTGGCGCGCGTAAGTCATTACCACCTGGTTACCATTTGAGTTTTTACCACAAGGTCAATGGGTGGCGGTAAGGTCTCAGACCCAAAATGGACATGCGGCAATTTTGATTTTGCCGCATGTCCATTGTCGGCAAAAAAAAAAAGGATTGGCGCACGCCCAAAACCCTGCTTACTGGGTCAGAGTGTGCCCTGTTTTGTTTCCTGTTGTAGTCCATGCGGTAGTGGCCATTTTTGTAAGACAGTTTTAGATCCCTTTCCTGTGTTACCCACGTTAAAGAACGTAGTTCTTACCTTGAATGGTACTGAAAGAGGGCATTGTACACCATTGTGCCAGCTCTCACCTACTGCTCATCTTAGTACCAGGGGACTCTTTGCCAGTGGGGCACAACCTCTGATCTGCAGTTAACTGTGAGTAAACGTGGTTATTTCAAGAAAGGTTGCTTTCAGAGAGATTAGTCTTCAGGTGTGAACTGGTATGCCAAAGTTATACAGCAGATATAAGTCCTAGAGGCTGTATGCAGGTCCCTGGAGCAGTTTTAGTGGGTGCAGTACATTTGTGGGTAGTGGGTTTTGGGGGGGGGGGGGTTGGGGGGCTCAGCTCCCAAAGTAAGGGAGCTATGCACACGGGAGCTTTTCTGAAGTCCACCGCAGTGACCCCTAGGGATCCCGGTTGGTGTCTTGGCATGTCAGGGGTGGGGCAGTGCACTAAAAATGCTGGCTCCTCCCATGGCCAAATGTCTTGAATTTGGCCGGGGTTTGAGATGGCCGACATAACTTTCCATTATCGCTAAAAAACGAAGTCAGCCATCTCAAACCCCGGCCAAATCCAATGCATTTGGCTGGCTGGAACCGTATTATCGAAACAAAAGATGACTGGCCATCTTTTTCAAAAATATGGGTCTGGCCAGCTGTTTGCGGCACCGCCAAAATACATCGCCGGCCATGTATTTCACCGGCGCCGTTCGATTATTCCCCTCTAAGTGGCTCATTTACAATGCCACAGTAGAGCTACCATAGCATTCACACATCCAATTTAGCACTACTGCGGGAGCTGGCAGTGGTGCCACCCTCCCTGTGCACAGCCCAGTTGCCACTGGGTTAGCAAGGGAGCCCTTGCTGCCTCCTAGATAGGAAATAGTAAGGGCTCCCCCAGAAAATGGCCAGGTGGCAAGTGTGTACTTACTGCACAGTCATTTCCTTTTTTTCTGCCTTTTACCTGCTGCAGTAAAAGGGGCCTCCGTGCACAGCAAATTCATGCGCCGACACCACTGCAGGACCACTTTAACCACAGCTTGGTAAAAAGGGGTCCTATATTTGCTGATGACACAAAACTGTGGACTATAAAAAATTGCAGGAAGACCTTAGGAAATTGAAAGGCTGAGTATCCAATTGGCAGATGAAATTTAATGTGGACAAATGCAAAGTGATGCATATTGGGAATAAAATTCAAATCCTAGTTATCTGATGCTAGGATCCACCTTAGGAGTCAGCACCCAAGAAAAAAATCTAGGCGGCACTGTAGACAATACGCAGAAATGTTCTGCCCAGGGTGCAGTGGTGGCCAAAAAAGCAAACAGGATGCTAGGAATTATTAGGAAAGAAATGGAAAATAAGACAAAGAATATTATAATGCCTCTGTATTGCTCCATGGTGTGACCTCACCTTGAATATTGCGTCCAGTTCTGGTCGCTGTATCTCACTCCCTCCCCCCCCCCCCAAAAAAATAGCAGAATTAGAAAAGGTTTAAAAAGAGTGACCAAAATGATAAAGGGGGTGGAACTCCTCTCATATGAGGAAAGGCTAAAGAGGTTAGGGCTCTTCAGCTTGGAAAAGAGATGGCTGAGGGGGGATATGATTGAGATCTACAAAATCCTGAGTGATATAGAACAAGTAGAATTGAATCGATTTTTTTGCTTTTTCAAAAAGTACAAAGACTGGGGGACACTCAATTAAAATTACATGGAAATACTTTTTTAAAACAAATAGGAGGAAATATTTTTTCATTCAACAAATAGTTAAGCTCTGGAACTCATTGCCAGAGGATGTGGTAACAGTACATCTGGGTTTAAAAAAGGTTTGGACCAGTTCCTGGAGGAAATGTCCATAGTCTACTATTGAAGTAGATATGGGAGAACAGTGGCGTACCAAAGGGGGGCGGTGGGGGCGGTCCGCCCCGGGTGCACACCGCTGGGGGGTGCCGCGCACGCGCGCCTGTCGGCTGCGAGTTTGAATCGCTACGCTAAATTCTCTCGTTCGCTGCAGCTCCCTCCCTCTGCCACGGAACAGGTTACTTCCTGTTCCGGGGCAGAGGGAGGGAGCTGCAGCGAATGAGAGAATTTAGCGTAGCGATTCAAACTCGCAGCCGACAGGCGTGCGCCGCTGCACCCCCCCTAGCGGCGTGCACCCGGGGGAGGTGTCATTTCGCTGGGGGGGGACGCATTGGCGATCCGCCCAGGGTGTCGTCGAGGCTAGGAACACCACTGTGGGGGAAGCCACTGCTTACCACAGGATTGCTAGCATGGAATGTTGCTGCTCTTTGGGTTTCTGCCAGGATTGGCTACTTTTGGAAGCAGGATACTGGGCTAGATGGAACATTGGTCTGACCCAGTATGGTTATTCTTATATTCTTATTTTGGAACTGTGAAATCTTAAACAGGAATTTGCATGTTGCAGAATACTGGAATAGCATGGTAGCAATTATTATACAAAACAATTTAAATTCATAAAGCTAAATTAGTTTTTTTTTTCTTCATGTAACATTTATCAAAGACATTAACATATGTAATTGGATATTGAAATACCATCAGGACAATTTTATAATTCAGTGCCAGAACAGTCAAAAACCCCAAATAGATTCTGGGGACGCACTGTAATCCTACGTTTCCAGTAACGGTTAATTGCAGCAAACACTGCCATTCAGAAACGTACGATCTGCGGACAGTCCCAGAACATGTGACTCAGCATTCTGGCCCTACTTGCTCAGCATTTCGGAGATTTCTACTGAGAGCCACTTATGTTGGAAAGAAAGCTGTTTTGCTCTATTGGGGAGAACCCCATGCACCCACGCTGGAAACATGGCGGATACATATGATAGAACTTTTAAAGTTGGAAAGGTGTGGGATTCAGAGTCTTTCCTCGGAGGAGGGACAGTTGTTTCAGAGAACATGGGAGAATTTTTGGGCTACACTTCAACCGGTAGCACGAAGCAGACTATTAAACAGTTAACATTAAGTTGTTCCCCATTATGGACAAGAAACCGGAAAGTATTGAGGGGGGGAGGAGGGATAAAGGGGGGGGAGAGAAATTGAGTTGTAAAAAGAAATGATTGTATATGTGCAACTAATAACAGCTATGTTTTAGTGAGAGTATTATGTACTTCAGTTAACGGTTTGTTCAATAAAAATGATTTAACCATAATTCAGTGCATGCAGTTACATAAGTGACATTGTAATTAGCACTTATGCACGCAAGTGCACTATGCTCTGTTCTAAAAGGAAGTACACAAGTGCTATAGCATGTATCTGCAAAGGGTATGCACATGTGGGAGAAGCATGGGCAGAACATGGGCATTTCTTCTACCTACGCATGCAACTTATGTAATACTGTAAGTTGCTCACACTGCATGGCACACTTAGGTGTGCAAGCTTACGCCCACCGTAGACCTGACGTAAATAGTCACCCTCTTAAATGTAAGTCCATTGATGATGACTTACACTAGTATTCAATAATGGAATCTTGGTACCAAGATGCTGTTATGCATCCAGGCACCTAACTTGAAACACCAAGTTAAAGTTTCAAGTTTTATTAGACATTTACTATCCCACCTATCAGAGCAGGTGTCTAGGCGGCATACAGGCTAAAAATATAAAATAGATAAACATGTACATATCGACAATACAAGATATAAGAGGAAAGAGGGTAAAACTACAATATCTTGATAGGAAAGAGGGGAGAAGGGGCAAAAAAAGGGAGGGGAAGCATTAAATCTCATCGTCACTCAGACACACCCTCCTCAGTGAAGGAGAAGGGGAAGTGAATATAAAGGATTTAGGAAAATGCATCTAGAAACAGAAAAGTCTTAAGCTCCTTTTTAAAACTTTGAAGAGAGGTGTGGTAATGAAAGTGATTGTGGGAGCCTATTCCAATGTTCTTTGTCCTTGAACACAAAAGATAGCTTTCCTAGTATGTTTTTGTATAATATCACGAAAAGACGGTATTATTAGTAAATTTTGAGTGGATGAGTGGAGTAGTCACTGGTTAGCATATGGAATCAATAGCCGGGAAAGATACGGTGGTTCTCCAGATTGGTGAGTCTTATAGAATCATCCCCATATGTTTTTACCTTTTAGTACATCTGTGTTCTTTATTGTTTGATTAACATATGATTGTGTGGCTCCATTTCTTTAGAATCTATTCCCTATTATCCTGTGTTCTGACCTTTCTTACACAAGGTTTAAATCTGCTTTAAAGACATGGTTGTTCAAAAAAAAACCTCTCTCTTTATGACATTTTTGCTTAATTGTTTGATCTCCTTGTAATATGTTTTTTCTTTTAATTTGCTTTATTGTACTGGCAATTATGTTGTACTATTCATTACTTTCTTCTTATATGTTATTGAGTTTTATTTTCCCCATTGTATTAAATTTGTCCTGTTCCACTTCATGTTATGGATTATAGTAAACCGCATTGATACTTTTTGTGACCCTGTGGTATAACAAATTTTACAAATAAATATAATTCACTGAAAGAATATGATTTTACCTACACTGTCAGAAAGTAAACTAGGCTGCATTTTTTTTTTACCTGAGCTAGTATTTTAAGAAATACATTCACCACATTGCTAAGAATCCACAGTACCAAGTTGATAGCAGCACCTTGATCATTGTTGTCTCAATAAAATGTGGAATTCATCATTCATACCCATTATAGAACTTGAGTATGACTGTAAAGCACAATGGGACTGCCTGTCACACAACAATTTGATTTTAAAATATTTGCCTCCATCTAAAAGTTCAAATAGTCTTGCTTGTGCTTAAATACTGCATAAAGCAAATTAAGTGGTCCATTTATTCTGTCCACTTGTCTGCAGAAATTTAAGGGCAGATCTGTTACCCATTTACCATCCCTATAGTTGACTAACACAAGGGTTCTTTTACTAAGCCACAGTAAAAAGTGGCCTGTGGTAGTGCGAGCATGTCTTATGGGTGCATTTCGGGCCATTTTTACCGCATCTAGGAAAAAGGGCCTTTTTTAAGGGGCCTGGAAAATAGATGTACGCTAAAATTGAAACCAACGCGCGTCCATTTTTGGCCTGAGACCTTACCGCCACCCATTGACCTAGCGGTAAGGTCTCACGTGCTACCCGCACGGTAAGCATTCACTGCGCGCCAACTGTTGTTTACTGCCAGGTAAGAGGCCCACGGTAGAAAATAGAAAATTATTTTTTACCGTGAGATTTGGTGCACGCCAAATTCAGAATTATCACCCATTTCACACACTAGCCGGGCAGTAGTGCCAATTTGGCACACACGGTACATGTGTAGGCCCTCCTGTGCCTTTGTAACAGGGCCCCACAGTAATTAGGAATAATGAATTACTTCAAGTTTTATATATTGCCTAAAATAAAAATCTTTGTTTTGTTTTATTTTATATATATCTGTATCTGTATCTATCTATAGTCAGTCAATAGAAATAGAATAAAATAAAACATAGAAAAGAAAATAAGATGATACCTTTTTTATTGGACTAAATACATTTTTGATTAGCTTTCGAAGGCAGCCCTTCTTCGTCAGATCAGAAATAAGCAAATTTTGATAAGTAACAGCATATATAAGTGAAACATCAAAGTATTTCAGTGACAGTCTGAAAGGATTAGGATGGGGTGAGCTAGGTGAGAAACAGAGAGGGCTGAGAGGATGGGGGACAGGGAGATATGCATGGTGATCAGAGGGTGACAAAGCAGTGAAATTTCATGGTTTATAATGGGCTTGAAATATATCTATCTAGAAATACACACTCATTTATTTTCAAATATAGATATACACACACACAAAAGTATGAAAGGACTAGTAAAAAAAAAAGGATCCTGGTTTGATCTCAGTCATGTCTTGTGTTTCATCTGTCAACTGGGGCTAATCATGTGGTACAGTGTTCACAGTGTCTGATGGGTAAGGATTTGTGGTCAACACTCAAGAGTGACATCTAGTGGGTGAATTTAGAACCTACAATTACAAATCATAGCATTTTTCACACAGCACATGTTTAAACTGTGGAATTTTGCCAAATGATGTCGTCAATTAACAGAACAGGGTTCAAAAGAGGTTTAGACAGGCTCTGAGAAGAAAAGTCCATAAAGACCTATTTGCCAGGTAGATATGGAAAAGCTATTGTTTCTCTCTAGAAATGAGCTATAAGAAATAGATCTACTTTTTGAATTTGCTGGGTATTTATGACTAGGAATGGCTGCTGTTAAAGACAGGATGTTGAGCTCAATGGAGACTTAGCATAGTCTATTGTATGTTTCAAACTTGATACAAAGAGCAGAGATAAAAATCATAGTTTAAAAAATGCCCCCTAAAAAAGTTACTGTTTAATCAAAGATGTACATTTTTCCCTGATGACAGAGTAGTGCATTTTAAAACACATATATTGTTTATGGTCACTATTACCCTTCCAAATTTTCCTTTTTTCAGAGATGTGATATAAATGAGAAAATCAGTTCAAAGTGTTGTGCCTTTTGGCCATATGACAGGTTATATCAGCTGTGGTATTACAGATGCCATGATGACCAATGAAAAATAGGACTCATTTTAAGATGGGTGATGTGATAATTATATAGCATTATTTGTTGATCATTTGTCACCCTCAGATTGGAGCTAAAGTTGCCCATTTACCATATATGCAAATCACATTTTTATAAAACAATCTTGCTAGCAAGTCTGTGTTCTCTATGAAAGAATGGTTTTCTAAATTTTGGTGTGCATATATGAAAAAGTTGAATAGTTAACCATTTCAACTATATATTAGAAAAGGGAAATTTGTAAATGTATATTTTTAATCTGCATTCTGCAGACGAGTTTTCTGCTGCTGTGATTGCTGAACCAGAGCATACTGATTAACTTATATGTATTCCAAACATATTGAGGCTAGTGGAAGGGAAGATGATATATTGCTCTGTTTTATTTCCTGTATCCTTTCTCAAACATAAGTGCCACATTCGCTCAAGAGGTCTTCAGATCTCATATTGTTTGCATACTCTGCCAAATGCTTCAATTTCTGCCTGTGAAAGCTTTGGCCTTGGAAGAATGTGCTTTAGAAATATTCCAATTAAAAATGCCATTTATGCTAAAAAATCTGCCTCTACAGAGGAAGTCAGTGTCAGATTCCATAGATTTGTCAAGTTACACTAAATTGTGCCATGACAACTCACATCTATTTATGACACATAATCAGATTCGCTTCTGTGCATGAACATTTCAGCTTCCTGTTCTAATTTCTCCTTAAAAGTGACTTTAAAACCTGAATAGTGGTGATCTATTGTTGTAGAATGTGGGAGGGAAAGGTAGAGAAGATTTATTTGTTGTCTGAGGTAGATGATTGTTACATTTCTTTGCTTGTGTATAAACCAAAGCTCACACATTCCAACTTTGCCATGATTGAATTAATATCTCATCTTTTTGATACAGATAAAATGAGTGTGATAGAGCTAGATTTACCAAAGTATGCTATCGCATTAGCATGCACTATGCCATTGTGTTTTATTAGTAAAGGTCACATTTCATAAAACAAGACCTGTGCTAAAATAACACATCTTAATGCCTGTTACCATGTGGTAATGTTGTAGTGCCTTTTAATAAATCTAGCCTTGGCTTTTATCATAGTCAGTCTGCAATCACTCAGTAAAGTGCTGTGGAATTCTGTTATGAAATACCGAGTCGGCTTCACTAAAACTAACCTCCCATGATCTGTCTGTGTAAAAATGCTTAATTAGTTAGGCCATTACATATTGCATGTACAAAATTACTATTATTAGATACAATTGTTTTAGATTAGACAACTAATACCACATTTTCTCCTACAGGATCAACATTTCAGCATGCTGGAGTATCATATACCGATCTCTGCAGGTGGAGTAGCAAATATATTTGATTTGCTAGAAACCAACAAATCGGATTTGAATATCAGACACTTTTCAGTGAGTCAAACCACTCTTGATGAGGTAAGCAATATCAGCCAAAATTTGCTTCCTAGTGTTTACACACATGGAATGGGGACTTATATTATTAAATCTTGATACGTATTGCTATACATCGTGCAATACTGTAAAACTCAAAGAAGCAATGAAAGGTTTCATCAGATTCAACAAGAATTAGATATGCAAGAAAATTGCATTAGGAAGCAAAACAGTGAGGAAGTGCAGTCCAAAGCAAAAAAGATAAAGAACCATATATCCTTAAAACGTTTATTTATTCAAAAAGCATAATAGAATCCTTCCACTCAACTACAGATATTCGTGACGTGAAAGGTTGGATTTGGCATGGCCGTGTTTTGGCGTTAGTGCCTGCGTCAGGAGTCACTCATTCTTAGTTGTAAACACTGCTCGCTGGGTTAAACAGACCCCTGTCTTCTTGCTCAGATAGATAAACCATGCAGCAGCCCAACAGCTGGATGATCGTAATTAAGTGGAAAGATTCTGAGGGACAGGCAAGCTCTGCCTCTCCTAGCAATTTAAAACACAATATTGAAGCACCACCCCTGACTGGTAGCAATGCAGTTGGAGGATTCCTGCTCAGCTTAGAGGGAATAGAAAAATAGACTATATTAGAATGTGAAAGAAAGGGTTGGTACAGGGTTAACTACTACATTAGGATACCAAAGAGCTTCCTGGTGGACCAGTGTGCACTTCTAAGCCTAGTCTCTGCAGTGCATGCAAGGCCCATATAACATGAACTGTGATGCTTTGGAGGCCCATCCAATGCCTCAAGCAATAGCCAAGTATGCCCTGCCCATGTGCCCCACCCCACGCTGCACCCTCTCAAGGCACCAGGAATCAGGAGGAGCTATCCCCTATAACTACAATCAGAAAGTGAAGGGGTTCTTATGAGTTAAATGTAAACATTCTCTGCATCCACAAAAATCCAGCCTTTTCCAACAGGTACAGATCAGAACTAAGACATTTCTCCATGGAAGACACCACACAAAAAATATTCTGCTTCTCTTATCTCTTCACTATCAGGCACATTTTAAACTAATACAAAACCTGACAATAATCCTATCTTGATATGACCATAGCAAACATTCTATATTACACTAGCCCTAATCCTATGATTCAAGCTGCAAGAACCATACTTATAAATAGGCAATACTACAAATATTGCATTGGGCCTTAGAATACCAATACACCTACGACTAATAAAACAGAACAGGTGGGACTGCTACAGATCTCTATACAGAAATTACATTCAAATGGAATACTGCACCTCAGTCACACACAAAACAGACAGACTCTCACCAAATACAGAACAAAGGATTACAAATTAGAAATAGAAATATGAGGACAAAAGTTGAACTGCTATCCTCTAAAAGTCAGACTTGGAATGTACTGCAACACAGGAGAAATAACAAAATGCATTTCCTCTTGTACTCAGCACAATACAAAGACATCTGCAATGCACATTTCTGAAAGCTAATATATTCCAGTTAATACATTCAAATTAAAACACTTTTTTCTACCTTTGTTGTCTGGACATTTTAATTTTATACCATGTTGATGCCAATTACTGTTTTCCTGTTTGTTGCTAACTCTTTACAGGAACTGCTGTCCATTTGTCATTTCTCCTCTCTCATTCTGTCTTCCATTCCCTCATGTCATCTGTTTCTGACATATTAATCTCTCCCTTTTAGCTCTTTCCTTCCTTCCTTCCTTTCTTTCTTTTCTGCCTCTGTCTACTCAAATTTCATCCTCTTGCTTACCCTCTAGTCCTCCATTTCCTTTTTATTTTTGACCTATCAACTTTTCATCTCCTTCTCTCAACTGCCCAGCTCTCTCATTTCCAGTCTCATGTATTTCCCAGCTTTCTAGTTCCTTCTATCATCTATTCTTCTTTACCACATTTCTACCCTACTCACTATCTTCTTATCACTCATCTTGACAACCATCCTTGGCCTCTCCCACATAGTTTCACCATTCCTAGTATCTCCCCTTCCTCTCCCTCTCTCCACCCTCTCTTTCACTCTCCTCTCCTCTCCCCCTCCCACCCTTGCACCAGAAATTTTCTTCCTTTCCCCTCCACTCCCAGCATCTCCTTGTCCCATCTCTCTTCTCTCCCCTCCCCACCCCTGGTCCAACATCTCTCTTTCCATCCCCCCCCCCCATGGTCAAGAATCTCCTTCTTTCTTCTCTGCCTCCTATTGTCCAGCATCTCTCCCTCCATTCCCTCCACCCCAGGTTCAACATTTCTCTTCCCTCCTATCTGACCTCATATCCAACATGTCTCCCTCCCTCCCCTTTGCACTTGCACATTTCTCCCTCTTCCTTCCCTCCTTTCCCTCCACCCTTGAGACCATCAGTAGCTGCACCACTGCAAGAAACTACCACTAGGGGTTATTTTGAATCCAGTGTTGGCAGAAGCAAGAGTGACTGGGATCACATCTGGGAGAGCTCCCTTATATGGTAATTAGGCCCTGCCCAAGACATCTTAGGATATACTAGGCTGGGCGGGGTGCAACCATTTTCAAGATAGCGGCCTAGAGAAGCAGGAGTGAGTGGGCATCGTTCATAATTCCTACATATGAGAGATATGGGGATGGACCTCCACTAGTCCACCAGGGGTTACCTTGTAACTTGGGGATGTTCAGGCCAGCCTGGCCGAGGGGTCCCACTGGACCACCACACTATTTTGAGACTTGGGGATTCCAGACCGGGCTTGGCGTGGCCTGGCTAGAAGAGTCCTCCTAGATTATCAGGTTATTTTATTTATTTATTTGTTGCATTTGTATCCCACATTTTCCCACCTATTTGCAGGCTCAATGTGGCTTACATAGTACCTTGATGGCGATCGCCAATTCCAATATGAGAAATACAGAGTGGTATTGCATAAAAGTTCATGAGTGACAGATTAAATTAGGAAGTCAAGGAGAAAGAGTTAAGTTTTGTCCAGTTCTGGTATACGTCTCGTTGTGTTGCAGGGGTCAGGTGTCTAGGTTGGATCATTATGGTATGCCTTTTTGAACAAGTTGGTTTTTAATGATTTCCGGAAGTTTGTTAGGTCGTGCATTGTTTTCTTGACGTTTGGTAGTGCATTCCATAGTTGCGTGTTTATGTAGGAGAAGCTGGATACATGTGTTGATTTATACTTTAGTCCTTTGCAGCTAGGGTAGTGTAGATTTAGGTATGTGCTTGCTGACCTTTTTGTGTTTCTGGTTGGTGTTTCTGGTCTATGAGGTCTGCCATGTAGTCCAAGGCCGTGCCGTGAATTATTTTATGAACCAGGGAGCAGATTTTGAATGCAATTCTTTCTTTGATTGGGAGCCAATGTAGTTTTTCTCCTAAGGGTTTGGTGCTTTCGTATCTCATTTTTCCAAATATGAGTCTGGCTGTGGTGTTTTGTGCAGTTTGGAGTTTCTTAATGATTTGTTCTTTGCATCCGGCATAGATTGCATTACAGTAGTCTAGGTGACTTAGCACCATTGATTGTACCAGGCTGCGGAATATTTCCCTCGGGAAGAAAGGTTTTACTCATTTGAGTTTCCACATTGAGTGGAACATTTTCTTTGTTGTATTTTTCGCTTAGCTTTCTAGCGTGAGATTTTGATCAATTGTAACTGAGAATTTTCAGGCTGTCTGAAACAGGAAGGGTGTAGTCTGGGGTGATTATATTGGTGGGTTTGTTCATGTTATATTGTGATGAGAGGATAAGACAGTGTGTTTTTTCTGCGTTGAGTTTTAATTGAAATGTATCCGCCCATGAGTTCATGATTTGCAGGCTAAGTTTGATTTCGTTTGTGATTTCTGTTAGATCGTTTTTGAATGGGATGTATATTGTGACATCATCTGCGTAGATGTAAGGGTTCAGGCCTTGGTTGGATAGGGATTTGGCTAGTGGGGTCATCATTAGGTTGAAGAGGGTTGGTGATAGCGGTGATCCTTGGGGTACTCCACATTCTGGTTTCAATGGTGATGATATATTTGAATTTGCTATCACTTGGTATGTTCTTGTGGTTAGGAAACCCTTGATCCAACTAAGTACACTTCCACCAATCCCAAAGTATTCTAGGATGTTTAGTAGTATTTTATGGTTTACCATGTCGAACGCACTAGACATGTCGAATTGTAAGAGAAGTACCCTTTTGCCAGTTGCAATTTCTTGTTTGAATTTGGTTAAGAGAGTGATTAGTACTGTTTCGGTGCTGTGGTTGGAATGAAATCTGATTGTGATTCGTGTAATATTGAGAATTTGTTTAAGTAGTCGGTAAGTTGCTTGGTTACCATGCTTTCCAGCAATTTGACTACCAGAGGGATGGATGCTACTAGGCGGTAGTTGGTGATATCATTTGCTTTTTTCTTTGAATCTTTAGGTATTGGGGTGAGTAGTATTTTGCCTTTGTCCTTAGGAAAGAGTCCATGTTGCAGCATGTAGTTTAGGTGTGATGTGAGGTCTGCTATGAAGCATTGAGGGGCAGATTTTATTAGGTAGTTGGGGCATGTGTCCGGTTTACAGTGAGACTTGGCGAACCTGTCAATCGCTTGGGTGACAATTTCCTCGGTAAGGAGAGCGAAATTTGTCCAGATTCGGTCTGCTGGATATTCACCGAGGATTGGGTCCAGACATTCAATGAATTTTTCGATGTCAGTGGTTTTCTGTGGTGACGTATTACGTAGGTTTACAATTTTCTCGTTGAAGTAATTAGCAAGTTTGTCTGCAGGTGGGATGTCTGTATTGGTTGTGGTAACCAGTGTGGTGTCTAGTAATTTATTCACGAGTTGGTATAGTTTATTCGTGCCTTTGTAGTCTGGCCCTATTTTGGTTTCGTAATAGGACCTTTTGAGACTTGGGGGGGGGGGGGGGGTCAGGAGGCCATCAATTCTCCAGATCTTATTTTATGTTTTGGGGGTTAGGGAGGAAGGGGTCAGGCAGATGCTTGGAGAGGATCCATTAGACCATCAGGCTTATTTTTTTTGTGGGGGGGGGGGAGAAGCCCATCCAGGGCGGGGTGGTTGGGTTGGAGGGGGAGAGAAAGGGTGGCACTAGATACCTCTTCTCTCAACCAACCCTTCTAATACTGCCTTGAATCTGGTGGCAAGTTTCCTGCACTAAACGCGCTTGGGAAACATTTTTTAAAGCCTTGGTTCAGGGCTTAAATGCGGTTTGCACTGAAACCATTAGAGCATTCAGTGCACAATAACATGTGTGCTAACCTGGTGCTAACCCCATTTTAGCACCAGTGTTAGTTTTGAGCATTGATCCCTTAGTTTTCAAACATAAAGCAGCCAGCCCCAGTCCTCCACCCTTCTCCTCCAGCTTACAAAAATCTATGGCACAAAAATTTAAAAAAACTGCCCACCACTTGATTTCCCACTTGTATCAGTTGGTCATAATAAAGCAGGAATGATCCCATCCTGCCCATACTCCACCAGTATGCTGTTCCTAAATGGCGATGGTCTCAGGACATATTTATAAATGGTCTCAGAGATTGATTATCCACTCCTACTCTAGCTGAAATAATATTTAACCATCTCTCTGACCTCATGTGCACCTTTCTTTAATTTGTCATCTTATTTTCTAACTCCTCTTAGACCCCCTTTTACTAAGGCACGCTCACGGTTTTAGTGCGCACTAAAATTGGGTGCACGCTAAACGTTAGAGATACCAATGAATTCCTATGGGCGTCTCTAATGTTTAGCGCGCGATCAATTTTAGAAGGCACTAAAAATGCGAGCGCGCTTTGTAAAAGACCCCCTAAGTCTCTTACCTATCTATATTTTCTCTGACCTCATGTGCAACTTTCTTTAAATTAGTCACCTTATTTTCTAACTCCTCATACTCTCTTACCTATCGCTATGTTTCATCTTTGCTTATACCCCACACTGTCAATTAAAATGTTCTACTACGTATTGTGTTGACATTGTAAGTAGTATACTATGCCATATTTTGTAGTGTTATTTGAATATTTTACTGCTATAATTGTCTATTGCTAATGTTTAATTTATTCTTACTGTACACCGCCTTGAGTGAATTCCTTCAAAAAGGCGGTAACTAAATCCTACTAAATAAAGTTTGGAAGTGCCAATTCATGGATTTTGGATAGGGTGTTTCAATATGAACTGAAGCTTTAATGAGCTTGCTGAAATCTGATTTTAGTGGACTAACACAGCAATCACACTATTCTATCCTGAAATCTGATCAATAGTGTATATCAAATTATTGTAATCATATGTCTTTAATCATTCTAGGAAGTTGTACCAGTAACTGTATATTTGTGTTTCTTTTTTGTCTCTTCAGGTTTTCATTAACTTTGCCAAATCCCAATCAGGTCAAGAAAATTTTCCTTCAACCATCTCTGATAATGCTACTTCCAGGAGCCCAGATACTAATGAACTTGTCCTTACCTAAATAGATCTTCTCAGACTTGAAGTCTTATTAACCAACTACAATAGGGGGTGGATTCAAAGTGCATATATCAATTGAACTTAAAAATGGATAAGAAGCTGACTTCCATTTTGCTCACACCTTTTTCAGTAGTAGCTCAAGGTGAGTTACATTCAAGTACACTGGATATTTCTCTATCCCAGGAGGGCTCACAATCTAAGTTTGTACCTGAGGCAATGGAGGGTTAAGTGACTTGCCCAAGATCACAAGGAGCAGCAGTGGGATTTGAACTGGCCACCTCTGGATTGCAAGACCGACTGGTGCTCTAGCCACTAGGCCACTCCTCCACTCCATTACACACGCAGATGTTTAATGGAACACGTTTGCTTTTCCAGCATCATGTCAGGAGCTCTATGTATGTAATTGGATTTTATATACTGTATTATTGTTTGTTATTTATAGTTTAGAATACACCAGCCCTTTTGGTGCTAGGAATACAGATCTTCCTTAGCAAAACATATAACTGGCATTAAATGTGAAAATGAATGTTAAAGCAAGGGATCAGTTTCAATATATTGGTTACCTGCCATACTAATAATTATGAATATGTTAATATCCTAAGCACTGTTGAATGTTCTGCACTTTGTATCTGTTTACATGTTTCTAGTATGCTATAGCACAATTTCAAAATGAGGTGCAATTTTAATTTGTTTTTTTTTTAACATACTTTTAATTTATGAAATCTGATGCCATATTGATAGCACTAAAAAATGAAATCCTCTGTCTGTCCTGTTAACAGATACAGGTACCGACCTATGAAAAATGCCTAACCCTTGTTCTTAGGCGGCTTCCTCTAGAGCAAGAACAAAGTTTAGTCTTCATGACTATTCAGGTCTGGACTTCTTTACCATGTAAGGGGTTCTCTTACCAAGTTGAGGTAGAAAAGGCCCTGTGCTTGTGGCAGGGGCCATTTTTGCCATGTGCTGAGGTTTTTTTTACCGCAGCAAGTAAAAAGGCCGGAAAAAAAAGACATGGCTATGTGGTAAGATTTCTCTTACTGTGTGGCCATGTGGGGGGAGCACTTACCGCCATCCATTGAGGTGGTGGTAAGGGCTCCTGCACTATCTCGGCAGTAACTGGGTAGTGTGTGGCGCTGCCCAATTACTGCTGGATTAGCGCTGCACAATAAAATAGAGGCCACTTTTTCTCTAGTTTGGGAAATAGCACGTGCCAGGGCTGGAACTACCGCCGGTGTCTGCATTGGGCCAGCGGTAGGTCCAGATTAGCGTACAGTACGCCCACTTTAGGCTTACTGCCACTTTGTAAAAGGGGCCCCTAAGGCACTAATTGTGAGGGGCAGTATTAGTGGTATGAGAGCTAAGCAGGGATGACTCAGGGATTAAAGAACTGTGAATAAAAGAAGTTTCACTTTATGTGTCCGTAATTCCAGAAGACTTCAGAGATAATTAAGATGAAATGCAACTGGCCACTATCATTTTGAATGTATTTTTGTCAGATATGTACTAACTTTGAATATATTAAAGATTTGTACTTATTTAAGGATACATTTTTTAAAAAAATAAACCTATCTGTGTCTGAACCTTATTTGCTGTAGATTTTTGTGACAAATGACAAATGAAATGAGACTTGAGGAAACTCAATAAAGTTACATGGAAATACTTTTAAATCAAATAGGGGGAAATATTTTTTTCACTCAATGAATACTCTGGAACTCTTTGCCAGAGGATGTAGTAACAGCAATTAGCATATTTGGGTTTAAAAAAGGTTTGAGGATCTATAAGTAACCCAAAATGTTTACTGATAATCAAGAATTTGTTAATCAATGGTGTGTGATATTAAATAAATGCTCAGTGGACTTAATGATTTTAATTGCTGAAACTGCCAAAAGTAAGTCCTAAAGTTTGAAAACCGAGCTTGATATGATGAAATTGAGTAAAGTTAAGGAATGTGACAGTAATTTTACACATGTTGAACAGGAACTTAATGAACATACTGGTTTACCGTAAAGACCTTCAAAGGATGAAAAGGGATAAAATTTTAAGAGATCAGGAAGAGTATAGCAAGGGAGTCTTTTACAAATAGGTCAAGGCGAGAACAATTACTGCATCCAGAAGAAAGAGTATGGAGATCTCTATCCCAGTTCATCGGATGCAAGAACAGGCAGGTTAATCAAAAGCTATGATTGACAAGGTGGTGAAAGATATGGAAGAAGAGGAAAGAAGATGGAAAAGGGTAACAAATGGTTCTGAGGTTTTTACCATTAAGCAGTCCTACACCAACTCCACTTCTTGAAAGCACGAAGGCTTTTTTGGGGAAGATTTGGGAGCAAAACAGACCGAGAGAGATTATACAGTACCCACAATCCACCACTAGGGAGGGGAGGACTCTCAATGAGAGGGAGAGGTCGAGAATACTTTCCCAGGAACAATTGCAGATAGAAATTCCTGTATTTAACCTTTCAAATTATGAGCTCAATGACACAGAGATTGAAAAAAAAAAAGTTTAACATATGTACCTACTGACAAATATGACAAGTTTCAGATTAAGATTGATGTTTTTAAATTCATCAGAAAACTACAAATCAACCATTTGTTTTCAAACAAAAGTTCATGTATAGATCTCTCAGTTGTAAGTGGGTACCACCTGGAGAAATGGATCCTTTGATTTATGCCTTCAATAGTTGTGTCCTTCAAGATGTTGAGAGACTGGAGGTTAATAAAAGATAGAGATTTTTCAACACCACCACAGAAGAGAATAGTACGATACAAACCTTAGCCAGAATCAACCAAATAGTTATCAAGCCTGCAGATAAAGGTGGTGGGATTTGTCATCATGAACAGGGATGCATATGTCAGAGAAACAGAGAGGCAGATTTTTGATTGTATTACCTGTCACTTCATAAAGACCCCATAGGCAGATGATCAAAAGCAAAGGCCAGTGCTAGAGGCTGTTAGAGCCATACTAGCACCGGCGTTTGCTACCGCCCCATGATCAGAGCCTTCGAGCGCTTGAAACAACGCGCACGAGGGCTCTTAGCACAAGTAGCCTGCAAATGCATGCTAATCAGTGCTTAACGCATTCATCCCCAATGATCAGTGTCCAGCACGCCAAAGATTGGGTCGCTGGCCACGACAAACCCTACGCCAGCTCTGAGCTGGTGTTAGGTTTGCAGATCATTAGGGAGGAATGGTGAGCCCTGTCCAGCATGCATTTGCATGTTGGCAGGCCCCCATTCCCCCCTACAGCAAACCTGCCAGCGAGGGCAGTAGAGGACGACCAAAATGTGGATGCTTCTGTGACGGGGCAGTTAAGGACATCCAAAATTAGATGCTTCTATGAGAAAGATGTCTTTCTCATAGAAACATCCAATTTTGGACGTCCTTAACTGCCCATTGCAGAAACGTCCAAATTTTGGACATCCTCTACTGCCCCGTCACAGAAACGTCCAAATTTTGGATGTCCTCAACTGCCCCATCGCTATACCTCCGACATCCCCTTGAAATTTGGCCATTCCTGCAACAGGGCAGTTGAGGACGTCCATCTTCCAATTTAAAGATGGACGTCCTTCTCTTTTCATTGGTCTCCAGCCCAGACATGTCAAACAAGTGCGGGAGATGCGCTCAGCACAATTCTCCCACACTTCTACCCCATAATCAGAGATAATTGTGCTCCTTAAATTTGAATGCATTATCTCTGATCATAGGTCTAATAGCGTCCCGTGCTGTTCCAGCACTATTTTAGAGCGGTTTGGAACGGCGCGGAGCTTTTGATCATCTGCCTTCCAGTGAGGAATTGAAACATGAGATCAAGGAGGTTGTGGAATTCACCTCCCAAACAGGATACATAACTATGAAAGAGAAATCCTATCTGATAGTAGAATCTCCTGTCATTCCAATGATATATACCATCCCAAAAATTCACAAGTCTCTCATAGAACCCCTAGGCAGACCCATCGTCTCTGCAAACGGCTCCCCTTTAGAACTACTGTCTGATTTTGTGGATTTCTTTTTGAAACCTTTTCCTAAAATTGAGTCCTATATCCAAGATGGATATAGGACTCAATTTATCACTTACCATAAATTAAGTAGTCAATTAGGTGCTAACAATTATTAGTTAACAAGCACTTCATTGACAGTAATTACGAGTTATGCACAGATCTTCCCTATTCTATAACATACACAACTAAATTTCATAGTGTAAAATTCTAAAGAGGCATGGTCATGGAAGGAACAAGAGCGGGTCAGAGCCATTCCCAGATATTAGGCACAATGTTATAAATACCTGCCTTTGGCAGGTGTAAATGCTCATGTCCAATGTTAGGCACAGAATACGTGCTTAACTAGCAGTCTATAAAGGACACTCAGTGGAGAGCATACTTTACGGAATACTAGCTTTGCACAGATCACCCCGGCACCTAGCTTTGGGTGCCATTTATTGAATCTACCCCTCTGTCACAACACTAATGATGGCTCTCTGGTAATCATGGATCACTTGGACGTAATCATGATGTTTGATACTATTTTGTCATGTCATCCAGTCAAACAGTTCGTGATCCTTTGGATTGAATGGTAAGCTCCTTCAGTGTCTTCTCTGTAGATATCAAATGGTTATTCATGGTAATATTTCAACTTGAAAGCCTGTGTCATGGGATTTCTAATTGTCTGTTTAATATCTATATACAGACTGTGCTTGTGGTTGGCTATAGGACCTCATCGACACAGGCAGATTGCAGTGTAAAATCAAAGGAAAAGCTTTATTGGTGAACAAGTAATCAAAGCAATACAGTCTGTTCCCCAACCACAGACTCAGTTCCACCCTGGGTAACAACCACAATAAATTTTCTTCCTTCTCTCTCTAGCTGTTCTACCTTCTTTAGCACAGTTCCAGTTACTCATGCATAAATCCAAGCCTGGCTCCAGCTAGGACACTCAGGACCTAGGTCTTCACAGATTTAAAAAAAAAAAAGGTCTTTCATTTACCTTTGCAGACTTCTGTTCTTCTCATGTAATCCCTGGCTATCTACTGCAAACCTCTGCATTAGGGCCACTTCTTATTTTCCTGGGATCCCCCACAGATACTCCAGGGCATTTAGCCATCTCTTGGCTGGAGCATCACTCCTCTAACTCAGCCTCTGACCTGGCAGGTTAGCGCCACCTGCCATAAGGTGGCTAAACTGCAACCTCAGTGAGGGAGTGTTCCTAGGGACACCTACCGCTATACCACTCACTCTCTCACACAGACATTGAACCAACCCATTCAGGAGTAAGGACTTGAATTTCAAATGTATGCTGATGACATACAGTTGTTTTGTCCAGTTCAGGGAGATGTGACCTTCGCCTAACTCTGATTGCTTACATGATGAAAATGAAATTATAGCTGTCTAAGAATAAGCAACCTCTGAATTTGAAAAAGACAACTTTTTTGGGTCAGTCACACTCCTGCCCCTCAGGTTAATTTGCATTTGGTGGTGGATGCCCCTCCAAAATGCCTGTTTGAAGTTATGAACTTGGTGTTATGCTTTGATTGTATCATCTGTGCTTCAGATTATATGAAATTGTTGGCCACTTTTCAGATATCAATGCATGCAATGTAATCTACAGATCCCGGGTTATTGATTAGTCCCCCAGTTTGTGAAGCTTGTCTTACTGCTACTTTTGACTGAATCTTTTGATTGGGGGTCCCTGCTTGTAGAATTTGTTGCTCCTGAAATTCTACTCAAAGCTATTTCTCCTTTCATAGAAAGGTCAAATCTTATTTGTCTTGGTTAGTCCACCCTGATTAAAAATGTCCTGTTGTTACACATGCTTTATACACTAGATAAATATGGTTTTGGATTTGTGGAATACAAGCTGAAGTAAATAAATGTAGGGGAAAGAATAACTATAGTCAATCACATAGCCAACTTCTCAGAAGAGAAGCAGAACTGTGAAAGAGTTACAACTCCCAAGAGTACATGAGAATAAAGGAAAAGGATTATGGAGAAAGAGTTCTGAAAAGTAGAAAAAAAGCTCCCAAGAATCTGCTGACAAAAGTGTTGAAATTGAGGAGGTCGAGGAGGAAAACAGGAGGCATCTCCCTAACCAGCTGGAAAGAAGAGAACCAGAAGGAGCCTGAGGAAAACCAGTTATAAGATCAGCAGCAAACAGAAGGAAAAGATTTATCCAATAATAAAAGCATGGAAAAGCTGAAGTGGGCAGTTGTAGTAAGGCTTTGATATATGAAAACCCAAGATTCAGAAAAATCTGTCCAGACCCAAAGTGATAGCTATAGTAGGATGTGGCAGCATGGCCTGTGTCATAACTAGCTGGGCTAATAAAAGCTGAGGATTCAAAAGAGTTTGGGCTGTTTACACATTAGCATGAACTGTCTCATAACTAGCTGGGCTAGTAAAAGCTGAGGATTTAAGAGAGTTTGGAATGTTTACACATCAAACTGCTATGAAGGAATAAAGAACCTACAGGGCTGAGGAAAGCTAAGAAAAAGTACTACTAATAGGTGATTTTAATATGCCAGATGTTGATTGGGGGTATCCTTTTAGAAGTAGGGAGATCCTAGATTCTCTATAGGGGGAACTATTCCAGCAGTTGGCAATGAAACTCACAAAGGATGGGGCCATACTAGACATGGTGCTTACTAATGGGGAGAATGTTTCTGATGTTATAGTAGGTGATCGTCTGGCATCCAGTGATCACCAGATGGTGTGGTTTATTATTAAGATAGGTGTAGAGAGGGTTCATTCAAGTGAAGGTTCTAGACTTCAAAAAAGCTAACTTTGCTCAGATGGGGGGACTACCTCAAAGAGTTGTTGATTGGATTAGAACATCTGGAAGAAGTAGGAAAGCAGTGGGCAAAATTGAAAGGAGCTATTGTAAGGACAACAAACCTTTTTGTTAGGAAAGTAAATAAAAGTAAGTGGAAAAGGAGGCCGCTTTGATTCTCAAAAGAAGTAGCTGAAAAGGTTCGTAAAATAGGTTAGCCTTTATAAACTACAAGAGATCGCAGAAAGAGGAACACAGGTGACAATATCTAGAAAAGTTAAGAGAACCAGGTAGAGTAGTCAGGAAAGCAAAGATGCAAATGGAAGAAAAAAATAGCCACTATGCTAAAATGTGGGTACACAACATTCTTTTTAGATATGTTAGTGATAGGAGGAATTGCAAAAGTGGCATTGTGAGACTCAAAGGTGAAAGGAAAGAATATGTAGATGTTGATAAATATAAGGCAGAATTGCTTAACAAATATTTCTGTTCCTTGTTCACAGCTGAAGGGCCAGGAGCAGGACTGCAGAAGACAAACACAAATAGGAATGGAGGGGTGGTAGTCCCTGATCAATTTTCAGAGAATTGTGTTTGTGAGGAGCTGGCTAAACTAAAAGTGGACAAAACAATGGGGCCATATGGCATACATCCGAGGGTACTGAAGGAACTTAGGGAAGTTTTAGTGACTCTGCTGGCTGAACTTTTCAATGCTTCTCTAGAGTCAGGAGTGGTCTCGAAGGACTGGAGAAGAGCAGATGTGGTCCCTCTTTACAAAAGTGGAAGGAAGAGGTTGGTAACTACAGGCCCCCTCTCACATTCATATGAATTAGCAAGGGGAGCGCACACTTCCCTGTCCCCCTTCCGACACCACCATCTTGACCTTTTCTCTTTCTCCAAAGCCTAGCTCTTTCTCCTTTCTCTCTCCAATGTGAACGTTAGAACTACACAGGCTGTAGATGTGGAAATGCAGTATTGAGGAGACAAAATGGCCGACAGTGATAGAAAGTAGTTTCATATCTTCCAGAATAATGTCTTCAGATGGGTTAGTTCTATATATTCCAGACCCTCACTTCATACGCAAAGAAACAAGAAGCCAAAAACTAAAATGGAGACCCCCCTTCCCCTCTGTCAAAGAAAGACAGACTCTATATGCAGTGCAATTCTGGTAACAGAAACAGAAATGCATTTTCTCCTGTACTCTGTTAAAATACAAAAAATTGATAAGATGTTCATTTCTCAAAATGGACATATTCCAGCCATTAAAAATTGAAAATAGAAGTGTCAGTGTCTAGTGATTATTCTGTACATCAGGTGGAGAGAGAGAAGCTCTTCCAGTACCAAGAAATACAGGCAGAGACCATGAAAATGTGCCTGAAACAGAACTATTTCCCATGCTACAAGGTGCCACAAGCTTGCTTAAAAGTCAACATCAGTATAGCAAATTTTGTATACCGTTTCAACACCTGAAAGCTCAGATCAGCTCACAAAAGAAAAAAAATTACATATAACAAAAATCAATGCAGCATAAAATTCTAAGGGCCCTGTTTACTAAGCTGCGCTGTAGACACGCTAACTTTTTAGCGCATGCTAATGCTAGACACACCCTATGTCTCTAATGATACCGCATGCTAATTTTTAGCACGTGTTAAAATGTTTGTGCACCTACAGTGCGGCTTAGTAAATAGGGCCCTAAGTATTATATTAAAAAATCAGACAATATAATACAATAATTCAGGAGACTTACGTAATTTCCAAAACCTCAGATAGGGATCCTTTTTTTCTAAGGTGCGCTGAAAAATGGCTTGCAGTAGTATAGGTGCAGGTTTTAGGCACGTGCCGATCCATTTTTCAGCACGCCTGTAAAAAGGGCTTTTTAAAGTTTTTGCCAAAAATGGATATGAGGCAAAATCAAAATTGCCACGCATCCATTTTGGGTCTGAGACCTTACCGCCAGCCATTGACCTAGCGGTAAAGACTCTACTACTACTACTACTATTTGACATTTCTAAAGATTCATGTGGTAACCTAGCAGTAATGACCTACGTGAATCAAGTGCCACTTGGCGCGCGTCCGATACGTGGTAGCCATGTGGTAACTCCATTTTGGCACGCGTTGGACGCGTGTAAATGCTTATGCAGCTTAGTAAAAGGGGCCCACAGATAGCCTCAGTCTGAATAGTAGTAGGCAAAGAATTCCAGATGGGGACCACAGCTAATGTTAATAATCTTTTTGTTGTAGAGGCCAAACGAGGTTTTAGATAAAAAGGAAACTGTAATTTATTCACATTCATAAGCCTAGTAGTAGATTTGCAAGGTGGAAGGGAAATCAAAGTTGAAAAATATTCTGGACAGAATTCAGGATCTTAAAAACAAAGCATATGCTTTGAAATGAAGTCTAAAAGTAATTTACAAGCACAACTTAATAAGTTGCCTCTACATATCACATCATATGAACTCCATCAGGATACTCTATTTTTGAAAAGTACTACAACGAGTGTTAGTGGTAAATATGAGAGACTAAGATTGTATTCCACATACCTTGTTTTAGGATTATTATGGTATGTGCACAATTAACCCATTTGAAGACATTTTCACAGAAACAAACAAACAGTGAAACCTCTCAGATGCCACTTTTATGTACCTACCTCTTGTCTGCTCCATGTTGTCATGAACTTGCTACAGTTACTCCCTTCATCTAAATGCAGTTGCTTGGAATTTTAAAAAACGTTTTCTACCTTAGGCTTGGTAGTTGTAGCAAGGAGGAGACACACCTTCATCATCAGGATCAGATCAGTAAGAAGCTGAAAATCCCTATGGGTGAAATTGGGCTTCCTGGTCCTTAATGCTACAAGCATACCCAAAACTATAAACAGAATTCAACTTATGTGTATATGTTGTTGGCACGGTCATTTATGAATGTACTTTGTGATACAGAGATCTCCTAAGCACTTCCATGAGCGGGCATGCACACACACACAGATGAGCTTCTGAAAATTATTCCCTATGTAAGTAATTTTAAACAGTGCACTATTAAAATTTGTAGAAAAGAAAAAAAGCACACTATTTTATGCCTAGGCAGCTATGTACACTTAGGGGTCATTTTACCAAGCAGTGGTAAAAAGGGCCAGGCTGCACTAGCAGGGACCCATTTTTGCTGCATGCTGAGGCCCCTTTTTACTGCAGTGGGTAAAAAAGGCTGAAAATAGCAATGGTCATATGGTAAGTTGCTCTTACCATGTGGCCATGCGAGGGGGAGCACTTACTGCCAGCCACTGAGGTGGTGGTAAGGGCTCCCATGCTAACCCTGCCTGATTACCGCCAGGTTAGAACCATGCTAAGAAATATGGGCCAATTGTCCCTAGCACGTACGTTGGGCCAGCAGTAGCTCCAGATTAGCATGCGGTAAGCCTGCATTGGGTGTTCTGCCACTTTATAAAAGGGCCCCTTAAAAACTAGGGGCCCTTTTTACAAAGCGGTGGTTAAGCCCAATATGGCCTTACCGCTTGCTAAACAGGAAGCACTTCCCACCGCCAGCGCGCCGTCATATCCGGTGCTACAAAATATATTTAATTTTGTAGCGTGTGTCTGGAGGTAATCGAGCAGTGCTGCATGCTGCCCAGTTACCACCAGGTTAGCAGGAGCCCTTTCTACCACCTCAATGGGCGGCGGTTAGGGCTCTCCTCAAAATGGCCGCACAGCAAGTGCTTTATAAACCGCACGACCATTTCCTGCAGAAAAGAAAGACTACTCTTGTACCAGCTGCGGTAAAAGGGGGCCTCGCCACCCATCAAAAACACGAGATGACGCCAGCACAGGCCCCCTTTTGTCATAGCTTGGTAAAAGGGGCCCCAGATTCCTAGAATAACCCCAAAGAGGGACAAATTTTCTTGCAACAAATTATACCTGCTGCGAGACAGGTATAACTATGCATGCATACTCCATGTGGGTATGTGAATATTTTAAAGTACATGTTAGAGAATGACACGGGGATCCGCAGTAACCGCAGGGATAGGGAAAGATCCCACAGGGATGGGGTGGGGATGGGGACAGAGCCCGTGAGGATGGGGACAAGCTTTGTCCCTATGTCACTTTCTACTTTGAAGCTTGTTAATGAACTGGACTGTTATTTATGTTTGATGCAGGCGACAATATTTTTATTTTTTGGAAAAACAAGTAAACATGCTGGTCGCAACTGGCAAAATTTGCATGGGATATCCTTTACATCCTGCTACCAGCACATCTTCTAAGAAGACATCTTCTATTGCAGGAGAGACTGTGGAAGACAGGAGAGCTAGACTGAATCCTGAGATTGTTGATGACTTCTTATTCATCCACAGATTTAAAAAATCATAACAGTGTTTCATAGGGCATAGTTCTCCCCTCTAGGGCATACAGAACGGGTTGTATTTTGTACCCCTGGACATTTTAACAGGGTCAATTAGGATACTTTGTGGTAGTAGAAGTCAGCTATTGTTGGGGTTGGAAGGGTAGAGGGTGATGGTGGTAGGAGGGTTTATTATGGCTGTTCATTGTTATTATTGTTTCCTATTTGTAATTTATACACAACAATTGCACAGCATATTGTTCCTTTTCATACTTTTATAAAAAGATTTAAATTTAAAATCATAAGTGTTCGAGGATTCTGCAGATGAGACCAGAGCCTATGGGGATGGGGCGGGGACGGAAACAGGGCCTGCGGGGATGTGATGGGAATGGAGATGGGGCCTGCGGGGATGGGGTAGGGATGGAGACAGAACCCATGGGGACGGGATGGAGATGGGGACAAATTTTATCCCCGTGTCATTCTCTAGTACATGGCAGTATCACCCCCAGCTTCACCTAAATGTCAGTTACATAAAAGTACACAGGATCTTGTCAGCACACATACTTATATGTGCATATTCACCTGTGCATTTATAAAAGACATTTTCTATGTAGAAAATATGCTTTAGATGAGGAAATGCCTTATAAAATTTCCCCCATATATGTATTTTTGCAAAATCTGTATTAGCTGGAAATCTTTACAGCTCAGATTTGCTGCTAATTTAAACAAGGCTACAGGATGAAGACTTCTAAAGCTGCTGCAGATAAATGGTAAAAAATTAGATTGGCTTTAAAAAATACTGTTCAGTGTTTTAAATTTTAACAGAGTGATTAGTAGTATGAAGAGACTGAAAACTGACTTGCAAAGTATTATCTTCGAAGTTCATCATGTTAATCAACACACTTTCCTATTCCTTTGGGATGTTATTGTTGCCAAGTTGGCAAGAACACTATCATTTAGTTTAAAGTGGCTCATTGCATGAATATGAAATTATTAATCAGAATAAAATCTTTTAAATTCATGTTATTAACTGAAACACAATAATGATCATTAAGAAAAGAAATATAATTTATATTTTTTAGAAACCTCAGGAAGCAGTTTTAATGCATTTTCTTTTCCTTGGCAGACACCAAAACAGGAATGTTAGCTAGAAAAACATTTCTGAAAATCTAAGGGCCATGTTTACTAAGCAGCGCTAAGGGAACATTAGCATTTTTAACATGCGCTAATGATTAGCACGTGCTAAACACCAAGTCGCCCATAGGAACATATGGAAGACTCTAGCATTTAGCGCGCAATAAAAACGCTAGAATGGCTTAGTAAACAAGGCCCTAAATATGTGGGTACCTAAAACTCACATTTTCTAAGGGGATTTCAAATGCTTAATTTTACCTACAATAGGTAAATACAATTTTCAGCCATGTAAAACTGTGTGGAAAAAAAAATATATATATATACACAGGCAACATTTTGTTGGTATATTATGAATCTATGTATGCAGCTTAAATATTCAAAAAGCATGTATGCAACCAGCATGCCGACTGTGCTACTCTTTAGCAACATTTTGAAACAGATAAACTTCTGCATATATATTTAGATGCATACAACCTTATATTCAAACAATTTATGCACATACACTGTGTGAAAATCTAGAAATCTAGGGTAGGGACAAATCGTCAAAAGTATTTATCCGGTTAGTAGACACTGCTAACTGGATAAATGCAGGTGAGAGAGATATTCTCTCCCTACATTCCTCCCCGGGAACTCCGTTCACTGGGTAAATCTCTCTTATTTGCACCCTTCTCCACCACTGCTAACTCCAGACTCTGTTCCTTTTATCTTGCTGCACCATATGCCTGGAATACACTTCCTGAGCCAGTACGTCAAGCTCCATCTCTGGCAGTCTTCAAATCTAAGCTAAAAGCCCACCTTTGTGATGCAGCTTTTAACTCTTGACCCTTATTCACTTGTTCATAACCGTTATTTTATCATCCTCACTTTAATATTCCCTTATCTCTTGTTTGTCCTGTCTGTCCTAATTTAGATTGTAAGCTCTGTCGAGCAGGGGCTGTCTTTTCATGTTCAAGTATACAGCGCTGCGTATGTCTAGTAGCGCTTTAGAAATGATAAGTAGTAGTAGTAGTAGTATATTCAGTGCCACTAACCAGATGGTGCTGCTGAATATGTCTTCAGACCACCTTGGCACTATAGAGCTGAGGCCGGTCCATGGGGGGAGCTTGGGTGGAGCTGGACATATACAGCTAATGGCCATATGCAGACTACTAACCAGGTAACAAACTTTGGGCATCTTTTACTAAGGCGCATTCACGTTTTTAGCGTGCGCTAAAATTGTGGGCGCACTAAACGTTAGGAATGCATTGGCATCTCTAGCGCGTCCACAATTCTAGCACACACCAAAAACATGAGCGTGCCTTAGTAAAAGACCCTCTGGATAAAGGTAGATTAGCAAAAAGGTTCTCTTAACTTTATCTGGTTGGTTCTCTGGTTAGAGGTTTGAATGCAGCCGCAAATCGGATAGAAGAGTGGTCTTCATTCATTTTTAAGCTGGGGCCACTTTGGATTCTAAGGAGCTGAAGGTGAGCTGCCAAATATCTTCCCATGACACTGCTGATCAGTGTGTTTCAATGACATTCATCCCCTCCGGCCCATCTTCAAACTTCATTGGGGGGTATCCTAAAGGTTGTGAGTATTTCCAAATGCATTCTCTTTTGTCTACTGAGAAATGCCTTGTCCTTCATGTGTGTGGCTCATCCCCTATCCACTTTCCCCTTTCTGTCCTGAGCCTGAGTAGAGAGACAAAATAGCAGGGAAAATAACAGAAAGACAATAGGGGCCACCATTAGCCCCAAGACCTTGCAACAAACAATGGGAGAGCACTTCTGGTATGCTCTGAAATTGGGTATTCAGCACCAGTTGGTATCCAGAGACTGGTGCTGAATACCCAGTGTTAATTTAACCAGGGTGGTCATCATTTTAAAACATGAGGACCACTGCAGGCTGAATATTGGCTCCTGACTGTTTTGCTAGTGCTTATAAGTACACAACAAGGTTCATAGTTCAATTTTATTTGATACACTGCATATTCTAATTAAAATCATAGCAGCTACAAAGTTAAAAATGCAGACATAGAAGGCAGTGGCCCAAGCAAAAAATATTTTGAAAGAGAAGTTAGGGTATAAGACAATGAAACCAAAATATAACTATCTATACTAAATATATGCAGATATATTTACCTACTAACAAGCAGCTTTTCGAATTCAATTGAGGCAAGCACCTTGTGTTTTGAAATCTGTTTTCTTTTATGCAGACTTAAAAGGTATGTGCATAGCTTTGTAGTTGGGTAACCAATTGAAAATTTAGCACAAAGGAACCTCCAGACTGAAGAGGAAAGGGGGGGGGGGGGGGGTGCAGTAGACAAGGGAAGACAATAAAAATAATACCATAGATCAAATAAGGCTTCTGATAGAACATTAAACAGACAAAAATGTACAGATGAAGCAGACCAGATTGTCCTTATTAGCTGATAAAATATCCATATTAGTTGAAAGTATTACTATAAATCAAACACCCAACCTAAATTGAGCCACAATTTCTACAAAATGGCAATGCAAGCCAGCATTTACTAATCAGTTTTTTCTCAATATTTTTAGGTTAATATTCAGCTGGCAGTGGTCAGCGTTTCTTTAAACGCTGACCTGGATACTTAATGCTAGGCCATATCCAGGCATTAGAATTGGATATCCAGGTCATCAGTGGAGCCAGAAGTTATGTGGGTGCAGGTCAATATTCAGTGCAGGTGCCCACACAGCTAACTAAGGGGCCCTTTTATGAAGCGGCGGTAAGACCAATGCGGGCTTACCGCTCGCTAAAAGGGAAGTACTGCTGGGCTACCACAGCTGCTTGGCGGTAGTTCCCTCCCCAAGTGTGTGCCATTTCTGATGCTGCAAAAATATTTCAATTTTTGTAGCATTGGTGTGTACCCAGCAGTAACCGGGAAGTGCCAAGCATTGCACGGGTTAGCGCAGGAGCCCTTACCACCACCTCAATGGGTGGCGGTAAGTGCTCCCTCCTGAAATGGTGGCGCGGCAAGTGCTTCACTTGCCGAATGGCCATTTCTTGAAAAAAAACAAAGACCTGCCTTTTACCCACTGAGGTAAAAGGGGGTTTTAGCGCGCGTCAAAAACATACACCGATGTCAACGCAGGCCCCCGTTTGCCGTAGCTTCGTAAAGAATCCCCTAAGCAAATATAGGACTGCAGATTAGATATGTACATTCTTATCTTCTAGCTCCACCACAACTCTGCCCCCAGACTGTCCCAGCAGAGCTGATATTCAGCTACACTACCTGGGTTAAGGGCTCCATTGACTAAGCGGAGGCAAGCTCAACACGGGCTTACTGCTCGCTATAACAGAAGTACCGCCAGGCTACTGCAGCAGCCCGATGATACTTCCCATCCCTACCGTGCCGTCATTTCCGGCACTACAAAAATTTATTTTTGTAGCGCCGGACTGTACCCGGCGGTAATCGAGTAGTGCCGAGTGCTGCCTGGTTACCGCCGGGTTAGCACATAAGCCCTTACTGTCACCTCAATGGTACCGGTAAAGGCCCCCCCCCCCCCGAAATGGCTGCGCGGCAAGTGCTTTACTTGCTGCCTGTCCATTTCCTGAAGGAAAGCGAGACCTTCCCTTTTACCAACTGCAGAAAAAGGGAGCCTCAGGCACGTGTAAAACACACACTGACGCCAGTGCCAGCCCCCTTTTTGCCGCAGCTTGGTAAAAGGGGCCCTAAGTGCCCTGAATATCTGTAGATGGCCTGCTCAGCATAATTATAATGTTGCAGGCTCCTGTAAAACACTGTAAATGATGTTTAAAAAACATTTTAAGTCAATGTACAGCACACCATGCTGTGTACTACTGGGAGATACTGCCACTACTGCAGTATTTAAAGGCAGAAGACTGAATATATAGAAATGTGCATGGAGGGAACAGCAATTCTTATTCAATGTTAAAAATAGACTAGTGTCGGTTATATCACATTAAATTTGGAACATTAGTGTTGGAACCCTTGTGTCATATTGACTCTTCTCTTGCTTGTCATTGATCGTCAATCAAATATGCAAATTTCAATCAACTGCAAGCAGGGGGCGCAAAATCTCTACACTACCTGTACCCATTACCAGATGTTGTATTAGAATGCTTAAATATCAAAACAGAACAATCCACAAAATATTTGATATCTGCTCACTGACTGTATTAACAGTCTCAAACTATCCAGAAAATGACAACTATGAACAGTCAATGAAGTGTGTAACAAGCCACTCAGGCATTTTACAAAAACACACTATTTTCCCATGAAATCAGCATTTTCTTGTGTTACCAAGAAGAAGTGAGCTCTCAGGTTGGTCATTAATTAGCACAGAAGCTCTCATTTTATTATGAAATATTGCTTCATTATAATAGGATTTTGGAAGCCAGTAGATGAAAGCCACATTCTGATCAGGGCTATTTTTTTCTGAAAAAGACACATTAAAAAACTGTTATAATGTTGTGTGCAAATACTAATAGGTAACTCTACAGTGATCAAAGCTCAAATACAGTGAGCATTATGGGATTTCAAAAAGTCTTCTACTTCGTCAAACTGTTCTCTCCTAATTAGGTAACAGCATGCAGTGCTCTAGAAGTACATATTCAGCTTTAAGGTTTCTAAAATCTTGGCAGAAATGCAAATGGCTGATAGAGCTGATTAAAACTAAATTTTAATAACACACAAGGAAACAAAAGTTGATATATGTTTATTTGCCAAATAAGTCTTATCTATATACAAGCAGATGGTGAAAAAAAAACAAAAATCTGAAGCAAGATGTTTGTAAATTTTACTCACGGTGGTTTCCTGTATTTTTGTCACCATATTTATCTAGTTTGCATCTAAACATCCTTTTATCTTATAGTTGCTTCAAAAAATAAATGTGCTCTCTTTAATCACATTTGCTGTGAGATTTATGTTAAGATGCTTATTTGATGCTGGAACTTCTAGACATAAAATGTCAGTGAGCCTGTTATAAATTGCTCTTGGTATTGCCACTCTTTTACTTGGCTGGAAGTATTTCCACTGTACCTGAAAGTGATAAATTCCTGCAATAACTACTTTATGTGCTTCAGTAATTACACTATACAAAAGGATGAGAGAGAGAGAGAGAGAGAGAAATATGCTTTTGCAAAGGGTTCTTCTTAATACTAGCCAGCAATAAGCAGTCGAATTGGATGAACTCTGAAACATTATTGCAACAAAACAATAACCAATGAAATATCAATGAAAACCTGACCTTGACAAACACTTAATAAATAGAAGAGATAGTATGGGAACCCTAAGAATATGTCTTTAAGATCTGCTATTCTGCTGAGGAAAACCCATTTCTTTTTGTTTCATACCTTAAGTAGCATCTAAAATGGACTTTAACTTTTATTTTACTATTTTCTGATTTTTATGCTACTTCTCAGTGAATTCTGGGCTTCAATTTAGGTAAAGTTTGTGCTATGCCCCAGGGTACTGCCAGTAAATTTGAGGATGCAGTACAGCTAGAGAGCTATTGTTTCATGGCATACAGAACAATTTATTCCTATCACTGCAAGCAATCTTTCACAACATGACAACAATTTCCAGCTTTGCAGATTGAATGAAGTAGCTTGCCCATAACAGGCAGTCTGAAGACAGCAAATCGATCTTTCAGATCCAGTCTTGTCTTTCCATTAGGCAAAGCTGGAAGTTACACAGGGCACCAAAATCTGAAGGGGGAAAACTAAATACCAGAAACCTCCAGGTGTTGCCCATTTCTCTCTCTCTAATTTTATTTTATTCCAAGGGCATCATCACAATCACATTAATATTTTATTTTATTACAAGGGCATCCTCATAGTCACATTAATATAAAGTACAACACTGCTCACAGTCCAAGAAAACATCATAATTCACTGCATCAGAACATTATGTAACTCTATTTTCACCCAAATAGCACAAGCAGATTACTTTTAGTTAAATAAGGAAGATCATATGCTACCAGTGAGAGTGCTGTGCATCTCAAGCATAGTAACATAGTAAATGACGGCAGATAAAGACCTGTATGGTCCATCCAGTCTGCCAAACAAGATAAACTCATTTACATGGTATGTGATACTTTATATGTATACCCAAGTTTGATTTGTCCTTGCCTTTCTTAGGGCACAGACCGTAGAAGTCTACCCAACACTGTTCTTGTACTAAATACACTCCAGCCCATCCCTATGATCAGGGCATAGACTATAGAAGTCTGCCCAGCTCCCATTTTGTTTCCCAATTAACGGCGTCGCCACCCAATCTCCGCTAAGATTCCGTGGAACCATTCCTTCTAAACAGGATTCCTTTGTGCTTATCCCACGCATGTTTGAATTCCATTACCGCTTTCATCTTCACCACCTTCCGAGGGAGGGCATTCCACATATCCACCACCCTCTCCGTGAAAAAATACTTCCTGACATTAGTCCTGAGTCTGCCCCCCTTCAACCTCAATTCATGTCTTCTAGTTCTACCGCCTTCCTGTCTCCGAAAAAGGTTCATTTGTGGATTAATACCTTTCAAATATTTGAATGTCTGTATCATGTCACCCCTGCTTCTCCTTTCCTCTAAGGTATACATGTTCAGGTCAGCAAGCAAGAGAAGAAGCATTGCTAACAGCTTTTAACTTGCTAATTTCAACATTGCGGTTTTTAACACATCATATTAAACTGCCTATCAGGCTCATTTTTGAAAGAGAAGGGCGTCCAAAAAGCGACACAAAAGGCACATGGGTGTCCCCAAATCCAATAATTGAAACAGGTCCACGAGGACGGCCATCTAAGGACGTCACCACAGGGGGCGTGTTAGGGGTGGCGTTATGAGATGGGTGGCTTCAACGTATAACAGCTAGCGAAATGGTTTTGCATGGGTGGGAACATGGGCATCTTTAGTTAGGCCTGAAATAAAAGTGACCAGGGTAAGGGGGAAGTCGTCTTTAGACCCATTAGTGATTTTGTGGAGTTAGAGAGTGGCGAGATCGTTGTTGGGAGAGAAAGCTGAATCGTTGTTTGGAAAGAAAGCTGGTTCAGTACCTGTTACTTTTGTCTGTGTCTCCTAGTCGGAACGTTTTCACCCTCACCTGCCTCTTTTGTGTTTTCCCTTTTCAGCTTTCCCTATCCCTTCTAGCCCCCAAACCCAGACACCACTACTCCTTCCTCTGTCTCCCCATCCCCTCCCCCATCCCTCTCCATTCACTGTCCCCAAGTTCATATTTCATTCCCTTACCTGTTTGTTGTCTCTGTTTGTCTCTTTGTCCTGTGTACTGCTGCAGCGTGTTTGTGAAGACTGTCCTTTCCTGCTTGGAGAGTGAGTGGCTAGAGGGTGTGGCAGGAGAGTTTGTAGTGGGTCAGAGAGTGCTTGGAGTGTGGCTCTGCTGTGTGTGACCGCATTGTTTGTCAGTGGTGAGAGAGTGTCAGCTTCTGTTTGTTGCTGCTGTGTTTCACCAGGTTGGTAGGGAGAGGTGAGCACTGGTGTCATTGCATTGCACCAGTAGTGTGGGGGAAATGGAGGCACTAAATGCACAGGTCGCTTACAAGTTGGAGGAAGAGGGGAGGCACCACAGGAGGAGGTACTCAAGCCATAGAGTTTTCAGGTCCCGTAGCAGTTTCCTAGATCTCACTGACCTGCAGTGTCTCATTAGGTACTGGTTTGATAGGGCTGCAATTCAGCACCTTTGTGACCAACTCCAACCACTCCTGCAGCCCAGGACACATAGGAACAACCTCATCCCTGTGCACCTAAAGATCACTGCTTCTCTATCTTTTCTGGCCACTGGGAGTTTCCAGTTTGTCCTATCTGTGAACACGGGTCTCACCCAGGCTTCCATTTCAAACTGCCTCACCCAGTTCCTTGATGCCTTCCTTTCCCACACCTCTGAGTACATCACCTTCCCCACCACCCCCCAGACCCTGCAGAACAACATGGCTAACTTCTACGCCGTAGCTCGCTTCCCCTTGGTCATAGGCGCCATTGACTGCACACGTCGCACTCAGACCCCCCAGGGCACGAGAGGCCACTTATAGGAACAGGAAAGCATTCCACTCACTCAATATGCAAGTTGTGTGTGACGCCCAGGGGAAGATTCTAGATGTGTGTGCCCGATACCCAGGTTCCACCCATGACGCCTATATATTGCAGCACTCAGGAATCTTCCGCAGGTTTGACTGAGGGGAGATCACCGGCGGATGGCTCCTAGGTAAGTGCAACATGGATCTGCCCAAACTATACCTCCTCCACCGGGCAACCCTCAGCACTGTCTCCCTCCAGCTCACTCCACAACCCACTATTCCCCCACCCCACCTCCACAAGGTATCCACTCCAAACAATACACACTTATCTTATCTTTCTCATCCTGCTTCTCCCCAAAGGTGACAGAGGCTACCCACAGTGGAGTTGGGTCATGACCCCCATAGTGCACCCACAAAGAGGGTCGGAGAACTACAACAGTAGATATCGGATCACACGTGGCATCATCAAGCGCATCTTAGGACAACTTTAGAACAGGTTCCGCTGTCTGGACTCTTCTGGAGGGGAGCTCCTGTACAGCCCCCAAAAGGTGGCAAAGATATTCCTGGCCTGCTGCATGCTACATAATTTGGCAATGCGCAGAGGACAGACCCTCCCAAAAAAGCCACAGTAACCACAGCAGCAGGCCCCAGATGAACAGGATGAGGAGCCCCCTCCACCTCCTGCCCACAAAGCAGAGCAGAGTGCACACCAGCTGGGGGTCAGAGCCAGGCAAAGACTCATCGAGGCAAGTTTTGTGTGAGAGTAAATTGACATTTATTGCTATCACATAGCACTTACACACCACCACCACCACCCCTCCCACCACCATCACCCGCTCTGTGCATATTCCCCTCCCTCCAACCCTCACACTCCTTCCTCCCACCTCCCAGCACCCCCCCCCCCAGCATGTCACATGACTTTCCACACCCCCTACCCTGGCCCCATCCCCTCCTATCCCTCGCACCGTGTTCCTTAGAGTCCTCCTCTGATGAGCTCCCACTCTCCTCCTCTGTGTCCACAAGGCAGCCTGCTGCCTCGGCTGCCCTGTGGAAGTCCAGCCACATTGCGGTCTGTGGTTTGCCCTGCAACCTGGGCACAGGACCCAGAAGGGGAGCTGGTGTGGTGACTGCTGGACCAGTGGCTGGGGGGGGGGGAGGGGCTGAGGATCTCAAGCTCCTCTTCTTTGTGGGTGGTTGCTGTGTAGTGGTGGAAGTAGACGCCACTTGTTGCTGCATCAGGGCTGTACTAGGTGCTTTCAGGTCACAGCGTAGGCCCTCGATGCTGTGCTCCAGCCGTTGGAGCTGCTGTACCACTTCACGTTGCACCTATACCACTTCCCTTTGCAGCTCCAATTTCTGGTCCCGGTAATCTTCCAGGTGCAGTGGCCCAGCAATTGTGTCGCGAGGCGCAGTAGCTGCCTCCTCTGGCTGGATGGCCTCTGCTGAGGATGTGCCCCCCCCCCCTTCTGCATCTTCTTCTTCTTCTGTGCCACCATCGGCAAAGGCTGCGGGTGGTGGAGGGAAAGCCTCTGCTGTGGGTGGTGGAGGGAGAGCCGGCGCTGCTGCTGGGTCCTGTGGTTCCACCCCATGGTACTGCGTGCTTTCTTGTGCAGGTACACCTCCAGGCCCACTGGTTTGTTGCTCTGTGTGCTGGGGCTGGTGGCCACTAGGGCCAGCTTCTTCCTCTGACTGGCTGCCATCACCTGCATAGCAAAAGGGGAGGAAGTGTGTTGGTCAAAAAAAACCACTTTTGTTTTTCAGCATTCATATACATAGCCCCACACGCGAAGACCCAGCAAAGAGATGGTGAGGAATGGGATTGGCAGGCAAGCCACAGATGTCATTGTACATGGTACAGAGCTGGAGATGAGGAGTGCAGTGTACTACAGAGACTGATGTGCAAGAGAGCCACACAGGCAGGTGGGCATAGGCGGTTGGTGGCCCAACTGTTTGGGGAGGCTAAAGGGGGCGGGGTTAGGGGTGGGGCCAGGGGTGGAGCTTAAATCCATAATTGTCTGATAACACACAGAAAAAATAAATAAATAAAAATAAAAGTCACAACTAATACCTTTTATTAAATTTAGATATTAGCTATATATCATATGTCAAAGAATAAAGTGGTTGCTCAAAGCATATACTAACCACAATTGCTCAACTGCAAAACACTATGCACACCTTTGTGCAAAAACACACTCAGAACCTTACTGTACCATAAATATTACACTGGGTAGAACTTAATACACCAATATACCACCCATACGGAAAATGTAGACCATCAACATTATGAAACAAGGGATCATAATATCACAATTCTCATGTAGAGCCACAAAACACCCTAATTCATGTTTAATGTGGGATAAAATGCCATAAATAAGTAAATAAATATAAACTTTTAATGTTGAGCACCTGATTCTCAAAGTGGACATATTCCAAACACTATAATGAAAATAAAATAATCTTTTCTACCTTTGTTGTCTGGTGACTTTGTTTTTCTGATCATGCTGGCCAAGTATCCGATTCTGCTGCTATCTGACCTCTTAAATCCAGTTCCAGGGCTTCCTTTCCATTTATTTCTTTACTTTCTGCCTTTCTTCTTCATTTCTGTCCTTACATCCGTAAGTAAAAGCTGGGTCCTCTGCAGACTTGACTGTCCAGTGGATCCAGCTTCTGCCTATTTTCTCCATCGATGTGCAGGTTTTCTCCCTTTTCCCTCTTCTCATCTCCTTCCTCTGTCTTCCCTCCCCTCCATGCATGTCCAGAATTTCTCCCCTTCATTCATGTGCATCTCCTTCCTATCTTCCCGTCTCGCCATCCATGTCCAGCAACCCTCTTCTCCCCTCTAGCCACCCATGTCCAGCAACCCTCCTCTCCCCCCTAGCCACCCACCCATGTCCAGCAACTCTACTCTCCCCTCCATCCACCTATGTCCAGCAAATCTCCTCTCCCCTAACCTCCCCTCCACCCATGTCCAGCAACCCTCCTCTCTCCCCTGCCATCCCCTCTATCCACCCATGTCCAGCAACCCTCCTCTCTCCTCTGCCATCCCCTCTATCCACTCATTCCAGCAACCCTCCTCTCTCCTCTGCCATCCCCTCTATCCACCCATTCCAGCAACCTTCCCCTCCCCTGCCCTCCATGCATATCCAGCAATTGAATTCCCTTCTGTCCCCTGCCCCCCCCTTCATCCATACCCAGCGCCAGCGCGATTCTCCTCTCCCCTTTCCCTCCCCTTGTTTACTATCTGCCCCTCCTCACCATCTTTAATTTACCTCCATCCCAGCGTCGGCCCGCAGTGTCATTTCAAAGCCCGTCCTGCTGCCTGTTTCTATTCTTCCTTCCCTTCGCGATGTGATTTGTTCGGCAGAGTCCCGCCTTCTGACATCATTTCCTCGAGGGCAGGACTCTGCCGAACGAACACGTCACGAAGGGAGGGAAGAATAGAGACAGGCAGCAGGGCGGGCTTTGAAATGACGCGGCGGGCCGACGCTGGGACGCAGGTAAATTAAAGATGGCGAGGAGGGGCAGATAGTAAACAAGGGGAGGGAAAGGGGAGACTCACGGCGCCGCTCGCCCGCCCGACGCCTAACTCTTTCCTGCTGCGGCTGGAGAGGCTTAGCCTCCCCAAGCCTCTTATACCGGGCGCCTATGCAGGTGGGTAGACATAGAACTGTGGAAGGAGTGCAGAGGACACAGTGGCTACAGAACAGAGGTGTGGGAAGGAGATATGCACAGTTTGGTGATGGGAAAAGAGGAGGGAGTAGGGAAGGCCCAAAAGCTGTGAAACAGTGGTAACCTACACACACGTTGCTGGAAACCCTCCCCCCTCCCCCTAGCTACTCCCTGTGTCATAGTCTGTAATAAACAGTGATTTGTATTGCATGTGGTGTTCTCACTCCATCCCTTTCTTAAGAGTACCACACTGACCCCCACTTGTGTAAAACAGAGTGTAGTGCAGCACAACAGATGCCCCAGCTTCCTAATGGTCAACCTACCTGAGCCCTCAGGCTGTGCTGATGTGTCAAGGGACCCAATGCCATGGATCCCCTCCTGGGGCAAGAGCCCATGAATGATGCGCTTGTGGGGGGTCAAGTTAACAGTGTCATCTGCTAGGGGGTTGGCACCAGCCTTCTTCCTCACATCATGCCTCAGCCGGTGCCACTTCTGCTTGCAGTCTTCCACATCCCTGCCACAGTGGAAGACTGCATTGACCCGGTCCCTTACTGCCTCCCATTCTCTCTGCTTTGTTGTAGCAGCCAGCCTCTGGCCCGTGGGAGCAAAGAGATGTGTATGTCTTCTCTGGATTTCCTGCACCAGCAGTTCACTTTCAGGGTCACTGAAATTACCCTTGCAGGTGGGTGGGTGCTTTGGTGCCAGGTGGCTGCTCTGGTGCCACTGCAACAAAGCAATGAAAAGATTCAAAAATACTGAGAAGGGCGCTTAAATACTATCCCAGGGATGCCCATGTAAGAACGCGATCGGCGTCCCCAAGATGGGCATCCTAATTTCGATTATTGACAAAATCCCTAAACGTCCCCAGCTGTTCTGGCGATTTGGGCATCCTTATTTCGATTATGAGTGGGGAACTATGGGCATCCCCAGCTGCTCTGTGTTTTGGGCACCCTAATTTCGATAATGAGTGAAAATGATAAACGTCTCCAGCTGCTTTTCCGATTTGTAAGTTTGCATTCCCTTTATTGGTGCCTCTTTAAAATGGTTTTCTCTGTGCTTGCACTTTAGAGGTTTTTCTTTAGATTATGGGGTGGTATTTCCAAGTGTTTTAGCTTACATAAGTACATAAGTAGTGCCATACTGGGAAAGACCAAAGGTCCATCTAGCCCAGCATCCTGTCACCGACAGTGGCCAATCCAGGTCAAGGGCACCTGGCACGCTCCCCAAACGTAAAAACATTCCAGACAAGTTATACCTAAAAATGCGGAATTTTTCCAAGTCCATTTAATAGCGGTCTATGGACTTGTCTTAATAATAGCCTCCACCATCTTGCCCGGCACCGACGTCAGACTCACCGGTCTATAATTTCCCGGATCTCCTCTGGAACCCTTCTTAAAAATCGGAGTAACATTGGCTACCCTCCAGTCTTCCGGTACTACACTCGATTTTAGGGACAGATTGCATATTTCTAACAGTAGCTCCGCAAGTTCATTTTTTAGTTCTATTAATACTCTGGGATGAATACCATCAGGTCCCGGTGATTTACTACTCTTCAGCTTGCTGAACTGACCCATTACATCCTCCAAGGTTACAGAGAATTTGTTTAGTTTCTCCGACTCCCCCGCTTCAAATATTCTTTCCGGCACCGGTGTCCCCCCCAAATCCTCCTCGGTGAAGACCGAAGCAAAGAATTCATTTAATTTCTCCGCTACGGCTTTGTCCTCCTTGATCGCCCCTTTAACACCATTTTCGTCCAGCGGCCCAACCGACTCTTTGGCCGGTTTCCTGCTTTTAATGTATCTAAAAAAATTTTTACTATGTATTTTTGCTTCCAACGCTAATTTCTTCTCAAAGTCCTTTTTTGCCCTCCTTATCTCCGCTTTGCATTTGGCTTGGCATTCCTTATGATCTATCCTGTTACTTTCAGTTGGTTCTCTTCTCCACTTTCTGAAGGATTGTTTTTTGGCTCTAATGATTTCCTTTATCTTACTGTTTAGCCACGCCGGCTGACGTTTAGTCTTTTTTCCCTTTTTTCTAATACGTGGAATATATTTGTCCTGAACCTCCAGGATGGTGTTTTTAAACAGCATCCACGCCTGATGCAAGTTTTTTACTCTGCGAGCTGCTCCGTTCAGTCTTTTTTTCACCATTTTTCTCATTTTGTCGTAATCACCTTTTCTATAGTTAAACGCTAGCGTACTTGATTTCCTAGTTTCACTTCCTTCAATGCCAATATCAAAACCGATCATATTATGATCACTGTTATCAAGCGGCCCTCGTATCGTTACCCCCTGCACTAGATCATGAGCACCACTAAGGACTAAGTCTAGTATTTTTCCTTCTCTTGTCGGCTCCTGAACTAGCTGTTCCATGAAGCTGTCCTTGATTTCATCAAGAAATCTTATGTCCCTTGCGTGTACAGATGTTACATTAACCCAGTCTATATGCGGGTAATTGAAATCCCCCATTATTATTGTGTTGCCCAGTTTGTTTGCGTTCCTGATTTCCTTTAACATTTCCGCATCCGTCTGTTCGTCCTGGCCAGGCGGACGGTAGTACACTCCTATCACTATCCTTTTCCCCTTTGCACATGGAATTTCAATCCACAGTGATTCCAAGGAGTGTTTTGTTTCCTGCAGAATTTTCAATCTATTTGATTCAAGGCTCTCGTTAATATACAATGCTACCCCTCCACCAATCCGATTCACCCTATCACTACGATATAATTTGTACCCCGGTATGACAGTGTCCCACTGGTTATCCTCCTTCCACCAGGTCTCAGAGATGCCTATTATATCTAATTTTTCATTTAGTGCAATATATTCCAACTCCCCCATCTTATTTCTTAGGCTCCTGGCATTCGCATATAGACATTTCAAACTATGTTTGTTGTTCCTAAGTACATCATGCTTAGTACTTGACAGTATTAATTGGCAATCTTTGTCTGATTTTTATTGTTATTTAAAGATACCCGATCTACTACAATCTCTTTTGCAACCTCACTATCAGGATACTCTATCTTCCCTGTTATGGTGATATCTTTGAAAGATACCTTATCCCGAACCATGCTCTTTTGAGCGACTGTCGGCCTTCCCCCCATTTCTAGTTTAAAAGCTGCTCTATCTCCTTCTTAAACGCCGATGCCAGCAGCCTGGTCCCACTCTGGTTAAGATGGAGCCCATCCTTTCGGAATAGGCTCCCCCTTCCCCAGAATGTTGCCCAGTTCCTAACAAATCTAAAGCCCTCCTCCCTGCACCATCGTCTCATCCACGCATTGAGACTCTGGAGCTCTGCCTGTCTCTTGGGCCCTGCGCGTGGCACAGGTAGCATTTCAGAAAATGCTACCCTGGAGGATCTGGATTTCAGCTTTCTACCTAAGAGCCTAAATTTTGCTTCCAGAACCTCTCTCCCACATTTTCCTATGTCATTAGTACCCACATGTACCAAGACAGCCATCTCCTCCCCAGCACTATATAAAATCCTATCTAGGTGACGCGTGAGGTCCGCCACCTTCGCACCAGGCAGGCAAGTCACCAGGCGATCCTCACGTCCACCAGCCACCCAGCTATCTATATGCCTAATGATCGAATCACCAAGTACAACAGCTGTCCTAACCTTTCCCTCCCGGGCAACATTTGGAGATATATCCTCGGTGCGAAAGGATAATACATCCCCTGGTGGGCAGGTCCTGGCTACAGGAGTACTTCCTACTTCACCAGGGTGATGCTCTCCTTCTAGGAGACCTCCCTCCTCCAAGGTAGCACAGGGGCTACCTGACTGGAGGTGGGACTTCTCTACAACATCCCTGTAGGTCTCCTCTATGTACCTCTCTGTCTCCCTCAGCTCCATCAAGTCCATCTTTGCATCGGGCACACAAGTTATAGTAAACCTTGTATTTGCCACTGTATGCTTTTGTACACCTGTTCTTTTTTTTTTTTTGGGGGGGGGGGGGGGGGGACTTTTTTTGCTAATTCTTCAAAGATAACTGGTGTGTGGGCTTTGTACCTTTCCTTTCCAAAAGTTTTAGACTGGGTGTTAGCTGGTAGCTTAGCATATACTCTGCATTTTCTACATGTGACCAACTCGCCATTCTCTACCCTCCAGGAGCTCCTTGCTGTGTGTGATGTGCTCCCTCACTGCCCCCCATTCTCTCTCTCCTTTGTTGAAGCAGGCAGCCTCTGGTCCCTGGGAGCCAACAGATTCTTGCACCACAAGTTCAAGGTAAGCTCATACCTCTCAGTCACCTCTTCCGTTTCTGCTATGTAGGTGCTAAACAAACACTTCTTGCATCTTGCAGGACAGCTGGTCATGAGGATTGCAAAACACAGCAGTGAACTGTAATACACTGGACTCTGGCAATGATTGTTTCTACCCAATTCATTGTACAGATGTCTTGTTCTCTATTGGACACACTCAGTTATAGCTGCCTGTGGGGTGGGGGAGGGGAAGAGGCCCTGAGAATGGATGTGTGCATCCCTCATGGTCAAGGGCTCCCCATTCTAGGTATGTTCTCTGCATTCAAATCTTACCTTTATTTTCACCAGGTTCACGGGTATCCACAGCTGGTAGTTTTTCTCCCGCTTTGCACCTCATATGTCTCCCCGCTAGGTACCATCCCTCTTTATGTGGTGAACCCCAGTCCCCTTTTATGAAGTGCCCACCCATTCTCAAGGTTGCTGGAGGTGGGGGGGGGGGGGGGGGGGGAAGCATATATGCACTCAATGTCTTTTCCACATTATTCAACATAGTCCTATAATCCTCCATAGTTATGGAACAACAACATTTCTAAATTCTATCCTGCAAACCATTTTCTAGGTGGTCACAGGTGTGTGCCTATCACACCTTGAGCCCTTAAGTCATGGTGAGGGAGAGGGGTTCTGGTTACAGTTCCTATTCTAAATTACCTGCAGGTGGCTACAGCCCGGTGCCTATATAATTCCTCTAGCCTGTGCCCTTGTGTACCTGATGTATTATATTGCAATTGTGATGAAGTAAACATCCATCTAATGCTTTTACCGTTGTTTTCCCTTTTCTCCTCAGCACTATATACCATGGCTGATACATTCAATGTGAAAAGATGACCCAGCTGTTTGTAGCTCCTTCCTCGACCTCACCAATGTGGTTTGGTTGTGGGTAAGGGTGTCTGGTGATCAGAGAGCAAACATCGTCTATGCGCTACCTATGGTTAATCTCCAGATCACTAGTACTAGACAACATACCTACAGTATTATTTACACAACTCTGTGCTGTGGGGCTCTATGGTAAGGGGGGGAGAGGTTGGATGGGCATTTCTGTTCCTCAACAGAAATGCCCACCCAGCCTCCCCACCCCCACCTTACCATACAGCCATGCAGTTTGAAAGGAACAGGTGGCCTTCTGTATGGCCACACTTGACACATATGTACCAAAGTTTCTCTGTCACAGTTCACCTGTCATGCAACCCAGATTGCTGCCTCCTCTCACATCAACCCCAGCATTTGATAATATGTAGTGCACAAATGAGGAAAGGTGGGATCAGTGGTGATCCCTGGGCTATACACATAGGGTGTGAGATGCATTAGATGACATGACAGGGAACCCTGGAAGCTGGTCTGAAAAAGGAGTACACAAGATGTGTTGGCAGGGCACACTCATTCTGCAGCAGCATGTTAGCATTTTGAGTTGTGACTATGGTTGGATGACCATTTTTGTTTGTTTGGTTTTTTTTGGGGGGGAGGGGGGTAGAAGCACTATTTCTTTACATTACTTTCAAATCATGCTATGACATCCACTAAGAGCAGGACATCAGGCAAGTATACCATGAAACAGTATCCACCACAGAAAGGGGGATACAGAAGTGAGGCATGTCAGAGCAGGTTAGTTGGAAGTTACAGCCACACTCATGGGAGGGTAGCTGCAACCTCAGACCTTGATCTGGGACAGAGATGTTGTGACTTACTATTTGCCTATTAGCCACATGGAAACTGAACATGAAATTTGCATTATTAAATAAATACATTTACAAAGGACTACAGGTGCCCTGTTTATAATACTTACGTCGAGCCCTGAAGTGCCGTCGCACGTTCCTGACGATATCAGGGTGGTCCCGCCGTATGCGGTGGAGCCTTTGCCTTAGAGATTCAAGGTCCCTCCTAATGCCAAAATGTCTGTAAGATACAAATTTGCACACCAGAAGTCATGGGATGGCCCTTCTAGCATTCACAACATAAAATCATTTGGCAGCCAAATTGTAGAGTCACACAACACTGATGATTGTGGGGGGGGGGGGGGGGGGGGGGGGATATGACATTGGTACAGGTGATGTCATTGAGGTGGATATGAGAACAGAGAGTACCATTTGTGCGCAGTATTGTAGGGAAGTGAGAATGCTTTTCCTTTCTAGTAAATTGATTCTATTAATGAATGTGCATGTGCACATACTGATTACCCTTGAATGCAGACTAGAGTTAGTGCTTACATTGCTGAGGGAGCTCTTATATGTGTAGCTACAGGAGGGGGGCCTGATAGGCCAGGACCGGGGGGGGGGGGGCAAACAGTTACCTTTGCAAACTGTCTCTTTTATGGCTCCAGGCTTGTATAGAGACAGTCCTGGGAGGCAGGTGATGGTGATGCATGAAAAGGGCACGACGGTGCCTCAGGCACAGCTCGATGAGCCGTAGATTTTCAGCAATGTTGAAATTTGGCTCTTGCCGCAAAGACATGTTTGTCAGTGAATAACCGTTGGAAAATGTGCATCGCCTTATATGGACGTCAATGCGTGATGGACGTTCTTATATGCACATTTCCATATATGGAGGAGTTAGCACGTGGACGTCTTGGCATATATAATTGGTCCATACGTGGACGGTGGGCCTGTAAGACGGACGTCCTTCAGCAGTTCTGTGAGAAACACGTCCTTGTTACTGTACTTTGCACTTATGAATGTTCCTTATATTTCCCATATCTGGATGTCTGCAACTACATGCACTGTACCTGCGGAACAACCAGGTACATCAGAGAAGTCCAAAGTATAGCAATAAGGACGTCTTTCTGGTAGAACCGCCAAAGGACGTTCATTTGGCAAATGTTGGCAAGTAGAAAACATGTCTTGGGGACGTTCTTTGGTGGTTCTAGAAGATGGGCTTCCTTTTTTACTATACTTTGGACATCCCTGACTTGGGCGTTTCGCACTGCGATAATGGAATGTCTAAGGACGTCCATACTATTTTTCAATTATACCTACCTGATTTTGGATGACTTCGTGAGGATGTCCTAATTCAGACTTGGATGACCTTTTGAAAATGCCCCTCCATGTAGGGTTGGCATGATGGTAAATTTCCAACCAGTATTTAATCATAAATGACTATAACTTGCACAGAGTAGCAGGTGTGGCTCTGCCATCATTTACTGTGTTACTGTGTTTGTTTGTGGGTCCACCCACTCCTTACATACACAAGAAGGCAGTCTAGGCCAGAATGTTCTGCACCAGAAAGTTTACTTAACATCAATAAGCAAACAAATATGACAGCTCTCAATAACAGCTCCATTACAAGCAGAGGCAAAACATAAAAATAGTTTTCAACACTTACAGTCTCTTATCAGCTCTTTAGGGTTCTCTGCTTTCTGGAGGCTCATAAGAAAGTTTAGTTGCATTACCCTAGTCTGAGGTGGCTTCTTCCCCAGATGGGCTGCTTATCTTTAAGTCTCTTCGTAGTGGTAGATTCCAGGAACTTCCATCTTGCCCTCTCCTGCTCCTCAGGGCTAGATCTTCAGTGCCTTCTTTAGTTTTTCCTACTGAATTCTCCCTTTGCAAAGGTGTAGTGGTAGGCTGGTTCCCCATTCCAGCTGCCTCCCAGTGACTGGTGCAGAGAACTCTGCTTCTCTGGCACTATTCTCCAGTTCTTGCTTTTCCAGGTTCAATGGCTGGGCAAGCCAAGGATCTTCTTCCCTTTACTGCATGCCAAGCAAACAGAAGCCAACGACAAGGAAATTCAACTGGGTTGGTGTTTCCTTCCAAGAGGGGTCTTTACCTACCATTACTTCACTGGTCAGGAGAGCCCTCCCCTTACTCCAGAAGTTCTGGGATATTTTCAAGTTAAAATCCAGTTTCTTAATAGAGTTATTAGAGCAGAATCCTACAGGTCTCTACAATTATCTGAGTTTTCCTTAATGACCAGGCTCCCACTATGACACCTATACAGATAACTGTTGTAAAATTAAAATGTTTGATCAACTCGCATAGCCAATAACGTATTAAAAGAAAATGATACAATATATAATTAAAAACACTATCTGCATTTTGATGGAACTTATCATGAGGACCCTTCAATCAAATAGATATGGACTGTGTAAGAGATGTGATAACTCAGAAGCAACTTTACACTCAAACCAGACCAGATCTAACAAAAGGTGGCTACCTTCTGAGTCCAAGTCAGTTTTTCAAATGGAGAGAGTAGACTAGTGGTTAGAGCACTGAGCTTGACATCCAGGGGTACCTGGCTCAAATTTACCCTTTGCTCCTTGTGATTTTGAACAAGACTGTTATCCAATACACTTAAACTTTCATTGCTTTAGATACATTAGATTGTGAGCCCTCCAGGGACAGGGAAATACCTAGTGTACCTGAATGTAACTTACCTTGAGCTACTACTGAAATAGCTGTGAGCAAAATCCAAAATTAAACAAAAAAATTTTCAAAGCACATAAGTTCTCCAGTTTCATAGATCCAGTCAATAACTGAAGAGGCTGTTGGGGTTGTCCACCTCCACATATCCACCATCAGAGCAGTCAACATCATTTGGAGAATGAGTAGAAAAACATCTCTGCCTTCTCTCATCCTCTCTAGCATAGCGGATTGGAACTACGTTCCAACCTGAATGTAAAGCACTGGGGTAGCATATATCCTAGTCACATTTAATATTGTGACTGCTTATAGCGGGTAACCAGTAAATGTTTATGAACTTTTTTTTTTGTTTACAAACCTTTCTTCCAGATGTCATCGTCCTCCTCTCCTGCAAGACATTCCACACTGAAATGAGGAAAGGTAGATACAGATAGCCTCTTTCTAGTGTGAAATCTTTTTATTGAAATAAAACAAGCTTCTAAATTATCCATTTGGAATGCAAACTGGAATTTGCCGAGCATTCTTTTCTCTCATTTTGATTATCGTAATGTTTTTTTTACTTGGCCTACCAAATTATGCTCTTTGTGGTTTACAAACATCACAGAATGCTGTTGCATGTTTGTTCACTCACAACTAAATCTGAACATATTACTTCTGTTTTTGCCTCACTATGGGCCCTGTTTACTAAGCAGCATTATAGGCACGTTAACATTTTTAACGCGCGTTAACCACATATGCGCCTACAATATCCCCATAGGCGCCTACATGGTTAGCGCACACGCTGTGTAGGCGCACTAAAAACACTAACGCACCTTAGTAAACAGGGCCCTATATTGGCTCCCAATTTTGGCAACAATTGAATGTAAAACTCTAACATTAATTTTTAAGGCTCTGAATAATGCAGCCCCATCTATAATGTCCTCCACTCTTAAAATGTATAAACCAGTTAGGTCCTTAAGGTCCTTAGATAAAAATTTGCTAGAAGTAGCAACTTTTTGATCAGATAGAGGGGTATTTTCAAAGCACTCAGACTTACAAAGTTACGTGGAGGGGCATTTTTGATATGACATCCAAGTCAAACTTAAAAGTCCAAAATCCAAATAGAAAAGATGACGGTTATCAAAACCGAAAAACGTCTTTTTTTTTTTTTTTTTTCAGAAAACACCACTTGTAACAAGATTTTGTGCTGTTCATTTATTTTTTCAGGCCATTAAAAAAATACAAATGAAAAATGTAGAAAATCAAGCCATTGGGATATAGGAGGGCAAAGAATTTTTAGTAAACTAGTCCCCCAAACATCTCATGAGAGCAATGGGGCACCCTAGGGAGCACTGTTGTGGACTTCATATAAATGCTCCCTGGTACACATCTCACCATTGCTCCCTTATCTTGTCTGCTGAATCCTCCAAAAACCCACACAAAACCCACTACCCCCAACTGTATACCACTACAGTAGCCCTTATGGGTGAAAGGGACACCTATATGTGGGTATAGTGGAGTTCTGGGGAGTCTTCCAGTTTCCACCACAAATATAATAGGTAGAGGGAAGTATGGGCCTGGGTCCACCTTTCTACAGTGCACTCCATGGACCTGCATGCTGCTCTAATAGACCTGGCTATAACATCTGAGGCTCTAATAGAGGCTTGTAAGTACTATTTTTATTCATAGTTTTTTGGGGGGAGGGGGGTGGGAAGGGGTCAGTGACCACTGGGGGTGTAAAGAGGCATCATCCATGATTCCCCCTAGTGGTCATCTGGTCATTTACATAAGAACATAAGAGTAGCCATACTGGGTCAGACCAATGGTCCATTTAGTCTAGTATCCTGTTTCCAACAGTGGCCAAGCCAGGTCAACAAGTACCTGGCAGAAACCCAAATCTTTGAATCACCAGAGCAGCTGTGATCTTTATGCTAGATTCTTGAAGTCATCCTCAGAGTTTGACAAGGGTTTGACATTTTATGCAGTGAAATTAACTCAGGTGGGTAGCCCCAAAAGTGGGTGTATCAATGGATGGGCCCAGAAGCCAAGATCACTAATGTCCTCTCTGCGCCATGGTTTCACATCTCCCTCCCCTCCCCAATAGCATTCTTCTAAAAGGGACTTCTATATTCTTGACACTAGAGATTTAGTATCTATCACTTTTAAAAGGACCCGCTCTAAAGAAGGCTTTGGATTGCCTTCAGCATTAATGAGAGTTTGCCTGCTCCATCACAAAATACCTAAGCTAAAAGTATTGGGGGAAAAAAAAAAGAAGGATCCACTACCCAAGCTTATTCTGCAAAATTTGCACAGACATAAAGTCAACCCTTTTAGTAAAATAAGCTAATCTCTCAATCCCTACTAAAAATGAACTTGCGGAGCTACTGTTAGAAATATGCAATCTGTCCCTAAAATCGAGTGTAGTACCGGAAGACTGGAGGGTAGCCAATGTTACTCCGATTTTTAAGAAGGGTTCCAGAGGAGATCCGTGAAATTATAGACCGGTGAGTCTGACGTCGGTGCCGGGCAAGATGGTGGAGGCTATTATTAAGAATAAAATTGCAGAGCATATACAAAAACATGGACTGATGAGACAAAGTCAGCACGGATTTAGTGAAGGGAAGTCTTGCCTCACCAATCTAATGCATTTTTTTGAGGGGGTAAGCAAACATGTGGACAATGGGGAGCCGGTTGATATTGTATATCTGGATTTTCAGAAGGCGTTTGACAAAGTGCCGCACGAAAGACTCCTGAAGAAATTGCAGAGTCATGGAATCGGAGGTAGGGTATTATTATGGATTAAGAACTGGTTGAAAGATAGGAAGCAGAGAGTAGGATTGCGTGGCCAGTATTCTCAGTGGAGGAGGGTAGTTAGTGGGGTCCCGCAGGGGTCTGTGCTGGGTCCGTTGCTTTTTAATGTATTTATAAATGACCTAGAGATGGGAATAACTAGTGAGGTAATTAAATTCGCCGACGACACAAAATTATTCAGGGTCGTCAAGTCGCAGGAGGAATGTGAACGATTACAGGAGGACCTTGCGAGACTGGGAGAATGGGCGTGCAAGTGGCAGATGAAGTTCAATGTTGACAAGTGCAAAGTGATGCATGTGGGTAAGAGGAACCCGAATTATAGCTACGTCTTGCAAGGTTCCGCGTTAGGAGTTACGGATCAAGAAAGGGATCTGGGTGTCGTCGTCGATGATACGCTGAAACCTTCTGCTCAGTGTGCTGCTGCGGCTAGGAAAGCGAATAGAATGTTGGGTGTTATTAGGAAGGGTATGGAGTCCAGGGGTGCGGATGTTATAATGCCGTTGTATTGCTCCATGGTGCGACCGCACCTGGAGTATTGTGTTCAGTACTGGTCTCCGTATCTCAAAAAAGATATAGTAGAATTGGAAAAGGTACAGCGAAGGGCGACGAAAATGATAGTGGGGATGGGACGACTTTCCTATGAAGAGAGGCTGAGAAGGCTAGGGCTTTTCAGCTTGGAGAAGAGACGGCTGAGGGGAGATATGATAGAAGTGTATAAAATAATGAGTGGAATGGATCGGGTGGATGTGAAGCGACTGTTCACGCTATCCAAAAATACTAGGACTAGAGGGCATGAGTTGAAGCTACAGTGTGGTAAATTTAAAACGAATCGGAGAAAATTTTTCTTCACCCAACGTGTAATTAGACTCTGGAATTCGTTTCCGGAGAACGTGGTACGGGCGGTTAGCTTGACGGAGTTTAAAAAGGGGTTAGATAGATTCCTAAAGGACAAGTCCATAGACCGCTATTAAATGGACTTGGAAAAATTCCGCATTTTTAGGTATAACTTGTCTGGAATGTTTTTACGTTTGGGGAGCGTGCCAGGTGCCCTTGACCTGGATTGGCCACTGTCGGTGACAGGATGCTGGGCTAGATGGACCTTTGGTCTTTCCCAGTATGGCACTACTTATGTACTTATGTACTTATCTTTCGGATTCTGGACTCAAAACTAACTCAGAGTACATTTGAGTGTCACAGTGCTTTTCATACTAAAATTGAAAATATGTCAATTTTAGTTCATCCATTAATGGTTAGATTCATGAAGGGTTTATTTCATATTTTACCTCCTATCAAACCACCACGGGTGGCGTGGGATCTCAATGTCGTCCTCACTGCACTTATGAAACACCCGTTCGAACCACTTTGTTCTCGTTCTCTGGTGTTCCTCATGTATAATAGCTCTTACTTCTGCCAGAAGAGTCAATGAACTTCAAGCCCTTGTGGAAGATCCACCTTACATCAGATTCTACCACAACAGGGTTGTACTCAGAACTCACCCCAAATTCCTCCCAAAAGTAGTTTTAGAGTTCCATCTCAACCAGTCTATTGTACTAACTGTCTTCTTTCTTAATTCACATTCTCATCTCATTGCATACCTTAGACTGCAAGTGTGCTCTAGAATACTATCTAGAATGAACAAAACCATCATCGGAAATCCTCCCAGCTTTTTGTATCCTTTGATCCTAATGGATTGGGAATTCCTGTCATGAAGCGTACAATTTTTACTCAGGCTGGACGGACCCTCCATGGCCTGATCACCAATCATAATGTGAGGGCCATGGAGGTCTCAATAGACCATTTCCGCTCTCTATTCAAGACATTTGCAGTGAAGTTACATAGTTTTCTATTCACACTTTCACTACTCACTACTGTCTGGAGCAGTATTCCAGGCTGGATAGCTACTTTGGTCAAGCAGTCCTGCAGAATCTTTTCACTGTTTAAAATCCAATTCCACCTTCCACCTGTTATTTCAGAAGATTCACATTGATTATAAAGTGTTCATGGCGCTGCAGTCTAGGAGAGAGCAGGTTCCCTGATGAAGATATTCGAAACGGGAACGTAGGAACCAGTGCATTACCTAGCAGAAATTGGATCTAGCGCGTTATCAAGAGGAAGTTGGCACAGCATTGAGAAAAAAATATTCGGCAATATTTGACAAGATAAGTGAATCAGTTCTATGTTTTTTTGATATGTTGAATAGCTTTTTTAAAGTCTTAAAAAGACACTCACATGATTGAATATTAAGGACATTGTAATTAAAAATTGAAACAAACAAAAAAAAAACAAATAATGGAGGGTTTTTTGAGTCAGTGATGACTTTTTCTACGTGCTATACAATGAACACTAATGTGTAAAAATAGCCATAGTAGTTGAGACTTTTTCCCTCATTTGCAAAAAAACCTCTGCTACAGCTCTAACCACTAGGCCACTCCTCCACCAGGAAGTGGCCTAGTGCTTAGCGTGGTGGACTTTGGTCCTGGGGAACTGGGTTCGATTCCCCCTGCAGGCACAGGCAGCTCCTTGTGACTCTGGGCAAGTCACTTAACCCTCCATTGCCCCAGGTACAAATAAGTACCTGTATATAATATGTAAGCCGCATTGAACCTGCTATGAGTGGGAAAGCGCAGGGTACAAATGTAACAAATAATAATACTGTACTGCTGGCCCTGTGCATGCGCGATGGGGGCACTCATAGGCGCCGACTCCATGGGTGCTGTGGGTGCTCAAGCACCCCCAATAATTTGGCAGTAGCACGTGACGAAGTGACGTGGGCATAAAGTCCCTCCCGCCCGGTCCTGCTCCTGCTCCCTGCACCGTCCCGACTCCTCCTTGCCCTGCTGCACCGCTGTGGTGTACGACACCCGCTCCTACCTCCCGGCTCCTTCAATGTTCCGGACTGACTCTGTCTCCGTGTTTGCCGTCGGAAGCTTTCCCTCTGGCTCTGCTAACAGTTTCCGGTCCCGCATAGGCGAGATGATCACCATCAGATGCTGTAACAGAGGCAGAGCACAGAGGAGCTTCCGGAGCTGCCGTCGCCGAAGAAGCCCGAACTTAGGAAGTGGTGGTGGGCCGGTGGCCCCGCGCGTGACGAGTGCATGTCCTTGGTCCTCCTGTCCCATCCCTCCCACCCCCGGGCCGGCTCCCGCTCCAGTCCCTGCATGCTCCCTGCCATGGCCCGCCCTGCACAGCTTAATTGTTTCAACTTCCGGGCCCACCAGCAGTGTGCAGCAGTTTCCTGTCCCGCATAGGCGGGAATCGGGTTGCTGCAGCAGAGGGAGAACTCAGGAGTGCAAAGGCAGCTGTGAGTGTGGTGTGCTTCACTGCTTACCGGCGGCCTGGATCATGGAACATTGAAGAAGGGCAGAGAAGACTGAGAGCGAGCCAGAGAGAGGTACGGAAAGGTGCCAGCCTAGCCCCAGATGATATAGGTTTATTTAGGTATTTAGGTGTAGTAGACAGACATAAGCCCATTTTAGACTGGAGAAGATGTCTATGTCAGGAGGATGTGTTCAAATTCCTCCTGTATTATAAGGCTCTGGTGAACATGAAGACGTTTGAAAAATACATACAAGGTCGAGCAGGGGCCAGGGCCACAGCATATTTGCCTGTATATCCAGCAGAAGCTGTGATGTTATAAAAATCCACATGAAAAAAAAAAAGAATGCCTAAAGCTCTTCAGTGAGCAATCTTGTAGCCAGGAACTGAGCCAGTGGGCCCACTTTTTCAAAAAGGGGCCAGTAGTGGGATAGGTAACCCACCTCCACAACCCTGCAATACACAATCACAACTGAGCCCCTGTTCAGACACACCCCAAGACTTACCAGGGGTCTCTCTGGTTTCTAAACAGGGACAAGGTATGGGGGACGGGGACGCACTGCCTGTAAAATTCAGCACCCCCAATCATTTTGAAAAGTTGGCTCCTATGGGGGCACTGCCTCAAAGATTTAAAGTGATGGTGCACTTGGCAGTAGCTGCACTGGGCTCAGTGGTCCATGTCACCCATATGCGACAATATATGCTTGCTGTCCCCAGAGAACACCTGCTACAGGTAAGTAACTTTGCTTTCCTGTGCAGCTCTACTAAGGCAAGCAAACAGTTATGAACTCAGAAAGAATAAAACTGTTTGTGCGTTTTAAAGAAGATTACCAGGACTTCATCTCTATCCTTATTCTTAATAAAACCTCCCATGGGAGGTGGAATGCCTTACTGTTTTCCCTAAGAAATGAGCAAACGCTACTACCAAAATATTTGATGTTAGTTTAATTTTAAATGCCAGAACTTATATCTCGCTTAGACCTACTAGCTCAAAGCGGGTTACAATAAAATACAAAAAAAAAAAATCAACATAATACACCATAATTAAACCAATTAAAACATGTATTAAAATTTCATAATGCAGGTGTTCAGCGCTGCGTGCGTCTGGTAGCGCTATACAAATGCTAATAATTATTATTATATTAATATTTAAACCCCCAAGTATTTTCGGAACAACCAGGTAAAGCTCATCGAAGTTCCATATTCTGACTTTTTTTTAATAGTGCTGTCCTCCTTTCCCCTAAAATCACCACGTTTACAAAGACGCATCAGCCAACACCAAGAGCCGCAACTCCGGTGACCTATAAGTTTCTTGTTTTCGCGGGAAAACTTTACCTCGAGGCAGCTGAATTTCACTTTCCCCGCCCCCTTTCCGCTTTGGCGCCATTTTTCAAAGAGTGACGAGTCCTCCTAGAAGCGCTGAACTACGGACGTAGCCTGGAAGTGATCGACTGTTCTCGGCGTTCGATCTCATCTCCTTGATGTGAATAAGCGCCGCGGGTGACGGTTGCGACGGGTTCTGATAATCGCGTGTTGGTGTTTTGGGGTGCTCGTACCTTACGGCGTCTTTTCCCGGGTGTCTCGTCCCACCGTATACAGGAGGTGATGCCCGCTTCCGGTGCGCTGAAAGCCCGCTCGGGGAACCAACTTGGAGAAGGAGGAGCCGTAGTTGCCGAAAAAGTGATCGGGAGTATGGAAAAGCAGCTTGGTTGGGAATGGTGTAACACTCGGGTCGCTTTGGAGGAGTTGGTGAAACGGCTAAACTGTTCCCTCTGGTAAAAACGTGTTGCCTTCTGCTGACCTATTCCTTGAGCAAGAACAGGCTCTGTTAACGACAGTAATTCATTAAGATCCCCCGCCCCGCCCCGCCCCGCCCGAGAAGAAAAAAAACAACTGATGAACCAGGCCCTGGAAGTAAAGGGAATCAAGTTCCCCTTTTAGATTACTGCTCAAGCCAAAGAGACCGTAGAGTACCAAAACAGGGAAAGGAAGTTTCTTTCATAATCTGAACAGAAAATCTTTGTGGCTGTGAACTACCAAAATACCCAGTTCCAGGCTGGAGATTTTGGGACAGTCCTGGTTTTATGTTTATATCCTAAAGCTGTGTGGGATTTGTAGTGCCTGATTCTGCCCATTTAAATCGCTGCTGCAAGTCCCACAGTGCAACAGGAATGTGGCGGTCAGACGTCAAGAGCAGTTTGAAAATCTCCAGCCTGGAATTGGGTAACTTGGCATCGCTGGAACTAAGGAGGGAATGCATAAATTAGTAAATTTAACAGAAGAGGGTTGGAACTTTACTTTCTTAAATCTGATTCTAGTAGCATGTTACAGCAACATGACTATAGTATCTGATATTTGATTTGAGATGAGGACATGCAGTTGAAGTCCCATTGGATAGTCAGTGTTTTGAGAAAGATGGCCTGAATAGTCACATTAAACCCTGAGCCTAATCTTCACATTTTTCTGCAGTTATGGTCAGATTTAACATAAATTTCCCACTTCAAAAAGAGAATAATCAAAACACATTACATGTCGTCCAAGAAAATTTGGGAAGGAATGAAGAGGGTCATAGCCTCAAACAGCTCCAAGTCAGGGCGACTTGGATCTATAAAGATCTGCTTTTCATGTACGATTTCCTAATGTGGCTGTCCACATGTACTTTATCATACCACAACACCACTTTGTATTTGTTTACACTGGAGTCTTCAAACGCCTCTCCGGTACTATGTAAGCCACATTGAGCCTACAAATAGGTGGGACAATGTGGGATACAAATGTAATAAATAAATAAATCATTAGTAAAAACCTTCCAAAATAATATCCAAAATAGCACCCTATCCTATATAATAAAACGCACCTCCAACATTCTGAAGCTGACTGCATGACTGAGGCATTCCTGCTCTCTGTATCCATCTCCTGAATTGACATCACGTATTTCCGTGTTCGTCACAAGTAGAAGTGACCAACCACACGAGGTTTCTCGGCTTCAGAATGTTGGAGGTGCATTCTATTAAATAGGATTGGTCAGTTCCTTGAAGCACAGCCAGAGCTCAGCGTCCTGCACAGTAACGCTCAGACACCAGAGAGAGAGAGAGAGAGAGAGGAGGGGGGGGGGGGGGTGGGGAGGTATCTGTCACACACACACACTCTCTCACACAGTCACACATTCTCTTGGTCTCATACCCTCAGTCTCACAGAGAGTCTGTGTCTCACACACACTCTCTCTCTTGTACCCACTGTATCTGTGTGAAACACACTCTCACACTGTGTCTCACATACGCACTTGCACACACATTCATTCTCACAGACACACTTGTACCCAGACTCACTCTCTCTCTCACACACACTTGCACATTTACTCTCTCTCATACACAGTCACTCTCACATACAATCTCTCAAACATACACACTCGGAGGAAAACCTTGCTAGCGCCCATTTCATTTGTGTCAGAAACGGGCCTTTTTTACTAGTAAGTGTATATTGTCCAACTTCAATAGTGTCCAAAAAAAGATAGTGCAGTACATTGTTTATGGCAAACACACTTATCTTAAATTAACACACTTATCTTGGACAATATCTTGTGAGCCAGCTTCTCAATTCCCCCAGGTCCAACGGTGGCCAGCTTCTCACTGCTGCATCAGGGTCCAAAAATTGGGGCTACTGTAAAAACAAACAAAAAAAAGAGATCAGGCTTTGTATTGATAATAATAGAAACATTGTAACATAGCTTACTGCTCTTTACCCCGCTATAACATCCAGCTGCTTCCAATTGGTTCTCAGTAATATTTAAAAGATACTGCTTTTGTCCATCCCCACCTCTACTCAATGGAGTAATCACCTTTAGAACTATATACCGCAAGTCATAAATAAATGATTACCAGTCCCAGCACATTATTTAAGTGCTAATCATTTATTTCATGATTTGTGGTGTATAGGTCTACAGTGGATTGCTTTGTTGAGTAGAGGTAGGGATTGATGAAAGGTACTGCTCAGGCAAGACCAGAAGTTGGTCTTCAGTTTGAACACTTTGGTGCCTGTAGGTTTAAATTCTTGTATCGAGTGGTGTCATTTTATTTACATATTTTTCAGCTTGTTCCTGAATGGATTTGAGGGATGGTGTCTGACGTTATCCATTATAAGAGGTAGCCATTTGAATTCTAGTGAGAGCCATGTGGAAGCAGCTGGATGTTATAGCGCTGTAAAGAGAAGCTATGTCACAATGTTACACAGTTCCAGTAAGAAGATCGCATGCTAGTTTGAATTTCAGAAAAACATGTTATAGTAGCTGCAGTACTGACATTAATGGCTAGAATTGGGGGCAATAAATACCACACTGTTTGGGATATAAATTCAGATCTAGGGGGTTGATGCAGAAATATTACCATGTGGTTACAGTGGGGTGGTGATGCAGAAAGGGTTTCAGCTCAGGTGGAAACCTGATTGCTCAAAGTGCATGTAACTGCAGTGTTTAGCCATTCCAGGGCATGCAAAATTTTTAAATTAAAAAAAAAAAAAGTTTTGGAAATGCAAATACCAGGGGAAAAATGTTGCCAGCTCCGGGGCAGCTTGTTGAGAGGTGAGTGGGTGTCTGCTGATACTCCCTCCCTCCTCCCAACTTGACTACACTGCCACGGATACCATGTTACAATGGCCTTCCTTTCTCCATCCTGACCTGATGTCCTGACTAAAAAAAATTAAACCCTGGTGTCTAGTGGCACCCCTACCCACCTGACTCCTCCCCCAGGTACTTCTGACCTCCCACCCAAAAAAATGTAAACATTCCCTGGTCTAGTGGTAACGCCTTCCCTCTCCCCCCTCCCCCCCAAAAATCCCTAGTGTTAATGGCACACCCTCTTCACTCTTGAAAAATAGCACCCTGCCCTGTGCGGTGCATCCTAGGGATGCACTAGGTGGGGCCATTAAAAAAATCCCGTATATAGCAGATTGGCCCCCCCCCCATGGTGCATCCCAGGATGCTGCCAGTTTTCAAGATGGGCGCTAGAGGCGGGGGCGAGTAGATTTCGCTCCTGCTTCTTAAGGTATGAAGTAGAGAGGTGCAGGGATACCTGGGGCTTGGATTGGGTGGGTGCCACTAAACACCGGGAAGTGGGGCTTCTGTTTTTAGTTTGGGGGGCATCAGAGATACCTGGGGGAGGAGAGGTTAGGAGTGCTTCTAGACACCAGGGATTTTTTTTTTTTTGAGTAAGGGAAAGGGGGTTCTGCTAGACACTATGGAGTAGTATTTTTTATTTTTTTTTTATTGTGTGTGGGGTGGGGGAAATGCCACTAGGCATCGGGCTTTATTATTATTTTTTTAGCTGGATTGTTGGATGGGGCTGGAGAGGCCTGCCTGGAGCTGATGCAGGCCCACCGGAGACTTTTTTTTTTTTTCTGGTTAAATGTCACCCTTCAGTCACTGATCAGGCACTTGACAGGAAGGGTGCTATTTTGCAGTGAGCTATTACCGCCACAATTTTAATGCAGCAGTAATTTGCATGCTTATTGATTATGGTATGCAGCTGTATGCGGCTGCGTTATGGAGAAAACTTATCTTGAGCTGAAGGAGACCTTTGTTGCCCTGAAGTAGTAGTACGAAACATAGCTATGTCTGCAGCATATTGTTCTCCACAACAGCAGCGTTAATTTCAAAAATGTTTTCAGATAAGTTTCATGTTATTGATTGATTTTTCAATGAAAATATTTTAGCACTATATAGAAACAAGTTTTAAAAGGAGATTTTGGTAATATAAAGTTGAAAAACAGACCAATGAGGCATCTTAGCAGTGTGGCATTGAGTGTCTCTTTAGGTACTGATGGAGATATGAGCCACTTCTGATGGTCCTAAAAAAAAATAGCTTTTAAAATTTCTTTTTGAAATTGCTAAACAATTAGTTAGTCGTAGACGCCGGCTATGGGGGCGCTGCTGTGGGTGCTTGAGCGCCCTCAAAGCCTCAGAGCACTGCCAGCCTGCAGTCATCCAAAACGGGAGAACTCAGAAGCTCTGCTTCTGTTAATGTGTATATGCTGGCCTGGGGTTGCTCCTCCTGAGTCCCCACTAACCATGAAGCTAATAATTAAAAAAAAAGAAAAAACACAGTGTGCTCTATACACAGCTGAACTGAAAGTGGGGCAGATGTGAAAGAGAGTGGGAACCATTTCCTGGCTGCACCACTGTATGAGGAAGGGCTGGGAGATCTGGGCCTGAAGCAGCTTACTGGCTGCTTCACATTGGACAGGGCCCAGGAGGCTGGCTAAACATGAGTGCAGTTCAGCAGCAGCCGGCATCCTAATCTCCCAATCCACTGATTGACCACTTCTCCTCCTGCAGCCTTTTCCGACTATCATGGGAAACTCCAGGTGAGAGCTGAGCTCTGTTTTTCACTAAGAGGCAGCGAGCAGGGCGGTTTAAATGTGAAGATTCAGGGAGGGACTGAGAGGGTGAGTGAGGACTTGTGTGGACACAGGTAGGGTAGGGATTGGAACTAAGTTGGGTAGGGAATATATATATATATATATATATATATATAGGGGGATGTTAAGGAACTCTTTCATCATGCACTTCTAAAATGGAGCTGTGGATGTAGAATGGGTATAAAGGGGCTGCTGAAAGATCAATGGTGGTCTTAAGGGTTTCTAAGACCATAGAAGGGGTGATGGAAAAGAAGGCTGGGAAGGAAATAAGACAAAACAAAAGGTTAGAGGCTGGGGAGAAGGGGTGAGGCGCTGGGGCAGACGAAAGTAGAGTTGGAAAAGGCAGGAGCGAGTAAAGACTAGAAATGGGTAACAACCATGGAAGTAGTGGAAAAGGTGTAAGTAAGTGTGATGTGAAAGATGGGGCTGAAGACTGAAGGGGTAGAGAGACAAGAAACAAGACAGAGAAAAAACGTCAGTGTAGAAAAGGAAGAAGATAAGAGGAAAAACAAGAAATGATAAATGGGCAAGAAACCTTGGAAAAGAAGGTAGAAGACAGAAAAAACTAAAGTGGGACCAGTCTTCGATTCTGTTTACAATACTGCAAATGTATAATCAACTTCTAGGAAGCCAAATATATTTTTGTGAACCTACTCTATTTTGCTGAGTGATAAAAAGTTACTGCTCAAGCTGTCTCCCATTCAGGTTGTTGCTACAGATGTAAAATGAGTTAATATCCTTGATTTGCATTGGTGTATATAGTTCATTTTTCATTTGCAGTACTTAGTATTGGCATTGGGTGTCCTCTGATTTTGTGAGCTATTCAGAAGATCAGCAATGCAATCTAAGACTATTTCTTTTTTGGTGGTGGCAGCGGAGGGAGAATAACTAAGTTATGTTCTGCAACCCCAATCATTTTGAAAGGTTGGCTCCTCTGTATAGAGTGACGTGTGAAATAGTTTGGTGTGGGTTTCTTCTGAGTCTTATATTTGCCTCCACCACTGAGTGTGTTTTGGCCCATTGATTATAGTATGCTGCAGAAGGTTTCCTGTGAAAGTTTTGCAGTATAGCCATGGTTCTATCACAAAGCTTTCTGCATTTATTTATTAGGATTTATTTACCGCCTTTCTGAAGGAATTCACTCAAGGCGGTGTATTGTAAAAATAGATCAAACATGAGCAATAGACAATTACAGCAGTAAAAATATTCAAAAACAATACAAAGTATGGCATGGTATACTATTTACAATGTCAACACAACACGTAATAGAGCATTATAATTGATAGTGAAGGGTAAAGCAAAGATGTAACATATAGATAGGTAAGAAAGTAGGAAGAGTTAGAAAGTAAGGTGATTGATTTTAAAGAAAGTTGCACATGAGGTCAGAGAGATGGTTAAATATTATCTCAGCTAGGGTAGGAGTGGATAAACATGTCTTGCTGCAGTATATGCAGCCTGAGTCATTCCTTGTGTGTGTGAGTGAGACTAACAAGTTAGTTACTTCTTCCATTAAAGACCTGGTTGAAGAGCCAAGCTTTCACCTGCTTCCTGAAGTAGAGGTAGTCTTGTGTTAAGCAGAGCCTTTCAGGCAATGCATTCCAGAGTGTGGGGGCTACTCCGGAGAAGGCTCACTTGCGGGTATCACATCCTGTAATGTCTTTTGGAGAGGGCGTGGTTAGTGAAAGTCCTTGGGGAAGACCTTAGTGTCCTTGGCGGTGTGTGGAGGATCATCCTATTTTTCAGGTACTCAGGGCCATTGACCCCTAGGGTAATTTTCACACTGCCTACATTATTGAAATTGCTTTTACTGGCAGTGTTCAAAGTGCACATACATGATACTTTTCACTTTGAAAATTGCTAAGGGAAACGTAGTTGTCTTTTTTTTTTTTTTTTTTTTTGTATAAAATAACGTATGTAGTTTTTGGATTTGTAGATGGTCAGGATGTAAGAAATTAGTAATTAAAAAGTGTACATTGTTGCAATCTATTACCCTAGGAACATTGCTGCTAAATATGGAATACTATGCATACTTTCTCCTGTAGGGAGAGTTGTCCATTTTCAAATAGCCCATTTCTGCTAGTAAACATTAGCCATGGAGATGGTTTTGAAAATTTCCCCTCTATAGGCTGGTATGTTGAGAGTTGGCACTTCTTAATATATAGGTAGCTCACAAGACTTTTCTTGCACTAGCATATATAGGGCCCTGTTTACAAAGGTGCGTTAGCGTTTTTAACGCTCCTACAATTAGTGCACGCGCTAACCGTGTAGGCGTGTACACAGTTAACTCGCATTAAAAATGTTAACGTGCCTATAACGCGGCTTAGTAAACAGGGCCCTTAATGCAATAAGTGTATGTACAGTGTTACTATATTATTAGGGACTGCTTGTAGAGCACTTTCGAATATAAAATTCACATGTTTTGTAATATCTGTTGCTGTTGGTATGTTTTGAAGATTGTTGCTGTGCCCCAGTGGCATATATTGGGTCTCCAGCACTGGCAGAGGGTGGCAGCAGTATTTATATTTTTACTCCCCAAAGCACACATTGCATTTGCCCCTTCCCTACCCAGCAAACGTGGGCGCTAGAGGCCAATAGCGCCATACTAGCTCCAGCATTTGCTTCTGCCAGATGATCCTCCCTTATCAGCAGGCAGCGCGCCATACAAGGGCGCAGCTCCCACTGCAAACCCTATGCCAGCTCGAGCTGGCATTAGGGTTTGCTGAGCAAGGAAGGAATGGGGAAGACCAGCAGAAGAGGTTTGATAGATCTGGGATTTTCTCCTGGACCTGTCAAACCTAAGCCTGCCCACCCCAAAAACAAGGCTCGGAGCTCCGATGGACCTTCAGGCCCACCCCTACCCCCCAAACACTAAAAAGACCCTGGTGGTCCAGTGGGACCAGTAGTCCCCACCCCCATCAATGAAGAGACCCTGGTGGTCTAGTGGGACCTGTTGCCCTCCTCAAGGCACCCCCCCCCCATGGCCTACCTCAACGTCCTACTCCCTCCTTCAGCCCTCTCTTCTTGTCAGGTCTTCTTCTGTCGGGGGGGGGGGGGGGGGGGGGTCGGATCTGGCCGAGGTGAGGGCCTGCAGGTCCACAGGACAACTTCTGCGGGAAGATTGTACCTTGGGTGCATGCCTCCCACAGAAGTACTCCTATGATCAGAGCTAATAGCGCACATGAATTTGCATGCTATTAACTTTGATCATAGGGGTGTTATTGCCCCGCGCTATTATGGCACTAATTTTAGAGCGCTGTTCGGATCAGCATGGGATTTTTGGTCATTTTTGATCAAAACACAGCTGACTGCAGAAGAGTGCAGGCAGGCCTGGTGTTTCTTTATATTTGCTCTTCCTGCCACTAGTGTGTCTTCAGCCCATACAATTTACAGCTCAGATCAACTTGGTTGGTGCTTTGCAGATATCTATCCTGCTCTAGAGGACATACGGGCAAGAGAAGCACCTGGCCTGCCATTCCACTGACTTCATTCTTCTTTTCTGCTGGGACTGGGGTCAGGCAGTAAGTGAGGAGGTTACTAAAAAGGTGGGAGAGAAAAGAGGTGATGGACAGTGCTTGAGCAAGGGGCAAAGGCATTACTAGGCACTTAAAAGAAATCAGGCCTTAGGACCTTGGAGACACTTTCCAAGATTTTGATTACTAAAGCAATAATCATGATCTGTCCAACCCTATCAAAAATGATCCTTAAGACAGATGCTGTGGCATCATACTTTTAAATACCATCTCAGGAACAGCATCGCTACTTTCCTGCAGTGCCAACTGTGTGATACATTATGAAGTGATTTGTATAAAATAGCCAAAAAGACCACTCAGAACTAGGGCTGCATTTCTAAAGTAGGTTATGAAAACTGTAAGGCTGTTTATAGCTATTCTGCATGCTGTTTTTGTTTCTTTAATTTGTAGTTTTTCAGTTTGTATTTTGTATTTCTTTTCCTTGCTTTTTATTCTTAAATTTTTTTAGGGCTGCATTTAGATGAAAATTTGTAATCCCAATTAATGGTGTGTTGTTTAATTTCATTCTCACTGTAGCTCCTTGTGACTCTGGGCAGTGGAGGATTAAGTGACTTGCCCAGAGTCACAAGGAACTGCAGTGGGAACAAAACTAAATAACATACCTTTTAAACGTTTAACATTTTAATCAAAATGCAGCCCTACTCGGAACCCACTGCAGTGCTGCCATACCATAACGGCACTGCTAAGACTCGAACAATATCCACCTTACCTATGAAAAAATGGAGCATCAACAGCAAAATATTACATCATCACCTTGAATACCAATAGGTTTATTACTGGGAAAAGAGAATAAGTAGTACTGCTACAGATGTTTACGTAGAATCTACACACTAGCAAAATCCTTCACCTCGGTCACACATGTAAAATACAGAGAAATCTCTACCAAATACAGAACAATGGACCAAAAATTAGAAAAGGAGATAATGTGACAAATACCTAAGTTTAAAAATAATTCCTGCCACCCCAGATAAATAAAGGCTTTTTCTAACGTCATGCCAGGTTATAGGGCTGTTTCTCATGGAGCAATTAGATACCGTATAATGTAATTTTTACATTATAAACATTTTTGAAATATTCTCTCCTTTATAATAGTTACGTATTTTGATATGGAATGTAAACTTAAAATATAAAGATTAGAGAGAAAGGGGCCCTTTATAAAAACTGCGATAAGAAATGGATAGCGCGTCTTTACGCAGGCCTTTCCTACTTGCTAAACCCATTTCTACTGTGGCTGTCAAAATGGGCTTTTTCCTTTTTGTTTTATTTTTAGCCATGCACTGTTAGCATTAGTGTGTGGCCGTTTAAAAAAAAAATTAGACAACTCGTAAAGAGAAGAACAAACCTCCACAATACTTGGCACAAACAAAAAGACAGTGGAGGTGATCAATCATGCAGAACTGACTTTACTGGCTTTGCAGATGACTCGACATGGGCTGTGTTTCGGTTATACAGCCTGCATCAGGATTTCTTACATCTTCCAAATATACTGGACACGTAATTAGGGTTAAATAGGTCGGAAGTCAGTGATCTCAAAGGTCAGCTGAAGCGTTCACGTGGACACAAAGTGCAGTTGACCTTTGGGATTGTTGATTTTTGACTTGTTTGGCCTTCATTGCATGTCCAGTATATTTGGATTTACCAGCTTATGATGTTTGTTATATAGATTATTATTCTGGATGATGTAAGACTCCTGATGCATGCTTGAGGCATGGCCCGTGTCGAGTTGCCTGTGAAGCTAGTGGAGTCGGTTCTGTGTGATTGGTCATTGGTTATCTCCACTGTTTTTTTGTTTGTTCATTTCAAAAAATTACCAAAGGAGTACCTGCCGCCTCCTAAGGGTTCCTGCATTATGGGCACACTAATCCTCCACTAATGAGTGGAGGAGTGGCCTAGTGGTTAGAGCACCGGTCTTGCAATCCAGAGGTGGCCGGTTCAAATCCCACTGCTGCTCCTTGTGATCTTGGGCAAGTCACTTAACCCTCCATTACCTCAGGTACAGACTTAGATTGTGAGCCCTCCTGGGATAGAGTAATATCCAGAGTATCTGAATGTAACTTACCTTGAGCTACTACTGAAAAAGGTGTGAGCAAAATCTAAATAAATAAATACAGAAATGGAAACCCCAAGAACAATGCAACACTGAAAAAAGAGAAATGCATTTTCTCTTGTAGTGACCAAAATTCTTGCTGTACAGTGCCTTGAGTGAATTCCTTCAAAAAGGTGGTAAATAACTCCTATTAAATAAAATACAAGGGGGCTCTTTTATAAAGCGTCAGTAAGCCCAACGCAGGCTTACCGCATGATAATTTAAACTGCTGGCCCAATGTGGCCACTGGCGGTAGTTCTGGCTCGAGTGCGTGCCATTTCCGGCATGTTGAAATTTTTTTTCTAGCGTAGCACTAACCTGGTGGTAATCAGGCATCACTGCACGCTGCCTGGTTACTGCCAGGTTACCGCGAGAGTCCTTACCGCCTCCTCAGTGGGTGGTGGTAGGTGCTTCCTGCCGCATGGCCACACAGTAAGAGTTATCTTGCCACATGGCCATTTTGGGGGGCTTTTTACTTGCTGTAGTAAAAATGGCTGTGGCGCATGGGAAAAACGGCCTCCACCTTTCTCGCAGCTTATTAAAAGGACTCCAAAGATGTCAGAGAGATACATTTGCCAAAGTTAACATATTCCAATTTACTCAATTCTAAATAAAATATATTTTTCGACCTATATTATGTGGTCATTTTTATTTTTACAATCATGTTGGTGCCAGTTACTTTTCTGCTTTGCTCTTTCTTCTCTTAACTCTCCACTATCTAGTCCTTTTGCTATTTCTCCTCTGTTCCATCTTCCCTTACCTCCGTCTTTGTCATATTGGTCTTTCCTTTTTTCTCTTCTGTGTTGTCTGTTCACTCAATATCACCCCTCCTTGCCCTCTATAGTCTTGTCTCCCTCTTTTTACCTTTCAGCCTTCCATCTACTTCTCCCACCTCCTTCCTAGCCATTTTTACCCAGTCTCTTATTCTCTTCTGTCTCAACCTATCCTCAGACCACCTTCTACTTACCCCTCCACATCACTCATTTACTTCATTCTTTGTTATCCCTTCACTAGTGCCAGCTTCCTTCTGCATCCTGTCCTCCTCCTGTCTCTTATCCCATTCAGTCTACTACTACTACTACCATTTAACATTTCTAAAGCGCTACTAGGGTTACACAGCGCTGTACAATTTACATAGAAAGACAGTCCCTGCTCAAAGAGCTTACAATCTAAAGGACAAATGTACAGTTAGTCAAGTAGGGGTCATCAAATTGGGGCATTCTAGATTTCCTGAAAGGTATAAAGGTTAGGTGCCGAAAGCAACATTGAAGAGGTGGGCTTTGAGTAAGGATTTGAAGATGGGTAGGGAGGGGGCTTGGCGTAAGGGCTCAGGAAGTTTATTCCAAGCATAGTCTCTGGTTACCTCCTTTCACCACCTTTGGAGCTCTTGTTTCCATTCTCCTCTCACTCATTTTCTTGCCAAACCACTACCTGTGGTCTATCCTACATGGTTACAGCATCTCCCCTCTTTTACATCTGCTTCAAATGCTATTGATGCTCCATTTGTTTTGACTCTCAGCTCTCTAACTGCAATCAGACATTGAAAATAAAAATGTGGGTCCCTTGAGTCTGTGTGCGTTAAAGGCCTGCCATATTCCTACCTTGTCTGATACAGACTTATTGTTTCCGAGGGGTGGGAAAGCAGTAGGGTCTTGAGTGCAGGTATTTGCTCAAAGGGCCAATGCTTGCTTTTCTGTGTTTTTTTTCCCACCTGTTCCTCTAGCACCTCCCCCCCACACCTTAGGCTTTTACCCTGAGACCATGGCCCTCTCCCATCCCCTGATCCCATTTCGGGATGCTATGGCTGTACTTGGCTCAAAAATATAAACACAAGGAAAGAGAGAATATCGCATGTAAGGAATGGCTGCAGAAGACAAGAAAACTTGCAGCCTTAACTGTGAAGCAAACCATGCTATACCCAGACGTTTGTATATCATTTCTAAATGAGATTGGTTTAATTATTGATTGTGGTTTAATTAATTATTGATTGGGATTTATTAACTGCCTTATGAAGAGATTTAACCAAGGCAATGTACAGTAGGTATATAGTAATAAGTGAATAACTCTTGTGTGAGGTACATTTTATAGTATAAGAACAGTAATACACACATTAACTTCAGTCCTTTTATCAAAATGTGAGCCAGGTGCTTAAGGAAGATTTATTAACTTCTACTCAGAATTATTTTTTGTTATACTCTTATGTTTGTAATTTTTTCTAGTATGTACAGTGCCCTTTAAAAGTCTTCACACTCTGATGTTTGAAAAATATAATTCAAATATGGTGAACTAGAAGTTTGTTTCACAGACTAACACAAAACCTGTTATAACTTTTTTGATAGCTGAGAGGCTAATGACATTCTTTGCTTTGGTCATTACTGGGAAAAATGTTGAGAATGTCTGGAAGCAAAATAACTCTCTGAAAATTTAACAGAATGGGATGAAACTTGGCCTAGAGGAAAACTGGTGAAAAGATACTTCATGTTAGAAAATGGGCCCGATCAGATCAGAGCTTCAAGAGAAATAAGCCCTCCTGCTTCCCAAAGGAGTCCCAATTCATTTATAATTGAGAAGCCGTTCTAGCTTATGTACAGTGAAACACAGCAGTTAGGGAATGGCTTTATTTTCTCCACTATTCTCTATGCCCCCCCATCCCTTAGCGTACCTTCCCAACTGTCTCACCCACAAACAACCCCCTGCAACTACCTTCCAAGCTACTCTCATAACTACCTCAAAATCACCCTACTTCCATTTTCCCCTCAATTTTGATACCTACCCCCAACACGAAACTAAGCCTTCTATCTCCCAGGAACAAAACTGATCCTTCTTTCCTCTAAGTAAAGGGTCATGTATTTGATATAGTGCCTTTCTGTGGTACAGCCAAAGCAGTTTACATTTAGTATTATATGCAATTAGTTTCTCTTTTCCTAGTGGGCTCACAGTCTAAAGTTTTTGTAGCTGGGACAATGGAGTATTAGTGATAGAACAGTTACACACGTATGCAAGTGTAGAGAGGAATTCTGAGCCATGCTTCATCATTTCCCCACTTGTTAGAAAAGCCTATTCAGTTTCTAAATTACCTAGGATTTTGTCTTTATACATAAGACAGAAGGGAGCCTTATGTCTGCAGGAATCAAGGTGGAAAATAGGTCTGATATGGCCTAACAGCCAAGGTGATAGAGGCAATTGCTGTGACAGTAGGCGTGCTGTGAACAATTATGGAAGACAGTGGGTGGATAAAGGATTGTGAGATCGAGTAAAAGATAATGGGGGAGGATGGAGTTAGTGTTGGATTACATATGGGAAGTTATCTGTGTGGATGCATCCTAACTGATTAGACTGGGCCATTTTGATCTTTTAACTAATGCCATTTACTGTGGGAGCCTTTTACTAAGCTGCATAAAAGGTAGCCTGCTCTATGATTAGGGCATGGTTTCCCCGCGCACTGAGGCCACTTTTAGTGCAGCTGTAAAATGGCTGATTTTTCATTTCTTCAATTAATGGCTGTGTATTAACATCCCAATTAGCTCGCGAGTCGTTAGCGACACCTATTTAGTAGGCAGAAAGGGCTCATGCGCTAACAATGCACTAATCAGTAAGCATTCGTCAGTGTGGCTGCACTAACCGATTAACGCTGGGTACGCCTACTTTCCTCCCTCAAATGCATGTGAAGCATGCACAGATGCCAACACTTCCACAGGATGCCTGAGCGTGCCCCGCAGTAGTGTATTTTCGTGCACGGTAAGCGTGTGTTAGTGCTTACCGCCCCTTAGCAAAAGGACCCCTACATCTTCTATATAAATAATTCTCACCTCCAACGTTCAGTGAAGCACTGAATGTACTGTTCCTAGGGTAGGCTGTCAGGACCACTCACCCTCCTAGGCTGTCACCACCACTCACCCTCACTCATAGACCCGCCCTCAGCCACGCCCCTTCCGGACATTATTCTCAATCCCAACGTTCTAATGAAGCCACATTTTTCCCCTCCAACTTCTGTCATGGTGTAGATCGAGCTGGCACCATGACTGCCCCGCCCTCGCGTCAAACGTCATGACGTCGAGGGCGGAGCCACGGAGGAACCGACTCCCCGCTGCGGCTGCCTGCCTGTACTCACCATCCAGCCTCCCTCACCTGCACCCCCACTCAATTGTGCACACCGCCCTCTCTATCCACTCCCTCCCACTCGCCACTGCACCCGCTACTATCTCACTCCCTCTCCCGAGTCCCCCCATGGCCGTCGCTCACTCGCATTCCCCCCCCCCCCCGGAGGATGCCACTCACCCCCCCCAAGGTCCACGGAGGCAGCGCTTAAAACTTCTGCGACTTCACAGCAAGAGCTGTCGCTCACTCGCCACTCACTCCCCGAGGTCGACGGAGCCAGCGCTTGTAAAGTTATGCGAGCTGACAGCAAGAGAAGCACAGTACAGCAGCGTTGAGTTCAACTTTCCCCTTCTCTCTCTGCATCCCGCCCTCATTTCCTGTCTTGCTCACAGAGAAGGGGAAAGCTGAACGCGACGCTGCTGTACTGTGCTTCTCTTGCTGTCAGCTCGCATAACTTTAAAGCGCTGGCTCCGTCGACCTCAGGGGCTGAGTGGCGGCCTCCGGGGGGGGGGGGGGGCAAATGAACAACGGCCCTGGCGGGGGGGGGGGGGGAGAACGCCTGCCCCGCAACCCTGTCTTTCGCTGGGTGGGACGGGTTCCAGTTGGCGCGCTTCTCCAAACATTGAGGGATTGTGCTGAGTGCTGACCTTGGGGTGGGGGGGAGTGAGCTACCACCGACCTGGGGGGGGGGAAGGGGGTGCTGTTTTCGGTGGGATGGAGGGAGGGGGCCTGCAAATCATAGGACACAGAGGGAGAGGGAGGGAGGGGCCCTGGAAATCAGAGGGAGAGAAAGGGAGGGAGGGGACGCCTACAACTCACAGGGGACAGGGAGGGGGGCCTACAACTCACAGGGCACACAGACAGGGAGGGGGACACTCTATATGGGTGAAAGGAAACATACACATATGGAGGGGAGACACCACATTGCTCGATCTGGACACAAGGGGACACCACGGCACAGGACACACTACACTCAGACCACCTTGCTAGTGCCCGTTTCATTGCGTTCAGAAACGGGCCTTTTTTCCTAGTTTAGTATAAATAGGGCTCCTTAAATTGCATTTGCTTAAATGAAAATTATCTAGAATTATTTTAGTTCGGAATTGGCAACTGAGCTAATATTTTCCAGGTTACAATTTTTCCTACTTCCTTTCTACTCTTTAACCCGCTGTTAGAGAGCACAGGCAGTATGATGGAGACTTTTTTTTTTTTTTTTTGTAAAGCAATGTCATCACAAATTGACAATGAAACTAGTTATATATAAACCTACAAACAAAAGAAGAAACACGTACCATCTAATACAGAAAGTATTGAAAAACTTTCCATAACTATCAATTATATCTATTTAATATAGTGGTCTAAGGCCTCCATGAGATGTGCTTCCCTTCCCCAAGACTTTGGTATCTGCAGTAAGCTCAAATTTATTTGACCACATATTGAAATCTATAACTGAGTTATCCTTCCAATGAGTCAAAATACGTTTTTAAGAGCTATTGAGATTGGAAATAAATGTGTTTTATCTGTGAAGGTGAGATTTAAACCCTAGGGCTTTCTGGACTACTATGTTTAGAATAAAAGCCTTGTCCAATCAAAATATAGTTTTAATGTGATTCGTGATGGCATAAGTGGAGACCATCTAATTTGCTTAAAATGACACCTCCCCCAACACTTTGTCCTAGCAGTAGTGCTGCAAGCTAGAACATAAGAAAAGCCTACTCAACGAGTTTAATTACTTGTTGAGTGAAGAAATATTTTCTACAGTTTGTTTTAAATTTACTACTTAGTAGCTGCATTGTGTGCCCCCTAGTCCTTGTATTTTTGGAAAGAGTAAACAATTGATTTACATCTACCCATTCCACTCCATTCAGTATTTTGTAGATGTCTGTTATATCTCCCCTCAGCTGTCTCTTCTCCAAGCTGAAGAGCCCTAGCTGCTTTATCCTTTCCTTATAGGGAAGTTGCCCCATCTCCTTTATCATTTTTGTCGCCCTTCTCTGTACCTTTTCTGATTCCGCTGTATCTTTTTTTGAGAATCAGTGACCAGAATTTCACACAGTATTTGAGGTGCGGTCGCATCATGGAACAATACAAAGGCATTATAATAATCTCATTTTTGTTTTCCATTCCTTTCCATGGCTGGTATAAGGGGTGTGGCTATCATAGGGGTGGAGCCATATGTTGTGACCCCGCCCATAATGAGTACCAGCACTTTTTTTTCTACAAAAAAAAAAGCACTGACCAGAAGTATCTTCGATTTTGGCTGAGAACGCATCACTTTCAGTACTGCATGTTGCCTTTTGGCTTCATGTCAGCTCCCAGGGTCTTCATCAAATGTCTAACTAGTTGCAGCAATACTACGCAGACTGGGAGTCTGTGTTCCTGTATCGCGACGATTGACTGGTAAAGAGCACCTCTTCAGATGGTTCTCAGGAGTCCATGTGGATGACTATTCAAGTGCTCGGTCTACTAGGGTTCGTTTTAAACTACCCCAAGTCCCATCTTCACCCTGTCCAATGATGGAGTTCATAAGGAGCCCTGCTGTATGACACAGGCACTGCTGAGTCTCTCGCTATGTTTCCAGATGGGATACTCTGTTCTGGAGATTCAAGCATGCAAGACTGTTGGAACTTCGGTTTAGTCTTGAGGACTTATTTCTCCCTTCTCAAGTCTCTTAGGGTGGCATATTTTTAGATGTTGGGGCAGATGTTGGGGCATATCTCTGTCCGACATTCTTTCCCATCTGAGGGTGGTAGTTTGTTGTGATGGAATCGGGTTTCTGTCTTCTAATGATTAAAAAAAAAAAATCAGTTGTCAGTCCCCTTTCAGATTTTGTATGTGCCCAAGTCCTTCTAAATTTTGAGAGAGGGTGTTTTTTGTGTGTGTTTTTTTAATTGATATGTCCTAATAATGCATAGTGGTCTCCTAAGGTATCAATTTCAGGAGGAGTCAAGGAGATGATCACCTTCAATCCTACCAAAAAGAGTTGGCAAGTCCCAGAGGGTTGGTTAGTCCACTCAATCAGAACTCAAGAGTTCTTGTAGGCAGAGTTAGACCTTACCTTTAAGAGGATACTGGTAGCATAGTGCTTTTGCCTCTGTTCTCTGAATGCTTTAGACTGGGTATGCAGTTCTGGAGGTTAGACATCTTAGGTGTGGAAATTCTGAGAGCTATTGTTACTTCTGCTTGGCTAGCGTACAGTTTGAGTATATCCCTGAGTATATCTTGGAGTGGCCTAGTTGTTAGAGCACTGGTCTTGACATCCAGAGGTGGCTGGTTCAAATCCCACTGCTGCTCCTTGTGACCTTGGGCAAGTCACTTAACCCTCCATTGCCTCAGGGACAAACTTAGATTGTGAGCCCTCCAGGGACAGGGAAATACCCCATGCACCTGAATGTAACTCACCTTGAGCTACTACTGAAAAAGGTGTGAACAAAAATTAAAATAAATAAATATCCCACTCATCTGGACTGCTCTTTCATGGACGATAAGGAAGGGGGAAATTTAGACTTCCTGATTAATTTCCTTTCCTTGAGTTCTGCCAGACCAGTCTAGAAACTACCCATGTCTTTAGGATCATTTCTAGTGCAAATTCTACTACAGCTCCTGCTGACCCAGTTCCTTCCAATTTTCTGAAATAAATGAACTCTTCTATCTCTGAACTTCTACAATTTTCTCAGTGATCTTAGAAAAGAAGAGAACAGCTCACATTGTCTCTTGAAGGATCTAATGTGTTATCCATGCCAGTTGGGCTTCCGTGCACAGTATAGTACTGAACATTCTCATCACACTGTTTTGTTTTCATTCATCAGTCTCTTGACAAGGGCAGAGAGATTTCTCATCTCACTCGACTAGTGCCACCTTTAATGTAATTGATCATAGTATCCTTCTCACTCATTTGGAAATCTATAGGAATTACTGACACGGTTTTATCCTGGTTCAGGTCTTAATAGCCAATGACAAAAATCTATTTCTGAACCAGTTGCTCTTTTTCTTGTGGAGTACCCCAAGGATCTGTACTTGGCCCTAGTCTGTTTAATTCTTTTCTTTCCCCACATGGCACTTCCCTTGCAGTCCCTTGGCATTACCTTTTGTATTTGCCAGTGATGTTCAATTATTTGTTTTCCCCTTGAAGATTATTCCATGTCAACTATTGATAAAGTCTCTTTGGAATTAGCAAGATTGTCAGTTAGCTAAGCACTAACAAGCTGAAATTAAATGTTTCAAAAACTGTTGCAATATTTTTTCCACTAGTTGACTCCTATCCTTCCTTGCCCTCCTATGCTCAGGAGTTTGCCTAGCCCATAGAAAGATACTGTTAAGATCCTTGGAGTAATATTTGACAATCATCTCTCAGCATATTTCTTTTGTTATGCAAACTTATGTTTTTACTCTAAGGCAGATTAGGGCTGCTCGTTCATTTTTTAACTTGCAGTCTCTTCGCTTGCCTATCTATACTTTTAGTCTTCTCCTGTTGGACTACTGTAATTCTCTTTTCTATGGTCTTCCACATTACCAATTACATTGCCTATACTTGTTCTAACACACTGCAGTTAAGCTAATTTATGGTTCCAAAAAAATATGATAGTGCTACTCCTCTCCTGAAATCCAAACACTGGCTATCCATTCATTTCCATAACATTTTTAAGGTATTAGTATTGACTCATCAGATTCTTCATTCAGGAATCTCACAATTTTTGTTCAAATCATTTATCTCATTCACTGGAATTCAGTACCCTATGACCTCCGAATTGAACTCACTTTCAAAATTGAAGGCAGCCTTGAAAACATTCTTTTTCAACAAAGCCTTTACAGCCACCTAAGCTGGATTAAATGACTCCCTGTTTTTAGTGTCTTGCCTATGTTTGTAGGTACTGGGATGAGCATTAGTTATGTCTTGTTAGTTTTTTTTTTCCTTCTCCTTTTTTTTTTATTTCTTATGTAAGGTTAATTATGCCTCTCCTTTGTAGCTCCCTTCCTTGTTATGCTGAATTGTAACCTAGTTTCCTTTTGTGTTTTCCCATTCATCTCTCCTTCTCTATTCTTTTCTTATATTCCCTTAACTATTATTATTATTATGTAAACTGTTTAGATAGATTTGATGTGCGGGGTATTAAATAAAATGAACCTGGTTCTGGTCTGAGAAATTGAGAAAGCTAACAGTATGTTGTAGTCTGCTCTGAAGGTTCTTGTTTCCTTTGTGTATGGAATTTGCATTCCTGGTTTAGTGACTATGAACTGATGATGATGACTGCACCAGGTTTGGCTTTGGGACTGATTTGGAAATCAAAACATGAGAATTGCCTTCAGTAGTCTTAGCTTTGATATAAGATATTGAGGAGCTAAAGGCAGCACCAGCCCAATTATAGGGAGAGAAGTCATCTATGAGCTGTCTTGCTCTGGCTCCATGTGCTGGCAGGAAGACATAACTCATCTGCCTGGACTAGTCTGGCATGACAAGGAAAGGAAATTAACAAGTAAGTTCAGATTTCCCCCTCAGATTTATTTTGCATAAAAAATGTTATATTTTGCCAAATTGTATTAGTCCTCTCATTACAAATATTTGACATACTAAAAATAAGCAATAAAAATAAAAGCCATATTAAAATGTCTGGCAAAATTATGATAAACCACTAAAATGATTTAATTAAGAATTAATGCTAGTGAAAAAGTGAGCTTGAACTGTTTTGTACAACCTCAAAAATTCTTTTCAAGCCTAACAAAAATGAATGCAGAAATCTAACAATAAATAACACAATCGTCGCATATAAAATGTGAGGTTTTAGAACATTAAGGGCTTCTTTTATGAAGCTGCGCTATTGGTTCCTGCATGGCAATGCTGACAGATCCCATTCACAGTGAATGGGCTTTGTCGACATTACCGCAGTGGGAGCTGCTAGCGTGGCTTCATAAGAGGCCCTAAAATTGTAATTCTTTTAACCTTGCACATTGGAAGGCAACTTTTCGTGAATTAAGAGATGGATGGGCGTGCCAGCAGTTTTTATTTATTTTTTTAGCTACTACATTTTTCTTATTCCTTAATCTTTTCAGAGTTTTACCAGTCATTGTTTTATATTTACTCTGTTTTTTGATTAAAAAAGCTCATCTTCAAAGCACATAGACTTACAAACTCCCCTGTTTAAAACCGCCAGTGCGGCTTAGTAAACGGGGATTGGGGGGGAGGGGGTAAGTTACATAACTTACTCTGCAACTTTGTAAGTATTTGTGCTTGAAAATGAGCACCAAAGTATATGTTATGACTTGAGTAATTTGCATTGCTCTTCAAAAAGGTGCCAAAAGTTAGATAATTCAAACTTATAAGACTTAATTAAAATCAGATGCCGATTATACAGTTAGATTGTAAGAAATGTAGAAAAAGTAAAACCAGAGCCTGTAGACCAACATGAAACTTGGCAAAAGTAGTATAAAGTGCATTGATAAGCATCAATCATATTATGACTGTTGTTCTTTTTCTTTTTAATCAATAGTGTTTGTATCTTGAAGGAGCCTGTGTGCTTGGGAGGATGTGACCACGTCTTCTGTAGGTAAGCATCTGAGGAGTCCTTTTACTAAGCTGCAGTAAAAGTGGGCCTGAACTAGTGTCAGCGCGTGTTTGACATGCCCCGATGCCCCCTTTTACCACAGCAGGTAAAAGACTATCTTTTTCTGAGGACAAGAAATGGCCATTTCGGGGGAGAGCACTTATCACCACCCACTGAGATGGCAGTAAGGGCTTATGCACTAACCCGCCTATAACCGTTTGCTGCCCGATTACCACTGGGTAAGTACCAGCACTGCAAAATTGAAAATATTTTTGTAGCGCCGGAAATGGGCACACTGGGGGTGGGAACTACCGCCAGGCTCCTGCAGTAGCCCAGTGGTAGTTCCGGATTGGTACGCGGCAAGCCTGTTGCCGCACACCAACCCTTTAGTAAAAGGTCCCCTGAATAAGCTGGTGGCATTAACTAGGGGCACATTGTAAGAAATCTATTTCTAAAGCATACTGGTGGCAGAATTATTAATTGTATCACTTTATGCTTCGTTCCTGGTTTTGTTTCTCTCATGTTGTGTTTTGTGGCAGTTGCAAATGGCCAGAATGTAATATATCCATTATTTATGTAGCACATGCCTTACCATTAGTTGCTCAGGGCAGGTAATGTTCAGGTATAGTACAGTTATGAGACTCTGGAACATATGTATTTTAAGTTCTTTGCTTGCTAAGTAGTGTGTGCTTGACCATTATTTCAGGTCACTGTCATTGTATATCTTACTCTAGGGTGTATTGTGAGTGGGTTGAACAGGGATGTTAGATACAGGTAAAAATTAATTGTAGGGATCTATTGATTCAATAATTAACTCTTTCAGTTTCAAAACTATGGGTTGTGACCCCAAATGGTGTTACAGAGCCCTCATTAGGGATTGCTAGCCTGTCTATAGAAATGTTTGAAAAACAAACAAACAAAAAAGCAAGACGGTGGTGTCATCAGCTCCCACAGTCTGAAAAATCACAGCATCAAGTGGTGATGCTATTGTACTTCATTTCCCACTGAGCATGTGCAGGTTGAGTTACTGCATCCTACTGGCCTGAATGGGGTTAATGGGAGGTGGGGTTGGCAGCAGTGTCATTGCTGCATAATCTCAGCCTTTAAGAGTTGGGCAGAAAAATAGGAAGACGAGAAGAGGGACTACAATGGAGATGGGAGTGAAGAGAGCATGGGGAGGGACTGGAGACTGCAAGGGACGTATGGTGAAGTTATCCAGAACTCGTTTATACTCACCATTTTCACCCCCCCCCCCCCCCCCCCTTGACAGACAGACACACACAGGCACACTTGAGAGGGAGAGACACACACAGGCACACACTCACTCTCACACTCTCTAGCTTGGGGCATAGATTTGCTTTGATCACTATTTGGGGTCATGTGAGTTTTCAGTTGCTAAAATGGGGTCTTCCTTTTCATTGTGCCTAGACCACTATGGGTTAAATGTTACCTTACCAGCAAATTGAGGCAGAGAAGATGAACTCTTCCAGTGACATCAATATAAGGAGTGGTGTAGTCTGGAGCTTGTCAGCGTTTCTCTACCTTTAGCAGATGGTGTAGGTTGGATTGGTGCAGCAGGAATCTTCTCTCCAGGTCTTACTCCCCTGGGCACTTGAGGCCCCTGTGGTTGAGTCCCTTGGCTAGTAACAACTCCCAGGGATTGATCTACGGATCTTGCCCTTGCAGAGTCCAGAGGTGTCCATCCTTCCATAGCCCTGAGCCTTAGCCTATGGGCTATCGTTTGGTGTGGCTGGTTGGCAGAAGTGCTTCTCTTTTTTTTTTTTTTTTTTAGTCTACTCCCGCCCCTACCCTGTGTCCTTATGCATAGACTAGGACATTATAGTAGTAGTAGTCTATAGGACAGCACTTTTAATTTTTTGGGGGGCACACAAAGTGTGTAGTTCCCCTCTCTCCCCCCTCCCCCCAAGGTACAGGCCAAGAATGCCCTTATGGAGGGCCAACTTAGTTTGCAATCCCAAATGCAGGTTTCAAGACCCCAATTGGGGTTGTGGCCCATAGTTTTTGAAGTCTGCTTTAAGGACACCACAGGGCTCTTGTCTAAATAAAATTTTATAAAACAAAATACAACTAAAACAGAGAACTCAGCCAGGGTGGCCAATGTGATTCCAATTTTTAAAAAGGGTTCTAGGGGTGATCTGGGAAATTAGACCAGTAAGTCTGACGTTGGTGCCAGGCAAAATAGTGAAAACTATTATAAAGAATAAAATTACGGAACACTTAGACAAATGTGGTTTAATGGGACAGAGTCAGCATGGGTTCAACCAAGGGAAGTCTTGCCTCACCAGTTTGCTTCGTGAGTAAACATGTGACTAAAGGTGAGCTAGTTGATGTAGTGTATCTAGATTTTCAGAAAGCTTTTGATAAAGTTCCTCACGAGAGACTCCTGAGAAAATGAAAGAGTCATGGCATAGGAGGCAAGGTTCTGGTGTGGATTAGGAACTGGTTATTGGACAGAAAACCCAGGCTGGTGTAAAATAGTTATTTCTCTTAATGGAGGAGGGTGAACAATGGAGGGCCACAGGGACCAGTACTGGGACCAGTGCTATTTAACATATTTATAAATGATGTGGAAATCAGAACGACGAGTGAAGTGATTTAAATTTGCAGATGACACAAAACTATTTAAGGTTGTTAAAACATATGCGGACTGTGAAATATTACAGGAAGACCTTAGGAAATTGGAAGACTGGGCATCCAAATGGCAGATGAAATTTAATGTGGACAAATGCAAAGTGATGCATGTTGGAAAGAATAATCCGAATCATAGTTACCTGATGCTAGGGTCCACCTTGGGGGGGTCAGCATTTAAGAAAAAGATCTAGGTGTCATTGTAGATATCACGCTGAAATCTTCTGCATAGTGTGCGGCGGCAGCCAAAAAAGCAGACAGGATGCTAGGATGATCTGGGAAATTACAGACTAGTAAACCTGACTTCAGTGCTAGTCAAAATAGTGGAAACTGTAAGAAGAAAATTACTGAACATACAGACAAACATGGTTTAGTGGGACAGAGTTAGCAATGGATTCAGCCAGGGAAACTGTTGCCTCAACAATTTACTTCATTTCTTTGAAGATGTGAATAAAGGTGAGCTGGTTGATGTAGTGTATCTAGATTTTCAGAATGCTTAAAAGTGCCTCGTGAGAAAATTTAAAAAGCCATGGTATAGGAGGCAGTGTTCTATTGTGGATTAGGATTTGGTTAATGGATAGAAAACAGAAGCTAGGGTTAACTGGCCATGTTTTGCAGTGGAGGAGGGTGAAGAATAGAGTGCCTCAGGGATCTGTACTGAGACCAGTGCAATTTAACATATTTATAAGTGATCTGGAAATCAGAATGACAAGTAAATTTGCAGGTGACACAGATGAACTATTCAAAGCTGTTAAAACGCAGATGACATTTGATGTACGGTCTGTGCCAGAGCTGGTGGTGGGAGGCGGGCCTGGTGGTTGGGAGGCGGGGATAGTGCTGGGCAGACTTATACGGTCTGTGCCAGAACCGGTGTTGAGAGGCGGGGATAGTGCTGGGCAGACTTATACGGTCTGTGCCCTGAAAAGGACAGGTACAAATCAAGGTAAGGTATACACAAAAAGTAGCGCATGTGAGTTTATCTTGTTGGGCAGACTGGATGGACCGTGCAGGTCTTTTTCTGCCGTCGTCTACTATGTTACTATGTGGACAAATGCAAAGTGATCCACAATGGGAAGAATAATCCAAATCATAGTTACTTGATGCTAGGGTTCACCTTAGGAGTCGGCACCTAAGAAAAGATCTTGTTATCGTTGTAGACAATACGCTGAAATCTTCTGGCCAGTGTGCGGTGGCAGCCAAAATGGCAAATAGGATGCTGGGAATTATTAGGAAAGAGGTGGAAAATAAGACAAAGAATATTATAATGCCTCTGTATCTCTCCATGATGCGATCTCATCTTGAGTGTTGCAAGCAATTTTGATTGCCATATCTCAAAAAATAGATTAGGGCTCTTCATCTTGAAAAAAAAGACAGCTGAGTAGCGATATGATAGAGGTCTACAAAATCCTGAGTGATGTTGAACAGGTAAAAGTGAAATTTCTTTTTTAATCTTTTTTAAAAAGTAAAAGACTAGGGGACACTCAATGAAATTACAGGGTAATACTTTTAAAATGAATAATAGGAAATATTTTTTCACTCAGTGAGTAGTTAAAACTCTGAAACTTGTTGCCAGAGAATGTGGTTTCAGCGGTTAGTGTTTAAAAAAAAAAAATGTATGGACAAGTTCCTGGAGGAAGGCCCCATAGTCTGCTGTTGAGATAGACATGGGATCGGTAGCATGGAATCTTGTTACTGTTTGGGATTCTGCCAGGTACCTGGATTGGCCACTGTTGGAAGCAGGATACTGGGCTAGATGGACAATCGATCTTACCCAGTATGGCTATTCTTGTGTTCTTTTGGTGATTGGCTGATGTCTGTGAATCCACTTCAGAATCGGCACACATCGATAGGGTGATCCATTTATTTGAACACCTGAGCTGGATGGTGAACTACGCCAAGAGTCAGCTTGTCCCTTTGCAGGAGCTTGAGTACCTCGAGAGCTCACTTCATGGCCAAAGTGGGAGTGGTCTTTCTCATATAGGAAAAGAGAAACAAACTTCAGACCTATAAGTTTTGCGTGTCACAGGCGCAGGGGCTTGGGACTATCTACAGCTCCTTGGATCCTGGCAGTGATGCTGGAGTTGGAGGTGGTTCCACATGCAAGGGCTAACATGAGACCGCACCAATGGGCCATGCCATGGAGGTGGCTGAAGGATAAAGAGTGAGAGTTACTGGACTTACGGGAGGGAGGGGGCTGAGCGAAGAAGGAAAGGTTCTGGACTCTGGCAGAGCTTAGAGAAGAAGAAGAAGAGGGAGAGGTCCTAGACTTGTGGGGGAGAAGGGAGATGTACTGAATCCATGGGGGGGGGGAGGAGAGGGAGGTAAGGGGCCAGGTGCTGGAACTGCAGGGGTAGGGACAGGGCTTAATTTGTGCTGGAACTTGGGTTCAGGAAGTGACATCACTATCCATGACTTCCTCCTTCCCTTCCCCCTCCCCCTGTGCTCCTTGTCTAATGTGTGATGGCATCCCGCCCTCTCCCCACCCCCAATACCTTTTCAAAGTCTTCTTGTTTTAGTGGTTGCCGGCAGTGAGCAGCGGTTCACAGTGTGCTGCTTGTGCCAACATCAGAGCCATCACTCTGACACAACTTCCTGTTTCTGCATAGGCGGGAGGGTCCAACAGAAGGCTCCGATGTCAGCGTGAGCAGCGCATTGTGAATCGCTGCTCACTGTCTACCCCTATGGAGTACCTGCTCCACCTTTCAGATTCTGGCCTCAGTGCTTTTCATTCCAAAGTTGATAATAAACCAGTTTCAGTTCATCCCTTAATAGTTAGGTTCATGAAAGGTTTATATCATACCAAACCTCCTATCAAACTGCCTCTGTTGGTGTAGGATCTGAATGTCATCCTTACAGCTCTCATGAAACCACCATTTGAACTGCTTCGTTCCTGTTCTCTGAAATTTCTCACATTTAAGGTAGTGTTCTTAATAGCTCTGCCAGAAGAGTCAGCGTGCTTCAAGCCCTTGTGGCAGACCTTCCTTACACCAGGTTCTATCACGACAGGGTTGTACTCCGAACTCTACCTCAAATTCTCTCCTAAAGTGGTATTGAAGTTCCATCTCGGTCAACCATTGTAGTACCTGTCATCTTCCCTAACTCAAACTGTAATCCTGGAGAAGCAGCACTGCAAATCTTGAACTGCAAGTGTGTTCTAGCATACTATCCAGTTTATTTTCGAAAGAGAAAAACGCCTATAGTGCGACCTAAATCGGGAGATAGACGTTTATCTCGCAAAGGTGCCCAGATTGGTATAATCGAAAGCCGATTTTGGGCGTTTCCAACTGCACTCCATCGCGGAAACGAATAAAGTTGACGGGGGCGTGTCGGAGGTGTGGTGGAGGCGGAACTGGGGCGTGGTTATCAGCCGAGGAGAGATGGGCGTCTTTAGCTGATAATCGAAAAAAAGGCGTTTTTACCGCGATTTTGGGTCACTTTTTTTGGACCCTTTTTTTTTCACAAACAAGTTCCAAAAAAGTGCCCCAACTGCCCAGATGACCACTGGAGGGAATCGGGGATGACCTCCCCGGACTCCCCCAGGGGTCACTAACCCCCTCCCACCAAAAAAAAACCCACTTTACAAACTTTTTTTCCAGCCTGTATGCCAGCTTCAAATGCCATACACACCTCCATGACAGCAGAATGTGTTCGATCCTATCACAGCCTTTCCCTGGGTCAGATGTGGCTCTCGGGTGCAGTACAGGGTCACATCAGCATTACATTGTGGTGGGTGTAGGGTATTGGGCTCCGTGATGTCATTAGCTTGTGTTACAGTCTCACGATGTTGGTAGTTGGTAGGCTCTTCTCCCATGGTGCTTTTCCCCCTGCCTACTGGGTCAGAGTGTGCCCTGTTGTGTTTCCTGTTGTAGTCCATGCGGTAGTGGCCATTTTTGTAAGCCAGTTTTAGTTCCCTTTCTTGTGTTAGCCACGTTACAAAACTTAGTTCTTACCTTGAATGTGGCTGAAAGAGGGCATTGTACAGCATTCTGCCAGCTCTGACCTGCTAATCTCACTACCAGGGAGACTCATTGCCAGTAGTGGGGCAGAACCTCTGATCTGCAGTTAACTGTGAGTAAACGCGGTTATTCCAATAAAGGACGTTTTCGGAGAGATTAGTCTTCAGGTGTCAACTGGTGTGCCAATGTTATACAGCAGCAACAAGTCCTAGAGGCCTGCTTGTATGCAGGTCCCTGGAGCACTTTTAGTGGGTACCGCAGTGCACTTCAGCCAGGTGGACCCAGGCCCATCCCCCCCCTCCCCCACCTGCAACACTTGTGCTGGTAAATGGGAGGCCTCCAAAACCCACTGTACTCACATGTAGGTGCCCCCTTCACCCCTAAGAGCTATTGTAGTGTTGTACATTTGTGGGTAGTGGGTTTTGGGGGAAGGGGGTTGGGAGCTCAGCACCCGTGGTAAGGGAGCTATGCATGTGGGATTTTTTTCTGAAGTCCACCGCACTGACCTAGGGTGCCCAGTTGGTGTCCTGGCATATCAGGGGGGCGAGTGTACTACCCATCCTGGCCCCTCCCACGACCAAATGGCTCGGATTAGGACGTTTTTGAGCTGGGCGTTTTTAGTTTCCATTATCGCTAAAAACAAACGCCCAACTCAAAAACGTCCATTTTTTCGAAAATACGGTTCGGCCCGCCCCTTCACGGACCCGTTCTCGGAGATAAACGCCCATGGAGATAGGCGTTTCCGTTCGATTATGCCCCTCCACGTGGACTGTACAAAACCCCATCGGGAATCCTACCAGCTTTTTGTATCTTTCAATCCTAACCGATTGTATGTTTGGTGATAACTAACCCCAGTCTCAACTTGACTGCCTGATTATCTCCTACATGTATTCTCAGGCTGGGTCACTGCTCACCCTCCATGGCTGGGTCACCACTCACAATGTGAGAGCCATGGCCGCTTCAGTAGTCCATTTCCACTATTCCTCCATTGAAGACATTTGTAAGGCGGCTACATTGTCTTGTATCCACACCTTCACTGCTCATGACTGTCTGAAGCAGCTTTCTAGGCAGGATAGGCGATTTGGACAAGCAGTCCTGCAAAATCTTTTTACTGCTTAAAAGTAAATTCCACCCTCCAACCCTGTTTATCCACCAAGCTGACTATCTCTTTAATTGAAGAAGCTGATTTTATTATGAGCCTGGTAGCTAGCGAGTTTCACATATGAGAATGTTATGCCTGCTTGTCCTTGGAGAAAGCTGTTACTTACCTGTAGCAGGTGTTCTTCGAGGACAACAGGCATCTATTCACATCCCTCCCGCTTCCTCTTGGAGTTGTTAACTTAGCTTTAGTACTGTACCGCTGGTGCCGTGTGCAGGCAGGAAGACACCCATACATGCGAGGTGGGGGCAGTGCCTCAAAGATTTAAAGTGACAGTGCTCTTGGATGACGTCACACACATGTAAGAATATATGCCTGCTGTCCTCGGAGAACACCTGCTACAGATAAGTAACTTAGCTTTCTGTTTTTATTTCTCCTATTGTTGTGGTACACACCTAGTTTGACTTCTTGGGTTTCCCAGTTTAATTTGTATCTTTTATATTTCTAATTTGTGATCCCTTGTTCTGTATTTGGTGTGTGACCGAGGTGTGGTATTCTGTTGGCAAGTAGTTTCTACGTAGAACTCTGTAGCAGTCCGACTTGTTCTGTTTTTACCTGTACTAGGTGTTGGTATTCTAGGGCCCTGCCTGTTCTTAAGTAGGGCTGTTGTTTAAATCATAGGAATTGGTGCTACTGCTGTATGGTAGATTTGCTACATGTATGTTGGAGTTAGGATTTTCCAGGTTTTGTTATTTTCCAATGTGCCTGGTAGTGGAGAGAGATATTAAATACTGAGATAACGTGAGAATCAAATTTTTTTTTAAATTTTTGTATGGTAACTTCCATGGAGAAAATGTGCTACTTATGATCTGCACCTGTTGTTTGGGGTGGGGGGGAGATTGTTTACATTTAATATATAAGAACTGACATACTGTATCAGACCAAAGGTCCATGAGGGTTATGTATGCAGTGTTACAGATGCGAGCATCATTCAAGTGTGTCCTGACTGAAAAAAGTTTGAGAACTACTGCCTTATAGATATTTTACACAAGATTATGTATTTGGCGGAACCTTTGTAAATTACCTCTGGAATTTAGTATGTCTGGAGCTGGATGTCTGAATTTGTCTGAATTAGTCTCAGTATTCTGTGTAAAACGGGGCTTATAATGTATACATTTGCCTTCAAGCACTGTTCAACATCCAAAACATCAGAGACAGATATTTGGTTGTAGTACTTTCTCACATTTCAAAGTACATTCTGAAAAAAAAGTAGCGAACCTGCACATTTTTCTGTTATTGTGGGTAGTTACTCAATTTATAACATTAGCTTTCTTCTGTGAACTTAGTCTTTTTTTTAATAGTATCTTGTCATGCATATATTAAGGAAGTAGGTAAAATGTGAGTTTGCCATTTGAAACGGCTGTAAAATTTTTTCCAGAACATGTGTGGGCAGAAATATTGGCAGCGAATGCCCGGTTTGTCACACACCTGCTTGGGTAAAAGATGTACAGATAAACAGACAACTGGACAATATGATTCAGCTTTGTAACAAACTGCAGAACCTGCTTCATAAGAGCAAGAGCACCACAGGTAGGTTATAGAGTACTTTCATTGTAGAGAATCTCTTGATGCATGATGATTTGGCAGCTTCTGGAAAAGAAGAGGTATGTATTAACCACTGTTGCTCCATTAAGCAGGATGTATAGGATGTTTTATCGAGGTCTTTGATTTATTTAGAAACTAGGATAAAAATTAGAGAGATTTATTTTGAAAGTTGCTGTTAACCTTTTTGGTACATATGAGAGATTTTCTGTATATTAAAAGCCGGGGTGGGTACTTCGGCCCAGAAAGGCTTTCATGCCAGTCTGGTTTTCCAGATAACCGTACTGAATGTATAGGAGACAATTTTGTATGCATTGCCTGCAATCTGCACAAATCTGTTTCATATAATACATACTCATTAGGGTTAGCAAGAAGACCTCTGTTGCTGGTAGTCTTTGATGGCTGAAGTACCCACAGTCAATATTTAAATTATCTTGGATATGTGGGTTTTTATGTTTAAATCATATTTTTCTTGGTTTTAATAAATGACAACACAGGGCACAGTACATTGCTTATAACAGGTTGAAAATCCAAAATGCAATCAAGTGAAAAAAAAAAATCCCCAAAGCCCTACCCCCCCTTCCCAACATTGGAACCAAAACATCAAGATCCAGGTATCAATCCAAAGTAGAAATTAATAGGTAAATTAAGGATTCCACCGCAGGCTCTGTGGGTTAAAGTGTTCCAGAAATACTCTCAAATTCTCCAAAATTGTTGTCCAGTAGGAGAATCAATATCAGTAATATCCAATCTCTGCATTTGTAGAAGTTGTATCATTTGCTGGCGCCACATCAATAAGAAAGGAGGTTCTGGAGACAGCCACAAAAGAAGAATTGCCCTTCTTGCCACTAAAATTGTATAGGCTAGAAATCCAAGAAAACCAGGAGGGAGTGGTTGGCTTGGTCCATAGAGCCAATGTCAGGAACACATCTCAAAGTGGGTTTCCAGATATGGGCTACAAAATCTGTGAGGTGTTTCCAGAGGATTAAAGTTTGCAGGCAGTACCAGAACATGCGGCCCAAAGTTGCTCCAGACTGTAAACATTTAGGACAGACATCCGAAGCCAATCCAGCCCGAGACGTAGCATACATTTGTAATATTGCTCCCACAGTTGCACGTTGGATGTAATTCCGTGAACACCGAGCAAGCATGCATGCAATGCATCCTTCTCTAGAGTAATCGCCAAATCTGTATTCCACAAAGCGAACAGACTCGCATAATCAATGTCTGGAGTAGTGTCCAAAAGAAATCTGAGTTAAGTCAGTGGGACGTTGCTGGGAGCCCAAAGATCAGACAATGTCTCCTGTAAATCCTTGCACCCAAGGTAAGCTCTGAACATAATGCTTTAGTTGTAAATAGGCAAAGTGATCTGTAGCAGGCAGATGGTACTGTGCCTGCAACTCCATGAAGGGGCGAAATTTGCCCTCATCAGTGAGCACTTGGAACAAATAATGGATATCTTTAGCTTTCCATACTGAGAAGGTCTTAATGTCAGTATTTGGTGGGAAAGAGGGATTCTGATGTATAGCCAAAAAAGGAGTCACTACTGTAGAAAATTGGTGTTGGTGACAAAGCCATCTCTAGACAAAACGAAAGAGACAAAAAAAAATACCACAATGTTTAAAATCTGGTGGAAGCGTCCACTTGTTATGTGAAAGCAACTGAAATGGATTTTTGGGACAAAACTGGTACCAGAATACTGAGGCGTTTTCCACCAACCCCATGGAAATCAGTCATTAATATGATGCATGCCACACGCCATTGTGAGATATCGCAAATTTTGCAATCCCAGTCCTCTATGAAGCTTTAGCATTTTATACAGATGATGACATTCTTCCTTTGTTGAAAACTGCTGTGAGGTGCCTGACCTTGCTCCATTGTAAAAGCATTTGGATATTGTAGTGGGCTGGCTTCAGGAACAGCGTCTCATTTTGAATATTCATAAGATTACTGCCTGTTGGTAATCAGGTTCTTACGAATGTCCTTTGGTACTTACTAGATGTCCTAGGCATCCTTTTACCAAACGGCAGTAAAAAGTGGGTCTTTCCTTTGCGCTAAGGCCATTTTTATTGCTGGGGTAAAATGGCCGAATTTCCTAGTTTTTTGTATTAATGGCCGTGTGCTAATTTTGCCATTACCACATGACCATTAAAACAGATTAGCATGTGAGCCCCCTTCCACCCATTATGTAGGCAGTAAAGGCTCATGCACTAAGCACACACTAATCAGTTAGTGCTCAACAATGTAGCTGCACTAACTGATTATCGCAGAATATGCCCACTCTTCACCCTCAGAAACACCTCTTGACCAAAAAAGAAATTTAATTTTTAGCACATAGCACTTGCCAAAATTACCGAAGGACACCTCAGTGCACCCCAGGGTATGCCATTTTTTGCTGCAGTATGCACATGTTAGTGCTTATCGCAGCTTTGTAAAAGGACCTCCTAGTGATAATATCAGATTCCTTTAGATAATTGCGAGTAATGGTGGATTTTCATCTTTCATTCACAGAACAAATTTTGAGTTTCTTGAAATTGAAATAAAACAAAACAAAAAAAGAAAATAAAATGCCACCTCTTTTTATTGGACTAACAATGCATGTTTTTTGAGTAGCTTTTGAAGGCAATACATTCTTCTTTTAGTCAGAGTTTATTGAAGAGGTTTTTTTTGCTGTGGCAATTATGTGCTATTAGATATTTGATGCTGAAATACATTTGTGTGTTGCTTATATCTAGGATTTGATTATTGTAAGGAATGGAGGGGTTACTGTTTTTTTTTTTTTTTTTTAATTTGAGATACTTGCAGACTTTTCAAAATTGACAGTCTGTTTTCCATGAGGGTGTTACGAGCATATGATGCTGCTGTTGATACAGTGGCATTGGTTACTGGTGCAGTGTAGAGTGGAGTTTAAAATGTTAATGTTTGCACACAGAACATTTTTATGATTGCATTCCTTATCTGGCTTCGTTGACAGTTTTGTATGTGCTGGGTAGAGTTCTTAGAGCATTGTTGGATCATCGATTGGTGATTTCGGCCTCTGCTGCTGCCTGTTTCAGCGTTTTATGGTCGAATACATTTTTTTCTACAGGTGCCTATTTTGTGGAACAGAATCCAGAGTTTCCTTTGGGCTATCTTTTTGAATCTGTTTTTGTAATTCAGGATGCAGGGACCTGAAGGACTGAGTGAAGGGTTGTTGGGGAACTCAGTGGTCCTTTTATGATCTGATTGTGTGAGCGGTTTTCCTATCTATAGTTGTAAATGGGTGTCGTCGTCGTCGATGATACACTGAAACCTTCTGCTCAGTGTGCTGCTGCGGCTAGGAAAGCGAATAGAATGTTGGGTGTTATTAGGAAGGGTATGGAGTCCAGGTGTGCGGATGTTATAATGCCGTTGTATCGCTCCATGGTGCGACCGCACCTGGAGTATTGTGTTCAGTACTGGTCTCCGTATCTCAAAAAAGATATAGTAGAATTGGAAAAGGTACAGCGAAGGGCGACGAAAATGATAGTGGGGATGGGACGACTTTCCTATGAAGAGAGGCTGAGAAGGCTAGGGCTTTTTAGCTTGGAGAAGAGACGGCTGAGGGGAGATATGATAGAAGTGTATAAAATAATGAGTGGAATGGATCGGGTGGATGTGAAGCGACTGTTCACGCTATCCAAAAATACTAGGACTAGAGGGCATGAGTTGAAGCTACAGTGTGGTAAATTTAAAACGAATCGGAGAAAATTTTTCTTCACCCAACGTGTAATTAGACTCTGGAATTCGTTGCCGGAGAACGTGGTACGGGCGGTTAGCTTGACGGAGTTTAAAAAGGGGTTAGATAGATTCCTAAAGGACAAGTCCATAGACCGCTATTAAATGGACTTGGAAAAATTCCGCATTTTTAGGTATAACTTGTCTGGAATGTTTTTACGTTTGGGGAGCGTGCCAGGTGCCCTTGACCTGGATTGGCCACTGTCGGTGACAGGATGCTGGGCTAGATGGACCTTTGGTCTTTCCCAGTATGGCACTACTTATGTACTTATGTACTTATAAACCTTTGTGATCTGAGTCTGGTGATAATGCCTCTGTGTAAGTCTCTGGTAAGACCTCACTTAGAGTACAATGTACAATTCTGGAGACCCCCATCTTCAAAAAGATATAAACAAATGGAGTAGATCCTGAGGGCGGCTTCTAAAATGGTGAATGGTCTTCATCATAAAGCATTTGGGGACAGACTTAAAAATCTCAATATGTATACTTCAGAAGAAAGGCAAGATAGGTGAGATATGATAGTTTAAATAACTCCATGGCATAAATGCGCAGGAGGTGAGTCTCTTTTAGTTAAAAAGAAGCTCTGGAATGAGGGGACTTAGGATGAAGGTGAAAGGGGCAGACTTGAAATTAACCTAAGGAAATATGTCCTTATGGAAAGGGTGCTGAATATGTGGAACGGCCTTCCAGTTCAGGTGGTGTTCGTCAGTCTTCTTTTGTCCGCGCTCGGGACGGTCGTGTTTTGCCGCCGTTTCGTGCCCCTCAAGTTGACCTCGTGCGTCTTCGCGATTTTCGCAAAAAAAAAAAAAAAAAAAAAAAGAGACCGATCCGGTCTTTACCCCTTTCCTGTGTTTCCAGCTTTTTCCCCGCGTAAGTTTCCTTTCGCTTTCGGGACCGGCCTATTTGGCCTCGGTACGGGTTTTTTTCTCCCTTCTTTTTGGTGCCTTTCGTCATCATCGCGAATTTTGATTTCGCCGGCGTGATTTTTCCGCCCATGTCATCGAAGTCTTCCAGCGGCTTCAAGAAGTGCACCCAGTGCGCCTGGGTAATCTCGCTCACTGATAGGCACGCTTCGTGTCTTCAGTGTCTGGGGCCTGCAGTCTTTGTGCTCTTTTGAAAAAGAGGACTCAGGTAGCGAGATTGGCCCAGTGGAACGCGTTGTTCTCGGGCTCTTCGATGACAACAGTACGGGACGCATCGAGTGCATCGACGTCGACAGCATCGAAGTCTTCGACCTCGGCATCGACTGCATCGAGGCTTCTACCTCCTGCATCGTCGGTACCGAGACATCGAAAGGCTGCGTCGACGTCGGTGGTACCGGGACCTCCGCTATTGCTGATGTCGTCGGACGGTGGTGCTTCGTCTGGAGTGCAGGTGAGGGCTGTCCATTCCCCTGCTGGTGGCGGTGAGCCTTCGGGTGGGTCTCCCCCTACCCTGAGGGCTCCTGCGGTACAGCCCCCCCGAGATCGACCTTCTTCGGCCTCGGCCCCGAGGAAGCGACGGTTGGATTCTACGTCCTCCTCGTCGGTACCGGGAAGCTCCGGTGACATGCTTCGCTTGAAGAAGTCAAAGAAGCATCGTCACCGGTCTCCATCCCGTCTCGGTACCGAGAGCTCTGGGTCGCCGAGGCAGTCGGCACCCAGTAGGCATCGGCACCGGGAGGACCGCTCACCCTCAGTTCAGGAGGTGTCGATGCGCTCCCCCTTGGACAGCCCGGAACCGCCTCCACGCCCGGAACAGACTCTGACCTCGACACCTGCATCGGCTTCTCAGTCTTTCTCCACAGCCGCTTTGCACGAGAGTCTCCGGGCCGTTCTTCCAGAGATTCTGGGAGAGCTGTTGCGCCCTTCTCCTCTGGTACCGGGGGTGCTTGCACCACCGGTACCATCGAGTGAGGCGACGGCTGGCCCCTTGCCCGAGGTGAGGTCTCCGGTAGGCTACGGCCACCTCCCAGGCAGACTCCACGACGACGTCGGCGGTGGGAGCTTCGCCGGTGCTGGCGAGGGAGTCCACCTCTCGACGCTCCTACCGTGGCCGTGTTTCCACGGAGTCGAGTCGGGACACGGCTTCAGACGCAGGTTCGTGAACTTGTGTCTGATCCCGATGGTGAGGCCTCGTGGGAGGAGGAGGAGGACATCAGATATTTCTCTGACGAGGAGTCTGATGGCCTTCCTTCTGATCCCACTCCCTCCCCTGAAAGGCGGCTTTCTCCTCCCGAGAGTCTGTCTTTTGCTGCCTTTGTCCGGGAGATGTCTACGGCCATCCCCTTCCCGGTGGTTGTGGAGGATGAGCCCAGGGCTGAAATGTTTGAGCTCTTGGACTATCCTTCTCCACCTAAGGAAGCGTCCACAGTACCCATGCATCATGTCCTAAAAAAGACATTGCTGGCGAACTGGACCAAGCCACTAACTAATCCCCACATTCCCAAGAAGATCGAATCCCAGTATCGGATCCATTGGGACCCAGAGCTGATGCGCACTCAGTTGCCTCACGACTCTGGTGTGGTGGATCTGGCCCTAAAGAAGGCTAAGAGTTCTAGAGAGCATGCTTCGGCGCCCCCGGGCAAAGACTCCTGAACCTTAGACTCCTTTGGGAGGAAGGCCTATCAATGCTTGTGGCCAAGATTCAGTCCTACCAGCTCTACACGAGTATCCATATGTGGAACAATGTGCGACAGTTGGCGGGCTTGGTGGACAAGCTCCCTCCTGAGCAAGCCAAGCTGTTTCAGGAGGTGGTCAGGCAGCTGAAGGCGTGCAGAAAATTCCTGGCCAGAGGGGTATATGATACCTTTGATGTTGCGTCCAGGGCTGCTGCTCAAGGTGTGGTGATGCGCAGACTCTCATGGCTGCGTGCCTCCGACCTGGAGAATAGGATCTAGCAGCGGATTGCGGGCTCCCCTTGCCGAGCGGACAACATTTTTGGAGAAAAAGTCGAACAGGTGGTAGAACAGCTCCACCAGCGGGATAACGCTTTCGACAAATTCTCCCGCCGGCAGCCTTCAGCATCTACCTCCTCAGGTAGACGTTTTTATGGAGGAAGGAGGGCTGTTCCCTACTCTTCTGGTAAGCGTAGGTACAATCCTCCCTCTCGCCAGCCTGCGGCCCAGGCTAAGCCCCAGCGCGCTCGCTCTCGTCAGCAGCGTGCGCCTCAGCAAGGCCCTACGGCTCCCCAGCAAAAGCAGGGGACGAGCTTTTGACTGGCTCCAGCAGAGCATAGCCGACATCAACGTATCCGTGCCGGGCGATCTACCGGTCGGGGGGAGGTTGAAAGTTTTTCACCAAAGGTGGCCTCTTATAACCTCCGACCATTCGGTTCTTCAAATAGTCCGGTAAGGATACACCCTCAATTTGCCCTCGAAGCCTCCAAATTGCCTACCGGGAGCTCAGTCCTACAGCTTCCAGCACAAGCAGGTACTTGCAGAGGAACTCTCTGCCCTTCTCAGCGCCAATGCGGTCGAGCCCGTGCCATCCGGGCAAGAAGGGCTGGGATTCTATTCCAGGTACTTCCTTGTGGAAAAGAAAACAGGGGGGATGCGTCCCATCCTAGACCTAAGGGCCCTGAACAAATATCTGGTCAAGGAGAAGTTCAGGATGCTTTCCCTGGGCACCCTTCTTCCCATGATTCAGGAAAACGATTGGCTATGCTCTCTGGACTTGAAGGACGCCTACACGCACATCCCAATATTGCCAGCTCACAGGCAGTATCTGCGATTTCAGCTGGGCACATGTCACTTCCAGTACTGTGTGCTACCCTTTGGGCTCGCCTCTGCGCCCAGGGTGTTCATGAAGTGCCTGGCTGTAGTAGCAGCAGCGCTTCGCAGGCTGGGAGTACACGTGTTCCCTTATCTCGACGATTGGCTGGTGAAGAACACTTCCGAGGCAGAAGCTCTACAGTCTATGAAGACGACTATTCGACTCCTGGAGCTACTGGGGTTTGTGATAAATTACCCAAAGTCCCATCTTCTCCCGGTACAGAGACTCGAATTCATAGGAGCTCTGCTGGATTCTCGAATGGCTCGTGCCTATCTTCCGGAGACAAGGGCCAGCAACCTGCTGTCCCTCGTCTCCCGGGTACGAGCGTCCCAGCAGATCACAGCTCGGCAGATGTTGAGATTGCTTGGCCACATGGCCTCCACAGTTCATGTGACTCCCCTGGCTCGTCTTCACATGCGATCTGCTCAATGGACCCTAGCTTCCCAGTGGTTTCAGGCTGCTGGGGATCTAGAGGACGTGATCCACCTGTCCACGAGTTTTCTCAAATCCCTGTACTGGTGGACGATTTGGTCCAATTTGACTCTGGGACGCCCTTTCCAAATTCCTCAGCCACAAAAAGTGCTGACTACGGATGCGTCTCTCCTGGGGTGGGGAGCTCATGTTGATGGGCTTCACACCCAAGGAAGCTGGTCCCTCCAGGAACAAGGTCTACAGATCAATCTCCTGGAGTTAGGAGCGGTCTGGAACGCTCTGAAGGCTTTCAGAGATCGGCTGTCCCACCAAATTATCCAAATTCAGACAGACAACCAGGTTGCCATGTATTACATCAACAAGTAGGGGGGCACCGGATCTCGCCCCCTGTGTCAGGAAGCCGTCAGCATGTGGCTGTGGGCTCGCCGTCACGGCATGTTTCTCCAAGCCACATATCTGGCAGGCGTAAACAACAGTCTGGCCGACAGGTTGAGCAGGATTATGCAACCTCACGAGTGGTCGCTCAACTCCAGAGTAGTGCGCCGGATCTTCCAAGTGTGGGGCACCCCCTTGGTAGATCTCTTCGCATCTCAAGCCAACCACAAGGTACCTCAGTTCTGTTCCAGACTTCAGGCCCACGGCAGACTGGCATCGGATGCCTTCCTCCTGGATTGGGGGAATGGCCTGCTGTATGCTTATCCTCTCATACCTCTGGTGGGGAAGACTTTGTTGAAACTCAAGCAAGACCGAGGCACCATGATTCTGATTGCTCCTTTTTGGCCGCGTCAGATCTGGTTCCCTCTCCTTCTGGAGTTGTCCTCCGAAGAACCGTGGAGATTGGAGTGTTTTCCGACCCTCATCACACAGGATGAAGGGGCGCTTCTGCATCCCAACCTCCGGGCTCTGGCTCTCACGGCCTGGATGTTGAGAGCGTAGACTTTGCCTCTTTGGGTCTGTCGGAGGGTGTCTCCCGTGTCTTGCTTGCTTCCAGAAAAGATTCCACTAAGAGGAGTTACTTCTTTTTAAGGAGGAGGTTTGCCGTCTGGTGTGACAGCAAGGGCTTAGATCCTCGCTCTTGTCCTACACACACCCTGCTTGAATACCTTCTGCACTTGTCTGGTCTCAAGACCAACTCGGTAAGGGTTCACCTTAGCGCAATCAGTGCATACCATTACCGTGTGGAAGGTAAGCCGATCTCAGGACAGCCTTTAGTTGTTCGCTTCATGAGAGGTTTGCTTTTGTCAAAGCCCCCCGTCAAACCTCCTACAGTGTCATGGGATCTCAATGTCGTTCTCACCCAGCTGATGAAACCTCCTTTTGAGGCACTGAACTCCTGCCATCTGAAGTACTTGACCTGGAAGGTCATTTTCTTGGTGGCAGTTACTTCAGCTCGTAGAGTCAGTGAGCTTCAGGCCCTGGTAGCCCAGGCCCCTTACACCAGATTTCATCATAATAGAGTAGTCCTCCGCACTCACCCTAAGTTCTTGCCGAAGGTAGTGTCGGAGTTCCATCTGAACCAGTCAATTGTCTTGCCAACATTCTTTCCCCGTCCGCATTCCTGCCCTGCTGAACGTCAGCTGCACACATTGGACTGCAAAAGAGCATTGGCCTTCTATCTGGAGCGGACACAGCCCAACAGACAGTCCGCCCAATTGTTTGTTTCTTTTGATCCCAACAGGAGGGGAGTGGCTGTGGGGAAACGCACCATTTCAAATTGGCTAGCAGATTGCATTTCCTTCACTTACGCCCAGGCTGGGCTGGCTCTTGAAGGTCATGTCACGGCTTATAGTGTTAGAGCCATGGCAGCGTCAGTGGCCCACTTGAAGTCGGCCACTATTGAAGAGATTTGCAAGGCTGCGACGTGGTCATCTGTCCACACATTCACATCTCATTACTGCCTGCAGCAGGATACCCGACACGACAGTCAGTTCGGACAGTCAGTGCTTCAGAATCTGTTCGGGGTTTAGAATCCAACTCCACCCCCCTAGGCCCATGTTTATTCTGTTCCAGGCTACACTCTCAGTTAGTTGGATAAGTTGTTAGGTCAATCTCAGTTATGGCCTCGCCGTTGCGAGGCCCAATTGACCATGTTTGTTGTTTTGAGTGAGCCTGGGGGCTAGGGATACCCCATCAGTGAGAACAAGCAGCCTGCTTGTCCTCGGAGAAAGCGAATGCTACATACCTGTAGAAGGTATTCTCCGAGGACAAGCAGGCTGCTTGTTCTCACGACTGGGTTGACGTCCGCGGCAGCCCCCACCAACCGGAAGAAGCTTCGCGGGACGGTCGGCACGCAGGCCACGCCCACCGCGCATGCGCGGCCGCCTTCCCGCCCATGCGCGACCGCTCCCGCCAGTTACTTTTTTTCTGCGACTGAGAGAGTGGTGCGTTTGCCTCTCTCTCTGTTCAGCCGCCGGATTTTCGACCGCGTTTACGCGGATCGTCGCTTGGACCGTTCGGTTCCCTCTGTTTTGTTTGTATTGTTTTAAAGAAAAAAAAAAAAAAAAAAAGAAATTTTTTGCGCGTGTGGAGCACGCGCTCCCCTTTTTCCCTCGCTTTCTAGCGGGGACGCCACGTTGCGGCCTAGTGGCCGCTCGGTCGGTTGATTTTTTCGTGGTGTGATTTTAGCCACCATTGCCGACTTTGACTTCGCCGACGCGATTTTTCCGTCGATGTCCTCGAAGGTCCCGAGTGGATTTAAGAAGTGTGGTCGCTGCGGCCGGCCGATCTCGCAGACCGACACCCACGCTTGGTGCCTCCAGTGCCTCGGGCCGGAGCACAATCTCAAGTCGTGCGCTTTGTGTCTCGGTCTCCGGAAACGGACTCAGGTTGCGAGGCAAGTTCTGCGGGACCGTCTTTTTGGAACTTGCGCCGGCCCCTCGACGTCGACCTCGACGGCATCGGTATCGAAGGCCGGTTCTTCGGTACCGATATCGATGCCCGAGACATCGGCACCGATGGCAGCGACCCCAGGAGAACAGGTCCCGTTGGCCCGCCGGTCCGCCGGTGAGAGTGGGGTTGAGAGGCCGCGTGGGCAGTCGGCCCCGGTCACTCCCTCAACTCGTGAGCCACGGGACCGAACCCTGTCGGACCCGGTACCTCGAGACCGAGGGGGATCGACCTCCTCCTCCTCCATGCCCTCCGGCGCCGGTGACGTGCACCGGAAAAAAGATAAGAAGCGCCGTCACCGGGAGCCCTCGGTGCACCCTGAAGAGGAGTCGACGCCGAAGCGTCATCGCAGAGAGGAGAGATCTCCGTCGGTGGTGGAGGTACCGACGCGTCGGGGTTCCGGCACCTCGGTGCCGTCTCCTGGCCCCCAGCAGCTTCTGGCACCGACACCTTTACCGGCCCCACCGCCTTTCCCGGCAGCGGGCCTGGACGAGTGCCTCAGAGCCATCCTTCCGGGGATCCTGGAAGGGCTGATGCGCCAGGCTGTGCCGGCGTCGGGGGTGCTTGCGCCCCCGGCGCCGATGACTGTGGCGCCGGCGAGCTCTAGCCCGGCGCCGGGGCTGTCGACACCGCCGCCGCTTGCGGTGCCGGTCTCGACCGCCACGCAGGTGGAGTCCCCGTCGACGTCGATGGAGGGAGCTCCGTCCCCGCCGGCGCGGGAGTCCACCGCTCGACGACACCGAGACCTTGGTGCCTCGACGTCGAGCCGGGCCCGGTACCGGACTCAGCTACATGAGCTAATGTCCGATACCGAGGATGAGGACTCGTGGGGGGAAGAGGAGGACCCGAGATATTTCTCCTCAGAGGAGTCTACGGGCCTTCCCTCGGACCCCACGCCGTCACCGGAGAGGAAGCTCTCACCTCCTGAGAGTCTCTCCTTTGCCTCCTTTGTGCGGGATATGTCTATAAGCATTCCCTTTCCCGTGGTCTCTGTGGAAGAGCCGAGGGCCGAGATGCTCGAGGTCCTCGACTATCCATCACCACCTAGAGAGTCCTCCACGGTACCGCTGCACAATGTCCTGAAGGAGACGCTGCTTCGGAACTGGGTGCGACCACTAACTAACCCCACCATTCCCAAGAAAGCAGAGTCCCAGTACAGGATCCACTCTGACCCAGAGCTCATGCGGCCCCAGTTGCCCCATGACTCAGCGGTCGTGGATTCTGCTCTCAAGAGGGCACGGAGATCGAGGGATACCGCCTCGGCGCCCCCGGGGCGGGAGTCTCGCACTCTGGACTCATTTGGGAGGAAGGCCTACCAATCCTCCATGCTCGTGACCCGCATCCAATCTTACCTGCTCTATATGAGCATCCACATGCGGACCAATGTGCAACAGCTGGCGGACCTGGTCGATAAGCTCCCGCCGGAGCAGTCCAGGCCTTATCAGGAGGTGGTCAGGCAGCTGAAGGCGTGCAGAAAGTTCCTGTCCAGGGGGATTTTTGACACCTGTGACGTGGCATCTCGTGCTGCGGCCCAAGGTATAGTGATGCGCAGGCTCTCATGGCTGCGCGCCTCTGACCTGGACAACCGCACCCAGCAGAGACTGGCTGACGTCCCTTGCCGGGGGGATAATATTTTTGGCGAGAAGGTCGAGCAGATGGTTGACCAACTGCATCAGCGGGAAACCGCTCTCGACAAGCTCTCCCACCGGGCGCCTTCAGCACCCGCCCCCGCGGGCGGGCGTTTTTCCCGGGCTCGGCAGGCTGCACCCTATTCTTTTGCGAAGCGTAGGTACAACCAGCCGGCCCGAAGGCCTCGTCAGGCATAGGGACAGCCCCAGCGCGCTCGTTCCCGTCAACAGCGTGCGCCTAAGCAGCCCCCTGCGCCTCCACAGCAAAAGCCGGGGACGGGCTTTTGACTGGATCCATGGGAACATAGCCGCCCTACAAGTGTCCGTACCGGACGACCTGCCGGTCGGAGGGAGGTTAAAATTCTTTCACCAAAGGTGGCCTCTCATAACCTCCGACCAGTGGGTTCTCCAAATAGTGCGGTACGGATACGCCCTGAATTTGGCCTCCCTGCCTCCAAATTGTCCTCCGGGAGCTCAGTCTTTCAGCTCCCATCACAAGCAGGTACTTGCAGAGGAACTCTCCGCCCTTCTCAGCGCCAATGCGGTCGAGCCCGTACCACCCGGGCAGGAAGGGCAGGGATTCTATTCCAGGTACTTCCTTGTGGAAAAGAAAACAGGGGGGATGCGTCCCATCCTAGACCTGAGAGGCCTGAACAAATTCCTGGTCAAAGAAAAGTTCAGGATGCTTTCCTTGGGCACCCTTCTGCCAATGATTCAGAAAAACGATTGGCTATGTTCCCTGGATTTAAAGGACGCATACACTCACATCCCGATACTGCCAGCTCACAGACAGTATCTCAGATTCCGCCTGGGCGCACGGCACTTTCAGTATTGTGTGCTGCCCTTTGGGCTCGCCTCTGCCCCACGAGTGTTTACAAAGTGCCTCGTGGTGGTAGCGGCCTACCTACGCAAGCTGGGAGTGCACGTGTTCCCATATCTCGACGATTGGCTGGTCAAGAACACCTCGGAGGCCGGAGCCCTCCGGTCCATGCAGTGCACTATTCAACTTCTGGAGCTGCTGGGGTTTGTGATAAATTACCCAAAGTCCCATCTCCAGCCAACTCAGTCTCTGGAATTCATAGGAGCGCTGCTGAATTCCCAGACGGCTCAGGCCTACCTTCCCGAAGCGAGGGCCACCAATCTCTTGGCCCTGGCTTCGCAGACCAGAGCGTCTCAGCAGATCACAGCTCGGCAGATGTTGAGACTTCTGGGTCATATGGCCTCCACAGTTCATGTGACTCCCATGGCTCGTCTTCACATGAGATCTGCTCAATGGACCCTAGCTTCCCAGTGGTTCCAAGCCACCGGGAATCTAGAGGATGTCATCCGCCTCTCCACCAGTTGCCGCACTTCACTGCTCTGGTGGACCATACGGACCAATTTGACTCTGGGACGTCCATTCCAAATTCCGCAGCCCACGAAAGTGCTGACGACGGATGCATCTCGCCTGGGGTGGGGAGCCCATGTCGATGGGCTTCACACCCAGGGTCTGTGGTCCCTCCAGGAAAAGGATCTGCAGATCAACCTCCTGGAGCTCCCCAGCGATCTGGAACGCACTGAAGGCTTTCAGAGATCGGCTGTCCTGCCAAATTATCCAAATTCGGACAGACAATCAGGTTGCAATGTATTACGTCAACAAGCAGGGGGGCACCGGATCTCGCCCCCTGTGTCAGGAAGCCGTCGGTATGTGGCGTTGGGCGTGTCGGTTCGGCATGCTTCTCCAAGCCACGTACCTGGCAGGCGTAAACAACAGTCTGGCCGACAGACTGAGCAGAGTCATGCAACCGCACGAATGGTCGCTCCATTCCAGAGTGGTACGCAAGATCTTCCGAGAGTGGGGCACCCCCTCGATGGATCTTTTCGCCTCTCAGACCAACCACAAGCTGCCTCTGTTCTGTTCCAGACTTCAGACACACGGCAGGCTAGCGTCAGATGCCTTTCTCCTTCATTGGGGGACCGGCCTCCTGTATGCTTATCCTCCCATACCTTTGGTGGGGAAGACCTTACTGAAGCTCAAGCAAGACCGCGGCACCATGATTCTGATAGCGCCCTTTTGGCCCCGTCAGATCTGGTTCCCTCTTCTTCTGGAGTTGTCCTCCGAAGAACCGTGGAGATTGGAGTGTTTTCCGACTCTCATTTCGCAGAACGACGGAGCGTTGCTGCACCCCAACCTTCAATCCCTGGCTCTCACGGCCTGGATGTTGAGGGCGTAGACTTCGCTGCGTTGGGTCTGTCTGAGGGTGTCTCCCGGGTCTTGCTTGCCTCTAGGAAGGATTCCACTAAAAGAGTTACTTTTTCAAGTGGAGGAGGTTTGTCGTTTGGTGTGAGAGCAAGGCCCTAGAACCTCGTTCTTGCCCTGCACAGAACCTGCTTGAATACCTTCTGCACTTATCAGAGTCTGGCCTCAAGACCAACTCAGTAAGGAATCACCTTAGTGCGATTAGTGCTTACCATTATCGTGTGGAAGGTAAAGCCATCTCTGGAGAGCCTTTAGTCGTTCGATTCATGAGAGGCTTGCTTTTGTCAAAGCCCCCTATCAAGCCTCCTACTGTGTCATGGGATCTCAACGTCGTCCTCACCCAGCTGATGAAACCTCCTTTTGAGCCACTGAATACCTGCCATCTGAAGTACTTGACCTGGAAGGTCATTTTCTTGGTGGCAGTTACTTCAGCTCGTAGGGTCAGTGAGCTTCAAGCCCTAGTAGCTCATGCTCCATATACTAAATTTCATCACAACAGAGTAGTGCTCCGCACTCACCCAAAGTTCCTGCCGAAGGTGGTGTCGGAGTTCCATCTTAACCAGTCAATTGTCTTGCCAACATTCTTCCCCAGGCCGCATACCCGCCCTGCTGAACGTCAGTTGCACACATTGGACTGCAAGAGAGCATTGGCCTTCTACTTGGAGCGGACACCGCCCAACAGACAGTCCGCCCAATTGTTTATTTCTTTCGACCCTAACAGGCTAGGGGTCGCTGTCGGGAAACGCACCATCTCCAATTGGCTAGCAGATTGCATTTCCTTCACTTACGCCCAGGCTGGGCTGGCTCTTGAGGGTCATGTCACGGCTCATAGTGTCAGAGCCATGGCAGCGTCGGTGGCCCACTTGAAGTCAGCCACTATTGAAGAGATCTGCAAGGCTGCGACGTGGTCATCTGTCCACACATTCACATCTCATTACTGCCTCCAGCAGGATACCCGACGCGACAGTCGGTTCGGGCAGTCGGTGTTGCAGAATCTGTTTGGGGTGTAAATCCAACTCCACCCTCCAGGACCCGAATTTATTCTGGTCAGGCTGCACTCTCAGTTAGTTGTTCTTCGTAGGTCAATTTCTGTTGTACCCTCGCCGTTGCGAGGTTCAATTGACCTGGGTTATTGTTTTGAGTGAGCCTGAGAGCTAGGGATACCCCAGTCGTGAGAACAAGCAGCCTGCTTGTCCTCGGAGAAAGGGTATGATACATACCTGTAGCAGTTGTTCTCCGAGGACAGCAGGCTGATTGTTCTCACCTACCCTCCCTCCTCCCCTTTGGAGTTGTGTGTTTCATATTTTATTGCTTGTCATTCAACTGGCGGGAGCGGTCGCGCACGGGCGGGAAGGCGGCCGCGCATGCGCGGTGGGCGTGGCCTGCGTGCCGACCGTCCCGCGAAGCTTCTTCCGGTTGGTGGGGGCTGCCGCGGACGTCAACCCAGTCGTGAGAACAATCAGCCTGCTGTCCTCGGAGAACAACTGCTACAGGTATGTATCATACCCTTTCTCCAAGGACAGCAGGCTGATTGTTCTCACATACCCGCCCGCCTCCCCTTTGGAGTTGTGTCTTCCCTTGTCTTTGTCTTGCTACATACGGGACTGACGAACACGAGCCAGTTTCGGGCGGGAAGACGGCCGCGCATGCGCGGTGTGCATGGGTGCGCGAGGGCTAGCAAAGGCCTTTGCTAGTGAAGTTTCCGATTGGAGGGGGCTGCCGTGGACGTCACCCATCAGTGAGAACAATCAGCCTGCTGTCCTCGGAGAATGCCTTCTACAGTTATGTAGCATTCGCTTTATTTGAATTTAAGGAAGCTTGGGACAAGTACATAGGATTACGGTTTGAACAAATACATAGTATGAATGAATACAAAGTGATATTGTGGTATAATGAGGTATATGGTATAATGGAACAACTTCCCTATGAGGAAAGGCTGAGAAGGTTAGGGCTCTTCAGCTTGGAGAAAAGGCGGCTGAGGGGTGATATGATAGAAGTCTACAAGATAATGAGCGGATTAGAGCGGACAGATGTGAAGCGTTTGTTTACACTTTCAAACAACAACAAACCAGGGGACACAAGATGAAGCTAGAATATGGTAGATTGAAAACAAATAGGAGAAAGGTTTTCTTTACTCAGCGTGTAGTTAGACTCTGGAACTCGTTGCCGGAAAATGTAGTGACAGCAGCTGGCCTTACGGAATTTAAAGGGGGTTTGGACAGATTCCTGAGGGAAAAGTCCATTGAACATTATTAATTTTTTTTTTTTGGGGGGGGGGGGGGGTTGCCGCGTTTTTGAAGCCTGGATTGGCCGCTTTCGGAGGCAGGATGCTGGGCTTGATGGACCCTTGGTCTTTTCCCAGTATGGCGGTATTTATGTATGGTAGGAAACAGTGGGGGGGGGGGGGGGGGAACGTAGAGAGAGAAAGGGGGAAGAAGAGTCAGGTAATGTCCGTTGTAGTCTTTGGTTATGATGTGTCGCAAATGACCGGTATTTTTATGTTGGGTCAGTGGGGTATGCTCTTCTGAACAGGTTTGTCTTTTTAGTGCTTTCCGAAAATTTAGGTGGTCGAGCGTAGTTTTTTCTGCTTTGGCAATGCGTTCCATAATTGTGTGCTTAGGTAGGAAAAGCTGGTTGCATAGGTGGATTTCTATTTGAGAGTCCATAAATCACTGCCCAACAATTACTGTCCAGTGACAAATGTACCCACGCTTAACAATATCATGGAAGCAATCGTAGCCTCCCAAATCCAAGACTACCCTACAACAGCATAATCTACTGGATTCCATTCAATCATGTTGCCATCCCCTATTCAGCATGGAATCTGTCCTAGCAGGACTGCTCTCTGGGCTGCACCTACTACTTGACAAAGAATTCCAGGTATTGATAGAGCTATCAACGGTCTTTGACCTGGTGAATCACAACTCTCTGCTGGCTATGCTGGATGAAGTGGTTCGCAGGTTTCTTATAGCACAGATTCATGCATGTCAAATGGCAAAATGTCTTACCCAAATCCTGGACTATGCAATATGGGGTACCTCAATGATCCCCACTATCTCCAACTCTTTCAGCTTCTACCTCAGAGGCATGGGTTGAAATTTTGAACCCATTTGGAATTAAATACTTCTCTTATGCAGATGGCATTATTCTATTATTCCCATATCGAGATATAATAACAGCATACCCCTTGATGAACATGGTTTTTGACATACTTTTCACCTGGTTCTGTTCTTTGAACCTGAAAATTAACCCAGACAAGACCCAACATACTCTGGGTAGGAAATGCATCATGAAAACCGCCTGCCACACCACCCCAACTAGCCAGAGCCACAATCGCCATAAAGAAAGAGCACAAGCTATTGAGGATCTAGATAGACTCCCACTTAACAATGACAACACAAATAAATATTGTCATATGGAAACGTTTCTTCAAAATCAAACTACTGTAGTGCTGGCTAGGCTTGGGATGGTATTAGGTGCCAGGCCTCAAATTGTAGAAGCCCATACAACCTAGAACTTGAGATTTTTCCTACTTTGATACTTACTGTTTAGACCTAGGTATTGTAGTTTTCAGGATTAAGCTTGTATACCTCCTGTGCACTTTAATAAAAACATTTCCTTAGTGTCCTTACCAGACTATTCCAGAGCATGTGGGTCATGCCTGTCAATCAGCAGATATAGAGACAGAGATTCTAGGTTCTGGGCTTTACCCCATAAGGGCAGTGTGCAGCCTCAGGTGTTCAGTTTGTCTCCAGCAAATGGTGATGAGTTAATTGTGGAGCTTCTGAACTGGTTTGTTGTGGAGAGCTTATTCCAGTTCAGTGGGGACTGATTTTAATTGAATTTCAGCTCAAACAAACAAAAAAGATGATGACATTTTTGAAATACAGCAGAGGGGATAATGCAGAGGAGTCTGAGTTTATTGCTCCCCACCTTCATTCCTTCATTGGTGGAATTTCATCTCAAGTCTTAAAGGGATTTGTACTATTTTGGCACCAGTTGAGGGCTTACATATGCTCATATGAGTTGGCACAGTGGACCTGAGGAAGCTTGGGTGTTCATGCCGGGGAAATTACATTCTGAAGGGTTCTTGTTCTGTGTACCAAGCTGGCTATGGTAGCTCCTGAATGGGGCTTAACCCATATTTTCTGTTGGTGACAGTACTTCCCAGGGAGCACTTAAGCTGAAGTTATGAATTCTTATTCATATGTCCCTGAAGACCAGCATTGTGAAGCTGTTCTGGAGGACAAGTAGCTCCCTGAAGGGATTTATCCTAAAATGGTGATCTCAGTACGACTGGTCCTGAAGGAGCTTGGGTTAAAGCTATTGATTTTTTTGGGAGGAGTTCATGCCCTGGAGGACACTGTGGACCATAATAGTGTGCTCAAAGTAGTTCGTGCTGAGGAAATTGGCCCTTATGCAAATCTGCTGCTGGCGGATTTATTTATTTAAAAATTTCTAGTCCACGCTATCTGCAATTCTAAGCAGGGTACAATAAAATCAAACAAAGCAAACAGGGCTAATTTCAACAACAATAATGCTGACTAGTATGTATTGTCTGAGGTGGGCAGGCTTAAACACCAGGCTCGAATAGTGTTGCTACCCATCCTCTTGAGTTCATTTTTTAGGTTGCTTGCTTGACTGTACTGGTAGCTTACATTGTAGTGTGACCAGCACTTCTTGCATTCGCAGAGTCCTATATTCATTTATAGACTGGTTACGAAGCAGTACCCAAATTTAACTGTAGGATCAAAGAGAAAAGGCTTTATTGGCACTCATGTGCACCTGAAGTTTTTATTCTCATTGTAACTGATGCTTCAGGCTTCTCAGTCCCCCCCCCCCCCCCCCGTCCCCCCCGCCTGTTAAGGGATTGAATAGTACTATTTTGAACCAGTGGGAGATCCTTGGGAGCATGGTTTTCTTCCTATTTCACTTCTCTTAGAGAGCTCTTTAGTCAGAGATACTTCTGTGTTCAGTCATTTTAGTTGCTGCTGAGAAATTTTAGTTTACTTCAATCATTTGAGCTCCTTGTGGGTTGAAATATTAGTCCTTCACTACTGTCTGTTTAGGGAGAATACTTTTCTATAAGCAATACAAGGCTAGAAGGAATATGAGGCTAATCAGTTTCTCCTGGGAGGTGTCTGCCTTTCAATCTAAACAAATTGTTGTCTCAAAGCTGACATAAGTATGCAGCTGTTAAAAAGGGGAAAAATGATTATAGAGGTAATAGTACATGATCACAGAATCCCTCCTTTGGCATGAGACACTGAAGAGGGTGGCACCTACTTTGGAGCTCATTCTTGCACCCTTGGCTTTCTGCTGTTTGGAAAACTTTTCCCAGTGTCCAGCAAAGGTGTATTTTCATGAGGCAAATCTTCTGTTTTGTTCTGAAGAACAGATTGAGCTAATCTGTGGGCTCCTTTGCATGCTATTAATTGATTCTGGAGTAATAGTGTTGATGTTCTGCCTCAGCTGAATGCCTCAGTAACATCTGTTACCAAGGAATACGCCATTCAGGTGGAAGTGCCTTCCATTCTAGGAAGAGGTGGATTTCCTTGAGTGAATCTGTATGCAGTCCTGGGATAGGTTCTTTAAAATGTGCTATCTATACCACCATTCTCCTAGTAGCACTGGCTGTTGAGTATACTTTGAGATTAACATTGCCTTGAGGGGAGTACAAAGTACATTGGTTATGCACAATGCCCATGTTCTGACTTTGTTCTATGCAGAGTCTTATCAGATTGCAGGCCTCTGGCCTTAGTTTAGTTTATTTGGGCTTGCTATACCGCCTTTGTCAGCTAGCAGATCAAAGCGGTTTACACAATATAAAAAACAATTACAGAAAAACAGAAAGGAACTACAGTGTTTAGATGGGAAAGATAATAACCATTTATACAATACTGATGGTTAGGATGAGGCATTAGACTGTTACTCAAGGTGAATAGAAGTGACGAGGGGGAAAGGTACTCCTACGAATGGGTAAGGAAGAGGCAGAGAACCAGAGAAAAGTGGAAAACAGTACCAAAAGCTAAGGAGAAAAACCAAGACTTAAAAATTATCAAACTTTAAATGTATTATTTATTTATTTATTTATTAGTGAAATTACCTATTGGTTATATGCAGCTTAGGCACAAGAACTTGCATGGTTCTCTTCAGATAGAGCTATTTCCACAAAGAGTGAGGCATCCTAGAACATTACCAGTATTCCTATTGTTCTGGTTCAGTATAGCTGGCCCTTATTCAGGCCTGTAGTTCAGCAAGCATGTAAGGACCTGAAATCTTAGTCATTCCAATGATTCACTAAGAGTTTTTTTTTCTGCAAGCATTCTCTGGTGACAGTCTGTGTTCTTTTGTCCAAAGGGGTCCTTTTTCTTCCAGTATGCTTCATTTTTGAATCATTCCTTCTGTGCTTCTGCTTCCACAGGCTGAGTTGAGGCCTCCTGGAACTCAGCCTATAGTAAAAGCCAGATCGCCTATTGGTCTGGTTCTTTAGAGTTTCTCTGACGATGGTTTAGGCAGTGGGGCAGTATTTGTTACTCCAGCAGTCTTAGAGCACAAGAAATGGGCATAGAATCAAGGAAGGATATCGTCTTCCTTTTTGGATCAGGAAAGTAGTTTCCTGTGTTTGTTTCTAAACTTAACACTTCCAGTACAAGGTTTTTTCCTTTCAGCTTTCCTTCTGCATCCCATGTCTTCATAAGCTGTCAGGCTGTAGTCACTGCTTGTCTCCTCTGGAGAGGCCATTACATTATATTATGCATAATTAACAGCTGCCGATTCTCTCCTTTCTCAAGTCTATCTGTTTTGTTTACTGTGCATTGTACCATCAGCATTCTACATACCCTGGTGCTGACATCCAAACAGCTACTGTATTTTATTGGGGCCATTTAGACACAAAAAGTAGTAAGGGCATTTATTTTGGAGGACTGAGTACATGCCTTTCATTGCTGGCCTTCAAGGCATCTTTGTGTTGCTTCTCAGTTCGTGCATTGCTACAGCTATTAGGCTGCATGGCAGCATCAGATCTTGTCATTACGCATGTGACTACTTCATGGCATCTCATGTATCTTTGGAACCAGTATAGTCATTCCAAGAAAAAAATGGAAGTAATGCCAGTGGAAAATGTCCTGACAGTCTATTACAAAAACTAATAGAATACACCTCCTAATACACATCCTAGAGGGGGTGGGGGAGGGAATGACAGTTGTATGAGAATGTTTCCTGCTGTCCTCGAAAAACATGTGCTACAGGTCAGTAACTTTGCCTTCTCTGAGGACCAGCAGGACAACAAATTGTTGCTGATGGGAATTTCTTGTTACCTGACTATCCAAAATAAAAAGGGGCATAGCAAGGCCTGCAACAAGATCAGCCTGGGCCAGGAACAAATGGGCCTAGAGTGTTGGAGTTGGATTTTAGACTCCAAATAAATACTGAAGGACAGACTGACCAAACTGACTGTCACATTGGGAGTTCTGCTATAAGCAGTAATAAGATGTGAATGTGTGGACTGATGACTACGTCACAGCTCTGCAAATCTGTTGTATAGAGGCTGACTGTGCTACTGATGCAGCCATGGCTTTGTTATTATGAGCTGTGACATGACCCTCTAAATTCAGCATGGCCTGGGCATTAGTGAAGGAAATGCAGTCTACTAGCTAGTTGGATAAAGTGTGGTTACCAGTTGCTGTCTCCATCCTGTTAGGGTCAAAAGAAACACAAAGCTGGATGGACTGTCTACAGGCTAGTAGGATTGGAATTAAATCACCTATTTTTAGGAAACAAGTAAAGACAGTTCATTTGTGGAAAGATGGGGAGTACTTTGGATATTGTATGGTTTAATAGTTTTAGGGCACATCTGGGACATAGAAATGGATGGGATATACTAGAGAAGATATGGTGGGTGAGTAGTGGGGTTTTTTTTTTGTGCTGCCTTATATGAGACATGCTGAGGAATTTGGTAGATGGGTCATCGTATGTTATGACTTGTTTTTCTGGATCTGCTGTTCATAACAGATCCAGAGACTCACTTTCAAAGCACACAGACTTAGAAAGTTACATAGGTTACTATCAGGCTCATTTTCAAAAGAGATAGACGTCCAAAAAGTGACATAAGTCAGCATTTGGATGTTTATCTCACAGAAACGTCGAAATCAGTATTATCAAAACCTCTTTTTGGACGTCTTTCTCTGAAGTCCATCAGAAGGACATCCAAATCTCAAGGGGGAGTGCCAGGGGCGTGTTCAAGGTGGGACTTGGGCATTCCTAAGACATAGACATCTTTCAGCAATAATGGAACAAAAGACATCCAAGACTAAAACTTAGACGTTTTGAGCTAGACCTGTTTTTATAACGAATAGCCGCAGTGGGGCTTGAATCCACTTCCCCAGGATCAAAGTCTGCTGCTCTAACCACTAGACTACTCCTCTACTCCACACAAGAGGTGCCCCAAATGACCAGATGACCACTGGAGGGGCTTGGGGATCACCTCACCTTACTCCCCCAAATCACAAAACATTTTTCCAAACAGCACTTTCAAAAGGAAAAAAGAGGTTTTTTTTTTGTAGAAAATGACCTTTCCTATTCTGATTTTGGACGTTTTACAAAACAAATATCCAAATTCAGACTTAGATGTCATATCCAGAAATGCCCCTTGGGCATTTGACTTGCCCAAAGTCAGAAGGAGCAGCAGTGGGAATTGAACCCATGTTGCCAGGATCAAAGCCCGCTGCACTAACCATTAAACCACTCCTCCTCTGTTTTGGACGTCTTGCATTTGGACGTCTTTTGTTCGAAAATGGCCAAAAACAAAGGACGTCCAAATCACAAAGATGTCCAAATCACAGGACGTCCATAGTATTTTCAAACACAAAAGATAGGCGTCCATCTTTTTTCAAAAATGACCTTCTTTCCTATTCAGAATTTGGACGTCTTTGTAAAACGTCCAAATTCTGATTTAGACGTTTCTTTTGAAAATGCCCTTCTATGTACTTTTGTAAGTCTGTGTGCTTTGAAAATGAGTACCTATATTAATTATAATTTGTGTTCCAACGACTTGCAAGATAGATTTGATTTTGTGTGCATCGTGTATTTTTTTGATGCCACTTTAATATGATTGGTTTTAATGTGGGTCATTGATTTGGAAAACCTTTGTCAGAAAAGCAGACTAGAAATTCTTTTTAATAAACATTGCAGCAGACTATGACATTTATACCTGATGTCACCACTCTGCATTGTGCAAACTTTGGCTTACTCTACCCTGCTTCAAAGGGTTCCAAATCAAGTTTTCAGTCATCTACCTGAAGCATTCATAAGCCACGGCTAACTGAACCAGCTGTATTTCATCTTGTGAGATAAATGGCTTGTTCAGTAATGATGACAGGTACTTGCTCAACTATACTGCTACCTACAGTGTTCCAGTTCGACCAGTACAGTATTCTAAACTGATCACGATATTGGTGGAAGTGAGGTATAACACTGTTGCATGTAAATTTCTAGCCAGGTCTATCATGCCTTCTGTTAGCAGCCACTACTTGAACTAGTGGTTCTATATTAATCTGTTTGACTAGCCTCCCTTAAAATCTAAGTCCCCTGTTTACAAAGCCACGTGGCAATGCCGACACAGCCCGTTCAAAGTGAATGGGCTGTATCAGCACTACCGCACCGCAAGCTGCTAGTGCGGCCTTGTAAACAGGGGCCTAAGCAAGTTGTACACAGTGCATCAGACTGTTGGGATAAAAGCATTTTAATGGACAACAAGCAGATGAAAAGCAAATCTTCATACTTGAACTTTGCAAAAAGCAATCAAATATTTAGCCTTGTTGAGAAATGGGAAAATATTTGAACTGTTATAAGCAAATGTTTAAGCTTTGCAAAAGGGTATGCAAATGTCCTACTTTTGTTAAAATAAAGAGACATTTAAGCTGCAGTAAACGGAGGCGTATGAGTTTATGGTAATCACAAAAAACTGAAGTTTTGCATAAAGTGATACATTTTTGTTTTGCTGTAAAAGTCACGTTTAAATTACTATAAATGTAAATGGTTCTGCCTTGCAGAAAGTACATATACATTCTGCTTTGTAAATAAGCTAATAATACACTAGAATAGACTATAACACTAGACTTTGCAGTAGACTCTGAAAGCCATTTATTAAGGCCCAGCAAGTTTGGTCTCTTCCATTATATGCTTCTTTCCAAACCTTTGACTTTTTTTTTTTTGTACTCATTTTCCTTGGTTCTTTCAATTTTTCAGATTTGACAGATTGGAGAAAATTTAGGTTCTTAAATTGTTGTAGGTCATCTGTTTATGTTAATTTTAGCTTCCCTAGAGAAGGAAGCTTGAATTTATCCTTTTCTTAAAAGTTTGGGTTCACATGATCATCTTGCCATCAACCTCTGTTGAATCTGCCATTTATTTTTAAGATCACAGAATAATCTGTATTTTCACATCTGTTTTAACTTCTTAGATCTTAATATACTTTGCTTGAATCAATCTGGATTTCGCCTTTATCATAGTATATAGGGGATAGGCACGCATCTGGATGAGAGTAAGAAGGTTATTCTAATCTTACTTGATATGAGTGTGACCATTGACCTGATACCCACTAGTTGCTGCTCACCAGACCTTAAGCCATTGATATAAAAGGCATTGCTCTGGATTGATGTTCCTTCTTACTGCTTCCCGCCAATGGAAAAGTGACAGTTTCTATGAGAGGGTGTTTCTTTTCCCTCTTTTGTGCGGACAATGGCTGCTGCCATCCCAGTTCATCTGGAGATGGAAGATGCGCCCAAGACTAAAATATATGAAGTCCTCAACTACGAGATGCCTCCTTGAGAGGTTGTCAAGGTACTGCTTTAGGAGATTCTGCAGGATCTTCTTGTATCGAATTGGGAATCTCCGCTGTCGGTTTCTGTTGTTTGATGGAAGGCAGATTTAATGTATCACCTTCAAAGTACACCAGGGTTCGCCAAACCCCAGCTGCCTGCCTATGGTACCACTCTGGTAGTGGAGTCTGCTTTAAGAGGGCTAGGACTTTTTGAGCCTATGCTTTGACGCCTCCAGGTATGGAGGCTGGACCTGTGGACTTTTTGGATGAAAAATTTGTTAGGCCTCTATGCTCGACGTTGTTCTTACCCAGCTGATGAAGGCTCATTTTGAGCCTCTAGATACCTGCTATCTGAAGTTTTTGACCTGGAAAGTCGTGTTTCTGGTGGTGGTCTTCAGCTCATAGGGTCAGTGAGCTCAAGGCCTTGGTATCTGATCCATTGTGTACTAAGTTCCGTAACAACAGCTTAGTTCTCCGCATGCAACCCATGTTCCTTCCTAAGGTAGTGTTGGAGTTTCATCTTAACCAGTCAGATGTTCTTCCAACATTTTTCCCAAGACCCCATTCCCATCCTGGTGAAAGTGTACTGCATACCTTAGACTGCAAGCGAGCCTTAAATCTTCTATTTGCAGTGGACTAAAGCCCATAGACAGTCCACCCACTTTTCGTTGCCTTTGACCCCAACACGTTGAGAGTGGCCACTGGCAAACGCACACTTTCAAATTGGATTGCAGACTGAATCTCCTTTGTTTATACCCAGGCTGGGCTGACTCTTGAGGGACATGTCAAGGCTCGCAGTGTTAGAGCCATGGTGGCATCAGTAGCCCAGTTGAGATCAGCCTCCATAGAGTCGATTTGTAAGGCTGCGACGTGGCCTTCAGTCCACACATTCACATCCCACTATTGTCTGTATCAGGATACAGTTTAATTTTTGGTTTTCTCCCCTTCCAACAAATGTTTTCAATTTCCCGATGTAATATCTGAAGATCATGTTTCGTCACCCGCAGTGGGAGATGTCTGAGGACATAAAGCCACCTGGGAAAAACAATCATGCAAAAAAGACTAGTACGACCATATAATAATAGAGGCAAATTGTTCCAGGTAGTCAGTTGTTGTGCTGTGCATTAGTATCATAAAGGGACCTAGGATTTGCCGGCAGATAAGTTCCTAAATATCTAAATCCTTCCACTTCCCATTTTAAGGGAAAGGCTCCAACCCAGTTATCTCAGAGAGATTGAGAAATAGATACCCCCTCAGACTTACCTATACTAAGTTTAAATCCTGAAAATGTACCATATTCTGTGAAGCTTTCTATGGGTACCAATAGAGGAGCCATAGGATTAGACAAATGAACTAAGATATAATCTGCAAAAGCTGAGATCTTGAAAGCAGGGTGCCCTATCTTAATGTCAGTAATTTCAGGATTGACAAGTTTCTCCTGGATAAGTGGTTCCAATGTCAACGTGAAAAACAAATGGACAACCTTGAAAAATAGGAAAAGGACCTGAGGCGATACAATTTATACAATTTACAGATACCATGGCAGTAGGGGTACAGTAGAAGGCCTGAATAGTGTCTTCAAAGAAACCAGTCATGCCATTTTTATGGCGCTGTTTAAACAAAAATCCCCAGCCAAACCCTATCAAAAGCTTTTTTAGCATTGAAGCTGATGAGAAAAGATGGCATATGGGACGCATGAACTACCTCTAAGGAAGCTATGGCTTTCCAGATATTTTTTACCACGTGGCATTTGCGAATAAACCCCACCTGAGGTTCCGCTATAATAGTGAGAAGTATCTGAGCTAAACAATTAGTTAGCACTGGAATGAATAATTTAGCCTCATACCAAATCAGCGATATGGGCCGATATGATCCTGGCAGAGTATGGTCCTTTCCTGATTTAGGAAAAACAATGGTTCTCATGGACTCAACAATCGTGCAGTTGTTTGTCTTATTTGATGGTATTGAACATAGCAGTGATAAGATGGGCTTTGTCAGGTGATAGCAATTTGTAAAACTCTGCCTGATAGCTGTCTAGCCCTGGAGCTTTATAGATAGAACTTTTTTGTTTGACCCATTTCACCTCATCTTCCCCAACGAGGCGATTCAGTTTGGTGGCCTGAGCCATGTAAACCTTGGGCAAAGTTAAAGTCTTTAAATAGGTATCACGATATAATCCCTTGGTTTTTATCTATTGATGGAGTTTCTTAGATTGCAACTGGTCATCAATGGTCTATATTTGATATTTTGTTTATGGCTTTGTAAACCTTGTCTGTTGTTTATTTACTGTTAGCCACATTGAACTCGAGTATGTTCAGGATAATGTGGGGTATAAATGTCCAAATAAATAAATAGAGCTGTTGGTAGTATTCTTTAAATATAAGGTTAATCCCTTTATCTGAACGAACCAAAGTTCCAGCAGAATCCTTAAGGGTCAAGACCCTAGCAGATGAAGTCCTGGGCCTAGCCAAATGAACGATTAGGTAAAATTGCAGACTCCAGGATGCAGTGTATCTATAACATGTAAAGTTGTACATAAGAGAAGGATCCCTCTTGTGACATTCTGGTGTTCCTTCTGAGGGTTATAAGTTTTCTCCAAATCAGGGTCTGCCACTATATTGAAATCTCCACCCACCACAAGAGTTATATGAGGTATATAGAATGTATTACTGATTTTAAATGATGGGAAAAAAACATTTATCATAGACATTGGGGGTGTAGACATTGCACAGAAGCATAGGTGTTCTGTTTATGATAACCTGAGCTAGTATATAGCAGCCATTTGAGTCGACCACAAGAGATTGCATCTGAACCTGTAAGGATTTATGAAATAAAATAATGACATCACTTTTTTCCCCTGAGCTGGGGCATCCACATAGGTAACAACCCACTAAGCCCCCCTTACATTTTATACTCCATAGCTGACAGATGAGTTTCTTGAAGCATGGCTATTGTAGCATGTTTTCTATGCATGCTGTGTAGGATTTTTTTCCACGTAATGGGGGAAGTGATTCCCCCTACATTCCAAGACACTATTTTAAATACCATTAAGTAATTCCCCTAGGATAGAACAGCAGCAACAAGCAACTAGAAGTCATAAAATTGTGATATGCCCCAGCCTCCAACATCCCAACCACATCACTCCCTGCAGGTGACACCATAAAGACCCCCCTATCCCCGATATCAATTTACAGTCCTTGAGAAGGATAGGCCACAAATGACATTGTGCCCTTACCACCCACCCCTAACTGTTGTGTAGAAACAGTGAATGTGAAAATGTAAAAAAAACAAAACAACAAAATAAAAAAAAACTAAAGCAAAAAAAACTAGTTCTGACAACATGTATCTGGCAACAAACAAGCAATCTGTGCAATAACATTATTGATAACATTGTGAGAGCCGATATAAGAAGAAGCAAGGTCCAGTGGCAGAAACTTCAAAAGAAAGGTCCCACTTCCACTCCGTGTACTACTGCAGAATTGATGGACCCTAAAGGGTGTATATCACCAGTGGTCAGACACACCCACAAAAAAATACCCAGTCCCGGTCCACCAATTGATTAGCAAGCTTCACAAGATCTATTGTAAAACATCAGTCCAGCTACCGGTAGTCCAAAAGAAGTGTAAGACCATAGAAGTATCTTTCACACAAAAGGGGTTGCAGATAGTGAGGTACCCAAAGCCTGTAATGGAGGCAAAGGCACCAGACCATGAGAGCTCTGCTAGGGTAGCCATACAGTCCAGCGAAGCCAGGCAATTGCCCCAAAATCATGGAGTTGTCAGTGCCTCCTCCAAGCCGTTCAAGACGTCCTGGGCAGCTGCTACGGAGTTAAAAAGTTTCTGTTGCCCATTATATGTGACCCTCAATTTTGCCAGGTATAGTAGTGCAAACGTAATTTGTTTGCTATGCAGAGCTGAGCATACTTGCTTAAAGGCTTTCACTGTGTCTGGACCAGTGAAGAATAATCTTGGAAACAAAGGGATTTTTTTTCCTGAGCGCAGTACTTGTAGGAAAGCCTGTTTATGTGCGTAGTTGAGGGACTTAAAAATAACAGCCCGATGTCGGTTGTCCCATTGGCGCCTTGCTCCCAGTCTATGGGCTCACGTCACCCTAAAGGGCCCCAAATGCTTACCAAGCTATAGTGGTTGCGGTAGCCATGTTTCCAAAAAGGTCCGAAGATCTTTCTAGCAATGATTCTGGGATACCCACAAGGCAAAGATTGTTGCACCTCGAGCGATTCTTGAGTTCGTCAACCTTTTGTTCAAGCTTGGCAATCCGCAACTGTAGCAGGGTTTGAGTACCAAGTAAACGTGTGGGCCTGATCCTCCAACTCCCCTGATTTTTATAATTGTGCATCAAACGCTAAACCAAAGGCATCCCCCTAGGATGCCTCATGTGCGTCCTCCACTTCCTCATACAGTTGAAGATTTTTGTCCAGCGCTGCCTCCACCTCTACGGTAATGTCAGTGATCTCAGCAGTCCAGGCCGAGCTTAGGGCTGAACTGGGCGGGTAGTGCGGGGCTGCATCTTGCCTTCAGTAGGACGCTGTTTGTCCCACTCCCTACGAATGTTTTTTGAAGCTATAGAAAAGATCTTTCCAATGCACCAAAGAGACTTACTCCATCCAGCAGTCAAAGCACTAGTTAGGAAGAATTTTTTGAAAGAAAAATTGCAGATTATGAGCGTGGGATAGCAGGGCACAGAAGAGCCTCACTTTTTACTGATCTCTGTCTCTCATTACATCATGTGGCCCTCGCTGTTAACAAATTTAAAGAATGTGTTTGCAGGTTCATTTCAAGAACAAATTACTATAATTTTCCATGGGGACAGTACACCAGACTTTTTCCTTCTTCCCCACCCCGACCAAAATGAACTTTTAATTCATTACTAACACTGAGGAGGAGAAGAGTTGTCAACCTGGAATACCATTGAGACAAGTTATTTTGCTATTATCTGGTTATTAGTAACTAGGTCTCAATGGATAAAATGAAAGCTGTTCTAAAACGGCATGAGTTGGTGGTAAAATAACCCATCTTAATGGGTTGATAACTCGTTCATAATTTCCCCCTTAGATGTTCAGATAACCCACTATAAATCCAGTAACCTTATCCTTACTGCTTCTTACTGACAAGAGAAAACCTTTGTTTCTTGCCTCTATGTATTTTCCATGCCAGGTTTAATCCAACATGCAAATACCAGGAGTTCTGCAACCTTGCAGGCCTCTCTGGCCTTACGTTTTTAGACCTTAAGAGTGAAGTCTGTAGAATAAGACACAAGCAGGTAAAAGTGCTGTTCTTCTCTTGGCGGGAAGAAGGAGAGGAGATTGAGCAAGTCTGAAAGTGGGCCTTGAAATAAAAAAGATTGAAAAGCACTATTACAGAAAATCAGGCAAAATGATCTCTGAATGGCTATCGGCAAAATTTATGACAAGTAATCTTTAAAAACACACTGAACTGAGAAAAAAATCTGCTGAAGTATTTAACAGCTCATTTTGAAAGACATTACTGTAAATCACACTCTTATCTCCAGTATTCCACATCCCATTGTCCAAGATTCAACAAGCTCTTACTAATTACCCACCTTAATTACAGTAATTATATACTTGAGAGTAAATGCAGTTAATAAGGTTCATCTGAAAAAGGGAGCATCAAATACTGCTGATTTGCAACTAAAGCCAAGCCTAAAAAGATTTGCCTATGAGTGCAAGACTCTAAAAAGCTGTTAGAGACTCTGCTCCATTAAGAAAACAAAAATTTCACTTCAGAATCTAGTTTAATACTGCATGTACCTACTACCATTTCTAGAACTTCAAATAATTCAAATAAATATACTTAAAATAGGAATTTGATTGAAAGAGATTAGAACAGTGGTTCCCAAAATTTTTGGTTCAAGGCACCCTTAGTGTCTGAGAGAATTTTTGCAGCACCCCCCACCCCGACCACACAGGTCTCTACCGCCCCCCCCCCCCCCAACCACCATACATCATTTCCAGTATTTCTCCATCTCTTCCCCCATTTACCTTCTCTCCCTTTCCTCACTCCTATGTCCAACATTTCTCCCTCTCTGGCCCCTCTCCCCTCTCCACTTATTAATATAATTTCAACCACACAGCTGATAACATTTGTTGAACAAATACACACTGAACTACAATTACACAGCACAAGATAGCTAAGTACATTTCCAATTTGAGTTCGCTCAGATGTGGGATTGGAACACAGATCTCCGAGTTTCACTGTCCAGCTCTTCAGCAGCTAATGTGCCCCAAAATTAATCGTAATCGTAGCATTAAAATTGCACGTTTATTAAGCGAACTCGAAACAGCTTACAACTTAATCAAATACATTACACACGCACACATATCTGTGTGCCTTACAAGCTGCAATGCAAACAATACAGGCGTGTTGAAGCCATGAACTCTCAGGAATTAAAGGTCATCAAACCAGTTCCAGATGATAACTTTTTTCATGATCAGCTCGTCAACATCAGCAGCAACTGGTTTGTGGATCTTTAATTCTACAAGCCTTCAGTGAACTTCCAGGGCGAGCACGATACTTCATTCACATTTTAAAAGCAGACATTAATAAAATGACGCTCTTCAAGGGTAGGAGAAGGTGGCCAATTAAGTGATGTCCCGGAACTTGCCTGTGAACCACCCATCTGCCCCGCAGCACCCCTGTGAGTTTGCCGCAGCACACAGTTTGGGAAACGCTGCATTAGAATATAGATTTTACAAACCTCCTTTGTCATCTGGGAGACAGTGGTGGCAGTGCACAGAATGATGAACATTGTAAGAGATGGATGTCATTCTTGAAATTTTCTAGCTTTCAGATACATAAAGGGCCCTGTTTACTAAGGTGTACTAGTGTTTTTAGCGCGTTTTAAAAATTAGTGCACACTAACCGTGTAGATGCCCAAAGGAATATTATGGACATCTACAAGGTTAGCGTGTGTTAAAAATGCTAACACGCCTCTAGCGTGGCTTAGTAAACAAGGCCCATAGTTTGTAGTAGAAATACTGTCTCTGATTACTGATTTTGGTATAGATCACTCCATAACCATGTCCTGTAATAAAAGTATTGGTACCCACAGTGGTCAGATTGTCATCATTTTATGTATTGGCTGTCATATTGTGTCCTATCTATCTGTAAGAAATATATTAAACATAATCTTAAATGTATGCATAGTTTTCATGTGTTATGAAATATATATATTTTTTGTATAATAGCTGCCAGTGAGGGTTTGAATAGCTGCCTCTTTCCCTTGCCTGAGCTGAATACTTTTTAACGTGGAAAATAATCATTCTTCAGTGAAGGCACTAATGTTGCACAGATGGTACTAAAGCACTTTTCTTTGATTTTTAATAAGGGACTAGTTTGTCAAAGAGATTTTTCAACTTCTGTTGTGGAACGCATAATAGAGACTAATTTGAAAAGCACACAATATGCAGTATTATATTCCTTTGATGCAGATTAATGATAGCTAAAACTATATTTTCCAATTGCGTTTTTTTTTCTTTAGCTTGATATTGCTTTACAGTAGGAAGGAAGCTAGTAAAAAAAAAAGCTACTTAGCTGTGAGCCTTTGTAAATCTTGTGATTTGGAAGTAGAAGAGAGAGGGGAGGTATGATTTGTATTCTGACTTTTTAAATCTGAAGTGTACCTGTTAAGGATTTTTCAATGTCATTAGGAAATATGCTTTTATTTGAAATGAATAGGATACGTTTTGTGAATAAGCCTGATTCTGCATATTTTTATGCAGTCTACAACTGAAGCTACCTGTATGAACATTAAGAATGACAGCATTTCCCAAACTATGTGCCCCGGCACCCTGGTGTACCTCGATGAACTCACAGGGGTGCAGTGGAAGGATCATCTTCATGTCCTCCATGTGCCTCTGCAGATCATATTCCAACTGCTTTATTACCTTACCTGCAAAAGGCCAGAAGGTGTGTGCCGGTTGCAGCCTGTAGAGGTAATCTTTAGCAGTGGGAGTAGAGAGAATGCAAATGAAGCACCTTTTCTTTCTAATTTTTGGCTTTGCCTGGGTGCAAAGTATGAAAGGGCATTCTGATCTCCTGCCAAGTCCTTCCTAGAGTTGGGTTGAGCACAGAGAGCCTCTTCAAAAGGGACTGGTAGGGAACTGGACCACTGCTGCACAGGAAACAAGTTCTGTGACATGCTTACATGGGACCTTGCTGTAAAAGCAGAAGAAGCGCAGAAGCAAGTAGTGCTGCTCTCCTACTGCCAAATCAACTAAATGGTCAGAGAATTTAAATGTTAGGGGGGACACTAAAAATATTTACAATTTCCCAGCTAATTGTGACTCATAAGTACATAAGTAATGCCATACTGGGAAAAGACCAAGGGTCCATCGAGCCCAGCATTTTGTCCACGACAGCGGCCAATCCAGGCCAAGGGCACCTGGCAAGCTTCCCAAACGTACAAACATTCTATACATGTTATTCCTGGAATTGTGGATTTTTCCCAAGTCCATTTAGTAGCGGTTTATGGACTTGTCCTTTAGGAACCCGTCCAACCCCTTTTAAAACTCTGCTAAGCTAACTGCCTTCACCACTTTCTCCGGCAACGAATTCCAGAGTTTAATTATACGTTGGGTGAAGAAAAACTTTCTCCGATTTGTTTAAAATTTACTACACTGTAGTTTCATCGCATGCCCCCTAGTCCTAGTATTTTTGGAAAGCGTGAACAGACGCTTCACATCCACCTGTTCCACTCCACTCATTATTTTATATACCTCTATCATGTCTCCCCTCAGCCGTCTCTTCTCCAAGCTGAATAGCCCTAGCCTCCTTAATCTTTCTTCATAGGGAAGTTGTCCCATCCCCGCTATCATTTTAGTCGCCCTTCGCTGCACCTTTTCCAATTCTACTATATCTTTCTTGAGATGCGGCGACCAGAATTGAACACAATACTAAAGGTGCGGTCGCACCATGGAGCGATACAACGGCATTATAACATCCTCACACCTGTTTTCCATACCTTTCCTAATAATACCCAACATTCTATTCGCTTTCCTAGTCGCAGCAGCACACTGAGCAGAAGGTTTCAGTGTATTATCGACGACGACACCCAGATCCCTTTCTTGGTCCGTAACTCCTAACGTGGAACCTTGCATGACGTAGCAATAATTCGGGTTCTTTTTTTCCCCACATGCATCACCTTGCACTTGGCTCACATTAGACGTCATCTGCCATTTAGCTGCCCAGTCTCCCAGTCTCATAAGGTCCTCTTGTAATTTTTCACAATCCTGTCGCGATTTAACAACTTTGAATAACTTTGTGTCATCAGCAAATTTAATTACCTCGCTAGTTACTCCCATCTCTAAATCATTTATAAATATATTAAAAAACAGCGGTCCTAGCACAGACCCCTGAGGAACCCCACTAACTACCCTTCTCCATTGCGAATACTGACCATTTAACCCCATTCTCTGTTTCCTATCCTTTAACTAGTTTTTAATCCACAATAGGACATTTCCTCCTATCCCATGACCCTCCAATTTCCTCTGTAGCCTTCATGAGGTACCTTGTCAAACGCCTTTTGAAAATCCAGATACACAATATCAACCGGTTCCCCTTTGTCCACATGTTTGTTCACTCCTTCAAAGAATTGAAGTAAATTGGTGAGGCAAGATTTACCCCCACAAAAGCTGTGCTGACTCGGTCTCAGTAATCCATGTCCTCGGATGTGCTCTGTAATTTTGTTTTTAATAATAGCCTCTACCATTTTCCCCGGCACTGACGTCAGACTCACCGGTCTATAATTTCCCGGATCTCCCCTGGAGCCTTTTTAAAAAATCGGTGTTACATTGACCACCCTCCAATCTTCCGGTACCACGCTCGATTTTAAGGATAAGTTGCATATCCCTAGCAGTAGCTCCGTAAGCTCATTTTTCACTACCATCCAGTCCAGGAGATTTGCTACTCTTCAGTTTGCTGAACTGCCCCATTACGTCATTCAGGTTTACCGTGAAGTCAGTAAGTTTCTCCGACTCGTCCGCTTGAAATACCATTTCCGACACCGGTATCCCACCCAAATCTTCCTCAGTGAAGACTGAAGCAAAGAATTCATTCAGTCTCTCCGCTACGTCTTTGTCTTCCTTGATCGCCCCTTTTACCCCTCGGTCATCCAGCGGCCCAACCGATTCTTTTGCCGGCTTCCTGCTTTTAATATATCGAAAAAATTTTTTACTATGTTATTTTGCCTCTAATGCTATCTTTTTTTCGTAATCCCTCTTGGCCTTCTTTATCTGCGCCTTGCATTTGCTTTGACACTCCTTATGCTGCTTCTTGTTATTTTCAGATGGTTCCTTCTTCCATTTTCTGAAGGCGTTTCTTTTAGCCCTAATAGCTTCCTTCACCTCACTTTTCAACCAGGCCAGCTGTCTTTTGGACTTCCGTCTTTCTTTTCTTATTCGCGGAATATGTATGTCCTGGGCCTCCAGGATGGTATTTTTGAACAGCGTCCACGCCTGTTGTACAGTTTTTACTCTCTCAGTTGCCCCCCTAAGTTTTTTTTTTTTTTTTTTTACCGTTCTTCTCATTTTATCATAGTCTCCTTTTTTAAAGTTAATCAATCCGCTTTATAACGCACAAACGTTCTTGTTTCTTCATAATTTAAGTCAAAAATATTCATAGAAATACTAAAACTCATTCCTTCATATGTAGAAAAAAGATCCTCCAATAAAAGACAAGCTTAACTTGGCTTGGCTTGACCTTTGTCTTCACTCTTAAGTTGATTTTTGGCACTTATCTTTTCAAATGCAATTAGACACAGACATGCTCTCCTAGTGGATCGGGAAATTCGGGGAATGATTATTGTACTGGTTAGATCACAAAGTGGGAGGGATGAACTAAGAAAACGTCTGGCAGGGGGAGGGTGGGGAGACCTGAGTGCCTGAGAGGAAATATGTGGCCAGGGGGTGAGGGGTGTGCCTTGAAAAATTGTATGGACATTAAGGGTGCCGTGAACCGAAAAAGTTTGGGAACCACTGGAATATGATGAAGAAATGAATTAACTAGGAAAGAAATGATGTTTTCAGGGTCATTCATTCATTCACCAAAGAAAATGCCAGCAAGTCAAAAATTGGACAAAATCTATAATTCTCAGAGAACAAGCAGGCTATTGTATTCTCACAGATGGGTGATGCCATCTGACGGAGCCTGGCATAGATGCTGACTAGCCATGTGTAGAACTTTCTAGCAGCACCACACCATGCATGTGCAGGTGCCTTCCCACCCATGTGAGTGCCAACACTTTGATCTTAGTTTTTCCGCAGTGCTGAGTGGACACATCATCGCTTCATGGAGCTTATCTAAGATTTTTTAATTTATTTATAAGCTTTCATTTTACAAGGGTCGCTTGCAAACAGTAATACAGAGATGACTGTAGTCTAATACAATACATAAAACGAAATAAAGGCAAGAATGTGTTTTATCCACAGTCAATCACTTTCTTAGACCACAAAAAGAAGAAAAAAAAGGGGGGGAAGCTTTACAAATGAGGAGATATTTATATAATAACACCAATTTAAGGAAAATGGCTTGGCCAGTTCACATACTTTTAATCTTAATCAGAAATCTTATTCTCTAAACCTCTTGATTATCTGGAATCTTTTTACTATCTAAAAAAACTTGAAGCTGATCCGGTTTAAAAAAAACATATTTTATCCCTATGAACTTTATCAGGCATTTACATGGATATACTAAAGAAAATGTTGCCCCCAGATTTTTTGTTTCTTCTCTCAGAGTCTTGCATTCTTCCCCATCTGGATTTAGAAGTAACTAAAGTACAGAAACCGTTCTTTGCTCTTCGGTATCAATGGCTAAGATGTAGTTCAGTAATGGATGCTAAGTCTTAATAATTCAATTCAATTTGGCTGAAGTATTCAATGTTGTGGACCATCAGGTTTTACTATATCTATTTGAAGAACTTGGTATTGGAAATACAGTTTTGAATTGGTTTAAGGGCTTTTTGACCACATAGTTATACAGTAAAAATGAATAACGACCTCTCGGAGTCATGGTCCAATGGTTGTGAAGTTCTTCAAGGTTCTCCCTTATCGCCTATTTTGTTGAATGTAATGTTACTTTCTCCAAGGACAAGCAGGCTGCTTGTTCTCACATGTGGGTCCCGTAGTCTGTTTAGTTTAGCCTTTTTTTAAAGTTTTCTTTCTTTTTCGACGCGGCTGTTTTTAGGCCGCACGTTCGGGGTATTCCCTTCTTTTTCTGCCTTTTTTTCTTTTATCAAGCACAATCACATCCTTTAATTTCGCCGAAGCCGTTTTTCCTTCCATGTTATCAGACACCCAGCGGCTTCAAATGTTGTACTTGGTTCAACTGGATCATCTCAGGTACCGATACCCACGCCTGGTGTATCCAGTGTCTTGGGCCCAGCCGCTTGTAGTCTGTGTCTTCATATGAAGAAACAGACCCAAGCATCTTGAGAAGCCCAACGAGAGAAGCTTTTTGGGGCTCTGTCCGGGCCTTCAACGTAGACTTCGGTACCGAGGTCGGTGGCATCGACATCGAGGGAAGCATCGACATCTGGACTGGAGGTATTGGTTGCTGACAGCAGTGAGGCATCCAGTGGGTCTCCACCTGCCTCGAGACCTCCTGTTATGCAGGCCTTCCAGGACCGGTCTTTGTCCTGGAGACGTGAGGATTCCACATCTTCCTCATCGGTACCAAGCAATCGGCACCCGAGAAGCGTCAGCGCATAGAGGATTGCTCCCCCTCTATACAGGAGGTTCCAATGCGTCGGTCTTCTGGCAGCCTGGTACCTGCTCCCGAGCCTCGACAGATTCTGCCACCGGCTCTTTTACCGACCCCTCAGCCTTGTCCAATGGCGGCTCTCGACGAGCGCATCAGGGCCCTGCTTCCAGAGCTTCTGGAAGGATTGCTGCGCCAGTATCTTCGCTTTTCCTTGGGAGGATACTAGAAGAGAATGAGAGAGCATTTTATTTATGCTGATGATGTGATTTTTTATGCTTCCTATTCCAAATCCCAGGTTTAGTATTAGAACACAGGCAGAACATTGTGTCAGTATTGTAGAAAAATTGGTGTCTAGTCATAGGTTAAACCTAAATGTTGAAAAGACTAAGGGGCCCTTTTACTAAGCCGCATAGCCGCGTACGTGTGTCCTACGTGCATCAGTTTTGAACTACCGTCCGGCTACTGCATGGCCTGGGTGGTAATTTCATTTTTTACGCATGTCCACTAAGTGCGCCGGAAATTTTCCAGCATGTGGCGCTAACCGGGTGGTAATCGGCATTGTACACGCATAGACCATTTCCGCGCGAGACCTTACTGCTAGGTCAGTGGGTGGTGGTAAGGTCTCATGCCCAAAATGGACGCGCGTCAATTTTTATTTTGCTGCACGTCCATTTTTGGCCAAAAAAGAGGCCTTTTTTGCAGGTGCGCTGAAAATGGACCTGCGCGTATCCAATACATGCGTCTACACCAGTGCAGGCCATTTTTTGGCGCACCTTAGTAAAAGGACCCCTAAGTTCTTTATTTCCTTTTCTCCATTTCAGTCTTCATGGATTTGAATTTGAATATCACATGACTGATTTTCCTTTGGTTTAAGAAACGAAGATCCTGAGGATAATATTGGATGGTACTTTCTCTTTAAAAAGCATATTACCCATCTTCCCAAAAAAGAAAAAAATCTGTTTACGTCGGATATGTAATTGTTTCGAATCATTTCAGTTCAGACTTTTAACACGTATTAGTTATATGTCAATTAGATTACTTGTAAGTCCTTTTTATGTGGGTTGTGAATTCTTTTTTTCTGAGAAAGTTGCTGATACTGCAGAAAACTGCCATTAGACTGGTTTATTCCACGGGAAAGTATGAACATGTGACTCTTCTCTTGATTAAAGCTCACTGGCTGCCTGTTCCATGTTTAATAGTACTTGATATACCGCCCTTTGATTAGTCTTCAGAGCAGTTTACAGTTATGCCAGGATCATATTCAAGCTCTGTACATTGCTATTTAAGATACTTCATGGCTTAGCATCGTATTATATGTGTTCTCTTATTAACTGTTCCACCATAGAAATAATGTCAAAATTACAAGATCCTTTGGAATTGCATTTTCTTTCTGCTAAAGGTGTTAGTTAACTGAGCATTTTAAAATCATATTTTATATATCTGGCTGCCACCTTTTGGAGTTGGCTCCTAAGGAAACTCAGATACCAGCTGGTTTATTTGAATTTTAGAAAGCATGTGAAAACTTGGCAGCTTCAAAAATATTTGAAAAAGCCTTTGGCATCTGGGGTTTTAAATATTTTCAATATGTAAAGTTCATTGGGCTACTCCCAGTTCTCTTTGCTTTTGTAATCTGCATCAAGCTGTCCAGGTTTCACAGAATTTAAGCATTTGTGATATCATATGACCTAAATCCAAATAAATAAAAGTGGCTGAAACCATTAATGAACTCCAAATATCTCCATTGCCAAAAAAGGAAAGAGAGGACAGAATCATGATATCTTATCTTGCAAGAACTTCTGAAGCTGAACAGGATCTAGGAAACAAACTGATTAACTTGATAGTGAATAATACATTTATATAGGAAATATAAATAAAAAGAAGCATCTGGAAAAATCTGGATTTTTTTGCCCACAAAATTAAATTTTTAAACTTAAAGTTCTAGGAATCAAGAGCTTATGTTCTTTTAGAAACAATACTAATAGTATAGCTCTCTCATTTATTTCTACCTAGGATATCTCCAGGAAAGTGATTATAACAACCCCCCCCCCCCCCCCCCGAGGGGACAACAAGGCCAGCCTCCCCTTCTTCAGCAATAGAATCTTTTTTGAACCATAATAACATTAAGGTATCCCTATCTCTTCTGCACTCGATAGGGCCAGAATTTCTTTCAAATACTTGTAAAACATATACTCTGAAGAAATCTTGGAACAGGAAAATTTAATGAATGTAAATTTCTAGAACAAGCAATATTCTTCAGCTTTTCACATTTATTACGAAATAAATTATTCTTTATGTATCTTGAATTGTAAAGTTCAATTACATAACTCAAATTGGGAAGCCCTGTTCTCTAAATTACCAAATTTCACTACATAGTCTTGGGTAGAGATGCACAACTGATAAACTGTTTCTTTAACCAACATCTCTATATGAGACACTATTTTATAGGTGTCTATCAAAGATATATTGGAATGTTCCTCTACAGTGGAAATATGTAAATCTGGAAAAGAAGCAGCTTTAGGAATCAAAATTCAAAAAGCACCAGGAGCGCTAAGAGTATTACCAGCAATGGTGCTCATCTTGAGAGCAATTAGATCTCCAGACAATTCTTGGACTACTAGGAGAAGCTATAGGTGCAAGAGGATAGTCTCTGTCGGAGGAGGTAGTAGATGCCCCTAAATCGGCTGAAAGTCCTGCTCTAAGTCTTGGGGTAAATACAACATGTTTTGTCCATTGGACCAATTATAGTGTGAGGAGAGGAGGTCAGATGTTTATATTTAATTTTTTGTTTCTCCATCCACAACAAGAATAACAGAAGTACCCAGTGAATAATATAATATCTTATACAAAACGTTGCATCCTTTGCACTTCTTTGAACTCTGAAAGGGCTCCAAAGGGGCATGCCCCTTGGGCCATGCCCTGTGGCCATGCTCCTACAGTCACACACTGTAGAGTGTAGTTCCTTTTTATTGGTTCTGGCTTTATTAGGTGACTTATGCAGGGTCACGATGTTATGCAGGTATAGCAAAAGCCCGAGGAGAAGCACCTGGTGGCAGAGGTCAGGTTTTGTCTAAGAGAACTGTGCCTGCATATCATTGTGGCCCTGCTGAGGTCATTTGGCAGTGCCAAAACCGGTCAATAAAAGGAACTGTGCTCTGTGGTTGTGTCGGAGAACGAGACATACCTGCTGGCAGAGTTCAGCCTAGAAATACAAAATTAAGCATATAAGATCCTGAAGTTATAGATGTATACACATAGAAAACCTAAGCATTTTGTTTTCCCAAAGCAACTTTTTAACAGTATACAGATACTTTTTAAACCACTTATTATAAACCCAATTCTTTTGATTTCCTTTAAATTGCATTGTAAATACTGTTGCGTTTGTGAAAGCAATTTTGTTGCTTTGGATCTCATTCCCCCTGCAATTTTCTCTGAAGGAAGCTTAATTGAATTGCCACTTAGGATACTTTTAAAGTGTGTTTTTGTGTACAGATGAATCTTGCAGAATTAAGCGTGCTGTGCAAGGATTGTAACATAAATTAAGCATATTTTTCTCAATTATGAAATTGATACTGGTTCATATTGATTAGTATAGAATTTGAGCTTGGAGGATATTTTCCTTCTACAGCCTGGTGTGGCATCTGGCAGTAGTTCCTGCAGGGCCTGTGTCAGCTGGGGGGAGGGGGAGGTGGTGTGTGGTTCCCCATCCCCTCTCAAGGCTCCCCTGGAGCACAAACTGAAATGAACAATTACCTGCACTGGTTAATCTTTATTCCCATGTCATTGTCAGAGAAATAAAGTTAAATTAAAAAAAAAAAATCAAAGATCCACACACCGAGAGCAGATTGATCCTGCCAGAGAGGCAAATAAGCCCAAGGGCTTCCAAGAGGGTGGCTTTGAGCACCATGAAGTGTGAGGTTTGGATAGACTGTGAAGATGTGGGTGCCTGTTGACTGGTACTGCTTGAAATATGAGAGTCGATGGTTGACCATTACTTCTTTGTAGTTACCCCAGTCTCTGGCTATGATGTCCTCAGGGAGGACTCCGGAGATGGATTGCTTGTGCCTGATCTCTCTCCCATGCAGACCATGTGGTCTTGACAAGAGCACTGGCCGTCTTGGCATCTTCCTCTCAGCATGCAAAGTAGTACGAGGAGCACAAATTGCTGGGGGTTGAGGGAGAGCCTTTTGGGGTCAGGGGGCATTATGTGGGGCTTCTGGGAGCTGAATGGATTTAGCCCATGTACAGTATTTGAAGTGAGCCCTTCTTGGCAGGGACTACCACCTCTGGGAGAGGCCTCTCCTTTCCAGGTCAGGACCCTTGCTGCTGAAGAGGGTGGGGTTGAGGCTTTTTTGGAGGGGTGGACCCTGCTCTGCAAGCCTGGGAACATTAGGTTATTTTGTTATGCTTTTTGAGCCCTAACGTGACTTGCAGTATATCACCATAAGCCACTCTAGGGTATTTGCACAGGAATGAGATGCAAAACAATCAAATGTACAACTTAGTTGACAAATGACTAGTTAATTGGAAATAACTGGGTGCTAACAATCAATTATTGGTGCTAATTGGCAACAATTAAAATTTACACATGCATCTCTCTAGTCAGAATTCTATAAAGACGCGAGTAAATATTCTGCGTTTATCAGAAAAGATTGCATGGCTATGGGAGAGGGGTATAGGTGGATCAAGGGCATTCCTAGAATTCGTGCACAGTGTTATAGAATATGGCAGATTTGTGCTTTAGGTGCAATGATTTGCACCAGGTTTCAATTGATGTAAATTCTTGTGCCCAAAATTGGATGTGGATCCTTGTGCTAAGCACTATTCTAAAAACAGTGTCCAAATGTGGGCGCTGTTAATAGCTTTTAGTGCTCATTTTTTTTCAGCAACCAAATTTGGGAGCCATTTACAGAATCTAGTCCATACTGTCAGAAGTTAATTTAGATTTTAAATAGTTTACTTCCTTTTTCAAGTGAATGTAAAAGTACTAAGCACTGTAGAAAAATCTTATGATAACCCCTGATGAAGCTGTCAGGTGTCTTATTTAAGGTAAGTTTTGACTTAAGCACATTTATTTTTGAGCATGGTTGTTAGTTAAATTTTGAGACTATAACAATTTTATTATCACCAATGATGATTAATACCTTTAGCTGTTAGCTTGGTTATAGCAGATTATGAATGTTTATTTACAAAATTTATATACCACCATATCTTAAGTCTAAGCTGTGAACAAAGTTCATCCATAATAAATGATAATACAAATACAACAAATAACTAAAAACATTTTTAAAACAAATTTGTAACAATAACATACAAGCAGAGATCAAGTTTTTTTTTCAATTTTTTATTTATATATTTCTGCAAACAGAAATAAGAAATAAAGAAGTCGACATCGGGAACAATAATTATTACTAAAGACAAAAGAACTAGGAAAACAAATTTTTGGTTACCTAAAAATTACTTCTTTATCGAGGAGAAATCTCTCACACTTGAGTCAAAATACACATCCTTCACGTTTGACTAAACACTTAGATGGAAATTGAGGGGTGTCTTTTACTAAGCAGCTATAAGCCCAGTGCAGGCTTACCACTCGCTAATCTGGAACTACTGTCAGCCCAGCGATAGTTCCTCGTTCTCCTGAAAAATTTTTTCCCTAGTGTTGCGCTAAGCAGATGGTAATCGGGCATCGCCGTGCTCTACCCAGTTAACTGCAGGAGCCCTTACCTCCATCTCAATGGGTGGCAATACGTGCTCCCTGCGATAAGGGTTATTTTACCGCGTGGCCATTTTTGTTTGGTGGGGGGGGGGGGGCTTTTTATCTACTGTGGTAAAAAAAAAAAAAAAACCCTGGCATGCGGGAAGAATGCCACCGCTCCTACCGCAGGGCCCTTTTTCTCGCAGCTTAGTAAAAGGACCTCAAGGAAGAAGGAGGCATCCATATTTCTAACCCTTTTAATTTCATGAAATCTTTACGCCGTAATTGTTTGGCTCTAGCCATATCTGGAGCAGTCCGGATTGGCTGATCACAAAACTGTGCCTTCTTCGGAAATAGTTTTAACAGTTTTTAATCCAGTGGTTCCCAAACTTGATCCTGGAGGCACCTCAGCCAGTCAGGTTTTTAGGATATCCACAATGAATATTCAGGAGATAATTTGCATGCACTGGAGGCAGTGCATGCTGGTCTCTCTCATAAATATTCATTGTGGATATCATGAAAACCTGACTGGCTGAGGTGCCTCCAGGACCAGGTTTTGGAACCACTGGTCTAATCTTTTCTTGTTCTAAAGAGAAAGTAGCTAAGAGAGTGGCCCTATTTTCTATTAAATCCTGAGAATTTTTCCAAGAAATTAGTCAAATCTAGAGAATCACTCATTAGGCTTTCCTCTGGAAATTTCTACTGACCTAGCCTGTTGTAAGTAATAACAATTAAAAATATTCATATGTTTTACACTATCCAAAAGTAATATTTCCTTCAGTTATTTTCATAATAATATGTTGGACGACAGAAGACGGCATTTAGGGAAATTCAAAAATCATAAAGTAGTAGCACAAGATTTATTTTCCAAGTATTCCAATTGTCTATGGATCATTAAACTATCCTATATAATAATTCTCACCTCCAACGTTCTGAGGCTGCCTGGAACCGTGGGTCACTCGAGGTGGTCTGCTAGATGGAGTAGGTAATAGTGACGTCAGGGAGATGGGAGGAGCCGCGATGCAGGGAGCAGCGAATCGGCTGCGGCCAGTGTCCAATGGGAGGTTTCCCTACTCCTCCCCCCGAACCTGCCGCGCTCTTCAAAAAAACAAACAGCTGACGTACTCCCGCCAGCACGAAGCGAACGAAGCTGCCGTAATCCTTTAAAAAAAAAAAAAACTTGCTCACCACACTTACGAGTCGCCCTCCTGAACCTAACAACCAGCTGATCTAATCCCGACAGCAAGAACACAAACCGCCTGTCAAAAGTACCGGAGTCCAAAGAAAAAAAAAATGAGAAGACTGCTGCCCTCCCTCTCCTCTCAAAGTCCGGATTCGGACTGTCGGGGAGGGCGGCGAGACGGTGAGCGAGCGCATCCGGCGACTGTCCAATGTGGAGGAGGCGGGTGAGGGCTCAGGGCGGGGGTCGGGGTCCAGTAGAGGCGAGTCGGGGGAGGGGGGAGGGAAAGAGCAGCGGGTCTGAGTCCAGCGTGGCCGTCATCCCCGTTCACTCAAAACTAAGCAAGCAAACCTATGACATGCTGCAGGACGTTCAATAGACAGGAGCGGAAGTGAACACAGCAAGTCTATGGTAAGTAAGGAAGCCCATTGGTTAATATCTGATTCCACTCCCCTACGCAGCCGTCATTCGTATACACTCAAAAAAAGGAAAACTAGGAGCAGCTGCTTCTCATTGTCGTTTTTAAAGCTGTTTCCACTGGATGGGGGAGGGGGACCCTGCAACTGGGAAAAAGGGAGGGAGGGGGGGACCCTGCAACTGGGAGGAAGGAACGGAGGGGGGAGGGACACCCCTGCAAATGGGAGACAGACCGGGGGGGGGGGACGACCCTGGAACTTGGAGAGAGGGGGGACCCTGGCACATACTCTCATTTTCACACACACACTCGCACACGGTCTCACTCTCTCTCTCTCTGTCACACACACACTCGCACATTCACTCTCTCTCACACAGTCACTCACACACACTCTCTCAAACATACGCACTCCGAGGAAAACCTTGCTAGTGCCCGTTTCCTTTAAAACAGAAACGGGCCTTTTTTTACTAGTCTTTAATAAAAGACAGTGAAGAAGATTGTTCAGGTGACATCAGGGGGGAATCTGCAGTCTTATCATCCATAATATCTAACTAAGGGCCCTGTTTACTAAGATGTGCTGTCTCTAGCATTAGCGCGTGCTAATTTTTAACGCACCCTAAAAATGCTAGCACGCCTTAGTAAACAGGGCCCTTAGCTTCTTGTTCAACAATGTTATCAGTCGTCTGCTGCGTAAATTGACAAAGTAATGGAACCGTTGACTTAAGTCAACTCTCAATCCCTTTAACCACTGTCTATATGTCCTTCAAATTAATTTCCTTTGGAGTCTCCTTATCTGACTCCAAAATACTAGAAGAAGACACTGAGGTAAAGGGACATTGGGCAGAATGTCTTGTCCCCAAATTTTACCTTATTGGCTATTTCTTCTTCCATTTGCATCATTGCTTACCTGTCTACTTTACCAGCTGCTCTTAGATTTTCCAGTTATTGTAGCCAGTCATCATCTTTCTGTGATGCCTTGTAATTTATGAAGGCTAAGCTCTCTTCTCTTACTTTTCAGCTACTTTTGAGAACCAAAGCAGTCTCCTCTTCCTCATACTTTTGTTTTCCTTTCTAACAAAAAAGTTGTTACCCTTTAAATTAATTCCTTTCCGTTTCCCCAGCTGCTTTTCTAGATCCCCCAGCTGTTCCCATCCAGCTAACAACTCCTTTCAGGTATTCCCCCATCTTGATAAAATTAGTTCTTTTAAAGTCTAAAAACTTCAACTTTGGAAAAAAAACTTCCTTCAGTATATGTCTTAGTTTTGAATCATACTGTCTGGTGATCATTAGATGTCAAATAAGGTTTTAAATCCACATTAATAATTTGGCCTTTTCTGCATGCCTATGGTATTTGGTTGAACTCTACTCACTACGCCAAAAGGAAAAGTGAATCCTGTGAATACGTTTTGTTGTAATTACCTGTGATGTGTCTTGGTATGTCTGGATGCCTTTCTTATCAAAATACTGTAGTTCCTTTCACTTTATATATTTTAGTCTGTAAACTGCTTGTGTGACAGTTAAAAGTGGTATAGTAAGTGTTTTCTAATTAAATAAATACAAAGCTGTCCAGATATTGGCCTTTTTTTTTTTCATTTCTGTAGAGTTATTTAGTGTTTTATTTGCCTGAAGGATTTTAGGTACCTTGGGGCTTTGTTCACCCTCCCTCAATGAATTTAGTTTAAAGTCCTCTTCAGTAGTTTAAAGCCCCCTCCATTCTACAAAGGAAGACACTTTGTCGCTTCTTTGATAGATAAGCATCATCTCTGTTCAATAGAAAAAAATCATCCTGTGGTCTAGGAAGTCAACATTCTTTTGATGAGACCATTGATGCAGCCGTGCATTTATCTTCAGGATGGAGCGTCTCTAATTTGACTTTTACCCTCGACAAGGAGGATTAACAAGAACACCATCTGTGCACCTCTTTGCTTCAGTCTCTCTCCCAGAGCCATGAAGTCACTTTTGATATATTTGGTGAGATATTTAGCAGTATCACGTGTTCCATCATAGATTAGCAGCATGGCAGAATTGTCAGTAGGCTTGAGGTGCCTTGACAAACTTTCTGTATTGTCTCAAATATTGGCACCAGGCAAACAGCACACCTCCCTGAAATCATGTTTGGTTGATAGATGGGTGCCTCTGTACCTCTCAGAAGGGAATGAAACTACCACAACCTTTCGCTTCCTAATTGGTTCAGCAACTTTGAGATTTTTGTGATGCATTTCCAGATTGGTTTTTCACTTTGAGAGAAAGTGCAGTTGGTCTTAACTTTGCAGAGCTTGGTTTTATGTGCCCCACTGCATCTTTTGCTGGAGTTCCCTACTGGTTCCAGAAACATTTGGATATCTCTTTGTCACATCTCAAAAGTTCTGAACTGATCTTTTGGATGCTAAGGAAGGAAAAAATATTCTTATCTGATCATTTCCTTTCCTTTAGTCCCAACAGATCATTCCAGAAACTCATTCACTCTCTCTGTTCAAACAGAATTGTTATTGTTCTGTTCATCTTTGAGACTCCTCTGTTTAGGGTTGTACTTCCGGTTTTCCCATTGTTTCTAGTTAATACAAAATTTGTTTCTCTGTTATTGCTCAAGACGTTTTCATAGAAGAAAGAGAAGTTATTCTGTTCTATGTGTTCACTGTTTTGCTATCAAGATACAACTGCACACCGTTCTATATGACTGAGCTCAAATTAATTCTTTCTATCTCTGCTGATAGATGGGAATAACCCACAAGTTCTAATCTGGACTGATCTGTTGGGTTTAGTGGAAAGAAAATGATCAGGTAGGACATCATTATCAGGTTTATGGGCTTTCTCAAGTCTAGATCTTACCAAGTAAAAATGACTGGAACTACTTCCTCATCATGGTTCCAAGATGGTGGTGTGCTCTTAAGGCTCTCCAGTTTCACCTATCCTCTTTAATACTATGATGGCACCATTAGGTCAAGTCTTTGAAGCCAAAGGCTTTAAATCCTTTATATACACAGACAACATCACTATCTATTTACCATTTGAGAACCAAATCCAAAGCATCCTAGACATAATCCGTAAAATCTAGACCTGATGGAAATTTGGGCTACTATTATTCACTGCAAACTGAACAGAGAAAAAACAAAATTCCTAGTCATCTCCAACCATCATAATATCCTCTAGCAAAACAGTTTCACCATTGACCAGAGAACTTATCACCTAGAAACTAAATTTAAAATATTAGGAGTCATCGTTGACCAACACCTGAATTGTGCTGACCAGGTTAATTCTGTGGTCATTAAGGCATTTAATACTCTGGAGACTGAAAAGACTAAGGACCCTGTTTGCTTAAGGTGTTTTTAGTGCGCCTACACTTAGCGCACATGCTAACCATGTAGGCGCCAATAGGGATATTGTAGGCACGTACATGTTTAACGCACGTTAAAAACGTGAACGCACCTATAATGTTGCGCAGTAAACAGGGCCCTAAGCCTGTTCTTTGCAATTAATACCTTCCATTCACTTATTCAAACATGCTATTATCACAATTAGGCCTTGAGAAAATCCCACTATTCCAAGTGGCAAAGCCTTGCCATGAGGTGTGCTTAATGCTCCCAAAGTTTTCCTGTTCCATTTCTCTGCTATTCCTCCTCTTTCGCCTTGTGAGCTCAAGTTTGAAAACAAACTCCATATATCTGCCCTTGTCTATCCATCCACTAGTTTCCAGATTTATGTGAGGATTGATTTATACTGAGCCTCTTGTCAGAATCCCTCCCCCCTCTTGGGGCCTCAACAGTATCCTTGCATGGATCACCCATGCCCCTTAGGGTAAGTTTCTCTGTGGCACCTCCCCTGGAAGATTCTGTTCCTCTTTGCCATCACTTTTTGACAGCTTACAGCCGCTTTATTTATTTATTAGGATTTATTTACCGCCTTTTTGAAGGAATTCACTCAAGGCGGTGTACAGTAAGAATAGATCAAACATGAGCAATAGACAATTACAGCAGTAAAAATATTCAGAAACAATACAAAGTATGGCATGGTATATACTATTTACAATGTCAACACAATACGTAATAGAACATTATAGGTGGTAACGAAGGGTAAAGCAAAGATGTAACTTATAGAAGGGTAAGAAAGTAGGAAGAGTTGCACATGAGGTCAGAGAAATGGTTAAATGTTATCTTAGCTAAAGTAGGAGTGGATAAACATGTCCTGCTGCAGTATATGCATCCTGAGTACTCCTTGTGTGTGTGAGGTGAGACTAACGAGTTAGTTATTTCTTCCAGTAAAGGCCTGGTTGAAGAGCCAAGCTTTCACCTGCTTTCTGAAGTAGAGATAGTCTTGTGTTAAGTGCAGCCTTTCAGGCAGTGCATTCCAGAATGTGGGGGCTACTCCGGAGAAGGCTCACTTGCGGGTATCACATCGTGTAATGTCTTTTGGCGAGGGTATGGTTAGTGAAAGTCCTTGGGAGGACCTAAGTGTCCTTGGCAGTGTGTGGAGTATCATCCTATTTTTCAGGTACTCAGGGCCATTTCCTTTCAGGGCCTTGAAGATCAGACATAAGAGTTTTAAATATAGCCCTGTATTGTACTGGTAGCCAATGAAGCTTTTGCAAAAATGGTGTGATATGGTCATGTCGCTTGCAACCTTCTATGAGTCTTGCTGCTGCATTCTGAATCAACTGAAGCTGGTGCAGGCCCTTTGTAGTCAGACCATTGTATAGCGCATTGCAGTAATCCAGTCTTGATGTTATCATTGCATGTACAACTGGGATAAGATTTACCTTCTTGGCATTTTAGAAAAAAAAACATTCTGCACTAGCACTCTTTGTGAAAGCTTACTTTCTATGTGAGTAATACAGTTTGCTCATTTCAGGATCTGCAGGTGCCTATCATATCCCTAATACTGAGTTGTTTTTTTTTTAATCTACAGTTGTGACATTTGCTTCAAGGGAAACTTTTAAATCCTGGCTAGAGGGGGCCCTAACTCCCTTTGATGAATTGTTTAGTACTGACCTAAGACATGGTAAAATAATATCGTATCTGTATACTTTAATGAAGAACTCGGGGCCTTGTATACCCAAATTTGTAGAGATATGGGGTAGAGATTTGGGCCTTTCACTTTCTAATCAGGACTGGTCACATATCTCCCAGAATACTTTTCGACTCTTCATCTCTGTGAGCTTGGTGGAGAATGGGATAAAATCTCTTTATGGGTGATATATGTCCCCATCACGATTGGCTCGAATTTTCCCATCTCGGAGAAGTCAGTGATGGAGAGATTGTGGGCAGAAGGACACCTACGTGCATATGTGGTGGGAATATGCTTTTGTTTACCACTTTTGGAAGGAGTGGGTGAGAATGTTTTCTAATGAGGCTGGGCTAGTGCTGGGCAGACTTCTATGGTCTGTGCCCTGAAAATGGCAGAAACAAATCAAGGTCAGTTATACACAAAAAGTAGCATATATGAGTTTATCTTCTTGGGCAGATTGGATGGACCGTGCAGGTCGTTTTCTGCCGTCATCTACTATGTTACTATGTAATGTGTGTTCCATAATGGCTAATCCTAGTCTTTTTCTTTTGCATTTGCCACACGCATCAGTGCCACCAGAGATTGTTAAATTGCTATTGCCTTGTATTGTGGTCCTCTGCCGTGAGGTGGCTAAATGTTAGTGTACAAAGGTGCTTCCTACCTCTTCTCAAGTAAGAAATGCCCTTTGGGAAGCTTATTTGTGTTAGCTGACTGCTCAAAAACGTGGTAAGCTGATGAAATTTGAGAAGTTGCGGCGACTGTTTCTTCTTTGGTTCCAGAACACATTTTCATGATCTATGCGTCCCTGTTGAACTGGATGTTCTATTGACCAATTATTGCTTTACAATGTGTTATAGTATGTTGAATTGTATGGTTTCATTACTTTGAATGTTTTAGGGATTTCTTTCTTCATATTATACTAACACTGTAGGGGAAGCTTAGCCGAGATTGGGTTGCAGAGCTGGTGGTGGGAGGTGGGACTAGTGCTGGGCAGACTTCTACGGTCTGTGACCTGAAAATGGCAGAAATAAATCAAGGTCAGTTGTACACAAAAAGTAGCACATATGAGTTTATCTTGTTGGGCAGACTGGATGGACCGTGCAGGTCTTTTTCTGCCGTCATCTACTATGTTACTATGTAATGCCATCTACCTAGGGAATAAGGAATTACTATTAAGGAAATTACAAACACTTTTGCTCGACTGGTTTTCAAAGTCACTAAATTTGAAAGGGCATCACCGCTCCTCATTGGTTACCTATTAAAGCTAGAATCATTTTCAAAATGTATACTTTTATTTACAAAATTATTTCAGGATGGCTCCAGACTATATGTTTGACATGATAGACCTTCCAACTCAAAACTCAACTTTAACTGCAAGGGATTGTCGCATTCTATACTTCCCTAATTACAAAATATCAAATACAAATCCACTCTAACTTGAGAATTCTCTCAGGCACTAATGGTGGAATTCTATCCCAAGAAAAATAAGACAACTCAATAACTATCTGACCTTTCGCAAATTCTTGAAGGCTTTTCTTTTCAATAAATTCCTTCACTAGATGTTGAAATTGGTTTTAGCCAAGATATTTCTCTTTGCCACTACTTTTTCAAGAATGTTCTTTTAACTCTGTTTTCATAACATGTATTACATATTAAATTGTACCGTTTATTACTTATGACTTATGTAAGCCACATAGAGCTGAATAATTGTATTTGGATAATGTGGGATAGAAGAATCAAATAAATAACATTCCCATTGGCATTACTGGAATCCTTCCATCATTTATTTCATATTTAACAACTGTTTGTAATTGTTATAAATTTGCACTGCTGTTTCTGTGGAAAGAGAGAAGATTATTTTGTGATCTCTACGGTGTAGTAGATGATGGATCAAGTTGAGGCTCTTGTGTTTAGTCCAAGCTGTAACAGCTTTTTTAAAATCTAGGAGCCATTCCTCAAATTTAAGCACCAATTGCTGAGATGCTTGTCACAATTGCATCATCCACCCTAGATATATGTCAGCTCTGATAAGGCCTAAATAAAGACTGATTAGGAGATGCAGTTGTCCCAAATTAAATAAATAATAAATTACTATAAGCCAGATCTTGACAAAATCCTGGGAGCCAGGTTGCCATTGTGCCTAGAAATTTTACCTGAGCACACGGGATTTCATACCCCTGAATGTTTGTTTTGTGTTGTTGCCAAAGAAACATCATATTTCCTGCTTACCCACTGCAATTTTGCTCTCTGAAAGCTTGAGCCATTGATGTTTCAATTCTCACAAGACTTGAAACCAGGAGACCAGTTTGAACTTCCCTCACTATTCCACTCAGACTTTCAGAGAGCTGAATTAGGTGGGGAAGTAAAAACACACTTTTTCTTCAGCAGTTGCAGTTAGCAAGGTGAGAGGAATAAATAAGTTTTCAGGCCCATTAATTGCTTGGGAGTAAAAAAAAAACAAGAGAGAAAATGAGAGGAACTACACGAGGAGAGGGGAGTTTGAGAGAGAAAGACTCTGTGAAGGTTAGGTGGGGGTACATGAGAGACTAGGTGAAGGCTAGGTGGGGGGGGTATATGAGAGAGACTGGGTGAAGGCTGAAAGGAGATATGAGAGAGAGAACTGGCTGAAGGGAGATATGAGAGAGAGAGAACTAGGTGAAGGCTAGGGGAGATGTGTGAAAAAGAAAGAGACACTGGGTGGTTAGGGGGAGGTCTAAGAGAGACTGGATGGAGGCTTGGGAAGAGGAAGCGTGAGAGAAAAGTACTGTGGAGCCTTTTGTGAGAGGAGGTAGAGAGAAAGGTTGGGTGATGACTAGGGGTGGTAGAGAGAGAGAGACTGGGTGAAGCCTGGTGGGGGGGGGGGGGGGGGGGGGGAGGAGGAGAGGAGAGACTAGTAGGGACCCAGGTCATGGTGATATGTGAAACAAAAAGGATATTACTTCTTTGATTCAAATATCAAGGGGGTTATATAACACAGCTGACAGCATGCTTGAGGAAGGGAAACTGCTGGGTGGTGATGTGCAGTGGTACCTATAGGATACTGATATACTAAACTTTCTTTGGTTATAGATCCAGAATGGGAAAAGAGCCTAGTACATTAGTTGCTAAAAAGCTGCTGATCTCGGAAGTTATTTTCTTTCCCCTCCCCTCCACAGGGGACAACAATGGGTGTGTGGTGGAGGAGAAACAAAAGATCTCTGCTGGCTCCTAGATTCAGTGAAATTTGTCAAGGTCTGTTACAAGTTTCTATTTTTTAAAATGAAGGTGCAGCACTATTAACAATAATATTGGTCCTAGCGAAAAATAAATTGTTTGTATGGCTCTGATACTTTTTGTTGGACAAATTTAAGAAGTATTGAAAGATAAGGATTCACTAGTGCTTTCAAGACAACATAGGACCTTCTTATAACATTTTCTGTATGAGAACTTTTGTGGTTTTATAAGCTGTTTATTTGATCTTTTGCAGTGGTAGTGTTAAAAGAAATAGTTATTTCTCTAATATTTTTTTTTATGGGGGATGGTGAGATCAGATTGTGAATACTATTGGGCATACAACTAATAATGCACTTTGTCTTTTTCTACTCATCCAGAAAGAACTGATAATGTACACCTGAAAGACAGTCCTGTTAAGGAAGCAGAACACAAGAAGAAGCAGATAAGAATGTGGTTCAGCCCTCGCAGTAAGAGAGTCCGATATATTTTGGATAAAGAGCAAAAGCAGCAGCAGCAGCCACCAGTGGTCTTTGGTGGAACATCAGTTCAAGCATCATGTAATATGTATGATTTCTTGCCTTCTCCACCAAATGAAAAGCCACCAAAGAAGGAAAAGAAATCAAGATGCAAAAATGTGATAAAAAAAAGCCTAACAGACATTAACTTAGCGTGGGGTTTTGGAAAGGAAGAACAAAAAGAGGGCAGTGAAATAGGTGTGCAGATCTCAGAAGATGATCTGATGCAGTCCCATGTAGAAAAAGTTGTTTCATTTTGCAGTCAGCCTTTGGTTCTCTGCGGCCCGGAATTAAATACTGTAGGGAAGACAGTGTTAGATGCTGGGCCTGATCTTGAATCCAGCTTGATTCAGAATGAAAAACTATGCTATTTGTCCATAGGAACCAAAACTTTGCAAAACAGGGAGCCAACCTATACTAGTGAAACATTCGGCAGTAGCAGTTTTGTTTCAGAGAAACCACTGTCTTCAGAAATGAGTATTACTCCTGTGAAATGTAAAAGACGGCAGTTACGATGTCTCAATGCTACTTTCCCTGCCTGCAAACGACAAAAAAGAAGCAAGCTGCATGCCAGTGGCCACTTTTGTGTTCATGAAGATTGCTTAGGGTTTTCATCAGAAAAAAAATCTGAAAGCATAACACAGAGTTTGTCATCAGTTACTGCAGGTCCTGTCATTTCTTCTCTTCCCCAAAGAAATACTATAAAGGCTGTTAAAAATATGGATAGTCCTACTGTTACCAAGTTTTCCAAATCTTCCAGCACTTTGCTGCCTAATACTGCTGATGGGGCAAAGATTGGACATTGGAGCCCTTTGGTTATGCAGATATCCCCAAGCAGACTTTCAAACACCAAGAGAAACCACAAAGGAGAAACACCTTTGCATGTTGCATCTATAAAGGTAGGATAGTTTATAGTATATTAATAATTCTGTGATCCAGGAATAACTGATGTACTGTGTATTTCAGTAGGAAGAAGTTTGCAGTTGGGATGGGCTTGTACAGTTCTATGTAAATGATTAGGCACCTTTGGTCAAACTGTATGTTTCACTAAAGGGAATAGAAGCTGACACAATTTCTGCATGATATAAAGTTAAACATAATATCTTTTTGTAAATTTTAAAGTATAATTACTGTTTATTTTCTGATTTTAATTGACTGAAAATAATTGCCAGTGTAAAGGTATGAACATCCTGTTGATTAATTACTACTTTTCTTTAAGGTTGTTAAGTCCAAAAAAGTTTAGTAATTTATTAGGCCTTCAGTTAGTCAGATGAAGACGTGTATGCGTATTTCAATCCTTCTGACATTCTAATATAAAATATTTTAAAAAAAAGTCAGAGTAACGAGTTGGTAATTAATCCAATTAATCCAGTCTCACACAATGACCAACTTGTATTTTTAAAGAATTGTTTTTTTAGTATTTCAAAAGAAGGTATATAAGAAAATAGAAATCATTTTTTACTTTCTTGAGTCATTAATTTCATCACTTTGTCCTATGAATTGTCATTGGTCCACCATAATCAAACCAATATATCCGTGTTTCAGTGTTCAGTAATGTCTCAGTGTAACTTAAAACTCCAAAGTGTGATAAAATGAGGCTGCCATATATGTTTTATGTAGGAAGAGCTAAGACTTTATTGAATGTGAGTGGGACCACTTCATTTCATCGCTGGCATAGAGAATTTGAAATATATCATGTCAGGTGAACAAAGTAAGTAAGATATAAAGAAGTGAGGGAACAGAATAAAGATTTTGATTGAAGAGATAATTGGAAAATTTTTTAAGTAGTTTTGTTTGTTTCAGATGGACTTAGGAGTTTTAAGTTACTAAGGGGTCCTTTTACTAAGGTGCACTGAAAAATGGCCTGCGGTAGTGTAGACATGTGTTTTGGGAGCGCGCAGAATTATTTTTTAGCACACGTATAAAAAAAATGCTTTTTTTTTGCCGAATATGGACGTGTGGTAAAATGAAAATTGCTGTGCGTCCATTTTGGGTCTGAGACCTTACCGCACGCCATTGACCTGGCGGTAAGGTCTCACGCGGTAACTGAGCAGTGATTTATAGTAGTAGTAGTAATGGTCTACACGTGTCAAATTCCACTTGACACGCATAGCTGCCACGTGTCAGAAAATAAAAATATATTTTTCAGACACGCGTAGCAGACGCACGCCAAAATTGAAAGTACCGCAAGGGCCACACACTAACTGGGCAGTAATTCCAATTTGGCGCACGTAGGCGCCTATGCAGCTTAGTAAAAGGGCCCCTGAGACACTACTGAACACTGATTGATGGTTACATTCATTTGAGGAAGTTATAAGGTTGAAATCCTTTATGACCTGCTTGAGTCATCAATCTTATACATATGATGGTCCAAAACAATCTGTGGGGAGATCTCAAACATGCAGAGCATACAAGAAAACATAAGAATACTTCTGAGCTAGAAGAGTTCTACAAGGACACGTGGGTAAAAATAGAAAGATTCTTAACTTGCTATAGTAAATGTACAAGATTCATTTCTGTGAAATAGGTGTCCAGAATTTGGTAGCTCCCGTATTCACTGTTTTCTTATTTTGAATCTGTAAAGAAAAATACTGCAAGTAAATAGTTTCTTCTCAATTGTACCAACTCTTTGACACTTATTAATATCTTACACACTTCACATTCTGCTTTTAGGAGTATGCACAGTACAGAAATATTGGGTTGTGCAATTTGTTTGCTTTCAGACAGAGGAAGGCAGTTGGATTTGTCAGCTGCAATTTGATTTGTTGGTCCATGAGATATTGTTATTGAGGTTAAGTGAGTTGGAGAGATCAGTGGTGTTAAACATATCTAGTTCTACCAAAAAGCTGAACTCATTTTCATAGGCTGTTGCCATTCTTAATCACCACTTTCACAGCTATAGCTAGCAATCATAATGTTAATCAATTTTTTCTTATTTGGAGAAACATGATGTAGGAAACGGGCAGAGCGGGAAATGAGAAGGTCAAATCATATGGAATTATATGAGAAATAATGTTCCAAACCTCACACCATTACTGTTGCAGGTTGGTACATAAATTGATCTTATGTTGAAATGTACCAACAGTTTTCTAGCGTGACCAGCCCATATTGGACAATTTTTTTGTTGTTTTTTAATCAATCCTTATTGGTTTTAACAAGAAAATACAACATACAGTTAAAACTATTGGGCAAATACAAGCTTTACAGACGAGAAAAACAAACAATAATCCTGGAGGTCGCAGCAGCCATTTTACCTATTTATTTATTTGTTACATTTGTACCCCACATTTTCTCACCTCTTTGTAGGTTCAATGTGGCTTACATAGTGCCGGAGAGCAGTTGCAGACTCCGGTGTATACAAATACAAGGTGAAGTTGTGATAGGTTAGGACCACAAAGAGGAATCGTTCGACGGGAGAGTTCGGTGATGGCCGTTACGAACTTTTGCGTTGTGTCGTAGAGATCAGGCATTTACGTTGGATCTGTAGGGGTATGCCTTTTTAAACAGGTGGGTCTTGAGTGTCTTTCTGAAGTGTAGATGGTTGTATATGGTTTTCAAGTCTTTTGGTAGTGCGTTCCATAGTTGTGTGCTGATGCTTAAGTTGATTTGTATTTGAGTCCTTTGCAGTTTGGGTAGTGTAAATTTAGGTACGTTCGTTTAGATACGGATGAGTTTCTGGCTGGTAGGTCAATTAGGTCTGTCATGTAATCCGATGCTTCACCGTATATGATTTTATGAACCATAGTACAGATTTTGAAGGCAATGCGTTCTTTGGGAGCCAGTTTAGTTTTTCGCGAAGGGGTTTTGTGCTTTCAAATCATGTTTTTCCGAAGATGAGTCTTGCAGCTGTGTTTTGTGCAGTCTGAAGTTTCTTTAGGATTTGTTCTTTGCATCCTGCGTAGATTCCATTGCAGTAGTCAGCATGGCTTAGTACCATTGATTGTATCAGGTTGCGGAATGTTTCCCTCGAGAAGTATTGTTTCACGCGTTTGAGTCTCCACATTGAGTAGAACATTTTCTTTGTTGTGGATTTTACTTGGCTTTCTAGTGTAATGTTGCAGTCCAGTGTAACGCTGAGGATTTTCAGGCTGTCTGAGACAGAGAGGGTGTGGTCTGGGGTGTTGATAGTTGCAGGATTGTCCATGGTGTATTGGGATGATAGGATAAGACAGTGAGTTTTTTCTGTATTGAGTTTTAGTTGAAATGCATTTGCCCAAGAGTCCATGGTATTCAAGCCAGTCTTGATTTTGTTAGCGATTTCTATCAGTGTGGATCTGGATGTATATAGTGACATTGTCTGCATAGATGAAAGGGATAAGGCCAGTGGTGTGCTGGTAAATTTTTAACAACAGGCTCTCTCCCCGGTCCACCTCTGCGCTCCCCCCGTCCACCTCTGCGCCCCTCCATCCACCTCTGCGCCCCCCCCCCCCCCAAATTGCAGAGCTGGCTATAGCCGGGGGGGGGGGGGCAGGCAATGCATTACTCTCTCCAGGAAAAAACTATTAAATGATCCCAGGTTCCAATCTAATTCATGTTTTATGTGGGATAAAATGCCATAAATAAGTAAATAAATATAAACTTTTAATGTTGAGCACCTGATTCTCAAGGTGAACATATTCCAAACACTATAATGAAAATAAAATGAGTTTTTTTCTACCTTTGTTGTCTGGTGACTGTTTTTCTGGTCATGCTGGCCCAGTATCCGATTCTGCTGCTATCTGTCTTCTTAACTCCGTTTCCAGGGCTTCCTTTCCATTTATTTCTTTCCTCCTTTCTTCTTCATTTCTGGTCCTCAGCTTCTGCCTATTTTCTCCATCCATTTGCAGTTATTCTCCTCTCTTCCTTTTCCCTCTTCTCATCTCATTCCTCACTCTTCCCTCCCCTCCACCCATATCCAGCATTTCTTCTCTCTCCCTTCCCTCTCCTCCACCCATGTCCAGCAACCCTCCTCTCCCCTGCCCTCCATGCACCCAATTCCAGCAACCCTCCTCTCCCCTTCATGCACCCATGTTCAGCAACCCTCCTCTCCCCTCCATCCACCAATGTCCAGCGACCCTCTTCTCCCCCCTGCCCTCCATCCACCCATGCCCAGCAACCCTCCTCTCCCCTGCCCTCCATCCACCCATGTCCAGCATGTCTTCTCTCTCCCTTCCCTCTCCTCCACCCATGTCCAGCAACCCTCCTCTCCCCTGCCCTCCATGCAACCATGTCCAGCAACCCTCCTCTCCCCTCCATCCACCAATGTCCAGCAAACCTCCTCTTCCCCCTTCCCTCCTCTCCATCCACCCACCCACCCATGTCCAGCAACCCTCCTCTCCCCTGCCCTCCATCCACCCACCCATGTCCAGCAATCCTCGTCTCCCCCCTGCCCTCCTCTCCGCCATCTTCCAGCCCTCTCCGCTCCCCTGGTCGTCCATCTTCCGTCTGCCCTCTGCTCCCCGATAGTTGCCCTGCTGGTTTCCTTTCTGCGCTGCCGCCGCCGTCCTGCCTTTAAAAAATTAATTTTCCCTCGAGGCGCGCCAGCGTTGAAGCGAAGGCAGCAGGCTCAGCTCGGTTCCTGCCTTCGTTCCGTTTCTTCGCATCATGGCTCCGCCCTTGCCTGACGTATTTCCTGTTTGCGCAAGGGCGGAGCCCTGATGTGAAGAAACGGAACGAAGGCAGGAACCGAGCTGAGCCTGCTGCCTTCGCTTCAACGCTGGCGCGCCTCGAGGGAAAATTAATTTTTTTAAGGCAGGACGGCAGCGGCAGTGCAGAAAGGAAACCAGCAGGGCTACTATGGGGAGCAGAGGGCAGACGGAAGATGGATTTGCGGGGCGGGGGAGCGGAGGCGAGCCGGCTCGCACGGGCCAACAACCGGCTCGCAAGTTGCCAGAAAATTTAACAAACGGCTCTTGCGAGCCGGTGCGAGCCAGCTCCAGCATACCACTGGATAAGGCCTTGGCTAGTGGGGTCATCATTAGGTTGAAGAGGATCGGGGATAGCGGTGAGCCTTGTGGTACTCTGCAATCTGTTTTCCACGGTGATGATATGTTTGATTTTGACTTTACCTGATAGGTTCTTGTGGTTAGGAAACCCTTGATCCAGTTAAGTATGTTGCCAGCAATCCTGAATTTGTCAAGTAATCTTATTAATATGTTATGGTTTACCATGTCGAGTGCACTAGACATGTCGAATTGGAGGAGGAGGATGTTGTTTCCTATTGCTATTTCCTGCTTGAATTTGGCTACATAGTTTGTAACCTTTAGATTGTAAGCTCTTTTGAGCAGGGACGTTCCTTCCCCATGTTAAACTTGTACAGCGCTGCGTAACCCTGGCAGCGCTATAGAAATGCTAAGTAGTAGTAGTAGGGTGAGTAGTACTATTTCTGTGCTGTGTATCGGGCGAAAGCCCTTCATGGCCCATGGTGCGCAGCACATTGAAAAGGATCACATTGCACCGGGGTCAAATAATTCTCATAGCCATGGATGGGCCGCAAGGGCTGTGGTACACGGACCTGATTTGGCTGCTGGACGGGGATCCTCTTCATCTTCTGCAGGTACATGGCCTACTTGAAGCAAGATCCAGTGCTCATTGGAAGATCTGATTGTCATTGCTACCTTCCTTCAAGCTTGGAAATGCTCTACATCCATGGTGTATGCGAGGGTGTGATTGACATTCTAAGGCTGGTGTTCTGAGTGCGGGATTTCTCCCTTCTGTGCTTAGATTGCGGACATCCTATCATTTCTCTAGGCAGGCCATCAGAAAGGATTGGTGTTGGGTTTTCAAAAAGTTTAGGTTGTAGCTTTTGCCTATTTCAGCGACCAACTACAGAGGACATGTCTTTTGACTCACCTGGATATCGTTTGATTCTTATGGTGAGCAGGCCATTTGCAGCATCCCTTTCATACGCCATGTCCAGAGTGAAGCCTTAACCCATTAGTGTCCAGTGTTCCCATATGGCTTATTATGGGAATATTGAGCACTAATGGGTTAATGTAATCCTTCGGGCTCTGCAGAAGCCTCTTTTTGAGCAACTCTGGAAGGCCTCCTTAAAAGATCTTATGGTAAAGTGTTCTTGGCGGCTGTTGTGTTGGCACATAGGATTTTGGAGATTTAGGCTTTCTTGTCGGGATCCCTTTCTCCGTTTTTCGGAGGTGGGGGTCTCCCTGCGCATAACTCTTTCCTTTCTTCTGAAACTGGTATCAGCAGTTCATCTCAAACAATCTGTGTTTCAATCAAACAACTTCTGTCCTGTTGCAGAGAAGATGAAGAGATTTGGTGTTCTTCCTTGAAGCTTCTTGATGTGTGTAGAGTCCTCATTAAATATCTGAAAGTTATGAATGAATTTCATAAATCGGACAGACTGTTTGTGCTTTTTGGTAAACAGAGGCTTGGCTTCATGGCTTCCAAGCCCACAATTGCTAGATGGCTGAAGGAGACAATCGCATCAGCATATTTGCTTGAAGAGAAGCAGACTCCTCAGGCCTGGTGGGCTCATTCTATGAGGCATACAGCGATATCTTGAGCGGAGATTACCTTACTGTCTCTGTCAGATATTTGCAAGGCGTTGACGTTGATGCTGCATACCTTTACCAAGCACTACAGTGTGGACGTTGCAGTGTGTTCGGAAGACAGGTTTGGAGCTTCAGTCCTCAGGACAGTGGTGCCAGGACTTCACTCACTCTAGGGATTGATTTTAAACATCCCACAGGTTCTGGAATAGTGGGAATCTGTGTAATGCAAAGATACATTAGGCCTTCTGATAGTTTTCTTTCCACTAGTCCTTCCCACTATTCCAGAGGCCCGCTCAAGGTTTCTGAGATGCTTTTAAGCATTAAAATCAGTATGAAGTAATGGCCCAAATAACAACTGTCTTGCACAGTGCTTCCTGCATATCTCTTGTTCTCTATAAGTTGTTCAGAGATGAGAGAGGTCCATACATGTTTGCTTGTCTGGTTAGTGTTGGGTTAGTGAGTTCTTTAAGGTTGTTGTGTTTGTTCAGACTATTATCCTTACTTCTTGTCTACGTAAATACTGAGGAGCTGGACTGGATGCCAAGAGGTATGTCTGAACTCAGTTTTCAGTTCTCTATCGCCACTTGCTGATTTGATGGACACAGCTGGCCCAAAGGTTCTGGAATTCTGGGAAGGCCTAATGGAAAGAAAATTATCAGGTAAGACCCAATTTCTCCTTGGTCTGATCATAGGTTAATTAAATGTCAGCTTGTTACAGAAATATTGGAGAAAAAAAATCTGTTGCCCCCAAGAACACAGAACATATGAGGTGGTTATAAAATAGATGATCTGAAGAATTTATGGTTACCAAAATTGCCTGATGTTGAAGAGTATACTGTTACTGAAGCAGTGGACCTATGGAATTCATCATTGTTGGCCACGCTAGAGTAGATTGCTCCCTCTAAAGAGGTTATGATCAGATGTAAGAACATAATTCTCTGCTTTACATTGCAGTCAGAAATGCTCACTGCGTAGGTGAGCGAATTTAATGTAAAAATCCAGTACTTGATGAAAAACAACATTACTTAATAGCACTTAATGAATATCAATGTGTTATGTGATTGACTAAGCTTCCTGTCTAGGTCTAAATAATTGTTTGCTATTGTGGAAAAAATGTCTGTACGTCCTCAGCTTGTGTCCTTAATATCAGCAACATGCCTGGAACTTGCTTGTAATTTTCAGAAGAACTGGGGACAGTGCTGGAGGAGTGTGGAAGGAGTAGAGAGAGATGCCTGCACCACTGGCTCTGAAGTTTTTGGGCTGGCTCATAAATTTATTAAAAAAATTTGTTGAGGCCTGATGTAGACAAGGGTTTGGTGCCTCAGATGTTATCATTTAATATACATGGTCATTATTGAAGTCCAGCAATGGTCTTGCAGCTTCAAATCAAGAATCCTTGATGAGCTATCATTGCTTTCATAAAACCTTGAGACTTGGCATTTTTAATATAACTGAGATCCAGACAATTGTGTACTTAAGTGTATGAGCTTTGAAGTTCCCAGGTGTAGACAATTACATTTTTTCTGTCATTTATATCATTTCCTGGCTTACATGACTTCCTTTTATGAATTACTGGGTATTTCTTTTCATGTAGGGTGATGTACCAATTGTGGAACAGCTCCTTCTCAGTGGTGCAGACCCCAATGTTAAAGACCATGCTGGATGGACACCACTGGTAAGCATTAAATCATATGATAGCAATAATCAGTTTAAGTGGGTTAATTTAGTTTTATCCTCATAAAAATGTGGTCTAATTATCAGGGGCCCTAATCCCTGTCTGTACAGGTACAAAGTATACATGGGATTAGGTTATGGAAGGGAAAGCAAGCACAGAGGTTGCATTAAGCAAGCACAGAGGTTGCATTTTTAAATTTTAGTTCATACTTTCCAGTACATGTCTTGAAAGCGTTTCTGTGCAGTTGTAAATATGTGGATATTTTGTAACCGCACTGGGTTTGCTGACAAAATTTTGAAAGGGAACCTCCATGAAGTATTTACTTTTTGAGAATTAGCTTATAGTTCTGTGATTACAAGTTACCCACAGGTCTACAAGCTGTGCTGAATTATCATAATTGCCCATCGTTTCTCCTCATGTCTGTTACAGTATAGTAGACTGCACTTGATCTCTGGTTTCCACTTGTCTTTTCCACTTGTAAGCATTTCTGAGCTCGTGCAATGCTTTCTGAAATTTTGGTATTGTTTTACTGCCACTGTCTCTATCAATAGACACTTCCATGTGTTTATCACCCTTATGTCTTTCTTTTTCATTCAGCTAGACCGTTGTGTCTACCGTACCAGTAGATGGAAGTGAAGATACTGAATTGTTCCAGTGACATCACTGATATAAGGGCTGGTATAGGCTGGTAATTTTCAGTATTTCTCTACCTTCGGCAGATGGTATACGTTGGGCTGGTATGATAGGATCAGGCAGGATAGGCTGGGCTCCCCAGACTGCAGTCCCTGCTGTTGAGCCCTTGAGTCCAGTTACTTCTGGGGTTCAAGTCATGGCCAGTAGGCTTTCTTCCTCCCTGCCCTGAGCTTTAGCTCATGGGCCACAGCTGGCAGATGCTAGCTGGCACAAGTCCCTAAAGGTACTCTGCCTTGGGGGGGGGGGGGGGGGGGGGGGGGGGCAGAGGCATCAGGGCCTCTTTAAAGTGCATACAATTTTTGGGGGGTGAATCTGGCTCTCTATTCTTTCGACCTCTTACTGTGAGAATAAAGTTTAGTATTTTTAAAAATAGACAATGGTTAAGTGCTGGACTCAGCAAAAAAAAGCAGCCTAGGGTGGTGAGGGGAGAGTATTCCTCGCCAGTGGGAGAAGCAGGCAGATCGGTTCCAGGATAAGTCAGTGAGAGAGGATTGAAGGGGGAGGGGTGGCAGGTGCCACTTAGAACAACTCTATGCCACATTCCTGCAAATGTGGCTCCTGCATGACCTGGCAGCTCAGTGTTGCAGGCTGCATCTGCCCTGCATGTTTAGTAGTGCCTACTGTGCTTGCCCCATCAGAGGAAGATATTGGGGTGGACAGTGGGAGTCATTTGGCTTCAGCACATGTACCTGTTATGGCATCTTTGGCTGTCCTGTCTTTGGCGGGAACAGTGGCCATTTTGGTACCATCCCACTGAAGCAAGGGAGCCAGCAGAGAGAAGTTCCCACACATCAGGGGGCCCCCGCAGAAGTTTTCCTCTCACCAGTCACAGGTGGGAATCTTCCTGGGAGAACACCAGATGGGGTCTCTAGTGAGTATTGAGTCCAAATGGATCAGGGATATTTCAGACTGTGCATGTGGTTTGTCAGGGGAGCTCCTTCATGATTTGGGATTCCCCCCCCCCCCCCCACCCCAAGGACCACTGGGTTCATTTCCAAACAGGCCAGATGGGAATGAGAGGGTTTCGTGGAATGGGTCCAATCCATCACCCCCAGAGGATTTGTGGGACTTGCTTATTTATGTAACACATTTATAGATCGCTTAACTCAAAGCGGTTTACAAAAAATCATACAAAGCAAAAATACTTACAGCACCAACAATAAAATCAAAATACATGGAAATCATATACTACCATTGACGACTCATATCCCTGACTTGCATCAGAACTGCACTACTGTAACAGCCATCTTTACATAAATGCTTCCACAAAGAAAGAAGTCTTTAATAACCGCTTAAACTGCCTCAACCTGACTTTTTGGAGAAGGCCTCTGGTGGGGAATGTCTTGTTAAGAGATGAGGAGACCCTGGTGGTTGGACTATTGAGAAAGGGAGAGCTCAGTCATCATATTGATTGTTACCTCAGCTCTCCAGATTTCGACCCTAGGTCTAGAAAAAGATGCTGATGGTTACCCCATCCTGGAACGACTGCAGAAGCCAGCTAAAGCTTTCCCAATCCATAGGACTCTATTTTGGATGTTTTTTGGCTATTTGGGACACCTTGGTGGGTATCCTTACAGTCATGAGATATTTAAGCTTTATCTTCTCCCAAGGGTCAGTTCTGTGGTTACTATAATAACCAAGAGGACAACTATCCCAGTGGAGGGAGCTCTGCTTTTAATGAGTCACACAATAGGAAGGCACAAGTCTTCTCCTCCACTGCCATGGGGGTACAGACCTTGCCTTATGGAAGTTGTGTGGCTTGAGCCCTGCAGTGGCCAGAGTCCCCAGAGGCTTGGAGTACAATGCCAAATTCCTGTTGGATGCCTTGTATGATCTGGTCCACGTCTTCTTCCAAAGGTGGCTGTGGCTTCACATTAGGTGGCAAATAGTGCCTTAAGGACTGTTTGAGTAAGTTGCCTTTCCATGGTCACCTCCTTTTCAGAGTGACTTGAAGAAACTCTTCAAGGATTTGGGTGAGACAAAGCTCCAGCAGCTTCCAGATGATGCTCATGGACAGGAGCAACAAGGCATGGACCCAGGCTTGGGGACACAGGTGTGAGAGCCTAGCTCAGCAGGTGTTGTTCTGACTTCCAAAGCTCAGAAGGGGCTGTCCTTTCGGGGAGCATGGAGACTGTGGAAACTAGACCCCTCCCCCAATTCCTCCAGTTCTTAGTCTGTCCAGTGGTGATCAAACAGGCCCCTCGGTGATGCAAGTGGGCAGCAGACAGTTTAGTTTAGCAAGGATAGATGTTTTGGTTTAGCTGTGACCAAGCAGGAGCCTTTCTGTGTGTTTCCTCCATGGCTGCTGATTGGCAGGGTGCTCCAAAGGATTGTCTCTCATCTATCCTTGGTGCTCTTGATGGCCTCATCAACCTTGGTATGTAAATCTAGTGTGTCTATTGGCAGATTCCCTGCTTCCTCTTTCATGGTAGTGTGGAATCCTGAGACAGGGACCCATAGTGTTGAGAACCTGGATCCCTTCTGGCTTACCAGGAAAGTCCATTCAGTGCAAGTGATTTCCACATTGCTTAAAGCTCATCATCGATCCTCATCTCAAGCTTACGTAAGAGACTTGGAAGTTCTTCAGTAGTTAATGTGTTGCCTGGAGCTACCTACATGGACAACGCGAGTGACTTCCATCTGGCCTTTGTCCAGCAGGGGCTGGAGCAGGGTGTAACTCTTAATTCTATTAAAGGTCAGGTTGCAACTCAGGGATAAGATTCACAGATGGCCCAATCAAACATAATGAGGTTTCTGCACAGAGTGAAGCACATTCATCCTCCTCTGCAGCCAGTTCTTCCCCAGTGGGATCTTAATCTAGTTCTCTACACATTAGAGGATCCAGCCTTTGAACCACTGAAATGTGCCCCCATTAATAATCTCACTTTGAAGACCTTTTTCTGATTGCCATTTGTTCACCAGGAGGGGCTCAGATTTACAGGCTCTCTTGGAGAGACTTGGATTTGTCTTTTTCAGAAGATATATCATCCCTTAGAACTGTCCCATCTTTTCTGCCTAAGGTGATCACACCGATCCATTTGAATCGGGTGATCTCCCTTCCAGCCTTTGTGGATAGTGAGGGTTCTTTCTTTCTCTTTCTCTCTCTCTCTCTCTCTCAAGATTCACAAGCAGTGCCTTGCTCCGCTATATGACGGCCACAAATTTCTTCTGGAATTTGGATAGGCTGTTTGTGTTATAAGGGCTGCACAAGGGTTAGGTGGCCTACAAAGCTTCTGTATCACAATGAATTAAGATAGCTATTGAGGCTGCTTACATAGGGTTACCATATGGCTCCAGAAAAAGGAGCCATATGGTAACCCTATGCTTACATCCCATGTCACAAAGTAGTTCTGGGTGGCCTGCGAGTGTATTCTATGCGGGCTCAAGCAACATCTTGGGCAGAGGCCCAGGCAGCTTAGCATGAAGACATTTCTAGAATGGCGATTGGTCATTGCTGTACATTTTTTTTGTTGAAGCACTGCAAGGTTGGTATTCTTGCCAGTGATGAGGTGTCCTTTGGCAGGACAGTTATTCAAGAGGCCTCATCTTCCTCCACTCTGTAAAGGACTGTTTTTTTAAATTCCTTTGGTATGGACTGATCTAGCTGGACAATAAGGAAAGTAAAATGTGTTCATACCTTTTTAATTTCCTTTCCTTGAGTCCTGCTAGACCACTCGTAGGACCCACCTCTCCACCGCCCCCCAAAGAAAACTGCAGCTATGTTATTCCAAGAGATTTTGTTTTCTTTCCCTGGTATTTGATGGTATAAATCAGCTTAGTTTATTCAAGTCTTGGTGTGTTTTGCAGTGGTTCCCTTAGGGGTTTAGTATAAGTTGTTTTGCTTTGGTAATAGCATACTGAAAGGTACCAGTCTCCACCAGCCTTAAGAACATAAGCATTGCCATACTGGGACAGACTGAAGGTCCATCAAGCCCCCAGTATCCTGTTTCCCAACAGTGGCCAATCCAGGTCACAAGTACCTGAAAAGATCCCAAACCAGAACAGAATTTATGCTGCTTATCCTAGAAATAAGCAGTGGAGTTTCCCAGCTTATGGACTTTTTCTTTCAGGAAATTATCCAAACCTTTTTTAAACCCTGCTGAGCTAACTGCTTTTACCACATTCTCTGGCAGCAAATTCCAGAGTTTAATTACACATTGAGTGAAGAAATATTTGATTTAATTTGTTTTAAATTTACTACTTAGTAGCTTCATTGCATGCCCCCTAATCCTAGTGTTTTTGGAAAGATTAAACAAACAATTCACATCTACTTAGCCACTTCAGCCATTCTTCATAGGGAAGTCGTCCCATCCTTTTTATCATTTTTGTCGCCCTTCTCTGTACTTTTTCCAATTCCACTTTATCTTTTTTTGAGATGCGGTGACCAGAATTGCACACAGTATTCGAAGTGCAGTCGCACCATGGAGCGATACAAAAGCATTATAATGTCCTCATTTTTGTTTTCAATTCCTTTCCTAATAATACCTAACATTCTATTTCTTAAATGCCACTGCACACTGAGCATAGGGTTTCAATGTATCAACGATGACACCTAGATCCTTTTCCTGGGCAGTGATTCCTAATGTGGAACTGTTCTTCATACATCTATAGTTTGTGTTCCTCTTTCCCACATGCATCACTTTGCAATTGCTCACATCTTAGTCGATACATACTTTTTCAAACAATTACATTTCAAACCTGACTTGACATGCTCGGTGCCTCATTACTCTAATGTGATACAGAAAATAGGGTTGCCATATGGCTCCAGAAAAAGGACAGATTGATCCAGTCCGGGTTTTGCTTTCTTGTTTTTTGTCACATTTAAATATTGGTCCAAAAATTGTATGCAAGTGGAGTTTTAACAATTGTTTTGAAAGGATTTTTTATGCCTGTGGTGAGAGGTTACCCTGGTAAAGTCCTTTTCACCCTATAATAGTGGTTAGTGCAGCGGACTTTGATCCTGGGGAACTGGGTTTGATTCCCACTGCAGCTCCTTGTGACTTTGGGCAAGTCGCTTAACCCTCCATTTCCCCATGTAAACCACTTTGAATCTAGTTGCAAAAACCGCAGAAAGGCGGTATATCAAGTCCCATTCCCTTTCCCTTTATTAGTTTGTGCAACGGGTGGAGGTGAGGGTACTGAGGCTTTTTCCCTTTCAAGATTTTTTTGTACTCCACGAGTAGTATTTGAAGTTTAGAAAGTTTTTTAGGCTTATTATATGGGAGAATATTTTGAGAATTAGTGTTTTACTCCTTTTCTGGAGCCATACGGTAACCCTAATAGCCACAGGGCTCCTCTGACATTCAATATGATGACTCTGCCTCCTTCACACTATTGCTTAGTTTCTGGTGTAATTATTAAACATTTATTTAGTGCTGCAAGATGTACACAGCACGGACGGATCACACGTTTATGGGCCCCTGAGCCAACTAGCACATAGGGCCCCCCTCACCCTTTCTGATCGCAGCTGATGTCACTGGAACAGTTCGGTATCTCTATCTGCTGGTAAGAGGACACAATCTATTGGTATGAACTAGTCTAGCAGGTCTCAAGGAAAAGATACTAACAGGTATGAATTAAATTTCACCTTATGATACTTCTGAGTCTGTACCTTTTCTGTCTCATATCATGACCTCTTATTTTAAACTAGTAAAAAAGGCTCGTTTCTGAGAGCAATGAAACGGGTGCTAGCAAGGTATTTGTTTTGTGCAATGAATGTTTTGAAAGGTATTTTGTGCCAGGATAGCCCCCCTCCCTCCCTCCCTCCCAGGTGCAAGTGTGTGTTTGTGACAGAGAGAGAGTGTGTGTGTATGAATGAGAGTGTGTGCCAGGGTGGCCCCCCTCCCCCAGGGTGGCCCCCTTCCTTCCTTCCTTCCTTCCGTCTCTCCCTGGCAGATGGAAGTATGTGTTTGTGAGTGAGAGAGAGTGATTGTGTGTGAGTGTGTTTGTGAGAAAGAGAGAGAGAGAGAGTGTGTGTGTGTGTGTGTGAATGAGAGTGTGTGGCAGGGTGTCGCCCACCCCCCTTCCCTCCCTCCTTCCTTGCCTGCCTGCCTGCCAGTGAAGGGGAGTGTTGTCACTGCTGCATAGCATGCTAATTGTCTGTTGTGTGTGAACTGGTGGAGTAAGGAGTGCCCCCCCTTCCCTCCCTCCTTGCTTGCCTGCCTGCCTGCCAGTGAAGGGGAGTTATGTCAATGCTGCATAGCATGCTGACCGTCTGTTCTGTGTGAACTGGTGGAGTAAGGAGTTCAGCTGTGTGTGTTTACGTTTGTGGCTAATCGTTTGTTCTGTGCGATGTGGTGGAGGAAGGAGTGCAGTTGTGTGTGTTTATTTTTTTACCTAACGCCACTGCATTTTGTTGGGTGTCGCCCTCGCGCTCCTCCGCGGCTCCGATTAAGGCAAGGTTTGGAACTGCGTTTGTTGTGTGTGTTATCTTCACCCGCCCTCGATGTGATGACGTGTAGACGCGAGGGCGGGGCGGGCACAAATGTTGTTTGTAGGGGGTTTGCGTCGGCATCGTGGCGTTTGTATTCTGTGTTATCGTCACCCGCCCTCAACGTCATGACGTGCAGGGGGGCTTGCGGCGGCATCGCGGCGTTTGCATTGTGTGGTACCGTTCTCGATGATGTGTTGACACGAGGGCGGGGCGGCGATGCTGTTCGGACGTCATGACGACGACATGATGTTCCGACGCGAGGGCGGGGCGGACACTCGTGGAGACATTCCGATCTCTGGCACCTCACATTCCGGAAGTTGCAGCTTCACTTAGAACGTTGGGGTTGCGAATTATGTGCGGAAGAGGCGTGGCTGAGGGCGGGTCTATCAGTGACAGTGAGTGGCAGGGAGTGGTGCATGAGGGACAGTGAGTGGTGCTGACGGGCAGTGCTTCCCTGGGTGAGAATTATTATTATAAATATGTCCTTTTCCACTGAAAAATGCTTATAACGTGCACATTGTTTAAACCTTAGAGTACTTAACTGTCTCAGTCATGTCCCTTTTTCTATGTTCTCATCTCAGATATGTTTAGGTCTAAGTCTTCTTTCCTAGAGCTTTATGTTCCAAAATGTTCAATTTTTGAAGCTCTCCTCTGGATTGGATGTATTCTGTTCATATCTCTTTTTATTCTTTCCAACTCAGTGGAATTTGGAAAGAATTGTACAAAAGGGGTAAAAAATGTCTATCTGGGGGCAAAATAATTCTTAAAAAATTTTACAGAATGGGATGAAACTTGGCATGAGGTAAAAAGACACAATGGTATCAGACTGGGGGTTCCAGAAATATATGCTCCTCTCCCCCCCTCCAAAAAATGTAATGGCCCAATGCATTTCTGTGGGAGAATGAGTTCCAGCTTCTTTCTGTTCCATAGAAAAATTAATGGAATGGGATGATATTTGGCTTGTGGGAAAAGTATGATAAAAAGACAAGTCAGTTTAAAAATGGGCTAAATTGGACCCTCCAAAAATGGCACAATGCATTTCTATGGGAGAAAGGAGTTCCACCTTCTGTAGCATACATAGTTACATACAATGAAAGATAACAGGAAATTCCTCCTTTGAAACTGCTTTTTCCCATTCTCTACCCCAGGCCTTCTCAACCCAGTTCCCAGGTCATACCAACTCCCATCAGGTTTTCAGGGTCCACAGTAATACAGAATTGATGGCAGATAAAGACCCACATTGTCCATCCAGTTTGCCCAACAAAATGGCCAGAGCTGTGCCCACCACTCTGTGCGGCCCCAGTCACCCATGCTTAAACGCTGGTTGTCAAATCTCCATCATGCCAAACATGATGGGAGTCTTAGTTATAACTACATATCATAAGTATTTCTGACAATATTCAACTTACCAGTCAAGATGTCTTCCCTCTCCCCTGAGCTGCAGAGCATCCTCATTTGCAGCATGTGACAATAAGTGTTACCTATCTTTTGCCATTTGTGGTACACAGACCATAGAAGTCTGTCCAGCATCAATTCCCCCATGCTGGATTTGGTTAACCTTCTTTCAGTCTTTTGCCATTTGCAGAACACAGACTGTAGAAATCTGTCCAGCATTAGCTTTAGTTACCCCATGCTGGATTTTCTTTGTCTTTTGCGGGACACAGACTTTAGAAGTTTGTCTGGCATCGGCCTCAGTTCTCCTAAGCTGTATTTGGCTAATCTTCTTTCAGTTTTTTGCCATTTGTGGGACACAGATCATAGAAGTCTGTTAGGTATTAGCCTCAGTTCCCACTACTCTTACCCAAGGTAACACCTCAACAGTCATATTGCATTTCCATTCTCTTTCTATTTAGGCATCCCCTGTGTCTATCCCATGCATTTTTTAAATCACTCACCAGTTTTTACTGTTACTACCATTCCTGGAATGGCGTTCCAGATGTGCACTACCCTCTCTGTGACAAAGTATGTCCTAATGCTTCTCTTAAGTCTACCTCCCTGCAACCTCCATTCTTGTCCTCTAGTTATACTGCCCCTATGTCTCTGGAAGAGGTTTGTTGAATACTGATACCTTTCAAGTATTTAAATGTCTGTATCATATCACCTCTTTCCGTTTTTCTAGCTTGTACATATTCAACTCCTCCAGTCCCTTCTCATATGTCTTATGGTACAAACCTTATACAATTCTTATCACCTTCCTCTGAACCACCTCAAGTCTTTTTATGTCCTTGAAGAGATACGGCTTCCAAAACTGGACACAGTACTCCAAGTGGGGCCTCACCAACGACTTGTACAGGGACATGAACACCTCCTTTCATCTGCTGGTTACACATCTCTATGCAGCCTAGCATTCTTCAGGCAACAGCCACTGCCTTGACACATTGTTTAGCTGCCTTGAGATCCTCAGACACTATCACCCCAAGATGTCTCTTCTGCTCCATGCGTGTCAGTCTCTTACTCCCTAGCATATACTTCTCTTTTAGATTTCTACACCCCAAGTGCATCACTTTGCACTTCTGTGCATTAAATTTTAACTGCCAAACATCTGACCGTTCTAATTTTTGTAGATCTCTCCTCAGATTGTCCATTCCCTCTGTTGAAAATCTTGGTGTCGCCCTCTCTGTTGAAAATCTTGGTGTCGCCCACAAAAAGGCAAACTTTTCCTTCTAGCCCTTTAGCAATATCGCTCACAAATATACTGAGTAGAATCAGCCCCAGTACCAATCCCTGAGGCACTCCACTACTTACATTTCTATCATCTGAGTAGACTCCATTTGCAAGCACCCTGTGCCATCTATCAGTCAACCAGTTCCCAATTCAGTTCACCACTTTATATTCTAACTTTAGCCTGCTGAGTTTATTCATGAGCCTCCTATGAGAGACGATGTAAAAGACCTTACTGAAATCCAAGTCAACTGTATCCAACACATGTCCACATGAGATTGGCATTTACTTCCTCCTTAGTATGCAAATTTATCTCATGCATATTCATTGCAGATATTCTGAAAACCCGATGGAACTTGGTATGCCCTGATGACTGGGTTGAGAAGCCTTTCTCTATTCTGCCAAACCCCAAAACCACCCTGCCCCCAAAATATTTCCTGCACACACTTCCTTACCCCTAAAACTACCTTCTTTTGCTCCATCCCCCAAAACTAACATCACACAGCTACCCTGAAAACTGTGCTCTCCCAAAAACCCTCACAACTGACCTAACACCAAATTTTTCTATGTCCGGAAACTACCACCACAACTGACCCACCACCCTGTAAATTGTTCCACCCCTACAATACCTTACCATAATTGCCTGAACTCCTCACATACTGCCCCCACCCCCAAGAATTACCCTTCCCAATACAAGGTGCTCCACTTCAAAAAAAAATACTCCTTTGCAGGTAACTGCCCCATCCCCAAAAAATGATTCCCTGCAATTACTCCACCTTGCAAACTGTCCCACCCCCCAAAAACTACTCCCCATGACTACCCCACCTCACAAACTGCCCCATCCCTAAAAACTTGAAAATTGCCCAAAACCCAGAAAACTGCTCCCTGCAACTTTACCACTTCTTGCAAACTGAGCTCACTAATGTCAGATCACCCTGAAAACTGCCCCACACTCAAAATCTATCCTTTTCACCTGCCCTACCACACTACTAACTGTCCCACACCTAAATACTCTCTGCAACTTCCCCACAAACTGCCCTACACCCAAAATATAGCCCCCACACACATCTGCACCACAAACCTATCTCCTGTAACTGCCCCACCACTCAGCAAACTGCCCCACCCATAAAAACCAGCTCCCTGCAACTGCTATGTCATCCCACTAATTGTCCCACCCCCAAAATTATCTTCTCTCAACTACGCCCAGCACACTAATAACTGCCCCATCACCTAAAACTGCCACCTACTGCAAACTACCCCACCTCTAAAAACTGTTCTCCAGAACTGCCCCACATCCAAAAGAATCTACCCTAACTGCCCCACCCAAACTGCTCTCCAGAACTGCCCCACGTCCAAAAGAATCTACCCTGCTAACTGCCCCACCTCCAAAAAAAACTATCTTCATACACGTGCTCTATCCCCACAGTTGTACCACCACCGTGTCCAAAACAAACCCCCTGCAAACTGTACCACCAGCCCCAGATACAGCACATGGAATGCAAACGTAAACCACACGGGAGATGTATACATGCAGCGGGGTTGGAAAGAGTATCTTAAGCCATGCTTTTCTGCACTTGTTTTTTTTATATATTAATAAGCTGGAGAATGCGGATTCCTTGTTATCTATACCAGACCAGTCCAGACTAATGGGTTGTGTCCATCTACCAGCGGAAGGAGACAGAGGACATAGTTCAAGTAAACCGCCCCTTAAGGGTATCGTGCAGCCTGGAATGTTCAGTATTTTCTCTGTCTCCTAGCGGATGGTGGACTGATCATGCAGCTGCTCAGGATTGCTGGCTGATAGCTCCTGTCCCAGATTCTTCTGGTGACAGTGGAGCCAGGGGTGTGCTGGAAGCCGTGTTGGGGCTAGTTTTGGATGATACTCAGTGGTCCTGAGTTCCTCATCTGCTAGCTAGGGTGATATCCAGTGACCCTGGTTGCCTCCCCTCCCCTACCTCCTCTGGCTGTCTTTATAGCAGGGTGATGGTTGATTGTGGCGTGGAGTAACTTGTCTCCCCTGTGGGGGTTCTTCTCTGAATTTCTGCCTCTGAGGTAAGCCTTTATTTATTCCTGTCACTAGTGAAGAAGGTTATTTAAAAAAAAAAAAAAAGAAGAACCTTTGTTTTTCCTTCTTTCTCTTGCCTGTTACCTGATTTATTTTCCCGCCTTTGGCAATGTATTCTAGGGGGCCACTTGCGAAGTTTCTTTGAATTTCGCCGGCCGACGTCTGATTCTGACCTTGGACCCTTCTGAGCTGTTACCAGTTGCTTTGATTTTTTTTTTTTTTTTGTGGGGCACGGCTCGTGTCTGGATCACGAAACTCAGTTGTTTTTTTCCTCTTCACGTTCCTAGACGGAGGTCTGGTTCAGAGGGCGGCCCCATTGCTGAAACTTGTACCTTTGTGGTTCGGAGGTCTTAGTCTGCCATTTCCAAAGTGGGGGAAGTCTTTCGCGTGCTCTGTTTGGCTGCAGGCTCGATCTTTTTAGTCCAGGGCTATTTTTTCATTCCTGTCAGCCTTACGTGGCTGTTGGTTAGTTCATTTTCAGACTGTTCGGTCTCTGCTGCTTCAGGCATCTTGCTTGAGAAGCCCCTGCTATTTGATTCTTGTTTTGGCCGTAGTTTTTCCTCCCTTAGGGAGGTTCTGGTTGTCTCGTCCCCATGAATCCCTCCTGTCTGCTCTGGTTTGTCCGCAGGGTACCTTCCTTCTGGTGGGGGTCCGAGTTGCCCTTGGTGTGCAACTATTAGCTTAAATCCCTCTTCTGAGTACCCTCGGGAGCGCCATTCTTGCCAGTCTTTTGCTTGGACTCAGCTCTTTACGGGAATATACCTTTTTTTTAAATCATTTTACTTGATTACATTCACATTTATCACATAAATGTAAGGAAATACAGAAATTAATATAAAAAGGAAAACATTTGCTCTCAACAATATATATTTACATAATTGTCCACAATTGGAAGATCCAAGATCAGGAAAACAATCTTAAAGAAAATAAGAAAAACTCAAAATGGTTAATCTTACACTTCACATTTTCTGAGGGAGGAAGGTTAATCGGTTATTGCAGCCGGTACAGTGGTAACTGAAGGAAGTTGCTGCAGAGGATTCTTCATCTGTTTCCACAAACTCTTATAATTTCTTAGGTTCAAACAAATAAGTAATAAGGAAATAAAACACTTACAAGGGAATCGCGCTAGGAAGGTCCCACCTAGGGCAATGATTCCTGGCTTAAAAGCCAAGACCTCACACCTCCCAGTCTGCGATTCCCTCGATGTGTCAGGAAATATATGCATCTTTGAACCCAAAAAACTATCAACCATGTGCGGGAATATACCTTTTTAGGACTAGTTTGCCTCAGCTCTTCCTTGCTTTCAGGCAGGAGTTTTAGCCTGGCACAGGCGGATTTTGCCTTTTCTAGTTTCAGGCGCCTCTCTCCTGGCACATTTGGCGCTCCTTCCTTTTTTCTGTAAGGGGTGCAGTTCTTTCCTGCTGAGCAGATCTATTGCTCTGCATCTGGATTATCGCCTCTTAGCTCTGCACTTTTCTCTACTTTTCTGCAGGGAAGTGGCTCTGTTCTAGGTCTGGAGTTTGACTCTCCCTTAGCTGGTTTTTCCTCAGTTTGGTGTTAGTGGCCAGCTTCCTCTTTGTTCCTGGCCTGGCGAGAGTTGTTTCTTCCTCACTGCCTTACGGGTGCATTTTGCTCCCTATGGTCTGAGGATTCCAGCTCCGTGATGCTTACCTCCCTCTTGTCGGGAGTTCTTTCTCTACGTTGACTGCTGCTCCATATCGGTTGCCTAGGAGGGTGGTCATTGTGGCTCAGGGACCACTTGAGGGACGAGAGTGGTTCTTGGGGCACGGGGCTTTCTCTTCTTGTAGTTTTTAGTCCCTCTGGGCCAAGAGAGTGCAGCGCCAGGTCTGCATTTCCACAAGTTGTTCTCCTTTCCTGTTGGCCTCCTGGTAGCACCTTCTTCTCTGGCTGTTCCCCGGGACTCCATCTATGCATTTTGCATGTTGAGCACAGCTCCATCGCTGTATGTTGAGCACAGCTTCATTATTCCATGCAGTTCCATCGTTCCATGTTGGGCACAGCTCCATCGCTGCATGCTGGGCACAGTTCCACAGTTCCAGGTTGGCTTTAGCTCCATCGTTGTATGTTAAGAACAACTCTATCATGGCATGTTGAGTGAAGTTCCTTCGCTGCTTATTCTGCAACCTTTCATCTCTGCATGTTGAACGCAGCTCCATTGTCACATGCTGAGTGTAGTTCTTTCTCTGCAGGTCTCAGCGTCTGTGTCTGTGTCTGCGTGTAGAACACAGCTCTGTGTCTGCCTGTGGAACTTTAGCTCCTTGTCTGTGAGTGGCATGCAGCTCTCTCTTTGCGTATGGAACGCAGCTCCCTGTCTATGTGCAGAGCGCAGCTCCACCGCCTGTTGAGTATAGATCCATCTCTGTATGTTTAGCACAACTCTTCTCTGCAAATTGGGTGAAGTTCCAGGGTGGTATGTGGAGCACAGCTCTGTGACTGCAGGTGCTACACAGCTTCATGTCTGCGTAGGAAGCATAGTTCTTTGCCGGTGTCAGGAGCACAGCTCCTTGCCTGTGTCAGGCACGCAGCTCCTTGTTTGCGTGTGTCTGCATTTTATACACGGTTCCATCGCTACCGCAGTTTCAGTTCTGCAGGTACCTCTAACATCCAGCTCTTTCAGTGGAGCACTGCTCATCCTCTGTCTGTTACTCTCAGCTTCTTCTCTGCTTGTTCAGTCTTTGCCAGAGGTGTGCAACTCTTTCTGTGCCTGTGGTACTTGGCTCAGTTTGTGTGCTTTGAGTGTAAATCCGTTTGTTCTCGTTGAGCACAGATCCTACTCTGCCTGATGAGCGCAGCTTCTTTTCTGTCCCTTGAGCACAGTTTAGTCTCTGACTGTGGAGCATATTTTCACCTTTGCCTGTTGGACACTGTTTCACCTTGTCGGTCAACCCCAGCTTTTTTCTGCAGGTTGGATACAGTAACTTAGCAGTAGCTGTGGCATACCACAGTTTAGACTGCTAAACAAGGCTGTCTTGTCTCCTGTTAGCTACCATTCCTGTGGCATTCCTGTGGCTTCTTTTCTGTCCCTTGAGCACAGTTTAGTCTCTGACTGTGGAGCATATTTTCACCTTTGCCTGTTGGACACTGTTTCACCTTGTCGGTCAACCCCAGCTTTTTTCTGCAGGTTGGATACAGTAACTTAGCAGTAGCTGTGGCATACCACAGTTTAGACTGCTAAACAAGGCTGTCTTGTCTCCTGTTAGCTACCATTCCTGTGGCACCTTTTCTTGCCATAGCCTCTTGGTGGCTGGCAAGAAGCTTCTCCATTGCTGGAGTTTGAATTAGTCTCTGCTCCTTTTGTGGCTTCTTGGCACCTTGGGGGTCTCTTCTCCACAGTGTGGCTCTTGACTCTCTTTTTGTCTCCTTTTGTTCTCTTGGCTCTGTTCTTTCATCCCTAAGTACAGAGCGAGCTGATTGAGGAGTACTCTTTCTATGGTTGTACCCTGGTATGCTGCTGCCCTTTTCTTCATGGTTCTCCTGGAGAGACTAGCGCTCCAGTTAGTTGGTTCTGTCGACTCTGGAGTCTCTTCTTGTTCTGTGGAGTTTGATTCTCTCACTAGGCGCGGGTCTGGGTGATTCCTGGTCCTTGCTTCCTTTCTTCTATGAAGTGTGGCGCACTGTTTGGGGTTGCATACTCCTAGTACTTGTTAGGTTCACTTCATCTGACCATCTTGGACTCGAGGCAGACCGTCAGGTTTGGGAGTTAGTCTTTGTCCTGCCAGGGTTTGGAGAAGTGGATCTTGGTCTAGGAGAGACAGTTCTTCTCCTTGTTGCTCAGATACGACTGTTGCCTACCTTTCAAGGGGGGGGGTCCTTTGGCATGAGTATCTTTTGCTGCTTCTTTTACTACTCTCGGGACAGGGGTACGTAATTTTTCTTGTGCTCAGGACATTTGTTTTATGTCCTACGGCTTCGTTTCCTTTTCTAGTGTCTAACTGTATTCGATTTTGGTAGCCTGATGGTTCGGATATTCGAATCCTTTTCTGCTGATCAGTTTTTTGCTGTGTGTATAGCTTTGTTGATTTTTCAATCTTCTGCATTCTTCTTTTCTCCCCCCCCCCCCCCCCCCCCCTCTTTTTTGAAACTGCTTTGCTACATCCCATTAGTCTGGACTGGTCTGGTATAGATGACAAGGAAGGAAAAATTATGTTCTTACCTGATAATTTTCTTTCCTTTAATCATACCAGACCAGTCCAGATGCCCTCCCTGGCTAAAGTCTGTCAGAGTGTTGTTTCCTTTAGTTAGGGCTGGCTGTTCCACGATGCTTCGATATGCTGGGATATCCTACAGCGCTGCCTGCTTCATTTTCTCTAGTCAATCTCCTGCCACTTGTTGTGCCAGCTCTGTATTACTCCTGTTACTTGGTATCACGGAGTTCTTTCCCTGGATTCAGGGGTAGATCTCTATGTGCTTGAGCAAGCTCAGTATGGACCATTCCCTCCCGCTTAACTTTACTGTGAGAGGAGGTTGCAGTTGCCTTTGGCCAAGCAGGAACAGTGAGGTTCTGCATATTGGCTCCAAGAGTTTGCCTGTTTGGTATTAACTGTGTTTTCTTCTAGACTTCAGAGCACCATTGCTTGGCTATTCGAAATACTGAACATTCCAGGCTGCACGATACCCTTAAGGGGTGGTTTACTTGGAACTATTTTCTCTGTCTCCTTCCGCTGGTAGATGGACACAACTCATTAGTCTGGACTGGTCTGGTATGATTAAAGGAAAGAAAATTATCAGGTAAGAACATAATTTTTCCATACACCTACCAACACCTATCCTGTTAGAATATCAATGAAATGCTTTGATGTCCCCATGCATACAGTGGGGGAAATAAGTATTTGATCCCTTGCTGATTTTGTAAGTTTGCCCACTGACAAAGACATGAGCAGCCCATAATTGAAGGGTAGGTTATTGGTAACAGTGAGAGATAGCACATCACAAATTAAATCCGGAAAATCACATTGTGGAAAGTATATGAATTTATTTGCATTCTGCAGAGGGAAATAAGTATTTAATCCCTCTGGCAAACAAGACCTAATACTTGATGGCAAAACCCTTGTTGGCAAGCACAGCGGTCAGACGTCTTCTGTAGTTGATGATGAGGTTTGCACACATGTCAGGAGGAATTTTGGTCCACTCCTCTTTGCAGATCATCTCTAAATCATTAAGAGTTCTGGGCTGTCGCTTGGCAACTCGCAGCTTCAGCTCCCTCCATAAGTTTTCAATGGGATTAAGGTCTGGTGACTGGCTAGGCCACTCCATGACCCTAATGTGCTTCTTCCTGAGCCACTCCTTTGTTGCCTTGGCTGTATGTTTTGGGTCATTGTCGTGCTGGAAGACCCAGCCACGACCCATTTTTAAGGCCCTGGCGGAGGGAAGGAGGTTGTCACTCAGAATTGTACGGTACATGGCCCCATCCATTCTCCCATTGATGCGGTGAAGTAGTCCTGTGCCCTTAGCAGAGAAACACCCCCAAAACATAACATTTCCACCTCCATGCTTGACAGTGGGGACGGTGTTCTTTGGGTCATAGGCAGCATTTCTCTTCCTCCAAACACGGCGAGTTGAGTTCATGCCAAAGAGCTCAATTTTTGTCTCATCTGACCACAGCACCTTCTCCCAATCACTCTCGGCATCATCCAGGTGTTCACTGGCAAACTTCAGACGGGCCGTCACATGTGCCTTCCGGAGCAGGGGGACCTTGCGGGCACTGCAGGATTGCAATCCGTTATGTCGTAATGTGTTACCAATGGTTTTCGTGGTGACAGTGGTCCCAGCTGCCTTGAGATCATTGACAAGTTCCCCCCTTGTAGTTGTAGGCTGATTTCTAACCTTCCTCATGATCAAGGATACCCCACGAGGTGAGATTTTGCGTGGAGCCCCAGATCTTTGTCGATTGACAGTCATTTTGTACTTCTTCCATTTTCTTACTATGGCACCAACAGTTGTCTCCTTCTCGCCCAGCGTCTTACTGATGGTTTTGTAGCCCATTCCAGCCTTGTGCAGGTGTATGATCTTGTCCCTGACATCCTTAGACAGCTCCTTGCTCTTGGCCATTTTGTAGAGGTTAGAGTCTGACTGATTCACTGAGTCTGTGGACAGGTGTCTTTCATACAGGTGACCATTGCCGACAGCTGTCTGTCATGCAGGTAACGAGTTGATTTGGAGCATCTACCTGGTCTGTAGGGGCCAGATCTCTTACTGGTTGGTGGGGGATCAAATACTTATTTCCCTCTGCAGAATGCAAATAAATTCATATACTTTCCACAATGTGATTTTCTGGATTTAATTTGTGATGTGCTATCTCTCACTGTTACCAATAACCTACCCTTCAATTATGGGCTGCTCATGTCTTTGTCAGTGGGCAAACTTACAAAATCAGCAAGGGATCAAATACTTATTTCCCCCACTGTACCCCCACCCTCCCACTCTGTCAGACTGTCAAAGTAACATTTGCTTATTTCCGATCTGACGAAGAAGGGCAACCTTCAAAAGCTAATCAAGAAATGTATTAAGTTATGTCCAATAAAAAAGGTATCATTTTATTTTCATTTCCATGTTTTATTTTGTTTGATTTCTATTGATAATCCATACAATGACAAAACACCATTTCTAATTAGATATCAGATTTCATCTCCTCCTTGTGTATCTAAGTACATTACCGTAAGGGAGATGTCAGTTGCTTATCTAAAGTCTGCCTCCACTGCAGAGTTTTTGTAAGGATGCAACATAGAGTGGAGTTCACATATTCAGTCCCATTGCTTTCTGGACACAGTCTCCCAGTGAGAAAGTAGATATGGACCATCCATTTTCCATATTCTTCCTTAAGGTCTGAGTCTTGCTATTGCTGCTTGGACCCATTTTTATGGTTTCAGGTTATTTTCTCTGCTGTTTTCTTTACAACAACAAAAAAAAAAAAAAAGAGGGGTCCTCCCAACGATAATATATATCCTCATTGGTTGGCAGTTCTTGTTTAAAGCCAGATCTTTGCTTGGGAATCCCATCCACGTGAGTCAATACTATTTTTAAGAGTGTGATATTGCTTACCTATATCTAGTATTCTCTGAGGACAGCAGTTCACAAGTCATGCAAAGCCTCCATCCTCCATTTTGACTTGTTTTTCCTCCAGCCAACTCATTTATATGAAACTGAAGGAGGGTGCAGCAGTGCAGAGACTACCCTACATGAGCTTTACCATTTCCAAAAGCTCTGGAATTAACTGTTCTCGTTGATGCCAAGTGTGGTCAGATAACCTCTGTATGTAATAATGTCTGAGAACACCTACTACGGATAAGCAACTTTGTTCCCTCCTCCCCCACTTAGCATGAGGCCTGCAATCTTGGGCATGAAAGAGTTGTGATACTGCTCCTGCAGCACATGGCATTGGTGAACACTGCTGGTTACCAGAATGAGACTCCGCTTCATGATGCTGTTAAGAATGGACATATAAATATTGTAAAACTTCTGCTGAGACATGGAGCCTCACAAGATGCTGTGTAAGTATCCCCTGAGGCTTGCTGTTTTTATTGATTTTATTTCTAACTGTAGTACTTTAAGATGGTTTAGGAAATACACAGCATATTAAATTGGCACACTTATTATATCATTCCTCTTGCATAGGCATTTAATCTTAAAATGTTGGATATTAGTATCCTACTATACTCTGATATTCTATATCTAGATAAAGAATTATAGTTTTCAAGAGCTACAAAGAGGTTTAGTTCTCAAGGCATTCACAATGGAAATTCATAAAATATTTGTGTGTTTGATTTGAAAAGCAGGTTAATTTGCATGTTTTGGTTCACCTGAAATCTTGGTCTGCGATTTGAGGACTGGAGTTGTCTAATTGTTTCTATATGCAGTCAACACCGATAGCCTTGTGGCTTTTAATGTTGTTTTCAGTTTATATTTTATTGCTCTTAAATTATGTTAGAAATCACAAGGTGAGGGAAGTGGGTGTGGGCACCAGATGAGAAGTTATAAACCTAGACTTTGTCTAAGTCCCCACTAGAACTGTGCCTCATCATAGAAGAAATACAATTTAGTCAAAGATTTGGTCTATTTGGAATGTCATTAAATGCCCACTGAAACCTTTAACTTCTTGCTGTCTTTAGCTTTGGTTCATGCTATTTCATCTGTGTTCAGTTACATTCAGGTATATTAGGTAATTCCCTGTCTTCAGAGTGTTTGCAATCTAAATTTGCACCTGAAGTAGTGGAAGGTGTCGTGACTTGCCCAAGTACGTATGGAGCATCAGTAGGATTTAAATTCTGCCTTCTCCATTTCTCAGCCTGCTGCTTTACTATTAGGTGTCTGCTCTGCAAAAATCACTGGTATCCTCCATTTTCTCCAAGCCTTCACTAAAAATTGCATCCTTAATAGTGTAGCGTGACTGAAATTCTTGAAGAGTGCCGTTATAGTTAAGTAGCTTCCTCATAAAATCCCTTTTGCAGATTTCATGTTCTCAGTAATCTCATGATCCATTGGCTGTATGAGTGAAGTTGCATTTGTAGGAAGGTAGGTGATAAAAACGTTTTCAGATACTAATTCTAATTCTTGAGGGTAAGCTCTACAGTTATCTAAAATCAAAATGACTTTTATGTTTTCCAGCTTTCTGGGCTTCTTCAGATGAACATCATTGTAGGTGCAAAGACAGATGAAGCAGTACAAAAATATTTCCTTGTTCATCTGTACATTAAATTATGCCTTATGTTCAGTAGGTAAATGGATGTTACCTTTGAATACTCTTGGTCATATGAATTTTCTCACTACTATTTACCTGACTCATTGGTGTGCCTGCGGCATTTGCATCTGTAAACACACTCAGGCAGTCCTTGTTAAGCTTAAAACCCTGCATCAACAACCAGTCAGGGCAAACAGTACCAGAAATTACTGTTTCATTAGCATTGTAGATTTGCTCAGAGGTTACCCAGTAATACTGAACAAACTTTCTGAAAAATGCACAATAATTTGCAGGGTAGGCAAGATTGTTTTGCTATTTTTCTGTAGGGAAAATGTCCCTGAACTGAGTTGTAACACAAGGTCCAAATATTCTCCCTCCCCCTTTTATTTTTTCTCCCTTCTCCCCCTTTATTCTACATGACCCATCCTGAGCTATAAATGGGCTCTACTGCTAACCTCTCAATGTATCCATGATTGGCTCTACCTTACCGCAAAAGGCCTCTCTGCTCTTGAATGAGCATAACTGCTCCCATGCAGAAAAGTAAAGTGAGGCTTTTTAAGATCAGGTACCAGTAAAATGTTTGCCACTGATGTTAATCCTGCAAGCAAAATTCTGAATATGTGGTTGTTTGCCCCTCCTACCTAGATGGAAGTAGAGAAAAACTGTTTTTTTGTTTGGTTTTATTTACAGTGAACTCACTGGTATAACCTGCTGGTGGTCAGGGAAGTTTCCAGTATTTTTCTTTACCTCTAGCAGATGGTAGATTGGGAGCCCAGTTCAAATCCCACTGTGGCTCCTTCTCCATTGCTCCAGGTACAAAATAAGTACCTCTATATAATATGTAAACTGCTTTGTAACCACAGAAAGGCAGTATATCGAATCCCATCCCCCCCCCCCCAACATGACACCCATTATACCTTGCACGCATCTTAATAGCCTTATACACCTGTCCATACCCTGAGCTCCTCATAGCACCATCAGTTGATAGTTCCATTTTTTAGTCATATTTGCTATGATTTTGCACAAAGCTGTATTTTATGGTTTATCGCTTAATAGATCACTTTTAACACAATGTATATCAAAGTGGTGTACAAACAATGTCTAAAAACAAAAGTTTACATAAAATAGAAAAGGAATGCCAACATTTGAAAGAGACAGAGGATAGTAAAAGCTAAGGAACATGACATAAGACATTTTCAATGTAGTCGACCCTTCCCTTTGGACCACTCTCCCCTCCCACCTCTGTTTAGAAAATTCTCTGACTAGATTTGGCTTACAAACTTTTCTTTTCCAGGATGCTTTTGAGTAGGGTCAGCTACTTTCGAGTCCGCAGAGACTGTCTGGAGGTGCAACGCAGAACTGTGGAATTGAACTTCTATGGCTATTCTATGCTATCTTAATATAGATTTCCTTTCTTTCTTAAATATTAGGGTTTTTTTTAATATGTATTTATATACCACTCTGAAAACCTTCTAAAGGGTGGTATATTAAACTTAAATAAATGTAAAACTTGAAGGAAAAATGTAAACAGCTTTTTTTGTACAACAGAAAGGTAGTGTATTAAGAATCTAATAAACAGAAGTTTCTTTTGGACAGTCAGTTCTCAGAAATGTATTTAAAATGGGAGTAACTAAACTTCTTCAGTTACCCAAATAGTGAGTTATCTTTTTGAGTAGAATGGAAGGCTTCAAAACAAGTGTTAAACTGTGATTCTCCACATATGGAACTATTCATCCTGCTTGTCCATGCTGAAAGCAAAGCTGCTTACTTTTAACTGGTGTTCTCCATGGATTGAATTAGAAGTCCCATATTCCCTCCCACCTCTCCATAGGGGTTAATCAAATCTTTCCTCTGCACTGTTAGCTTTGTCATAGACTTAAGGAACTTGCTGAGGGCTGCTTGGCAAAGTGCTTCTTCAAACATGCATAGACTTTGACTATTATAGCCAATGAAAATGAGCTGAAAGTCCCTATATATGGTGTTTGTGTAGGACTGTTAATCCTGCTATCAATGGAGAACACCAGTTACAGGTAAGCAAATTTTGCTTTCCTTATATTCACAAAGTTCCCCCTGACTAGGAAAGATACCAAACTGCAAATAGAAAATTATTTAGACCATTGGACCTATTAATTGCCTTGCTGGTCTAGTTTAAAAATTTTTGAATTAATCTGCTGCACAGAACTAATTTATATTTTTATAGCTGTTTTTTTTTTTTTTTCATTTATTTGGTCTCTCTAATTCCTATGCCCCTTCCAGCTTCACAGCAAGCCAAGCAATGTGAAAAATTAGATCTTCACTATTGCAGTTTCACAGTTGTTCATAAAAACTTCTACTCATATAGTTTGTTGCCAGCTTGTCATACATCGTGGATCTGGCATTAGTAAAAGTGTGTTTCATTTCATAGCAGACATCTAATAGTTTTCTTCAGTGACTATATATTTGAATTCAAGTTCCAAAAGACAAGCTGGTATATAACTTTAAACTAAGCTGACATCCTCTGTATATGAGATCCTAATCCAACCACTTTGATTGTGCCCAGGTAAAATCTGCCAGCCTGCTCATGGGAGGCTTCTTTTCCTATTTCACTTTAGTTGATCTTTCTGTATATTTAGGAGAGCATTTTCGATATGATGTTCTAATGGTAAAATAAACGTTTATCGGAAAACATCTAAAAGCTCAAGACCATAATGGAAGAAAGAACTAAACATTTTTCGCTATTCAAAAATACAGGGAAAAAAAACATTTAGAAAGAGGATACACTGCAAACTTTATAGATGTTAAGAGATAAACGTCTCCATCAATTGGAAATACACTACACAAAATATGCAATGGCAGTACTGATCCTCGCATCGAGAAAATATTCATCAACAGCAGGACGTTCCCTCCACATGCAAAGCATGCATATATACCTCTGCACATGGAGAAACTATCATCAGTTCACATAGTCATGTCTCTGTGCAGGAGACTGAGCTCCTTGTCAGGAGAGAAATCTTCAAGCACCACTACCACTTGCCACCACACAATGTCTCCATGAGGGCATAAAGATCACTAAGGAGCAGATTGGAAAGTTGAGTGTGAAGCCTTGCCCCCCAGGATTACAACACTACTCATGTGCACGCACCATACATAGGGTCATGTATAGTTAGCTCCCTTTGTTGTTGCATTGCATTGCATGTTATTGATTTTTCATAAGAAAGAATAACAAAATATTGGTGAAATCAGAATGTACAGAAGATCAAATGACAAGTAGTTATGCTCCACCCCCCCCACCCCCCTACTAGCTATTCAATGCTAATGGGATCCTGCACATATCAGGATCCCCCCCTCCCCACAGGCTTTGTGAGGAGCATTGCATAACATGTAAAAAAAATAATAAGGTATTGGTCGCCAAGAAGGCCCATCACTTGAAACCCTATCAGCACCAACTTCTGTTTTGCAGATGCTGTATTCTCCGAGGACAAGCAGGCTGCTTGTTCTCACATGTGAGTCAGCAGCCCAGGAAATGGCAAATTTTTTTACAGCAAAATTTAAAAAGTTTTGCCAGAGCCTTCTAGCGCACAAATCGCATGCACCGAGCATGCGCGGACAACTTCCCGCCCGTCATGTGAGCGTTCCCACTCAGTTTTTTCATGTATGCGGTGAAGTGAAAAGTTTTTCCTCTGTTCGCTTCGCTGGCCCAGGAAAGAGAGTCTTGACAATTCTTTTTATATTTTTTCTTTTCTTATATCGTTATTCGTGCTTTAAAAAAAAAAACCCCGGTATTTTTTTCTTAGTTTTTTGGCACTTTCTAAGTTTTCTTTCTTTTCGACACAGCCGCGCGGTCGGGTTTTTTCTCCTTTTGTGCCCTTTACTTTTTTGGCACGATCGCGTCACTTAATTTCGCCGAACCCATTTCATGTCATCGAAGACACCCAGCAGCTTCAAACGTTGTACTCGGTGCAACCGGACCATCTCGGGTACCGATACCCACACTTGGTGTATCCAGTGCCTTGGGACCGACCATAGCCCAGCCGCTTGCAGTCTGTGTCTTCGCATGAAGAAACTGACCCAAGCATCTCGAGAAGCCCAACGAGAGAAGCTTTTTGGGGCTCGGTCCGTTCCATCGACATCGGTACCGAGGTCGGCGGTGTCAACATGAGGGACGCCTCGACGTCGGGACCGAAGGCAATGGCTGCGGAACGACCAACTCGTGCTGGGAGCAGTGAGACATCGATTGGGTCTCCACCTGTCTCGTGGCCTCCTGTTATGCAGGCTCCCCCGGGACCGACCTTCATCAGACCCGCCCCACGAGGAGACGTGATAATTCCACGTCTTCCTCATCAGTACCAAGGAGTCTCAATGATGGGCGTCGAGTGAAGGCGAAGAATCACTGTCATCATTCTCCTAAGACACACGGTGCTGGGAGCTCCGGGGTATCGAGGGAATCGGCACCCGAGAAGCTTCTGTGCCGAGAGGATCGCTCCCCCTCTATTCAGGAGGTGCCGATGCGTTGGTCTAGCAGCCCGGTACCTGCTCCCGAGCCTTGAGAGATTCTGCCTCCGGCTCCTTTACCGACCCCGCAGCCTTGTCCGATGGTGGCTCTTGACGAGTGCATCTGGGCCCTGCTTCCAGAGCTTCTGGAAGGGTTGCTGCGCCAGTCTGCTTCGGTGTTGGGGGTGCTTGCGCCTTCCGTACTGTCTGCTGCAGCGACATCTGGCCCTTCGCCTGTGGTGAGGTCCCCGACCTCGGTGCCGCCTGCCACTCAGGTCGACTCCCCTTCGACGTCGGTGGAGGGCGGGCTTCGACTTAAAAACCGGGCAAAACGATTTTAAAGAAATTAAAGGAAGGGTAAAAAAGGACCCTATAAGAGGAACCAGAAAGAAAACGATGAAAAGACAGCCTGACGGCACAACATAGCTCTCAGACCAGACGAGTGAGGAGAGGACAAAGAAAAAAACAGCACCTTCTCTTCACGTGGAAAAAAGAGAACTGAGGAGACTGCGTTTGCATGGCTGGCAGGAAGGCACTCGTACATGCACGGTGCAGCACAGCTCCACAAAGCTCTCTTCCATATCATCATGCTTATCAATCCATAGACTGGTGGGTTGTGTCCATCTACCAGCAGGTGGAGAATAGAGAGCAATCCTTTTGCCTCCCTATATGTGGTCATGTGCTGCCGGAAACTCCTCTATGTTCTCTATCTCAGCAGGTGGTGGTCACACACAGCAGCAGCTCTGGCTAGGTCTCCAAGCCTAGTTTTTAGGTTTGGTTGAGTACCTGGGGTTGAAGGCTCTTCTTGAGCAAGTGCAAACCTGGTGGTGCCAGGTCCCTCCTTTTCTCCCCCCTCTCGCTGGCTCCGTTGAAAAAAAAAAAAATTTGGACGTCCTTTTAGGGCGTTTAATTTCAACGTTTATTTCAACGTTTATTGCAGCTGCTCACTGGGACACCAGTTCGTTACAGCTCGGAGCGAGAAGCAGATAATTTTACCTTTTTATAGCGGGCAGGGGGTTCCCTGTTCGATCTCCACGTGGCTTATGGCGTCGGAGGGCGAGTGCGCGAAGATTCGCTCCCCAGACCGCGTGTGTGCGTCTAGCGGGGATGCGGGGGTTTCAAAGCCTGAATCGCCTTTGTTGAGCATCAGTTTGGAGTCCGGTCAGTGTCCCGTTTCTTCCTCCGGTGCGGCGGTTTTTCTCGCCATAAGCGCCCATCCCCCGCTGCTCCCCCCCCCCCCATTTTGGCCGGCCACTCTGCTCGGGCAGCTTCTTCTTGGGCCGCCCTCGAGCTGGGAGACAATACTATGGTCGCCCTTGATTCGGGCGACGGTAAGAAAGCGGCCAAAGTTAAGCGCCGTTCTTCCCGCGCGGCTCCTCGGAGTTTCACGCCGGACGCCATTTTGGATGCGCAGCACGTTTCTCCCCCGCTGTTGCGAGCGCCGGTTGAGGGTGCGTCTAGGGCATTGGCCCAAGCTGCAGAAGTGCACAGTTCGGGGGGCTTCTCCCCTGAGTTTATTTTGCTGCTGCATCAGGCTTTTCTTATGAAAAACGCTGCCCCTGCCCCCCTGTCTGATAAAGGGGTTGAGGCCTCCAGAAGCAAACGCCCTCGGGTGGATTTCCAGGCCCTAGAGGTCTCTGTCTCCTCTGATGTAGATGAGGGCAGCGTATCTGAGTTCTACCAACGGTCCTTTGGGGATTCCTTGGAGGAGACGGATTCCCGCTCGGATGGAGCGAATGACCCCTCTGCAGCGCGGATCTTTCGCTCAGAGGATTTGCCCAACCTGTTAGTGCAGGCCATGAGCATTTTGAAGATTTCCTCCCCGGAGGACGTTTCTCCCTCAGCCTCTGTTGGCTCCGCCATTATGCTGGGGACGAAGCGCCCGCCTAGAACCTTCCACGTGCATGAGGCCATGCGCACCTTGATTTCGGCTCAGTGGGATGTTCCAGAAGCGAGCCTCAAAGTGGCGAGGGCTATGTCCCGCCTCTATCCTCTGCCTGAAGGTGAACGGGAGGCCTTTCTTTGGCCTACCGTGGATTCTTTAATCACTGCGGTGACTAAGAAAACGGCGTTGCCGGTGGAAGGTGGCACGGCCCTAAAGGACGCCCAAGACAGAAGATTGGAGGCGGCCTTAAGGTCGTCCTTTGAGGCGGCTGCTTTAAGTTTGCAGGCCTCAGTTTGCGGCTCCTATGTGGCCAGGGCGTGCCTGACGATTGTGCAGCGGGCTTCCCCCTCGGATCCTTCCTTGAGGGCTGATTGGCCGGCCCTGGAATCGGGCTTGGCTTATTTGGCAGACTTGCTGTATGATGTCTTGAGAGCCTCAGCTAAAGGTATGGCTCAGACAGTCTCTGCGCGGCGTTGGCTTTGGCTGAAGCATTGGTCTGCTGACCACGCCTCTAAGTCTCACCTGGCTAAGTTGCCTTTTAAAGGCAAGCTGCTCTTTGGGGTCGAGCTGGACAAAATTGTGACCGATCTCGGCACGTCTAAGGGCAAGAGGTTACCAGAGGTCAGGGCTCGGGCCAGTGGGGCTCGCCCTGGTTCCTCCAAAGGACAGTTTCAGGAAGCCCGTCGGTATCGCCCGGGCAAGTCTGGCTCCTCTGCCCCCTCTTCCTTCAAGAGGAACTTCTCCCCCAAGCAGCATTCCTTTCGCAGAGACCGCCGTCCCGGAGGTGCGTCCTCCGGTCCTCCCCCAGGGTCTCGTACCCAATGACGGGGCCCTGGTCCATGGCCCAGTGCGGATTGGAGGACGCCTATCCTCGTTTCTGGGCGAGTGGACCAGGGTAACTTCAGACGCTTGGGTGCTGGAAGTCATCAGAGACGGCTACAAGCTAGAGTTCTGCCGACCCTTAAGAGACGGGTTTGTGCTCTCTCCCTGCAAGTCTCCGGTCAAAGCTGTGGCAGTGCAGCAGACTTTGGACAATCTGAACCGCCTGGGTGCGGTTGTTCCGGTGCCAGAAGATCAGCTTGGCAAGGGACGTTACTCCATTTACTTTGTGGTACCAAAGAAAGGAGGTTCTGTACGGCCTATCCTCGACCTCAAAGAGGTCAATCGGGCCTTGAAAGTTCGGCACTTCCGAATGGAGACTCTCCGCTCTGTTATAGCGGCAGTCAAGGCAGGGGAGTTCCTGGCATCCTTGGACATCAAGGAAGCTTACTTGCATATTCCCATCTGGCCTCCTCATCAACGCTTTCTGCGTTTTGCAGTCCTGGGCCGACACTTCCAGTTCAGAGCCCTCCCGTTCGGGTTGGCTACTGCTCCGCGGACCTTCTCCAAAGTAATGGTGGTCATCGCGGCCTTCCTACGAAAGGAAGGAGTACAAGTCCATCCTTATCTGGACGACTGGTTGATCTGAGCCCCTCTTATGCAGAGTGCGGCAGAGCTGTAGACCGGGTGATTGCTCTGTTGGGCTCCCTGGGGTGGATCATCAACTGGGAGAAAAGCCAGCTGCGCCCGACTCAGTCCCTGGAGTATCTGGGAGTTCGTTTCGACACCCAAGTGGGCAGAGTGTTCCTGCCGGACAATCGGATTGTCAAACTTCAGGCTCAGGTGGACCAGTTCCTAGTAGCCTCTCCTCTTCGGGCTTGGGACTATGTGCAGCTGTTGGGCTCTATGACGGCCACGATAGAAGTAGTGCCCTGGGCCAGGGCTCATATGAGACCACTACAACTCTCTCTGCTGCAGCGCTGGACTCCAGTGTTGGAGGATTACGCTGTGCGCCTTCCCTTGGACCCAGCGGTGCGCAAGGCGCTGAGCTGGTGGCTGAGGACAGACAAGTTGTCCGCAGGGATGCCTCTTTTGACCCCGGAGTGGGTTGTCGTCACGACGGACGCCTCTTTGTCGGGCTGGGGAGCCCACTGCTTGGGAAGGACAGCGCAGGGGCTCTGGTCTCCTCTAGAGGCAAAGTGGTCTATCAACCTCCTGGAACTCAGAGCCATTTGGTTGGCGCTTTTGGAGTTTCTCCCGGTACTGGCGTTGAACCCGGTACGGATCCTGTCGGACAGTGCCACGGCTGTGGCCTATGTCAATCGCCAAGGAGGTACCAAGAGCACCCCTCTAGCCAAGGAGGCCATGAATCTATGCCAGTGAGCGGAAGCGAACCTGGAACAGCTGTCGGCGGCCCACATTGCCGGAGTCATGAATGTCAAGGCGGACTTTCTCAGTCGCCATACCTTGGATCCCGGAGAGTGGCAGCTATCGGCTCAGGCGTTCTTGGACATCACGAAGCGCTGGGGCCAGCCGAGCCTGGATCTGATGGCGTCATCAGCCAATTGCCAAGTGCCGCGCTTTTTCAGCAGAGGACGGGACCCTCGATCTCTGGGAGTAGATGCTCTTCTCCAACAGTGGCCGACACAGGAGCTTCTCTATGTGTTCCCGCCCTGGCCCATGTTGGGCAGGGTGCTAGACCGGGTGGCAAAGCGTCCGGGCAGGATAATCCTGGTGGGTCCGGACTGGCCCAGACGTCCCTGGTATGCGGACTTGATCAGGCTCTCAGTGGATGGCCCTCTGCGGCTGCCAGCGGGGCCGGGCCTGTTGCATCAGGGTCCCGTGGTGATGGAGGATCCCTTCCCCTTTGGTCTTACGGCCTGGCTATTGAGCGGCAGCGTCTGAGGAAGAAGGGCTTCTCAGACAAGGTCATCGCCACTATGCTGAGAGCGAGGAAGCGCTCTACTTCTACTGCTTACGCCAGGGTTTGGCGTACCTTTGCATCGTGGTGTGAGGCAGGCTCCCTTTCTCCCTTCTCTGCTCCAATTTCTTCAGTGTTTGCGTTCCTGCAAGAAGGTCTGGAGAAAGGCCTGTCGCTCAGTTCCCTTAAGGTCCAGGTAGCGGCTCTGGCTTGCTTCAGGGGCCGCCTGAAGGGTGCTTCCCTGGCTTCGCAGCCAGATGTGGTGCGCTTTCTCAAGGGAGTTAATAACCTGCGCCCTCCTCTACACTCAGTGGTACCTGCGTGGAATCTCAATCTGGTGCTAAGAGCCTTGCAGAAGCCGCCTTTTGAACCCTTGTCGAGGGCATCGCTGAAAGACCTGACGTTGAAAGCAGTCTTTTTGGTGGCTATCACTTCAGCCAGAAGAGTTTCCGAGCTCCAGGCGCTATCATGTCGAGAGCCCTTTCTGCAGTTCACTGAGGCAGGAGTGTCTATTCGCACAGTGCCTTCCTTCCTGCCCAAGATTGTTTCTCGCTTCCATGTGAATCAGCAGCTCTGTCTCCCATCCTTTCGTAGGGAGGACTACCCAGAGGAGTACTCTGCTCTCAAATATCTAGATGTGAGACGAGTCATCATCAGATACTTGGAAGTGACCAATGATTTCCGGAAGTCGGATCATCCGTTTGTCCTGTTTGCAGGTCCTCGTAAGGGTCTGCAGGCTGCTAAGCCTACAGTGGCAAGATGGGTCAAGGAAGCCATTGCAGCGGCTTATGTGGCCGCGGGGAAGGTGCCGCCTATCCGGCTGAAGGCTCACTCCACTAGAGCTCAGGTGGCCTCGATGGCAGAGGCCGGGTCCGTCTCCTTGGAAGAGATTTGCAAGGCAGCAACTTGGGCATTGGCTCATACCTTCTCCAGGCATTACCGCTTGACTGTGGCTGCTCGGGCGGAGGCCCGGTTTGGAGCTTCAGTGTTGCGGTCAGGGATTTCTATGTCCCGCCCTGGGTGAGTACTGCTTCGGTACATCCCACCAGTCTATGGATTGATCAGCATGATGATATGGAAGGTAAAATTATGTATCATACCTGATAATTTTCTTTCCTAATTTTCTTTCCATTAATCATAGCTGATCAATGCATAGCCCCTCCCAGATATCTGTACTGTTTTTATTCTGGTTGCATTTCAGGTTCAAGTTTAGTCTTCAGTTCCTGTTCAGGAGGACTTCGTGTTCAAGTTTTTTCAATTGGATTCTTCAGGAGTTGAGACGATTTTGTGTTACAGTGAGCTGCTGCATTCCTCTCCCCTCCGTTTTACGGGGCTGGATTGAGACCTAAATTCTGCCGGCGCTCCCTCCCGCTTCGTGCGGCTGTAGGGCAGCTTTGTACCCCTCCCGCTTGGGCGGTGTTAGGGTCAGTCAGCTCCTCCCGCGGTTGCGGTTGCAGGATAAACCAGATCCCCCCCGCATCGGCGGGGTGGTGTCCCTCCCCCGCTCCGCGGGGGTGAGCTGGACGGATTCCCCTCCCCCACTTGTGTGGGGATGAGCTGGGTTAATTCCCCTCCCCCGTTTCGGCGGTGGTGAGCTGGGCAGAGTGTCCCTTTGTGGGTGTAATTCTCTAAGTGCTGAGTCCTGCGGATGGAGCTTTGATATCGACATACTGAGGAGTTTCCGGCAGCATATGACCACATATAGGGAGGCAAAAGGATTGCTCTCTATCTCCACCTGCTGGTAGATGGACACAACCCACCAGTCTATGGATTGATCAACTATGATTAATGGAAAGAAAATTATCAGGTATGATACATAATTTTACCTTTTTAGCTTTGGCAAAATGCCGAACCAGGCGACGCAGATCGGTATCACCCACTTGTGAGAAGTTAGAAGCCTGCTTGTCCTCAGAGAACGCCAGATACAAGACATGCATCGTAAAGAAACTGAAGCAACAACCTTTTGAATTTGGCAATAAGGGCAGTAGTGTCCTGGCATAAAAATAAAAAATCTGGAAAACTAGGAATCACAATTGTAGAATAAAGGGAAGATGTGGGACTTGATATACCGCCTTTCTGTGGTATTTTGCAACTACATTCAAAGCGGTTTACATATATACAGGTACTTATTTTGTACCTGGGGCAATGGAGGGTTAAATGACTTGCCCACAGTCACAAGGAGTTGCAATGGGAATCGAACCCAGTTCTCCAGGATCAAAGTCCGCTGCACTAACCACTGCACCTAAAGGATAGGAGGAGCAATGATATCTAGCTCCGAATAGAAATATGTAAAAGATTTGTTGAATTGTAAATGCAAATTATATACTCAAAAAAAAAAAAAAAAAAAAAAAGCAAAGGGCCACAGAGGGGAGATTAAGGGATATTTACAGGGAGTTAAGTTGCGATCATTAGAGCAAGAAAAGCAAAAATGGTTGGGAATCGTCACATACCCAGTGGAAGTCATGAAGGTTATCAAAGAGCTTAAATCAGGCAAAGTCCCTGAGCTAGACAGTGAAATTTTATTAAATACTCCAGGATCACATAGTAGAACCCTTGACTAAAGTTTCTAATTATATCCGAGGAAAGATCTCCCCGATTATTTACATTTAGCAGGTGTTATGATGATACCAAAAGAAGGGAAACCCCACAGTGTGCAGGCTCTATAGACCAATATTCTTATTAAGAATGGACTTCAAATTAATGGCTAATGTGTTAGCAAATTGATTACTAACCTTATTGACCTGTTTAGTATATCTTGACCAGTCTAATTTTGCCCAGGGAGGTTGACATCGGACAATATTAGGAGAGTTCTAAACCTGATATGGAAAAGATCCTTACCTATGATAGTACTCTCTGTCAGTGCAGTAAAAGCATTTGACAGTATGTATTCGCCCTTTATGATGCAAACACGTGAGGCCATAATTTTGAGGGACAGATGGATGGAGGAGTCTATAAAGCACCTTTAGCATGTATCACTATAAATGGGGGGGGGGTACTCTGACACTTTCCAGTCATATAGAGGCAGCAGACAGTGGTGACCATTATCCCCCATACTGTTTGTTTTATGGAGTCATGACCCAAAGAATTAGAGAACAGAAGGAAATAACAGGAATATGAGCAGGGAATAGGGAATATAAGATCTCATTATTTGCAGATAATCTTTTCACCATTAAAGAGCCCCAAAAGACCTTGCCCTTAATAATAGGGGAATTAAACAAGTATGGATTAGTCTTCAGTTTCTAAGCAAATATGACAAAATCAGAGATACTAAATGTGAAGAATGTAAGAGGAAAGAAGCAATCTCCAGGAACAATATCTCTTTAGATAGACAAAGACTCATAGTACGGTACCTTGGAGTCCAATTGTCCCCAAATCATGAGGCCCTTTATGGTTTGAATTTTGATGCATTACTTAATATCACTGAAAAGGGATCTAATTCTGTCTTGTAAAGATGATGGTACTTCCAAAATTTATGTATATACTCTAAACTGTACCTATCCATGTTCCCCCCAAAAATGTTTAAATATTTGTATCAGAGGCTCTTCAGATTTATATGGCAGGATTGTCACTCCAAAATATTTAGGAAAATATTTCAAAATTTAAAAAAAAAACATGCAATCCCAAATTTTAGAATTTATTTATTGGATTGGTTGGTATGCCACATCCGTAAAACAGCAGTTCTCAATTGGTGTATTGCAACACATGAGCGTGTCGCAGAGGCAGCACACAGAGCAGTTTCTTTTCTGTTTGTAATGTAACATGCCTCTCCCTTCTCTCCTCTCCTCTCCCATTGTGGATCTAGAACATTCCCCCTTTCCCCGCACCCCAATGACCCAGATTTTGCCACTGACTCTTCCCCCATACACATTCTTCCTCCACTTATCCCATGACTTACTGGCACTACATTCATAACAGTTCTGTTTTCTACTTGCCCTGTGTAGCTCTCTGTAAGTTTGAATCATGTACTTCCCAAACTCCCACACTTTATCTCAAACCTGAAAGAGCAGTGAAGGAATCTGGGTACAGTGCAGTTCAAACTTTTTGAAGAGTCACATAGTGCTGGAAGAAAATAAAATAGTTGTTCTAGAGACCAACAAACCTGTGCAGAAAATGAGAGGATGAGGATTAAAATATTGGCATGAGAGCTGAGATCCCTACAGCAAGCTATAGTGAAGTTTGTTTGGGGGGGCAAGGCTCCCAGGCTTAGTAGGAAGCTGCTCTGGCGAGCGACAGAGTTAGGTGGGAGAGGGGTTCCAAACCTTGAATGGTATTACTGGGCAGCACAATTGAAACTTATATCCATGTGGGGTCAGGAGAAATGGTCAGTGGTGGCACACATGGACCAGGAGATGGTGCAGCAACATAATCTGCAGTCAGTAATATGGGCATCTTCAGCCTACCCTACTATTGGCAGGCTTACTACCAATCCGTTTGTTGGGCACTTGTTGACACTATGGGGTTCCCTTAGGACACGCTTCTGGAAAACTAGGAAAACATCTACATACGCTTATATTCGGGGGGAACCCACTTTTAGAGTGGGGTGGGGAAATCCGGTAGCAAAGAGGTGGGCTGAGAGGGGCATATTGAGGTTTCGAGATGTATTGGAGGATGGGAAAATGAGATTGTTCACAGAACTCAAGGAAGACTATGGGGTTTTGGATAGGGACAGATTCTTCTACTTACAGGTCCAACATTACATTTACACACAAGGATGGTTAAGAAATGATCCGGAGGACTATGAAGTACTAGAAAATATGTGGGGCTCACTGGGAACAATGAAGGGAGTCATATCCCGGTTGTATAAATTTATAAGGGGAGGGAGTTTTGAAAAATGTTTGTATATGACTAGATGGGAAAGAGATTTGGAAAAAGGAATTGACAGTTCATGAATGGAAGGCCATTATCCTGGAGGTCAACAAGGCATCAACATGTGTGTTATTGAAAGAAAATGCCTTCAAGGTACTCTCGAGATGGTATTTTACCCCATATAGACTACATATGATGTTTCCAGGGGCTTCCCAGTATTGTTGGAGATGTTTAACGGATGTGGGAACTTTTTTGCATATCTGGTGGTCCTGCGGGAAATTACAAATGTATTGGCAATCTATAACTGCAAAGATAACTGCCCATACAGGCAAGAACTTTTTGTGTGAGCCTCAATGGTGCCTGCTGGGCCTGGGGAACAGACGAGGAGTCAAATGGCAAAGACGTCTGAAGAGGATGAGCTTGACAGCTGCAAAGAGTGTTATTGCTCGGCTGTGGAAACAGCAAGTGGCACCAACAGAGCAGGACTGGATTCTAAAACTTTCCCTAATTGAGGAGATGGAGAAATTAACTGATAAACGTTTGGGAATTTATAACAGGCAAGATGAACTTTGGACACATATCAGAGCAATGACCCAAGTGAGTTAGTAATAGGCGCTTGATGGGAGGGTGGGGGGGGGGGGGGGGGGTGGGGGAGAAATGGAAAATTAAAATTAAAGTTTGTCAATGTTTATTTACAGATTTATAGATGATGGACAAAAGAGAATGTTTAAAGTGAGAGAAATATAAGAATTGTATATCAAAAAGGAAATATTCAAATGTCCACTTTGAATTAAGGAAGTAATGTTTATTCTGTCGTTTATCAATAAAAATTATTGGAAAAAAAAAAAAATATTGGCATGAGGGCCATAAATACCAGGTAAAGGATAAAATAATATCCTAAGCCCAGAAAATGGGGTCCTTCATCTGAGCAGGCAACAAAATAGAGATTTATGTTGACCTTGCTCCAGCAATGTTGCAGTGCCATAAAGATTTCCAGGAAGACACTTGGACACTGCAAGTAGAGAGGATTCAGTATAGATGGACATTCCCATATGGGTAAAATGCAGGATCAGATGTTAATATTTGAGGCCAGAGCTTAAGAGAAAAGAGGAGAAATCTGCTTGTGTTGAGGTGTGAGGGTGAGAGAAATAATGACCAGATCCGAGGGCCTGACAAATAGGAGAGTGCTAAGTCCAGGATGAGGTGGGAGGAGGGGCACAAATACTGCCTGGTGAATCTTCAAGAGGTGATAGCAAGCTACTGATTAACTATTTCCATTACAGGGTCTCCTATTAACACCCCAGTGTGGACCTGCAGCCCCCCTATTTTATCTCTGCCTACTAGCCTACAACATGCTCTAATATTCCATTAGGACACACACACTCTTTTCCCTCCTCTTTAGTATTTCTCCAGTTCTTTCCAACAGTTTTTCCCAGTCAACTGGTTCTATCATTCACAGCTATTCTAGAACTGAGCTCCAAACAGCTTTACAAATAATTTCCATGTCTCATGATTAAAAAAAAAAAAAAGATGTGAATCAATGTTTGTAGATATGGAAGTTCTAACGTTAGACTTTGGACAACTGTTTTCCAGCAAAACATTTTCAGTAACCAGGAAAGTTGTTTTAACTGTCTTTGCTGTTGTGCCTAATACTGCTGCAAAATTGTTTATTTTTCATACTAAATGCAGCAGCTTGTGGTTTTTAGTCCATCTGTCTTTCCTAGGAGTCTCATACTCTAGATTATGTGTGCGTGTGTTAGTCAAAACTACATATTATCATAGGGGAGGAAGGGACTTTCTTAGCTAATGGGTCTAGTTAAAAATCAAGTCACATATTTTATTTACTTAAATCCCATCTGTGCTTGTTTTACCAGTAATATATTCGGTCTGCAGCCTATAGACTATGCAGAAAATGAAGAGATGAAGTCACTATTGCAGCAGCCTCCTTCGTTGAAGAATGAAGGACACACTGTAGTTCATCCGTCTTATATCGTAAGTTTTAAAACCAAAGTATTGTGGTTGTCGTGTTAGTTCACTTAAATACGTACAGCTCAATAGTCAAAGGGCTTATAAGTTCAGCGACTACTGCTTAACGTGTACACCCTCTCTTCGTCATTTTTCAGGGGTTTTATACAAATAGTGCTATTTAAATTTTTACAGCACTTTTCTTATCTGAACAGTGCCAGGGCAGATTGAGGGTATTCTACTTATCTCTATGAATAACCAGTGAGATTCAGCTGCTATCCATATAGTTAAGTGGTTTAAGTTAAGACAGCGAAAAGGTTGCCCTTACTTCAGCTCTGTGCATAAAGCTAAGCGGTTTAATACTGCCACTGTCTGTACAGCCAGTGATGGTCAGTGGCCTGTATATATATTCATCGCTGCTGCTTCTTCTACAGATAGTAGCACTGAATATACGTAAAGTATTGAAACACCAAGTGTGGGTTCAAACATTGACCTGGTAGAAATGAGTAGGTGATACTTTTTTATTGGCTAACTTAGTACATCTATGAACTTAGTACATCTATGCCTAGCTTTGAAGAGCTATGCTGACATATGAAAGGAGCAGAGCTCTTGAAAACTAGTCACAGGAGTATTAAATTAGTCCAAGCTGTAGATTCTTACTCTAGAATCTATGATATGACTATTGCTTTGGATCAGTAGATTTTAACAAATATTTTATATTGTTCTCTCTTATATGTAAAATTTGTTTCCTGAAAATTCTGAAGTATTACATGTTAATATGTATTTCTCTTGTCTTCACATGCACCAGATAAATGCTGGCCTCCGTAGGGAAGGCCCTATTGTATTAATGGGGAGTGGCCTCACTTCCGATCAACAAAGAGATCAGAGCAAACTTTCAGTGGTCTTAAAGGCTGGAATATGTACTGAGTTTAACAGCTCAGGTAAGTTATTCTATATTCTCGCTTTAATGTTAAGTGTACTGTTTTGTTTCAGTTTTGAAGACATGATCATCTACTGAGCTAAAGTTACAGCAGTCCTTGAAAATTTTAAGTTGTTAAATACCACTGACTGCCCCAGCACTATCTGGATAGTGACACGGTGGTCCAGAGACAGAGCTAATGGGGAGCCTGGAGTTACCCTGTTAGCAGTGATATTCAGTCTGCTAACAGGTAACTATTCAGCTAAAGTTAGGATAGAAAAGGGCTATCCTAAGTTTATCCAGGTAGTTAATCTGGGTACCAGTCTGAATATCTCTGGCACCTGGATAAATGTCGGCAGTTGCTTTATACCTGGATAGTCAATGCCAGTGATAAATATCTGGGCATAAAAAAAAACTGTCAGCTGCCATTAAAAAAAAAAAAAAAAACTAATCTCCACAGGTTGAATATCGGGGTGATGGAAAATAACTACAGATAAAAATCATGCAGCCTATTCAGTCTTGTCCATCCATACAAACTACTAAATTCTACAATCCCTTCCTGTCCCTTTTTAGATCCTCTGTGTTTGTCTTATGCTTTCTTGAATTCAGACACAGTCCTCGTCTCTACCACCTCCACTGGGAGGCTGTTCCGTGCATCCCCCACACTTTCTGTAAAGAAATATTCCCTTAGATTACTCCTGAGTCAGTCCCCTTTCACCTTCATCTTATTTCTTCTCATTTCTTTCAGTTGAAAGAGGCCCTGTCTCCTGTGCATTCCATGTTTGTATTTAAAAGTCTCTATCATGTCTACCTTCTCTTGCCTTTCTTCCAAAGTATACATATTAAGATCTTTAAGTCTACCCTCATATGCTTTATGATGAAAACTACTTACAATTTTAGTAGCCACTCTCTGGACCGACTCCATCCCTGTTTATATCTTTTTGAATACCACCTTGTTATTGCTTAAGCAAAGGTGATGTATTAAACTCAATAAACCATAACAGGAATGGAAGTGTTGTAGACCTTAAATGATCCTTGGAAGACTGTGAGGAGCTAGCTAAACTAAAGATTGACAAAGTGTTGAGACCGGACTGGATACATCCAAGGATATTGAAGGAATTTAACGAAGTTCTGGTGGCTCCGCTGTCTGACCTTTTCAATGCTTCATTAGTATTGGGAGTGGTCTTTGAGAAATGGAAAAGGTCAGATGTCCCTCTCCACAAAAGCAGAAGTAAGGAGGAGGTTGGGAACTACAAGTGAGTTAGTCTGACCTCTTTGGTGAGTAAATTAATGGAAAAACCTCTAAAACAGGGAATAGTGAGGTTTCTAGAATCAGATGGATTGCAGGACCCAAAGCAACATGGATTTACTAGAGGTAGCTCTTGTCAGACAGATCTGATTAGTTTCTTTGACTGGGTTACTGGAAACTTAGATTATGGTAGAGTGTTAGATATGGTGTACTTAACCTTTGACACAGTTCTGCATAAGCAACATATAAATAAACTGAGTGCCCTCAGTATGGTCCCTAAAGTGATTGACTGGGTTAGAAACTTGTTGAGTGGAAGGCATCAGATAGTAATGGTAAATAGAGTTCTGTGTGGTGAAGGATATTGCCAATGTTGTGCTGTAGGGATCGGTTCTGGGCCTGATTTCGTTTAAACATTGTTGTAAGCAATATTGCAAATGATTCCAAAATTTTCATCAGGGTAGAGAGACACTCTGTGGTGTAGATAACATGAACAGAGATCTTGTGAAGCTTAAAGAATGGTCTAGAATTTGGAGCCAAAATTTAATGCTAAAAAAATGCAGGGTCATGAATTTAGGATGCAAAGTCTGTGGGAATGGTACAGTATAGGGGTGAAGTACTTCTGAGCATGAAAGAAAGGCAGAACTTAGAGGTGATCATATCCGATAATCTTATTGTAGCTAAACAGGTAGAAAGGTGACAGCAAAAACCAGAAGGATGCTTGGGTGAATAAGAAAAGGAATGGACAGTGGGAAAAGGAGGCGATTGCGCCTCTCTGTGAGAGAATGAGTGGTATAGTGGCAGGTTTCTCTAAGTAAACGCTCCCTCACTGAGGTTGCGGATTAGCCACCTTATGACAGGTGAGTCTCAGGCCAGGAGTTGGTTAAGGAGCTCATTTTCAAAACAAAAACATCCAAAAAGTGGCAGATGGATGTTTTTCTTGCAAAACTGTCCAAATCACTATCTTCAAAACTCATTTTAAAGACATTTTTCTATGCAGTTTATCTGCTATAATGTTACAAAGCAAGTTGGAGGTTTTGGTCTGGATCTGTTTCAGTCACGACTAAATCATGAACAGGTGCCCAAAATAACCAGATGACCACTGGAGGTTTTAAGGCATGACCCTCTCTTTACTACCTTGGTGATCACTGACCATCTCCCACCTCCCAAGGATGTGAAAGAAACAGTACGTACCAGCCTCTATGACAGCTTCAGATGTTATGGCCAATCCTATTAGAGCAGCGAGTAGGTCCCTGAAGTAGCCTAGTGGCTGGTGCAGTGCACTGTAGAGAAGGGAACCCGGACCATATCGCACTCTGTTACACTTGTGGTGGGAAATGTGCACCCTCCAAAACCCACCAGAAACCGGTTATAACACATATAGGTGACACCTGCAGGGATAAGAGTTTTATAGTGGTGTACAGTAGGTTTGTGGTGTATTTTGGAGGGCTCACCATACAATATAAGGGGGTAACAGTGAGATGTGTAACTAGGGCCTTTTATGTGAAGTCTACTGTAGTGCTCTATAGGGTGCCCTACTGCTGTGCTGGGATGTCTGTGTGGCCAGTCTACTAAGAATGCTGGCTCCATTGGTTCAAGAAGTTTTCTAAGGTTCTAGTGTTGTTGGTGTGATGTTTTACTAGGTGCAGATTGGTATCTCCTAGTAGAAGGACATCAGTGAAGTTAGTACAGATATTTGATACATAATCCATGAAGTCATCTTGAGCGTTAGACGAACTTCCTGGGGGACGATAAAGTATGCAGCATAATTGACCTGTTAATGTTTGGCAGTGATTTTACATGCCAGAATTTCAATGTTCAGCAATAGGCTCTACTGTAAAGAAAGATTTATATATTAAGGCAGCTCCATATCCTTTCTTATTGGTTCTATTGATGTGTATTATTTTGTATCTGGGTGAGCATAGGTCAAGCAGTACTGGGTCATCTTTAAGGTGCAGCCATGTTTCTGTTATAAACTGTATACCTAGTTGTTCAATTTCAATTGTCTCTAATTATAGCTGATTTATTTACTGCTGATCTTGAGTTTTTATACCCAATAGGAATAGGTACATATATGTCATGTTTAATGTTGGTGTACTTGACAATTTGTAGTTGTCTATGCATTTTTGAAATTGTGTTCTTGCTATTTGTTAGCATTTTGGACTCTGTTTTGTTGTGAGGATTGTGATTTGGCCCTTCCAGTTGATAGTGGAAGCGTCATCTAGCAGAAATGAGTACAGGGATTTTGTTCCATTCATTAAGTCAGGCAACTTGCAACCCAGTTATCCATAGTATTATCATATAGTAGAGTAACCATATACTTACGTTAGCCATTTTTGAAGTATGTTAAGACACAGATAGTTACCCAATCAAATAGTTAATCCCAGAACCTGATATGTACTTGTTATTAAACTTGTCCCAGAGAGATGTCTGCTTTGGCAATTCATTTTGGTTTATAAAGGTAGAAAAGAAGTGTTGCATGTAAATGCTGCACAGCAGTGCAGCTGAGACCATACCAGATGCTCGCATCATAGCCATGCCGAATGCACCCAGAACGGGGTCGGGAGCACCAGTGTCATCCCAGCAGCCAAGCTCTTTGCTAGCTTGGATGAAGTTCTAAAGTTTGTGGTGGGACATTTTTCCTCTCTAGCCCTCTGTTTTTAGAGCAAGATGACTGAGTTTTGGGTCTCCTGCCTCGTGTGACTGAAAGAGTAGTAGAGGTTTCTAGTGTAGCTCAAGTGTCTCTCGATCTATTAAGTTAAAAAATTCAGAAGGTTCCAGTTTCTTTTAATTAGTTCCCTTAGAGGGGCATAATCGAACAGAAACGCCTATCTCCATGGGCGTTTATCTCCGAGAACGGGTCCGTGAAGGGGCGGACTCAAGCGTATTTTCGAAACAATTAGACGTCCATGTTTTATTCGCCAAGTTGTGAGCTGGGCATTTTTGCTTTTCAGCGATAATGGACAATGAAATCGCCCAGCTCAAAAACGAATAAATCCAAGGCATTTGTTCGTGGGAGAGGCCAGGAGTCGTAGTGCACTGGTCCCCCTAACATGCCAGGACACCAACCAGGCACCCTAGGGGGCACTTTTACAAAAACAGAACAAAAGGTAAAAGAGCTCCCAGGTGCATAGCACCCTTCCCTTGTGTGTAGAGCCCCCCAAATCCCCCTCAAAACCCACTGCCCACAAGTCTACACCATTACTATAGCCCTAAGGAGTGAAAGGGGGCACCTACATGTGGGTACAGTGGGTTCGGGGGGGGTTGGACGACTAAGCATTAAGCAGCACAATTGTAACAGGTAGGGGGGGGATGGGCCTGGGTCCACCTGCCTGAAGTCCACTGCACCCCCTAACAACTGCTCCAGGGACCTGCATACTGCTGCCAGGGAGGTGGGTATGACATTTGAGGGTCAAAATAAAAAGTTGTGAAACATCATTTTTTGTGGTGGGAGGGGGTTTATGACCACTGGGGGAGTCAGGGGAGGTCATCCCCGATTCCCTCCAGTGGTCATCTGGTCATTTAGGGCACTTTTTGGGGCCTTATTCGTGAAAAAACAGGGTCCAGGAAAAGTGCCCTAAATTCTAGCTAAAAACGCATACTTTTGTCCCATTATCTGTGAAATGCGCCCATCTCTGTTCGGCAGATAACCACGCCCCAGTTCCGCCTTCGCCACACCTCTGACACGCCCCCATCAACTTTGTCCGCATCCGCGACGGAGTGCAGTTGAAAACGTCCAAAATCGGCTTTCGATTATACCGCTTTAATCGTTTTTGTGAGATAAACGCCCATCTCCCGATTTAGGTCGGAACTTGGGCGTTTTTCTCGTTCGATTATAAGCTGGTTAGTGTATCAGTTACCTGATTCCTCTTTGTTATGGTGATGGGTCTTTGTTGCCTCACAGCATGCTCGAAAGGGTTTGTAGGCAACAGTTCAGTGTCTCAACTGTCTGTGCATCAGCTCCTCTTGAATCTGACTCCCTGGTTCTGTTTGGTCTCTGTGATAGGGATCGCCTCTTGCGGATCCGATATTTGACTGCTGGTGTCCCAGCCGTGTTCCGCTATGTGGTGCCGGTCATAATGGTGGGTTTCCTTGGATGTGTGTGCGTGCTGTGGTTGGGGCTGGGGTGTTGCCGTAACCACTCCTGGAAGATCTGCGCTGACGCCTCCAGTCTTCCTTCCGCAGGCTGACCGGTCTGCTCACCCGTGGCCATCGGGCCACATCTCCCACAGTGTGCTTTCTGTGGGCTGCATTCAAGCATCTCTGGCGTTCTATTCCGCTTAGTTGCACGGGTCAGGTCCTTGAGGCTCCCACAGCTTCTTGTGCATTCCAGCTCGGGACAGGAGACGCTGTTTGCCAATGCGTCGGGCAAATCTTCTTTTTCGGGCCGCTGATCCACCCTACCTCTGCTGCTGCGGTGCATGGGTTGCGGCCCACGTGGCTCTTGCAGCTCCCCCGAATGTCCCTACTTGGAATCAAAGACACCGTCTTCTGATGCGCTAGGCCTCCAAGCTGCTCTGCCTCAGCGTCCTCTCAGCAGGGCATTGCAAAGGGGTTCCAGGGGTCGCCAGCTTGTCGGGGATAGGTCCTTTAGATGAATGACACTGATAACCCCTAGTAGAATTCTCATGGGTCATCTGTCCATATAAGAGGGAGGCAGGGGAACATGATAAAGGGGATGGAACTCTCACATGAGCTTGGAAAAGAGACGGCTGAGGGGAGATATGATTGAGGTCTACAAAATCCTGAGTGGTGTAGAACGAGTAGAAGTAAATGGGTTTTGTACTCTTTCAAAAAGTACAAAGACTAGGGGACACTCAAGTTAAATGAAAATACTTTTAAATCAAATAGGAGGAAATATTTTTTCACTGAACGAATATTTAAGCTCTGGGACTCATCAGAGGATATGGTAACATTGCTTAGCATATCTGGGTTTAAAAAATGTTTTGACAAGTTCTTTGAGGAAAAGTCCATAGTCTGCTATTGAGATAGACATGGGGAAGCCACTGCTTACCTTGGTAGCATGGAATGTAGGTGGTGTTTGGGTTTCTGCCAGGTACTTGTGGCTTGGCCACTGTTGAAAACAGGATACTGGACTAGATGGACCATTGGTCTGACCCAGTATGGCTATTCTTATGTACTTATTTTGTGCCTGGGGCAATGTAGATTTAGTTGACTTTCCCAGAGTCACAAGGAAGCTGCAATGGGAATTGTTCCCCTGGTTCTCAGGATGCTGCACTAACCATTAGGCTACTCCTAGTTGTAAGTGAGTGAGAGGAGTTGGAATAATGAAAATCAATAATAAGCATGAAGTTTATGGTTAAAGATTACAGTTTGGATAAAGGACCGATGAAGATATAAGGTGAAGACAATCTTCTCTTGTGCTTCTCAAGGAATCTCACCACCGGTGGTCCATACCTAATATATATGCATGTTTGAAATTGGGATTGTGGGTTGATATTATTTTTGGTAGCACAATACAGATGGCATATCTTAATAGGCCCACATTAGAGCATTCAGGTAAGGTAGAGCTGTGTCTCATAATGTCAATATGATACAATGAAGCATTGTAACAGACAGCCAAGGAGGCAAGTGCAATTGAGACATATAGAGGCATATTTTCAAAGCACAGAGACTTAAAAGTTACATAGCAACCTATGGAACTTTGTAAGTCTAAGTGTTTTGAAAATGAGCCCCATAGACACATAGAAAGATGGGTAGATGAATGTTTGGGGGATAAACAGATGGGTGTGGCTAAACTAAAGGCTGAATATAGTATGTAGAACCGGTCTTGATTATAAGGTGTGTGACGAGGTGTGTTCTGGAACTCCAGATGACTTGTTGTGAGTAAAATGTAGCAACATTTTTGTGAATAATGTGGAAAGCAAGACCTACTTATTGAGACAAAGCATTTTGTTATGAATATAAAGAAGTTTTAATTGTGATGATAATTTTGATATTCCTCAGGGCTTTTATGTTCTATATTTTAATAATAATTCTCATTTTCTTTGTTGACTGTTTCAGTGACTCACCTCATTGTTCCAGATGAACCCATTCTTAATACCATGAAGTGCATGTTGGGCATTCTTGCTGGCTGCTGGATCCTGAAATTTAATTGTAAGTATTAGATCCTGCCTTTTTTAGCCAGGTAATTTATCCTTAAATTCCCAGCCACCTGAGACCACTAGGAAGTTAAGGTCCACTGGGCCACTCTGAAATGGAGCCGTGCCAAGGGAGTGGCATGCATTTCTGAGGTCATGTGGCCCATTAATTTAAATTACCGAACTGTGACCTGCTTGCTGCTGTGGACCTGCGAGGCCAGTGCTGTCAAGGCATCTGCCCTCACTTCTGGGGGAAAAGCCCAAGCCTGCAATTTATTGAGGGCCCCTATGTATTCCTATTGCTCAACTGGGCGAAGGTGGGACTTGGGGTAGTTTATGACAAACCCTAGGAGCTCCAACACCCGAATAGTTAGGCACATTGACTCTGACGCCCCTTTCTGTGATGTGCTCTTGACCAGCCAGTCATCCAGATAAGGAAACACATATATTCCCAGTCTATGTAAATATGTCACTACTACTCCTGGACACTTGATGAATACCCATTGATGAATAACCTGGGAGCCAACGTGAGGACCGATGCTTGTGCTTCTTGGGCTTTCCCCCCAATGCTCAGTGCCGATGAGGATGACATCGAACTCATACATCTCCTCAGTGTTGGGTCCGATGCAGTCCAGTCCTGGGGCCTGTTCTCAGTGCCCAATGTCGAGAGAAGTGGAGACCTTCTCGATGCCAGTGTTCTCCCAGTGGATGTTGAAGTCTTAGCAGCCATCGAGGTCTATGCTTCCATTGCCAATGACGATGTACTGGCCTTTGAGCATCCAAAATGTTTCTCCTGTTGGACCTTCTGTGACCTGTGTGTCCTCAACTACATTTTTAAACAGAGAGAACACGAGTTAGGCTCGTGTTCAGGCCCAAGGCAGCCGATGCACCAAGAGTGCAGGTTAATCACAGAAATAACCTGATTAAATTAGGCACACCTCTTGAAGCCTCTTCTGGGACATTGAGAAAAGAATTGCGGCTAAATTAAACTCCTCAGTTGTGACCTGAAAAAGGAGCAGAAGTCAAATTGATGTTCAGAGCTCGGGCCTATCAGTTCACGAAAAAGCCAAAACAATGAATGAAAATAAAGAGAAATTAAAGAAGAAACAGACAAATAAAAAAATACTAACTTAGAAACAGAAAAAATACTCATAAGGGAAGGCACTGTGAAAGAGTGAAACATGCACTGAGATGAGAACACAAAATGTATCCTCCCTGCTCCATGGAAAAAATGAGACTGAGGGACCCACACTCATGTGTCAGGCAGGAAGGCACATGTGTGGTGGGACACTGCTAGAGAGTTCTAAGTACTATCGCTAGTCAGAGTCCGCAATTGGCTTTTTCAGATGACATCACTCATCTGTGAGAATACAGCAGCCTGCTTGTCCTCTGAGAACAACAAGGACAGCGCTTATACTTCAACATCAAGTCCTTGACCCCCCCCCCCCCCCCCCCCCCACAGCTTAGATGATGACAGGCAAATAGAGACTTTATCCTTAACCAAGGAAATTCAGGGTATTGGCCTCACTTCAAGGACACCCTCTACTCGAAAATCTTATAAACCTGCATGAACTGTTTGTACACAGAAATTCAGCAAACCACTATAACCCTTTCACATACCCCATTCCAGGGGCGTATCTGCGTGGGGCCACAGGGGCCTGGGCCCCCGCAGATTTCGCCCTGGACCCCCCTACTGCCGCCGTGGGTACCTTTGCTGGCGGGGGACCCCAACCCCCACCAGCCGAGGTCCGCTTCCTCCTGCCGCTGCGAGGTTTTTTAAGTTCATCGGGATTCGTCCTCCGTCACTCTGTGCTGCTGTTCAAAGAAGCTGCTAGCTGAATGCAGTTTCGGACTGAGTCTGACGTCACTGCTGCATGTTGTACATGAGTCTGACGTCCTGCACGTACAACGTGCAGCAGCGACGTCAGACTCAGTCCGAAACTGCATTCAGCTAGCAGCTTCTTTGAATAGCAGCACAGAGTGACGGAGGACGAATCCCGATGAACTTAAAAAACCTCGCAGCGGCAGGAGGAAGCAGACCTCGGCTGGTGGGGGTTGGGGTCCCCACCAGCAAAGGTACCCACGGCGGCAGGGGGGGGGGTCGGAAATGGCGGCGGCGGCTGGGGGGGGGGGCTATAATGTGCCCCCTCACTCTGGCTTCGGCCCCCGCTACCGCCGACTTTCAGATACGCCCCTGCCCCATTCCGCAGGTAGTAATACACTTTCTCTACACTTCTCAGATCTTAAAAATGCTTCTGTGATTCTCCATCTATTTGCAATTTCAGAATACCATGTTCCAATAAAGAACAAATCAATTTCCACTCATCTGCTTATGAGAAGCTTAATAAACACCAAACCAGCTGTCCCCTCTATGACAGTTGGATTTGAATGTAGTACTACTTGGCCTTTTGTAGCCACCACTTGAACCATTGGCAGAAGCGCTTTTCAAATATGCAGCAACTTTTTTCAGAGACTGCCATTGGGAAAGCAGAATTACAAATGCTACATGCAATGGGGTAAACCCAGGTTTGGATCAACCCTGTTGGGCAGATCTGGAGCCAGTTAACACCCTTACCCATGCATGCGTACACACACATATATGCACACCTTTCCTCACATATATATGCACACCTTTCCTCACATATATATGCACACCTTTCCTCACATGTAAACCTTCACCTATATAACTCCATTTAACATTCATCCATGTATACACACACACTTATACTGCTTAGGCGCTTCTGTGCCCATAATGGCCCACAGTCCACAACCATACCCATTGCTAACAGTCATGCACCACAAAGACACATCCTTCATATAGTTACTACCCCTATACAAACGCTCCCACTCACACAAATCCCTCAACCCATAGAAGAACTACTGACACACTTCTTGAGTGTCCAGTGTTTTACACGACCTCAGTTGGTATATAGAACTATTGTTTGTGTTTACTTCCCCTTTTTGTTCTGTCACTCTTTATCTGTTTTTGACCCACTGCTGCATTATGGAGGTTCCATCTTAATTTTTCACAATTTATTAAGTAAGATTTTACAGTATGTTTGGTATTGATTCTTTTGGCTTGCACAGACTACTTTCATTCACATTTTATTACTTGTTCTGGATATTTATTGAGCTATTAATATTTATTGAACTATTGAGCATGATTTTATGAGTTTTATATATGTGAATATATTTGTTGTAAAAGTTTTGTTATATGCTGAATATGCACACATTTCCATTACTTGGTTCCCTCATATTTTGCATGTTTTATGATTTGTAGATTCTACATGTTATGTATATTCATATGATTTTATGGTTATTTTTAGTACTGTACCCTTAAGTATCTCCTGTGCAGGCGAAACATGGACCATGTCGGGTGATATTTTAATAAAAGACATTTTTTCTATTTGTGTTAGTTTCACTGTTAGTTTTGCTGTTGGTGTGGATCTGAAGAATCTCTGCATCCTGCGTGGGACATATATAATTTACAGTGATCACATGCTTAACTGGGAGCCCTAGCCGTGTCCCACCTACAGTCCGCCAATGTCTATGCCCCCTTTCATTTAAGCACTATGGGGTCCTTTTACTAAGGTGTGCTAACAGGTTTAGCATATGCTAATGAATTAGTGTGTGTTAAGTGCTGTACAGCCCATAGGTATACAGTGGGCTGTGTGGCATTTAGCATGCACTAACCTAGTAAAAGGACCCCTATATAAATTACATATGCCATTACAGAATAGCAGTTTGGCACTCTGCTGGCACTTTTGTGGATAAGTGTCCACTTACATGCATCATGCATAAGTGCTAGTTTTCTGTACATTATGTGCACAAGGGACATGTAAATGTGGGCACCTAAATTATAGAATTTCCCATCATGTAGTTAGAACTCTTAAAAATCTCTAAAAGATAAAAACCATATCACAGAAAATACAGAAAATGTCAGAATTTACGCAAAATTTTGGTAAAATATTCTTTTAAGTTTGCTTATGTGCAATCAGTTTTTTGTTATAATCATGGCTTTAATTTACTACATTTCTCAAGCAGTGGAATTCCTATACCATGAATATTCTAGTTAATTTTTATTTTTTGTGTGTATATAAACTTTATTTAATCTGTTATTATAATGCAGATTGGTACATCCCCGGTTGTTAATAGACACAGCTTTTTATGCACCATCCTTTTTAAAAGTGACTGCTTTTCATCTCTTGTGGGAAATGGTAGTAATAACTCATGGGGTCTGATACAGCTAAGTGACTATAATTAACAACACCACTCCATCTGTTCTCACCAATCTTTATTATTAGTCTTTTTCCTAGTCATTACAAGCTAAAGATTATTATAACAAATAATTGGACTCCTGCTGGTAGAACATTTGTCTGTGGAAAAGGCTGCCATTTGTTGTCTCTCTCCTGTCTTTTCATTGTTTAGTCATTAATAAAATCAACTGAAACCTCATATTAAAATAAATTTGTGGGCTGACCCCTTGGCTGTGCTATGCAAAGTAAATATTCCTAATTAGATTCTCTATTCAGATATTCCGTTCCCCATGTCAGCTGGCAATATTATGGAAGCAGCGTTTACATCTCTTGGGGTGAGGAGGGAGTCTCATTCATTGATACTTGCTTAGTTTCAGAGACCCTGGTGCATAGCTCCTAGCCAAGGACCGTCAGTTCAATTGCTGGGCCAAGTGAGTTAAGAAGGAATGTGGAATGGGGTAGAATTCACTATGTAGTTGTGAATGAATGCTGCTAGCACTATAGCCCAACAGGGTCTGCTTTCTGATTGAGTTGTAAGCTGAAAACAGCAAGAGAAAACTCATGTCAAAGATAAATAAAATAAAAGTTGTCACTAGCCAGGAAGATTCTCAGCTGATAAAAGTAAAACTGTAAAAAGAGTGTCTACCTGAGTCAGCCGTGGGTTGAGATTCTGGGGAACCAGGTTCAGTTCCCTCTGCAGATCCGTGTGACCCTGGGCAAGTCACTTAACCCTTCTTTGCCCCAGGTAAAACAGTAGTACAATGTACTACATAAGTACATAAATACATAAACATTGCCATACTGGGAAAGACCAAAGGTTCATCAAGCCCAGCATCCTGTTTCCAACAGTGGACAATCCAGGTCACAAATACCTGGCAAGATCCCAAAAAAGTACAAAACATTTTATACTGCATATCCCAGAAATAGTGGATTTTCCCCTGGTCCATTTAATAATGGTCTATGGACTTTTCCTTTAGGAAGCCGTTCAAACCTTTTTTAAACTCCGCTAAGCTAACTTAGATTGTGAGCCCACTAGTGCCAGACCCAGTACCTGTACAATGAAACTGTAAACCGCTCAGGTCTAAACAGTATATAAATACTTGAATGAATGAATGAATTGCATGTTACAAATGAACAATTGTATTTAGGAGAACTAGTAATAGCATTTTTGTTCAATCATGAAAGTTCAGTATCTCTCCACACTCGTCCTTCCCTACACCCCTTCCCGTGCACTCCGCTCCATGGATAAATCCTTCTTATCTGTTCCCTTCTCCACTACTTCCAACTCCAGACTTCGCGCCTTCTGTCTCGCTGCACCCTACGCCTGGAATAAACTTCCTGAGCCCCTACGTCTTGCCCCTTCCTTGGCCACCTTTAAATCTAGACTGAAAGCCCACCTCTTTAACATTGCTTTTGACTCATAACCACTTGTAACCACCTGCCTCCACCTACCCTCCTCCTTCCTGTACACAATAATTGATTTGATTTGCTTACTTTATTTTTTGTCTATTAGATTGTAAGCTCTTTGAGCAGGGACTGTCTTTCTTCTATGTTTGTGCAGCGCTGCGTATGCCTTGTAGCGCTATAGAAATGCTAAATAGTAGTAGTAGTAGTAGTAGCAATAAGTAAGTTTAGAAGTTCAACCAAAAACTATAGCCAGGAAAGATTAGCAGTCCTTTTGTCATATTAATTCTTTAACATTGAGATCCTGCATGTTCAGACATTCTGCTTCTGGCATCTTCAGAGCTGGAGTGGATTTCATAATGCTGTTTCATTTGGACTTCTGGGCCTTGCAATTTCAGTGATTGCACTTTGTTCATTTTTCTGTTTTATCTATCAATGAAAAATGCCATTAAAATATTTCTAACTACGATCTTTCTATGGCATGTACAAAATTAGTTTTCCTTTCTATAATTCCTTCAGCAGATCTCAGTTAAGGGTTTATTTGGAAACAGCATTTATTCCTCAGAACTTATAGTAATATAATCTGCTGCTCACTTTGTTTAGACTTCTCTTTATTACCCAGATCTACATCCCTTAAAATTCTCTATTCATTAATCTTCTTTATCTTTGTCCTTTTAGAGAGAGGGTTAAGGTTTGACTTGCAAAGGTTAATTTCCATATCATCAAGCAGATCAATCCATAGACTGGTGGGTTGTGTCCATCTACCAGCAGGTGGAGATAGAGAGCAAACTTTTGCCTCCCTATATGTGGTCATGTGCTGCCGGAAACTCCTCAGTATGTTCTCTATCTCAGCAGGTGATGGTCACACACAGCAGCAGCTCTGGCTAGGCCTCCAAGCCTAATTTTTAGGTTTTGTTGAGTGCCTGGGGTTGAGGGCTCTTTTGAGCAAGTGCAAACCTGGTGGTGCCAGGTCCCTCCTTTTCTCCCCCCTCCCGCTGGCTCCGTTTACAAAAAAAAAAAAAAAAAAAAAAATTTTTGAACGTCCTTAAAGGCGTTTATTTCGACGTTTATTTAAGCGTCTATTGCAGCTACTCACTGGGACACCAGGTCGTTACAACTCGGAGCGGACAGCAGGTAATTTTTACCTTTTTATAGCGGGCAGGGGGTTCCCCGATTCTTCTCCTCGTGGCATTTGGCGTCGGAGGGCGAGGGCGCAAAGGGTCGCACCCCGGGTCGCTTGAGCGCTTCTAGAGGGGATGCGGGGGTCTTAAAGCCTGATTCGCCCTTGTTGGGTGACAGTTTCGTGACCGATGAATGTCCCGGTCCTTCCTCCGGCGTGGCGGTTTTTCCCGCCATAAACGCCCATCCCCCGCTCCTCGCCTCCGACATCTTGGCCGGCCACGCGGCTCGGACGGCTTCTTCTTGGGCCGCCCTTGAGGTTGGAGACATTAATGCCATGAACGCCCTTAATTTGGGCGACGGCACAGAAGCGGCTAAAGTTAAGAGCCGTTCTTCCCGCGCGGCTCCTTCGCGGAGTTTCGCGCCGGACGCCATTTTGGATGCGCAGCATGTCTCTCCCCCGCTATTGCGAGCGCCGGTTGAGGGTGCGCCTAGGGCTGTTGCCCAGGCTGCGGAAGTGCACAGTCTGGGGGGTTTCTCCCCCGAGTTTGTTTTGCTGCTGCATCAGGCCTTCCTCATGCACAACGCTGCCCCTGCTCCCTCGTCTGGTAAAGAGGTTGAGGTTCCCAGAGGTAAACGCCCTCGGGTTGATTCCCAGGCCTTGGAGGAATTTGTCTCCTCCGATGTAGATGAGGGCAGCGTGTCTGAGGTCTCCCAACGGTCCTTTGCGGATTCCTTGGAGGAGACGGATCCACGCTCGGATGGAGCGGATGACCCCTCTGCAGCGCGGCTTTTTCGCCCAGAGGATTTGCCCAACCTGTTGTTACAGGCCATGGACACTTTGAAGATTTCCTCTCCGGAGGACGTCTCTCCCTCAGCCCCTGTTGGCTCTGCCATTATGCTGGGGACGAAGCGCCCGCCTAGAACCTTCCACGTGCATGATGCCATGCACACCTTAATTTCGGCTCAATGGGATGTCCCGGAAGCGAGCCTTAAAGTGGCTAGGGCTATGTCCCGCCTCTATCCTTTGGCTGTGAGTGAACGTGAGGCCTAGCTGTGGCCTACCGTGGATTCTTTAATCACTGCGGTGACTAAGAAAACGGCATTGCCGGTGGAAGGTGGCACGGTCCCTAAAGGACGCCCAAGACAGAAGATTGGAGGCGGCCTTAAGGTCGTCCTTTGAGGCGGCTGCTTTAAGTTTGCAGGCCTCAGTTTGCGGCTCCTATGTGGCCAGGGCGTGCCTGACTATGGTGCAGCGGGCTTCCCCCTCGGATCATTCCTTGAGGGCTGATTGGCCGGCCCTGGAATCGGGCTTAGCCTATTTGGCAGACTTGCTGTATGATGTCTTGAGAGCCTCAGCTAAAGGCATGGCTCAGACAGTCTCTGCGCGGCGGTGGCTTTGGCTGAAACATTGGTCTGCTGACCACGCCTCTAAATCCCGCCTGGCTAGATTGCCTTTTAAAGGCAAGCTGCTCTTTGGGGTCGAGCTGGACAAAATCGTGACCGATCTCGGCACGTCTAAGGGCAAGAAGTTACCAGAGGTCAGGGCTCGGGCTAGTGCTCGTCCCGGTACCTCCAGAGGACGGTTTCAGGAAGCCCGTCGGTACCACCCGGGCAGGTCGGGTTCTTCTGCCCCCTCTTCCTTTAAGAGGAATTTCTCCCCCAAGCAGCATTCCTTTCGCAGAGACCGCCGTCCCGGAGGTGCTCCCTCCGGTCCTCCCCCAGGGTCTCGTACCCAATGACGGGGTCTTGGTCCACGCCCCAGTGCAGATTGGAGGACGGCTGTCCTCGTTTCTGGGCGAGTGGACCACAATAACTTCAGACGCTTGGGTGCTGGAAGTCATCAGAGACGGCTACAAGCTAGAGTTCTGCCGACCCTTAAGAGACGGGTTTGTACTCTCTCCCTGCAAGTCTCCGGTCAAAGCTGTGGCAGTGCAGCAGACTTTGGACAATCTGATCCGCCTGGGTGCGGTCGTCCCGGTGCCAGAAAATCAGCTTGGCAAGGGGCGTTACTCCATTTACTTTGTGGTACCAAAGAAAGGAGGTTCTGTCCGGCCTATCCTCGACCTCAAAGGGGTCAATCGGGCCTTGAAAGTGCGGCACTTTCGCATGGAGACTCTCCGCTCTGTTATAGCGGCAGTGAAGGCAGGGGAGTACCTGGCATCCTTGGACATCAAGGAAGCATACTTGCATATTCCCATCTGGCCTCCTCATCAACGCTTTCTGCGTTTTGCAGTCCTGGGCCGACACTTCCAGTTCAGAGCCCTCCTGTTCGGGTTGGCTACTGCTCCGCGGACCTTTTCCAAAGTAATGGTGGTCATAGCGGCCTTCCTGCGAAAGGAAGGAGTCCAAGTCCATCCTTATCTGGACGACTGGTTGATCCGAGCCCCCTCTTATGCAGAGTGCGGCAAAGCTGTGGACCGGGTAGTTGCTCTTTTGAGCTCCCTGGGATGGATCATCAACTGGGAGAAGAGCCAGCTGCGCCCGACTCAGTCCCTGGAGTATCTGGGAGTTCGATTCGACACCCAAGTGGGCAGAGTGTTCCTGCCAGACAATCGGATTGTCAAACTTCAGGCTCAGGTGGACCAGTTCCTAGTAGCCTCTCCTCTTCGGGCTTGGGACTATGTGCAGCTGTTGGGCTCTATGACGGCCACGATGGAAGTAGTGCCCTGGGCCAGGGCTCATATGAGACCACTACAACACTCCCTGCTGCAGCGCTGGACTCCGATGTCGGAGGATTATGCTGTGCGCCTTCCCTTGGATCCAGCAGTGCGCAAGGCGCTGAGCTGGTGGATGCAGACAGACAAGTTGTCTGCGGGAATGCCTCTGGTGACCCCAGAGTGGATTGTCGTCACGACGGACGCCTCGTTGTCGGGCTGGGGAGCCCACTGCTTGGGAAGGACAGCGCAGGGGCTCTGGTCTCCTGCAGAGGCAAAGTGGTCTATCAACCTCCTGGAACTCAGAGCCATTCGGTTGGCGCTTTTGGAGTTCATCCCGGTACTGGTGTTGAAGCCTGTACGGGTCCTGTCGGACAATGCCACGGCTGTGGCCTATGTCAACCGCCAGGGAGGTACCAAGAGCGCCCCTCTAGCCAAGGAGGCTATGAATCTTTGCCAGTGGGCGGAAGCGAACCTGGAGCAGCTTTCAGCGGCCCACATTGCCGGAGTCATGAATGTCAAGGCGGACTTTCTCAGTCGCCATACCTTGGAGCCCGGAGAGTGGCAGCTATCTGCTCAGGCGTTCTTGGACATCACGAAGCGCTGGGGCCAGCCGAGCCTAGATCTGATGGCGTCATCGGCCAATTGCCAAGTGCCGCGCTTTTTCAGCAGAGGACGGGACCCTCGATCCCTGGGAGTAGATGCTCTTCTCCAACAGTGGCCGACACAAGAGCTCCTCTATGTGTTCCCGCCCTGGCCCATGTTGGGCAGGGTGCTAGACCGGGTGGCAAAGCATCCCGGCAGGGTAATCCTGGTGGGTCCGGATTGGCCCAGACGTCCCTGGTATGCGGACTTGATCAGGCTCTCAGTCGACGATCCTCTGCGGCTGCCAGTGGAGCACGGCCTGTTACATCAGGGTCCCGTGGTGATGGAGGATCCCTCCCCCTTTGGTCTTACGGCCTGGCTATTGAGCGGCAGCGTCTGAGGAAGAAGGGCTTCTCAGACAAGGTCATCGCCACTATGCTGAGAGCGAGGAAGCGCTCTACTTCTACTGCTTACGCCAGGGTTTGGCGTATCTTTGCAGCGTGGTGTGAAGCAGGCTCACTTTCTCCCTTCACTGCTTCAATTTCTTCAGTGTTGGCGTTCCTGCAAGAAGGTCTGGAGAAAGGCCTGTCGCTCAGTTCCCTTAAAGTCCAGGTAGCGGCTCTGGCTTGCTTCAGGGGCCGCCTGAAGGGTGCTTCCCTGGCTTCGCAGCCAGATGTGGTGCGCTTTCTCAAGGGAGTTAATCACCTGCGCCCTCCTCTGCACTCAGTGGTGCCTGCGTGGAATCTCAACCTGGTGCTAAGAGCATTGCAGAAGCCGCCGTTTGAACCCTTGTCGAGGGCATCTCTGAAAGACCTGACGTTGAAAGCAGTCTTTTTGGTGGCTATCACTTCAGCCAGAAGAGTTTCCGAGCTCCAGGCGCTCTCATGTCGAGAGCCTTTTCTGCAGTTCACTGAGGCAGGAGTGACTATTCGCACAGTGCCTTCCTTTCTGCCCAAGATTGTTTCTCGCTTCCATGTGAATCAGCAGCTCTGTCTCCCTTCCTTTCGTAGGGAGGACTACCCAGAGGAGTACTCTGCTCTTAAATATCTGGATGTGAGACGAGTCATCATCAGATACTTGGAAGTGACCAATGATTTCCGGAAATCGGATCATCTGTTTGTCCTGTTTGCAGGTCCTCGTAGGGGTCTGCAGGCTGCTAAGCCTACAGTGGCAAGATGGGTCAAGGAAGCCATTGCAGCGGCTTATGTGACTGCGGGGAAGGTGCCGCCTCTCCAGCTGAAGGCTCACTCCACGAGAGCTCAGGCGGCTTCGATGGCAGAGGCCGGATCCGTCTCCTTGGAAGAGATATGCAAGGCGGCAACTTGGGCTTCGGCTCATACATTCTCCAAGCATTACCGTTTGACTGTGGCTGCACGGGCGGAGGCCCGGTTTGGAGCTTCAGTATTAAGGTCAGGGATTTCAATGTCCCGCCCTGGGTGAGTACTGCTTCGGTACATCCCACCAGTCTATGGATTGATCAGCTTGATGATATGGAAGGTAAAATTATGTATAATCATACCTGATAATTTTCTTTCCATTAATCATAGCTGATCAATCCATAGCCCCTCCCAGATATCTGTACTGTTTTTATTCTGGTTGCATTTCAGGTTCAAGTTTAGTCTTCAGTTACTTCAGGAAGACTTCGTGTTCAAGTTTTTTTTTCACTTGGATTCTTCAAGAGTTAAGACGAGTTTGTGTTACAGTGAGCTGCTGCATTCCTCTCCCCTCCGTTTTACGGGGCTGGATTGAGACTTAAAATTCTGCCGGCACTCCCTCCCACTTCGTGCGGCTGTAGGGCAGCTTTGTACCCCTCCCGCTTCGGCGGTGTTAGGGTCAGTCAGCTCCTCCCGCGGTTGCGGTTGCAGGATAAGCCAGATCCCCCCGCATCGGCGGGTGTGGTGTCCCTCCCCCGCTCCGCGGGGATGAGCTGGACGGATTCCCCTCCCCCACTTGTGTGGGGATGAGCTGGGTTAATTCCCCTCCCCCGTTTCGGCGGTGGTGAGCTGGGCAGAGTGTCCCTTTGTGGGTGTAATTCTCTAAGTGCTGAGTCCTGCGGATGGAGCTTTGATATCGACATACTGAGGAGTTTCCGGCAGCACATGACCACATATAGGGAGGCAAAAGTTTGCTCTCTATCTCCACCTGCTGGTAGATGGACACAACCCACCAGTCTATGGATTGATCAGCTATGATTAATGGAAAGAAAATTATCAGGTATGATTATACATAATTTTACCTTGGTCATTATCTGTTATCTCCATATATTGATGATGACAAGAATGATCTTAAAATGTAAATACAAGTTATGATTGCTATTCATGATGGCATCTTTAAACTTGGCTCACTTTTATAAAACATTTAAGGAAAATTTAAAATCTGATTTCAATTTTAGAAATTACAGTTTTTTAATTGTAGAAGACTCACAGTTGCTTAGTCATTTGTGAAATATATGTATTCTGGTGATCCATTCCAAAAGTGGTGGTCATGCTTGATGTAATCTTAGAGGTATTTTGTGAAAATATATAGCAGGAAAGATATGTAACTGTAGGATTGTCATGACACTGTAATTCAGTGGTTCTCAACCAGGGTGTTACAATACCTGTGTGTGCCACAAAGGCAAGGGGAGGTATGTCACGGGGTCAACTTGAAGGTATTCTTGCCAGATGAAAAGAAACCAGCTCCTCTTTTGTGTAAGGATACCACATTTCCCCTTCCAACTTTTAGGGTTTCTTCCTGAATCTTCGGGGCTTGACCCCAACTGCTTAGACTCTGGAATTAAGCTGTCTCTGAATCTTCTATCCCAGCTCAATCCTTTATCTTTTGTCATGAATTGAGGTTGCAGGGGTCCAACTCAGGAATAATGTCAGAAAGTACTTTCTGTGGAGAGGGTGGTAGATACTTGGAATGCCCTCCCGCAAGAGGTGGTGGAGATGAAAATGGTAACGGAATTCAAAAGTATGTGGGATAAACACAGAGAAATCCTGTATAGAAGGCATGAACCAAACAAGCTTAGTGGTGATTAAATGGCAACACCAGTGATTGGGAAGCAAAGCCAGTGCTAGGCAGACTTCTACTGTCTATGCCCTGATCATGGCTGGACAGATTCAGCTTCAGTAGCAGGAGAACAAGGCCAGTGCTGGGCAGATTTCTACGTTCTGTGCCCTTATTGTGGCTGAACAGATATGCCAGTGCCAGGCAAACTTCAATGGTATGTGCCCTGAAAATGGTATGGAGAAATCAAGATCAAGTATATATATGTAGTATCACATCATACCTTATGCTATGAGTTTATCTTGTTGGGCAGACAGGATGGACCATACAGGTCTTTATCTGCTGTCATCTGCTTATGGTATCATTGTTAATCCTTCCTTGCTTTCCTGCCTGCTTACTTTTCTTTCAGCTTCATTATGGTTTGACCTGCACAGGGAACAGTAGACCCATAATACTAGCAGTAACAAGCTGTTTTCCACCTGCTGTGCAGGAAGAGTTTGAGCTTTAGTCAGCAGTGGTACTGGAGCCCTGAATGTGGACCTCCTTATTGCACTAGGCACTGCCAGTCAGTGTCATTGTGCTTCTATTGATTATCTGATCGGTGGACTAGTCATGAAGTAACTGCTACATCTTTCTCCCGCTAATAGACATGGACGTGGTACTGGGGCTGTTTATCATTCAGCTCCACCTGTACGGTAGGCCCTACTGCTGTACCATAGCATTTTTCAATGTCAGCATCTTCACCTCATCCATCTACTTGCTGGCCTTCAGAAGCTTGAAGTACCAGATGGCCACCTGCTTCTTGTTGCCCACCCTATTCTTCGCTGTCACTAGCTCCAGCAGTGCTTACTACTACTTGCTAACCTCATTTCTTAGCAGCCCAGACCATGCCAGCAGTGTGGCCTACTTGCTGCCTCTCATTGCATTCACCTTCTTCCCTTTCTTGGGCATAGTCACCATTTCCAAAGTATGTTTCTGGCTGGCAGCCAGACCCGCAATATTACCTCCCTCATGCCAGAGAAAGGGGAATATCAAAGGGAGAAGCATCCTGTTTGCTTTTTTGTCTGCCGCCACCGCACACTGAGCAGAAGATTTCAGCGTATTGTCTGCAATGACACCTAGATCTTTTTCTTGGGTGTTCACTTCCAAGGTGGACCTAGCATCAGGTAACTTTGATTTGGATTATTCTTCCCAATGTGGATAACTTTGCATTTGTTCAAATTAAATTTCATCTGCCATTTGGATACCCAGTCTTCCAGTTTCCTAAGGTCTTCCTGCAATTTTCCCACAGTCTGCATGTGTTTTAACAACTTTGAATAGTTTTGTGTCATCTGCAAATTTAATCACCTCACTTGTCGTTCCAGTTTCCAGATCCATTTATATATATGTTAAGTAGCACCAGTCCCTGTACAGATCCCTATAGCATTCCACTATTCATCCTCCCTCACTGAGAAAAATGGCCATTTAACCCTACCCTCTGTTTTCTGTCCACTAATCATAAGTACATATCAATTCCTAATCCATAACGGAACATTGTCTCCTATCCCCTGACCTTTTCATGAGTCTTTCATGAGGAACTTTGTCAAAAGCTTTTTGAAAATCTAGATACGCAATATCAACTGGCTCACCTTTATCGACATGTTTATTGACACCTTCAAATAAATGAAGCAAATTGGTGAGGCAAGACTTCCCTTGACTGAATCCCAGCTAAGGGAAGTTTTGACTCTGTCCCATTAAACCATGTTTGTCTATGTGTTCTGTAATTTTATTCTTTATAATAGTTTCCACTATTTTGCCCGGCACTGAAGTCGGGCTTAGCTGTCTGTAATTTCCAAGATCACCCCTGGAACAGTTTTCAAAAATTGGTGTTACATTTGCCACCCTCCAATCTTCAGATACTACAGATGACTTTAGCAATAGGTTACAGATTACTAACAGCGGATCAGCAATTTCATGTTTAAGTTCTTTCTGTACCCTTGGATTTACTACTCTTTAATTTGTCAATTTGGGTTAGTATGTCTTTCAAGTTCACTGAGATTTCTTTCAGTTCCTCTGCATTGTAACCCTTGAAGACCATTTCTGATACAGGTAGATCTCAGGTGCAGACTTAGGTCTCCCCTCAAGAGAAGAAGAGTCTGTTGGAATTCCATAGGATTCCTCCTCCAAGAATTACCGTGGATCATCATCAGACTCCTGTGAACAGTCCCAAGTCGGAGTCAGCAAAATACTCCACATGGGAATGCTGAGTCCGCACCTGCCTCCGACAAGATGAACCATATCCATGTCTGGAATGGCACCAAAATGCAGGCTTGCCTCTAGACTCTAAAAAAAACCTTCCTCCACAGAGGTCAAGGGCGTAGCCGCATGGGCAGGTATTGACGCCAGTGCCCCATGTGGCACCAACATTGATGACCGAACCACAGGCTGAGAGGCCTGTGGGGCAGGCAGAGGTAGAGTCACAACTGACACAAGCGCCCCCAGTGCCATTGTACTGTGCATCTGAAGAAACCCCACCAAGTGCTGTTGGAGCATTGCCCAGATCCATTCATTGAGGACCAATATCACTAAATTCTTGGGTGCCAGTTCAGAGACAGCCTGCAGAGTTGTTGGTGCTATAGCAGAAATTGGCTTCCACCTACCAGGAGACTGACGCAAAGGCATCTCTTCAATAGGTTTCTGCAAGCCATTTTTATATTTCTGTATCCAGCACAAATAATTCTACACATCAGTCTACATTTCTACTGGATGGAGTTGCACTGCAGGATATGTTTTTCTGTACAGGGTACCTAGATAAGAAAGGTCTCCCTCTATCAATGCTATCAACTGAGAGCATTGCAGATCTCAAAAGTCAATACCAGACTGATCACAGTGTCATGGTCATCCATAGCATGAATCACAAAAAAGGAAATAAAATGATCTCGAGTTCTTCCACCATTTTTGTAGTTGCTGTACTTACCAGCCCCTTTGTGCTGTACCAGGATGTCTGTCATAAAATTTGGATTGTACTCTCCTTGCCCAGAGCATAAAGGGATATCCCAACACTGTCACACCATATAAGCTCCACAAGTTAAATACAGCATGAGATGCAAGCAGCCCTTGTTCACTTTACTTCTATCACTCATTGGAATGGTGAGTAACTGACTAATGATGCCCTGTTTTTTTTGGAAGTCAGGTGTTAATTGTGACAAGGATCCTCCTGTACCCACCCGGACTGAGGGTATAAGGAGTCAAATCCATTTAAACAATCGGAGGAATCCACCAAGTATAGTACTCAACTTGCAGGATCTTTATTCTCAGTCATTAGACTCTGAGGTGCATGCTTTCATTTGGGTGCAACAACAGCTTCTGTTAGCAAGGAATCCCTTTCTTGTACCTTTCCCCCACTTCAGAATACTTGCTGCATCTGTAAAATCATCAGTGATGGGATCAAAGCCTAAATGTCTCACCATAAAAAGTTAAATTGTTCAATCATGCCACCATTGATAGGTTGCTCCTCCCTATCTTTTAAACCGCGGTCAGATCCCTGCTTTCAAACCACCTGACCTATCTTGCAAACTATGGCTAGGTTTTCTGCTTTGGCTAGACTCAAACTGGGGGAGGGGGGAGAGAGGAGGAGGGGATATACAGAATCATATTATAGACAGTGTCATGCAATACTGGCCATGGTATTCACGTATATAGCATTTTTAAACAGCGTTTTTCCTTGTTAGTGTATGTATGTGTATAAACGGCCTCCTACATTTTTCTTCCAGGGGTGAAAATATGTTTGGCAACTAGAGATCGAGAACAAGAGGAGGGATATGAAATACCTGATGGTCCACAAAGAGGAAGGCTCAACCGTGAACATCTGGTATATATTGAGACAGACTTCTATGTTTTGATCCAAATATTGCTTTTCTTTGTTTTTTGCTCAGATACTACAATTATAGAGGGTAATTTTCAAAAGCATTATCACGGGTAAAACCAGGCCTGACAGACGTGCAGGAGCAGTTATACATATACAACCTTTGTAATTTTCTCTGAGGTCAAGCAGGCCATATTACCTCACAACTGGGTGACATCATCCATCAGATCCCGATGTGGATGCAGCCCAGAGCTCTGACTCTTTAAGTGGCCTTTAACAGCATCCCACCACTCATGTTCAGGTGCCTTCCCACCTGACATGTGAGTACGGGACCAACAGTCTTCATTTTTCTGGCGAGAAAAGAGGTCACAGTTTTGGTCTCTGCTCATTGTGTTCATTTTATTTTTTACCTTGGCACCTTCCCCGTGGGAGTTTTCACATCTTTTCTTCATTATTTTACTTTTTTTTGCTCCCCCTAATGCACCTAGTTTACTTTTGTCCAGTTTGAGGTTTACTTTTATTTTTCAGCTCCATGGGCCCTCTTAGGCCTGAGCTCTGGCCAGGATCCATCGAGCTTTTTCGAGTTAAGTGGCCTCTTTTCACCCTCACCATTGAACCATTTGATTTGGCAATTTGGCTGTTTTTCTTTCCATGCTCCAGAAGGTTCTCGGTGGCTTTAAGCGCTGTTCCCAGTGTAATCGGGTTGTCTCTGGAGCGGATCCCCTTAATTGGTGTCTCCAGTGCTTAGGGCCAGACTATGACACTCATTCTTGTGTCCTCTGCTTAAGCATGCAGAAGAGCACTAGAGAGTCGTAGAGATCAGCGTGAAAAAAATTTTTTGGTGCCAAGTCTGGTCCATCAATGTCAGCATCAGAAGCATCGGCCCAGAAGGCTGAGATGGCTCATTCGGACACTGGGAGTGCACCGGCATTGAGGAAGTTTTCCCCTACCTCGATCTGCGCTGTGTTAGTACCCCGGGATCGGTCTGCATTGGACCCAACACTAAGTGGACTTGAGGATTCCACATCGGTACAGTGGGACTTGATGATTGACACCAAGGCATGCCTAAGAAGAGCAATAATCGGGCGCACCAGGGCACTGGTGTCAACATCGAGAGGACCCCCCCCCCCCCCCCATGAGGAGGTGCTGATATTGCAGCCGCCTTCCAGCTGTGTTCATGCTTCTGATTCGGCACAGACAGGTTCATAGGCTGTCTCCACACCAGCGCTGCTCTTACTGAGTTGCCCTCAACAACCGGTTCTGGGTCATGCTTCAGGAGGACCGGGTGTCCTTATGGAGTGGAGGAGTAGTCTAGTGGTTAGTGCAGTAGAATTTGATCCCTGAGAACTGAGTTTGTTTCCTACTGCAGATCCTTGTGCCTTTGGGCAAGTCACTTAACCCTCCATTGCCCCAGGTAAAAATAAGTTCCTGACCATGGAGCAAAAGAAGTGAAGAATTTACCTGACCAGGGGAACTTTTGATATTGCCTCCAGCCTCTCTGCCTTAGGTGTCAGGATGCATAGACTTTCATGGCTGCGCATCTTAGACCATGAACCAGCGGTTGAAGAGAGATTAGCGGACATTCCATGCCAAGGAGAGAACCTTTTGGGGACAAGGTAGAAGAGGTCACAGGCCTCATTAAGAAGCACTCTGATACCATCAAGTCCCTCTTCTCAGCAGCCTTCTTCTGCAACAGTCTCCTCTCAGAGGTTTTCAGCTGGACCTCGTAGGAGTACCTATTTCTGTCAAAGGCATAGGTACACTCCTGCCTGCCCCGTCCAACCCCAGCACTCCCGGTCCAGACAGCAGCGCACCCCAAAGCCCCAGCAGGATTTCCAGTAAGAGTTGAACTTTTGACTGCTCCAGGAGAGCATAGCTGCCAGTCAAAGTAAGAGTTGAACTTTCGACTGCTTCAGGAGAGCATAGCTGCCATCCAAGTAGCCATTCTGGATGACCTACTAATAGGTGGGTGGAGATTGATTTTTTTTTTTTTTCAGGAAAGATGGCCCCTTGTAACCTCTGATTTGGTGAGTTCTCCAAATTGTCTGCCACAGTTACGCCTCCATTGGCACAAGTATTCTCCAAATTGCTCCTGAAGAGCATCTTATTTCAGCTTTTGGCACAAGGAGGTACTTGCAGAGGAACACTCAAAGCCAATACGGTCAAGCCCATTTCCATCCTAGGCCTCAGGGGCCTGAACAAGTATCTGGTCAAGGAAAAGTTCAGGATGATTTCCCTGGGAATCCTTCTCCCCATTATTCAGGCAAACGATTGACTGTGCTCTTTGGACTTAAAGGATATCTATACTCGCATTCAGATACTGCCCAGTCACAAGAAGTATCTCTGATTTCATGTGGGGAAACACCACTTCCAGTATCACTTACTGTCCTTTGGTCTTGTCATTTTCTAGAGGCCTTTACCAAATGTCTAGTAGTAGTCACTGTGTTGCTACCCAGACTGGGCGTGCATGTGTTTCCCTACTTGGACAATTGGCTGGGCAAGAGCACGTCAGAGGAGGGTGCTCTCAAGTCCATGAGGAAGACTATTCGGGTGCTGGAGCTACTAGGGTTCATGTTTAATTACCCAAAATCCCACCTGCAATCTATATTACTTCAATTGAAGTTCACTGAAGCCCTGCTAGACACGGTACAAGTTTGGGCCTACCTCCTACAGGTACAGGTGGATATTCTGTTAGCCATTGCCACTCAGGTCCGCAGCAGCCAGCAGGGTTATGGGATTCTACTCCTTCATTCAGGAGGTAGTCATCAAGTGGACCTCAGCCACCAGTTACAGCATAGTGCTCCAGGCCATGTATCTGACAGGGAAAGAGAACAGTCTGACGGATAGACTGAGCAGGGTAATGCAACTGCACGAGTGGTCTCAACATGTACGTTGCCTGCAAGATCTTCTGAGAGTGAGGCACCCCTTCAGTGGATCTTTTTGCTACTCATCTCAACAAGGTCCCTCAGTACTGCCGCAAACTCAGATCACATGGCAGGCTAGCGTCAGGTGCCTTTCTCCTCCATTGGGATCAGGTCTTCTGTGTGTGTATCCTCCCATTCCTCTAATAGGGAGGGCTCGCCAGAAACTCAAGCAAGACAAGGGCTCCATGATCCTCATTGCCCCATTCTGGCCAAGGTAGGTGTGGTTAACTACAAAAGAAGAGGGATCCCCTGAAGAACCGTGGAGATTGGAGTGCTTTCCGATCCTCATCAATCAGAACACCCTTCAGTCTGTGGCTCGCACAGTCTGCATGTTGAGAGCCAAGAATTTGCCTCCTTGAACCTAATGGTGTCTCCAGAGTCTTGCTGGCTTCCAGAAAATATTCTGCCAAGAAAAGTTACTCCTTTTAAATGGAATAGGTTTGCCATATGGTATGAGAGCAAGGCTCAAGATCTCGCATATCCTACGCAAAAACTGCTCGAGTATTTCCTGCACCTCTTGGAGTCTGGTTGGAAAACCAACTCTATAAGGGTTCTCCTCAGTGCAGTCAGTGCCCTTCATCTCCCTGTGGGAGGTAAGCCCATATCTGGACAGCCTCTAGTTCACTTCATGTGAGGTTTGCTGTTGACAAAGCCCCCTGTCAAACCTCCCACTGTGTCGTGGGACCTCAGTGTCATCCTCATCCAGCTGATGAAAGCTCCTTTTGAGCCACTTGATTCCTGGTAGGTCATATTTTTGGAGGCGGTCATTCAACTCACAGAGTCGATGAGCTCCAGGCCCTAGTAGCGGATCCACCTTACACAAAGTTTCATCGTAACAAAGTAGGTCACACTCACCCAAAGTTTCTTCCTAAGGTGGTGTCATGATTTTCATCTTAACTAGCCCAAAGTGCACTTCATACCTTGGACTGCAAACAAGTCTTAGCCTTCTGTCTGGACCAGATTAAAACATTCCACCCAGCTTTTTGTTTATTTTTGATCCCAACAGGATGGAGGTAGCCATAGGCAAGCTTGCTTTGTCCAACTGGCTGGCAGATGTCATCTCTCTCATTTATGCCCAAGCTAGGCAGTCTCTGGAGGATCATGTTATGATTCACAACAGCAGAGCCATGGCTGTGTCGGTAGCCCACCTGAGGTCACCCTGTATCAAAGGGATCTGCAAGGCTGCAATATGGTCTTCTGTCCACACATTCACATCTCAGTACTTAATTGAGCAAAATACCTGACTTGACAGCCAGTTTGGTCACAGTCCTTCAGAATCTGGTTGATGTCTAGAATCCAACTCCACCCTCCTATGCCTGTTATTTCTGTTCCAGGCTGTACCTTCACAACCAGTTTGGGGCTTTTTCACATTGTTTAGGCCTTGCCATTTCAAGTCTCTATTTTCCTAGTGTTGTTGTTTTTGATGAACCTGTTAGGTTGGGATTCTCAGTTGTGAGATATGACTTGCTTGTCCTCAGAGAAATTGAAGTTACTTACCTGTAGCAGGTGTTCTCCAAGGACAACAGGCCAGTCATTCTCACAAACCCTCCCTTCTCCCCTTGGAGTTGTCTTTTGCAACTATGTCATTAGACTGCTTATCCTGAACACACATATTAGGTGGGATGGCACCCACACATGCACGGTGGGTGCTACCAAAGGCCCCTTAAAGAAACAGAGCATTGGGCAGCATCCACACTGGGCTTCATTGGATAACATCACCCAGTTGTGAGAATGATTGGCTTGCTGTCCTCGGAGAACATCTGCTACAGGTAAGTAACTTCACTTTACCTGGATTTGAGTGAAGACATTATTGGGAACAAGCTTGGGTATGGATCTTTATTTGTACATATACTTTTAAAATTCAGTCATTTGTACATAAATTAGCACAGAAAATTTGTGCGTATTAAAGATCAGATATAAATGTAAGCACCAATTTTTTTTTTTTTTTTTTTTGGGGGGGGGGGGGGGGGGGGGGGGGGGGGGAATTTCAAAGTAAAATTACATGTATACTTTCATTTTGAAAATTTATGAAAGCCCATACAGGAAAAGTATGTGCATACCTTATCCATGTGTGCTGAGTTATTAAATTACCCCAAAATGTGCCCTTACTCAGGCACTTAATTCTAAGTAGTGATATTGTAGAATACAAAAATTTAAAAGGCAGTAACATTATCTTTTTTCCTGTATACCATTTGGAGCAAGAGCATTTAATCACATAACCCACATATTCAGAATTACAAGTAGTAAAATATTTCACCACCTCAGTTCTTCCATGAGCTAGATTCTGAAATTATTTCAGCAGCAAAGTGATTTTACAAGTTGTAGATTTGTCACATTTATAATGTCTCAACGTTGGATTTCTATCAACTGTACTTATCAATGATCCTTTTAGTGTGGGTAATTCTGAAGTATATAAATACTCTTTTAAATTCTTAGCTTTAGATTGTGTGGTTCGTAGACATTTACTTGAAACAGTTGTATGGAGCAGTAATATATGTAAAGGATTATTCATAATTGTCAATTTACTTGTGGCTAGTAAACATAGAACCCCTTAAGCCGCCAATTTTCAAAGGCACTATACCAGGGGCGTAGCCAGACAACAGATTTTGGGTGGGCCTAGGCAAGAAGTGGGTGGGTACCAAGTGTTCTCTTCCCCCCCCCCCCCCCCCCCCCCCAATCACCACCAAAAAATATCTCAGCAGGTGGGAAAATGCTTCTTTCCACCTTGGCAGTCTGCAGCAGGCATGCACTGAAAACTGAGCTTGCACAGATGCCAGTATCGTGGAGAGTAGCGTTTTCATTACCATCAGTGGAAAGACTTCAGCTGGCAAAGCTTGAGATCCCCACCAACTACCGCTAAACGTGTGCTACTGTTGGGTGGGCTCTGGCCCACCCAGGCCCACCTGTGGCTACGCCACTGCACTATACATACACAGTGTCAGCAGAAATCACTCCAGTTACTTTGGCGCTAAGAGGACAATTTTATAACAAAGTATTTAGAATAATGGACTTTATGCATGTATGTGTTTACATACTGTGTAAATGCCAAAATTCCAATTAAGCGCTATTCTGTAAATACCTGCATAACTTACATTGCGCATAATTTGAGGGGGAGTATACATGGTTGGAGCTTGCTCAAACCAACACCTATAACTTATAGAATACTGTAAGTTAATCAGGTGGTTCTGATCACTCATAGTGCCCTACTTAAGGGCATTCCTTTATATTTGTCATCTTTATTAGTTCCTTAGAGGCCATTTCGACCCTTTCCAAGAACTCTTCCTTTCTCTTCCACCAATATCACAGGCACATCTTGACTCTACATGTTATTCAGCATTTTCCTTTTGGCCCCTTATTTATTCTTTGCTTTAAGGACTTTGCGCAGAACCATGCTGATTAAAATTTAAAGCCACGCTTAAAGCTCACTTATTTTCTAGCTTATGTAGATTTGAATTGATTTCAGTAGACCATGAACGGTACCTGTGTTTTTGTCTATTGTATCTTAAATCTTTCCTATCTGGTTATTGGACTTCCTATATTATGTGATGTTTCTGGTTTTGTTGTTTATATATTCTTTGTGTTTAGTTTACTTTACTTTACTTAAACTTTGTAAACCGCTTTTATGTCCCTAGCTAAAGGCAGTATAGTAAGTAAATAAACCATAAATGCTTAGGCGCAGGAACATAAAACTAGTCATATAGTGACCATATTCATCTGCTATGAATATAACTATATAATTTACTTTAGGTCTGCTAAAGCATCACCATTATAGGTATAGTTACTGGAGGCCACCATATTACATAAGTGTCAGGAACAATAGATCTGATTCACTATAAAATGTGTTGCTCAACAAAACCCACTGTGAATCTTGTACATGCACACTAGGGACTACTGTGCTCTTCTGAGCACGTTATTTGCACTGTCTAATATAAAAGTGGGAGGAAAAACCTCATACTTCTGTGGCTCCACACAGTCACTTAGACCGGAACACTGTTTAGCCGAAAAAATTAGAGCTCACAGTGAAAAAGTAATCGGGTATAAAAAACCTCCCAGTGCTCTGAAATAATAATCTCCTTATTTTACAAATTAATGTAAAAAAATAAAGAAAAAAGGCACTTATTCTATTTGTACTACTGGCTGCTCAGTCGTGAACACAGGTCCCGACGGACCCGTTTCGCTTCCGGCTTTCTCAAGAGCCCCCACTGTAGTTGACCGTTAGGTCCTGATTGTTTCCCTAAAAACTGCCAGCATTATTCACCTTATTACATATACATTAAGCATCATTAAATACACATATTTTTTTAACACTACAGCTAGTATTTTTAAAAATACAGTGGCCACTGGCTTTAATTATTGAAATGGATGTTTACTGTTCTTGAAGATAAATTGGAAAACTTCATGTATAGTGACAGCGGTAGTGAAAATCACATTTACTTCACTACTGCCAGGATTTTAGATCACAACAAAGCACATACATAGTGATTTTTGCCATGTTAGATGGATTGCGATCTTTTGTGAATATGGTTACTGTGCTCTGATACTGCTACTAATCATTTCTATAGCGCTACTAGAAATAGCAGCACTCTACATATTATATGCTGGTACTTTCTCTGTCCCTAGAGGGCTCAAAATTTTTATAGCTGGGGCAATGGATGGCTGAGTGACTTGCCTAAGGAGCTGCAGTGGGCTTCACCTCTCTTCTGCTTTGATTTGGTAGATCTTAAATTATTGCTGTACATACATAATAGGACTTTCATGGAATATTATTAAGTAGCGTGAGGAATTTTTAACAGATAAGACCATGCATGGTGAAAAAAGGTTTTAGTACTTTGTCTACTTGCTATATTTGAGTATGATGAAAAAGGTCTTTGGCAATAAAAATTGTAAAAAGGTCCAAGTGGGGTAGAGTCTTCATTCTTAATAGAATGGTGTTGGTTACCTGTGGAGTGGCAGAATATGAGTGTCCAATTCAGAATGTCATAAATGGATGTCCATCGCATATGTATTTTAGAACATGGTACGGTCTTTTCTAAGATATATATGAGATGGACATCCACGTCCTGGAAAAGTCCAGCCTGAACATCCATTTTACACACCGAAATGTCAATGAATGGGGGGGGGGAGGGGGGACAAGGGCCACACAGACATCCAGGCAGAGAGGCAACCTAATGGTTAGAGCAGTGGGTTAAGAATCAGGGAAACCAGGTTCAAATCCCACTTCAGCTGTTTGTGATTTGATTTTTTTTTTTAATTGTGAGCCTTACAGGCACAGAAAAATACCTATTGTACCTGGATGTACACCACTTCATTAGTCTCAGGCTTGCAGGTGTCTTATATATTTAGTACAGTAGGTATTTTTCTGTCCCTGGAGGGTTCACAATTAATGAAAAAAAAGAGCTGAAGTGGGAATTTAACCTGGGTCCCTTGGTTCTCAGGAGGAGTTGACTCTTGCTAGTGTTTATGCGCCAAATGAGCATCAGGATCGTTTTTTTTTTTTTTTTTAAATCAACTTTTGTTGGCTCTGCAGACTTTTGCTAGGGGCCGGATTATTTATAGTTTTTTGGATAAAACATTACATAATGTGAGTTGCTCTTCCTCTATAGGGAATATTACTATCTCAGATCCTGCCCTCCTTATGTGAGGAGGTTAGGGAACGTAGATGGACTTTTAATAGTGTTTTGTTACAAGAGTCTGACTTATGCAAGGGTTTTATCAATGTTATGAAAAAGTATTTTGATCTTAATATGGACTCTGGACCTCCATTGGTTATTGTTTGGGATGCCTTTAATGCTGTCTCTCGGGGCTTCTTTCTCCAACAGGCTAGTCAGGGAACCAAGGCTCAATGAGCCCATTTGGCTCAATGTTTAGAATAGTTGGGACTTTTGGAGGCTCAGTGTTGGTGTCGGACCTTCAAAATCTTCAGGTTGTCAGATTAGAGTTAGTCGCTCTTTATGATGATCATCTGAAGTTTGTTAATGCACATTTGAAACAAACATTATGAATGTAGTAATAATCCAGGTCACCTTATAGCAACTGAGCTGCGGAGGAAAAGGGCTGATAGGCAGCTTTTGCATCTTTAGGATTCGGGAGGGTCATTTTTACTAAATCTTCCCAGATTGGGGAGCATTTTCATCATTTCTATCGGACTTTATTTACAGAGGATGATGTGATCCAGTCAGAGGATATGGACCACTTTTTGGCCACTCAGGCTTTGCTGGTATTGTCTCAGCAGAGGGAGGTTTTGGAGGCTCCGGTTACTGTGTGGGAAGTTTTACAGGTTATTAAAGATTTGCCAACTGTGTAATCTTCTGACTTGGATGATTTCACTAATGAATTCTTTAAGGTTTTTGCTGTAGAGTTGGCTCTCATATTATTGATTCTGTCCGGGAAGGTGAGTTGTGCCTCCGTCAGTGATGGAGGCATGGCTGGCTGTTATTCCTAAGCCTGATAAGGATAGACAGACTGTGCATCCTACCATCCTATTTCTATCTTGAATACTGATGTAAACTTTTGGCTAAAGTATTAGCCAATCACTTGGCTGGGCTGCTCCCTACCTTTATCCACCCAGACCAGATGAGATTTGTGGCTCAGCGGCAAGTGATGGACGGTGGACTTGCTTCATGTATCTCAAGTCTAGGGTAAACCAATGTGCCTCCTAGGGCTAGATGCAGAGAAGGCCTTCGATCGGGTCCAATGGGGCTTTCTTGATAAAGTTATGGATACATTTGGGGTGAGGCCATTTTATCGCTCTTGGATCGGGGCTTTTTATGCTTCGCCTAAGGCTTGTGTTAGGGTTAATGGTGGGAACTCTATTTTATTTTCTTGTTTCCAGGGTACATATCAAGGATGTCCCCTTTCTCCTCTTTTATTTGCTATGGTTATGGAACCCCTTGCTGTGGCCATCAGGACTAACCTGGATATTGGAGGAGTTTAAAATAGCATTATTTGTAGACAATATCCTCTTATCTCTTACGTGTCTGTTGATTTCTCTTCCTAATTTTATAAAAGAAATTACAGCTTATTCGGCTGTCTCTGGGTATATGTTGAATGCTACAAAGTCTATTGGTTTGACAGTTGGGTTGGCACCTAGTTTCTTGGACACTCTGCAGTCTTCCTTTCCTTTTAAATGGACCTCTAAGGAGATTCATTACTTAGGAGTTCAGATCTCGGGTAATGTCCAGGAACTCTTTGAGGCTAACTATCCTGCTCTTCAGATGGCGTTGATTTGGGATTTGGATCGTTGGGCCTCTATGGAACTTTACTGATTTGGGAGGATAGCAACCCTTAAAATGAATGTGCTCCCTCGTATTTATTTCAGGTACTCCCTTCTGTCTCCCTAGATCTTTTTGTATCTGGTCTGCAAGATAGCCTCATTCGTTTTGTGTGGAATCATAGACATCCTCATCTACCTCAAGCATTTTTATACAAACGTACGTGGATGGAGGGCTTGGGTGTCCCCAACTTGTTCTGGTATAAGCTGTGGATTCATCTTGAACAATATTTGGTGGGCTCTTGTTTGTTGAAACATCTTATTTGGCTTCCAGGAAAGTACAGAAGTTTGCCTGGGGGTTTGTGCCCCACTATCTCTGTGACTTTTTTTATTATTGAGACTCATTATTTACCGCCTCTTATTCTCTGACTCAGCATACACTGAGTGCCCACAATCTGCTGTTTCCTTCAGGGATGGGAATGAATTCTTTTGCTTATTGAGCTCAGCAGGGATTGGATACTTGGGGTCATGAGGTGTGATGAGGAAGAATTTGTTTCCTTTGATGTTCTTTCTGCCGACTATTATCTCTCGCCTTCTGGCCATTATGCTTATGTTCAGGTGAAGCATTTTTTGAATACTCCTTTGTTTCACTGTAGCAATTTGTGAGAGGAGTCTTATTTGGAGGAATCTAAGATCACACTTGGGCTTATCACTTGTCTTTATGCTTTTTTGACTAGATGGATTTAAGCTGTATGTTCTCCACTAGTTAAACTGGGAGAGGGAGTTAGGTGTTATGATTTCTGCAGATGATTGGCTTATTTTGGAGAAGGCCCGTTTGAAATTTTCCTTGGCATTTTCCCTCAAGGAAAGCGTGATAAAGGTTTTTGTATTGCTAGTACCTTACTCCAGCGAGGTTGCACCATATTTTTCTTGATGCTTCTCCGAATTATTAGAGGGGCGGTGCAGTGTTGGGCATTATGGGTCATATCTGATGGACCTGCTCTAAGGCTCAGGCATACTGGAGGGCTGTGCAGTCTCGCCTTCAGGTATGGCTTGGCTGCCTGGTGCAATGGCACCCAGCTGTCTTTTTGTTGGGTAAGAAACCTTCAGGCCTTACTCATTTGCAGTCTTTGCTGGTTCAGCATGCTCTTCATGCGGCTTGCCTTAATTTGGCGTAATATTGAAAGCAGCATACTGTTCCTCCTTTGATACAATGGATTACAAGATTGTGGTATATTTGTGATATGAAATGTTTAACTGCCATGAAGAGAGTGACTTTTCTTAAGTAGGAGGTGCTTTGGGCTCCTTTCTTGACTACTTATTCTGTTTAAGGAGAGGAAAAATTTGTGTTTTACTCTTATATTTTGTTCTTTGGGAGGAGGCGGGGTGGGAGGACTTTTGATTTCCTCTGCTTTTGGGGGGGTGGGGGTTGTATAAAACTTATGTTAAAATATAGATGCTTGTCATTGTTAATTTTCTTTGCGATATGCAGGGTTTGGATTGTTGTTTCCATTGGAATGTTATTTTCTCTGTTACTTGGATTTTCAATAAAGTGCTTCTACAAATTTTAAAAAAACATTGAAGGAGTAAATATGTGTGTGAGTAAGCTTAGGAATATATACTGCTATAATTTCAATAATTCTATAATTAAAATCAAGCTTAGTGCCACTTCATGCCACAGTTTCATGAAGTCCACATCTCCTGTCACCTGACAGTGTCCATCCTAGTGTAGGTATCATGTTTATATAAAACTTGAGTGCTGTGCATAATCAGAATCTTATTGATTACTATGCCATCAACAGGTAACGTGAACACTTCCTGGGAAGATAGCCTTATAAATTTCTTTGTTGCTGCTGTTTTGAGTATTCTCTGGTATCTCCATTTGTTATATCTGTTCAACATTTTGAAAGAGAAGCTAAACTGTAATTTTCAACACTTAATGCTATTTCTGATCTGAGACAGATTTTAGTGTGTTTTGTTTCTTTAACAGATGCCAAGGTTGTTCGATGGCTGCTACTTTTTCTTTATGGGAAATTTTGTAAGCCACAAAAAGGATGACCTGGCAGATTTGGTGAAAGCAGCAGGAGGGCAAATTCTTACCAGACAACCGAAGCCAGACAGTGATGTGACACAAACTGTCAATACAGTGGCGTATCATGCAAAGCCTGGGTCTGACCAAAGCTTCTGCACACAGTACATTATCTATGAAAAGACTTCAAAATACCATCCAGACAGGATTCGGCAGGGGAAAGTTTGGGTTGCCCCCACCAGCTGGCTCATAAACTGTATTACCTCTTTTCAGCTGCTGCCTGTCGAGGAATAAACATCCACTCATCATTAGCAAGTTACTGTGATGGCCTATAGGAACGTGCAATGATAATCGATTTGTTTGCATTCTTAGAATTCTGGTCTTGACATTCAGTGCAGTATTCCTACTTTTAGCTGCCAAGAAGCAATAATTTGAAATATGTGATTACAAAGAAAATGATGTGAATGTCATTACTGCAGATCACCCCAAATATGCCAGGGTGTTCTGTTAAGATGTGCTTAATGATAACTTTTGTCTTCCATTCACTTTTGTAGAGATTTAACAATTTCTTCTTACTGTAATACATAAATGAAATTAGATTTTTCAGCCCTTTGATAAAGAAAAGCAAGTCTTTAAATTTGAGCAATACCAGATGGGATTTGTATCCTAAAAAGAAATATGGTATCCAAGAATTTTAGTTATGTTTTTCATACATGGCAAGTTGTCCACGTTGGGCTCCAACCACTTTAATCGTGAAGTGGTCTATGCCTGCAACTCTTATATGTTGTTGAGCTTGCGTAGTTAAATGGAGGGTAATTTAATAACATTGTGCCTCCTAAAAGCGCTATTTAAGGTGTCTATTTTAAGCCTATTTTATAAAGAATAGTAAGTGGCTACTACTTTCTTTATAAAATACTAGCGTAAGTGACTGAAAATGTGCCTTTATTTAAGGTACAAGCACTTACACCAGCTCTAGGTCTGCTGTAAATGCTCATGCCTAGATGTTAGCAAGAAACCACATAAATCATAGTATTTTGTAATGTTCATGTGTACTTGTATACTCTACCCAAACAACAGCAAGGCAGAGGATCTGCAAAATCCAACCTGGATACAAACAAAGATCAGTCAGTCGTTCAAATAAACCACTGACTGATCTGCTTTGTTTGTATCCTTCTCTGCCCAAACTCCATTCATGTGCATATTCACTGTCCCAAGTATGCACCTTGTGAAAAACGCATATACTTTTATGCTGATTAGTGTTTTATAAGAGGCCATTTACATGAATGACTAAAATACTGACATTTATCCCTGTTGTTAATGCCTAAAACTAAGCACCCTGAATAAAAAGGATATGTGAAGAAGCAAAACTAAAATATCTAATGAAAAGAAAAACAGAAAAACCAAAAATGAATGGTTTGGTATCATGGAAGTAAAAGCAGTATTTCTGCCACTTCTGAATAATTGTTATTCAAGTGCAGCTTTATATAATAACTTCAATTCTATGCTTCCTGCTTATCAGAGAAAGTAAAGTAGAATTTTATAGATAACTGTGTGTTATTGGTGAAATGGAATCAGTGAATATCCAAAGTATAATCATGGATTCCAGAAGTCCTAATGTGTAGAATTTTTTTCTTATTGCACATTTAAAGTGTCCACAAACAACTTGTTATTTATCATCCACTGTTCAAGATAAAATTAAAGAAATATATAGGAACAATACATCCCACATCTTTTCAGGAACCCAACATGGACTTGTGTTTTATCTAGAGCATTTCAGGAATTGTCAGTCCAGAGTATGTGCCAGACTTGTTTTTATTGTATCTCATTAACTGAAAACTGTAGAAACCTTTTTTTTAGATACATTTAACTGCAAACACACACAGAGCAAGTAGCTACTTCAGACAGCAATGCAGTTAAAAAGCATTATCACAATAAAATCCGTTGGCACAAAGGTATATGACAGCAGGTCATTAAAAGTGGTCTTTGAGTGTCTTGATGATAATCTTACCAGGGGCGTAGCCAGACTTCGGCGGAAGGGGGGTCCAGAGCCCGAGGTGAGGGGCACATTTTAGCCCCCTCCCCCTCCATTTTTGACCCCCGCCGCCGCCGCCACCACCACCACCACCACCACCACCACCAACAACTTTGACCCCCCCCCCCCCCCCCCCCCCCATCGGCTACCTTTGCTGGCGGGGGACCTCAACCCCTGCCAGCCGAGGTCCTGTTCTTCCTCAGCAAAGGTAGCCGACGGCGAGGGAGGGTTGGCGGCGAGAGGGGTGGTCGAGAGGGTCGTCGGCAGGGGGCTCCAGGGCCAAAACTACAGGGGCCCAGGCCCCCATGGCCCCACGTAGCTACACCACTGAATCTTACATAAAACAGGATTTTTTTTTTTTTAACAGTTGCTTTTTTCTAATCAAAGATACACATTCATGCAAACTTAAAAGAACTTTGAATGCAACTTTTTTTTTTAACAAAAAGCACTTGTTATATAGGAGTATCAGTATATTTAACAGTTCCTTTCTGAGATGAGAATGTTTATTAAAAAAAAGAAAAATATTAATACAATTATTTCTAATGAATTGCCATTGCATGCCTTTGTGCCATTTGTTGTGGTTGTGCTTTTTAAAATCAGATTTGTTTTTAGAAGTAATTGTCCTGTGTGTTTTAGCGGGTATATCTGTAAAATGTTGCTGCAGCTTTCACTGATGAGGTTGAATGGAGACATATCCAACATAGTGTGGATTGTTGACCGAAGCCCTCTTTTCGAAACATGAAAAGGGAAATACTCCTATAGATTTGTTAAATGTAAAGTACAATAGCGAACATACATACATTAAGAAAAACTGAAAAAATACTAAACATTGGGACTTTTAGAATCTGTAGTTACCCCTTTTGGGCATTCATTTATGTCAGATTCTGCTTTATTTTCTATGTTGGGCAAGTGGAATAGAATTAATATATTATGGGCCCCTTTTACAAAGCAGTGGTAAGCCCAACACAGACCTACCAGTCTCTAAAAAGGAAGTACCTCCGGGCTACCGCAGCAGCCCAGCAGTAGTTCCCACCCCCAGTGCGCCGTCATATCCGGCGCTACAAAAATATATTTATTTTTGTAGCCCCGGTGTGTACCCAGCGGTAATCACTGCCCAGTTACCTCCAGGTAAGCGCAGAAGCCCATACCGCCAACTCAATTGGTGCCGGTAAGGGCTCCACCCCCCCCCCCCCCCCCCCCCCCATGAAATGGCCATGGGACAAGTGCTTGCCGAAAAGAAAGACCTACCTTTTATCCGGCTGCGGTAAAAGTGAATCTTGGTACGTGTTTTGACTTGCGCCGAGGCCCCCTTTTACCGCAGCTTTGTAAAACGGGCCTCATGTCAGGGTTGTATTTAATTTACACCCATTCTATTGTCCTCTTTCCAGTCGAATTCAAATCAGAATTAAAGCAACAATAAGAACAAAATGTATCATTTGGTGACAAAGCACAATTATTAGGGTCTCTCTGGCTTGCTCCAGTTTATTTGTTTCTGAGAAAGCAATGTTTAAAGCCTATGAAGTTGTACCGGATATTGTTGTACTCCTTGTCAAAATGCCTGAATATATCACAGAGGCCTAGAGTGGCGCCATATGCTACATATTAACTTCAGACAAAATCTAAGAAACAAAATATATTTGGGCAAAGAAACATAGAACTCAATAAAACCAAAAGAGGAAGTAATAGAAAAACAAGTTCATACGTTGAACATTCTAAGAGCCCTGTTCAGTAAGGTGTGCTAGTGTTTTTAGCACACGTTAAACACTAGTTGTCCATATATTCCTATGGGAGACTTAGCTTTTAGCACGGCTTACTAAACAGGGCTCTAAATATCACAGCTCAAAGAGATCTTTATAAGTACTTTGAATTTAAAATATTTTTCAAAAGTTATGAAAATGTTTAACACTGACTGTCATTAGAGTTCATTCCAAACAGTGACTAATTCTTGAGTTTTACGCTTAATATTATTAGCCATGTCTTTCTAAGATAATTTTTTTTAATTGAAGTAATTATGTGTATTTTGTATGACTCACTTTCTTGAATATATAATTCATGCATAAAATATTGTCTAATGCCATTTCTTGGTATTTTACATCTTAGGGAGCAAGACTGTTCTTACTCATCATGTAATGTGCTTTTTGTGACACAACTGAAATGAATATTTAAGCCTGTTTATAAACTAGTGGTCCTGCACAAATAAATTGCAGTTAGAATACAGACAGAATTCTTTCAGTCTTGAAGAAATTTGTTTGCAGGCTTTGAAAGCCTCTACTATTTAGTTACACCTAGGAATTGTACAGCTATGTAAGTGGTTATACTTAGCCATATACCATGCAAGTTCCGTACTGAATGCAGCTGAAACAGCTGAAATGTGGATTGAAAAAACAATATTGTACAAATGGGAGTTTGGCCATAGCAAAAGATGCTTACCCCTTTTACCCCAAAATGAAATATAATATATAATGGAAGAAAAAAAAAGCAAAGAATAAAACTCCAGATTCCATATTCAGTGCTAGAACTCAGAGAATTGTGTGTTGATGTTTTGAGTCCTGGCTAGTACTGATGCTTCAAAACCAGTTTTTAATGGGCATTGTTTCTTTTCTATATACTAAGTTATATATTGGTAAAATCCCTGATTTCCTAGGATGTCACAATTGAGGCCACATGATCAGTCCCCAGAGGATCATGAAAACCAACCAAGAAGGAGGAAGGCCTCTCTTTTCCTCTCTATCATTCCTCTATCTGTTTGCTAATCCCTTCTCTCTTCCAACCAACTGGAAAGTAGAGGAAAGGGGTTTCTGGTTATTGTCATCCTCTGCAATGTCCAACATGGTTCAAACCACAAGCTTGGCCCTATGTAACAGAAGAGAAGGACACAAGCTGAAACCTGCTCTTTCTACCATCCATCAGGAGAAGGGAGTAGGAAGTGGACTGAACATTAGGAGTGTCAATAAGATAATAAGAAGACAGGAGGAAAAGAGGATCACTGGGAGGGGGGAAACGAGTAGGAGGAAGCAAATAAGTGACAGGGAAAGACGAGTACCTATAGAAGAGAAAAAGGCTAAGTTAGGCAGAAGAAGAAGAGAAGAGGTATTTGTGAGAGACAGACTGTAGTGAAAAGGAAAGAATGGAGGAATATCCTAGTGGTTAGTGCAGACAACTGAGAACCTGGGGAACTGGGTTCAACTCCCGCTGCAGCTTCTTGTAACCATGGGCAAATCATTTAATCCTCCCTTGCCCCAGGTATAAAACTTAGGGCCCTGTTTACTAAGCCGTGAGGCGCATTAGCATCTTTAACATGTGTTAAACATGTATGCGCCTACAATATCCCTAAAGGCATCTACATGGTTAACGCGTTCACAAATTGTGGGCACGTTAAAAATGCTAATGAGCCTTAGTAAACAGGGCCCTTAGATTGTAAGCCCACTAGGGTCAGAAAAAGTACCTGCAAATAGTATATGGTTGTACCTACAGAAAGGCAGTATATCAAATCCATGACCCTAAAAAAAAAAAAAATAAAGAACTGCAGTAGAGAAAAATAGAGAAAGAAAAATATATAAAGCAGACACAACTAAAGCTGGAAAGTTTTTTAGTTTTTAGACTAGTAAAGTAATTTTGAAATTTATAGATTTTCAGTTGTATTTTGTGCATATTTAGAAATGGGTGGGGCTCGATGGCAGCAATCAGTGTTTTGCTGACTGCCACCAGCGTTTTACCTGGAAATTTAATGCCAGGCCATGTCCAGGCTCCAGCATTGAATTTCTGGATATGTGAAGTTGGTGAAAATATGGAGGGGCATTTTCAAAAGGATATCCAAGTTAGAATAAAGATGTCCTGCTCTCATGTATTTTCCAGTAGAAAATATGTCAGGATTTCCTGTTTGAAAATACATCAGATGGACGTCCATGTGCTGAGGATGTCCAGCATGAACAGACATGTTACTTAACTGGAACATCCAACATATGAATGGCAAAAAAAGAGGGGACAAGGACGTTTGTCTGCCAGCATTTTTGGAAGAATGGCCACACAAACATCTCTGGGGCAGCCTAGTGGTTAGTGCAGTGGACTTTAAGCCAAGGGAACCCAGGTTCAAATCCCACTTTAACTCATTTAATTTGTAATTGTGAGCCCTCCAGGTACAGAAAAATATCTATTGTACCTGAATGTACACCACTTCAATAGCCTTCAGGCTTGTAGGTGGCTTATATGTTTAAGTACAGTAGGTATTTTTTCCCCATTTCTGGAGGGCTCACAATTAAAAAAAAAAAAAAAAAAAGGTTAGTGGGATTTGAATCTGGGTCCCTTGGTTGAATGTCTAGTGCACTAGCCATTAGGCTACTCTTTCAGACTTGTTTCCTGCTTTGCTAAGAATGCCCATAATACCTGAAGCTGTACTAGGGCTTGGTGTCCCCTTCCAATTTCACATTCATGGGAGAGGGAGGAGGGTAGCAACCACTGGGGTATAAGGAGGTGTCATGCCTTAATCCCCCCCAGTGATCCCCTAGCTGCTCAATCAGAGCATCTATTTGTACCCTGGGCATGACTGAAACAGGTCTAAGTTAAGATGTCCTTTTTTTTTTTAGGGTTAGGATTTCTTCCTGTTTGATAAATGCTGTTGGATGTCTTGATTTTGAGCCCTCCCTAGTTCCGCCCATAACACGCCCCCTTATTGTTTGGACGTACTGCAGTGTTGAACATCCCTTTTCTACCTTTGCAAAATCAGAATATGAATGTTTCAAGCAGATGGATTTGAGCATTTTGAGATATCCATATGCTTCCAAAATAGGCTGTTTAGCTGGTTAATTGCAATATTTGGCACTTAACCAGCTATGAAGAACTGTATAAATATAGAACTATGCCCTCAAAATATCCGGTTTCAGCTTGGGTGCTAACTGGACATTTTCAGCGACAATATCTGGTTAAGCGCTACTGAAAATGCCTGGTTAGCCCTGGGCAGGCTACTTAAATAACCAGATGCCTCTCATGGCCATTTAAATTGTTTTGAATATGAAGCCCATAAATATGTCAATTTATGCAAAATTTCTAACCTTTGTTACAGAATCCGCTCTTGAGCTACTACACTAAGGGGCTCTTTTACTAAGCCGCGTAGGCACCTATGCGCATCCATCGTGTGCTAATTTGGAACTACCGCATGGTCCAGGCAGTAATTCCAGTTTTTTACATGCATGCGATACGCGCGCCGGAAAATATTTTTTTCCACTCTATAGATTTTTTTTTTTACATTTCAAACATAAATGCACAAGCGATATGCGTAAATTCAAACAAGAAGAAATAAATACAAACTAAGGAAATCTTTCCCCATTAATTTTGTCCACAATACAATTGGATCCAGATACTAGGCAAAAAGGGGAAAAAAATGTATTATATCATTAGAGCATTTGGGAGCAAGGCAATACTGTCAGCCGATTGAATAGCATTTTATCTAATGGGTGTAACCAAAGGAACCATAACACTTTCTTTAGAATTAATAAATTGTAGCAATTTTAGGGGGTCAAAGAAAACATAATTATTAGAATCAAGAGATACTAGACATCTACAAAGAAATTTTAACTTAAACAATGCACCTAAGTTGAGAACTCTTGATTTATATATCAAGAATTCTCTCCTTTTTTGTGTATCCCTAGCCAGATCTAGAAAAACCTGGATTTTACACACCCAAAAAAGAGCATTGATATGATGAAAATAGATGCAAAAAAATGTTGTTTCTGTCTGGCTCCAGGGCAAAAGTCACCAAGAGAGTAGTTCGTTCTGTCACCACTTCTAGTGAACTTTCCAGAAATTCAGTCAAATTTAGATCGGACATAGACTGAGGTTGCACATTAGAAGATCTTGAGGTCCTTGTTATATACTGTGCTCTATGGGCAGAAAGCCCTCTGCCGGTGTTCCCAGTATTTCTCCAAAATATTTTTTAAACATTTCCAATGCTGGAATTAACGGTGATTTTGGGAAGTTTAAAAACCTCAGGTTGTCTCTATGTCCTTGATTTTCCAGATATTCAAGCTTACAAGCTTGAATATTCCTCTATTTAATGAGCATTGAAGTAACATTGTGTAACTGGGTAACTTCCCCTTCCATCACTGTAATCTTATTAGATTGATCCTGGATATTTTCGGACAGATTTTGATGTTTGTTTAAGTTCCAAAATTTCTCCCTTAAAGGAGCTAGTCCCAGTCCCCTAAGATGTGACAGTGGCAGAACACAGCAGGCTGTATGACAGCTTCAGATGTGATGGTCATTCCTATTAGAACAGGAAGCAGATCCCAGTAGCCTAGTGGTTAGTGCTGTGGACTGTAGAGAAGGGACCCAGGTCAATATCCCACTGTGGTACAGTTGTGCTAGCACTTATGAGCCTTCCAAAACAAAACATTAAATACCTACTGTACCTATATATAGGTGACACCTGCAGTCATAAATTGGGTACAGTAGGTTTTGGGTGGGTTTTGGAGGGCTCACCATACAATATAAGGGGTTAGCAGTGCGATCTGTATCTTGGACCTTTTATGTGAAGTCCACTTCAGTGTCCCCTAGAGCATGGGTAGGCAACTCCGGTCCTCGAGAGCCGCAGGCAGGTCAGGTTTTCAGGATATCACAATGAATACGCAGGAGATAGATTTGCAAGCACTGCCTCCATGGTATGCAAATCTATCTCCTGCATATTCATTGTGGATATCCTGAAAACCTGACCTGCCTGCAGCTCTCGAGGACTGGAGTTGCCTACCCCTGCCCTAGAGTGTCCTACTGCTTTGCTGGGATGTTTGTGTGGCCGGTCTACTAAGAATTCTGGTCCCCCAATACATCTCAATGGCTTGTTTTTGTGTGTTTTCCCCTTGGACTTTTTTTTTTAATAGCCTAAAATATAGACGCACTGAGCACAAAAATGTATAGCAAATGGTTATTTTTAAACAAAAAGTTGGGTATTTTTCTGGTTTGAAAATAGCCATGTTCGCTGCTGGAGTTTTGGACATTTTTTGCAAAATCGGATTTAGACGTCATATCGAAAATGCCTCTCAAAATAAACCACTCTGTCTTCCTGTGTTGAAACTTAGCTTATAATTTTTCTTTTGTATGAACACAATAACCATATAAATTAATGTTTATTTATTTATTAGGATTTATTTACCTTATGTACAGTAAAAATAGATCAAACATGAGCAGTAGGCAATTAGAGCAGTAAAAATATTCGCACAACAATACAAAGTATGGCATGGTGTACTAGCAACGACAACACAATATGTACTATAACATTATAATTGGTAGTGAGGGGTAAGGCAAAATTGTAACATATAGATGAGTAAGAAAGTAGGAAGAATTAAAAAGTAAGGTGATTGATTTGAAGAAAGTTGCACGTGAGGTCAGAGAGATGGTTAAATATTATCTCAGCTAGGGTAGGAGTGGATAAACATGTCCCTCTGCAGTATGTGCAGCCCGAGTCAATCCTTGTGTGTGTGGGTGAGACTAACAAGTTAGTTACTTCTTCCATTAAAGGCTTGGTTGAAGAGCCAAGCTTTCACCTGCTTCCTGAAGTAGAGGTAGTCTTGTATTAAGCGGTGCCTTTCAGGCAATGCATTCCAGAGTGTGGGGGCTACTCCAGAGAAGGCTCGCTTGTGGGTATCACATCGTGTAATATCTTTTGGAGAGGGTGTAGTTAGTGAAAGTCCTTGAGAGGTCCTTAGTGTCCTTGGCGGTGTGTGGAGGATCATCCTATTCTTCAGATAGTCGGGGCCATTTCCTTTCAGGGCCTTGAAGATCAGACATAGAGTTTTAAATTTAGTCCTGTATTGTACTGGTAGCCAATGAAGTTTTTGGAAAAATGGTGTGATATGGTCACGTCGCTTGCAACCTTCTTTGAGTCTTGCTGCTGCATTATGAATCAACTGGAGCTGGTGCAGGCCCTTTGTAGTCAGACCATTTTTTAGTGCATTGCAGTAATCCAGTCTTGATGTTACCATGGCATGCACAACTGGGATGTGGTTTACCTTCTTGATGTAAGGAGAGAGGCAGCGTAGCTGTCGCAAATAGTAGAAGCAGTTCTTGAAGGTTGCTTGGATTTGGGGAATCAGAGTAAGTGTTGAATCTAACTGTATCCCAAGGTTCCTGACTTGTAATTTGAGGAGGAGTTCATACTTGCCAAAAGGGATATTGATGTCAGGTATGTATCCACTTGTGTTAGGGACCCAGAGAAGCTCGGTTTTACTTGGGTTCAGGCAAAGTTTGTTGTGTTTAGCCCATTCTTGAAGTGATGTTAGACAAGTTATCAGTTCATTCAAGGCTGTAGGTAAATCAGGTTCAATGGGTATGAGTAGCTGCACATCATCTGCATAGATGTAGAACTGAGAGTCCATTGACCGAATCAGCTCAGCTAGTGGCTTGAGGTAGATATTGAACAGAATAGGTGATAGTATCGATCCTTGTGGTACCCCGCAGATGCTAATTTAACCTCTGTATTAAAAATTTAGAGCCCAGTTGTAATCTTCAGTTAGATTGTAAGGTCTTTTGAGCAGGGACTATCTCTTTATGTCCAGGGTACAGTGCTGCGTACGTCTAGTAGCACTATAGAAATAAGTAGTAGTAGTAGTATGTGTATCAATGTGAAATAAAACCCCTACAACATATTCACAAGATAATCGTTTTTAGGTTGTATACTTGATATATATTTTTTTACTTCAATCTGTGCTTAATTTCTGTGCAAAAATATATTAATTATAATCATCATTGCAATTTAGTTTACATTAATGATCAACTGTAATTTTCATGCACTTATGTAACTGATTCAAACTTTAAAAAATTAAAAGACAAAATAAAGCAAAAAATGTTAGGAGCAACATGTTTTCCTAATTTAATCTCTTTCAGTAGTTGGTATTTTTTGTCAAAGAAGGGTCCTTGTGTTTAAGGTTGATATTGATATATCTCACAATTACAGATTGCTTTTACTTTTAGAATGAGAGTGAAAGAAAAATATTCATTGCTTCACTGACTAACTGTGGTGTAATCTCAGTATGTCATTATCTGTAAAGTTATATAGTAGATTTCATCACATCTCTAAATGGTTGTACCTCTACTTTTGTGTCACACCTTACCTCCATTTTAAGAGTTATGAAAATGTTTACCAGAATTTATAGTTGATATAAAAATATATGTGAAAAAATAAACAATTCGATGTTTGATTTTTTTGTTAATTGTTTCTTCTTTATCCTGAAAGCATTTTTAATCTAGCCCAGTATTCTGTTTCCAACAGTGGCAAGTCCAGGTCACAAGTACCTAGCAAAAACCCAAATAGTAGCAATATTCTATGCTACCAATTCCAGGGCAAGCAGTGGCTTCCCCATGTCTGTTTCAATAGCAGTCTGTCATGAAATGCCTAGCCACCCACCTAGGGTTACCCCACAGCCACTTAGAGGGTCTGTCTCCAGCTCAGGTCTGCATGCACCTGCTGCTCATGCTCTACATTAGCACCCTCCTCCCACTGACTGGGTCACAAGCACCCCTGGGCGAGTCTTCTGCTCTCAAATTATCTCCAGTGATTTCTAGGTTACTGGAGCCACACTCCCAGTAGTCCCCCAGTTCCCAGAAAGCACTCATAAACCCAACACACAAACCACCAGCATTCTTTATCAGTCCAGACTGGCAGAATGAACAAACAAATGTGTTTATTCTCAGAACTTGGAACAGTGGACAAAAAAATGTGCAATTGGCAAACAGTAACAAGTAACTGAAAAATGGATCAATTAGAAACTGAACATTTCCATACTTCCTAGAAAGTGCCTGGGGAGATCAGGACATATATAGCTGTTCACCAGTTATCAAATATAACTGTTTTTTAAAGGGCTTCAGGAAAGATCTCTCTCTCTCTTTCTCTTTCTTCTCCCAGGCTAAAACTGAATCAACAGCCAGCAGCTGCTGCTGGTTAATTTCAAACTCCAGGCCCATCACAGCCCAGTCAACAAAATTTGAAAGCATGTTGCTGCTTGCTTCCTGCTTGTGTTAAAGGAAAAGAAGATTCAGTTCCCTGTAACAGCTTTATAGCAAAGAAACACCACCTGCTGGCCAAATAGTACCATAGTAAATGATGGCAGATAAAGACCTGTATGGTTCATCCAGTCTGCCCAACAAGATAAACTCATTTTACATGGTATGTGATACTTTATATGTATACCCGAGTTTGATTTGTCCTTGCCTTTCTCAGGGCACAGACCAGAGAAGTCTGCCCAGTACTGTTCTTGTACTAAGTTCTGAACTAACATCGAAGCCCCTTAAAATTTACACTCCAGCCCATCTCTATCTATTCAGTCATGATCAGGGTGTAGACTGTAGAAGTCTGCCCAGCTCCCGTTTAGTTTCCAATTACCAGCGTCGCCACCCAATCTCCACTAAGATTCCGTGGAACCATTCCTTCTAAACAGGATTCCTTTGTGTTTATCCCACACATGTTTGAATTCCATTACAGTTTTCATCTCCATCACCTCCCGCGGGAGGGCATTCCACATATCCACCACCCTCTCCGTGAAAAAATACTTTCTGACATTAGTCCTGAGTCTGCCCCCCCCCCCCCTTCAACCTCAATTCATGTCCTCTAGTTCTAGCGCCTTCCTGTCTCCGGAAAAGGTTCATTTGTGGATTAATACCTTTCAAAGATTTGAACGTCTGTATCACGTCACCCCTGTTTCTCCTTTCCTCCAAGGTATACATGTTCAGGTCAGCAAGTCTCTCGTACGGTTTGCAGCGAAGGAACTTTTTTTTTTTTAATTTTGAAATCATGCTTCTATGCAGTCATTTTTGTTTTGAGACCATGCTTCTATGCATTATGTTTTGGACCTGGGACCCTGCTTTTGCAGTAAGGGAACCATTTTTTTTTTAATTTATTTGAGACCATGCTTCTATGCAAGGGAACCATCATTTTTGGACCTGGGACCCCGCTTTTTCAGTGGAGGAACTGTTAAAGATGTTTTCAGCTGGGACTGTGCTTTTACAGCATGACAGCACTTTTTGGACTTGACACACTGCTCTATGTGACCCGAGAGCCTGCTTTTCCTGCCAGGAAACTACTTTTGATCAGAGACCATGCTTTTGCAGCAAGCGAACCATAGTAAGATTCTTGTGCACAATCAGTTTTATACAGTACAATACTGTATGTACTGTACACTTGTTCCTGTTTGTTCATTTACATTTACAACACTCTTTATTCTTACTCTCATTCTTAGATTTGGAGAGTTTCCAGTTTCTTTTCTGCTTCAAACTGTTATTGACTGGAGAATCATTCTTGGATCTGGAGAGTTTCCAGTTTTATTTCTGCTTCAAACTGTAATTGACTGGAGAAGACAAAGCAATGAGCTCTGCTCGGTTCACATTGCCTGCTGTGGAAGACAACTCAAGTGAGGCTGAACATGCAGTAGATAAATATGGTTCCCTTGCTAGGTTCTGTATTTTTGTTCACACTGCCTCTGTACAATTATGAAATACTGTATACTGTCTTTATATTTGTGCACAAATTGCCTGCTATACAAGAAGCACAATCGTCCTATACAATTTTTTTCTTTTTTTATTGCTGATTGCTGATATTTTTAAATACAGATGCCCTATATCTGTTCTTTATGCATATATATTATGTTTTCCATTCATTTTTAAAGGGTTGCCATTGTTTTTCTGTATTATAAAACTTTTCACTTATCCGACAATGAGCTGGTCCCATTTATGTTCGATAATCGCGACTGTACTGTATGTTGAAATAGGCCATGTAGAGTATTTTAAATGCTTTAAAATTCTTCTAGGATGGCTTAATGACTTTTTAATGTATTTTTGTTAGTATTTTCCATGATATTAGTGTGTTATGAGACATGTTTTAAAGGTTTACTTTGTATTCTTACTCTTCACCAACTTTGCTATATGAGAAAAAAAAAAAGGAATTATTGTACTGTAATTGTCTGGCTATGAGGCTGTTCCTATTAATCTTCTAAAGGTCATGACCTTTTATTGCTTTTGGCCGATACACCCGTATTGATGGGCCAAGCTCCCTCCCCCTTCCCAAAGGCAATCCCCACCCCTAAAGGCAACACCCTCAAGACAAACCCCAACCTTTCTCCTAGTAGGAGGGGGGTTCTATCTGCTTTCTAGTGAATGGGGCAGGAGTGATCCCCAATTGCTCCTGCTCCATCTGGCTTCAGGTTCAAAATGACACCCAATCACCCCTAGCAGTAGTCTTGTGGTACTATTAGAAGGGATAGTAGAAAAATGTCAGGAAGTATTTTTTCACGGAGAGTGTGGTGGATACTTGGAATGCCCTCCTGCGAGAGGTGGTGGAGATGAAAACGGTAACGGAATTTAAAAAATGTGAGGGTTAAACATAAAGGAATCCTGTTTAGAAGGAATGGATCCTCAGAAGCTTAGCGAAGATTGGGTGGCAGCACCTTGGTGGTGGGAGGCAGGGCTAGTGCTGGACAGACTTCTACGGTCTGTGCCCTGAAAATGGCAGATACAAATCAGGGTCAGGTATACACACAAAGTAGCACATATAAGTTCATCGTGTTGGGCAGACTGGATGAACCGTACAGGTCTTTCTCTGCCATCATCTACTATGGCAAGCTCCTAAATAAAGGCTTTTTGCAAGCCGCATTATCCGATTAAAATAATAATGGAATGCTTTGCACACATTTGCATTCATTTTATTTTATCATGATGTATGTGTTGCATTATTGTATGTTCTGGTAAAATAATGCAGGATTTTTCCATTGCTGCATATCAAGAGGCAAATAGTATGCATTATTTCCTTAATGCATGTAGTAACCAACTCCCTAACTATATCTGGTCAAAATTATTCTTCTACTGGACACTATAGAGAAGATTCAGGGTTCTGTGTACATCATCACTCTGTTTTAGGGCTAGAGTTACTAACATGCACTAATGTCATTAACAAACATAGGGCTAGAATCAGTAAATGGTACTCAATGCTGCCATAACAAAGTAACATAGTAAATGGTGGCAGATAAAGACCTGTACAGTCCATCCAGTCTGCCCAACAAGATAAACTCATTTTACATGGTATGTGATACTTTATATGTATACCCAAGTTTGATTTGTCCTTGCCTTTCTCAGGGCACAGACCGTAGAAGTCTGCCCAGTACTGTTCTTGTACTAAGTTCAGAAGCTAACCTCGAAGCCCCTTAAATTTACACGGAATGGTTCCGTGGAATCTTAGTGGAGATTGGGTGGCAACGCTGGTAATTGGTAACAAAACGGTAGCGGGGCAGACTTCTATGGTCTACGCCCTGATCGTGACTGAATAGATAAGGGATGGGCTGGAGTGTAAATGCTATTGTATAATGAGCACTCATGAGCACCCATTATAGAATAGCATTCAGTGCCAGAACTTGCGCCTGCTGAAACCAGGTATAATTCCTGGTGCCCAATTTGGGCTTGGGCACATATCCCCGGTATTCTATACCATTGCTCACAGATTTTAGGTATGCCCCTGACCTGCCCATGCACCTCCCATGGCTGCACAATGGGATTTGGGCATTTATTCTTATAGACTGGCCCGTAGCAAGATGCACATGTGAATTCAAATTTGTGCCAATTAGCACCCAATTATTGGCACTAATTGGCTCAGCCAATCTAGTTAAATTAGGTGCCATATGTAGAATTCAGTGGATAATATACTGCAGGTTCCATTTATGTAGTTACTAAGAACATGTATTAATTCATAATCAAGTTTAGTGCATGCCTCTTGAGAAAATGAAATGATCTATCATTGTCAAAATGTTACTATTTCATCTTGATAGTATGTAGTTTCCGAAATGAACAGTCTCCATTAATAATTAGAGAATGTAGACAAGATAGCCAGAGAGACAGCATGCTCACCCCTATTATTATTAATACATGGAATTAATGTTTGTTCTTTTTTATCTAAGCATGAATGCTGCCTTATTACCCTTTTCATAGTACATCTAGCTATTTTGTTTAATGAGATTTTTTTTGTATCTTCAATAAGTAAAGCATTCTATGAACCCCTGAGGATTATTAATTTATCAAGCAACCATGAGTCGTCTGTAACTTTATGATCACCCTCAAGCTTCACTAGTTTGACATGATAACTTTTTAGGATGCCAGCACTTTATTTCTTGCAGTTGAAGGAATACATTTCATTTGTAATACTACTTTAAATATGTCACAAATAAAACAGCAATCACATGATCACAAAACCATTGTAATTTAACAGTACAAACAAGGTATCTGTACTGTTAAATTACAATTTTTATGATCATGTGATTATTTTGATAAAGTAAGTTATTAAACCATCCTTTATTATCATCATCTAGGGGATATACTATAAATGACAGATTAGTCACAACAGGTATGCGTCTCCCTTTCCTCTTGGGCTTAAGCCCCAAAATTAACATTTTTGGAGTTAAAAAATATTTCCAGCAAAGCCAATAGAGGTGCACAGGGAAACAAGGATGAACACTTCTCCAGTCCAGGACAAGCGGGGGACCATGTGGGAAATTGGATGAGTATAAAGTGGTATGGACAGAAGAGAAAGTGATGAGCACAGGACAGAGCTGAGATCATGGCATATTGAGAAGGAAAGAGAACAGGAACAGGAGGAGGTCATGGGGCTTTATGACAGTGGAAAAGAAGGATTAACCTGCAAGTAAAAGTGATGGCGAAAAGTATGATAGAAAAAAGGAAGAAGTTATGGACAGAAAACAGAGAAAATAATGGCAGACAAAAATCACTAGCCATTATTTTCTGTGTTTCATCCAGTCTGCCCATCTCCACCATCTGCTTAGATTTATGGTCTCTATCTCTACCACAGGGATTCTCTGTGCTTGTCACATGCTTTCTTGAATTCGGAAGCTGTCCTTGTCTCCAAGTGCTTTATGATGAAGACCATTGCCATTTTAATAGCCACTCTCTGGACCAACTCCATCCGGTTTATAGGCTTTTTCATGGTGTAGCCTCCACAATTACACACAGATTCCAAATGAGGGTTTTACAGCCCAAATGCATAACCCTACCTTTATATTTGCATGAAATGTTAACTGCTGCATTCTAGACCAGTGAATCTCAACTAGTCAGATTTTCAGAATATCCATGAAATGGATTTGTATGCACTGCCTCCCTTGTATGCAAATCAGTTTCAAAATGTGGCTGAAGTCCATGGAAGCCTGGTCCAAATACTTCTGGAGCTTCTTGTGATCTTGGGCAAGTCACTTAACCCTCCATTGCCTCATACAGGGCCGCCGAGAGGGGAGGACAGGGGGACAAAATTCCCTGGGCCTGGGCCTGGGCCTCCGGGGGGGGGGCCCAGTGCCGCTGCCGCAGTCTGGCCTGCTCGCCGTCGCTCCCTGGCATTGAACTTAAGCGCCTCACCTTCGAACGTGCAGCAAGCAGCGGCAGACCACTCCTTTCTTCCGTGTCCCACCCTTGCCTGATGTAACTTCCGCGAGGGCGGGACATAGAAGGAAGGAGTGGTCTGCAGCTGCTTGCTGCGCTTTCGAAGGTGAGGCGCTTAAGGTCAGTGCAGAGGGCCTGGGGGTGGAGAGAGGGCTGGGTGGAGGGGGGCCAGCGACCTCGGGTTGGGGGGCCCTGGGGGCAGCCTTGTCCTGGGCCTGGCCCAGTCTCTCGGCGGCCCTGGCCTCATATATAAGCTCAGATTATGAGCCCTCCGGGGACAGAGAAATACCCACAAAACCTATAAACCTAGTTTCCAGCTTATTCAATACACTTCATAACAATTTACCCTTAGGCCCCTCTCTACCCATGGTAACCAATCTGGCTAATTATTTTGAAGCATTTGCACTGCATGCAAACTACATAGAATAACATCTTAAAATGGGTTTTGAAAATAGCAATTTGGATGGTTTGGCAAAAAAATTGAGCCTGTAAATAGGTGGGAAAATGTGGGATACAAATGCAATAAAATAAAAAAAGCATCCATCTGCCGCTTTGTCACTTTTTGGACATTTTTCTGTTTCAAAAATGAGCCCCTACATCTGCTATCTACCAAAACCTGTTGCTTACACTTCTCGGCATGGAAGCAGGTGTATCTGCTATTCTGCTCTGTCAGCAATGGCTTTATCTGCTGCTGGTCTCCTACCTATATCCCCACCCTGTACTGCTTCTGTCTTTCTTTACCCCTGGGGAGTAGAGAACTTGTCTCATATTTTATAATGGGAGTTTCAACTGTGGTACTCTTCTCTTTAAAAAAGAAATCTCTTTTCGGCTTGGCTGTTGGAGGACAGGGCACTATTGATCAGCATCTTTGTTCCTCTCCACTTAAGCTGTTACTGGCCCTAGAACTCTTGGGAACATTAGCTAACATCTTTCTTCTGCCTCTACATCTATTTCCATCCCTACTTCTTCCAAGCATGATGATTCAATCAGACTAAATTGTGAGCACTATGGAGCAGGGGCTGTTCCTCTTATGTGTCTATACAATGATTTATACATACAGTAGTGTTTTAGGAATGATAAGTATTAGAATCATACTATATGACAGTCTGCCTGCCCTCTCTGTACTCCTTGAATTCCTTTATCTCTGACTTAATTAAGCCAACCACAAACCTTGAGAGATTTTTAAAATTCACTTTTCTCTGGCACTGAAACAGTGCTGCCTCTCTCTCTCTCTCTCTGATCCCTATCATGATCTTTGGATAATTTGTTTTCTATTTTATTTTTATACACCTTTTGGACTCTAGCAAAGTAACATTCTGAAGCCACAACCTTTCTTCCACTTTCTCTATGTGCAGGAGATAAAATGGTGTAGGGCTGCCCTAGCTTTCAGTTTCCCGCTAACCTGCTGACATTATTAGCCTTGGGTTTTGGAGAACAGCAGCAGGAATAGGCTTCTTTAGCTGCTTGTCAGAAACTTTCAATGTGATTAATGAAGTAAGTCATGCTTCTGCCTTTCTCTCCTCTCAGCCTGGCTCTGCTGTATCTGGCCCTATAGCCTATATTGCAGTGGTGCTGAAAACGAATGTGTATGAATCCACATGTCTAGATCCACAGTCATTTGGTTCATTTAAAAGTATGTGAACTGAAAATGCCCTCTTTCATTGTGTTCTCACCATTAGTTTTAAAATGAATGGGTATCCATCATATATATATGTGTGTTGTTTACATAGAGGTCCTTTTACTAAGGTGCGCTGAAAAATGGGCTGCGCTAGTGTAGGCACGTGTTCTGGGTGCATGTAGATCCATTTTTCATTGCACCTCTAAAAAAGGCCATTTTAAAATTTTTGCCAAAAATGGACGTGCAGCAAAATAAAAATTGGCGCACGTCTATTGTGGTCAGAGACCTTACCGCCACCCATTTGCTTAGTGGTAAGGTCTCATGCGTTAACTGTGTGGTAATCATCTACTCGCATAGATTTCTGCCACGCACCAGAAAATAAAAATGATTTTCCGGTGCACGTAGTGGACGCACGTAAAAAATGAAACTACTGCCCGGGCCACGTGGTAGCTGGGCAGTAACTTCAAACTGACATGCGTTGGGCACATGTAGGCACCTACGCATCTTAGTAAAAGGACCTCATAGTTATGTGTGTGTGTATTCGAGAGGCATATACATTTGTATTTATCTATGTGTATGTGTATATAAAATCTTAAATGAAAATGTACAGATCTTTTATTAATTAGGTACATATATTTACAGCTATTGGCAGAAGATCCTAAAACTTTGCATGTGTACTATTTGGGGACTAGCTAAAAGTAGACCAATTGTGATACTGATAAAACAAGCAAAGGGAAGCTCTTGAAAATTTGTTGCATCATGAAAAAAAATATGCCGGTTTTATATGGAAACACCAGATGTTTCCATTTTGTGTCTATAGAAAACACTTTTTTTTAGCTTGTCTGTCTCTAAATGGATTTTGTCATCATTACTATGCAATTAGTCAAGCATTTTTGTGACAAAATATGCATTTGAAGCCATCATTCAACATCATTTTAAATCAGAGGGGGAAAGGATGAGGACACTTGGGCTTGCTTATCAAATATCATCTGGAATTCTGGTTTTGTGCAGCCACCGATGTGATTCAGTTCCAGTAAATTAAGATGATCTCCTTCAGCTCCACCCTCGCCCCCCATATCCTCATTCTTAGATGAACAGAAAAGAAGTGCTGCACTGTTCCTTGCTTTATCCTCATGTAGAAATGACAAGGAAAACATTTTTATTAGAAAATATGTGAATCTGTAAATAGTGAAAAGCTTATTAGCATATGTCACAGAGCAGCAACAAATCATAGCAGTTAAGGGGTCCTTTTACTAAGGTGAGCTGAAAAACGGCTTGCGTTGGTGTAGACACATGTATTGGATGCGCGCAGGTCCATTTTTCAGTGCACCTGAAAAAAAGGTATTTTTTGTCCGAAAATGGACGTGTGGCAAAATAAAAATTGGCACGCGTCCATTTTGGGTCTGAGACCTTACCGGCAGCCATTGATTTAGCGGTAAGGTCTCTTGCTTTAACTGTAGCAGACAGGCATCAACAATAAAAATACCACACGGGCCACGTGGTAGCCACATGGTAACTCCAAATCGACGTGCATTGGGCACGCATAGGCACCTACGCGGCTTAGTAAAAGGGACCCTAAGTAACTAATGATACACTTATTATCTTGAACTGTGTGAAAGTTGCATGAACTAGCAAATGTGTCCCCAAGTTCAGTTTTGAAATGTGTAATTTTTTTTCATAGACATAGAAAACTATATGAAGAAACTGACAATGCACATGCTAATTACAAATCTAGCCAGACAATTATCAGCCAGAGAAAGACCCAGGAGAGTTCAGCAACAGTACTTACCCTACCTCATCCTTAAATAGCTAATTAATAGCCCTGCCGTTAAAGGCTTTGTTGCAGTTAGAAACCAAAGACTGAATTTTAAAGTTGAATAATACTTAGATAAGGAAAATTCTAAAATAGAAAAATGTTGTAGTCTTGTTCCAGTCATTTACTATAAGATCGTAACCTGTTTAAACATATTAGACTCAATTCACCATGGGGATTTTGATTTGAGTTAATTATTTAATATACCGCTTACTACAAATAAACAGTTTACAAAACTTAATAGTGTAACAATAACATAAAATGATACAACATAACAAAATACAAATGAATAAAAACAGGCATATAATCCGGCAAAGGCGTGCTCAAAAAATCCACATCTTCAAAGCAGTGTGAAATCCAAGATAAGTCTTGAACGTTTGAAGGTAAGGAATTCTATAGGAATGTTCCTGAGTAACAAAAGCTCAGCTACCACCTCAGATACCAGGAGGTTAATAAAGCTTGATTGCTGTTTGCTACTCTGTATGTGAGCAGAAGGCAAGAACCAATTTCTCTGAAGTCTCTATTCATTAGAGCTGTTAAGAGAATAATGTGCTTGAAATCCTGTATGAGGAAATAGGGACTGTCAACTAACCAAAGCTTTTCAGCTAAGTACTACTCACTGTATGATATGATGATGGACGATGTTAAAAACTATATGCAGATCATTTGATTTATAGTGTAATTCACCTTGATCACTTTTTTCAATAAGGTATGCAATAAGCAGGTGAATAAATAGATAATTATTAAAATACATTACCACCAACACCATTATTTTAAACAATTTAGCCTGGAGTTTAAGGGGTCCTTTTATTAAGGTGTGCTGAAAAATGGCCTGCGGTAGTGTAGACATGTGTTTTGAGTACGCGCAGAATTATTTTTCAGCTCACCTAAAAAGAAATGCCTTTTTAAAATTTTGGCCAAAAATGGATGTGCGGCAAATTGAAAATTGCCGTGCGTCCATTTAGGGTCTGAGACCTTACCACAAGCCATTAACCTAGCGGTAAGGTCTCACGCGGTAACCAGGCGATAATGGTCTACGCGCGTCAGAAAATAAAATATATTTTTCAGTCACACGTAGCGGACGCGCTCCAAAATTTAAATTACCACAAGGGCCATGCAGTAACCAGGTGGTAACTTCTATTTGGCGCATGTTCAGCACGCGTAGACGCCTATGCGGCTTAGTAAAAGGGCCCCTAAGAAAGCCAGATTTATCTATATATCCTTTTCCTTCCTGCTTCTGTTTCATTCCCAATTCCAAATTTGGTTGCTTTGACAAATACTTAACAACCTCATTTAGGGGTTCTTTTAAGAAGGTGAGGTGAAAAATGGCTTGCCCTGGTGTAGATGCGTGTATTGGACGTGAGCAAGTCCATTTTTCAGCGCACCTGCAAAAAAAGCCTTTTTTTCTCCAAAAATGGATGTGCGTCAAAATAAAAATTAGTGCATGTCCATTTTGGGCCAGAGACCTTACCGCAACCCATTGACTTAGTGGTAAGGTCTCATGCATTAACCAGGCAGTAATTGTCAGCACACTTACACTGCCGATTACCGCCTGGTGAGCACCATGCACCGGAAATCATGTGTAAAAAATGAAATTAACACCCATGCCATGTGGTAGCCGGGTAGTAATTCCGAATTGGTGCACGTTGGGTGCACGTAGGCGCCTACACAGCTTAGTAAAAAGGCCCCTTAGACAGAGATTTTGAAGCTCAGAAAGCCTGGGTCTTTTGATCTGGGTTCTGTCCCTAATAATTTTCTTTTTCTTGGAAATCCTTTTTTCTTCTTTGAACTCTGTTTTTTTAATTGTGAGACTTCTTAGACTCCTCAGATTTGCCAGCTCTGCAAGGCTCATTTTGTACATCTGTGGCTGCTAAAACAACTTAGGCCTTTCCTGCACTCAAGATATTTAATTAAGGGAAGTCATGCTACCATTACAATCTGATACAAATATTTCAATTCTGTCCTGATTGATGACCTTGAAAAACATTTTAGATGCTTGCATCTTGTTCAAAATGCTGCAATGTGGATTTTTTTTTTTAATTTTATTTATTCAATTTAAAAAAATATACAAGAAACTTCTTGATTGGAAAAGCATCATAAAAATAAAAATATATCAACAGAAATTAACAATCAAAGAGGTAAATATTGATACTCAAGTCCATAAATTGGAAATCCAAAATTTAGGAATTCAAGGGGAGCAAAAAAATAATAGGAAATTAATAAGGATAACACAATCTCTACTAAAAAGAGTTAATCTTTTCCTTAACGCTTATCCTTTTTCACCGAGGCTGTAAGAGCTGATGCATGTGTTGGTTCTGTAAATACATATTTCTTCTCTTCAAGTCTGACTATGCACTTGCAGGGGTATCTTAAAAAGAAGGTACCCCCCAAGTGCAGTATTTCAGGCTTAAGGAGCAAGAATTGTTTCCTCCGCTTACGAGTCTCCTTAGAGACATCAGGAAATAATAATATTTTATATCCCAAAAAGGGTTTATCTTTATTACGGAAAAATAAGCGGAAGATCCAATCCTTGTCAGGCAATAGTGCAACTGTCGCAACCAAAGTCGCGGCAGTTGCTAATTCGGAGTCAGAAGTTTCAAGCAAAAGAGAGATATCCAATGGAGTTTCAGGCATTTGATTCAATTCTTTTCCTGGGATATAATATGCCAAGGTAAAAGGTGGCAAATTCTGCTCTGGTATGTTCAAAATGTCCCGCAAGTAACGTTTTAACATATCAAGAGGAGGAACAGTTTTTGTTCTTGGAAAATTAACAAATCTTAAATTATGATTTTTTGTGTAATTATCAAACATTTCCATCTTTTTTCTAAGATTTGTCAAGTCATTAGTGATTAAAGGTTGAATCGTTTCCAATTTCATAATACTTTGTTCCATTTTGTCAGTTTTTTCATCTATAACTTTAATCTTCTCCTCTGTTTTTTGTAAATCCATCTCTAATAATTTTATTTTAGGTGCAGTTTCATTAACTTGTTTCAGGAACGTTTGACCCAGGGTAGAAACTAAGTCCCATAAAGTGTCCAGTGTAACCTCTTTCGGTTTAACTAATAATTCCTTCGGTATTTCAAACCTTTCAGAAGTTTTCACACGCTCACTCTGTCCTTCGGCTCCTCTCCCTTCTATTTGCGGCGGCGTCTCTCCTTTCTCTAATGGAAGCAAGACCTCGTCTCGACGTTCTTCCGGGTCCATAACACCTAAGCAGGGAGACCCCGTCGAGTCAACGAGGAAGGAGCTTGAGCCTACCGGCTGGGGAGGTGGAGTTCGCATAGCGGGGCTCAGCGTGGTTTCAAGGCTAGGGGAGACCGATTCTCCCAAAACACCGGTACTCCCTACTAGCAGCATTCCGCTGTTTGGATTAACTTCCTGCGGTCTGAGAAAGCGGTCGATTGGACCAGGTAAAGAGGGGGTTAGCGGCGAGGCCCTGACCGTCAATCTCCCTCGGCGTTTTGGCATCGTAGGATCGAGACTCGCAGCGTCTCAGTAGAGTGCAGCCATCTTGGATTTCCAGCCTTTGCTGCAATGTGGATTTTAACTGGATGTGTATATACAGACAGGATTTCTCCACTTTTGTCTTCTTTACACTGGCATGCTATTGAATTTCATTCAAAATTCAGGATAATTTCTTTGGTCTTGAAGTCATTATGCAGAAATGTTAAAGGTTATTTGCAGGGTTGTTTGACCTGGTATAAGCTTTCTTTTTACCTTCCTCCCAGTTAACTTGGCTGCTTGTGGCTCTTTCTAAATCAGTGAGACTTGAACACATTAGGAAGTGCTTTTTGATGTATGGCTTCCTGTCTATGGCACTGGAAATTCAACATTATAAGGAGCACCTACCCGTCTTGTAGAAAGCAAATCAAGACATTTTGGTTTTGCAGGCTTTTTCATTAATGTGATTTTTGAGCTTTGTTTATGTGTTTTGATTTATTGTTTTAATTTTTATGTTAATTGTATTTATTTTTTGTTTTGTTTTTTGCTAAACCACACCTTGAGGGCTTTTATTTCTGGCAAGTAATAACAAACAAAGGGGATCTTTTACTAAGTGGCAGTATACCCAACTCATGCTTACCACTCGCTAAACTGGAAGAACCGCAGGGCTACTGCAGCAGCCTGGCGATAGTTCCCACCCCCAGCGCACACCATTTCCATCGCTACAAAAAATAATTATTTTTGTAGCACTGGTGTTTACCTGGTGCTAATTGGGCAGTGTCATGCGCTGCCCGGTTACCACTAGGTTAGCGCAGGAACCCTTACCGCTACCTCAATGGGTTGCGGTAAGTGCTCATCCCCTGAAATGGCTGCACGGCCAATTCTTTTAAAAAACAGCCTTTTTATCTGCTGTGGTAAAAGGGGGACTCAGTGTGCATCAAAAACACACGCTGACGCCAGCACAGGCCCCCTTTTACCGCAGCTTAGTAAAAGGACACCTAATAAAATAAACTACTAGCATTTGTGCAGCACCAGAGAACTGGAACAAAAACATAAACCCTGCCATATAATATGTGATTTGTCACTCCACAATTTTGTAAATTTAACTTGAATGCTGTTACTATTGAGGTAATTCTCAAACTACCTGCATTGCTGCAAAATCCATGGATAACACATACACAGTGCCTATTTGGTTCCTATTTGGTGCGCCGGCGATGTTGCTTCGTCTCCAGGCTCCAGTGGCAGCGCCCATTTCCCTCTCTGTTCCGCCCTCTGACGTCATCACGTCTTGATGCGAGGGTAGGACAGAGAGGGAAGTCTCTAATGCGCATTTGCGGGTGAGTTGGTCACTTGTCTTTTATATGTTTGATTTGGGTAGCAGAGCAAATATGCGCCTATGTTTTAGGCTCGGCCACAGCAGCCAGCTCTATGGATGCCAGTGGGTGCTAAGCACCCAGTATTGTCCAGGGAGGGGTAAACTATATACTGGTTGGCACCCCCAGTAATTCTGAAATATTGATGCCCATGGGCTCTGTCACTTACAACAGCTATAGAGCTGGTATAAACACTTGCGCCTAGACTGCTAAGAAAAAAAGTACATAAATTAGTATTACATAGTTTACATGCACTACCCAAGCTGCAAAGGCCTCAAATACAAATTAACTTACACATCCAGCTTTTCCTACATAAGCACACAACTGTGGAACACATTACCAAAAGCTTTGAAAATGACACACGACCACCTAAACTTCTGGAAATCACTAAAAACTAACCTGTTTAAAAAGGCATACCCTACCAGTCCATCCTAAATGCCTGATCTCTGCGACACAACAAAACTAAAGTACGTAATGGACATAACTCAACTCTTCCGTTGTACGATTCCCTAACTGTGCCTGTACCACACGAACTTTATCGTACCACAACATCACTTTGTATTTGTTCTCACCGGAGTTAGCAAACGCCTCTCCAGTACTATGTAAGCCATATTGAGCCTGCATATAGGTGGGAAAATGTGGGATACAAATGTAACAAATAAATAAAATAAATACATGTGCAACTTTGAAGCCCACCCACATTTTGCCCAGACTCCACCTATGAATAAGTCATCCTTCAAACTACATGGCATTGCATTTAGGTGCTATTTTATAGAATAGTGAATGCAACAGAGAGAACAATTAGAGAGCCTAAATGTATCAGCTTTGTTAGAGACTTCCCTGGATAAGAATTCTGAACGTTCTACATTGATTGCCTCATTTGTGTTTGAGCAATACCTTAACGCTGTTATGAGGTTATTTTTTTGCAATTTTCAGACACTATTTTGTGGAAAGAAAGTTTAAGTTTTTCCAGATGTTCCAAAACAGACACAGGATCACAGGAAGGCCTTTTGGGGGTTTCGTCAGGATACATTATCATTGGGTGCTACTTTTCTTTTGGCCTATCCCTATAAATCTATTGTAAAGTATATGGGGATTAAATGTACTTTTTTCCAGCCTGAGCAGTTAAGTCTTCTTAGATGTTAAGGTCATCACCTGCGGGACTCCATGAGCAAGTATTGCAAGTTGTAATGGGGTGTTTCATGTTAATGGCCTTTTCTACGTGTTCTTTTTTTTCTTATATTCTAGATCTTGTCTTTTCTGCTACTACTCCCAATGTATAGTGGTCTAAGAAGGAGTATTTACTTTCTTGTGTGTATTCGATACCTTGATTACTAAACCTTTTCCTTCCAATTTTCTGTATTGTTGAAGGTTATGCAGGGTTGTTTGACCTAGTATAAACTTTCTTTTTACCTTCCTCCCAGTTAACTTGGCTGCTTGTGGCTCTTTCTAAATCAGTGAGACTTGAATACATTAGGAAGTGTTTTCTGATGTATGGCTTCCTGTCTATGGCATTCTCTCCTGCTGGAAATTCAACATTATAAGGAGTACCTGTCTTGTAGAATGTAAGTCAAGGCATTTTGGTTTTGCAGACTTTTTCATGAATGTGAGTTTTGAGCTTTGTTTATATCTGTTTTGATTTATTGTTTTAATTTTATAATGTTAATTGTATTTTTTTTTTTTTTTTGCTGTACGACACCTTGAGGGCTTTTATTTGATAAACTGAAAATTAAAAATAAATAAAATTCCCTATTGAATGAGCCAAGATGCAGGGTTGACATTTCTTTGCTCTTTTGTTCATTCTAGCTCTTGAACAATTGCAACACGGTATAAAAGAACCAGGGTGCCCAGGGCATTAGGTTAGGGGACCATATTAGAGGAATAGCTAGTACTGAGTGAGCCTGGCAAAAAGCCCAGGGCCATCTGCTGCTGGACCAAAGAGAATTTTCCTATTCTTCAAATCAGCTGCAGAGCAGCAGAATATTTTTTTTTCTTTCTTCCTGCTGCTCTGCCGGTTCTGGCCACAGACAACACATGGCTATTAAAATTGGATCTGTTGAAAAAAGAAGAGCTTGCATATAGAATTTTTAATGCTATTTATATGATAGTAGAAAAGAAAACTTTTTCAGACGTCAGTGGAGGATTCAGATGGACACAATTATTGTGTCTTAAAAGATCTACAAAAAAGGGGAGCAGGCTGGTAAAAATATATCAACCAAAACAATAACCAGTCTGAAAATGAGCCGTTTACCTCACAGTCCTAATAATTAGTATAATTTATCAACCAAGGACCTCAAAGCTTCCTAGTGAGAAAATTCTATACAGAATATATAGTAACATAGTAACATAGTAGATGACGGCAGAAAAAGACCTGCACAGTCCATCCAGTCTGCCCAAGACAAACTCATATGTGTATACCTTACCTTGAATTTGTACCTGTCCTTGTCAGGGCACAGACCGTATAAGTCTGCCCAGCAGTATTTCCCACCTCCCAACCACCAGTCCCGCCTCCCATCACCGGCTCTGGTACAGACCGTATAAGTCTGCCCTCTCCTATCCTAGCCTCCCAACCACCAACCCCTCTTCCCCTCACCTGCTCCGCCACCCAATTTCAGCTAAGCTTCTGAGGATCCATTCCTTCTGCACAGGATTCCTTTATGCATATCCCACGCATGTTTGAACTCCGTTACCGTTTTCATCTCCACCACAGAATATGTGCTCCCTAATGGGTGCATCTCAACTATAATTGGAGCAGAATTTTATCAATGGTCCATATAGTATTCATAAAAAGGATAAAACACAAACCAATGGAAAAAAATCTCTTTCTAGAGAGAAAAATCATTGGTTTCTCAAAATAAAACATTCTAATTATTCTTAACCATTCTGAATGTACATCCCCAATATCATCACTGGTTTTATATTGCTTTTTAAAATATATTTCCAAACTTCATGTACAGAAAATCTTCCATTGTTTCAAACCACTTCAATGTTGCACAAATGTATTAAAGTCAATACTTAGCTTAAGAATTTCGGCAACGGAGGGTCCCTAAGATACAACCACCAGGAAGACCCATTGTGTCAACCTGTGATTCGGTGTTAGTCTTTATCAGTTTTTCTAGATAACTTCCTACTTGAAAGATACTACACATTTTTTTGCCATGCGGGAATCACTGGTGCTGCTTCATAAAAGATGCCTTTAGTGACTTCTTTAATTATCCCTCCAAACAATACAGATGGTGCTAACAATTTCAGCAGGGTCAGATCTCTGTAGTGTATACATAAAGAGTATAACTTGTTTCCCCCTTTTGAAGTGGGGTAAAAAGAAAAGCCTAGAGTAAGCTGATGGACAAGTTTTATAAAGGAAAAAAGATTTAAGAAGTGTATTTTCAAAGCACTTAGACTTATAAAGTTACATAATAACCTATGGAACTTTGTAGGTCTAAGTGCTTTGAAAATGAGCCTCAAAGTAAACTAATAGCCTTCTATTAGAAATGAAAGAGATGAGAGGAACATGGGAACATTTCATAAAAGAGAAGAAGAAGAATTTGAAGGCAATTAGAAAACATAAGAGAAGACTAAGAATGAGCAGAGACAGAGGATAGAAAACTATAGACACAAGGGTTGGAAAATTGTTTACGTTTAATAAAGATTTCTGTGCTAGCTGAGCTGGATCCGGGATGGGGAATAGCTGGTAATGTACCTTTCTCCTCCAGTTCTACAATCACCAGGATCGATAAGTTACTTTACTGGAGGGACACAGGGAGCAGGAGGGAGTTGTGGCTTATATGATGCATAGTCTAAAAAAGTGTTCCTCTTTTGCAGCTCAATAATGGAGAGGACCTATAATCAAGTCTCAAATTTGAGAAGGAATGTAGAGGATTTCCATTTTTCACAAAAATAAAACAATCATACCCTATTGCATCCTATGGGAGACAGTGAGGGTGGACTAAGTGGGCTCATTATTATGCATCGACCTTAAGAAGTAGCTTGGCAGCAACAAGAAAAGGTGACAGGAGCAGGGCTGCCGAGAGGGGGGGGGGCAAAATTCCCCAGGCCCAGGCCTCCAAGGGGGGGCCCTGCGCCGGGGTCAGGCCACTGGCGCTGCAGTCCCCGGTCTCACCTGCCTGCCTCCATGGCTCCGGGCCCCCTTCATTCAAAGCGTCAGTCGCAAATCGCCTCTCTTCTCGCCTTCCCTCCCTGTGTCCCGCCCTCGAGGAAACCAGAAGTTACATCACACGAGGGCGGGACACAGGGAGGGAAGACCAGAAGAGACGCGATCGCGGGAGGAGCAACAGAGGGCGGCGGGGGGGGGGGGGGGGTGGCAGAGGCAGGGAGGCCTTACCCCGGGCCCGGCCTAGTCTCTCGGCGGCCCTGGTTAGGAGAGATGAGTGGAGTTTGAAAGGGGGCAAAAGGTACATGGCCTCAAACTGTATGTGTGTCTTGCTTTTGTTTCTCTTTTAGCTCAGCTGCAGAGTCCCAGTTTCCTTTCTTACTTCTAGTACTGCTCTGCTGATCAATTTCTGACTGTGGGCTAGATGCACTAAACTTAACGAGCCAGCAACGTGGCATTTAAACTGGTTCTAGCCAGTTTAACACGCAAGTAGTAACCAGGACATGCACAAAAGGGCATTGTCCTGTCACGGTAGCAGCTAACGAAAACAGAATTCAGATGAGCAAATTAGTATTATAATGAGATGCACTACCGTTTTCCGATCCCCTACTGTGGAAAACCTAACGGGAGGTCTGCATCTCTCGCTGGGGCTCCTGTGAGGGAATCGGAAGGCGCAGCTCGCGGGACTGCTCTCTATAGGGATAGGCGGTGGGGGTGTGTGTTTATATTTCATACCTTTAAAAATAATGTCAGCACAGTGGGTAAAAAAAACATTATAAAAAAAACAGGGAGACAGATTAAAACATAAGTGGAAAGTAAAAAGTGAACTATGTGAGGAGGAAAGGCAGAGCCTGAGAGAGACGGATGGCGCACCGCTTGTCTGCAGGATCTCGCTACGCAGGCTGCCCGTGTACTCGATCAGCTCCTGCAGGCCATGCTCGCACTGCTGCCCGTAGATTTCTGCAGCACTTTCTCCAGCTTCCGCTTCACCGTCACGCACTGATCCATGGCCGCTGCTGCGGCAACTTGTTCCTCGGCCTCCTCACAGCTGCCGAGCACCGGGCTCTTCACCGCGGCCGCACAGGGATCCCCAGCCCTGCCACCACCACCCGAATCCACCACCTCCACAACTGTTTTTTTTTTTTTAAGGACATCCTTGGCATGCGCAGAGCAGCCAGCATAACGCTTGGCTGCTATGCACATGCTCAGCTGGCCGACTGGCTTGGAAGGAAATCGCATGCAAATGAGCTAGCAGTGAGCAGCTCATTTGCATGCGATTTCCTTGATGCATGCCCGTTTCTTACCGATTCGCTAAGGAATCAGTAAGGGAAGGGCTTTAATGTTTTTGTTAGTGCACTACCCCTCAGCTAGGGCTAGCTTTTGGAATGTGGGATCTATGTGCCTGTGCAGGGCACCATGAATAAGAGGATGTTGCTATAGTAGTGCCCCACCCCCACATCCTTTTAAATCAAGAGTGTAATTCTATAACAAGGTGCCTATCAGAAAAGGATAAGCAGGCTCCTATTTCAAGCCTGTTCTCAGAGCCAGTGCTTGGGTCTTTGGCGCTCCCCTGCAAACTATCCGTTGGCGCTTCCTCTCCCCTCATCCAGTACCTCCTTTCTCTCTTCTCCCCCCCCCCCTTCTCCCACCTTGCACCCTTTTTCAGCCCAGTGCCTTAAAAGTTTTGTTTGTTTGTTTTTTACTTGAAAGCTTTTTAATTTATTTGAAAGCGTCCCATATCTATATAAATAAAACCCACCTCAAACATTCTGAAGCTCACTCCGTGGCAGTAAAGCACTAAAGCACTGAACTCCTGCACTCTTGGTAGGACTCTTGGTAGGCTAGGGTATCAGGAACACTCACCCTCACTCATAGGTCCGCCCTCAGCCACGCCCCATCTCTCTATATAAAACGCACCACCAACGTTCTGAAGCCTCACTTTTCCAACGTTCTAAATGTGAGGCGCCAGAGATCAATTTTTCATCCATGACTGTCTGCCCCGCCCACACGTCAAACGTGATGTCCTCGTGGGCGGAGCAATGACACTCACAGACCGTGTAGCACGTCTGATTGGCTGAGTTGGGTGAAGCCAAGGATGACGTCGCCAGCACAGCTGCTCCACAAAAAAACAAGGAAAGGGGGAGGAGTAGGGAAACACGCGTAGCGTGTTTCCCTACTCTTCCCCCTGCCTAGGAATTCATGCAACTCAGCACCCCCCCCTTTCCGATACAAACACTAAAGAAAACTCCCCCCCCCCCCACAATGCATCGGCACCTTTTTTTGCCCCCCCCCGCGCCCCCCCCCCCCCCCCCCGCGACACTCCGGCCGAGTCCTGCACTTAGTTTTTTTTTTAACACTCACAACGCGCGAACGATGCAGCCGGCAGCGATTGAAACAGGCTGTCTGGGCTGGCGTCTGCGTCGGAGCTTCCCTCACCCTCTGCAAGTCCCGCGAAACAGGAAGTTGTAACAATGAAGGTGGGACTCACAGAGGGTGAGGGAAGCTCCGACGCAGACGCCAGCCCAGACAGCCTCTTTCAATCGCTGCCGGCTGCATCGTTCGCACGTTCTGAGTCTTAAAAAAAAAAAACTAAGTGCAGGACTCGCCCGGAGTGTCGCGGGGGGGGGGGGGGAAGGATTGGGGAGAGAAAGAGGGAAACCAACAGAGGGAAGGATTGGGGAGAGAGGGAAAGAGGGAAACCAACAGAGGGAAGGATTGGGGAGAAAGGGAAAGAGGGAAACCAACAGCGGGAAGGATTGGGGAGAGAGGGAAACCAACAGAGGGAAGGATTGGGGAGAGAGGGAAAGAGGGAAACCAACAGAGGGAAGGATTGGGGAGAGAGGGAAACCAACAGAGGGAAGGATTGGGGAGAGAGGGAAAGAGGGAAACCAACAGAGGGAAGGATTGGGGAAAGAGGGAAACCAACAGAGGGAAGGATTGGGGAGAGAGGGAAACCAACAGAGGGAAGGATTGGGGAGAGAGGGAAAGAGGGAAACCAACAGAGGGAAGGATTGGGGAAAGAGGGAAACCAACAGAGGGAAGGATTGGGGAGAGAGGGAAAGAGGGAAACCAACAGAGGGAAGGATTGGGGAGAGAGGGAAACCAACAGAGGGAAGGATTGGGGAGAGAGGGAAAGAGGGAAACCAACAGAGGGAAGGATTGGGGAGAGAGGGAAAGAGGAAAACAAACAGAGGGAAGGATTGGGGAGAGAGGGAACCCAACAGAGGGAAGGATTGGGGAGAGAGGGAAAGAGGGAAACCAACAGAGGGAAGGATTGGGGAGAAAGAGAGAAACCAACAGAGGGAAGGATTGGGGAGAGAGGGAAACCAACAGAGGGAAGGATTGGGGAGAGAGAGGGAAACCAACAGAGGGAAGGATGGGGAGAGAGAGGGAAAAACAGATGGAAGGATTGGGGAGAGAGGGGAAAAACAGATGGAAGGATGGGGAGAGAGAAGGAAAACAGATGGAAGGATGGGGAGAGAGGGGAAAAACAGATGGAAGGATGGGGAGAGAGAGGGAAAACACAGATGGAAGGATTGGGGAGAGAGGGAAAAACATGGAAGGATGGGGAGAGAGAGGGAAAACAGATGGAGGGATGGGGAGAGAGAGGGAGAAAAACAGATGGAAGGATGGGGAGAGAGGGGGAAAAACAGATGGAAGGATGGGGAGAGAGAGAGAGGGAAAATGGAAGGATGGGGAGAGAAAGAGGGAAGACACTGGATGGAAGAATGCAGAAAGAAATAGGGGAGACACTGGAAGGATGGAGAGAGAAAGCAGAGCTGCTGGAAGGAAAAGGGGAATAGAGAAAGACTGGAGAATAAGAGGAAGGGGCATGGGGAGAACAAGGGTGAGGAAAAGATGAAAAGCCACAGGTAAATGAAGGAAATTAAAGAATGGATAGTAAGAATGAATTAAATCTGGGCAGAGAGAGAGCCTGAAAAATATTGAAGAAAGCAAAGAAAAACGAGACAAAAATGACAAATGGCACAGAAGAGTTAAGCAAAAACAAAGGAAAGCAGAATCACAGACTGGGACCAATATGGAAAGAAAAACAGTCACCAGACAACAAAGGTAGAAAAAAATCATTATATTTTCATTTTAGTGTTTGTAATATGTCCAATTTGAGAATTTACATTGGCTGTCTTATTTTGCACTGGGTATACTGGAGCTGTAAGAGCTTACAGAGATTATTTATCATGAAAAAAAACCACATTATTTTTTTCTCCTATAGTACTATAATATTTTCAATAATGTCTGTTTATATGCGCCATGGCTGGTATAGGGGGTGTGGTTAATGTGGGTGTGGCTATCATAGGGGTGGAGACATATGTGGTGACCCCGCCCATAATGAGTACCGGCACCTTTTTTTCTACAAAAAAAGCACTGACTACAGGCAACGCGCAAACACGAAGATCAGCCTCCTTTCCTTTCCAGGGTCACAGTTCAAATTCCTCACCTCCACCCATGGATCTCATTTCTCATCTACAGGCAACACACGAGCACGAAGATCCGCCTCCTTTCCATCCCAGTTTCAGAGTTCAAATTCCTACAGCTCACCCACAACCCCCCCCCCCCCCTTCCGATACCACAACTACTACTTATCATTTCTATAGCGCTACTACACGTACGCAGCGCTGTACACTTGAAACCCCTCCCCCCCATGCATCTCACTTTACATCTACAGGCAACGCACGAGAACGAACATCCGCCTCCTTTAAGTTATGACAGCAAGGAATCACCCTGACAGCAACAAATCACCCACTCCTTTTCCTAGCAACCAGGAAGAGATTTTGCAACCAATCAACGATGGTCTTATTGTTGGTGCTCCTGCGCTTGGGGCTGACTACTACTCTGTGCTCTGAAGAATTGTTTTCGCGAGGCAGGGTTACAAATGACACAGCTTCCCCCTAGCAGATTGGGAAACACTTAACATGATCCTAAAAGAAGCAACTCCTCCACCCCTCTTCCAACAGCAAGCAAACCAGCTGAGCAAGCTCGCTCCTGAAGTGTTAACGTTGATGTGGCAATAAAAGGGTTAAGGGCTGCAGTCGCTGACACGGTACCATTGTGCTTCTGAGGGGGAGACGGAACAGAAAACACAGATTTCTTTTACATTCAATGTGTATTTCCCATGTTAACATGAAAAATACTGGTTGGCTTTTTAGTTTTCCACTTTGCAATTCACTTTGCTGCGGTTCTGCTTCCTTGGGAAGTACTGTGCATGATAAAGCACTTTCAGCACTGCTTTTGCACTAAACCTGCAGTTCACAAAACAACATTTTTGAAAGCTTTCTTGCCTTTTACCTTATGCTTACAAACATTTAATTACTTGAAAGGAGTATTGACAATTCTTTTACCAGCATTTCATTCCTGAAATACCTCAGTCAGTAATCTCTTTTCTTCACACACACTCACTATCGGTCTCACACAGTCTGTCTCTCTGTCTTACACACACAAACACTCTGTCAAAAAGGACCGCACCTGTGGTCCTACACAGGGCCTCCTCCTTCCTCATTATACACCCTTCACTATTACTCCATCTCATTACAATACTTTAATATTAAATATTTGGTTAAACAACTAATCAATATAACCTTGCTAGCGCCCGTTTCATTTGTGTCAGAAACGGGCCTTTTTTACTAGTGTAGACATAAATCTCATGAAAGAAAAATTAAATATCACTAAAACTGCTTAAAAGATTATTGTAGCTGGTGGAAACAGCATTAATCAAGGCTATATTTTGTGCTCCTTTTCTGCTCTGTTCTATAAATACAGTAATACATGGCCAAATTTCAGTGAGGATATCCTGTTTACTGATGGGTTCATCTTAACTGTTGTTGCAATTTGCCTTGGGATGCCTGGTGTTATAAAGATTGTAAGTAAAATTAAACTCTCCTTTCATTGGGGCACATGAAATAACACATTTTATTTCATCTCTTTTGTAGAAATGTATTATTCTGTTTTGAGCATGTTTCAGTGGTTTTCATCAGTCAAAATAATTAAAAAAAAATTTCTTTCATGCAGATCTCTCATCTGTTTTAACATAACTAAATGGGCTTTAAGACCCTAATGCAGTCCATTGGTTTCCTTATATTTTGTCCCTGTGATGACTTATATTGTGCCAAAACCTAACCCCCCCCCCCCCCCCATGGTAATGCCACCATCCCCTCCAGCATACTAGAGTCCTACCTTGCCGCCCGCCCTGGTGGTGTAGCGGCCTCTGCGGCTACGGGGGGCAGAAAAGAATCCCACTCTTTCCTGCCTGCTGTCATTACTCCGTTTCCGGTGCTCTCTACTTTCCTCTTCTGTTCTGTGGGTACCGCCACCGAGTTTTCCCAAAATGGCTGCTGAGACTTTGGCGGCAGTCCGGCAGCCATTTTTAAAATACGGTAGGGCCATCCATGGCACAGAAGAAAAAAGTGGAGAGCGCCGTAGATGGAGTAGTGGCAGCTGGCAGGAAAAAGTGGGATTCTTTCCTGCCTCCACAGCTGCAGAGACCACTACACCACCAGGGCAGGCGGCAAGGTAGGATTCTAGTACGCTGGAGGGGGATGGCGGCATTACTGGGGGGGGCAGGTTTTGGCACAGTATAAGGTAGTAGTACACAGGAGGGGGACGGTGGCATTGCTGTGGCGGCGGAGGGAGGGTATGCAAGGGTAAGCATGGCAGTCTTTGGCACCTCCCGAATGTTGGCGTCCCCTGCCATGCATACCCTGCTTAACGCATTCCACTGGCCCTGCCTGTTCTGTAAAGAGCAGTAGGCTCCCACATTTAAAGCGCGATCACTTATACCAGCCCTGTGACTGATATAAATGCTTATGCCTAGATGTTAGCCAAAACACATGTAAATTATAAAGTACTATAATTTATGTGTATATTTGCATGCTCCGCCCAAACTCCACCCATTCACGCGTCCATTAGCAAAGTAACCCCATCAAAACATGGTGCATGCTTTTCTGCTAGGTGGTAACTTTAAGTGACTTGTGCATGTTCCTGCTGCTTAAAACTAGGTGGTTCCTTATAGAATGTATGCCAAGTTAAGCACCCCAATCATTTTGAAAGTTGGCTTCTATGATGGGGGGGGGGGGGGTTGTGTTTGGGCAAGCTGGATTTTCTTGATTTTAGATGATACAGAGGTGTATTTTCAAAGCACTTAGACTTAACAAAGTTTCATAGTAACCTATGGAACTTTGAAAGTCTAAGTGCTTTGAAAATGATCCCCACAGTGGACTAGCCTAGTGGTTAGTGCAGTGGACTTCAATCCTAGGGAATTAGGTTCAATTCCCAGTTCAGCTCCTTTTAACTCTGGGCAAGTCACTTAACCCGCTACTGCCCCAGGTATAAAAGAAGTACCTGTATATAATATATCAACCACTTTGACTGTAAACACAGAGAGGCAGTATATCAAGTCATGTCCCCTTTTCCTTTCCCTTACAGTATGGTCTGTTTGCTTAGACATGAGGGGATTTATTCTATAACTGTGTGATTAAGTATAGGTACCTCAAGAGCGACTGATAGTGCTGGAGCATATTCTATAAAGGAAAGTAGGCACCTAGTTTCCTTTGTAGAGTACTAGCATAATCAGGTATATGTGTACTTATGCGGTTAGATGTAGAGACATAGAGCTGGTATGCAGTAAATACCCTCACCTAACTCCTTGAGATATGTGTGCATAATAAGTATATAAGCACATAAGTGTTGCCATACTGGGACAGACTGAAGGTCCATCAAGCCCAGCATCCTGTTTCCAACAGTGGCCAGTCCAGGTTACACGCACCTGGCAAGATCCCAAAACAGTACAATACATTTTATGCTGCTTATCCTAGAAATAAGCAGTGGATTTTTCCCAAGTCCATTTTAATAATGGCTTATGGACTTTTCTTTTAGGAAGTTAACCAAACCTTATTTAAACCCCGCTAAGCTAACTGCTTTTAATACATTCTCTGGCAAAGAATTCCAGAGTTTAATTACATGTTAAGTGAAGAAATATTTTCTCTGATTCGTTTAAAATTTACTACTTTGTAGTTTCATTGCGTGCCTCCTAGTCCTAGTATTTTTGGAAAGAGTAAACAAGCGATTCACATCTACCCATTCCACTCATTATTTTATGGACCTCTATCATATCTTCTCTCAGCAGTCTTTTCACCAAGCTGAAGAGCCCTAGCTGCTTTAGTCTTTCCTCATAGGGAAGTCATCCTATCCCCTTTATCATTTTCGTCTTCCTTCTGTGTTACATACATGGAAGTGGGAGTCCAGCCTAGACTCCCATGAATACACCTGCCTGTCAATTATATGCGCATATTCTCAGAATAGCGTTTAGGTGGATTTTTGGCATTTATTTGCATATGTGCAGGTATGCTAAACATTTATGCATGTAATCAGTATGTAAATACTAGCACCTACTTATTTACCCCCCTTTGAGGGTAATTCTATAATAGGGTGCCTAGTATAACAGGGTAAGCAAATGCTTGTTCCAAGTTTATTCAATGAAGAAAAGTAGGCACCTTCTTTTCTTTATTGAATACTATTGCAAGTGGCAAAATTGGAAGGGGAGTGAGTGAGCAACCCTCTTTTTGGTAATGGAGGAATGCTTTACATAATTTAGGGCCCTATTTATTAAGGTACGTTAGTGATTTTAGTGCATACTATATGCTAGAGACACCCATATATGAGTGTCTCTAGCAATAGCATGTGCTAATTTTTAGTGCACACAAAAAAGGTTAGTGTGCCTATAGCACAGCTTATTAAATAGGGCCCTTAATGTTAATGGAGCAGGAAACCAAAAGTTCTCCAAATCAGAAACTGTTTTTCATGTCCATGTAAGAGTTGTGCCTTCTTTTCTAATGTGCATTTGATTTATCTGTTAAAAAATGTTTCTAATAATGTTCCTGCCTATCCCTCTCTGTTTCTCCCCCACAGGGAAGGGATATGAGATTTCTAGTGTGTTGTACAACAGGGACATGGATTGGTTAACCATTGCTTTATCTATTCCCACAGACTGTAATTTCCTCTCTCTTGATATCTCCAGGGTCCTATGGAGATGTGAAACCTATGTCTCTGAATTATGTATTTCTGTGAATGGCCTTTATTCCACCTTTTAATATTATGCACCTGTAGTGGTAAGGGACCAATCTATGTAATGCAGTCTTATTTAATGAAAATCCAATGAAGCGATAAAACCTGTTACTGTTACAGCCACTTCCTATAAAACTCCACATGTGCAGTATATTAGAATTCTGCTGTGTATTTGACTAAGAAACAAATACGTCCATGAAATGAGAAGACAAATACATTTGAATGTATGATTTGTAGTTTTATGGTATTTATTTCAAAGTTCATCCTTTTATGGTATTAATGTAGAAACTTAAGTAAAACAAAACCCCTAAGGCTAAATACTAATCATCGATTAACAACTGGAGCTCTAACATTAAGTATTATAGAATTTGGAAAGCTATTATTTATTTATTATACAGACACTAAAGGAAGAGCCATTCTTTATAGGGAGGTCAGGTGTTATTATTGATGAATCCAATTATATTTCCAAAAGCCACTGCACAGAAAGTAACAGGGGTGTCTGAACCAAAATCAAATAAAAATGTCAACTGATATTGTCAAAGGGATCCTGTACTCCTCCACCCACAAACACATTCAAAAGAACAGTTTTTATAAGTCCTGTTACACATGGAGGAGCATAATCCAACGGAAACGCCTATCTCCATGGGCGTTTATCTCCGAGAACGGGTCCGTGAAGGGGCGGGCCGAACCGAATTTTCAAAAAAATGGACGTTTTTGAGCTGGGCGTTTGTTTGTTTTTTAGTGATAATGGGAACTAAAAACGCCCAGCTCAAAAACGTCCTAATCTGAGCCATTTGGTCATGGGAGGGGCCACGATTCGTAGTACACTCGCCCCCCTGATATGCCAGGACACCAACTGGGCACCCTAGGTCAGTGTGGTGGACTTCAGAAAAAGATCCCACATGCATAGCTCCCTTACCACGGGTGCTGAGCTCCCAACCCCCTCCCCCAAAACCCACTACCCACAAATGTACAACACTACCATAGCTCTTAGGGGTGAAGGGGGCACCTACATGTGGGTACAGTGGGTTTTGGAGGGCTCCCATTTACCAGCACAAGTGTTACAGGTGGGGGGGGGATGGGCATGGGGCCACCTGGCTGAAGTGCACTGCGGTACCCACTAAAAGTGCTCCAGGGACCTGCATACACACAGGCCTCTAGGACTGGTTGCTGCTATATAACATTGGCACACCAGTTGACACCTGAAGACTAATCTCTCCGAAAACGTCCTTTATTGGAATAACCGCCTTTACTCACAGTTAACTGCAGATCAGAGGTTGTGCCCCACTGGCAACGAGTCTCCCTGGTACTGAGATGAGCAGTAGGTTAGAGCTGGCAGAATGCTGTACAATGCCCTCTTTCAGCCACATTCAAGGAAAGAACTAAGTTGTCTAACGTGGCTAACACAGGAAAGGGAACTAAAACTGGCTTACAAAAATGGCCACTACCGCATGGACTACAACAGGAAACACAACAAGGGCACACTCTGACCCAGTAGGCAGGGGGAAAAGCACCATGGGAGAAGAGCCTACCAACTACCAACATCGTGAGACTGTAACACAAGCTAATGAAATCACGGAGCCCTTACACTTGGAAGTTCCACGTAGAAGTGCCCCATTTTACAACGCTACATGTGCAAATGCCACCAATTAAGTTGTATGCTGCAAGTTTAATGTAGTTTAATTTTGGAGGTGGACAAAAACTGCATGGGATTAATCCCTCATGTAAAGCCCTACAACATTGAGCAGATGTAAAAGCCAACATGGAACTTTTTCTCCATACAGTATGTTCCTTTTGTGAAAAGGGGAATCCACATATGGGCAGCCAGAAAAATGTTATGTTGTGTTGTTGCTGGAAATGTTCATTTTGATTATTTTTGTTTGGCCTTTGTAACATCATGGGAGTAAAGTTGTACAGTGTGCATTCTTTTGAAAGAGTGTGTCTTATTTGGAAAAAAAGGTGTACTGTTTCTGAAAGAGTGTGCACTTTTATAAATAATATTTTTAATATTTTAGATTGTGATGTTTGTTTATAATGTCTGTGTTATATTATTTGATTATTATTTCTTATGTTGGATTGTCCTCCAATGAAAATGTTATATAAGGAGGAATATAAATGTTTAAAATAAATAAATAAAACATGATGCATGAATGTGCCCCCCACCAAGTTTTATGGATGTGAAGGACTATTTTGCTGAAGTTAAGGTTTAGGGAGATAAAAGGAAGAGTTATTCATGGAAACTAGAATAAACTGCCAAGATAGGAGAGCAGAAGATACAAGCTGTAATCTCACACATCAGTGGGCAGCTAGACAATAATGTATTTAGATTAGAGGGGACAGAAAGGGTTGAATATGCAAATTGCTGGTTTCACTGTTGGGAGAAAAATCACAAATCACTATTATTTGCACACAAAAATAATGATAACTTTTAAATCTGAAGGCTAAGAATGTATGTATTGAAATATACATACTGTTTAGAAGTCAAACTCTTTACTACAGCGAAAAAGGTTTGGATTTTTGCCTGTCCTCAGAGCTGCATCCAAATTTCTAGAGTCAAACGAATAGGAGAAATTTGCAGGTGAGACCTTGTGTTGAGAGCCTGACAATTTTTAGAGAGAGATGGTGCCCAGAGGACACTGGGGATAAGCAGCCTGAAAATTGTCATGTTGTGGTATTTGTGATATCGGGTTTTTTTTTTTATTTGGGGGTTCCCCCTGTTGTCAGTAGAGCAATGTCATTTCAAGTCCCCCTTCTGGCCCCCAACCTCTCCTCCAAGAGCAAACAACCTCCTGCCTCCAAACCTACTTGAATATCCTTGATAGTCTTGGGGGGGAGGGGAGGGGGTCCATTGGGGCATGAGCGATGCCTGTTCATTTTTGCCCATGGCCATGCTTAATACCATCTGGTAGCTTCAACCTCTTGCTAAGATCTCAGAATACTTCCATGACCCCTAGTAGTGCCATGAATATGGTGAGAGATTGTGGCCACCTTCTAGGATTCAGTGGGTCCATGGGCTGGAGCAAATGTTCATTGCTCCTGCTCCAACTGACAGCCCTAGACAACAAGGAATATTCAGGTAGGCCTGAAGGCTGGGCCACGGGGAAGGAGGGTTGAGGGGAGTAGCGCTTTTTTTTCTTGGGGAAGGACTGTGAGGGGAGTTTGAGCTGGGGGTTGTTCTTTTATAGAGCCTTATGCCTGGTCAGGCACCCCAGATCCTCCTGGAACTTCTAGCAACCACTGGTCCAGTTGTATTCTAAATTACACATGAAACTTGGGGCATAGTGGGGAAGGAGAATGGGAAGGACAATTAGTGATGGGCTATGGGGCATGATATCACAATTTCTTATTTAATTGGTAATGTTATGTTGGGGGTGAACACTATAACATCTGAATGGTTAACTGAGGTATTAACAGGAACATATTGCATAAGAGATACTTGTTGTTCTTTATAGTGGGTGTCTTATCCCTGTTTAATTGTACTATTAAAATTTTATAGGTTGAATAAGCTTTTAAGTATCTTTAGCCAGCCTTGTTCAGTCATTCAGATTTTTTCATGTGGAAAAGGGAGGAAAATCCCACATACTAACACCCTTCTTCCTCAGGTGAAGGCACCAGGTGCCAAATATTCTGCAATCAATGCAGTCTGCCTAGGGGGGAATCCAACTAGGTTGGCCCCAGACCCAGGGATGCTCACAAGAAGGCATTACAAATAGGTCTATTCATTTTAAAATGTATAAATTTGAGTGAATAGAACAGCAGTGAGCAACAGACTCCTCATTCTTTAATCATATTTCAAACTAGGATACTATTTAAGAAGTGAAAATTCATTATTTCTAGGTTCCTTAAAAGCAGGACCTCTGGTTTTCCATGAAATTGTATGAGAGCTGCAAAATCCTTCCTTTACTGTTACATTGCAGGAAAGCAAGGGTGGGTAGCTAATTCAGGCCTGAACATAGTCTCCTGTGCCTTGGTCACATCCTCCTCCTCTGTTGCTAGAACCAGCCCCATGGGTCAAACTGCAGTGGAGACTGTAGTGCCACATGTTCTAGGTGGCAGAAGACACAGCTCAATACATCACTATGCTCCTCCTCTTCCCTCCCTCACTTCCTCCTCCAATCAAGGCTCAACTGACCAGAAAAGATGAGTAGCATGATGTTACCTTGGGCTGTGTCCTCCTCTGCCACCCTGAGCTAGAAATGTGTCCATTACAGTTGAAACCATGAGTCTAGTTCTGGGCAGAAGAAGAGTAGCATGTGGTCTGAGGTACTGCTGCTTTCATCCTCATGCTGGCTTGGATCTTTTATTTCTAACTGCCAGGGGATTTTTCCTAATATTTTGATCCCAACTGCCAGGGGATTTTTCCTAATATTTTGATCCCATCCTCAATTTATCCCAGTTATTGGTGGTGTAATCCTCATCCAGGGGCCCTCTTGAATCAGACAGATATTTATTTATTGCATTTGTATCCCACATTTTCCCACCTATTTGCAGGCTCAATGTGGCTTACAATGTTCTGCCATGGCTATTGCCATGGCTGAGTAGAAATACAATAATAACACAAGAATATGAGTAACTTAGCGGAATAAAACATTGGGTATAACTAGATCGATAATGAAATAACAAAACAGTAATGTACTAAAGTTCAGGTGATGGGTCGTTGTGATATGTTCTATTGAAGAGATAGGTCTTCAGTGATTTCCAAAAATTGATTAGGTTGCTTATTTTTTTCACATCAAGTGGTAATGCATTCCAAAGCTGCATTCCTATATAGAAAACTAGATGAATGTATTAATTATATTTTAGTCCTTTGCAGCTACGAAAGTGAAGATTTAGGAATGTGCATGAAGATCTTATAATATTCCTGGGTGGCAGGTCAATAAGATCTGACATGTAGATGGATATGGACATCTGATATGGATTCTAAGTCTTATCACTAGGAGTTGCTGTTGAACAATGGCTGGGATTCCCTCTCCCTAGGAGCAGCGAACACTTCCTCTGTAGCATCCTTAACCCTGCTCAGCCCAGGGAGCAGAAACTGGCCCTAAGAATTGAACCCAGATCTTTTAAAAGAGGGTGCCCATTACTAGTCACTGAGCTACAACAATGCCCTCACGGTTATTTTTTTTTTTTATTTCATTCTCATTAATTTAATTTTCTAATTTGTATCTTTAATGTACATACTCAGATTCTGATAGTGTGATTAACTTCTGAATATTCTTTAGGATAATAAATTGTAACAGAAAGCTTTCATAAAGATGATAAAAATAGAGTTAATTTTTTTTTGCCAATAATATGTTTTGTTTTATGGGAAATAGTCCAAGAACAGAATTTGGCAACTCAGCCTATAACTTGTTTACTTTAAGCAGTGGGGCACCTAGGAATGCAAATTTATTCTAATTAATACGTATGGCAAATCAATAAGAACATTGCATACTTTAAAGAAATTCAGTAGGTGTTAACTGTGGATTCATTAGAAATATGATTAAACTATGTATAACTGATCAAGTCTAATTCTCACAACCTTGTTCCAGAAAAATTGACATGGTCATTATTCTATTGCATGGATGTCTAGATTTGTTAACTGTTGATGTTTTGTCAAGTTGGCTGGTTTTGGGAAAATTCTGTTAATGATTTGCTAAAGCATACCAACATCAGGACATTATGAAATGATCTACATTTCAACATGTAGGAATGGCAACTAAAATGTTTGATCTGAATCAAGAAATAAGCATGTTAATATTCAATCCTGGTGGTCAGAATATTTTAAAAACACCAGCTGTGGTGTTTTAAAAAAATGTGTATCAGCGATGCTGAATATATTTGCTTTGTAGCAGTCCTAAATTAAACCACTTAGCTATATGTATAGCAGCTGAATAATGGTGTTTCAATAGAAATATTTGGAGTGGCAGCAGGAGGGCAAGCCAAGTACTGGGGAATGTATGCCAAAGTGGCATTTCTGCATTACCATTATAATTGAAAGCATCTTTAGATTCCTAGATCATATCGATCTATAGACAAGTGTATTTTGAAGCGATATGTGATCTGTTATGTCATATTATTGTTAATATTTATTGTTAACCACTTAGGAGTATAGTGCAGGATATAATTGACACAAATGAAATCATTCAACATATGTCATCTATGTGGGAGTGAAGTCTGAATTCTATATAGGATTGGATAGAATTTCAATATAGAACCTGCACACACTCCACATTCCCTCAACAATAGACCTTTGTAACTTACTATATTAAAAAAACATTTCAAATATTCAATAACATGCTCTCTTTCCACTGCCAGACATTTTGTGAAATAACACAAAACCCTGAAAAAAGACATTCAAAACCTACATAGCAAAATTACCATAACTGCCCTTCTCCCAGGACTCACATTGCAGCACCCCTTACTATGAAAAGAGAGGATTGTATACATTACACCAGTTCCTATAGCAACAATACACCTGCTATTGAGAAACTAGAATGAGCCAGAGACTGCAACGCAGAAACAGATGTGTTAGAATAATCCTTCTTCTTGGTCATACATGCAGAACAAAATCAACCCTCACCTAAGATAGAAAGTTGGACTCTTTAAGCAATACAGTACTAAGAAACTATGGTATATTTCTTCATGTATTGTGAAAAATGCATGTTTCATTCAAGCTGACACATTTCAATCTCCCAAAATTTTAAATAATTTTTTATCTGGACTTTTCAGGCTGATATTCAAATCAAGTTAACCAGCTAGAAATGGCTGCCGACCAGTTAACTCACTTGGTTGTGGCTATCTGGTCATTTTCAGCAACACAACCAGTCATCCTGACTGAAAATGATGAGCTAGTGCCAAACTTAAAGCTGGCTATGTTGGGGATGTTCTGGGGGCGGAGTCCAGTTAGGTCCCAATTCAGGGTATTGTGCTTGATTCATATCATATTATAGAAAAGCACATTAATACAGTTGTGAAGTCTTTTCGTTCTCTAGAAAATTAAAAATATTGGACTGGAACTGCGGAAAGATGAGTTTATGACAGTGGTACATGCTTTAATAACTATACTTTGGGGGCACAAGGGGAGCATCTATTCTATAGTGGTATCTGTGTGCCAAGATGCCTTCATAGAATACAGGTATAAACCCTCAATGCATCTAAATTAAAGCATGACTAATTGACAGGTCAATGGCAGCATAAATGACCATGTCTAAGTACACCTTACATTGTGTGTAACTTATAGAATACTATGTTACATGCATAAGTTGTAGAGACATCCATGCCCTTCCTGTACTCTGCCCATGTGTATGCCCCCTAGCAATAATTACCTGCTACCTTATTGCATAGTACATTTAGGAGCCTAAGTGATGCCTTTCTATGCATTTCCACACATCTTGCACACAAAACTTAATGCACCCAGTTATACAATTGCCTTCTTGGACTACTGCAATTCATTTTATATAGGCCTTTCCAACACATAGCTGAGGAGGTGTCATTGCCCCTTCATGACCTTCACCATTGCTCACCTATTGTTGTTGCTGGGTGTGGGCTTTGGGTGTTGTGACGTTCTCTGGTATCTACTCCCATTCCTGCTGCTTGCTAGTCTGTGTGTGGAGGTGTTCCTGGCATTCTGGAGCTTGCTGCGGGTGCTGTGGGCCATTCTTCCGCTGGTCCGCTGGTCTCCCTAGGGGCGTGTGTGCAGGGCTATTCTGGTATCTCCTGTGGGTGGGTTCTGGTGATGATATCAGACGCCTGGGCTTTTTAGGAGGATGATTGTTACCATTTTGTTGCTTTGCAACAGGTCTTCATGCTATTCTAGCTTCCAGTTCTCTGCATCCTGTTACTGCTTCCAGAGTCTGTTCCAGCTTCCTGCTACCTGGGTCTACCTTCCAGTCTCCAGCATCCACTGCCAGCCTCCAGTTTTCAGCTTCCACCTTCTGGGTCAGCTTTCAGCTTCCAGCCTTCTGGTGCAGCTTCCAGCCTCCAGCTTCTATCCTCCTGGGTCAACTTCTGGACTCTGACTCTCCACTTCCAGTGTCAGCTGTCAGCTTTCAGGTTACCACATCAGCCTCAAACTTTCAACTTCTAGGGTCAGTGTCCAGTCCCTGCCTACCTTAGCTAGGGTGATTTGCCTACCATTAGTTGGGCAGCTCTCTTGAACTATGGTCCTAGGGCTCAGCACACCCAGGACGCGACAGTTTGCAAGGCCATGAGCTCAGATGAGTCACCTGCCCTGCAGCTGTTACAACAATTGGACCTGCAGATTCAGCAGTTACATGGCTCAGTCCAGAGCCTATCTGCTCATATGGATCAGTTATAGGAAGCTGCACTGCCACAAGGAACATCCGCATATGTGTCAGAATTCTCCTCTCCTACTTTTGCTCCAGTTTCTTCTTGTATTCGTCTGGCATCTCCTCCTAGGTACAATTGCAATCCCAAGACCTCCAGGGTGTTTATCAATCAATGCTTAATTATCTTTGAACTGCAAGCCAGAGACTTTCCATTGGATCAGGCATCTGTGGCCTATATCATCTCACTATTGATGGGCCTCACCCCTCTGGAAATAATTGACCCAGTACTCAGTAACCTAAATACCTTCCTGATATAATTCCAAGGGATTTTTGAGGAGCCAGGGAAGGCCTCTTCCACAGCATCAAACCTCCACAATTAAGATAGGGAACTCAAACATTGGGGAGTTATGCTATCCATTTCTGCACCCTAGCCTCTGAACTAAACTGGAATAATGAAAGCCTGGTGGCAGTCTTCTGGCAAGGGTTATCACCACACATCAAAGATGAACTGGCGGCTTCCTTATTGGATGACCTTATTAGTCTTTGCAATTGGGTGGACATTCGGTTTCAGGAGCAGGCTCGGGAACAATAGTCCTCCCATCCAGTGCTTCAGTTGGACCACAAGTTTCAGCATAATGTTCTGCCTCCCAGTAAGGAAAATGCATCTCGGGATATGGGGGAACCTATGCAGGTGGACCTCTTTTCCATCTCCAAACAAGGACAAGTAAAAATGCAAGTCCTTAAATTTATGTCTCTACTGTGCAGAAGCAGGACATTATGCCCAGAAATGTCCTAAGAAGTTGGGAAATCTTGCTAGCCTAGCTCTTGTAGGGGAAGCAGCACTAGGGTCAGAGGGCCAAGTTCTCCGCACCCAATTCCTGGTTCCAGCATTGATCGACTTTGACCAATAAGTTATGACTCAGTCTTTCATTGACTCTGAGGTAATTTCATTGATGAGCTTTGTCATTATGGTATTGCTACTCAGGAACTCCCCAGGATCCTTCCGGTATCTTCGGTTTACTGGAATATCTAGAGACACATTAAAGCTAAAACCATACCTTTACGCCTGAGAGTTGAAGCCCTCCTTAAGGAGGCCATCACCTTCCATGTACTATAGACATCTGTAAATCCAATTATACTGGGTCTACCCTGGCTTTAGAAACATAACCAGAGCCTACACTGGTAAACAGGGGAGATCTTGGCCTAGGGAGATATCTGTCAGTAATGCTGTTTGGATACAGTAACACTCATCTTGACTCTTGCCTCTGTGGACATAGGCTTTCCAGAGGGCTTGCCTCAGGCTTATGCGACTTATGCTGATGTTTTCTCCTAGAAACAAGTAGAGACTCTTCCTCCTCATCGAGATTATGACTGCCCCATCAACCTTCATCCAAGAAAGATACCACTATGTGGGAGAGTTTTACCTTCTTTCTACATGCAAGACCCAGACCATGTCCAACTACATTGCAGAGAATTAAAAAAAATAATTTATTTGACTGTCTGCCTCTCCTATGGAGGCAGGCAGGTTTCTTCTGTGTTGGGAATAAGGATTGTACCTTATGTCCATGTATTGACTATCAAGGTCTTAAGACTATAACAATCAAGAACAAGTACCTGCTCCCACTGATAACAGAGCTGTTCGATTGTCTGCAAGGGGCCCGCATCTTTACCAAGTTGGATCTGAGGAGTGCTTACAATTTGATTCGTATCAGTGAGAGTGTTGAGTGGAAAACCTTCAATACCAGAGATGTCACTACTGAATACCTGGTTATGCCATTTGGACTTGCTAACACCCCAGCTGTCTTTCAAAACTTCATCAATAACATCTTCCAGGACCTGCCTTGAATATGCTTGTTTACTTGGACAATATATTGATATTCTTTAAGATTCTGACACAACACCGAGAACATGTGAATCAGGTTCTACATTGTCTCCAAGAGAATAAACTGTACTCTAAATTGGAGAAATGTTCCTCTCAACAGAGGGAATTGCCATTCCTGGGCTATATTGTATTGGACCGAGGACTTAAAATGGATCTAGCGAAGTTGAAAGCCATTTTGGATTGGCCACACCTCCAGGGGCAATGAGTCATCCAGTGCTTCTTGGGATTTGTGAACTACCACTGTCAATTTATACAGGGCTACTATACTCTTGCTGTGCTCCTTACTGCCCTCACTCTGAGGGAGGCCAATACTCGACATTGGCCTGAGGATGCGATACTTGCCTCTGACTGATTGAAGCAAGCATTTATCTCTGTCCCAGTGCTCTGCCACCCAGATTCCGAGAAGGTCTTTATTGTTGAAGTCAATGCATCATCCATTGGTGCTTGGGCCATTTTATCTCAGCCTGCAGAGGAGACGCTTCCGGGTTAGAAGCAGGAGGTAGCGTGTTTGAATTGCTACCGCTGCTGTTGAGAGTGAGACAGAGGGAGGAGGTAGATCGTGGCAGTGGTAGGCAGCGTCTGGGAAGTGCTGCCATCCGAGAGAGGGCGGGCAGGTGGAATGGGAGGGAAGGATGCATGGGGGTGAAGGAGAATCGCTGGACACATGGATGGGAGCGGGAGGGGAGAGAGGAGAGTCACGGGATGGATGGATGGAGGTGGGGGTCAGGGGAGGGAGGAGAATTGCTGGGAATTATGGATGGATGGAGGTGGGGGCAGGGGTGAGAGGAGAATTGCTGGGGATGATGGATGGATGGAGGTGGGGTGTCAGGGGAGAGGAGAATTGCTGGGGATGGATGGATGGAGGTGGGGGGCAGGGGAGAGAGGAGAATTGCTGGGAATGGATGGATGGAAGGGACAGGGGCAAGACCAGAATTGCTGGGGATGGATGGATAGGGGCAGGGGAGAGAAGAGAATTGCTGGGTATGGATGGATGGAGGGGAGAGGAGAGTTGCTGGACATGGGTGGATGGAGGGAAGGGAAGAGGAGAGAGGAAGGTTGCTGGACATGGGTGGATGGAGGGGAGGGCAGGGGGCAGAGGAGGGTTGCTGGACATGGATGGATGAAGGGAAGGGCAGGAGAGAGGAGGCTGCTGGATATGGATGGAGGAGAGGGAAGGGAGAGAGAAGAAATGCTGGACATGGATGGAGGGAAAGAAAGAGTGAGGAAGGAGATGAGATGAGGGAAAAGGAAGAGAGGAGAAAATTGCACATGGATGAAGAAAATAGGCAGAAGCTGGATCCACTGGACAACCAAGTCTACGGAGGACCCAGAGCAAGAAATGAAGAAGAAAGGCAGAAAGTAAAGAAATAAATGGAAAGGAAGCCCTGGAAACGGAGTTAAGAGGACAGATAGCAACAGAATCAGATACTGGGCCAGTATGATCAGAAAAACAAGTCACCTTACAGCAAAGGTAGAAAAAAAATCATTTTATTTTCATTATAATGATTGGAACACGTCCACTTTGAGAATCAGGTGCTCAACATTAAAAGTTTATATTTATTTACTTATTTATGGCATTTTATCCCACATTAAACATGAATTAGATTGGAACCTGGGATCATTTAATGTTTTTTTTCCTGGAGAGAGTAATGCATTGCCTCCCCCACCCCCCAGGCTCTCTCCCTGGCTATAGCCAGCTCTGCAATTTTGAGGGGAGGTGCACAGGTGTATGGGGGGGGGGGGGGGGGGGGTGCAGAGGTGGACCAGGGAGAGAGCCTGTTGTTAAACATTTACCAGCACACCACTGTCTAGTGCCCACCCATCCAACCTGTTGGCCCACCCAAAAATTGACTTCTGGCTACGCCACTGGTGAGCCCTGCTGGAACAGAGAAATATCCAGAGTACCTGAATGTAACTCACCTTGAGCTACTACTGAAAAAGGTGTGAGCAAAATCTAAATAAATAAATTGTAGACCCAACATGGGGCTGTGTTTGGGCAGAAAGACTGCCTGCTTCAGGGTTCACAACAGCTATGCCTTGGTGGGTGTCAAAACCAACCAACTTCAAGGAAGAAGGACAGAAGCAAAATGATATTTTCATTCAGATCACATCAAGATGATTCTCTCAGCGTTCACATTGTGCCTGACAGAATCCCAAATAGTAGCAAGATTCATACTACTGATCCCAGGGACAAGCAATGACTTTCCCCATGTCTATCTCAATAGCAGACAATGGACTTTTCCTCCAGGAACTTGTCCAAATCTTTTTTTAAACCCAGATATACTATCTGCTGATACCACATCCTCTGGCAATGAGTTCCAGAGCTTAGCTATTAAATAACCTGGTCACAAGTTAAACAACTGCTCAATACTAATCATTTGAGTGGTTAAACATCTTCAAGATCAATGCGTGTTAATTCAAATGAACAGTTGCAGTGTTTTATGTAAACAAACAAGGAGGAACAGGCTCCCTTCACTTATGTTGAGAAGCTATAAAAAGGTGAAACTTTATAATATACAAACTGAAGCAACTTATATCCTGGGTGATCAGGACCAGATATCCTACAGACTCAGCAGAGTTATTCAGCTTCATGTGTGGAAACTCCTAAAACAGATTTGTTTAAAACACAAAATTACCCCTCTATTGTTTAGTGTACCCTTTCCTGGATTAGCTGGCAAGGCTAAACTGGATTAGGCCAGCCCTTTATGCTTATTCTCCTGTCCCTCTCATAGCAAAAACCCCACACAAATTTCAAAAGGACTATCATAAAGATTCTCATAGCACCATATTGACCTCATCAGAATTGGTTCCCTCTGATCAAAAGACTCAGTTCTTCCTCTATGCAGGTTTTAAATATTTCAAATGTCTGCATCCTAATTTCAATTTGCTAGCTCTGGCAGTATTGAGATTAAGTAGTGTTTAGTTTCCACTTTTGGGCTACTAATGCTCAAACAAAATATCTTTGTCATTGCAAGTACATCCTCTACCCAGACTGCCTACACCTTTATGACCCCTATATGGTGTCCTGCAAATATCATATTTAATTACCTGTAACATCTCTATCAACTGGATCTGCAAAACATCCTCCATCAGACTTCATCTCAGCACATTCTCAACCTATCATGTGCTCATGATAGGTGTACAGTTTTACAATGTCCAATAATTTCTTGTTTCACAAAGGGGCTTCTTCATGTCAAGCCACCATTTAAGAATCCTCCTGTGCCATGAGACCTTAATGTTGTCTTTACCTGTCTCCTGTAGCCACTGTCTGAGGCAATGGAGTCTTCTTCATTCATTTGGAAGGTACACTTTCTAGTAGTGATTACTATGAATAGAAGACTAGGTGAGCTTTAAGCCTCGACCATATATGAACTCTATACTCAGGTTCATCATAATGAAATAGTTCTTTATACTGTCCTAAGTTCTTACCAAAGGCAGCATACCTTTCCATACTGATGAGGTTATCAATAGAAATCAAACAAAATAAAACATGGAAAAGAAAATAAGATGATACCTTTTTTATTGGACATAACTTAATACATTTCTTGATTAGCTTTCGAAGATTGCCCTTCTTCCTCAGATCAGATTTCCGATTTTCCGATCTGACAAAGAAGGGCAACCTTCGAAAGCTAATCAAGAAATGTATTAAGTTATGTCCAATAAAAAAGGTATCATCTTATTTTCTTTTCCATGTTTTATTTGATTTGATTTCTATTGATAACCTTTAAGAGTGGACTAACACGGCTACCACACCTCTCTACATACTGATGAGGAAATAGTGATTGCTACATTTTGGCATAAATGACATGAGAGTTTCCATGAGCATTCACCCTCTGGGCTGCAAAAGGTATCTTCTTACTGTCTTAAAAGAGCTGAATCAGAAAATCTACACAGCTTGTGTCTCCTTTGACCCCAACAGACTTGGTATAGCAGTAGACAGACGAACTTTGGCAAATTGGCTTGCATTCTGCATTCAGTTCTGTTGCAAACATCTGGTATCCTCAATTCAATAAAAAACAAACCATACCAAGTCAGAGCCACTGCAGCTACTGTGGCTATCTTAAAATCTGCTTGACTGGACAATATATGAAAAGCAGCTACATAATCCTTTCTTTATAATTTCACTTCACACTACTGCTTGCACAAGTCCACAGTCAGAGATAGTGTATTTGACATAGGTATACTGGCCAAAATATATTTGTACTGTAATATCTGCTGCTGCATTTTTCTTTGACTGGGCTACTCCTGGAAAATGGATGAACTATAGATAAATAGTTCTCTTAGGCTTCTGCAGCTGACATCATGATTGTTGCAGTTGTCCAGGTCTTGCAGCCCTAAGCTTGAGAGTTACCTACGTATGTGCCTGACTTAATTCTACATGTCAATGAGAAATGCTCAATCTATCAGAATAATGGAAGACAGTTGTCTGCTGGGTGTCACCTGCTGGTCAAAGAAGCAACACTGAGGGTAAGTATTGGAGGAGATATTTCTCAAGTCCTTGCAGCCAGTGAGGGCACATTACATGAACATACTGCTTGGACTGAGAGTGGTAAACGTTTTCTTTTTTAAAAAGATGGAAAATGGGGAATTTATTAAAAAAGCATGTTATCTCCTTGATCGTCAGGTTGTCTTACTTTAATTGACTATTGCAATATTTACAACTGTATTTATTCTTTCTACTCTCTTTTGAAAGATGTCACCCATTGTGCAGCACATTTGACCTAGAGGTGGCATCCAGCCATGTTTCAAGAGTTTGGAGCACCCTGAACCAACCTTTGCTTTTGTACCTCCAACTCATTAGGACTAGTGTCATGATGCAAGATGTATAGATCTTGCGGCTTATACATCAGAATGAAGCTGGCATTGTCTGAAGTGCCACTTCCACTGCTGGACACTTTCAAATGTTGACACCCCTAAGATTCAGTGCCTCATGCTGATACCACACTGGCTCACCTATTAGGCTGGTCTGAAATTCAGTGACTTTTTTTTAGTATGGTATGCATTTGTTTTCTGCTCTACGATTCAATTGAATGAGATTACAAACACACCCACAAATCCGAACATTCTTAGCCATAATTAGCTTTGATCAAATATATTCCTAAAAGCTATTAGCCATCTTTCTTTTATGCTCTTTGGTAGGAGAAGAGACCGGTCTCAAAGATGGCAGATGCTCCATTAAACTGGGGTCTTTAGGATCAGGCAAAAAATGAGAACTCCTGATGACAAACCAGGTGCTGAACAGGGGGAATTACTAGTAAGAAATCTCACACTAAATAGACCCTAAATGAAGATTTTGTCAGGAAATGTATTTCTTATGGCTGTGAATCTTCTATCATGTGTTTCCACTGACTAGTGGTAATAATACTGTAACAAAAACATTTTTCTCTCTCGAACTGTTTTGAAAGCTGTCATCCAGCTCCCACAGCCATCAAGAATCGGAAAGGAATAGCTCTATGCATGTTTCCTATTCTCGAGAAATGTTATGTTTATTTCATAAGCAGATGAACCTGTTTGATTAAATGGTGCTATTTAAAACCCAAATATTATCACACATAATGAATCATTTTTCCCCCTCTGGGTTATGCATATACAAAGGAACTCTTTTTGCAAATCGCTGCTTTTTCAAATAATACATGTTTGCTAATCCTGAAGATGTGCTGAGAGAGGACCTGCTGAGGGGTGGAAAACTTCACTGGTGTATCTTATCTGCTGGAAATTGCATTCAAACTTGGGAAAAGGTAAACTTGGGGACCTGAATAGGTAATTTCATTGTCTTTTTTTATGAAATTACTCTACTTATTTAGCAAAGCCAGTTTAGACAATAGTGTAGCATTTTAAGTCTGTGTTAGAGTTTTATATAAATAGTATTTTAGAGTCTAGTTTAGTATTTTAGAGCTTTGCATAACATCAGTTTGGAGCACATAAACCAATTGAGGAAAGCCTCTGTTTAGTGTACAATTCCCTCCCACCACCCCATCTCCCACCCACCCCAAGAATGATTTATATATATATATATTTTTGGGGGGGGGAGTCTTTTTTTTTTTTTTCAACAAGTGCTGTGCCTGATTTATTTTAGGAAAGGGATTATTTAAATTCTAATTGTATATTGTGCTGGGGAAACTGTTGCTTTATTTTTTTTTTCTTATCTTAGTGTTTCTTTGCTTCCTTGCTCCATGATTTCTTTTTTACCTCCATTTCAAAAGGAGAGGAGACCTAAATCATCTCTTTTGAAGTCCCCACACTTCTGAGGGTTAGACCTTATACAAAAGAAGACAGCTGCTAGTTTTAACTTACCGGACAGCTGAGAAAAACTTATGAACTTTGGTAGGGCTTTTTTCGTTTACTGTTTTCTTCCTACAGTATGCCAACTGCAGTATGACTGGGAAACATCATGTCACCAAAACTGTTGCCCCAATTACAGCTTCTGCCTCTGTGCAGACAGAAAATGTGATCCCGAGAGAGGGACTGGTAGCATGTGCAAGATGTCTTCGGCTTGAATTCCTCATGAAGGAACTGAGAGATTTGGTGGCAAGATTGAGAAGCATCTATGAAAATGAGAAATACATTGAAGTGCTTCATGAAGCATCAAAGATTTTCAACAGTGGGGAAGAAGAAGCTGTACTGAAAGAGGATAACTGGACTCAGATCATGAGACCCTGCAGGACTGATGCCATGACTCCACCTGTTCTTGAACTGAAGAACTGATATGCAGCCCTGAGTGAGAGCATCCCAGAGAGGAGGAATCAGAGTTCAAAATCTCCACAGTTACTGGATCAATGATCACTAAGAGGCGAATGGTAGTGGTGATTGGCAATTCTCTTCTGAAGGTTACAGAGGTGTCCATCTGCAGTCCCTTGAACTGAAGAAGTGACATGCAGCCCTGGGTGAGAGCATCCCAGAGAGGAGGAATCAGAGTTCAAAATCTCCACAGTTACTGGATCAATGATCACTAAGAGGCGAATGGTAGTGGTGATTGGCAATTCTCTTCTGAAGGTTACAGAGGTGTCCATCTGCAGTCCCTTGAACTGAAGAAGTGACATGCAGCCCTGGGTGAGAGCATCCCAGAGAGGTGGAATCAGAGTTCAAAATCTCCACAGTTACTGGATCAATGATCACTAAGAGGCGAATGGTAGTGGTGATTGGCAATTCTCTTCTGAAGGTTACAGAGGTGTCCATCTGCAGTCCCTTGAACTGAAGAAGTGACATGCAGCCCTGGGTGAGAGCATCCCAGAGAGGAGGAATCAGAGTTCAAAATCTCCACAGTTACTGGATCAATGATCACTAAGAGGCGAATGGTAGTGGTGATTGGCAATTCTCTTCTGAAGGTTACAGAGGTGTCCATCTGCAGTCCCTTGAACTGAAGAAGTGACATGCAGCCCTGGGTGAGAGCATCCCAGAGAGGAGGAATCAGAGTTCAAAATCTCCACAGTTACTGGATCAATGATCACTAAGAGGCGAATGGTAGTGGTGATTGGCAATTCTCTTCTGAAGGTTACAGAGGTGTCCATCTGCAGTCCCTTGAACTGAAGAAGTGACATGCAGCCCTGGGTGAGAGCATCCCAGAGAGGAGGAATCAGAGTTCAAAATCTCCACAGTTACTGGATCAATGATCACTAAGAGGCGGGTAGTGGTGATTGGCGATTCTCTTTTGAAGGGCACAGAGGTGTCCATCTGCAGTCCAAACATGATGTCCTGGGGGGGGGGGGGGGGGGCTGTGTGCCACATGCCAAAATTCAAGATGTTAGCTTGCCAAGACTCGTCAAGCCTAATGACTATTATCCAATGCTGTTCATCTATGTTGGCTCAAATGTACTGCTAGGTATCCCTCCAAACGTATCAAAAGTGACTTCATGGATCTGGGAGGAGGGTGAAGCAGAAAGATGCACAGGTGGTGTTCTTGCCAATTCTCCCTTTTAAGGGTAAAGGCCAAGGAAGAGAAGCTCACATCCTGGAGATGACTATGTAGTCTGTGCAGATAGTGTCATCAAGAGCATTTTTGTTTCCTGGACCATGGGGATGCTTTTCCAAGGGTTGCTGAAGAGGGCTTTAAACTAGAATCATTGGGGCAGGGTGATCAAAGCCCCCAGGTAAGTACAAGCCCTCAAGTAAGTGAAACATTAAATACCTCTACACAAATGGGGGAAAGGGGCAACATCTGGAAAGCAGTATATACTAATGGCCAAAGTATGGGAAATAAGGGTTTAGATTTTGAGACCGTGATGGAAAAGGCTAATTTGGATTTAGGGTTGATCATAGTGACATGATTCACAGAGAACCATGACTGGGATATAGTTATACTAGGTTAAAATCTGTTCAAGAAAGACTGGGTAGGAAGAAAGGGAGGTGGCAGTGGCATTATATGTTAAAGATAACATTAAAGACACACAGTTGCAGGACCTACAGGTAAGGAAGAGACACTGTGGGTCAAAATGGAAAGAGGGAATGGTAAATGTATTTACATTGGTGTGATATACAGGCCTCTTTCACAAACAGAAGCAATAGTCAGAGATTTAATTGAAGACGTTCATAATAGAGCTGTGAAAGAGAAAGTACAACTAATAGGTGATATTAATATGCCAGATGTTGATTGAGGTATCCCTATTGCAGAGTCTTTTGGAAGCAGGGAGATCCCAAATTCTTTACAGGGGGAACTATTCCAGCAGTTGGTAATGGAACCCACGCAGAATAGGGCCATACTGGACTTAGTGCTTATCAATTGGGAGAGTGTTTCTGAAGTTATAGTAAGTGATCATCTAGCATCCAGTGATCACCAGATGGTGTGGTTTAATATTAAGATAGGTATTGAGAGGGTTCATTCAAAAGTGAAGGTTCTAGACTTCAAAGGAACTTACTTTGATCAGATGGGGGATTACCTCAAGGAATTGTCTGGATGGGAACATCTGGAAAAAGTTGAAAAGCAGTGGGCAAAACTGAAAGGAGCTATTGTAAGGGCAACAAACCTTTTTGTAAGGAAAGTAAATACATTGAAGAGGAAAAGGAAGCTGCTTTGGTTCTCAAAAGTAGCAGTTGAAAAGATGAGGAAAAAGAGGTTAGCCTTTATAACTATAAGAGATTGCAGAAAGAGGAAGACGGGTGACATCTGTAAAACCTAAGGGAAGCTGGTAGAGTAGTCAGGAAAGCAAAGATGCTAATGGGAAAAAATAGCCAATACAGTAAAATAGGGGGTCAAAACATTTTTTAGATATGTTAGTGATAGGAGCAAGTGCAAAAGTGGCATTGTAAGACTCAAAGGTGAAGGAGATGAATATATAGAAGCTGATAAAGATAAGGCAGAATTACCTAACAAATATTTCTGTTCTATGTTCACAGCTGAAGGGCTGGGAGCAGGTCCGCAGAAGACACACACAAATAGGAATGGAGGGGTGGTATTCCCTGATTGATTTTCAGAGGACTGTGTTCTTGAGGAGCTGGCTGAACTAAATGTGGACAAAGCTATGGGGCCAGATGGCATACATCCAAGGGTACTGAAGGAACTTAGGAAAGTTCTAGCGGCTCTGCTGGCTGACCTTTTCAATGCTTCTCTAGAGTCAGGAGTAATCCCGGAGGACTGGAAAAAAGCAGATGTGGTCCCTCTCCACAAAAGCTGAAGTAAGGAAGAGGTTGGGAACTATAGGCCGGTAAGTCTGACTTTTGTGGTAAGTTAATGGAAATGCTTTTAAAACAGATAATAGTAACATTTTTGGAATCCAGTGGATTACAGGACTCAAGGCAACAAGGTTTAACTTGAGGCAGGTCTTGTCAGATAAATTTGATTAATTTTTTTGACTAGGTGAGAGCGCCAAATGTCATGTATTTAGAATTTAGGGAATGGTACCCTAAATTTTATAGAATAGGCTTAAATTTCCACGTGGTATAGAGAATACGCTGAGCACCTCTCCACGTGATCAAATTTGGTCATATCCATTTAGGCCATGTTTTACTTGACATAAATCCCGACACCTGTATTACATGCAGAGCGGATGTATTCTCCAATAATGTGCATAGATTGTAGAAACGCCCATTCCGTATCCATAACCATGCCCCTTTTTCAACTATGTGACTTGGAATTTACATGCACTACGTTACAGAATACTCTTACCGAGTTGTGTGTGTAAATCGTAATTAATGCCAATTAGTGCTCATAATTGCTTGTTAACATCCAATTAACAGTGCTGATTAGCTAATTAACCAATTAAGTTATGTGTATTGTTATAGAATACGCTTTGATTTCCACACAGAAATTAAGGTGTGATATATAGAATTTGGGGGATTGTGTACAATTCTGGAGACAGCACCTTCAAAAAGATATAAATAGGATGGCACAGGTCCAGAGGGTGACTACTAAAATGGTCAGTGTTCTTTGTCATAAATCATATGGAGACAGACTTAAAGATCTCTATACTTTGGAAAAAAAGGTGGTAGAAGGGAGATATGGTAGAGACATTTAAATACCTACGCAGCATAAATGCACAAGTGGTGAGTCTCTTTCAATTGGAAGGATGCTCTGGCACAAGAGGGCATAGGATGAAGGTAAAAGGGGATATACACAGAAGTAACCTGAAGAAATACTTCTTTTTTTTAAATTTTTTTATTTATGAATTTTCTTTTTACAATCATGCATAAGCACAACTTGCAGAAAAACAAAGAAATATTTGTAATCACAATATAGTGAAGAAATACTCATGGGAAGGGTGATGAATTTGTAGGACAAGTACATAGGATCTTTTAGGGACTGATAGGGAGAGTAGATGGTATGGATGGACAGACTGGATAGGCCAGTGGTTCCCAAACCTGGTCCTGGAGGCACCTGAGCCAGTCAGGTTTTCAGGATATCCACAATGAATATTCATGAGAGAGACTTGCATGCAGTGGAAGCAGTGCATGCAAATCTCTCTCATGAATATTCATTGTGGATATCCTGAAAACCTGACTGGCTCAGGTGCCTCCAGGACCAGGTTTGGGAATCACCGGGATACGCCATATGGTCTTTATCTACCTACATTGTTCTCTGTTTCTAAGTTTGCTAGTGAAAATGTTATTCTTTTTACAAACAGATGTAGTGGAGTTGTTAGTAGGTTACGATACAGTCGATAAGTACATTGCCATTACAAAGACAGTCCATCATTACTACAACTTTGAACATTTTACTGATTGTACAGGAAGAGAAAAAAAAATCAATCTTTCTTTCTGTTTATTGAGGTATGTAATTAACCGACATCTTCAACTATTGAATAGTGAGTAACCTTGATTCCTGTGAAAGTTAGTGGGAAAATCTAAAGCTCAGACTTATACTTCTCTTCTGTACTTGAAATTAGTCCCAATGCATCCCTTTAACTGTGAGATTCAACTCATGCCAATAAAATGCCAGAAGACACACAACTAAATGGAAAATTGGTTCTTCCAGTGCAGCTGTCTACTTAGGAGTGCTTTAACCTTGAACTCATGCTTCCTGTGGGGCTGTTATCTTCTGAGCAGTCAGTGCTAGAACTCTCAGGCGGCACAGAAAATGTTTCATCTGAACAAAATTAAAAGTGAAACCTTCACAATCCAATTGATTCTGGATGCTCTATATGCATTAAATTGAACTTAATGGATTGAAAAATGAATGTTTTGGCACATACAGCAAAGAGTTATCTGCTAGGGCGGAAGTTGCTCAGAGAATGTCTTTTATAACGTTACACTTCTTTGTCTGTATGGACAGGTGAAACAAAAGAAAAAAAGATTAAATTGTTCCTGTAGGCTTTATTATTATTTTTGTTTTTATTTTGTTTTTACTATATTATACTATGGAATGACTTTTTTTCGTCTTCATATATCTGTCTTCTTCTCTTGGGAAAAGATCTCTTTCCTTTCAGATGACCTGTTAAATAAGTCAGTGACAATGGTGGAAGAACAGTCATTACACCAAAGGGGATATACACAGAAGTAACCTGAAGAAATACTTCTTTTTTTTAAATTTTTTTATTTATGAATTTTCTTTTTACAATCATGCATAAGCACAACTTGCAGAAAAACAAAGAAATATTTGTAATCACAATATAGTGAAGAAATACTCATGGGAAGGGTGATGAATTTGTAGGACAAGTACAAATCCGATCTGACGAAGAAGGGCAACCTTCGAAAGCTAATCAAGAAATGTATTAAGTTATGTCCAATAAAAAAGGTATCATCTTATTTTCTTTTCCATGTTTTATTTTGTTTGATTTCTATTGAACACCAAAGGCATGAAACTGAGTGTTTGAATTAATCCGATCATTGCAGGAAACAAACTGCAGCATGTGTGGTTATAAAGATCTATGCATGCTCTTTAGCTGCTCTGTGTGTCACTACTATGTTCTGAGCACGTATGTTCACAAAAAGTGATTAAGAAGGTCATTTTAAAAGCATATATATGTGTAACTAGTAGCTAGAGCCAGCTCAAGGGGCAGGAGAGTAAGGTACTGGCTCTGGGGGCTGAAGCTGAAGGGGTCAAAAGCTTGCTTCACTGACTCACCCTTCCCAGTTCCTGCCTTCACTTTCACTGCTGTGCTAGTTATCACCTTTCACTGCACTACAGCAGTTTTGAAATGTGAGAAGGAACAAGCGCCTATCAAGGAGATATTGGAGACATGCAGTGACTGGGAGTTAATGCAGGGGCTTTGATAAGTGGCTGTTGCTACTGCTGGGGATGGTGGTTGGGGGAAAGGGGTTGATGTTGATGCTGGGGCTGGAAGAAAGGATAGAAGGACAGATATTTTGGGGAGGGCAAATCAAACACTAACTGCCATGACTGAATATTACTCCCAAAGGTTGGTATCAGAGATTTAGATTTCCAAAGCTGACATAGTCAGATCACTAAACCAAAAGTAAATTTTGTTTCTACTTTTATTGTCTGGACATCTCAGCTTCTGTTGCCTATGTCTTCCACATTTTGCTTAGGTTGAGCTATTATGTGCATCCATACACTCCTGTGGACATGTGGCAACTGGCTGAAGACACTGCTTTTCCGGGGGGGGGGGGGGGGGGGGGGGGCACTTTCTATGTATGCATTTGGAATCTGCAGAGCCTGTGCTCTGTCATTCATTCTTGGGGATCATGGATCAATTTTGGTAAGCCATGGAAAAGATAGTGGCACTCAATACCACTGAATATCCCCTAAAAAAAAAGAGGCCTTCTCCTTGAAGGTCTAGAGCTTTGAAGGCTTGTCAAGTTCATACTCTACTGACTATGTAGACAGATTAGAAAGTTTCATTCTTGCTGCTATTTCTGACCACCGTAATCAACTTTGGAGGACAGGGACTTGCTAAAGCTGCTGTAGTAGAGTCTAGTTTTGTTAGGGTTTAGTAAGATTTGGGGTTTTATTGATTTATAATGTTATTACATGATTACTGTGCATCTATTTATTTAAGATGTTTTTGTGGATAATTTGATATTTATTTGTGAATAATTTGTTTGTTTGTTATTTTGTAATCCATTCTGTTTGCTGTCAGCAAGATGGGCTAAAATTGAATGAAGAACTAACTAAGGAGCCCTTTTACTAAAGCTTAGCATGCACTAAGAGACATTAGCATGCGCTAACTGCCACATGGTCCATAGGTATAAAATAGGACGTGCAGCATTAAGCATGCCCCAACTAATAAAGAGCCATAGATTCCTACCTTGATAAGAGAAATACCTCATTTTTCATTCACAGTCAATAAATGCTATTTGAACAGCATTCCCAGCATATTGAGAAAGAAAAATTAGGAAATATGCCCAATCCTACTTGGGAGTACAGTGTACTGAACACAGGGCAATTACTGCCAATCAGAAAAGACAATTGATGTATATTAAAATTACAAGGATGATGAACCTACAGTGCCCAAAAGATGTGTAATTTTCTTAACCATTTTTTATTTTCTTATATGAATTCAGCAGAGTTATGCAGAGAAGCCAATGTGGCACAGCTGTGCAAACAGGAGCGATGTCTTGAAGTAATTGAAGTGGCTTTTAATGGATCCATCACAGACTTGTATTCCACAGAGCTTTTTTATTCAATTGTTTTCTGAGGCTCTTTGTCTGTCTTATGAGGTTATTATGGCGTGAGATCCTGTACTCTCTTTAATAGGGGTCATGCAGTCCTTAAATTTACATCAATTTTCTAGTGGAAAAAAAAGCAGCTGTTCATTTCATGCTTATTTTCTTGAAGTTTTGTTCCACAGTTTTTTGAATTAAGCAATAACAAAAAATATTGATGTACAGAGCACTTACTGAACAGTGCAGTGTCCTACAAACCATCTAGGGCATTAATCAAGCAGTACGTCACAACATGGTGAATGTACTTTGAGAGTATTAGCTTGCTTTAGGTGCATTGTGATCCACTTCCCTGAGAACTAAATGCCCTCAATCAACCAGCAAACATCAAGAGTACACCTTGAAGTGCATATTTCTTTCTTTTTTTCTGTAAAAAGAAAAAAGGTTTCCATGGATCAAATGAACATAAGAACATAAGCACCGCCATACTGGGAAAAGACCAAGGGTCCATCAAGCCCAGCATCCTGTCTCCGAAAGTGGCCAATCCAGGCTTCAAGAACCCGGCAAAACCCATTAAAAATAATAATAATAATAATTTGTAATAATGTTCAATGGACTTTTCCCTCAGGAATCTGTTCAAACCCCCTTTAAACGCCGTAAGGCCAGCTGCTGTCACTACATTCTCCGGAAACGAGTTCCAGAGTCCAACTACACGCTGAGTAAAGAAAAACTTTCTCCTGTTTGTTTTAAATCTGCCATATTCTAGCTTCATCTTGTGTCCCCTGGTTCTATAGTTGTTTGAAAGTGTAAACAAACGCTTCACATCTGTCCGCTCTACTCCACTCATTATCTTGTAGACTTCTATCATGTCACCCCTCAGCCGCCTTTTCTCCAAGCTGAAGAGCCCTAACCTTCTCAGTCTTTCCTCATAAGGAAGTCGTTCCATCCCTTTTATCATTTTCGTCGCCCTTCTATCCACCTTCTCCAATTCCTTTATATTCATATAGAAATGAATACTGTTACGCTTCTGTGTTGCTATGTTGTGATCTTCTACAGCAAGTAATAGAGAATGAATCATAATTGGAGTGGAGGAGTGGCCTAGTGGTTAGGGTGGTGGACTTTGGTCCTGGGGAACTGAGGAACTGAGTTCAATTCCCACTTCAGGCACATGCAGCTCCTTGTGACTCTGGGCAAGTCACTTAACCCTCCATTGCCCCATAAGAGCTTAGCCTTGAATGGGTGGCAGAGATGGTTGGGAGGTGGGGATAGTGCTGGGTAGACTTATACGGTCTGTGCCAGAGGCGGGGCTGGTGGTTGGGAGGCGGGGATAGTACTGGGCGGACTTATACGGTCTGTGCCCTGAAAAAGACAGGTACAAATTAAGGTAAGGTATACACAAAAAACTAGCACATATGAGTTTATCTTGTTGGGCAGACTGGATGGACCGTGCAGGTCTTTTTCTGCCGTCATCTACTATGTTACTATGTTACATTGAGCCTGCCATGAGTGGGAAAGCACGAGGTACAAATGTAACAAAAAAAATACTGAAGATACCCCAGATAATTAGTATCCGTATCTGAGAGTGCTGTTTTCCCCATCAACTGTACACAGAAGACAGAACTATTCAGATCAGACGGTATGTTGGAGTAGGGTAGTAATCTGTTTGGTGGCATAGTGAACTGAGAACTGCAGAAAAAAGGGTTCTCATCCTGCTTTTCCTTCCAATACTCCTTGTAACCTTGGACAAGTTAGTCAATCCTTCAGTTCACTGATTCAGGTCCCCCTGACATGCCAGGATAGCAATCGGGCACCCTATTGGGCACTGCAGTGGACTTCATAAAATGCTCCCAGGTTGTCACACTAGTGAGGAGGAGTGAGCCCTTGGGCCACTGCCGAGGAGCGGCAGCGGCAGGAGAATCACCCAAAACAAGAGACAAGGCAGAACACAGACAGTCAGATACAACCAGGACTGGAGCAGCCAGACTGAAGCTGTAGCTGAAGTAGAGCAAGCTGGAACAAGCAGGGCAGGGCACAGTAGAAGCTTCCAGGAAACCAAACAGAGTCTTAGGCTAGCGGCAAGCAGTAGAATAAACCAGGGAACAAGCCGAGTCTTGGGCAGGCAGTAGGCAGTAGAAATAAACCAGGAAACATGCCGAGACTTGGACAGGCAGCAAGCAGGAGAAATAAACCCCTGGAAAACAAACAGGGCAGGTCCACCACAGGATAAGGAGAACCGGTAGCACTGCAACAACTCTCACCGACGAGAAGCTCATCAGATGACCTCTGTTGCCAAGGCAAAGTAGAAAGTTTCCAGGTGGTTCATAAAGGCAGCCGACAAGGGAGTTCACCAGGTAAGGGTGCTGCTATGTTCCAAAAATCCCAAGACAGTCTGGAAGGCTGGAAGATCCGTACCGGACCGGCATTACTTCTGGAACATGGGAAACAGCAACCAGACAATCCATTGCAGCCACCAGGTCTGACCACCAGGGGGCAAAATGAATGAGCGCATGAAACATGGCCACAATCGTAACACAGGTACACAGCTCCCTTACCTTGTGTGCTGAGCCAAAAACCCACTACCCCCAACTGTACACCACTACCATAGCCCTTACAGGTAAAGGGGGCACCTATATGTGGGTACAGAGGGTTTCTGGTGGGTTTTGCAGGGCTCGCTGTTTTCTCCACAAGTGTAACAAGTAGGGGGGGTATGTGCCTGGGTCCACCTGTCTGAAGTGCACTGCACCTACTACTAAACTACTCCAGGGACCTGCATGTGCTGTAATGGATCTGAGTATGACATGTGAGGCTGGCATAGAGGCTGGCAAGTAATGTTGTTCATCACAATTTTGGGGGTTGGGAGGGGGTTAGTGACCACTGGGAGAGTAAGTGGAGGTCATTCCTGATCCTTCCAATGGTCATCTGGTCATTTAGGGGACCTTTTTGTGCTTTATTCATAAGAAAAACAGGTCTAGGTGAAAACGTCCAAGTTTTAGTCCTGGATGTCTTTGCTTTGTTCCATTATGGCTCAAAGATGTCCAAGTCTTAGAAACCCCAAGTCCCGTCTCTAACACGCCTCCGATACGCCCCCTTGAGATTTGGACGTCCTTGCGACGGACTTCTGACAAAGATGTCCAAAATGCGGTTTCAATTATACTGATTTGGACATCTCTGTGAGAAGGACGTCCAAGTGCCGATTTACGTCACTTTTTGGACGTCCATCTCTTTCGAAAATGTACCTGCAAGTGATTCTGCTCCAGTTCGACATCTGTGCAGCATTTGATGCGGTGGACCATGCCTTGCTTCTGGAATGCCTGGATCAGATAGGAATAATTGGCAGTATTTTCAAATGGTTCAGCGAATTCCTCTCAAACCAAAGCTATTCTGTCAAACAAATTAAGCAACTCTCTGAATATGGATTCCTAACTATGGAGTTCTGCAAGGTTCCCGCTCTCACCCATCCTGTTCAATTATGTTATGTCATCCCTCAGCACAATACAAATGAGACTCAATGAGCTACTACTGTCATATGCTGATGACATCCTACTTCCCCTACCATGACCTCCGCAAATAAAGACCTAACTCAATCAGTAATGGCATGCATGAATGCAGTCAGTACTTGGGCCTTGGCCAACAAACTAAAACTGAATGAGCAAAAAACCAAGATACTATGGTTCCGGAATCAGGGAACTGTGGTCCTAGCTTCAATAACATTGTCCAATGGTCAAAACTTTGCAGTAGAGTCAGAAACCAAAGTATTAGGGGTCTTGCTTGACTCCTCACTCATATTCTCCTCAGCTGTGGAAGAAATCTCTATTGAAAATGAGGCAGCTTCATCTAGTCAGATCACTCTTCGATCAAAAAGTACTTGCGCTGCTGGTACAAATGCTGATCCCTTCCACACCTGGATTATTGCAACGTCTTATTTCTTAGTATCAAGTGTCAATATCAGAGAAAACTACAGATCATACAGAACACTGCTGCCAGACTAATATTCAAATTGAGTAGATATACCAGCGTTTCATCTTTTCTTATCAAACTTCACTGGCTTCCCATATCAGACAGAATCAGGTTTAAAACTGCCTGCTTAGTCTTTCAAATCTTACAGGGTTTTTACATCAGATCTACTAATGAAAGTGGCCTCATTATGCTTATCCCAGTCCAATAGACTAAAAGAACAACTGACTCTAGTAACACTGTTTTATAAGGCAATTCAATATCATAAGATCTTCGACTCTCTATTCCCAGTACTAGGAGTATCAGTATGGAACTCGCTACCTATCTCCATCAGAACAGAATCTATCTACCTTAGCTTCCGGAAGAAACTAAAAACCTTCCTATTACCTAAATCTGTTTTATAACATTTAATACAATGCTGGTCTCTCCCTATCTCTCTTAAGACTTTCCTATAAGATTCTTTAATTTTAAGGTTTCCATTTTATCAGTCTGAGTTTTGTTACACTCACTATCAGGCTTATTTTCGAAAGAGAAGAATGCCCATCTTTCGACACAAATCGGAAGATGGGCGTCCTTCTCACAGGGTCGCCCAAATCGGCATAATCAAAAGCCGATTTTGGGCATCCCCAACTGCTTTCCATCGCGGCCACAAAAAGGTGCCCGAACTGACCAGATGACCACCTGAGAGAATCAGGGATCACCTCCCCTTAGTCCCCCAGTGGTCACTAACCCCATCCCACCCTCAAAAAACAACTCTAAAAATATTTTGTGCCAGCCTCTATGCCAGCCTCAAATGTCATACTCGGGTCCATTGCAGCAGTATGCAGGTCCCTGGAGCAGTTTTAGTGGGTTCAGTGCACTTCAGGCAGGTGGACCCAGGCCCATCCCCCCCTACCTGTTACTCTTGTGGTGGTAAATGTGAGCCCTCCAAAACCCACCAGAAACCCACTGTACCCACATATAGGTGCCCCCTTTCACCCGTAAGGGCTATGATAGTGGTATACAGTTCTGGGTAGTGGGTTTTGGGGGGCTCAGCACACATGGTGAGCAATGTACCTGGGAGCAATTTCTGAAGTTTACTGCAGTGCCCCCTAGGGTGCCCGGTTGGTGTCCTGGCATGTCAGAGGGACCAGTGTACTACGAATGCTGGCTCCTCCCATGACCAAAGGACTTGCATTTGGTCATTTCTGAGATGGGCATCCTTAGTTTCCATTATTGCCGAAAATCAGAAACGACCAAGTCTAGGGATGACCATCTCCAGGGACGACCTAAATGTCAAGATTTGGGCGTCCATGACTGTATTATCGAAATGAAAGATGGACGCCCATCTTGTTTAGATAATAAGGGTTTCCCTGCCCCTTCGCCGGGACGTTTTGTGAGGTCGTCCTCAGCAAAACTTGGGCATCCCTTTCGATTATGCCCCTCTATGTAAACTGCACCAAACCCTAGTGAAGGGATTTTAGCAGTATACAAGACCTGATTTGATTTGATTTAAAATAGTCAGTATCCTTGCATGCTCACCCAAAATAAAGTATGGAGTAGCCTAGTGGTTAGGGTGGTGGACTTTGGTCCTGGGGAGCTGAGAAACTGAGTTCAATTCCCAGCACAGGCAGCTCCTTGTGACTCTGGGCAAGTCACTTAACGCTCCATTGCCCCATGTAAGCTGCATTGAGCCTACCATGAGTGGGAAAGCACAGGGTACAAATGTAACAAAAATAAAATAAATCTTATCTCTGAACTTCAATGTATTTATTTATTTATCGCATTTGTATCCCACATTTTCCCACCTATTTGCGGGTTCAGTGTGGCTTACAATACATTGTGAATAGTGGAAATACATTTTGTTACAACTTGGTTATGGAATACATTGTGAGGAGTTCTGCGAAAACAAAGTCAAAGTATCGTTAAGGCAAAAGAACAGTGGAGAAGAACGAAGGAACAATGGGGGATGGGAAATTCAAAAGGGAGTGTAATGTTGCATTACTAACAGTGTGTGTGGACTTCATGTGTTTTCATCCTTGCAGTAAATCTTATCAAAGAGATGAGTTTTCAATGATTTGCGGAAGTTGGTTAGTTCGTAGATCATTTTCAGGTTGCGTGGTAGTGTATTCCAGAATTGCGTGCTCATATAAGAAAAGGTTGATGCTTGCAGCGTTTTGTATTTTATGCCTTTGCAATTAGGGAAGTGAAGGTTGAGGAAAGTTCGGGATGATCTTTTAGCGTTTCTGGGTGGTAGGTCTATTAAGTCAGACATGTAAGCTGGGGCTTCACCGTGAATGATTTTGTGGACTAGTGTGCATACTTTAAAAGTGATGCGTCCTTTGAGTGGGAGCCAGTGTAGCTTCTCTCGTAAGGGTTTGGCACGTTCGTATTTTGGTTTTCCGAAGATGAGTCTGGCTGCTGTGTTCTGGGCTGTTTGAAGTTTCCTCAGTGTTTGCAACCTGCGTATAGTGAGTTGCAGTAATCCAGATGGCTGAGTACGAGGGATTGCACTAGGCTGCGGAAGACGGATCTTGGGAAGAATGGTCTTATTCTTTTCAGTTTCCACATGCAGTAGAACATTTTTTTGGTTGTGTTATTTACATGAGTTTCAAGTGTTAAGTGGCGGTCAAAAGTGACTCCAAGGATTTTTAGAGTTTCTGAGATTGGAAGGTTTAGTTTTGGTGTGTTTATGGCGGTAAATTCATTCGTGTTGTACTGGGAGGTGAGTATCAGGCATTGAGTTTTTTCTGCGTTTAGTTTCAATCAAAATGCATCTGCCCAGGAGTTCATGATGTGTAGACTTTGGTTGATTTCATTGGAGATTTCTTTAATGTCTTGTTTGAAGGGGATGTATATTGTTACATCATCGGCGTATATATATGGGTTGAGGTTATGGTTTGATAGAAGTTTTGCCAAGGGGATCATCATTAGGTTGAAAATAGTTGGTGAGAGGGGTGATCCTTGTGGTACTCCACATTCAGGTGTCCATGTAGCAGACGTACTTGAATTTGATGTGACTTGATATGAGCGCAGGGTTAGGAACCCCTTGAACCAGTTTAGGACATTTCCTCCAATGCCAAAATATTCAAGTATGTGTAATAGGATTCCGTGGTCAACCATATCGAAGGCACTTGACATGTCAAATTGTAGGAGAAGTATGTTGTTGCCGGTTGCAATCATTTGTTTAAATTTAATCATTAGGGTAATTAATACTGTTTCTGTGCTGTGATTCGACCGAAATCCTGATTGGGCATCATGCAGTATTGAGAACTTGTTTAGATAGTTTGTAAGTTGTTTCGTTACCAACCCTTCAGTTATTTTGGTTATTACTGGTATAGATGCTACTGGTCTGTAATTGGTTATTTCGCTTGCACTTTTCTTTGTATCTTTAAGTATTGGGGTGAGTAGAATTTTTCCTTTTTCCTTTGGGAAAAGTCCATTTTGTAACATGAAGTTTATGTGGTTCGTTAGGTCTAGTATGAATTGTTGGGGAGCTGATTTCATGAGGTTGTTTGGGCATATATCTAGTTTGCAGTGGGATTTAGCAAATCTTTTGAGTGTTTCAGAGATGAGGTCTTCTGATAGTAATTCGAAATCGGTCCAGGTTCTGTCTACTGGGTATATTCCGTCTTCTGGGTCTAGAAAGTCTAGAAGTGTGGCGTATTCAATACGGCTGGCGGGTATATTAAGTCGTAATTGTATAATTTTCTCCTTGAAGTATTTTGCAAGGTTGTCGACACCTGGTATGTCTTTGCTGTTGGTTGTAACTGGTGTGGTGTCTATCAATTTATTCATGAGGTAGAAGAGTTTGTGTGTGTCTTTGTAGTTTGGTCCTATCATTGTTTTGTAATGTAGTCTTTTAGTCTGTTTTATGGTATATTTGTATTTCCTCTGAAGTAGTTTCCAGGTATTTAGTGTTTGTTCATCTTTCTTTTTGTTCCATGCGCGTTCTAGTTTCCTGACTTGTGTTTTAAGTTTTTTCAGCTCTTCGGTGAACCATGGATTTGATTTCTTCCTATGTGATGTTCTGGTTTGGATTGGGGCGATTCTATCTAACGTTGTTGTGCATATATCGTCCCATTCTTGGAGGAATTGGGTAGTGTCCGCATTTGTTGACCATTCGTTCTGGTAGATCTGTTGCCAGAATATTGTGGGGTCAATTTTTCCTCTCGTGGTGTATGTTGTTCGCTCAAGTTTGTTGATTATGTTTGTGTGTGTTTTTCGCCAATAGAGGGAGACGTATGCTTTATGGTGGTCTGACCATAGTGTAGGTGTCCATCTTGTGTCAGTTAGTCAGTTAGTAGAAGTTAGGGGAGAACATCAAGGTATCCTGGAAATAACTTGAAAATTTACCTCCACCATTATTACAGCACATCATATGGAATTCAGTGCTATGTATGTGGCATGATGAAGGCACAGTTTCTGAGACCTACCAGGTCTGACTTAAAGCCACCCTTCCCCCTGCTTCTTCTAGTCCTCACAGTCATACTATCTGAAGTTGCCCTGAGTCTCAAGGTGAAGCTCTACTCATCATGGCTATGAATGGGGATACCAAATGAATTGCAGAAACATTTTCCTTGATTGATTAACAGGACTGCACAGCTCCCACAGGAGGGACATTTTGGATTCTGGAGGTAAAAGACAATTTCATTTGTCAGTCAAGTTACTGCTCCCTCACCAGAACAGGCAACAGTGGTTCCTGACAAGTCCACACACCAGGCCAATCCCAACAAATCAACTCCTGAAGACTTGTCAAAGTAACAGAGGGGGTCTTTTAGATAGGCGCAATAGCGTTTTTAGCACACACTGATTAGCGCTCATTAAACGCTAAAGATGCCCATAGGAATATATGGGCATCTCTAGCATTTAGTGCATACTTATTTTTAGCTCGTGCTAAAAACACTAGTGTGCCTTTATGAAAGGCCCACAGAGATAGCAAAGGCTCCAAGGGAAATATCCTCACCTTTCTTTGCATTTACCAATGACAAAAAGGTAATATAGGAGCAAAAAATAATAATAATTGAATGGCATCCTAACAATATAACTATTATGATCACAATTTCCTCATCTTGGATTTCTGCAACCTATTTGTCCTCAATATTATGTTAGCAACATCATACACCTGAGTTTGCATAGGCTGTATAAGTAGGAAGTGCAGCCTCTAGAGTCAGATGCTCACAATTCCCCGAGTATTTTATAAAAGCTCCGCTGAATGCAGAACCTGCTGTAAAGTACTTGTAAGGATGCCCAGCAAATGCACATGTATTCACTGGTATGTCCAGCAGCAACAGCTATTTCAGAAAGAAACATATTGAAAACAAAGAGTGGAATCATGTGAGGTTTTAAAAGGATAAATTTATAAAGGGGCATTTATTTTTAGGTGCTAAGAAAGTGTATATTTGGAACCTATTCTCTAAGGAAATTAAGTGCCTACTTTTATGTATAGAATGCTAGCCAGAGGAGTGGCCTAGTGGTTAGGGTGGTGGACTTTGGTTCTGGGGAACTGAGTTCAATTCCCACTTCAGGCACAGGCAGCTCCTTATGACTCTGGACAAGTCACTTAACCCTCAATTGCCCCGGTACAAATAAGTACCTGTATACAATAGGTAAGCCACATTGAGCCTGCCATGTGTGGGAAAGTGCAAGGTTCAAATGTAACAAAAAAAACCCCATGCATTTATTATAGGCATAATCACTTATAGAGCTGGTATAAATACTTGTTAAAGAATGTATGTATAATACTTTATAATGTATGTGAGTAGACTTGTGTCCTGCCCATCTTCTGCCTAAACTCCACCCATATGAATGCCCACTTGTAAAGTTCATGTCAGAAAATATTGGCATGTACCTACAGAGTAGTGCGCAGATGGAAAATGGTTCTTTATGTGCATATCTCTTAACATAGATATGTAAATAACTTGTGAAATGGAGGTAATTCTTTAAGGAGATACCCAAGTTAGCTGGCATGTACTCACAGAGTGGAGCTTACCACTCGCTCTTCCGGGACTGCCGCTGGCCCAACATTACTGCCAGTGGTAGTCCCATCCCGAGCACGCACCATTTCCCGGGGAAAAAGAAAACCCCTGGAAATTGCTTATGCGGCAATAACCCAGTGGTAGTCAGGCATCGCCGCGTGCTGCCCAGTTACCACCGGGTTAGCGCGGGAGCCCTTATTACCACCTCAATGGGGGGGTGGTAAGGGCTCCCTGTCGCATGCAGAAAAAATAAAAAGTGAGGTGGACAAAAGGAGGATATCAAAATATAAAAGTCACTTTTTATTTTTTCTGCTCACGTTTGCATGAGGGACTTTTCCTCCTCCTTTTTTTCCACTCCCTGACACATGGCCATGTGCTAAGTGTTCTCTCACCACGTGGGCATGTGTGCTGGGAGCTTTTTTTACCTGCTGTGGTAAAAAGGACCCTAGTGTGCAGGAAAAACAGCCCCCACCGCTAGTGCAGGGCCCTTTTTCCCGCAGCTTGGTATAAGGACCCCTTAAACACATACGTGAATACAGACACAGGTAAATAACAGTAATCCAGTTACGTGCTAGTCCTTTGTTTGAAGAATCCTTGTGCACAACTGCAGAGTATTTGGCTTTTCATGATTTGCTAGAAGGAAGCATAGTTTGTTCCTTTCTCCTCTAGCAGCCTCTGACGCAACCTTACGGATGAAATGTGGCCATGTCAGGCGTACTTTTTATTGTGCATTAACTCCCTAATTCTATAAAAGTTGCCAAAAATTGTGTGCGCAAATTTGGGCATGCACCCAATTTGAATGTGCAATTTACTTGAATAATGAACTAATTGGTGCCAATTGGATTTTTAACAAGCAATTATTGCCACTAATTAGATTTAATTGGGTGTGGAAATGGGTAGGGTCATGGGCATAATGGGGATGTTCCTAAAATTAATGTGTGCTGTTATAGCATAACAGGGATATGTGCCTAATGTAGACACACACATTTGCACCGCATTTCAGTTGGTGCAAATTGCTGCACCTAAAGTTAGGTGCAATTCCCGGGCGTAAGCGCTACTCTATAAACCGCACCTAACTTTAAATGCAGCTTATACATTTTTTTAGAGCTGATTTTTTTTGCCACCATGTATAGAATCTAGCCCTAAAGCTTCCACTTCTATCATTGCTTTCAGTGTGGGGCCCTTTAACTAAGCCGCGTGAGTGCCTATGCATGCCCAACATGTGGCAATTCTGAGTTACCACCCAGCTACCATGTGGCCCATGCGGTAATTTCATTTTTTAGGCATGATGGAAAATATTTTTATTTTCTAGTGCGGGGATGGTAATCAGCATTTTAAGTGCGTATACCATTACCGCCTGGTTACCGTGTGAGACCTTACTGCTAGGTCAATGGCTGGCAGTAAGGTCTCAGACCCAAAATGGACGCGCAGCAATTTTCATTTTGCAGCGGCAAAAATGTTAAAAAAGCATTTTTTACAGGTGCGCTGAAAAATGTTTCTGCGCGCACCCAAAACACACGTCTACACTACCACAGGCCATTTTCAGCTTGCCTTAGTGGTCTACTGCTGTCATTGCTCCCCTTCAAATTTGTGCATCCTGTAATGAAAATAGTGGCATTGCAAATCAAAACTTAAACAAGTAGTGCATTTATACATTTGAACACCACTATTTACCCATCTAACAATGCACAAGCCTTTTAAAATGAATTCTTGGGTTTAAAAAAAGTTATGCAGGATATTGTTGTAGCTGGGGCAGTTTTGCTTCTTAATGCCCCTGTGGCTCCACTAATTCTTGCTGACATACATCCAGGGTGTTACTAGGATAACGCCCACAAATCCATGACATACTGAAAGGAGACAGTAGGGTAGAAAGAAGAATGTAGATCTATTATGAAGGTTGACTGAACTCTTGCTGTTGCTGTTTCGATGACAGCCTTTAGAAAGATTGAAACCCTAAGAACTCAGAGGAGCTAAGCAAGGTGGTGTGCTCTGAAGCCACAGCAGAGAAGGCTAATAACCTGGCAGCTTTGAGAAACCCAAGACAAACCTTTCAACAAGATTAAAGAGATTCTATTAATTGCTTTCGATTATGGGTCAACAAATTAAATTGAATCTGCAACTGCATCTCCCAGAGGTCTAAATGAGAAGTGCTGTTAATGGGGCTGGCTGACCTGGTGCAGTGATTAATTTAACAGGGGAAGGGAAGTGAGAGGAAAGATGGAGTGCATGGGGAATGCTTTTGGAAATACCCGCTTTAAAAGCACATACAGTTCCCTGGACTATAACCACCCTGAAAGACTGGCTTGAAGAAAATTACTGATACACTAAAAAAAATGCTTATGTTTGTCATAGTTTACGAGTGTTGTCTTTACTCCAGGTGGAATCCTGCACCAGTAAATGTTAAAACCCTATGCAAAGCTTCTGCACATTTTATTTGTGAAAATAATACAATGGAGCCACTGTCTTTGAGTAATCATTAAGTTGCAATACAATGCAAAAAAACCCTGTTACTTAAAAGATGTAGAACTTTTACTGGTCCTTTTACTAAGGTGCACCGAAAAGTGGCCTGCACTGGTGTAGACGTGTGTATTGGAAGCGCACAGGTCCATTTTTCAGCGCACCTGCAAAAAAAGAACCTTATTTTTTGGTAGAAAATGGACGTGTGGCAAAATGAACATTGGCACGTGTCCATTTTGGGCCTGAGACCTTACTGCCACCCATTCACTTAGCGGTAAGGTCTCATGCGTTAACTGGGTGGTAATCGTCAGTGCACGTACAATACCAATTACTGCCTGGTTAGCATTGCTCGCGGGAAAATAAAATATATTTTCCGGAGTGCGTAGTGGGCATGCGTAAAAATGAAATTACCTTCCGGGCCATGCTGTAGTCGGGCGGTAGTTCTGAATTGGCATGAGTTAGGCGCGTGTAGGCTTAGTAAAATGACCCCTTAAATTTCTGGCAAATCTATCACTCATTCCCCCAGGCTCACCTCTCTCCCTCCCTCCCCACTTGTGGGGTAATACTTTAAGGAGCTGCCTAGATTTAGATAGCAGGAACACACATATTTTAGTCATTTATGTGCACATATTAACATATACACTGGTAAATTACCGTATTCTGGCTACAAGCTATTCTGTAAGTATATGGCAGTCCACGATGGTGCATGCTTTGCAGGTGAGCATTCGCAGGAGTGGAGTTTGGGTGGAGCGTGGGCACAATTAGGCAGGAACGTAAGAACCTAAGAATAACTATACTGGGTCAGACCAATGGTCCATCTAGCCCAGTATCCAGTGGCCAATCCAGATCACAAGTACCTGGCAGAAACCCAATTAGGTGCCTTGAATCCATGGAGGGAGCATTTTTTTTTGTCGGTGTATAGCTTATTAGCAATTTTGCATATATATGTAACTACTCTCGTTAACCTTACACACAGGTCTCTGACCGAAAAGCCATTGGTTTGACAGTGTGGTCATCGGGTGATCTTTCTATCAGATTGCTAGCATGAAGTGCATGGGACACAATTTAAGATAAGTGGTTGCTTCCTTTGTTTTTATGTATTTTGTGTGTTTAATAAAACTTAGATAAGAAGAAGGGACATTAACAAATGATTGATGCTGTATTGTAAGCTTAGACCTGAAATAGCTGTGTGCTATAGAGATCTCATAGGTTTTTTTCTTACTAACATCTGACACTAATATGTCTTCAACTGTACTTTATTTAATAGAAGTTGGCAAAAAAAAAAAAAAACATTTTATGCAGTAGGTTCTGCCACATTTCTCCCTATATTTTGGTTTCAGAAACCCAGTTAGTAGCAACATTCCAAGCTACCAATCCCGGGGCAAACAGTGGCTTCCCCTATGTTCATCTCAATAATGGACTATGGACGTTTCCTTCAGGAACTTGCCCAAACCTTTTTTTAAACCCAGATACACTAACTGCTGTTACCACATCCTCCAGCAGCGAGTACCAGAGCTTAACTATTCTTTGAGTGAAAAAATATTTTGTCCTGTTTGTTTTAAAAGTATTTCCATACAATTTCATTGAGTGTGCCCTGGTCTGCTTACTTTTTGAAAGAGTGAAAAATTGATTCACTTCTATCCATTCTACACCACTCAGGATTTCGTAGACCTCAATCATATCCCCCCTCAGCCTTTTCTTTTCCAAGCTAAAGAGCCCAACCTCTTTAGCCTTTCCTCATATGTGAGGAGTTCCATCCCTTTATTATTTTGGTCGCTCTTCTTTGAACCTTTTCTAATTCTGCTATATCTTTTATGAGATACAGCGACCAGAATTGAACACAGTACTCAAGTTGAGGTCACACCATGAAGCGATACAGATATATTATAATATACTTGGTCTTATTTTGCATTCCTTTCCTAATAATTCCTAGCATCCTGTTTGCTTTTTTGGCCACCGCCGCACACTGGGCAGAAGATTTCAGTGTACTGTCTACTACACCACCTAGATATTTGTCTTGAGTGCTGATTCCTAAGGTGGACCCTAGATTCAGATAACTATGATTCAGATTATTCACTTTGCATTTGTCCACATTAAATTTCATCTGCTATTTGGATGCTCAGAATACTGTTATCTGCATGCATTCTTTCACAATCTATCCGCAAGCTTTTAGACCAGCTCTATGGCTGCTGTAACTGTTCATTGCCTAAAATACAGGCAAGCATTTGACCTGTTATGCTAGGATTCTATAAGGGAAAGTAGGCGCCAGAACAGACTTCTAGTAGATGCTTTCCTAGTGCCTGAATCTAGGCACTTTCTTAGAGTGTTAACCTTCTAGTGTCTCTGAAAATTAGCTAAAGTTAAGCAGGTACAGATGTGCCTTCACACTTGCCACTCTGCAGCTTGTAGAGATTACCTGTTTATCACTTAGAAGTTGTTAAAATGGAAACAACATAAATAAATTTTATCTCAATACTCATATAACAGTGACGAGGGACTTGATTGTTTAGGGAATTAACAAGGAGGGAGAATTCAAAGGAGAACACAAGAGGCTGGTATCACCCAAGGTGGTCAAAGCCAGGAGTCAAGAAGGAACAATAAAGAAAATAGAAACACCCATGTAGCAAAAGACTTTATTGCTGAAATGTTTCATATGTAAAAACTCATTTTCGCAGATGCTTGGATCTGGAGTATAATCTCAGGTTTCCAAAACACGGACTTGTCAAATAAGGTCAAGGAAGGGTAACATTAATCTTCAACATACTTACATGCCCATTGCTGTATCTACCATAGATGCTGGTATGTGAATTCTTATGTAGCTATATTTTTGTCATTTTTTTTCTTTCTTCTATTTTGGTTGGTTTTCCACTTTTTATTTATTTGGGGAACCTTTTACTAAGCTGTGGAAAAAGGGGGCCTGCACTGGTGTCAACATGTGTTTTTGATGCGCAATGAGGTCCCCTTTTATCGTAGCGAGTAAAAGGCTGCCATTTTGGAGGGGTTGTGGTCAAAGGTGTACTATGGGGCATCTCTGGTGGTCTTGTGTTAAGGTACGTGCTTTTTGGAAAGCAATTCAATATAGATTCCAGGGTTGGCTTTCCAAACCTATTAAGTGGTCCCCCGAATATTTTCTATTTTTTAGTAAACCTCCAGGACTTACAATGCCTCAGTCATTGTTGGTCCGTCATGCTATGTCGGCTGCAAGAGTTACACTAGCTGCTTCATGGAAGTCCCCTCAGGTCCCTTCTTTAATTAAGTGGTTAAATAAGTTGTGGTATATTTGTGAAATGGAAAGGTTGAGAGCTATTAGTGGTAAAACCTTATCTAAGTGGGAGGTGGTTTGGGAACCTTTTACTTCACATTGTTCTTTTTAATTATAGTCTGCAGAAGCTTAAGGGGTAATATGATGGGGTTGAGGGATATTGTTTTTTCTCTCTCTTTTGGGTGGGTTGAGTTTTTGTTTCCTTACAATTACTATAAATTATGGAAGTTTCTAGGTTGTGTACAGATAATTGCTTTTGGGACTTGCTTCCTTTTGGGAAATCCAATGTTGTTTGTTTTCCAATTTGTCTTTTGTTGTAACTGTTATATTCTTGGTTTTTTAAAGTGTCTCTGAGTGTTTAATAAAGACTTCTTTAAATTTCAAAAGGCTGCCATTTTATTTCTAAGAAATGGCACATGCTGAGGGTGGGAACTACTACCGGGCTGCTGCAGTAGCCCGGCAGTAGTTTGTATTAGCGATCAGTAAGCCTGCATTGGTTTTACCGACGCTTAGTAAAAGACCCCCTTGATTTTTGTTTCACTTCACAGAGTTTGCTGGCTCATTTTACACAAAATGTCTTTTGTCATTGTTGTTATATAATCACATATTTTTTTTTTACTGGCATACTGTACTATGTATGAATATTATTGCACAACCTAATTCATGTATTCTTGTTTTTTCTAAGGTTTCTCTATATGCAATTGAGATTAGTGTTCTTTTTGAGCCATCATGCTGGTGTGTCTTCTACATGTTTTATATACTAGTTTTACTTTGTTTTTTTTGTTACTTTTGTACCACGCGCTTTCCCACTCATGGCAGGCTCAATGCAGCTTACATGGGGCAATGGAGGGTTAAGTGACTTGCTCAGAGCCACAAGGAGCTGCCTGTGCCTGAAGTGGGAATCAAACTCAGTTCCTCAGTTCCCCAGGACCAAAGTCCACCACCTTAACCACTAGGCCACTCCTCTACTTGGGCACTAATGGGTTAAGAGACAGCTAGCCCAGCTTGACACCCACTATCTGTGTTATTGCACAGGAAAGAGTGATATTCCTGGGTCTATCAATGCAAATTTCTATTCACCACAGGAGTCACTAAACTGAACTGATATCACAGGTTAGTGACTCCAGCAGTAAATATTGCTTTGGTAAAATGTGTTATTTTACTACATCTTGGTAACCACCCCTCCTAATCTGTATGCTTTAAATTACAAGGTATATAATTTAGCCATCCAAAAAAGGGACTGGATCAAAAATATTCCTGGGATAAATGTTTGATTTAGTTAGTTATATGTAGCTGAAAATTGACTCAGAAAAGTTTAAATCGAGTAAGAAAGACTGCATTGTCTTGGTACACTTTATCACAAGGAGAAGGAAAAGAAATTTGAGGGGGTCCTTCTATTTGAAGGTAATTTGAAACACCCTTCAGAGCTTGAAATCTTCATTCATCTCTTTACACTTCATCAGCCAAGTGAAAATATTGTGTGCTAACTCTGGAAGCCATGATGTTGTACCTCTGCCGTTCCTGGGGAGAAGTCTTCCTCCTGACCTTCCAGGATCCTCAGGTTTGGGTCTATGTCATAGAATTTCTCTATCCTTCTTTCTCTCCTACTTTTTTTTAGTCCTGGGGTGCAAATGAAAAAGTTAAAAGCTCAGTTTTGTTTAGAAAATCTAGGTTGTAAACAGGATGTCCAACCAGGGCATTCACAATTTGCAGCTAAGATTACATAAGACTTGCTGAACACAGAGCCTCTTGTAAAAATACATATAAGACTGCTAGAAACATATGTGGATGCAGCAGCGTGTACAGCTATTTTATTTAACAAGTTTAAAAACACAGTAGCATCACTTTGGGTTTTATGTTTGTAAATGCTGACATTTACAGCAGATATTGCTGCCTTCATGGGTATGTGGTGCCATTTACATGCATATTTTTTATTTTTGTTACATTTGTATCCTGTGCTTTCCCACTCATGGCAGGCTCAATGCAGCTTACATGGGGCAATGGAGGGTTAAGTGACTTGCCCAGAGTCACAAGGAGCTGCCTGTGCCTGAAGTGGGAATTGAACTCAGTTTTGCAGTTCCCCAGGACCAAAGTCCACCACCCTAACCACTAGGCCACTCCTCTACTCCACTAACTTTTACAATGTTTTTTTTTTTATTTTCCTGTAATGACATATACATATTGGCACTTCTATACCATTGTGCAGTTTTTTTTCATTTAGTTACATGTTTATAGTTTTATTTTGAATTAGTCATAATTGTTTATCCTGATCTTATGGATGCTGTCATGGTTTTAATTGTTTTATGTGTACATTGGTTGTATGTATTATTTAGGGGCCCTTTTACAAAGGCATGGAAAGCCTACCCTGCACTACTGCCAGGTTACTGGAGCCCTGCGGTAGTTCCTGCACTCACTGTGTGCCATTTCCGGCGCTTGAAAATGTTAAAAATATTTTTAGCACCGGTGGCTTGCCCAGCGGTAAGCAATGCTATCTGGGACCCCTTACTGCCTTCTAAATAGGTGGCAGTAAGGGCTCCCCCAGGAAATGGCCACACAGCATATATTTAGCTTACTGCACGGCCATTTCCTTTTTTTAAAAAAAAGCCCTTTACCCTCTGCGGTAAAAGGGAGCCTCAGCACGCAACAAATCCATGCACCGACATCACCACAGGGCCCCTTTGACTGCAGCTTATTAAAAGGGGCCCTTAGAATTTATATATATAAAATTAAGGATGGGGCCCCTGATCCCCTTTACTCCCCCTCCCTCGATGTCCCTACCTGCGGTCCAGGCATCTCTTACCCTTCTCCCCACCATGGTCCATCTCCCTCCTTTCCCCTCACCTTACGGTCTTCTTTAAAAATGTATTTCCCTTCTCAGAGGGGCCCCGGTGCAGCAGCCATCCTCACAAGCTGCCTCCAACTGCCCCAAAGTTTTTCCTCTCTGCTGCGATCCGCCCAGGCAGAAACAGGAAATTGTATCAGAGGGGGGTGGATCATGGCAGAAAGAGAAAGCTTTGGGGCAGCAGTAGGCAGCTTGTGAGGATGGCTGCAGTGTGGGTGGCCCCTGAGAAGGAAAATATATTTTTTAAAAAGATCAGGAAGGGGAAGATGAACTGTGGTGGGGAGAAGGGGAAGAGATGCCTGGACCTTGGGGCCCCCTGGAGCTTTGGGGCCCAGTGCAGCTGCCCTGTTTTCATCCCCCCCTTAATGCTGGCCCTATTGCCCAGATTCACAAGGAGCTGCAGTGGGAGTTGAACCTGGTTCCCCTGGTTCTCGGGCCACTGTACTCCTGAGCCTGTTGTCCTGAAAAACATCCAAATAAAGCTGTCCTAATTTTATCTGGTAAACTATCCATATAGCAGGGTAAATATTGTTGCTATCCCTGCCACTTTATGCCATTTTTGAGAATTTTTTTTATTTATTTTGAAAATGAGCCCCTTAATGTACTAGGGAGCTCGTTTACTAAGCTGCACTAGTAAATGGACTTAGCAAGCCCTTACGCAGATCTTTCCCTCATGTTAAGCCCATTTCCAGTGAGGCTGTAAAATAACTTTTTTTTCTAATTGTTGAATTTCTGACCATACAATAATGTTAGCATTAGTGTGCGGCCATTTTAAAAAATTAACTCAGGAGCTCTTACCACCTCCTGTTCTGGAGTTGATAAGAGTTCCTGCATTAGGTCTGTGTTATTCAGCTAGCATGCACTAATGCCATTATGTTAGCTGAATAGTGTATCCATGCCCATTCTCCATTCCTGGCATACCACTGCCAAAAAATAACATTTACCATCCGGTTAACAGGCGCAGATTGCAAAACTAACATAGAATGCTCTAGTGTGTCCCATGTTAAGCCATTTTGCTCTATTAGGCATGCGTTAGTGCCTAATGCAGCTTAGTAAAAGGGCCCCTAATAGACTTAGGGACCTGTTTACTAAGCCACGCTGTAGGCGCGCAAACGTTTTAGCACATGCTAACACTAGAGACACCCGAAGGATTATAATGGGTGTCTCCATTGTTAGCGTGTGCCAATTTTTAGTTCATACTAAAAAGTTTCCGTGTCTACAGCGTGGCTTAGTAGAAAGGGCCTGTAATGCCATTAATTCATGGATTAAAACTAAATACTTTGGGCTGTAAAGTTCACAACTTCAGCAAGGGAACAAGAACATGAAATATTCACCTCCCTCCACCCAAAAATAATATCTTGAATGGATGGTAGAAACTCTTACTATTTCTAAATAGAATATTTTAAAGATTTTAAAGGGTTTTTTTGGGGGACCATTTGAAGGCTTACTTCAATCACCATTTATATTTATGAGCATCTGCCATAATTCTTATACAGTGGGGGAAATAAGTATTTGATCCCTTGCTGATTTTGTAAGTTTGCCCACTGACAAAGACATGAGCAGCCCATAATTGAAGGGTAGGTTATTGGTAACAGTGAGAGATAGCACATCACAAATTAAATCCGGAAAATCACATTGTGGAAAGTATATGAATTTATTTGCATTCTGCAGAGGGAAATAAGTATTTAATCCCTCTGGCAAACAAGACCTAATACTTGGTGGCAAAACCCTTGTTGGCAAGCACAGCGGTCAGACGTCTTCTGTAGTTGATGATGAGGTTTGCACACATGTCAGGAGGAATTTTGGTCCACTCCTCTTTGCAGATCATCTCTAAATCATTAAGAGTTCTGGGCTGTCGCTTGGCAACTCGCAGCTTCAGCTCCCTCCATAAGTTTTCAATGGGATTAAGGTCTGGTGACTGGCTAGGCCACTCCATGACCCTAATGTGCTTCTTCCTGAGCCACTCCTTTGTTGCCTTGGCTGTATGTTTTGGGTCATTGTCGTGCTGGAAGACCCAGCCACGACCCATTTTTAAGGCCCTGGCGGAGGGAAGGAGGTTGTCACTCAGAATTGTACGGTACATGGCCCCATCCATTCTCCCATTGATGCGGTGAAGTAGTCCTGTGCCCTTAGCAGAGAAACACCCCCAAAACATAACATTTCCACCTCCATGCTTGACAGTGGGGACGGTGTTCTTTGGGTCATAGGCAGCATTTCTCTTCCTCCAAACACGGCGAGTTGAGTTCATGCCAAAGAGCTCAATTTTTGTCTCATCTGACCACAGCACCTTCTCCCAATCACTCTCGGCATCATCCAAGTGTTCACTGGCAAACTTCAGACGGGCCGTCACATGTGCCTTCCGGAGCAGGGGGACCTTGCGGGCACTGCAGGATTGCAATCCGTTATGTCGTAATGTGTTACCAATGGTTTTCGTGGTGACAGTGGTCCCAGCTGCCTTGAGATCATTGACAAGTTCCCCCCTTGTAGTTGTAGGCTGATTTCTAACCTTCCTCATGATCAAGGATACCCCACGAGGTGAGATTTTGTGTGGAGCCCCAGATCTTTGTCGATTGACAGTCATTTTGTACTTCTTCCATTTTCTTACTATGGCACCAACAGTTGTCTCCTTCTCGCCCAGCGTCTTACTGATGGTTTTGTAGCCCATTCCAGCCTTGTGCAGGTGTATGATCTTGTCCCTGACATCCTTAGACAGCTCCTTGCTCTTGGCCATTTTGTAGAGGTTAGAATCTGACTGATTCACTGAGTCTGTGGACAGGTGTCTTTCATACAGGTGACCATTGCCGACAGCTGTCTGTCATGCAGGTAACGAGTTGATTTGGAGCATCTACCTGGTCTGTAGGGGCCAGATCTCTTACTGGTTGGTGGGGGATCAAATACTTATTTCCCTCTGCAGAATGCAAATAAATTCATATACTTTCCACAATGTGATTTTCCGGATTTAATTTGTGATGTGCTATCTCTCACTGTTACCAATAACCTACCCTTCAATTATGGGCTGCTCATGTCTTTGTCAGTGGGCAAACTTACAAAATCAGCAAGGGATCAAATACTTATTTCCCCCACTGTAAGTCCTTCTTATATTTTTAAGGTATATTCAAAAGGAGTATTTTAAATATATATATAGAGAGAGCATGTACTAATCTCAAATTTAGAGAGTATCTTTCAGGACCATCTGACATGATCTTGCTTCACTTAAAGCTGCATCAGGGTAGTGGTACCTGAAAAAAAACACATTAGAAATCAATTCTTCAAAATCTAATTATCCCAAAAGTATATCAGTCCATAGATATCATTTAAATATAATGTGGTACCATAAATACCTGAAGAACACAGTGTAACATCTCACGTAGACCATTTCCAGGATAGCAGCGGCATTCTTTCATCTTCCTTTACCCTGATCAGCTGATACATCCAGCCCATCAGTTCAAACTAAAGACAGCCAATCAAGTTCTTCATTAAGCCCACTCGGTGATACAGTTTTTAATTCATATTGCTCCTTATAATTCAAAATTCTTTCATTATCCCCTCCCTCCCACCCTTAGTTAACGTGATTAATAATTCTCCAATGTAAATCAAAAACAGAATGTTGTTTTCCCCGCCAGTGATTTACTAGTGGGGCTTCTTCCTTATTAGTAACTACTCAAGATGTGTGCTTATTCAACAGGAATTTAATCGAACATGCAGTACAGCCAACATAGCAAAATTTACAGGTACATAAAATTAAATAAATTACATGAACAGTATTACATGAAGCTTAAGCTTTTAAAAAATTATTTTGTCTAGGTTACAGGATGATGCCACTCGGAACCTTCCAGTAATGTATTGCACCATTCGTATTGTCCACATTTAGTTAAATTACCATCCACCTGATTATCCCTCCTAAAAGAGGATAAATATTCTCCAACAGTTCTATTCCACTGAAAAGCAAAAGTAGGTCTAGGCAGGCTCACTGAAAACGACACATTCTGTGTATGCTATTTGACGGTTACCTCTGCTTATTGGACATTGCAACACTGTGACTATTGCACTCACATAGGAAGCGCTATATCACTGAGATGTACTATTTTGACCCATGATGCAGACATTTGCTGAAACACGGGCTAGGCCTAGTCTGTCAATAAAACTCGCTTCCTCCATTTTGGCTCTGCAACATTGTTCCATTTGTAGCCCACTTCACTGTCGTTGCTTCACATTTGGTTTGTGTTGCACTTTCCCTCTGATTTGCTTTGTCCTAACAGAAAACTGTCATTCTCCTGTATAGGCAACCAGAGTATAACAAATGGGTTAATACCTTTGAATTTATAAAACCAATGCCAGCAAAGAGCCAGATTATTATATTTTGCCAAAATTGTTTAACATTGTTTTTTTTCCTGCATGAGAAAAGTATGTCGGGTCAAGGGGGTGTTACACTGCAACTTCCTATGCAAGGGAATATGCACTGATGCTCCTCTCAACCAATCTCCAATATGTCATAATTGACAAGCTTTATTACATAATTCTATGTTGGAGGCTGCCCATCCCCCTCCTCCCTATATTTCATCATGGTATGTAAAATTATGTGAACCCTCCTACCCCTCCAGGGGAATCAGTTGAATAATTTCTACAATCTTTTAGCATCCTGCTTGAGTCATACTGTTCTTGCTATTTCCAGCAAGTACAACTACTTAGAGACAATAATCATAACAAAAAAATACTCTGCCAGCCAACGAAACTAGAAGGCCGCACCATAATGAGAGGAGCATCTTTGTTTCTTCAAGCAGTGGAGGAATATTCAAGTACGACTGATATGCAGCTGGTAACTGCATCCCCAAGTACCTAACCTTTTGGACAGCTCAATGCAGTGGAAATACATCTCACCAATGAAGCTTAATTCCTTCAGGGAGTGGAATCGCTTCTGTCTTAGTGTAATTTATAGTGAAGCTTGTGACCTGTTAAACACATTGAAATTCTTGCAGTGCATTTTGCAGTGACACTTTTGGGTCCATGAGTAGGAAAAAAAAAATTAAAATAGCATATGCTTGTACCTTAACGTCCTCCCTCCCTATACTGGCTGCCCAGACACCTGGATTATTCCATAAATGCTATAAAAAAGGTGAAAAGTAGAAACCCCTGTCTAGTTTCTCTGTTTAAATGAAAAATTGTGGCGGCCTTCTTATTAACCAACACCTCTGCAGTAGGTTCATAGATACATATGGTATCTATAAAGAACCCAGTAATGGAAAATATAAGATTTGCCATCAATTTTAACTACTACAAGTAAACTGGAAGAAAATAAAATCCTGGCTCCCAGAGCACCCAAATATGATTTATAAGACAAAAAGGGCTTCCATCTCAGTTGAATAGCTCTACAGAGGTCAGGGTCAGATTCAGGGTTTTCAAAGAAAGGAAATTAAATAATGGGCAGTCCAAGGTAGTGAATCACACAGAATAGGAGAACCCATCCAACTGGCCAGTTCCTTAGGTAAAACATCAAATGGAGGGATTGACCATCCACATGCTTAGGTTCAGCTATCATTTGGGAACCGCTCAGGCAGGTCATTAACTGAAGCATGGTTTCACAGGTATAAGTAAGAGGTACATTACAAAAATGCAAATTAAAAGCACCTAAAATTATTGAAGCTAATGCACTTACTTGATCAGAAACAAACATTTCAATTAAGGAAGAAAAGTAATCAGTTATCAGCTGAGGAGGACAATAAACAAAACATAAATTAATATTCAATGACTTCAGGATCAAACAAAATCTTAATAAGGGTCTCATTGTTTCCCGAGATTTACAAGTCAGAAAGTTAAATACACTCCTATAAATTACAAGAATATCATTTCCCCATTTTACAGTGAGATAATAGAATACAAAGGTGGGACATAATTGGTTAGCAGCACAACATTAATCTCTAATAACTACAATCTTGTAATACACAATATACCTGATCTCTTCTCAACTAATAAATTGAAGGCAACAGAGGTTTTGTTCCCAACTGATTGAGCATTAATCAAACAAATGAAACAGGCACTAAACAACATAATGAATAATGCCGTCTGCATCTAGCAGAAATAAGTATAAAGTGGAGCTGCATTTTGATGTGTATATCAATGATGTGCCATGCTGAGGAACATGGAGAAGATGGGTTTGGTAGTGCAGGAGAATATGGATTTATTGGACTGCTATGGATGAAGCTAAATGTACCCAAAGTACAGTTGTGGTTTCTCCTACTCCCCCCCCCCCCCAATGGTCCACAATCTCTCCCTCCTGCCCCCTCCCAAACTGGCAATTGGCATCTCCCTTGGTCTCTCAATATAACCCACCATTCCCTGTGTACCTTTAAAACTTTTCTTCTGTCGTAGAGCATACATGCTGTTTGCGGCTAAGCCCAGAGTCTTCCCTTTGATGCTTCCTGCCTATGTGGAAACAGGAAGAACATCAGAGGGAAGGCTCTGAGGTTGGAAATGAGTAGTGTGTATGATTCTTGCTGGCTGGGGAGGGTACAGGAGAGGTGGAACCTGGACCACGGGGGAAGTTAGCTTGTGGGAGAGAACACTGAGGGCAGATTACGATATCACTTCCTGAGTGCAAGAAGTGCCGGAACGCTGTTCCATCCTGTTCCGGCACAAATTAGACCCTGGAGAAATCTGGGGCTGATGTGATGCACACAATTTTTCCAAATGTTGTTGAATGGTAGACAAAGTTAGGGGTCCTTTTACTAAGGTGTGCTGAAAAATGGCCTGCGGTAGAGTAGGCACGGGGTTTGGGTGCATGCAGATCCATTTTTCAGTGCACTTGCAAAAAATGACTTTTAAAATTTTTGCCAAAAATGGATGTGAGGCAAAATAAAAATTGGCGCGTGTCCATTTTGGGTCTGAGACCTTACCGCCAGCCATTGACTTAGTGGTAAGGTCGCTTGTGTTAACCATGCGGTAATCACCTACGCGCTTCAAGTCGGAGTTACCGCACAGGCCATGCGGTAGCCGGGTGGTAACTCCGATTTGATGCACGTTGGGCACATGTAGGCGCCTATGCGGTTTAGTAAAAGGGCCACTTAGCCTTAATGTCAGCAGCATTAATTCTGGTGTCGATATAGAGCAGAGCTAGAATACTTCCACTTGCAGCTTGCCAAAAAGATTCACTTACTGGTAACCCCTTAATAACAGCAACACAAATCCATCTACTGCTAAATACTTTGTGAAGTAACAGGAAAGCTATTCAGAACCTATGTAACAAACCTTCCATACCACAATGCTGTAGAAGTTCACAGGCAGGGAACTTATTCATCTAGCGGCTCCCACTATATGGAAATGTGCTTTTGAATATTGGGTCCTATGTATTTACCGGTTTTGGATATTTTGATTTTGTCATTTGCTGTTTTTATTCCAGAGTAGAAGTATCTGGAAATGTTGTATATAAATTAATAGCTTAAATTAGATGAATAAATTAAATCTCACGCTTATTGCCAAGGTTGTGCTTGCTCTTTGGATTCATGGAAGACTTTAATTTCCAGTGGCCTTAATAATCCATCATCTTTCATGTTCACAAAATTTACTTTAATAAAAGTAATGCAAAATCAGTGTTGAGAAGCCTGCAGTGCTGTCAGCTACTATATAAATCAGGAATTTATTGCTAATAATGGGGCATGTTTACTAAGCAGCACTAAATAGTGCAAGCATTAAAGTGTTTGAAACATTAGCGTGCATCTGTGCTGATGTTTAATGTGTGTAAAACCAGCCAGTGCTGTAAAAATCCTGCTCTAGCTGCTTATCACCTATGTGGGCAGTGCGTGGTCAAAGGAGTAGTTGTCGGTGACATCTAGCGCACAGGTCATGACTGCGTACTAGTTATCACAACTGCTAATAGTGCTGCTGCAAATACAGCCACCAAAAGAGGAGGCAGGTAAGTGGAGCAGAGCTACCAGCACTCTAATAAAATAACTGCTGCATTGGGTTACTTCTCCTTTTTGCACCCCCTTCATCCAATCTGCCCATCTGTCCCTCCCATCAAGAATCCCCTACCCGAACCCCCTCAAGTTCAAGACCCTCTCACCTGGGCAGGCTTCTCCCTAATGAAGATCTTTCCACCTGATCCCTACCTGACTCTCCCCCTCCCCTAGAGCCCCCAGACCCCTGGAACTTACCCAAGGGCCATCCGAAGTGGGTTAGTGAGCCGGGCAGCTGCACTCCGCCTTCTGCTCCTGCCCAGCCTGGCTCCAAATTCAAATGGCTGCCGCTGATCTTTAGCAGTAGTCATTATTTGGGGGGGGGGGGGGGGGACTTATTGGCTAGCTGTGCTGCTGTAGCAGGGGTTTTCAAATTGCTGGTACTGCAATACATACAGTTCCTGATAGCACATATGCTCCTGCGCTGTCAGACACTGCATGTAACACAGTGCCTTTATGGCGAGCATCTGCCCTGTGAGGTAAATGAAGGGCAGATTTACTGTATTTACTATGCAGGCTTTGCATCTGAACTTGTGCAGCTACTAAATATACCCCGATGTATTTTTGCATCTGGATCTCAAGTGTTGTATTCACAGAGAGAAATGCTTTTAGGGGCTCTTTTACTATGCTGCAGTAAAAAGGAACCTGTTATTGCCACGTGCTGAGGTCCTTTGTACCATAGCGGGTAAAAGGCTGAAAATAGCCATCGCCATGCAGTAAGATTGCTCTTACCTCATGGCCATGCAGGGGGAGCACTTCATTGAGGTTGTGGTAAGGGCTCCTACACTAACCCACAGGTAACCAGGTAGCGTGCTGCACTGCCTGATTACTGCCGGATAACCTCCTGTGGCAATATTTTTTAAATATTTCCTCTATCACCCAAAATGCAGTGTGCTGGGGGTGGAACTACTGCTGGCGCCTTCATCGAGCCAGCGGTAGCTCCAGATTAGTAAAAAGACCCCTTATTTCTTCATCAGGGATCATCAAAATTTGATTTTGCTTATTATCATCCCAACAGCTATCAGGTAACTTCATCGATTTTCATACCAGAAGGGGATCCAGCTTCATAAATCTCACTCAGAAAGCTTTAGTGAACTATTTCCCCAAATTGCTTTGCCATCCAAGAAATGCATTATATGATGCACAATGCTTAAAATTTCATTGAACGCCTACATTTAGAAGCTTAAAAATTGGATTGGCATCAGGGAGGAATTTAGGATGGGGAAAATATGAGAAGCTTAGCACTGATTTTCAGCATTAGGCAGCGAAATATGGCTGATAAATTTAGGCAAATGAACTGCAGAAGCATATTTAGGAGCATAAGTGCCCACATTTAAGTGAATTTTCAACAGAAAACTTAGGGCTCCTTTTATTAAGATGAGGTAAGCACTACCGCATGCTTAATGCAGCTTAATAGGGCTTACCATGAGATGCACTGAGGTGTCCAGCGGTAAGTTTTGAATGTGCGCATGCAAACCACACGCTAAAAATTATTTTAAAAAATGTTTATGGGAGGTAGCATGGCCGGGGAGGGGGAGGGTGAAGAATGGGCATTCTACACTAATCAGTTAGCACATCTACATTGCTGAAAGCTGATTAGGGCAGGATAAACATGTGAGCCCTTATAGCCTACAAAATAGGTGGCAGTAAGGGCTCATGCGCTAAGTTTTGGTAATGACTGACAAAAAGAGGTCATATAGATATTAGGTAACGATGGGGAAAGTGGAAAACCCTGGGGTACTCCACAAGATGGTTTCCAATCCGCTGAAAGATTATTTGCCACCCATTGACTTAGCGGTAAGGTATCACACGTTAACCGGGCGGTAATCATCAGCAAGCGTACACTGCCGATTACCGCCCGGTTAGCCCCACCAAAATAAAAATTATTTTCTGCTGCGTGTTTTGGATGTGCGTAGAAATTAGAATTACCGCCAGGGGCACAAGGTAGCTGGGCGGTAGTTCTAATTTGACTTGTGTTGTACGTGTGGAGCTGCCTTCGTGTCTTAGTAAAAGTGCCCCTTAGAAAATGAAAAACTGGCCGATTTTTGGCTGCAGCAAAAATGGCCTTAATGTGCAGGAAAAACCTGTGTAAAGGTGCGCTAAGGCCACCTTTTGCTGCAGCTTTGTAATAGGACCCTTTAGGCTGCTATTTTTGATGGAAAACAGGGGACAAATTGAGGTATCTACCCTAAATGCCATTATGCAGTTGAGGCCCTGTTTACTAAGGCGCGCTAGCGTTTTTAGTGTGAGCTAAAAATCATTGTGCGGTAATGCTAGAGATACCCATATATTCCTCTGGGTGTCTCTAGTGTTAGTGCGTGCTAATTTTTAGCATGCGCTAAAAATGTTAGTGCGCCTACAGCGTGGCTTAGTAAACAGGGCCTTCGGTGTTCAGCCCATGGCATGGGGTGCCTAGAATGAGGTACCAAGATAAAGAATTGTCCTCTCCATGTGTTCTTCTGTTGTCATTAGAGAGAGAAAATGAGCAATGCAAAATAAATCACAGACACTGTTTGCTGGTTAACACACTTTATATTTAACAAAATAATTTTTTAATAATATATTTTTGGCACATTAAATATTGTTGCGCATAAATCCCACAATATACATAATTTTTACAGTATAGTATTTTTTTCACTAGTTTTCAGGCACACTTTTCTTTGAGACTTTGAGAATTGGACACTCATCATCTGACTCTGACATTTTGTGACAGGAAAAAACATATACTGACCAAAAATAGTTTAAAAATGTTGAGAACTAATATAAACATACAGGAATAGTTTGTCTAAATACAAATATGGTACTTTTTTATATGAAAAGAGCCAACGTTCTGTAAAATCACAGATACCTTAACAGAACATTCTCATTAAAATTTTGGAACAATTTACCTGTCTCTCTTCGTACCATTACCTCTTTTGGTCAGTTTAAGAAAGAAATAAAATCATGTTTTCTTGAGGCTTTAATTGTTTTTAGGTTTTTATCCTAGATTTTAAGGATTTTATGATTTTATTGTATGTAAATTGTTTGTTACTCATTATGAGCCCTCTTTACTAAGGTGCACTAGTGTTTTTAGCACCATGGGTGTCTCTAACGTTAGCGCGTACTAATTTTTAGCGCATGCTAAAAATGCTAGTGCCTATAACACAGCTTAGTAAACAGGGCCTTATGTGTGTTTTTTATGTAACCCACCCAGAACTGTGGAATGGGTGGGCTATAAATTTGTAAATAAATAAATAAACACTGCCAGCACAGAGGACTCTGACATTGTAGGTATTGTATCCTCTGACAGTATTGTATGTTGAAATGGTATATAAAGTACTGTTTCATTGCATTATACATTACAAATTTAACAAGTTTGTATACTAGCTCTTAATTGGGGAGGCTGGATGAAGGACATTGCTACGGGATCATGATCCAAGATGGAAATTAAAAATGTGGGGATCAGGGTTACGTGGTCATGATCCATCATCATGATTTTTGCAAGCCCATCAGTATACCTCTTCAAAAACTTGCTAGAATGTTGAATCTTTCAAAACTGCTATAAAAATCATATTTTAAAGGGGACAAATAAGACAGTAGCCAAAATATGTGGTCAGGAGTAGAGCAGAGCAGTAAGTACTGTATACATTGTAAGTAGGCCTTGGTATGGTGGCTATTGATGGAGATGAAAACTGAAAAATCACACATTATAAGGTAAGACAAAATGCAAGGATCACACTTAAATGGTTTTGGTAGCTGAACTCTAAAGGGCTTATATACTAAAAAAAAAAAAAAAGCTGGCTCCTCCTACATCCCAATGGCTTGATTTTCTACGATTTTCACTTGTGCATTTTTTTTTTTTAATGGCCTGAAAAGATACACGTACAGAGCACAAAACCTTGTTCCAAATGGCATTTTGGAAGAAAAAAAAAGATAAACATTTTGCTTTTTTGAAAATGGTTACATTTGCTATTTGGATTTGGGACGTTTAGAGTAAACGTCTAAAGTCGGACTTAGATGTCATATCAAAAATTCTCCTCCAAGTATCTTAAATACTTTTTCCACCTTCAAGGTCAAGCCATCTAACATAACTAATTCTTTAGGGATAGTGTTCTCTCTACAACTGAACCAGAGAAATTCAGTTATGTCTTTGTTTAATTTAAACCCATGCATAGCACTCTGTTCTTCCATTCTATTTATACACAGCAAAACACAAGGTACAGTAGAGGATAAATCCTCCTCAATCAGTATTTATACAAACATTTCATCTGCATACAAGAAACCCTTAGACCCAATGGAAGAAAAACCCTGACAAAAAGAGGTCATATAGATATTAGATAACGATGGGGCAAATGGAAACCCTGGGGTACTCCACAAGATGGTTTCCAATCCGCTGAAAGATTCTTTGCCATTGTGACCCTATAAAATCTATGTGTCAAAAATTCTTGCATCCAATTCAACACTTTACCAGCAATACCCAGAAAACTCAATTTATATACCAAATATCATGATCAACTGTGTTGAATGCTGTTGTGAGATCAAACTGTAAGAAAATGGATGTTTTACCACGAGCAAATAATGCTTTCACCTCTATCATAATTGCCAACAGCACTGATTCTGTTGAGTAAAAAGGGCTAAAACCAAATTGTAAATGATGTAAACAATTACATTTAGTCAGATAATCAGACAGTAATTCTGCCACATAATCTTCTAATAGTTTGGCAAGTAAAGGAATGCTGGCTACAGGCCTATAATTAGCTGGTTGATTTACATCTAGTCTTACATTTTTGAGAATCAGTGTTAAAATTATACCACCCAAAGCAGATGGAAAAGACCCTGCCTGCAAAACATCATTCTCAAAAGAAATAAGCCATTTTATTATTGACTTTGGGGGGTTGGCCATCAATTAAGCTGGATAGCTATCCAGCAAGCAAATAGATTTAGAAAGTTTTTCAGCAAAGATTTAGCTATAATAGAAAGAAAGACAGGCTATAGTCTATCAGCTGGATAGCAGTCAAATTCATTTCAAAAGAAAGAACTAATTTCTATATCTAAATTGGGACTATATAATGAATTGCAGTAGTCCATATGTACCATCAGTAAGACTTTTATCTGGCATCAAGAAAGAGGCAACATGGGTGCACTGCTGGTTACTGCCAGGAACACCCCCCACAGCAGAAAATAGAAAATTGGAATTAACACAGGGTGCATGTGCTACCCCAGCAGTAGTGCCAATCGGGCACATGCTACCTGCGCATGAGCCTTCCCGTGCCTTTGTAAAAGGGCCCTTGAATGCACAGTAACAAATGGACATCCCTAGTATTTACTAGTTAGAACAATTCAGATCCTGTTCTCCTACTGAAACCTCTGTGGAGCACAGTATGTTTTACTCACAGACCCTGTAGTAATTCTCAAAAGAAACTAACACATGTAATTTCGCTTCAAGGATTGCCTCTACGACCTGTGTGTTGAAACCCGCTTCTGTTCTCGCTCTTGAAAACATAGGCAACAATCAAGTGAGAACAGAAGCAGATTTAAAAACACAACAAGATGCTGCAGGACATATTTTGAGATTAGTTCAAAATATTTTTTGACCATCACAAGCAAAATATAATATTGGATTGACTTTTGAGACTTTCACAATGGTGGTGATTTTAGAAGTTCTATTCCAGTTTTGAAAGTCTGAAAAGTGGCATTTAGATGGCCATATTGCATGGACGTCTAAATCTTGATTTTATAAAGCCAGGATATGGGCGTCTAAAACTCTAGTACATCCAGATGGCAAGGAGGTATGGCCTGGGCATGTTTTGGGCGGGACTAGAGAGGGGCCAAAAGATGGAGGACCAACTCCGATTGCAGAAGGGGAAGGAACATCCAAGTCCAAAAAGATGGACATCCGTACTTAGACCTGGTACTTGGCACATCCAGGTTACAGAAAGGGGCTCTGATTGAGCAGCTCACCACTGGAGTGAGTAAGGGAAGTCACAATAGTTATTTTTCTGTCAGGACTTACAGAAACAGAATCCAAATCAGCAATGTGCCGGAGACCAGCGCTGAAGAGGACTTCGGTTGGCGGGGTTTGGGGATTCCAGCCAGCAAAGGTACCTGATGGTGGCAGCGGGGGAGGGGTGAAAGCAGGGGGCAGGGCTAAATCTGCGGGGGGCCATGCCCCCACCTAGCTACGCCCCTGTCTGTAACCCTCAGAAACCAGCTTTTCTACAGAAAGAAAATTACTGCTGGGCATACCAAGATGACGTCATCTGAGGACACCGTATTTGTTGCAAACTAGCCCCAGTATCTCCTGGAAAGAACGAAGGAGAGAGACACAGATGGCTCCAGGAGTTTGGGATCTGTCAGGGAGGTTTGCTTGTCATCTGATCACAGTTTCTCTGCTATAACAAAGGTCTATCTTCATGAATCTGGCTGGACATTATTTCACCATCTATGATTGGTCCACAGGTATCATCTGACCCAAAAAGATGGCAATGTTGGACTGAAGAGGATGAAGAGAAGGAAGAAGACCAGAAGACTTTCTAGATGATAGATGGCTCTGAGAGAGCAAGGGACTGATTTCCTAAACACCAGGGAACTGCAGACCTTGTAACAAACTGACAAGGTTAGCTCAGCAACAATATACGGCCTCACCCGAAAGACTGTGCTATTTGTATCCACAATACAGACCTTGGACTTTATTCCTAGACTCAGAGACTCACTGGGGCTTCAGCTTGAGTCCTTGAGGAGGAATTGGTAAACGATCTCTGTCATAAAACATATGGGGATAGGATCATGGACCCGGTGGCATACTGAGGGGGGGGGGGCAGTGGGGGTGGTCCGCCCTGGGTGCACACCGCTGGGGGGGGGGGGTGCCACGCGCTGGTCAGCGACGTTGGTTTCCATGCTCCCTCTGCCCCGGAACAGGAAGTAACCTGTTCCGGGGCAGAGGGAGCATGAAAATCAATGACGCTGACCGGCGCGCAGCACCCCCCCCCAGTAGCGTGCACCCGGTGGGGGGTTCTTTCGCCAGGGTGGGGGGGTGTCCCTTCGCTGGGAGGGAGTCGCTGTGCACGGGGGGGGGGGGGGGCACTGCACCCAGAGGGACGGGGCGCATCGGCGATCTGCCCTGGGTGTCAGCGCCCCTCGGAACGCCACTGCATGGACCACAACATGTATAAGCTGGGAGAGAGGAGATATGATAGAGATGTTTAAATACCTCAGTGGTGTTAATGCACAGGAAGTGAGCCTTTTCCAAATGAAGGAGAACTCTGGAATGAGACGCCATAGGATGACATTAAGAGGAAATAGGCTTGGAAAGAATCTAAGAAAATACTATTTCACGGAAAGGACAGTGGATGCGTGGAATGGCCTCCGTGTGGAGGTTGTGGAGATGAGGACTATGTTGGAATTTAAGAAAGTATGGGACAGGCACATGGGCTCCCTTAGGAAAATGAGGAGCTAGTGGTTACTGAGGAAGGGCAGACTGGATGGGACATTTGGCCCTTATCTGTTGTCATGATTCTATGTTTCTATTTTCCAAAATATGCTATACCACCCAAGCTGACTCGCAGAACTGAGTGGTTCACAAAATTAAAAATTAAAACAAAAACAGTAAGGAAGGAACTAATTGATTTGATAGGAAGGAGGTGGCACAATCAAACCAAGGCAATCACAAAAGGACCAGGGGATAAAGGGGGTTAGGAAAAGGGGAAAGAAGGGGAAAGGCAGGACAAGGCACTGACCTGAAAAACTTCTCTATGTTTATTCTAGTGAAAAAGCCTGTTTAAAAAGGAGCGTTTTCAATGCTATTTTGAATGTTTTAAAAGACAATTCAGACCGGAGAGGAAGAGGGAGAGCGTTTCCAATAGAGGGGTGTGTGAAAAAGACGGCATGATGATGTGTAAGTTCTAGCTGGGCAGTCTTTGGGATAGGGAGAAGTAGATAGCTGAACCTGGCTGATGGCTTTGTAGCAGTGATGGGTGATGCCATGGAGATTTCACTTTGGATTTTGAAACTAGGATTCTATTTTTCAGGTCAGCCAGGACTCCAGAGACAGCATTTACAAGCCTTGGGAAGCAGGAATTCTTAACCGGTGCACAATGTCTAGTGGCCAGACTCAGGATGCATATACACTGAGTTATAGTGAGCTGCAGTCTGTGATCCCCTGGTCTATGATGGTTGTTGTAATGATTAGGCTAGATTGTGGGGGGAGGGGGGAGAAGGAAAAGTTACAAATACGGTGGTTGTCAATATCACATAGGATGGGCAAGCCTGGGGTGCAAACCTGAGACACACTGATAGAGAAGTTTGGACACAACTCTACCACTGGCACCTCTATTCTCCCACAGCCTATTCAGTTTGCAGTAGAAGCTATCTGAACCATGTGACATTTGGTACAGAACAGTGTTTTCCCAAGTCCAGCCCTTGAGTACCCCTTGTCAGTTAGGTTTTCAGGCTATCCACAATGAATATTCATGAAAGAGGTTTGGAGGCAGTTTATGCAAATCAAGCATATTCATTGTGGATATCCTGAAACCTGACTAGCAAGTGGTACTTCAGGGACTGGACTTAGGATTCAGTGATACAGAACATCATGCCATTCAAACAGCTGAACGTCATGGCAAGAGGAGCATCTGGGCATGAAGAAGTTGTAGAGGAATGGGAAATAGTCAGCAGGGATTCCTAGGCCCATTGGCAGTAAGGTCCAGTGTGGCCGTTCAAAGTACATGGCTGCTCTTTAATCTGACAACAGTCCTGGAGCTAGCTCTGATTGAACTGGAAACCCATAGGGATAGGAGGAAACTTCTAGGCAAAACATAAATACTGGAACACAGTCCTAATTGCCTTCATGAAACCACAGCACCCTGCTTCCAGCTGTATCCTAATCATCAATTATGAAGGAGACTCCCTGTGTGATACTCTGTAAATTCTAAATTAATCAATCTGTGTATCACATTTCATAGCATGATACTTCAGCTGTACAAATGGACCAGTACTTAATGCATGTGAAAGTGTCAGATTTACAGCATATCTCAGTTTATTGTCACTAAAGAGCCATTTTACTAAGCTATGTTAGGTATAACATGCAACTACCACAGCAAAAGTAGCCTAATGTGGGATGCACTAGAGCATTCCATGTGAGTTTTGCCATCTGAGTGTACCATGCGATAATCTTTTGTGTGTGTGTGTGTGGGGGGGGGGGGGGGGGGGGGGGGGGGGAGGGGAAGGAAAGAATATGTGTGGGTGCGCATACACAAATAAGAGTAAGTGCTTCTGCATTCATGGCCATTGATGGAACACACTTTAAAATGCCCTTTATGACAGCCATGTTAGAAATGGGCTTAGCACACAGGAAAGGCCCCCATAAGGGCATGCTAAACCAATTTCTTAGTTCTAATTAGTAAAAGGCCCCGTAAAATTTTTGCTAATTCAGTTGTACCCCTGAAACACATACCTTTTACAAGTAGAAGACAATTTTCAAGGAAATGTACATTGGTAGATAGTGATTTACCCAACTTAATTGTCTGTCTGAAAAATTTCTTTCCTCTGTCCTGTGCTCTGGAAACAAAGGGTTCTTTTTACAAAGGCGCGCTGAAAAATGGCTTGCGGTAGTGTAGGCGTGGGTTTGGGCACGTGCCGATCCATTTTTTAGCGCACCTGTAAAAAAGGCCTTTTAAAATTTTTGCCAAAAATGAACGTGTTGGCAAAATGAAAATTGCCGCGTGCCCATTTTGGGTCTGAGACCTTACCGCCAGCCATTGACCTGCGGTAAAGACTCACGCGGGCAACCGGGTGGTAATGACCTCGTGTGCCAAATGCACTTGGCGCGTGTCCATTACGAGTGCCCGAAAATAAAAATATTTTTTCAGATGCACGTATCGGACATGCGCCAAAAATGAAATTAACTGCAAGAGCCACGCGGTAATCAGGCGGTAACTCCATTTTGGCATGTATTGGGCATGCGTAGATGCTTATGTGGTTTAATAAAAGGACCCAAAATATTCTAACAGTTATTAATAATACTACTAATAATAATTGGCTTCCAATCAAGGAGCGAATTGTATTCAAAGTTTGCACCGTGGTACACAAAATCATCAACGGGATTGTTCCAAATTACATGCTGAACATGATTCACTTGCCTGCCAGAAATGCTGACCCTACATCACACATATATGTCACCTTGCATTATGCAAGCAGGAAAGGATGTAAGCATGGCTCAACTCAGGTGTCAAGTTTCCATTCATCAGTGCGCACAACTGGAATGCACTTCCCAGAGCCATAACCAGTCTGAGTGACTACCTTCTCTTCCGCAGGCCTTTAAAAATGCATCTGTTTACAAAGTCATTTTCTACAAGAACTATGTAGGACTATAACCCCTGCAACTATGCAACCGTGGAATCTGGTTGGACTCATTCTTTTGTATGTTCTATGTAGTGTCTTTTCTTTCTTCCACTCATGCTGTTATTTCTACTTTGTCTATGATATCACCCAGAGATCTCTCTCTCTCTGGTTTTGTAAGCCACATTGAGCCTGCATGTTTGTGGGGGTAATGTGGGGTATAAATACTTTGATACATAGGCACCCGGTATAAGAGGCTTGGACAGGCTAAGCCTCCCCTGCTGTGCTCTGAGGGGTTTAAATTGTGATTTACCTCCATCCTCACAGCAGGAGCTGCAGTGAAAGCCCTCTAGCCTTGTCCAGTTGTAGGAATTGGTTTATGGTTTGTTTACCTTACTGCTGGGAGAGCGGGGGGGGGGGGGGGGGTGTTGGCTGGAGGTGTCCTGGGTTGCCAGGGAGATATTTAACCAGGATGACTTCCTGACCTGCACTGAGGATAGATAGCAGCAGAATCACTGGGCCAGCATGATCAGACAAAGGTAGAAAACATCATTTTATTTTCATTATAGTGTTTGGAATATGTCCACTTTGAGAATCAGGTGCTCAACATTAAACGTTTATATTTATTTACTTATTTATGGCATTTATCCAACATTAAACATGAATTTGGGTGTTTTTGTGGCTCTACATGAGAATTGTGATGATATGATCCCTTGTTTCATATTGTTGACGGTCTGCATTTTCCGTATGGGTGGTATATTGGTGTATTAGGTTCTGCCCAGTGTAATTTTTATGGTACAGTAAGGTTCTGAGTGTGTTTTTGCACAAAGTTGTGCATAGTGTTTTGTAGTTGAGCGATTGTGCTTAGAATATGCTTTGAGCAACCACTTTATTCTTTGACATATGATACATATCTAATATCTAAATTTAATACAAGGTATTAATTGTGACTTTTATTTTTATTTATTTATTTTTTCTGTGTGTTATCAGACAATTATGGATTTAAGCTCCACCCCCTGGCCCCACCCCTAAACCCCGCCCCCTTTAGCCTCCCCAAACAGTTGGGCCACTGACCGCTTATGCTTTGATAAATAAATTATTATTATTATTATTATTACTATTAGTTTGTATAAAGCTGGATATTTTATCTTGTCTCTACCCCATCCTTTTCTCCACCTTTGCTGTTACCATTTCATTGCTTGTCCTCTTGAGAACAATGACACCCACATATCTTTTATCATATGGCTTTAAATTGTTTAATAGTACCTGTGTTTGGGGGCTACACACACTGAAGATAATTTTATAGCAAGCTGTTTAGCTTGTGTGGCAGATATGTGCATAATTAATGCATGTTTCATAAAGAGAACTTACATGTATATCTATCTTTATAAAATAACCCTATGGTAAGTTCTTACAGGAAGCAGTGATGATTTTCTGCCAGCTTATGCTAGGTTTCTGACCCAGAACCCTTTCTCACTGACCTTTTCGAATTTGCTTCCTTTTCACCATTGCAGCTGAAATGGAAGGTTGACATCTCCCCCTCCCCATGCCTCTCCACCCCCGTACCTTTTTTTATTTTTTGAATATTATCACTGCTCAAAGTGATACCTGCTCTCAAACATGCAAAGATATCCTGGTTTATTTTATATATTTCTCTGCATATTGTATATCTGCAAATTTCTAAATCTGCCCAAACCCTCCCCAGGAACATTTCTGCCCATGTTGGAGAAGCTAATGTGTATATAGGGTTTACGTGCATACGTTTTAATGTATATGCTTTAGCAATTTTTAATAAAATGCCTAGTTCTGCATATAAAATGCAATTTTATGTGCAGAAATGGCTTGTAAAATTCCCCTAAAAGAAAGTAACTTTCAAAAAAGTGTCCCTGTATGTAAAGGTTGCAGCTTTTACATCACTGTTCACAGGGGAAAGTTCTCTTTGAAATTATGTGCACAGAACTACAAATAATGTTTATGCCGGTAAATTTTCTAGTAGAAAACTTACAGTATGTGCATTCTTCTGGAAATCCAGAAGCATGAGTGGAAATGTTTTCACCAGCCCAACCTTACCCCCAGGAAAGCTTTGATGATGTGTGGACAAATTTAGATGCATAATTCATGCACAGGAAGATTGGGGCAATTTTCTAAAGCATAAAGGACTAGATTTATTTACTTATGGCACCTGAAAATTCCACACGGAAAAAAATAGGCCTAGGCATATTCTCTAAAGTATGCCTAAATTTTATAGAAAGGCTTAAATTTCAGTGCAATGTATAGAATACATCGAGAACCGGTCCATGCAACTAAATTTAGTTGTGGTTAATTATAACTAAAACCTGGTGTAAATCCCAACACATAAATAAGGCGCGGAGCAGGTGTATTCTACAACAATGAGCATAGATTTTATACAACGCCCATGACCTGTCCATTCTACGCCCATAACCACATCCACTTTTCAACTATGCAACTTAGAATTTATGCACACAATGTTACAGAATAAGTTTAGAAAGCAGTGCACATAAATTCCAATTAATGCCAATTAGTGCTGATAATTGCTTGTTAACATCCAATTATCAGCACTGATTAACTTGTTAACTAATTAAGTTATGTGCATTGTTATGGAATACGCTTTGATTTCTGCACGGAAATCTCGATGTGATATATAAAATCCCATGGAAAACCCTTTTTTTGTGTGTGAAGGTAGCTTTGCAAAATTGCTCTTTAAAGGAGAGAAAATACCTAAAGATATAAACAAATATGCTACTCATGGTATCAGACCTTTTCCACAGTGCTTGTTCCCAACTGAATGTAACTATTGTATGTGACCCACTGAGCAAAAAGGAGACAGAGTGCTGGGCTTGATGGACCTTTGGTCTTTTCCCAGCGTGGCAGTGCTTATGTACTTATGTACTTATTACAAAATAGAAGGTAAAGGCTATAAAAGTTTGGAGGGTTAAATAAGTGTTGTGTACTATAGAGTCAGTAGAATGGGACTATGCGATTTTTTTTTCAAAACTTTGATGTTTTTCATGTTCTAAAAGGTACCTAAAGTAGAGCAGGTGATTTCTGGGGTTAATTACCTTTTTTTAATTGATACATATCTCTGAAATTTGGCAGGATTATGCGGTTGATAGCGCTCTATCTTGAGATATAAATACGTCACATTACCTCACTTTTGATAACTTTTTACTCAGTGGGTCACGCATATACATAACATATGTGTTACTCATTCTCTGCATTCATTAGGGATATGCAGTCATTAGTGTGCATTTCGTTTGTTAGTCTGCCTTAAGAAATTTAGGGCCCCTTTTACAAAGCAGCGGTAAGCCCAACACGGGGTTACTGCTCGCTAAAAAGGAAGTACTGCCAGGCTACCACAGCAGCCCGGCAGTAGTTCCCACCCCCGGCACACTATCATATCCGGTGCTACAAAAATATATTTATGGTAACCAGGCAGTGCCACAGACTACCTGGTTACCACTGGGTTAGTGTAGGATCCCTTACTGCCACCTCATTGGGTGGCAGTAAGGGCTCCCCCGAAATGACCGCAAGGCAAGTGCTTCACTTGCCACAAGGCCATTTCCTTGAAAAAGAGAAAGATCTACCTTGTAGCTGCTGTGGTAAAAGAGGGCCTCAGCTCATGACAAAAATATGTACCAATGCCAGCGCAGGCCCCCTTTTGCTGCAGCTTGGTAAAATGGGCCCTCAGGCAACCTTTTACACAGGTGCGGTAAAATCTGGGCCTAATGCATTTTAACATGGGACTTTTCTGTGCGCTAAGCCCAGATTAAATGTGATGCTTTTTTAGGACTTTTTAAAAAAAATGCAGGCTGTGTTAATGCTCCCGTTAGTGCACAGTACCTGCAAACAATTAACACAGGAGTACATACTGCTTCATATTTAAAAGGCACTAAATACTCCAGCGTTAACTCTGTGATATCCAGGTAGCATGCTAATCAGAACTTGCTAGCCAGGTAACATAAGAATTCCCACTCTACTCTCATAACATGCCCTCTCCCAAAATATTTCTCAAAGGTAACACGTGTATTAGTGTGCGTCAACAGGCCAAATACCACAAAACGTTTTAATGTACTTTACAGTAGCCTGTTGGCACATACAACACATAAAAGACTTAACACCCTTTACTAAAAAGGCCCATTCAGGTCAGAGTTACTAACGTGTGCTACTGCATTTGCGCATGCTAATGCCATTAATGCTTGGTATTTTGCCACAGATCCCATTGCATCAATTTGGAGATACCGCCCGGCTAATGCATGGCCCAGGCGGTAATTTTGTTTTTTACGCGCACCGGAAAATAATTTTTATTTTCCTGCACGCGGCGGAAACCGGGCAGTAATCGTCATTCTACGCATATAGATGATTACTGCACGGTTACCGTATGAGACCTCACTGCTAAGTCAATGGGTGGTGGTAAAGTCTCAGACCCAAAATGGACGTGCACCAATTTTTATTTTGCCGCACATCCATTTTTGGCAAAAATTAAAAAAGGCCTTTTTTACAGGCATGCTGAAAAATGGATCTGCGCACACCCAAAACACGCGCTTACACTAGCACAGCCCATTGTTCAGTGCACCATAGTAAAAGGACCCCTGGTGGACCGTGCAGGTCTTTTTCTTCCGTCATTTACTATGTTACTATGTTACTATGATGTAACTTCCTGTTTTGTCAGAGGTGGCTGCAGTAGAGAAAAGGCCAGTGCTGGCGGCAGGGTAGCATATCGGAATTGCTGCCACCACCGGCTTTTGGAACATGAAGAAAGAAAGTAAACTTGGCCGGGGGGGAGGGCGGCGGCATCTCAACCCTGCCTCAGGTGGCGGCATCTTGTCTTGGGCCGCCCCTGAATACATTTTAGAAAAATTTAATACCATGAACATCTATAGTTCCTGAAACTGTCACAGAACCCAGTATACCTTGACAGTTTCATATTTGGAGGTGGGAGGGGAACACCAACCACTGCCTTAAGTCCTCAAATGGCCAGCTGCTGAATCAGAGCACCTTTCTGTAGTCTGGACATGCCAGGTACCAGGTCTAAATAACAACATCCATCTTTTTGGACATAGACATCCCTTCCCCTTCTGACATTGGAGTTGGATGTCCATATTTTTGCTCCTCCCTGGTCCCACACAAACATGCTCAGACTACACCCCCTTACCATATGGACATACTGCAGTTTTAGACATAAAAAATCACAAAGAACCATTGAACCATGGTCCCTTGATCCCTTGATTTGTCAGCTCACTGCTCTAACCATTAAGCATGAGCGTAGTTTGACAGTTTCATTTGGGAAGGGGGCAAAGGGTGGGGCGTGTCTCTCTCCCGCTGACGTTTCCCCCCCCCCACCGGAGTCTTACAGTGGCGCCCGGTATCACCCTCCCCTCTCTATAATCACGGTGGCTTGAGATTTTATAACCACCGTGTAATGCAGCTGAGGTCCCAAAACATTATTAAAAATACTATTATATGTTAGTATAATTGTTACCATCTGGCATAGTAGTTCAGGCCTTGGACTGTTTTATACTTTATAACATGGGCATTCTTATGCTGTCACAATGACATTCATGTCCCTTGTTTGCCCTGCTCATAATTTGGATGTTTCAGTTTGTAAAATGGGTGTTCATGCTGTACATAACTAGCATATAGATGTCTATTTCTCATGTATTTTAGAACAGGCTGTACATTGTCAGATATTACTCAAAGGGGCCCTTTTACTAAGCCACGTAAGCGTCTACTCATGCCCAATGCATGCCAAAATGGAGTTACCACCCGGTTACCATGTGATTTTTGCGGTAATTTCATTTTTTGCGCACATCCAATATGTGCATCTGAAAAATAATTTTTATTTTCGGATGTGTGTATCCAGTGGTGTGCTGGAGCCGGCTCGCAAGAGCCGGTTGTTAAATTTTTAAAGATCTTGCAAGCCGGTTGTTCTGCACGGCGAGCCGGCTCCGGTAAATGAGGTAAGTATGGCAGGAAGGTGCCACAATCCATGCTTACCACGTTTACCTCACCTCCCACCACTGCCCTCATTTGCCTGCGCCGCCCATGGGGGGGGGGGGGGGTTAAATCTTTTTTATTACTTCCGTCGATGCGGCCCTGTCATTGAAAGCCCTGCCCCTCTCTAGCCTTCCTTTCGTGAGTTCGTTCCCTCAGAGTCCCACCTTCTGACGTCATTTTCTCTTTCCGCGAGGGCGGGACTCTGAGGGAACGAACCCATGAAAGGAAGGCTAGAGACGGGCAGTGCTTTCAATGATATGGCCGCTTTGATGGAGGTAATAAAAGAGATTTAAACCACTCAGGGTGGCAGGAAGAAAAGAGGGAGGTTGGGGGAGAAGAGGGCGGGCATGTGCATATGAATGGGAGAGGAGGATGGGGGCGAGGAGAATTGCTGGACATGGATGGAAGTGGGAGGGGAGGGCAGGGGAGAGAGGAGAATCACTGGGTATGGATTGACGGAGGGGGCAGGGGAGAGAAGAGAATTGCTGGGTATGGATGGGTGGAGGGGGGCAGGAGAGAGAAGAGAATTGCTGGGTATGGATGAATGGAGGAGGCAGGGGAGAGAAGAGAATTGCTGGGTATGGATGGATGGAGGGGGGTATGGATGGATGGATGGAGGGGGACAGGGGAGAGGAGAATTGCTGGGCCAGCATGATCAGAAAAACAAAGTCACCAGACAACAAAAATCATTTTATTTTCATTATAATGTTTGGAATATGTCTACTTTGAGAAACAGGTGATCAATGTTAAAAGTTTATATTTATTTACTTATGGCATTTTATCCCACATTAAACATGAATTAGATTGTAACCTGGGATCATTTAATTATATTGCATTGTCCCGCCCACCCCCAGGCTCTCTCCCCGGCTATAGCCAGCTCTGCAATTTTGAGGGGGGGGGGCGCAGAGGTGGACGAGGGGCGCAGAGGTGGACCAGGGAGAGAGCCTGTTAAACATTTACCAGCACACCACTACTACTACTACTATTTAGCATTTCTATAGCGCTACAAGGCATACGCGTGTATCAGATGTGCACCAAGTGGCATTTGGTGCGCGTAGGTCATTACTGCCCGGTTACCACGTGAGACTTTACCGCCGCTATGTCAATGGTTGGTGGTAAGGTCTCAGACCCAAAATGGACGAATGACAATTTTGATTTTACCGCACGTCCATTTTCAGCAAAAATTTAAAAAAGGCATTTTTTGCGGGCGCGCTGAAAAATGGATCTGCGTGCGCCCAAAATATGCACCTACACTACTGCAGGCCATTTTTCAGTGCATCTTAGTAAAAGGGCCCCTAAAATACTTGCACCACCAGTGATGTACCAGGTTGGACAGCCTTTCAAAAATGCCATTCCACATCAATTTAGCACACATTAACCTATTAATTAATGCATGTTAAGGGCATAGTTATCAACATAGGCTGCTGTTAAGACATGTTATTTTACTGTTAACCACAGTTTTTAGTAACTAGATCTGTGGTAAAACAGCATAAGTTAGTGGCAAAATAACATATCTTAATTGCACCCACATGGATAACTATACAACTAAGTCAATTAGCTCACATTAAAAAGTTGTAATGCAAATTAAATGTTTTTTTAATTTAAATGAATGTGTGAAATGAACAAAAACATATCTTAAAATTGGGGAAAAAGTGAAAAATTACCAGAAATAAATCTAAAAAAAGAATTTCTGTGCACAGCCCTACCTTTTATGCAGTGTGCATTACCTTTTTCCCATGTAAGCTTCCGAAAGACTGTCGCTTAAAATGCATTAGGATGCTGCTTGGATAGAAAGTGTTACAAAATGCAGATTATTACAATTGCTTCAGATCAGTACATATGCAATTTCAAAGTCATATTTTGGCTTCTTTATCCTTGAAATTGACATGGCAACTTTCTCAAAAAAATATTAACACTTTTTTTTCTCATGCCAAGTCAAATGCAGAGATTTGTTTTTAAATAGGGACACCTTAGGAATGAGAACAAATCTACTTGTAACAGGAATTGTTTCCATGGGAAGAAATTCTGCATTGGAACTGAATTTTTCTTATTTCTATACTTGAATTAGTGCATTTCAAACTTATTTGAAGAGAAGTCAAAGCAAGACTGTGCTGTCTATAAACGGATCCCAGTCAGAATTGTCATTTTAGTGTTAGAATACTGCAACTGATGGGAACAGGGCTGGTGCAAGGATGTGGGATATCCTAGGTGAACCTTCAGTCTTACAACTCCTGCTCAACTAACTTTTAGGTCTCTAGCCTGTTCCCCTCTCCCCAAAATAATTTGATAATTAAATATATCAATCATGATCATTTCACAACAATCCTGTAAAAATGTACTGATGGTTCTTTGAGTTTCTGTGTCTGTCAGGACATATTATTTTGCTATAACTGCAGGTACTCTTTGCTGTCCTCAAGAAGCCTCTGTCCTAGGTGATCACCTAATCTTGCCTAATGGCTAAGCCGGCCTTAGATGTTAACAGCAAGTGAAACCACTTTTAAATGGCGAATATTACCTTCAGCCAATTCTTTAATATCTTCTAAATCAAATATGTGCAAATAAGGGTCAACACACAAGCTGTAGGTGAATCCTTTTTATTGGACTAATTCAATACTTTTGTGACTACCTTTTGAGAGCAATCCTGCCTTCATTAGGTCAGTGAGAAAACAGCACAGTTACACTGGGCTTTAATAGTATAGGGACAGGTAGGCCTTAGGTTGTCCCCATAGGTTGTAACAACTGAATGGATGCCACAACATACTTTTTAGATTGTAACAGTACATTGATGATATCTTTATAATTTGGTGTGAGGGTGAATATCTTCATGATTTGGTGTGATGGTGAAGAGCATTACAACATAGGAACTGCCATACTGGGGTCCAACAGTGGCCAATCCAGGTCACAAGTATCTGGCAGGATCCTAAAAAGTTGCAAGATTCCATTTTAGTTACCTCCAGGGATAAGCAGTGGCTTTCCTCAAATAATGGTTTCTAGGCTTTTCTTTCAGGAATTTGTCCAAATGTTTTTTAAACTCTGCTAAGCTACCTGCTTTTACCATACTCTCTGGCAATCAGTTTCACAACTTTACTATATATTGAGTGAAAAAAATTCTCTGATTTAGTTTAACTATACTGCATAAGTAATTTCACTGAATGTTGCCTAGTCTTGAAACTTTTTGAAAAAGTATACAGTCAATATCTGTTCTTCTCCACTCAGGGTTTTATAGACCTCTATCATATCTCCCCTCAACTGTTTCTTCTCTGAACTGAAAAGCTCCAACCTCACTCGCTGTTCCTGATATGAAGAGAATCTTAACATTCCATTCCCAATCAGACTCAAAAGAGATGCTCTATGGATATAGGTTTTTAGATATTACCATCTCAACAATGAACACTTAAAAACATTTGTACACAGAAGAGCAACTAAGAGACATGGCTACCTTCACAGCTCTAGTTTCCATCCTTTGCATACAAAGAAAATACCATTATATATCATTGGTTTTTTCTGACCCAAAGAACAGAGATAAACACCTTAAAGTCCTAACTGAATCTTAAACAAAAGATCTGGCACAATGGAAGAGGTTAGACTCAGCAAAATACAACCTGGAGCTAGAACCATTAATACTAGTGGAAAATTACGGATAGAAGTATTTCCTGCTTCCTTAGTTCAAGTGTTTTGGCAACCACCCCCACCGTGACACAAAACAAATAAGGAATAAGTTTCAAACAGAACCCAAAGGGAAGAGAATGGTGCGCAATCATGTTTGATACTCAGTGCATTTTTTCTAGCAAGACGGTTGGGAGGCGGGGCTAGTGCTGGGCAGACTTATACGGTCAGTGCCAGGGCTGGTGGTTGGGAGGCAGGGATAGTGCTGGGTAGACTTATACGGTCTGTGCCAGAGCCGGTGGTGGGAGGCGGGGCTGGTGGTTGGGAGGCGGGGATAGTACTGGGCGGACTTACGGTCTGTGCCCTGAAAAAGACAGGTACAAATCAAGGTAAGGTATACACAAAAAACTAGCACATATGAGTTTATCTTGTTGGGCAGACTGGATGGACCGTGCAGGTCTTTTTCTGCCGTCATCTACTATGTTACTATGTTACTCAAATGCCAGGCCACCCTTCAGGGGTGGGGTGATCACTTACCCACCCCACAATAGCCAAGCCCCCTGGTCACAGAATATATGGCAAGGCAGAATTGGTGTATTGAGCCTGAGCTCTTTCATTATAATTTGGGGACCATGGGTCAATTTTAGCAGACAATGGAAAAGGTGCCGGTACTCAGTACCCCCAAGTACCCCTTCAAAAAAACCCTGATGATACTTTGATGCAAGTTATGCCAACACATAACAGAGAATCCTGCAGCCATTTATATGGGAATGATATCCAACATAAAAGAGTTTATATCCATTCTTGCCTTGAATTTAGTATGCATGATCCACTGCAAACAATGCTCAGTAGGATGATAAAGAGATGAAACAAACCAAAAATTAAGGACAACAGTAAATCTTCACAGATATAAAATAACACATTACAGAGAAAAACAGAGTGACAGCTCAATAGGTGAACATTTCTCAAAAGATAATCATTACTTTAATGACCTTCACTCAGGGTACTTAAAGGGAAGGTCAGAACTACAGAACAGTACAAAACATTTGAAAGTAAGATTTTAAAAAATCTGATACAAATGTAAAAAGACCTAATGGGGGGTAGTTTTATAAATTCCTTTCTACTTGTAGAGATTGTTTAACATGCAGAAAAGGACTTTAATAAAATTGCATGATTGCATTCTCTTACTCTGTGTATTCGCGTTCCTGGAGCTGTAGGTTGGGCAAAGTGGAAACAGAGTTCCTATGTACATGCATAGTTTATAAAATTACATGGGTACATGTACAGAGTACATGCCCAAATTCACATCTTTTTTGGACTTGGGATTGGAAGCCTATTTTATAAAGGCACATAGGCGCATATGTTGCCATTATAAACTACGCTGGTGTAACCACAATAGATCCGATTCACTATTAAATCAGTTATACAACCAAACACACTGTGAATCTCAAGTGCACACTTGCAAACCACTACGTCTATGTGCATGTACGTTATTTATAGTGATGAGAGGAAAAAACCTCATACTACTGTGGCTTGACTCGGTTATTTCAACTGGAAAAAACAGCAAACAGCTATAAGCCCACAGTGAAAAAGTAATCATTGGCACAAAAACCTATCATTAAGCTTCTTCAGTGATACAATAAATCAATCAAACCCACTTATCTGTACTGTGCTCTGCCCCTCCGTTAATGTTCTCTCACAGAGTGAGGTCCCGACGGACCCGTTCCGCTTAGGCTTTTTCAAATGCAAGAAGAAGAAGTCCCAGCAAAACAGACTATAGTGGGCAGGTGCATAAATACTGAATCCTCCTGTACCCTGAGAGCTACAGTCCCATGGCATACGAAGCCTGCAAGCAGGCCTGCAAAATGGCGCATCGAAAATTTTAAAGATACGCTTCCAAAAGGAAATGCCCAACGCGGAACAGTGCATCATGACGTCACGAAACTCCGAGTGCCATCAAAATCAAAACAAAAAAATCAAAACCAAAACCAAGATGAGGAAAACTCCAAACCAAGGCAGACAATCCAGTCAAAAAGTTCAGTCAAAAAAGTTTACTGCCCTGCATAGCCTCCCCCCCCCCCAAAAAAAAGATCCTGAAAACCAGTCCACAAGTTTTAACCTCTGGAGTACCAGATAGTCATGAAAAGAAAGAAGTCCAATGGATTAAAGAATTTAACCCCTTAGGCTCCAGGGTATCCAATCTGAAAATCCAACATTGCTCACACTGTAATAAAGCCTTGCTGTGGTCACCCCCACGCTTGTTAGGGGGGACACAGTTGATAATCTAACCCTTGAAAGTGTCAAAGGAGTGGCCATATTCTTTACAGTGGGCTACCAGCGGTGCTCCAAACTTGTTATTAGATACACATGATTTGTGTTCACTCAATTGCACAGAGAATTTCCACTGGGTTTTCTCCACATACCACTTCAAATAAGGACATTGCAATACATAAACCATACAGTATACTCAGACATGCAGGTTGTGCTGAATTGCAACTTGTACATTCTCCCATCTTTGGGATTGATGAATTCAGTGCATTCGATGGACATGTCGCAATATCGACAGGAACCACACTTTGAATGACCTCCAGTCTCAAGCACATTGTGCTCCACCAAGTCGGCTGGACTGATAATCTCCTTCAGATTGTGGTCTCACGAAAAGGTTATACACAGTCGATGGTGTTGGAACAGCTTGTGTGATTGTATGATGTCCCAGTTCTTATGAATGATCCTCGCCACCTCTTCCCCTCCCGTCGTATAACATACCACGAATGTTTCACAAAGGTCCCCTTGAGTGGGTTGGCACTCACTGTTTAGCAAAAGGTCCCGGTTGTTAAACCTTGCTCTAGTGTATGAGCGCCTCAAGAGCTGTGCTGGGTATCCCCGAGTGGCTAATGATTCCAGCAGATCACCAGCTTGGATTTTATAGTCATTAATTTCACTACAGCTCCTTCGATGTCTCAAAAACTGTGCTTTGTTTTGATTTTGATGGTGCTCGGAGTTTAATGACGTCACAACGTTAGGACGTCATGACGCACTGTTCCGCGTTGGGCGTTTACTTTTGGAAGGGTAGCTTTCAAATTTTCAATGCACCATTTTGCAGGCCTACTTGCTGGCTTCATATGCCATGGGACTGCAGCTCTCAGGGTACAGGAGGATTCAGTATTTATGCACCTGCCCACTATAGTCTGTTTTGCTGGGACTTCTTCTTGCATTTATCATGCGTTTTTGTTGCTGTTCCAGGTCAGACAGTGAGGACTCTCAAAAAAGCCTAAGCGAAACGGGTCCGTCGGGACCTCACTCTGTGAGAGAACATTAACGGAGCAGCAGAGCACAGTACAGATAAGTGGTTTTGATTGATTTATTGTATCACTGAAGAAGCTTAATGAGAAGTTTTTGTGCCAATGATTACTTTTTCACTGTGGGCTTATAGCTGTTTGCTGTTTTTTTCCAGTTGAAATAACCGAGTCAAGCCACAGTAGTATGAGGTTTTTCCTCTCATCACTATAAATAACGTATATGCGCATAGACGCAGTGGTTTGCAAATGTGTACATAAGATTCACAGTGTGTTTGGCCATTATAAACTAGACTTAACATAGGTGCCATTTTGGACTTCTCATATAGGTGTCCTGTGATAAAGTTGTGCCCAATAAAAGCATTGGCTTTCTCACCCATTATCAGGCATAGACCATTGGAACTGCAGAGTTCTACTGTCATTGTCTCCCTTTCCTGAACAATATTAGCATATGAAGACAACCTAAAGCCCACCTGATCCTGCATAATTTAAATCCAGTAAGCCCAATGTTCAAAACAATTTCACCAGGCAGGAAAGGCTCCTGCCTGATTAAATTATGCTGAGTAGTTCAGTAGGAATATTTAGCAGCACAATGCCACTGAATATTCCTCTGACTGCCATGGCATTGTCTGGGCAAAGCCAGGGGTTATGGGAGCATTGGTAATATTCAGTGCCACTTAAACAGCTAACTATGTAGGTACTGCACTGAATAACTTCCAGGTACTGCCATTGACCTGGATACTCAATGCCGGTGCCCAGATATGGCTCAGTACTGAATATGCTGATCTAAATTAGCTGACAGCAGTCAGTATTGACTGGAGCACAACTCTCTGACCTGACTAGCTATCAAAAGTTAGTCACAGATATATTGACAGCCCAATACAAAGGTATCACTTACGATCAGAGCTTGACTTCTGGGAGATCATCCTGCAATGCTGTTCTGCTAATTCTTTGCAGACTCTAGAGCAGATGCAGTGTTTCACTCCAGCCCCTGGCCTCCCCTCCCAGTCAGAGGGAAGGGGGTGAGCCTGGAGCAGAATAAAGAACACTCTACTCCCTAATCCAGCCCCTCTTCTCTTGTGGCTCCTACCCCTGGCTTGCCTGCACCCCCCTCCCCCCAGTCCCACAGTTCTACTTCATTTTTGTCTACTAATTGAGCTCTGCTTATAATTTGTTGGTTGATCCCTGTTTCTATGTGAACCAACATGGGAGCCCCAATACTTTGCTCTAAATCAGATGAAAAGATCAGGCAATTAAATATTACTCTTGTTGGCTTTTAAGTGCTGAAAACATATGCATTTTCCATTTTCTCTGTTTTTCTGATAATGTAGATGGGTCTGATCTATCTGAGAGTGTCTCACACAGGGGATGAAACTAACCCAATTCACTAATGGGTTCGATTTTGGATTACAGTAAGCATTGTTGTTCTGAGGATGATATTTTAATGAGGAAGTCACTGTATGTTACTGAAAAATGTGCAGTAATGTATTTATGCTAAACAGTCACAACAGTAAAATAAAAAAAAATGTGTTGCACATAATAGCAAAACAGCTGAGAGTTTCATTGGCAGATTAGAGACATCACCAGTGAAGGAACTTGTGCAGCAATATTCCCTTTCAGGGTTTTTCCATAGTCAAGCATTAATACTTACAAAAGCAGATTAGGTCTATGAGTATATTATACTGCAAGTGCCTAACTATACAGAGTGTCCTTTTTGTATAGTCTGAGAAAGCAGATTCTCTTTTTGTAAATTTTCCTTTTTTTTTGTAAGGTTCAACCTGATAGTTTTGCTGGTGACTCCTGTTGCAGGAGTTTAAAATGTGTGCATTATAGAAGAAGCCTTTGTACATGATCCCTTTCAGACATGCTTCTTCTGGCCCGGGATGCTGCATTACAAAGCCTGCTTGCCTTGGCATTCCCGTTTGGAGCATTGTGCGGGCTTCCACCAGTCTCCATTATGGCAGTGGCAGATGTTACACTCGTCTACTTTCACCTCAATGCCAGCTGGAATGATGGTAGTGCCTGCAAAGCAGTTTGGACCTGGAATACACACACACAAAAAAAAACCACAATAAAGCTTGCTAAGCTGAGAAAAAGATTGACTGAACAAGCAATAAGGCACAGCAGGTGTTAGGATGCCAATGGGTAAGCCTACCATCTGGGGCTCGGTGATGTACAAGACAAAATGGACACCTTATTCCCAGAGGAATGAAATTATCATGCTCCAAAAACTCAGCCCCTGGCATGATTTAATAAACACAACTGCCACTGTAATATTCTGCATTCTAACTGTGTTTTCTCTTTCCTTGGCATGTTTGGTAGCAAATCACTTGTAAGAATAATGTAAACATTTGAGGTAATTGGAATACTCAGATAAACTAAATCAAACAGCAGAATTCCAGAGACAGACAAATTATTGATGTAATGGTGCACTTGATTGCAGAGATTCCTAATGCATTTCTGTTGCCTGCAGTTAAGCAGCAACCAGGAAGATTATGCAACTACAGAAACAAAGAAACAGAATATAATAGTAGATAAGAACCACAAGCTCTCTCTCGTCTGCTCAGTTCATTTTCTAGTGTATGGTATAGAATGCAGTTCTCAAGCACTCCCTTCTCTTTTTCAGAACAGATTCTTTACATTTATCTCATGCTTTATTGATTGATGCTACTGTTGTGGCATTAACCACTTTCCAGGGAAGGCAAGAAATGCTATCCAAGATTACACCTGAATCTATCCTCTTGGAGACCGATATGTTGGCTTGTTGTTCTAGAAATACTTTTCTGCTGAAAAGGTCCTATGCATTATTTATACCTTTCGGTTATTTTAATGTCTTTGTCATATCCTCCTGTGTCTCTTCTCCAGGGCAGAATTAACCTTATGAAGGTCCTAGGCAAACAAGCACATCGGGCCTCCTATGGTAATATAAATACAATTTAATTCTCCATTACCCATCTACCTAGCTTAATCACATCAACCCCCTCATCCTCCTCACATCATCACTGCATGTTCCCTCACCTGCAGGCAGGAGTCAGTGAGCAGCACTTCTTGCCTCCCTCTGCTACACTAGGAGTCACATGAGACTAGTAGATCTAGCAAAACTATGGTGGTCTTGCAGGTGCAGACAAAAGTCAGCAACAGAGGAAACAGTAGGTATGAAGCTCTGCTCACTAACCTCACCTGATAGCTAGAAAAAGCACAGAAGGTGGGCACAAAGACTTCTGTGACTGGAAGCAGCTATGGCTCATCTCCCCTCTTCTCTGGCACAAATGAGCATATCGGATGGAAACCACTGAATTAGCACATCAGACAGATCCCTCCTAAGTGTTTGAGCTCATATAATACTCCATACTGCAAAGATACAGGATAGTAATAAAATATTCAGGTGTTTATAGCTTGTGTAATTTCCTTACAAAGTGTTCCCAATACTATGCTTGATAATTAGTTTAAATGAGAGTAAAGAGCACTACTATGAGAAAACTTAGAGCTCTTGAACCAAAATCTTCTTTAATGCATTAATCAAACAAGGAAAAATAACTTACAGTTCATATGTGCTGGACAAGAGTTTTTGTCTTGTAAACTAGGAGTCTGTTCTCAACCAGCTCTCTCCATGCATGAGAGGCTGGGTGGTTTCAGCAACAAGCTGAGTAATAATGCTGCTTATACTTTTACACTGGTGAAATCTTAATGGAAACCAGGATCAAAAGTGCCAAACAGGAGAAGCCTCTACGGTGGATCCACACAGAACAAGAAGAGTAAAGGCTGACCAGAGATTAAACCAACTTGGGAGATGGTGCTGAGAAAATGCTTTATTGGTTATGCAAGAGACCCAACAAGGTCCATGTTTCGATGCACCAAGGCATCTGCCTCAGTTGTAATGCTGACCCCCCTCCTCACTGATTTTTGTAATGCCAAGCGTCCTTCACCGAGTGGTTCAAGTATCTGCAGAGCCCGGCAATGCAAGGGGAGACAAGGAGTTTGATCCAGTACCAAGGAAGGAGAGGAAAAAATCCTAAGCCTGAGAAAATCTGGGGGAGAGACTGAGGAGGGTTGCAAAAGAGAATCTTCCTTCACATTTTAAAAGCAAAAACACAGCTAATTTATTTGGGCAACAACAATAACCGGTGTAAAAGAAAACCCAGGGCCAGGAAATTTAATGTCAACCCAAAATGCAAAGTTTTACTTTGAAGAAAGTCAGGAGAGTAGGGTAGGCTGGCTCGTCCAAAGAAAACCAAGGGAGACGTTTGCTCAAAGATGGGGTCTTTATTGAAAGTCATAAAACAACTCAAACGACTCAACACAGCTGATGTTTCGGCGCCTAAGCGCCTGCCTCAGAAGCTTTATAGTATAGGTTATACAATGGTGATTCCAAGGTCAAATTCTACCAAAACAGATAAAGTTGTTCACAGTATAAAGTGAACACATGCAACATCTGAAAGCAGAGGCCGAAACAGCAGCTGTGTCAAGTCATTTGAGTTGTTTTATGACTTTCAATAAAGACCCCATCTTTGAGCAAGCATCTCCCTTGGTTTTCTTTGGACGGGCCAGCCCTACTCTCTGGAGTTTCTATGAAGACGCTCGTAGGGACTGAGTGTTCCTCCATTTTTGAGTGGTTGTTTTAAGTTTTACTTCGAGCCACAAATGTCCCAAGTGCCCTCAAGAAAAAAACCCAAAAGCTAACTCACACACGTTGCAATTTACACTGCAGATTAAAACCATGATAAGATACAATAATTCAATAGATAGATGGCACACAACAGTATAAGGCACAATCATTGGAGCCGACTCTGTGGGTGCTGTGGGTGCTTGAGGCCCCCCCCCCCCCCCCAATATTGGAAAAATTCATTGTATGTGTCCAGGGAGGGAATATTTCCATTGGACTTAGCACCCCCAATAATTTTGAAAAGTTGGCTCCTATGGGCACAATAATTATAAGCTCAGTTTAATTGCCCCTTGAAAATGCCAAATAGTGATTGCAAAAATAAATTAGCATTGACTTAAATAAAAATGCCTGACATATATTCTGAAAATAAAACAATTCACTCAGATTGTACATGTTTTCAGAAACTATCTTGATGGCCTCTCTAGAATTAAAATTTTTTTATATATATGACATGACATAAATGCTTATAGTCTGTGAAACCTGGACAGCTTGATGCGGATTACTGACAAAGGGGTATGTTTACTAAGGTGCGTTAGCATTTTTAACGCTCCTGTAAATTTAAGGCGCATTAAACGCTAACACACCTATACATTTCTATGGGCGCATTAGCATTTAATGCACGTACACCATTTACGCACTTTAAAAATGCTAACACGCCCATAGCGATGCTTAGTAAACCTAGCCCAAAGAGAACTGGGAACAACCTAGAGAATAATACATCATAGCACAATTTAGGAAAACTAAACTGGAAACTTAATCCAAATGTTTTTGAAAGAGCCAAGTTTTCAGGTGTTTGTGAAAACACAAATATATCTATAGTTCTTTCGGGATGGTAATTCCAAAAACTAGCAGACAAGTACAAGAAAAATGATTTAAAGGTAATCCGGTAACAAACTCCTTTGGAAGAGGGAAAATACAATACAAAAGAATGTCGGAATTTTGACAAAATTCTGTAGTAGGACGTGGGACAAGAAACCACATATAGTAGGGAGATTTATCGTGCAATTAAAATTTTTAACCGCATGTTGAGCACGATTATAATTTGTAATCTTTGCCCACCCTATAATTATTTCTAGTTCTCCTGCTTGTTTGCTGAATACAGTTCCAGCTGCTGATATACAGTAGAAAGGCAGGATAAGGGATCAGTACTGTTAACTAAAATGAAAGCTTCCTAGAGACATAGAGGGGCTTAATCGAAAGAGACGTCTAAGATTTGTTGAGGACGTCCTTGCAAAACGTCCCGATGGAGGGGCGGGGAAACCCGTATTATCGAAACAAGATGGACATCCACCTTTCGTTTCGATAATAGGGTCAGGGACGTCCAAATCTTGAAATTTAGGTCATCCCTAGAGATGGTCATCCCTAGACTTGGTTGTTTCTGATTTTGGGCGATAATGGAAACCAAGGACGTCTATCTCACAAACGATCAAATGCAAGCCCTTTGGTCGTGGTAGGACCCAGCATTTGTAGTTCACTGTCCCCCTGACATGCTAGGACACCAACCGGGCACCCTAGGGGGCACTGCAGTTGACTTCAGAAATTGCTCCCAGGTACATAGCTCCCTTACTTTGTGTGCTGAGCCCCCCAAACCCCCCCCCCCCCCGAAAAAAAATAACCACCACCCAAAACTGTACACCACTACCATATCCTTTACAGGTGAAGGGAGGCACCTAGATGTGGGTACAGTGGGTTTCTGGTGGGTTTTGGAGGGCTCGCTGTTTCCTCCACAAACATAACAGATAGGGGGGATGGGCCTGGGTCTGCCTGTCGCAAGTGCACTGCTCCCACTAAAACTGCTCCAGGGACCTGCATACTGCTGTCACGGACCTGAGTATGACATCTGAGGTTGACAGAGGCTGGCAAAAAATATTTTGAAAGATATTTTTTGAGGGTGGGAGGGGGTTAGTGACCACTTGGTGAGTAAGGGGAGGTCATCCCCGATTCTCTCAGGTGGTCATCTGGTCATTTTGAACACCTTTTGTGCCTTGGTCATAAGAAAAACACGACCAGGTAAAGTTGTCCAAGTGCTCGTCAGGGATGTCCTTTTTTTCCATTATGGGTTGAGGACGTCCATGTGTTAGGCACGCCCAAGTCCTGCCTTCACTACGCCTCTGACATGCCCCCCTTGAACTTTGGCCATCCCTGCGTCAGAAAGCAGTTGGGGACGTCCAAAATCAGCTTTCGATTTTACCGATTTGGACGACCATTTGAGAAGGACATCCATCTTCCGATTTGTGTCGAAAGATGGGCATCCTTCTCTTTTGAAAATGAGCCCGATAGTGGTGGAAATTCTGTAAGTGAGCTCCTCCTTTTGGGCATGCTGATGCAGCATGGGGAGCACTCATTCTGTAAGAGCATTTGGGTACCCATGCATAAGTCAGCATAGGCATGCCCAAAATTTACATGTTTTCAGTTACATCAGAATTACCCTTTATGTGTCAGACTATGTTGTGTGTGTGTGTGTGTATGTGCGTGTGAGTGAGAGAGAGAGAGAGAGAGAGACTTTTTTGAGTTCCCAATTCAATTTGGCCCTGCTCTGCGTCAAATTCTTTATCCTGGGAGAGCTGTGTCTCAAAATGGGTTCATTTTGCACATACTATAAGAGTAATGGACCTTACTGCTAAGCCAGAGTAGGTCAAGAATGATCTCAGTCTCTCAGATATACTGCTGGCACCTACCATAGTACTTGCATCATGCCAAAGAGAGCTTCCTTCTGGAATTCACAGTGCGCTGTTTTCTAGCGAAAATGTGCCGGTACTCAGTACCCCCAAGTACCCCCTCAAAAAAAGCCCTGGGAATTCATAAGACATAACATGTACAGGCAATCTATCAAGGTATGCTTGAAAATTCATTTTAATCAAACTGGTGGCACCTAATATAGAGGTCGTTTTACTAAGGTGCGCTAATGATTAGCACCCACTAAATGATAAGATGCCCATTATATTCCTATGGGAATCTTATTCTATTGTTCTTTCCCACAAACCCGTATAACCCCTCTCTTGCTGATTCTCGATTGGCTAACTAATCACAAGTTAGTATTAAGCAAAGATGAAACCTTAACCTGTTGGTTTACAGGTGGTCTCTCTACTCCATCTGCTCTGTTAACATTCGTTGGGTCTTCCTTCCAACCAGTCGATCCATTCAGATATTTGGGAGTCATTCTTGATTTGCACCTGTTCTTTGCCCCCCCCCCCCCCCCAGATTCTGTAGAACAGGTTTCTATGTATTTCGCCAACTTCAAGCAATCCGTCACTATTTCAGCTCATATCTTTCACTCACTGATCCTGGCTCTGTTTACTGCAAGATTAGACCATTGTAGCATAATCAATTTAGGTTGCACTCAGGCCTCCATCAGGAAACTTCAGACTCTGCAGAATACAGCCATTCGACTGTTATGTAATGCCTGTCATTATGACCACTTGTCTTCATTGCTCCAGAAATTTCACTGGTTGCCAATCCACCAACCCATCCTTTTCAAACTATTAGTTTTTACATTCAAGGCTCATAGGTTCGACCTCCCACAATATCTGTCTTCTCCAATGCGCCTCCTTCGCTGCATAAATGATAATCGCTTAGTCTTACCTGGCCCTAAATTTGTCCAGTTAGAATCAACTCAACACTGTGCCGCATTCTTTATTGTTCCCTCCTTCTGGAATTCTTTCCCTTTAGATATTCATGCAGAAAACTCATTTAAGAATTTCAGATCCCGCCTAAAGACCTGGCTGTTCGCCCAGGTTTTTGCCACATCTTAAATTGTTGGGACCAACCGCTACTGTCCATCCCATATTAAACCACTCCACCTTACCACTCTATGTATGAAATTCCCCCTCTCCCCCCATCTTCCCTTTCTGTTCATTAAATTAGTGATCAACCCTCTTTCCTATTGATTTTGTAGTTCCTTTCCTTTTCCTTATATTTTGTTTATTCTAAACTGCCAGCCAATATGGTATAGCAAATTTTAATAAACCATAAACCGTATTTCTGTATCTTTCTGCCACATTTATTTATTTTTTTGGTCTCTGACTGCATTGCTTGGTATTTGAAGATCTTCTCTTTCTCCACTTAGTGCACAGAATAATTATTCACCACTGACACCTGTATTATCAATTCTATTCTCATACTGTATTTTTCTCCTTTTCCACAATATCAGTTTTTTGTTGTTTTTTTTTTTCCATTAAGTTTTTTATCATTTGGAATGGAAATGTCCTAAGTGATCATAACCTTTTCATTTTCCACAATTTGCTTAGGGTTTCTTTTGTGTTACAGCAATGCTGTAGTGTTTACAAAGTTTCCAATGGATCAGACTTGCTACCTTATTAAAGGCCCTGACTACTAAACCATGCTAGAGGCATGTAACCATTAGCGTGCACTGTGTAGGCACCCACAATATTTCTATGGGTGCCTACATAGTTAGCACGCCCTAATTTTGTGCACACACTAAAAATGCTAGTGCACCTTAGTAAACAGAGCCCTAAGCCTTTTAGTATATAAACTTCTCATCAGAACGTTTTAGCCAGTTATCTGCAATGTAACATTTCCAGCTCTTCCTTACATAATCTTAAGTTTTAATATGCTCACTTTGAACCAGCTGGTCCATAATGCACTGTCTTGGGCTGCAATTATCAAACTCTCAATCTTCGGTTTCAGTTCACCTCCCTGGAACCATTCATGGTCTGGGTTTGATCAATATACGGTTCCTGGAGTAATACTTTGTATTTCCCACTGTATCTGTGCATTTGCTACTGGTTTTGTCTTGTTTCTGGATCTAATTCTTTAAAGAGCTTTTTTCTCTTGTTTCATAAAATCAGCTGTTTTCTTCCCCGTCTGTACTGTTGAATTCTTGCTCATTCCTCATTGGAGTGCTTGTGCATTTTAATGATGGAGATGGATTGTGGATGTTTACTTTCATACTTGAATAATTTTTTGCCTATTTGGATCTGTTGAAGCTCTTAAGTTGTCTTTAAGGCCTATGATATTAGCTACATAGGTATAGTATAATCTATCTCTGAGTCCCATTTCTCCTATAGGTTAATGAATGTGTAGTCTCAACATACAATGATTCTTATAAATGACTTTGAGGGCATGCAGGAGTTTTCTTGTTTGCATGTTCACTTTTTCAATATTTTTTAAGAGGCCAGTCTACAATTCCAAAGCTGTCGGAGAGTATAAGACTTTTCAGCTGATTAATGGCTTGTATCTTATTCTGTGATGTTAATGCACTTTTCAATATTGTTTTAAATTTCCTGGAAACCGTTGCTGATCCTTTTTCTCAATGATTTGTGCTGAATAGTGACTCCTTCCTCTACTCCCAGGTATTTATATACACCTTCTTGAACAAGTTCCTTTATGTTAGAGTCATCAGTCAGAGTGATGTTTTCAATTTTGCTCTAAGGAAAGTTGCCTTAGCACCCTTATCCATGCCAAACATTATCATCTTAAAAGCTTTTCACTATACGGAGCTGTTCTCCTAATTGGTGATCATTTGAACTATAGAGCTTCAGGCCATCTACATTGCAATTTTACCTCTGTATTGTTACCATCTTTAGGATAAAGACTAAGGGAGAAAGACATCAAGTTGCATTAGAGCAATAAACCACATTATTTGCCGCTTAATGTGACTTAAAGGGCACTAACACAGGTTCTTTTGCCATAACGCAGCATTAGTTATGCAGGATAACTAGTAATGAGATGCAAAACATGCAAATGCATATAAAGCAGCTCATTATTATGTAAATGCTATACTGCACTTGCAATGTGCTCCAGCTAAAAATGGTTATTTTACTGCCTGGCAGTATCAGGCCTCAGAGCCTTGGCCAGATGCTCCTGGGCCCTCCTGGGACAAAGATTAAAGGACCAGCCAGAGCTCTCAAACACATCCACCCATGAACACTCCAGCCCCCTGATAACACCCAAACCCCTGCACAAGACCCCAACCCCACAATACTCACCTGAAAGTCCCCTACATAAGACCCCGACTCCCCTGATACTCACCTGAATCCCCCACATAAGGCCCAACCCCTGCCCACACACACAACACAAGACCTAACCCCTTGAACTCCCCCCTGATTATCAACACCCTATATGAAACCCTTCCAGACCTCTTGGGCCTACCTAAATAGGTTCCTGCTGGTCTAGTGGTTCCATGGGCAGGAGTAATCCCCAGTCACTCCTGCCCTTGCTGGTACCTTCATTCAATATGAGATTATACCACTGGGGGCACAATATTGAATGAAGGTGTTGGCAAGGGCAGGGGCAACTGGGAATCTCTCCTGCCCAGGGAACCACTAGACCATCAGGGACCTGTTCAGGTAGGCCCAAGGGGTCAGGGTTTCTTTTGGAGGAATGTGGTGCTCATCAGGAAGGTTAATGATTGAAGTGGTCAGCGAGAATCAGGGCTTTGTGGTCTTGCTTTGGGGGGGCCATGTGTCATCAGGGATTGGGGTCTTCTGTGTGTGGGGGGAGTTTGGGAGAGGATTGGGGGTTGGGGCCTTGCATGGGATGGTCAGGTATTATGAAGGGTTGGGTGATGATTGGGGGATGGGGGGTGCTCATGGAGGCCGAGTGTGAGAATTTTGACCAGTCCTTTAACCTACAGTCTGGGAGAACAAGCTGTAGCTTTTGGGCCTGATGCTCATGGTCTGCTGAAATAATTCAAGGAGTGTTCATTTACAATGGTAGTCAGCAACCTGTGTATTGTGATACCGCAGATTGGTGACTCCTGTGGTAATTCAAGGTATGGTAAAACCTTACCTTATACTGCACCTAGATAACTTTTCCCCAGATATGTAACCCAAGGAGTTAATATGAGGTCTCAATGGATTAAGTGCCACACAAAACAAGAGTGATGACAGGGAGTCTCCTGAAATAGTCCACACTGGATCTTGAAGTTAGAAATCATAAACTGTCCATCTTTACACTTCAGATGGAGAGAGGTAAGCCTTATTTCCATGGCAAACTTGATGTGCTCAATCAATCAAGGGTTATTTAACATAATTCAAGGCACTTTGTTATCCAGGAATGTGGAATGATATCAAGGGCTTTCTTATAGTTAAATCATGCAGTACTGAGAGTCCTGCTTTATTTAGCATTAACTATTTGTTGATGGGGGGGGGGGGGGGGGGGTAGGAAGAAGATGAATTCACATAACAAGCAGCACATCTCCTCACTCCTGACTCACAGTTACCTAACCATCAAACTGCTCATACTCGGAGACCATAACCACTCTTGAACGCAAATGCTATCACGGCAACACTGTTAGCATTAGTGCTGTTTCTCCTATTGCTCCTTCCAGACCCTACTCTTGCTGCTGCCCAGTCACTCTGATTGTAAACAATCACATTCATCCATATGCATGCATACAGACAGATATACAATGGCCATACCAATGGATGTGCTGCCTTCATTTTGAAACATTCTTGAAAAGGTGAGATGTGATGGCATGAAGGAGAAGGAAGCCTAACAGGAGCTGGGGAATGTAGTGTTTATAACTCAGAATAATACAGTAAGTATACGTACATGTAAGACACTGACTCTTTTGCTGGCTGGTATTGAGAAATCATGTCAGAGAGCTACAGGGGAAGGTTGCAAATTGAAATAGGGACAGTTAAAATTTGATAAAGAAGATTGTTTTTAAGAAAACATAATGTCTTTATGATTTATAAGTACTGCATACAATTGTAAAGTGACACACACAAGACAGGGAGAAAGAGATGGAAAGATTTGGGGTGAGACAAGAGAGAGTAAGAAATATCATTTGAAAGATCCCTCATTCAGGTGATTTAACATCCCATCCAGGGATACTGAAGTAATGCTGTGTGTGATGAAGGTCAGATACAAATATTCTCACACTTCCATTGAACCAGTGGTTCTCAACTCAGACCACAGGATACACCCAGCCAGTCTGATTTTCGGGATATCCACAATGAACATGCATGAGAAAGATTTGCACATACTGCTTATATACACATATATCCCATGCACATTCATTATGGATTTTTTTTTTGTAAACCAGACTGGCTGAGTGTGTCCTGAGGACTGGGTGTAGAACCTCTACAGAAGATGCAACTGACATGAGAATCCAGAGTTATCACATGGGTAAATGAATTCACCAGCAACAAACAAACACACAGGAGCACCAATGTTCTTAATAATGCCGACATTTATTAAGAAAGTGAGAAATGCCAAACTTGCGAGGGAGCTCCCTTTCCTCGGTGAGTTTCTATATGGACCACTTAATTGAAGAATTTGGTTAGTCCTATGACACAGAAAGGAGATCCCTTTCTTCCCAGTAAAAATAAACAGGATTAAGGCATAGGCAAACTGGGCACATACTCACTACCTATGGTCAAAAGTTCCTCTCTTCCCACAGGGCTCCTTTTACTAAGCGGCAGTAAGCCCAACGCGGGCTTACCATTCGCTATACAGGAAATACCACCAGGCTACCGCAGTACTTCCAACCCTCGCGTGTTGTCATTTCCGGCACTACAAAAATGTATTTAGTTTTGTAGCACCGGGGTGTACCCGGTGGTAATCGGGCAGTGCTGTGCGCTGCCTGGTTACCGCCGGGTTAATGCGGGAGCCCTTACCGCCACCTCAATGGGTAGCGAAAAGGGCTCCCCCCCCCCGAAATGGCCGTGCAGCTAGTACTTTACTTGCTGCCTGGCCATTTCCTATAGGAAAACGAGACTTGCCTTTTACAAGCCGCAGTAAAAAGGGGCCTCAGCGTGCGTGTAAGTCGCATGCCGATGCCAGCGCCGGCCCCCTTTTGCCGCAGCTTGGTAAAAGTGGCCCACAGCCTCTTCAGTACTGTCCATCTCTTGCCCTCTCCATTTTATACTTCATCACTGATGTATTATATCTATTTATAATCTACAGGGAAAATTCTTTTTTCTGCAATTTAGAAAGGGCATGAAATCATTTTTGTCCCCCCCCCCCCCCACCAATGTAAGATGTAAAGAAAGAATAAAGCTATCTGCTGAGTTCTAGTGAGCTGCTCACTAGTAGGCTGTAATCCTCTGTCACTAGAAATTTTGTGCTCTCTCTCCTTTGCTAGCTGCACATCATTTTGTTCCACTGCAAAGGTAATAACATTTCATAAGTCACTGAAACAAAAACCTTATTTGGGATGTGATATTAGAAATTTTACTTCTTTTCTTTGTTCAGTGAATAAAATTTGGTTATCTTTTAATGATGTTAAATTGGAGAAGGCACAAACTTTGGTGTCTAAAGCTGCAAATTTCTTTTACTATTTGGACTGTTGTCCAAATACTCAGATGAAACAAGCTCCTATGGAAATTTTAGAATGGATAACATATCTTATGAACTCCATTTTACAATCTGGTTATTATTCTACAACATTAGGTAAGATAATTTTAACCCCTATTTCGAAATCTGCTACTTTATTATTATCAGAGCCATCTTTGTGTTGACTTATTGCTAGTATTCCATTGTTCACAAAAATAGCTGAATCACTGGCTGTTAGTCAGTTGATAGAATATTTAGATAACAATTCAGTTCTTGAAAATTTCCTACATAGATTTAGAACAGTGGTTCTCAAACTTTCTTCTGGGCACAAGAAGTGTATAGTAGCTGCTGCAGAAATACTTGTAATCTCAAGCAGAGCAAAGGAAGATGCTAAACAGATGTAGAAGCCAAAAGAATCACATCTAATCCCTCCTGTTTGTGCCCTCCTACCAATACCATCTCTCTTGCCTCCAGGTTTCAGTTGGCGTAAATCCTTGCACCCAAAATTGATTGTGGATCCCAGTGCTAAGTACTATTCTATAAACGCTCAGCACTCATTTTTTGGTGACCATTTACTGAATCTAGTCCAAATGCACAGTGAATCATTGAAAGATATATAACAGAAAAAAATTGAGAAATATGGATCAATGAGGAATATGGTGATTGGCTAACAAGTATTCTGGTTGAGCCCACCGTCTGAGGATCCAATAAAAACAATTCTTCAGAGGGAGATTATATATATGGGATTTATTTTATAAAGGCAACACAGGTGTGCAGCAATGTAATTTTATAAAATTAGCCACTTAAAAAACTGTTGAACACATTTAAACCTTCTTCAAGGCAGGTGAAATTCTGTGCATGTATGTACCAGTAAGGACTGGTGCTTATATGTGTTTGTATTTATAAGATATGTGAAAAATATATGCATAAGTGCTGATTCTACCCTCACTCCACCAATTATTTGTCCCCAGTCACACCTATATACAGTGGGGGAAATAAGTATTTGATCCCTTGCTGATTTTGTAAGTTTGCCCACTGACAAAGACATGAGCAGCCCATAATTGAAGGGTAGGTTATTGGTAACAGTGAGAGATAGCACATCACAAATTAAATCCGGAAAATCACATTGTGGAAAGTATATGAATTTATTTGCATTCTGCAGAGGGAAATAAGTATTTGATCCCCCACCAACCAGTAAGAGATCTGGCCCCTACAGACCAGGTAGATGCTCCAAATCAACTCGTTACCTGCATGACAGACAGCTGTCGGCAATGGTCACCTGTATGAAAGACACCTGTCCACAGACTCAGTGAATCAGTCAGACTCTAACCTCTACAAAATGGCCAAGAGCAAGGAGCTGTCTAAGGATGTCAGGGACAAGATCATACACCTGCACAAGGCTGGAATGGGCTACAAAACCATCAGTAAGACGCTGGGCGAGAAGGAGACAACTGTTGGTGCCATAGTAAGAAAATGGAAGAAGTACAAAATGACTGTCAATCGACAAAGATCTGGGGCTCCACGCAAAATCTCACCTCGTGGGGTATCCTTGATCATGAGGAAGGTTAGAAATCAGCCTACAACTACAAGGGGGGAACTTGTCAATGATCTCAAGGCAGCTGGGACCACTGTCACCACGAAAACCATTGGTAACACATTACGACATAACGGATTGCAATCCTGCAGTGCCCGCAAGGTCCCCCTGCTCCGGAAGGCACATGTGACGGCCCGTCTGAAGTTTGCCAGTGAACACCTGGATGATGCCGAGAGTGATTGGGAGAAGGTGCTGTGGTCAGATGAGACAAAAATTGAGCTCTTTGGCATGAACTCAACTCGCCGTGTTTGGAGGAAGAGAAATGCTGCCTATGACCCAAAGAACACCGTCCCCACTGTCAAGCATGGAGGTGGAAATGTTATGTTTTGGGGGTGTTTCTCTGCTAAGGGCACAGGACTACTTCACCGCATCAATGGGAGAATGGATGGGGCCATGTACCGTACAATTCTGAGTGACAATCTCCTTCCCTCCGCCAGGGCCTTAAAAATGGGTCGTGGCTGGGTCTTCCAGCACGACAATGACCCAAAACATACAGCCAAGGCAACAAAGGAGTGGCTCAGGAAGAAGCACATTAGGGTCATGGAGTGGCCTAGCCAGTCACCAGACCTTAATCCCATTGAAAACTTATGGAGGGAGCTGAAGCTGCGAGTTGCCAAGCGACAGCCCAGAACTCTTAATGATTTAGAGATGATCTGCAAAGAGGAGTGGACCAAAATTCCTCCTGACATGTGTGCAAACCTCATCATCAACTACAGAAGACGTCTGACCGCTGTGCTTGCCAACAAGGGTTTTGCCACCAAGTATTAGGTCTTGTTTGCCAGAGGGATTAAATACTTATTTCCCTCTGCAGAATGCAAATAAATTCATATACTTTCCACAATGTGATTTTCCGGATTTAATTTGTGATGTGCTATCTCTCACTGTTACCAATAACCTACCCTTCAATTATGGGCTGCTCATGTCTTTGTCAGTGGGCAAACTTACAAAATCAGCAAGGGATCAAATACTTATTTCCCCCACTGTATATATTGCATAAAAGCAAGCACTGTGTTTCCTTAGCCCTTACCTTTATACGGTCTGCCAGAGCCGGTGGTGGGAGGCGGGGCTGGTGGTTGGGAGGCGGGGATAGTGCTGGGCAGACTTATATGGTCTGTGCCCTGAAAAGGACAGGTACAAATCAAGGTAAGGTATACACAAAAAGTAGCACATGTGAGTTTATCTTGTTGGGCAGACTGGATGGACCGTGCAGGTCTTTTTCTGCCGTCATCTATTATGTTACTATGTTACTATATGAGGTTTCTTGTTGGGCAGACTGGATGGATCGTGCAGGTCTTTTTCTGCCATCATCTACTATGTATGTTACTGTGTATATGCTGGGGCAATTTTACGATCAGTTAACCATGTAAAATGCTAATTCACATGCTCAAGTCCTTTATAACTACCCCAAAGGACCAAATTCTATAAATGGCACTGAAAAATCAGTGCCAAAAAATAACACACTAAGCGCTATTCTAAAAACAGCGCTGAAAGGCATCATTTATAGAACACATGGAGCTGAGATCAGCGCCTAACTTTAGACCTGATGATTTACACCAAGGGCCCTGTTTACTAAGCCGCACTGTTGGTGCGTAAACTTTTTAGTGTACGCTAAAACTTAGTGCGCGATAATGATAGAGACACCCATAGGAATAATGGGTGTCTCTATTGTTAGCGCACACTAATTTTTAACACATTCTAAAACGTTTGTGCGCCTACAGCGCGGCTTAGTAAACAGGGCCACAAATAAACCATGATGTAAATCCTTATGTCTAAATTAGGCATCGATTCCCCCTTATTCTATAATTGCACAGAAATTGTAGAAATGCCCCTGATCCACCCGTAACCCTCCCATGGCTGCACCCTCTTTTTGGAGCTGCACATAGAATGCATTTTTTGGGTATGTATTAGATGTATATATGTGCTTTTTATCTTCAAAAAGTTGTTTGTAGATACAATGCCACTAACATGCAATACACCTTGTCAGAACATAAGTTCCAACGAGTTCGAGCTTAACTATTCATTGAGTGAAAAAATATTTCCTCCTGTTTGTTTTAAAAGTAGTACCATGTAACTTCCTTGAGTGTCCCCTAGTCTTTGTACTTTTTGAAAGAGTAAAAAAATTACATTTACCTGTTCTACACCACTCATTATTTTGTAGACCTCTATCATATCTCTCTTCAGCCATTTCTTTTCCAAGCTGAAGAGTCCTAACCTCCTAAGCCTTTCCTCATATGAGAGAAGTTCCATCCCCTTAATTATTTTGGTCACCCTTCTTGAAACCTTTTCTAATTCTGCTATATCTTTTTAAAGATACGGTGAGCAGAACTACACACAACACTCAAGATGTGGTCGCACCATGCAGCGATGCAGAGGCATTATAATATTCATTGTCTTATTTTGTATCCCTTTCCTAATAATTCCTAGCATTTTGTTGTGCTTTTTTTTGGCTGCCACCACACACTGAGCAGAAGATTTCAATGCACTGTCCACGATCTAGATCTTCTTGTTGGGTGCTGATTCTTAGGACGGAACCTAGCATCAAATAACTATGATTTGGATTATTCTCCCCAATGTGCCTAAAGCTATCCTCTAATAAATATGGATGGTATGGATTCACGCTGCTTCAACTCTATGCAAATGTGTCTCATGCAGGTTTATTAGGAATAGCCTGAAAACTGACTGTAAAGGAACATAGGAGCCAACTTTTCAAAATTATTGGGAGTGCTAAGCCCAATGGAAATGACCCCTCCCTGGACACATATAAGGAATTTTCTCAATATTGGGGGTGCTCAAGCACCCACAGCACCCACAGAGTCAGCTCCAATGTAAAGGAATACTTTATGTTTCAAAATCTTCTGCTTCTCTTCTGGCTTACCAGTATGCATTTCACTTTGCTGTCAGATGCCTTACTGAAAATGTATCCCTTTAAAGCTATTTTATAGAGGATTCTGTATAATGCAAGTTCCCTCATTTTTCTTATAATATGAAAATCACAGAAAGGCGGTATATCAAGTCACACCCCTTTCCCCTTTCTTGATTTTGTCCAGTCTTATGGAAACCCATGAGTAGCCGGGCAGGTGTTGGTCTTGGTGGCAGGACCAGCTTAGCACTCCCAGAAGCAAATAACTATAGAGAAATAACCTTTCTACAGTGTAACAAATAAGACGCAGAAAAGACAGAGATAAGTAGTGTGTGGCATTTTCACTCTTGCTCATGGATGCATTTTCTTTCAGAATCAGGAACTTTAAAGAGTGCCTAAATCACCTTCTCTTTTTCTCCTTGCCTTTTCTCTCTGAGCTGAGAATCCTAGCACATACGTTTAAAGAGTAATCAAGCTGAATGGGAAAGGAAAGAATTTACTGCAAGTGCCACTCCAGTCGCAGTCTGGAAGCACTTTTGTTAAAGAGCGCCCTCACTGCAAGAACTTCAGTGCTGAATAAGAGCAGCATATACTTGGGATGGAGACACTTTTTGATGTGTTATGCCATTATAAATTCATTTGAACATCAAGATAATAGTGCTGACCTCAAATGAATGTATTTGGTATTCAAGGGCATATCACATTGTTCCAGTGCAATTTAGTGTTACTTAATAGACTCTTTGAGGGTTACAATTTCTGAACATAATTAGAAGATTTGGTAATTGACTCTGTGACTTTTTTTCTACTAAGCTGCACAAAACCTTTGAAATCTGAAGTAAATGTTCGGTAATATTCCTTCCTCTATCACCTGCTGGGCAGATGCATTAAGGTCAATGACCATGATCTTCACATAGCAAATCAAAGGTTTGCCAATTGTCAGTAACATTACAGTTCTGACAGCCAATAAGAGTAAGAGTTTAGATTAGCAGCACAATTTTGTTTCTGCTTGCCCATAAAATAAAAATATCTAACACTACTAATCTAAGTGATGGTAAAGGCCATGAACAGTGATATAAACACATGCATTGATGCCAAGATTGAAAGTAAAGATTAAAAAAAAAATAGCAACCAGGCATTACATGTTGATGAGAGAGAAGATTCACGGATGGTACCTGTGGACTAGAAAAAAACCCCATAAAGGACATATGCCCTTATCCAGTACTGCAAAATGTGTCTGCTCTCATCTGGCCCAGAAAAGCAGCAGAGGATGAAAGACAAATACCACACAGAGAAAGGAGGACAATGGGTATTATCAGGAAAAATAACTTATACGTGGAATTAAAACAAATGTACTAATTGTATTGTATTGTATTGTTGAACAAATGTATTCAACAATGAACAACTGCATAAAAAGATGGCATATTTGGACTTATTACAACATAAAAGTTGAAAGATTTTTGTAGATTACTAAAATTAATGTCATTCTCACTACTGTGCATTTGAAACTTCAAATTGATGTCAACCTTTGGAGCTAGCAGTAAAATGAATCTAATCTTTGCTTGGTGCCACATAACTACTACTTATCATTTCTATAGCGCTACTAGACGTATGCAGCGCTGTACACTTGAACATGAAGAGACAGTCCCTGCTCGACAGAGATTACAATCTAATTAGGACAGACAAACAGGACAAACAAGAGATAAGGGAATATTAAAGTGAGGATGATAAAATATTAAATTGAGGACTAAAATATTAACAATAACAGGCTTATTTTCGAAAGAGAAGGACGCCCATCTTTCGACACAAATCGGAAGATGGGCGTCTTTCTCACAGGGTCGCCTAAATCAGCATAATCGAAAGCCGATTTTGGGCGTCCCCAACTGCTTTCCGTCACGGGGACGACCAAAGTTCCCAGAGGTGTGTTGGAGGCGTAGCGAAGGCGGGACTTGGGCGTGCCTAACACATGGGCGTCATTGACCCATAATGGAAAAAAAAGGGCATCCCTGACGAGCACTTGGACGACTTTACTTGGTCCTTTTTTTGTTATGACCAAGCCTTGAAAAGGTGCCCGAACTGACCAGATGACCACCGGAGGAAATCGGAGATGACCTCTCCTTACTCCCCCAGTGGTCACTAACCCCCTCCCACCCTCAAAAAAACTTTAAAAATATTTTTTGCCAGCCTCTATGCCAGCCTCAAATGTCATACCCAGCTCCATCACAGCAGTATGCAGGTCCCTGGAGCAGTTTTAGTGGGTGCAGTGCACTTCAGGCAGGCAGACCAGGCCCATCCCCCCCACCTGTTACATTTGTGGTGGTAAATGTGAGCCCTTCAAAACCCACCACAAACCCACTGTACCCACATCTAGGTGCCCCCTTCATCCATAAGGGCTATGGTAGTGGTGTACAGTTGTGGGGAGTGGGTTTTTTGGGGGGAGGGTGTTGGGGGCTCAGCACACAAGGTAAGGGAGCTATGTACCTGGGAGCAATTTCTGAAGTCCATTGCAGTGCCCCCTAACTGCCAGGTTGGTGTCCTGGCATGTCAGGGAGAGCAATGCACTATGAATGCTGGCTCCTCCCATGCCCAAATGGCTTGGATTTGGTCGTATCTGAGATGGCGTCCTCGGTTTCCATTATCTCCGAAAATCAGAAATGACCACGTCTAAGGACGACCATCTCTAGAGACGACCTAAATGTCAAGATTTGTGCGACCCTGACAGTATTATCAAAACGAAAGATGGACACCCATCTTGTTTTGATAATACGGGTTTCCCCGCCCCTTCGCCAGGACATCCTGTGAGGACGTCCTCAGGAAAACTTGGGCGCCCCTTTCGATTATGCCCCTCCACGTCTCTTCCATGTGTAGGGCAATTCTATAATCTATGTGCCTGCATTTACATGTCCCTTTTTCATAAATTTCTAGAATACTGGCACTGCCCCAATGACTGTTCACTAGGGCTCCCAGTTGCGCATGTAACATATATAATATTGTAAATTACACCTGTCCCTGCTGCATTTAGGCACCTTCACTTATGCCAGCTCTAGGGCTACTGTAACTGCAGGTGCCTAAGTCTGTGGTTTTCGGGTCACGGCGCCCCTAGGCTACACATTTCTTCTCAGATCTCTACTACCTTTGCTGGTGGGGATGTCCAAACTCCACCAGCTGAAGAGGTCCACTGCCCGAGGCTCAAGCTCTTGCTGCCTGTGCAGTAAGCAAATCAGTGGCATGCTTCAGCCACTGATGTCAGCATTTCTGCACATGCCCTCTTTTTCTCCCCACTTTCATCCAGCCTGTGCTCTCTTTCTCTCCCCACTTCCATCCAGCCTAAGCCCTCATCATGTTCCTCCCCAATCCAGGATCTGCCTCCCCCTCCCCCACACACCCCTGCTGCATTTCTAGACCAGCAGTAGCAGAAAAGCAAGCTACAGGCAGGGGGCAGGGGGAGCAAAATTCCCCAGGCCCGGGCCTCCAAGAGGGACCCGGCGCCACAGTCCCCGGTCTCACCCGCCCGCGGCTCTGTTGACAGCCCCTCTCCGTCTACCAATGAGCCCCCTGCATTCAAATCACAGCGCCTTACCTCAGTGTGAAAGCGCAGTGGCAAATTGCCTCCCTTCGGGCCTTCCCTCCCTGTGACCCGCCCTCGTTTGATGTAACTACCTGTTTCCCGCTAGGGCTGGACACAGGGAGGGAAGAAGGCCCGAAGGGAGGCGATCTGCCACTACGCTTTCACACGGAGGTGAGGTGCTGTGATTTGAATGCAGGGGGCCCAGTGGCGGATGGAGGAGGTGGGCGGGTGGAAACTGGGGAGTACGGGGGGGGGGGGAGTGGGGGCGGGGCCCCATGGATGGCCTTGTCCCAGGCCCAGCCCAGTCTCTTGGTGGCCCTGGCTACAGGCACTGTAAGGTAGGACTCTCCTTTCACGCAGCTGCCAACTGTGCCTGGAACAAAAAATGACATCTGAGGGGGCAGGACCATCTGCTGCATGAATGGAGGGTGCAGCCCTGAGGTGGCTATAGCTTATTTTGCCGCTACTGCTGCTCATCTAGAGAAGCAGCAGCAGTGGCTTGGGTGGCGGCAGGAGGGAGGTGAGGAAAATATGCTGTGGCACCCCTGTGAATTTGCTGCAGCACCCCAGGGTGCCAGAGCACACAGTTTGGGATCCACAGGCCTAAATGTTAGGTGCACAGATACTGGGTTATGTTAGTATTCTGTAACAAAACCTGAATGTCCAAGTGTCCTTATAGAATTGCTCCTACTGTGTGTACTCGAGGAGGTTAAATGGAGGCAACTGTGATAAAGGCTTCTTCAAAGCTTTCAGCAAAGAGATATGCTATATCTGGGGTCATGATGGCATCCATTGCTGTCCTTTTGTTCTGCTGGTAGAAAGTACTTTAAAATTTGAAAAATAAATTCTCTGACGGTATTCTTTCCTAGTTCTAATAGCATTTTGAGGTGTAGGGACAAAAGGAGGCCCTACATAAAGCACTACCATGAAGCACTATTCTACATTGTAGACCTGACTTTTTACAGACTTAGCCATTGTCAGCTTTCAAGCAGAGTCTTGGTACTTGGACAGGCCTCTAGAACTTTGCTGAGACATCAAGGCTACCAGAAATAAAACAACTGTCCACAACATTTGTTTACTGTACTTGGGGTAGAACAAGAACATCTATGACAGCAAGAGTTGGGTTCATGGCTCAAAGACAGCACTTGAAACCCCCATGACATCTTTGTTCTGGACAGCCTGGCACCAGGACCCGAGGAGAGGGTATAAGACCCCTTCCTTGAAGTTATTATCAGCTAGCTGTTATCGGATACAGCCCAAGATAGCTGTTATCAGCTGGCTCCAAGCCAGCCACAGGATGAAGGTTCCTTAATCTGTGGCATCATTTTCCTGATTACTCTTGCCTGGTTTGGAAGAGTTCACCTGCTGTCCGAGTTCCTGATCGTGGACCATCACCAGTTCCTGACTACTGCAGATCCAGAATGTGTGAGTGTTATCATCTTATCAGATTCAATTGCTACACAGTGCTTCGGGGTTAGGTATCCTAATAACTTCAGGATTAAGTAATAGTGTGCATTATCTTTAACTCCCTTGACAGGTACTTAAAATACTTTACCATCATATTGGGTGATTTTGCATGATACATTGTCTCTGATTATATCTGCTACTGCTACCAGTATTGCCTAATAAATAGATTTTCTATTTTTATAACAACATATCTGAGCCTTGTGTCCCTTCCTTTTAGTTTTCATGAACTGGATTGTGAGTCGGAAGGCCTGATCTAATTCCCTGATTGCTAATTTACCATTATTATTATTTGTTCTACTTCTCATTCATTGTCATTCCTCTCCCGAGGTCTGGCAAATGTGATTTATCCCCACAGAGGGCAATTCTATAACAGGGTGCCTAAAATTAGGCACTCAGAGGGCATCTGGTAGGAGCCTAGTCTATAAAGGAACACAGGTGCTTACTTTATAGAATACTAACCTAAAAGGGTATATCTGTGCTTAATATTTAGGTGGAAGCAATTACACCAGCCCAGGAGCTGGTGTAAGTGTTAGCACCTAAATGTCAGAGATATGCACATAACTTATTCCATACGTTACATATGTAAGTGGAAGCCCCATCCACATTCCACCCATGTGTATGCTCCCTATATGAATACACGCTATGCAAGCTAAGCAAGTATATGCAGAATAGCACTTAAGTGGAATTTTGGCACACATGTGTAAATGCCAATATTCTAAACATTTATGCACTTACGGCCAGATTCTATAAATGGCACCGAAGGTCTGATAAAATTTGGTGCTCAACACTATTTTATAAAGGGCACTTTGGTTGAGCACTCCATAGAACAGAAAGGCGTTGAGCACTGAATTTGGCACTCAGCTTTGGTTGTGAGGTCAGCTGAAATCAGGACTGGACAGAGAGGGAATAGGGACACACAAGGACAATGTTGGGGGTACTGATCACAGGGGAGGGATATGGACTCAGAATGGAAAGGCAGGATAGGTCAAGATAGGGAGAGAGAGATACTGAATATAGGGGATAAGGACAGGAAATGCCGGAAAGGTCAAGATAGGGCAAGAAGAGAGACGCTGAATATAGGGGATAAGGTCCATGAGAACACAGATGCAGAATGCAGAGGGAGGGATAGAGACAGGGACATAGACTAGAGAATGACATGGGGAATGGGGACCTGTGGTAATTTGTGATAATAAAAAAAAAATTGCTGCGTTTACCATGGGAGCAGTAAAAAGTCTTGCTCCCACATTAAAAAAAATGCAGATCCGGCATCTCCTCTTTCCATTACTTCCTCCTTCCTCCTTCTTACCGCCTTTCCCTGCCCCTTGCGTCTTCCTTGAAGATCCTGCTCAGGTCTGCTACGGGGCCTTTCCTTCTCTGCTGACTCACACCTTCTGATGTAACTTCCTGTTTTATGAAACAGGAAGTTACAGCAGAAGGCGGGAGCCAGAAGAAGGAAGACCCCAGAGCAGGCCTGTGGAGGATTTTTATGGTGAAAAAAAATGCTGAACCCACGAGGGGGAAGGGGGCAGTGCTGGACCCACAAGAGGGTGTAGGGGCAGTGCTGGAAGGAGGCCTGGAACTGAGGGGGCAGTGCTGGAGAGAGAGAGCACTGGAACTGAGGGGTGCAGTGCTGGAGGGAGGGAGAGCTGGAACTGAGGGGGGGACAGTGCTGAAGGGAGGGCTGGAGCTGAAGGGGATAGAGGAAGCATTGGAGGCAGGGGCGTATCTGCGTGGGGCCACAGGGGCCTGGGCCCCCGCAGATTTCGCCCTGCGTACAACGTGCTGCGACGTCAGACTCAGAACTGGATTCAATCAATAGCGTTACTTACAGCATGGCCACGGAGGAGTCGGACGAAGAAGAAATATGAAGACTTTGGGTCAGCTGGTGGGGGTTGGGGTCCCCCGCCAGCAGAAGAAATATTTTTAAAGGCAGGAGGAAGCGGATCTCGGCTGGCGGGGGTTGGGGCCCCCCGCCAGCAAAGGTAAGCAGTGGGGGAGGGTTGACCCTTGGGGGGTGGAGAGAGTCGTGGCGGCAGCGTGGGGGGGGGTAAAATGTGCCCCTCCCTCTGGCTCTGGCCCCCCCTACCACCGGACTCCAGATACGCCCCTGAGAAGGGAGGGCTGGAACTGAGTGAGGGACAGCACTGAAGGGAGGGATGACTAGAGCTGAAGGGGACAGAGGCAGTGCTGGAGGGGAGGTAAGGAAGGGAGGGTGAGATGCTGCTTGCAGATAGTATATGGATACAGAGGGGGCAATGCCAGACATGGGAGGGGGTATATGTACATAGAGGGATGATGCTAGACATGGGGGAGAATAGTAACACAGAAAAGAGATGCTGGACTTGGGGACATAGGGACACAGAGTAGTGATGGCTGGACACAGGGGGAGGGGAAAGGGATATAGGGTGGTGATGATGAATGTGGGGAAATGCTGGACAGAGAAGTATAGTGGACATAGAGAAGGGAGATGCTGAACATGAGGAAAGATAGGTACACAAATATGGAAGATGGATGGTGAACATAGAGAAAGAAGGAATGTCAAATGGACAGGAGACCCTGGTGAGTGAATTGAGAAGGCAGAAGGAAACAGAAACCAGAGCCTGGGACCAACACGATTTGAAAAATAAAATGACCAGACAACAAAAGGTAGAAAAAAATGTTTATTTTCTATTTTGTGATTAGAATATGTCAGATTTGAAATGTGTATCCTGCCAGAGCTGGTGTTAGACTTGGCTAGGGCCCAGACAGAAATTTCGGAGGGGACCGCAAAGCCTACCACCAGGCCATGCCACCTTCAGCTTTCAGCAGGCTAAGGGCTCTCTCTGGCCAGGGGGAAATTGTCCTAGTTGCACTCCTTTAACACCATCCCTGGCAAATGTGATCTTTATATTTTGCACGGTATAGGAGGAAATGGTGTGGCTTCTTGGAGTTTTGGTTTAACATATGTTTAGCATTTTTGGTCAGCTATTATGTATTTGGCATTTGTATTCTGTTTGTGTGACCGAGGTATTCTGTTAGCATAAATTTTCTATGTAGCATTCTGTAGTTTGTCTTGTTCAGTTTTCTGAATAATGGAAGAGATATTTGTGACGGGGGAAGGAAGACAGGGTTTGTTTTTTATCCTTGTTCTGTATTTGTTGTGGTTTATAAACAGAATATTGTTTCTTTTCATACTTTAATAAAATGATTTAAATATAAAATCATAACTGTTCGAGGCTTCTGTGGATGGGATCAGACAGAGCTCGCAGGGTCAGGGATGGAGACAGAGCTCACGGGGATGAGGCGGAGATAAGGACAATGCTCACGGAGATGGGGCAGGGACTGGGACAGAGCTCACAGGGATGGGGCAGGGACAGGGTAAAAATCGTCCCCGCGTTATTCTCTAACATGGACACAGGAGAGAACATGCTTGACAATATAGATAGGGATGCAGAGGGAGATGGATGGTGGACATTGGGAGAGAAGAAATGCCATATGGATGATAGGACACCCTGCAAAGACAACAAAACAAAACAGAAAAGCAGAAAAGAGACACTGGGACCAAAGCAAATAGAAATGTAAAATACTCAGAGAACAAAGGTAGAAATAAGTATTTTATCCTGAATGGTGTTTTGCATTTCAGTTTCTATTTCTCTATTATTGTTGTGTGCAGAGTCTAAATTATTGTGGATTACAGTTTTGTTTTGTTTTTTACTTTACATATCTATTACTGATGTGTGGTCCCTTGTTTCATATTTGTTTAGGGTCTAACTGGGTGTGTGTGATTAAGGCAGTGATTCACAAACTTTTTACTATAGCAGAACCCCTAAATACTTTTTCATACACCGAGGAACCTTCAATTTATGTAAACATATATGTGTTCATACAAACAGATTCTACAATCTAATTTCTTGAGGAACCACTGAAGAGAGTTTGAGGATCCCTAGGGTTCTGCAGAACCCAGTTTGGAATCACTGAACTAAGGTGTGGTATTCTGCTAGCATGTAGTGCCTATGTAGAGATCAGTTGTGTTTGATTTGTATTTTTTTCACTAGGTGGTGTTTTGTTTTTTTAGGGCATGGTGTAATATTTACAGCATTGCCTTTTAATGCTTAAGGTTGTTGCTCTTCAACGCTTGGGAGCAGTGGCGTAGCCAGACTGCCAATTTGGATGGGCCTGAACCCAAAGTGGGTGGGCACAAAATTTTCTCTCTACCCCCCTCCCCCAGCAAAATTTAGTCACGCTAATCAGATGCATTTGTCACACAGGGTAAAGTGCTGCTTTTCAGTGCATCAGATTTCAGAAAATTTATTTAATAGCCTAACACCCTTTTCAATGAGCTTTCAGAGGCCAAAACCTCCTGCCTCAGGTCAGTATAATGCTGTTACGGTATCCTCGCCTGACCTAAGGAAGGAAGTATTGGTCTCTGAAACTTCATTAACACAGGTACCATATTACTTTATCCTAAATTAAAAATAAAATTATTTTCTTTACCTTTCTTGTATGGCCATTTACTTTTTCTCATTGTGTCGCTCCCAGTCTCTAGATTCTGCTTTCCTTCGTTTTCGCTTAACTCTTCTGCCACGGTTTCCTGGCCATTTCTCATTTTTCTCTCCTTTTTCTTTGCTTTCTTCAATATTTTTCTGCCTCTCTCTCTCTGTCCTGATTTAATTCATTCTTACTATCCATTCTTTAATTTCCTTCATCTACTTATGGCTTTTCATCTTTTTCTCACCCTTGTTCTCCCCATGCCCCTTCCTCTTATTCTCCAGTCTTTCACTACTCTCCTTTTCCATCCAGCAGCTCTCTTCTTCCTCTCCCCATCCTTCCAGTCTCCCCTCTCTCTCCCCATCCTTCCAGTAGTCTCCCCTCTTTCTTTCTGCATCCTTCCGTCCAGTGTCACCTCTTTCTCCCTACCCTTCCATCCAGCGTCTTCCCTCTTTCTCTCCCCATCCTTCCATCCATCTATCTTCTCTCCTGATCCTTCCATCTAATGTCTCTCTCCCTCTTTCTAACCAGTATCTCTTTATCACTCTACCCTTTTCTGTTCAGTGTCCCTTCTCTCTCCACATCCTTCCAGTCTCTCACCTTTCTCTCTGCATCCTTCCAGTCTCTCCCCTTTCTCTCCCCATCCTTCCATCCAGAGTCTCTCTCTCCATCCATCCATCCGTTTTCCCTCTTTCTTTCCCCATCCTTCCATCTGTTTTCTATCTTTTCTCCCCATCCTTCCATGTTTTCCCTCTTTCTCCCCATCCTTCCATGTTTTCCCTCATTCTCTGCCATCCTTCCATCTGTTTTCCCTCTTTCTCCCCATCCTTCCATGTTTTCCCTCATTCTCTGCCATCCTTCCATCTGTTTTCCCTCTTTTCTCCCCATCCTTCCATGTTTTCCCTCTTTCTCCCCATCCTTCCATGTTTTCCCTCTTTCTCCCCATTCTTCCATGTTTTCCCTCATTCTCTGCCATCCTTCCATCTGTTTTCCCCTCTTTCTCCCCATCCTTCCATGTTTTCCCTCATTCTCCCCATCCTTCCATGTTTCCCTCTTTCTCCCCATCCTTCCATGTTTTCCCTCTTTCTCCCCATCCTTCCATGTTTCCCTCTTTCTCCCCATCCTTCCATGTTTTCCCTCATTCTCTGCCATCCTTCCATCTGTTTTCCCTCTTTTCTCCCCATCCTTCCATGTTTTCCCTCTTTCTCCCCATCCTTACATCTGTTTTCCCTCATTCTCTGCCATCCTTCCATCTGTTTTCCCTCTTTCTCCCCATCCTTCCATGTTTTCCCTCTTTCTCCCCATCCTTCCATGTTTTCCCTCATTCTCTGCCATCCTTCCATCTGTTTTCCCTCTTTTCTCCCCATCCTTCCATGTTTTCCCTCTTTCTCCCCATCCTTCCATGTTTTCCCTCATTCTCTGCCATCCTTCCATCTGTTTTCTCTCTTTTCTCCCCATCCTTCCATGTGTTTTCCCTCTTTTTCTCCCCATCCTTCCATGTTTTCCCTCTTTTCTTCGACGAGGCCCGCCCTGCAGGCCAGCGCCAGCCCCAGCTCCCATTGCCGGCCACTGCTGCTTTTCCTGTTGAGCAGCAGGGCCGGCGCTACAAAAAGAAGAAGCGCTAACGGTGCTAAGGACCGTAGGATGAGAAATGTTAAAAAAAAAAAAAAGCGCGGCACCGGCAGGCACTGTCTCAGCAGCCTTGAGGCATTGGCTGCTGAGGCATTGGCTGCTGGCTCGCAGGCTCCTCCCGCAGACTTTGATGTATGCTCCCAGCTAGTCCTAAAATTGTTTATACTTTCCTTGCCTCTCTTTCTTTTGTGTTCTCATTTTAATTACCATCCTTTTACTTTTCTATCTTTATTTTATTTTAAGCTCAATATTTTTATTTTAAAATTCAAGTAGAAATACAAGAACTCCCCCTACCCCCCCAAAACCACAGGACATAATTCTCAGGTAACAGATTCCACTGAAATTCAACAGTGGCAAGTTGAGAAAAAGCATCCATACTCTCTTAAATGTTTGAATGGCTTGCTTCATGATAGAAGCAACTTCCTCATACTTTTGAACAAGATAAACAACATTCTACCAGGCACTCATTGATAATACAGTATTATCTTTCCATTCAGAAAAGATAAATTGAATAGCTATCCCCATAAGCAAGTCATATAACTTAGCCATATCCTTGTGCAGAAGATGAGATAAAACAGCTGACTTCAAAATTAGAGCTTTGTAATTAAGTTGAGCCTGAATATTTAGAACATTTGTAATTTGTTCCCAAATCAAACTCTAGAATTGCTTTAAATTTGAACACTCAAATAACATATGGTAAAAAGTATCCACAGCTGATTTGCAGGACCAGCACAAACTTGACTCATTCTCAGACAACTTTGACACCTAAAAGAGTCCATAATGCTCTATGTGAAACATAAAATAAAGGTTGTATAATTGAAGCTGACAAGGAAGGCATATATACTTTAGCCCCAAAATGTTACCATACTGTCCCAGTAAAAGTCTCCCCTAGATTATGTTCCCAAGTCTTTTCCAAGGAGTAGGGTAGATTGGCTTTCTACTCCTTGGTGTTTCTCTTGCTGACACACGTAGGAATCCATACTCCTTGGTGTTTCTCTTGCTGACGAACGTAGGGATTGATCGTTCCTCCACTTTGTGTGGTTGACCAAATCTTTTCCAACACCACACATTTAAACATGCTTTTAAATGTAATCTTTCTATATACTGTAGAAGCTATTTTGGGCAACTCAATTAGTTCAACACAAAAATCCTTCATCCCAGAATCCATACTTACTGTCTGGATAATCAATCTTAAGTCCTGTAGACAGTGCATCACCTACAACCATTGATAGTGATGTTTTGACCAAGTTTATACTCCCTTCCAAAATTTAAACCAGTGGTTCCTATACCTGGTGTTGGAGGCACCCTAACCAGTCAGGTTTTCAGGATATCCACAATGAATATTAATGAGAGAGATTTGCATACACTGCGTCCATCTCCCCCCCCCCCCCCCCCAAAGCCAAAGCTGGTGAAATGCAGTGCAGATCTGTGTTGGGGTTGAGGATTTTTATCAGAGGTGGACCCAGATTACCACAGACCATTTCATCCTAAAAGTCATATGCAACAGGTATGCTCTGGAGTTTGAGTAGCCATTACCTGATGCCCTTCTGGAGTCTCCTTGTCATGCCCAATGACAGGGGTAGTCTGGGTCAGAGTCATGTTGTAGAGGCTGTTGCAGCTTCATGCAGTAGTATTTGCCCCATGGAAAGAGCATGGCATCAAGGGATCTATTTCGTGATACCCAAACAGGAACGCACCTTTTGGCCAATCTTAGACCTCAAGTAAGAAAAGAAGGCCTTAAAAGTTCCAAAGTTTTGCATGGATGTGTTGCAGTTAGTCATTGCTGAAGTGAGGCATCGAGGGTTTCTCACTTCCCTAGACCTGATAGGTCATCTCCATATTCTGATCCAGAGAGTTCATCGGATATTCCTTTGTTTCTCAGTTTTGGGACATTTTCAATTTTGTGCCCTTTTGTTTGGCTTGGAGATGGGGTCTCACACAATCTCCTAAGTGATGGTGATGGTTTCAACATCTCTGTGGAGGAAGGGATTATGATGCTCCCCATCTCAACGATTGATTGATTCGAGCAAAATTCTTTCAGGAGTGCTAGTGGGCCACTGCCAGAGTGGTACAGTTTTGGGAATATTTAGCTTCAGTAGTCAGTCTGACCAAGAACTATCAGATCCCATCACAGGTACTGGAGTATCTGAAGGTTCACTTTGACACTCAACAGGGAAGAGTGATTCTTCCATCAACCAGAGTGAGTAAACTGCAGGAGCAGATTCTCATTCTCCTCGTTGTAAGGGTTCCACGAGCCAGAGATTACTTACAAGGATTGGGGTCCATGGCAGTGACCCTGGAGTTGGTTCAATAGGCCAGGACCCACATACATCTCCGACTGTCTCTGTTCTCTTGCTGGCCTCCTCAGCTTCAGGAGCTGGATATATGCTTCCCCCTCCTGGGATAGATGAGGCAAAATCTACAGTGGTGGCTTCACAGTCCCAACTTGAAGAGAGGAATGAGCCTAGAAACCCCAGAGTAGATATTGGCAGACATCAGGGACTGGGGCACTCACTGTATTAGTCAAATGGCACAGGGCCAGTGGTCAGAAGAGGAGGCTTGGTGGTTGATCAATAGATTGGAAACCAGGGCAGTACACCTGATCTTGGCGTCATTATGGGTCTGACTTGAGTGTAAACTGGTAAAGGTTTTACCAAGCAATGTGATGGCAGTGGCCTATGTAAATTGACAGGAGAGCACACAGAGTTGCCAAGTGGAGATGGAGGTGGCAGGCCTCATATCCTATCAGAGAGGTATCTTCTGGACTTGTCAGGGGTATACATGCAGGCATGGACAAAGATGTTCTAAGCATATGAAATCCTTGGTTTGTTTTAGAATGATGATAGAGTGAGCCCTAGGCAGCAAGTCATTAGGGGAGTGACTAACGGACTCAGGAGAAACTTAGAGGTTATAAAAGGGAAGTTCAGGAGAAAAGATTTATCCTTGGTTGTCTGAAGTCTGAACTACTGCTGCTACTACTACTAATAATAATAATAATCACTTCTATAGCACTACTAGACATACACAGCACTGTACACATTATATGCAGGTACTTTTTCTGTCCCTAGAGGGCTCACAATCTACCTACAACCCCCTGCCAGATGACCCATTTCAATTAAGGGGGGGGGGGGTCCTGTAGTGCCGAAACCAGTGCATTGGATTCACAGACAGTAAGCTGTTACATTGCATCAGCCATTTGAGGAGCCAGAAGCTCAGCGGATTGAGGAGTCCGGCTGCAACTGGGGCTCGGGTGGAATGCAGTCTACCCATGGCTAAAGTGAGATCTTCAGGGTGGTAGCCCAAAGGGAGAAGATAGTTATAAGGAGACTAGCCCGGTTGAGGAGTGGTCTAGTGGTTAGGGTGGTGGACTCTGGTCCTGGGGAACTGGGGAACTGAGTTCGATTCCCACTTCAAGCACAGGCAGCTCCTTGTGAGTCTGGACAAGTCACTTAACCCTCCACTGCCCCAGGTACAAATAAGTACCTGTATATAATATGTAAGCTGCATTGAGCCTGCCATGAGTGGGGAAAGCGCGGGGTACAAATGTAACAAAAAAAAATTGAAGGAGATAGAGCAGCTTTTAAACTAGAAACGGGCGGAAGGTCAACAGTCGCTCAAAAGCGCATGGTTCGGGATAAGGTATCTTTCAAATATATCACCAAAACAGGAAAGATAGGGTATACTGATAGTGAGGTTGCAAAAGAGACCATAGTAGATCAGGTGTCCTTAAATAAAAATAAAAATCAGACAAAAGATTGCAAATTAATACTGTCAAGTACTAAGCATGATGTAAATAGGAACAACAAACATAGTTTGAAATGTCTATATGCGAATGCCAGGATCCAAGGAATAAGATGGGAGAGTTAGAATGTATTGCACTAAATGAAAAATTAGATATAATAGGCATCTCTGAGACTTGGTGGAAGGAGAATAACCAGTGGGACACTGTCATACCGGGGTACAAATTATATCGTAGTGATAGGGTAGATCAAATTGGTGGAGGAGTAGCATTCAGGCTTATTTTCAAAAGAGAAAGACGCCCATATTTTGACCCAAATCGGGAGATGAGCGCCTTTCTCTCATGGGCGCCCAAATCGGTATAATCGAAAGCCGATTTTGGGCGCCTCCAACTGCAGTCTGTCGCGGGAATGGACAAAGTTGATGGGGGTGTGTCGGAGGTGTGGTGAAGGCGGGACTGGGGCGCGCTCGGCCGATAATGGAAAAAATAAGGGCAGCAAAAGTGAGAATTTGGGTCGCTTTTTTTGGACCCTTTTTTTTCATGAACAAGTCCCCAAAAAGTGCCCCAACTGCCCAGATGACCACCGGAGGGAATCGGGGATCACCTCCCCTGACTCCCCCAGTGGTCACTAACCCCCTCCCAAAAAAAAGAACTTTAAAACCTTTTTTTTGCCAGCCTGTATGCCAGCCTCAAATATCATACCCAGCTCCATCACAGCAGTATGCAGGTCCCTGGAGCAGTTGTTAGTGGGTGCAGTGGACTTCAGGCAGTTGGACCCAGGCCCATCCCCGCCTACCTGTTACACGTGCTGGTAAATGGGAGCCCTCCAAACCGCCCCCAAAACCCACTGTACCCACATCTAGGTGCCCCCATTCACCCATAAGTGCTATGGTAATGGTGTAGAGTTGTGGGGAGTGGGTTTTGGGGGGATTTGGGGGGGGCTCAGCACCCAAGGTAAGGGAGCTATGGACTTGGGAGGTATTTAAATTTTTTTTAATTGTTACAAGTGCCCCCTAGGGAGCCCGGTTGGTGTCCTGGCATGTGAGGGGGACCAGTGCACTATGAATCCTGGCCCCTCCCACAACCAAATGCCTTGGATTTGTTCGTTTTTGAGCTGGGCGCCTTCTGTTTCCATTATCCATGGAGATGGGCGTTCAAGTTCGATTATGCCCCTCATTGTATATTAACAAGAGTCTTGAATCAAATAGATTGAAAATTCTGCAGAAAACAAAACACTTCTTGGAATCACTGTGGATTGAAATTCCATGTGTAAAGGGGAAAAGGATAGTGATAGGAGTGTACTACCATCCACCTGGCCAGGATGAACAGGTGGATGCAGAAATGTTAAAGGAAATTAGGGACACAAACAAACTGGACAACACAATAATAATGAGTGATTTCAATTACCCCGATATTGACTGGGTAAATGTAACATTGGGGCACACTAGGGAGGTAAAATTCCTTGATGAAATCAAGGACAGCTTTATAGAGTAGCTGGTACAAGAGCCGACGAGAAAAGGAAAAATTCTAGACCTAGTCCTTAGTGGAGCGCATGATCTAGTGTGGGAGGTAATGGTGCTGGGGCCGCTTGATAACAGTGATCATAATATGATTGGATTTGATATTAGCTTTGAAGTAAATATACATAGGAAATCAAATACATTAGCGTTTAACTTTAAAAAAGGAGACTATGATAAAATGAGAAGAACAGTGAAAAAAAACTGAAGAGCAGTTGCGAGGGTCAAAAATTTACATCAGGCGTGGATGCTGTTCAAAAACACCATCATGGAAGCCCAGGCCAAATATATATTAGGAAAGGAATGGAAAACAAAAATGAGGATGTTATAATGCCTTTGTATCGCTCCATGGTGTGACCGCACCTCGAATATTGTGTTCAATTCTGGTTGCCGCATCTCAAAAAAGATATAGTGGAATTAGAAAAGGTGCAGAGAAGGGCGCCGAAAATGATGGGACAACTTCCCTATGAGGAAAGGCTAAAGCGGCTAGGGCTCTTCAGCTTGGAGAAAAGTCGGCTGAGGGGAGATATGATAGAGGTCTATAAAATAATGAGTGAAGTGGAACGGGTAGATGTGAAGCGTCTGTTTACGCTTTCCAAAAATACTCGGACTAGGGGGCATGCGATGAAGCTACAATGTAGTACATTTAAAATGAATTGGAGAAAGTTTTTCTTCACTCAACGTGTAATTCAACTCTGGAATTCGTTGCCAGAAAATGTGGTAAAGGTGATTAGCTTAGCGGAGTTTTAAAAAGGTTTCGGCAGCTTCCTAAAGGAAAAGTCCATAGACCATTATTAAATGGACTTGGGGAAAATCCACTATTTCTTTTCTGGGATAAGCAGTATAAAATGTTTTGTACTTTTTGGGGATCTTGCCAGGTATTTGTGACCTGGATTGGCCACTGTTGGAAACAGGATGCTGGGCTTGATGGACCTTTGGTCTTTCCCGGTATGGCAATACTAATGTACTTATACACTTATTGGGAGAGTGGAACCCGCTCTGGGATTCAATTAGGTTACAGGACAAGCATAAGGGTTTTGCACATGTTAACCCAGAGAAGACTATTGCTTATGACCATCTTGAAAATTAATTATGAGTTAAACCTGGACTGTAAGATTAATGCAGTGAAATCATCAGTTATCCTTTTCAATAAATGTTCCAGTTGTTTTTAATCCTCTGAATGTTGTGTGGTTCCTGAGTGGATGAGCTAACGGGACATGGACTTAAGTGAAGACCTGTCTCTTGAGTCCCCTAACCCGGGATAGTAAGCCTGGGTTACAGACAATTTTGGCACCCAACGTGGGGCATTCGAGAGACTGAAAGAAAGAGGAATTGTGGCTGGAGAGTATTGCACCAATGGAAGAAATACCACCCAGAGTAAAGGTTGTAACTGAGAATAACCCAATCCCACGGCGTTGGCTTAAGATATCAAACATATGTAAGAATCCTGCCGAGAAAGAACCAAAAAGAGTTTTGTGGAGAATTTCGACTGACCCTGAGAGGGGTCTTTCTAAACCCACTACATTTCTGGAGTATCTGTGTCTTGCCACGGGAGAGTTTGAGTCAAATGGTCCTGGAGTGATGACCACAGAATGAACAGTCAGCAGCTTTGAGGTTGAGTGTCTCGTGAAAAGTCTAGATCTTAACCTGATATCTGTTGATGGGTATGGCACTGTCGTGCTGCCAACTGAGAAATCAGCTGGACATTAGTTAGGGAACCCAGTGCTGAAGGAGCTGTTGCAGGCACCATGCATTTATGAGGGTGGAGCAGCAGGACACAGACTTTCCCAAGTGAGTAAGGCAGACTTATTCCTACAGTGATTGGTCTGGGACATGTGGGGAGTACAGTACCCTTATGTATCCTTGCCAGTCATGAGTGTTGTGTAAGTCTGGAGAGCAATTTGGATAAAAGAGGCTATTGGGATCAGATCCATTTCAGCTAAGTGGACCCGGGTATCCCCGAGTCGGCCAGTCTGTTGACATGAAGTATAGAGAATGGACTGTGGGATGTTCCATCCGTAAGCAGAGGGTTGAGATCTTGAGTCCTAATTTCTGCGTTCAGGCCTGCAGCATTTCTAGCTTGCTATAGGGAGGTCTAATTGTTCAAAAAACAGATCCCATTCCTAACCTAGCTGGGATAATATTTAACCATTTCTCAGACCTCATGTGCAACTTTCTTTAAATCAATCATCTTACTTTCTAACTCTTCCTACTTTCATACCTATCTACATGTTACATCTTTGCTTTACCCTTCACTATCAATTATAATGTTCTATTACGCATTGTGTTGACATTGTAAGTAGTATACCATGCCATACTTTGTATTGTTTTTTTTAATATTTTTACTGCTGTAATTGTCTATTGCTCAAGTTTGATCTATTCTTACTGTATAGCACTTTGAGTGAATTCCTTCAAAAAGGCAGTAAATAAATCCTAATATATAAATAAATAGAATTATGCAACTGTCTGTGTGTTCTGCTGAAAATGCTATTATATAAGAAAATTTAATATACTTTGTTCTAATATGAGAAATGATGTGTTAAATAAAAGTTGGTAATAGATCTTATGAAAAGAATATCATAGAATTATGTTAAAACAATAAAGATAATATTAGTTATTAATGTTAAGCAGTGATGAAGTATTCTCATTAATTGAAACTTGGTTTAAAAGGTTAAAGCTATAAAACAGAAATATAATATGACAAATAAAGTTTAATTGCAGGAAGTCAGGTGTTGACATGTTGAAACTATTCAAAGGATTGATGAACATTAATCAATGTTATGTAATGAATAGAATTTAGGATATCCCTTGAGGGCAAGTGGTTTCCAACTGTGTGGAGAATGTAACCCTTAGAGTGAGCCTTGGGCAGCAAATCATTAGAGAAGTGACTTGAGGACCCAGGAGGTGTTCTGAGGTTATAAAAGGGAAGCTCAAGGAAAAAGATTTGTCCTTGGTTGCCTGACATCTGAGCTACGTAGAGCCCCCTGCCAGGTGACCTATTGCAATTAAGGGGGGGGTTCTTGTAGTGCCGAAACCAATGGATTGGATTCACAGACAGTAAGCTGTTACATTGCATCAGCCATTTGAGGAACCAGAAGCTCAGTGGATTGGGGAGTCCGGCCATAACCGGGGCTCGGGTGGAATACAGTCTACCCATGGCTGAAGTGAGACCTTCACAATGGTAGCCCAAAGGAGAAAGACAGTTATAAGGAGTCCAGCCTGGATGGTATTGAAGTATCTGGGGAGAGTGGAATCCGCTCTGGGATTCAATTAGGCCACAGGACAAGCATAAGGGTTTTGTACGTGTTAACCCAGATAAGCCTATTGCTTGTGACCATTTTGAAAAGTAATTATGAGTTAAACCTGGACTGTATTAAGTTCAATGCGGTGAAATCATCAGTTATCCAGTTCAATAAATGCTCCAGTTATTCTTAATCCTCTGAGTGTCATGTGGTTCCTGAGTGGATGAGTTGATGGGACCTAGACTTAAATGAAGACTAGTCTTTTGAGGCCCCCTAACCTGGGATAGTAGGCCCTGGTTATACATACAGAACTTGGATCCGGGGAATAGATCCTGGGTCAGGAGGCCTTCAATAGCATTGTATGTATCCAGGCCAACCACTGATGGATCTGATCAGGGCCAGTCTTAGCAATTGTGGGGCTCTGTGCTGACCAGTTCAGTGGGGCCCCCTAATCCCACCTAGCCCCGCCCCTGCCCTTGACCTCAACTAACCCCGCCCCACATTGACAAAATGTGTCTTAAAACTTTTTATTTCAAATAAAGACAAATCAAGCAAAACTTGTACAGAAAACTAATTCAAATAGGCATAATACCATAGGAAACCTTTGGGTTTAAAAAGCAAAACCATGTGCATGTAAGGACTGGATAAATGAATTAAAACAAATGCCCTTAATATGTAATACTTGGTAGCAATAATGAAACAGTGATTGAATATTCACATAGCATCTGATGGTGTTGTCACCAATGCATAGGTGCCCCTGTTCTTCAGCCGCAGGAGAGTTATGAAGTCAGAGGGCATAGATGCTCTGAATCAGCAGTGGCCGCAGCACAAGCTTCTATGTGTTTCATCCATAGATACTGGTGAGCTGAGCCAGAGGCATATAGGTCCAGTGGTGTTGGTTGCTCCAGACTGGCCTCAGAGACCATGGTATAGGGGACTTGGCTTTTCGAGGGGTGGGAGGTCCTCTGCAGTTCCCAATGATGGGAGATCTTTTGGTGCAGGACAGGTACCAGTACAGATGCCAGATCAGTCTCTGTTCTGTCTTATGGCATGGCTCTTGTGAGGGTACAGTTGTGAAAAACAGGATATTCCAGTCACACAAGAGTTCTATTTCCATGGCTTACTTAAGAGTGTCAGAATGTATCAGGCTACAGATGGAACAAAAACAGACTCAGATGTCAAAGAAGTGTTTGTAAGGCAGATGCAAGGTGTTAAAGAGTAAATTGAGTAAATTGACCCGACTCCTGATGATGCTGATCTAGCGAAACACACGTGGTGTAGAGTCTGGGGCAGACTGTATGACTGGAAGAGTCTGGGGTACATTGTATGAGTGGAAGAGAAGGTGGCACGTATATAAATGAAGGACTCAAAGGGATTGATTGGATTCCTGTTTGAAATTTCTGGAACTGAGGAGGAGTGGCCAGAAATGAACAGTGATTAACTACGGAAAGAAGGAGACAAAGAGAACTGAGCACAACCTTTTGGTTGAGTGCAGCATTTAAAGCTACATGGACTTTGCAATCAGTATTTTGTTGGTGTTCACAGGCATTTCGAACAGACAGTTTGAATTTGTATTAGTGAGTCTGTTTTATTAGTATTTTAAGGTATGCACAGAAAGGGATATGAGTGCATATGACTGCATATGTGAAAGCAGGAAGATGTTAAACTAGTATGTTTTGTATGCAGTAAATGATAATAAATAATACAACATTTTGTAATGCAGCATAACTGATTATGTGATTTATACTGCTAGTATAGTTAATAGTTATTTAGTTAAATCTAGCCCAGTATAGTAAGTTTACTAAGGCCCTGGGATCAGTTATATTTGATGATCTGTGAAAGCATATTTTCTGATCTTCTCAGGTACTTTTTAGAAAGTAAACAGTTAGTTTTATTATTGATCCATATTTCAGTTACCTGTTATTGTTTGCTGATTGCACAATTTTTGTTCATTGTTCAATTTTCAAGACAATAAACTATCTTCAGTTTATTGCCTCTGTCTGGACTGATAAAGAATCCTGGTGGTTTATGTTTTGGGTCTATGAGTCCTTTCTGGGATCTGTGGGACCACTGGGAGTGTGGCTCCCAGTAAACTAGAAATCACTGTGGATAATTTGAGAGTGGAAGACTCACCCAGAGGTGATTGTGACCCAGTTGGTGGGAGGTGAGTGCTAGTGTAGAGCACAAGCGGCAAGTACAGGCGGAACTGAGCTGTGCTGGGGATAGACCCTCTAAGTGGCCACAGAATAACCCCAGGCGGGTGGCTAGGCATTTCGTGACAAGGACTGAGGAGTTTTGACATTCAGATAATTTGTTCATGCTATTTAGTGGTCAGAAGCATGGGGCTGCAGTCTCTAAGGTGACTATTGCCTGAGGGATTCTACTAGGAAACCAATTACTCAGTTTTGCTCTACTCTTCCAATTACTGTACACTTAAAAAACACTCCACACTTTAAAAAACATATGGGGACCGATATTCAACTGGCAGGAGGCAGCCCACATAAGTGCCATGGTTGGCGCTGACTCTGGATATTCAATGCCAGACCATTTCTGGTGATCAGCATTGAATATTCAGGATTGTTTTGGTCGGTTCTAACTTAACTGGCTAAGCGAAAATTCAGCACTGGCTGGTTAAATTAATAGCGGGCAAAGATAGGACTCAGATCTTTCTCATGAATATTCATTAAGGTTGTCCTGAAAACCTGACTTGCTGGGGTGCATCCAGGACCAGGTTTCAAAACCACTGATCTAAACCCTCCCCCCTGGAGAAGCTGATAAACATACCAAACTCTGCCAATCAGCCCAGCTATTTATGCAGTCTGATTTGCTTGCTAAACTTAGCCAGTCAATGCTGAATATTGCTGGTTGTCGTACAATATAGCTGGTTAACCTTTTTGGCATTGACCGCAAATACTCAGTAGAGATAACCAGTTATCTTGCACTGAATATTCGCAGTTAGGCGCTGAAACGCTATTTAACCAGTCAGAAGCCATTTCTAGCTGGTTAAATAGCTCTGAATATCAGGGGGATTACTCCTTAATGTAGTTACCAATCTTGATTGCACCATATTCCACCACTTTGGTTAAAAAATGTCTAAAGAAATTATCTCAAATGTCCTGAGTGCCCCAGCAGTGTAATATCTTGAACATATCAGTCGTGCTGCTCCAAGAACTTCAATCTCCAATCTTCAGCATAAGTAGACTACATTTCATGCAATGGCTATATCAAGAAGAAGACTCTACACCACCCTATAGACACCAGCACTTTAGGTACTGGTACCTTATAAGTACACTTTTTCTCTCCCATTTTCTATAGATCTTTTGTTTTGAACAAGACATGCAAAAGTAATATGGTTAATTCTGAAGTGTTATTCAAGTATGGCTTAGGACTTTTTTTGGTATGGTTTTTGATTTTTGGGTCCTATCACCTGGGAAATGTGGTCCTTATTTGGCAATTTGATCCCTAGTGATAGTACCACAGCAATACAGTTAGTAGTCGGCTAGCACCATATTGACGCCAAAAATGAATGTGGTAGGAGTCTCTGAGGACTGCTCCTGCCCCCTATGTTAGCCTCCAAGGAAACCCCAGATAGGTGCCAGGAGTGTTTGGAAGATGGGGGGTAGCACCTTTGCGTGTTGGGAGGAATGAGCAATTGGGGCATGATTTTGGAGGGATAGGGGGAAAGGGAGATTTGTTGTTGGGGATTTATCCAATCACAAGCCCCTTTAACCCATTAGTGCCCAATGTTCCCATAATAAGCTCCCATATGGGAATGTTGGGCACTAATGGGTTAAGAGACAGCTAGCCCAGCTTGACACCCACTTGACTCAGGAAGGCATGATATTCCTGGGTCTATCAATGCAAATTTCTATTCAACATAGGAGTCACTAAACTGAACTGATATCACAGGTTAGTGACTCCAGCAGTAAATATTGCTTTGGTAAAATGTGTTATTTTACTACATCTTGGTAACCACCCCTCCTAATCTGTATGCTTTAAATTACAAGGTATATAATTTAGCCATCCAAAAAAGGGACTGGATCAAAAATATTCCTGGGATAAATGTTTGATTTAGTTAGTTATATGTAGCTGAAAATTGACTCAGAAAAGTTTAAATTGAGTAAGAAAGACTGCATTGTCTTGGTACACTTTATCACAAGGAGAAGGAAAAGAAATTTGAGGGGGTCCTTCTATTTGAAGATAATTTGAAACACCATTCAGAGCTTGAAATCTTCATTCATCTCTTTACACTTCATCAGCCAAGTGAAAATATTGTGTGCTAACTCTGGAAGCCATGATGTTGTACCTCTGCCGTTCCTGGGGAGAAGTCTTCCTCCTGACCTTCCAGGATCCTCAGGTTTGGGTCTATGTCATAGAATTTCTCTATCCTTCTTTCTCTCCTACTTTTTTTAGTCCTGGGGTGCAAATGAAAAAGTTAAAAGCTCAGTTTTGTTTAGAAAATCTAGGTTGTAAACAGGATGTCCAACCAGGGCATTCATAATTTGCAGCTAAGATTACATAAGACTTGCTGAACACAGAGCCTCTTGTAAAAATACATATAAGACTGCTAGAAACATATGTGGATGCAGCAGCGTGTACAGCGGGAACAGCTATTTTATTTTAACAAGTTTAAAAACACAGTAGCATCACTTTGGGTTTTATGTTCGTAAATGCTGACATTTACAGCAGATATTGCTGCCTTCATGGGTATGTGGTGCCATTTACATGCATAAATAATTGATTTTCCAAAACAGCTCATATGAGCTAATTAAGGAACTCAACTTTCATTCTGTCTGAGATGGTACCTGCAATTCCCTCCTCAGTTACTTCTCAAATTTGTTTTTTTTTTTTAAATTTATGTATTAAAAGATAAAAAGGCAATATACAACAATCACGTTGGCTGACCCCCATATTTGCCAACGAATAGATAAGGATTTGTAGGAGTATTTAGCTATAAATGATATGCCTGATATTAAACTGAAGGCTTGAAAGCTGTTATGTGGGGTAGATTAATAGCTGTGGGAGTTTATCAGAAGCAGAAGAAAGATGAAAGGCTTAACACGGCTAGAGCTGGTTTGGAAGTAGAGTATAAATTAACTCGATACTCTAGGACAAGGTTACAGAGGATAGAAAAGCTGAGAGACCTGGAATTGGCAGGGATTAATTCAGTCAAATTTCCAAATCCCATGTCCTAACAAGCAGTTAGCTGACAGTTATGTCTATCCTTGAGCAAGTGTGATTGTGATGGGGGAAATATTTTGATGTACAGGGTGAGGAGGTTACAACTTATACAAAACATGACCATAAAGTTGCCTCACAATAAGAAATGTTTTGATCATGCACTCCTCTTCTTCAATCTGAACACTGGTTACCGTTTGCCTCTCAAATTATCTATAAGTATTGAACTATGATCTATCAGGTACTGCATGCAGGACATCCTTCGTTCTTAGCAGACCTACTCATACATTATGCTCCCACACAGACCTTCACGCTCAACCAATCAAAAACTTCTAACAGTTACATCACATTGCCACATTTGACGACAGAATTTGAAAGTCACGTTCAGTTTGGTAGTTCTTTCCATCTGGAATAGTCTTTCTCTTACTCACCATTTGGAAACTTCGGGGCCTTTTACTAAAGGGTTGACGTGCGGCATTGAGCTTGCTGCACGCCAATCCGGAACTACCACTGAGCTACCACAGGAGCCCAGCAGTTGTTCTTACCCCCAGTGTGCGTCCTTTGCAACTCTACAAAAATATTTTTGGTACGCTGCCCAGTTACCGCCAGTTAGCAAAGGAGCCCTTAATGCCACCTCAATGGGTGGTGGTAAGTGCTCCCCCCCCCCCAAATGGCCGAGTGTTAAGTGGTTCACTTACTGCACGAACTTTTGTTGTTGAGAAAAAAAAACCCAGCCTTTTACCCGCTGTGGTATAAGGGGGCCTCAGTTTGCATCAAAGACGCTCGCTGATGCTACCACAGGCCCCCTTTTACCGCACCTTAGTAAAAGGAACCTTCATTCTTAAACTTCAAGAAGGTGATCCAAACTTTTCTTTTTAATCAGGCAGACCCATGACCAGGAACTAGTTAGGGAATTTTCCTCTTGTTTGTTACCTCCCCCCCCCACCACCTGTTTCCCTACACCTTGTCAGTATGAAAGCATTATATATTAGGCTCACCGTGTTTTTCTTTTCCTTATGTGTGCAGTCCTTTTAGCCCTGATTAATATGTTTTTTCTATCCATTTTGTCTTATTTTCATTTTATTTTAACTTGATGTCATTTTTACCTGTAATCTGTAACTCTCCTAGGTGTACAATTTCAACAATTTGCAGTATATCAAGAAATAGACTGTAAATAGTCGTCTAACACCTGTTTCTTTGTTAGGCACTTTAATTACTCCTGTGGTCAGTTTTCACTATCTGGGTGTCATCTTAGACTCCAGACTCACTTTTGAGCCACAAATATCAGCATAAACTAGGACTGGTTTCTTTCTATTGCGACATTGTTCTTTGAGCAGGCATACACAATTACATTCCGCGGTACACGTTCGATGCCAATTTACCTAGTGCTGGGCAGACTTATACGGTCTGTGCTGGGGCTGGTGGTTGGGCGGCGGGGATAGTGCTGGACAGACTTATACGGTCTGTGCCAGAGCCGGTGGTGGGAGGCAGGGATAGTGCTGGGCAGACTTATAGGGTCTGTGCCAGAGCTGGTGGTTGGGAGGCGGGGTTGGTGGTTGGGAGGCGGGGATAGGGCTGGCCAGACTTATACGGTCTGTGCACTGAAGAGGACAGTACAAATAAAAAAGTAGCACATATGAATTTATCTTCTTGGGCAGACTGGATGGACTGTGCAGGTCTTTTTCTGCCGTCATCTACTATGTTACTATGTTACTATGTCCTGATTTATCTTTCTGTGCATGATTTCTGTTCTTTCCTATTTTTATTGTAGTTCTTTTCTGTTGCTCTTAGTTTGCAAACCACTTAGCCCTGCTCGCTAGTTTAAGCGGGATAGAAAGTTTGGAATAAATAAATAAATTCTGTTAGAAACTCGGGTATTTTTCCTGAAGTGGAATTTATGCTTTTTAAGTTTAATGATGAATCTATTGCTGCCTCTATTACTGGTTCGGGTGCTTTAGCTCTCCTTTTAATATGTCGACCCACAGGGTGTTCGGCTAACGTTGAACCTATTTTGTTTGACATAACTCAGGTCTTTTGTCAGTTTTCAAGATTAATAGTACTAGGAGACTTAAATTTACATTTAGGACAGGATGCTGATTTTAATGTTTTTAATTTCTTGTGATCTATTGACAGTGCCTACTCATTAGAAAGGCTACTCATTAGATTTTTTTTTGGCTATTCATCCCTCCAGTCTGATCAGTTCCTCTTCTTGGTCAGCAGTGCCTTGGTCAGACCACTTTATGCTTGAATTTATTTTGAATATTTGTTTTAAAAAATTTGTTGTAAAGAGATTGACTAAATTGATTACTACTAGGGGTAAAGTTGATAATAATCCTTTTTGGTCTGAAGTAAGTACATCCCTTCCACCTTTGGACTTCATCACCACATCACTTAAATCATGCTGGGATGCTTTATCATTATCTGTGTTAGATAGAATAGCACCTAAGACAAAAAAGGAGGTTAGAGTTCACAGGAAATCACCTTGGTTTTCTGAGGAGCTTAAGGTTCTAAAACAAAATTGCCATCGCCTCTCTAGACGATGGCGTAAAACAAAATTATTGAAAGATAAAGCTTCTTGGAAAGCAGCCTTTAATCAGTATGAGTACAATTTCTACTGAAAGGAAGAATTATTATGGTAATCCGATAGGCCTTGGATCCATTAATAGCAAAAAAATGTTTTGGACTTGTTAACAGCTTAACTATATTTGGACGTGGGAGGAGCACTAAATGTGGTATATTTGGATTTTAGCAAAGCCTTTCACACAGTTCTGCACAGGTGACTGATAAATAAATTGAGTGCCCTCAGTATGGGACCTAAAGTGACTGACTGGGTCAACAACTGGTTAACTGGGAGGAGACAGAGGGTAGTGGTAAACAGAGCTTGCTCTGAGGAAAGGGATATTGTAAGTGGTGTGCCACAGGGATCGGTCCTCGGGCTGGCTCTCTTTAACATCTTTGTGAGCGATATTACAGAAGGGCTGTCTAGTAAGGTTTATCTCTTTGCAGATAATACCAAACTGTGTAATTGGTTGGACACCCCAGAGGGTGTGAATGGCATGAGGAATGATCTCCCATCTCTAGAGTTCTCACAATTAAAAAAAAGAAGAAAAGAAACAAAAATTACAAAATGTTGTAGTGGGACTAGACCCGGCAATCTTTGGACCTCTGCCCTGGTTCTTAGCCAGCTCTCTCACTACTAGGTTACTCCTTTACATGAATGTCAGTGTGGTCATTTTATAATATAGAAGTCCCTCTGCTGGCACACAGAAGTCCATATCCTTTGTTTTGCCCTGTTCATAGTTTGGACATTTCAGCTTGTAAAACGGATGTTCATGCTGGATCTAGCTAGAACCTTGACATCCATTTTCTTGTATTTTAGAACAGGCTGTAAGCCATTAGATTCTGTTCTAAAATGTATCAGACATAGATGTCCATATCTGATGTACAGACTTGGTCATCCATATTCTGAGTAGGACATCCTTTTTAAAATTCCACTTAAAATCTCTCTTGAAATTAACAACAAATCTATGCTATGATACACAAAATTTCAGCTGCTGTCTAGTACATCATTGCCTATAAATAACAAATGTATATTACTAACCCTACATTATAAATTGCCTAATGCTCTCTTTATTTTTGTACAAGTAATAAGGACACGGGATCTCTCCAAAATTATTGAGAAATGTACTTAACTGAATGTACATTCAGATCAGTCTCTGATTGCTTATTGAAGAGCTTGCTCAAACAAATATGCCTTTTCAGCAACTTCTGAAAAAGCACAGTATTACTAATACGATGGAGTTCTACTGGTAATACATTCCACATTAATGGCCCGACCACCAAAAATATACGCTCACAAGTCTCTGCTAGTTGAACAAATCAAACAGACGGTGTGGTTCAGAATTAGAATACAGGCAATTGTGGTTAATCCAAAGGCAAGGTTCCTAAATTTTAGAAAACTTACTGTCAAAATGGGTGAATACTGCAAGGGATCACTAGCTGGATGGAAACATATGGTGGACAGGGACATCATTAGAAGGATGCAAACAGGGCACTTGCCCTAGGCTCCTATGCAAGAAGGGGCCCCATGCCTGCTTTTTCTGCCCCAGGCCCCAGCGTGTCTAACACTGGCCCTGATGGTGGACGTAGAAAAGTAGTGGGCAAAACTGAAAAGAAAAATTTTAGGGGCAATAAACCTTTTATAGGAAAGTAAATAAAAGAGAAAAAGGAGCCCACTATGGTTTTTGAAAGAGGTACTTGAAAAGATAAGGTTAAAAAGAGGTTACTCTTTGTAAACCACAACAAATCACAGAAAGAGGAAGACAAGCAACAATATCTGTTAAAGTTAAGAGAAGCTGGGAAAATAGGAAAGCAAAGATGCAATTAGAAGAAAAAATAATCAATACAGTGCAATGGTGGACAGGACTCTTTTTAGATATGTTAATGACAGGAGGAATTGCAAATGTGGCATTGTAAGACTCAAGGTGAAGGCGAGGAATGTATAGAGACAGATGAAGATAAAGCAGAATTGCTTAACAAATATTTCTGTTCTGTTTTCACAAATGAAAGGCCAGAAGTAGTACTGAGAAAACAAACACATAGGAATAGATGTGAGGTAAACCTTGAACAGACTGTGTTTGTGAAAAGCTAACTAAACTAAGAGTAGACAATAGGACCAGATCAGAAGCGTAGCCAGGTTGAGGGTGCGGGGGGAGCGGACAGTGGACTGCCGACGGCGCCGGTGTTTAATTTAAATGTGATGGATCGCATTAAACATAGGTGCCAGCACCATCGGAAGTCCATTTGGGGGAGCGGCCACTCCCCTGATGACTCACCTAGTTACTCTTCTGGACCAGATGGGATCCATCTAAAAATATTGATCCAATCTTTGCTCACCCAGTCAAAAGGAACTGATTAGATTTCTCTGACAAGGCCTGCTGCTAGTAAAACCATGATGCCTCAGATCCTGTAATCACTGGATTCCAGAGACTGAACTGTCATCTGGCTTTGTAGTGTTTCCACTAATTTAATATTATAACTTACCCAGATAGTTATCTGTGTACTGCTGCTAAATATCGCTGGTATGTGGATAACTTTCAGTGGTTGCCTTACACCAGGATAGTCAACGCTGACTGTGGTGTTTAAATATTTTAGAGATGGCCTGTATAACACCTGAATATTGCCCCACCTATCCAGATACAAATTAAGGGGTCCTCTTACCGAGCTGCGGTTTGCCACATGCTGAGGCCTCCTTTTACCGCAGTGGGTAAGAGGGTTTTTTTTTTTTTTAAGTGGGAGTAAATAGCTGTGCGCTATGTGAGCACATTGGCGTGTGGCCATTTACCCCCTGAGCAATTACCACCTCCTATTTAAGAGGTGGTAAGGGTTCCTGCACTAACACAGTGGTAAGCTCCCGGTGCTAGAAAAATTAAAAAGTGTTCTTAGCACCGGAAATGGCACGCAGCGGAAGCCGGAACTACCGCCAACCTCCTGATCGTGCCTGGCAGTAGGGCCATTTTAGTGCACACCATTGCTACAGTAGCCCTACCGTGGCTTGATAAAAGGGCCCCTAAACTCAGGATTTAGAAAAGGTCTTAGGTTTGATGAGCTGGGTGTAGGCCAGGGCCAGGCTAAATCCCAATAGGCTGGGGCATTTCGATATCACCACTCAGTTTCTCGGCTCGTCCAACTCCAAGAATTTCACTCCAGATTTTATAAAAACAGTTCAACTTTACTAACAGGAAAAACCATATAAACAGTTCTTATAAAGTAGTAACTTTGGAAGAAAATACATCAAACGTGATACCATCTGAATCCTCTCCTTTCATCCACTGTCAGTTTTCCCACACTTAGCGGGTTCAGTCCCATCCTGCCTGGCAGAATAACCCAGGGTTGTTTTCTTTGTTGTTTGGTACAAGTCCTGATGGGCTTTTCCCCAGCCACCGGACTCATCCACGGACCGGACCTCCTTTGTCTAGTCACCTTACCCACCTCTGTGCCCAGCAGGTCACTCACCTGCTCCAATCGAGGTTTCCAATCCCTTCCCCCAGAGACTTCATGTTTTTCCATTTTCATTCCCCATTCTGGCTCTGATACTGAGCAAAGACACTTCTCCTTTCTCCTGCAGTCTTCATTTCTTATACTTGGTCAGGACGCCCCCTTGACTTCTTAGGTCCTGGCAGGGGGTTCGGGCTACAAAAGTGCAAGGTCGGAGCTCTGCAACCACCCACCTCCCCCTCACTCAGTGGGGGAGATAATTATGCTGATGTCTGCTGGTTCTACCCCCCCCCCCCCCCCAAGCAGTCTGACAAATACCCCATCTCCTTCTGTTTGTCTCCTAAGAAAGACTCCACCATTAGTAATCCCCCTTGGAAACTCTCTCAGAACCCATTTCCTATCACTAGTTTCCCAGGGGGTTACACCAGGTACTTGTGACCTGGATTGGCCACTGTTGGAAACAGGATACTGGGCTTGATGGACCTTTGGTCTGTCCCAGCATGGCGATGTTTATGTACTTTTGTGCTGCAGATACCCACATAAGTCACAGTAAGTTACTTGTGTAAGTTTGAGCTCCGCCTGTGCTCTCCTGAAGCTCCACCCATGCAGTTTGGGCTGAGTGCATAATTAAGCACATATATTATAAAATCTTATATTCTACGGATCCAAGATGGCGACGGTTAGAGCAGCTTAACCAGACGTGCTCTGAGATTGTCCCAGCTAACTTTGGAGGAAGCGTCTTACCCGGTATCGATGGGTAAGAGGAGAGGCAAGGTCCGGGAGGCTCCCCAGGTCCCAGGCGGAATGCCCCAGCTTAACCAACTGACGCTGGAACAATTCGGAGTTTCACTTGGTCCTGTGTTGGCGTCTTCTCCTGCTGCCGGAGCTGGCGCTTTGACACTAGACGGCAGTGTAGATGAGGCTTCCCTGAGCCCTGTCGAACGTGCGGCACCCCCACAACCCGGAACAGAAGCTTTCAGTGCAAGCCCGGATGCCATGGCCCTTCCAGGAGTACATGGGGAACGGGGAGGGAGCCAGCCTGACAGGACAACTGGAGCCGACGAGCAGCGAGGACCGGGAATGTCAGCTACTCACGTTTTGTCTAAAACAGTGTGGGCTAGATGCACTAAACCTTAACGACCCTCTAACAACCCTTTAACGAACAAAATTCCCAACCGTTGCATGCATTAAAGGCCTTTTTCCAACGAAGCAAGCAGCTAACGAAAACGGAGTAACTACCATTGTAATGTGGGCGATTCGGGATGCACTAACAATACCGACGATTACACCGAATCATTTTCCGCAACATATTTAACGTGTGGTCAGACCAGTCGTAAAGGCCTGAGCTGTCTTCTTCTTCCCACTGCCCCCTGTACCAGAAAAATCAAAGCTGGCATGTTTAAACATGAAAAGTGAGAAAAAAAAAATAAAAACACCACAAATACTGGCTCCCCACTTTCCCCTGCATTACTAAAAAAATAAACATACCTTAAAAAAGGATCGGGAGGGGGAAAAGGCGCTCGTCAGAAGCGTCCTCTATGGACGGCCTTGCCCCCCCCCAGATCGCCGCTGTTCCACACTTCCGCCCTTCACTAAATTCAAAACTGAAAATAAAACGTTAAACTTTAGCAGCGCCGGGCCCCCCTCCCTTCCTGTGTTGATCTTCTTCATTTCCTAACACTGCTCCGCCTCCCGCCATCCTCCGCCCCTTGCTCCACCCCCCCGAGTTCGTCACCGCCGTCCCCCCCTCCAAAGGACCCCCCTCCGCCTTACCGGCTGTGCAGTGCCTCTCACCTTTGTGTGAAGGCGCTGCACGAGATGAAACAACGGATCGTCGCTCCCTTCTGCCTCCACCGACGTCTCTCTCCTTCTTCCTGTGCACGCCCTCCTCTGACGTACTCTTACCCTGGTCTCACTCTGCCCAAACTCTGCCCCTGTGAATGCTCATCTTCAAAACATGAACTATCGCATCTAGGCGTCTACTTACTGAATGCCGCTTAGCCAGAAACTGCTCATTTACATGCTCTTCTGCTCTTCCTTCCTGCCTAAAACTAGGTGGCTCATTATAAAATTTCCACCAGAGTGACTTACAGTGCATGGCCAAAAGTTATACATTGTCCATGGCGATAGCTCTGAGGAAAAACAAAAAGCCCTTTTAAGTGCTGCCCATATACAAGCTTTTAGGTACAAAGGCTCTGTCTTATATGGTAGATATTTCACAAGCTCAAATTAAATGTCAAAAACCAGATATGATTAATAAGCTTACATAGAACCCCTGTTTATAATATACTCTTCAATCAAGGTGTTCTATGTAAGCTTATTATCCATATCTGGTTTTGACATATACAAGCTTTTGCATATCATTTGCTTTATTTATAAAGAGAGGCATGCCCATAAAGAGCTAGATTCTACATATGCCCCCGGATTCTATATAGTGTGCTTACAAATCAGCGCCAAATTCCAGGCATATTCTATAACAATGCACGTAATTTAATTGGCTTAACAAGCTAGTTAACGTTGATAACAGCACTTAACAAGCAATAATGAGCACTAATTGGCAATAATTAGAGTTTACACGCACAACTCACTAAGGGGTCCTTTTACTAAGGTGCGCTGAAAATGGCCTGTGCTAGTGTAGGCACATGTTTTGGATATGCGCATATCCATTTTTCAGCGTGCCTTTTTAAAAAAGCCTTATTTTGGCCAAAAATGGACATGCAGCAAAATGAAAATTGGCGCACATCCATTTTGGGTCTGAGACCTTACCGCCACCCATTCATTTAGCGCTAAGATCTCATGCGTTAACCAAGCGGTAACTGTCAACGCGCATACAAAGCTGATTACCGCCCGGTTGGTGCCACATGCCGGAAAAGATAAAATATATTTTCTGGAGCACATAGTGGACACGTAAAAAATGAGACTATGATGATGTAATATAAAAAACAGTTTTGCTCCACTAGACTGTTGTTTAAAAACATGAAGGTTTTTAACGAGACCAACCACTATTGAATACTTATTTCACATCAATCAAGGCTCCTGAGGCAGGCCTGTAGCCGAAACACACTACTGTGTCGAGTGTACAATAAAGTTTTTTATACTACATCATCATAGTCTCATCTTCCTGGAGTAATTGGTCCACTTCCCACTTTGTTTATCTGAATTTTGACCTCGTGGGATTTTGTGTTCATCCACTCAGGTGGCTCAGGCCATGCGGCAGCCAGACTGTAGCTCCAAATTGGCGCGCGTTGGTGCCTACACAGTTAGTAAAAGGGTCCCTAGTGCATTCTGTAGCACAGTGCGCATGGCTTCTAATGCATGCAGGCAAAAAGAAGCATGGTTATGGGACAGGAAAATGGGTGTTTCATAGGCATTCCAAAATTTACATGTGTAGTGCGCCTAAATCTACGCACCGGGATTTATGCCATGTTTTCATTGGTGTAAATGGAGGTGCATAGTTTTAGGCACTGGGATATCAACTAAGCGTACTCTATATACCGCACCTAAATCTAGGCTCTACATATAGATTACGCTTAGGCAGAAATATTTAGTGCATGGATTTTTTTGGCACCTTATATAGAATCTGGCCCATGGTGCGTAAAAAACTGGCACAGAACCCCCCCCCCCCCCACTCAAGTGGTATTCTATAAGCCATACCTAAAGTTTGGCGCGGTTTATAGAATAAACTCTTAAGCAGACAGGTCGCGCATAAATTTAGGTGCTGCCATTTGCACCAATGAAAACATGGTCATGCATAAATCTAAGTATGGAGCACTGTTATTCTACAATTATGCATATAACTCAAAACCATGCCCCCAAAACACCCTGAAATGCCCATGACCCTCCCGTTTCTGCACCCTCTTTTTCAGGCCACACGTAAATTTTAGGTGTGGATCCCATGCCTAACTTTATGTGCATAAGCTCCAATTAAATCTAATTTGTGCCAATAATTGCTTGTTTAAATCAAATTATTGGCACTAATTAGCTTGTTATTCTATTAAATAGTGTGCATAATTTCTGGCAACCTTTATAAAATCATAGGGAAAGTGTTTATCTTACATTTGGTAGTGCTACAGAATATAAAATACTTCAAATAAATATAATTTGATTCACCAGACTGAATTATGAGAACAATTTTTAAAAAGGGGTCTAGCTGGGTAAATAGCCATTCACCTGGTTAGACTGCACTGGCTGAAACTTCCTCAGCACAAAACAGCTAAAAACACATACAGGATGTAGAAGTCAGAACTGACTCAAAAAAAGGAAGTAAAAGAGAAATCTTCCACAATAAGTCAAGAGTCAATCTTCACAGTCTTGAACATTTGCATTTTGGTGACTTCCACTTTTGTTTTGAAGTCAAAATTGAGTTGCTGGACATGGATGGATGGAGGGGAGGGCAGGGGAGAGGAGAATTGCTGGACATGGATGGATGAATTGGGGCAGGGGAGAGAAGAATTTTGCTGGATATGGGTGGATGGAGGAGAGGGCAGGGGAGAGAGGAGAATTGCTGGGCATGGATGGATGAATGGAGGGGGCAGGGGAGAGGAAATTTGCTGGATATGAGTGGATGGAGGAGAGGGCAGGGAGAATGGAGAGTTGCTGGACATGGATGGATGGAGGGGAGGAAAGTCAGGAAGGAGATGCACATGGATGGAGGGGAGGGAAGAGAGGAGAAATGCTGGACATGGATGGAGTAGAGGGCAGTTAATAGGAGAAATGTTGGACAAGGATGGAGGGAAGGAAAGACAAAGGAAGGAGATCATAGGCGTAGACTGGGGGGGGGCGAGGGGGGCAATGCCCCCCCAAACGACGAGGACGTGGACTGGCGCTATAATGAAAAAAAAAAAAAAAACAAGCAGGCACGCGCTCGTCTCCGTCCGCTTCGCTGCTTCCCTGCCCTCTCTGTCTGCAATCCCGCCCGAAAGGAAATGACATCAGAGGAAGGCGGGACGCAGACAGAGAGGGCAGGGAAGCAGCGAAGCGGACGGAGACGAGCGTGTCTATCTATCCCCTCTCTTCCTACCCTCCGGCGCAGGCAGCACCAATCTTCTCTAAGCCTTTCTTGTTCCTGGCAGCGGTAGCGACGTACACGCTGCCTTCAGCTCTGCCCTGAAGCCTTCTCTTCAAGTTCCTGTTCCCGCATAGGTGGGAACAGGAACTTGAAGAGAAGGCTTCCGGGGCAGACCGAAGGCAGAGTGTATACGTCGCTACCGCTGCCAGGAGCACAGAAAGGTTGAAGAAGATTGCTGCCTGCACCGGAGGGAGGGAGGAAGAGAGGGGGTAAACGGAGTCACGATCCTGGACCTCGCGGGGGGGGGGGGGCAGCAGAGGGAAGATGGATGGGACTGGGAGGGTGGGAAGCAGAGTGAAGGAGCAGGAGATGGATGGGATTGGGAGGGTGGGAAGCAGAGGGAAGGAGCAAGAGATGGATGGGACTGGGAGGGGTGGGTGGGGAGCAGAGGGAAGGACCAGGAATTGGATGGGACTGGGAGGGTGGGAAGCAGAGTGAAGGAGCAGGAGATGGATGGGACTGAGAGGGTGGGAAGCAGTGGGAAGGAGCAGGAGATGGATGGGACTGGGAGGGGTGGGAAGCAGAGGGAAGGAGCAAGAGATGGATGGGACTGGGAGGGGTGGGTGGGGAGCAGAGGGAAGGACCAGGAATTGGATGGGACTGGGAGGGTGGGAAGCAGAGTGAAGGAGCAGGAGATGGATGGGACTGGGAGGGTGGGAAGCAGTGGGAAGGAGCAGGAGATGGATGGGACTGGGAGGGGTGGGTGGGGAGCAGAGGGAAGGACCAGGAATTGGATTGGACTGGGAAAGGAGGTGAGCAGAGGGAAGGAACAGAAGATGGATGGGACTGCGAGGGGTGGGGAGCAGAGGGATGGACCAGGAGATGGATGGGATTTGGAGAGGTCAGGCACAGCAGAGGGAAGGAGCAAGAGATGGATGGGACGGAAGATGATGGTGAGCAGAGGGAAGGAACAGAAGATGGATGGGACTGGGAGGGGTGGGGAGCAGAGGGAAGGAGCAGGAGATGGATGGGACTGGGAAAGGAGGTGAGCAGAGGGAAGGAGCAGGAGATGGATGGGACTGGGAGGGGTGGGTGGGGAGCAGAGGGAAGGACCAGGAATTGGATTGGACTGGGAAAGGAGGTGAGCAGAGGGAAGGAGCAGGAGATGGATGGGACTGGGAGGGGTGGGAAGCAGAGGGAAGGAGCAAGAGATGGATGGGACTGGGAGGGGTGGGTGGGGAGCAGAGGGAAGGACCAGGAATTGGATTGGACTGGGAAAGGAGGTGAGCAGAGGGAAGGAGCAGGAGATGGATGGGACTGGGAGGGGTGGGGAGCAGAGGGAAGGACCAGGAATTGGATGGGACTGGGAGGGTGGGAAGCAGAGTGAAGGAGCAGGAGATGGATGGGACTGAGAGGGTGGGAAGCAGTGGGAAGGAGCAGGAGATGGATGGGACTGGGAGGGGTGGGAAGCAGAGGGAAGGAGCAAGAGATGGATGGGACTGGGAGGGGTGGGTGGGGAGCAGAGGGAAGGAGCAGGAGATGGATGGGACTGGGAGGGGTGGGGAGCAGCGGGAAGGAGCAAGAGATGCTTGGGACTGGGAGGGGTGGGGAGCAGAGGGAAGGAGCAAGAGATGGATGGGACTGCGAGGGGTGGGGAGCAGAGGGATGGACCAGAAGATGGATGGGATTGGGAGAGGTCAGGCACAGCAGAGGGAAGGAGCAGAAGATGGATGGGACGGAGGGATGGTGAGCAGAGGGAAGGAACAGAAGATGGATGGGACTGGGAGGGGTGGGGAGCAGAGGGAAGGAGCAAGAGATGGATGGGACTGGGAGGGTGGGGAGCAGAGGGAAGCCTACTGGAAAGAAGACACTGCATAAAACAGAAGACACTGGGATCAAAGCGAATAGAAAAACTACATGATCAGACAACAAAGGTAAATAAAAGTTTATTTTATTCATAATTTATTAATTGAAATGTGTCAGCTTTTTGAAATGTGCATCTGTGATATTTTGCCTGTAAATTTCATTTCCTTCCTCCATATTAGCATATTCATTTGCATATGTATATATGCAAATGATATGCTAATATGCTCCGCCCATTTTTTGCCCTCCCAAATGAAACAGTCAAACTACGCCTATGAAGGAGATGCACATGGATGGATGGGAAGGGAGAGAGGAGAAATGCTGGACATGGATGGAGGGGAGGGAAGACAGAGGAAGTAGATGCACATGGATAGATGGAGGGGATGGGGAGTGAGGAGAAATGCAGGATATGAATGGAGGGGAAACTGCTGAATTTAAGGGCTGGATCGGAACACTTTGAAGGTAGATACTGAAACTCGAGGAATGATAGGGAGAGGGCTACAGATGGTAGATAGGACGCTTAAGGACACAGGAGGATGGTGGACATGGTGAGTGAAAAAATATCAAATGGAAAGAAGACACTGCATACAACAGAAGACACTGGGACCAAAGCGAATAGAAAGACTAAATGCTCAGACAACAAAGGTAGAAAAAAGTATTTTATTCAGAATGTATTAATTGGAATATGTCAGCTTCTGGAAATTTGCATCTGTGATATTTTGCATGTAAGTTTCAATTTTTCTAGTATTGCTGCATGCCGAGTCTAACTTCTTGAGGTAACTTTCCAGTTCAGTATTTTGCCTTCATATTTTTTTATTTCTAGTTCCTTGTGTCATATCTGTTGTCATGTGTTTTTCATGTGTGATCAAGGTGCAGTATTCTGCTAGTGTGTAGTATTTGCAGCCCTTTTTGGTTTTTTTTGTTTTTTCATTAGGTAGTGTACTGGTGTTTTAGAGCCCGGTGTAATTACAGTGCTGCCTTTCCACGCATAAGGTTGTAGCTTGTCCTATCCTTGGAATTAGTGCTGTTATGGTTTGGTAAGGTTATGAATGTGTTTTTGCACTAGTTTGTGTATAGTGTTTTGCAGTGGAGAGATTGTGTGTTGGCCTTACTGAGGTGGCACCAAAACATCAGAAAGGGTGTAGAGCCTAAATCATAACACACTACCCCTTGAAGGATCTACATATAGAGCTTATGCATTTCTAAGGTCTACACTGGCATGGTATGGGAAAGGGGGTGAGGAAATACTACTGGAGAGGAAGAGGAAGTGCTGGGTAAGGAGGAAAGAAGGAAGGAAGGGAGAAAGGGCTGGCTTTTTTGCGAATAACCATAATGTATATATGTATACATATTCATTATGGTTATTCCCAAAAAAGCCAGCTCTTCCTCCCTTCCTTCCTTCCTTCATATTAGCATATTCATTTGCATATATATATCTATGCAAATGAATATGCTATTATGCCCCATCCCACCCTTTGCCCCCCTAAAAAAACAGTCAAACTACGCCCATATACGGCTAAGAATGCCCACAATACCTGAAGTCTTTCAGGTTCATTTTCAGGAGAGAGGGAGGGGGCCAGCAATGAGGAGGTTTGATTCACAGAAGATGGAGGGAGCATGCTTGGCCAATTATATGGCCTGAAGCCAGTAGGCGGACCTTGCTTCCATATAAAGTAATGTATTTTGAGTGTATCAAGATGACAGCTTTGTAGTAGGGAAGACATTAAACCTCCTTGGGTTAACATGGCTTCAGCCTTGTCATGTCATGCCGTGTCCTGTCCATAAAACCTCCTTGGACAGCAGACACTGAGTGAATTAAGGAGGTGTCATGCCTTAATCCCTGCAGTACTCAACTGCGCAATCAGAGCAACTATTTTGTACCCTGGATGTAATTGAAACAGGTGTAACTGTAATCACTGCTGGATGTCCTGATTTTGAGCCCTCCCTATACCCACCACAAACACGACCCCTTACTACTTGTACAAACTACAGCCTTTGCAAAATCAGGGTTTGGATGTTTCATGCACATGGATGTCCATTTCGGCATTTTGAGATATCCATATGCTTCTAAAATAAGTTCTGTTTGGAGTTTACTAGGTTTACCATGTAATGTTGGATTTTGATTTAGAAGCCTAGAACTGTGTCTGCTAGTATTTACGTGCATATGTGTGCACTTAGGTGCCTAAATGCTAATATAGCACCTAAGCGCTTTTCTGCAAATACTCACTTAGGGGCCCTTTCACTAAACCACAGTAGGCTCTATGCATGTGTAGCGTGTGCCCAAATGAGACTACCGCCAGGTCAGTGTGCCCCCTTGGTGGTAATTTCAGATTTGGCACACGCCCATAATGCCTGGAGGAATTATTTATTTCCTACCACGCATGCCATTTCCGGCGGTAATCGGCAGTTGGTGTGCGCTAACCAGTCACCGCATGTGTAGCACATGAGCCCTTACCGCTAGATCAACGGGTGGCATTAAGGGCTCAGGTCGATTTTAGACGTGTGCTGGTTTCAGTTTTACTGCATGCCCTTTTCCCGTCACATTAAAAAAAAACTTTTTGCAGACACAGTAAAAACTGGCCCAGCATGCGCCTAATACATGTACCTACACTGTCGCAGGCCACTTTTTACCATGGCTTAGTACAAGGGCCCCTTACTTTACTGATCTCCAAATTCTATAAATGGCACTTTAAGTTAGGGCCAAATTGCATGCACAACTTAATTGACTATCAAGTCAATCAACACTGTTAATTGGTACTTAACAAGCAATTCGAGGTACTAATTGGCTTTAATAAGAATTTACATGCACAGCTTTCTAGGCATATTCTATAATGCGGTGCATGTAAATTCTAATGCGTGCAGTCAAAAAGGAGGCGTAGAATGGGTGGGTTGTGGCCATTTCAAAAAACTATGTGCACTATTATAAATTACACCTGATCTGCGCCTAACTTAGGCGCAGGTATTTAGGCCTGGTTTTAGGTGGCCTAAATGGGTGTGCCTAAATTTTAGTTGCAAGAACAGCATGTGAGCATATTCTATAAACTACATGTAACTTTAGACATAGTATATTGAATCACTCTGTGTGATTTTTTGGCACCAAATTTTAAGGCACCATATATAGAATTCCCCCCATAGTGCATATTTGCAAGGGGAAGTACATAGGGGTGGAGCATGGGTGAGACATAGGCAGGGCTCTCACTTATACACATAACTGACAGAATACTATGTCCCTAGGTTCCATTATAGACTAGGCTCCTAGCATGTGTTCTCCTCACATCTAGTTGGAGGCTCCCATTGCCCACATTGTGGTCGTTGATATATGGTTACATGGGCTATCAGTTACTATGTTTTACTATATCCACATTTGGATTTCAAAACATATAAAAATAAAAGAAAAATCCTTTCAGGGGAAAATAAACCTATGAACAAAATCAAAGAAAGTCAGCAAAGAACCATGATACAGGCAAGATGATATTTTGAAGCTTACATAATTGGTAGTATCCCTGATTTAATTTATATCAAGCATCTGCAAATTTCACATTTGTGGATACCTTTAATTCTTTAATTTTAATTTAAAACTGTTTGTGAGAACAAATTATTCCACTTCTGAGCATAACTGTTCTGCTTACTTAATTCATCTCACAGACTTCTTGCCTATATTTGTGAGCGATAATGCTCTCTTGTACCACAAACGCTGCCTCATGCAACACCTGTCAGATATGCAAGACTGCATAAAATGTTCAGCAATTCCAGCAATCTAATTAAATGAACACACTTGGGTATTTATAGTTTTAGTATACAAAGAGCAGATGTACAAAGTATTTTTCCCCACAGACATAAAATTGGAGAAAACCCATAGCACATCTGGCTCCATGCCTTGGATCAAAAATCTTTGCTTCCCTGTCAATGACTTACAGGGTTACATTTTCAGAAGGCTGCATAGATGTTAGACATCTGGAGGGTCATTTTTAAAAGCATTTCTGTGGGTAAAATGGTGCTTTACCTACAGACACGGAATTTTATAAAATTTCCCACCTGATCCTTTGCAAACATGGCTTATGCAGCCTGTATGGGTGGATCATTTCTAAGGATGGGGATGTAGAGGGGTTTGCAGTGGCAGACATATTTATAAGTGCAATTCTATAACTGGGAACTACTATGCAAGTGCCATTTTACACAGGCTCTAAGACTATTTTATAATAGCAATTGTATGCATAATTTCCATTATAGAATATTAACATAAGTTGGCATTAATGTTATGTTATATTATACCCAGAGGCATAGCTAGGTGGGCCGCCAGGGGAGCGACTGCTCCCCCAAGTGGACTTCTGATGGCACTGGTGCCTATTTTTCACGCGATCTGTCCCATTTAAAATATGCGCCGTCGCTGTCAGCAGTCCACTCTCCGCTCCCCCCGGGCCCTTAACCTGCCTACGCTTCTGATTATACCTATTCAGTTCAAGGACGGATCATTATAGACAAGAGCTGGACCAATCAGTCAAGGAATGACAAATAATTAAAATAAAGTAATATTAAACTTTAAAATTCACACCTTAACAAACCATAAACTAAATATTAGATAAACCTGCCTTACAAAACAGAAAAGTTTTAAAATACTTTCGGAATTGGAGATAATAGATACAAGACCTCGAAGACATTGAGAATTGGTTCCAGAGGTTAGCTAACTGGTATTGAATAGACAAAGTAAGATAGATTTTAAATACTTGCACATTGGAAATCTAAGCTGAAAAGATTCTGAGTATTATACCTAGAAGATGATCCTCGTAACAATGATACTAAGTTCAACATATAATCATGAATTTCCCAAGTAAAAATTTTAAAAGTAGTAATATCTAATTTGAACTCTATTCTCTCATTGACTGGTAACCAATGGAGCAGTGACTCAAATCGAGATAATCCAAAATTCAGTCTAACAGCAGAATTTTGTACCAGCTGTAATCAATGGATCAATGATTTAGAATAAATAGCTAATATTAGGCTACAATAATCTAGTCTAGAGAGAATTAAAGATTGAACCAAAATTCAGAAAGTCGCTAGGCTAACGTATTTTCTAAAAATTCTCAACTTTCTCAACATTATAAAAAGAGTGTTTAATAATTGACTGAGTTTGATACTGCATAGACAATAGGTGGTCTATCTCAATGTTAATATGCCAAGTAAATAGCTGACATAAATCACATGCCTAAGGGGCCCTTTAACTAAGCCAACAGTTCAATAAACAGTATGGGCTGTATATCCTATTAAGGTAATCAAATACTGCAAACACTGGAAAACAGCCAAACTCAATCTCAACAGAGATTGAGATTGAGTTTGGCTGTTTTCCAGTATTTGCCCTTTAACTAAGCCCCTTAGGTGCCTTACATGCACCCAACATGTGCCAAATTGGAGTTACAGCCAGTTACCAAGTGGCCCTTGCGGTAATTTTAATTTTGGCACACGGCCGCTATGCGCGTCTGAAAATATTTTTTATATTCTGGTGCGCGTAGACCATTACCACCCGGTTACCGCGTGAGACTTTACCACTAGGTCAATGGCTTGCATTAAGGTCTTAGACCCCCAAATTTTAAAAAGGCATTTTTTTGTAGGTGCGCTAAAAAATAATTCTGCGCGCACCCAAAACACACGTCTATACTATGGACGTGGGCCATTTTTCAATGCACCTTAGTAAACGGACCGCTAAATGTGGCATTTATACATATAACTTACTGTATTCTGTAAGTTAGGTATGCAAGTATGAGTTACGCCCATGCTTCTCCTCCTGTGAACACCCCCTTGCGTTTACGTACTATGGCAGTCACACACTATAGTTACAGAATATCGCTGAGCACATGCCTAGAACTTCTGCACGACTCAGCAGTGTTCTGTATTTCGAACAGTTATGTGTGGAAGAGCTAGTATTCTACAGTTTATAGTTTATTTGAGCTTGCAAGACCGCTCTAGCTGTCAAGGCTGAGCAGAGCAGTGTACAGACTACAAAAAAATTCAGAAAAAAACTCCAATTAGACACGGTAAAGTTATACAATCCAACAGAAAAAGTGGACACAGGTAAGGACAAGGGAAATGGGAACAGGAGACGGCCTCTAGCTGGTGAATCCAGTTACCGTATTTTTCGGACTATAAGACGCACTTTTTTCCCCCAAAATTTGGGAGGAAAATGGGGGGTGCGTCTTATAGTCCGAAGGTAGATTTGGCTGGCTGGCTGGCTGGCCGCCTGCCCTCCGAGTTCTGGATCGCCGTCAGGGTTACCTCCCCCCCCCCCCCCCCGGCCCTGTCACCACTTCTCCCTACTCACGCGATCTTCCCTGATGGTCTACTGACGTCGGGGCAGGAAAGAGCCCCCTCTTTCCTGCCCAGTGCGCTGCTCTCCATCCTCCTGTATGCAGCATGACGGTCTCGGCGAGATTCAAAATGGCCGCCGAGACTTCAATTCTCTGCGGCCATTTTGAATCTCGCCGAGACCGTCAGGCAGCAATGCATACAGGAGGATGGAGAGCAGCACGCTGGGCAGGAAAGAGGGGCTCTTTCCTGCCCCGACGTCACTAGACCACCAGGGAAGATCGTGTGAGTAGGGAGAAGTGGTGACAGGGCCGGGGGGAGGGCGATTCCGAACTCGGAGGGAGGGATTCGGACAAGATGCACCGGAGCACCTAGGTTTTAGAGGAGGGAAAAAGGAAAATTTTTTTTTCCTATTTCCCTCCTCTAAAACCTAGGTGCGTCTTATGGTCCGGTGCGTCTTATAGTCCGAAAAATACGGTAATTTGACCTTCCAAAAGCCTGCCTAAACAGCTAAGCCTTTAGGTTAGGTTTAAAAACTTATAGGACCTGTTATAGAATGGGGGGGGGGGGGGGGTAGGGGTAATTCTATAATGACAGTCATTATCTAGATATTTATGCTAGCTGGTGCTATCCATGGATTTTCATCAGCATGACACGGAAAATGCCATGGTAAATCATTCCAGACCACTCCAAAACTACCTGAATTATTGCTGGGACAGTGCATGAGCAAAGCATTATGATATCCAAAGAATGAAATAGCCCATTATCCAAATATCTTTGACTGCAAAAAAGTTCTAATATTGTCTTAATAATGAGCTGAATATTGTCACATCTACTATAATAAAACTCACCCTCAACGTTCTGAAGACAACGTTCTGAAGTCACTCAGTCACTCCCTGAAAGGTTCATGGATTCATGGTGGTGAAGCCACAACACTGACCATGTCTCTCTGCCCCGCCCTCGCATGACGGACCAATCAGAAAAAACACCCTCAACATTCTGAAACACAAAGGACCATCACAACACCGTTCCCAGGCAACATTAGGCAACGTAAGACGGACCAATCAGAGGAAACTACGTGACAATAAGGGAGGAGCATTCACCAGCACAATGGCTCATTATCTGTGCAGCACGGAGAGCACAGAACCACCGCTGGAACGAGAGAAGAATATTCCTGCTGTGGGTATGTGCAAAAATAGCCCGGGGGGGGGGGGGGGGGGGGGAGAAATGTTTAAATGCCTAATGCCAGTACTGAAGAGTGCCAGAGAGCCCATAGCAAAGACTATATTTGGGATCGCTTGACATGGAGTCAGAGGAGCCGGAAAACAACGTGCCCGTCACCATCTGGGACGTGGGCAAACAGGACAAGCTTCGGCCCAGCTGGAAGGATTACCCGCGACCCAGCCAGCAGCAAACAGCGACCAAGGAAGGGGGAGGAGTAGGGAAACACGAGGAGCGTGTTTCCCTACTCCTTCCCTGCCTAGGAATTGCTGGAGACTGGCTGCCAAACTAACGAAACAACCGCACACCGACGCACCACCTCCATCATTCAAAAGGCATCCGCTCTTTCTTCAACAGAAATGCAAACTAATAATACAAAACAAAGAATACCCGTTTTCTCACGCAGCTACAGGTAACTCCCCACCCCCTTACTCTTCCTCTTTTGCCAAAGCGGCCGTGACCAACCATCCCCAGCCTCAGGCAAGCCGTCTCCCACCTCGGGGATTCCCCGAGCACCCGGAAAAAGACGGCGCAGCTTCCCGCAGCGCATGTTCCAGCATTCCCCTGCAGCCGGCCTGAAATGGACCGAACATACCGGATCACCACCCGATGGCCCGAGACCGTGCTCCTCTCCCTTCCGCCAACTTAAAACAACCGTCCCCGTCCTCAGGCAAGCCGTCTCCCACCTCCAGGATGCCCAGAACCCCAGCCCAACGGAAAAAGACGGCGCTGCTTCCCACAGCACATTTCTCTTCCAGTGTTCCACTACAGCAGCCCTGAAATGGCCAAAAAATACCGACAGACCAAGAACGTGCTCCTCTACCTTCCGCCCATCTAAAACAACACTGCTGCCTCAGCACAACACAAAAAAAAACAAAACGGAAAAACAATCCACCACTCAGCAAAGGCGACCCCCCTACAACCACATTTACATTTCACCAACAGAAAGACCCCCCTCCACAAACCTCCTTGACAGACAAAACCACACACACACAATACAACAGACACACACCCTCAAAGCCACACACCAATCCATCCCACTTTGCCAGCATAGCACAGCACATCCTCCAACCCCCCAAGCAAAAAAACAAAACAAAAAGAAAGACACACATCAACAACCTGCACACACACCCCACCCTCACACACACACACACACACACACACACACAAAATAACTCTGTGACACATACACACACACAAAAAAAAACACATGCTAGCGCCCGTTTCATTGGTTTCGGAAACGGGCCTTTTTTACTAGTTATCTAATATTCAGCACTGCTTGCAATCCAGAGAGTGACACTGAATATAAAATGCCACAGTTGAAGTTCAAAACAAAAAATACTGACTACAGTGTTTAATCATCAATGCCTTTTGTTCATTCCATATGCATCAGAAGGGACTGGACAATCAGGACAGCTGCCCGGAGCTTATCATGGTTGCTTTGTGCATTTCTGCCATGGGCCTGGAGGCATGGGAGCAGCAGCAGAAGGGAGATGGTAGGGTTGAGGGGAAATGCTGGAGGAAGTGGGGGTGATGTTGGACAAGTGGGTGAGAAGGGAGGAAAGAAAGAAGGGGAAATGCTGGACTTGGGAAGGAGAAAGAGAAGGGATGGGAGGGTAGGGAAACGAATAGGGGTATTGCTGGACTAAAGGAAAGGAGAAAGTGGGGTGATGCTGGAGGGGTGGGTAGGAGGGAGGGGAGTAAAGAGAGAAAGTGCAATGGAGGACGAGGATGGAAGAGAAAAGCGAAATGCTGGATAGGTGGAGGGGAGGGAGGGAAGAAAAGAGAAAAGGGAAATGCTGAATGGAGGTGGGTGGAAGAGGAGAGAAAGCAGGAGGAGGACACCAACTTATAGGTTGAGGGGACATAGAAACCCTAGAACTGGCCCTGTAGTGGACCAGTGCTTGTTTCCTAGGTCCTTGGTCTCCCCCTTCAGGTAGGGCTACATGAACTGTCATACTTGGACCTTATATTCATTGACTGCACATGCAGACTTCTGTTTGGGCAGGTGAAGTGGGGTGTGCCCTTAAGAGTTCTACTAGGTTATATATGACTCCACATGATGTCTTCTCTCTATCCCTTTTTCAGTCCCCATCCAATCCTGCTGTGAGTAAGTGTTGGTGATAAGTCTATGGCTCATTTACCATATTTACCTTTGTTTGCATCGGCACAGCTTCAGACACATCTATTTCCCTAGCATATCCAGTCTTTTCCTAGCTCTGTCCCTCTGTTGGCACTTGGTTCTCTAGGGAACGCAGCATTCTTGTTGAAACATGGTTTCCTTACCCTTGTATTATACAATGTGAAAGGAAAACCTATGGGGCTCATAATCAAATGAAAAAAAAAAATGTCCAAAAAATGGCACAAGTAGCAGATGGACGTGTTTCTCACACAAAAATGTTCAAATCATATAATCAAACATATCCAGACAAAACATTTAAATCTGATATTTGCCAAAAAAAAGCATGTTTTCTGAAGGGGAGTTTCAGGAGCATGTCATGGGCATGACATGAGCGACATTACCTGATAGACTTTTTTGTGATAACAGATAGCAAAACGACTTCTTGAGGTTGGAAAAAAAACATTGTGATTTAAACCTATAAGTGGCAGTGTATCATGGGGGTGTGGAGTGTGGGACTAGAGAATGACATGGGGACAGGTCCCTGCCCCATCCCCATGAGCTCTGTCCCATCCCCGCCCCATCTACATGAGCTCTATCCCCGTCCCTGTCCCCATCCCCATAAGCTCTGACTCTATCCGCTAATGGATTTCACCAATGATATGTACTGGGGACTGAGTGAAGACACAACAAGATATCCATGAGGAAGAAGAAGTGGGGTTTAGGGGAAGAAGCCATACTGGGAACAGAAAAGAAAGAATTTAGGAATGGACTACTTTAAGCCAATTTTGAAATGAACAAGCCTGAGAAAAGTATTTATCCCAGACCACTCCTTTATGACCAGTCACATCCCCTTTCCCCCACTCTGCTTCTTTTGTACCTCAGACACTGCCATAGCCAGCACAAGAGCATTTGCATAGGGTGGAATTTTCTGGGACATTACATAAGTACATAAGTATTGCCATATTGGGACAGAAGATCCATCCAGCATCCTGTTTCCAACAGTAGCCAATCCAGGTCACAAGTACCTGGCAAGATCCCAAAATAGTATAATACATTTTATGCTGCTTATCAGCAGTGGATTTTTCACAAGTCCATTTTAATAATGGTCTATGGACTTTTCCTTTAGGAAGCCATCCAAACCTTTTTTAAACTCCACTAAGCTACTTGCTTTTACTACATTCTCTGGCAACAAGTCCAGAGTTTAATTACACGTTGAGTGAAGAATTATTTTCTCTGATTCGTTTTCAATTTACTACTTTCTAGGTTCATTGTGTGACCCTAGTCCTAGTATTTTTGGAAAGAGTAAACATGCGATTCATGTCTACCTATTCCACTTCACTTATTATTTTAAAGACCTCTATCATATCTCCCCTCAGCCATCTTTTCTCCAATCTGAAGTGCCCTAGCCACTCCAGCCTTTCCTCATAGGGTATAATTCCCCAGGGTATAATTAGAAAGCATGAACATTCTGCATGGGGCAATTTTCAAATAGCTCATGTGGAGGGGCATTTTTGATAGTGCGTCTAAGTCAGACTTTGGATGTTTTGTGCTAAACATACCAAATCTGAATAGGAAATATACCTATTTTTGAAAAAAGAAAAATGTCTTCTTTTCGAAAATACCATTTTGAACAAGGTTTTGTGCTTTCTGCGTTTATCGTTTTAGGCCAATTTTGAAAAATAAGCATAAGTTAAAATGCAAAACTCAAGCCATTGGGATGTAGGCCAGCATTTTTAGCAGACTGGTCCCCCAGACACCCAGGAGAGCAATGGGGCACCCTAGGGGGCACTGCAGTAGATTCCAAATAAATGCTCCCAGGTAAATATCTCACCGTTGCTCCCTTATCTTGTCTACTGAGCCCTCTAAAACCCACTATCCCCAACTGTACGCCACTACAATAGCCCTTATGGGTGAAGGGGCACCTATATATGGGTATAGTGGGTTTCTGGTGAGTTTTGGAAGGCTTGCAGTTTTCACCACAAATGTAACAGGTAGGAAGAGGTATGGGCCCGGGTCCACCTATCTACAGTGCACTACACCCACCACTACACTACTCCGGGGACCTGCATGCTGTTCTAAGGTAGCTGGCTATAACATCTGAGGCTGTGACAGAGGCTGGTGAGTACTATTTTTATTCACATTTTGGGGGGATGAGAGAGGGTCAATGACCATTGGGAGATTATGGTGGGTCATCCATGAATTCCTCCAATGGTCATTTAGAACACCTTTTTGTGTCTTATTCATTAGAAAAACAGGTCTAGTTCAAAACATTGAAGATTTTGCCCTAGACGTTTTGGTTTTGTTCCATTATGTCTGTAAAATATCCAAGTGTTAGGCACGTCCTAATCCTGCCTTTGAAACACCCCCTACAATGCTCCCTTGTGATTTGGACACACTGCAGACAAAATGCATAGACAGACGTCTGCAAAACAGATTTCAAAAATACTGATTTGGACATTTTGAGAAGAAATCCTTTTAAATGGTGCTTTGCAACACATTTTGGACATTTTTCTCTTTCAAAAATGAGCCCCATACTTGCTTCAAAGATAAATGACCAACAAAATAAGCAAGTGCTGAATAATTCCATGTATTTTGCTCCTATTATTTGTTCAAGCATCAGAGGCAAAATAGTTTGTGTATATTTCAAAAGCAAATGCACCCAAGCACTTTTTCTCTCTTGGCTCAAACCAAGCTAAAAGTATGTGTGTTATCGAACTTGTGCATCCTTTTAGCAGCATTTGAGAAAGGATGAATTTTTAGTGATGTTTGAATATCTATTCCATTTCTTATGTATCTAGCATTAGCCCTCTAATTCTATAAATGGCATGCACTGTTACGCATGTAGTCATAACTTAGCACCACTATGCACATAATTAATTACTTAATTGGACCTTGATTTGTACTTAATTGGCAATAGTTATTAATAATGGACCTTAACTAGCACTAATTTGCAGATACACACGTGAGTTATGGCCCTATTCTATAAAGTATATGTTTACATTTTCTAGTGCATAACTGCATAGAGGACATTTATGTGAGAGAGGCAGGGACTAGTCATAGGCATTCCAACTATCCTAGCACACACTTTATAGTATATTACCAGTTAGGTGCGTAAGATACCACATGGATATGTTTACTAAGGCACGTTAGCGTTTTTAACGCATCTTTAAAATTAAGGCACTTTAAACGCTAACGTGCCAATACATTCCTATAGATGCGTTAGTGTTTGACACACATTAGCATTTAATGTGCATTAAAAATGCTAACATGCCTATAGGTGCCTTTGTAAACACAGATCTTAGGCATGCGGATTAACACATGCCGAAGACATGGCATAAGCGGTTGCCCCTGTTGGTGTATAAATGCCAACTTACTCTAGTATTCTACAATGGTAATTCTGTTCTTAATTGTCATTATGGAATTTGCGTTTAGCACATGAAAGTTAGGCACCTAACATTAGGCAACCTTTCTTGAATTGATCCCTTGGTGCATAACTTCAGACTTCAAAACAAAGAAATGTATATCACTGAACATTTATACCAATGTCACCTAAAAGCCCTTCAGATTTACTGTAGTCACATTTTTATCAATATCATATGATTATTCATTAAATAAAATGTTTGAAGGTATGCAGAGAATTAGAAACTAACCAGACTTCCAAATGCTCACACAGAGAGCCTGAGTTTCTATTATAATCTGCTTTCAACTCTCCTCCTAAGTTTGAAACATTTTATCATTTATATTAAAATCTCAAACAGGGCAGGCGGCACATTGGCACTCAACCCACACCTCAGACTCAAATAACAGCACATGGCAGCATTGTAATCTTTACTTACAGATGTGAAATGCAACTTACAATGAAATGCAATTACATACATGAGTCCTTCTCAGTTTTCTATCTAAATTCTTTCTGGGCAGGGTGTCTAGCCTTTCGAGTCACACAACTCCAACTATTTCCACCTCGATCAGCAGTCAAAAATATATTTCTGCTCTGTGCATGGACCCTACACATCTCAATGCACTACCATCATGTTCCCTCCATGGTCCAATATCGCTATCATCCTTCCCTCCTCCTCTTCAGCATTCCTCCTTGCTGGCAGCAACAATAAGGAGAATAAGCTACCTCAGGTTGGCCCCAGAAGCGTTCCCTCTGCTGTGTCCCACCTCCTCTGACACAACTTCCTGTATTCGCATAGGTGAGACACAGCACAGGAAATGTTTCCAGGGCCCGCCAGAGGCAGCTAGCTCTCTTTATTGATGCTGCCGGCAGCCCGCAAAAATGATGAAGAACCGCTGAAGGGGAGGAGGGAAGAATGACCGCAGGAGGGTGAAGAAGGGTAAAAGATGCCAACCTGTGTGTAGGGAGAAAGAAAGATTCCAGTAAGCAGACAAGGGGGAGAGGGGCAGAGATGGAAGACTACGGTGCCCTGGGCCCAACTGTGTCTCTTACCGTCCCTGATCATTACTCCTTTTCTTGTTGTCTACATCCCACCATTCTGTCAAAGTCTGGGTAAGCCCGCTGTCCTTCAGTTTCTCTGGCATTGGCCCTCCTCCGTATAAGAGGACGACTGCCCTGGGTCTTTTGACATCATCAATGTCACTGTTTGTATGTGACAAAACAACTTTGCATTTGACCACTGTTAATACCTGGTTTTGGTCTAAACATACTGCTGTGTGCTCTGTTTGGCCAGGACCCACCGCCAATGCTGCAACTTGACCCTTAGCGCCCCTAAACTGGGATGGGTGAAGTGGAAGAACAGTGGGAGCAGTAAGCAAAATGGTGATTGCACCCGTGCAAACACCTCTTTTCCTGCTCCTAATCTCCACTCCACGACACCACCCTTAAACTGCCCATCTGCCCTACTTGTATCTGTCCATCCCCCTCCCCACCTCAAAATACCTCCTTGTATCTAGCCGTATTCCAACCTGTTCTGATCTACCCATAACCCCCTCCATATTCCCTTCACTTCTATCCTACCTGCCCATTTTCTTCCCCTCCCCTCCCTAGTTGTCTACAACTTCCTCAGCCTGGTGCCAGGCTGCGGCCTGTTTGTGTCTGACCTCCCTATGCAGTCAAGGTCAGTCCCTTTACTCTAGAGGTTAAAGAGTCCAAAACTGAAAGAAAATTCTTTTCTGTGTCACTGCCCTTAATCATTTTATTTGAGAATTCAATATTGCTTCACTCCCACACAAAGTTTAGATTGAAAGCTCTGGAGAATTCTTCTACTGCTTAAGTATGTAAGATTTATAACAGTACTCTTCAATTAACCAAAATGAAAGGGTTTTGTTTGATAAAAAAAAAAAATCATGTGTCTCAGTGTAGAATGGCTGATAATGTTAATGACATTCAAGATCTTGATAGCACAAGTTAATTCTCTTCAGTGTGCATTAGAAAATGGCACAATTCCATTTTAGTTGGACTCTGAAATCTGTTTCATCTTATTATGCTTGGTCTTGATTCTGCAAAATTTTCAGGCGAACAAAACATTGTGAGGCTAATATTCAAAAGCACTTATGAAGTCAGTGGTGGTGCAACTTCCCAGGGGCTCCAAGGATAATTTTGACCATATAAATCATTATACCAACAAAGTTAACTGTTCAACACCATCTGCACCATTTGTGCATCTAAGTGGCAACATTCAGCTGCCAAACATCTAAATTCAGGGCCGGTGTCAGATAAGACACCCTAGGCCTTGCTTCACTCCCCCCTTGCCCCATATCTTTCAGACTCCTAGTCCAGTGATTCCCAAACCTGATCCTGGAGGTACTCCAGCCAGTCAAGTTTTCAGGATATCCACAATGAATATTCATGAGAGAGATTTCCATGCACTGCTTCCACTGCATGCAAATCTCTCTCATGAATATTCATTGTGGATATCATGAAAACCTGACTGGCTGGGGTACCTCCAGGCCCAGGTTTGGGAACCACTGGCTTAGTCATTTCCCTGAGATTTTGATAATTCAACTTAACAATAATAGAACAATTATGCCAACAATAGAAAAATGCATACCTGGTCTATCAGGACCTATTGTTTTGCTTGGATTGTAACTGCTTTTTGCTATAACGCAGAAGCTGCTACCCTAAGCAACCAGTTAGCCTGCATAATGGATATGCTAACCTTGTTTAAATTAAAGATCCAGAAGGGCCATGCAAATGGCACCATATAACCTGAAACATCTGATATGATGTTTCAACTTATACATGGAAATTCAATGGTGCTGCCTAAATAGACATCGTTGCCAACGTTGTTCGTGTGGCTGAGTATTGATCTCTGTGTGTGGAGACATTTGAGGAGGTCCCCCAAATAAAATGTTTAAATTAGAGGAGCAGTGAAGACACACCTATCAAATCCTCAATAGTTTAACATATGAATTTCAGGTTGTGCCTCAGGGAAGTATGGAAGTGGAAAGAAGCATTCTTTGTTTGTAAAATAAAAGCCCTTTGCTACTTAGCATTCTGACTGTGTCTTATAGATACAGTATCTTCTCCTAAACATCTCCTCAAGATGTAGACCTTTTTTTTTTCCTCCTTTCAGCTCCTTTCTTCCCTGCCCCTATCTCAGGAAACAGCCCTCCAACGAGCACACTTTTTTTTTTATAATGAACCCACTCCCAGGAGATAAAAAGCTTTCTGATCACACCCCTGATCTGTCATGGAATGTACCAGACCACTGCCAGTTATGGTCTTAGTCATCCCTTGGGTTCTCAGGATGTTCAGAAAGAAGCCTGAGTTCAGTGTACACGATCTATTGCCAAGAAGGACTGCAAAGACATATGAAAAAATAAACCTAGCACCAATCCCCATGAGAAGAACACCTTTGTTAGAAGCAGTGTTCTAGAAGCATATTGCCATTAGAGCACTTTAAGGAACTGAAGAGTTCCAGATTGTGGGGGACAAATACTGGAAGTCAGGGTGGGCAATGTTCTTTAACTCCGGGTGGTCAGGACTGAGAAAGTTTCCAACTTAATTAGTTTAATAATAATAATAATAATGATGGTGGTGATAATAATAATAACTATATGTATATATATATATATATATATATATATATATATATATATATATATATATACTGTCTAAACCAGGAACTCTAAGTAGTTTATAAAGGACTACTAAAACAGGCCCGTTTCTGACACAAATGAAACGGGCGCTAGCAAGGTTTTCCTCGGAATGTGTATGTTTGAGAGAGAGTGTGTGAGATTGACTGTGTGTGTGAGAGAGAGAGAGAGTGTGCGAGTGTGTGTGTGTGACAGAGAGAGAGTGAGATTGCTGGGTGTGAGTGTGTCTCTTCTGTCCTCCCCTCTCCAGCCACCCAGCGATTCTCCTCTCTCCCCGCTCCCCCTCCAGCCACCCAGTGAGTCTATTTTTTCACTTTCCCCCCTCCATCCACCCACCGATGCTCTTCTCTTCCCTGCCCCCCTCCAGCCACCCAGCGAGTCTCCTCTGTGCCCTGCTCCCCCTCCAGCCACCCAGTGATTCTCCTCTCGCCCCTGCCCCCCTCCAGTCACCCAGCGATTCTCCTCTGTCCCATGCCCCCCTCCAGCCATCCAGCGATTCTCCTCTCTCCCCTGCCCCCCTCCAGCCACCAGCGATTGTCTTATCTCCCCTGCCCCCCTCCAGCCACCCAGTGATTATCCTATGTCCCCTGCCCCCCTCCAGCCACCCAGTGATTCTCCTTTTTCCCTTGCCCCCCTCCAGCCACCCACTGATTCTGTTCTCTCCCCTGCCCCCCTCCAGCCACCCAGTGATTCCCCTCTCTCCCCTGCCCCCCTCCAGCCACCCTGTGATTCTCCTTTTTCCCTTGCCCCCCTCCAGCCACCCACTGATTCTGTTCTCTCCCCTGCCCCCCTCCAGCCACCCAGTGATTCTCCTCTCTCCCCTGCCCCCCTCCAGCCACCCAGTGATTCTCCTCTCTGCCCTGCCCCCCTCCAGTCACCCAGCGATTCTCCTGTCTCCCCTGCCCCCATCCAGCCACCCAGCGATTCTCCTCTGTCCCCTGCCCCCCTCTAGCCACTCAACGATTCTCCTATGTCCCCTGCCCCCCCTCCAGCCACCCAGCGATTCTGCTCTCTCCCCTGCCCCCCCTTCCAGCCACCCAGCGATTCCCCTTCCCCTTACAGCACCACAAAACACACACAAACAATGGCCGTGTCACAGCCCTACTTGGTGGTTGGTTTCCACAGTGCGCCTGCACACGCCCACCTTAGCAGCTGGGCGCACGCATTACACAGCAGCCCCACCCATCAACCTCTCTGAGCGCGAGCTCTGCACGGTGAACCAGCCTACCCGTCAACTGGCCAATCAGTGCTAAGTACACCGCTCAGCGCCCTGCCCACCAACCGCCACAGCATTTTGGGTCTAACGATACCACCCAAATCTCTGCCCCTCCGCCAACCGCCCAACCTCCGCTGCCGTGCACAGCTCAGCATGCACGCCCAGTGAACAATAGACCCAATCGCCGCCATACGCCTGCCCTCCCACCTGTGGTTGGTCAGTGCTGCGTGTGACGTACCCAGAAGTACGATGACGTCAATTCAGGAGATGGATACAGCCTTACAGAAAGCACGAATGCTTCAAGGCTTCACTTTCACGGAGTCAGCTTCAGAATGTTGGAGGTGCTTTTTATTATATAGGATAAGAGAAATACAAGAAATCAGAAAAAAATAGACAATAGCATCATATACTTAAACCCCCCCCCCCCCCCCCCCCCCACTAATCAATGTATTTCTGAATGAGGAAAGTTTTAAGAAGTTTTCTAAAATAATCATGCTCTGTACTCAACTCTGTGGATAAGGGATTTCATATGATTGACGCAACATCTGAAAGCAGTTGTTTACTAGTTGATTTTTTCCTAACACTACATGCAGGTAGAGCTCAATTTACTAATGACAAGCGAGAAACACAAGAATTTGAATGCAATATTAAATTAGTTGACAAGTAGCAAGGAATAAGGCCATGTAGTATTTCAAAGCAAAGGCACATTAATTTAAATTTAATTTGTGCTATAGTAGGCAGCCAATGTGCAGATTGAAGCAAGGGAGTCACTCTATCGAAATCTTTTGCTCGGTGTGCAGCAGCGTTCAAAAAGGCAAACAGCATCTTAGGAATTATTTGAAAATGAATAGAGAGTAAAATAAAGAGTATCATAATGCCTTTGTATCGCTCCTTGGTGAAACCGCACCTTGAGTATTGTGTGCAATTCTGGTTGCCATATCGCAAAAAAAAGATGTAATGGAACTGGGAAAGGTACAAAGAAGGGCAACCAAATGATTAAGGGGATGAAACAACTCTCATAGCATCACTTCTGAGTTTCATACATCCTCCAACGTGCCCCCTCCGTGGTAAAAAGAAAAATATATTTTTTCCACATGGTGTGCGCATGCTAACATGGAGCTAACTGAAAGATGCCTGAGCGCACCCCACGGTAAGCCCTTTTAAGCTATTGTAAGCATGCACTAGGGCTTTCTGCAGCTTGGTAAAACTAACCCCAAAGTGAACAAAAATGAAAAGCTCATCAGTATTAGAGTGTGAGTTGAAGATTCATGCTATGATTTATAATGACACTCTCAGTATATATGAGATAGATATCTATGCTACAAGACTTATGATGATTTGAAATGATAGTTTACCAGTCAAGAAGTATCACATTATACTGAAACTGCTAAGAATATTTCACAACAAAATGAAGAAAACAAGAGATTAGGAGTTTGCAGATCATCAAGAGACTGGGAGTTAAAACAAACATAACAGACAGCACATGGTTGTATCATTCTTTATATATCAAGCATATGGCATTACATTAAGGCTTGATAAATTGTATCAGTTCTGTGCTAAATGTCACAGCAATTTCTATACCGTGTAGATACTAATCAATCCTGTGAGGCAAAGTAAGATCTTAACAGTTTGAAAGCAGAAATTGTATAAAGAGGACCCTCATTTTCTTGATTGCTATCTGCCATGTTTAGAGCTAATTTGTTATGGGAATTTGAAGCAAAGTCTATGATTATAAGTCATGTGAAAAATTAATGCAACCCTTGGAGGCCTCTTTTTGAAAGGATCCAGGGGGCATATTGAGGATAAAGTAGGGGTTCTCAACCAAGTCCTTGAGACACATCCATTTGGTCAAATTTTCAGGATACCCACAATGAATATGCATGACAGATTTGCTCATATTCAGGATGCTGAGACAGGATAATCTCCAGGAACAAATGAAATCCTCTTGTATCTCTTCATACTCCTCAAATCACTCCTTTACCTCTTGGAACTTCCGTGGATCTATGAAAACAGCTTCCTGAACATAAACACTCTCCTAACTTCTTTCTGAGCCACTTGGAAATCTCTCTAGAAAAACCCAGGAATCAACTCCACTCTTTATAGGATCCTTGAACCCCTTAAAAAAGACACAGACGGAAGATGATGGGTGAGAGACTGTGGCAGAGGAAGAGAAGGAGAGCAATGGAGGGAGGGGACAGAAGAAAGCAAAGGTTAGCAGAGGGAGAAATTTAGCATCAAAGAAAAAGAAGACAGTAATGAATAAAATAAGGTTTTAGTGAGTGAACAAAGGGAAAAGGGACCAAAGAGGAGCTAGAAGCAGTCTTAAAGCATTTATGATATGGGAACAAACACCCCAAACTCTTCCTTTTCAACCTCTAGGCTACTGTGGCCTTCAAGGCCCTCTCTTGGAAGTCCAGGCATGTTTTCTCTGAGTCCTGACTTATCCAAGGAAGGTTTTCAGAGGTAGATAAACTTCTTCAAAACACCATGGTCATCTTCATCCAAATCTCAGACTTCCTATCCCCAGGACCATATGCCCCAGCCACCCACATGGAAGGGGAAGAAAAGACATACACCTTTCCTGCATCAGGGGTTTTCTACTCAGTAAATCATATCACTTAAATTAAACTATTACTACTCGTTGATACTCCTAGAAGGAAATATAAATTAATTATACACTCACATTCTCTCTTGCTAGGAGGGATAGTTGTACCTCTAAAGCTGCATAATGCTTTTCAAGCAGAATTTTAGTTAATCTCTAAGGCCATCAAGAAAGGATGTTATCCATTAATCCATACAAAGTTGTAGTTGTGTGGCAGAAATTTGATCTCTGTATCACAGTTGTTTCAAAGCAGTTATAACATGTGAAATTTATCAAAATGCGCTAGGGTTATGTCATGCTATTTTCCTGTTAAAACCAATTATTAGTAACTAGGTCCCATTGCATAAAACGGGACCTGTGCCATAATAGCATGTTAACAGCAAAATGACACTTCTTAAAGGAAGCCCACACTAATAACTATAGTCTTCCCTTGCATAAAATAGAATCTCACTGTGGGTTACTTTTCAGTGGCAGTGATATGCATTTTAAATTTAAACACTGGCCACAGTGTTTAATATTTGTAACAGGCTGCCAAAATGTGCTTTTCTATGCAATTGCAAGCAAAACATTTTGTGCTCCTGCTCCAGGAAGGTGCCAATCAAATCTGAATAAGAAGTGATTCTTGCATTCTTCAGTTGACTGAAGCAGAGAATGAAAGTCTCAAAATTCAATCTTTCAGTATTGTTCCTGTACCTAACTGTAACTTTCCTTGAGCTACTACTGAAAAAGGTAGGAGCTAAATCCAAATCCCTTCTTTAGTGAAATTATTTCCTAACATTACTCCTAAGTCTACTACCCCACAACCTTTAACTATGTCCTCTAGTTTTACTGCTTATTGGAAAAGATTTGTTTGTAGGTTGATACCATTCAAGCATTTAACCATCTGTTATCTCCTCAATCCCTTCTTTCTTCCAGGGTATACATATTCAAGCCTTTAAGTCTCTTCTCATATGTCTCAGTGCAATCTTGATAACATTTTCATTGCCTTCCTCTGGACCGAAAGAACAGTGAACTACCTGGAATCCAACGGGTCACAAGATTTGAGACAACATGGCTTTACCATGCGAAAATCATGCCAAATGAATCTGATTAATTTCTTTGACTTGGAGGGGAATAATCGAACGTCGCCGGCGAAATAGGTCGCCGGTGATCTATTTTGGCGGCGGCGCAACAGCCGGCCGGAACCGTATTTTCAAAAAAGATGGCCGGCCATCTTTTTTTTCGATAATACGGTGTGGGCCGGCAAAATGCCTTGGATTTCGCCGGGTTTGAGATCGCCACTCTTGTTTTTCCGCGATAATGGAAAAAACTGCCGGCGATCTCAAACCCGGCGAAATCCAAGGCATTTGGCCGTGGGAGGAGTCAGCATTTGTAGTGCAATGGTCCCCCTCACATGCCAGGACACCAACCGGGCACCCTAGGGGGCACTTCAAACATCTTTTATAAACAACCAAATTAGCTTCCAGGTGCATAGCACCCTTCCCTTGTGTGCTGAGTCCCCTAAATCCCCTCCAAAACCCACTGCTCACAAGTGTGCACCATTACCCTAGCCCTAAGGGCTGAAGGGGGGCACCTACATTACCCACCACAAGTGGAACAGGTAGGGGGGGATGGGCCTGGCTCTGCCTTTCTGCAGTCCACTGCAACCAACAACTGTTCCAGGGACCTGCATACTGCTGTCAGGGTGCTGGGTATGCCATTTGAGGCTGGCATACAGGCTGGCAAAAAAGGTTTGTATTTTAATAATTTTAGTGTGGGAGGGGGTTGGCGACCACTGGAGGAGTAAGGGGAGGTCATCCCCCATTCTCTCCGGTGGCCATCTGGTCAGTTGGGGCACCTTTTTGAGGACCAAGTAAACCCGGCGAAATACTGCTTATCGCCGGGATTTATTTTTCCATTATCCGCGAAAGCCGGCCATCTGGTAGCCAAGCCCAAGCCTGCCCATGTCCCGCCTTCACTTCGCCGCCAACACGCCCCTTTAAACTTTCACCGGCGCGGTGAAGGGAAAGCGGCGAAGCTATCACAAATGTAGCTTTCGATTATATGCTTGTCGTCGCTTTTGCGAAATCGCCGGCCATATCCCGATTTGTGTCGGGAAATAGCCGGCGATTACTTTCGATTATAAGCTGGTTGGTGACCAGAGAACTGAATCAAGGACATGTGCTAGATGTAGTCTACCTGGATTTCAGCAAAGTCTTTGACACAGTTCCTTATATGAGGCTCATCCATAAACTTTGGTGAACTGGATTAGAAATTGTTTGACTGACAGATAACAGAGGGTGGTGGTAAATGGAATTTGCTTGTAGGAAAGAAAGGTGAGTAGTGGCATGACTCAGTAATTGGTACTGGGACCGATTCTGTTCAATATATTTGTGAGTGACATTGCTTAAGTGTTAGAACGAAAAGTGTGTCTTTTTGCAGATGACATGAAGATTTTCAACTGAGTGGACACACCAGAGGGAATAGAAAACAGGAGAAGAGATCTGCAAAAGGCAAAAGAATGGTCTAATATTAATGCATAGAAGTGCAGAGTGATGCTCTTGGGGAGTAAAAATTCAAAGAAGCTATATGTGCTAGGAGGGGAGAAGCTGATATGCTCAGACCAGAAGAGGGACTTTGGAATGATAGTGTCTGAAGATCTCAAGGCTGCAAAACAATGTGACAAACCTGCTTATTTTCGAAGGAGAAGGGCGGCCATCTTCCGACACAAATCGGGAGATGGCCGGCCTTCTCCTAATGCCAGCCAAATCGGTATAATCGAAAGCCGATTTTGGCCGGCTTCAACTGCTTTCCGTCGCAGGGCCAGCCAAAGTTCAAGGAGGCGTGTTGGCAGTGTACCAAAGGCGGGGCAGGGCGTGCTTAAGAGATGACCGGCCTTGGCCAATAATGGAAAAAAGAAGGCCGACCCTGACGAGCATTTGGCCAACTTTACTTGGTCCCTTTTTGTTCACAACCAAGCCTTGAAAAGGTGCCCGAACTGACCAGATGACCACCGGAGGGAATCAGGGATCACCTCCCCTTACTCTCCCAGTGGTCACCAACCCCCTCCCACCCAAAAAAAAAAAATTAAAGCACATTTTTTGCCAGCCTCAAATGTCATACCCAGCTCCATCACAGCACTATGCAGGTCCCTGGAGCAGTTTTTAGTGGGTACTGAAGTGCACTTCAGGCAGGCGGACCCAGGCCCATCCCCCCTACCTGTTACACTTGTGGTGGTAAATGGGAGCCCTCCAAAACCCACCTGAAACCCACTGTACCCACATCTAGGTGCCCCCCCGTTACCCTTTAAGGGTAGTGTTGTACAGTTGTGGGTAGTGGGTTTTGGGGGGCTCAGTACCCAAGGTAAGGAAGTTATGCACCTGGGATCAATTTGTGAAGTCCACTGCAGTTTCCCCTAGGGTGCCCGGTTGGTGTCCTGGTATGTGAGGGGGACCGGTGCACTATAAATGCTGGCTCCTCCCATGACCAAATGGCTTGGATTTGGCTGGGTTTGAGATGGTCGCCATTAGGTTCCATTCAGGGGCGTATCTGAACTTCAACGGTAGAGGGGGCCATTTTAGCCCCCCCCCCCCGCTGAAGACGAAGATGACGACGATGACGCCACCCCTCCCTCTCACGGAAGACAGCTCCAACTACTTTGAACCCCCTCCTCCCGCCGTCACTCCGTCGTCGCGCCTCACCTCCTTTTGCTGGCGGGGGACCCCAACCCCCACCAGCTGAAGTCTCCGTCTTTCCTTCCTTCCTTCGTTTGGGTTTGGTGGTTTCTGACGTCCTGCATGCTGCACGTTGTACGTGTGTGCGTGCAGGACATCAGAAACCACCAACCCCAAACAAAGGAAGGAAGGAAGGATGGAGACTTCTGCTGGCAGGGATTGGGGTCCCCCGCCAGCAAAGGGAGGTGAGGTGAGGTGCGACAGCGGAGTGATGGCAGGAGGAGGGGGCGTTGAGAGTGTCATCGGTAGGGGGGTCCAAGGGCAAATCTGTGGGGGCCAGGCCCCTGTGGCCCCATAGCAGATACGCCCCTGTTTCCATTATCAGTGAAAAACAATGGCGGCCATGTCTAACGCCGGCGATCTCTAAAGGCGGCCCAAATGTTGAGATTTGGCTGGCCCTGGCCGTTTTGTCAAAACGAAAGATGGCCAGCCATCTTGTTTCGATAATACAGTCGGGTACGCCGCTTGACGGGGCCGTCATTAGAGATGGTCGGCCCTGTTCGATTATGCCCCTCAAAGCGGTGGCCATAGCCAGAAGGATGCTGGGCTGCATAGAGAGAGGAAACACCAGCAGAAAAAGGAAGGTGTTAATATCCTTGTACAAGTTGTTAATGAGGCCCTGCTTGGAATATTGTGTTGAATTCTGGAGGCCGTATCTTGCTAAGGATGTAAGAAGACTTGAAGCAGTCCAAAGGAAGGAAATGAAAATGATGTCAGCATTGCACCATGAGACGTATGAGAAGAGACTTGAAGACCTGAATATGTATACCCTAGAGGAAAGAAGGAATAGTGGAGATATGATACAGATGTTTAAATACTTGAATGGTATTAATCTACAAACAAATCTTTTCCAGAGGCAGATAAGTGGTAAAATTAGAGGACATAATTTGAGATTGTGGGTTGGTAGCCCTAGGAGTAATGTTAGGAAATACTTTTTCACAGAGAGGGTAGTGGATGCCTTGAATACCCTCCTAGTGGAGGTAGAGATAAAAACGGTGATGGAATTCAAAAATGTGTAGACACATAGGATCCCTAAATATGAAAGAGGATAGTATAAAAACAAAACTTAAACACATCAACAGCTAAAAGTTAAAGCTTAAATAGCAGCTTCAGCAGTGGGAAAGTAAGGCCAATGCTGGAAGGACTTCTATGGTCTGTGTCCTGTATATGGCAAGACAAATCAGGACAGACTAGAGTGGGTTTCCACAGCAACTTCAGCAGCTGGGAAGTAGGTGTCAGTGCAGGGTAGACTTTTACGCACTGAGCCCTGAAAATGGTAAGGACGGATCAGGATCAAGTGTGTGTATTTTATACCACATTCATATTGTATGAGTCTGGGTCTGGAATATCTCAGTGGGAGAGGGGAAGGCATTGTACAGTGGAACATAGCGAGTAAAATGTGTAATAATACTACTGGATTGTTGGGCAGACTGGATGAACCATGCAGGTCTTTATCTGCCGTCATTTACCAGGTTACTGTTAATTCTCTTCACCTTCTTGGGCCAGCAGAGATCACCTATACAGCAGCAGTTACCCTTGTTCTCAGGGCCCTAATACATCCATAATATCCAAACCCTTTCAGACCCAAAGACAGAAAAGTCATGTTATTGGGCCTGCTCCCTAATAATTGAGGGGTCGATATTCAAAAAGGTTTAAATGGGCCAGAGAAGTTCCTGCCTCGTTAAACCCAGATGAGCTAGCTGGCCACCGATATTCAGTGACACGTGGAGGGGCATAATCGAAGGGGATGCCCAAGTTTTGCTGAGGATGTCCTCGCAAAATGTCCCGGTGGAGGGGCAGTGAAACCCGTATTTTCGAAACAAGATGGACGTTCATCTTTCGTTTTGATAATACAGTTGGGGATGCCCAAATCTTGACATTTAGGTCATCCCTAGACTTGGTTGTTTCTGATTTTCGGTGATAATGGAAACTAAGGACACCCATCTCAGAAACAACCAAATGCAAGCCCTTTGGTCGTGGCAAGAGCCAGCATTCGTAGTGCACTGGTCCCCCTGACATGCCAGGACACCAACTGGGCACCCTAGGGGGCACTGCAGTGGACTTCAGAAATTGCTCCCAAGAGCATAGCTCCCTTACCTTGTGTGCGCTGAGCCCCCCAACCCCCCCCTAAAACCCACTACTCACTACTGTACACCACTACCATAGCCCTTACGGGTGAAGGGGGGCACCTAGATGTGGGTACAGTAGGTTTGTGGTGGGTTTTGGAGGGCTCCCATTTACCACCACAAGTGTAACAGGTAGAGGGGGATGGGCCTGGGTCCACCTGCCTGAAGTGCACTGCACCCACTAAAACTGCTCCAGGGACCTGCATACTGCTGTGATGGACCTGAGTATGACATTTGAGGCTGGCACAAAAGATTTTTAAAGAGTTTTTTTGAGGGTGGGAGGGGGTTAGTGACCACTGGAGGAGTAAGGGGAGGTGATCCCCGATTCCCTCTGGTGGTCATCTGGCCAGCTTGGGCACCTTTTTGCGGCTTGGTCGTAAGAAAAACAGGACCAGGTAAAGTCGTCCAAGTGCTCATCAGGGACGCCCTTTTTTTCCCATTTTGGGTCGAGGATGCCCATGTGTTACGCACACCCAAGTCCCGCCTTCGCTATGCCTCCGACACGCCCCCATGAACTTTGGTCGTCCCTGCAACGGAAAGCAGTTGGGGATGCCCAAAACTGGCTTTCGATTATGCCGATTTGGGCGACCCTGGGAGAAGGATGCCCATCTTCCGAGTTGTGTCGAAAGATGGGCGTCCTTTCGAAAATTAGCCTGCTAATCAGGTAGTGCACTAATATCACTGCTAATAGCCAGCTAGGTTAGGGCTGAGATGGAGTTAGTTTGGAGCAGCAACTTAGGAAATATTCAACAATATTCAGGGCCTCTTTTACAAAACTGTGCTAGTGATTCCTACGCAGCAATGCTGACAAAGCCTATTCAAAGAGAATGGGCTTTATTGACATTGCCGTGCCGGGAACCGCTGTATGGTTTGGTAAAAGAGGTCCTAAGTTTTCTTAACAGCTAAGGGGTCCTTTTGCAAAGGCGCACTAGCGTCTTTAGCGCATGCTAAAAATAAGCGTGCGCTAAACGCTAGAGACACCTATATATTCCTATGGGCATCTCTAGCCTTAGCACATGCTAATCATTAGCGTGTGCTAAAAATGCTAGTGTGCCTTAAAGTTAGGAAAGCAAAACAGCTGTCCTAACTTTATGCACTGAGTTAACCGGACACTGGTCTGAATATCGGCTGATGAGCGATTAATTTCTGGATCAGAGGATATAGCTGGATATTGAATGCTGCGAGCCATGCACTGAATATATAGGGTTAGGTCAGCTTCAAGATGGAAGCAGCTTGCAAGCTGCTTATTCCCATGGGCTAAATATTACCCCCTGAATGATTAAAAATAATTTTTGTATGAATGCCAAAGAACAGGGAGTAAAATATTGACTTCATCACTTAGTGATACCTGTAGATTACATTAGGGTTAATACACAGAAACATAGTAGGTGTCAGCAGATAAAAATCCAACAAATCTGTGCAGTTTCTCTCCACACTGCCATAGATGTGTGTCAATGTTTTTAAATGCCAGTCACCATGGTTTTTCTTATACTTAGATATTCAGCACTGGCTGTACTTGCATACCAGCTCTGAATATCTGGGTATAAGTGGCTACCAGTGCTTACCTGGATATTGGCAATATTCAGACTGGTACCGGATCTGGATAAAATTAGGACAACCTTTGTGCTGTCTTAACTTTATCTGGATAGTCACCTGGTTAGCAAGCTGAATATCGCCACTAACTGGATAACTCCCAGCTCCCTCTCTGGATTACCCAGTTAATGCCAAAGCGATTTTTGTCTAGATTTTCAGTGGTATAAAATCCAGGTATGAACTCATTGAGTAGGACTTATTGGTTAGGAGCCTTTCCTGAATATCAGTCCCACAATAACCATCTTATCCTCCTTATCCAAGCCAGTTTTTCTTGTCTTCCTCCTTTGTACCTCACCCTTCTGGATAGATGAAAATGTAAGATCCATCATTTTGCCCATAAGCAGAACCCCACCTCTCCCCTCTCAATTCTAACCACAAATCCAGTCAACCTCCAACACCAGAAGAGTTGTTGCCCAAACATCTAGCCTCCTACTAACCTGTGGCCTTCCCAAATAGCACACACAGTCTACCAGAGAGTCCTGGCTGAGTGCTTGTGTTTTCTTTAGGACTTTTATTTTTACTGTACTTGAATTCACTCATTTAGAGACCAGAAAGGAAGCCATGATACAAACCCACTGAGGATGGTTGGGTGAATAATTTATTCATTACCTTGACTTTGTAAAGCAGTTGCTAGGGAGCACTTGTAGAGGTAAAAAGGCCAATAATGACCATATAATGAAGGATTTTATGCCAGCATCTTTTTATTAGGACAGGATGCATTATTTACTCTATTAAAATATGCATGAGACTTACTTCCCATTTAAATATGCAAGGTCTCTTTGATATTAACATCTGGAATTGGCCAGATGAAACAGAGAGGGCATATTTAGGACGATGTCAATGCCGCAAAAGTTTTCCTATACTTCGTTCACAAGACCTTTTCATTTAGGTATGTTTTCAAACACTTATACAGCCAGTTCCATTAAAAAAATGGAGAAACAGCATCAAAACATGTATAGAAAATGTGTTAGATTAGATAAAGCCATCTAAATTTATTATAAAGGTACAAAATATGAAGGAGTGATAACACAGAAGGTTATCATGTGTAAAAACATTATAAACACCATTTCCTGTAATATTTTTCTCTGTTATTGAATGGTAGCTGTATTGGCCAATCAGCTGGGAAAGGGCACCTTTCTCTTACACATATCATTTAGGGGCCCTTTTACTGAGCTGTTTTTGCCATACGCCAGGGCCCCTTTTACCAAAGCGGGTAAAAAGGCCAAAAAAGGGCACCCAGTCATAATAGCCCTGACAAAATAGCCCCGACAAAAAAGCCCTGACAAAACAGCCTTGTAACAAAATAATCCTTGACATTCTACACCCTCACAAAATAGCCCTTGACAAAATTGCCCCTACACAAAATAGCCCCTTAACAAAACAGCCCCCTAAGAAAAAATAACATCACAAAAAGTATAATAAACTACAACTGAAATCTTCACTGTTAAAGACTCCTACCAGCATTCAATTGCATAAAGCATATATACTATGGCTACAAACTGGTATTCATGATCTGTTCTGCTATTTAAAGGATCTATTCTTCCATCACCATGCTAATTAAAAAAACAACAACCCAATATTGTCATCATTTTCATAGTTTTACCAACCTTATTCTGTTTGGCAAGGTAAGATTAGTAGGAAAAAAATGCAGTCCCATATTCTGGGTAGCCTGATTGGGCCCTTTTGTGAGGGGGCTATCTTGTCAAGGGTTATATTGTGGGTAGGCCATTTTGACAGTGGCTGTTATGTCAGGGACTATTATGTCGGGAGCTTTTTTGTCGGGGCTATTTGGTCAGGACTATTTTGTCGGGGCCATTTTGACCAGGTACCCCAAAAAAGAAATGGCTGTGTGTTAAGTTTGCATTTGCCACACAGTCATTTTTGGGGGGAGCACTCACCGCCACCCATTGAGGTAAGGGCTCCTTCGCTAACCCAGCATTAACAAGGCAGCGACGACACTGCCCGTTTACCACCGGGTAATCCCCTGTGGAAATATTTTTTAAAGGGCCCCTTAATAATATATCCTGGGATTGCTCGCATTTGGGGAGGAATACTACTCGGAGTCTGCTGTCACAAGGCTATAGGAGATTGCTACCACCCTTAGCAGTCTTTACCTCTCCACCCTTTACTTGCCATGTGCCCTTTCTCCTCCTCCTTCCCACAGTTCTCTAGGCATTTATTCTAATTAGCAAGTTTCCCATATTTCTCTTCTACTGTATTTATTGCTTTTCTACTGTTTCTTTTCTGTAAATTAACTTGCTATGCATCATGCAGTTGGTATATCAAACTTAATTACACATAAACTAAATTTATTTTATTTTAAATTTGACATCTATATAGCAACCTGAAAACAGGGCATGGTACAACAAATTTCATACAGATGCAACTTAGTCTGTGATTAATAAGGGCTGCCATTGGAATGGATTATTTTACTGTTACCCCAATTATTAGTAACTAGATCTCATTGCATAAAAAGGGGCCTGTGATATAATAGCCCATTTTAGTGGTATAATAACACATCTTAACAGTAGCCCACATTGGGCAAATGCGGCAGTTGGATACCAAGGTGCAATTTTATAACTGGGTACACAGTATTTATTTTATTTATTTATTTTATTTGTTGCATTTGTATCCCACATTTTCCCCACCTATTTGCAGGCTCAATGTGGCTTACATAGTACCGTAAAGGCATTCACCAAGTCCGGTAGAGAAACAAATACAAGGTGATATTGTGGTCGATTCAAGGTACATGTGTTTCAGGGAGGATGGGGAACGAGGAGAGGAAAGGTTATGTATGTCCATTACGAGCTTTGGATATGCTGTGTTGCAGAGTGTAGGTATTTATGTTGGGTCGGTGGTGCAGTGGCATACCAAGGGGGGCGGGGCGGTGAGGGCGGTCCGCCCCGGGTGCACGCCACTGAGGGGTGCCGCGGCGCGCGCCTGTCGGCTCCGAGTTCGCTAACTTCACTCGTTCGCTGCAGCTCCCTCTGCCCCGGAACAGGAATGTCGGCTCCGAGTTCGCTAACTTCGCTCGTTCGCTGCAGCTCCCTCTGCCCCGGAACAGGGGAGCTGCAGCGAACGAGCGAAGTTAGCAAACTCGGAGCCGACAGGAGTTTGCCGCGGCACCCCCCCCAGTGGCGTGAACCCGGGGGGGTCATTTCGCCGGGCGGGGGAGGTGTCATTTCGCAGGGGGGGGCGCATCGGCGATCCGCCCTGGGTGCCATCCAGGCTACGAATGCCACTGCAGTGGTGTATGCCTTTTTGAATAGGTTGGTTTTTAGTGATTTCCTGAAGTTTAGGTGGTCGTAGATAGTTTTCACAGTTTTTGACAATGTATTCCATAGTTGTGTACCCATGTAGGAGAAGCTGGATGTGTAGGTTGCTTTGTATTTAAGTCCTTTGCAATTTGGGTAGTGGAGGTTTCAGTATGTTCGAGATGATCTTATGTTTCTGATTGGTAGGTCTATGAGGTCTGTCATGTATCCTGGTACTTGGCCTTAGATGATTTTGTGGATCAGGGTGCAGATTTTGAAGGTAATACATTCCTTGATTGGAAGCCACTGCAATTTTTCTCGGAGGGGTTTGTAGGAAAGAATTTTTTTCTACTACAAGATGCAGTTGTCTAAAGCCAGCCAAAGCAGACAAATTGATTTTTCTTAATATAAACTGGAAGCTATAGGACCCAACCTAACTTTGCTTTTGACATTATGTAAATTTATATCCCTTTTGTTAATGACATCAAAGAAATCATAACTAAAATCAAATCTAGTCTAGATCTAATGGAAACCTGGGCAAACAATTTCAAATTGAAACTCAATAGAGAGAAAACTAAGTTCTTAATAATAACAAATCCTTATCATCCAGTACTTTCCAAAAACTTCACTATTGACAATATAACAGAAAATCCTAGGAATAACTATTGCTCAAAAATTATCATTTGAACCACAAGTATCCAAAGTAGTGTTTAATGTCTTCAAACCACTTTGGGGCCCTTTTATTAAGCCACATAAGCGCCTACTTACACCCAACACACGCCAATTCTAAGTTACTGCCAGGCTACTGCATTGCCCTTGTGGTAATTTCATTTTTGTCACGCATCTGAAAAATATTTTAAATTTTCTGGTGCATGTCAGCTACGTTCGTCAAGTGGCATTTGACACGCGTAGGTCATTACCACCTGGTTTCCACGTGAGACTTTACCGCTAGGTCAATAGCTGGCGGTAAGGTCACAGACCCAAAATGGAGGTGCGGCAATTTTCATTTTGCTGCACGTCCATTTCTGAAAAAAAATGTAAAAAGGCCTTTTTTACAGGTGTGCTAAAAAGTGATTCTTCACGCGCCCAAAACACGCATCTACACGACTGCAGGCCATTTTTCAGCGCACCTTAGGAAAAGGATCCCTGAGTAAATTAAAAGATTGAGAATACACTTTCCAAATTCAGTTTTCAGGTCCCTATCTCGATCACTAGTATTATCTAAATTCGATTATTGCAATGCCATTTATGCAGGTCTAAAAACCTCATTAATCAGAAAATTACAAACTGCCCAGAACACGGCAGTTTGCCTTGTACTCAGAGTTCCCCATTACTCTAAAGCGACCCCACTTCTACTTAAAGTACATTAAACCCAGATACACTAACCATTGTTACCACATCCTCTGGCAAAGAGTTCCACAGCTTAACTATTCATTGAGTGCAAATATATTTCCTCCTATTTGTTTTAAAAGTATTTCAATGTAACTTCCTCGAGTATCCCCTAGTCTTTGTACTTTTGGAACAGGTAAAAAATCTATTCGTTCTACACCACTCAGGATTTTGTAGACCTCAATCATATCTCCCCTCATCTGTCTCTTTTGCAAGCTGAAAAGCCCTAACCTCTTTAGCCTTTCCTCATATGAATGGAGTTCCATCCCCTTTATCATTTTGGTCGCTCTTCTTTGAAACTTTTCTAATTCCACTATATCTTTTTTGAGATACGGTGACCAGAACTGAATGCAATACTTAAGGTGTGGACGTACCATGAAACTATAGAAAAGGCATTATAGTGTTTTTGGTCTTATTCACCACCCCTTTCCTAATAATTCCTAGCATCCAATTTGCTTTTTTCGCTGCCGCCGCACACTGAGCAGATTTCAGTGTATTATTTACAATGACACCCAGATCTTTTTCTTGAGCACTGATCCCCAAGTTGGATTATCTGTTGTTTCAGCTTCTGTTACAATGTGAGCCACATTGAACTCAAACCTATTTGGGATGATGTGGAATAAATAAAATTAAATAAATGAAATTCATAGACGCGAATCGAATTGAAAACTGTTGACTGAATCATACAGCACTAGCAATTACATATGCATTTCAGAAAATATGTGCATATTGTAAACGGGCCCACTGCTCCAGTATGGGGGAGGAAGCTGCCTCCCATGAATAGCCAGAACTTCACAAAACTGCCACAAGGGAATACTTCAAAACATTCCTTTATTTTCCAGATTCCTAACAAAACTTCACTCCAGAGTAGAGACTTGCTTCTCAGGCAGGGCTGTTCTGCCTTGCTTAGTACATCAGCCAATTACACCAAGACTTTGCCCCCTTCCCTGAGGGGAATGCAATAGTCCTTTGGAAATCCCTGCTTTTTTGGTCCCAGTCAGTATCAAACAAATAGTACTTGTCCCACAAGCAGGATTTCCCCTCAAGACAGTTAATCACCAAGCAGCCTTTACTTCCAGGAGGTGCAATACTTTTGGGACTTCCTCAAACCCAAGGTATTTCAGCCTGCACTGCTCCTCTCCTCCTGAACTGAACAGTACTTTAGGGATCTCTCTTGCCCAAGGATTTTCAGCCTGCAACCGCTTCTCTCCTCCTGAACTGAACCCCTCTTCCCACCAGGCAGCCCTCCTTCATAAACAAGCCTTCCAACTTCAGAGGTTCTCAAAATAATCAGGTTTCAAAACAGATTAGTAATTCCCCCAGCAAACTTTCCACCATTCATGGTTTCCCCAAAGCAAACAGGTCTCCCAAAAGAAGAACAGGCTTTAAACCAAAATAAATTCCAAAAGCATGTAGGTTTCCAAACCTTCAGGGGCTGCCTTCCTCAGCTCTCAAGCTCCCATTCCGTTCTCCTTTCTTCCCCTGCTCAGGCTGATTAATTCCCTCTTCCATCCAATCCTCCTCCTGCTTCTCAGCCCACCCCTCCCTATTACAGGTGGGCAGCATGATATACTGATTGCGGGTCCAGGGGAACTGGCTCCTTCATTCTCCCTCCCTCTTGTGGTCAGAGACGGTATACGGCCAGCTTGCCTATCCCCTGAGCTCTCACTGCTAGGACTGGAAATGCATTCTGGGATATGTAGTTCATGGTTTTGCTGCTTTACTCTATACATCGGGGATGTAGCCTTGTCACAATATGCAATGACTTCCACCAGCATATAATGGGCTCGATTCTATATATAGCGTCTAAGCGTATTCTAAATACTGTACGTAAATGTACATGCAGTATTTAGAATACGCTTAGGCATAGTTCATGTGACTAAATCAACATGCGTCCACTCACGCCAATGAAAATCTAGTGTAAATCCCTGTGCATAGATTTACACGCACTAGCCCATATTTTATAACAGCGCATGTAGATTTTGGAATACCCGCAAAATGCCCATTTCCACACTCCTAACCCACTACTACAACTATAAATCACTTTTATAGCGCTACCAGTCTAACCAAAGACTAACCATGCCCCTTTTTGCGTGCAAAAAGATAAAGACTAACCATGCCCCTTTTTGCCTGCATGCGTTAGAATTGACGTGCAGTACATCACAGAATACGCTTAGAAATGTATTCATGTAAATTCTAATTTTTGCCAATTAGTGCTCATTATTGCTTGTTAAGAGCTGTTAACAGCACTTAACAGCTTGTTAAAACAATCTATGTGCGTAGTTATAGAATACACCTAGATTTACAAGCAGAACCGCTCATAACTCTAGGCATGCTTTATAGAATCCGGGGGAATATGCATGCACAAAATTACCAAAAAAAGAAAAAAAATCAGCACCAAGGAAATATATTAAAAAGGGCTCATTAAGCACACTATTAAACAAAAATTAACAACATAAATAAATATGCTAAACTTTTTAACATACTTCCTTGATGTTTTGTTTCTTTTTTTACGTATTTGTATAGCATCTGTCTCTCTGGTTTCTTTTCCTGCACCAAATTACTTGTGCCTCAGAGCAGGTGTAACTTTGGGCAACAGCTTTCAGAGAAACCATTTTATAAAGGCACATAGGAGCATATGTTCCCTTCATAAAACATAACTTCTACTGCAACTGTCCTGTAAAACAGTGCAAATCAAAAATATTCATAGAAAAGTTGTTTATGAAAAATTGTCATGTATGGAGGAGACACTTTCATAAATTGTATTCAAGCCATCCGTGCAGCTATGTGAAGAGCTGCTAATATGAGGTAGATATGAATTTTAATCACTGATACTCTCCTATAACCTTTAAGTACTTACTTAAAGCCCACATTTCAACCAAATAAATTTATTTAAAAGGCATGTGACACCAAGAGGGGAATTTTTGAAAGGGACGTCCACGTTGCGATTTGGACGTCCTTGCATAACGGCGAAATCCAGGGGCGGGGAAACATGTATTTTCGAAACAAGATGGACATCCAGCTTTTGTTTCGAAAATAATGTCAGAGACATCCAAATCCTTAAATTTGGATGTCCCTAGACATGGATGTTTCTGACTTTCGGCGATTTTCAAAACCAAAGACTTCCATGTCAAAAACGTCCTAATGCAAGCCATTTGATCATGGGAGGAGCCAGCATTTGTAGTGCACTGGTCCCCCTGACATGCCAGGATACCAACCGGGCACCCTACGGGGCACTGCAGTGGAACATAGCTCCCTTGTGTGCTGAGCCCCCCCAAAACCCACTACCCACAACTGTACACCACTACCATAGCCCTTACGGGTGAAGAGGGGCACCTATATATGGGTACAGTGGGTTTGTGGTGGCTTGCTATTTCCTCCACAAATATAACAGGTGTGTGGGGGGGGGGGGGTATGGGCCTGGGTCCACCTGTCTGAAGTGCACTGCAGTACCCACTAAAACTGCTCCTGGGATTTGCTTGCGCTGTCATGGACCTGAGTATGACATCTGAGGCTGCAATAGAGGCTGGAACAACATATTTTTAAAGATGTTTTTTGAGGGTGGGAGGGGGTTAGTGACCACTGGGGGAGTAACGAGAGGTCACCCCCAATTTTCTCCGGTGGTCATGTGGTCATTTCGGGCACCTTTTTGTGCCTTATTCGTAAGAAAAACAGGTCCGGGTGAAAATGTCTAAGTGTTTGTCAAGGACATCCTTGTTTTTTTCCATTATGGATCAAAGACGTCCAGGTGTTAGGCACGCCCAAGTCCCGCCTTCACTACGTCTCCAACATGCCCCCTTGAACTTTGGACGTCCTTGTGACGGACTGCAGTTGGAGATGTCCAAAATTGGGTTTTGATTACACCGATTTGGACGTCCCTGGTAGAAGGACATCCATCTTCCGATTTATGTTGAAAGATGGATGTCCTTCTGTTTCGAAAAAAAGCCCACAAGTGGCACAACAAGAAATCATGTGCTCACTTATGAAAAAGTTATTTGTTCCTTTAAATTATATCACACTTTCTAAAACGAAACTTCACGTATATAACAGAGTACTTATCTTGTGCAGAATTAAATAATTCATTAAAGCGGTCCCCAAAACCCGACTCTGGTCTGAGTTTCATTTTCACTGATTTGGGGACTGAGAATTTGCACCACAATGTTCGTAAGGCTGCTAATCCATGTACTTCAAGGATAATTTCACACAGTTGCATGGATGGCTTGAACATTTTTAATGAAAATCTCTCCTTTTTGCATAAAAGTTTTTCATAAACAACTTTTCTATGAACATTTTGGAATTTTGTTGTTTTATAGAACCATTGCAATAGGAATTATTTTGTTGTTTTGTCCTGTTATTTAGAGGATTGGTGGGGGGAGGTTGCCTTAATGGCATTTATGGGTCTTTCTGTAGTTATCTGCTGTAGAGCTGGTCAGTTACCAAGTTCCAGGAAGAAGACTTGGCCAGTTCTGCTTTTGAATTTACATTCCAAAGCAGTGTGGCCTTTGTAGTCTCAGACCCTACACATTGAAGTCAATGCTACAGGTCACTTAAGGCATGAGGATAAGATTGTCTGAAATTCACAGCTGGTCTAAACTCTCCCTCCTGGAACTTGGTAACATGGCAGTTCTGTCCCGTGCCCCAGTTCTCAGTTCAAGAATGGCCCAGGTTCTCTTGCCATGACATTTCTGTAGCAATGCTTTTAAGGACAATTCTATAAATTGGCACCTAAAGATAAGTGCCAATTGTGTGCATACATTATAGCAGTTATCCCCCTGTAAAAGTTGACAAAAATTGCTTGCACAAACTCAGGCGCATTCCTGATTTGTGCACTCAATATAGTAGAATAACGAGCCAATCAGTGCCAATAATTGGCTTTTTAACAAGAAATTATTGACACTAATTAGATTTCATTGGGATTTACCTGCGTAAGGTTAAGCAGAGGATCTGAGCCCACAATTTATATGTGGCCTGAAAAAGGGAGCATAGAAATGGAAGGGTCATGGGTGTTTTGGGGCACATCGGGGCATCATTTTGAGTTACATACATAATTGTAGAATAACGGGGCTCCGCATGTAAATTTAGGCACAGGCATTTGCACCACATTTTCGTTGGTACAAATGGCAGTGCCTAAATTTACTCATGACCTCTCTGCTTAAGCGTTAATTCTGTGAACCATGCCAAATTTTAGGCACAGCTTATAGAATTCCGCTTATGAGGGTTTCTTTCGGTGCAGATATTTTAGGCGCCATATATATGGAATCTAGCCCTATGGACATGATCGGTACCATTAATTGACAATTATGCAAGTAAGTGCTAGGAGCTATCACACACACCAACATCGCTTAACTTGTTAGTGCGAGGGATGCATACACATGGGTGGAACATGGATGGGTCATGGGCGTGTCTGTGGAATATGCAAATAGCTTATAGAATACTATAAATTGCATATACTTCATGGCACAATTAGTTACCAACAGTTACAACTGCTATTGACTTGGTGTAACTATTGGCGTCCAACTTTAGGCATGCCAGTGGAGACTTACGCTAGCATTCTATAACAGAATCTTGCCACCAAAAAGCCCTTATAGAATTGACGCTAAACGCATGGCTTTGGGTGCCTAACTCTTCGTGTCAATATATAGAATTGCCACCATTGACCCTCATGTAACTTTTACCAGAAATATTGTAAAGGAATTTTTTTTATTGTTGTGCCAATCTGCTGAAGAAAAAGTATCCTAGCAAAACATTATATTACTGTTCACATAAAAGACACATTGGCTGCTTTACTTCAAAGCAAGACTTTCAAAATGGCCATCAAATGCTTTTGATGACATATGTCCATATAGTACTGACACTGAGTTTGAAGGATTTTGTCACATGTACTTTAATGATTCTGTCTAGTGCCTTTTCTGTTCATTCATGACAACCATATCATCTTCCCTGATGTGTATATTTGCTACAGTGTCTGATTTTCTTAAAGAAATATTTCTCCATTATCCATTCAAATGTTTGGCACAGTGTCCTCCTCCTCTGTGAAGTTGTGGACAGAGATTTCATGCTGTGCGTGAGGAGTCTCTGTGATTCTTTTCGAGTGCGGGCTATGCTGACTGTTGTGCTCAACCCTTTTTCCTTTTTCTTGTACAGATTTTCCGACTGGCAGAACCTCAAGCAGGCGGTACGAAACGTTGGCCACCGTTGGTCACTGTTTGTATTTTTGAAAAGGAGGCACCGTTCAGCTAAAGCTAAGTATAAAGACATATTAAATGTCCTGCATTTGTTGAATGAACAGCAGTTTTTTGAGCAAAATTTGAAAACATTTAAAGTAAAATACTTAAAGCAAAATTCATGACTATACTTCTTAGGAGTGGTTAAAAGAATACCAGGTTTTTTTTTGTACCTATGATGAAGCAGTCCTGCTCCCATTGCTAATGTATAGCTGGGAGCTTCTTGAGGCTTTTTCCCCCGGTAATAATTCATAACTCTCTTTATCATTTGTAAGTTGGACCTCCACCAAGTATCCTTACCGTTTATAATGTTTACAGATTTGGACTATCTATTAGGGATCTCTCCCTTTTGTATTGGTGTTTTTATACAAATTACATTGTATTACTTGAATTTAGTTGATGGCAGAAGTGTTGTATAAGGTATAACAATTTACCGATTGATATTCAGACCATGGGGGTGAATACTGCAAGACTGCTTCTAGGGGTTGTTGCAGCCATTTTGAGGCAGAACCTGCAATGAGCAGGAGCATGTGAGTATTGTTCCTGCCCATATGCTCCTAGACCACCAGGAAGTTTCAAGGTAGGTCTGTTGGGCCTACAGGAGTGAGGGACTGGCCCAAGCCTAGTGGTTGCTTCAGGGAGGGAAGGAGGGATGGGGGATCAGGAAGGGGGCATCTAAAACCCCTCTGGCACTCCAAGTGTCATTGTCCTCTTCTGCCCACTTAAATCACATTGAATATTGGGCAGTCAATGTATATGACTAGTTGAAGATAACATCCTGCATATATAGTAGACACACAATATTCAAAGGCATTTTCCTGGGTAAATAGGTATTTTATTTATATCGCACATTGTTCCAATCAAATCAGGTTCAATGTGGCTAACAGATTATTATACTAACAATAGAAATCAGGTTCAGTGTATCTAACATATCATTAAACTAACAATACAAATTAGTCAGTGAATACATCAGTATAAAAGACTTGTAGACTTGAATTAAAAACTGATGAAATAGAACTAATCTAAAAGAATAACATTATAAAGTGAAAAAGAATGGAAATGGACATTTTGCGTTAGGATTCTTCCTTATAGGGAGGGCCATTAGTAAAATAATCCTTAAAAAGAATGGTTTTTAAGGATTTACAGAATTTCAAATAATTATGCTCCCATTTTACTGGTTTCGGGAGGAAGTTCCACCATTTGGTATATTGGGAACCCTGCTGTGAAAGTTGATTTATATACCACTTTTTTTGCAACTAGGATAATGGAGAGTTAAATAGCCTCTGGAACCAGGAAGGGCGTTAAGTAATGGTAGATTAATTAAAGGTTGCATATAATCTGGGGTTAACCCATATAGAGTTTTGAAATTACCACATAAAGGGGACAATTCTATAAAATAAGCACTAACGTTTATGTGCATGTTTCATGCTGTTTAAAATATTTGCATGTACATGCATATGTGCACACGTGTTCACTTAAATGCCAAATTTCCATCTAACTTCTATTCTGTAAATACATGTATATTTTACATGGTTCATATTTGTAAAGGGTAACCTGCATGTTCCTTATAGAAGTGGAGTGGCCTAGTAGTTAGAGCACCGGTCTTGCAATCCAGATGTGGCCGGTTCAAATCCCACTGCTGCTCCTTGTGATCTTGGGCAAGTCACTTAACCCTCCATTGCCTCAGGTACAAACTTAGATTGTGAGCCCTCTTGGGACAGAGACATATCCAGAGTACCTGAATGTAACTCACCTTGAGCTACTACTGAAAAAGGTGTGAGCAAATCTAAATAAATAAATAAATATAAAGTATGCACGTATCTTTGGCATTTAGGTTCCAGTAGCCACACTGGCTCGCTCTATGGCTGGTGAAAGTGATCAGGTATAACTTCGAGGCACATGTATACTCAGTTAGGCTGTATTCCGTAAAGGAAAGTAGGCACCTATATCTAGACACCTATGTTTCATAACAGAATAGGTCCTTTCCAGGTACCCTTTGTAGAATAGCCCTGACCTTACTAAAAAGTGACCTTCATATTTTGATAAAGGTCCAGGCAGGGTTCCATGGGCTTATAATTTTAGCCGTAGAATAAAGATGGGGTTCCTGTAGACATGCTTAGATTGGGGATGGGGGAAAGGGGAGAGAAATGTGTCCAATTATTTTCTGCCCTTCCCCTGAAAATCTGTGCAAAATATTTGTGTTAAAACCATCTGCAGACTGATTGTACAAAGTATTTGTGATAATTTAACAATTTCTTTGGGTGGCATAAGTGACAGACTCTTTGCTGTTTGCCACATGTAAATGTTTGAATACAGAGCCTGTATGTATTTGGGGATAATTGTATAAAGGATTATCCCATGTAAAGGCTTTTTTTTTTAAAATATGCAGAAAAGGTCTTTTATAAAATTACCTCATGGTATACCTGCATATAAGTGACAAGACAGTGCATACATCTATGTGCACCATCTGTAAGCATTTCCAGGGGTGGAGCAGAGACAGAGTTATGATGTGAATGCATATTTTATGAAACATGGGGCTAGATTCTATACATGGCACCTAAAAACTCTGCACTGAAAAAAGCACTATTCAGTAAACTGTGCTTAAAGTTAGACACAGTTTATAGAATAGCACTTACACCGGGGAGTCATGTCTAACTTTAGGTGTGTATATCTATAGCAAAATATGAGCCAGTAGAATACTAAATGTCATCAAACACTATCAAGTATGTGTATTCACTGTAAATAACCACTCGGTGTATATATGGAGGAAAAGCCTCAAGACAAGCAGCAACTCCTATGTAGATAGATTCCTAAAGGACAAGTCCATAGACCGCTATTAAATGGACTTGGAAAAATTCCGCATTTTTAGGTATAACTTGTCTGGAATGTTTTTACGTTTGGGGAGCGTGCCAGGTGCCCTTGACCTGGATTGGCCACTGTCGGTGACAGGATGCTGGGCTAGATGGACCTTTGGTCTTTCCCAGTATGGCACTACTTATGTACTTATGTACTTATGTAGGGAGCGCTGCTAGATCATCACAGGCTGAAAAACCTCCGTTGCTTTAATAAAACTGTTAATACAGTATGTGACTAATGTCCACTCTATCAATAGTAAATGTGAACATATCACTTATCTTCCAGCTGTTAGTCGATCCTAACATCTCCCACAGCCCACACTTTAGGTGTGGCCATTGTCACCAACTCAAATTAGGCACGTTTTCCTGTATTCTATAACATTACATGTAAGTGCTAGGAAAGCCCCTGTTCCGCCCATGACCTCCCATTTCCATGCCCCCTTCTTTTTAACTTATGCATAAAATTTAGGTGCGGATCACACTCTTAAATTTATACATGTAAGTTCCAATTAAATCTAATTAGTGCCAATAATTACTTGTTAAAATGCTGACTATTGGCACTAATTAGCTCATTACTCAATTAACTTGCACACACAATTTTTGGCAACTTTTATAGAATTAGGGATAGAATTAGGGGGATAGGGGGTAATAACATTCTATCGGCAATTGTGTGAGTCATTGCAGTTATAGAATACTCAAGTAAGTCCGCATTTACATGCCAAACTTAAGGCACGAACGCCTACACTAGCTCAATGGCTGATGTAAATGTTTGCACCTAACTGCTCACAGTTAGGTGCGTAAATGCTAGTATTCTATAAATTATGAATTCTACTGCTAGGCATTCCCCTGACCCGCCCATACCCCTCCCAGGTCTATGCCCCTTTGCATTTATGCACAACAGATTTTGCACGCACAATTTATGGAATACCAATTAATTGCAGTTTGACACATAACTGCTAATTACTGCCAATTAGTACCAATCAACACCAATTATAGTAAATAATTGGTTGTTAACAGATAATTAAGCCATTAAACTACACACATCATTGATACTATTCTATATCTTGTGTGTGCAACTTTGAGCCCTGCGTAAAACTGCACATGCAACATTATAGAATTAGGAAGATAGGGTACAAGCACACATTTATATCTGCTTTGGAGCAAGTATGTGCATCAGCATTTTCGAGTTATTGGGGTTGGATCTGAGGGTAGATAAGTGCCTATTATTAATTCAGTCCCTTATTGTAGTCGATCTGTTCATGTAGTTTCTTCTTGCTGATCTTGTGCAGTATCTTTAGTGTAGGCTATGCTGCCTGTCACCTAGATAATTAGTGTTTTCAAGACTATCTTGGAAATCACTATAATGTACTTGCAATTGAATCATATAAGAAAAACAAATGTGTCACCATTTCAATATGTTTCATAAAAGAGCCCTGGTTAAACAATATCCATTTCATAAAATCTCTACATAGTCAATCATGGTCACAATAAAATTCTCAGACATAGTTTACCATTATTAGCAGCCCATCGATTCCCCCTTAAATTTCTTGAAAACAATTACATGAGAAAATAATACTTATTCTAAATATACCATCAAACAATAGCTAGCTTCCAACACATATTTATATACTGTATTTATTTTCAAAAATTAATTTTGCTAAAGTGTGCTAGATATTTCCTTGTGTTTTTAGTGAATGTGTTTTTGTTATTTTTTAACAAAGGAAAGGAAAAGGTTCCTTTTAAGTAACATATGTTGAGGGGCATAATCGGACGCGGACGCCCATCTCCATGGGCGACTATCTCCGAGGACGGGTCCGCAAAGGGGCGGGACAGACCGTATTTTCGAAAAACATGAGCGTCCATCTTTTATTTCGATAATACGGTTGGTGCCGGGCAAATGCATCGGATTTGGGCAGATTTGAGATGGGTGCTATCGGTTTTCAGCGATAATGGAAACTGAAGCCGCCCAGCTCAAAAACGAACAACTTCAAGGCATTTGGTCATGGGAGGGGCCAGGATTCGTAGTGCACTGGTCCCCCTCACATGCCAGGACACCAACCGGGCACCCTAGGGGGCACTGCAGTGAACTTCACAAATTGCTTCCAGGTGCATAGCTCCCTTACCTTGGGTGCTGAGCCCCCCCAACCCCCCCCCCAAAACCCACTCCCCACAACTGTACACCACTACCATAGCCCTAAGGGGTGAAGGGGGGCACCTACATGTGGGTACAGTGGGTTTCGGGTGGGTTTTGGAGGGCTCACATTTACCACCACAAGTGTAACTGATAGGGGGGGATGGGCCTGGGTCCACCTGCCTGAAGTCCACTGCACTCACTAACAACTGCTCCAGGGACCTGCATACTGCTGCCATGGAGCTGGGTATGACATTTCAGGCTGGCATACAGGCTGGCTACTGCCGCCCTTCTTTTTTCCATTATCAGCCGAGGGCGCCCATCTCTCCTCGGTCAATAAACACACCCCAGTCCCTTATTCCTCCTTTCCTCTGGAGAATACATATTCAGGTCTTCATATGCCTTGTGCAAACCACATAGCATTTTTGTCAACTTCCTCTGAACCACCTCAAGTCTTTTGATGTTCTTAGCGAGATACAGCCTTCAAAACTGAACACAATACTCTAAGTGGGGTCTCACCAATGACTTGTACAGAGGCATTAACACCTCCTTTCTTCTACAGGTTATGTCTCTCTCTATGCAACCTAGCATTCTTCTGGCTATGGCCAGTGCCTTGTCACATTGTTTTGGCACCTGGAGATCTTCAGACACTATTACCACCACATCCCTCTCCCGGTCTGTGCACACCAGCTGCTCACCCCCTAGTACATACAGATCCTTTGGATTTCTATACCCCCAGTGCACTTCTTTGCATTACATATTAACTGACACATATTAGATCATTCCTTTAATTTTTGTAAATCACTTCTCATATTGTTTGCTCCCTCAGGGGTTTCCACTCTGTTGAAAATCATATTGTCCAGAAAAAGACAAACTTTTTGTTCTAATCCACTGGCAATGTCACTCACAAATATGTTGAATAGAAATTGTTCCCAGTACTGATCCCTGAGGCATTCACCAGCCTAGCTTTATCGTTTATTGAGCTTTTATATCACCAGTGTTGCAGGCAAATTAGAGCAGTTTATAAATAAAATAACAATAAATGCAAAACAAGAGCAGAAAACGAATGCCAAAAATAGATAGGAAAGACCTAACTAAAGAACACAGAACACTCAGACATAGTAAGAGAGTAAATAGTAATTTAGCCCAGAAATCCCATACCCCACTTTAGGTACCTTTTAGAACATCAAAGTTGTGAATAATAATTGTATAGTCCCATTACACTGGCCCTATAGTACACAAAGAGGCTCATTTCCAAAACAGAAAAACAGCATAAAACCATCCAAATCATGATTTTTGAAACACAAATTAAAGACGTTTTTCTCTGCAGTGCATCCAGATCACAAGGCGGCATGTTGAGGGTGTGTTGGGGGTGGGATTTGGGCATCTCCAAAACTTGGATGTTTTTCTGCCATAATTGAACAAAGTAAATACGTCCAATATTGCAAGGGATTAAGGCATGACCCCCCTTACTCTCCCAGTGGTCACTAACCTCTTCCCCCCCCCCCCCCCCCAAAGATTTGAAAGAAACAATACATACCAGCCTCTATGACTGCTTCAGATGTTATGCCTATCCTATTAGAGCATCAAACAGGTCCCTGGAGTCCCTAGTGGTTAGTGCAGTCAGCGGCGTACCGAGGGCGGGACAGTGGGGGCAGTCCACCCCAGGTGCACGCTGCAGGGAGGGTGCAGGGAGCAGCCCGCGGCTTTTGGCTCCGTCAGGTCCCTGCTCCCTCTGATGTTACTTCCTGTTCCAGGGCAGAGGAAGCAGGGACCTGGCGGGAGCCAACAGCCACGCGGATGCTCCCAGCACCCCAGGAGGTAAGAGCAATGCACCTGGGGGGTGTTTTGAGGTGATGCACCAGGGGGGGATGCTGTATCCAGGGGCAGGGGTGCATAGCAACTATCTGCCCCAGGTGGCAGCTGACCAAGGAACACCACTGGGTGCAGTAGACTATAGAGAAGAGGACCCAGGCTCATATCATTCTAACTGGTACACTGGTGATGGAAAGTGTGAGCCCTCTAAAACCCACCAGAACCTACTATCACATATAGGTGACACCTGCAGGCATAAGAGCTATTGTTTTTGGTGGGTTTCGGAGGGCTCACCATGCAATATAAGGGAATAACAGTGAGATGTGTACCTGGGACCTTTTATGTGAAGTCCACTGCAATGCCCCCTAGGGTGCTCCACTGCTCTGTTGGGATGTCTGTGTGGCCAGTCTACTAAGAATGCTGCCCCCTCCCCCCCAATACATCCAAATGGCTTGTTTTTGTGCGTTGTTCCTTTGGACATTTGTTTTGTTTCAAAAATGGTCCTAAAAGAGAGACACAATGAACATGAAAACATCTAGCAAATAGCCATTTTTGAAACAAAAAGTTGGATGTTTTTCTGGTTTGAAAATAGCCATGTTCACTACTGGATTTCTGGACATTTTTCATATCAAATCGAAAATGCATCTCAAAACTTTCAAAAATGAAAGTTGCCCAAATTTACCCTTCCAAACTTTTGTAGCATTTGTCTCTGTTATTTTAACCCCATTTTTGGTACCCTTTCACTCAGCAGATCATAAATCTTTTAGTGGATCTGCTAGAATCTCTTTGAACTCCCTCTATATCCTGAGATGAAACTCATCCAGCTCCATGGCATTGTCCACTTTCAGTTTTTCAAGGTGTTCATAAAAACTCTCTTCCATGAACAGTGTGGTAACTACTCCATTCCCATATATACCTTTGTCAGCCCACCAAGATCCTCCTCCTGGATTTTCTTCCATGAACACAGAAGTATTTGTGCTTCCCTACACCTAATACTCATCCATCCCCCTCCATTATGACCCCCTTTCTGTTCAACTCCCTCATTTTCAATATCTTCTGTTTGTTTGTTTGTCTGTTTGTTTCTGTTTTGTTTTTATTGTAAATCACTTTCCTATGTTATTGCATTAAGGGGCCCTTTTACTTAAGGATTGTCATGTGGCAATGGGCTTGCCGTACAGCAAATGTGAACTACCACCTGCCTAACATGGCTGCCGGTGGTAGTTCTGCCCCCAGCGTGTGAAATGTCCAGTGTGACCAGAAATTTTTACCGCAGGGGTTTACTGCTCGGTTGGTGCGAAAACCCTAACCGGCACCTCAGTGGGTGGCCGTAAGGGCTCCCCCCAAAATGGCCACATGGCAAGTGCATACTTACTACATAGCCATTTCATTTTTATTCATTTTTACCTGCTGTGGTAAAGGGGGCCTCATCATACGTTACCACACGGCCCCTTCTGCAGTTTAGTAAAAGGGCCCCTAAATGTGGTATATCAACTTAGGCCAAATAAATAAATAAAATAAGAAAATCTAGGTTTACGATAGGTGCTAATAGTGCAATTAAATAGTGGAAATGTTATACTCTATGAAACATCTCATCCTGTAACATCTCAGTTAACCAATTAGACTTTGGTACTCATTCCAACAAATCAAGTACAGGACAGGAGTAAAAGATCCAAATCAAACCAAATTATAAGTTACTCCTTAAATTAGCATGTGAGCATACTAATTTGAGGAGTAACATATAATTTGAACTCATTCCAACATAACATTACCAGATAAACAAGGGATCTGGTACTGCACCCCATATCCCACTACTAGCTGTCTGTCTCATCCCCCCGCTATTCTCCTTCCCCATCCCCACTATATTTCAAGTCTCACCCATAGGCAGGACTGCAACTAGACAGACAGCTGCTGCAATTCCAAGCAGGATCTATGGTGCCTGGCCTGCCTCTGCTGCCTGGTCCGCAGCTCTGCCTGAGTTGCCTGGCATTGTCCATCATCTGCCTTTCAGCTGCTGCAGCCCTGCCTCCAGACTGTGTCCTCTAACTGCCACCTCCTGGATTAATCTTTGTGTATTAAGGCAGTCATGAGGTATCCAACATCTGTAATTACTAAGTTGCTAAGATATCCACAAAATCTGCAAATTCTAACTACAGCAAAAGCCAGAGATCTGGGTGTCGTGTTGGGATCCAGAATTGTGACTGTTCCTTATCTTACTTAAATCCACTGCACAATGCAGGAAGAAATTTTTGGAAATGCATTGTTAGCCCCAGTTATTAGTACATAAGAACATAAAAATAACCATACTGGGTCAGACCAATGGTCAATCTAGCCAAGTATTTTGCTTCCAACAATGGCCAATCCAGATCACAAGTACCTGGAAGAAACCCAGTTAGTAGCAACATTCCATGCTACCAATCGCAGGGCAACCAGTGGCTTCTCCCATGTCCATATCAATAACAGACTATGGACTTTCCCTCCAGGAACTTGTCCAATTTTTTTTTTAAACCAGATTCACTAACCTCTGTTACTACATCCTCTGGCAGCGAGTCCCAGAGCTTAACTATTCACTGAGTGAAAAAATATTTCCTCCTATTTGTTATAAAAGTATTTCCATATAATTTTGAGTGTCCCCTAGTCTTTGTACTTTTTGAAAGAGTAAAAAATCAATTCACTTCTACTCGTTCTACACCATATGTGTTTTAACAAACTTGAATAGTTTTGTGTCATCTATAAATTTAATCACCTCACTCGTCGTTCTGATTTCCAGATCATTTATAAATATGTTAAATAGCACTGGTCCCAGTACAGATCCCTGCAGCACTCCACTATTCACCCTCTTCTATTGAGAGACATGGCCATTTAACCCTACCCTCTGCTTTCTGTCCAATAATCAATTCCTAATCCACAACAGAACATTGCCTCCTTATCCCATGACTCTTTAATTTTCTCAGGAGTCTCTCATGAGTACATAAGTACATAAGTAATGCCACACTGGGAAAAGACCAAGGGTCCATCAAGCCCAGCATCCTGTCCATGACAGCAACCAATCCAGGCCAAGGCCACCTGGCAAGCTTCCCAAATGTACAAACATTCTATACATGTTATTCCTGGAATTGTGGATTTTTCCCAAGTCCATTTAGTAGCGGTTTATGGACTTGTCCTTTAGGAAACCGTCTAACCCCTTTTTTAACTCTGCCAAGCTAACCGCCTTCAACACGTTCTCCAGCAACGAATTCCAGAGTTTAATTATGCATTGGGTGAAGAAACATTTTCTCCGATTTGTTTTAAATTTACTACACTGTAGTTTCATCGCATGCCCCCTAGTCCTAGTATTTTTGGAAAGCATGAACAGACACTTCACATCCACCTGTTCCACTCCACTCATTATTTTATATACCTCTATCATGTCTCCCCTCAGCCGTCTCTTCTCCAAGCTGAAAAGCCCTAGCCTTCTTAGTCTTTCTTCATAGGGAAGTCGTCCCATCCTCTCTATCATTTTAGTCGCCCTTTGCTGCACCTTTTCCAATTCCACTATATCTTTCTTGAGATGCGGCAACCAGAATTGAACACAATACTCAAGGTGCGGTCGCACCATGGAGCAATATAACGGCATTATAACATCCTCACACCTGTTTTGCATACCTTTCCTAATAATACCCAACATTCTATTTGCTTTCCGAGCCGCAGAAGGTTAAGGATAATACACTGAGCAGAAGTTTTCAGTGTATTATCGACGACGACACCCAGATCCCTTTCTTGGTCCGTAACTCCTAACGTGGAACCTTGCATGACGTAGCTATAATTCGGGTTCTTTTTTCCCACATGCATCACCTTGCACTTGCTCACATTAAACGTCATCTGCCATCTAGCCGCCCAGTCTCCCAGTCTCGTAAGGTCCTTCTGTAATTTTTCACAGAGGAACTTTGTCAAAAGCTTTCTGAAAATCTAGATACACTACATCAACCAGCTCACCTTTATCCACATGTTTATTCATGTCTTCAAAGAAATGAAGCAAATTGGTGAGGCAAGACTTCCCTCAGCTGAACCCATGCTGACTCTGTCCCATTAAACCATGTTTGTGTACGTGTTCTCTAATATTATTCTTTATAATAGTTTCCACTATTTTCTCTGGCACTGAAGTCAAGCTTACCAGTTTATAATTTCCTGGATCACCCCTAGAACCCTTTTTAAAAATTGGCATTACATTGGCCACCCTCCAATCTTCAGGTAATATGAATGATTTTAATGGCAGGTTACAGATCACTAACAAGGCAGCATTTTCATGTTTGAGTTATTTCAGTACCCTGGGGTTTATGCCATCTGGTCCAGGTGATTTATCACTCTTTAACTTGTCAATTTGGCTCAGTATATCTTTCAGGTTCATCAAGATTTCTTTCAGTTCCTCTGCATCATCACCTGAGTGCCCCTTTTGCTGCTTCATGATCTAATGGTCCCATAGACTCTCTCACAAGCTTTCTGCTTCTGATGTACATGAAAAAGATCTTACTATGAGATTTGTATCCACAGTAAGTCTTTCTTCATATTCTCTTTTAGCCTTTATCAATGCTTTGCATCTTGCTTGACACTGCTTTTTGGGTCCTTTTTCCATTCTTTGAAGGATGCTTTTTTGGCTCTAATAGCCTCTTTCACTTCACCTTTTAACCATGCTGACTATCATTTGCTCTTCTTTCCACCTTCGTTAATACGTGGAATACATCTGGTCTGGGCTTCCATGATGGTATTTTTAAACAATGTCCACACCTGATTTAAAGTCCTAACCTTTGCAACGGACCCTTTCAGCTTCATTTTAACCATTTTCCTCATTTTGTCTTAGTCATCCTTTCAAAAATTAAATGCTTCTACAGTAGATTTCTTTAGTGACTTCACTCCAGATATCAGCTCAAATTTGATCACGGTTTGATCACTGTTTCCCAGCAGATCCAACACTGTTACCTGTCATACTGAACTAGATCTAAAAAGCTCCCCTCTTGCCAGTTCTTGGACCAGTTGCTCTAATATGCAGTCATTTATTACATATAAGAATTTTACCTCCCTAGTGCTCCCTGATATAGCATATATCCAGTTAATATTGGGGTAATTGAAATCACTCATTATTATAATGTTGACAATTTGCCAGCTTTCCTGATTTCTGTAAACATTTCTTCATCTGTCTGTTCGTTCTGTCTTGTAGTAGCCCTACCAGTATACTCTTTCCCTTTACACATGGTTTACATATATTCAGGTACTTATTTTGTACCAGGGGCAATGGAGGGTTAAGTGACTTTCCCAGAGTCACAAGGAGCTTAACCCTCCATTGCCCCTGGTACAAAATAAGTACCTGAATATATGTAAACTACTTTGAACCTTTACACATGGAATTTCTATCCACAAAGATTCCATGCTGGTATCTTTTCATGTAGAATATTTATTTTGTTTGACTCAATTCCCTCTTTAACATAGAGTGCAACCCTTCCCCCTCCAATTTGATCCACTCTATCATTGTAATATAATTTGTACCCTGATAACACAGTGTCCCATTGATTGTCCTCCTTCCACCAGGTCTCTGAGATGCCTATTATATCTGTCTCTTCATTTAGTACTATATACTCCGGCTCTCCCATCTTATTTTTTAGGCTTCTAGCATTTGTATATAGACATTTCTAATTGTGTTTTTTTTCCTAGTATCTACAAGTTGCTTTGAAGTTGACATGGAAAATTTACATTGTTTACTTTATTCTCCCATTAAACACTCCTGACTTTCTTTCACCATAATTGAAACCTCTCTATTGAGATTCCTTAAATGTCCTGTTTCAATAGTATCTTTTGCAGATATTGCACACTGACGTATGTGCTCCTGGGTGACTGTTGGCTCCCCCCCCCCCCCCCATTTTTAGTCTAAAAGGTGCTCTATCTCCTTTTTAAATGTTAGTGGCAGCAGCCTGGTTCCATTTGGTTAATGTGGAGCCCATCCAGAATGTTGTCCAGTTCCTAACAAATCTAAATCCCTCATCCCTGCACCATCTTCTGCAGAGCTCTGCCTACCTCTTGGGTCCTGTGTGTGAAGCAGGGAGCAGTTCCAAAAATGCTACCCTGGAGGATCTGGATTTCAGCTTTCTACCTAAGAGTTTAAATTTGGCTTCCAGAACCTCCCTCTCAAATTTTCTTATGTCATTGGTACCCATCTGTACCAAGACAGCATGCTCCTCCCCAGCACTATCTAAAATCTTATCTAGGTGATGCATGAGGTCTGCCACCTTCACACCAAGCAGGCAAGTGACCAGGTAATCCTCACGCCCACCAGCCACCTACATGCCTAAGGATCGAATCACCAACTACAACATCTGTCCTAACCCTTCTCTCGTGGGCAGAAGCTCCTGCAGACACATCCTCAGTGCGAGAGGATGATGCATTCCCTGGTGGGCAGGTCCTGGCTACAGGATTACTTCCTACTTCACCAAAGTGATGCTTTCCTTCTAGGAGACTTCCTTCTTCCAAGGCAGCAGAGGGGCTGCCAGACTTGAAGTGGGACTTCTCTACAATGTCCCTATCTATATACTTCCCTATATCCCTTAACTCCTACAAGTCTGCTACTCTAGTCTCAAGAGAACAGATTCGTTCTCTGAGAGCTAGGAGCTCGTTGCATCGAGCACACACATGTAACCTCTCGCCAACTGGGAGATAATCATACATGTGACACTCAATGCAAAAGACTGGATAGTACTCCTCTTGCTGCTGGACTACTGTATGAATCTTAGTATTATTTTGTTGTTTAAACTTCTTATGGTACTAGGGATATTAGATTAATATAAAGAACCTTGCATAGTTCTGTTCTTCCTAAATGTTTCCACCATTTTGACAGGCATTGATATCAGGCTTTTTGTCTGTAGTTTTCCAGTCACCCCTGTAAGTATAACAGTAACACAGTAAGGGGCAGATTCAGTAAATGGTGCTCAGATTTAGGCACCAGGAAAAATTTGTGCAAAGCGCTATTTCATAAAGGGTGCTCCAGGCAAAGCACCCTTTATAGAATAGCGCTTAGATAGAAACATGATGGCAGAGAAGGATCGTATGGCCCATCTAGTCTGCCCATCCTCAGTAACCATTCATGTGCCCAACTTTGGGCATAAGGACTTATGGCAGCTAAAACCTGGCAAAACTCCTAGTGCATAAGTTGGGTGCATAACCCTGGTATTCTACAACACTGCAGCTAAATGTTTGGAACACCCCTGACCTACCCATGCCCCTCCTGAAGCCATGCCTCCTTTAGAGTTGCACACAAGACATTTTGGGCATACAGCATTATGGAATAGTAAATAGACAGATGTGCATATAAATCCAAATTAGTGCCAATTAACTCCAATTAATCTCAATAATTGGATGTTAGCACCTATATAGAATCTGGGTGTAAAGACAGCACGGTCTAGTCTCCCTAAAGCCTTTTTAAAAATTGGTGTTATATTGACTGACCGCCTTCCAATATTCATGTACCATGGACAATTTTAATGGCAGGTTACAGATTACTAACATAGGTCTGCAGTTTAATTTTTTATTTCACATGGACAGGGGTTTATACCTTCAAGTGATTAAGTGATTTACTGTTCTTTAATTTGTTGATTTGCCTTATTAGATCTTTCAGGTTCACTAAGATTTGTTTTAGTTCTTCTGTATCATAACTCAAATACCATTTCTTGCACAGGTAATATATTTAAGAGTGAAATTTTATGCTAATGCTATGGAGAGACAGTGAAGAAATGTTCCTAAGCTACACTGCATAAAATTAAAAACTTAATACAAGGATGATCTTCACTATGTTTCATGGTGAGGAAAGTTAGAAATAATAAAATTGATGATAACACTGATGATTAATTGTATTTTAAGTATAAGTCCTACGTTATTTGAAAGGATTTATCAACAAATTGACAGCATCCTGTCTAGAACTCTGTGGGCCAACAAAAAGCCTAAAATTGCTCTATCCTACTACTACTACTACTACTTATCATTTTTATAGTGCTACAAGGCATACACAGCGCTGTACACCATACACAAAAAAGACAGTCCCTACTCAAAGAGCTTACAATCTAGATAAGACAGGCAGACAGACAGAACAATTAAGGGTAAGGGGAATATAATGGATGTCTCAGCGTTTACCGCATGCTGATCTTCACCACGAGCCAAAAACGCCAGCATGGTCCCGTAAAAGACCTCCTTAGTGAGCTTTAAGGAGGTCTTTTACGGGGCCATGCTGGCATTTTTAGCCAAAAGAGGGACCAAAAGAGTAGGATGGAGTAATATTCCCAGACTTTTATCTATATCATAAAGCATTTATATTGAGACAGGATTTACACTGGATGGTTCAAAATTCTGCTGATGCACCTATCTGATTACAGCTAGAATACATTTTACAGAATCCACTCCCTATATATCTTGCAATAGGGATAACACTTCCCCAGTTTGTCAAACAAAACAATTCTACTCTTGGGGATACATACAACTGTTTAAAGGAACTAGACACACAAATGAAAACACCTTGGCACATCACTTCCCTGATTCTTCTCTGGTTGAATCTCTGAATAAAAAGGGAGAGACTGTCCTCAAAAGATCTGGGAGGATGAGCTTGAGACATTATTAGCATAGCAATAGGCAAGATTTTGGATCTCTATAACTTGAGTATTCTCCTTGGCTACCAACAGTCAATCAATTTATTATGTGTACCATCATATCCTATGGATACCAAACCCTCTGATTCTATAAACGTCCCTCTGATTCTATAAACGTCACCAAAAATTGTGTGTGCAAATTTAGGCTTGTGCATAATTTGAGTGCACAATTTAGTAAAATAATAAGTCAATCAGTGTCAATAATTGGCTTTTTAACAAGCAATTATTGGCACTAATTAGGTTTAATTTGACATTACGTGCATAAATTTAGGCACAGGATCCATGCCTAAAAGTTACGCATGGCCCAAAAAAAGGGAGCACAGAAATAGGAGGGTCATAGGTATTTTGGGGTGGATTGGGGGCATGGTTTTGAGTTACATGCCTAATTATAGAATATAGATGCTATGGCAGTAAATTTAGGCATGGGCATTTGCACCATATTTTCATTGGTACAAATGGCAGTGCCTAAATTTACACACAACCTTTCCCCTTAAGCGTTATTCTATAAACCGTGCTGAACTTTAGGCACAGATTATAGAATAATGCTTAAGTGGGGGGTTTTCTGTGCCATTTTTTAGGCACCATTTATAAAATTCACCCCAAATTTCACATAGCCAATCTCTCAGATTCCAATCTTTGTTGATGCTGTAAGAGAAACGTGGAGGGGCATAATCGAACGCGAACGCCCATCTCCATGGGCGTCTATGTCCGAAAACGTGTATGTGAAGAGGCGGGACAGACCGTATTATTGAAAAAGATGGGCGTCCATCTTACGTTTCGAAAATACGGTTTGGACAGACCAAATGCCATGGATTTGGTCCCTTCTGAGATGGGCGGGGTTTTTTTTTGCGATGTTGGAAACTAAAAATGCCCAGCTCAGAAATGTCCCAATCCAAGCCATTTGGTCGTGGGAGGGACAAATATACAACACTACCATAGCTCTTAGGGGTGAAGGGGGCAAGTACATGTGGGTACAGTGGGTTTTAGAGGCCTCCCATTTACCACCACAAGTGTTACGGGTGGGGGGGGGGGGGGATAGGCCTGGGTCTGCCTGCCTAAAGTGCACTGCAGTACCCACTAAAAGTGCTCCAGGGACAGGTCTTGTTGCTGGTGTATAACCTTGGCACACCAGTTGACACCTGAAGACTCATCTCGCTGAAAATGTCCTTTATTTGAATAAGCACCTTTACTCACAGTTAACTGCAGATCAGAGGTTGTGCCCCACTGGCAATGAGTCTCGCTGGTACTGAGATTAGCAGTAGGTCCGAGATGACAGAATGGTGTACAATGCCCTCTTTCAGCAACATTCAAGGTAAGAACTAAGTGCTGTAACGTGGCTAACACATGAAAGGGATCTAAAAGTGTCTTACACAAATGGCCACTACCTCATGGACTACCGGAAACAAAACAAGGCACACTCTGACCCAGTAAGCAGAGGGAAAAGCACCATGGGAATACAGCCTACCAACTACCAACATCGTGAGCATTTAACACAAGTTAGTGGAATCATGGAGCCCAATACCCTACACCCACCACAATGCATTGCTGATGTAACTCTGCAGTGCCCTTAACAGAAAAGGTGTCACACTCATTCGAGACCCACATCAGAACCAGGGAAAGGCTGTCAGAGGGTAGAACACATTCTGCTATCATGGAGGTGGGTACGGCATTTGAGGCTGGCAAAAAAGTTTGTAAAGTGGGTTTTTGTTAGTGGGAGGGGGTTAGTGACCACTGGGGGAGTCAGGGAAGGTCATCCCCGATTCCCTCCGGTGGTCATCTGGTCAGTTGGGGCACTTTTTTGGGACTTGGACCTGAAAAAAAAAGGGTCCAAATAAAGCGGACCAAATTCTCGTCAAAAACGCCCTTCTTGTTTCAATTATCAGCTAAAGACGCCCATCTCTCCTTGGCCGATAACCATGGCCTATAATAACCACGCCCCAGTCCCGCCTTCGCCACGCCTCCGACACGCCCCAGTAATCTTTGTTCGTCTCCGTGACGGACTGCAGTTGAGGATGCCAAAAATTGGGTTTCGATTATACCGATTTGGGCGCCCACGGGAAACGGACACCCATCTCCCGATTTGGGTTGAAATATGGGCGTCTTTCTCTTTCAAAAATAAGCTGGATAGGCACATTGATAAGTATGGGGTTCAATTTAATAAGGGGCATTAAAAGTTAGGCAACAAAAAACTCAGTACTAACCAAGTATTCTATAATGGAATCTTTGCTTCCCCCATGACATTTCAATAGCAGACTATGGACTTTTTGATCAGGAACTTGTCCAAACCTTTCTTAAACCCAGATATGCTAACCATTGTTACCACATCCTCTGGTAACAATTCATTGAGTGAAAAAAAACATTTCCTCTTATTTGTTTTAACAGTATTTCCATGTAACTTCATTGCATTGAGGGTCCCCTAGTCTTTGTACCTTTTGAAAGAGTAAAAAATTGATTCACTTGTACCCATTCTACACTACTCAGGATTTTGCTTGTTATTACGCTTAAGAATATGTGAAAAGTTAGCATTTTTATTTTGCAAACATTTTACAAAACTTGCTACATAAGAACATAAGAATAGCCATACTGGGTCAGACTAATGATCTATCTAGCCCAGTATCCTGTTTCGAACAGTGGCCAACCCAGGTCATAAGTACCTGGCAGAATCCCAAATAGTGGCAGCATTCCATGCTACTAATCCCAGGACAAGCAGTGGCTTCCCCATGTCTGTGTCAATAGCAGACTATGGACTTTTCTACCAGGAACTTGTCCAAGCTTTTTTAAAACCCAGATATGCTAGCTACTGTTACTATAGACGACATTGACCCAGACCATATCGCCCACCTGACCCACCTCTCCATTGCCTATCTCTACCTACCTATCTATTCTATTACTATGTTACACCTAATTCTTACTTTACCCAACAATATTCTGTATTCCCTGTTACTATGTAAGCCGCATTGAACCTGCTTTTAGTGGGAAAGTGCGGGATACAAAAGTAATAATAAATAAATATATCCTCCGGCAAAAAGTTCCAGATCTTAACTATTCGTTGAGTGAAAAAAATATTTCCTCCTATTTGTTTTAAAAGTATTTCCATGTAACTTCTTTGAGTATACCCTAGTCTTTGTACTTTTTGAAAGAGTAAAAAATTGATTCACTTCTACTCATTCTGCACCACTCTGGATTTTGTGGACCTCAATCATATCTCCCCTCAGCTGTCTGCTTTCCAAGCTGAAGAGCCGTAACCCATTTAGCCTTTCCTCATATGTGAGGAGTTTCATCCCCCTTATCATTTTGGTTGCATTTTTTAAAACCTTTACTAATTCTGCTATATCTTTTTTGAGATATGACAAGCAGAATTGAACACAATGTTTGAGGTGAGGTCGCACAATGGAGTGACACAGAGGCATTATAATATTCTTGGTCTTATTTACCATCCCTTTCCTAATAATTCCTGTTTGCTTTTTTGGCTGCAGCCACACACTGCACAGAAGATTTCAGTGTATTGTCTACAATGACACCTAGATCTTTTTCTCGAGAGCTGACGTCTAAAGTGGACCCTAGCATCAGGTAACTATGGTTTGGATTATTCTTCCCAGTGTGCATCACTTTGCATTTGTCCACATTAAATTTCATCTGCCATCTATATGCCCAGTCTTCCAATTTCCTAAGATCTTCCTACAATTTTTCACAATCCGCATGTGTTTTGACAACTTTGAATAGTTTTGTGTCATCTGCAAATTTAATCACCTCGCTCGTCGTTCTGATTTCCAGATCATTTATAAATAAGTTAAATAACACCGATACCAGTACATATTTCTGCAGCTCTCCACTATTCAGCCTCCTACATTGAGAAAAATGGTCATTTAACCCTACCCTCTGTTTTCTGTCCAGGAACCAATTCCTAATCCACAATAGAACATTGCCTCCTATCCAGGGGTGTGCTGGTAAATTTTTAACAACAGGCTCTCTCTCCAGGCATAGCCGGCCCTGAAATTTTTTGGGGGGAGGGAAATACATGATCCTCTCTCCCCTCCCTTGTGTGGGCATGCTAGGCATACCTTTGCCGAGCTCTGCCAGCCAATAAATGGACTGCCACCATTCTCTGCTGCTTGTTTCTGGCTCTGAGCAGCATGATGGAACCTTCTTGCGCTTGCATGAAAAGTCCCAGCCTGATGCTCAGAGTCAGGGAGCAGCAGCAGTTTTATTTACTTGGCTGGTGGGGACAGCATCACTGCCAGCAAAGTAAAAGAGAATTCAGGAGGGGGCCCAAGCCCACATTTTGGGAGTCAGTTGTTAAAGTATCCATGGGGAGGCCTACTTTAACAACCGGCTCCCAAAATTCTTAAAAACTTAACAAATGGCTCTCGCAAGCCCATGAGAGCCCGTTCCAGCACACCACTGCTCCTATCCCTTGACCTTTTAGTGATCTCAGCAGTCATTTTACAAATGTACACATACATAAAAGGAATGGCATTAATTTGGCATTTTTACATGTAAATGCTGGCCTCTACATGTGGAAGGGCAATTTTGCAACTTCCATATGTAAATGCCAGGACTTCCACATATATCCTGTCACTATTTTTCTGTAATAGTCCCCAACCTCTCAGAGAGGTTGGAGCTGTGACAAAGAATGTACAAGACTTCTTAAAATCCTTTCTCCAAGCAGACAGACTAGAGAAAGGGTTCTCTGATGGCTGGTTATATATTTATATAATCCTCTGGCTCGCACTCAAATACCACTTTGAAAATGAAAAAGGAAGGTTTATATAGAAGATAAATAAAACTTCAATTTATTAGAACCTTCCCAAGAGCCAAAAAGTATACAGTAAGAAGAATATGAAAATAATGAGGCAAATAGTTCATAAATACAAAGTAAGATAGCTGCAAAAGGTATCAAAATGCTCAAATTATTTAAAGTCCTTTGTCTCCTCCAAGGTGTGTTCTCTATTTTTATATATTCCTTATACTACTTTACTGAGGAACTGCATTGTACCCACTCTGTTCCATTGTAAGTGCCTCTATTATTCTTATGATTTTAGCAACCCAGTCTCCTCTTTATATACACTGTCAGGAAATAGTCTTTAGAGTATGGGAAATACCCAGGTCTCCAATCCTTTACTCCCCTTTCACCCTCCTCTCTTTCAGTGCTGTTGTCAATGCCTCAAATATTTGTTTCTCTCATACTATGACTCATGCTCTTAGGACTTGGCAGATCAAGATTTATCCAGGACTTGGTTCCCATCTCCATTCTCCTGCACATCTCCTGCACTCTCCAACTTCCCCATCAGGATTGCAGGCTTTCCTCTGAGGACAGGAATCAGATCTCCCAAACAATGTCTTCTTCCTCCTTTGCATGGCAAATTGTGCTCCAGGGAAAAGCTATGAATCAAGCTGGCAATCCCTGATTTGAAAATTTCATATATGGCAACAGGCCTTTTTTTCTCTCAGTAAGCCTCAGTGGATAACTGTGGACAAGATTGACAACCTTGAGCTTCCTCCTCCTTCTCCTTAGCATTTAGAGCAGGCAGCCAAGACTCAAATTGGCCCCAAAGTAGGAAACCAGCTTTGTGCAGTTCTACATGTCCTCTTCACTGGACTCCTTTTGGGAAAGAAAAGACTAGCTCCTCCCTAAGCTTTCAGTTTTTACACCTCCCTCTAATTCTTGAGGGTCCACTGTTATTAGGCTAATTCCCAGTTTCGACTGGTACTGCTTGGAGCAGGGATCTAGAATGTTCCACCTGTTACTGCATAGGTGGTACATTGTAGTGTCCTGATACATAATATTATATTTACATAAGTATTGCCATACTGGGACAGACCAAAGGCAAGGAAAGTACACAAAACAAAGGTGAAAAAAAAATAAATCATAAGAAAGATTCACCATTGAGCAGCCAGTGTACAAGTATGGAGAAGCAAGAATACTATACCAAGAAAACTGGTTTTCAAAGTCTACATTGACTCAAATTAACAGACTTTGGGGCTCATTTTCAAAGCACATAGCGCCTCAAAATGGGGGGATAAAAGGTTCATCTCCCCAAACCCTCCAAATTGTGATTTTGAAAAGTCAGAATTTGAATGTCCTACACTGCAGTTTGTCCAAATAGCAAGGAGGCATGTTGTAGGTGTGTTTTGGATGTGGAAAAAATTGTGTATTTTCTGACACTTACAGCAGCAACAGCCATTATACAAAATTACATGGTTAAAAAAAAAAAGAATGGCATTAGCCCCGGATTCTATATAGCATAACTTAAGTTGCGTGCGCAAATCCAGTCCTATTCTGGATTTCCACGTGCAATTTAGGGCCCTGTTTACTAAGCCGTGTTATAGGTACGTACGAGTTTTTAATGTGCATTAACCATGTGGACGTGTTAACAGTATACGCACCTACAATATCCTTATAGGCACCTACACAGCATGTGCGCTAATTATAGACACATTAAAAACACTAATATGACTTAGTAAACAGGGCCCTTAATTAGTTAACAAGCCTATCACCACCAATAATTGCCACTTACCAAACAGCCTGCAAATAAATCTAGTCATATGGATGGGCACTTGGCATATTTTATACACCGCATGGAAATTTAGGCATATTTCATTTTGGCGCTGATTTTGTAGGCGTGATATAAAGAATCTAGTCCTTAACATATATGTAGTGCCCCTTATATGTATAAGCAGCAGCTTCTGGATCCTACACATGTAAATCCAGATTTTGCAAAACTGAAGTTCCAAGGGGCACCAATTAAGGAGCCAAGCTCCAAAATGGTAATTTTTGCCTATTTGAGGTGGTTTAAAATATCAGAGAGATTGTCCCTTCAATGACTCTTCCAAAGCCTAAGTTCAAACAAGCAATTAGCTGACATGTGTGTCTCAGAGTTGGTATAAAGTGATCAAATAGTAAATATATGCATACTTTGTATGTATTTATTTTTCTTTATTTATGTATTTATTTATATTCCACACTATCTTACAAATTCTAGGCGGGGCACAATATAACATACATAATAGTTAAAATCAGACAATAAAACAAACAAAACAAATTCCACAATACAATACAATATTATCATCAGCATTCCATAGGCCATATGCTTACAGGTCAGATATTAATTTTTACTTCAAATTACCACAGCAAAATCTTCCAAAATTAAAGCACATTTATATCAAAAGCTTCCTGAAATAAAAAAAAAGTTTTCAATATAACTTTAAATTCTTTCAAATCACACAGTAAGGGGATTTCATCAAGGAGTGCATTCCACAGCTTAGGACCTCTTATATAGAAGATAGAATCTCTATACTCCTCTAGAAAGACTTCCTGGGTCCTATCACACCACACCCAGAACATGCCTCCTTTAAAACTGCAGGTGCCATAGAGATATATAATGGCTTTCTAAAATTGGTATTATGCGTAGGGTTGGGTCACACACACACACACACACATGCTTATGTAAATACCCAGTACACCTGAATGTAACTCACCTTGAGCTACTACTGAAAAGGTGTGAGCAAAATCAAAATAAATAAATAAAGATAAGCCCACAATCTCTACTAATATGACCTCTTTAGTATGCTAAGATCACACACATGACACCCAGATAGCCAAGCAAAAGTGCAGAAATATGAAACATTTAAAAACAAAATAACCCAGGTGGTGTTCAGCCCACAACAATCAGCAATTTTGTTTTTTTTTTTAATGAGGACTGCAGTGGGCAGATTTGAGACTGGATATTCAGCCCTGGCATTGAATATCCACTACATTAATGGCTGGAATCTGGGTCTGGCTGATGTTCTGCTCCAGTTTCCAAATAGCTCTCTGGCCTGACTTGCCCAGATAGTTATCAGGGCATCAGCACTGAATACTAGCAATGCTTCCATAAATCCCAGCTCTACCTTTGCTCTGGCCCCGGACTGCACCAGTGCTAAACACAGCATGCCCTGGCATTCAGTGGCAGTCTCCAGTTAATTTCTTCTGAATATCAGCGCTGGATTCGATCAGTGTGATTGAACCTTGTAGGAGCCCTGTTACCTGGTTAAATCACATCGAATGTCATATCCAACATTTAAAAGCCAAAAGTCATCAGAATAAGTAAGCCTGTATTATCTGAACAAAGGGCAAGTTTACTGTCAGAGCAGAAAGTGTTGTATTAACTCAATATTACTCTTTAAAGATTAAAAAAATGATCATGGTTTCAAAAAGGTTTTCAAATTTTGTTTTCATTTTGTCTCAGTTTTCTATCGACTGAGCAGGTGAAACTATTAATTTGAAATGTGAAAGGTTCATAAAATTTCATTGGACATCACTGCCTCTTTATTTTAAAAATCCTCTGATCTTTTGAGAGAGAAAGAATCCAACAGGGAAGGGAGATGCTTCTAGAAGGGTTCAAAATTCAACAGAAGTGACACCTACTGTATTTAGCCAATCTTAGGGGCTCTTTTATTAAACTGTGCTAAGCAGTTAATGCATGAATTAGCACATGTTAACTGTTTCCACACAAGCATGCCAATTGGTATAGCAGTAGCATGGTGGTTAGCATTTGCTAATTTGCGTATTAAGGTGCCCTTTTACTAAAGGGTTGCCATGTGGCAACCTGGAACTACTGCTGGCCCAATGCAATTGCCAGTGGTAGTTCCACCCCCAGTGTGCACCGTTTTTATTTATTTATTTAGATTTTGCTCACACCTTTTTCAGTAGCAGCTCAAGGTGAGTTATGTTCAGGTAAACTGGATATTTCTCTGTCCCAGGAGGGCTCACAATCTAAGTTTGTACCTGAGGAAATGGAGGGTTAAGTGACTTGCCCAAGATCGCAGGGAGCAGCAGTGGGATTTGAACTGGCCACCTCTGGATAGCAAGACCAGTGCTCTAACCAGTAGGCCACTCCTCCACTCCAGCACTAGTAGAAATATTGACAAAATATTTGTGCAGGGGGTTACCCGGCGGTAATCGGTCACTCTCAGTGGGTGGCGGTAAGTGCCCCCCCAAAATGGCCGTGTGGCAAGTGTGAACCTACCACATGGCCACTTCATTTTGGGGTATTTTTACCTGTTGCAGTAAAAGGGGGTATGGTGCGTGGCAAAGATGGCTGCCACCGCTAGCGCACAGCCCCTTTTTTTTGCAGCTTAGTAAAAGCGCCCCTAGCTGCATGCTGTGCAAAGGGACGGGAAATGGGTGGAGAATGGCAGGGTTTGCATATTACAATTAGTGTGCTAACCTTCATTTTTCCAATTAGCACAGGTTAACTTAGGTCGTCTTTTACTAAGGCGCGCTGACATTTTTAGCGCGCACTAAAATTGTGGGTGCGCTACACGTTAGAGACGCCCACAGGAATGCATTGGTGTCTCTAACATTTAGCACACCCACAATTTTAGTGCACGCCAAAAACGTCAGCGTGCCTTAGTAAAAGACCCTCTCAGAGCCTTCCCAACTAGGTTTATGCATGCTACTTTAGTTTTTAGTGTGGTAATTGCTGAGGACATGATGAGTACGCTCCCAACCAGTACTGCACAGCATTTGCACTTAAGCCAGTTTTAATTTTTGCTGTTAAGGCATGCTAACTACAAAAACATAGGCACACTTTAGAAAAAGACTCTTAGCTTTGTAGAAGGAATGAAGAAGCCAATGTTAATAATAAAGTTTTATATGAGAAAGATTCAAAATATTGAAAAATAGGATCTGAATTTAATTTATGCAATGAAATTTAAAATTATCTTTTCAATGTAACATTTTATCTCAAAAGACAAGTCAAAATATGTTAGACTGCAGATGCAAGCACGCAAGAAAAAGCGGCTTTGCTGACAGCCAGTAATAAGTTTATTAAAAGGGCAACTTTACATAAGTACATGTAAGTACATAAGTATTGCCACACTGGGACAGACCAAAGGTCCATCAAGCCCAGTGTCCTGTTTCCAACAGTGGCCAATCCAGGTCACAAATGCTTGGCAAGATCCCGAAAAATTTCAATACATTTTATGCTGCTTATCCCACTGATTGTCTTGAACACTTACAAATTCTTTTACTAAGGGCCCTGTTTACTAAGGTGCACTAGCGCTTTTAGCATGCGCTAAACGCTAGAGTCATCCATATGTTCCTAAAAACACTAGTGCACCCTTAGCACAGCTAAGTAAACAGGGCCCTAATTTGCAGCAAAAATTGGTCTTAGTCTGGCCGTACATGGGTCTTTTCTGCATTCTAAGGCCACTTTTTACCATGGCCATAAAATAGCCCCTATGCTATTTATTTCATTAATGAGCATGCGTGAATGTTGCCATTAGTGCATGGCCATTTTTTTAAACTACCCTGGGAACTCTTACTGCCACCTATTTTGTAGCTGGTAAGGGCTCCCGCCTTATCCGTGCACTAACTGGTTGGGTGCAAGAATGCCCACTCTCTGCCCCTGACACATTCCCTAAAAAAATTCCAAAGAAATATTTACCACACAGTTGCTGCATGTAAATTGCAAAAATTACCATGGGACCACGTATTGCTGCATTAGACGTGTGTCTTTAAAAAGATCCCTTAGGGCTCCTTTTACTAAACGGCGGTAAGTCCAACGCAGGCATACCGCTCGCTATTTAGGAAGTACCGTCTGGCTACCGCAGCAGCCCAGCGGTACTTCCCACCCCTACTGTACCATCATTTCCGGTGCTACAAAAATTTGTAGCGCTGGATAGTACCCAGCAGTAATCGGTTACTGCCAGGTTAGCACAGGAGCCCTTACCGCCACCTCAATGGGTGGCGGTAAGGACTCCCCGCTAAAATGGCTGTGCGGCAAAATAGGTGTCGATAAGGGCTTCCACGGTAATGGCCACATACTAATTGGGAAATTAGCACATGGCCATTGAAGAAAAATATTGAAGTGTGACCGTTTTACTGTTACGCTAAACACGGTCGCAGCACACAGAAAACCCACATGTTGCGGTCCCTTTTTAGTGTGGCTTGGTAAAAGGGCCCCTTAATAAACTTATTACTGGCTGTCAACAAGGTTACTCTTACTTTCTTGATTTTACTCTTTGCTGCAGCCACATTTTGCTATAATGCAACCGTGTAGTTATTAAATAGATAATAAATACTTTAGTGACAGTAGAATAGCACAGGCTTCATAACAGTGTTGTTAAGTTAGGTTCTTTTGCTGTGCTGATTCATCCTAAGATGAAGTCTGAAACACCCCCTGCAGAATTCATGTCTTAACTATATCACCATAATTACCCTATTCAACTTCAGTGAGTGAGACCCTCTGCTTTACAGCAGTTATTTCCAAACCTATCCTAGGGGAACCCTAATCAGTCAGGTTTTCAGGATATTCACAATGAATACACTGTCTCCTTGGTGTGCAAATCTATCCCATGCATATTTTTTTCTTTTTTGTCCACTTTATTATTATTTTCAACATATCCCAACAAATGACATAATACAGAAATAGGAAATATACATATCCCTTAATATAATACTTTGGAAACCAAAGAAAAGAGAAAAATAATATACTTTCATCCACTATAGATGCAATGTGACCCAAGAATTAGAAATTAATTAACAAAATATTCTTGGAAAATTAAACCCAAGACTATCATATACCTGTAAAGCTCTCCCCAGTGTGCCCTTAACAGCATGCGACTTTTATTTCCTCTTTAGCCACAAGAAATTCTTCGAATTGTTTAGGTTCAAAAAATTGAAATTGTTTACCCTGAAATATCACAAAGCATAAGCAAGGAGATTTAAGCACAAAGTTGGCTTCTAAATCCAATATTCTCGGCCGAAATGTCAAGAAGGCCTTACGCCTCATCTGTGTCCGTCAGGAAATTCATGAACTTTTGATCCCATAAATTGTGTTTCCAAATGTCTTAAAGAAAGTTTCAAAACAGCATTCCGATCTAATTCAAAAGCAAAGGATACCACCATAGTAGTTCTCTGTGTAATTATTTCCAATGAGGATTCTAAAAAGGATGTTAGATTCATATTTTCTTGCTCTTGACCTCGCAGGGCCTCTCCCACAGATTTCACCGAGGCCAGTATATACTGGGCTTGCGTAATAGGAGGTAATGAATCTCCAGACATCCCTAGATCATCAATTAAATATTTCTTAACCATATCAACAGGTGCTATAAGAGGAGACCTGGGAAAATAATCTCAAATTAAATCTTCTAATCTGATTTTCTAGGTATTCCAAACGACGATGTATAAAATTCTTATCTTTAACTGTGGTTTTTGAATTTTACTTTCCAAGGAATACAGTATAGAGGACTGCTGAGCAGATGCCTGTGCTTGAAGAAGAGCAGCCTCCGATAAAACTTTAATATCCTTAGTATTTTCCAATGTCAAAGTTTGTAAAGAGGAATGCATGTCAATGCAAGGTCCCATAGAGGGGCATTTTCGAAAGGGACGTCAAAGTTTGTAAAGAGGAATGCATGTCAAATGCAAGGTCCCATAGAGGGGCATTTTCGAAAGGGACGTCCAAGATTAGGACGTCCTTGCAAAATGGCGAAATCCAGGGGCGGGGAAACCCGTATTTTTGAAACAAGATGGACGTCCATAGACATGGATGTTTATGACTTTCGGCGATTTTCGAAACCAAATATGTCCATGTCAAAAATGGCCAAATGCAAGCCATTTGGTTGTGGGAGGAGCCAGCATTTGTAGTGCCCTGGTCCCCCTGACACCAACCGGGCACCCTAGGGGGCACTGTAGTGGACTTCAGAAATTGCTCCCAGGTACATAGCTCCCTTACCTTGTTTGCTGAGCCCCCCCAAACCCACTACATCCAACTGTACACCACTACCATAGCCCTTACGGGTGAAGGGGGGCACCTAGATGAGGGTACAGTGGGTTTGTGGTGGGTTTTGGAGGGCTCGCTGTTTCCTCCACAAATGTAACAGGTGGGGAGGATGGGGCTGGGTTTGCCTGTCTGAAGTGCGCTGCATGGACCTTCAAGCGCTGTCATGGACCTGAGTATGACATCTGAGGCTGGTATAGAGGCTGGCACAACATATTTTTAAAGATGTTTTTTAAGGGTGGGTAGGGGTTAGTGACCACTGGGGGAGTAACAGGAGGTCATCCCCGATTCCCTCCAGTGGTCATCTGGTCATTTTGGGCAACTTTTTGTGCTTTATTCGTAATAAAAACACGTCTGAGTGAAAACGTCCAAGTGTTCGTCAGGGACATCAAAGATGTCCAAGTGTTAGGCACGCCCAAGTCCCGCCTTCGCTATGCTTTGACACGCCCCTTTGAAATTTGACTATCCTTGCGATGGACTGCAGTTGGAGACGTCCAAAATCGGGTTTCAATTATACCGATTTGGACTTCCCTAGGAGAAGGACGTCCATCTTCCGATTTATGTCAAAAGATGGACATCCTTCTCTTTCGAAAATGAGCCCAATAGTGACTCCAATGTCATGATAGCTGGTTTAATAAAAACCCGCAAAGTTAATGCAAGAGTAGGCAAGTTGGAAACTTGAGAAAGAGTACTCACAGTTTGCTGAGGCAAAATTGAGGCTGCATTTTGTAGCAAATCCTGCGAAAAATGCAAGCTTCCCAACGCTGTGGATATGTGCCCTCCTTGAGCTCCCAGGTCGTTACTCACAGCAGAACCAGGGTCAGGACAATCCAAAGCAGCACTACTTCCTGGCTGCGGAGGAGCTGCCCGCTCCATGGGGCTCAAGGAAGCCCCATCTATGGTGCTCACCGACGCTGCCGCGCCGGCACCGGCAGAAGAGGAGGAAGACTGCACGGGTCCCGCCAGAACTCTGAAGTTGTCGAGAGTCTTCTGTTTCAGGACCAGAGCCGCAGCGGGAGTCGAGGGAGTCTCCCGCACCTTTCCTCTTCTCTTTCCCATGCTCAGCTAGGGATGAGCTGTCCAAAAAGACCGCCCAAGTCAAGACACTCTCAGAGAGCTGCGGGCATGGTAAGTCTACAAGACGCCATCTTGGATCAGTCCGCCTCCCTCTCATGCATATTTATTGTGGATATCCTGAACACCTAACTTTCTTCTGTTCCCCAAAGACAGGTTTGGGAATCATTGCTTTACAGCATTATAATGTTACAGGACTTTATATAATACTATGTAAAAAAAGGCCCGTTTCTGATGCAAATGAAACGGGCGCTAGCAAGGTTTTTATCACAGTGTGCACGTTTGAGAGAGAGTGAATGTGCGAGTGTGTGTGTGACAGAGAGAGAGAGTGAGAGTCTCCTCCCTCCCCTCTCTCCCCCCACCCCTCCCCTCCCCTCTGCCCTCTCTCCCTTCCCTCCCCCCTCCCAGTTTCGGAGAGCAGTGTTTGGTAATTATACAGAATTCCTGCTGTGTTTTTCACTGTTTGTATTTGTCAGGATTCCTGCTGTGTTACAGACAGCGCCAGGCTCCAGTTTTGGAGAGCAGTGTTTGGTAATTATACAGGATTCCTGCTGTGTTTTCCTTCACTGTTTATATTTGTCAGGACTCAGGAGCTGTGTTACAGAGAGAGCGAGGGCAGGGCAGACACTCATGGGGAAACCGGATATCTACTCCGCTTCACACTTCCGGCTGGAGGCTTCATTTAGAATATTGGTGGTGCCTTTTATATATAGAGATTTGGTCAGTATTCAAATGCTGAGTTCAGTCTGTTTTATAAACACTAGCCATGACATTTAAATCCATTCTGTATATTCAGCACTGCTTTCCGGAGAGTGAGCAGTGTTGAATGTACATGGCTAGCAGTGATCTTTACTGTATATTATTGACTATCCTTCAAGACAGGAGGAATGCTCACACTCTCTCCTGACACTATCCAGATAGTGGCAAGTTAGTCTGTAAAAATAAAGGGCTAGAGAGCGCCTGAGAATATCACCATCGGTTACACAGACCACAACAGATTTAGGGGCCCTTTTACAAAGGCGCATGTGCGTGTAGCACATACCAAATCAGCATTACCGCCCAGCTAACACGTGCACCCGGCGGTAAGTCTGAGTTTGGAGCGCACCAAAATAATTATTTTCTACAACGTGGGCATTCCCAGCAGTAATGAGCAGTTGGCGTGCGCTGGAAAGTTACTGTACAGGTAACACGTGAGCCCTTACCGCTAAGTCAATGGATGGCATTAAGGTCTCAGGCTGTAAATAGATGTGCACTGGTTTTCATTTTGCCGCATGTCCATTTCCTGACCCCAAACCCCCTGGAGAAATTGTACAGCATGCGTCCAATACATGCACCCACACTACCACAGCCCACTTTTGGGTGCACCTTTGTGAAAGGGCCCCTTAAAGACTCACCTGTTTTAGGAAGCATTTGGGCACTAACCAGAAGAGTTGTGTGAAGAATTTATATCTCCCCCTTCCTAATGTTCTGGCCCTGCCCCCTCTCTTACTTACCTATCAACCACTGTAGTTCTTCCTCAGCTCCTAATGTAGCTTGATGTCTGTTCTCTGCTTTGGTTCTATTTATTTGGCTTTTGCTCACACTTTTTCAGTAGTAGCTCAAGGTGAGTGGGTATTTCCTTGTCCATAAGTTTGTACCTGAGGCAATGGAGGACTTGCCCAAGATCACAAGGGGCAGCAGTGGGATCTGAACCAGCCATCTCTGGATACCTGGTGCTGTAACCACTAGGCCACTCCTATATGTTCTGCTGTTCTCTTTCCTGTCTTTTGTTATTAGACAGTGAGCTGCTCACATGAAAGTTTTGATGGCCGGGATAGAAAATCCCCTAATAAACTTGAAACTTAAACTAGAAACAAAAAATTAGCACTAACCCCCTAATTCTATAAAAGCCGCCAAAAATTGTGCGTGCAAATTTGGGCATGTAGAATCTAGCCCTAAGCGTATATAGAATGTCATTTTGTGCCGGGATCCATGCTGAACTTTGGGCATGAGAATTTATGCTAACTGAATCCTGGTGTAAATCCTCATGCCCAAATTAGGGCATGAAGCTGCCTTATTCTGTAACACTGCATGCAAATTCCAGGAATTCCCCTGACCCGCCCATACCCCTCCCATGACCATATCCCCTTTTGGGATCCACTTGTAAAAATTTCCACACACATCTTTATAGAATAGTGATTATAAAGATTTGCACACAAATTCCAATTATTTCCAATTAGAAGCCAATAATTGATTATTAGTGCACAATTATCAGCGCTAATTGGCTAATTATGCAATTAAATTGTGCATGCAAATTGGGTGCATGCCCAAATTTGTGCACACAATCTTGAGCACCATCTCCCGGATTCTATATAGTGTGACTTAAGCTGCGTGCACAAATCTAGTCATATTCTGGATTGGCGCATGCAATGCAATTAGTTAACAAGCCAGTCAGCATCGATAATTGCCACTTAACAGGTAACTATTGACACTAATTGGCATTAATTAGAATTTACATGCAGAACTGTCTAAGCATATTCTATAACATGATATATATAAATTCTAAGTCGTATAGTTGAAAAGGGGGTGTGGCCATAGGTGGGTCGCGGGCATTTCTAAAATCTATGCATGCTGTTATAGAAGACACCCAGTCTGCATTTAATTTATGCATCAGGATTTACACCAAGTTTTACTTGGTGTAACTGCCCGTGACTAAATTTAGTCACATGGACAGGCACTCAGCATATTCCATAATCCGCGCAGATATTTAGGCTTATTCTATAAAGACTGCCTACATTTAGGTGTACTTTATAGAATATGCCTAGGTGTGTTTTTCAGTGTGGATTTTTCAGGTGCCATATATAGAATTTATTTATTTATTTATTGCATTTGTACCCCACATTTTCCCACCTATTTGCAGGCTCAATGTGTCTTACATAGTACCGTCAAAGGCATTTGCCCAGTTGGTGGATAACAAATACAAAGTTGTATAGTGTATGAGGTATAAATGGAGGGTCGAAATGGATGAAGATTGCGTGTTGTCCTGTGCGATCATAGTCATGCTGTGTTGGTAGGTGAAGAGGGTTACGTGGGGTCGTTGGGATAGGCCTTTTTGAAGAGGTTGGTTTTTAGTGATTTCCTGAAGTTCAAGTGGTCGTGGATTGTTTTCACAGCTTTTGGGAGCCCATTCCATAGTTGTGCGCTTATGTAGGAGAAGCCGGCTGCATAAGTTGTTTTGTATTTCAGTCCTTTGCAATTTGGGTAGTGTAGGTTTAGGTAGGATCTTGATGATCTGACTTTGTTTCTTATTGGTAAGTCTATGAGGACTATCATGTATTCTGGGACTACGCCGTATATGATTTTGTGGACTAAGGTGCAGATTTAGCTCCATATACATAATTAGGGGGATATTGTGGCACTATCTGGATAATACCTTTGAATATTGGCAGATAGGGCACTTATCCATGTGACTGCCCCTATATAAATAAGTACTTTTTAACATCTGTCCCCTAATATTTATTTCATTACTAAGGAACTTTTCATATATTTTAGTCTCTTACATAACTATAATTTACCCAGAAATAAAACTTAGCAAAATGAAAAATGATAGACAGTGTGCAGTGCAGTAGCTGCAGCATCTGGTTTTTAATCACTGATCAACAAATCAGTATATTTCTACAATTCACTTAACAGATACTAAGGCACTTATTTTCGAAGCATATGGACATCTCAAAAGGCCAAAATGGACGTCCATGTGCTTGAAATGTCCAAGTACTGATTTTGCAAAGGCAGAAAAGCAGCACTTAATACTGCAGTACGTCCAAACAGGAAGGGGGCATGTTGTAGGCATGTTTTGGGTGGGATTAAGGAGGGCCTGAAGTCTGGACATCTGGGATCGATTATTGAAGGGGAAGAAACATCCATGTCTAAAATGAAGGGCAAACATCCATGTCTAAAAAGAAAGGCGTACTTGTTTAAGGCATGGCAGCTCTATGACAGCTTCAAGTGTTATGGGCATAAACAAAGCAGGAAGTAAGTCTGAAGAGTAGCCTAGTGGTTAATGCAGGGGATTGTAAAACAAGTGACCCAGGTTTAAATCCTACTACTGCTATTTTTTTTTTTTGTAATTGTGAGCCGTTCAGAAATAGAAAGATATTAATTATACCTAAATATATAAGCCACTTGCAAGCCTAAAGGCTATAGAAGTGGTACAGTAGGTATGTAGCTATTCTTGGAGGGCTCACAATTACAAAATAAAAGAGTTAAAGTGGGATTTGAACTGAGGTTGTGGTAGCCATTTTGTGAAGGAAGCCGCTAGGGTCAGGAGCAAGTGGGCTTTGCTCCTGCCTCCATTACCCCACTGGACCACCAAGGTGGTCAGGTAGGCCCGGAGGGACCTATCCTTACTGTTAGGTGGGGGGGGGGGGAGGGAGTGTGAGAAGGGGCTTTGTATCACATTGGGGAGATTGGGAGAGGGTCTTTAGACCTCATCAGGAGGGTGGGAAGGGGGATCCATGGGATCTTCAGACATTTTTTTTAATGTGGGTGCCAGCCGGTATTCGCTGGGGCCTGCATAACTGTCTTATGCGGGCCCCGGCTGAATATTGACCACAACCCGCGTATGCTCTAGCAACCACCAGAGCCGCCTCATTTAAGCCCAGATATTCAGTGTCAATGCCCGGACATGGCCTGACACTGAATATCTTGGCCTACTTCTGCCAGCAGCTGTCAGCGTTTAAAAATTACTGACTGCGGCAGGCTGAATATTGGCCAATTTGATTATCATTTTATAACAGGTTGCCATTGTGTGAAAGCCAAGTAGGCACAGATTTCAAGCCTATGGTGGCAATTGTATAATTTGATGCCTCATTTTAGGTGCCACAAAGGGGAGCGCTTAGTGCCAATCCTATAATTGCTTAAGGGCAAGCCTAAGCTATTATAGAATCTTAGTGCAAAGCCATATTGGTGTGCCAAAAGTTAGGCGCACCTACTTGCGGCAAGTATTCTATAGGTTACCATGTTGCTTAGCGACACATCCATTATATGTCCACACTCCACCTGTGTGTACGCCCCCCCTGACACTTACACAGTAAGTAATTTAGGTGTACTTGTAAAGAATAGTGCTTGGCATGCGCGTAACTGTCAATTATTGGTGCCAATCACGAGCGTAAGCGTTACTAGTCTATAAACTATGGGCTTCTTTTACAAAGCCGCACTAGCGATTCCCGCACGGCAAATGAGAGGAAGGCCGCCACGGTAAAAGGGGACCTCAGCATGCATCAAAACATGTGCTGATGCTAGCACAAGCCTGCTTCTACTGCAGCTTAGTAAAAGGACCCCTGCATGTTTCATGTTTTTTTAGGGTATTAAATTTATAAGTCATCTAGGCAAAAGAAAACAATAAAAACATCTCAAAACAAATTAAGAATACGGTAGAATCTTGAACAAACAAACCTAAACAGAAATGGAAACTTGCTCCCCTGTTTAATAAGCCACGCGGCAATGCCAACACATCCCATTCAGAGTGAATGTGCTGTATCGGCATTAGCGCACAGCAGCTGCTAGTGTGGCTTAGTAAACAGGGAGGTTAATGCAGCAGGCCTGATCATGTTGATACCACAGCCTGAGAAGCTCAATATAGTTGCTTCATCTATTACTCTTGGGAGAATCTGCATAGAATCCCCCCCCCCCCCCCAGACTGCACAGAATTCTGCCTTTCCCACGCAGAATTCTCTGTAGTCTGCCTTTCCATATTTTTCCAGCTCCCCTTCCTGCACACACACCGGTCCAGAGGAAGAACTGCTTTCTGCTCTACTGCCTCGGTTCCCGGTGGTTCCTTTAAGACGCACAGCTGTACGGAGGCTCGCGCAGCTCAAAGAAACAGTTGGGCCTGGGATAGCAGAGAAGCAGAAAGCAGCCCAACCTTTGGCTCTGCAACTTTTCCTCCTCCTCCTCCTCTTCCTACTGCGCTGGACCAGTGAGTGTGTGGGGGTGGGGGGGCTCTGGAAAAATGTGGAATGTACAGGGAGGGGAGCTGGAGTTTGGGTGTAGGGAGGGAGGCTGGAGAAAAGGTGGACGCGGGGAGGTGGGTTGGATAGAAAGGTGGATGGAGTGTGGGTGCAGGGAGGGTGCTGGGGAAAATGGTGGATGGAGTGTGGGTGCAGAGAGAAGGGCTGGAAGAATATGGATGTGTGTGTGTGGCTAGAAAAAATATGGATGGGGTGTGTGTGCTTTGGGCGGCCCTGGAAAAAAGGTGGATGGAGTGTGTGTGCATGGGGGTACTAGAAAAAAGATGGATGGAGTGTGGAAGACTGGAAAAGGTGCACAGGGTATGGGTGCAGGGAGGGGACTGAAAAAAGGTGGACAGTGTGTGGGGACTTGGAAAAAAGTGGATGAGGTATGTGTGTGCACCATGGGAAAGGGGTGAAGGTCTGCATGAAAGTAAAGGTGTTTCATGCCTGGGGGAGATGTCAGCACTTATAATACAGGAATGCTACACCAAAAACATTACAAATAATGTGTGCACAATTTTGCAGGTTTTCAATTTTTTTGAACAGAATTCCCCCTGGAGTAATCTATATCTACAGGAGAATGTCCAAAAAGTGATAAAAAGGTTCATGCATAAGTAAATGAGATAGCTAAACCAGGGAAGAGCAATGTTTAACTTGTATAGCTAAGCCCCTTCCTTTGAGTATTTTCATCTGCACTAAAAAGGGGCGGGGACAACAAATAATGACCAAGTTTTCAATTTTAAATCACTGCACATACTTTACGGCACCAACATACTCTACTGACCCAACATAGATGCCTACACTCTGCAACACACTAATACAACGATCGTACTGGACACTATCCAGCTTAATTTCGAAAGAGAAGGCTGGCCATCTTCCGACACAAATCGGGAGATGGCCGGCCATCTCTCAAGGCCGGCGAAATCGGCATAATCGAAAGCCGATTTTGGTCGGCCTCAACTGCAGTCCGTCGCGAAGCCGGCCAAACTTCAAGGGGGTGTGTCGGCAGGGTACAGAAGGCAGGATGGGGGCGTGGTACGAGATGGCCGGCTTCGCCTGATAATGGAAAAAAGCCGGCCCTGTCGAGCATTTGGCCGACTTTACTTGGTCCCTTTTTTTTCAGGTACAAGTCCCAAAACAGTGCCCGAACTGACCAGATGACCACCGGAGGGAATCGGGGATGACCTCCCCTGACTCCCCCAGTGGTCACTAACCCCCTCCCACCCTCAAAAAAACAACTTTAAAAACTTTTTTTGCCAGCCTCAAATATCATACCAGCTCCCTGAGAACAGTATGCAGGTTCCTGGAGCAGTTTTTAGTGGGTGCAGTGCACTTCAGGCAGGTGGACCCAGGCCCATCCCCCCCCCTACCTGTTACACTTGTGGTGGTAAATGGGAGCCCTCCAACCCCCCCAAACCCACTGTATCCACATGTAGGTGCCCCCCTTCACCCATAAGGGCTATGGTAATGGTGTAGAGTTGTGGGGAGTGGGATTTGGGGGGGGCTCAGCACCCAAGGTAAGAGAGCTATGCACCTGAGAGCTATTTTAATGTTGTTTTTTTTTTAATTTTTAGAAGTGCCCCCTAGGGTGCCCGGTTGGTGTTCTGGCTTGTCAGGGGGACCAGTGCACTACAAATGCTGGCCCCTCCCACGACCAAATGCCTTGGATTTGGCCGGGTTTGAGATGGCCGGCCTCGGTTTCCATTATTGGTAAAATCCGAGGCCGGCCATCTCAAACTCGGCCATCTCTGACATTTGGCCGGCCCCAACCGTATTATCGAAACGAAAGATGGCTGGCCATCTCGTTCGAAAATACGGTTGGCCCCGTCCCTTCATGGCGCCGTCCTCGGAGATGGGCACCCTTAGAGACGGCCAGCCCCGTTCAAAAATGCCCCTTCAGATAACCTTCCCTCTCTTCGATCCCCACCGTGCCTGAAACTACATTTTCACCTTGTAATTGTTTCTATACCGGTCTTGGCAAACGCCTTATGGTACTATGTAAGGCACATTGAGCCTGCAAATAGGTGGGAAAATGTGGGATACAAATGTAACAAATAAATAAATAAACATTGTAGGTGAAAAGTCTGTGGGCACGGAAGTGCCACCCAGCAGTTCACTCTAAATTGTGAAAGGAAATTCTTTCGAATAATTGCTCACAGATCTTTACAAGCATGGAGCAGGATGAGCCAAAATGTTGCCATGTTTGCCCCTATTCTACCTCCCATACAACTTCTGTAGCAGCTTAGAACAGCAAATATTGTTATTCATTTGTCTGTCTGACTGGCTATTTACCTAACCTTCCTTTCTAAACTCTAAATGTATGAATCAATCCCGACTTTTAATTAAGCCCACTGACCTTTGAAAATCACTATACATACTGTACGTTTATTACCAGAAACAATGGTAAATTCTAGCTACATCATTAGGCATAGGCTGAAATACGACACACTGACCCCTATTCAATAAAGCATGCTAAGCCCTGCTAAATTTATACAGTTCACATGAACTTTAAGGCAGGTTAACACATGCAGGCTAATGAAATACCCATATTTTAAATAATGAATCTGCATTAAATGGTCCTTTTACCAAGCGACGGTAGGGTACTTCGGGCTTGATGTGCGGAAATGCGGCCCTACTGCTGGGCTACTGTGGGAGCCCAGTGGTAGTGCTGACTCCCACCACACAGCTTTTTAGGTGCCAAAACATTATTTTTTATCTTTTAGCACCAGAGGCTTACCCGGTGGTAATCAGGCAGTGCCATGTGCTGTCTGGTTACTGCTGGGTTAGAGTGGGAACCCTTAGGAGGTGGTAAGATCTCCCCTCGGAAATGGCTGTGCAGCAAGTGTAAGATTTACTGCACCACCATTTCCATTTCTTTAAAAAAAGGCCTTTTATCGGCAGCAGTAAAAGCTACTACTACTACTTATCATTTCTATAGCTCTACTAGATGTATGCAGCGCTGTACACTTGAACATGAAGAGACAGTCCCTGCTCGACAGAGCTTACAATCTAATTAGGACAGACAAAGAGGACAAACAAGAGATAAGGGAATATTAAAGTGAGGATGATAAAATAAGGGTTCTGAACAAGTGAACAAGGGTTAGGAGTTAAAAGCAGCATCAAAAAGGTGGGCTTTTAGCTCAGATTGGAAGACGGCCAGAGATGGAGCTTGACGTACCAGCTCAGGAAGTCTATTCCAGGCATAAGGTGCAGCAAGATAAAAGGAACGGAGTCTGGAGTTAGCAGTGGAGGAGAAGGGTGCAGATAAGACAGATTTAACCAGTGAACGGAGTTCCCGGGGAAGAATGTAGGGAGAGATGAGAGTGGAGAGGTACTGAGGAGCTGCAGAGTGAATGCACTTATAAGTCAATAAGAGGAGTTTGAACTGTATGTGGAAACGGATAGGAAGCAAGTGAAGTGACTTGAGGAGAGGGCTAATATGAGCATAATGACACTGGCGGAATATTAGTCGTGCAGCAGAATTTTGAACAGATTGAAGAGGAGAGAGATGGCTAAGTGAGAGAGCTGTGAGAAGCAAGTTGCAATAGTCTAAGCGAGAGGTGATAAGAGGGTGCCTAGGTGCCCGGCAAACCTGTGCGCCGACTCTACCTTAGGGGTCCTTTTACCACTGCTTGGTAAAAGGACCCCTAAGTAATGTGTGCATTAATTTACTTTAAGGTGAACACAAACTGTTCTAATATGGTGTTCTTGGGTGAACAGGGGACAATGTATCTCATCAGTGACATCAGTAAAGAAACTGGCTACCAATGAAACAAAACACAGACTGAGCAATTTCCAGGCCTTTGGCTGCTCCCACTGGCAGGTGCTCAGTGCTGGGCCTCGGATAGCAATCTGGGCAAGTTATGACTAATATATGTGGTCCTACTTGCCCAGAAATATCGGTGGTGCCAGATAACACCTGGCTTGGCCTCCGCTTTGCCACAGAACACTCGATATGCTAATTGGAGAGTGCCACTGTGGTCTGTGCAGATATTCAAAACCACTCTCTGACTAAGAGCTTTTGTACCTGGTTAAATCTTGCTGAATATCAACTCCCTAGTCTATTGCCTAATTTGCCTCACAATCCAATAAAAAATAAATAAATAAATATACTTTATTATCAATGTATCTTTTTATTAATAAAGGTTTGAAAAATACAACCATAAAAAAGCACAAAAGAAATATATAAACCACCCCCACATCCCAGAAACAGAAAATACATTCCTAAAATAGGCTACCTTTGGTTTGAGGTCTGGCCTCTTAGGACCTCAAACCCCTAGTCTTCTCCCCCCAAAACAGAAACCCCTCCCCTGCACCCCCAACCCATTACCTACCCGCATTAGCTATGACAGTATTGAGTTCCTATCCCTAAATATATTCAAAACTTGACTGCATGCAGTTGGGTAAATTGATGCCCAGAATAAAAACATTACCCAAAAGAAGAGCAAACCCCCTTACCTCATATTCCTAAAAGGGATAATCGATTACATAAGATACAATCCATTGACTGAGAAAGAGGACGCCTCAAAAGACATTGCAAATATGTGAGAAGAGCCACCCAAAAAGCCTGGATCATATTACAGGACCATAAACCATGAGCTACTGTATTTTCTTGAGCATTGCATTTTAAGCAACAAGAGTTAGCCGCACAGCCTGCCCAAAAGGCTCTACTCTGTGAAAAATAAACTTGATGCATCACTCGATGCCTGTCCTATCACGTTGCCCTCAAGAAACTCCCTCAACTATGATCCAAACTGGAAAGTCAAACTATTGGATGTCAGGCTATGGAAAAAATGAACAAATTGGGGATATGCAAACTGGTCCAATGGTGTAGCAGAGAAATGCTGCTGAAACTCTACTTAGGACATGACAGAATCATCGGTATGCATTAAATCCTCCAGGAAGATGATACCTTTAGTCCTCCATCACTGAAACACCATCCTGCTTATTTTCGAAGGAGAAGGCCGGCCCTGACGAGCATTTGGTCAGCTTACGTGATCCCTTTTTATTCATGACCAAGCCTTGAAGAAGTGCCCAAACTGACCAGATGACCACCAATCCAGGTCAAACTACCTGACAGAAACCCAATTAGTAAAAAATAAAAAAAAGGGGAACAAAAGAACCACTCCTCAGATAATGGTATGAAAAATACAACAATAGGAGTAGAGCATACTTGGCAAGGGACAGTAATGCACATATAATATATACTTATCAGACCCAGAGCAATCAGATAGTTATAAATATGGGCTATCAGGCCTCTTATAGCACATGCTATTCCAAATCCAAACTCCTCCACAAAGCATCAATCATTTGTCTCCCTGGTCTTACACAATCTAATTTACTGTATTTTAATTAAACAATATGTTGCTTTTTCCAACAATAAAAACTGGCAACCATTCCATAACTTTGTTAAAATTGAACAATGGAACTAGAAAAAGTGACTACTTAGCTTTCATTGAAGAGTAATCCACAGTGCAGTATAGCTATTCAAAAGCCCGATGCCAAGAGAACAACCATGGCGCTTCAGTCCATGTGACCTACTTTGGGGGAATGGATGGCAGTTGCAAAAATATGTAAACGAAAAATGCACATTAATGCTACAAAAGACCATTGCCACTAAAAGAATGAGATGTAACTCACCTAAACATTATAAGAAATTCAAATATTGACAAAACACCTTCTTGATGAAACCCACAGTCAAAAAATCGGCAAACTAACACCAACCTCAGAAGAGTGTAGCTTCTTCCAAGCGCAAACAATACTGCTGTCAAATTTTAAAGCTCCAACATTGACATGATGACATTGAGCAACATGTTAAAAATATAAAAATTAGCCATGCTGTCAAATATATCAACAAACCCAAGGACATCATTCACACAAGAAATGTGTGAAATGAACTTATGCACAAGGAAACCTGCAATCAAGCATCACAAGTTCTATTTAAGCCCCTTGGAATGAGAGTGGCCAAAATGTGAATCCAATGGCATTCTTTGTAACATAAATAGGCATCCACCACCACCACCTTGGGGAAGGCAATACTTGTTCCAGAACCATGTATCTCAGTTGATCAAATGTGTGTCCAAACAACAAACAGTGTTCTACTAGAAGAACTGTAGTATCTTGACATCTCAACCGACTCTTCTGTTCCAAGAGTCTCACCTTAACAGTCCGCAATGTTTTGCCCATATAAACTAAATCGCAAGGGCATACACCACCCCGGGACAGACAGGAAGTAGACTTCCTAAGAGTTATTGTATGACCATTTAATGTCACAGAAGTGCCTGAAAAAGAGAACACACAGTCACTACACTGGGAACATGGATGATGTCCTGCAGCTGTAGAAATTACAAGAGATGATGAAGCACTTCCCCGATAGAAGGCAAATGAGAGGTTGTTGTAAATCTGAATGCATCCCCAGAATATGCCAATATTTTAAAATGATGGGCCTCACAACAGGTTGCTCCTGGAGAATATGGAAGAACACAGGTGACCCGGTCAACAGGCTCAGACGTATTGGGTAATAACAGATGTCTATGGCAGCCCACCTAGCATGCTTACAAGGCCTCTTGACCACTGAAAAAGGATACCTGTATTGTAAAAACCTTTCAAACATGTCCCCAGCTTGGTGTTTGAATTCTGCAGTTGATGAATAGATCCATTTCAATCTCAAGAACTGATTTACTGGTATAATGACACATAATTTATGTGGATAACCACTTTGAAAATAGAGTAAAGTATTTCTGTTGAAGCCTCCTTTGTCATTGGTGTGGTGAGTTATTTCCTTATTTATGTTCTTTATTTAGAGGAATGTTTTGGAAAATGTTTTCAAAATTTTTATATTTTTCATATAAGTATACACTTAAAGTTATATTTATTTTTCAATTAAAATATATTTGTATGTCTGCTCTTATTATCATCAAACCTTTTGTACAAAATTTTTATATATGTTATAAATGTTCATATAAAATATTATATGTATATTTTTGTAAATGAAATGCATAATATTTCATTATTTCATGTATGCATCTGGTTTTATATATGTATAGTTTTTTGGTTCCTTTCAAAGTGTTTTTTGTTTTTTCATTTTTATTTAGTTGAATTGTTTGATTCTTTTTTTGATTGTTTATTGTAATGTGTTTAATGCAGACCCCTGACGCAGGTGCGGTAGAACCAAAACACGGCCCATGTCGGGTCTTCCTTCAATCAAAGTTCACTATTAAAAGTTTTTTTGATGAAAGAACGTTGTTCCCTTCTGTTTTTAAAAGCCCTTTGTGATGTTTTTTTGCTGTGGTATTGATAAGAAAATTTCAAATTACAATCATGCCCATTAAACCAGATTTAAAAAATCAGCAAGAGTATGGGCATCCCAAAGCATAAAAACATCGTCAATAAACCACTTCCAAAACAAAATGTGAGATTGAAAAGGAGAGGTAAGTAAAAACGTACTCTCAAAGTCACTCACATAGGGCTCATTTTACAAAGCAGCCGTAAGCCCAACACAGGCTTACCACTCGCTAAAAAAGAAGTACCACAGGTCTACCTTAGCAGCCTGGTGGTAGTTCTCACCCCAGCGTGCCATCATATCTGGCGCTACAAAAGTATACAGACTCTAAACCGGGAACATGGATGATGTCCTGAAGCTGTAGAAAAAAAGAGGTGATGAAGAACTGGGTAGATAGGAAGAAACTAACACATCTTTAACATTTCCCCCCAAAAGAAATCAAACAGGGGAGATTGTTGTAAATCTGAATGCACCCCCAGAATATGCCAATATTTCAAAATGATGGATCTCATAGCAGTTGCTCCTGGAGAATATAGGTCAGCAAGTTCAGACGTATTGGGTAACAACAGATGGTCTATGGCAGCCCACTTAGCATGCTCATAAGCCCACTTGACCACTGAAAAAGAATAGATCTTTTTGCGACTGCCATCCATTCTCAGGAAGTAGGCCACGTGGACCGAAACGCCATTACTGTTCTGTTGGCGTCGGGCTTTTGAATGGATATACGGTGCGGTGAATTACTCTTCAATGAAAGTTAAGTAGTCACTTTTTCTAGTTCCATTTTTCAATTTTAGCAAAGTTATAGAATGGTTGTCAGTTTTTATTGTTGGAAGCAGTGACATTCCTAAGGTGGCTGACACCCGGGGTGGATCGTCGATGCGCCCCCCCCCCCCCGGGTGCAGTGCGACCCCCCCCCCCCCGGCAAAAGGACCCCTAGGTGCATTTTTACCTGCTGGGGGGGTGCCGCGCCTGTCGACTTCGCTTGTTCCATGCTCCCTCTGCCCCGGAACAGGAAGTAACTTGTTCCAGGGCAGAGGGAGCACGGAATGAGCGGAGCCGACAGGCGCGCGGCAACCCCCAGCGGCATGCACCTGGGGTGGACCGCCCCCACCGCCCCCCCCCCCTTGGTAAGCCACTGGTTGGAAGAAACAACATATTACTTAATTAAAATTAAAATATAATAAATTAGATTGTGTAAGACCAAGGAGGCAAATGATTGATGCTTTGTGGAGCAGCTTGGATCTTTTTGGAATAGCATTTGCTATAAGAGGTCAGATAGCCCATATTTATAATCAGCTGATGCTTCCTGGTCTAATAAATATATATTATATGTGTGTTACCGTCTCTTGCCACATATTCTTTACTCTTATTGTATTTTAGAAATCCAGTTATTAACAACATTCCATGCTACCAATCCCAGGACAAGCAGTGGCTTCCCCTATGTCCATCTCAATAACAGACTATGGATGTTTAAACCCAGATATGCTAACCACTGTTACCACATCCTCCAGCAAAGAGTTCCAGAGCTTAACTATTCTTTGAGTGAAAAGATATTTCCTCCTATTTGTTTTAAATATATTTCTATGTAAATTCATTGAGTGTTCCCAGGTCTTTGTACTTTTTTTGAAAGAGTGAAAAATGGATTCACTTTTACCTGTTCTACTCCACTCAGGATTTTGTAGACCTCATCATATTCCCCCCTTCAGTGGTCTCTTTTCCAAGCTGAAGAAGCCTAACCTTTTTAGTCTTTCCTCATATGGGGGACTTCCATTCTCTTTATCATTTTGGTTGCTCTTTGTTGAACCTTTTCTAATTCTGCTATATCTTTTTTGAGATACGGCGACCAGATTTGAGTGCAATGCTCAAGTTGAGGTCACAGCATGGAGTGATGCAGTGGCATTACAGTATTCTTGGTCTTATTTACCACCCCTTTCCTAATCATTCCTAGCATCCTATATGCTTTTTTGGCCGCTGCTACAAACTGGGCAGAATATTTCAGCATATTGTTACAATGACACCTAGATCTTTTTCTTGGCTGCTGACTCCTAAGGTGGACCCTAGCATCAAGTAAATGTGATTCGAAATATTCTTCCCTGTCTACATTAAGTTTCATCTGCCATTTGGATGCCCAGTCTTCCAGTTTCCTAAGGTCTTCCTGCACTTTTTCACAGTCCACATGTTTTTTGACAGCTTTGAATAGTTTTGTGTCATCTGCAAATTTAGAGGTCCTTTTACTTACTGCCAGCCATTGACCTAGCAGTAAAGTCTCATGTGGTAACCGGGCCGTAATGACCTACGTGCGCCAAATGCCATTTGGCATGCGTCTGATATGCGTGGCAAGAAAATAAAAATTATTTTTCGGCTGCATGTATTGGACGCGCACCAAAAATGAAATTATTGCAAGACCCACACAGTAGCTGTGCAGTAACTCCATTTTGGCACATATAGACGCTTACATGGCTTAGTAAAAGGGCCCCTTAATCAGCTCACTTGTCATTCCAATTTGCAGATCATTTATAAATATGCTAAATAGTGATATAGAATTCAAGGGATCCATGGTTTTACTTGGTATAAATCCTTGAACCAAAATTGGATGCAGATTCTGGCCCAATGCTATCCTATAAACAGCGTCCAACTCTGAGCGTCGTTTATGGAGTAGCACTTAGTGCTAATTTTTATCTGCACCCAAATTTGGGCGCTATTTGTAGAATTGAGACCTCTTATTATGTATTTTCCTAGTACAACTGCTGTGAGTTTTCAATTTTGGTAAATCACAACATAATGTGGCAGCCAAATAATTTTATATTAGAATAATATTCATTGTAACAAGTGAAACGCTGGAGCATAATCTAATTAAAACCAAATGAAATGCTGTAAACAGAATGTATACCTTAAATTAGGAGAACTCTACAATATAAAAAACTGGGGTAGTTAACCAATGCAAAAACATTTCATTTAGAAAGTGCATTAGCTCATTTGCTCTTACTGCAGAAAGGTTTGCCCCTTTGCCCTTAACAGTCAGTTCATGTTCCAGCAGAATATTAACATCTTTTCCTAATGTTGGCCCTGAATGTAGAACAACATTCTGTAATGGAAAGGTACATAAAAGAATGACTAGCTATTGTATCCTTAATAATTTTCTAAAGCATTTTTCAGCACCGAGTTCACATGCTAAATATTTTGAGGTCAATATTCAGTAGTAGAATGAATGGGTGAAGTCACGTTAATAACATAGCCAGATAACTGTAACTATAATCCATTCACGGAATATACCTGTTTCAAATTAAACAGATAACCTATCTAGTTAACTGTAGGAAAGCTATTTGTGTATGTAACACAATGGAATGCAGGCTTTGGGAGTCTCATTTTACTGGCAATCCAGTACTTAGGTGCCGATGATCAAAAGTAAACGTGGGCGCTAGAGACCATTAGCGCCATACTAGTGCCCGCATTTACCAGCGCAGAATGATCGGAGGGGTCTAGCGCAGCAAACAACGAGTGCACCAGGCCTTAGCGAAGATGACATGAAAATGTAGTCAAGTTCATTTAAATGAGGTCATTTTGTATTCCTTCCCAATGATCAGAAAAGAGTGCCTGAAACAAAGGTGCCTTACCGCTGTAAAAAATAACGCCAGGTCCGAGTAGGAGTTAGGGTGTTGGAAGAGAGGATTTCCCATGATTTTCATGCTTCTCTCATGATTCTTTTTGCAAAATCTACCGGTTTTGATTGCTTTTGGAAGCAGAAGGAAACCCTTGAGCGCTGATTGTAAGAAACAGCAGATCCGAACATGAAGCACATATTGGGAGTTCATGTCCTGCATTTAAAATTAAAGCAGCCATGCTTAAAAAAACCCTCCAAAATACACATTGGTGTCTATTACTTGTATCTAAATAGAAGCATCTAGAAAAAAAATGTTAAACGCTTTTTAGGCTGCAGAAAACAGACGCTAATGTGTGCTTCACGTTTGAATTTTACTAGGCGCAAGCGCACAGGAACTGAGCTTACCACTGAACTCTTCTGCACATGCACCAAGCATAATCCTCCCACCAAACTCTTTAATGCTCAAAGTTATGAGCACGCCTATATTTGCATCTCATTAGCTTTGAGCATTAGGGTGTTGTTCTTCTGCGCTGTTCCGGCGGTATTTTTGTGGGGCTATTCAGAATAGCACTGGAGTTTTGATCATTGGCCCATCAGGGTGTTAAAATAAATGGGGAAAAACATAAAACATACAATAAATACATACTAGGGTGAATTCTATAAATTGTGCCCAAAAAACGCTTAAGCGCAATTCTGTAAGCCGTGCCTAAAGTTAGGTGTGGTTTACAGAATAATACTTAAGCCCCAGGGGTTGCGTGTAAATTTTGGTGTGTCTATTTGCACCAACAAAAATGTGATGCAAATGCCCCCACTTAAATTTATGAGTGGAACCCCTTTGTTCTATAATTGCATGTGTAACCCAAAACAATGCCCACAAACCGCCCCAAACCACCTATGACCCTCCCATTTATGCGTCCCCTTTTTCAGGATGCAAGTAAAATTTAGGCGTGGATCACAATTGATTACAATGTGCCAATAATTGTTAAAAAGCCAATTATTAGCACTACTTGGCTCATTATTCAATTAAATTACATGCATAAGTTGATCACCTCTATGTGCATTTGAAAGCAATTTGACTGCAGTGTCTGTATGATTGTAAAACTTCTGGGAATAAAGAGGGAGGCCAGACAATAAAGCATTATACTAGTCTAACCAAGTCAAAATGAGATCATGAATTAAAGTTTTTAAAGTATGACTATCTAGTATATGTTTTAATGACTGGATCCTCCGAAGTGCAAAGAGCAATTGTTGAACTACCCAAGAAATGTGGGGACCAAAAGAGAAAAAACAGTCCACTAGGACACCGAGGGGCAGGATCTTATTTTTCATTGGTATTGGGATACGATGGTCTAGAGGGCATTCATGTGAAAACCATATAGCTTCAGATTTTGATGGATTAAGTGCAAAATTATGGTCAACAAGCCAAGAAGTAATTTTGGATAATTTATGCTCAAGAGCTAATTGACAATCAGGATACCAATATCATCTGAATAGATATATACACCAAACCCCAAATCCTGGATAAAATGTGGCCAGTGGAGCTATCAAAACATTAAAGATTGGACTGAGAATGGAACCCTGAAGCGAAGTGCAATAAAGAGGGAGTGGAGGAGTGGCCTAATGGTTAGTGCAGTGTGTTGCAGACCTGGGGAACCAGGTCAGCCTGATGGTCAGCAGTGGGTTGAGATCCTCAAAAAACAGGTTCAATTCCTTTGCAACTCCATGAGACCCTGGGCAAATTACTTAGCCCGCTATTGCTCCAAGTACAATATATAATTTAGATTGTAAGCCCATTAGGGACAGTGCAAAGTACCTGTAATAGAAATAGTAAACCACATAGAGGCTTATTTTCAAAGCACTTAGCCTCCCAAAGTTCCATAGAAACCTATGGAACTTAGCCTCCCAAAGTGCTTTGAAAATAAGCCTCATAGTCCCCTCAGAGATCACTTGCAGTATATCAAGTGCTGAAAATAGATAAAGCCACTATGAAAGTGCACATAGAAAAATAGGAACAGTGAAAGGTTGCACATTTTACCCCAGCATCTTGTAAACAGGCAAACAGGAAAGAATATCAATGATATCAAAAGCAGAGCTAACATTGAGTTGAACCAAGAGTTCAACCCTCCTAAATCTATGTAACAGACAAAGTCATTGATCATGGAACGTAAAGCAGTTTTTGTGCTATGGCCTTCCAGAAAGCCTGATTGGTTGGGTTGAAAGATGTCGGTGGAATCTCAGAATGTAAGCGTTGTGAGAGTGCAGGTGAAAGGGGATCCGGGAAGGCACGAAGAAAGGGTGTGCAGGGAGCCGGGGAATCCCAACGGGGCAGATTTCATGTGCACAACACCCACATTCAGAAAGCTGGGCTACCGGAGGCAGAGAGGTTGGCTGGGTTAAGGAAGAAGGGGAGGAACTAACAGTCCCAGAATCCTTCTCTTCCCCACCCGGCTGTGCAAGAGTTAGGGGAGGAGATAGAAGATTGGGAAATGGTCTCTGAGGAAGGTGATGAGGGCCAGCTGGAGAGATTGGGGGCGGGGGAAGTTGAAGAGGAGGATAAAATGGAGATTATTGAAGGGCTAGAGGAGGAACAGATGGAGATTGGAGCTCTGGCTCAAACCCGAAAAGCTGCTGTAAGAGGGTGGCTAGCTGTGCCTTGGAGAGACTGGTGGAAGACCGGAAGAGAGAGGCTGAGGCGCTGGGGAAGATATCTACTAAAGAGGGAACAGGTGCAGCCCTGGGAGAGAAAGAGGGCTGGGCACAATTGAAACCCCAGCCTGAACCAGGTGGGAACCAAGCTGTGTAACTGTGCTGTAAGGAGGTGCAAGAAAGATGGTGTAAACTGTTTCCTACTGAAAAGGTCTGGGCTGCAACCTACCAAGCTACTGTGTTTTCTTTCTGATAATGTACTGTTCCCTAAGAGAAGTAATCTTAGGTCAAGTGAAGTGAAGTTATATGGACTGTTTTGAACCTGACTTGTGCTTTGGGTAGCAAGCCCTAAACAACCTGGAGTTAAGGTGTGCCTGGGCTTTTATGTTGACTTGAAGCAAGAAAATAAAAGCCCTTACTTATAAACGTTGTGCTTTGAATGTGCCCTGTGAAAGGAACGGAGGGAGGGAGGAAGGAGTCCTGGAAGTTCTCAGGGCCTGGAGCTGAGGCTCAAAGCAGCCAGATTGCTGTGGAGTGAGGCAGCAGCCGTGTGAAGAAAAAGGCAGCTAAGCAGGGTTGAGCCTGGCTGGGTCCTGGAAGGGTGACCCAGCTACAGCGTCTAATTTCTGTTCTGTAAATATGCGGCTAATGCTATTCCCAGAGTGGGCAATTCCAGATTTTCAGCAGCATTTAACTGAATAGTGACACTGAAAATCCTGTGTGACCACCACAACACTGTCCAGTTAGTATCGGGATGATCTGGGGCTAGAGTCCGACTGGAGCCAGAAGATATACAGGCCTTGGTGATAATCAGATCTGGTACCCACATAACCTAATCAGACAGATAGGACCACATTAAAAGTAGTCTCATCTTTGCCTTATTAAGAATGCAGATGTCAGCACGGAAAGGAAATTACTTCAGAGGAAGGCGGGATGCACTGAGAGGGAAGGGAAGCAACGAGGAGGCAAGCCTGCCTGCCAGCCAGCTGTTTTTACTGCCGGTTCGCAGCGACTTCGGGTAAATTAAAGATTTAAAGGAAAGTCGGGGAGCTGAGGGAGGGCAGGGGGGGCACGGGTGCACGAATGGAAGGGAGCGAGCAGGTGAGCCGGACCTCACAAAAAAGGTGCCGGTACACTGTACCGGCGCATACTAGCACAAAAAAAAGCACTGGTTGTGGTTGTGATTTATAAAGCAACAGTTGTACAGAATACTGTTTCTTTTTATTCTTTAATAAAATGATTTAAATATAGAATCATAACTGTTCAAGGCTTCTGTGTATGGGATCAGTCAGAGCTTGTGGGGTGGGGACAGAGTTTGTGGGGATGGAGACAAAGCTCGCAGGGATGTGATGTGGCAGGGACAAACTTTGTCCCTGCATCATTCTCTAGTAGCAAAAAGAATCCCACCCCCACACACACTTCTTCCAACTTGGTGGAGGGCTGTACCTGTCATCATTGCTAGCCTCTAAAAAGTAAATAAATTGCACATTCTGGCCTTCAGCAATGAGCAAGTGGGATGATTCTAAGCACTGAAAGGAAAAGGCAAATTAAAACGCCAGACAATTCAATGTGCTACACACTTGTCTGCTGAAAAGTACCAAAAGATGTTTTAAACATAATAGTGACCTATGGAAAGGTTACAAAACACATAAGTGTTTTTAGAATTGCTCATTAGCTTTACAATGTTCTGTACCACATTGTAGCCTTGAGGTGCTTTGCTTCATTAACGTGACAATTTCATGTCATATTGGCAGTTAGAAAAAACAAATTTGACCAAAATTCTCCAGTTAGCTGCTGTTTACACTATTTATGTAGTGCCCCCCCTCCCTATGTTAACTCTAGCCCCCACCCCCACCAAAAATGTGAAGTCCAACTACGCCCCTACTGCCAAAGATTCAGATATTCAATGCCAATGTCTAGACATGACTCAGCATTGAATTTCCAGATCTAATTCAGCCTACAGCTGTCAACAGCTTTAAAATCACTGACTGCTGTGGGCTGAATGTTGCCCACTAAATTTACAATTTTATAAACACCTAAGGATAGAAGCCCTGGACTGGATATTAAAAAACACTTTTCAATACTTTGGCAGCTACTATATGGATAAGTGCCCTACTCATCAATTTTCAACAACACCATCTGCATAACGCTACTGAAAATTCTTCCAGACTGTCTTGACACTGGATGGTGCAAGGACAGGGTGAGAGTGGAGTGTGGACATTTTACCTAACTCTGTGAAAGCTGGCAATATTTGGCCATAATGTGGGGAATTATATATATAGTGTCAAAAAAAATCTGCTCCGAAAAAAAACACGCCTAGCGTTATTCTATAAACCTTGCCAAAAGTTAGGTGCGGTTTATAGAATACGTGTAGCACCCATTCCTATGATGTAATTTAGTCATGCCATTTATGCCAAGTAAAACCTGGTGTAAAAGTGCACAGCTAATTTAGGCATGGATTAGGCACATTCTATTAAACTGCGCATACATTTTAGGAATGTCCATGCCCCTCCCATGGCCAGACCCCCTTTTGAGATCCGTGTGGTTCGATTTACGTACATTGCTTTATAGAATATGCTTTGTGAGCTGTTCACGTAAATCCTAATTAGTGCCAAGTAGTACCAATAATTGGTTGTTAGCAACCAATTATTGACACTGATTGGTTTGTTACCCAGTTAAGTTCAATGCAAAAGGACCGGATAAATCAATTGGTCGGGAAGGAGGGAGGAGCCAAGATGGTGGCAGATAACTGACGCTCTGTGCTGTTCTACCTTGGTGGTAGTGTTTTTCTTCCATTGTTTTTCCTGTTGTCCCCAGTGCCTCATACCAAGGAAAGGGGGTCATCAGGACTGTACCCCCACCGGTGCCTGGAGTACCCCTGATCCAGCCCAGGATTGATCAGTTCATCATGAAACCCTCGAGGCAACTTACCGGGAGTGTTGGTTCCACATTGGAGATGGGCGGAGGAGCATCCCCTCCATTGGAACATGAAACATCACTATCTCCCCTGATTGCAAGAACTCCGCCATGTATAGCAGTATGAATGACACTCTTGTGTGGAGAATGCGCTGATGATGGTTCAGCAATGGACGCACCTAGTGAAGGTGGAACATCAGAGGGAGAGCTACTGAAGAATGCTTCTGTTAGAGGTCTGTTAGAGACCCCCATAGCGGTCACTTTAGAGTCTATCTGGAAGGCACTACAAGTTGTGAGTTTTACGGTGGAGGTAACTGCTTTGGTGACCAAGTTAGATACTATGCATTTAAAATGGATCAGGTCCAGTTAGAAGTGAAGGGTTTGAAGGATTTTAAGAATGCTATAATTGTGGACAAATTAGCTGTTCATAGATTGAACAATTAGAAAATAATAATAGAAGGCTGAATTTATGTATTTTGAATTTTCCTAAGACCTTGGTCTCCACTCCTGTGAATCTCTTAAAAAAATATTTGATTGATATTCTAAAGTTTTCCTCTGAAGTTTTGCCTCCTGTGAATTGGATTTATTATCTTTCTGTAAAGAATGTCCAGTGTGAGGCGCTAGGCTGAGTGCCGGATCCATCATTGGACATATAATATATCAGCTATATTAGAAGAATCTATGACGAAATTTACGGAAAGAGCTATGCTAATAATGTCCATAGTGTTCAAACAAGATGTGAATTCTATTATGAAACATTATTTTAGGCACGATCAAGATCTTTTTTTTTTTGGGGGGGGGGGGGAGGTCTAAAATATGGATATATCCAGATGTTGCGAAGATTACCCAAGAAAAGAGAAAGGCTTTTCTTGCAATGCATCAAGAAGTGAAACACTTGGGTACATGTTTTCTGTTAGCATTTCCATGTAATGTAGAACTGTATATGGTCAATCGAAGTATGTTTTCTTTGACCCTGAACCGCTGCATTCCTTCTTGGACTTGAAAAGATCTAATTTTGCTTGCTTTGATTTATACTTGAGGTATTTCCTGTTAAGCCTTGCTTTCTAATTTGTTACTTTCATTTTTAAGCCTACATTTCTTATGAATTTCTCTCTCATTATTGTGGTCTAAGGAAGATTTCTATATACTTCTGACTAGATTTACTTATGGTGTTATTAATCTGTATTTATGGTTCAAGGGAAATCTTGAAATATTATTGATATATTTATAAATAAATGTAAATAGTGCTGAATATACAGAATAGATTTAAACACTGTGGCAGATATTCAAATTAAAAAAGCTGAGAGTAGTGTTTGAATATATACCCACTTACTCATTATCTTGCTAATCAGATCACCCAAACCTGAGAAGTTATTTTCTTTAAAATAACATGTGCTGCTGAAATTTATATGAAATCTGTATGTTATTTATATCTAGCTGATCTGTTACACTTAGGATTGTATCTGCTCATGTCACTGGCTGCAAATGACTTGTGATTTTACACATTTTGGACTACACAGTAAGGATTTATTATGACATTTTCAGGAGCTGACATCATCATATTGCACAACAGGCACTTCTAATGATGTCTTTGGGAATCATCCTTTATTTTGTATCCATTGTACCAGGCAATTATTTTTCTGAAGGGTTACTTTAAATTAAATGCCACTCTCCGAGGCTCCGTGTTGTTATTTGTCATTGCTTGTAGTCCAGTTTTACCAAGTAGTGAAGCATGGAAAAGTATATGTCCGTTTTATTTTTTAGAAATGGACCCTCCAAAGCATTAATCTTTTAAGGATCACAGTTGTAAGAAAATGCTGGGCAATCAAGTAGCTGAAACTATTAAATCTCCTTACATCTGTAAAAATTGCATTATACCAAGCTAGCAATTAGGAACAGTTCCAAAAGCACTTAATTGGTTTTAAGACGATCCCAGAGATACTTTGGCTTCTCTAAAGTCCAAAGTTACTGACAGAGTTATGGTTAACATAATCTAATGATTTTGTTGAAAATTTTGGAATATGGGATCATTATCAATTTGTGTTTAGGAAAGTACACAGTGCTGAGATTTTATTGCTCTCCAGTGTTGACATCATGTAAAGGAGTTTAGATCAGTGTTCTAGATTTTCTCTTTATCTTCTCTGCTTTTGATACCATTAATCTTCAAATTGTAATAAAAAGATTGGAGAATTTTATGATGACTGATACAGTATTACAATGGTTTTCCATCTGAGTGATCATACTCAGCACAGGGGAGGGGGAGACATTTTCAGTGGTTAGGGGATGTTGAAAGTAGAAATTCCACAAGGATCAGCCTTGTTAGTTTAACACCCTGCCTCCTGAAACCCTTGGTGTATTGGTGTATGCCCTCAAGATATTTGAAATTATCGTTTGTAGTCTGACCGAGTGTTCAGAGTCATATCGCCAAGGGGAAGGGGAGAGAATACATGAAATTAAGTTTCTCCTTCCCTCAAAAAAAAAAAAAAACTGTGAAAGAGAGAAATATAACCAAATTTTCTACCTATTTTATCTTTTAAAAATCAAACTCAAGGGTTAAGGTACATATTATTATTATTATACATATTTTTTCTTTTCTGTAACTCAATCAGGTAAGTATTTAATCTTTCTCAGTAACTTAACAATATATTTTTCTTTTTCAAATATTTGAACATACATTTTCTATGTGTGGTTATAAATATTTACTTATAGATTTCTTTTCATTCTCTTTAACAGGATTAACACAAATACCCCAGAACCAGAACAACTATCAGATAAGTTTATACTTCTCAACCTTAAAATGTATCAATCACCTTTACAAACTTTCATATTTTTATTTCTTGTATTTGATAAGAATTTGATTCTTTGTGGGGGGTTTTCTTTTTCTTATTTACAGGATCCCCTTAAGAGAATCCAGCAGTTCTTCAGGTAAGTATGGCAATTTTCACAGTTACTTATCTGCAGCAGAACAAAATGTTTCCTAGAGAAGAGTCAAAAATACAGTATTATTTCTTGCATGGGGGCCCGTAGTATTCTTCAGGGGTAGATTCACTGTTTTCTTCTTCCTTACTTTACAGTCTTCTTCCTAAACGCTCTCATTACCTCTCGCCTCGATTACTGCAACTTACTCCTCACCGGCCTCCCACTCTGCCATCTATCCCCCCTTCAATCCGTTCAGAACGCTGCTGCACGTCTTATATTCCGCCAAAACCATTATACTCACACCACCCCTCTCCTCAAATCACTTCATTGGCTTCCGATCAGATATCGCATACAATTCAAGCTCCTCCTCCTTACCTACAAATGCACTCAGGCCGCGGCTCCTCACTACCTCTCCACCCTCATCTCCCCCTATGTTCCCGCCCGCAACCTCCGCTCACAGGACAAAGCCCTTCTCTCAGTACCCTTCTCCATTACTGCCAACTCCAGGCTCCGCTCATTCTGCCTTGCCTCACCCTATGCCTGGAATAATCTTCCTTTACCCATACGCCAGGCCCCCTCCCTACCCATCTTCAAATCTCTGCTTAAAACTCACCTCTTCAATGCTGCCTTCGGCGCCTAACCGCTCGAGAAATATAAAATACCCCAATCTAACCACCCTATCAGATTAACTGTTCACTCGTCCTCTAGATTGTTCACTTGTCCTTAGTTTGTTCTCTTGTCTTTTAGATTGTAAGCTCTTTGAGCAGGGACTGTCCTTCTATGTTTGAATTGTACAGCGCTGCGTAACCCTAGTAGCGCTTTAGAAATGATTGTTGTTGTTGTTGTTAAACCTCTCTTAACCAAATTAAACTTGGGAAGAAAACCTTACCTCCCTATCACTGTTCACAGAACTACAATATGTGACCTTAAATGGTTAATAAAACTGTGTGGACAATTAAACTAATTGAAATAAAAGTAATTAAAATATTACCATTCTTCCCGGCCTACTCTTTATTTTTGTTTCCCTAAACTAAATTGGCAAAAGAAAGGCTTGAGCAGTCACTCTGTGATTCTGTCAACACACCCTTTAATATTCCAACACTCGCACTCCTGAACATTTACATCTTCCCTATTTCCACCATAGGTTCCATCCAACTCAGCAATCTAAACCCCATTTCCCTAAATTGTAGCACCTCCTTTAATTATCATTAGCATAAGCCTCACCCACCAGACCATTCCACCTCATCCAAAACCACACCAACTCTTCCTTAAATTGCCTTTAGGCTTCAGTGTAAATAATAACACTTGTCTCTAACTCACTACTTCCCTGTTTAACTCAGGAATTTCCTTCCAACCACTCTCAAACTGCTTCCTCTTTCTTTCTGTGTCAGACACTCTTATAACACATCCTCTCTTCTCAGCAGCTTCTGCCTTTCTCAGCAACTTATCAGCCCGCCGTTGCCTAAGCAACGGAACCTCAGCTGGCACACCTGATGTCTCCTGACCAATAGCAGTGGCTCTATGGAACCCACATTTTTTTTTACTGATGCATAGAATCCTGTCTAGCCCAACTGATTCTCCATTTTGGCCTTTAATTCCTCCATAGAAAATAATGAAAAAGAACATTTTCCCAAATATTAAAGTGATTTTTTTACACTAAACTGTGCGAAACTCGCTAAGTCAATCATGTATCACAATGTCCACAAAACTGTAGTTTTACTTTTTAAATCTAGCCATTTTTAGTGAACACCACACATTTTAATCAATAAAACCCCTTTAAAAATTCCTAAATCAATCCAAACATCCATGAAGAATTTAGTTAACCCTTTGAACTCTTACTCCGTTGAATGTTTGACTTTAAACCCCAGTGACTACCCATTTTAAGCCCCCCTTGAAAAACTACAACTAAAAATCTTTTTCCCAAATTTTAACCCCCCCCCCCCCCCCAGTCAATGTTAGGAGACCCTCAAAACTCCATAATTACAAAAAAATTGGAAATCCTATTAACCTCTTAATTTTTATTAATATAAGTCCCAAGGCCCATTATTTAAAATTAAACCAAATAAAATTTTGGGCCACTAGACCCCTTACCTGGCTCCCTAGAGTCCCCTGATCTGGCGACCACCATTGGTTCCAGTCCTAAAGGTCCTACTACTACTACTACTACTTAACATTTCTATAGCGCTGCTAGGGTTACGCAGCACTGTACAATTTCAGCAAAAATCATGTCCAAAAATATAAAGATCCGAAAAACACGAAAATCCCTGAAACTCCAGCTGGGCAGCTTCAAAAATCGAGGCCCAGGCTTCAGCGAGGCCCAACCGGAGGTCCAGGGATAGACTGAGCATGTACAAACTTTGCACTCACTCAGTCCCCCCTCCCTCCCGGTAGGCTAGGCCGAAAACCGGCCATTTTCCTGCCGGGTACCATCCTGAACGCCATCATTCGTGTCCAGCGTGCCTTCGCAGCTGGACGCATTTTGACGGCGCTTTGACTCCGGAGCATCCCGGGCCCCCTGACCACCAATGCCAGCTGCGCACTGGCCCAAAAATGGGCCCGAAGAGACCCAGACCATCCAGGCAGAAACAAAACGGCCTGGAACGACCGGAACAGCCCTCGAGCCAGAAAAAAAACAGCTCTGGGCACCGAAGCACCCCTGCCACCCAAGACCACCTGAGATGGCCCGAAGTGGCCACAAGGAAATCTGGAGCCCAGGTACGTTTTCATTTACCTTTAAAAAATATTAATCCTTAGGGTTACATTAGCAGTTCTGTTCAATCTTTACTTAATGCTGCTTTCTTAGAGATTTTATGAACTTAATGCTCAATATTCTATTTATGCTGACATCTAATTTTTTTCTTTTCATTTGGCAGCTCTGTGTCCATAACTATAGGAAAGATTTGCTACTCTTTGAACACAATTGCAGCTTGGATGTCAGACAATAAACTTTCGTTGAAGGTTGGCGTGTCTGAGATTGCTGTTTTCAGTCAATCTCCTGGCTCAGATATTTCAACTAGTATTTTGTTGAATGACTGAGATATTGGTGTCTCAGCAACAGGGGCATATCCAGACCTCAATGTTTGGGGGGGGGGGGGGGGTTCAGAGCCAAAGTGGGGTGGGCACAGTTTGGCCTGCCGCAACCGCTGCCCTGCTGCAACCCCACATACCTTGCCTGCCAGGGGTCCCCAACCCTCATCAGCTGAAGCCTTTCTCCAGCACTGTTCTCTGTGCATTGCCTGCCCTGCTTCCCCGCATGTCACATGCACGCTTGGTTTTAAAAGTCTAGTGAGCTGGTACATGCATAGACTTGTTGCTATCACCACAGGTCCATTGTTATTAATAACCTTAAAAATCAATTACAATATTTTGTTCTGGATTCCCCATTCAATAGGTAGCAAATGAACTTTAATCAGTATGAGTGATGTGATCAAATCAGGAAATGCCTTCAATAATGTGACCAGTAGCATTCTGAGCAATTTTTAGCGATATAAGAATTTGTTTGAGCAAAGCCACCAATAGCCCATTGCAATAATCAAAATGGGGCACAACAACACTTTGCACAGATGTAAAATTGTAAGACTTCAAGCAGTCCTTCAAATGATGAACTATTCTAAATTTTGTAAAGACTACTTGAGTTCTTTTTACATAATATCTTATAGATGGAGAAGAGTCTAGAATCATATCCAAATATCTAATTTATTATATAATGGGAATGACAAAATGTCATCAATACAAAAATCTGATAAAGGACAGCAAGATAAAATCAAAATATGAATGTTTGCCATATTTAACTTCAAACAATTAGTTTTCAACCATAATTTTATAGTTTGCTGACACATTTTTAGATAATCAATACTAATTTTTCAATACAAAAGAAAAACTGAAGGTCACCTGCACCTAAACAGCCCAATAACTTACATAGGGGAAGTATGAAAATACTAAATAGCATGGCAGACAGGGAAGAACCCTGTGGCACACCATAAGATGGAGATGACTGAAAAAATGACAAACCTGTGACGGCGAAACGGGACCCCGTCGGGCACATAAAAGTGAAACCATACTGCAACTACGGCACTAAGATAAGTGTTTGTTCTTTTGACATAGTCATTAAAGTTATATCTGTATATGACATCAACGGAGGTTTTTTAGCCAATGAAGGTTCCATCCTGTTTTAACAGACTTAAATATGTTCTGAATCGGGAATACAGAGGCTTTTTCCTCCAATAACGCAAGTAACTATAGCCTCATTATACCTGGCCATTTCAGGTGATGAAATATAAACAGTAACCAAAAAGTAACAAGAACCTTTATTAAAGCCAGTTTTAATTAGATCTAAAACAAATATTAAGTTTCAGTATCATACATGGAAACCAAACTGATGGTCATCCAGGATATTATGTACATCAATGAAATCTGCAACTGTTCGTAGGTTACCTTTTCAAAAACCTTGGCTAAAATATTTATGTTTATGTTTATTACCAATTCTTGATGTACTACATAGGCTGAATCGCAGGTCAATGCAGTTTATACAAATTAAAAAACGTAATGATGAAATTGGTCTGTAATTTTCAGTTAAATTAGGATCCAAATTACCACCCTTGAAAAAAGGTTGAATTGCAACTCTTTTTTAAAGTCTCAGGAAAATTTTCCTCATAAGACGCATTCACAATTGCAACCAAAGGGTGCACAACAATATCAGTCAGTACTTTCACAACAAATAGATGATATGGGTCTAAAGGACCCCGGGGCTTCACATTTTCAACATATTACTTCTCATTTGAAGCCCCTTTACTGGTTACTGGTTTGTTTTAGAATTCACTTTAAAGTCTTCTTGTTGATTTATAAACCCTTATGGAATAATGGACCGTATAACTTAAACCTGATATAAAGATTTACAAATCTAGTTGGACTTTGCAGACAGAGGGTATATAATGTCTTATCATCTCATTCTTGTAAAACATTTTCTTTTGCAGGAATCTAAAAGTGGCTGCTTCTCTACTGAAGGACCCCATGTATGAAATTAACTCCCCTCTGAGCTCAGATTGATGACAGATACTGGTACTTCTAAGAAACAGCTGAAAGCCTTATTATTTACTCAGCACATTCGTAACTTATGGTTTTATCATAATTAGGAACCTTAATTGACAGCTGTTTAGAGATGTTTTCGCTAACTTCTAGTTTTATTATTATAGTATGTGATTTTATATTTGATGTTTGGTATGAATCATTTTGTGAGATGGTGTGGTGTTGAGGACTACTGGAAGTGTCTGTGGGTGTGTGCTGCAGGCACTGAGCTAAGATGCCCTGCCCACTGCTGACATCATTGTAAACCCTTACCAACCATATCAGCACGTCCCTGCCATGCATCTCTTGAGGACTAATGGAAGTGTCTGTGGGTATATGCTGCAGGCACTAAGCCTGGACACCCTTCCTGCTAGTGACATCATTACAAGGCCCTTACCATCTATATTAGCCCTTCTCTGTCACGTACCTCTTGAGGACTGCTGGAAGTGTCTGTGGGCATGTGCTGCAGGCAATGAGCTTGGACGCCCTGCCCACTGGTGACATCATTGCAAGGCCATTAACATCTATATCAGTGCCATCTATATCAGTGCATCCCTGCCGTGGGTTTCTTGAGGACTTCTGGAACTGTCTGTGCATGTATGCTGCAAGTACTGAGCTTGGATGCCCTGCCCAGTAGTAAAATCATTGTAAGGCCCTTACCATCTATATCATAACATCCCTTCCTTGGAATGTGGGAGTGTTGCCATGGGCATGAACCTGAAGGGGCATGACCAAAGGGGGCAGCCTGCCCCTTCAGAGCCACAGAGAAGTGTGGAACATGGGATTCTGCTTAGCTTTGATGGGGAAAAGGAAAGACGACTGTGGATCTGATAGTAATTAGGGGACCTATGGACTTTCATCTTCGAGCTTCTGCTGAACCGATATCAACATCTGTTGTGAGTACTTCATTGTCTCCTAGGTTTCTCTTTCCTTGGAGGGGGGGGGGGGTAGAACTTCACCTTCTCAACCTGTACTGTGAGAGACAATTAACACTCCAGTTCAAGGGAGCATTTTAAGCCTGGGGGCTTCTACCTCGAAAGATGGTCCTTCTCTCAATTCCTCAGGCTTTATCACGGTTCAAACTGCTTCGGTAAAAATACCTTCACTGATTCCTTTTGGTAATAAGACTTTTAAGGATTCCTTGATTTTCTTGACTGCAGCACAGGATATCTTTTAAAAGATATTTTTCAAGTTGTTGTCAGGATGGATAATTCCAGTCATTCCCAACCCAGTCCTTGGGACACAGCTAGTCCCATCGACTTTTCAGGATATCCACAATGAATATTCATGAGTTAGATTCACATGCAATTGAGGCAGTGCATGCAAAACTATCTCATGCATATTCATTGTAGATATCCTAAAAACCCGGTGAGACTAGGTGTGCCTGAGGACTGGGTTAGGAATGGCAAGATAAGACTTTACAGGATAACTTGTTGTTATATTTATTTATTTGTTGCATTTGTATCCCACATTTTCCCACCTATTTGCAGGCTCAATGTAGCTTACATTATGCCATAGTGGTGATTGCCATTATCGGAATGAGAAATACAGTAAGTATAGTAAATTTACAGAGGAAACTGCTGCAAAGTGTGTTGATCAAGATACAAGGTTGTCAATAATGGATAAGAAAATGAAGACCTTTGAATCCCAAATTATTGTGTGTTAATCTGCCTTACTCGCTTTGACTAAGGACAGTTTACAACTCTGGAGGCATTAGAAAACACATCTCAAGCATATAATGTGAGGTTATTAAATTTTCCGGTTACACATTTTCTTTCCCCTCATGAACTATTTAAAAGGTATATTAAGGATATTCTTCAGCTTACTTTTGAGGTTTTTGAAATTAAACATCTTTATTATCTTCCTAGAAGTACTAAGGTGATTAGTGAAGAGGATGATAACGATGTATTGAATTCTCCTGATAGTTTAGATCTTACTAAGTTCTTTGAGTCTTCTCAGGAAACTATAATTAAACATTGTACCTTGTTAGCAAGTTTAGGGTCTGTAGAACAAAAAATGCAAATTTTGAAGTCTTATTTTCTTAAGAAATCTTTACCTTTTTATGGTCAAAATGTATTAATGTTTCCTAATGTAACCAGGTCAACTCAATTAAAGCGCAAAGCTTTTCTAGAGCTGGTGCCTAAGGTTCCAGCTGTGAGAGGGAGTTTTTTTCCCTACAGTTTCCTTGTAAATGCCTGGTCATACATGAAAACAAGTCATATATCTTTATTTGACCCTGCACTCTTAGGGCGTCTTTTACTAAGGTGCGCTCATGCACTAAAATTGTGGGGATGCTAAACGTTAGAGACACCCATAGCTATTTGCTAGATGTCTTTGTGCTCTGTGCATTTATCTTTTTGGTCCATTTTTGAAAACAAAAAAACGTACAAATGAAAAGCACACAAAATCAAGCTATTGGGATGTAGGAGGAGCCAGCATTCTTAGTAGACTGGCCACACAGACATCCTAGGAGAACAATGGAGCACCCTAGGGGCACTGCACTGGACTTCAAATAAATGTTCCCAGGTAAACATCTCATTGTTGTCCCTTATCATATATGCTGAGTCCCTCAAAACTCATCCCTAACCCACTACCACAACTGTACATCACTACAATAGATAAGGGAGAAGGGTATGTGGGTACAGTGGATTTCTGGTCAGTTGTGAAGGGCTCATAGTTTCCACCACAAGTGTAACAGGTAGGAGAAGGTATGAGCCTGGGTCCACCTGTCTGCAGTGCACTGCATCCACCACTGGACTACACCAAAGACCTGTATGCTGCTCTAATGGACTTGAGTATAACATCTGAGGCTGTCATAGAGGCTGGTAATATTTTTAATCACATTTTTTGGGGGTGCGAGGGAGTTAGAGGCCACTGGGCGAGTAAGGGGAGGTCATCCCTTATTCTTTCCAGTGGTCATCTGGTCATTTAGGGCACTTTTTTGTGGCTTATTCATTAATAAAACAGATCTAGACCAAACCATCCAACTTATAGCCCTGGATGTTTTTATTTTGTTCCATTATGGCAGAAAAACATGCAAGTGTTAGGAACGCCCAGATCCCGCCCTTTACACAGCTTATTCCTGGGGTAAGCAGCACAAAATCTTTTACTCTTTTGGGATCTTGCCAGGTATTTGTGACCTGGATTGGCCACTATTGGAAACAGGATACTGGCCTTGATGGAGCTTTGGTTTGTTGCAGTGGTGATGCTTATGTACATATGTACTTTTGTCTATAAGACAGGAATGTTAGGCCCTGGGGTAAAAGTTTACTTCTGATTTCCCTGTAAATATTGCTTGAAATTTAGTAATGAGAGATTTTTTTTTAATCTCACCCTAAATAGCTTAGAAGTTTTCTGAAAGCCAGGCTTCACCAGGAAGTATTGTGAATGTCTGGATAGTTAGGATTGACACAGGAGATACAGTAATAATGTTCCGTGTCTTCTTTGATTACCTTGACATTGTTACTATTTGATTGCTCTGTTATTTGTGCATTGTATCTCCCCTTTATTGTGGGCTAATGGGTTATATGACAAGCTATACTATCCTGATAATGTTTTATTTTCCTGCTTTTCTGCACTTGTTTCCTGTATCAAGTTTTTTTCCTTGATTTTTATTGCTTAAATCTCTATAACAATTACATATTTTTAAAGCTTTGTTTTTGTGTTTTACTGGGTCAGTTTATTACAATAGACTAGCACCTGTCCTCCTACTCATTGTAAATTTATTTTCTGGCAGTGAGTGAGAGACATTGCTTCTTTAAAATACTGTCTGACATGCTAAAAGTTGACAGAATCCCATTTGGATATCGATAAGCTCATTCTACTTTCATTCATATTTACAATATAGTTTGGTCACGTATTACCTTGCAACCAGTCAAATATAAATTAGAGCTTGCATGGTTTGAGGTTCGGCACAATTTTTCCAAGCTCATTTCAGGTGTGAATGTCCTTCAAGCTTGCTGCATCCTGATTAATATCACTAATTATGTCCATGTCCAGTAATTACTAATATCAGTAACAATCTGCTTATGCCGCTGGGTGCTGAAGACATGCTGCAGACACTGACGAATGCATTTCCCCTTTATTATATTTTCATGAAAGTCTGTGTATATTCAGGTCTATGTTTGAATTAAAAGAAACAAGAATGTACTGTATTTGTTTAAAATAGTATCTGTATCATGTATATATTTATATATGTATATGAATTCACACACACACACATATATCTGTATTTGATTTTCATGGTTGCCAGTAGTGACTCAAGTGAATGTAATTACGGCAATTGGCTGCAGAGTGGACTTTGCATAGCTGTACTTCTTCCTGAATATTCTCTTTCATATATAGCTGTTTATTCAGCTCCAGTATGTGTGGCAAGCTCCAGTGCTCTTTGTGTGGTTGATTTTATGCTCCGAGGTTAATGCAGCATTCATCCTTTCAACAGCTACAATCAAGCTGGGTATGTAGCCTGCCACTGGGCAGGGTGTTATGTCTGCTGGAAGGCCCATTGGGTGGGGAACTTGATATTGGGTGTGGGTGTGGATGCGGGGATGGGGTAGGGTGGGCATTTCTATATGCTGGGGTAGGGGTTATTGGGGGCTGAATGACCTTGACCATTACAACTGTTCCTTTCCAGCAGGCACTTATGAATGCCATAGAGAGGCATAATCGAACTGGGACACCCATCCCTAAGGGTGCTCATCTGTAAGGACTGCCCGGCGAAGGGGCGGGGAAACTCGTATTATTAAAACAAAATGAGTGGCCATCTTTCATTTCAATAATATGGTCGGGGACGGCCAAATCTCAACATTTAGGTCAACCTTAGAGATGGTCGACCTAAATGTTGAGATCGCCGGACTTAGAGATGGGCGACTTCGGTTTTCGCCGATAATGGAAACCGAGGTCGGCCATCTCAAAAATGACCAAATCCAAGCCATTTGGTTGTGGGAGGAGCCAGCATTCATAGTGCACTGATCCCCCCTCACATGCCAGGACACCAACCGGGCACCCTAGGGGGCACTGCAGTGGACTTGCGAAAATGCTCCCAGGTGCATAGCTCCCTTACCTTGGGTGCTGAGCCCCCCAACCCCCTCAAAACCCACTACCCACACCTGTACAACAGTAGCGTAGCCCTTAAAGGGTAAAGGGGGCACCTACATGTGGGTACAGTGGGTTTTGGGTGGGTTTTGGAGGGCTCCCATTTACCACCACAAGTGTAACAGGTAGGGTGGGGGATGGGCCTGGGTCCACCTGCCTGAAGTGCACTGCAGTACCTACTAAAAACTGCTCCAGGGACCTGCATACTGCTGTGATGGAGCTGGGTATGACATTTGAGGCTGGCATAGAGGCTGGAAAAAATGTTTTCAAATTTGGTTTTTTTTAGGTGGGAGGGGGTTGGTGACCACTAGGGGAGTAATGGGAGGTCATCCTCGATTCCCTCCGGTGGTCATCTGGTCAGTTCGGGCACCTTTTTGAGGCTTGGTCACAAGAAAAAAATGGACCAAGTAAAGTCGGGCAAGTGCTCGTCAGGAACGCCCTTCTTTTTTCCATTATTGGCCGAGGACACCCATCTGTTAACCACATCCCCGTCCCGCCTTTGGTACACTGCCGACACGCCCCCAGTTGAGGAACGGCCAAGTCGGCTTTCGATTATACTGATTTGGCCGACCTTGAGAAAAGGCCGCCCATCTCCCGATTTGTGTCGAAAGATGGGCGCCCTTCTCTTTCAAAAATGAGTTGGGTAGGGTAGGTGTAAATGCCAGTGTCTAGATTTGCTCTTTTAAAATTTATATTTATGCAATTTATAACCATAAATCAAGCAAAAATAGTTTATATAGAAAATAGAAATTCAGTCATGCAATTATGCATGTAGAACCTCAAAGGAAAAAATAACTGAATCATTATCCATTCTTCAATTCTGGAGAGGTCACAAGGAGTACAGGAAAATTATACAAATGAATAAGCAGAGTCCCAAAGAGTTGATTCCTAATCTTCAGCAATAAGTTAATAGGAACTCTCATTTAAACATTAACCCCTGGATTCTATATAGCGCGCCTAGAGATCCACACTAATTAGCAATAATTAGAATTTATGCGCACAACTCGCTAAGTGCATTCTGTAATGCAGTGCACCTAACTTCTAATGCTCATAGGCAAAAAGGGGATAAGGGGCATGGTTATAGGTGGGGAAATGGGCATTTCATGGGCGTTCCAAAATTTACATGGGTAGTTACAGAATATGACCCAGTGCACCTAAATCTAGGCACACACCGGGATTTACACCACGTTTTCACTGGTGTAAATGAAGGCACATAGTTTTAGGTGCTGAGATATCAACTAAGCGTATTCTATATAAAGCGCCTAAATCTAGGTGCCACTTATAGAATATGCTTAGTAAACACTGATTTCCATGCCAATTTTTTAGGCACCAAATATAGAATCTCCCTTAAATGGCTGCCACTACATATATCTCAAACAATTAATTATTACCTCAATTGGTTATTACTCTATTTACCATTAAGTTTCTCTTTGCTTCATGTACAATTTCTCATTCATAATAGATTTTCTAAATGTTAAACATCCATAGCTATCCCTGTATGTTTATGATACTGTATTGTAATATTGGATTTTTACAGCAAATTGCTTTCTTATGCATTATTCTTTGTTATGTATCCTATACTGTTTATTGTAAACCACATTGAACTCAAACTTGTCACAAATAAATGAATATGTATCCCATCTGACAATCTTTTAGTGGCTGAAATGCTGACAACTGAGAGGGAACAAAACATATATTTAAAAGAATAACATTTTATCAGGTCCTTGGGAAAGGAATCCAAGATGGCAAACTGACCTGACACTTTTGAACCTCGTTTCTGGTCTTACTTGCTGGATGTAATGCCTAAGCGCTGGGACAGAGCTGCTGCTTGTTCCTCTCCGCAGCAGAGCAATTCCCCAATGCCAGGCACTATTGAAAAGTTTTTTTCAGAGGCTCAGGGCTCAGTCGACACTGAAGAATGCTGAAAGCCTGCATGAGGATTCTTCATTTAGTGGAGGTGTGATGAATCCTCTTGGGCTGGAGGTCAGCCTTAGCCCGGAAACTAGAACACCGCTCCGCAACAAATATATATATACAGTGCACTCCATTTAAGTGCACGTTGGATAAGCGCATGCTCTGTTTAACTGCATGCCGTACTTTGGTCCCGTTTTTGGCGCCATCAATTTCTAAGGGGACAAACTTCGGTACAGCGCACCACTGATAAGTGCAAGATTCACTTATATGCATGGTTTAAGACCGCTCCTCTGCAGGAAAGACTCTGCATAAGCGCACGCACGGAATATGGAAGCCAATTGGCAAGTGACAAAGGGGTGATAAATTTGAAATCTCATTGGTTAACTGCCACAGGCAGAATAAGCGAAAGAAAGTTGTTAGAGTGTACACTGGAGTCGTCGTCATGGCGCAACTGTAAGACTTTAACACTGGCTGAACGAATAGAAGTTCTTTAAAAATTAGAAAACAAAGTCAAGCGTCTATTGCTAAAGAATATGGTGTCAATCCCAGTCAAATTTCACATATCTTGAAGCAGAAAGATCAGCTTCTGGAAGGCTGGCAGAACAATACAAATCCACACAGGAAACGTAAACGGGTGGGAAAAGCTGAGGATGTAGAAGATGCTCTTCTTTGGTGGTTTTCTCAAGTCAGGAGCAGACAGTTTCCTGTCAGTGGTCCACTGCTTATGGAGAAAGCTAATCAGCTAGCTGAAAGTCTTGAACTAACTGAATTCAAAGCCACTGTTGGATGGTTGGAAAGATGGAAGGAGAGGAACAACATAAAATTCAAGAAACAGCATGGTGAAAAACAAGATGCTGATGACTTTGGTGCTGAAAATTGGGTTGTTTCAGTTCTTGCTACCATCTTGAATGAGTTTGCTCCTCGTGACATTTTCAATGCTGACGAAAACGGTCTCTACTGGTGAGTGATTCCTGATGGAACACTTAAATTCAAACAAGTCGAAACTACAGGAAGTAAAACGTCACAGTGCCGAATGACGATCCTCCTTTGCTAAAATATGGATGTGAGTGAGAAGTTGGGACCACTCCACATTGGAAAGAGCAAACAGCAAAGCAAAGGAAACAGTGGATACAAAAAAGTCCTTTCTCAAGTGGTGTCTTCTTAAACAAGTTCTTTATTGCAAAACAATTAAGTAAGTAAGCCTAACGTCAGTTAACGGAGACTGTATAATGTCAGTTAACAGAGTCTGCATACTGTATGTATAATAAACAGTACTGTACATATGTTTATCAGATGTCAAGCTTCTTTGGGTCACAACGGTTAAGTGCACGCTCCAGTTAACTGCATGTATTTCTTTGGTCCCAGACACTTGCACTTAAGCGGATTGCACTGTACAAGTGATTGTTGCTTGGTTAATGATGTAAAATCTAATAAATATAAATTTTAAAAAATAATTACATTTTAACACACATTTTCAAGAAAACTTGAAAGAATTGACCACTCAGGTGCAAAAGAAGCCATTCTTTCCACTTATTCTGTGTCAGAAGACACATTTGGAAAATTTAAACTTGCAAATTATAAAACAACTTGAGGCAATTTTTAAAGTACATTTTTATCAACCTGTCTGTCAGAAGGAAAAACAAAAGAATGCAAACTTGCTGCAACTGAAACTATTTCAGATTCTGATCTTTCAAGCAACTCACAAATATTTCCCAGATCTCACTCTGAGGCTGTCTCTGATGCTAATAAACTAGGGAGCTCATTTTCAAAGCACTTAAGGATCTTTTGGTGTGCTGTGGTAAAAGGGGCCCTGCGCTAGTGGTAATGGTCATTTTTGCCACGTGGCAGGGCCCCATTCACCACAGCGGGTAAAAAGGCTGAAAAAAGAAATGGCATGCGGTGGCCATTTCAGGGGGGAGCATTTACTGCCACCTATTGAAGTGGCGGTAAGGGCTCCCACGCTAATCAGGTGGTAACCGGGCAGCACCAATGCTGCCTGATTACTGCCGGGTAACCCCTTGCAGAAATATTTGTTAAATATTTCCACTAGTGCTGGAAATGGCACACGCTGGGGATGGAACTATTGCTGGCACCCGCGTTGGGCCGACGGTAATTCTGGGTTGCCATGCGGCAACCCTTTGGTAAAAGGGCCCTTTAGACTTACAAAGTTCCAGATGTTTCTATGAGTGTACTGCTTTTTTTAACCAGTAGATAATAAACTTGGGTGCAAGGTGTTAGTTCTCTGAGGACGTTCCTGGAAATTCTGACAAAATCATCAGAACATACGACTAAGTACATAATTAATACACAATGAACATTCAACAAACACAAATTAGTACTCTTCACTGAATTCTCCAAACTTTCTACTTTTCATGTCTAATCAGTTACAGAGGATTCTTGTAAAGTTCTTATATTTTCCACAGTCTGAACATGCTCAACTTCATCTCTACCTCATCTTTCTCTACCTGGGTTAGCACAGATTGCAATGTAGAAGCCAAAACATCAACTTGAGGCTCTAAAACCTTACCAAGCCAAAGACCATCTGCCGTTTTATATCCAGTATCACAACTGGAGGTCATGTTTGCAAGCAAGAAGACAGAGTTATGCTGCCAGCATATTTCTAGTCTCTTCCTCCTCTCTCTATTGTGTTTATTAAGGGGCTTCATTTGTATTGTGCTGACATTATAAGTATTGCATCTGTGTTATATGAATATTTCTCCGTGCTGCGTACTATGATGTATCATTTGTACCTTGCTGTGATTTATTATATTTCTGTTATAAGATTGTTCTGCTTTGCTGTTTTAATATGTACATTTCTGACACTGTATCATGTTATTCCTATTATTAGGATTCTATTTGCCTACCTCTAAGTTTACCTCATTGATTGTATTTATGTTTAAATTAGGTCATTTTACTATTGCTATGTAAGTTTTATGTCAAGCTGGACCTGCTGTTTACCATCATGGGTGAATCTCTTCATAAAGGCCGTTAATAAATAAATACATACATATAGGGGCTCATTTTCAAAACAGAAAAATGTCTGAAAAATGGCATAAAGTGGCAATTGGACATTTTTCTCTGAAAAATGTGCAAATCACAATTTTCAAAACTCGGATTTGAGATGTTTTTCTCTGCAGTGCATCAAAATCACAAGAGGGCATGTTAGGGGTGGGGGAGGCAGGATTTGAGCGTTTCCAAAATTTGGACATTTTTCTGCCATAATGGAACAAAGCAATAACGTCCAGGGCTAAAAGTTAAACATTTTGGTCTAGACCTGTTTCAGTCGTGCCTAAGTCACAGAAAGGTGCCCTAAATGACCAAATAACCACTAGAGGGATTAAAGGATGACCCTCCCTTACTCCTCCAATGGTACCTGACTCCCTCCCACACCCAAAGATGTGAAAGAAACAATACATACCACCATCTATGATAGATTCAGATGTTATGACCAGTCCTTTTAGAGCAGCAAGAAGGTCCGTAGAGTAGCCTAGTGGTCAGTGCAGTGCACTGTAGAGAAGGGGAGCCAGGCCCATAACCCTGTTGAACTGTTACACTTTTGTTTGAAAGTGTGAGCCCTCCAAAACTCACCAAAAACCTACTGTACCTACATATAGGTGACACCTGCAGCCATAAGGGCTATTGTACTGGTATACAGTAGGTTTTTGATGGGTTTTAGTGAGCTCACCATACATTTTAAGGGGGTAATGGTGACATGTGTACCTGCAGTGCCACCTAGGGTACCCGACTGCTCTGCTGGGATTTTCGCAAAACATCCAAAATTGGATTTAGATGTTGTATCGAAAATACGTCTCCACATATAATATAATGTTTTTTTCATCTAATAAATCACTATTAAATCTCCACAGAAGTGCTTTTTTCTGGGATATTAAAATCTTGTAACATAATAGGAAACAATTTTTGCCTCTACTATATATGGAATTAAGGATCTCAGTATAAAAATATGAGTATGTTTGATGGGAATCTGAATTAAAAGTGAACTCTTTCCCAGCAGTGTGAAGGACCTCCATACATCATTGATTCCACATTCCCTTTCCATTGCCTTTGCAACTGCAGTTAATCTGGACTTCACTGCAGTTGAACTATATATTCAAGAGACCATCTAACGGCTGATTAAAGACCTTCTCATTACAATTTACATATTCCCATGTTCAATCAGCTTAGTAGAAATTTCCTAGAAGTATTCAGGGGAATCATCCATGTAGCTATTAAAAAACAATAAATCTTTGCTACCTACTTGAACTTGAACTTCAATATGCCTGCCTACCAAATATGAACCCTGTCTTAGGAAAAGGATCCCAGCTAATTTCTGAATTATAATTGTAACTCTGCTAATCTTATTTTTGGCAGCCAAGCTTTACATTCCACTGTTGTCAGAATTTGTAAAGCTTCTAGATATTGTAATATTTTTGCTACCACTGGTCTTGGATTTCTCAAGTACTGAAGTGGATGAGAAGGTATGTGATGAGTCCTCTCAATCTCATTTTAGTTCTGCTAGCATCAAATCATGTTGTGATATCTATTCTTTACTAGCAGCCATTTTCTTGGAGATGGGAGAGTTATGCTTAGAACACCAGAGAAAACCTGAGGAGCTGATGCAAAAAGCTACCTCAAGCAGAAGGACATGGTTACTGAGAGATCTACGTGTATATTACCAGGCGTATGATGCAGAATTTAATTAAGAACATAAGAATAGCCATACTGGGTAAGACCAATGGTCCATATAGCCCAGTGTCCTGCTTCTAACAGTGGTCAATCCAAGTCACAAGTACCTGGCAGAAATCCAGTTAATAGCAGCATTCCATGCTACCAATCCCGGGGCAAACAGTGGCTTCCCCCATGTCTATCACAATAGCAGACTATGGATTTTTCCTCCAGGAACTTGTCTAAACCTTTTTTTAAACCCAGATACACTAACTGCTGTTACCACACCCTCCAGCAATGAGTTCCAGAGCTAAACTATTTGTTGAGTGAAAAAATGTTTTCTCCTACTTGTTTTAAAAGTATTTCCATATAATTTCATTGAATGTCCCCTGGTACCTGTACTTTTTGAAATAGTGAAAAACTGATTCACTTTTACCTATTCTACACCACGCAGGATTTTGTACACCTCAATCATATCCCCCCTCAGCCATCTCTTTTCCAAGTTGAAGAGCCCTAATCTCTTTAGCCTTTCCTCATATGAAAGGAGTTCAATCCCCTTTATCATTTTGGTCGCTCTTCTTTGACCTTTTCTAATTCTGCTATCTTTTTTGAGATATGGCAACCAGAATTGAATGCAATACTCAAGGTGAGGTTGTACCATGGAGTGATAAAGAGGCATTATAATATTCTCGGTCTTATTTACCATCCCTTTCCTAATAACTCTTAGCATCCTGTTTGCTTTTTTGGCCACTGCCACACACTGGGCAGATTTCAAAGTATTGTCTATAATGATACCTACATAAGTACATAAGTATATAAATAATGCCATCCTGGGAAAAGACCAAGGGTCTGTCGAGCCCAGCATTCCATCCACAACAGCGGCCAATCCAGGCCAAGGGCACCTGGCAAGCTTCCCAAATGTATAAACATTCTATACATGTTATTCCCTGAATTGTGGATTTTTCCCAAGTCCATTTAGTAGCGGTTTATGGACTTGTCCTTTAGGAAACCGTCTAACCCCCTTTTAAACTCTGCCAAGCTAACCGCCTTCACCACATTCTCCGGCAACAAATTCCAGAGTTTAATTACGCGTTGGGTGAAGAAAAATTTTCTCCGATTTGTTTTAAATTTACTACACTGTAGTTTCATCGCATGCCCCCTAGTCCTAGTATTTTTGGAAAGCGTGGACAGACGCTTCACATCCACCTGTTCCACTCCACTCATTATTTTATATACCTCTATCATGTCTCCCCTCAGCTGTCTCTTCTCCAAGCTGAAGAGCCCTAGCCTCATTAGTCTTTCTTCATAGGGAAGTCGTCCCATCCCCGCTATCATTTTAGTCGCCCTTCGCTGCACCTTTTCCAATTCCACTATATCTTTCTTGAGATGCAGCAACCAGAATTGAACACAATACTCAAGGTGCAATCTTTTTCTTGAGTGCTGATTCCTAAGGTGGACCCTAGTAGCAGATAACTATGATTCGGATTATTCTTCCCAATGTGCATCACTTTGCATTTGCCCACATTAAATTTCATCTGTCATTTGGATGCCCAGTCTTCCAGTTTCCTAAGGTCACAGTAGACACAGCATATGGTGCACAGCATATTCAAATGGATGGCAATGAGGCTATTAATTATTCTGCTTCAATGCAGAGAATTGCTGCAGAAGAATTTAAGGCAAATATAATGTGGGAATCTGAAGGTTAGTGCAATGGGTTTTCAACCGGAGCTCTTTGTAACCCTGGGTATGTCACTTAACCCTCCATTACCCCAAGTATAAAATTTTGATTGTGAGCCCACTAAGGACAGAGAAAGTACCTATATGTAATATGTAAACCATTTTGGTTGTACCACAGAAAGATGGTATATCAAGAATCTAATCTAATCTGACTGCCAAGAGGTGAGTAAAAGGATTACCTCACCCTTCTGTGGCATTGCACCTGAACAGAAAAGCTTATATCCCCCCTGACCCCAAGGCTGCCAAAACCTCTGATTCTCCAATCGCTCGCCACTGACCCCTCAATCCCTGCTAACTCCCCCCTCCCCCCCCACATATAAAAAGAAAACATAGCCCTAGTGTCTACTGAACCCCCCTGGTCCCTCAAGACCTCTGTCCCCTAGAGTACCTTGAAAAAGAGGCAGGAGTGATACCTACATTCTCCTGCTTCTGCGACGCCATCTTCAAAACTGGCAGTGCATGAACCCACGTGGTGCATCCTGGAACACCACATAATTTCCCCCTTATTTAGTAAACTGACCCCCATGTGGGGGTCAGGCACTATCATTTTTGAAGATTGCAACGTGGAAGTAGGAATGAGTGAACATTGCTCCTGCCTCTCTTGCAAGATGCATCATGGGGGAGGTTGGACGTGCCAAGACACTAGGGTTATTTTTTAGGAGGATTGAGGATAGTAGAGTCCATTTGACACAAAGGTTATTTGTTTGGGGGATAAGCTTGAGGGAGTTAGAGGACTGATCACTTTTTATTCACTTTGGTGTGAAAAATCTGTAACTTGCAGTAGGGGGTTGAAGGAACTCTGATATTTGGTGTCCATCTCCCTATATTAAAATGTGTTATTACTAATGTTCATGCAACCAAGTTCATTAAATCATACTACTTGTATAAATGTTAAGCATTGCAGTGGGCTCCATATGGCAATATGAATGCACATGGAAATGCATAAAATTTATTTCACAATTTTAATTAGCTAGGTATTAATTAATTGGGTATTAGTGCTAGATTTACTATGTTTTACAAATTCTTCATGGCCTTTATTTTCTGTCCAAAGAACATGAAATCATAGGATTGTACTGAATGTGCTGACTCATAGTTTTATGGTGGATCTGGCACCTCATTAAAGAAAGAAAAGATGAGATATGATAATAAGCCATCAAACCTTAAAACACTGATTGAACGAATCATAGTAACACTGAAAAACACTTGGAACTTATTATATAAAGTTTCATTAACAAAATGGTAGAAATTCTTCCTTGCAACTTTTTACATACTGCTGCCAATCTTACTTTTTATGTGCTATTTTAATTACTTTGCATGTCTTAAAAAACTGGTATACAAAATGAAAACTGTATGTTGCCCTTTTTAATCCAGTAATAGATGATATATTTCTCTGCCTTGGCAGAAAATCAAAGAAGCATAAAATCTCCAGTTTCTTTGCAGGCTACAGCTGTGCATAGTATTTTAAACTATACTTTATAGTGATTAAAATTAAAGCAGAAACTATGATTATGCCAATTTTAGAATCATACACTTCCTATAAATAAACTTCTGTCTAGCATCTAAATGTCAGGTATTTCAATGTGTCCCATTGCCTTAAATATTTGTTAGGTTTTTCTGTTTTCTTAAGTGTTAATAAATATGTGGATAAGGGGGTATTAAGCTGCTGTTCAGTGTCTTTTTCAGACTTTCAAAAAGATAGCCTACTGCTGCAGGAGGTGTAGTAGGCCCAGTGCCGGACTAAGGACGGTGCGAGCGGTGTTGTCTCACAGAATGTCAATATGGAGGGTTGAAATAATTGCTACCAGCCTACTGTCTCCTCTCTTTAACAGTGGTGAAGTGAGGGGAATGGGAGTGCCAAGGGTCCTGAATAGGCTTATACTCCAACTATAGGGTTTAGTTCCATCCCCTCTGCTGCCCATAGCTTACCTTCTTACATACTGTGACAAGCACATGAATCTATACCAGACAGCAGAAGCTGCTGTCATATACCAGATAAGCAGGGAGAGTTCACTACTGAGAGCCGGAATTCCTATGACCCAAGGAGAAAAGGAATTAAGAGCAAGTCCCTATAAGCAAGAGTTCACTAGGACCTATGAGACGGCCACTGAAGGGAGTGCAATTCCCCCGCTAATGGGAATGACACATGACTCAGCAATTTCCATGGCAACCCAGGGGAAGGGCATTGCTGATTAGTTCTCCTTGGCTCATAAGTAATACTTGATGCAGCCCAAGAGAGAGGGGTATAGACTGCCTGGGGGCCCTCCTTTTCTCCCACTCAGGCAGCCCAAGGAAGGTTTAGGAGAAATGGAAATAGAACCAGTATCAGAAGAAAAGTCCAGGACCTCAGAGCAAAGCACAAAGAAAAGTTTAAAGGGAGAGGGTAGACCTTGGTGTGTGTGTGGGGGTGGGGTGGGGGGTTAGCATGAGGTGTAGAGGAGACTGGAAGAGGGAGGGAAGAGATAGAGATGCTGGACCAGAAGAAAGGAGTTGAAGATGCTGGACTGGAAGGGTGATGATAGAAAGGTGGAAATGCAGGACTAGAAGGAGGAGGAGAAGAGAGGAGAGAGGGATAGAGATGCCAGGAGGAAACTGGACTGGTTGGAGGGAAGTGGATAGAGAGGTGGAGATGCTGGACAAGAAGGGTGAGGAGAAAAGAGAGAGAGGTGGAGATACTGGTTTGGGAGAGATAGGAAAGAAGAGTGAAAGGTGGCGATGCTGGACTAGAAGAGCAAGGAAAGAGGAAAGAAAGGTGAAGATGCTAGACTGGAAGAGCAAAGAAGACAGGTGGAGATGCTAGATTGAAAGGGAAAGAAGACAAGAGAGAGAAGTGGAGATGCTAGACTGGAAGGTGGAATGAAGAGGAGAGATATATGAAGATGCTGGACTAGAAGGGAGAAGAGGAAGGAGAAATAGGTGGAGATGTTGGACCAGAAGGGTGAAGGGGAGGAAGACAGAAAAGTGGAAATGCTGTACTGGAAGGGCAAAGTGTGAGTGTGGGGGCAGTGGGGGGAGAAAGTTGGAAATGCTGGACTTGTAGGGGGAGGGGGTGGAGAGAGAGGTACAGATGCTGGACTAGAAGGGGAAAGAAGAGAGAGGTGGAGATGCAGGTTGGTGGAAGCAAGGACAGAGAGGTGGAGATACTGGACTGGAAAGGGATAGGGAGAGGAGAGAGAGGTAGAGATGCTGGGCTATGGGAGAGAGGGTCAGAGAGGAAAGAGGGTGATGCTCATCTGTGGGGGAGAGAGAGAGAGAGTAAAGGAGGAATGGCGAAAATGTGGAAATAAAATGCTGGAGGAAGAGGATGAGAAGAGAGAGGAGGAATGGGAAGGAGATCAGGAAGGATAGGAAAAGGAGACATCATCAAGAGAAAGTGGTAGAAACATATACAGAGAAGGGAAACATTCAACTATCCACTATCAAAAGAAAGAGACAAAGAAGAAAGAGACAGAACTGAAACAGAAAAAGGAAGAAGACACCAGAGAGTAAACCAAAAGGAACAGATGAAACCAGAGAGCAAGAAAAGAGAGGGAGAAATTCTGAACAACAAAACCAAAGCCAGAAACACCAAAGGTTGGGTATCTATTATTTGATAACTCATCTGCATAAAATGTGCACCAGAATTTCAAAGTTTTAGAACCTGAACATATGTACCACTTAATAGTTACATGTTGAACAGCTTTTGTCAACTAATTTGCCTTTTTCATTGAATAATGAATTCTCTTCTATGTGGAATGTATCACCTAGCCTCTGATATTAGTAACGGATACTAACCAGTTGATATGGTTTAAGCAGGCAGGAGAAGTTCCTGCCCTTTTTAATTGCCTGGGGCTGTTTCACTGCTGATATTTGGCGTCAAGTAACCGAGCAGTGCTGTTGAATATTGGCTATGAGCAGCCCAGGAAAATGTGGGCAGCTCAGGGATGCTACAGGGGGTGGCACTGGGGAGGAGCTCTGGTTTATGCAGGTGCCAGGACCCATATAGGCAAGCAGGTGAATTTAGGACAGCTCAAAAGCTGTCTTAAGTTCACCCATTTACCTATGCAGGCCCCAGCACTGAATATTGGCTGGGATTCACAGAACTATTTAAAGACTCCATGAAGCCCTGGAAGCCCCATACAAGTTCCCGCAAAAGCCCCTACCTTCTCTTCCCCCTCCCCCTAGTTCAACACCATTCAGAACCCCCCAACCCCTCCCTGTTTTAGTTAGGCCACCCCCAAGCCTACCGTACCTTCATGGTAGTCCAGCAAGGTTGATGGGAACAGGCATAGGCGATCGGTGGCCCAACTGTTTAGGGAGGCTAAAGGGGGTGTGGTTAGGGTGGGGCCAGGGGTGGAGCTTAAATCCATAATTGTCTGATAACACACAGAAAAAATAAAGTATGCAAAGTATTATAGTTTCCATATTTTATGTATAACAAAAAAAAGTCTTACAAAAGGCCCTCATAAATTCAAAGTATGTACTAGCAGCTTTCAAATCCATTGCTATGATTAAAAAGACGGATGTATTTCAACTCCAGACAAGGAACTCAAGTTTTTGAGGGCAACAGAGCTGGTTTTCAGGATAACCAAATATGCAAAGTATTATAGTTTCCAGATTTTATGTATAACAGGCATACACCCCGCCCGCCCGCCCGCCCGCCCGCCCGCCGCCGCCGCTCTCACCCATCTGCATGGTGTCACTCCGGCCTGAGGCTTCTCCCTCCGACACTGCTAGTGATTCACATAGCCAGCCTTAATCTGTTTGCGTCGGAGCCTCTCCCTCAGACGCGTCCCACCTCTGCGTAAGACAGGAAGTTGTATTACAGGAGGCGGGACGCGTCTGAGGGAGAGGCTCCGACGCAAGCAGATTAAGGCTGGCTATGTGAATCGCTAGCAGCGTCGGAGGGAGAAGCCTCAGGCCAAAGTGACACCACGCGGATGGGTGAAAGCGGGGGAGGGGAGGGAGGTGCAAGACTCGCGCGGGAGGGGGGAGGAGACAGGGACGTGCACGAGTGGGCTGGGGAGGCTTAGCCTCCCCAAGCCTCTTATACAGGGCGCCTATGGGAGCAGGAGTGAAAACCCCTTGCTCCTGCCCCTCATTGCTGCTTGAGGAAAGTGGCTGCAACGACCTCTTACAGAGCCATGCAGTACTGCAAGCTGATGCAAGAGGTCAGCGGTGCCATTTTCTACAGGCAGTTGCAAGGTGGATTTGCTCCTGCCGCTATCAGTCCTGCTGGACCACCAGGGAGCTACGGTAGGCCTGGAGGAGGGGTGCTCTGCATGGTAGTAGCCTGGAAGGAGAATATCTGGGCTAATTTTGCCCATAGCTGTCTGCATTTAAAAAAAAACACTGACCACCACGGACTGAATATTTACCACTAAATATTTTGGAGTCAATATTCAAAATGAGTTAATTGGGCAAGACAGTGATACTGAATGTCATGACTCACCACCTAAGCTGAAACCATCTATTCAGTGGGTGGTCCAGGGGCTGAGTCAGGGGTCAGCATAACCGGTTAAGTGCAAATATTCAGCCCTTAACTGGTTAAATAGCGGTCCTATCTTTGGACTTAACTGGTTTAACTGGTTAGGCTTAACTGGCTAATCGGTTATGTGCCAGCTGGCCTCATGTGCCTGGATATTCAATGCAGGTGCCTGGACGTAGCCTGGAATTGACATCCAGACATAAAGCCAGCAGCGACAAAAAAATCCCTGACTGACACCAATATTTACCCCTTTGTATTAAGCAACTTAAAGAATGTACTTTAAGATATAAGGGGATATAACCCCCCCCCCCCCCCCCCCCTGATATTCAGCTGGTGGCAGGGAGCATTTGCTACTTGCCAGCGGTGTTCTTCCTGTCGAGCCATGTCCAGGGTTCGGAACTGAATATCCAGGGATTTTTTTTTTGAGCTGGTTAACACATAGGTAGTCCAGTGAATAGATGCTCTGGGGAGGCCCCACCCCATCCCATCCCAACTGTTTTACCTGCCCTACTCTGCCCTGCCCTACCCTACACCCTGCTTTGCCCGAGTATCCCAGATTTTCAAATTAAACCTCTGGTAAACTTACTTTTTTCCTAGTGCTGTAAAAAGGGAGGAAAGGGGGATCTGAACCTGGTCCCTCTTGCTCTTAGCTTTCTCTTTTAACCATTAGGATAATCCTCCACCCCATATGGAACACTAAGCAGGGGCAAATGAGAAGAGGGGAGGGAAAGACTAAATTCTTCTGCCTAGGACTTCTGTAGAAGAAGCAAAAACTTTGTTATGGACACTATCGGTCTCATTTTCAAAACAGAAAAATGTCTAAAAGTGGCATATAGCAGCATTTGGATGTTTATCAACAAAAATGTCCAAATCAGTATTTTCAAAACCTATTTTAGACGTTTTTCTATGAAGCCTGTCAGAAGTACGACCAAATCTCGAGGGGGCATGTCAGGGGCGTGTTCAGGGCAGGGCTTGGGCATTCCTAAGAGTCTTAGACTTAGACATTTTTCAGCCATAATGGAACAAAACAAAAACGTCCAGGACTAAAACTAAGACATTTTGAGTTAGACCTGTTTTTATAACGAATAAGGCACAAAAGGTGCCCTAAATAACCAAATGACCACTGGAGGGAATCAGGGGTGACCTCCCCTTATTCTCCCAGTGGTCACTAACCCCCTCCCACCCACCCCCAAAAATGTGATGAAAAATATTACTTGCCAGCCTCTATGCCAACCTCAGATATTATACTCAGATCCATTAGAATAGCATGCAGGTCCCTGGAGTAGCCTAGTAGTGGTGCAGTGCACTGCAGACAGGTGGACCAAGACTCCTACCTCCCCCTACCTGTTACACTTGTGGAGGAAACTGTGAGCTCTCCAAAATTCACCAGAAACCCACTGTACCCACATATAGGTGCCCCCTTCACCCATAAGGGCTATGGTAGTGATGTACAGTTGGGGGTAGTGGGTTTTGGGGAGCTCAGCAGACAAGGTAAGGGAGCAATGGTGAGATGTGTATCTGGGAGCTTTTTATGAAGTCCACTGCAGTGCCCCCTAGGGTGCCCTATTGCTGTCTTGGGATGTCAGGGGGACCAGTCTACTAAAAATGCTGGTTCCTCCTACATTCCAATGGCTTGATTTTGTGCGTTTTGCACTTTGACTTTTTTTTTTTCTAAAATGGACCAAGAAAAAAAAAAAAAGTTCAAATCACAAAATGTCCAAAAAACAAAACGTCCAAATCACAAAACAGTATTTTCAAGGAAAAAAAAGACGTTTTCCTTTTTCCAAAAATGACCTTCTTTCCTATTTAGATTTGGGATGTTTTTTGCAAAACGTCTAAAGTCTGACTTAGATGTCATATTGAAAATGCCCCTCTTTGTAAATGAGGCAGACAATGGACTGCATGAACTGGAGGCAAATACCCTCATTTTGTGCTCTGCTAAACAGAGGCTTTATTTCTGTTTGTTTAGAGACTGTGGAATTTTCAGTTCCTTCTTTTCTTGTAGAAGCCTTGAGGCACTAAGAGATTTTTTTTTTTTTAGATTATGCCTCAGTTTGTTTGGTTTTATCATTGTTTGTGAACAAATCCTTCTGCTGTTATCTTATATGAGTCAAAGTGATTGACTTGCATCAGTGAGAGAGCGCATGGAGCAATGGAAATAGCAACCTAAAAGCAGACGCTATGAAGTTCAAAAAGTCTTTATTCAAACAATCCTGCACAGAAGTATGAAGCTGTTGTTCTGCCATCTGTGACTAAGAAACTGCTGAAGTCATCTTGGATGCTCAGTTCTACTGCCAGGGCAAAGCCTTGTGTGTCCCTGGTTTGTTGTTTATGTTTACCCCTGATGCAGCCTGTTTGGCGAAATGTGGCTATGTCGAGATTGTTTGAATAAAGACTTTTTGGACTTCATAGTGTCTTCTTTTGTTTTGCTGTGCTCTATTGCTGCAAGACACTTAGTGCCTCTTTCTTGATCAGCTTTGGGACAATGGAAATGCAAACACTTCACAAGGGAGTGCAGTATAACTAGTGTCCCGATATGGTAAATCTATACAAAACAACCTGTGACACTAGTGAAAAATGGCTAATCCACTATGTTTTTTTTTTTAATAAAGGAGAGAATCCCTCAGAAACCTAACAGACATAAAGTCCTAGGTTTACAACTGCAGCCAATGCTTAACTTAAGCCAATGAATTTATAAGCTGAAAATTGTCCCATGTAATTATAAGCAAACATTTTACTTAGTTAGGGTCTCTTTTATCAAGCCGCGTTAGCGGCTCCTGGTGCGGTAATGCCGACAAAGCCCATTCACTTTGAATGGGCGCCATCGGCATTGCCGCGTGGGTACTGCTAGCACGGCTCAATAAAAGAGGCCCTTAGTGATTTACAGATTCCAACTAATCAATTGCTGAGAAGCCATCTGGTCTGACTCAGTGCATCAGAGCAGGTCAGTGTGCATCTAGATGTCTGATATGCAAAACCCTTCTCCAAATCTTAGAGCATTCTGGATTCAGAATTACAATGACTAGAAGCAACAAATATGTTCAGAATGGTTGGGGCAATCTCATCCTTCAAATATAAGTGCAGCACATAAATCTTTAAAAATCACCAGAGAGCAGGAACATTTTCTGTATATTATTAGCATTCTGAAGCATTTCTCATACCTACAGAAGAAAGGAGCTGGAGAGAACAATAAAAGCAATCCCTTGAAAAATACATTGTAGAAAGGAAGGTAGTCAAAAAAGGCTCCACTTTTCTACAGGTTTGATGTTTTTCCATCATAATTATCTTGGGCCAATTAATCACTTAATTCATTTACAAAGTAACGGAGGAGCAGGCTTTGAAAATCCTGCATTTTTTATGATGCCTTTAATTAGGGATAATTAAATACTATGGTAAACCTGATTATACCTCTGAGCTTTCCTTAATCTGAAATAAAACAAATTCTTATGTTAAATACATTTAAGGGGACTATAAGATGAATTCAACAGAAAAAAATTGAAGATAATATTTTAGAATGTGTAGCTAAGTTCTATAAAATAGGGATGTGCACTCATTTGAAAAAATATAGGAATTCCCCATGTCCTTTTATGTTGTCAAATGAAAATGAAAACTTTGTTTTTTCATGTGCTAAGTGTACACTCTTCATGAAAAATGCATGCATGCTTTATTGGAAGCATGTGTGTACGCTTTCCAAAAGAGCATGTACTCTTAATAACATTGTTCCGGTAACTTAAAAAATGTCAAAAATCCCCCAAAATGAGCCTTAAGGCACAACACAAAAAATTCAGGCTGCTTATCCCTACTATAAAATGCTATAACTAAAATGTTTCCTACATACATTAATATACTTTGTGCTTGCTCTCTAAGGCACTGACTCCCAAACCTGTCTTCAGATAACATTCAGCTAGTTACTAACGTGTGCTACCATGTTTGCACATGCTAATGCTGTTAAGATGTGACTTTACTACTGGTCCTGTTTTAGACAATGGGATATAGTTATTATTTTCAGGCTTCCTCCAATGAATATGCATGAGATCTATTTACAAGCACCATCTCCAATGTATGCAAGTTGATCTTGTGCATATTCATTGTGGAAATCCTGAAAACCCAACTGGGTTGTGGACCTTGAGAACCGACACTAAGCATCCCTGCACTAATGTGGTAGCAAATGCTAGTAATTCTAGTTGTAGCAACATAAGGTAGATGATGGCAGAGGGAGCCCCCTAACCCTCCTGTGGTCGACAGTCAGCCTGGATATTAAATGGGCCATTTCCGTGACCGACATTGAATATCTGGTTTGTTTTTAGCCAGTTTAAAGTTAACCGGCTATGTTGACATTCAAAGATAGATGGTTAACTTTAAACCAGCTAAACATGTACCCAGTGGCATAGCTACTATGGGGCCACGGGGACCTGGGCCCCTGTAGATTTGGCCCTGGACCCCGCTGCCGATGACACTCTCAACTCCCCCTCCCGCCGCCAACCCGCTTTCAATCCGCCATCGCCGTCTGCTACCTTTGCTGGGGGGGGGACCCCGCCAGCCGAAGTCTCCTTCCTTTGTTTTGTTTCTGAGAACAAAGCCCTGCAGATCGTAAGGCTTCGTTCTGTTTCTGTGAGTCTGACGTCCTGCACGTTGTACATGCATGACGTCAGACTCAGAAACAAAACGAAGGAAGAAGAGGACCTCAGCTGGCAAGGGTTGGGGTCCCCCGCCAGCAAAGGTAGCAGACGGTGACGGCAAGTTGACGACGGGATGGGGGGGTTGAGAGGGTCGTCGGCGGGGGGGGGGGGGGTCAAAGTTGTTGGTGTCGGCAATGGCATGGCGTGGCGGGAGGGTGTCGGCAATGGCGGCGGGGGGAGGGTTCGGCGGCGCCGTGGGGGGCTAAAATGTGCCCCCTCACCTTGGGCTCAGGACCCCCCTCCCGCTGAAGTCTGGCTACACCCCTGGATTATATATCAGCTATTTAAGTGGCCTGATGTGCCCATTTAGAATAGCCGGATATGACATCAGCATTCGGGGATAGCTGGCTATATTGTGTGGTTATCTCCTGGGTGCTAACCGGGCATATTCAGCAGGTAAAAACTGGTTATCCCTCATTGAATATCACCAGATAGCCAGTTAAGTGCCATTTAATCAGCCAGGTACCATTCCTGGCTGGTTAAATGGTTTTGAATATCAGGGGGATAGGATATAACTGAGCTGCTAACTAAAAAAGCTTGACTCCTTGTAGGATCTAACTTCTTATCCAAGTCAGTTACTGTTATCGTCCCTATTAGTTCTCTACCATCCCGGCTTGATGAACATACATGTTCCCAGTCTTTTCTTTCTTTTTTTTAATTAGTATTCACAATAATTCAAGAAACTCTTGATATGAAAGATAGAAGGAGATAAGTAATATTCAAGTTATACAAATATTCAAATAACAAAGATTTAATATATCAAATGAAACATCTGCTCCTTGTCCAGCTTGATTAATATTTCCTTTTTTATCCTTTTTGTATAGTGGCAAATAATATATTTTAGAAACTGGCGGATAAGCCTGTTCAGGAATCTTCAATACTTCGGATAAATATTTCTTGAAAGTTATTAAAGGGGCTATAGATGTTATTTTAGGAAAATTAATCAACCTTAGAGTTTTGGCTCTTAGTTGATTTTCTAAATTTTCCATTTTATAATGAAGTAACATATTTTCCTTTATCAAGATGGACTGAGTTAGTTGAAGAGATTTTATATTGTCTTTATTCATTTCTATTGTTTTCTCAATGTTTAGTGTTCTTGTTTCCAAGATTGAAATTTTTTTCAATGGCAATTTAGTAGTTTGGGTCACCAGTAACAATTTCTGTGAAAAAGAAATTTCTAAGCTCATAAGAGCTTCCCAAATTGAGTCCAAGGTAATAATGCTTGGTTTAGCAGGCAAGAAAGACTTACTAACAGGGGCATTTTCGAAAGAGAAGGGTGCCCATCTTCCGACACAAATCAGGAGATGGGCGTCCTTCTCTCAGGGTCGCCAAAATCGGCATAATCAAAAGCCGATTTTGGGCGCCCTCAACTGCAGTCCATTGCAGGGACGACCAAAGTTCATGGGGGCGTGTTGGAGGCGTAGCAAAGGCGGGACTGGGGCGTGCAATGGGCGTCCTCGGCCAATAATGGAAAAAAGAAGGGCGCCCCTGACGAGCATTTGGTCGACTTTACTTGGTCCATTTTTTTTCACGACCAAGCCTCAAAAAGGTGCACGAACTGACCAGATAACCACCGAAGGGAATCGGGGATGACCTCCCCTTACTCCCCCAGTGGTCACTAACCCCCTCCCACCCTCAAAAAAAACCAATTTTTTTTGCCAGTCTCTATGCCAATCTCAAATGTCATACCCAGCTCCATCACAGCAGTATGCAGGTCCCTGGAGTTTTAGTGGGTGCAGTGCACTTCAGGCAGACGGATCCAGGCCCATCCATCCCTACCTGTTACACTTGTGCTGGTAAATGTGAGCCCTTCAAAACCCACCCAAAACCCACTGTACCCACATCTAGGTGCCTCCTTTCACCCCTTAGGGCTATGATAGTGGTGTACAGTTGTAGGGAGTGTGGTTTGGGGGGCTCAGCACCCAAGGTAAGGGAGCTATGCACCTGGGAGCAATTTGTGAAGTCCACTGCAGTGCCCCCTAGGGTGCCCGGTTGGTGTCCTGGCATGTGAGGGGGACCAGTGCACTATGAATGCTGGCTCATCCCATGGCCAAATGCCTTGGATTTGGTCGTTTTTGAGATGGGCGTCCTCGGTTTCCATTATCGCCGAAAACCGGGGACGACCATCTCAACATTTAGGTCGACCATCTCTAAGGTCGACCTAAATGTTGAGATTTGGGCATCCCAGAATGTATTATTGAAACGAAAGATGGACACCCATCTTGTTTCGATAATAGCGGTTTCCCCGCCCCTTCACGGGGCCGTCCTGCGGGGACGCCCTCAGGAGAACTTGGGCGCCCCGTTCGATTATGCCCCTCCACGTGATGTAAATTCAGGTGAAATTTGATCCGATAGTTGCTTCTCCTCCTCCACTCTGGAGATTGCCAGGACACTGGCTCTTCCCGATACCTCGCCTCCAATGATGATATTCGACGGATCCATGCTGCAGTCAGGCCCCACTGGAGGAAGCACTCGAACTGAGGTACAAGGGGTTTCCCCTGCTCCACTGCCGGCATTGTTGGAGGGCTCCATTCGTCAAGGCTGAGTAAGATCTCGGCCTCAAGCTGGGGGAGCGGGGCACCTCCCACTGCTCCCTCCAGCAGCGAGGCATCCAGCCCCAGAAGGCTTCCAGGCACTGCAAAGCAGTCCATCGGCCCTATTGGTATCACAGGCGTAGTGGGACCAACGCGCTGTTTACCCCTCCTTTTTGGCATTTTCTCAGGTAAAAAGTTTCAAGTTAGAGGAAAACAGGGAGAGAGACACCTTGCTGCGTTCTCCTCAAGACGCCATCTTGTTTTCCTCACTTCTTCTTTTCTTTTTTTTTTAGCTGAAACTTTATTTGATTTTAAGTCACTCTGAAAACCAGGAGTAGAAAACACACACTTTACAACCATAAACAACCAGCTCCCTTCAACACTGTTAAACACTGTTAAACCCATTTCTATTCCATACCTCTACACCCTCTATCCCCTTACCATCTTCTCCCACCTCCCCCGTCCTGCCAACTCATTACTGATCTTCCACCGCAATCCATTACCTGCAAAAACATTCTCAGTGTATCCCAAATTTTGCATTCTCTTTACCCCACCATTCTTAACCAAACTACTGATACCACTAAAAAAAAAACTAGTGAGGCTGTTTCTCAGACAATGGACCAACTGGGCATTCGTGGCCTTGTACCTCACCCAGTTGAATTTCAAGATATCCGCTTGCATTACCTCCATTATATGAAAATATATATCATATCTACCCACTGTGAATATCCTAACAACTTCATTCACTTAAACATATCTGTGAATAGGTTTATGAACCACTGCCCTAGAAAGAGCATATGAATTTATTACTGTTTTGGTTAATATGGGAGTATGGTACAGGAGTCAATTTTTCAATGTGATTGGGGGTGCTAAACCCAATGAAAATTACCCCTCCCTGGACACAGTCAAGGAGTTTGCTCAATATTGGGGTAGCTCAAGCACCCACAGAGCTGGCTCCCATGGGAGAAGGGGTTAACACTCTTATGATCATGCATAGAGTATTGTATGTTTTAATTCTAGTAGTTATTGTACTTACTAAACCACTGGGGGGGGGGGGGTTTGGGGGGGGGAGTTTAGTTGTCAATCTTCACAAGCATTTATCTTGACAGAAGCAGTTGCCACCAAATGCCTCTAAGAAAGATATTCAACTAAAGGGTCCTTTTACTAAGGTGTGCTAATGGATTTAGCATGCACTAATAATTAGCGTGTGCTAAATGCTAAGATGCCCATTATGGACTAGATTCTATATATCATGCCTAAAAATTCAGCGCTGAAATGAAATTCACTTAGGCATATTCTATAAGATACATTTTAATTTAGACATACTTTATAGAATAAGCCTAAATTTCCGCACAGTTTATAGCATACACCGAGCGTCGGTCCATGGGACTAAATTTAGATGAGGCCAATTACACCAAGTAAAACCTGGTGTAAATCCCGACACCTAAATTAGGTGCGGAGCAGGTGTATTCTATAACGCGCATAGATTTTAGAAATGCCCATGATCTACCCATTTCATACCTACTTTTCAACCACGTGACTTATATTTATGCATACCACAGTACAGAATACGCTTAGCAAGTAGTACGTACATTCTAATTAATGTCAATAAGTGCTGATAATTGGTTGTTAATATCCAATTATCAGAACTGATTAGCTTAAGTAATTAAGTTATGCGCATTGTTATAGAATGCGCTTCAATTTCCACGTGGAAATTTTGGTGCAAGATATAGAATTCCAGGGTATATTCCTATGGGTGTCTTATCAATTAGTGCATGTTAAATTCATTAGTGCTTCTTAGTAAAAGAATAAATACATTTGTACTGATGAATATCTTTATAGACCACAGTGGTACTATGTAGATAGTGCCAGATAGGTCCAGGGGCACCAAGTTATCCAGGTAGCAGTGGTATTCAGCACTGCTACTCAGATAATTATCTGGATAGCCTAGGACAGCAAAAAAGCTGCCCCACGTGTATCCAGATAGAGGCTGAATATCACCACAAACTGGATAGTTGTGGACACTCACCACAGCATCCAGATATTCAGCAAAGGTACAAAGAGTATAAAAACTACCAAAGTAACAACCAAGAAAGTTGACAGTGGACAACCAACCAGCAAATAAACAAAAGAAAACGCATGCAAAAAAACAAATGGATACAGTATGGCAAAGAACCAATTATGGTAATTAGTTCATGCACTAGTAATTAGTACATGAATATCACTAAGGCAAACTGGAATAGCTTCTAAGATGTGCATCAAGACTATTACCAAGTTGCTTTAATCATATGGGGTTTTATGTTGCTTTTATGATTTTATGTACAATAATTGTTTCTTTGCCATACTATATCTATTTGTTTGGGGTTTTTTGTATGTGTTTTGGCTGCTTGGTTGCCCAGATATTCTGCAGCAGCCACTATCCAGACACTGTTGCTGAATATCTGGACATTTTTGCCGCCGCAGTAGCTAGTATTAAAAAAAATTCTGATGGCTACAGGCTGAATATCAGGGGTTTACTTTTTATGAAGGTTTTGCACCTACTTTTTGACTTTCATAATGGGGAAGGAGGCAAAGGAGAATTTACAAAAGAGGAATTACTGTATATCATTGGTTTGATTGTTTGGGACATAAAGATATGGAGAAAGAAATCATATCATAATGGGGGGAATTCAGGAAAGGTCACCCAAAGTTAGATGCCGAGATAATGCATCTTAAGGGCCTTTTTTACAAAGGTGCACTAGCATTTTTAGTGCATGCTAAAATAAGCATGCACTAAATGCTAGAGACCCCATATATTCCTATAGGCGTCTCTAGCGTTTAGCGTCGCATTTCATGCGCTGGAATCACTAGTATGGCTTTGTAAAAGGAGCCCTTACTGCACAATTTTATGCCAATCTGTCAGGCATAGAAATTCAAGTATTCTAGTATTCTGTAATGGGGTGCCTAAATTCTGGGAATGCCCCTCCCCTGGCTACACGTCTTTTGGAGTGGCACGTGAGATAAGTTAAGCACGCAGGCTATCGAATAGGGGCGTAGGACAGACCTGCATATAACTGCTAATTACTACCAATCAGTGCTTGTTAATGCCAATAATTATCACCTATTTAGCTTTATATGTGGATCTGAGATTGCAATACCATTACAACCCTTAATTCTGCATTCTTATTCCACTTTTATCCAAAATCAGTATTCTACTTTTTAATAAGAAAAGTGATTTCCTAAGTCCAAGCTGCTTTGTTATTCCAAAGGTGAATTTTGGCAGGTTGTCCTGTACAATCTGTGCAACAATTTAGCCATGACACCAGGATTAACATCCCTACTTCTTGGAAACATGCCAACTGGTCTTTACTGTCTATAAAACAGAAAGAACATTGGTTTTACAAATCATTCCAAAGACAGAACCTTCAGCAGAGTAATGGCTTCTAACAACTGGCAGGGGCTTTGGGTTCACTGCTGAATCACAGAGAACAATGCCCTGTTGAGCCTCCAGGACCATTTCCTGCCTTAAAATTGTTCATGCCATAGCAGATTCCAATCAAAGTACTGGGCAGGCTTAATCCTGCTCTCTTTATGCAGCTAAGGTGATATGATTTCAGACCATGTTAAATATCATCTCTTTAGGTGATCATGGGGAGAATGAGAGTGAGATGCTGTGCCGCAGTTCTTTTTGCTTGTTATTAAGCTTAAAGATATATGAAAAGTTAGCATTTTCATTTTACAAACATTTTGCAAAATTTGCTACATAAGAACATAAGAATAGCCATACTGGGTCAGACCAATGATCCATCTAGCTCAGTATCCTGTTTCCAACAGTTGCCAACCCAGGTCATAAGTACCTGGCAGAAACCCAAATAGTGGCAACATTCCATACTACCAATCCCAGCGCAAACAGAGGTGTCTGTCTCAATAGCAGACTATGGACTTTTCCTCCAGGAACTTGTCCAAATCTTTTTTAAACCCAGATATGCTAACTGCTGTTACTACATCCTCTGGCAAAGAGTTCCAGAGCTTAACTATTCATTGAGTGAAAAAATATTTCCTCCTATATGTTTTAAAAATATTTCCATGTAACTTCCTTGAGTTTACCCTAGTCTTTGTACTTTTTGAAGGAGTAAAAAAATTGATTAACTTTTACTCATTCTACATCACTCTGGATTTTGTAGACTTCAGTCATATCTCTTTTCCAAACTGAAAAGCCGTAACCTCTTTAGCCTTTCCTCATGAGAGGAGTTCCATCCCTTTTATCATTTTGGTCGCTCTTCTTTGAACCTTTTCTAATTCTGCTGTATCTTTTTTGAGATATGGTGACCAGAACTGAACACAATACTCAAGGTGAGGTCGCACTACAGAGTCATTATAGTATTCTTGGTATTATTTATCATCCCTTTCCTAATAATTCCTAGCATCTTGTTTGCTTTTTTGGCTGCCGCTGCACACTGTGCAGAAGATTTCTGCGTATTGTCTACAGTGACAACTAAATCTTTTTCCTGGGTGCAGACTCCCAAGTTGGACCCTAGCATCAGGTAACTATGATTCAGATTATTCTTCCCAGTGTGCATCACTTTGCATTTGTCCATATTAAATTTCAACTGCCATTGGATACCCAATCTTCCAGTTCCCTAAGGTTTTCCTGCAATTTTTCACAGTCCACATTCAATTTAACAACCTTGAATAGTTTTGTGTCATCTGCAAATTTAATCACCTCACTCATCATTCTGATTTACAGATCATTTATAAATATGTTAAATAGCACCAGTTCCTGTAGACATCCCTGTGGCACTCCATTATTCACCCTCCTCCATTGAGAAAAATAGCCATTTAAGCCTACCCTCTGTTTTCTGTCCAATAACCAATTCTTAATTCACAACAGAACATTGCCTCCTACCCCATGACTCTTTAATTTTCTTAAGTTTTTGCTGCCAGCTTCAATAGAGGAAATTCTACCCAAAAGGAAAAAAATATATATAGGGAGGGTCAGTGCTGCTTTTCAAAGACAAGCGTTTGGGTGTGCTATGTCGATTAAATGGCTCTCAAATTGGGCTGCAGCCTTTTCCCTAATTCTATACTGATTCAGTTCCACTAGAATTAGATATAGTAAAAGGAAAGAGGATGGCCTGCAGTAAATCCTATGATTTTTTATGGAAAGAAAAAATTTTCCTCCCATATGAAATAATTAATCTTGCTCTAAGCAGGAGTATATTTATTAGGTATGGATGTCTCAAGTGTGCATATCAAAGTGGGTGAATAACTTTTGGGGGCTGGGTAGTTCACGGGAGACGTAGGTAACGATAGCTGCCTTACCTTTCCACTGCGGACTTATGGTGGCGGGTTGCTGGGTATCATTCTGTGCGGGGTGCACGGTTGCGGTTTGCTGGGTGCCGATCTCTGTGCTTTTTCTGCTGCTGGTCCTTCCTCCACTGCTGGGGTATGCAGCTCGCTCCTCCCTCTCGGGTGCTGCTATCCTCTCCCCTGACAGCAATCTTGGCTTCTCTCCCCTTGGTTGGGCCCTCTCTTTTTGGCGGTCTTTCGGGATTCTGCCCTCACTTGATGTCGGCCTGATGTCAAACGCCCTTCTCTTTTTAGGGAGGGTTTTTCCTGAATTCGGGGCCTCAGCTATGACCCATTTTCGGAGAGCTCCAGTGTGCTTCTACTTCATTTTTGTCTGCTGCCTAGAACCTCAACCTGAACTTTATTTCGCTTGTTGCTCGCTGTCTGCCCTGACCTATAGCCTGGATCTGACACTGCTTTGTGTGCCTGCTACCCGCGTTGACTTATATTCTGGACCTGACACTGCATTCCGCTTGCTGCCTGCCTTGACCTATAGCCTGGACCTGCCACTGCTTTCCGCTGGCTGCATGCCTTGACCGCTAGCCTGGACCCGACACCTCCTCTGTCGAAGTCTACTTGGACCTGATTCTCCGCCTTGAAACTGTTTTTCTCCTATTGCCCTCTGGGGTGCTCAGATCCTCTCTAAGTCCTGTTGGCCGCCAGAACCCAGGGGCTCAACTACTGGAGAAAGGTGGACGTTGCAGATGAAGCACTGGGCTTGCCGCCCGCTGGTCTTCAGGACCAGCACAAGGGCTCACTTGCCGTGACAAAGTCATGTTGATAGTGGGGTGAAGGAGATCGATCCAGCATTAGCAAGCACCAAGTTTGGGGGAGGGGTGAACACCTCATGCCCATCCCAAACTGCACCTATTCATAGGAGGGTTCTGAACTAAGGGCTAGATGCACTAAACCCACATAAAAAGCCTTTTCCTTACCGATCCCTTAGCGAATCAGTAAGGAAAGGGCATGCATGAAGGAAATCACATGCAAATAAGCTGCTCGCTGTTAGCTCATTTGCACGCAATTTCCTTGGAAGCCAGTCAGCCAGCTGGACATGCACAGAGCAGCCAATCATTATACTGGCTGCTCTGCGCATGCCAAAGATGGCTTCATGTAAAAAAAAAAAAAAAGGTCGTCCCTAACGGGACTTTTTTTTCCTTGCAGATTTTTTGATAGGCGTCCTTCTTGGACGCATTTTTCTTACGACCATCGCCGGAGAGAATAGGGACGTGCGAGGACTATTTGAATGTCCCTTTCGATAATGCCCCTCCTCCAGGTCTCTCTCAGCCAATCACAGCGCGTTTAGCTGTCACTGGTGTCAGCTAAACACGCTGTGATTGGCTGAGAGGCCATGTGGGGGGGGGACTCACAATCGTCCATTAACCCTCTCAAGGAGCTTCAGCTGGCGATGAGAAAGGGGGACAAATCTAAGCTCCTTCGTTCAACTTTTAAAGCAATGATTAAAATAAGTAGTAGCCCTTCACTTGGAGAAAGCTGCAAACGTCCAAGTGCTCATCAGGGATGTCCTTTTTTGTTTTTGTGAGTGAAGGACATCCATGTTAGGCACTTTAGAAGGACGTCCCTGATTAGCACTTGGCCTTTTTTTTTTTTTTCCAGATTGTCGTCCTTCTCAGATGTTTTTGGAGCTTGCTATAGGTGTTGTTCAGCTCTTCAAGAATTTTCTGGGCAGGTTTGAGCAGGAAAATAGCAAAAAAAAAAAAAAAAAAACAGCTGTAAGGTTTGTACGCTTTTTTCCTTCCGATTCCCTCACAGCAGCCCCAATGAGAGGCGCAGACCTCCCGTTAGGTTTTCCACGGTAAGGGGATCGGAAAACGGTAGTACATCACATTGCATACACATTATAATACTAATTTGCTCATCTGCATTCCGTTTTCGTTAGCTGCTACCATGACAGGACCCTTTTGTGCATGTCCCGGTTTACTACTTGCGCGTTAAACTGGCTAGAACCAGTTTAAAACCCATGTTGCTGGCTCATTAAGCTTAGTGCATCTAGCCCTAAAACAGCTCAGGATGCTGCCCGTGAACTCTGTAGGAGCTTAACATTCTTGCATAACAGGGGTTGCTGCTGCTCTAGACCAAGCAGCATAGATTAACAGTGACGTTTGCACAGTGTGCACCTTCATACAATGCCTGATTCTAGCTGGTTCTTAGTTCTCTTCCCTCTCATTCAAGGGCATTAGTACAGGCATCACATGATGTCTTTGGAGTATGAGGTGCTCAAGCAGCGCAGTTCTCTGGAACATTTGCTGTATCGCATAAGATTTCATTAAGATCCTTACCCCAGACTCTGTCCATGGCAAATGTCATAAACCTTACTGGCAAGGTGAATAAATTTGAATAAATGAATAAAACCATAAATAAACAAAGTAGATTCACAATAAGCTACAGTCCTCAGACACACTCAGCCAGTCAAGTTTTCAGGATATCCACAAGCAATATACACGATATAAATGTACATGCATTACCTCCATTGTATGCAAATCTATCTCATGCATATTCATTGTGAGTAACCCGAAAATCTGACTGGTTGGGTGTGTCCAGAAGACTAGGTTGAGAATCACTGGTCTAGGTTGTACCTGAGTCTTTTCTTTTAAAGGAATGCTACTGAATCCTTATTGCCTTTTGAACAAATATGTTAACAGCATACATTTTTGAGTCAACTGTTGCATGAGGTGGTAGAGCCATATGCTGAAATATCTGTTGTTTAGTTACAGTGTACCAACTGGAAGACGTCCGGCAATTTGATTGGATTCCCTAATGAATGAGAGATTATCATATTGTCAGTCACATGTGCGACAGAATGGGTTTGCTAACCACTGTGTATAAGAGGGCAGTTAAAAAAAAAGTGAAATTAAAGCATTTTTCATGGAGCATGGCCTCTCACTGTTTTGTTATCCATTTCTTTCTAATGATAGTGTGGGCTATACTGGGCTCCAATTGCAGGCGTGTGATAGTTAACTGCATGTGGTTTTTACACACACTGTTGGGCTCTGTATCTTGCCCAGAATCTCATTCCTTGTAATAAGCTTCCAGTGCCGCTGTCCTTTTATGATGAATGCTTTTGAAGCACTATTCCTGTGCACCACAGTTCAATACTAATCATTTCCTTGAAAACACAGATAAAGACAAAAAATCCCATTAGATTTTTTTTTCCAGGCAACATCTCAGCCCTTCCCAGTAGACTGCATCTTTGACCTGTTATAGGAGCTCAAGAAGTAACACAGTGCATTATTTCGGAAAATGCGGACAATAGATTAGAACACAGCACTCTGATACTCGGAGACTGTGTTTCAAATTTTAATCTTTGCGCTGTGTGGCCTTATGCAGTTCCATTCATTTCCTTGTGCTTAATGTCTCCTGTGACTTTCTTAGGTGCCCTTTTCAGAAGCGGAGCCAGGTTGATGGCGCAGGGGGAGCGAGAGTGGCGCGAGAGCGGGCCGGTGCCAGAGCACATTTTCAATGCAACACATTGAAAACAAAATAGGCGCCAGCGCCGGCAGAACTCCGTTTGGGGGAGTGGTCGCTCCCCTGGCACCCCCCTGGCTACACCACTGGCCCTTTTACTATCAATCCTGGAACTACAGCTGTCCCACTGCGACTGCTGGCGGTAGTTCCTCCCCCAGCGCGTGGCATGTCCGGCGCTGCCAGAAGTTTTCAAAAATTCTCACTGCAGGGGGGGTTACCCGGCAGTAATTGGGCAGCACTGCACGCTGCCCAGTTACCGCTGGGTTAGCACGGGAGACCTTACTGCCACCTCAATGGGTGGCGGAAAGTGATCCCCCCAAAATGGCCGCACAGCATGTGGAAACTTACTTCACAGCCACTTCTTTTTGCCACCTTTTTACCTGCTGCAGGAAAAGGGGACTCTGCACGTGGCAAAAACTTGTGCTACTGCTAACGCAGGGCCCCTTTTACCCCAGCTTATTAAAAGGGCCCCTTAATCTTTTCTTGGGAATACAGTTTAACAAAGGGAAAAAATGAGGCCATAACTTTCTATTAGACTAATGTAATATATGTGGAGAGTAATTTTATAATAGGTCATGTATGTGTGAAGGCCAAGTAGGTGCTTGTTTTCAGCCTATTTAATAAAGACACATATGTACCTCTGTGTCTTTATGAAACACTAAAGGAAAAATGGCAGAAATCTCAGCTAAATCGAAGCCATGGCCTGCAGTAGTGTGAGCGTGTGGAACTGCCACACACCAAGGCCACTTAATACTGCAGCAGTAAAAAAAAAACTTATTTTGAATATGGATGTCATAAATGGCCGTGCACTAAGAAAAAAAAAATTAGCATGCATCCATTTACTGCCTGTGCCTTTACCACCTCCTACTTAGTAGGTGATGAGGGCTCAAACGCTAACCCGGCACTGCCCAATTACTGCCAGGCATGCCTACTCCCCACCTCCTGTGCTGGAAAATACAAAATTATTTTCTGGCGTGGGAATCGGCCTGCAGCAAAAATAAAACTACTGCCACTTAGTAAAAGGGCCCCTAATTTTTTGTGCCTGTGGCAATGGAGGGATAAGTAACTTGCCCAAGGTCACTAGGAAGCTGCAGTGGGAGTCAAAAAACAGGTCACCCGCATCAAAGCCCACTGCACTAATCATTAAGCTGCCCCTGAATACACACATATGTGGGTTGCGTAAAAGTAGGTGTCTTCTTGCCACTGGGTGAACTTTTATGCACATAGGTCTAGATTCTATATATGGCGCCTAAAAATTCTATGTGGGAAAAAATACATCTAGGTGTATTCTCTATAGTACACCTAGATTTTATAGAACAGGCTTAAATTTCCACACGGTTATATAGAATTACGCCGAACACTTCTCCACGCAACCAAATTTAGTCGCAGCCATTTACACCATGTATTACTTGGCATAAATCCCAACACTTAAATTAGGAACAGAGCTGGTGTATTCTATAATAATGCGCATAGATTTTAGAAATGCCCCACCATGCCCATGGCCACGCCCCTTTTCAACTATGTGACTTAGAATTTACTCACACCACGTTAGAGAATACACTTAGCGAGCTGTGTGCATAAATCTTAATTAATGCCAATTAGTGCTGATAATTGCTCGTTAACATTCAGCAGCACTGATTAAGTTGTGCGCATTGTTATAGAATATGCTTTGATTTCCATGCAGAAATTAAGGCATGATATATAGAATCCTGGGGATAACCCATGTGCTAATTTTACAAAAAGCCTCTTGTAATGTATGTAAAAAGGTCTTCATGTGTGAAAAGGCCATTATAAAATCACTCCCTTCTTGACGTTGGAACAGTATGAACAAAAAAATGACCTTAGCAGAAAAGATAAGTTAATCTTTTGATGTATGATTTTCCTTAAACTTCAGCACTCTCTAAATATATTCTGACTTGCAAAGCATGTTAATATACTATCTATTAAAAAGATACTTTATAAAACCAGATTTCTTTTCCATAACTATTTCGGGGCCCACTATCAGTAATGACATTTTTTTTTTCAAGTGACAGTTTCACAGTAAGATATCTATGCAAGGTCATTTCTCAAGCTGCATCAGACTTGTATCTGTCTCAAAGCATGTAACGCATAATGTCAAACATAAATCCATATCTGATTATGCTGATTTAATCGGAGGAGAGTGCACACAATCAAGAGCTGAATGTAATTGGTGCTCAAACCAAGTAGCAGATTGAAGTAGCTGCTCTTTGACGTAAAATCTAAAGAAACCACTGCACATACTTTTGTTCACCTTCCCAAGCCGTCAATGGAAAAGGAAGTACATACAATATTCAATGATGGCAAATTTATGGTTTGCAAAGACCATTTTTCAAGGTAATTCACTGAGTAACCAGTGAGCCTAAAACTCTATGCTCAGTAAAATGGTAGAAGCTATTGTTAAGAATTGGTCATACAGATAAGCATGTTTTAATGAGAGCAAAGCATCAGGAATTTAGAAAAGGAAGGCTGCATCTACCTAATCTAATAGAAACCTTTAGTGGTGAAAATAAGCACGTGGGTAAAAGTGCATTGTTTAATATATCATATTTGGATTTTAAAAAGGCAAGATTACTGCTTAGGGCAGTGGTTCCCAAACCTGGTCCTGGAGGCACCCCAGCCGGTCAGGTTTTCGGGATATCCACAATGATTATGCATGAGAGAGATCTGCATATAGTGGAGGTAGTGCATGCAAATATCTCTGATGAATATTCATTTTGGATATCCTGAAAACCTGACTGGCTATTGTGCCTCCAGGACCATGTTTGGGAACCACTGGTATAGGGTAGGCAGGTGCCATTTTGAAGCTGAGCACCTATGGAGCAGGAGCAAGTGAGGATTACCGCTGCCTCCATTGCGCCCCCCGGACTCCTTGGGATGAGTCAGGATGCCAGGAGGCAGAGGACAGACCAATCCTTCTCTCCCCTCAGTGTTACAATTTTGAAAGAGAGGTTGTGGAAGGGGGATTTTAATCATTTATCTCCACATCCCTGGTAACCCATTGGGTTACCAGGGAGTTAAGGTCCAATTTAGACTAGAAGAGTCTTTGATTTTTTTTTTTATCACCACATATTTTGCAGCATGGAAAAATATAACTACAGCTGTTGAACTGTATTTATTGTTTTCTACTGAAAATTAGAATGTGAATCCTTTTTTACACACTCATTTTTGCATTTTTATGCATTAATCAGCTGCTTTGCATGATTTAGCATTGCAATAGCTTATTAATGTCAAATCTACGTAAACCTTCATGTAAAAATGTGCTTTGTGTGAACGTTTATGTAACCTTTTACTTTTAGTAAATTTAAGGTTTTTGTAGGGAGGTCAGGGCTGGGACCTGCTTGAGCTGGGAGTCTGACTGGAACAGTAATCCACTCAGTACTCCCTTTACATCCAATAGGTCTGTTCTGGCCAGAGTTTAAGTTCTGAACCACAAGATTTACTTGAATTTAATCAGGCAAAAACATGGGACAGCTTCAATTAAAAAAAAAAAAAAAACTATATACAGGCTGCAGTAGGTTCCCGGATAAAGTCCTTTTACAGCGTTACTCTCTCTAGTCCCCCTCATCCATAGGAAACATGTCTTTCAGTTTGGTTGGCTTCTCTGAGCCTTTTTGGTGCAAATTCCTTAGTAGTGGATCCTTTCCCTTACAGGATCTCAGCTACTGGGATTATTTGTCTTTATATTCAGGGAGTCTTCTCTACAGCCCCACTTGCTCCCTCAGGCTTGTTCTTTCAGCAATTCACTCCTCTTTCTCTTTAGAAGGATGTGGTGGTGGCTGGTCCCCCTTTCCAGCTTTCGCCTGTGACTACTGCAGCAGTTGAAGAGACTCTGTTACTGCTCTTCACTCCTTTCTCCTTCAGTTATAGTGGCTGCATTAGCCAGATACCCTCTTCCCTTAGTGTTAGGGGTGTGATGGCCAGAGAAGCTAGAGCCAAAGACAAGGATACTCCCACTGGCCTTGCTACTTATACCAACATACTTTCCCTCCAAAAGGTGTCTCCGCCTATCATTGTCAATCACTGGCAGGAGAAACAACCACTTGTTCCAGAAGCTGTGAGAATATTCTAAAGTCAAATAAGTCATGGAGCACTTTCCTGATACAGCCACTAGAGGTCTCTGTGGATTCTTAAGGGAGCAGAACCTGAGTTTCTGTACATTTACTACTGTGATGTGTACTTTCATTTAGTGAAAAAAAAATTGCAAAATGCCTGAACTTTTGCATTTTTGTGCATGTCCAGCCATTTTGCACTATTTTTGCATGAAGTGCACTTTTGCAAAGTCACATCATGCTTTAGGGGCCCTTTTACTAAACTGCAGTAAAAGGGGGTCTGCGCTAGCATCAGTGTTTGATTTTGGTGCATGCTGAGGCCCCCTTTTACCACAGCAGGTAAAAGACTATCTTTTCTTGAGGAAAAGAAATAGCTGTGTGGTAAGTGACATACTTTCTGCATGGCCATTTCAGGGTGGGGGAGCCCTTACCATCATCCATTGAGTCGACTGGCGCTGAAGAAGACTTTGGCTGGTGGGGGTTGAGGACCCCCGCAAGCAAAGGTACCTGGCAGTGGTGGCAGCGATGGGGGAGGGTCAGGGTCGGTGGCGGGGGGGGGGGGGGGTCCAAAGTGGCGGCGGGGTGGTGGCTGGGGGAGGTGGGATAAACTGTGCCCCCCCCCCACCTCAGGCTCTGGACCCCCCTCCTGCCGAGATCTGGCTATGCCCCTGGGCCACGCACTAATGGCAACATTATTGTATGGCCATTAATTGAAAAAGTGGAAAATTGGCCATTTTACTGCTGCGGTAAAATGGCCTTAGCGCACAGGATAAAAAACTGCATAATGGCACATTAAGGCCTCCTTTTACCGCATCTTGGTAAAAGGACCCCTAACTGTCTTAACTCTGTGTTAACTGTGTTTTTACAAGGGTTACAGCCTGTGTTAAACTGCTAACATGGTTTAATAAATAGGCCCCATTATGAAGGATTCTGTGGCCAATTAGAACTTTCAGGTACACCTTTATTCCATTTTCTCATGTCTTTTTAAAATATCTGATTTTGTATTAAAATGATCATTTTTCTGCATAGGAAATTATATTTTAGTTCTATGGGATATGAGAGTGAACAGTTTTATTCACCACCTGTACCACCACCTTTTATCTCTGGTGCGCAGTATCGTTGGCAAGACACCCCCTTGGTTTGCTGGAACTGTTCTAGGACCGGCTGTGCAATGCTTTACTGCAGTTTCACAAGGACATAAACAAAACAGCTTACGCTTTCCTGGAAGAGGTTCTGGCAGTAGCACGCTGTAAAGGGCAACTGTTTGCAGTGTTGATATTCAGGCTGTAGGTCTCTTTGGTATATTAATTAACATAAAAAACCATGGCACTACACAGTGTCTAGATATTGTGGCTCTTGCCATCCTAAATGCTAATGAAATGAACATGCCTACATTTAGGGATTGACTCAAAAGACTTTTTACCTATATTCACAGAATGGCAGAACAGTCTTAAAGGCTGATGCTAACTGAACAAATCCTTGTTTTTTTTTGGTGTTTGTTTTTATTTTAAATTTCATCATCTCCCCCCACTTCTTACAGCCTAAACTTTGTTTGGCCAACTTGTTGGCTGAAAACACAATATCACCAAAATTGCGTGTGCATGCAATTTAATTGAATAATGAGCCAATTATGAGTGCTAATAATAACTTATTGGCATTAATTGAAATTTTATGCTTCATTTTTAGTCACGGGAGGGGGGTCATGGGTGGATCAGGGGTGTTCCTACAAATTATGCGTACTGTTATAAAATACGGGAGAACCGCGCTTAATTTAGAAACAAGAATTTACACCAGTGTTTACTTGGTGTAAATCCTCATGACTAAAGTTAGATGCCGATCCCAGTACTAAGCATATTCTAGAAATGGCACCTAACGTTGAGCTCCGTTTATAGCATATCGCTTAGCATGATTTTTTGGCACTATTTATAGAATTTGATCTTTTATCCCTTTATCATAAGGCAGAGAGGGGCCCTTTTACTAAGCTGCAGTAAAAGGGGCCCTGCGCTAGCGGCGGTGGCCATTTTGCCACACGCCAAGGCCTCTTTTAACACAGCGGGTGAAAGTAACCAAAATTTCAATGGCCTTGTGGTAAATTTGCACTAGCTATGTGGCCATTTTAGGGGGAAGCACTTACTGCCACCCACTGATTGCTGCCACTCTGCCCGATTACTGCCAGGTAACCCTTTGCAGAAATATTTTCAATATTTATGCTAGTGCCAGAAATGGCGCACGCTGGGGGTGGAACTACCGCCAGCGCCCGCGTTGGGCTGGCAGTAGTTCTGGATTGTCATCTGCACAGAGAGAGGTGTGCATGGGCACAATTTAAGGTTATCTGAACAGCACTAATATATCCCTAGAGGCTAAATCTCAACTCTTATACCATATCATTGTGAATTTTATATTTCACGTGATTCTACACAGATTGCAAAAGAATGAAATCTCAACAGTTGAGGGAATTACAAATTAAAGTTATACATCATTACTAAACTCATCAAATTTGAAGAGATTTCCTAAACAATAAATAAGAGATTCTCTAAGGGCCTCTTTTACCAAACCATGCTAGCAATTCCCGCTCGGCAATGCCGACAAAGCCCGACTTTGTCGGCATTGCCATGCCAGGAATCGCTAGTGTGGTTTGGTAAAAGAGGCCCTAAATTGCCTAGGAACTGTTCCACAGCCTAGCACCATAGAAAGAATAAGCAACTCAACCTGTTTCTTATATTTAACTCCTTTTAAGGATAGAAAATCGAGTTTCATCTTGTGAATTGTTCGAGTAGATAACAGATTGCCAGGAAACCTCAAAATCTAAATGAGCCCTGCAGAATTAAAAATCAGATAAACCAGTTTTAAAATTACACACGAGTTAACAGGGAGCCAATGCAATACAGTTAACAAGAGTGAAACTCTATCAAATCTGCCCAGGCCAAAAAATGAGTCTGGCAACTGTATTCTGCAAAGGTTGCAACTTTTTCCAGGAAAGCACAGACTGTTTTATTTATGTCATAGCAAAGCTGCAGTGAAAATATACAAACTCAGTGCTGTCCACTTAAACTTAACCAAGTAGGTCTGGTTGCACAAATAGCTCTCATAAGGTTATCTGGATAAGTTTATCCACTTAACTTTAACTCAGCAGCGGGACTTACCTGGTTAAGTCTGCTGAATATCTGCTTATAGTTATCTGGATAATTTTATGCAGAATGAGGGGCTGATGCAGAAAGTTACCATGAGCCTAATCATGTGATTAATACAGGGACATTCTTTTTTATTTTGTTTTTATTAGTTTTCAAGCAACAAACAATCTATGCAGAAATACAATTGGCTACATCCAACAGTACAATAAAAAATAAACTCACAACGTTGACTAAACACTTGAGCTATACCCAACCTGAAAACCCATCAAGAAAACCAAGCTCCCCCCCCCCCCTACACACACACACACACACACACACACACACATACTAGCCTGTAAGCTGCAAAAATGTTGGTTCTAAAAAAGAAAGAAAGAAAAGAAGAAAACAGGTTCCGGAAACCTAAACTGAAAGAGCAAATTAAAAATTAAATAGGGTATGAATGAAAGAAGCGGCACAAAACAGGTGTGTCCAAAATAACCCCTTGTAACACAGAAACTGAGAAACTAAGATCAACAATCTAAGAGGTTAAGTTTTATACCAAGTAACAAAAGGTGCCCATATCCTCTGGAAAACAGCCAATCATCCTCTCCTCTGTGCAGTTAATTTACTGAGATAGTAAGCATCAAACAAGGCACTCTGTAGCTGCATCTTCAACGGTAGTGCTGAGGTCCTCCTGCACTTAGCCACCTCCCGCCGAAGAACTCCTATACAAGGAAGAAGCACCCTTACCACATCTGAGGTAATAGATACAGACACTATATGCAACAAAAATAGAGCAGGATCTGCTACTACAGAAGCAGAAAGCATTGTAGAAAAGACCCTCACCCAATCATTTCAGAAAGATTTAATATGAGGGCAATCCCACCAGACATGAAAATATGTTCCCACTTCCCCACATCCCCTCCAGCATTCCTTTGGATTAGTGGGGAGGAAACGAGCAATAGTCGCCGGTGCTCTGTACCCTTTGTACATCAACTTAACCCCATTCTTCTTCAAGTTAGCTGAAATGGAGATACAGGACAAATTGGAGTATGCACTCTCCCACTCCTGCGACATCAAGGTACGCCCTAGATCAACCTCCCACTTTTGCATATATGAGGGTATCCGCTGAAGATGTGGATGGGATAAAAGATCATAAAGAGAGGAGATCATCTTCGGCTGGCGGAGGCCTTTAGTTAAGTACTCCTCAAATGGGGTAGGAGGAGCTCTAAATCCCCCTCCTTATAGGGTTCACTGTAGAACAAATGCCTAAGCTGTAAATACATTAAAAAAACTTTATTATCTACATTGAAAATGTGCTGCAGTTCAGAAAAAGAAACAAGACCACCCTCCTGAAGAATCTGACCTAACAAAACCAATCCTTTCCTTTCCCAATGTTGAAAAGCACGTATAGGCTAGCCCTCTATAAGGGGAGCTAAAACTGAGAGTGGTACACATCACGGAATTCGGTAACCATTAACAATATACAAAACCCCCGCACCAACAGAGAAAGGGAGCCATGAATGATAAGATTCGAAATATGCCACCTCAAGAAAAGTCCAAAAAAGTTGTTACAGATTCAAATTAACCCCCAACAATTCTCCCTCAATGCACGCCCATGGCATATGCAATGTCTGTCCCCAAGCCAAGATGGTGCGCAACTGCGCTGCCCAATAATAACAGGAACCCCTAACCCCCCCCCCATCCCTCCATCTCATAAGAACCCACTTAGAAACCCTTGGAGGCTGCTTCTTCCAGATGTATTGAAAAAGCTTATGCTGCAAGGTCCCCAATACCCATGTAGGGACAGGCACTGGAAGAGTTTTGCATAGATACAGAAATTTGGTAACAGCATCATTTTACAAATGGTCACTTGCCCCAACCACGTATGAGTCAAACCATGCCACCGATCTAAGGCCAAGGAAAGCTCTTGAAGCACTCCCTGATAGTTGTGTTTATAAAGATTAGAAAAATCCGGGCAAATGTTTACTCCCAAGTAATGAATATATTGCTTAGTCCACCCAAAGGGCAGAGAGGTCTTCAAAGAGCACACCCTATCATGGTCAAGATTGATATTCAAAATCTTTGATTTAGTAGCATTCATCTTGAAACCGGACAGAGTACCATACACAGTTAAAGTCTTGGTAATAAGAGGTAAAGACATTTCAGGCTCTGCACTAGGTAGCAAAATATCAGCGAACAAAGAAATTATATATTTTTCCACTCCTACATGCATGCCACATATACCTGGGGTTTGAGGTATGTGAGCAGCCAAGGCGAACAGAAGAGGGGACAGAGGGCAACGCTGTCAAATCCCTTGCCCCAGTTGAAATGCCTCAGAATATCCCCCATTCACTCAAATTCTAGTTGTGGGTGAAGTGTACAGAGCAGTTATCCAAGATTGAAAATGGAGTCCAAATCCCATAGTATCTAATATCGTGTGCATAAGCAACCACTCCATGCTGTCAAATGCCTTTTCAGCATCAATAGCAAGTAAAACCATGGGGATCCCCACTTGTCTTGCATACCAGTTGAATAGCCTGGTGAACATTATCACCAGTTGAACACTGAGGAATAAATCAGCACTGATCCTCATGAATAAGACTAGAAATGTAGCCATTCAAATGTTTCACAAGAACACTAGCTAATAATTTAACATCCAAGTTAAGGAGAGAAATTGGCCGGTTGGAGCCACACTGTCTTTTCCAGGTTTGGGTAAAATAGTAATGCCTGCCTCCATCATAGTAATTGGGGCAATTGGTCTCACCCCAGAACTCCACTAAAGACTTGAGTCAATAGTGGAGCCACAAGTCCCCAAAGCGTCTTAAAGAATTTGGCAATGAGATCATCTAACCCAGGGGATTTACCAGGCTTCAATGATCAGACGGCCAATTCACCTCCTCAACCCGAATTTCCTGATCCAGACTCTCCCGCTGGTTCTCAGTAAGACTTTCATGGCAAGCGGGGTAGCTCATGTCTCAGAAGTATACAAATTCGAATAGAAACACAAAAAACAGGCCCTTAAATCTGCAGACTTAAAATATTCTGTTCCAGCTGCATCATGAAGGAATACTACTTGCGTATGCACCTATTGCCTCTTCAACTGAAAGGCCAACAGTTTGCTGGCCTGATTACCCTCCTCAAAGTGCACTTGCCATGATTTAGAGTAAACACAAACTCATCTGTCCACAGAGCTTTCAAAACTGACGAAGGTCATTAACCCGACTCATCAGAGCAGAGGTAGGACTCTGAACGCATTGGTATTCTAACCAAGAGAGTCAATGCCGAAGAACTTTATCTTTAACTCTCCCTTTCCTTTTTCTTCCTACTAGCCCACATTATGAAAAGGCCTCAAACAAAAGCTTTTAGGCTATCCCAAAGAGTACCCATGGAAACCTCCGGAGGAGTTGTCTTTGAGAAAGAGAGGTATTTCCTTATGAAGATCTTGCACAACACACTCCTCATCTAATAAAGTGTCATGTGAGTCTCCAGAAACAGAGTCTCTGATCTTCACTTGGGCCTTTATACTGAATCCATATTGGGGCGTGATTGGACCACATCATGGTATTGATTTGTACCCACTTCACATTAGTAAGGAAATCTTTATCCAAGAAAAAATAATTGATGAATGAGTAAGAAGCATGTGGAATTGAATAATGTGTAAAAGTTCTGCTGGTACCGTGGAAATGCCTCCATGCATCAACAAGGCCCATAAGATTCAACAACACTAAAAGCTTTTCTGTCAGACTGTTTGTACACTACTTGCAGGGAAGAGTCTAATTTAGGGTGCAGGGTCACATTAAAGTCTCCTCCTAAAACCCACAACCCAGTAGACCACTGCATTAAAGACTGCTACAGTTCCAGATAAAAGGGTCTCAGGGTGTCATTTGGAGCATACACAGTGACCAAATTATAAATATGACTTTGGATGTCAATTTTTAAAGCCAAATAGCAGCCATTGGGATCATGCATGACCTGTTTGACAATCGGGTGAAGAGAACTTGAGATCAAAATTCTTACCCCCTACTTTTTCACCAAAGAATGGGAAGCAAAAAATTGCAGCGGATACCCCTTATTTCACATAAGGTATTAATGGAACTTCAATAAATGTGTTAAGCACAGTACAGTGAGTCAACCCTGTAATTCAGGGACATAATATCAAAATAGTACACAGTCATCCTACAACCCACTCAGACACAAGGAGACTAACTTGAGAGTAAGAAATGGTTGAAGTATATAAGTAAAAAAAAAGAAACGAAGAGTCCAGTTCTCAAACCCCACAAGTTCACTGAGGTCTCCTCCAGGATCCATCTCCGTAATTGACCAAGCCACCTTGATATCTGCCGGGTTCAATCCGGTGAAACCTCCGAGAGACCGGTCACTGAAGTCTGGCGTTGCAAATAACAGTTCTTGCTGGTAGAGTCCGTTTGCCACTTAGGGAGGTGCTGGATCTTTTGTTCCACTCAGGAGAAATCAGGAGCAGCATATGGGCAGATTTGTAGCACCTCCTCCTTGGAACGAATTCGATTAAACTGCCTCTCATGGGTGAATACCTGGGCAAAAGGGAACTACCACCTGTACCACATTCCTTCTGATTGCAGCTTTTCTGTAAGGAAGTGCAGTTTTCCACGCTGCCGTAAAGTTGAGCCCGCCACATCTTGGTATAGCGACAGGGTATAAGTGTCCCACACATAAACATCTTTACTGCAGGCAGCTCTCAGCACCACCTCCTTCACTTTAAAACTTTGAAAACAGGCTACTATTTCTCTTGCCAAATTATCCCTGGCTTTCCCCAGAGATCGATGTGCTCATACTAGTTCAATGTGCTCCGCTGGAACTGGTTCACCACCTTCAGAGTGAAGGAACTGGCTATATGCTGCACTATCGACTCACAGTTCATATATTCTGGGATTTCTGGAAGTCCCCTAATTCTGATGTTACATTGCCTAGACCTATTTTCTAGGTCTTCTATTTTCAGAGCCAGGTCGGTATTTGTAGCTGTCAATTCTTCCTGCACTTGTCCATAGCCAGAAAAGCCTCCATATGCTCCTCCAAATGCTGCTCGGACTCATCAATTCGCCTGCCCAACTCACCTATATCTGGCCGCAGATCTGAACCCAGACTGGCCAGTTAGTTGTGCACTGCTTTAATATCGGCCTTAATCTCTTGCAGCCATTCTCTAATCTCTCCCGCTGAATCCAATTCCTCTGGGGTTGGCACTGCCCGCACCGAAATACTCACGGATGCCATAGAGCTGCCTGCATGGTGCGCCTCTGCCATTTTCCATGATTCTGCCGACAGGGACTACACAACTGCTGAGTAAGAAAAACGAGTAAAATCAAAGCCTTTTGGTTTGGATGCCATCCAAAGGTAAGGCTGCTGAGGCTGAAGGATCTTCTGCTGTACTGAATTAAGATTCTAAGTATAGGATGACTGTGATATTTTGGCGATTAAGTCTAGGGGAATGGAAAGCAGCAAAATCAAGCTGCCATTTCTGGTGGTGACATCACTTCCCCCCAATTCAGGGAAATTCTGATTGAGCAATGCAGAAAGGGATCGAGTGCGGGATTTAACTCTCGTGGAAAACACGGTCATACAATAAATTGAAATTGATGTTATTCAGGCCATTAAGCATTCCATTGCCATATTGAGATTGGCACTGGTAAAAGTAAGTTCGATTGGAAACTGGCACCACCATAAGCAATGCCAGTGCCAATCTCAATATGGCTGCTGTGATCTCTCGCAGCATTCTCGGCAGCCATTTTAAAGTGGAGGTGGAGGTGGCGGTGGCAATGGGCAGAGCAGTGGGCAGGAAAAAGACCACTAGGGCATGTTAAAGTAGCCCTGGGGAGGGCCTTCTGATGCTCGGTGGGCTCAGGTGCAGCGGCGGTGGCCCACAAGGATCTATTCTCTGTCGAGGGGGGTGCAGAGGGTGTGGTGGGGCAGCACGGCTTTTCATTTTCGGCTTTGGTTCTAGCTAAAACCAAGCTGTGGATTTCAGCCACGGAACTCATCCATGTGTCTTTCTGCATGCCGTGGAGGGGCATAATCGAACGTCGCTGGCGAAATAGATCGCCGGCGATCTATTTTGGTGGCGGCGATACAGCTGGCCGGAACAGTATTATCGAAAAAGATGGCTGGCCATTTTTTTTAGATAATACGGTTTAGCCCGGCCAAATGCCAAACCGCCGGGTTTGAGATGGCTGGTTTTGTTTTTCAGCGATAATGGAAAAAAATGCCGTCGATCTCCAACCCGGCGACTTCCAAGGCATTTGGTCGTGGGAGGAGCCAGCATTTGGAGTGCACTGGTCCCCCTACCGGGCACCCTAGGGGGCACTTCTAAAAATTGTAAAAAAAATATACAAATACCTCCCAGGTGCATAGCTCCCTTACCTTGGGTGCTGAGCCCCCCCAAATCCCCCCCAAAACCCACTCCCCACAACTCTACACCACTACCATAGTCCTTATGGGTGAAGGGAGGCACTTACATGTGGGTACAGTGGGTTTTGGGGGGGTTTGGAGGGCTCAACACTTACCACCACAAGTGTAAGGTAGGGGGGGGTGGGCGTGGGTCCACCTGCCTGAAGTCCACTGCAACCAACATAAACTGTTCCAGGGACTTGCATACTGCTGTCAGGGAGCTGGGTATGACATTTGAGGCTGGCATACAGGCTGGCAAAAAAGGTTTTTAGTTTTATTTTTTTAGTGTGGGAGGGGGTTGGTGACCACTGGGGGAGTACGGGGAGGTCACCCCCCATTCCCTCCGGTGGTCATCTGATCAGTTCGGGCACCTTTTTGAGGCTTGGTCATGAAAATAAAAGGACCAAGTAAAAGCGGCGAAATACTGATTAACGCCGCTTTTTTTTTTCCCATTATCCGCAAAAGCCGGCCATCTGGTAGCCACACCCATGCCCGCCCATGTCCCGCCTTCGCTTTGCTGCCGACACGCCCCCTTGAACTTTCACTGGCTTGGCGACGGGAAAGTGGCGATGGTGTCAAAAAAGCAGCTTTCGATTATACCGATTTCGCCGCTTTTGCAAGATCGCCGGCCATCTCCCGATTTATGTCGGAAGATCGCCGGCGATCACTTTCGAAAATAAGCCTGATAGTCACTCAACTCGTTAATAGCCTAAGCTAAAAGGAAACTTCCTTTAATTACTGAACAGATCTGGTGTTGCAAAACCTCTAAACAGAAAAACAAAAATCATGAAAAAGTTGGTTTCTCTAGAAGACTAAGGCATCAATAATCATTTTTATGAAATTTGCCCATGTAAGTGCTTTTGTGCATATTTAAATGAGACATTTGCTTTCAAGCCCTTAGTTTGAGCTGAAATCAAAGCAGAATCATGCTCAGTGTATCAGCTGCTGAATTATAGACATTAATGATGCCAGGAAAAATGCCTTCACATATTGTAGAAAGGCTGTTGTTTATTATAATGAAGCTGATAGTATGTTCCACGATTTTTAGAGGGAGATGGCCTATTTTGCTTTAGCCAAGGTATTTAGGGCCTTTGACTCATTTTTGAAAATCTAACAAATGGTTATTTTTATTTGCCACAGTCCCAAAATATCTTTCTGCTGGATGTGTTTGATGAATAATGAATTTGGGTGAAGTGAGCCCTAAATGATTTGCACATTGATTTTCAGATGCTCCTCCACATGTTTTGCTGTTTAGTGGAGATATAGAAAAAATGTGTGTGAACCTTAACATTTGGTACATAGAGCAGAGGATGTGATCATTAGTTCCATCTAATATACCCAATTTCATTGCTAGCATAATGAAAAACAGAAGAGAAGGTAAAACAGCATACAAATAAACAATACAAAAAAAAGCACAACAGGGCCTTTGGAATTGAGATAAGTGTAGTCCTTTTAATTCTAAAAGAGACCCAACATGGGCCGTGTTTCAGCGTACAAAAGCCTGCCTCAGGGGTCAAGCACCAAAGGTTCTTATAAATTTAATAACACAAAGTTGAAAAGAACCGCACAGTCAAGGTATATCGCCCAAAGCGTTTTTTGTACCGATAGCGTTCTGGACGATTATATGGACACTTATTACACTTTGGGTGATATACCTTAGCATAATGCCGTACAGCTTGACTTTTTCTTCATTCTTCACCAGTGCAGATCCTCTGCGCTAATTCCATACTTTCTCAATTCTGTTAATGGTTTTGGGGGGTTTTCCCACCTGGGGCATTTCATACATTCACCACCCTTTCTGTGAAGAAATACTATTTAGTTTTGCTCTTGAGTTTACATCATCTGGAGGTTTATACAACAGCCCTTGTATTCTGCAGCTTTCTTTCCTGTAAAGTTTGCCTACTGGCTTTATTGATAGCTTTGAAGTATTTCAATGCAACAACCATATTGTCCCATTAACCCCTCCTTTATGGTAAACATATTTAAATCATGAAGGGGCCCTTTTACTAAGCTGTGGTAAGCACTAATGCGTGCTTACTTCATGGTAAAATGCACTAGTGTGGGGCACGCTCGGGTATCCCATGGTAGTTTGGGGATCCGCGCATGCTTCCCATGTGCTAAAAAAGACTATTTTTTTAGCGCTGGGGGTGTGTTGGGGGTGCGGAGAGTAGGTGTGCCCAGCACTAACCAGTTAGTGCAGCTATATTTTTTGTGCCAACCGATCAGCTCATGGTTAGGGCGGGGTCCTTACCACCTACAAAACAGGTGTCAGTAAGGGATCACGCACTAATGACCTCTCGCTAACTGGGAAATAGGAATTGTGGCCTGTTTACAACAGCGCTAATAGTGGCCTCAGCACAGTGGCACAGGTGCAAGGGAAGCGGCTGCACCCCCAATCAGATTTCACATGAAAACGGCGCCTACCTCTGCTGGTGCTGGGTCACCACCACATAGCAACATGGACAAACACCGCTTCGACACTTTCGCTTTCACTACCCCCTCTCCCTCGGTCCCTCAAACCTGCTTTCTTTAGCTGTGCCTCTCCCTGCTGCCCTGTAGCGATCACAGGCTGCCAGAGCCAGCGCCGAATGCTTCCTTCTGCTCCGCCCCTCGGACACAACTTCCTGTGTACGTGAGGGTGGGACGCAGCAGAGGTAAGCATTCGGTACTGGCTCAGGCAGCTTGTTATTGCTGCAGGCGCTCCCTGCTAAAGAAAAGCAGGTTTGAGGGATGGATGGGGAGGAACAAGGAGGTTAGATTGAGAACAGGAGTCAGTATCAGCCAAGGAGGTTGGACAGAAACAGAAGACAGGGTGAGCTATCTAGCCCATTATATGAAATAAAAATTGAATATCAGTATAGCTTAAAAAAAAGTGTAGCTGATAGAAACAGCAGTTAAAAACTCTGTATTTTGTGCTCATTTTTCTACACTACTCTATACAATACAGATTACGAGATTTTAGTAAGGATATCCTGTTATCTGCCTTGGGAAGCCTGGTGTTATAAAGATAATGGAATATATTGAAACTAAATTGAAGTAAAATTAAACTCTCTTTTCATTGGGGCTCATGGAATCACATCTTCATATTTTGTAGAAGGTTACATTTTAGATACACAGATTATTCTGTTTTGAGCAATTTTCACAGACAAGTTTTGAGCAATTTTCACAGACAAGTGGTTTTATAACTCAAAATAAAATATTTTGTTTCATGCAGATTTCTTTTGTTTAAACATAACTAAATGAGATATAAGCCCCAAATTCAGCCCTTTGGTTTTCTTACATTTTGTTCTTGTGATGACTTATACTGTGCCAAAACTGAAAACTCATTATCTCTTCTATCTGGTCGATAATAAAAGGAGCTCATTGTGAACACTATCCACCCTAAAGGGTTGTTTTGTGGCTGTACATGAGGAATTGTGATATTGAATAAATAAGTTTGTTTTTGTTCCTAGTCATGCAGCCAAATGTTATATAATCCTTTCAAGAAAGCCAGTTAATCATTTATTAGCGGAACATAACCATAGAGGCATGGTATGGTCGCATTTTCAATATACTAGAGCCCAGCTAAGGAACAGGTTATTTTGAGTTAGTCTTCACTGGACCAAACTTGCTTTCCTTGTGCCATCACCATCCTGCTGAATAGGCAGTGTCTTAAAAGGTGGAGGATAAAGGATTTAAAAAAAATATATATTTATATCCCACATTATCCCAAGCAAACTTGGATTACCACCCCTAGGATTTGCCTAAAGCAAATGACTTTAATATGTAATACTTGGTAGCAGTAATGAAACGGTGATGGCATATTCACATAGAAAACAGCCTGAGCAAACAGATTTATTTTGCCTATGAGGATTTTAACCATTCCCTCTCTCCCGGCCCTTCAAGCCTCACACTGGCGCCTATTTGACAAAAGTCTGCTCCCCCTGATGTCAAAACTTGGCTATGCCTCGGTCTCAGCATATGCAGGGAAACCCATGCGCTTGTGCAGGTCACTTTTCAGTGCAGCTTAGTAAAGGTCCTTAAGTCTCTCTCATAGGATTTTTGGTATTGGCCTTGCACCATGTTGGCAACTTTCTCTGCACCACTTGAGCCTCTCTAAGTTCTTTCAGAGACACAAAATCCAGGCTTATAATATTTAAGCTGAGGTCTCATCAATAATCAGAGGCACTTCCTTTTCCTACTGGTTCAGCATCCCTCTTTGTGTTCCTTTAGTATCCCTCTGACCATAGCCACTGCCTTACTATACTTTTCACTAACTTCATATCATTAGACACAAAAACCCTGAGGTCTGTCTCCAAGTTGGTGGATATCTGTTACGTTACTTCCCGTCTTGTACTGTTCCCATTGTACAAACAAATATACTTGTAAATTTTGCTAAATCTCTGAAATTTAATTTTTCCCCAGTCCTTGAATCTGCCTGCAAAATTCTGCCAGTAGACGTACCACAGTTACATTTTCAGCTAGAGCTCTAGCAGTAGTCCAACAAACTTACCTCCAGGGGTTAAGTGTGCCGTTTTGAATCCTATTCCATGAACAACAGGAGCGACTGGGGATCACTTCAACTTGTCCACCAAGGACCTCAATAAGTGCCAGGGCTGGAGGGGGATAGTCTGATCAGGGGAGAGCTGTATGTTTGGGGGGGGACGTGCCACTGGTGGGAATTGATGTCAGGAGGATCAATGCTGTGTTGGAAGCAGCAATTTTAAAAAGCTGATTCCATGCACAATTGGGGATGAACAAAATGTTTTCTTTCCCCACAAGCAGTTTGTAAAATTGTTGCTCCTGCTGGACATGGCATGAACCAGGGGCGGCTTAAGGTCATCTGCTGCCTGAGGCAAAGGATCCACTGGTGCTCCCCCCCCCCCCCATGCTCCCACCAACTACACAAAGCACACAAAATGAGATTGGGGGGGGGGGCTCCAGAGAGCTCCAGTAAGAGAGCAGGCAGTCCCTTACTCAGTACGCTAGTCATATAGTTGCCCCAGGAAAAGGAAAAGCAACATATTCCCAGGCTACATAATTAAAACACACACAACTTTTCCTTGCTGTTTATTTGCAGCACAAATTGTAGCAATTTAATTATGTAGCCTGGGACTCTAATATAAAGCATTCTGACTCATGACGCTGCCCAATGAACCAGCACAATATTAAATGTAAGTATTTTATTCTGAAAGCATTCTGTGGAGATGCAAGCTGCTCACGTGCCAAGAAAGTAAAAAAAAAGCATGAACCTCAGTTCAGTTTATAACACTAAAATAAAGTTATTATAACCCAAAATAAAATTGGTTATCACTTTTTCTTTTTGAGTCTACTCTCTTCATCTACTGAAACCTCTCCCTCAATAATGAGGAACTAGGATATTTCCCCATAGAACTTAAAAAAAAAAAAAAAAAGTCTGATTTTGGTGCAATCTCAGTGACAGCAACATAGAGGGGCATAATCGAACGTCGCTGGCCAAATAGATCGCGGCGGCGCTACAGCTGGCTGGAACCATATTATCGATAATATGGTTTAGCCCGGCCAAATGCCTTGGAGTTCGCTGGGTTTGAGATGGCTGGGTTTGTTTTTCAGCGATAATGGAAAGTTATGTCGGCCATCTCAAACCCCGGCCAAATTCAAGGCATTTGGCCGTGGGAGGAGCCAGAAGTTTTAGTGCACTGGCCCCCCTGACATGCCAGGACACCAACCAGCCACCCTAGGGGTCACTGCGGTGGACTTCAGAAAAGCTCCCACGTACATAGCTCCCTTACTTTGGGAGCTGAGCCCCCCCAAACCCACTACCCACAAATGTACTGCACCCACTAAAATTGCTCCAGGGACCTGCATACAGCCTCTAGGACTTATTGCTGCTGTATAACTTTGGCACACCAGTTCACACCTGAAGACTAATCTCTCTGAAAAAGTCCTTTCTTGAAATAAGCACGTTTACTCACAGTTAACTGCAGATCAGAGGTTGTGCCCCACTGGCAAAGAGTCCCCTGGTACTAAGATTAGCAGTAGGTCAGAGCTGGCACAATGGTGTACAATACCCTCTTTCAGCACCATTCAAGGTAAGAACTACCTTCTCTAACGTGGGTAACACACAGTGGTGTGCTGGTAAATGTTTAACAACAGGCTCTCTCCCCGGTCCTCCTCTGCAACCTCCCCCCCCCCCCCCCCCGTCCACCTCTGCGCCCCTCGTCCACCTCTACGCCCCCCCCCCCAAATTGCAGAGCAGGTTATAGCCGGGGAGAGAGTCTGGGGGGGGGGGCAATCTAATTCATGTTTAATGTGGGATAAAATGCCATAAATAAGTAAATAAAAATAAACTTTTAATGTTCAGCACCTGATTCTCAAAGTGGACATATTCCAAACACTATAATGAAAATAAAATGATCTTTTCTACCTTTGTTGTCTGGTGACTTTGTTTTTCTGATCATGTCGGCCCAGTATCCGATTCTGCTGCTATCTGTCCTCTTAACTCCATTTCCAGGGCTTCCTTTCCATTTATTTATTTTCTTTCCTCCTTTCTTCTTCATTTCTAGTCCTCTGCAGACTTGACTGTCCAGTGGATCCAGCTTCAGCCTATTTTCTCCATCCATGTGCAGTTATTCTCCTCTCTTCCTGTTCCCTCTTCTCATCTCATTCCTCACTCTTCGCTCCCTTCCATCCATGTCCAGCATTTCTTCTCTCTCCCTTCTCTCCCTTCCATCCATGTCCAGCATTTCTTCTCTCTCCCTTCCCTCTCCTCCATCCATGTCCAGCAACCCTCCTCTCCCCCCTGCCCTGCCCTCCACGCACCCATGTCCAGCAGCAACCCTCCTCTCCCCTGCTCTCCATGCACCCATGTCCAGCAACCCTCCTCTCTCCTCCATCCTCCCATGTCCAGCAACCCTCCTCTCCCCCTGCCATCCATCCACCCATATCCAGCGACCCTCCTCTCCCCCCTGCCCTGCATCCACCATGTCCAGCAACCCTCCTCTCCTCCCTGCCCTCCATGCTCCATCCACCCATGTCCAGCGACCCTCCTCTCCCCCCTCCACTGCATCCACCCATGTCCAGCAACCCTCCTCTCCCCTCCATCCACCCATGTCCAGCAACCCTCGTCTCCCCCTGCCATCCCCTCCATGATCCATGTCCAGCAACTCTCGTCTCCCCCTTCCATCCCCTCCATGATCCACCCATGTCCAGCAACCCTCATCTCCCCCCTGCCCTCCTCCCCCCGCTGCCCCAGTCGTCCATCATCCGTCTTCCCTGTGCTCCCCGACAGACCTGGTTTCCTTCCTGCCTTCTTCCAACCCCCCCCCCCCCCCGCTGCCCCGGTCGTCCATCATCCGTCTTCCCTGTGCTCCCCGACAGACCTGGTTTCCTTCCTGTGCCGCTGCTTGCCTTTAAAATTTTATTTTCCTTCGAGGCGCGCCGGCGTTGAAGGGAAGGCAGCAGGCTTAGCTTGGTTTCAGCCTTCCGTTCCCTTCCCTCGCATCATGGCTCCGCCCTCGCGCAAACAGGAAATATGTCAGAAGAGGGCGGAGCCATGATGCGAGGGAATGGAACGGAAGGCTGAAACCGAACTGAGCCTGCTGCCTTCCCTTCAACGCCGGCGCGCCTCAAAGGAAAATAAAATTTTTAAAGGCAAACAGCGGCACAGGAAGGAAACCAGGTCTGTCGGGGAGCACAGGGAAGACGGATGATGGACGACCGGGGCAGCGGGGGAGCAGAGGCGAGCCGGCTCGCACTGGCCAACAACCGGCTCGCAAGATGCCAGTAAATTTAACAAGCGGCTCTTGCGAGCCGGTGCGAGCCAGCTCCAGCACACCACTGGTAACACAGGAAAGGGAACTAAAACTGGCTTACAAAAATGGCCACTACCGCATGGACTACAACAGGAAACAAAACAGGGCACACTCTGACCCAGTTAGCAGGGGGGAAAAGCACCATGGGAGTAGAGCCCAGTACCCTACACCCACCACAATGCATTGCTAATGTGACTCTGCAGGGCACCTAACAGAAAAGGTGTCACACTCACCCGAAAGCCACATCGCAACCAGGGAAAGGCTGTCGGAGGATACAACACATTCTGCTGTCATGGAGGTGGGTAGGCATTTGAGGCTGGCATACAGGCTGGCAAAAAAGGTTTTTAGTTTTATTTTTTTAGTATGGAAGGGGGTTGGTGACCACTGGGGGAGTATGGTGAGGTCATCCCCCATTCCCTCCAGTGGTCATCTGGTCAGTTGGGGCACCTTTTTGAGGCTTGGTCGTGAAAATAAAAGGACCAAGTAAACCCGGCGAAATACTGCTTAACGCCGCTTTTTTTTCATTATCGGCAAAAGCTGGCCATCTGGTAGCCACGCCCATGCCCTGCCTTCGCTAATCTACCGACACGCCCCCTTGAACTTTCGCCGGCGAAGCGACGGGAAAGCAGCGATGCTGTCTAAAATGGCGCTTTCGATTATACAGATTTTGCCGCTTTTAAGAAATCACCGGCCATCTCCCGATTTGTGTTGCAAGATAGCCGGCGAGCACTTTCGATTATAAGCTGGTTAAGCCTCTCCAGTATCAGGTATAGTGCAAAATAATACAAAAGTCCATGAAAAGGCCACTCAGGACCTATGCAACACCTACCATTCTATTCTATAATAGCACTAACTCCCCAATCTAACACAATAAGAAGACTACCCAGAAAAGGACAACATTACACCTACTGGGAAAACTGAACAAGCCAAATTGCCAGCGATTCTGAGAAGTTCTGAGAGAAGAGGACATTTCTCTGGTAAGTGAACGCTACTTTGCTTTGTGCTTTGGGAACTTAAAGATTGGGGTTTAAAGGAGGAATTGTAGGTTAGTGTTAGGCAAAATTAAAAAGCAAATTTCAACAGCTAACAGAAAACAGCTAATCTCCATAGTCTTTTCCACTTAGTTTTAAAAGCTTTGTACCACAGCATTAACAGATAGAATCTAACAGCCACTGCAGGATCTAATTTAGTATTCCCCCCCACCCTCCCCAACACCCACTCACCCCTAGGACAACTCCTCATTTATAGTCAGTTATTGTAATTAGGGTAACAAGCAAGGAGTGCTCTTATAGAGTTTTAATACATTTCATCACCATCTAAGAAGGAAATACTAAATAAATCATACAATATACTATATAAAGTAAAAGACACTTTTATATTAGGCTAATGTCCTTAATACTGTAGCAAGTTTTAAATTATTGAAAAACTCAAAAACACTAAGATGGAGTCAGCAGTCCAGCAGCGAGAGGGGTGCTATACAGTCTTTTGCATTGAGTGTCACATGTATGATTATCTCCCAGTTGGTGAGATGTCATATGTTTGCACCCGATGCAAAGAGCTCCTAGCTCTTAGAGAACGTGTCCGTTCTCTTGAGGCTAGAGAAGCAGACTTGGTGAAGCTGAGGGAGTCAGAGAGGTACATAGAGGAGACCTACAGGGATGTTGTAGAGAAGTCCCACCTCCAGTCTAGTAGCCCTTGTGCTACCTTGGAGGAGGGAGGTCTCCTAGAAGGAGAGCATCACCCTGATATAGTAGGAAGTACTCCTGTAGCCAGGACCTGCCCACCAGGGGATGTACTATCCTCTCGCACCGAGGATATGTCTCCAAGTGCTGCCCGGGAGGAAAAGGTTAGGACAGCTGTTGTAGTTAGTGATTCGATCATTAGGCATATAGATAGCTAGGTGGCTGGTGGACGTGAGGATCGCCTGGTGACTTGCCTGCCTGGTGCGAAGGTAGCGGACCTCACGCGTCACCTAGATAGGATTTTAGATAGTGCTGGGGAGGAGTCCGCTGTCTTGGTACATGTGGGTACCAATGACATAGGAAAATGTGGGAGAGAGGTTCTGGAAGCCAAATTTAGGCTCTTAGGTAGAAAGCTCAAATCCAGATCCTCTAGGGTAGCATTTTCTGAAATGCTACCTGTTCCACGTGCAGGGCCCAAGAGACAGGCAGAGCTCCAGAGTCTCAATGCGTGGATGAGACGATGGTGCAGGGAGGAGGGTTTTAGATTTGTTAGGAACTGGGCAACATTCTGGGGAAGGGGGAGCCTCTTCCGAAAGGATGGGCTCCACCTTAACCAGGGTGAGACCAGGCTGCTGGCGTCGGCATTTAAAAAGGAGATAGAGCAGCTTTTAAACTAGAAATGGGGGGAAGGCCGACAGTCGCTCAAAAGCGCATGGTTCGGGAAAAGGTATCTTGCAAAGATACCTCACAAACAGGGAAGATAGGGTTTCTGGATAGTGAGGTTGCACAACAGACCGTGGTAGACCAGGTGCCCTTAAATACAACTAAAGATCAGACAAAAGATGTCAAATCAATAGTGTCAGGTACTAAGCATCATGCAAATAAGAACAACAAACATACTCTGAAATGTCTATATGCAAATGCTAGCAGTCTAAGAAATAAGATGGGAGAGTTGGAATATATTGCACTAAACGAAAAATTGGATATAAAAGGCATTACTGAGACCTGGTGGAAGGAGGATAACCATTGGGACACTGTCATACCGGGGTACAAAGTATATCATAGTGATAGGGTAGACCGGACTGATGGAGGGGTAGCATTGTATATTAACGAGAGCCTTGACTCAGATAGATTACAAATTCAGCAGGACACAAATCACACCTTTGAATCATTGTGGGTTGAAATTCCATGTATAAAAGGGGAAAAAACGGTGATAGGAGTGTACTACCGTCCGCCTCGCCAGGATGAGCAGGTAGACACAGAAATGATAAAAGAAATCAGAGACGCGAACAAAATGGGCAATGTGATAATAATGGGTTACTTCAATTATCCAAATATAGACTGGGTAAATGTAACATCGAGACACGCTACAGAGATACAATTCCTTGATGAAATCAAGGACAGCTTTATGGAGCAACTGGTGCAGGAGCCGACGAGAGAAGGAAAAATTCTAGACTTGGTCCTTAGTGGAGCGCATGAGCTGTGAGGGACGTTATGGTACTGGGGCCGCTTGATAACAGTGACCATAATATGATCAGTTTTGATATCGACCTTGAAGTAACTGTACACAGAAAGTCAAATACGTTAGCGTTTAACTTTAAAAAAGGAGACTATGATAAAATGAGAAGAACGGTAAAAAAAAAACTTAGGGGGGCAACTGAGAGAGTAAAAACTGTACAACAGGCGTGGACGCTGTTCAAAAATACCATCCTGGAGGCTCAGGCCATACATATTCCGCGAATTAGAAAAGAAAGACGGAACTCCAAAAGACAGCCGGCCTGGTTGAAAAGTGAGGTGAAGGAAGCTATTAGGGCTAAAAGAAACGCCTTCAGAAAATGGAAGAAGGAACCGTCTGAAAATAACAAGAAGCAGCATAAGGAGTGTCAAAGCAAATGCAAGGCGCAGATAAAGAAGGCCAAGAGGGATTATGAAAAAAAGATAGCATTAGAGGCAAAAAAACATAGTAAAAATTTTTTCGGTATATTAAAAGCAGGAAGCCGGCAAAAGAATCGGTTGGGCCGCTGGATGACCGAGGGGTAAAAGGGGCGATCAAGGAATACAAAGACGTAGCGGAGAGACTGAATGAATTCTTTGCTTCGGTCTTCACCGAGGAAGATTTGGGTGGGATACCGGTGTCGGAAATGGTATTTCAAGCGGACGAGTCGGAGAAACTTACTGACTTCACGGTAAACCTGGAGGACGTAATGGGGCAGTTCGGCAAACTGAAGAGTAGCAAATCTCCTGGACCGGATGGTATTCATCCTAGAGTACTGATAGAACTGAAAAATGAGCTTGCGGAGCTACTGCTAGTGATATGCAACTTATCCTTAAAATCGAGCGTGGTACCGGAAGATTGGAGGGTGGCCAATGTAATGCCCATTTTAAAAAAAGGCTCCAGGGGAGATCCGGGAAATTATAGACCGGTGAGTCTGACGTCAGTGTCGGGGAAAATGGTAGAGGCTATTATTAAAAACAAAATTACAGAGCGCATCCGAGGACATGGATTACTGAGACCGAGTCAGCACGGCTTTTGTGTGGGGAAATCTTGCCTGACCAATTTACTTCAATTCTTTGAAGGAGTAAACAAACATGTGGACAAAGGGGAGCCGGTTGATATTGTGTATCTGGATTTTCAAAAGGCGTTTGACAAGGTACCTCATGAAAGGCTACAGAGGAAATTGGAGGGTCATGGGATAGGAGGAAATGTCCTATTGTGGATTAAAAACTGGTTGAAGGATAGGAAACAGAGAGTGGGGTTAAATGGGCAGTATTCACAATGGAGAAGGGTAGTTAGTGGGATTCCTCAGGGGTCTGTGCTAGGACCGCTGCTTTTTAATATATTTATAAATGATTTAGAGATGGGAGTAACTAGCGAGGTAATTAAATTTGCTGATGACACAAAGTTATTCAAAGTCGTTAACTCACGACAGGATTGTGAAAAATTACAAGAGGACCTTACGAGACTGGGAGACTGGGCGGCTAAATGGCAGATGACGTTTAATGTGAGCAAGTGCAAGGTGATGCATGTGGGAAAAAAGAACCCGAATTATAGCTACGTCATGCAAGGTTCCACGTTAGGAGTTACGGACCAAGAAAGGGATCTGGGTGTCGTCGTCGATAATACACTGAAACCTTCTGCTCAGTGTGCTGCTGCGGCTAGGAAAGCGAATAGAATGTTGGGTATTATTAGGAAAGGTATGGAAAACAGGTGTGAGGATGTTATAATGCCGTTGTATCGCTCCATGGTGCGACCGCACCTTGAGTATTGTGTTCAATTTTGGTCGCCGCATCTCAAGAAAGATATAGTAGAATTGGAAAAGGTGCAGCGAAGGGCGACTAAAATGATAGCGGGGATGGGACGACTTCCCTATGAAGAAAGACTAAGGAGGCTAGGGCTATTCAGCTTGGAGAAGAGACGGCTGAGGGGAGACATGATAGAGGTATATAAAATAATGAGTGGAGTGGAACAGGTGGATGTGAAGCGTCTGTTCACGCTTTCCAAAAATACTAGGACTAGGGGGCATGCGATTAAACTACAGTGTAGTAAATTTAAAACAAATCGGAGAAAAGTTTTCTTCACCCAACGTGTAATTAAACTCTGGAATTCATTGCCGGAAAATGTGGTGAAGGCGGTTAGCTTAGCAGAGTTTAAAAAGGGGTTGGACGGTTTCCTAAAGGACAAGTCCATAAACCGCTACTAAACGGACTTGGAAAAATCCAAAATCCCAGGAATAACATGTATAAAATGTTTGTACGTTTGGGAAGCTTGCCAGGTGCCCTTGGCCTGGATTGGCCGCTGTCGTGGACAAGATGCTGGGCTCGATGGACCCTTGGTCTTTTCCCAGTATGGCATTACTTATGTACTTATGATCCCTACATACTGTAGAAATCCCATGTTAAGAGAACACCTGACCTCAGTTGCACACTTACAACATAAATAGTCCCTCAACCAAGTATAAAATGTGACCCTAAACTAACCATAGACATATGTAGACAAAACATTGAACTGAAATCCCAAGAAGCCAGATTCTGCATGGAGGACAATACCAAAGATATAGAAAGATCCACACGAACATAGCGCATGTAAATTACAACAATTGACATATTTCCATCACTAAATGGAAAATAAAATTATGTTTCCTATCTTTCTGGCCATTTTATTTTAATAATCATGTTGGCTCCTGTTTTTTTTTCTACCTCTAGGTGCTTTTCTCTACTTTCTCTTAACTCCCAGTGGAGAATTTCTTGTCCATTTGCCACTTATTACTTTTTTTTCTGCTTTCTTCCACTTATTTTTGTCAATTCAGATTTCACTTCTACCTATCCTGTCATAGATCTCCTTTTAACGCCACCAACCTACCACTTTTCAACCCTGTCTCCAGCCTTTTATTCCCCACTCTTTCACAAACTCTACCTTTTCTTCCTCCCCCACCCCCCATGTCCAGCATCTCTTCCTCTCACCCCTGTCTATCACTTCCCAACCAACATTTCCCTCTCTATTTCCCTATTTCATCCCATGTTCTGCATCTTCCCTCCCCGTGCCCAGCATCTGCCTTCCATCTTACTTTGCCCCTTCCCTGTGTCCAGCATCCCCTCCTTCGCCCTATCCCCCTCCATCTCCCTATCCCCCTCCTCAGAGTCCAGTATTGCCAATCTTTCTTTCCTTTCCCTGCCATGACAGAAGTATTTAGGGTAACAGAGGGGCAAGCCAAATTACCATTTCAACACATGCAGCCTGCCCCCACAGCATGCTATCTGCCTCTTCATTAAACAGGTAAAAAGAAAGACATTACAAGAAAACAATCCCAAGGGAGGAGTAGCTTAGTGGTTATAGCAGTGGGTTAAGAACCAGGAAAGGCATGGTTTATATCATAATGCAGCTCCTGGAGAACTTAGGCAAGTTACTTCGCTCCCCAATGCCTCAGATATTAACTTTTAAGGATGTAAGGGACAGGAGAATACCTAGTATACCTGAATGTAACTCACCTTGAGCTACAACTGAAAAAAAGAGTGAGATAAATCCAAAATCCTCTTCCTTCTGTGCAATAAAGAACCTCTTAGCCAGTTTGAGCCAAACAGTAAAGCTAGTGTTACCATTATCCATTAGGCTTATTTACCCAATTCTTCTACACTAAATGGAAAACAAGGTGCAAAGACAGCTAAGACATTCATCTTGACATATCAACAGGCCAAACAAAAACAAAGCAAAACAACAACACCCCGAACCTAAAATTCTGGTGTCACTTTAGTCAGGGCCAGTCTTAGCAACTGCGGGACCCTGTGCAGCCCTACATCCATAGGTAAAAGCTGGGTCCTCCGTGGACTTGACTGGAGAAGGTATAGAGTGGATCCAGCTTTTGCCTATTTTCTCCAGCCATGTGCAGTTTTTCTCCTCTTTTCCCTTTCCCTCATCTCTATCAGTATGCATCTCCTTCCTCTTTCTTCCCTCCCCTCCATCCATATGCATCTCCTTCTTTTCTCTTCCCTCTCCTCCATCCATGTCCAGCATTTCTCTTCTCCATTAATATGATTATCAGTGCTGTTATCTGTTCGTTAGCACTTATAGTTGGTTGACATTCTTGATGGAAACCCAGGGAGACAGACTTCTAAATGGTGACTCTGATTATGACTTCTTCAAATGTGCTGGAACCTAAAAACTCTCCTGCAGAGGTGATAAACACTGCAGTCCTTTAGCCTTAAAATGTTTTATTTCTAAACCATGTTTTGTTGTCCAGTGCTTGCTTGGAAATCACAGAATACTTCAGTTTCCTCTTCCACTTACTATGGGAGGAGATTAGAAGGAATATAGAGGGGTCCTTATTCCCTCTAGGTAGAGAATGACATGGGAACAAAGTTTGTCACCTTCCCCGTCCCATCCCAACAAGCTTTGTCCCCATCCCTGCAAGCTCTGTCACCGCCCCCGCCCTGTGCCCGCAAGCTCTCTCCCCCATCTGCACAAGCCTCAAACTGGACAATGTTTCCACATTTAGATTGACTCTTGACAGAATTTCTGCATGAAGGAAGCCCTTCCCTCATTATTTAATACCTCACTGCATTCCATAAAACAAAAGGAGCAAGTTCTCACATATCATCTTCTTTTGATACAGGTACAGAAAAAAAAGTGTTAAAAGCTCCCAGGTCTCAACCTAATTAAATGATTTTTAAAATTGTAGTTATAAATAGTAAGTTTAATTGTTAAACACCTGATACTCATAACATGTCTGTTTCAGTGGCCCTTTACTAGGTGAAAACATTTCTGCATGAATACAGGGTATCCCTAAAACCAGACCCTCCAAATGACACAAAGATTTACAATTTAGAACTAAGTACTACTTTAACGGATGAAAATCAATGCTTCCTCTTTGTTTATTCACATGTTGCATAAGCTGGCATTCTTGAAAATATAAGTGAGATCAAATAAAAATGCTACCAACAATAAAGAATGACAACGTGGACAGAGCAGCTCATAGGTTTGCTTGCTTTGTTTGAGTGAATGGGTATGAAGGCTGCGTGGAGGAGAGGAAAGGGAGACAACTAACCTTATGGGCTTCAGCCATCATGACGTGTCCGGTTCTCAATCTAACCTCCTCGGTCAGCTCTTTCCTACTCGCTCCCTTCCAGCCCACTGCACTGCCGTCCTTCTTCAAGTTTTGGGCTGCCAGCAGCATCAGTACCCCTCTCCTCAAGTCGCTTCACTGGCTCCCTATCCGTTTTCGCATCCTGTTCAAACTTCTTCTACTAACCTATAAATGTACTCACTCTGCTGCTCCCCAGTATCTCTCCACACTCGTCCTTCCCTACACCCCTTCCTGTGCACTCCGTTCCATGGATAAATCCTTCTTATCTGTTCCCTTCTCTGCTACTGCCAACTTCAGACTTCGCTCCTTCTGTCTTGCTGCGCCCTATGCCTGGAATAGACTTCCTGAGCCCCTACGTCTTGCCCCATCCTTGACCATATTTAAATCTAGATTGAAAGCCCACCTCTTTAACATTGCTTTTGACTTGTAACCACTTGTATCCACTCACCTCCACCTACCCTAATCTCCTCTTTCCTCTACACATTAATTGATTTGTTTGCTTTATTTTTTGTCTACTAGATTGTAAGTTCTTTGAGCAGGGACTGTCTTTCTTCTATGTTTGTGCAGCGCTGCGTATGCTTTGTAGCGCTATAGAAATGCTAAATAGTAGTAGTAGTAGTAGTAAGGTAAGTAAGCACACTGCCCTTCCTGCAACCCAGCCCAGCCAACAGCGATTCACCAAGGCCAACTTTGTGGCTTTCCTCCTGCCAAGTGCCACCCTCTCTACTGCAACTTCCTTTTTGATGTTAAGCAGGAAGTTGCAGTAGAGAGGGCAGAACTTGACAGGAGAAAGGCCATGGATCTGGCCTGTGTGAATCGCCGATGCTGCCAGCTGACTGCAAGAAATAGTTTTGTTCCTGCATCCGTGTGAATTTTGTTTTACAGTGTTGCGGTTTACTATGGTACATCCGCGGTAATGGTAACTGTGTCATTCTCTACCTCTAGGGATTCAGACAGTGCAGTGGATCTGATACCTGTACACTTCAACCTATCTCCTCATACTTAATACTTCACTTGTCTAAGTGTTACAGTCACTTTTTAGTCCAGGTTCCAGGTACCATGCTGGTAAGGCAAGCTGGAAGGTTCTCCCTATCTGTGGTATGGTCAGAGGTGGGAGATTCAAACCTAAGACATGATTTCAAGGGAGTGTCAACTTTATAGTCAGAAGAGGATTCTGCTGTCACCAGGGCCTCCCATTCATTATACTGCACATGCGTTTTGTTCTACTAGTTTCCTGCATCTTCCAGCTCTCTCTGGAAAGTGTCAGAAGTCAGAAAGTTTACATTAAAAAGACCCATTTGCCTACCTATATACGAGGTCAGCCAGAGGGTTTTATTCGATTGATAGATTAAGGTAGAGGCACCGAGGCCCTGATGCTCAAAACTCCAGCGCTGTTCAATACAGCATCGGAGTTTTACCACCGCAACAGCGCTGCTACACAGCTCCCTAATGCTCAGAATAACATGCAAATTTAAGCATGATGTCAACACTGAATATTAGGGAGCTGTTTTCAGTTCTGTGGGAGAATTGTACCTGGGCATGAGCTCAAGGCACAATTCCTGTCAAACCTGGTGATCTAGTGGACCCCAGGCCCCCCACACTAAACAATGGTGGTCCAGTGGGACCCCAAACTACCCCACCCGAAGGTGCAAAGACCTGATGGTCCGGTGGACCCTAGGTCCCCCACACCCCCAAAGACATAGCCTTCATGGTCTAGCGGTGGCCCTTCCAAACCCATTCCTACCTTCAAAAGAAGGAGACCCTCCTGCTCGGCACCTCCTCAAAATGGTGGTGCCCTGACTTGCCTGGTGCATCCTGGGATGCACTGCGCAGTGACTAACTACCTTATAAGGGAGAATGAACTGGGCAGGACAGGGCACCGCAATTTTGAGGAAGCACCCAGCAGGAGGAGAGAGTCCTAGTCCCTCCTCCTTCTTCAAAAGTAGAAGCAGGGTTGGGAAGGCCACTGCTAGGCCTCAGGTGTGGGGGGAGGGTCAGGGTCCTGCCCAGGGGTCCCACTGGACCACCAGGGTGTTATTTAGTTTTCAAGGGAGGGGGTTATATCTTTGGGGAAGTGGGGGGTCCTGTGGTCCACCGGACCACTAGGATTTAGTGTCAGAGGGTGGGGGGCCTCAGGTCCACTGGACCACAAGGCCCCCATGTCTTGAGGGGGCCTGGGGTCCACTGGCCCACCAGGGCTTAGGTGTAACAGGGTCATTCCCTATTCGTCCCCTGCTCAGCACAACTCTAACACCAGCTCTGAGCTGGCGTAGGGTTTGCCGCGGAAGGAGAGCCCTTGTTTGGCATGCTGCCCGCAGAGCATTGGGAAGGAATTTGCATGTTCATTGAGATCAGAGCTGGCAAGATTGTTATTTCACGTGCTCGCTGGCTCTGAGCATTCGGCAATAACAAATACAGGTGCTAGTCCGATTCTAATGGTCTCTAGTGCCCGCATTTCCTTCTCAACATGAGGGCACTGAATTCCTCAGGCTGAAAAACTGAAGGTTTTATTTCTGAATGCATTAAGGATATGGGCAACTTTATACTAAGTATCTAGTTAAAGAAGCAGTGAAAGATTCGGTCAGCACCGATATGGATAAAATCCAAATGCTCGTCACACCTGTAACTGCATAATTTGTTACTGTTAGCCACCTGTGAACAATTACTTGAGTACTAAAGCCTAAAATTATGTTTTCTCTCAGAAGAACTAAGTTCTGTAGAATTACCAATTTAAAATCAGCTCCATGGAGTATAATAGAGCTGTTTTTGATTGGATATTCGACTTTAAATGCAAACAATTCACACATTCAGAAGGGCTACATTCAGAAGGGCTACATTCAGAAGGGCTACTCCTGAATCAGCATTTCTTGGGAGTCTATTTACTAAGACGCAAATATTCAATGGTCTGGAGAATGCATGAAAATGTGCATATAATTTATGCATATTTTGAACCAAGCTATTTGTGTACCATAAGTGTGACAGCTGAACATGGCAGGTTATTATTATACAGATTAATTATCCGTATAAAGTTAGATTTGATAGTTCTGCAGCTACAATCAACATCCCTGACGTCACCATCCCCATATCAGACAACCTAAAAATATTAGGAGTATTATTAGACAAACACCTAACTACAGAAAATCACGCAAAAGCTATGACAAAGAAAATGTTCAACATGATGTGGATGTGCATGTGAAACCTTATCTTCCCCTAAAAACCTTCCACAATTTGGTCCAATCCACTGTACTCACCCACGTTGACTACTGCAATAGTGTTTTTATTGGATGCAAGGCCCAAATTCTGAAAAAACTCCAAACTGCCCAAAACACGGCAGCCAGACTTATTTTTGGTAAGTCGCGGTTTGAGAGCGCAACACCTCTCCATTTAAAACTTCATTGGCTCCCTGTTATGGAACGAATAAATTTCAAAGTCCACACGATGATTCATAAGATTATCTACGAAGAATCCCCAGCCTACATGTACAATCTGATTGACCTTCCAGACAGGAATCGCTCTAGATCTTCTCGAACGTATCTAAACTTACATCTTCCCAACTGTAAAGGAATCAAGTACAAAACATATTATGCATCAAATTTCTCCGTTATAGGTAGCAAGCTCTGGAACACCTTACCAAGATTGATTCGAACAGTCAATAACCATTTACCCTTCCGAAAGCTGCTAAAAACTTACCTCTTCAAGCAAGCCTACACAAAGGACGACTTAAATTAAGATCTTTCTGCGCCTCCCGGATCCAACCTTATGACAGAACCTGAAATACGCTTCCTTTTTTACACCTTTTTGATTTCATCCCTCTTCCAGCCATCATTATACATTCTTCCTTAATTACAACACACTATCCCAATTTATACCCTCTTCCCACTCCCTACCTCTACCATCTTCCTCCCTTACCCATCTTACTTACCCACTTTTTATTGTCCACCTCTTTTATACTATATTCAGCTGTTTTATTCATTTTGTGTTGTCTTGTAAACCTGTTATATTTGTAAGCCGCATTGAACCTGCTATTAGTGGGAAAGCGCGGGGTGTAAATGTTACAATAAAGTAGAATACAAAAGTTGAATGGTAAGCGAATATCACTGTTGTCCCTACAACTTTAGCCACCTCCTAATCCCACTCCAGTTAAAACACATAGAGGGGCATTTTCAATGTGATATCTAAGTCCGAATTGAGATATTTTGCTGAAAAGTCTGAAATCAACATCTAGCACATAGCCATAATCGAATTGGAAAAACGTCTACATTTCTGGTTCATGTATGGCTTTGAGCTAGACATTTTCAGGCATCTGTAACGACCATTTTAGAAGAAGAAAAAAAAAGTCCCAGAGAAAAATGTAGAAAAACAAGCCATAGGGAGGTCTCTTTGGAAGCATTCCTAGTGAACTGGCCACACAGACATCCCAGCAGTCAGAGGGGCAGCCTAGCGGTCAATGCAGTGGACTTTACTAGGGTTACCATATGTCCGGTTTTACCCGGACATGTCCTCTTTTTGAAGACATGGCCAGGCAACCGGGCGGGTTTTGCCAGCCTGCCTGTTTCTCCGGATTTCCGTACAAACGGGCAGGCTGGCGGGCGGGCGGGCCTAATGGTGTCCTATCCCCTCCCCTTACCTTACTCTACTGCCCTGGTGGTCTAGTGACATCTTCAGGGCAGGAAAGAGCACCCTCTTTCCTGCCCGGAGCGCTGCCCTGCATTCTCTCTCCTCCCCTTGCAATGCTGACGGTCCCGGATTCCTGGCGTCAATTCAAAATGGCCGCTGAGAGTTGACGCAGCCTCGTGAGACTTCTGCTTGTGGGAAGCGCATGCTGATGCCAATATTACAGTGGGATGCCTGACTGCAGCCCGCAGTAAGGCATATTAAGCTGTGATAGGTATCTGAAACCTGCTTAACCTAGACATGTTCTTATAAAACTACCCTTCCCATTTTTAAGGAAAAAATAATTAGTAAATAGGTCCCCTAGGTCTTCAAAATGATTCTTCACTGATTTTCACTGTGAGCTTCAGGAGCTGAGTCTCTTAGCAAAATCTTAAAAATTGTATTCTCTTGTCTGCAAAACTACAATTAAAATGATTGTGTCCATGCCTCACTGTTATGCCAAAGATGTCCCTGTGCATTTCCTGCATGGCCTTCCAGGTCCAGACAGGCCAAAAGCTCCATCAAAACAGAAAGCAGGCCGAAAACAATTTTAATATATACTTGCGAGCCCTGCTCACATAAATCTTATTATTCTTGTCGTTTGACAGTTGGTTGTGTGAGGCAATGCAAAAGGAAATTTGTGTTACTTGCAATCCTGCATTTATCCATGGCTGTAAATTCAAAAAAAAATGTGAAAAGAAAAATCAATAGAGTTTGCAGTTGTCATTACTTTAGCTGATATCTGTAATCCCTGTTTGCAGGGACCTTAAAAGGGACACTGCAGTACACCAGGAAATCACCTGACTTGTCAGTGTCTTGGCATTTTCAATGTTTAGAATGGTGGTGGAACCCTACTGACCTGAACATGTGAGAGCACACAACAAGTTGCTTTCGAATAAAACTGTTTCATGCAAAGCAAAGGCAAGCAAAACAAAATGTAAACGTTCTGAATAACGTGAACATGTTTGCTCATTTTGCTATACCCTGATGTACCACACAGCCCAGTTATTGTCTGGTTGTAATACATTTGTACTTAGTGGAATGGATTGGAGCTCCATTGGTCTGAAAACAGCAGAGCTTTCTTTTCTTGTCATTAACAGGGCAATATCCTGTTTGGGCTTCTAGGCAATAAAGGAGCCAGTTCCAAGGTACATTTTCCCTTCTGTGCACAGTCTGGCAGAAGAGAAAAGGAGGGGCTGTGTGTGAGGAGAAGGTAGCTCTGCTGCTGCCTGTGCTGTATTTTTTTATTTTATTTTTCTTACATTTGTACCCCGCGCTTTCCCCACTCATAGCAAGTTCAATGCGGCTTACATATTATATACAGGTACTTATTTGTACCTGGGGCAATGGAGGGTTAAGTGATTTATCTGATCTGGAATAGGGGGTTTGGATGTAAATGAAGCTTGTGCTGCTAGTCTTGTAATTCAGAGGTGGCCGGTTCAAATCCCATTGCTGCTCCTTGTGATCTTTGGAAATCACTTAACCCTCCATTGTCTCAGGTAGAAACTTAGATTGTGAGCCCTCCTTGGGCAGAGCAATATCTAGTATACCTGAATGTAACTCACCTTGAGCTACTACTGAAAAAGGTGTGAGCAAAATCTAAATAAATAAATAGGACTGTGTGGGTGTGGTATTAATTATTGACAAAAGAAAGCTGGGTCCCTGAACACAAATATGTCTGTGACAATTAATTGTTGAATTTTCTAGCTCTTTCAGACATCACCACAAACCAGGTACAACACAAGCAGCAACAGAGCAAACTTCCACACCCACACAACCCACCCCCCACTCCAGACAGCAGCAGCGCAGGCTTCATTCACATCCAAACCCCCTGTTCCAGATCAAATACAGCACAGCCAGCAGCACAGCTACCTTCTTCTCAAACACAGCCCCTCTTTTTCTCTTCTGCCAGACTGTGCACAGAAGGGCAAATGTACCTTGGAACTGGCTCTTCATAGTCATTCAAAAGGAGGCAATGGGGGGAATTCTATAAATGGTGCTCAATAGTGCTTACAGCTGGTTCCAGTGCCCAACTCTGGATGCAACTTAAATCTGCTGAAACTTGGTGTAAATCCTGGTACCCAAGTTGGGTGCGGAAACTCATTCTATAACACTGCATGTAAGTTTTTGGAACACCCATGACCCGCCTATGCCCCTCCCGTGGCCACACCCCCTTTTGGGTTGTACACTGTTAGGTGCCCACATTATAGAACAGCGTGCAAATCCAGATCCATGTGGAAATCCTAATTGTTACAAATGAATGTTGATAATTGGTTATCAGCATCCAATTATTGATGGTTAACAGCTCATTAGCAAATTAAGTTGCCCACACATCTCAGAAGTGACTCATATTTGGGAGTCCAAATCTGTGCACCGTATTTAGAATCCAGGGGAATGTGCTTGCAATTCATCATCCAGTCCAAAATATATGTAAATTAAGGGCATTATAATACCTCTAAAAAATAAGATTGTGCTTGAAAGTTTTTAAAATAATTAACTACTGTATGCTTTTCTCTTTTATTTATTTATTTATTAAATTTATAATTTCAAACTAAGAAGGAACTTGTACAGAAAAGCAGAAAAAATAATGCAATTAAATCTACAAAGGAAAATATGAATATCTTCCAATCCCTTACACATGCAGAGGAAAGGGAAGTAATCAAATCAAAGGAAATGAATCATTCACTAATTAGATCTGCTCAAGTCCACAGTCTCTGGGAAGCGTTTCTTATTCTAGGTATGTCATTTTATAGCAGGGCTTCCCAGGCTGTGGTTTGTGACCCCAAATGGGGTTGCAAATCATACTTTTGGGTTGCAATCTGGATGGGCTGTAAACATCATCAGTCTGCACCTCCAGGGATTGCTGCTATCTGTGGCCACGATAATAGGGTCACAGCAACAGAAAGTTTGATAAGTGCTAGTTTATAGTCAGCTGAGTGGTGTTTTGTGTGATTATCTGTAACATGATAGTGGGAAAGGCTATCAAATTACAAGCATAAGAAAGAGTGTGATGTTCATGAATTAAGCATCAGACATGTACTTAATCTGGGTTTTCTAGCCCATTATAAACCATAAAATTGTATTGCTTTGATACCCTCCTGTCTCCATGCATATCTCCCTGTCTCTCGCCTACCCACCCCCATCCTGTTAGGCTGTCACTAAAATGCTTTGATGTTTCACTTATATATACTGTCATCTACCAACATTTGCTTATTTCCGATCTGACGAAAAAGGGCAACCTTCAAAAGCTAGTCAAGAAATGTATTATCTCTCTATATAAAATGCAACCCCAACGTTCTGAAGCCTCCATGGAAGTTGAGGCGCCTGAGATATCCGGTGTGCCCTGGAGTGTCTGCACCGCCCTCGCGTCAAAACGTCATGACGTCGAGGGCGGAGCTATAACACTCGAGGGCCAAAACGCGAGGCGAACGCGAACCCCGAACAAGTAACGCAAGTAGCTCCGAGGGACGGAGGGAGGGGGCCCCTTGCTGGCGCCCGTTTCATTGCACTCAGAAACGGGCATTTTTTCCTAGTGTCCTATAAAAAAGGTATCATCTTATTTTCTTTTCCATGTTTTATTTTGTTTTATTTCTATTGATTACCTTTAAAAGTGGACTAACATGGCTACCACACCTCTCTACTTAAGAGTATCAGCAAACTTAGGGCTCCTTTGACAAAGCTGCACCGGAATTGCTAGCGCAGTTTTGTAAAAGGAGCCTTTAGTTAACTCTGTGACAGTCTGGAGAATGAAAAAATAGAAGCTGACTGTAAATCTACAGCATGAAATACAGAGACTGAGCTTGTCCTCTGAGAGAAGATAATACAAACTGCGGGCAAGTGAGAGGGTAATGATGTGAGTAATAGTTCGAGTAATGGTGGCAAAAAGTGTGACTGCGAAAATGGGAGAAATAGAGACTATCAAATTTTATGTGTGAGAGAGGGTGAAAGGGGCAGTGTGGTGGTGGAAGAGCCTAACTAGAAAAAGGAAGATATGTTTCAGAGACTAATAGGATGTGAAACAAAGAAAAATATATAATACAATGGACAGAACAACAGAAATACTGAGACACAGTTAATGCTTAGAAAGACACACTTGGGGGTAACTATATAAAGCGTTTTCTACCTGTAAAGCATTGGAAAAATGGCCGTTATAAAATTGTGCAGGGTAACAGGGATATATAAGTATATGTACCAACACACGCATGCCTACATTCACACTGTTGGCACATAGGCATTCCTACAGGCAGACTTCTGAGTTATGAAGGGGACACTGAGTTCCAGTTCAAAAGACAGGAAAAAAGAAAGTTCTTTACTAAAAACTCAAGGCCAAGATAGGAGCAGGGCTTGATAGCAGAGACAGCAAGAATAGCTACCCATGTCCCTAGAAAACAGAGGAGGAAAAAGATGGGTTTGCACCTTGGGAAAGGGTAGGATGAGAAGCTCCTACCGTGGCCTACTCATCCCAAGGGTCTGAGGTTTCCCAAATAATTCAGGGAAGTGTAGTCCAGGGACCTCCTATCCAATGAGAAATCTGGGGAGAAGGAACCAATCAGCTGAAAGTAGGCAGGAGGGTAGGTCTTTTATCTGTTCTTTCTCCAGAATAAGGAGAGAGAGAGAGAGAGAAGGGAGATTCCAGAAGACTCTGAAATGTTCTGTGATTCAGAGGATAGGGAGGAGTCCATGGACTTTGCAGAGCTGAAAAGCCAAGCGGAAATGGAAGTAGAGTCTTTAAGGACAGAAAGGAACAGAGGAGTGGCCTAGTGGTTAGAGCACTGGTCTTGACATCTAGCAGTGCCTGGTTCAAATCTCATTGCAGCTCCTTATGATCTTGGGCAAGTCTCTTAATCCTCTATTGCCTCAGGTACAAACTTAGATTGTGAGCCCTCCCACAACAGGAAAATACCCAATGTATCTGAATGTAACTCACCTTGAGCTACTACTGAAAAAGTGTGAGCAAAATCCAAATAAATAAACCAGGATTCTATCTAAGATTATTGTCGTGTGTTTTCTTTGTAGGAAGGCCAGTTGGGGAGGCAATTGGCTGGTGAAACAAGTAGGGCGTTGCCTTTCATTTCTCTTTGCAAAAACCTTTTCCATCCCAGGGATTTAGAGGAAGATTTTGATTTGGTTTCTTTTGAACTCAGTGGTGAGGTTTGTTTGGCACTAATGATAAGAGTTTTTGTTTTTGCTGAGATTGCTTGGACTTTGAAATTGCATTAGTTCAGGAGGTGAGAAGAAGTGAAGTCCTTACTAGATGAATTTATCCAAATGACTGGAGAGAAATATATATTTTCTTTGTTCAAGTTTTTTTTTAACTGGAGCCTAACTTGCATGTAATGGGCCTGCTAGGAAGTATTAACATAATATTGTATATTTATGGGGTCTGCTTCTTAATTTGCATATGCCAAATCTGTGGATAAACAGTTCTCCCTGTGAGTTAAAATTTCAGGAAAAACACTAAGACTTTGGGATACAAGGAGAAAACGTGGGCCTAGGAGGAATATAAACCACTTTCTCAATGTTGTCATACTCTGAGTGTACCAGAACCTGAGAGGAGGGATCCAAAACCCTGGTTTGACTTGCTGAAATGAATTGCCATCCAGGTATACTGTGAGGTGGAGTTCTCTTATCACCTTTATCCTGTAGGAGGCTGGGGAGGTGACATCTAGGCCAGTGGAGCTCTAATGTAGCCTTATGCACCTTTCTGGCAGCTTCAGTGTAACAGAGTATATACTTCAAAAAATACAACATACATACATATATAGAGTACACACCTATAGTTTCATCCCTTTGTGTGAAAGCATTTGTGTGCTGCTGGAAATAATTCTTGGAGCCTGTTTTGTAAAGACATATGCATGCCTATGCATGCCTCTGAGCTGATGCAAAACCAATGGTAAAATCTGTTTGCATTTACTTGTATTTTCACTTTCAGCCCACCCAAACCATACTCACAACATGCCCCCCGTGAAATCTCTGCATCCTGGTGTACTCGATGTCTATACAGTGGCTTTCCAAAATCACCATTTTCACATGTATACAATTTGCACTGTAGTGGAAATGCTTTTAAAATGGCTTTTAAAAAGTTGAGATTGAAATTGTAAAACCACAGTGCCCATTTATTTTTAGGGGACTTGATATAGCATCCTTCTGTGTTTTTTTGCAACTACTTTCAAAGCGGTTTACATAGGATATACAGGTAATTATTTGTACCTGGGGCAATGGAGGGTTAAGTGACTTGCCCAGAGTCACAAGGAGCTGTAGTGGGAATTGAACCCAATTCCCCAGGATCAAAGTCTGCTGCACTAACCACTAGCCTACTCCTCAAATATTGCTGTACCACCTGTGCATTTTATTCAGTTTCTATCTTACTATTATAATTTTATTGTATATATATATAACTAGAAGGCTGCAGACTACATAGCTAGCCAGTTTCAGTATTGTATTACATTACATTATAATGATTTTTATAGTCTGCAATCTCCTTATTCAGGTTCTAAGCACATTACATAACAAGAGAACTTGGGCAATCCCAAGAAATACAGTTATAGTTCAATTTCCATAATACAAGGTGACACATTCTAACTTTTTTACTTGAGACATTCATCCTCATCCACTTCTAGCCATGTCAATTCTGCAGGTTCTGAGGCTCGCCAGTAGGGATAAAATATGATTTTTCATTTGATAACTATATTATGAGATATCAAACAGTTATATGGAGATACTCAACATACATGGAGAGAGCGTGCAATGTAATTCTTCCAGCATGGAGCCTGGGGCTTATCAAACATTTCTTCCATTTTGTGCCCATGGGAAAAGCCATAAGCAAAGCAGGGCAAATATTTAGAATACCTGATTCTTGTTATGCCACAGATAATATCTTCTTTCCTGTACCTCTTGTAAATTATATATCATGAAGAAAATATATCATAATAGCATTCATTCTGTTCTTTGTTCACTTGTTCAGAAGCCCAGGTTCTAAAACACCTATCTTCTTTAGTGCTGTCATTTTAAAGTACTTTGAGATGCTGTGTGCATGTAAAATTTGTTATTGCAAGCTCTCTGACTTTTCTCAGACGAACTAAACTGTTCTGTCTCATTGAGTTATAATTTCTTTCTGATTTCCAGCATTCCTTCAGCAGTTTCAATAATATTGTCTGACCAAGCAATCTGCTAAGTTAGTGTTGTATGAGACCTGAAAACTCAGAGCCCCACTGATGCATCACAAATATCTTATCTTTCATCTCTTGTTCCCTGTGAATTTGCCAATGATGGGTTTCATAGATATAACATTAGTGCTATCTCTCTCTGTGTGTGTGTGTGTGTGTGTGTGTGTGTGTGTGTGTGTGTGTGTGTGTGTGTTTGTCTTCCCAATGGCATTTATGCTTCGATGGGCTGCTTATACTGAACTGTTCTGACTAAAGTATAAAAAGTACATCAAAAGCGTCTCCATAATTATTGTTTATAAAAAGACATAATTAAAATACCTAACTAGAAACACACATGTAGAATAATTTTTCAGATTCAGTTGGATCAAAGGAGAGTGCTAGATATGGTCTACTTAGATTTTAGCAAAGCCTTTGACAGGGTCCACATTGTCAACTTATAAATAAACTTAGTGCCCTCGGTATAGACCATGAAGTGACTGACTGGATTAGAAACTGGTTGAATGGAAGACAACAAGGGGTAGTGGCAAGTGAAGCTCACTCTGAGGAAAGGGCTGTTATCAGTGGTGTGCTACAAGGATTGAGAGGCAGATGCAGCAACCAAACGTAAAAAAATCTAAATCGTTAAAGTCCCTAACGATTTTAAAATAACGAAAAATGCACCAAAAAAAAAAGTCACACATGCTGAGATCGGTATTGAAACGTACAATGTATCAAAGAATCACAATACACATCGTTAATCGGCCCCCAAATCATGCGCAGAGCAGCCAAGCGTTATGTTAGCTGCTCTGCGCATGCCACAAACAGTCAAAACACAGTCAAATCACAAGCACATGGCTCCCAAATCAAAACAAAAATAAAAAAAAGGGTCGGGAGGGGGCAAGGGCGCTCATCAGGAGCGTCCTGTACGGACGGCCTTGCCCCCCCCCCCCCCGCTGCTCCCCACTTTCCGCCGCTCCCCCCACCCGAAAAAGCAAAATTCAAGCAGCCCCTGCCCCCCTCCCTTCCTCACTACTCTCTCACCTCAGCTCCGCCTCCAGACATCCTCCGTCCTGTGCCCCGCCCCTTTGGGGTCGTCGCCGCCATTCCCCTCCTCCATCGGGCCCCCCTCCCTCTTACCGGGCCCGTGCAGCGCCTCTCTCCTCTGTCTGAAGGCGCTGCACGGGCAAGAAGAAAGCTGATGCCTGCCTTCGCCCAGCTTCGATGGCGCGTCTTTCTCCTGCTGGGCCCGCCCCTGTCTGATGTCGGTAACCTACGTAGGTTACTGACGTCAGACAGGGGCGGGCGCAGCAGGAGAAAGACGCGCCATCGAAGCTGGGCGAAGGCAGGCATCAGCTTTCTTCTTGCCCGTGCAGCGCCTTCGGACAGAGGAGAGAGGCGCTGCACGGGCCCGGTAAGAGGGAGGGGGGCCCGATGGAGGAGGGGAATGGCGGCGATGACCCCAAAAGGGGGCGGGGCACAGGACGGAGGATGTCGTGAGGCGGAGCTGAGGTGAGAGAGTAGTGAGGAAGGGAGGGGGGCAGGGGCTGCTTGAATTTTGCTTTTTCGGGGTGGGGGGAGCGGCGGAAAGTGGGGAGCAGCGGGGGGGGGGGGGGCAAGGCCGTCCGTACAGGACGCTCCTGATGAGCGCCCTTGCCCCCTCCCGATCCTTTTTTTATTTATTTATGTGTTTTCTGACGTCCTTTGGACCAATCACAGCGCTTTTAGCTCTGCTAATGCGCTGGGATTGGCTCAAAGTTTGTTTATTTTTTCACTTAATGATTTTTCCTGGCACAGAGCTGTCCTAACGAGTGGTCCAGACCTCTCGTTAGATTTCCTGCCTTTTTCCTGCGTAAAGGCAATCGGAAAAGGTTAGTGCATGTCGTTTCAATGGGGTTTTCACACTAATTGCTCATCTCCATTCCGTTTTCGTTAGCTGCTGGCTTCCTCGGTAAAAGCCCTTTGATGCATGCAACGGATCAAATTTTCCTCGTTGGAGAGTCATTAAAGGCTCATTTAGCTTTAGTGCATCTGCCTCTGAGTCTTAATCCAGTTCTTTTTAACGTCTTTACAAGTGATATTGTGGAACTGGTAAGGTTAGCTTCTAGTGGATGATACAAAGTTTCCAGTAGGGTAGACACCGTTGATGGTGTAGATAATATGAGGAGGGATCTAGAAAAGCCTGAAGAATGGTCCAGAATTTGGTAGCTAAGATTAAATGCAGGATCATACATTTGAACTACAAAAACCTGAGAACAGATGCAGTATAGGGGGTTAAAGTACTTCTGTGTATGAAACAGTTGGAATGGGAGTGAGCATATGGTTATCTTAAGGTGGCCAAACTGGTAGAAAAATTGACAGCATGTCATGCCCCTCACCTGTTCTCTGAGGTCTCCAGCAGCATTCCATGCCAAGAAGGATCTGTTTACTTCCTTGGAAACCCATCACTTTCTTTATAGCTCAGCAAGAGGGTGCTGGCTGATGTCATCACTTCCTGTTTGGTAATATTTAAGGACGTTCCTGTCTCCCAGCCAGTGCCTTTGCAATAGGTCTCCTAGAGTTGTCTACTGTATGTTGCAGCCTTGTTCTAGTTTTTTCTCCTGTTCCTGCAGGTGTCTTGTGCCCCGCTCCTCCTATGTTCCAGCCTTGTTCCTGCCCTGCTCCAGCCCTGTCTCAGAGATTCCAAGGTACCCAATACCAGGCTGGAGATTTTGAGCCATTACTAGTTTTGAACTTCCATTCCAAAGCAATGTGGGATTTGTGGTGCCTGATCCTGCCCATTGAAATCAGTATTGCAAGTTCTATAATGCACCAGGATGGGGTGATTAGATATCCAGGCCCAATATCTCCAGCCTTGAACTGGGTAACTTGGCATTTCTGCTATCTTCCAGCTCCAGCCCTGTCTTCAAGCTCCAGTCCTGTCTACAAGCTCCTGCCTTGTTTTCAGTCCAGCCTTTCCCATGTGTTTTGCTCTCCACCAGGTGGTGTCAGTAGTCTCAACTCAGTTGTGGCCCAAGGGCTCACCCTGAGTCATGACAGATTGCAAAGGCCATGTCAGGTGAATTACCTGCCTTGCAGCTGCTCTGCAGCAACTTTCTGATTCTGCTCAGCACCTGATCAGCCACATGGACTAGCTCCAGGGTCTCCAAAAGCAATGGACTCATCTTCGGCAGATTACAGAAACCCTTCAGGAGGTCTGTGCTCAGCTTGCAGCGAAGCAAACTGCAGACCCTCTAGGTCCAAACCCACCTCCAGGATTTGCTCCAGTGGTACCACCTCCAGCTTTCCCATTGTCTCAGCCTCAGCTCTCAGCACCACTGTGCTTTGATGGGAACCCCATGGTGTATCAAGAATTTATTAACCAGTGTTTGATGAACTTTGAACTACAGCCCTCTAGCTTTCCTTTGGATCAAGTCAAGATTACCTTTATTCTCCTTTCTGGGCAAGCACTGGCTTGAGCCTCTCCCCTGTGGGAGCAGAATGACCTCCTTGTCCAACTTGGCTGCCTTTCTCTCATGCTTCTGTCATGTATTTGAAGAGCCAGGGCACCTTTCCTCAGTAGCTTCTGTGCCTACAACAAGGGGCCCTAACTGTGGGCCAGTATGTCACTCAGTTCTGGACCCTGGTTTCTGAACTGCAATGGAATCAGAAGTCCCAGGTGGTCATCTTTTGCCAGGGCCTGGCGGGCCACATTAAGGATGAACTGGTGGGACAGAATCTCCTCACCAGTTTGGAGGACCTGGTTTCTCTATGCATCAAGGTGGATATCCGCTTTCAAGAGAGGGCTAAGGAACGTGGAGGTAAATGCTGCTCTACATGGTCGATGCCCCAGTTTCAGGATCTCATAGACTCACAGATGCCAGCTTCTCCTGCCCCCATGGAGGAAGAAATACACATACAAATAGGGCATTCTTGGCTTTCAGAGGAAGAGAAAAGGTGTTGGAGTGCGTAAAACCTCTGTCTATACTGTACGGACTTGGGACATTATGCTAAACGATGTCCCTGGAAACCAAGAACACTTCCAGACCTAGGAATTGTGGGGAAGATGTCCCTAGGTCCTTTCCCAGTTTTTCCAACCTCCCCCTGTACTCTCTCTGTCACACTTTCTGAAGTTGGTATTTACACGTGTGTACAATATGCATATGTACATGGTGCTATTTACATGTGTGTATGTTTGTAAACTATGTACATAAATACATAAGTATTGCCATACTGGGAAAGACCAAAGGTCCATCGAGCCCAGCATTCTGTTTCCAACAGTGGCCAATCCAGGTCACAAATACCCGGCAAGATCCCAAAAATGTACAAAACATTTTATACTGCTTATCCCAGAAATAGTGGATTTTCCCCAAGTTCATTTAATAACGGTCTATGGACTTTTCCTTTAGGAAGCCATCCAAACCTTTTTTAAACTCTGCTAAGCTAACCGCCTTTACCACATTCTCTGGCAACGAATTCCAGAGTTTAATTACACGTTGAGTGAAGAAAAATGTTCTCTGATTTGTTTTAAATTTACTACATTGTAGCTTCATCGCATGCCCCCTAGTCCTAGTATTTTTGGAAAGCGTGAACAGAGATGACACAGGCCATGTTTTAGCCTACTGGCCTGCATCAGGAGTCTGAAATACATCACAACGTCACTGTGAGGAGGTTTATAGAATACTGCCCCTCACTTAGAATAGCCCCTCAGATAGCCTGAGCCACCTTAAGATCACTGGTCCCACCTCGGGAGGAAGTGAGCCATGAGGAGCGGAGTCAGAACCAGGAAATATAAAAGGCAGGGTCAGACTGAGGTTAAGGAGACCCAGAGAAAGAAGAATGGAAGCTCCAACATATGCCACTACAGCTGAGGTAAGCCACTTTTGTTCCCTCATTTGAGACTAGCAAGCCTTGCACTGAAGTCTGGCTGGACCAGACCTGGAACTCGGAGAAGAATCAAGAAGAACTTACAGGCTGTGTTTGGGGCGTTGAAGCCGCACCAGCCACAGATTCTGTTTTGGGCCTGTCAGCCAGAGGCCTGCTTAAGACAGTATTTACTGAACTACAGAGGTATTTCACCTTGTGCTCCTGGCCCTGTGACTTAACAGGCCTCAGGATTTTGTTAATAAAACAATTGTTTTCATTTATAAACCTTTGTCTATTCCACCCTCCAACCCTTGCTCGGGGTATCAATCACCTATGGGTTTGATGGCTTCTCAACCCTATATGATGCTGGGATAACCCCCCCCCCCCCCCCCAAAATGCTCCAACAGGGTTAAATTAATTGTGCAGTTACCAAACTGTGCGGTCATCCATGAACTGAATAGCACTTCGTAGGGCTGTGAAAACACTAATCAACCAATGCCTATGAAGTGTTATGGTGCTTCCAGCCACCAATGTTTGCTGTCCCCAAGCAGGCTCTGTTCGTGCATGAACTGAACATGCTTGGGGAGTGCCAGCATCAGGGACTAGAGGCACTCTGCTGACTTACTCACTCTTTAGGCAGCACAAGAGGAAGGGGGACACTTTGGCAATTGATTTCTTTAACTGGCTTTAGCATCCCCACCAGCAAAGGAGGTGGTATGATATCTAATGGGGGAGGTGAGGGAGAGGAAATGTGTGCCCCCCAGCCCAGTCCATCCCTTTGCCCCCCCCCCCCCCCCCCCCCCATGAACAGGTGGTTAACTTATTTTAAGTATTTATTTATTTAGATTTTGCTCACATCTTTTTCAGTAGTAGCTCAAGGTGAGTTACATTCAGGTACACTGGATATTTCTCTGTTCCAGGTGGGCTCACAATCTTAGTTTGTACCTGAGGCAATGGAGGGTTAAGTGACTTGCCCAAGATCACAAGGAGCAGCAGCGGAATTTGAACCAGCCACCTCTGGATTGTAAGACCAGTGCTCTAACCACTAGGCCACTCCACTTGCGCTGAATATCGGCCAGATTATATTTAAACATTTTATGTATATCCCTAATGCAGGTGTTATGCCAAAACATTGCCAAGTCAGGCTTTAGATGGTAGTTAAGGTCATAATTTAGTGGGACTTTAATAGATAATTGGTTTTTGTATTGTTATATTATTGCTCTATTAAAGATTTATAAATTAGTTATTTTGTGTAAAACAAATTGTAAAATATTTTACTGTATCTGTTTCTTTGTTCGTTAGCCACTTAACCTTTGCTCTTTATTTGGATTTCTTCTACTGTGAGGATCCCTGTTTTCATGTTTTTGGTTTGCTGTTTACACTCTACAATGTGGTACGTACATTTATAAGATATGTGGGTGACAAGTCCTCCAATATCGTGTTTCCTAACATTTTTGTGCATTTTTTCTTTAAGGTTTGATTACTCAAAATGACTGCATTTGAACCTCATCTCAGGTTCAACACACTGGGGTCCAGTTCTCAAGTGCCGTGTCTATACCCAGTATTTACCATTTGAGATGACTATTACATAAGACAGTCCTGTGAGGCATCTGTAGTTTTCAAGCCAATCATGGGAGCCTTTGGAAACACATTTTCTATGAAAAATGTCAATACTTCATAGAAGGCCCTTATTCAGAATGTGGAATAAATAGTATTCATTACACAGAAGAAAACATTATGCAGGGCACTTTTAAGACTGTGGTATCTGTCCACAGTTTCAAAGGAAAGCTGTTACTCTCTCTAATCAGCCTCTGACTGCTACTAATCACTAGAAATAGATTCCTGCCTACAAAGTAAAAGCAAGTCAATAGTCCCCCACCTTCTCTTTTGCTTCAAAGAACATGCACACTCAGAACTAGAATCTCACTGCAGAGCTAGTTCCATATACAATCTAAAGATCAATCAGCTTCAACAAAATGCTCTAGTTTTTTTTTCTTTTTCTCCTATAAAGATTTTTCCATTTTAGGAAGTATTCCCAGGGTTGAAATTCACTCCTCTGTTGTGAATTAGTTTGATGTCTCTCCCTGGTCTCCTTTCCTCATGTCCTGTGTCTTCTTTACCTTGCAACAGGGGTTACCTGTAAAGGGGTTGTGTTTTGCACAGACATTTCAGTCTTTTTCTCAGGGGTCCTTTTACTAAGGTGCACTGAAAAATGGCTTGCAGTAGTGTAGGCGCGGGTTTTGAGTGTGTGCCGATCCATTTTTCGGCGTGCCTGTAAAAAAGGCCTTTTAAAAAAACCTTTTGCCGAAAATGGGCGTGCGGCAAAATCAAAATTGCCGCACGTCCATTTTGGGTCTGTGACCTTACCACCAGCCATTGACCTAGTGGTAAAGTCTCACATGATAACTGGGCGGTAATGACCTACACGCATCAAGTGCCACTTGGGGCGCGTCCGATATGCACGTCCAAAAATAAAAATTATTTTTCGGCTGTGTGTATCGGACATGTGCCAAAACCAAAATTACCGCAAGAGCTACATGGTAGCCAGGTGGTAACTCCATTTTGGAACATTGGGCATGCAAAGACGCTTATGTGGCTTAGTAAAAGGGCCCCTCAGTTTTCTGTTCTGACATTTGAAATTACTTTAGAAGAGCTTTTTGACAGAAAAATGTCTGCAGGGTAACTAGAAGGGTAGGGAAAGGATACAGAGAAGCACATCAAACAATACTGGACCTTGGGTTGATCAGCCTTTTCAAAAAGATACAACATATGTCCCTCATTCTTAACATAGGGTTGTGATACAAGGCCATCATGACTATACTGTACAAGAAAGAGTGAGTGATATATGATGGAACAAGAATGGTTGTCTGGGGCAGACAAGTTGTCAAGCATCTATTTATTTGATCATATTTGATATTCCACCTATAGCCAAAAATTAAGGTGGATTGAAATAAAATTGTATACAACAATGATAAAATAAAAATAAACAAACAGCAGCATGGACCTGGTCAGTTATTGTCATTTAGGCAGGAAATGTAATATTTATAAATGGACCTTCAAAGTGTGGGTTGGGGGTCATGAAACTAGAGTTTGGACTCACGACCTGGGTGAGCATTCGCAATTTAAGATGCCATTGTCCTGTGCCTTACAAGTGGATTTATTGGCTACAAGAGGTAATAGTATATATATTTTTATATTTTCTTATAATTTTTTATATTATTAAAAAAGGTTTTAAAGATTACAATTTATTAAAGATAATGCATACAAGATATAGGCACATAAAGACTTCAAGTTGTAGATATAATACATGTCTTATTCAGAAAAATTGTCTGCATATATCCTTCCTTTGTGAGAATATATATCATATTAATCACCATTATTTACTGTGTCAAAAACCAATACCATAATTTACCCAAAACGTCATTATTATTTTTACTTGTATTTCTATGTTACTTATTGTTTTTATATGTTGTTTTGTAAATAGACTCCTGATGCAGGCCTTGTAGGCTGAAAGCTGCGTCGAGTCTTGTTCATCAATCAATAAATAGTGATTTTTATCTGGAGCATCGTCCATTTTTAAAGTAATCTTCGCTGTTTATTTGGCGTTCTGTATTCCTGCGGAGAATTGTTTCTTCTGTTTTTGCATCGATTGTCCTGTTCCCACCAAGGGTTGTCCACTTTTGGTAAACATGTGAATTGGGGTCACGGGTGCCAAAAAATAGGTGAGCACTGTATTAGAACATAAGATTTCAGAAGAGCTCTACCAAACCTTCCTTAAATGAATAATCAAAGCAAAGAAGAGTCAAAATAATGTAGCGTTTACCATTTATTTATGCTTGATATACTGCCTTTTTTGTAAAAAAGTCAATGCAATTTACAGATTAAAAAAGTTAAATTCAGATAAGAGAACCATCATTATATTATAGGAAAGATACAGGTATACCAAAGCACAATCCATACAAGTGCTGACATTAAGATACCATATTCACTCTAACTAAGGGAAATAGTCCTTTTCATGTTTGTCGTGTTTTATCCCGTCTGAAATCACAGAGGCCATCTGAAAACAGCCCTGAAGAAGTGAGTCTTCAGGGCATTTTTGAATTTAGCATAAGAAGATTCTGAGCTTATAGACAACAGAAGAGCATTCCAGAGTGAGGGACCAAAAAGAAAAATGTGCTGTTTTTGGTAGATTCCCATCCTGCTCATAATGGACTTGGGAGAACCAGCCTATGGGAACACGACAAGAGAGGCCAAAAAAATCAGGTTTCACGGAGAATACACATTTTCAAGTAAGCAAGTGTGTGCATATTCTCCTCTTGAAAACTGGCCCACTGCAAGCATGCACACACATTGACACCTACTGCTTAGTACATACAGATCTCCTGGCATATTTAATGCATACACACATGTTTGAGGACATATACAGGTAAATGCTAACCCTTCAACTCCACTCTCAGAAACACTGTCCCTGAGTTTGGATAAAGTTGTGCACATACAGACTCTATGCGCGTGCTTATAACTGCATAAAGAGGGCAATTCCATAAGTGCACCCTTACCCACAAAAGTGCTTTTCACTCTCACGGAACAATTTAGTCTACTCTGTGACTCTGAGACTTTCAATGTGTTTTTGTCCACACCATGGACCACATGTCACCCATATGTATATGGTCTTTTTAAAGACCAATACATTACTCTCTATACCCGTTGGCCTATTTTTTTACTTTTACAACATCAGACTCCTGAAGTAGGCATCGTGCATGCCGAAACACGGTTGTCATGTCGAGTTCTGGGTTTTAATATATATTTTAAGGAATAAATTGAATTGTGTGAACCAGCGGTCTGTTTAGGTGTCCTTCATTTCCCACTTCTGGACTTATTCTGTACATTTACACATGGAAGTGGTGCGTAAATGTGGACACCCAGTTACAGAATTGCTCTTATAGTCTAGACAGTTTTAAAAGAAGCTATTTGTACACATAAACCCCCTGATTCTATAAAGGTTGCCAAAAATTGAGGGGCCCCAATTTGCGCATGAAATTTAATAGAATAACGAGCCAATTAGTGCCAATTGTCTTTTAAACAAGTAATTATGGGCACTTGTTAGATTTAATTGGACATTACACACATAAAGTTAATTTATGCATGGCCCAGCATTCATCATCCGGCATCACCATGGACCACAGGAGTTGGCTGGGCTAACTCCTGCAGTCTGAATATTGGCCCCTATAAATAGAAGCTAGCCCAAATTGCTTTGTTATATAGTCTTTATGAAAGCAGTATAGCACAATCTCAAACTAAACTGAATTAAACTAAACCTATTCTATTCTCTGCACTAGTAGAAACATAGAAACAAAGAAATATGACGGCAGATAAAGGCCATATGACCCATCCAGTCTGCCCATCCTCTGTAACCCCTAATTCTTCCTGTTCCTAAGCGATCCCACATGCTTATCCCATGCCTTTTTTAATTCTTCTAACAGTCCTCAACTCCACCACCTCCACCGGGAGGCCATTCCACACCTCCACCACCCTTTCTGTGAAATAATACTTCCTCAGGTTACTCCTATGCCTATTCCCTCTTAACTTTGTCATATGCCTCCTCATTCCAGAGCTCTCCTTCATTTGAAAAAGGCTCTCTTCCTGTACATAAATGCCCTTGAGATATTTAAACGTTTCTATCATGTCTCCTCTCTCCCTCCTCTCTTCCAGCGTATACATGTTGAGGTTCATAAGCCTGTCCCTATAATTTTTGCATTCAAGACCGCTTACTAATTCCATAGCCGCCCTCTGGACCGACTCCATCCTGTTTATATCTTCTCTAAAAATAGGTCCTGAAGTGGTTTATGTAACTAGACAATAAAATATGTCCCAGAAACAAAAACAATACAAAATAAATTTGAAAAAGATCAAAAGTTAAATGTCATCCATGGATTTTTGAAATAAAAAAGTCTTAAGACTTGTACGAAGCACAATTTCTATACTATACTAAAATGATTCTAGTCCACCTTATCCCCACCACAGTAGGTTCAAGGCAGGTAACAAATATTGCGGATACATTTAAAAAAAACAAAAAACAAAACAAGAATTATTATTCTACAACTTTATAAAAAATTTTTTAACTAGATAATGTATCAATAATTTCTGAAAACGAATACAAGTGGAAGCAAGATGAACATTTAACGGTAAACAATTACAAATTTTCACTGCATAAAAAAGAAAAGATTTCTCATAAATTGGCCTGTATCTTAGACCTTTAATAGTAGGAAAAGTCAAAAGCAACCGAGCAGAATTTCTGCTGGTAAAAGAGGGTCATAGTAATGAAACCCAGGGAGCAAAAACCTCAGGAGCCTGGCCAAATAGAGATTATATACCAAGCAAGAAATCTTAAACGTAACATGCTGCCATGAGAAACCAATAAAGCTTCATCATCAGAGGTGTAGCATGATCAAATTTTGTCTTACCAAATATCAATTTACATCTGTATTCTGAATTAAGCGTAGCCTCCTTTACAATTTAATTGAGATTCCTAAGGAGATGCAATAATCTAAAGAGAAAATCACCATCTGCACCATCAACCTAAAATGTTTTTGAAGAAAATAAGAACAAACTGATTTAATTTGCCTAAGTTTAAAGAAACTCTTGCAATATGATATTAGTCTGAGGTTCCATGCTTAGGCAGGAATCGAGAAGTATCCCTAGAACCCTAGAGGTAGCATCAACCTTCAAAGATATTCCATCTGTGAAGGACACTGTTTTTGGGATCAAGTCTTGGTTAGGGCTAAACCAGAGAAGTTTAGTTTTATCTGTATTTAACTTAAGATGAACACTTATCCTCCCCTTTTACAAAGCTAGCAGCTGCCATGTGGCAATGCTGACAAATGGGCTCTGTTAGCATTACCGCACTGACCAGCACTGCTTTGTAAAAGTGTGTGTGGGGAGTTAGAAACCAATTTCATAATCTTCTCAACAGCATTACTAATAACCGAAAAAGAGAAAGATGAATTAAATTCAATTGGATCTAAAACAAAAATGTCATCAGCATAGAAAAGAATTAATTCTCCATTATTAAAAACGATCATTTCCAAAATAATAATAAAAAGAATAAAAAGAACAGGAGAAACATGAGATCCTTGAGGAATTTCGCAAGGTGGACTCCAGGCCTGAGAAAAAAAAACACCATCCTTAAGAACCGGTAGCGTCTATTTGTCAAAACATCTTCATAGCAGTTCAAAACTCTACCAGGGATCCCTAATTCAGAAGGATTACAATGCAATATTCATGATTTGCAGTGTCAAATGCTGCGCAGATGTCAAATTCCGGAAAAACTGCTTGGAACCCTTTACCCACTAATTTCCTGATTTCTGATGTTAAAGCAAGTAGTAAAGCTTCAGTGCTATAGAAATATTGGAATCCTTGCTGAGAGAAGCTTAACAGATCAAACTGCAACGCATAATTTGATAGTTGAGAACTGACCAAAAATTCTATTAACAGTCAATAAGGGAATGCTTGCAATGGGCCTGAAGCTTGCTAGTAAGGAAAGATCAAGACCAGCAGCTATTACAATATTTCCCACTTACACAGAAAAGTAACCCTGACTTAAAACTAAGTTCACCTAATCCACCAACCAGTGAATAACAGAGGGGTGGGCAGACCTTGATTTTTGGGGGAGGGGCTGAGTCCAAAGTGGGGGGAGCACATTTTACCCCACCTCCCCGCTGCTCTCCAGCACCAGTGCAACCCAACATACCTGGGCTAGCGGGGGTTCCACAATCCTGCCAGCAGAAGGCTTCCTGTAGCGATACTTGGTGCCACACTGTCTGCCCTGCTTTCCCACCCTAGTGCACATGCTCAATTTCATTAAAACTGAGAATGCACGCGAAGGAGGGGGAAGCACGGTAGGCAGTATGGCAGAGAATATCACACCAGGAAAGCTTCTTCTGGCGGGGATTGGGGACTCTGCCAACCAAACCAGCAGACTTAGGGAGGCCTGAACCCAAATTGGGGGCCCAGGACCCCCAGGCCCCCTCCTCCGTGGCTGTGCCACTGGTGAATAATAAAGGCTTGCGATTATAAGAGCAGGTATGCCAGGTGTTTATCTAAAGCACAATTAGAAACTGCTAACCTCTTTAATATAGCAGATACCTCGTTCTCAGAAACGTCTGTAAAGGACAACCAGATCCTATCTGCTGGACTAGCAAAAGAATTGGAGGATTGAGTGGAGGAGTGGCCTAGTGGTTAGGGTGGTGGACTTTGGTCCTGAGGAACTGAGTTCAATTCCCACTTCAGGCACAGATAGCTCCTTGTGACTCTGGGCAAATCACTTAACCCTCCATTGCCCTATGTCAGCTGCATTGAGCCTGCCATGAGTGGGAAAGCGCCGGGTACAAATGTAACAAAAAAAATTGTCATGCGGAACAATAATTGCTTTATTTGACAAAAAATGACTGGGTGTTCCCTGAAAAGTCTGATAAATTGTACCTATCTTCTGTGAAAAATATAAAGCAAGCTGACTAGAATTAGGTAGAATATCAGCAGGACCATAAGTACTGGAACAGGTGGTCAAACGTTTCATTAATTGCAACATTTTAGCTAGATTAGGCTTTTCTGTTCCTATCAGCCCTGAATAATGAGATCTCTTCGCAAATCTTAATTGATTTGTATAATGAAGAGAATAGGCCAGACTTAAATCTCTATTCTTCTTCCATGTTCGCTCTAACTGGCAACATTCTCATTTTAAATCCTGCAACTTCTCTGAAAACTATGGATTATTCTTACTTCTAAAACTAGGCTTAAGTTTTAAAGGAGCTATTAAATTCAAAACAGTAGCAATGCTCTCAGATCAATTGCTCAACAAAAACTCCACAGTTTTATCCTTAGTAGTCAGCAACAAAGAAACTAGCTTCCAAAAAGCATAAACCTCAATTTTGCCCTCAGAGAAATACTTTTTTTTCATAATGAGGAAAAGAAGATCAGTTAAAATTCAGAATGGTCAGTCCATGGAACTGGAATTTCTGATAAAAACCAAGAGAATATTCCAAATTGAAAGAGCCATGTAGGAAAACGATTGTGCCAGTATCTTTTTAAAATGAATGGCTTTAAGAGAAGGGAACTGCAAAGTGCATACATACTTTAACCTTCCTAAGAGTCAACTTCCTTGTAAAAAAACACATCCATGAGAGAAACTCCTGGAATGTCACCTTCAAAAATGTTAAAACCAAAAGAAGAAACTTTAAAAGCAATTCTCTCCTCTAATGGAAGCCAATAAAGTTTTCTAAAAAAAAAAAAAGAGGTGACACGTGCCCAAATTTAGAGAATGTGGTAAAGGTAGTTAGCTTAGCGGGGTTTAAAAAAGGTCTGGATGGCTTCCTAAAGGAAAAGTCCATAGATCACTATTAAATTGACTTATGGAAAATCCACCGCTTATTTCTGGGATAAGCAGCATAAAATATATTGAACTTTTTGGGATCTTGCCAGGTATTTGTGGATTGGCCACTGTTGGAAACAGGATGCTGGGCTTGATGGACCTTTGGTCTGTCCCAGTGTGGCAATACTTATGTACTTATATGGGCTGCCGTAATGTGAACTAACTGTAACTTCTTTTTGAACATACTTGTTGTAATTTCTTCAATGTACCTATATGAATGCATGGAATAGACACAGGGGATGCCCAGCTAGAAAGAGGATAGAAACAGAACATGGCTGTTGAGGTGTTATCTTGGGCAAGAGTAGTGGGAATTGAGGCCGATGCTGGACTAGTGGCATAGCTAGGTGGGGCCACGGGGGCCTGGCCCCCCAAAACAATTTCATCTGGGCCCCTGGTTTTGCTAGCGGGGGTCCCCAACCCACCAATCTCTGGTGCCGCCGTGTTCCCTGCCCTGCTCTCTCTTCCTCCTCACATCCTACACACTCCTTTCAGTGAAACTGAGCATGCTCAGTTTCACTTATAGGAGAATGCAGGGCGTGAGGAGGAAGAGAGAGCAGGTCAGGGAATGCAGTGGTACCAGAGACCGGCGCTGGAGAAGGCTTTAGCTGGCGGGGGTTGGGGACCCCTGCCAGCCAAGGTATTTGCTGCTGTGGGTACAGCAGGGCGGCGGGGGGGGGAGCGGCAATGCAGTGGAGGGAGCGGCGAGGCAGTGGGGGTGGCGGAGGGGCGGTGGAAGGGTGGCGGACTAAAATGTGCCCCCACCTTGGGCTCTGGCCCCCTCCCACCGCAAGGTCTGGCTACACCCTGCTGGACAGACTTCTATAGTGTGTTTCACGCAAAAGACAAATGACTAAAAGAAAATTTGGCAACTCCAACATTGGGGGAACTGAGGCCGATGCTGGACAGACTTCTACAGTCTGTGTCCCGCAAATGGCAAAAGACAGGTGGAGCTTTGGCGGCTCCAGTGTTGTAGATCACTTTCCTGTCATATGCTGTAAGTGAGGGTGCTGGGCAGCTCAAGGGGGAGGGAAAGACATCTTGACTGTTACGTTGAATACTGTCAACAATACTTAGAACTTAAGAACATAAGTATTGCCATACTGGGATAGACTGAAGGTCCATCAAGTCAGGTATACTGTTTCCAATGGCCAATGCAGGTCACAAGTACCTAGCAAGATCCCAGAACAGTAAAACAAATTTTATACTGCTTATCCAAGAAATAAGTAATGGTGTTTCTTAAGTTCATCTTAATAATGACTTATAGGCTTTTCTTTTAGGAAATTGTCCAAACCTTTTTTTAACTCTGCTAAGCTAATTGCTTTTATCACAATCCCTGGCAACAAATTCCAGAGTTTAATTATATGTTGAGGGAAGATATGTAGTAATAACTAAGACTCCATCATATTTGGCTGCCTATATGTTTGGAATGGTGGAGACTTGACAGCCAGTATTTACGCATGGGTGATTGGGTCCCACACAGAGTGGTGGGCATGGCTCTGGCCACCTTGTTGGGTAGACTGGATGGACCATGCAGGTCTTTTATCTGCCACCATTTACTGTGTTACTGTGTTATAAAGTGAGTTATAGTAATCAAGATATGATAAAACTATAAATTGAACTAGTATAACAAAATGAGTTGTATCAAATTACAAATGGACCGACCGACCTTGACTGTCTTAAATTTTAAAACACGTTTTCACTACACTGTTCACAAAAAGCTGAGAAGAAAGCATTGAATCCATGATCTACTACTACTACTACTACTACTTAACATTTCTAGAGCGCTACTAGGGTTACGCAGCGCTGTACAATTTAACAAAGAGAGACAGTCCCTGCTCAAAGAGCTTACAATCTAATAGACAAGTGAACGGTCAGTCCGATAGGGGCAGTCAAATTGGGGCAGTCTGGATTCACTGAACGGTAAGGGTTAGGTGCCGAACGCAGCATTGAAGAAGTGGGCTTTAAGCAAACCACTTGAAGACGGGCAGGGAGATCTCTAACAGTAGTCTTGCAATATCACAGTGACCATTTTCAAGATACAGCCACTAGGAGCAAGAGCAAATGGGCTTTGCTCCTGCCCCCATCGCCCTACTGAATCACCTGTAAGGTTAAGGTAGGCCCGGTGGGGCCTATTCTGACCAGGGCAGTGGGAAAGGGAGTCTGAGCTTGTCGGGGGGGGGGGGGGTGTCTGTTTTTATGGTGTCCTACATTCCAGTTTAGATATGTGGGTGTCAGCACTTAATATTGCCAGCACCCACATAACTCCCAGATCCTCCCAGACTCCGCCCCATAACACCCCTGTATGACCCAGCTCCAGTATGGCTGGTTAATGTAATATTCAGCAGCATTGCTCAGTTAACTGCCACTCAATAAAGTTGGTAGGAGCCTCTCCTTCCCACTAAAATCACTTTGAATATCGTGTGGTTAATAATCAGAATTGATTATAAAACATAAAGATAGTCAGGTAATACTAAACTCGCAGTGGTATTGTTTATTTTTTTTAATGTGTATGTTTCTTTTTTAAACACTTGCTCCCTGGCATGTATAGGTTTTGGGGTTTTTTAAAGTGCTTGTTTCAGCAAGCTCTGGATAGGAGGGATTAAGATAGGGACCTGCCAAAGTAAAGCCTTTTCTAAAATACCTATAGGACTACATGGGTAGCGAGAGCATCCATTCTACAAATATACATATGGAAAAAATCAACAGAGGAAACTCAGCAACTTACATATGTGAGTTGATGGCTCATAACTTACATGTATAGGTATCGGCATTTAGAAATAAATATAGGCCATTTTGCAGACCTATACATGTGAATGCTGGTATCTCATACAGAGGCCACAATCATTATTTATTTTCAATTTGGAGGGGAAAACAATGGAGAATTAAAAAGAATACCTTCCTGAGAGAGTCTTTTACTAAAGCTTAGCTCGAGTTATGTGCAGCAGGGCCCATAGGAATAAAATGGGTCCTGCTGCAGATAACTCGAGCTATGCTTTGGTAAAATACCCCCTTAATCCTTTCTCTACATGGCTGGCTGAGATGAGCCCTTTGTAAAAAAAACAAAAAACAAGCAAACCATGCATGTCAGGGAGTAGCTATAAAGCTCCACATGGAAATATTTGATCCTATACATGCATTCCCTTTATGAAATGTGGAATACATATGAAGATATTTGACCTAGCCAAACCATGCCCCCAACACGCCACCTTGCAATTTCTATATATATTACAGACCTCCATATGTAAACTGAGCCCTTTGCACTGTAAAATCATATTTACATGCTGATGTCATTTCCAAATTTCCATATGGAAATTGCACACAAGTCATCTAAATTAAATCCCATTAGCTGCACAGGTTAGGCAAACTATTGTGATATTACACTCTACATTAAAAGACACAGTTTTGCAGAATATTTAAGCAGGAGTCAGCAATTTTTGTCCTTGTTATCCTTCCACAGTGTTCTACACATATAAAATACTAACAAAAAATACTCATTTATTTCAATCCACTGAAAACAAATTTCTCTGTGTATTATCTTTAATTTATTAAACGTCATTTAGGAATCAATAAGTCATTACTAAACCTCTCCTTACATCAGACCAGCAGTCTATCCAGTAGAAACATGATTTTTGTGTTAAATCCCAGATGACTTAAAATCTTAATATACAACCTTATAATCAATAACCTTATCCAGGATTGCTAGCAACAACAGAAATTACTGTAGGGGAGAAGCCAATGAGAAAATTGGAAATGAGCTGCGTGAATCCTACATCCAGGGTACGGGTAATTACACCTTGAGGCCCAGAGGCACTGTCTAGTTATTTAAAGACACCAGAGGCTCAATACCTATCAGACAAAAGTTATAATAACCAAGAAAAAATGAGCATAGCTTGTCTTCAAATGGTATTTCAATATGATCAACCATGTAAGGATAAAGAGCCTACAAAATTAAAGTGTTTACTGCAGTTATTTTTCCCAAAAAAGATTACATAGCATTGTTTTAGATAACAGAATTATATTTCTGTACCTGTTAATTTCCGATTCAACATCTTTTTAGCCAAATAGGGTTACATTCTATATATGGCACTGTAAAAATCATCACTGAACAAAAATACACCTGGAGTTAGGCGCGGTTTATAGAATATGCCTAGCGCCTGTCCACGAGACAAAATTTAGTCACACGTATTTATGCCAAGTATTCTATATCAGCATGCATAGATGTTAGAAATGCCCATAACCCGCCCATGGCCAGTTCTGTGTCTTAGAATTTCAGTGCAGAACTCTAAAGAATACTCTTAGGAAGTTCAGCATGTAAATTCTAATTAATGCCAATTAGTGTCAATAATTGCCTGTGAGCAGTGGCATAGCTACGGGTGGGCCTGGGTGGCACAGGCCCGCCCAGTGGCAGCACCACACTGCTCTCTCCTCTCTTTCCTCCACAGTATCACGGCATCTACTCTTCTGTCTCTGAAGCCCATCCTTCCCTGGTGTACCATACAGGCATCTTCAGCACCTGCAGCAATTCATTCTCGCTGCTTGCACCAGCCCCACAGGCTTCCATCTGCCGCGTCCCATGAGACAGGAAACAGGGCGGGACATGGGCACATGGCAGATGGAAGCCTGCAGAGCCAGCACAAGCAACAAGAATGAATTGCTGCAGGCGCCAAGGATGCCTGTATGGTACACCGGGGAAGGACAGGGTTCAGAAACTGAAACACAGATGCCAGGACACCGCAGCACAGAGAAGAGGAGGGGAGATGTGGGGTTGTAAAAGAAATCTGTATTTTTAAAAATATCACCAGGAAGATATATATATATATTTTTTTGTGTGTATGTGTGTGTGTGTGTGTGTGTGTGGGGGGGGGGGGGGGGGTTGGAAGGGCCCATCTAAGTTACCTGTGAGTCCATCCAAAATACTGAGTCTGGCTACGCCTCTGCCTGTGAAGTGGCAATTAGCGGCACTGATTGGCTTGTTAAGATAATTAAGTTGCACATGCAAATTAGAATATGACGCACTGTATAGAATCTGGGGGATAACTTGTAGAGTGGCTTCTGTTCTGCTACTCATCATTTTAAAGCTTTTAAGTTCCTTTAGACTCCTGTTTACAAAACAATGCTAAGATTTTGCAAAATTTATCCTGTGGTAACTATTGAGGGGCATTCTCTTTACTTAGAGGAAGGCCATCGTCCTGCTAATATGGGATAATAGTCACTAGCACACGTTAATTGCACAGTCACCAGTGTGAAAAGCAGGTAGTTACACCTCTGGAAGTGTCATTAAGGGTAAAGTTTGCCTCTTATTACACCTTGATGTACCACTGTATTCAGAAACCTATGGGATTTCAGGACTGCAGGTTGCCGAATCCCATCTTATAAGAATAACGCTGCTTGTGAGCCATCTCGCAAGCAGAATTATTCTCGCAACCCAGAAGTACTGGGCTGCAAAGCTGTGGCCTGATGTTCTCAGGCCTGCAGATCTGAATCTGTCCAGGTTTCCAGGCTCATTCCTAATGTAAAGCCCCCCCACAAGGCCCTCCCACCCCCCACAGGGGCTACCTTTAAAAACCATTGGTGGTCCAGGGGTTTCTGGGGGGGGGGGGGTCATTCTGGGTCCAAGGTATCTCCAGCAGGAGCAATGCCCAGTCGTGCTCCAGCTTCAAAATGGTGCAAGTATAACTAGGAGTCATTTCACCTTGTGAAAGCACTTTTTGATGTGCTTAAATCATACCTATTTCAGAAAGACAAGTAGGTGCCTACTTGTCTTTATCAAATAGTAGTGTATGTGGCAGAGGATGTACCGTGAATCAAGGCATGATTACTTATTCCAGCCCAAGGGCTGGTGTGCATGAACATGCCTACGTTCTGCAAGCATGCATATAAATGTTCATATTTCATAATCAACATGTGTAGTTGTTCACACTGCGCATGCTTCATCTAAACTCCACCCATGTACACACCCACAGTAAAAACACACACCATGAAAACCAGTGTGTAGTACGAAGTTTTAGAGGGCATTTACACAGGTAAATGTAAAGCACAGTCCTTTACATGTATGCTTGGTGTCTAAATCTAGGCAGCAATTCAATAAAAGAAGCAAAAACTTTTACTGACATGTTATGGTGCTTATTTTAGAAGCACTATTTGGTTTTTTAAGATATGCCTAAACCAGCTCTTAGACATTCATATTGCATAAACATCAAAGGAGACTAGTTATTAAGTTGTGGTAAAAATCGTGCTTTTATGGTTCCTTAATTTATCATGAGAGCGACTATCTTACAGTACATAGTGCTGGGGAGGAGTCGGCTGTCTTGGTACATGTGGGTACCAATGACATAGGAAAATGTGGGAGAGAGGTTCTGGAAGCCAAATTTAGGCTCTTAGGTAGACATCTCAAAACCAAATTCTCTAGGATAGCATTTTCTGAAATGCTACCTGTTCCACGCGCAAGGCCAAAGAAACAGGCAGAGCTCCGGAGTCTCAATGCGTGGATGAGACAATGGTGCAGGGAGGAGGGTTTTAGATTTGTTAGGAACTGGGCAACATTCTATGGAAGGGGGAGCATATTCCGAAAGGATGGGCTCCACCTTAACCAGGGTGGGACCAGGCTGCTGGCATCGGCATTTAAAAAGGAGATAGAGCAGCTTTTAAACTAGAAATGGGGGGGAAGGTCAACAGTCGCTCAAAAGCGCATGGTTCGGGATAAGGTATCTTGCAAGGATACCTCACAAACAGGGAAGATAGGGTTTCTGGATAGTGAGGTTGCACAACAGATCGTGGAAGGCCAGGTGCCCTTAAATACAACTAAAGATCAGACAAAAGATGGCAAATCAATAGTGTCAAGTACTAAGCATCATGCAAATAGGAACAACAAACATACTCTGAAATGTCTATATGCAAATGCTAGGAGTCTAAGAAATAAGATGGGAGAGTTGGAATATATTGCACTAAACGAAAAATTGGATATAATAGGCATTACTGAAACCTGGTGGAAGGAGGATAACCAGTGGGACACTGTCATACCGGGGTACAAAGTATACCGTAGTGATAGGGTGGACCGGACTGCTGGAGGGGTAGCACTGTATATTAACGAGAGTCTTGACTCAGATAGATTACAAATTCAGCAGGACACAAATCACACCTTTGAATCATTGTGGGTTGAAATTCCATGTATAAAAGGGAAAAGGACGGTGATAGGAGTGTACTACCGTCCGCCTCGCCAGGATGAGCAAGTAGACGCAGAAATGATAAAAGAAATCAGAGACGCAAACAAAATGGGCAATGTGATAATAATGGGTGACTTCAATTATCCAAATATAGACTGGGTAAATGTTACATCGGGACACGCTAGAGAGGTACAATTCCTTGATGAAATCAAGGACAGCTTTATGGAGCAGCTGGTGCAGGAGCCAATGAGAGAAGGAAAAATTCTAGACTTGGTCCTTAGTGGAGCGCATGATCTGGTGAGGGACGTTATGGTACTGGGGCCGCTTGATAACAGTGATCATAATATGATCAGTTTTGATATCAACCTTGAAGTAAGTATACACAGGAAGTCAAATACGTTAGCGTTTAATTTTAAAAAAGGAGACTATGATAAAATGAGAAGAACAGTTAAAAAAAAACTTAGGGGAGCAACTGAGAGGGTAAAAACTGTACAACAGGCATGGACGCTGTTCAAAAATACCATCCTGGAAGCCCAGGCCAAACATATTCCGCAAATTAGAAAAGAAAGACGGAAGTCCAAAAGACAGCCGGCATGGTTGAAAAGTGAGGTGAAAGAAGCTATTAGGGCTAAAAGAAACGCCTTCAGAAAATGGAAGAAGGAACCATCTGAAAATAACAAGAAGCAGCATAAGGAGTGTCAAAGCAAATGCAAGGCACAGATAAAGAAGTCCAAGAGGGATTATGAAAAAAAGATAGCATTAGAGTACTGTGTTCAGTTTTGGAGGCCGTATCTTGTGAAGGATGTTTAAAAAATGGAAGCGGTGCAAAGAAAAGCTACGAGAATGGTATGGGATTTGCATTACAAGACGTATGAGGAGAGACTTGTTGACCTGAACATATATACCCTGGAGGAAAGGAGAAACAGGGGTGATATGATACAGATGTTCAAATATTTGAAAGGTATTAATCCGCAAACGAATCTTTTCCGGAGAGGGGAAGGCGGTAGAACTAGAGGACATGAAATGAGATTGAAGGGGGGCAGACTCAAGAAAAATGTCAGGAAGTAATTTTTCACGGAGAGAGTGGTGGATGCTTGGAATGCCCTCCCGCGGGAGGTGGTGGAGAGGAAAACGGTAACGGAATTCAAACATGCGTGGGATAAACATAAAGGAATCCTCCTCAGAAGGAAGGGATCCCCAGAAGCTTAGCCGGTGGTGGGAGGCAGGGCTGGTGGTTGGGAGGTGGGGATAGTGCTGGGCAGACTTATACAGTCTGTGCCAGAGCCGGTGGTGGGAGGCGGGGCTGGTGGTTGGGAGGCAGGGATAGTGCTGGGCAGACTTATACGGTCTGTGCCCTTAAAAAGACAGGTACAAATCAAGGTAAGGTATACACAAAAAAATGGCACATGTGAGTTTATCTTGTTGGGCACACTGGGTGGACCGCGCATCATCTACTATGTTACTATTAGAGGCAAAAAAAAACAGCAAACATTTTTTTCGGTATATTAAAAGCAGGAAACCGGCAAAAGAATCGGTTGGGCCGCTGGATGACCGAGGGGTAAAAGGGGCGATCAACGAAGATAAAGACGTAGCAGAGAGAGTGAATGAATTCTTTGCTTCGGTCTTCACCGAGGAAGATTTGGGTGGGATACCGGTGTCGGAAATGGTATTTCAAGCGAACGAGTGGGAGAAACTTACTGACTTCACTGTAAACCTGGAGGACGTAATGGGGCAGTTCAGCAAACTGAAGAGTAGCAAATCTCCTGGATCAGATGGTATTCATCCTAGAGTACTGATAGAACTGAAAAATGAGCTTGCGGAGCTACTGTTACTGTTAAGCAATTTATCCTTAAAATCGAGTGTGGTACCGGAAGACTGGAGGGTAGCCAATGTAACGCCGATTTTTAAAAAAAGGTTCCAGAGGAGATCCAGGAAATTATAGACCGGTGAGTCTGGCGTCGGTGCTGGGGAAAATGCTAGAGTCTATTATCCAGAGCCGTAGCGAGGGGAGCTGACACCTAGGGCGGGTCGCCGCTGCGCACCCCGGGCACCCTCCTCCCACTGGAGCGCACCCCCCCTAGAGCGCATACTTCCCCCCCCCCCCGGAGCGCATACCTGCGGCGAGGGATGAGCGGGAGGGCCGATCTGCCCCGACTGCACATTGCTGGGGTGTGTCGGCTCCGCGCTGGTTCACTGCTCTCTCTGTCCCGGAACAGGAAGTAACCTGTTCCGGGGCAAAGAGGGCAGTGCACCAGCGCGGAGCTGACACCCCCCAGCGGCGTGCACCCGGAGCGGACGGCCCCCCGCCCCCCTTCCTACGCCACTGCTATTATCAAAAACAAAATTACAGAGCACATCCAAGGACATGGATTACTGAGATCAAGTCAGCATGGCTTTTGTGGGGGGAAATCTTGCCTGACCAATTTACTTCAATTCTTTGAAGGCGTAAACAAACATGTGGACAAAGGGGAGCCGGTTGATATTGAAGCATATTTTCAAAGCATTTAGCCTAAGTGTTTTGAAAATATGCCTCATTGTGTATCTGGATTTTCAAAAGGCGTTTGACAAGGTACCTCATGAAAGGCTACAGAGGAAATTGGAGGGTCATGGGATAGGAGGAAATGTCCTATTGTGGATTAAAAACTGGTTGAAGGATAGGAAGCAGAGAGTGGGGTTAAAAGGGCAGTATTCACAATGGAGAAGGGTAGTTAGTGGGGTTCCTCAGGGGTCTGTGCTAGAACCACTGCTTTTTAATATATTTATAAATGATTTAGAGTTTGGAGTAACTAGCGAGGTAATTAAATTTGCTGATGACACAAAGTTATTCAAAGTCGTTAACTCGCAACAGGATTGTGAAAAATTACTGGGAGACTGGGCAGCTAAATGGCAGATGATGTTTAATGTGAGCAAGAGCAAGGTGATGCATGTGGGGAAAAAAGAACCCAAATTATAGCTACGTCATACAAGTTTCCACGTTAGGAGTTATGGACCAAGAAAGGGATCTGGGTGTCATCGATAATACACTGAAACCTTCTGCTCAGTGTGCTGCTGTGGCTAGGACAGCAAATAGAATATTGGGTATTATTAGGAAAGGTATGGAAAACAGGTGTGAGGATGTTATAATGCCGTTGTATCGCTCAATGGTGCGACCGCATCTTGAGTATTGTGTTCAATTCTGGTCGCCGCACCTCAAGATAGATATAGTAGAATTGGAAAAGGTGCAGCGAAGGGCGACTAAAATGATAGCGGGGATGGGACGACTTCCCTATGAAGAAAGGCTAAGGAGGCTAGGGCTTTTCAGCTTGGAGAAGAGACGGTTGAGGGGAGACATGATAGAGGTATATAAAATAATGAGTGGAGTGGAACAGGTGGATGTGAAGCATCTGTTCACGCTTTCCAAAAATACTAGGACTAGGGGGCATGCGATGAAACTGCAGTGTAGTAAATTTAAAACAAACAGGAGAAAATATTTCTTCACCCAACGCATAATTAAACTCTGGAATTCGTTGCTGGAGAACGTGGTGAAGGTGGTTAGCTTGGCAGAGTTTAAAAAGGGGTTAGACGGTTTCCTAAAGGACAAGTCCATAAACCACTACTAAATGGACTTGGGAAAAATCCACAATTCCAGGAATAACATGTATAGAATGTGTATACGTTTGGGAAGCTTGCCAGGTGCCCTTGGCCTGGATTGGCCGCTGTCGTGGACAGGATGCTGGGCTCGATGAACCCTTGATCTTTTCCCAGTGTGGCATTACTTATATACTTATGTAACTTAGTACTGCAGGTTAGTCGCTCCTGCAGTATATGGATAAAGCTACTTGCGTTTCAACTCGTAAGCATCAGGTCACAAAGCTGTGGCCCGATGCTCCCAAGCACTTCTTAAAGAGGCCAGCCAACCAGAGACAGTGAGCTCCCCCCTATACTTCCTATTCACAAACCTCTACTCCCATAGACCCCTTCATATCTAACCCCCTCTTGAGGACCCCTACAATTTAAGCTCTCCAGCCAGAAGCCCCTCAGTTTAATCTCCCCAGTTCAATCCCCCCCTCCCCCCAAGTCCTCACTAGAGGTCTTGCTTGACTCTTCACTCACCTTCACTTCCCATATTAACCAGCTATGGAAGAAAACACAATTGAAAATGAGACAGTTATGTCTAGTCAGATCATTCTTCGACCAAAAAGCCTTTGCGCTACTAGTCCAAGTGTTAGTCCTACCTCACTTGGATTACTGAAATGTTCTATTTCTTGCTATTAAGTGTCAATATCAGAAAAAGCTTCAAATCATACAGAACAAAGCTGCTAGACTAATATACAGATTGAATATATATATATACAGATATACTAGTGTTTCAACTCATCTAAACAAAGTGCACTGGCTTCCCATAGCAGAAAGACTCAAGTTCAAAGCTGCTTGTTTAGTTTTTTAAATCCTACAGGGTTTCACCTGTAAACTGCTAACACCGCTTTGCTATGCCTGGTCCAGTCTAACAGACTGCAACAACTGATACTAGCATCACCGTTCCAAAAGACAATTAGAAATCTAAAGATTTTCAGATCTCTATTCCCCGTTCTTGGAGTCAAAATATGGAACTCTCTACCTATTGCCATCAGAACAGAAAACAGCTACCTCGACTTCAGGAAGAGGCTAAAAACCTTTCTTTTCCCAAAGACTGCTTCATAAGAATCCATCAAGACTTCTCCCTCCCAGTATCATCCATTATCCTTTCCTTAATGTTTTTAGTCTCGTGCACTACACCAATGGTCTCTAATGTTTCTCATACCTCACACTAACACTATTTGCTTTTGTCTCACCTAGAATGTAAACCGCACTGAACCCTAGAAAGGGGATAACAGTGGTATACAAGAAGTGATTTGAATTGAATTACTCGGAGAGCTCTATTTGGAGCCACAGGTACACTGAAACTCATTTGTATATGAACTCTAATTGATCTCAGCGTCCCTATTTTGGTGGCAAAACATTGGGAAAAGAGACACAGAACCTGGCATTTCTGAAGTTATGAATGTTTAGCAGTGCACCCTTTTTTGTGTTAGAGCTCAAGCCACAAGACTTAAAACAAACTTTGCATTTCACCCTGAGTGAAATGCAAAGCGAGAGAGATTATAAAGGCCCAGGCACAGACATGACATAGGTGGCCATGCCTAAATGTTGGTGTGTAAACAGTGGTGTGCTGGAGCAGGCTCTCACAGGCTCGCAAGAGCCGGTTGTTAAGTTTTTAAGAATTTTGGGAGCCGGTTGTTAAAGTAGGGCCCTCCATGGCTACTTTAACAACTGGCTCCCAAATGTGGGCTTGGGCCCCTTGCTGAATTCTCTTTTACTTTGCTGGTGGGGATGCTGAGCCCTGCCAGCCAAGTAAATAGACTGCTGCTGCTCCCAGCTCCTTGTTTCCAGCTCTGAGCAGCAGGCTGGGACTTCTCCAGCATGTGTGAGAAGTTTCAGCATGCTGCTCAGAGCAAGACGTTGGGAGTGGTGGCAGTCCATTTATTGGTTGCCAGCAAAGGTATGCCTAGAGTGCCCGCACGAAGAGAGGGAGGAGAGAGAGGCAAGTGTTGCTCCCCCCCCCCCCCCCCCCCCCGGCCACCCCTGGCCCTTCCAACTGCAGAGCTGGCTACGTCCGGAGAAAGAGCCTGTTGTTAAAATTTTACCAGCACACCCCTGTGTGTAAATATCTGCTTATGCTAGTATTCTATAACAGCAATTTTGCATATAATTGCTGATATAGAATTCATGTGAACAGCAATCTAGCACATGAATTCTTTATCAACAATTATCCTAAATTTTGGTGTCCTTTTTGGAATTCTCCCCTATTTCTATTTTACTGTCTTTACAGACTGTTGTGTCTATCTGGGCAGTGAGCTTTCAGCACCTCTGCATGGATAACTCAGGAAAGCAAAAGCTATCTTACATGTATCTATCCTATCTGAATATGAGCTTTTGAATATTGATTATTGTCTTATTATCAAAGGCAAAATGTAAGGCAAACACAGTGAAAAACAGCATTAAAAAGAAAAAAAACATGAGAGAGCTTTGTTTCACATCCATTCAGATGAATGGAAAAAACTGAGGGGATGAGGAGATCACTGTAAAAAAAAAAAAAAAAAAATAGAAGGCAATCAGATCAAATGTTGTCTGGTGAAACGGAGGTCCCATAATTTTTCCTAGCTCCATGTTGACATTTTTTTTACCCAGCACAGATTATATGATAAGGAAAATTTGGAACTGGAACTAAGATTTAAATTTGATTTCAGCACTTGAAAGGTTATATAAAAATGGCTCTGAGAATTTTTAAATAACCAATGAAAGAAACATTAAGCCTAATTTGCTGAGATATTTCATTATTAATCTCTGCAAAAGCTTCTGAGGTCTTTTTCTCCCATCCAGCTATATGTGGTTAATGCAACCTTAGTTTCAGATTGTTTTCTTTGGGGGGGGGGGGGGGTGAGGAGATCAGCTCATGCAGGAAGGGCCACGAATACTCAAAACCTTAAAGTGTTGAGCTCTGGGAGAACAGTTCCGTCCTGGTTTCGTCAGATGATGTCACCAACTTGTATACCTAACTCAATCTTGCATGTTGACAGAAACAAGCTGATTTTCAGCTTTAAATAGACAGTTATGGATTAATATTCACCACAGCCAGTGTTTATTTTTTAAGTTATGGCTTTGGAGGTCAAAAATATCCAGCTATTTAGTGGCACTACCCAGCACTGTTCCCTCTAAGCTGAGCAGGAGTCCTCCAATGCATTACTACCAGTAGGGGGTGGTGTTTCAATATTGTGTTTTCAATTACCGAGGACAAGCAGGTTTCCTGGAGTCCTGCAGAGCTTGCACTATCAACAATGTGATAGTGAAACAGCACCTCCCACTGGTGGAGGACTACCACTTAGCTTAGGGGGAACAGTGGTACTCAGGTAGTGGCTGTTGCTGAATATCAGATATTGTAGGGAATGCCCAGCAATATCTGGGTAGTGGCAATATTCAGCTACTATCAAGATAGCTTATCTGGATATACTTATGATAGTTTTTGCTGGGACACAGCATGGACAGAGCCAGGATAGTCCCAGAACTTATCTGGTAGTAGTGATATTCACTCCTCTATCCGTATAATTTAGGACACATTTCTGCTGTCTTAAGTTATCTGGAGACTGAACTGAATAATCCCTACTATCTGAATAAGGTCTAGGACCACCATCGCTTTAATCATACTCCTCCCTAACAGTATCTGGGTAGTGCTAAGGTGGTCTGTAAGAATATCCATACATACTATCCAGATAGTGCCTCTGAATATCTTGGTAAGCATCACTTATTCGGATAGTAGGTGCTTTTGAACATTGACCTGATAAATGTTATACTGAAAATTACCCTAAGCAGCAAAAATGTTGCTGCCCAGAAATTCAGTTAGATAAACTAAGCTAAATTGACTAGCAATAAGAATGAGCAGTAACTGGATAATTCCTCTTCTGCCCACCTGAATAAAGAAAACTTCTCAGGGGCATTACTCCTTTTATTCTGCATCCCTTCAAATTAAAGTTAACCCCACCAAATGCTGAGCTGAGATGTAGTAAGGCTGTATCCTCTTCCTATCTCAACTTGGGGAGTTTTGGGGAGACACTTTCAGAGGCTGGAGGGTGAGAATCAGAGGACTATTGGCTCAGATTATCTTTTAATTCAGGGGAAAGGGGGAGATCCTGAGATGAATTTTTCTTTATTCAAACAATATATTGTCTTATAGGATCCTGCTAAAAGGTACAGAAATCATGATATACTTTGCATTTTACTTAGGACTCCATTTAAAATAAAATTCCCATTGTTTTGTACAATCTGATTTTCCAGGCAAAAAAGACTTCATTTAATTTACATATGTAACCCACCCGGGCACGCTCCTCTCCCCGGGAGGGTCTCGCTCATACACACACTCCCCAGGGGCCAAATTTCTTCTCCTCTGCCACACACTTACAGCTTCTCTGGCAGACCCACACAAGCCTGAGCTTGGGCCAGAGTACTCTTTCTCTGGGCACATTCCAAGATTTAGTCAGCAGTTTCAGTTACTAAAACTTTAACTTGCTTTACTAACAAACATGAAAAAAAAACAGTTCATAAACATCAACTTGGTCTGAACAACACGGGGTAGTTTTTCTCCTCTAGATGGTCAGCACAGTGCAAAATATAGTCAATGGTATTTCTCAGTTCAATTCTTATCGCCTCTATTTACGAACCAAACCAGAAACAGTACTTGGTGACTTTCCTACCTTGATTAAACTCAGTCCACATACACAACTATTGCAATTATTCTTAATTTTTCTCAGTTCCTTTTTACACTCCTCTTATTATGTCTTGGAGACATGGAGTGGAGTAACCATCCACACCATGCCCCCTTTAGCTCTTGATCGTTTCCTTTTCAAATTCTCCACATCGCTTTGCGTTGTGGACTTGTAAGCAGCATTAGTCTCAGTCGGCTTATAACCCGTTTACACGATTTCCATTGTCTTCTGTCTGTCCCAGTACAAGGTCCATCTGCTTATGCAGTGCAAGTCCTGCCAGAAGTGAAGCATTCCCGCTCCCACTTTTTTCCACATGAGGTGATTATCCTGAAGCACTCCTCTCTCTCTGTCCCCAAGTCAGGAACACTACTGCAGGCACTTTCTGCCTTGTGCAGACGCCTCCAAACACCACACTTACAAACTTCTCCTTTCTTGGTACCCAGGACTTCCCCCTTGGTACTATGGGTCTTGGCGGTGGTGGGCTACCAAAGACCAGAATTGTTATTATTTCTCTGTCCCTGCCCCCATGGGCTGACCCTTACAGTGATTATACCACTTGGCTGTCAATAGCAGCTCTGTCTCCTTAGTGACCATCCTGAAAATCCTTCCTCCCACCCTTTAAACATAGGCATTTTCAGGGAGGGGGGGTCACATAAACAATAAACTGAGTGAAATAGGATATCTGCAGATTTCTCCCTTTTTGTGACCATGGGGAAACATTTTTATGATGCAGGACCTATGATGTGTATTATTATTCCTGTCTGTAAATTAGGAAATGTAGTGAACTACAACAGACATTTCATTGCTGGCTATAGGCTTCAATATTCAAGGCAAATAATGGTTTTAACAGACAGTTTCAACAAGCAATCAGTCTAGAATCTCCCAAAGGCTTTTATCGGACAAATAAAGTTCTACCAAGGACAGAATGCTACCCACCAACATGCAGAGCCTAACAGAAGCAAATATTGAGAGTCTGTGGGAAAGAATTTTGTATTGATAGGAGATTAAGCCTTTCATTAAATACACAATAAGATAAGTCAGATCATTTGGTCATGCATTTTGACAACAGAATTATAGGGACCTGGGACCCTCAGGCAAACCACCTGTTTGAGGGCAGTCTCTGGGGTTACACAAACCATTAAGATGATAGGCCTTGAGGAACGGGGTGAGGAATACTTCCAAAGCCTTCACTTTGGCAGAAATCCTGGTTTCCAGCTACTGCTTTCTCCTACTCCTGCGGGGGTAATTGGTATTAAGTCCACTCCATGCAAGGACAAATAACTGTAAACTGAATTTAAAAGTAACCCAACAGTTTGAAACTTTTGAACAGTAATAATCACAGAAAACACAAGGGGTAATTATTGTCTCCTCAGTGGATACAATAGGTACAGCCTAATTACTTTTCTCCTCAACTCCAATATGAAGATTGTCCTCCATCCAAAGACTCTTCCACACATTCAAAGACACTTCAGCAGCTTCCCCAGACCCTAGTTGTGTTAGTGGATCCTCTTCTTTAAGGGTAGTAGGACTTACTCCTACATATGTACATAAATATTGCCACACTGGGACAGACCAATCAAGCCCAGTATCCTGTTTCCAAAAGTGGCCAGTCCAGGTCACAAATACCTGGCAAGATCCCAAAAACGTTCAATACATTTTATGCTGCTTATCTAGAAATAAGCAGTGGATTTTCCCCAAGTCAATTTAATAATGGTCCATGGACCTTTCCTTTAGGAAGCCATCCAGACCTTTTTAAAACCCTGCTAAGCTAACCACCTTTACCACATTCTCTGGCAACGAATTCCAGAGTTTATTTACACATTGAGTGAAGAAAATCTTTCTCCGATTCGTATTAAATTTACTACTTTGTAGCTTCATCGCATGCCCCCTAGTCCTAGTATTTTTGGAAAGAGTAAACAAATGATTCACGTCTGTCCGTTCCACTCCACTCGTTATTTTATAGACCTCTATCATATCTCCTCTCAGCTGTCTTTTCTCCAAGCTGAAGAGCCCTAGCAACTTCAGCCTTTCCTCATAGGGAAGTCGTCCCATCCCCTTTATCATTTTCGTCGCCCTTTTGTGTACCTTTTCTAACTCCTGGGGACCTGATCCCATCTGTGGTTCTATTATGCCTTCCTCTCCTTAACTAGAATATAAGGGCATCTCCAGGACCCCTGCTGACTTTTTTTTTTTTTTTTTGCTTCTGGCTCCCCAAGATCTCAAAAACCCTACTGGCTTATGCGCGAACCTTCCTTCTTCTGTATTCCAGCAGTCAGGCCATCTAAATAGAAAAAGGAACCCTTCTGAGTGATTTCTTCTCCATTGTACCTGAGGTAATACTGAGCCACGTGTGAGTGCTGGGACAAAACTTCTAGGAAAGCTTTAACAAAATAAGTAGCCACTGAATTCCTCCTTCACTTGTGGGAATACATAGTTTCTCTGTTTCAGACCCATGCCACCTATATGAGGTAGACAGGGTGCTTTGCTGTTGAGGTTTCAGGTAAAAGATACTCTTCCATCCAAAAATATAAATAAATATAAATATTTCTAGTTCTAGAAGACAGTCTTACAATCCCTGCAATACGATTGGCTTATATTCCTCCTCTGATAAAAATATATCAAGGATGGACACAAGCTTGGGCTAAGAAATGGCTTCTCTATTCATCAACCAACATACTCCACACACACAAACAGAAGAACACTAGACTAAATGATATCTGGAAATACCAAGTCAGATATTTATTTTATATCATTTATACCCCACATTTTCCCACCACTGGCAGGCTCAATGTGGCTTACAACATTTAAGAAACAAACAGTAAAGTACAATAAAGTGAAAGTGATATGGATGGCGTAAAGTTACAGGGGTAAGGTAAAGTAATTGAGATATCAGAATAACCCATGTGATTGTTTGTCTTGGATATTACCACGGTATGCATTCATAGGGCCACAAAAAGTACAAAACTTTGACTTTAGGAATGGAAAAGAATTTGGATTTAATACATCTCTCCTTATAGATTCATATTCCAAAATGAAGACAGGTTAAACCACCTCTGAGGTATAAATAATCGCTATTATATCATTGTTTAGCAACACACAAGAGATGGGGAAGAAAGCATTAAGGCTTTTAAAGGTAATAAGCTTGCCACAGGAAAGTGAGGTAATTGGCTGAATATGAAACAGTAAGATTGTATTAGAGGTGAAATTCACAGTGTTAGCTTTATGTCTCACTCTTCTGATTTTTATCTACAAAGTTCTAATATCAAACAGTGGCAGAACTGGTGCAAGGGTATTCATCTCCCTAGGCAAACCTTTACCCTTGGACCCCATTCACTTTGAGACCTCTATGCACCTTCCTCCCCCCCCTCCCTTCGAGATTTTGATTATTAAAAACTCAACTATATCACCGCTCCCAGAACAATCAATCCTGTAAAAATGCAAGATGGGGCATCATACTTTTAAAATATTACATTTTCTTTCAGATAAATCTATATAAATAAAAATGTAAATGTTCGTTTGTTCAAAATCTTAAATCTCCGAACGTTCTTCACCGATTGCTTTCAAATTTGGACACAACGTTGCATTCGAATACGCGCATGTTTTTACTATTATATAGATGTCACAGCTGTCATACTCGTGGAGCGGAAGCAGTGCGACGAGTAATTGCAAATCAAACTGAGGAAGAACGGCCATCACCGAATGAGCGAAACAGACAAAGAATGGCTCAAATACGTGCCGAGGAAGCAGCAGAGCGATGTGCAGCCAAACTTGACGATGCATGGTTGCGAGCACAGCGATCACGTTCTGCAGCTTCAGATCTGCTTCGTTCTCAACACAATCAACGCGACAGGCTGAGAGTGGCTTAAATCTCTGAAAGTTCTTCACTGATTGCTTTTGAAATTTCGACACAACGTTGCATTTGAATACGCGTGTGTTTTTATATACCTACAATTGCAAATCAAACTGAGGAAGAACGGGCATCAGCGAACGATCGAAACAAAGAATGGCTCAAATACATGCTGAGGAAACAGCACAGCGAAAAACATCGCTCGAGGCTCTTGATCGATCATTGCAAGATTTGTGTGGAGGAGTGTGGTAGCCATGTTAGTCCACTCTTAAGGTTATCAATAGAAATCAAACAAAATAAAACATGGAAAAGAAAATAAGATGATACCTTTTTTATTGGACATAACTTAATACATTCCTCCGAAAGCTAATCAAGAAATGTATTAAGATTTGTGTGGAAACATCAGACCATTTGGGAACACATTAATATTGCTTGCAGGAGATTTCAGACAAACATTACCTGTAGTTCCTCGATCGACACCAGCGGACAAAATAAATGCTTGCCTAAAATACTCTACTTTGTGGTAACACGTAAAGACGTTAAACTTAACTACAAATATGCATGTCCAGCTGCAAAACTATCAATCAGCTCAGATATTCTCACATCAATTGCTGAAAATTGGGAACGGAAAGGTGCCGGTTGATCTGACCTCAGGACGAATTTCATTGCCTCATAACTTCTGCAATTTAGTGACCTCAAAAGAACAATTGGTTGAGAAAGTATTTCCCAATATTCAAACCAATTATAACAATCACGATTCGCTGAGTCAACGAGCTATTCTTGCGGCCAAGAACAAAGACGTCTACGAACTGAACAATATTATTCAGTCTAACATTCAAAGCGAGCCACTCACATACAAGTCCGTCGACACTGTTCTGCAAGCAGATGAAGCGCTTAATTATCCAACAGACTTTTTCAATTCACTCGATCTGCCAGGGATGCCACCGCACATACTGCAATTGAAAATCGGCGTCCCAATTATCATGTTGCGAAATATCAACCAGCCAAAGCTTTGCAACTGCACATGGCTTGCAGTAAAAAAAATTAATGAGCAATGTCGTACAAGCAACAATCTTGACAGGACCTTTCAAAGGTGAACAAGTCCTCATTCCTCACATTCCTATGATTCCAACAGATATGCCATTTCAATTTAACAGATTGCAATTCCCAATTCGATTGGCGTTTGCAATCACCATCAACAAAGCTCAGGGCCAATCTTTAGAATGCACCTGTTTACATCTACACACGGAATGCTTCTCACATGGACAATTATATGTTGCATGTTCTACAGTCGGCAAACCAGACAATCTCTATCTCTGCACACACAATGGAACAACAAAAAAATATTGTATACCCACAAGCATTGTGAAATTAAACATATTAGAAACGTGCGCTTCCTCTTTTCTTTCTTTTCCATTTAACCAGACTGAGCCACAGCAACGCGTGGCCGGGTAGAGCTAGTAATATATAAAAACACACACATATAGATATCTAATATAATAATTTGCTCCTCCAACATTCCAATGTGTCTCACTGGGATCGTAACCACCTGCTGACATCACTCCTCCAACGTTCTCCTCCAACGTTTCAATGTGTGTCACTTTTGTCACGGTTCCCCACAGAAGGCTCTTGAATAAACTGGACAGGCTGAAGATAGGACCTGAAGTGGTGAACTGGATTAGGAACTGGTTGATGGACAGAAACCAGAGGGTGGTGGTGAATGGAATTCGCTCGGAGGAGGGGAAGGTGAGTAGTGGAGTGCCTCAGGGATCGGTGCTGGGACCGATTCTGTTCAATATATTTGTGAGTGACATTGCCGAAGGGTTAGAAGGTAAAGTTTGCCTTTTTGCAGATTATACTAAGATTTGTAACAGAGTGGACACCGAGGAGGGAGTGGAAAACATGAAAAAGGATCTGCGGAAACTAGAAGAATGGTCTAAGGTTTGGCAATTAAAATTCATTGGCGAAGAAATGCAAAGTGATGCACTTAGGGAGTAGAAATCCACGGGAGAAGTATGTGTTAGGCAGGGAGAGTCTGATAGTTACGGACGGGGAGAGGGATCTTGGGGTGATAGTATCTGAAGATCTGAAGGCGACGAAACAGTGTGACAAGGCGGTGGCCGTAGCCAGAAGGTTGCTAGGCTGTATAGAGAGAGGTGTGACCAGCAGAAGAAAAGAGGTGTTGATGCCCCTGTATAAGTCATTGGTGAGGCCCCAACTGGAGTATTGTGTTCAGTTCTGGAGGCCTTACCTTGCTAAGGATGTAAAAAAATGGAAGCGGTGCAAAGAAAAGCTACGAGAATGGTATGGGATTTGCATTACAAGACGTATGAGGAGATACTTGCAGACCTGAACATGTATACCCTGGAGGAAAGGAGAAACAGGGGTGATATGATACAGACATTCAAATATTTGAAAGGTATTAATCCGCAAACGAACCTTTTCCGGAGATGGGAGGGCGGTAGAACGAGAGGACATGATATGAGAGTGAAGGGGGGCAGACTCAAGAAAAATGTCAGGAAGTATTTTTTTCACGGAGAGAGTGGTAGATACTTGGAATGCCCTCCCGCGGGAGGTGGTGGAGATGAAAACGGTAGCGGAATTCAAGCATGCGTGGGATAAACATAAAGGAATCCTGTGCAGAAGGAATGGATCCTCAGAAGCTTAGCCGAGATTGGGAGGCGGGGCTGGTGTTTGGGTGGTGGGGCTAGTTCTGGGCAAGACTTCTACGGTCTGTGTCCTGAAAATGGCAGATACAAATCAAGATAAGGTATACACAAGAAGTAGCACATATGAGTTTATCTTGTTGAGCAGACTAGATGGACCGTGCAGGTCTTTTTCTGCCGTCATCTACTATGTTACTATGCATGATTGTAACCACCTGCTGACGTCACTCCTCCAACGTTCTCCGTCCCCCTCCCTCCCAGTTCCATGGGACCATGGAACTGGGAGGGAGGGACGGAGGGACAGAGGGAGGGGGGACACTGGAACTGGGAGGGGGAAAGGAGGGAGGGAGGGGGGCATGGAACTTGGAGGGAGGTGGAGGGGGCAGGGGAGAGATGCTGCACATGGATGGATGGAGGGAGCAGGGCACAGACGACGTTGCCTGCATATGGATGAATGCAGGGGAGGGAGGGGACAATCCTGGAACTCAGAGGCAGGGAGGGGGACAACAACCCTGGAACTCGGAGTTAGGGAGGGAGGGGGGGACGACCCTGGAACTCAGAGGGCGGGAGGGAGGGGGCCCTGGAACTAGGAGGGGGGGCCCTGGCATACACTCTCATGCTCACACACACACTCGCACCCAGTCTCACTCTCTCTCTGTCACACACACACACTCGCACATTCACTCTCTCAAACATACACACTCCGAGGAAAACCTTGCTAGCGCCCATTTCATTTGTGTCAGAAACGGGCTTTTTTTTACTAGTAGATATATAATAAGAGCAATTTCTAAAAGTCACTTACCTGGATAACTAGGCTATGTGAAAGCTGCCCATCCCCCCTGCAGGTAAAAATACAAGCTGATGTTTCTTTGAGTTAGTGAGACTATCAAAAACTACTATCTTTGGGCCCCTTTTACTAAACTGTATAGGCGCCTACGCGTGCCCAACACATGCCAAATTGGAGTTACCGCCCGGTTACCGCGTGGCCCTTGCAGTAATTTCAATTTTGGCGCGTGTCCGCAAAATATTTTTTATTTTTGGGCGTGCATGGCGGACGCGCGCCAAGTACCATTTGACTCACATAGGTCATTACCGCCCAAATTCTTTACCACTATGTCTATGGCTGGTGGTTAGGTCTCAGACCCAAAATGAACGCGCAGCAATTTTGATTTTGCCGCCCGTCCATTTTTGGCAAAAAAAGAGGAATTTTTTGCAGGCGCACTGAAAAATGGATCTGCGCACGCCCAAAACCAATGCCTACACTACCGCAAGCCATTTTTCAGTGTGCCTTTGTAAAGGGACCCCTTACTTTGCAGCTGCTCTTTGCTGTCCACAGAGTCAGATTTCAGTGATGGATGCCCATAGGCACCAGAGAGAGAAAACAAGGAAAGGAAAGGGAGAGATCTCCTACTTCCCATCCCCCATTACCCCTGCTGGACCCTTCCTTTTTCTTTTCTGAGGACCCCCCCCCCCCCCAAACACACACTTTTACATTGCTCCTGAACTAAAGACTATCCCACAGCAGGAACTCTTCTTTAGTGAATAATGCCAGTGTGGGCCTTCCAACAGGGCCGGCATTGGGGGGGGGGGGGGGGGGCGCAAACAGGACAGCTGTTCTGGGCCCCACAGTTCTAGGGGGCCCCATGGTCCAGGCATCTCTTCCCCTTCTCCCCACCACAGTGTGTCTCCTCCTCCCTTCCCCTCACCTTCCCTGATCTTCTTAAAAAATTCATTTCCCTTCTCAGAGGGGCCCTGGAGTGGCAGCCATTCTTGCAAGCTGCCTATGACTGCCTTCAGGCTTTCCCTCTCTGCCGCAATCCGATTCCGCACCCCTCTGACACAATTTCCTGTTTCCGTCTGGGCGGATTGCGGCAGAGAGGGAAAGCTTCTGGGCAGCCAGAGACAGCTTGTAAGGATGGCTGCTGTGCAGTGGCCCCTCTAAGAAGGGAAATAAAAATTTTGAAGAAGACTGCAAAGTGAGGAGAAGGTAGGGATATGGAGCGTGATGGAGAGAAGGAGAAGAGATGCCCAGACTGCATAGTAGCAATGCAGATGGGGAGATCGGGGAGGGGGATCAGGGGCCCACTCCTTAATTTCTGCCCTTGGCTCCGCCATGACTAAAACCAGCCCTGCCTTCCAGGACCCACACATTGATGGGCCCTTTGGTGCCATACCCCTCATAAGGGTGCTGGAGGAGGGGGCAGAGCACCACAGAACCAATCCGTGCATGGGGGCAAGAATGTCCACTGTGAAGCTACTTTCTTAGAAAGGGTTGCTTCTGTGGGGAAATCTATGCCTAAATCCGGGCATGGCTGCCCCCTCCCTTCCCCCAGAAGCTGCCACCATATCATATGTCTAGTCTGTATTACGGTTAACTCATCCTGACCAGAAGTAGGGAAGCTCTTTGCCCCATGTCAGCAAAGTCATGACCTCTGCATTTGATGCTTAAGAATTCAACTCTATGCATAACCCAAAACACAGGAAAACATTTGCAAGTAGCAAATGAAAAAATATGCTCTAGGCAAGTCATTCTGGCTGTGCAAAGATACCTGTGCACGGGTATTTTCACAGTTTTTGACTGTGCACACAAACTGTGAAAATAAAACAAAAGAAAAGAAAAAGTGCTGAAGAAAATGACCCTGGACAGCTGCGTTGGTCAGATAAAAGAAAAAGAAAACAGATGGAAGATATTAAAGAAGAAAACCAGGCTGTGCTGGAGTGCATCCAGGAAGATGAAAGGCATCACAGTGAGCAATCACCCAATTATCCTTAGGAATAAGGTGTAGAGCCAGCACATCTTTCTAATAATGAAGCATGACTCATAGATACGGGTGCTTCGCTCCAAAAAGCTTGCCAATATCTATAAAAGCTTTGGGGAGAAGAAGCGGCAGATCAAGGGGAGGGTAATGATTGTTATTGTTTGACAACAGAAGAAGAACATGAAACGGAGGAGACAAAACCAAACATATAAAAGTGGCAAGAAAAACTTTGTATTAATCAGGTCTATTTAACATGGTTCCCATATTCTGGTTAATTAACAAAGCACAGCATAATGCTTCAGCTGCAATGAACTCCTGATACATTTTGAAATTATAATCTAAAATGTTTTTGTCAAATGCGTTTAGCAGGATCATGCATATCGAGGCTCATTTTCAGTAACTTTGTAAGTCTATGTGCTTTCAAAATGAGCACCTATATATTCGAAGCAGCCCAATGAATTTTTCTATGCATCAATGACCACAGAGCACCATAATTCATTGGGTCAGAACACATGAATATAGCTTCACTACTCTCATTATACACAACAGGTTTATCACATCATTATGACAAAATTAGTATTATGACCACAGAAACCCCCTGGATTGGGGGGGGGGGGGCAGTAAGGAAGGAGGAAGGGATTATTCTTTAGCAAAAATGAACAATCAGACACCTGCTGTTAATCCTGGACAGGAATGCCTAAGAAGACTAGAGAAATCTGCATATGGGCAGGAAATGCTGATTCCTTACATAAACTGATAACTTAAAAATCATATATTAGTACACAGATAAACAGTAATATAACTCTAAGGCTGAGAAATAAAAATGTATAGGTTAGGGAATATGAAACAAAACTTTTAGAAATGCATTCATCAGGCAGGTAATTCTCACCCCAACCATAAAGTACAGAGTTGAAACCCTGAACAGCTGGGCTTCAGTCAAAGAAGAAAGAACAGAATAGATTCTTGTCTGGTTCTTAGGTTTGAAGCTAAGAAAGGTCAGGAGGAATTTGTCTGAGGTGGGGAAAGTTGAATTGCAGGTAATGAGCTCAGTGTGCTAAAATCACTGAGCAAGTTGGTGAGCCATGGACCTGGCAGAATCTGCAACTACTGGCAATGGAAACCTCTCCCAACCATGAAAGTTCTGAGGTGATTTTGATGTGCCAGTGGTGAAATGGTGTCAGGCAGGGTGGGGTCCAATAGCTTATAGCTTCTGGTGGAGTAGGCTCCAGAGACTGAGTCAGCAGAGCAGTGGCTCCTCTGTTGGAGTGGTGGCAGGTGGCTAAGAGGCAGTGGAGCTGAACCCACCAGGAAGAATGGAGCTAGTAGTAGAGGCAAAGTTTTATGACCTGATAGTATAGCAAAGAAGATAGTCAGGCCAGCATAAGTCACTTCACACTCCCCTCCCAACTCAAAGCACCTACCAGTCCACTTACACTCCTGCACATCGTTAAAACTTGATGTACAGTGGAAAGGAGAATGGGGAAGGAAAATTGCCATAGGACAAGCAGAAAAGAAGAAGGTTTTCTTGTATGGCTAGTAACCATGTATATTGTCTAAAATTATTGAAATTGCTACCTAAAGAAATATGTCAAAGGTCCTTTAAATAGTTATGCTTCAGCAGATCAATACCTGAACTGTTTAAACACACCGTTGGCATTTTCTGTGGACCTATGATTGTATAAGTTAATAATACTGGCAAACAGCCTTATTCATGGTCACACTTTTTTATTCTTTCCTGGGGGAAGGGAGGGCAATCTGACCCATTAATTTGGAGCTTCCAAGTTATCCAGTTCCAGGAAGGAGATTTTAGGCTAGTCCTGGATTTCAGACAACCTCATCCCAGTGGCGTAGCCAAGGATGGGCCCAGGCCCACCCACTTTGGGTTCAGGCTCACCCAGTAGCAGCACACCTATGATGTGGCTGGCAGGGATTCCCAAGTCTCAACAGCTGAAAACTCCCAACAACTGTCCCTGCTGCATACCTTGTAAATAGCACATCTTCGCCTGCAGCAAGGAGCAGCTGATACATACTGCTCGAACCGGCCCCACAGCCTTCCCTCTGACGTGTTCCCATCTATGCAGAAACAGGAAGTTGCATCAGTGGGAAGGCTGTGTGGCCAACATGAGCAGTGCGTATTAGTTGCTGCTCGCTGCCAGTGGAAAAATATTATTTAAAAGGTATGCAGGAGAAGGGGGATATTTGAGAGACAATATGGCATGCAGGTGAAAACCACCTGTGGGATGGGGCAGAGTTTTTCTGCCCACTCATCTTGGGCCCAGGCCCACCCAAAATTGTGTGTCTGCCTACGCCCCTGCCTCATCCTGATACATTATGAGACCTGCAGCACTGATTTCAATGGATAAAATTAGGAATTACTAATACCACACTGCTTTGGGATGTAAGTTCAAAACCAGGCCTGCCCCAAAAGTCTCCCTCCTGAAACCAGGTAATATGGCAACTCTGCTAGCCCCTTCTTCCCCGAGCAGAAGCATCAGGTCCCAAATGGAAACCAGGGACCCTTCCACAAGGTATCCTGCACTATGTATATTTTATAGGAATTTAAAAGATAGTGAGCTTGACTTGGGGGACTGTAACATGGATTTGCTGAACTTACATAGTAGAGATTACTTTGTATAGTGGAATATTTTCATTCTGAAAGGCTATTCCACTGCAATCCATTGATACTAGGAAACGGAATGAATACCAATTCATTTTTCATTTAAAGTATTTAATATTAGTTTGATAGGGCATGGGTAGTTGTTGTTTTCAGCTTTGTTATATTTTAAGCCTTTTTTTACATTTCTGTTATCCACTGTCACTGAAATTCTCATGAAGCACCCAGAGTTCAGTTATAGGCAACCTCCAATACCATTGCTCAGTATTGTAATAATTTAGCTGCCTGAAACACTGCATGTGGCCTTGAAACTACTATACTGATTTTTTTTTTTTTTTTTTTTTAATTATGGTCTAACAATTCTTTTGCTCCCAGCAATTAGAGTAAACCTCCATGACTGGTGACTCTGACTTCTCTTAAATGAATGCAGAGTGCTGGAATTGATATTGGCTTGTTATGAATCTTAAGGTCAGAACATGGTAGAACCAACAGATTTCTGCATTAACCTTGCCTCCACAAAGTCTCGATGCTTAGTAAGTTTTAATCAAGAAAGGCACAAAAATCAATCCCAGCATATTATGAGAAAATTCTTCCCCGGCTACAGGAAACAATATATGCAAACAGGCAAGCCACTGAGTAGAGAGATCAGTATACCAATTTTTGTAAATAACAATATTAGAGCCAGAATGCTAAGAGATTAACAATCTAAGTGGCCCTTTTACTAAAGGGTTGGCATGTGGCAACAGGCTTGCCGCACGCCAATCCAAAACTAGCACTGTAGTTCCCACCCCCAATGCGCATTGTCTATTTTTGTAGTGCCAGTGCTTACCTGGCGCTGCCCAGCTACTGCCGGGTTAGTGCGGGAGCCCTTACTGCCATCTCAATGGGTGGCGGTAAGTGCTCCCCCCTGAAATGGCCATGTGGCAAGTGGGTTCGCTTACCGCATGGCCATTTCTTTTCCAGAAGAAAAGATAGCCTTTTACCTGCCACGGTAAAAGGGGGCCTCAGAACGCATTAAAAATACACGCTGATGCTAGCGTAGGCCCCCTTTTACCACAGCTTACTAAAAGGACACCTAAGAACATAAGGAAATCCATGCTGACTCCGATCAAGGAAGAAGTGGGAACGGAGGAAGGCTAGACAAACCTCAGGATCAATAAGGTTAAAAAAAATTATTGCTCTGGTGTGTGAAAGATTACAGGAGGACCTCGCAAGACTGGGGGATTGGGCGTCCAAGTGGCAGATGAAGTTCAATGTTGACAAGTGCAAAGTGATGCATGTGAGTAAGAGGAACCCGAATTACAGCTATGTCATGCAAGGTTCCGCGTTAGGAGTTACGGACCTAGAAAGGAATCTGGGAGTCATTGTTGATAAGACGTTAAAAACATCTGCCCAGTGTGCTGCCGCGGCTAAGAAAGCACACAGGATGTTGAGTATTATTAGGAAAGGGATGGAAAACAAACACGAGGATGTTATAATGCCGTTGTATCGCTCCATGGTGCGACTGCACCTCGAGTATTGTGTCCAATTCTGGTCGCCGCATCTCTAAAAAGATATAAAGGAATTAGAAAAGGTGCAGAGAAGGGCGATGAAAATAATAAATGGAATGGAACAACTTCCCTATGAGGAAAGGCTGAGAAGGTTAGGGCTCTTCAGCTTGGAGAAAAGGCGGCTGAGGGGAGATATGATAGAAGTCTACAAGATAATGAGCGGAGTAGAGTGGACAGATGTGAAGCATTTGTTTACACTTTCAAACAACAACAAAACCAGGGGACACAAGATGAAGCTAGAATATGGTAGATTTAAAACAAATAGGTGAATGTTTTTCTTTACTCAGCGTGTAGTTAGACTCTGGAACTCGTTGCCGGAGAATGTAGTGACAGCAGCTGGCCTTACGGAATTTAAAGGGGGTTTGGACAGATTCCTGAGGGAAAAGTCCATTGAACATTATTCTTTTTTTTTTTGGGGGGGGGGGGGGTGCCGGGTTCTTGAAGCCTGGATTGGCCGCTGTCGGAGACAGGATGCTGGGCTTGATGGACCCTTGGTCATTTCCCAGTATGGCGGTGCTTATGTGCTAATATGTATAAAATAGTACACAATAAAAATAGTACACAACAAAAATCAACAGTACATAATGAGCATAAAATCAGTACTTTAGACTCCTAGCTTTACAAGCATGCGCGGTGTTTTCCCATGCTTAGATTGCTACTTAAAATAGTAGCCCGCACAGACATCTAATTTCTTGAGCCAAGTGAAAGAGCACTGACGCTTTACCTCACACATCTGGAGTATTTGCCCTTTGCTTTTTGATACCTTCGGTGTTTGCACAGTGCATCGGTTTATGGATGCACGGTCTTTTTAAAGACCCCTTTGCTTTTATCACCCAGCTGTACATTTTTGATTCTAGTAATTCATTGTCAGACTCCTGAAGCAGGCATGTTAAATGCCGAAACACGGTGCCATGTTGAGTCTAAAATACTGATTTTATGCTCGTTATGTATTGTTGATGTCTGTTGTGTACTATTTTATACATATTGAATTTTGTACATTGAGTCATTGTTAATTTCGCAATGTTTTCATACACACCAGAGCAATAAAACGTTTTTTAACTTTATTGATCCTGGGGTTCGTCTAGCTTTCCTCCGTTCCCACTTCTTTGTTGAATGCTGTTTGTCCCGTGGGACTTTGTTGTTCGGTTACCTTGTTGGTTTCTGGACTCTGATCAAGACCCATCAAGCACAGCATCCTATCTCTGACAGTGACCAATCCAGGCCACAAAACCTGGCAAATCCTGAAAGTACTACCACTACTACTACTTATCATTTCTTTAGTGCTACAAGACATACACAGCACTGTACACTTGAACATGAAGAGACAGTTCCTGCTCAACAGAGCTTACAACCTAATTATCTATTTCTCATACTTTATTTCCAGGGATGAGCACTGTAACAACTGTTTATGGACTTTTCCTCCAGAAATTTGTCCAAACCCATTTGAATCCACTGTGTTAGTCGCCTTAACTATGTGCTCCAGAAACAAATTCCACAGATTAATTATGCAATGCATGAAAAAAACCACCACTCTGCTATACTGTTGATCAGACTTAATATTCCAATGTTCCTTTTTATTTATTTATTAGGATTTATTTACCACCTTTTTGAAAGAATTCACTCAAGGCAGTGTACAGTAAAAATAAATCAAACATAAACAACAGACAATTACAACAGTAAAAATATTCAGATAACAATACAAAGTATGGCATAGTACACTACTTACAATGTCATCACAAAATGTAATAGGAACATTTTAATAGACAGCGTAGGGTATAAGCAAAGATGGAACATATAGATAGGTAAGAGGAGTTAGAAAATAAGGTGACTAATTTAAAGAAAGTTGCAAATGAGGTCAGAGAGATGATTAAATGTTATGTCAGCTAGGGTAGGAGTGGATAAACATGTCCTGCTACAGTATGTGCAGCCTGTGTCACTCCTTGTGTGTGTGAGACTAAGAAGGTAGTTTGCTGTATAGAGAGGGGCATAACCAGCTGGGGGAAAAAAGTCCCCTGATAATGCCCCTGTATGCTCATCATGCAATTTTCTCCTTTGTACTTCTCACTTACCTACCAGTTTTGGAGAACTGTATTCAGTTTTGGAGGCTGGATCTTGCCAAGATCGTAAAAAGACTCGAAGCCATTCAGAGAAAGTGGGATGGGATTTGCACCAGAAGACATATGAGAAGAGACTTGAAGACTGACTCTGTATTGATCCATGGTGCAACCTCACCTTGAGTATTGCATTCAATTCTGGTTGCCGTATCTCAAAAAATGTATAGCAGAATTAGAAAAGGTTCAAAGGAGAGCGACCAAAATGATAAAAGGGGATGGAACTCCTCCCATATTAGGAAAGGCTATTGAGACAGATATGAGAAGCCATTGCTTGCCCTGGGATTGGTAGAATGGAATGTTGCTAGTATTTGGGCTTCTGCCAGGTACTTGTGTCTTGAATTGGCCACTGTTGGGAACAGGATATTGGGCTAGAAGGACCATTGGTCTGATCCAGTATGACTATTCTTATGTTCTTATCACTTGAATATGCCTAGAGGACAGGAGGGACAGGGATGATATGGTACAGACATTAAAATTCTTGAAAGATATTAAGGAACAAAGGAATCTTTTCCAAAAACAGAGAGACTGTAGAACTACAGGAGCTGAAATGAAGTTCCAATGAGGGTAGCTTAAAATCAACAACAGGAAACACTTTTTCACAGACAGGGTTGCAGATGCCTGAAATGCTCTTCCATGGGAAGTAGCAGATCAAAAACAGTAATGGAATTCAAAAGGCATTGGATAAACACAGAGGTTCTGTATATGGCTTGAAGATGGAACATAAGTATAGATTATTTTCGCTCACAGTAAAACTTAAATAACTTTCAAACTTTAAAGGAGAAAACAAACAGTTATAACCCTATAGACTAAGAGAGGAGGGGAAAACCTGCACAGAGTCACAGGTACAAACCTGGCTACCTTTCTGGGCAGACTAACCTGCTTATAATCGAACGAGAAAAACGCCCAAGTTCCGACCTAAATCGGGAGATGGATGTTTATCTCACAAAAACGAATAACGCGGTATAATCGAAAGCTTGAACGTTTTCAACTGCACTTCATTGCGGAAGCATACAAAGTTGACGGGGGCGTGTCGGAGGCGTGGTGAAGGCGGGACTGGGGCATGGTTATCACCCAAACAGAGATGGGCACCTTTCGCCGATCATGGGAAAAAAGTATGCGTTTGTAGCTAGAATTTAGGGCACTTTTCCTGGACCCTGTTTTTTCACGAATAAAGCCCCCAAAAGTGCCCTAAATGACCAGATTACCCCCAGAGGGAATCGGGGATGACCTCCCCTGACTCCCCCAGTGGTCACTAACCCCCTCCCACCACAAAAAAATGATGTTTCTCAACTTTTTATTTTCACCATCAAATGTCATACCCACCTCCCTGGCAGCAGTATGCAGGTCCCTGGAGCAGTTGTTAGGGGGTGCAGTGGACTTCAGGCAGGTGGACCCAGGCCCATCCCCCCCTACCTGTTACAATTGTGCTGCTTAATGCTTATTAGTCGTCCAACCCCCCAAACCCACTGTACCCACATATAGGTGCCCCCCTTCACCCCTTAGGGCTATAGTAATGGTGTAGACTTGTGGGCAGTGGGTTTTGAGGGGGATTTGGGGGGCTCAACACACAAGGGAAGGGTGCTATGCACCTGGGAGCTCTTTTACCTTTTTTTTTTGTTTTTGTAAAAGTGCCCCCTAGGGTGCCCGGTTGGTGTCCTGGCATGTGAGGGGGACCAGTGCACTATGAATCCTGACCCCTCCCACGAACAAATGCCTTGGATTTATTTGTTTTTGAGCTGGGCGCTTTCATTTTCCATTATCGCTGAAAAACAAAAACGCCCAGCTCACAAATTGTCGAATAAAACATGGACGTCTATTTTTTGCGAAAATACGGTTCGGTCCGCCCCTTCACGGACCCGTTCTCGGAGATAAACGCCCATGGAGATAGACGTTTTCGTTCGATTATGCCCCTCCACATGAGCCATGCTGGTCTTTATCTGCCGTCATTTACTATGTTACTACATAGTGTGTTCATTGGCTTCCAAAATTGTTGGGTGCGCAACAACAATTATTTCATGGATGGCTCACATCCAGAGTCTATCCATAGAGGGGGTATCCATCAATATACAGGTCAGACCTCTGGATGGGACTATACTGGAATTCCATATATGATGAATTCTGTTCAGTATGACCATTCCTAGGCCAGCAATATCTGCTCTTTATCCAAGTGCCAGTGATAGACATGCTGGGGGTCCAAGGCAGAAATTTGGAAGGTGACCCCCCACCCAAAAGTGTTCCAGCATGCTATGCCTCCTTCAGCTTGAGCAGGCTTGAAACATACTGCAGCATGGGGGCCTAGGCAATTGACATGGTTGCATCCCTCTAACGTCATTCCTGTCTTTACCAACTAGTGTTCTTGTCACATATAATAATAACGATGATTGTATCCCACCTAGGCCCTACAGTTCAAAGCAGTTAACAAAAAGAATTTGTCCCATGTACAATATGGGCAATTTTTCAAAGAATCTAATCATGTAGCTTCAGAAGTTAGGTGGCAACTCATCCGTTTTGAAAATTCATTAGACTGAGCAGCTAATGGCAGTTACGTTTAGCCAGTCTAAAAGTGGTCAGCCCTGGAGGCATTCTGAGAATAAAGAGAGGACGGGGGCTTGTCTATCTAGCACAGATTTTCAGCACCTGGCAGCTAAGGTTAGTCATCTAATTGCAGTACTCAGGCAAATATCAGGTCCAAACCCGGCCAGCCAAACTTTGGTTGGCTAGGTTGGGCATTCATGCCATACTGAAAATTCTCTACCTTATGTTCATTAGTTAATCATGTGTTACACCTAGTAATGGGTCTTTGTAGCCAGCTGTTCGTTCCTGACAGGTGGGCTAAAGCAGTGCATTTGATGTATGTGGTGAATTCCACTTTGCATAAGAACTCCTTTTTGTAAAACCAGGATATTAGGAATCAAAGTGAAAGCATCATCAAATCAGATGTTTTTGTTGTTTTTCATGGAAGAAACTGAGAGGTATGAGTGCACCATGTATCCGAGACGCAGATGTTAACAATCACAAATTGATAGGAAATGACTCTCAGATTTTTGGCACATATATGCTGTAAAAATGAAAGTGTTATCCCTTTCTTTTTGCTATATTTATAGGTGCACTGAAGATAAATATTATGCTAATCAGCTCTTACATTCATGAGATAGCAGAAAGATCCTTCTACATTATCCTTCTTCAGTAAGTATAGAGCGAAATCTCTTACCTGCCTCACACATACAGTGGTGGAAATAAGTATTTGATCCCTTGCTGATTTTGTAAGTTTGCCCACTGACAAAGACATGAGCAGCCCATAATTGAAGGGTAGGTTATTGGTAACAGTGAGAGATAGCACATCACAAATTAAATCCGGAAAATCACATTGTGGAAAGTATATGAATTTATTTGCATTCTGCAGAGGGAAATACAGTGGTGGAAATAAGTATTTGATCCCTTGCTGATTTTGTAAGTGTGCCCACTGACAAAGACATGAGCAGCCCATAATTGAAGGGTAGGTTATTGGTAACAGTGAGAGATAGCACATCACAAATTAAATCCGGAAAATCACTTTGTGGAAAGTATATGAATTTATTTGCATTCTGCAGAGGGAAATAAGTATTTGATCCCCCACCAACCAGTAAGAGATCTGGCCCCTACAGACCAGGTAGATGCTCCAAATCAACTCGTTACCTGCATGACAGACAGCTGTCGGCAATGGTCACCTGTATGAAAGACACCTGTCCACAGACTCAGTGAATCAGTCAGACTCTAACCTCTACAAAATGGCCAAGAGCAAGGAGCTGTCTAAGGATGTCAGGGACAAGATCATACACCTGCACAAGGCTGGAATGGGCTACAAAACCATCAGTAAGACGCTGGGCGAGAAGGAGACAACTGTTGGTGCCATAGTAAGAAAATGGAAGAAGTACAAAATGACTGTCAATCGACAAAGATCTGGGGCTCCACGCAAAATCTCACCTCGTGGGGTATCCTTGATCATGAGGAAGGTTAGAAATCAGCCTACAACTACAAGGGGGGAACTTGTCAATGATCTCAAGGCAGCTGGGACCACTGTCACCACGAAAACCATTGGTAACACATTACGACATAACGGATTGCAATCCTGCAGTGCCCGCAAGGTCCCCCTGCTCCGGAAGGCACATGTGACGGCCCGTCTGAAGTTTGCCAGTGAACACCTGGATGATGCCGAGAGTGATTGGGAGAAGGTGCTGTGGTCAGATGAGACAAAAATTGAGCTCTTTGGCATGAACTCAACTCGCCGTGTTTGGAGGAAGAGAAATGCTGCCTATGACCCAAAGAACACCGTCCCCACTGTCAAGCATGGAGGTGGAAATGTTATGTTTTGGGGGTGTTTCTCTGCTAAGGGCACAGGACTACTTCACCGCATCAATGGGAGAATGGATGGGGCCATGTACCGTACAATTCTGAGTGACAACCTCCTTCCCTCCGCCAGGGCCTTAAAAATGGGTCGTGGCTGGGTCTTCCAGCACGACAATGACCCAAAACATACAGCCAAGGCAACAAAGGAGTGGCTCAGGAAGAAGCACATTAGGGTCATGGAGTGGCCTAGCCAGTCACCAGACCTTAATCCCATTGAAAACTTATGGAGGGAGCTGAAGCTGCGAGTTGCCAAGCGACAGCCCAGAACTCTTAATGATTTAGAGATGATCTGCAAAGAGGAGTGGACCAAAATTCCTCCTGACATGTGTGCAAACCTCATCATCAACTACAGAAGACGTCTGACCGCTGTGCTTGCCAACAAGGGTTTTGCCACCAAGTATTAGGTCTTGTTTGCCAGAGGGATTAAATACTTATTTTCCTCTGCAGAATGCAAATAAATTCATATACTTTCCACAATGTGATTTTCCGGATTTAATTTGTGATGTGCTATCTCTCACTGTTACCAATAACCTACCCTTCAATTATGGGCTGCTCATGTCTTTGTCAGTGGGCAAACTTACAAAATCAGCAAGGGATCAAATACTTATTTCCACCACTGTACCTAGAAACATATGTAAGAACAAATTTTCAGAGAATTAGACTATTATTTTTATAAGAAAATGCTAAAATGTTTGGATCTTATTATGAGAACAGCACGATTTGCTTGAGTAAACCTAATGTCTCTATAATAACACCTTTTCTCTAAAAAAAAAGGATTAGACTTCCTGAAAATGAGACAAATATAGTTTTAGCATATGTCAGAGGGATTATTTGCTGACATACTCAGTTTCTCCATATTTATTCTTAGACTATCAGAGTTGCCTATATTTTCTGTATACGTATATTTGATTTTAAACGAGGAAAGAAAGATTGATGCTGATTGACTATGGGACCCCTTTACTAAGCTGCATTAGGTGTTAGTGCACATATAATGCAACTGAAAATGGAGTAGAGTAGGATGCACTCAGGTATCCTGTGGTAACTCCGAAATGTGTGCGTGCTAATCGTGCACCTAAAAATATTTAAATTTTTTTTGAGGAGGGTGAAGAGTGGGCATTCCTACGCTAGTCAGTGCATCCCACATTGAGCCTGCAAATAGGTGGGAAAATGTGAGATACAAATGCAATAAATAAAAAATAAAATCTACATTAGTGTGCACTAACTGGTTAGCATAGGGTTACCATGTGAGACCTTTCTGCCTATATAATGAGTGGCGGTAAGTGCTTACACCGTAATGTTTTAAAATGACCACGCCATGTACTAATGTTGCCATTAGCGCATGTATTGACAAAAAAGGGGCAGATGTGATCCATAAACCATACTACAAACAAAATGAAAGTGGAAGTCATCAAAAAAAAAACCGAATGTCCGAGTCTGTGAATAAGCATCAATAGTCCAATAATAATAATGTCCAGCAATTTTATTCATCCATATTCAGTAAAACCTCAATCCAGTTACAGAAATAAGACCCAACATGGGCTGTGTTTCGGCATGCAAGCCTTCATCAGCGGCCCTTCTATAATTGTTGCACTTACGGGTAGAAAGAGGTTTAAACCAAAATTGAGGACAAACTATCCAGCTTATAATCGAACGAGAATAACGCCCAAGTTCCGACCTAAATCGGGAGATGGGCGTTCTTCTCACAAAAACAAATAAAGCGGTATAATCGAAAGCCGAACTTTGGACGCTTTCAACTGCACTCCGTCGCGGATGCGGACAAAGTGGACGGGGGCGTATCGAAGGCGTGTCGAAGGCGGAACTGGGGCGTGGTTATCGGGCGAACAGAGATGGGCGCCCTTCGCCGATACTGGAACAGTTTTGAGCTAGAATTTAGGACACTTTTCCTGGACCCTGTTTTTTGACGAATAAGGCCCCCAAAAGTGCCCTAAATGACCAGATGACCCCCAGAGGGAGTCGGGGATGACCTCCCCTGACTCCCCCAGTGGTCACTAACCCCCTCCCACCACAACAAATGATGTTTCACAACTTTTTACTTTCACCCTCATATGTCATACCCTCCTCCCAAGCAGCAGTATGCAGGTCCCTGGAGCAGTTGTTAGGGGGTGCAGTGGACGTCAGGCAGGTGGACCCAGGCCCATCCCCCCCCCCCTACCTGTTACAATTGTGCTGCTTAGTGCTACTAGTCGTCCAACCCCCCCAAACCCACTGTACCCACATGTAGGTGTCCCCCTTCACCCCTTAGGGCTATAGTAATGGTGTAGACTTGTGGGCAGTGGGTTTTGAGGGGGATTTGGGGGGCTCAACACCCAAGGGAAGGGTGCTATGCACCTGGGAGCTCTTTTACCTTTTATTTGGTTTTTGTAAAAGTGCCCCCTAGGGTGCCCGGTTGGTGTCCTGGCATGTGAGGGGGACCAGTGCACTATGAATCCTGGCCCCTCCCACGAACAAATGCCTTGGATTTATTCGTTTTTGAGCTGGGCGATTTCATATTCCATTATCGCTGAAAAGCAAAAACGCCCAGCTCACACCTTGACGAATAAAACATGGGCGTCTTTTTCTTTTAAAAAATACGATCCGCCCCGCCCCTTCACGGACCCGTTCTCGGAGATAAACGCCCATGGAGATAGGCGTTTCTGTTCCATTATGCCCCTCTATATCACCTATTTCCTTAGTAACAGAAGAAGACAATGGATAAGAAAAGATGAAGAGCAAACTTGTATTGAAATAGCCCAATGTGGCCATCTTTTGCCTATGGCAGGCTGCTTCAGGAGCAGCGACTAAAGGGGGTTCTAAAGGCACACTTCCCCTCAGCGGAGGAAAGGACTGCTGGCACCAGTAACAGCTGATGCCAACAGTCCTTTCTTCCACTGAGGGGAAGTGTGACTTTAGAATCCCCTTTAGTCGCTGCCCCTGAAGCAGCCTGCCATAGGCAAAACATGGCCACACATTGGGCTATTTTAATACAAGGTTGCTCTTTATCTTTTCTGGTCCATTCTTGACTTCAGCATTAGCACATGGCCATTAATACAAAATTAGAAAATCAGCCATTTTACACTGCGGTAAAAATGGCCTTAGCACATGGGGAAAACCCACTAAAGGGAAAGGGAGTGGGACTTGATATGCCACCTTTCTGTGGTTTTTGCAACTACATTGAAAGTGGTTTACATAGTATATACAGGTACTTATTTGTTCCTGGGGCAATGGAGGGTCAAGTAATACTAAGGCCACTTTTTGGCACAGCTTAGTAAAAGGACCCCCATATAAGGCTGATTATACTAAAGGGTTGATTTTCCATGCCCATCATGCAAATTTCTCTTTATTTTTACTTACATAGTAACATAGTAGATGACGGCAGAAAAGACCTGCACGGTCCATCTAGTCTGCCCAACCAGATAAACTTATATGTGCTACTTCTTGTGTATACCTTACCTTGATTTGTATCCGCCATTTTCAGGACACAGACCGTAGAAGTCTTGCCCAGAACTAGCCCCACCACCCAAACACCAGCCTCGCCTCCCAATCTCAGCTAAGCTTCTGAGGATCCATTCCTTCTGCACAGGATTCCTTTATCCCACGCATGCTTGAACTCCGCTACCGTTTTCATCTCCACCACCTCCCGTGGGAGGGCATTCCAAGTATCTACCACTCTCTCCGTGAAAAAATACTCATCCTTGCTGTCTTCATCTCCTTTTCAGCCCGCCCATTCCAGCCTGTCACTCGATCATTCTCAAACTGGACCTCTCCCTTCCTACTTCCCACCATTTTCTGTGATTCTCTAACAAAAGCCCAATTCTGTGGCCCTTGTCATATTACAGTGGGGAAATTGGGGGCTCTGTTTATTTTGATAAGAATTGTACTTTCCATGATAATTGAACTGCAGTTATTTAAAAAGCGAGATCATAATTTAAATGAACATAAATTATTACATTAAAAATTAAAAACAGCTTATTAGTGATACATTTAAACCTAAATATCAGCACCCATAAATTCTGCAAGACATTGGAGCCTGCTTAATAAAACTCATGTTAAAATTTGTAACAGTGAGTCAGTAAAAATGTAATGTGCATGTTATAACGTCATTTAGCAAATGATTGAATAGATGTTCTCAGTTGCATGAAAGAAAAATCCTCTCTAGCATAAGAATAATATGAGGGCAATTCTATAAGGTTGCCAAAAAGATGCAGCATTGTAAGTGCTAATTCTATAATGGCATCTGGGTACCCTAATTCCATTATAGAATACTAGTAAAAAAAAGGCCCTTTTCGTATGAAAGGAAACGGGCGCTAGCTAGGTTTTCCTCCCCCCCCCCCCCCTGCTCTCTCCCTCTGTCACCTCCAAGTCCCATGGCCCCATTTCTTCCCTTCCAATTTCCATGGCTTCCTCCCTCCCTCTGTCACTTTCCTTCACTCTGTCCTCCCTCCGAGTTCCAGTCCCCCCTCCCTCCCTCTGTTATTCTCCTTCACTCTGTCCTCCCTCTGAGTGCCAGTCGCCCCCCTCCAAAATCACCAATCCCCCTCTCTTACCGGGGTCCCGTCGGTAGCATTGAAGAGCGAGCAGGCACAGCGAGTCTCATGCCTTTCCTTCTCTTCGCTCTCTGGTCCTGCCCTCATTTCCTGTTTCTGCAAGGGCGGGACCAGAGTCAGAGCAAAGAGAAGAGAAGGCAGCAGACTCACTGAGCCTGCTCGCTCTTCAATGCTTCCGCCAAGACCCCAGTAAGAGGAGGAGGAGGAGGGGGTAGGGAGCCTTCTGCACGCAGGGACGCCGCTTCCGATAGTTTTTTTCGCTTGTGTTTCAGCTGTTCCTGTGGTCCCGCCCTAAAGGACCTCGGCTGGTGGGGGTTGGGGTCCCCCGCCAGCAAAGGTAGGCGACGGTGGGTTGGTGGTGGGAGGGGGGTCGAGAGGGTCGTCGGCAGGGGGTCCAGGGCCAATTCTACAAGGGCCCAGGCCCCCATGGCCCCACATAGCTATGCCACTGGTTCCATGCCTTCTATACAGAATTCCTTTGTGTTTATCCCACACATTTTTGAATTCCATTACTGTTTTCATCTCCACCACATCCTGCAGGAGGGCATTCTAGGTATCTACCACCCTCTCCATGAAAAAATACTTCCTGATATTATTCCTGAGTCGCCCCCCCCCCCCCTGAAACCTCAATTCATGTCCTCTAGTTCTCCCATGTTCCCGTCTCTGGAAAAGATTTGTTTGTAAATTTAGAACTAGAGGACAGAAATTGAGATTGCAGGAGGAGGGAGGGGCTGACTCAGGAATAATATCAGGAAGTATTTTTTCACGGAGAGGGTGGTAGATACCTGGAATGCCCTCCTGCGGGAGCTGGTGGAGATGAAAACAGTAATGGAATTAAAAAATGTGTGGGATAAGCACAAAGGAATCCTGTATAGAAGGCATGGAACTAAACAAGTTTAGCAGACATTAGATGGCAACACCTCTCATGGGAGGTGGTGGAAATGAAAACAGTAGCGAAATTCTAATATCCACAATGCACCTAAACCAGGTGTGTACTGTACATTTGCATCTCCTGTTTAGTGCTAACTCTAGTGAAGAAACTTCATTAATTACTGGCTGGACTAAAAGTTAAAAAAGGTTTGCTGTAGTAGTCAGTGCATAGGACTTGTAGTTAGGTCTCTTAGGGCCTAATTTTCAATGGCCACAGTGGTCAGTAAATATAGAGCACCTGGAGGAACATTTTACTTTATTTATATATATATTCAGCAGCACCAACTGATTAAATGACACTGCTGAATTTATGTGGAATCGGCAACCATGTCACTTTGTCTATGCATAAGTTAGACCTGTTTTCCGCTGTCTCTTTTTTATGCACAGAAATTATATCAAGCGGCTGAATTTTGCCACTGTACATATAACTTTTCTTCTCACCTCTGCCCCTCCCCCCCCCAACCCTATGCATATGTTTTACTCATAGAACCCAAGGAACAAATATGTTGGTATTTTTCTTTAAAAGGAATTTATGCAGTCAACATTGGTATAAATATTTCATTCCTTGTTTCTAACCATGGCAGTAACATGAATTTGAGAAGGTTGCTTGCCCCTCTTGTACCTATTTATGCACCTATATTACAGCAATTATACTACCAGTAATGCTACTAATAATAGTGGATCTTTTCTGTTTAACCTCTGGCAGTGCACTGTTCTATAACACTGGACACCAAAATCCCACAGCACACCAACTCAAAAGGGGTGAGGCCATGGCAGGGGCAAGAGCAAATCAGGGCGTTCCAAAACGTTGTGTGCAGTTGGGTCTCCATGCCCAACTTGGGTGCCGGGATTTACATGAGGTTTCAGCATGCGTAAGTCTGGTGCCCAGAATTAGGCATGGAAACCAGTACTAAGCACAGGTCCTTTATAGAAGAACGCTTAGTGCCGGTCTTTTCCAGCGCCCACTTTCGAGCACCATAGTGCACACTGTTTCAGAAAGGGTGGGCCCTCTTTGCAAATAGTAGGCCCTCCTTCAAAAAAAAAAAAGCACACACTCAGGGGCCCTTTTACTAAGGCACACCAAAAAATGGCCTGTGCTCATGTAGGCACATGTACTGAATGTGCACAGGTCCATTTTTCAGCACGGAAAAGGCCTTTTTTTGGCTGAAAATGGACCTCCGGCAAAATAAAAATCACGTCCATTTTTGGCCTGAGACCTTACTGCCACCCAGTGGTAAAGTCTCATGCATTAACTGGGCGGTAATCGTTAGCGCATGTACACTAGTGATTACCACCCGGTTAGCGCCACACGGTAGAAAATAGAAATTATTTTCTGCTGCGTGTTTTGGACACACGGTAGTTCTAATTTGATGCACGTTGTACGTGCATACAGTGGTGGAAATAAGTATTTGATCCCTTGCTGATTTTGTAAGTTTGCCCACTGACAAAGACATGAGCAGCCCATAATTGAAGGGTAGGTTATTGGTAACAGTGAGAGATAGCACATCACAAATTAAATCCGGAAAATCACATTGTGGAAAGTATATGAATTTATTTGCATTCTGCAGAGGGAAATAAGTATTTGATCCCCCACCAACCAGTAAGAGATCTGGCCCCTACAGACCAGGTAGATGCTCCAAATCAACTCGTTACTTGCATGACAGACAGCTGTCGGCAATGGTCACCTGTATGAAAGACACCTGTCCACAGACTCAGTGAATCAGTCAGACTCTAACCTCTACAAAATGGCCAAGAGCAAGGAGCTGTCTAAGGATGTCAGGGACAAGATCATACACCTGCACAAGGCTGGAATGGGCTACAAAACCATCAGTAAGACGCTGGGCGAGAAGGAGACAACTGTTGGTGCCATAGTAAGAAAATGGAAGAAGTACAAAATGACTGTCAATCGACAAAGATCTGGGGCTCCATGCAAAATCTCACCTCGTGGGGTATCCTTGATCATGAGGAAGGTTAGAAATCAGCCTACAACTACAAGGGGGGAACTTGTCAATGATCTCAAGGCAGCTGGGACCACTGTCACCACGAAAACCATTGGTAACACATTACGACATAACGGATTGCAATCCTGCAGTGCCCGCAAGGTCCCCCTGCTCCGGAAGGCACATGTGACGGCCCGTCTGAAGTTTGCCAGTGAACACCTGGATGATGCCGAGAGTGATTGGGAGAAGGTGCTGTGGTCAGATGAGACAAAAATTGAGCTCTTTGGCATGAACTCAACTCGCCGTGTTTGGAGGAAGAGAAATGCTGCCTATGACCCAAAGAACACCGTCCCCACTGTCAAGCATGGAGGTGGAAATGTTATGTTTTGGGGGTGTTTCTATGCTAAGGGCACAGGACTACTTCACCGCATCAATGGGAGAATGGATGGGGCCATGTACCGTACAATTCTGAGTGACAACCTCCTTCCCTCTGCCAGGGCCTTAAAAATGGGTCGTGGCTGGGTCTTCCAGCACGACAATGACCCAAAACATACAGCCAAGGCAACAAAGGAGTGGCTCAGGAAGAAGCACATTAGGGTCATGGAGTGGCCTAGCCAGTCACCAGACCTTAATCCCATTGAAAACTTATGGAGGGAGCTGAAGCTGCGAGTTGCCAAGCGACAGCCCAGAACTCTTAATGATTTAGAGATGATCTGCAAAGAGGAGTGGACCAAAATTCCTCCTGACATGTGTGCAAACCTCATCATCAACTACAGAAGACGTCTGACCGCTGTGCTTGCCAACAAGGGTTTTGCCACCAAGTATTAGGTCTTGTTTGCCAGAGGGATTAAATACTTATTTCCCTCTGCAGAATGCAAATAAATTCATATACTTTCCACAATGTGATTTTCCGGATTTAATTTGTGATGTGCTATCTCTCACTGTTACCAATAACCTACCCTTCAATTATGGGCTGCTCATGTCTTTGTCAGTGGGCAAACTTACAAAATCAGCAAGGGATCAAATACTTATTTCCACCACTGTAGGCGCCTACGTGCTTTAGTAAAAGGGCACCACAATGATTGTGCTCCCAAGACCAAAAAATGGCCAAACGAAAATGAAAAAAACTGAACTTTTCCAGAAACAATATGCTATGCTATGCTATCAGAGACTTATTACTCGCCAACTCTCTTAATCAAGGTTCAAGGCAAGTTACATCTGTTAAAATACAGATAAATAAAAGAAATTACACCCCCCCCCCCAACCTAGAATACAAATACGTCTTCAGAGCTTTTTGAAATAATACATAACTACTCATTGAACGCAGCTCTGAAGGAAGATTATTCCAATGATGAACAACTGAGAAGAAAAAAAGAGTGAGAAAAAGCAGCTTTAACCATATAGCTTTAGTTGACGGAAACACTAGGATCAAATAATTACAATTCCTGGAGCTTGTCCTGAATTGTAACAAACTTACTAATTGAGATCCACCTTCAGGGCCAGTACTATCCAAAAACTTGAATACAAAACAAAGTATCTTAAAATAATTTGAACCTGAACAGGCAGCCAATATAAAACAGTCAACAAAGGAGTTACATGATCCATTCATGTTTTCCGAAATATTAACCTAGCCACTGAATTTTCGATCATTTGAATCCTTGAAAGTTGCCTAGAAGACAGACCCAAATATAATGAATTTCCATATTCTAACAGTGATAAGATAGTTAATTGCACAATAACCCTGAAGTGATCTTGTAAAAAATAAGATCTTAATAATCACAGTTGTTTCAATTTAAAATAGGCTTCTCTAATCAGGCCATTAATCTGTTGACTCCATAGTCAGAGATGAGTCCAAAACTACACCAAGAACTTTGGAGGTTTTCACTACATTCAACCGGGACCCAATATCACCCAACATCGTCTGGGGAATTTTTCTGAGATCCAAAGAAAATCATAATACCTTGGTCTTGTCAGTATTAAGCTTGAATTTGAACCTGGCCGACCAATCTTTTTAACCTGCCCATGCTGAGAATGTTGTATGGTTATCTAGTTCAGAGATACAGCATGTTCTTTTTTCAAATGTAATAAGTGAAGTTCTAGAACATGGCACCTAGAAATAACACATCCAGAGGGCAGACAGTAGAAACCTACATTATAAACATAAAAGAATATACATGGCCATCTCTGGGAAAAGGTGACTAAAGCCACCAGAAACAACAAAAAAGAGGTTTTAATGAATTCTGTTAGAGCAAACGATTTGTAATACAACAGTGCAAACCCCATCCTTTGATGTGAAAAAATAAAGTTACAGAAGTTCAAACTTGTAACTTTTTCAGACTGCTTATTTAGTGGATATTTACAGAATAGTATTTTAAATTCTGAAACTGTCAGTTGCATGCATATGTGCACACATGTTCATGTAAATGTCATTATTCTACACATTCCATAAGTGCTCACGAAGCCTCACAACTGTCTTAATCTTAAATTATGCAGAATATCTAATACAATCAACACATATATTTCCATTGCATAAATCTATAGCAATTGTATGTTAAAGTTTAATGGACCATCAGAGGTGATCTTCCACTAGGGGGTGATCCCTATTGTGAAAGTAGGTGGAACACCTTATTTCCTCATCAGTCCGATATCGTTCTTAATTTTCTTGCTTATTCTTGAATTTCTTACATATTTTTTCTTCAGAATTGTCACTATTTACAACTTTTATAACTTGTGTGATTATTATAACTTTATCACGACTTTCTCATAATTTGTAGAAACACATTCCAATAGTCATCTTGATTTCTTCTTATAATCCATAGATGACAGAAAATTCAAATTATTGAGTCTCTCTGTAAGTGGGGATATGTGTCGACACGTGTTTCACCTTTGCTGTTTCAAGGCCGCCCCCTTATTTTGTAATGAGATGTAGATTTGTCAGGAGTAAGGAGAACATAACTTCACAAAAATATTTTTTATAAGTTAATTTTTGGTGAAAAAAATAACTACTTCCTAAGGCCATCAACTGGAAGTCATGAGTCACGTGTGCAGCCCATTAAACATTTTTTACTTTAGCAAAGTGACTTTTGTCAATACAAAAGGACTTTAAGGAAAAAACCAACATTAGTATATACTTGCAATAGTTATGTTTGGATTTGGTCCTTCATAAGTCATTGAAAGGCTTTTTTCTTCTCTCCCCTCTCTTACCATTTTTGCAGACAGGACAGCACTGCTCTGGTTCGTAAACTGGGTTCACACATTCAGGAACTGCACAGTCGGCTACAACACAGTGAACTTCATTGCTAGGCTCACACCTGCACCATTCACATGGAGATGGCTGCAGAAAAAATAAATACATAAAAAATGACAATTTTACTTCCTACTTCACAGACTTCTTATGACTTTTCTTGCTGCCTGTAGCCAAAATAGACAAGTTTGATAAGAATATATTCTTTTATCTCCTCCAGCTCATATTCATTTATGACCAAGAGTGATATTTGTGAAAATCTAATTAAAAGTCTGTAAAATACACAGCAAAGAGAATCACTGTAAAAGCAACTAGGATGCGCAATTCCAGTCCTGTTACTTGCTGGTTGTTGTCACAGGCATTAACCTTCAATGAAATGGTTCCTAATATGAGGGCCATTTTACTAAGCCGCGTAAGCGTCTGCATGTGCTCAACGTGCACCAAAATGGAGTTTCCTTCTGGCTACCGTGTGGCTCTTGCAGTAATTTCATTTATGGCGTGAGTCCGATACGTGCATCCGAAAAATAATTTTTATTTCCAGACAGGCACATTGGAACGTGCCACGTGGCATTTGATGCACGTAGGTCATTACTGCCTGGTTAGCGTGTGATCCTTTACCGCTAGGCCAATGACTGGCGATAAGGTCACAGACCCAAAATGGACGCGCTGCAATTTTGATTTTGCTGCATGTGCATTTTCAGCAAAAATTTTAAAAGAGGCCTTTTTTTACAGGTGCTGAAAAATGGATCGGTGCGCGGCCCAAACCCGCGCCTACACTACCACAAACCATTTTTCAGCGCACCTTAGTAAAAGGACCCCATGGTTTGCAGCTGAGGAGACTGCTACCTGAATCTACTTGTTGCAGAAAACATAGTAACGTGGAGGAGCATAATCAAAAGGTCGTCCAAATCTGAATTTGGGCGCCCTCATGAAGTCGGCCAAATCAGGTAGGTATAATCGAAAAATAATATGGGTGCCCTTAGACATTCCATTATCGCGGTTGAAAATGCCCAAATCAGGGGCGCCCAAAGTATAGGAAAAAGGACGCATTTAGACATTCCATTATCGCAGTTGAAAACGCCCAAACCAGGGATGCCCAAAGTATACGAAAAATACGGCAGTTATGTGAGAAACGCGTCCTTGTTACTGTACTTTATACTTCTCAATGTTCCTTATATTTTCCCCGTACCTGGATGTCTGCAACTACATGCACTGTACTTGTGGAACATGCAGCTAGGGGAAATATAAGGAACATACATATTTTATTGTGTATATATGAAGTTTGCACACTTGATAATGATCCATATAAGGAAAACTCCGTACGTAGGCCCCGCACGTGTGACGACAGTCCATGAACGTCCATGCGCCATGGCCATCCATTTGTGGAGCCATTACAGATGCCAAGATGTGCATGTACTGACCTGTCCATATATGGGATAGTTGTCCATATATGGAGCTGTACATGTAAGACGTTCATCACACATGGGCGTCCATGTAAGGCGATGCACGCTTTCCAACGGTTATTCACTGAGAAACATGTCTCTCTGCAGGGAGCCCAATTTCAGCAAAGGTGAAATTGTATACTTGGTGCAGCTGTGCATCAAGCACAGACACGTACTGTTCAGGCACAACCACCACCTGCCCCCCCCCCCCCCCCAGGACTCTCTCCATCCAAGCCTGGGGTGAGATAAGGGACAGGTTGGAGAGGTAAGTGTTTGCTCACCCTCCCTCCTGGGCTATCAGGGCCCCCTCCTGTAGCTACATATATAAGAGCTCCCTCAGCAATGTAAGCACAAACTGTTAAGTAGAATCTATGTACTAGAAAGCAAAAACATTCCCACATCCCTACAATACTGCACACAAACGGTACTCTCTGTCCTCATGTCCACCTCAATGACATCATCTGTACCAATGTAATGCCCCCCCCCCTCCCACAATCAGTGTTGTGAGTCTCTCCTATTTGATTTCCAAATGAATTTGTGTGCTGAAGGCAAGAAGGGCCATCCCCTGACTCCTGGTGTACAAACTTATATCTTGCAGAAGATTTGGCATTCGGAGGGACCTCAAGTCCGTCTAGCGGAGGTTCCGCCGAACCAAAAGAGAAAGCCCTGACATGATCAGGGCAGTCAGACGGCGTCTCAGGGCTCAACATAAGTATGATAAACAGGGCACCTGTACTCATTTGTATATGAGTTTAATAATGCAAATGTCCCGTACAATATCAGTTTCCATGTGGCTAAGAGGCAACTAGTAAGTCATAACACCTGTCCCAGATCAAGGCCTGAGGTTGCAGCTACCCTCCCATGAGTGTGGCTGCAACTTCCAACTAACCTCCTCTGAGATGAATGAGATGACATGCCTCACTTCTGTATCCCCCTTTCTGGGGTGGATACTGTTTCATGGTATTCATGCCTGAGGTCCTACTCTTAGTGGATATCATTGCCTCATATTAAAGTTATGTGCTTCCCCCTCAAAAAACAAAAACCCAAAATGGTCAGCCAACCATAGTCACAAATCATAATGCTGAGCAATGAGTGTGGTCTGCCTGTGTACTCTGTGTCAGACCAGCATCCAGGGTTCCCTGTCATGTCATCTCATGCATCTCACACCCCATGAGTATAGCCCAGGGCTCTCCACATCTTTCCCCATCCCCCGCCTCAGGCCAACCAGCTCCTGCACTATGCAAGCCATGCTGGATGTGCTGATCTCAAAGACAATCCTGTTACATACACAGGGCGACAGCAGCGGCAGGAGGAGGCCCAGGAGGAGGAGGAGAAGGAGGGCGAGGAGGAGACGGCCCAGGAGGAGGAGGCTCTGGAGGATCCATGTGCAGACATGCCTCCCCTTGAGGGAGATGAGGGCCCAACACCCCCGCCCTCTCCACCCCAGCCCCAGCCCTATCCCCAGCAGCAACCCCAGCCCCAGCACTGCGCCTCCTGCAGCAACTGGTGAATAGCCAAAACCAGTTGCTGCAGGAGGTGTCAGCGATCAGGGTGGAGATGGCGGCAACGCAGCAGGCTAATGAGCAGCATTTCAGGGCACAGAGGCTGCTCCTGGTGCTGCTCGTTAGCCTGCTGCAGAGGGAAATGCAGGGTGAAAGACAACGCGTCCCCTGAGAACCGTTTGTACATAGTTATATTTGTTCTGTTTAAATAACACTTTCATATTTTTGGTATAACAGGGTGTGTGTCTCTACGTTGTGCACTACATATTATCAAATGCTGGGGTTGATTTGAGAGGAGGCAGCAATCTGGTCTGCATGACAGTTGACCTGTGACAGAGAAATTTTGGTATATATGTGTGATAAGTGTGGCCATACAGAAGGCCACCTGTTCCTTCCAAACTGCATGGCTGTATGGTAAGGGGGAGGAGGCTGGGTGGGCATTTCTGTTGAGGAACAGAAATGTCTAGAGAGAATCCACATACATGGAGAACTCAGTAGATCCCACGGGGCGTAAAATGAAAATAAAAAAAGGTGGGAGTATGAACCAGGCTATCCAAAGACTGAAACCAAGGTAAAATTAAAATCTATGACGTTTAATAGTTTTAAAACAAATAATAATAAAACAATTTTACATAGAAAATGACTCGACACAACGTTGTGTTTCGGCCAGATGGCCTACATCAGGAGTCTGATCACTAAGGTAAACAATGAATTGAGATTATCAATGGTTATAATCACAAAATCTCAATGCTCGAAAAAAATGCCAAATGAAAGATCTGCAAACAGGATCTCAAAAATGGTCTTGAAAAAGACCATTCAGTGAGTGATCCGTCTACCGCTGCGTACTGCACCAACGATGGGTGAGAGGCACTGTTAGGTCAGTGCAGGGGGCCTGATACGGGGGTGGCGGGAGCGGCGGCAGCAGCATTGGGGGGGAGGGTGGAGATTGGTGCGCGCAATGTTCGTTTCCAGGCTCCAGCGGCCGACAGTCCAACTCTGTTTCCCTCTCTGTTCCGCCCTCTGACGTCATCACGTCTTGACGCGAGGGCGGGACAGAGAGGGAAGTCTCTACTGCGCATTTGCAGGTGAGTCGGTCACTTGCCATTTATATGTTTGATTCTCAATCCTTAAAATATGTTTAACTTTCTCTGTTTTCTTCTCAATTTTTCTCAGAAGACAACATTCTACTATTAGCTCAATAAATTGTAAGTTTTGCATTAAACTTATTTAATAAGTGCAAAAAAGTCGAGCACTTAGCTAACACCTGACGGTGGCCAGACCTGTTTCAGTCTCACAGCATCCTCAGGGGATGTGCATCGACCTGTGTACAAGTCAAAGGATGGTATTATTCATTTCAATGATTACATTGCATCAGCAGCACTATCCAGTTAAGTGCTGCTGAATATAACCAGCTATCCCTCATCAAGGAATTTAACTGGCCAGGAGCTGTTTCTGGCCTATTTAAATCACTTTAAATATTGACCCCATAAGTGCCTACAGATGCAAATAGCGATTTTAGAAAGCTGCTGTTTACATGTAGTAAATTCATGCCATGACCAGATTTCAAGAGGATATGGTTTTAGGGCATGTTGAGTGGATGGGTTGAGCAATTCATGTACAAGTATGCATCTAACTGCACCACATAAGCTTTTACATGAGGTAATTTTAATAAGATACGGGCATGTACACATAAAAATTACCACACAAAACTTAAAACTGCCCTCTTCAGCGAAGCTAAAAGTATACATAGGCTTCCATACAGCAAGCCCAGTTTTTCCATAGGGTATCTAAATGGGAAATGGGATGTTCAAGTCAGGATGTCTACATTTTTCTGTCTATTTTACAAAAGGCTGTCTTGACCACAGAGGGGCCCTTTTACTAAGCAGCAGTAAAAAGTGGCCTGCGGTAGTGTAGGCGCGTGTATTGGGCATGGCCGGGCCAGTTTTTACCGCATCTACAAAAGGGCTTTTTTTTAATGGGACAGGAAAAGGGTCTGAGGTAAAAATGAAACCAGTGCATGCCCAAAACCATCCTGAGCCCTGAACGCCACGCTACACGTCAGGTGACCGGTCGGCAAGCTCCAAGTGCCGATTACCGCTGGAACTGGCACGTGTAGGAGGAAATAAATAAATAATTCATCCATGTGTTATGGGCGCATGCCAAATCTGAAATTACCACCTGTAGGGCGCGCTGGCCTGTCAGTAATCTCATTTGGGCGCATGCTGCATGTGCGTACAGTCTACCGTGGTTTAGTAAAAGGGCCCCAGAGCCTCTTCTACAATACATATAAGAACATGCAAGAATGCACAAGCAAAATGACTGTTTAGGAATGATTTGATTGGGGATTTAATAAACAGCAGAGAAGTACGTACATTTGTTCCCTTCAGTCACTGGTGCAAAGCCCAGGTCCAAATGAGCAGTTTGCTAACACGTTTGCCTGCTGTAGAGCAGATTTTTTAAAAAGTATATTTATATTTCCATTGTAAACTTGGTAATACACAGATATGTTTCTAGTTCATCCCAAACACACGCTCAACATGCCCCCTTCCAATCTGTGTGTGCTGCAACCTTTTACATGTGTAGCTTTCTAGGGGCCCTGCTTTCTAAGCCATGCCGTAGACATGCTAGCGTTTTTAGCGTGAGTTAATGCTTGAGACACCCATAGGAATATATGGGTGTCTCTAGCATTAGCATGAGCTAAAAACGCTAGCACACCTTAGTAAACAGGGCCCTAAATTTGCTGTTTACACAAGCGAAAGTCTTGTAAGCCTTCTACAATGACTTCCAACATGTATCTTTAGTCAGGTTAAAAAGAGACGTTCCCCAGAGTGTGCTTAGGTCAAGGACATAAAGCATCATGAGGTCCATATTCAGCTGTTTAAAGGATATATAATTTGAAATAGCAAACTTACAACATTTTCAAGTCATATGTATATTCAGTATAGACCAGTGCTTGTCAGTCTTTCTGTGCCTGTGACCCCAAGATAGTGACTAAATAAAATTGTGTGACCCCCAGGAGGTGGAGAATAATGATGCACCTATAGAGAGCCCTAAATGTGGGTTTTGTGATCCCATTCGGGGTCCCGACCCACAGTTTGGTAAGTTCTAGTTTATAGATAATAATTGGAAATTTAGAAAAATACAATACTCCCTGTAAAAATAGAATCAACAAAACTTCACGGAGATATAAATAATATTACTTGTTTGAGATTTTTTTAAAACTTATTTAAATAAACTCACAAAAATACATGAACATGGATGTGGTCAGAAATAATACATGACTTATATAAATGTGATAAATCACATCTGCCAGTCTCTAACATGTATCATTGCACATCATGTGTCCATCCTTAAATTGTAACATTTTTGAAATGTTCAAACCTTCACTGTCGATCAGTGATAGTGAAACAGCACCTCCCACTGGCAGGACTGTAGGTGGGGGACTCCCGCTCAGCTTAGAGGGAACAGTGCCTTTAGGCCTGTATGTTGTTTTAGAAAAATACTAGAAATAGCACTTGCGAACTCCACCGGTGCTTCACTCAGACTCTGTCCCTTTACACGCTTTCCAGCAAAGTACATGCCATCATGTCAGTGAGCATACATTTATGCCGTCGGAGTTTTACAACATGCCGTATATGGGCAAAAATGACTTTATAAAATTACCCCCTTAGCAGCTGAATATTGACGCTTAGACATATAAATTATGAATGTACATCTGGAGTCTACACACCACACTGCATTTTTTCCCCCTGTGAAACTCTCTACCATGTGATCTGAGAGCAGAATCCTCTTTCTGCAAGTTTAAAGTTGCTTTGAATATGTTTTTATGTAAGCAAGCTTTCCCTAGTTAATTGGTGAACTATGTCAGGTTGTGCCGGGCTGGAATTTTATTCCATGCACTTCTCTCTGACTCCTCCTATTTCTAACCCAGAAGGGATCTTTGATTCATTTGATTTCTGCCTTTCCTGTGGTGTGTATCTTTCCTATCCTATTTAAATGATGGCATTCCTTGCTATTACCTGGTTTTATTTTTGAGTTTGTAAACTGCTTTGTTGTACTTTGTACCTAAGAAGAATGAGGTCCTTTTACAAAGCCGCAGTTAATTCAGAAAATTCTGTACCTTGTGTTTACTGCATGGCAGATGATGTAATGCAGTTAGTTGCACCTTTTCAGTTGGCAGTACTGTTCAGTGTTATCTTTTGTGATAATTACCTCTTACTAACTGTAAGCACAGTCCATGCCCATTCTACTTCTATGGGAATGAATGTGCACTAATATTTGTGAAGCGCTGCGTACGACTGGTAGCGCTATAGAAATGATTTATAGTAGTAGTAGTAGTAGTAAAAAGTGGCCTGCGGTAGTGTGGGTGTGTCTTTTGGGCACGCGCTGGGCCACATTATCCTGCTGCTGGGAAAAAGGCCATTTTTCAATGGGCCGGGAAATGGGTGTGTGCAAAAATCAAAACTAGCATGCGCCTATTTACGGCCTGAGCCTTAACCGCTAGCCATTGACTTAGCAGTAAGGGCTCACACACTACCCATGTGGTAATCGTGCAGCGTGTGCCAACATGGCCGCACTGCCAATTACCACTGGGAACGCCCCCCATGGTAGAAAATGGAAAAATATTTTCAACTGTGGAATTCGGCATGCACCAAACTCGGAATTACTGCCGGGTGCACATGCTACCCTGGTGGTAGAGCCGATTTGGCCTTCCGCAGCTTTGTAAGAGGCCCCTAAATCAGGTATTTCATAGACCATAAACCATAACAGGCCACCTATGTATGAAGGCCAAGTAGTCACCATTTCAGCCTATTTTATAAAGACACGTGGAGGGGCATAATCGAACGAGGACGCCCATCTCCATGGGCAACTATCTCTGAGGACGGGTCCGTGAAGGGGCGGGACAGACTATATTTTCAAAAAAGATGGGTGTCCATCTTTTGTTTCGATAATACGGTTGGTGCTGGCCAAATGCATTGGATTTGGGCGGATTTGAGCTGGGCAGTATCAGTTTTCAGCGATAATGGAAACCGAAGCCACCCAGCTCAAAAACAAACAACTCCAAGGCATTTGGTCGTGGGAGGGGCCAGGATCCGTAGTGCACTGGTCCCCCTCACATGCCAGGACACTAACCGGGCACCCTAGGGGGCACTTCTAAAAAGTAAAAAAAAAAATTAAAATACCTCCCAAGTCCATAGCTCCCTTACCTTGGGTGCTGAGCCCCCCAAATCCCACTCCCCACAACTCTACACCATTATCATAGCACTTATGGGTGAAGGGGGGCACCTAGATGTGGGTACAGTGGGTTTTAGGGGCGGTTTGGAGGGCTCCCATTTACCACCACAAGTGTAATAGGTAGGGGGGATGGGCCTGGGTCCACCTGCTTGAAGTCCACTGCACCCACTAACAACTGCTCCAGGGACCTGCATACTGCTGTGATGGAGCTGGGTATGACTTTTGAGGTTGGCATACAGGCTGGGAAAAAAAAGGTTTTAATGTTCTTTTTTTTTGGTGGGAGGGGGTTAGTGACCACTGAGGGAGTCAGGGGAGGTCATCCTCGATTCCTTCCAGTGGTCATCTGGGCAGTTGGGGCACTTTTTGGGGACTTGTTTGTGAAAAAAAGGGTAAAAAAAAAAAGCAGCCCAAATTCTCGCTACTGCCACCCTTTTTTCCATTATCGGACGAGCGCGCCCATCTTTCCTTGGCCGATAAACACGCCCCAGTCCCGCCTTCACCACGCCTCCGACATGCCCCCATCAACTTTGTTCATTCCCGCAATAGGAGGTGCCCAAAATTGGCTTTCGATTATACCGATTTGGGCGCCCATGAGAGAAAGGCGCCCATCTCCCGATTTGGGTCGAAATATGGGCGCCTTTCTCTTTTAAAAATAAGCTGGATAGATATCTATGAGGGGAAGTTATCAAGCTGTATTAGGGCCATAAGTCACATTATTTGCTCCTGAATGTGACATAAAGGGCTCTAACGCAACTTATTTTGGTCATCACGGGCTACATAATAATAAGATGAAAAACATGCCAATGTATGTCAAGCAACTCATTGCTATGTTTGAAACCAGAACGTTATGTGCGATGTGCATGGGGGTGCACACTGCAAATTGTGTTATCACCATAAAATGACAGTAAATAACCGCAGCCAAAAGCTGGGGTAATTTTTACTGTGCCAGAAGCATAATGCCTCAAAACTGCGGCCTGATGCTCCCAAGCCAGAGCCTAAAGGAGTAGGTGCCATTCCCCTGATCAGAACCCCTCCCCATCCCCGATCACATAACCCTCCCCCTCGATTAAACCCCTTATACAGAAAAGTGACCCCTAGTGATAGTAGTATGAGACTACAAACAGGGTCACCATTTTGGAGATGATGCTGGCACAGCAAGAACGACTGGAGGTCACTCCTGCCCCAATGGTGGGAGGGTATGATCATGGGAGGGGGTTGATCTGGGGTGGGGAGTTGTGCTTGGGGAAGGGGATAGCACCGGCCCCTTTAGGTTCCTGCCTGGGGGCTTCAGGCCATGGCTTTGAGGCCCGATGCTCTCAGGTTGCTGGAATAACCTCACTTGCAAGGTGGCAAGCAGTGCTAGTCATTCACCATGGTAGTCAGCAATCTGTAGGACTGTTATACCACAGGTTGCTGACTCCCGTGCTAAATCAAGGTGTAGTAAAAGCTCGCCTTTTACCACTCCTTAATCCTTTCCCCATATTGCTATGTTCTAAAATATCAATACAAATCTTGCCAAAATCACACATGAAGTGAAGTCACAGAAATTTAGTAAACCGCTTCGACTCATGTTTGAAAGAGGCAATATATCAAGTTAATGAACGATAAATGATAAGTGATTTACATCTACTCAGAAGAAGGCATATATCTTCATACATAGTTTATAAAGTATGTGGATAAATTGCAGCTCCACCTGCGCTTGCATTTAAAATCTGTCCAAGAACATGCCTACACCTGGGTGTGAAAGTCTGGATCATCTTGCAAACTTTTGCTTGTGATTTAATTTATAAAATGCATTTTTAGGCATGTATACTTTCATACATGCATGAAAACGCCTCTTATTAAATGACCCTCCATCCATGCCAGCCCTGAAAAGCAGAAAAATCCATCCCCTTTCTCTATGGTTAACTTTGGAAGTATAATAATTTTTGAATCAAGAATTATGTTTTCAGGTCTCAAGAATCTTCTTTTAGAAAATCACTTATATGGTCTCTGCTGAAGCTGACAGCATCAGTGTTTTATTTGAAGTATTTTCAAAAGATTTGTAAAATATCATCTTCTCCATTTATGTTGCAGAAATGAACTCTCTTTCCTCAAACTGTGATCAGTGTATTGTGCAATAACAGCTACAATAATGCATCAAAATTACTATTAGATTATCATTTACTTTCAATATTTCCTGTGCCAGCAGCTGAAAGATGGTATTATTTGTCATAAGAGTACCCAATGGATTTGCAGGGCAGTTGGTTCCTCTGTGAAATATGTTTAGTCAGTGACAATAAAGACAAATTTTGTTGGTTTCATCTTGGCAGATTTTTCATGAATCTCTTCTGTCTTTTTAACAAGGAAATTTGGCTAAAATGCATATGAATATCTAATGATGCTTCAATTTCAATTCTGACAAAATATGGTGGGCTACAGTATTCTGCTTAATTTCACAGTAAATAATGCCACGTTCTTTGATAATAGTTACCAAACTCAGGTTTATATATATATATATTTTTTTTTATAACATTTGTATCCCACATTTTCCCACCTATTTGCAGGCTCAATGTGGCTTACATAGTTCCGTAAGTGGTGATTACCAGTTCCGGAGAGGAGAAATACATAGTTGAGGAAGAGGAGACAGAGAGTTACAGGAAGGAAAGTTCGTCTTATGATAGAACTGAAAGGTATTAGGTTAAACTTCATTAGTGACAGATTAACTTGAACAATTAGGAATATTAAACTACAAATCAAGATAATTTAGCATAAACAATTAAGACATAAAGAATACATTTTGTATAGGTGCGTATATAGATAGATATATAGATATAGATATTTTGTAATTCGCTCTTTATTAAAGTTTGCATATAACAGCATAATAACAGGAACATTGCCATATCAAACTGTTAGTTTACAAAACTAGAACAAGAACAAGCAAAAACAACAACATCATTTCATCAAGACATCAATAGTTCCCTAAATATATGAAAACAAAATTAGTGGCATAATAGGACCCTCCCAAAGGGAAAGGGAGAGAAGAGGCATGCAGGTGACAACCCAACCAAGGAAAACGTCAGCAAATACAGTGCATGTTAAGTCAATGAGTGTCCCCAGGTAGTAGGATCTGAGGCAAGAAATGTAAGTAATGGTGCCCACCGCTTCTCCCACCATTTCAGATGACCTGCGGTATCGCACGAAACCTCTCCCCCTCTATAATATAGTGCAATTTAGTAATCCATTCGAGTACCGTGGGGGGATATGGTCGCTTCCAGTGCATTGCTATAACCAGTCTGGAAATGCCCCCAACCCCTTCCCCCACTATGTACCTTCAAAAAGACAAGAGCAATACACAGTCGTACCTGCCTCTGAGCCGCGTCTTGAAAAAAGGCAGCACCTTACCCCTCACAGTGCATCCTGTCAAATAAGGGAAATTGTCTTAACTGGCACTGAGAGCCAGTAAACTAGAAGGAAGCAAGTGCTTGAAGAAGAAAGAACATGATGCATACAACTACTGTTTTGATAACAGGAATGAAGTTCTAGCTGTAAAATGGAATGGCAATTCAGTCGTATCTCTTGCTAGCAATTTTCAGTGTTGAGCCAGTGCTTAAAGCCAAGGGATTTTTGCAGTCCGAAAGGAAGGTTGCTAGTGTCATGCATTCAAACCTCATAGTTGCCTACAGTTTCAACATTAGTGGAGCGGACCAGTTGGACAACTTCGTAGCTAAGTACTGAATTGCTATAAAAGTGAAGGAATAGTGATGGCCTCTCATCAGCTATGTTGATATCACTCTGTATAATACATGGCGATTGCATCACCCGGTTCATGGTAGGGAGATGGACTTACTGGAGTTTCAACGGTGTGTTGCCATCAGGCTTTTGGATTCAAAAACTCCAAAACATAATATTAAGACTTCTAGTGAACATTTACTATAGCAAGACATAAGTGACGCTGTTCATGGCTTGGCTACATTATGCCACAGGTGTATGAGACCTCTTCCCCTTTTCACTAAAAAAATAGTCACTTGTCATTCTTTGCTGTGCGTGTTTTGATCATTATCAGTTCGTTTATACAGTGAAGTTGATCTGTTTTTCTGTCTATACTGGTTGGCTACATTATAGACATTGTGACTGTGCTGCAGAAGCTTTGTCCATGAATTTGACTGAAGTTGCAAAACTACAACATTGCATATTTTGTAAATATTTGTTCCATTGAAGTAAAAGTTAACTTTGATGTGTTAATATGTTTGCTTTCAACATAATATCAAAGCAAAAATGTTTTATGGCTGGCAGTTTTACATAGCGGCTCTGTCTGTCCTCACACAATTTTGATGGAGACTACTGACCATTTTAGGTAGCTGCCATCTGAACAGACCCATCTCATTTGTATCTTTTTGAAGGTGCATGTTCCAGAATTGTACATAATACTCTAAATGAGATCTCACCAGAGACTTATACAGAAACACTATTACCTTCTTTTCCCTGTTGGCCATTCCTCTCCCTATGCAACCAAATATCATTCTGGCTTTTGCTCTCACCTTTTATACCTGTTTGGCCAACTTAAGATCATCAGATATGTTTGCCTCCAAGTCTCACTCTTTTTTTCATGCACAGAAATATTTTACACCCTATACTGTGCTGCTCCCTTGCGTTTTTGCAGCCCAAATGCAGAACTTTGCATTTTTTAGCATTAAATCATAGCTGAAACTTCTAGACCATACTTCAAGCTTTGATCCTCTTTAATCAATGACAATGCTGACCAAGCTCATTGTGGCGGTTACAAAATTTAGATTTGTAGAAGTCTAGTACATAATATAGTAACGTGTAGGGGAATAATTGAACGTCACCGGCGAAATAGGTCGCCGGCGATCTATTTTGGCGGCGGCGCAACAGCTGGCCGGAACCGTATTTTCAAACAAGATGGCCGGCCATCTTTTTTTTCAATAATACGGTGTGGGCCGGTTTGAGATCACCAGTTTTGTTTTTCCGCGATAATGGAAAAAACTGCCGGCGATCTCAAACCCGGCGAAATCCAAGGCATTTGGCCGTGGGAGGAGCCAGCATTTGTAGTGCAATGGCCCCCCTCACATGCCAGGACACCAACCGGGCACACTAGGGGGCACTTCAAACATCTTTTATAAACAACCAAATTAGCTTCCAGGTGCATAGTACCCTTCCCTTGTGTGCTGAGTCCCCCAAATCCCCCCCTCCCCAAAACCCACTGCCACAAGTGTGCACCATTACCCTAGCCCTAAGGGTACATGTGGGTACAGTGGGTTTTGGGGGGTTTGGGAGGGCTCAACATTACCCACCACAAATGGAACAGGTAGGGGGGGATGGGCCTGGCTCTGCCTTTCTGCAGTCCACTGCAACCAACAACAACTGTTCCAGGGACCTGCATACTGCTATCAGGGTGCTGGGTATGACATTTGAGGCTGGCATACAGGCTGGCAAAAAAGGTTTGTATTTTAATAATTTTAGTGTGGAATGCATTTCGCAGGGTGTGGGAGCGCTATTGGAGCACTTCAGCCCCACACCAGGCAGAGGATTCTACACAGATTGAAATGGAGTGTCGAGACACCAATAGCACCTTCAACTGTCTTAAAGAAGTAACACCAGATCCCAAACCCAGAACTTTGAGGGGGAGAGGGTGAAGAGAAAGAGGGAGGGGAGGGAGGGGGGAGGAGGGGTGGGGGGCTCATTATGGATATAATGGACTAATGATAAGGTTTGCTTGCTGTTTCAGCAGCTATGAGACTAGATAAATGGCTGCTTGGTTAGTATGGGGGAGGGTGTTAACAAAAGAAACTATTCTTTGATAGAGGCTGGGTAGCTATTTGATGTATAAGTCTTTTCGTTTTATCTGTTGCCAATATTGGACATGTTTATTCATCTTAATAAAAAGATTTCAACATAATTTTAGCGTGGGAGGGGGTTGGCGACCACTGGGGGAGTAAGGGGAGGTCATCCCCCATTCCCTCCAGTGGTCATCTAGTCAGTTGGGGCACCTTTTTGAGGCTTGGTCGTGAAAATAAAAGGACCAAGTAAACCCGGCGAAATACTGCTTATCACAGGGTTTTATTTTTCCATTATCCGCGAAAGCCAGCCATCTGGTAGCCACGCCCAAGCCTGCCCATGTCCCGCCTTTGCTTCGCTGCCAACACGCCCCTTTGAACTTTCGCCGGTGAGGCGAAGGGAAAGCGGCGAAGCTATCACAAATGTAGCTTTTGATTATATGCTTTTCGCCGGCCATATCCCGATTTGTGTCGGGGAAATAGCCAGCGATTACTTTCGATTATAAGCTGGATAGTAACATAGTAGATGACAGCAGAAAAAGACCTGCATGGTCCATCCAGTCTGCCCAACAAGATAAACTCATATGTGCTACTTTTTGTGAATACCCTACTTTGAAAAGTACCTGATTTGTACCTGTCCTCTTCAGGGCACAGACCGTATAAGTCTGCCCAACACTATCCCCACCTCCCAACCACCAGCCCCACCTCCCACCACTGGCTCTGGCACAGACCATATAAGTCTGCCCAGCACTATCCCCGCCTCCCACCACTGGCTCTAATACATATCATCCACAAAGAGGCAAAACTTACCAGACAGCCCTTCCACAATATTGCTTACAGAAATATTAAAAAGCAAGTATTGTAATGAAGTACAGTTACTTCATTACAATACTTAAGTACTTATTGGCAGTACTTATGCTTGCAAAGAATTACATTTTTTTAACCATACCTTTTGTACTTACATACTTAGTTACTTAGGGGTCCTTTTACTAAGGTGTGTTGAAAAATGGCTTGTGGTAATGTAGGCGTGGGTTTTGGGCATGCACCGATCCATTTTTCAGCACACCTGTAAAGAAAGGCCTTTTTAAAATTTTTGCCAAAAATGGACGTGCAGCAAAATTTAAATTGCTGCATGCCCGTTTTGGGCCTGCGACCTTACCACCAGCCATTGACCTAGCAGTAAAGTCTCACGAGGTATCCTGGCGGTAATGATATATGCACGTGAAATGCCACTTGGTGCGTGTCTGATACGCGCGTCCAAAAATTATTTTTCGGATGCGTGCCAAAAATGAAATTACAGCAAGAGCCACATGGTAACTGAGTGGTAACTCCATTTTGGTGCGCATTGAGCACAGGTAGACGTTTATGCGGCTTAGAAAAAGGGCCTCTTAGTAACGAAGTACCAATTTTGAAAATATTTTTTTTTAAAGTATTTTCCATACCTTTGCTTCTCCCACTCTACGGGCTTTCCAAGCGATGTCAGATGTGGCTTGCATCTCATTGTGTCTGCTCTTCCGGTCCCAAGAACAGCTGAGCTGGGACCAGAAGTTCGGGCCCAATCAGATGCAAGCCAGCGTCTGGCATCACTTGGAAACCCTAGTCCCCATGCGGCCTGAACTGGAAGGAGAAGTGCTCTCACTTGCAAAGACCTTTTTTTTAATGCTCCATGCCTGCGCAGTGAGGAGAGAGCCCAGGAGAAAGAGGCTCATGGCAACAGGAGGCATTTTTGTAGCTAAAACAGTAACATTGGTAATTGTGAGGGGACAGAAATTATTGGTGGACCTGGTCCCTGGTGAAGGCATAGGTGTCACTACAGAGTAGCAAGGGGTGGCAAGTGTCACATCAGTTTCAGAATATGTACTCCAATGTAAGTTGGCCAAAAGCTGCAGCAGCAGATTGTAATCTTGGTGCAGGCTGCCCACCACAGAGCAAATATGTGTGAAGCGCCCCAACATGCTCTGCATTGGCAGCCCTACTCTCACATCACCTGCTGCCACCACCGCTACCTCAGACATATGCAACTAAAGGTTCTGCCGGTCCTGTTCCCGCCCTCTCTGAAATCACTTCCTGTTTTGGAGGGCGGGAGCAAGACCGGCAAAGCCTTTGGTTGCATATGAAAGACAGAAGGCCCCGCTGCTTCTCTCTTCTGTACTACGTCTGAGTTAGCAGTAGCGACAGCAGATGATGTGAGAGTGGGACTGAGGGCTAGTGCTGACAGCAACCAAATGGGACTGAGAGGTATGATGATGGATCGGGGCCAGCCAGCCAGGCAAGGATAGTAGAATGCTGGACTGGGGGAGGAGGGAAGAAAGGTGATATGCACTTGGGGTTGCACAGTGGGATAGTTAACATAGAAGAAATAGTGTGACAGAGGGAAATGATGGATCAGAATGGGGGAGGAAGTGACTGCAACCAGTTGGGGTGGGGTTTCTCGCATGGAAGCCTATCGTTGTGGTGATTTAAAGAGAAAACATTTACAAATGTAAAATTAATCTACATTTAAAAATGCTATGCATATAGCTATTACAAATTTTATAGTGGCAATCATTTGAAAATATAAAACACAAAACCCCTTCCCTCCTCCACTCTCTCACAAATACATTTAGCAAGTTTATTAAAAAGGTATTAATTTAAATTTGTAATTTCATTTATTAAGTCTCTGTACCATTGAAACCACAGAGATCTAGACAAAGTACAAGTTGATAGGTACATAATCACAACACAGTATTGCCTGAAAACATAACTAGTTTCTGTGGTCCAACTTATTTTTATTTTGTAATAAAAAAGTAGGGTTTTTTTGGTGAATGCTCTTTCAATTCTCCATGTTGGTTTTGTGCTTAATAAAGAAGATTTAAACATTTTTTAAAAAAAAAGTAATTTTAAGAGTTGTACTTTGCTACTTTTACTTGAGTATTTTTTTGAATAAGACTTTCTACTTTTACTTCACTACTTTTGAAGCTAGTACTTTTACTTTTTACTTGAGTACTTTTAAAAAGTAACAACCCCAACTCTGTTAGTGTGCTCCATTTATCATAGTGGCATTCATAGGTCAGGTGCCACCCAGTGTGAACCGCCATTGCACATGCCCCGGTGCATCACCCCCCCCCCCCCCCCCAGTGCATCACCTCCACCCCCCGGTGCATTACCTCCACCCCCCAAGTGCATTGCTCTTACCTCCTGAGGGTGCAGGGAGCAGTCGAGCGGCTATTGGCTCCACCGGTTCCCTGCCCCAGAACAGGAAGTAACATCAGAGGGATCAGGGAACTGGCGGAGCCTTCAGCCTGTACCCCCTTGCAGCATGCACCTGGGGCAGACTGCCCCCACTGTCCCTCCCTTGGTACGCCACTGATTTATCACTGCCCTTTGCAGCCTTCCATGTAATCAGTTTCTAAGCCAATCAGTCACTTTAGGGTCTATACCAAGGGCACACAGTTTATTTATCATTTGCCTATGTGGAACCGTGTCCAAGATTTTGCAAAAAAACGTGGTTTTGAGATGGACTTGATGTGAAATACCGCTCACCCAGTACCTATAAGCTGGTTATTATGAACGCTACAGGATAACGTGGTGGTTCATGTATGGAGCAGCGTTATGGTTGAATATTAATTACACGTCATCAAGCTAATGGTTCAGTGGCTCCATTAGCAGTCTGAACAAGACGGGACAAGCACCAAGATGCTGGTTCAATTGGTTTGCACAACATTTGGTTGTGAATTCAATAGTGGTCTATATGATATGGCTTAATGTTGATTAACTGGACACATATGATTCACACGGATTTTTTCTGTGTGTAAATGATATTGTCAAATGTGTTTTTTGTTGCATTATATGATTTAAGTTGTATTTCAATTATAAGGTACAGAGGGTGATTGGTGAATGAATGTGGAAGAGTGATTGGTTGATTACTTTAATGGTGTTGAGTGCCGTTTAAAGGCATAGACGATGTAATAAAAGCATTTTGATACAAAGAAATATGTTGGAGTCCTGTGTTAGTGAAAAATCTATGTACACCACATCTAGCACTCTCCCTCAAATCAACTGTTTGGTCACCCAGTAAAAGAAATTGATCTGATTTGTCTGAGAAGATCTGCCTCTGGTAAAAACCATGTTGCCTCGAGGGCTGCAACCCATTGGATTCCAGAAACCTCACTATCTTCTGTTTTAGAAGTGTTACCATTAATTTATTTACAATAGAGGTCAGACAAACTGACCTGTAGGTCCCAACCTCTTCCTTACCTCTGTTTTTGTGGAATGGCATGTACACATGCATGTTTGCACATATGTGCATAAATGCCAAAAACTCTCCTGCTATTCTGCAAACACACACATCTTACAGTGTGCATTTTATAGACAGACGTATACATAGGTGGAGCATAGGCAGGACACACACTTACACGCATGACTTATACAATACTAAAAGTTATACATGTAGCTTCAACATATAGGTGCACACATTACACCAGCTGTATGACTGGCATAAATTCTTGCACCTAAGGAACGTAGGCCTCTAATTTCTATTATAGAATTGGAGCCTCATAGGCATTCTCTAGAAGCTACATATAAGCACACTGATATTTATTTATTTGTTGCATTTTTATCCCACATTTTCCACCTTTTTACAGGCTCAATGTAGCCGATTCCAGTCTGAACAAATACATGGTACGAATGAATACAAGGTGATGTTGTGGTGGATAAGGTACATGTAAGGTAGGTGTAGTTGGGGGAACTCAGAGAGGGGGGGGGTGGAAGAGTCAGGTTTCATGGTAGAGGGAGGGATATTGTATAGGATGACTCTGGAGAGGGAGGGGGTAGATTCCAGGAAGCAACTGGTGGTACCCTGGGCTTTCAGACAGCTACTGCTACTTCTGGCCCATGATCAACCCCTCGGAGGGCATAAAGGAACCCAGGCCACTCAGACCCAAATTTTGTACCAGTTCTATTGGCCAGGGGTCTATAAGGAGGTAGAGAGATACTGCAGTTCCTGTCCCAGCTGTCAGAGGGTGGTGGATCGATTTCCTAAGAGGGCACCCCTATGTCCCATGACACGTATGGGACAGCCTATAGCTTGGGTAGCGATGGACATAGTAGGGCCGGTAATAAAGTCCAGTAGGGGATGTAGCTATATTCTGGTGATAATGGATGTGGCCACTTGTTTTCCCTGGGCCATTCCCCTGCGGAATATTTCGACCAAGGTTATTACGGCTGAACTGATAAGGGTTTTTTGTGAGGTGGGTTTCCCCAAAGAAATTCTTACTGATAGAGGATCTAATTTCATGTCCCACACTCTAAAGCAGGTTTGGGAGGCCTTTCAAATCAAACCCTTACATACAGCATTATTTCCCCCTGCCCTATGTCCGGTTCAGCATAAACACAAATATAATAATATAAAAGGAAAATATTTACAGGGGTCAGTAGAAAGACATTTAGAGTTTTTTTTTTTTTTTAGAGTCTTGGGTCAAAATAATAGGTCAGAGTATATTTTGTAGTTAAGGGATTTGCATTTAGCTCATACCTTTTTCAGTAGTAGCTTGGAGTGGGTTTCACTCAGCCAAACTGAAAGCCAACTATTTTGAGGGTGTGCTGGCAGCGGAGTCGGCACTTGGCCGGTTAAGCGCTAATATTCAGCACTTGTGGCAAAGTTAACCGCCTAAATAGGAACACATAAAAGTCACTAACTCTATGCAGTAACCTATAGCCGGTTAAGTGCTGAATATCTCACTTACAGGGACTTTTATTAAGGCATGCTAAGAGATTTAGCGCATGCTATTAGTGCATGTTAGATGCTAAGATGCCCAAAGAAACAGAATGGGCATCTTAGCATTTAGCAGACGCTAATCATCTGCATGCCCTAAATCCATTAGCATACCTTAATAAAAGGAACTCTTAACCGGCTATGCTTTAGCTGGCTCCGGAAACACGGAAATTCAATGTCAGTGTCCAGACATGGCCAACATTGAATTTTCAGATTTAATGCCAGCGGTGGTGAGCAAAACACTGATCTCTGCTCGATGAACACCGGGCTCTTAATTTTCCTGGAACTGTCACAGATATTTAACTTTGATTTGATTTATTTTATATAATGCCTAGCACCAAAGCATTAAAGCAGAATATAATTTTAAAACAATTAATACAATCCAGAAAAAATAATTAACATAGGACCCTGTTTACAAAGGTGTGCTAGCGTTTTTAGAATGCACTAAAAATTAGCGTGCGCTACTATGTAGCTGCCCATAATATTCCGATGGGCATCTACACAGCATGTGCTAAATTTTAGCACAAGCTACAAACGCTAGTGTGCCTTTATAAACAGGACCCATAATTAGTACAGTTTAGCCAACACACAAATATCTAATAGAATAATACAGTTCCAAATAAAAAAGCATAAAATATAAACATAAATAACCATAGAAATGAATTAAAATAAAAATCATACTAAACCATTCCACGACTTACTTTGAAAGATTCCTCAAGGCTGTTCAAAAAGAGTATGGAGGAATAGATCAAAATTCTACTGATATATACTAATCCATTCTACAATGTTTTTTTGAAAGAGCCAGGTCTTCAAGGCTTTTAGAAAATTAATATATTTAGGATGCAATATTGCCAGCAAATGTGGACCAGTATAACAAAATATCGTGTTCCAGGTAGTTGTTAACCTAACAACATGTAATGATGACAATTGTGAAAAGACGGCTGAGAGGAGATATGATAGAGGTCTATAAAATAATGAGTGGAGTGGAATGGGTAGACGTGAAGAGTCTATATACTCTTTCCTAAAATACTAGGACTAGGGGGCATGCAATGTAGCTACAAAGTAGTAAATTTAAAACAAATCAGAGAAAAGTTTTCTTCACTCAACGTGTAGTTAAACTCTGGAATTCGTTGCCAGAGAAAGTGGTAAAGGCGGTTAGCTTAGCGGGGTTTTAAAAAAGGTTTAGCCGGCTTCCTAAAGGAGAAGTCCATAGACCATTATTAAAATGGACTTGGGGAAAATCCACTGCTTATTTCTGGGATAAGCATCATACTTTGTACTTTTTTGGGATCTTTCCAGGTATTTGTGACCTGGATTGGCCACTGTTGGAAACAGGATGCTGGGCTTGATGGACCTTTCGTTTGTCCAAGTATGACACTACTTATGTACTTTAAAGTTGCTGAGAGCAATACAGGGCTTACAAAGGAGCATACTCCTTTAATTTTCCCAAAAGATACGAGTAGGAAGTCCATATTGAAAGCCTTATAAACTAAACACAATTTAAACGAAATTCAAGCTGCAACAAGAAGACAGTGTAACATTTTCAAGATAGGCGTTATATGATTGAATTTCTTTTATCAATGGAGCCACAGTATTTTCTATCAATTGTGGCCTCCCTATTTTAGTTAACCCCTGATACAATGAGTTGCAGTAATCCATATGACTAGTAATCACTCTGTGAACAACCTTGACTAGGTTTGCAGTTGTAAGGAATGATTTCATTTGTCAAATCATTCTTAAATGATGAAAGGAAGATTGTACAGCAGAACCTATTTACTTCATACATTTAATGCAAAGAAAACCCAAAGTGACTATTTTCTCTGAAAAAGAAATTGACTTCCGCTCCTAGATAACCACATCGCAGATGATTTATCTGAAATTAAAATCAAATCATGGCTAGAAAGTCAATCCTTTATATTGAAACTAGACATGACTTTTTCATGATCCATCATTCAAGAAAATGACCAACTGAATATCATCCACAAAATGTGAAATTGTATATCAAAACCATCTAAAAGTTCAGCTAATGGAGTTAAGTATAAATTATTTATTTATTAGGATTTATTAACCGCCTTTTTGAAGGAATTCACTCAAAGCGGTGTACAGCAAGAATAGAGCAGCCAGCCCTGGATCAGCCTACAACAGAGATGGCCTGAGAGAAGGTGGTCATGGACCCTGGCTCCTGGGAGGTGCTCTTTGCCACACAACAGGGCCACACCCAAAAGGGGGATGTTGAGGAAGAGGAGAAGGATCCCTGGAGGGACATGCTCCCACTGCATCTCAGCACCCCCACCCCACCCTGGAAACAGCTGCCATGCCTGTGGCGAAGCCCACTGTCACAGCCACCCTAGGCCAGCTCCTGCTACAGGCCACAGGCCTGTGCACAGACATGCAGCAGGAGCTGGGAGCTATAAGAGCAATACAAGGGCAAATCCTCAATGAACTGAGAATGCTCTGTGAGGAGCAGCAGCAGGAGTCTGAATGAAGGCCATGGACTGATTTTGTTGTGTTTAACATTGTTTGCATTTTTATTTATGTTTCAAATACAGTGTTCATTGTTATTTCCATACAAAGGTCTCTGCCTCCACTCTCTAAAATATGTGTGCATTCCCTGATCTGCAAGGCTGACAACTGCTGTGGTAGAAACACTCCTAGGCAAGTCCTTGGAAAGGGAGACTGTAGAATGAGATGGGGTGGGGAGAAGGTGTCCGAAGGGCACTCAGTGGATACATTCAGAGAAGCTCCTCCTTAATGTCAAGTGCTCTACCAGAGGGCTACCCAATCAAGAAGGATCCAATGTGCCCTGCATCACAAGAAGGCACAGTGGGATTCAAATCTGCCACCTCCAGAATGCCACAACACATTTCAAACCATTATGCCATGCCTCTAGTAGATAGAAAAAAGATGATAGGGAATGTGTAATGGGCTGCCATAGCCAGCAATAGCCTTTGAAACTAGGTTGTCTACTCCAGCACCTGATGTAGGTCTACGGTATATGGAAGCTGCTATAAGGTTCCATATTTTTTTTTTTTTTGGGGGGGGGGGGGGTTACACATGATTGCAGTCTCCCTTTCTACTCCCTTCTCCCGGATCATGACTTTAGGCATCTGTTCTCCCAGATCATGAATGTAGGGTATCTGTGAGTGGGGCCATTCCTGAGATGAAAGCTTTGGCCAGATATCCCCTGCCAGGTACTGAGGAGATGCCCAAGGAATATGTCAGAGAGACATGTGCAGGCATATAGTGCCTGAACATCTCTCTTAGACAGATTCCTTGGGGCCAGAGTGCCCCCAGGAACTGGCAGAGGCATATCTGGCCAAAGCTCTCATCTCAGGAAAGGTCCTACTCACAGATGCCCTACATCCAGAGCCCAGCAAGTATCCCTCTGGGGAGTTGGGGGAGGGTGGCCAGTTGAACTTGACAATGCCAATATCCTAGTATGTAGGTACAGTAACCTGGGCATGAGAAGACAAAGCACTGCAGAGAAACAGCATTGTGGTTCACAGGACAGAGCTGACTGCCCATCTACATCACCATTTCACCCTGCAGCTATCTGTCTCCTGGGGGTTCACAATCCGTGCATAATCCTATAACAATGCTGCCTACAGAAATCTGGTCTGCGGAATAGCTGTGGTTAATGGGGCAGGATGTTATGTGACATAAACATCTGTGGAAACCAGCATGCTGGGCCCCCAGTCCAGCTCCATGCTGGAGCCTGGAATAAAGTTCCCATCACAGGTGTCCCTTCACAAAGAGGATAGGTAGACCTTTGCACTGCTGCCCCCAGGAAGGAGCCAGCAGCTATATATGTCAGCCACATTTGGACCACCCCGAATCATTACCATGTCTGTGCCAACTAGCTAGTAGCAGGAGTCCAGCCTCATATAGCCCCCTCCACCCTGCAGACCCACACCCATTTGCCAGACTGCATATAGCTAATCTTAGTAAAGGTTTGTTGTCTTGCACTAGCCACCAGTGCAATACCAATCAGCTGGTGTTCCTAGGCATTGCCCAGACTAAGGTTTACTCTCAGCATGTCTACAACCAGAATGGCTAAGGGCTTAGGAAGATGCACAAAAAACTTCTTCCTATAACATATATTTACATATTTAAAACAACATATAAAATTACAGGTGAGGGAAGGGAAAAAAAACTATATACAAATATGGGGAATATATACATGGGGAAGAAACATGTCTCATAACAATAACCAGTCAGGTACAAACGAGTAGGCCTCCTTTGCCATTGCACAGACTATGTACTCTGTATTCTGCAGGCCAGAGGGCAGAGGAACAGTCTAGGCATGAGACCTTGTCCAGCACAACCTCCTAGTGAATTGGTGAGGCCCCCAGAGGCAACTGCCACCACAGATGGCAGGTGGCAACCAAGCAGGTCCTGTGTGACCTCAGCAGAAGCTTGAGGGAATTCTAAAGCTAGGACGGGGCCCCGGCATCAGGGCCAGGACAGGGAAACAGGCACACGATACTGGAGATTATAAATCTCAACACTGGCCAAGCTTATTGGAGTTTCACAGAAATGAAATTCTTGAGGACTGGCCAGAAAAACAAGAGGGAGGTGAAGAGCAAAGCTGCAGTGAATCTGCAAGATGTGGACTCTGTGAACCTCAGTCCTGAGGAGCACATGGCGCAGAAAACCATTCCATGGACTCCAACACCCACCCAGCTTCTCATGAAGGCAGCCACAAAAGGGTGTGTCCACTGGGGTACAATCTGCATATATCCCCACAGTTTGTTTCAGCATTAAAACTATAAATACATAAATAGAATAAAACGGCGTGTTGCAAAGGCCACTGTTGTCCCTTGTCTTGCTGCTGACCAGTGCCTATGCTGTATCTCATCCAGCAGTCAGGTCCTGCAAAAAGGAAGGAGTCCTTGGTTATCTGATCTCAGGTCATCTCCCTAGCAGAAGGGGAAGGGTAGGTTCTAAGGTCTCTGCTTACCTGGAGACAGTGGCAAATGGGGACTCCAGCTGGCTCATGGCTCCCAGGGTTCAGCTGCCTGATGCTGTGGGGGCAGAATGGAGAGCATAAGAGTCAGTTTCCCAGGTGTTTGGCATTCCTGGCTGATGATAAGCCACCTCCCCCTTAGCAACATTAAGGCAATATTGAGGATTGAAAATGGCATCTAAATTGTTTATTTTAGATGTCATTCTCCCCAAAATGTTTTCATGTGTGAGCTATTATAAAAAATAAAAACGTTTATCACCCAAATGTCTAAGTGCCCACAGCTGATACATCTAAAGTGCTCTATAAAAACATGCATCTTGGGATTTTCAAACCTGCACAGTTCACATTTCCAATGGCATCCAAGGGGCAAAGTATTTGTGCTTACACCATGCAGAAAGAATGGGTGACAAAATGCCAGAGGCTTAATCTGGTTCACCACGCAAATAGAGATATAGAGGACATCAAAAGAAAATGGAGGCAGCTGAAGAGGTTTGTCAAATGGAAGGCTGGAGCCAACTTGCCAGATGCAGACCCTGTGAACCTCACCCTATGGAGTGCACAATGTACAGGCTCCTTCCGAAGGAGAGCATCCATGGCCTGGAAACCCAGGACAGCACCACACAGGGTGGAGAATCAGCTAAGGTTTGGGGAATAAAAATGTGGTGGCGGCTCTCTCTCTATTTCACCCTCTCTCTCTAGCAAACTTGGACAGCGTGTGTGTGTGTGTGTGTGTGGGGGGGGGGGTGATAGAAAACCCATCTGTACTAGAGGTTCTCAGAGGAAGTGACATTACAAGAGGCGGGCATGGCAGAGGAAAGGCCTTGGTGGGGCTGGCCACAAGCAGCCTGTTTACAGTGCTGTCTCTGTCAGCCTGCTGCCACCACATTGGGAGGGTCATAGGGAGAAAGTATCTGCATGGGGGGGGGCAGAAGGAGATACCAGACCCAAATGGGGGGAGAGGAGGGGTGGAAAGAGATGCCAGTCTCATGTGGAGGGAGGGGGAGAGCAATATTGGACACTAGAGTAGGGGGAGGTGGGGCAGGGTCGAGGAAGGCACATGGTACAGAGATCAGATGGCAGCAGGCAGTATTTTACTGGGCTTGCTCAATAGTAGCTATGCCTCTGGCTCAGCTCAAGATCTTCACTCCACAACGAGAGTGTGGGAGATGATCCGCAAAAGCTAAATGGAGGAGACTTGGCAGGTCTGACTGTCAGTGAAGAATCCCAGGATTGGAATGTTGATTCTAGAACGCCTAGACATGTGAATCCTCTAGCTAAGGACACCCAGCCTGGGGAGCCCTGGAACCAACATCCCCAGGCTAGGTATCTTATTTTCAAGCCTCCTAAGGCTAGATGTCCTAGGTACAGGATTCCCAGGACCATGGTTGTTTGTTCTAGAGTACTCAATAATTATAAACACTGTAGCCAGGATACTAGGGCCTTGATGCCTCAGAACCAGCATCCTTAGGCCTGTGAGCTGCTAACTTGAGGGTCTTGGGTCTGGGAGTTCCTGGCTCAGGGCTCTAGGGCTCCAAGATCCCTGTATTGGGGCTCACAAATCCAGAGGTCTGCGGGCCCCAAACTAGGGTATCTGTGATCTCTGTGTGGTGGGTGGGTGACTTTTTAACTTTCATTTATTTTCAATATGAAAATAAATGGAAATGAGAACTTTGTTTCACCTCAAGCCGTAAAATAAAAATTCAGCATTAAGATAGGGTGTTATTTAATGCTGAAGGTCTAGTATTCAAAAACACATCTGTATAGTTTAGTTATGAGCACTGGTAGTAATACTTAGAGCACTCTATTCACATGGTGTTTGAATAGAAAGCTAGTTTCAATTAAATCATTGTTTTTCCACCGTTTTAAATCAGTGGTTGTTTTAGTGCAGAAATGGAATTTTTTAAATGCACTAAACCTAACATACATTATTACATTGACTCCACAGTTAGCAAATGCCAAGTCAGATGCAGCTTTTACTTTTTTCTGCTTGTGCACAGAACTGAAGCTTAGTATCATACCCCTCCATCAATATTTGTCTTCATAAAATTCTAGCACAAATCCAGCAGAAATAGCACATAAATTGTGGTCGCTGACTATTACACCTGCTTAGCAACATGTGTACGCATATTCTATAAAATAACCTAACTTCAAAAGTGGCTATACTTTCACCATGGATAGAAAAAGTCACACCCAATATTTCCACAGCATTCAAAAATATTTTCTGCCGGTCTCAGCTGTGTAACTTGCCAGTTTTCAAAGACTTTAACCACAAGATTTACAACACCAACCTCCTCATTGACTGAGCAGCACAAGAGTATTGTACTTACTAAGAAATCACTAATCACAGTGCAAACCCACTTTTTTATATAAAAAAATCTCAAACATTTCAGAAAGTACTCATCTTATGAAATGTTTAAAGCAATGACAGCTATCCGACATGAATCATGTTTCGCCCCAGCTGCTTCAAGGATTGCCCCCTAAATCTTTAAGTGTCAGATCACTGGTAACATGTTACTTCTCTCCAGTAAAGATGTGTGTGTATTATACACACACAAACCGCTTCTCTGCCCAAGCTCCACCCAAACTCCTCTGTGAAAATGCCTACTCTTCAAGTATGCATCGGCTTGCACTGTGCATACTTTTAGGTGTGAGTTAAATTTTAAAAGGCCTTTTTAGTCACACAAAATAATATTTAATGCTTGGCAAAGCGCCTCAAATTACCCTCTAAATGTCTGTGTTTTGTATTTTGTATTTCAAAATTTGTATTGTACATTTGATATTTCCCTTAGTTGTAACATATTTTCCCTTTATCCATATTTGATTCCCAATTCTTTTTAGTTTTAGAATATTTTCTATAGTTTGTCTCTTTTCAAGGGTTCCATTTTGTTCTAATTGAGTTATTTCCTTTAAAAATAATTTGCTCTCTAAGCTGCTCATTTTCAAAGTACATAAGTATCCCAAAAGGGCCAGAGAGGCATTTTTCTGGCAACTCTACCCAAATTGCCATAATCAAAACACACACTCAGAAACATCTAAGCTGTGAGCCGCCCAGATAAAGATGTTTCGGGGGCGTGTTGAAGGCATGTTATGGCTGGTGTTACGGGATGGATGTCTCCTAGCAATAACGGATGACTTCCTGGGGTAGAAATAAAAGTGACCCAATTTAGACTTGCTAGAAAAGTGAACAAGTGAAGCCACAACCTGCCTTCAGACCCATTTGTGCTTTTGTAGAGTTGTAGAGTGGAGAGGTGAAGTTGGTCGCCTTGTGAAGGTGAGTGGAGAGTTGGCAGGTGGTTTGTTTGCTGTCTTTGTCCCAATCTGAAACCTTTGTTCTCCCATATTTCCTGCTTTCTTTCCTCCATCTGACCTGCAAACCCCCCTCACCACACCCATCCCTTGCTCCCTTGCTCTCAGGCCCCTTTCCCCCTTTGCTCTGTCCTTTGCACAAACACCCACATCTCTCTTCCTACCCCCATACCTGCACCTACTCTTTCTCTCCTCATGCCTCTGTGTTTGTCCACTCCTATTTTGTCAGTTTGCTGTATCCCTGTGCTGGGTGAGTGAGTACTGTGCACTGTTGCTAGTGGTGGGCCAGTGTCTCACTAGGTGGTGCTGAGCTCCGCAGTAGGAGGAGGTGTGCACAGTGGTGTTATTGGTGTTAGAAGGTTTCACCTGTGGTACAACGCCTCCACAAGAAACATGAAGCTGTTGAATGCTCTTGCGCTTGAGGCTGTGCTGGATGTGGCTGAAAGTCTGGAGGGGAAGTCTAGGGGGAGATACCCTTCAGAGAGTGTTTAGGCCCTGGACCCAGTTCCTGGACCTCAGTGACCAGGACTGCCTTACCAGGCTTTGATAGGGCAGCACCTCTGTCAGCAGCTATGGCCTCAGCTCCAGGCCACGACACACCAGAATAATCCTGTGCCAGTGCACCTGAAGGTTACAGCATCCCTCGCCTTTCTTGCCACTGGTACATTTCAGTCAGTGCTTACAGTCACTGCAGGCCTTACCCAGCCTGCCATCTTATATAGATTACTGTAATGTTATCTATGTTGCAAAGCTAAAGTATTGCACAAATTGCAATCAGCCCAAAATAGAGCAGCTCGATTGATTTATAGAATGTCTAGATATGAACGAATTACGCCAATTATATTAAAATTGCATTGGTTGCTGGTAGAAGCACACTCTGTTTTTAAACTCTGTATTTCTAACAATTTAAGGCATGTCACCACTGATCCTTCCAAGCTGAGTGAGAATCCTCCACCTGCTGGGGGGGGGGGGGGGGGGGGTGGGAGAGGGTGCTGTTTCACTATCACATTTTCAATAGTGAAAGACAGGCAAGTTCTGCAGGACTCCAGGGAACCTGCCTGTCCCTAGAGCTTGAAAACATAACTGAAGCACCACCCGCTACTGGTAGCAATGAAGTTGAAGGACAATGCAGCTTAGAGAGAACAGTGCATGTCACCAAGCTACAAGCTGCATTGAGCATGATTGATCTGCCAACATGCAAGACTTTTGCAGAAGCCACAGACTTTTAAAGGATAAATTATCCATCTTGTAAGAAGATTGTTTATAAGTCTGTATACTCATCCTGTTTTTCATATCAAGCTGCCAAATGGTGGAAATGCAAATTTTAACTGTTCCGCAAAATGTTGAAAACCCATTTGTTCAGGAAATTTTTGGTAAACTAATTTGACTGGTTGCTGTAGTTGAAGGCTGTAGAATATTTATACTTTATTTTTTATATTATCCTATGTTGTACTATTATGGCATTATATTATTTTGATGCTGCATATAAGCCACATTGAATTTATGAGGTATATGTGGGAAAATGTGATGTATAAATGTCATAAATAAATAAATATCAGCGTTAAAGTAAAGTAACTGTGTGTCCCAGTTCCTTGATACCTTCCTCACCCACATCTCACCTTATATCTCTTTTCCCAGCACTGTCCATGCCTGCCAGAACAACATGTCCTACTTTTACTCCATAGAAGACTTCCCCTCGGTCCTAGGGGTCATCAACTGCACAAACATGGCCCTCAGATCCCCCCCCCCCCCCCCCAGGCATATAAGGATTCCTTATATAAGGCATAGAAGGAATCCTTCTGTTACTACTAAATGTATACTTTCTCATGTATTTCCACTATTCATGATGTATTGTAAGCCACATTGAGCCTGCAAGGAGGTGGGAAAATGTGGGATACAAATGTAACATATAAATAAATAAATAGGAATAGTAAATTCTATCACTCTATGAACATGCAGGTGGAGTGTGCAGAGGAGCACTACAATAGAGTCCATAAACTATAACCCATAGAAAGGACCTTTGGCCAGATAAAGAATTGCTTCTGATGCCTCAACCGGTCGGGTGGGTGGGTGGGGGGTAGCTCCTCTACACCCCCCCAGAAGGTTGCCAAAAATTCATGGCATGCTGCACAACCTGGACCAGCAAAGGAGACAGCCCCTGCCAGAGTCCATACAGCAGCAGGCTGAACCAGACCAAGAGGAGGATGTCTTCACCCCCACCTCCAAGCACACCAGGCACCATACCAGCTAGGGGTCCAAGCACAACAAAGACTCACACAAACACAATTTCAGTGACAGTGAGTGCTACCTTTATCTCCCAAACAATAGTGACAAACACACCAGAACCCCTCCCCCACAGCCTCTCCCTCCTCCCACCCTCCACCTCCCCCAACCCGCAACACACCAATCTACCAAAAGAGACACACACCCAACTTACCCAACCATCCCACCACCACACCACAGTGATGTGCCTTACAGCACACTCTCTGCCCCTCATACCCTTAGCCATCCCTTCCCATCCCCCACTTGCACCCAGCCCTCTAGCCCTAGTGGAAGGTCCAGCCCTTTCTGGTAGTGAGCCAGTGTCCAACCCCTGCCCTGTCAAGTCTTCACTGCATCAGAGACGGTGAGGCAACCAGCTGCTTCTGCTGCTGCAGAAATATTTGGCCTCTTCTACTGCCTCTCACCGCACCCAGGATTGGATTGTGGCTCAGCCTGTGGCTCCAGCGTTGCTTTGTGATACACTTGGCCTTCCACCTGTGGTCTTGAGGCAGCCATGCTTGGCTGCTGGTCCCATGCTTTCTGATGCAGTGGTGGCTGGCACACCTATCCTGGCTGCTAGATGCACTGTGAGAAGCTGTTGAGCATGGTGTTGACTGACTGCTGGCCCCACTGGTGACAGTTGGGGGTAAGAGGCCTGCTGGGTAGGTCAGGCAGCTGTATGGCCCTCCAGGTTAGCCTGTAAGTCCCTCCAGAGACCCACAAACTGCATCAAAATGGTGTCCCAAGCCTCCTGGGAGTCCCACTGTACCTGCAGGCTGCTCTTCTGAGCTTCCATACTGTGCTGCTGCAGCTGCAGCTACACAGCCTGGCAGAGCAGCTCGACCTTTACGTGGCGATAGTCTACCATCAGCTGGTTCTGCTGCAGGATTTTGAAGACATGAAATTGTGTTTTCTGTCTCTGAAATTGCTTTTTACCTGTTGTGTTTTTCAGACTCCAGGTGATAACAAGTCCCACCTACTCCTGAAACTCAGGAGGTGGCATCACTAGCGTTTCTTGATAAAAATTTACTGCCCTTTGCAGAGCATGCGTGGAGCGTGCATGAGCAGGTTGTGCTCCTTAGTGCGCTCCTTCGTGCGCACCTTGAATGTGTACCCAAACTTACGCTTTTACATGTCAGCTTTACCACTCCGGAGCAGTCTTGGCTTGATCTTTCTCTGCCTTGTGGTTTTGTTTTTTTACCTGAATGTTTGGACTCTATGAGTTCCATTCCAGTACTCTGGGGACAACGGTTGACCCAGCAGCACTGTTCTGTTCTCCCACAGGTAAGAACCCTGATTCCTTTTCCTGCTTCTAAAACCCACTCAGACCTATCTAGGCCCCTGTAGTTAGTGGACCTTCAGATAGGTCTTTTGAATGTGTGTTCCCTGCATGGAAAACACTACCTGGTTAAATATCTGTTATTAAACTATGGGCTTGACATCCTCTGTCTTGTAGAGACTTGGATGGAGGATTCGGACCTAGCTTATTTAAACTAAGCAATTCCTACAGGCTACTCTTGTCATTATAGGCATAGATAGGGAAAGAGGGGTGGGGGTTTAGCAGTCATCTTTTCCTCCTCCATCTCTGTACATTTTAAAGAACAAGATACCTATGGTTTGATTGAATCTCTGTCTATCCATCTGTGTAGTTCCACACACTTAGAATTACTCCTATTACAACAACTACCTCCTGTCACCACTAGATATTTAGTAGATACACAAGCAATAATTTCTTTTTATGTTCTTAAATTTCCAAATTGTACTATGAGATTTTAACCTCCATCGTGATGATTTATCAGCATCGTTTGTGCGTGATGTCACTACATTCTTGGAATACTTTGGTCTATCCTCTTATATTCGAACTATAACACACAAGGCTGGCCATATGTTAGATGCAGTGTTTTCTCCAAGCAATGACAATATGACTCTCTCCGTTCCAGTTCTTTCTCCACTATCCTTCTCTGATCACTGGCTTATTACCTTTAATACCATCTACAGGAAAGGACCCAAGTTAGACCAACTCAAATGCAGTTTTAGTAGACAATTAGGAATGATCACTGCAGAATTGATTGCCAGGACTTGGGCTGTTGATTATGATTCAATCACCACGTCTAACTTGCAGGATCAGTCCACCCAGTGGAATTCCACTTTATCACCAATCCTGGATCATATAGCTCCACTCTTACCATCTAGCTTCACTCAGAAAAAAGACCCATAGTTTCAGGACTCTCTGACAGAAACAGAGGATAGAAGCTTATCGCTTGAAGTTAAGGGATCTATCCTGATAATATGAGACCGAGATTAATGCTGCTAAGAACTGATATTTTTCAGATCTGTTCTGTAAAGCTCCAAGCACTCAGAAATTATATGCTACTTTACATGCTCTTGTTGACCCACCTTGCAGACTTCAGCCATCTTCCGCCTTTACACCTAATGATTTAGACACTCATTTTTCCACTAGGATTCATACCCTGCATCAGACTTTAGAGGGCCTCCTCAACAATGTCTGCCATCCTCCTGTTCTTCTTTAATATATAGGTCGTCATTATCATCTCCATTATCTTCATAAACTCTACCTGTAGTAGAATACCCTGTTCAGCCTTCCACCACTGTGGTAGAATTTAAGGCTCCGCCACTGTCAGAAGTGGATCACGCTTTATGAGCAGTAAGATCTAAAACAACCCCACATGATCCTTTTCTGACAATCTTGGTGAAACGCAACGCAACATTTTTTCTTCCCTATATAGCAGAGATGGTTTTACATAGGGCCTGGTTCCACCATTATGGAAAATAGCAACTATACGCCCAGAGCAAAAAGATCTTCATCAGAGTAGGGACCTGGTTACTAAATAAAGACCAGTTACCCAACTTAATTTTCTCTCTAAGGTGACAGAACAAGTAGTAGCTACATACTTAAATCAGTTTATTGAGACGCATGAAGCAGGGGCGTATCTGGACTCTGGCGGTAGGGGGGGCCAGAGCCAGAGGGAGGGGGCACATTTTAGCCCCCCCCCCGGCGCCACCGATCCCCCCCCCCGCCATTTCCGGACCCCCCCCTCGCCACCAATGACACTCTCCACCCCCTCCCGCCGCCGCCAACCCTCCCCCGCTGCTGTCACTTACCTTTGCTGGCGGGGGACCCCAACCCCCCGCCAGCCGAGGTCCTCTCTTCCATGCAGGCTGCAAGTTGCAATGCTTCCTGTTCTTCTGAGTCTGACGTCCTGCACGTACAACGCGCAGGACGTCAGACTGAGTTCCAAATTCTGAGTCTGCGTGCAGGACGTCAGACTCAGAAGAACAGGAAGTGTTGCAACTTGCATCCTGCATGGAAGAGAGGACTTCGGTTGGCGGGGGCTTGGGGGTCCCCCGCCAGCAAAGATCGGCGACGGGTTGGTGGTGGGCGTGCGGGAGGGAGGGGGAGGTGGATAGGGTCGATGGTAGGGGGGTCCAGGGCGAAATCTGCGGGGGCCCAGGCCCCTGTGGCCCCACGCAGATACGCCCCTGGCATGAAGTATTACATTCTAATCAGACGGGCTCAGGTGGTGGCCCTTGGTAGCTGCACATGTTTTGTTATGCACCCTCAAACAGCCTGTGAAAGTTGAGAGGAGCCATTTTGGGGGTTTGATAGGAGGTGTGCAATCCCTGCATGACCAGAGGTACTACCTGGCATTAGGTGGGCAGGGGACTAGTGGATGGTTTGGGGACACTTTTTGGGGGACATATGCATTTGGGCAGAGAGGTGGCAATGGGTAGTTAGCTATGGCAGGTGCAACCCAGGGTTGCAGGGTCTGTATTGATGAGCTGCTGCCACCGTTTACATGTGTATATAGATGTGGACTGGCAATTTGGAGCATTGTTGGAGATGGCTAGTTACCCAATTCCAGGCTGGCAATTTTTGGAGCAGTCCTGGTTTTGACTTTACTTTCCAAAGCAGAATAGGATTAGTAGTGTCTGATGCTGCCCAATGAAATCAGTGCTGCAAGTGCCATAAGGTACCAGGATGGGGTGGTGATCAATCCAGAACTGTCCCAAAATGTCCAGCCTGGAACTGGGTGACTTGGCATCTCTGCATAGGTAGAGGAGTGTCAGAGGTATACAGGCCCTTATTACAGACTTGTATGGAGGAGGGGTGGCCTCTGAACATGGGGGACATGTTGTGGCATTTTCAGTAGGGCAGGGGACCTGATGGCCTTCCCACCAACTCAGTGCATGTGATGCTTCCACATAACTGATGCTAGCTTCTTAGCAGGACTGCCGAAAACTCACCGTGATAGGGTCCTGCGAATGAGCCTCCAGGTCCTCATGGTGACGTTGTGTGGTGGCAGGTGGTGGTGCCTCTTTATAATTTCCCTCCTGTGCCTGATACACCAGAGGAAAAGATGCTGAGAGTTCTCAGCAGAAAGTTTATCACTTTCCTTGAAGACACACTAAGCCAGAATGGAAACGCCCTTGCACATGTAGCACCATATACAGACATGGTACATGTGGAAGTGACTGTCATGTCCCCTACCTCAATGCAAGCGGTGTCCTCGGGCTGCAAAGGGTCCCGTCGACACGCACACTTGACTAGCGCAGTCCTGGGCCATGTGTGTGTGGTTCTTCTCTGGCTGCAGGCTCCTTGATTGCTTTCCTTCCATGCACCTGGCTCTGCCCTCTCTCTGCCTGGCTTCCAGGCTCCTTGATTGCTTTGCTTCCACCCACCTGGGTCTGCTCTTCCTCTGCCTGACTTCCCTCCTATTGGTCTTCCAGTTCCTCCTTCCCCTGATTTTGTCCTATGGCTGTGCTCCTTCTCCTGCTGTCAATCACCAGCACTTTATCAGCTGAGCTCTCCCTAGACTCCTTGCTTCGGCTTCTACTTTGGTAGGTGTTACTTGCTCAGTAGTGTGCTTCTCCTCTACTTTGTTCTTTGTTACTGACTCTGCCTGTACCTGGAATATTCTTGTGTCTGCTGCCTGCCTACTGACTCTGCCTGTACCTGGATTACTCTCGATTATTTTCGAACATTGGCAGACATCTTTCTTGGTGATCCATTATACCTGTGCTCTTCTGAACATTTTCAGATAGGCATTTACTTTTGGACCTGGGCGTCGTATCAAAAATGCCAAATTTGCTGAAATGACAGCTTCTCCCGCCCGCATAGCTATTTTCTCTGTGATCTGTAATCACTACCAGTTATCAGAGACCACTGACTTCAGAAACTGAGATAATATCAGCTTATCCGAGTCTATTAGCTACTGAAAATGCTTTTTTATGTGGGTATGTCTGTGATAACTTCTGCCATCAGTTAATCTTTTTGGGAGTAATTTTGAAAGTCTTCCATGGCATGTTTTTTGTTGTTGTTGTTGTTGTTATATTTGTACCCCGCACTTGCCCAGAGTCACAAGGAGCTGCCTGTGCCTGAAGTGGGAATCGAACTCAGTTCCTCAGTTCCCCAGGACCAAAGTCCACCACCCTAACCACTAGGCTACTGTTAAAAGATCCCCATAGTTTCTTTATTCTCCTCAGTAATGTGGAATAGCATCATGTATATTATTTAATTTATCTTTAAATTTTGCCTATTTTTGGATTTTCTTTCTTGTTTATTTGTTTCTCATTGGTTATGTTTGGAATGTAAACATTTTCAACCTACAATAACTATGGGGATCTTTTATTTTTGTTATATTTGTACCCCGTGCTTTCCCACTCATGGCAGGCTCAATGTGGCTTACATGGGGCAATGGAGGGTTAAGTGACTTGCCCAGAGTCACAAGGAGCTGCCTGTGCCTGAAGTGGGAATTGAACTCAGTTCCTCAGTTCCCCAGGACCAAAGTCCACCACCCTAACCACTAGGCCACTCCTGCTTCTAGGAATAAAATGGGCCCTGCTACAGATAACTCAAGCTAAGCTTTAGTAAAAGACCCCCTAATACAGGAAATATACAGTCAAAGGAAAAGGAAAAAGACATCCTTCCCAACACAACCCTTTAAACTAACAAAGGTCTTCAATACACACCCACATTATCTCTTACCAACAAGAAATTTTTGCCACCTGTACTTTCATAGAATTATAAAAACAATCTGTTCTGCCTGAGAACATTTTCTATACACCTCATTGAGGTTCCTTGGCCACTGCATTCTTTAAAGTTTCAAGTTTGAAATGGGACCAGTCATAGCCCCAGGCAGCAAAATTAAGATGGGCCCCCTATAACACCATCTCTCTCAAAGTTGTGGGGAAGGGATTGAGGAGAAACCCCTTCAGACCACCAGTAAACAAACCTTGCAAAATGCAAACACATTCCAGACCTACATAGAAAACCTATCATAGTACTAGAAATAGAAACTGAAATTCAAGATACCAGAGATGTACATTTCCCAAAGCTCAACGGTGCAGCTCATCAACTATAACTTTTTTAAGTTAATAAGTCTCACCCACCCACCTCCTCATCAGTCCAAAAGGTTAAATCACAATTATTTTATTTTAAAATATTTTCTTTTCAAAATCTCTACATTTTTATCTGGATTATCCTCTGGCTGTCATTATTTCTTCATCCAAAAGATGAGTAACTTCACAGTTTTGGAATGAATGTAAATGTATTAAAAACTGCATAAAGTGTGTTATATTTAAGGGTTAAAAAGATAAAAATGCCTAGATTTTGAAACAAAGAAATAGAAAAACATTTTTAAACTAAAATTATTGAGTTAACCTTTGCACCAATGAGAAAGTGGGTGTGTGAGACTTATTAACTTAAATAACTTAAAAAACTTTAAAAAGTTATAGTTGATGAGTTGCACCACTGATGTCCACTGTTTAACTGATTATATGGGAATACTATATTGAAGATTATTGATTGGTGAAGAGGTTCCCAATATCCTAGCAATTATTTGATTGTTGCATTTCCCAAAGCTGACATATTAAAATTAATATATTTATAAAAAATACTTTTTTAACCGTCTCTGTGCCTCTCTTCTGCTTTCCTCTGTTTCTTCTTAATACTCATTCTGGCCTCTCCTACATAAGATTTCTCACAATGAGTGTCTTCCTGAACAAGGTCTTTATTGACAGTAGCAGAAATGACCCGACACGTGACGTGTTTCGGCCGTGAGGCCTGCGTCAGGGGTCTATAAAATAATATAATATACAAAGACATGCATAAAAATACAATTATAATTAAAAACATGAATAAAAACTTGAACATCCATATACAATTTCTTGTACAAATTTAGACAAATAAAACATCAGAATGAAAGATGCAAAGTATATATAATAAAAAATATATGATAAAAATATAAGAGTATATGACTTTAAAAGAATTATATTATTTTATAGACCCCTGACGCAGGCCTCACGGCCGAAACACGTCACGTGTCGGGTCATTTCTGCTACTGTCAATAAAGACCTTGTTCAGGAAGACACTCATTGTGAGAGGACTTTTTTGGATCCACTGTGTGTTTTGCCTTTCATTGGTTTTCCTGTGGAGAGTTCACCTTCTGTGGGTGTTTGCTTCTCTCCTACATAAGTACATAAGTAATGCCATACTGGGAAAAGACCAAAGGCCCATCAAGCCCAGCATCCTGTCCCCGACAGCAGCCAATCCAGATCAAGGGCACCTAGCAAGCTTCCCAAAGTATAAACATTCTATACATGTTATTCCTGAAATTGTGGATTTTTCCAATTTAGTAGCGGTCTATGGACTTGTCCTTTAGGAAACCGTCCAAACCCATTTTAAATTCTGCCAAACTAACCACGTTCTCCAGCAACGAATTCCAGAGTTTAATTACACGTTGGGTGAAGAAACATTTTCTCCTATTTGTTTTAAATGTACTACACCGTAGTTTCATCACATGCCCCCCCCCCCCCATAGTCCTCCAAACAGTCGCTAGGGGTCACAGTGGCCATTTTGATGCAGGATCTGTGACTGGCAGAAGCAAGTGGGCATCACTCCTCCCTTATGCCCCCTAGACCAGTGTTTCCCAAGTCCAGTCCTGGAGTACTCCTTGCCAGTCAGTTTTTCAGGATCTCCACAATGAATATGCATTAACTTGATTTGCATACGCAGCCTCCATTATATGCAAATCTCTTTCATGCATATTCATTGTGGATATCCTGAAAACCTGATTGGCCAGGGGTACTCCAGGACTGGACTTGGGCAACACTGCCCTAGACCACCAGGAAGGTTTCGAGGTAGGCCTGGAGGGTGGGAGATCAGCCTGGGGTTAGCAATTTCTTCAGGGGGAACCGAAGGGGATAGGGATGGGGGGGGGGGTAGTCAGACCACTGATTGGTCACTTCCATGGTTAAAGTTAGGACAGTCTTTTTGCTGTCTTAACTTTAGCAGCTTACTTAACATTTAGCAGTGTGAATATCACCGCTGAACAGTTAAGTGCCGGCTCATCCATTGCTCCACCCAAGCAGGTGCGGATAGTAACAACGGCATTGACTGCACAGTCTCTCCTGCCTAGTTAAATCCACTTTAACTATCAGGTGGATTTGTGTTTTAGGATGTTAGTCAAAGCATCATTATTCAAGGATGCATTTGGTGAGATTTGACAAAGTGGGAAGGAAGAGTGAGGTTTGGGAAGGAGGAAGAAAGAGTGAGGTTTGGAAAGGAAACTTGATAACTGTGAGCCGTGGCGTTCCTAGGGGCGCTGACACCCGGGGCGGATCGCCGATGCGCCCCGCCCCCCCATGTAGCGCGACCCCCCGGCGAAATGCCCCCCCCACCCTGGCGAAAGAACCCCCCCTGGTGCATGCCGCTGGGGTTTGTGCCGCACGCCGGTCAGCATCGTTCGTTTCCATGCTCCCTCTGCCCCGGAACAGGTTACTTCCTGTTCCGGGGCAGATGGAACCTGTTCTGGGGCAGAGGGAGCATGGAAATGAACGACCGTCCGCGGCACCCCCCCAGCGGTGTGCACCCGGGGCAGACCGCCCCCACCGCCCCCCCTTGGTACACCACTGACTGTGAGTTTTATGTGTTTATATTTTATGAAGATTTATTTGTTTCATTTATTGTAAGCTGCTCGAGGGCTTTGATTGAGCATGAGTGAGGTATTAAGTATGAGTATAATAAAAAATTACATTACATTAAAGGATGAGCATGGTTTGGATCCCCTTATGCTGAATATCTTCCCCATGTGAGTTTTGGTGGGATTCTGTGATTATGTGCTACACTAGGGGTGGGCAACTGGCGGACTGCGAGCTGAATGCAGCCCGCCATTAAATTTTATGCAACCTGTGAAACCATGAAAAGCATACACAGAAAATGTTATTAACCAGAGTTTTGTTGATTTTAAATACTGTATTTCACAAATACTTTCAGAACAGCAACTCTAACAGTTTGTTTCTGTCACTTTTAGTTCAATTTTTTCTTTTTTATTTATCACAGAAGGTCTATGTCTGGTTCTGACATCATGTAGTGTTGTGGTCTATCAGGGATAATTCTGACATTCAGGCAGCCCTCTGTGTATAAAGGTTGCCCACCCCTGTGCTACACAGTTTGCAGAGTTTATTGCAGGGACTTGTGCTATTCTCTTCTTTCTGAGTTTTGCTGGAAGCTTGCTTTTCATTAGTTATGTTTAAGATTAGAAAATTATCAGAAGACCAGTAATGGCAGAACTGGGAATATCATGTTGAGTGACTCATACTCCAGGAGTAGCAGCTCTGGGTTTTTTTTTATAATTGTTGTCAGTTTTCCCACATCTGGATCAGGTATGACTACAAGGGATGCTCTCTATGGTTTTCTTTTCTTTGTACTGCAATAGCTTTGCCCTGGGTGTTTTTTTTTAGTGCAGAATGTGTGAAGAAAAATGCTGCATAAGTGAAACAGGTTATATGTTAAAAACAAAAATCAATTCATAGAGACAAGGTCAGAAGCCACAAAGTAGACTAAGACAGCACCTCCGTGGGTGAGCACTTTCCAGTACTGCATCAATGACCTTATGATCGGAACATTCAAAGGAAACTATTTTTTAATTGAGAATTTTAATGAACTATTACATTATATAATAGAATCAAGAAACATTACCATTCAATCCAAGAACATAACAAACTGCTGAAATCAGGTACAGTAGCCCATGTCTAGGAGGGCATGCTTTCTTTTTACAAAGAAAATAACATAAAAAATCAAAACAGAAAGAAACCAAACCTAACCTAGGCCTGGCCTTCTACACTAAACAAAGGAGATCCTAAGATTATAAGGACTAAACCCTCACCCTAACCTAATAATACATTCTTTTATTCCTTTAAGAAAACTCTCCAACTGAGTAGCTTCAAAAATGACATAATCATTCCCTTGCCAGCTAACTAAGCATTTACAGAGATACCTCAAGAAAAAAGTAGCCCCTTTAGCAAACTCTTGAGTCTTTAAGGCAAGGAATTATTTCTTATGAAGTTGGGTAGCACGAGCCACATTGGGAAAGATCTGAATTTTTTGACCAAGAAAAGAAGCATTTTAATTCTTGAAATACATTTTAAACAGCAGAACTTTTTGAGTCTCGGATGCCAAAGCCAACCAGAAGGGTGGCACGAGTATTAATTAAGTCATTAACACTTTCAAGAGAAATTGTGAAGTCCAAACTGGGCTCAACGAACATATCAAAGCCCTCCTCCTGGGATCCTGTAATCCGAGAATGCTGAGAAATATAACTGCAAAATCACAATTTCATCAGTGTGTGATCATTTCAACACCTCCTTAAAATATTGTCTCAACAAAATATCAGAAGACAAAAGTCTTGTCCAGGGAAAATTCAAAAACCTCAGGTTCCTGGAACACAATGAATTTTTTTAGCCTCTCTATATGAAAATGCACAGAGAGACTATCTTTAATCGCTGATGCCCCAGCTGCCTGTAAGGTAGCAACTTGAGGTTCCAATCTCTGAATCCTTTTATCCATCAAAGTAAAGTGATTATCAATCTCTTCAAATTTCTGCTCAGACTCTGTTGTGAAGTTACATAGTTGATAGACCTGTGTCTTAATCATGGTCTCAGTCCTAGCGATCACAGCCCATATATCTTGAAAAGTGACATTTTGGGCACCTTGTAGAGGAAGAACCTTTTCCAGTGGAACCATAGAAGCAGACTTGGGTTTAACTGTCAACTGGAGAGAGTTACCAGACAGACACCTGTCATTCCCTGCTCTTTCCACCTCCCCTGAACCAGCATTTTGAAGAAAAGATAAATAAAGTGTTGGGAAAGGTGGGGGAGTCTTCCTCCATTAGGGGATAAAGATGTATCAAGGTGACAGTCATTAAGAGCAAGCAATAAGTGTTTATCCATAGGTCTCCATCGTTCGTGGGGAGGTTTGTCACCCATCATCGCTCCTCAGTACTTCAAGGGGCTTGGCATTCCCCTTAGGGCACACCCCTTTGGCCACGACTTATGGCTGCACGCCTGTGGCCACATGCCACAGGCATCACTGCTTTTTCAAGATGTTCCGGGGTCGCTGCCCAGTGACATCACTTCCGACTCTGAGGTTCCGAATAAAGATGGAAAACACTTGAGAAACACACAGTGGGTCTCATCCTAGCAGCTCCTCTTCAGGTAGCTTGCTGCCTTCAGGGAAGTGCAGGCACTACTGCCTTTTCAAGATGTTCCGGGGTCGCCGCCCAATGACATCACTCCCCGTCCTGAGGTCCCAAATGAAAAGATGGGAAACACTCGGAAAATACTCAGGAAACACACAGCAGGTCTCCTCCTACCAGCTCCTCTTCAGTTAGCTCACTGCCCTCCTTCAAAGGAAACTTTAAAAACAATCCAGGAACAGAAAACTTGATGATAAAATGATCAGATTCTTTAAAACTGATTAAGAGCAATATAGTTGTGTTACCTTTCACCTTCTCATCAACCATCCCTGACCCTCACCTTCTTACATCCTACCATTAGAATGACTTTTATGATTTACTTGTGTTGTCTAAAATTTACATCTTTTGCTCATTCTGACCTGAAAAGGGTAGTCTTTGCTCTTGAAACCTAGTCAAAAATGTGTTATCAAAGGGGCCATTTTACCAGATTGTGGTAAAAAGTGGCCTTAGCGTGTGCTTATGCAAGTCACTCCCGTGTGCTAAGTCCATTTTTCCTGCTTGGGTAAAATGGCCGAGTTTTCTATTTTTTTAATCAATGGCCATGCGCTAATTTTCCCATTAGCGCTTGAGCCCCTACTGCCACCTACTTTGTAGGTGGTAAGGTCTCATGTGCTAACTATGTGCTTGAAGAAAACCAAGTCTAAGTGACCAGCCAATTAAAACACAGGAGTCAGAGCTTCAGACAAGGTTTTATTCGGACCCTACACAGTCCGTGTTTCGGCAAGAATGTGTAGGGTCCTAATAAAACCTTGTTTGGAGCTCCAACTCCTGTGTTTTAATTGGCTGGTCACTTGGACTTGGTTTTCTTCCACCTCTTGTTTGGTGTGCTTGCGTTTTTGTGGAAGGAGTGGACTCCCCCCCCCCTTTTCCCCTAACTATGTGCGTATCAGTTAGTGCACTGTGATGTAGCTACGCTAACCATTTAGCGAACAACACGCCTACTGTCTGCCTCCCCCCCAGCACTAAAAAATAAAATCTGTTTTTTAGCACGTGAAAAGCACATGCAGATGCCAAAATTACTGTGGGATGCCTGGGCCAGCCCCACAGTAAGGCATTTTAAGCATGTGTTAGTGCTTACCACAGCTTAGTTAGAGGATCACATAGTTCAATAAAGTTTTCCTTTTGTTTTTAAAATTTTTAATTCTCAAGCATGACAAACAGGAACTATTTACCCAAGAACATTCAACCAAGAACAGGTGTCAAAATTTTCATTCTCTATATACAGGTATTTCACCATTCTCGAATATCTACTCTATGTTTCTCCTCTTGTGTTTCCATTATTGGCATATCCCCTTACCTTGCCTCCCTTTTATACTTACCATAACTCTCGTATCTCACCACTCATTCTACCTCATTTCCCTTTTCAGCATTCCCTAAGCTAGCAAACCCCTTCCCCTGTAAATCTCCCAAATTCCCCTTCACTCAAAGTTTTGATCCTCCACCTCATACAGTGAGGGGTTTCTCTTAGTAAACTGTTACTACAGCTGTCTATAGAGCAGCCATTTTGGTTTCTTGCTAGTATAGTAAAATTGCAACCTCATTATTTCTGCACTATCTGGGTAATGCCAGGGTGGTCATGGGGCAAAGCTAGAGGTTATCTGTTTATCGGCCATTGTTCTGCCACCATTTGCATGGAGGCAGCCTGTTTGTTGTTTATGTATATATTAGGCATTGTTTATACCAGCTTACATTATCTCTAATTAGATAGCATTCTTCCCTTGAACTACAAGTCCTTGTAATCGTGTAGTTCCCTGTGTTAGGATCTTTCAGAGCACATGTCCAGCTCCCTGTGTCTTTTGGGACTCTTTCTATTGGCTTGCCTTGTTCTCTATACATGCTGGGCTAGTTGCCCCCCCCCCCCCCCTCCCCACTGGGTCTGTAAGAGTTAGTCTGCAGTATATCTCCTCTGTGAACTGAAATTGCCTATGCTGTATTTTGCTGTATGACCCCCTTCAAGCTACTGTGACACTATTAAGATTTCACCAGTGTAAAAGTATAAATAGCGCCTTTGCTCAGTGTGTTGTTGAATTCCTCCCAGATTCTCTCGTGCATGGAGAGAGAGCTGGTGGAGAACAGACTCCCAGTTTGCAAGGCAAAAAGTCTTGTCCACCACATCTGAACTATAAGTTATTTTTCCTTGTTTGATTACTGCATGAAAGAAGATTTTGGTTCAATAGTTCTGAGTCTTCTCATAGTGATGTTCTATACTCTGGTTTAAGATGCATGCCAGTCACACCCAGTGAAAGGGCAGAGCAATGAAACAAAATAAGAAATGTCATTGACTTTATTTCATTTCAAATGAGAGCATCGCCCTAATCCTGACATCCAATGGGCATTGGTTTTTCTCTGTTAAAACTGGTATATCAATTTTATTACCCCATTTTTTACTCTGCATTCCCTTTCTCAAGTAGCACATGAATTAAACAGACAAGAATGCTTGTGGTTGCAATCTACAGAATAAATGATGCCGTGAAGTATGTTCAAGCTTGTGAAGAGAGACAAGAGAAAGTGCTGAGCAGAGAGGCAGGCAGAATGAAAAATGCAGTGGTAATAAACATGAGCTGCCTTTTATCAAAAAAGTCAAAGTACAATAAGAATACTGAGTGAAAGGTCAGAAACTGGAAGGCTTAAAAAATAGAGCAGTTTTTCCTATGACCTTTAATTAGATGGTTTATCTAGCTTTAGTTACCCAGTGCTCCAAGGATCAGAATATTTTAGCAGTTTTCATTTTGCCACAATGTTCAGTTATACATTTGCTTCCAGGAAGGAAAAAAAAATAAAGATACTTTTACAGCAATGAAAATCAAGTGTCTCTGTTAAATACTGCAGCCAGTAGGGATGTATGGCTTTCGAAATTAGTACTGTACATTCTATCCCAGTAGAGCAATTATCCTTTTTAATGTGTGGCTCTAAAATGGAATGCATAGCATTGCAAATTTTTACTTTTATCTGTATTACCATACATGTTAATAATAAAAGTCAATGTAATAGTATATTACAACTCAGCTCTGGTATTCTTCTTTCTATTAACATACAAACTAATCTCTTATCTGTTGACAGGTAGGACTTTAGGGTAGAGTAAGATAAATGTGTGTGAGAAGGGTGTGGTTTATTTAACTGTAAGAAACCAGTACAGAGAAATGCTATCTCTTTTTATCAGCAAAGTGGGAATCTTTCAGCAGGGGCAAAGGAAAACATTATTTTGTGGGAGGAGCCAAATAAACCAACCTCTAGCCCCGCCTCAAAGCTTTCTAGTTGCTGATGCTGTGTTAGGCAAAATATTGGCTGGACCTGAGCCATGACACCAGTGGTACACTCAATTCCATTACCCATAGGCATCCCATATAAGAGACTTGAGGAGGCTAAGCCTCCTCAGCCCCGAAAATTACCTTCCCTGCCCATTGAACCCACTGCTTCCCTGGGCCACAGTAGTAAATACATATCAAGGGCAGGAAGGACTGTGGCTCTCTGTGCACTGTTGCTGGCTCTGCCAGTCCTGCCCCCTCCAAAAGAGGAAGTTTATATCAAAGGGGGCGGGACCGGCATGGTGGTAGGCAGAAAGCTATGCACATCTTTGCTATTTGTTTACTACCACAGCCCAGTGAAGGTGGCAACAAGAGGGAGGGTACAGAAGATGCTGCATGGTGGTGGGTTGGATAGGGGAGAGAGAGGGGCAATACTGGATGAGGAGAGAGAGAAAAAGGGATAGATGGAGGAAAGAGAGAGATGAGGCAATACAGAATGGGAAAGGGAGAGAGAGATTGAGGCAATGCTGAATGGGGGAAAGACAGGGCAGTGCGTCATAGAAGGAGAAAGAGTGGCAGGACAATACTGGAAGTGGGGAAGAGAGATAGGAGCAAAGCTGAATGAGCTGCAAAGAGAGACAGGGAAATACTGCATAGGAGGGAGGAGAGAGACGGGGCAAAGTTGGATGGGGGGATAGAGAGAGAGAGAGAAACAGGGCAATGCAGGATGGGGGATAGAGAGAGAGAGACAATGCTAGATGGGGGGGGGGCAGAGACAGATAGGAACAATGGTACATATATGGGCTCATTTTCGAAAGAGAAGGACGCCCATCTTTCGACATAAATCGGAAGATGGATGTCCTTTTCCCAGGGTCATCCAAATTGGCATAATTGAAAGCCAATTTTGGATGTCCCCAACTGCTTTCCGTCGCAGGGTCGGCCAAAGTTCAAGGGGGCGTATCAGAGGCATAGCAAAGGCAAGACTTGGGCGTGCCTAACACATGGACGTCGTCGACCCATAATGGAAAAAAAAGGGCATCCCTGACGAGCACTTGGACGACTTTACCTGGTCCTGTTTTTCTTACGACCAAGGCACAAAAAGGTGCCCGAACTGACTAGATGACCACCGGAGGGAATTGGGGATGACCTCCCCCAGTGGTCACTAACCCCCTCCCACCCTCAAAAAATATCTTTCAAAATATTTTTTTCCAGCCTCTATGCCAGCCTCAGATGTCATACTCAGGTCCATGACAGCAATATGCAGGTCCCTGGAGCAGTTTTAGTGGGTGCAGTGCACTTCAGACAGGCGGACCCAGGCCCATCCCCCCCCCCACATGTTACACTTGTGTTAGTAAATATGAGCCCTCCAAAACCCACCACAAACCCACTGTACCCACATCTAGGTGCCCCCTTTCACCCATAAGGGCTATGGAAGTGGTGTAGAGTTGTGGGTAGTGGGGTTTGGGGGGGGCTCAGCACACAAGGTAAGGGAGCTATGTACCTGGGAGCTTTCTCTGAAGTCCACTGCAGTGCCCCCTAGGGTGCCCGGTTTGTGTCCTGGCATGTCAGGGGGACCAGTGCACTACGAATACTGGCTCCTCCCATGACTATAGGGCTTGCATTTGGTCGTTTCTGAGATGGGTGCCCTTGGTTTCCATTATTGCCGAAAATCAGAAACGACCAAGTCTAAGGATGACCATCTCTAGGGATGACATAAATGTCAAGATTTGGGCGTCCCCAACTGTATTATCGAAATGAAAGATGGATGCCCATCTTGTTTCGATAATATGGGTTTCCCTGCCCCTTCGCCGGGACGTCCTGCAAGGACATCCTCAGGAAACCTTGAGGGCCCCTTTCGATTATACCCCTCCATGTGTTTTTTGGTACAAGTGTGCTTTATTCATGACCCGACACAGGCCATGTTTCAGCGTAAAACACCACCTGTCTCAGGGGTCAGTTCAACAGATCAGCACTAATCACTTGAGCTGTTACTCAAATTGTAATGTTCAGTGAATGGACAATTCGCTCTGGGTACAGAGAGTCACAGATTCAATGCGGAACAAATCACTCCCTTGTTGCCAGGCAACCCCAGGAACTTCCTAGCTTCCCAGCTTGGGGAGGAGACAGGCCTTCAGCTAGGGAACGTCTTCAATTATCAAATCCTGATTCCTGGTTCCCCCTTCTGTAGGTATAGAGGGCCATTTATAACTAGCCCAGGCATGGTAGGCTGTCTGGGCTTTGTCACAAGCCCTACAGTGCTTGCTTGGGTTCCCTGTGCCCCCCTGAGAGCCCTATTACTACAGTATATATGGGAAATGGTGTATGTTGGGGGGGGGGGGGGTAATGTGTGTGTATGCATCTTTCTCTGACACCCTCATGATCAAAAGCATAACGCCGGCGCTAGAGGCTGTTAGCGCCATACTAGTGCTGGCGTTTCCTACCGCCCCATGATTAGAGCTCTCGAGCGCATGAAACAATGCGCTCGAGGGCTCTTTGCGCAAGTAGCATGCAAATGCATGCTAAACAGGGCTCAGCGCATTCAACCCCAATGATCAGCGACCAGCGCGCCAAAGATTGGGTCGCTGGCTGCGGGAAACCCTACGCCAGCTCCGAGCTGGCGTTAGGGTTTGCCGATCATTGGGGAGGAATGGTGAGCCCTGTCCAGCATGCATTTGCATGCTACTTGCGCAAAGAGCCCTCGAGCGCATTGTTTCATGCGCTCGAGAGCTCTAATCATGGGGCGGTAGGAAACGCCAGCACTAGTATGGCGCTAACAGCCTCTAGCGCCGGCGTTATGCTTTTGATCATGAGGGTGTCAGAGAAAGATGCATACACACACATTACCCCCCCCCCCCAACATACACCATTTCCCAAAGCAAACCTGCCAGGCTGCCAACAAGGAGCTGGAGGTCCGGTGGACCTCCAGGCCCCCCGACGATCCCACCCCCACCCCCCAGGTTCAGGGAGGTCTGGAGATCCGGTGGGTCTCCATCTCCCCCCAAACCCCCCGAAATTGGTCCCTGGTGGTCTAGTTGCCGCTGACAAAACCGCCTCCCACCCAGCGAGCGATGGGGGGGGGGGCTGGAGGTCCAGCAGACCTCCTGCCCACCCCAACTCCCCCCCCAGCATTGTCCGAGCGATCCCTGGTGGTCCAGCGTAAGGACAGCCCCCTCCCGGCCCCCCTACCTAGTTGGAGGAGGGACGCAGCCTGCCTCCCTCCTCCAACTAAGGTAGGGGTGGGCAGGAGGTCTGCCGGACCTCCAGCCCCCCCGTCGCTCGCTGGGTGGGAGGGTGGGAGGGGGTTTTGCCGGCGACCACTAGATCACCAGGGACCAATTTCAGGGGGGTTTTGGGGGGGGGGCTGGAATTGTCGGAGGGACCGGAGGTCCACCGGACCTCCAGCCCCCGTTGCTCGGGCCTCGGGGCAGGGTGTTAGTTGACGGGGCAGAGTGTTTGACAGGTTTGGGCTTTTGACAGCCCAGACCTGTCAAACAAGTGCGGGAGGATTGTGCTGAGCACATGTTCAGGCACAATTCGCCCGCACTTCTATCCGATGATCAGAGATAATTGCGCTGCTTAAATTTGCATGCATTATCTCTGATCATCGATGTGGTAAAGCCCTGTGCTGTTCCAGCGCTATTTTAGAGCACTGTTTGGAACTGCGCGGGGCTTTTGATCATGAGGGCCTCAGTGAGGAGACTTTGGAGGTGTGGCAAAGGTAACTTTGAAGATACCTTTTGACAACATTCATTGACAGCTTCTTCAGTTATTTTTCCCTGTCTCTATATCTGCTGGTTTTTAAACTCAGCAGAAATATTTGCATTTTCTTCAAGCATGTCAAATTTGCTGAATTTCTGCCCCTTATTGTGCTTACAGACAGGTGGACATTGATCCCTTTTACATAATTCCCTTCCAGTACTTTATTTGTTGGAAAGCATACAAATGAAGCTGTTTAGCTCTCCAAATTTATTTTGGCTTGTCTATGACATAAATTACTTTACATTAGTAATCTGGGCAAAATTGAAAGGTCATGGAAAGAACATTTGTACAGTATCACAATTTGATTTTATAATATGACATTAAGCTAATTATCCTAGATGGAGAAATGTTATAAAGCAACAATGAAATAGTTTTATGATACCGTGATCATGTTGTTGCTGTCATCAGTTGATTTTTGATATAAATTGTGCTAATACAGAATATTTTTCTACTGTCACAAATGTTCCAAAAATTTCCTTTTGCTTCACTCGCTCTTTACACTTTTGTACAGACCGTACTTCAAAATGGCACCAGCATTGGGTCAAACAAAGCAAAAAGCAGGGTTTTCATTCATTTTGTTTTCAAAATATAAGAAATGAAATATGAAATTTAATTGATCTCCTATTTCATTGCAAATGAAAAGCACATCCTTAAGTTAGATGCCAATTTCAAAGCCCTCATTCTACAGCTTGACACCTAAATGTAAGCTCCATTTCCATGCTGAAATTTATAGAATACTTAGCACCTAGCAACTATATGCACATTATTGGGCTCATTTTCGAAAGAGAAGGACGCCCATCTTTCTACACAAATCGGAAGATGGGCATCCTTCTCACAGGGTCGCCCAAATCGGCATAATCGAAAGCCAATTTTGAGCGTCCCCAACTGCTTTCTGTTGCGGGGACGACCAAAGTTCCGGGGGCGTGTCGGAGGCGTAGCGAAGGTGGGACTTGGGCGTGCCTAACACATGGGCGTCCTCGACCCATAATGGAAAAAAAAGGCGTCCCTGACGAGCATTTAGACTACTTTACCTGGTCCAGTTTTTCTTATGACCAAGGCACAAAAAGGTGCCTGAACTGACCAGATGACCACATGAGGGAATCGGGGATGACCTCCCCTTACGCCCCCAGTGGTCACTAGCCCCCTCCCACCCTTAAAAAAGAACTTTTAAAATATTTTGTGCCAGCCTCTATGCCAGCCTCAAATGTCATAGTCAGGTATGCAGGTCCCTGGAGCAGTTTTACTGGGTGCAGTACACTTCAGGCAGGCGGACCCAGGCCCATCCCCCCCCCCCCATCTGTTACACTTGTGGTGGTAAATGTGAGCTCTCCAAAACCCACCACAAACCCACTGTACCCACATCTAGGTGCCCCCTTCAACTGTAAGGGCTATGGTAGTGGTGTACAGTTGTGGGTAGTAGGCTTTGGGGGGGGGGGGTTGGGGGGGGCTCAGCACACAAGGTAAGGGAGCTATGCACCTGGGAGCTTTTTTGTTGTTGTTACATTTGTATCCCGCGCTTTCCCACTCATGGCAGGCTCAATGCGGCTTACATGGGGCAATGGAGGGTTAAGTGACTTACCCAGAGTCACAAGGAGCTGCCTGTGCCTGAAGTGGGAATCAAACTCAGTTCCTCAGTTCCCCAGGACCAAAGTCCACCACCCTAACCACTAGGCCACTCCTTCACTGCAGTGCCCCCTAGGATGCCCGGTTGGTGTCCTGGCATGTCAGGGGGACCAATGCACTACGAATGCTGGCTCCTCCCATGACCAAAGGCCTTGCATTTGGACGTTTCTGAGTTGGGCATCCTTAGTTTCCATTATCGCCGAAAATCAGAAATGACCAAGTCTAAGGACGACCATCTCTAGGGATGACTAAATGGGAAGATTTGGGCGTCCCCGACCGTATTATCGAAACGGAAGATGGACGCCCATCTTGTTTCGATAATACAGGTTTACCCGCCCCTTCGCCGGACATCCTGCGAGGACGTCCTCAGGAAAACCTGGGTGCCCCTTTCGATTATGCCCCTCTACATGGCCTATCCTGTCTCCCATTCACCATAGGCATCACTGCGGGGGTACAATTAAAATTTACTAGTTCAGTGGTGTGCTGGAGCTGATGTGGGAACAAGACTTTTTACCGTTCCCGCGGGAACAATAAAAAGTTTTTCTCACGTGCAGTGAAAAAAAGAAAACCGTGAATACTGTTGGTGTCTTTCTCCCTCCCCTCTGTCTTGTCTGAAAAGAAGGTGAGCCCTTAGGTTCCGCAAGGCCCCGCAGGACCTCAGAGGACAGTCGTGCAACCCCAAGTCTTCACCTGCGGCGACCGCCGTTCATCGAGGGTTGAGCCCCCAGCTGCAAGCGACCAACGGGACTTCCGGAACCGCAGGGTTGACGAACTGACCCAGTACCAGAACCAGGAGCAGAGAGGGCAGATGGAAATCAGAGTAGTCCAATAACAGGCCACAGGTCTGGACAGGCGGCTATCAGAGTCATCCAGAAACAGGCAACAGGTCAGGACAGGCAGCTCACAGCGTCGTCCGAAACAGGCAACAGGTCAAGGCAGGCGGCTAGCAGAGTTGTCCGGAAACAGTCCAAAGGTCAAAACCAGGAGAGCAAGAGAACGTACTGAAAACTAGAACACACAAAGACTGGCCTAGGGAAACAGAACCTGAAGCAATGTCCTGTTTCAGGCCCGCTCCTTAAATACTGTCAGCATTCAACCGCCCAGCCCCAGCCGACATGGCCGGCCAATCGGAACCCGGCTACTGAAGAAATCCCTCTGGTTGGTTCCGTCCGGCCTCCCAGGCGGGACTACAGCACCGGCCTCCCAATCTGGCTCCTCTGAGGCGGAGCTTCGGGTTCCCGCGCCCGAAAATGGAGCAGATGCCGGCCATCACGTCTCGGCGTCATCCTCCCCGCTGGTGCAAACACGGACCCCATATCCGGCGATCGAGAGCCCGGAAGCCGCGATCGCCGGCCCACGGGCTCGGCCTCGGACTGGGCGGCCATCGCCGCGGTGAGCCCCGACTCTCCGCCGCGGCCTCAAGAAGGCCGGCCCTCGCCGCAATGGACACCGGCTCTTGCTTCTCGCAGAGGAGCAGCCGGAGGGAGCGACGGATGTGACACCCTCCCCCATCATGATGTCTTACTTATGGAACCAGCAGCAGGATCCCCACCGCAGGCCTACTGCGGGACCTTCCCTCTGCCGGGTCCCACCTTCTAATGCAACTTCCTGTTTTGTGAAACAGGAATTTGCATTAGAAGGTGGAACCCAGCAGAAGGAAGACCCTGCAGAGCAGGCTTGCGGTGGGGATGCTGTTGGTGGCTCTTGGCTGCATAAGTAAGATACTGCAGCAGTGGGAGAAGGGAGGGGGATAGGAAGACAGTGGGGACCTTGGGATGGGGTGCTGGAAGAAGGGAGAAAGTTCTCAATGGGAGGGGGTGCTGGCTGGAGCTGAAGGGAAAGGAGAGAGGGGAGGGGGGCTGGTGGGAATGGAGACAGGTGCTGGTCTAGGGGGAGAACTGGAGGGAAAGGACAGAGGCACTGGACCCATGGGGGGCTGGGGCTTGGGGGAAGGGAGAGATGTGCTGGACTCATGGGGGGCTACAAGAGGGAAGGTGAAGAGTGGTTGGAGCAGGATGGGAGGGGTTGAGGATGGAGGGAAGGGAGAGAGGTGCTGGAGCCATGGAGGGAGGGGGCTGGAGGCATTATAACAACCTCATTTTTATTTTCCATTCCTTTCCTAATAATACCTAACATTTTATTTGCTTTCTTAGCTGCAGTAGCACACTGAGTAGAAGGTTTCAACGTATCATGGATGACGACACCTAGATCCTTTTCTTGGTCTGTGACTCCTAATGTGGAACCTTGAATGACGTAGCTATAATTCGGGTTCCTCTTTCCCACATGCATCACTTTGCACTTGCTCAGGTTAAACATCATCTGCCATTTAGATGCCCAGTCTTCCAGTCTCGTAAGGTCCTCTTGTAATTTTTCACAATCTTCCCATGATTTAACGATTTTGAATAACTTTGTGTCATCAGCAAATGTAATTACCTCACTAGTTACTCCCATCTCTAGGTCATTTATAAATATGTTAAAAAGCAGCAGTTCCAGCACAGACCCTTGGGGGACCCCACTAACTTTTCCATTGAGAATACTGACCATTTAACCCTACTCTCTGTTTTCTATCTTTTAACCAGTTTTTAATCCACAATAGAACATTACCTCCCATCCCATCTGGCAAACATAATCCACCTTATGCAACACCAACTATAGTAAGGGTGTGTTGGGTTGTTTCCACATCAAGGCAAGGGTTATATTGCTTGCTGTAAAGAAGCTGGATGCTAACTCGTGATATTCTCCTTTCACTCTAAAAGGTTTAAAATGTAGGAAGCAACACTTCGCCCTAGCTGTATTCCAAGCATCTGGTGAACCATATTTATTGAGTCCAAAAAGGTTTCACTTTAGGGCAAGTCCACCAAACATGGTACATGTCCCCCAATTGTCCACATGCCATCCAGCAAAGTCCATTGCCATGCTTAAATATTTTAAACAGCTTATGAGGAGGGTAAGACTTTCAATAAATATCATATACTTATTTCCCATTGTTTACTTTCAAAAGAGATCCCCAAATACCTCTCCCAGTGAATGGTGCAACATGTGAATGGTGTGCTAAAGGAGAGAAGGGTATCATAAAAACAAGTTTTACAGCCTCTATCACTGCTGCTCTTCAACGCCCTCTCTAATAAAATCTCAGGCAACCCAAGCTCCCTCCATGCCTTGCGTTGGAGGTAATCTCAGAGTTGTCTATATTAAAAAATGCGGTGTGATGGTAAACCATATTCCTCTTGTAGTTTTGAAAAAGGTAGAATTTCCCCTTCTTCCCAAACATGGCCTAAGGTTCTAAGTCCTTATAAATCCCATGTACAAAAGCAGAATCAAAGATCCACAGTGCGAACCCTGGTGCAAAGCATATAGCTATATGTAAAAAATAAGTTCTGTCTGGAAAAAAAATGTGTTCAAGTTTTATATAATGTCATAAGGGGGTGAACCACTCCCAAAAGGAATCTTTTAATAATCCCAATAAATGCTGCTTAGGAAGCCACACCATAGCCCAGAGCAGCTCAAGTGTTACCCAATCTTGTTCTAATTTAACCCACATTTTTGTTGGATTATGGAGCCACTCTGTTAATGTACAGAGCTGTTGCAGTTTTTGAGATACAGGCATTTATATTCATTGTGAAATGATTACAAATATCTATCAAAAGTATTGAGGACAAAGCTATTGCAGAGAGGATATCCCAAAGTGGTGGTGAGACTGCCTATAAGAGAGCATTATTCAATGATCGAGAACTGCTTTGTGCGGGACAGAATGTTAAACAGGAGGATGAAGATAGAATAACATGTGTTTTACAATATGGAGCAGGTAGTAGACAAGTGGCTAGATTTAACATTTTCGCTGAGAAAAAAGTAAGACTGGCTTATAAACGAGATAGAAACTTGAAAAAACTTTTGTCCCACACATCCCCTCCAAGTGATTTTACCATGGTGGAAAGTCCCAATAGGGACCATAGTCCATGTAACAATTATTCCATCTGTACGTTTATATCCACAGTGACAATATTTGTAAATCCTGGTGATCAGAGAGAATATGAATTGAGACACTCAACCACTTGTGACTCAGATTTTGTGGTATACTGTATGCAAAACCCATGTCCAAAAATGTATGTAGGGAGGGCCAACATCTAGAAAATTAAAAACAAGAATAATTGAACATTGTAGTGAACTACACAGAAAGATTAGAGAAGTGCCCGTGGTTAAACACTGCATTGCTCAGAAAAATGTTTTTGATGATCTTAAATGTTTTGCTATTGATCGTGTGCTGAAGAACATTAGAGGAGGTGATTGCTGGTTACAGTTGTTAAGAAGGGAACAGCGCTGGATCTTTAAACAACATGTTGCAGCCAAAGGGATTAAATTTAAGTATTGAATGGAACCATTTTTTTCTAATTTAGAGTACTCAATCAATGAACTGTGTTTGACTATCTTATGATATAGGGCTAGTCAATAAAATGTCAACTGGTTTTTGATTGGATGTGATAAACTATAAATACCATGTCAAAAACGCCAAGCCACCATTTTAAAATGCTCAGTAAGGTTGGGATGAGCAAAGTAGCACAATAGTAGCACAATTCAAGGAAGGTCTTTTACTGCTTGAAGCATATGTTTGGCACTGCGAAACAGTGGCCAACATAGAGGAGATCTATGCAATTTTGAAGCTAAGTAGCAACATGATATATTTTTGGAAAATAGTGATAAGAAACTTGCATGCTATAATTTATTAAAATATGGAAGTGCCATGGGTGTCTAACCGGTTACGTATAGACTGGCTGATTGGGCATTGGCAGACATGGGGCTCTCCCTTGTCCAGTGTTGTCAGTGACAGGAGAGGTTTCAAAGACAGATTTTAATGGCAAAGTCGAGTTCAAATCTTCTTTGGGGGAGTATATTACTGCCACTAGCAACACCCCTTCAGAAGGTACAACTGCTCCCCTGCTTCCAGGTTTCCTTCCAGAAACTACCAGAAAGTGCTCTCATCATCTGGCAGGGTCTAGTGCCAGAAGGTCTGAGCACCTTGTGTACATAGAATAGGTGTGGGAAAGTGACATATGGTTGTTATTTTTTTTTTAACCTCGGGGATGGCCTCAGGGGTCAGGAGGAGGCATCCAGAGTGCTCGTGTGTGGGGGGCCATGCGATTTTCGGTCCCACCATGAGTGCTCCTGTTCGGGGCACAGAAGTCCTCTTCTTGGGCCACAGGAGGCTTGTTTTGGGCTGGGAGAGCCAGGCAGGAAAGGCCTCCCATGGAGGTGAGCCATGGGAGTGACATACACTGTAGAGGCCATGTGGCCTAACAATCTCACCATCTACTGAACTGTGACCTGCTTGCTGCTCCTGACCTGTGAGTGGAGCACTATCAAGGTATCCGCTCTCGCCAGAGGCAGAAAGCCCTAAGCTTGCACAGTATTAAGCAGGGCTCCTATGTATTCCAATCACTGATTTGGGAGAAGGTGGGACTTGGGGTAGTTTATGACAAACCCTAGAAGCTCAAGCACCCGAACAGTTCTCTGCATTGACTCTTGTGCTCCTTCCCTCGATGTTCCAGGTAGGGAAACAAAATACACTCCCTGTCTGCATAGCAATGTGTACTGCTAAACATTTGGTGAAGACCCTGGGAGGTAACGCAAGGACAAAAGACAGAATGCAATGCTGGTAGTGGTGTTTCCCTACTCAAAATCTGAGATACTTCCTGTAGCTGGGAAGTATTGAAATGTGGTTATGGGCATTCTTCAAGTCCAGAGAGCACTGCCAATCTTGTTCCTGAATCATGGGGTGAAGGGTACCCAGGGAAATCATTCTGAATGCTTCTTTGACCATGAAATTGTTCAGGACCCATAGGTCTAGGATGGAACAAAATCCCCCCCCCCCCCCCTCCGTCTTTTTGGGCACAAGAAAGTACCTGGAATAGAATCCCTTCCTGGGGTGGAATGGGTTCAACCACACTGGCCTGTAGAAGGGCGAAGATTTCCTCTACAGGTACCTGCTTATGGTGAGAGCTGATGTAAGATGATCTTGGTGGGTAATTTGGTGATTTCTAATGCCAATGAAGTGTGTAACCAAGGCGGATTATTTGAAGACCCCACCAATCGGTGGTTATATGGGGCCACCTTTGATGTTAAAAATTCAGCCTCCTTCCCACTGGTAGGTTGTTCAGGATGGTTACTTGGATGACAGCTATGCCAGCTAAATAATAAAAAACAAACCCCACTACAAAAACATTTATGAAAATTGAAAACAACTATAGAAAAATGTTGTGCTCATATAAGATTGTAATGGAAAACCCAACAGGAAAAAAAATAAACACCGACAACCATAAATATAATCATTGCATAATACTGGTTTTCAAAAAGTTTGCAAAAGTGAAACAGCAGTGGTTAAATTTATGGTTGTTGGTGGGTTTTTTCCTGTTTGGGTTTTCCACCACAATCTTGTATGAGCACAACAAAAAAATTATTTTCTAAAGTTGTTTTCAATTTTCATAAATGTTCTTGTAGTGGGGTTTGTTATTATTTAGTATTATTTTCTCCTCTTATCATATTTAGTTTTACCCTCCCCCCCTTCACATATAAAAGCTGGCACATACACATATAGGTGGTAATTTTACAACCTAGATGTATACATAATGGTATGTATACGTGTTGCATTTTACAATGTCTAAATGTAGCTAGTTAGGGAGCCTTTCAACCAAAACCATAAATTTGAAATTTCAACAGGGTTTTAACACCACAGACTTTAGCAGGGCTGCTAAGAGACCTTAGCAGGGCTGCTGAGAAACAAAAGCAGGCCTGGGGCAAACACTCTTAAGCAGGGTTGTAGCCAGCAGGCCATGGGGAGGGCTGGGGGCAGGGGCGTAGCTACGGGTGGGCCCAGGTGGGCCCAGGCCCACCCAATCTTGGCCCAGGCCCACCCAGTCTTTTGCGAACTTCCATGACGACGACGACTTTTAGTCTTCTTGCCTGCAGCAGCGAGCGGGCGGGCATAAAAGCAGCAAGCAGCCAGGCTCGACTCCGTCCTTCGCTTCCTGCCCTCTCAGCATCCTGCCTGCCCGAAAGGAAATGACATCAGAGGAAGGCGGGACTGCGCAGAGAGAGGGCAGGAAGCAAAGGATGGAGTCGAGCCTGGCTGCTTGCTGCTTTTACGCCCGCCCGCCGCAACTTCGGGAGTGGAGTTGGAAGTGAGCCAGCCCATCTAGTCCACTGTAAGGAAGGAACCCCCGCGCAGCCTGATGAGACTATTTACCATAAACACGCTGGCGAGGGACGAGTCACTGGGGATTACTCTTGCTCTGTTCATAGAAATTAGTTTGAAAAAGGATCTGATGGGGGGAATCAGGTAAGAGAGTAAAACTTTGTCTTTTTTTTTGGGGGGGGGGGAGGTTGAGGATTGCAGCAGTAGTCATCCTAATTAAAACAAAAAAATTAAAACAATGGCTCTGTTCATTTTCCTTCTGTCTGGTTTCCAATGAAAACAGATCTCTACCTCTTGAGTAGAACAGGTGACTCCTTATTTAAGTTGTTTTCCCAACAAATTTAAAAATACTTAGCTGGAACTGCAAAATAATTTGAGGCATGCTTTCAATTACTATCCCCCCCCCCCCCCCCCCCCCCCCCAACAAAAAAAAAGTGAAAAGAAAAATAAGCCGAGTTTAAGTATGTGGTTATACTGATGCAGGGCAGCTGTTGGCCAGACTACTTAGAAATCCACCATCAAGTGAATTCTAAGGCATTATTTTGTAGGATCCCAAAAGACACTACTCATACTTATATAGACAGTGCGTGCCCACCCATATTAGCCCTGGGCCCACCCAAAATCTCAGGTCTGGCTACGCCACTGGCTCGGGGTACCCATTTCTTTCTGCTCTCTCCCCAACTCCATCCCCCCCCCCCCTTAAAAATTTTACCTTTGCTAGCGGGGATGCCCAAGCCCCACCAGTCAAGAAGCTTCATGGCCCGAACCTCCCCTGGTGTAAGGACGTCAATAAGCATTCTAACCATTGACTCTGGCACTCCTTGCACATTGCTCAGTTCATATGTGTGAACTGAGCATACATGGAGTGCCAGCGTTGGCTGCTAGAAAGCATGCTGCTAACTACCTCACACCTGGGGAGGTTTGGGCCTCGGAGCTCTTTGGCTGGCGGGGCTTGGGCATCCTTGTCAACCATTCAGAGTACTGCAGTTGGGGGGGCCTAGACCTCCCATGCCACTGAATCAGCCGGGTCTCTCTTGGATGCTGGGCCCAGGGAATCTAGCCTCCTTCCCCCCATCCCCCCTCTCAGCAGGCCTGCATTTCAGCACACACCCCCTCTCATATTCCTCCCAATCCCAGGACAAAAGGAATAGGTCATTATGCATCAATGGTAGCTGGTGTAAATGACTACATCCATATTTTTTTTAGTTATACATACACATATTTTAGCTGTAAAATAAGAAATGTATGTTTGACAGAAAGGACTGCATGAACCATGCCCACAACACATTCCATTCTACTTTGTCCAGGTAAGTAGTTGCTTTTCTAAAATCATTACTATAAATGTATAACTATTTAAAAGTGTTAATCAGCTTTTTAGACATTTAAATGGTGTCATTTTTTTACAATGGCATCTTAAACCTTCTCTAATTCTCTCGTTCTCTGTAAGACTGGCGCCTTGGTTCTGAACTTATAAAATTTAACTTAAGAATGTTTTGGATCTGTCACTACCACTTGCCTTCTGGCCCTGGAGTTTGGTGAACCTGATCAATTAGCAGTTCAGGGTCTGAATCAGAAAGCTTTAAGATGTCTTGCTGGAACTGCTTCAGAAAGCTTAATGCATTCACTCTGTCCACTTTTTCTAGCATCCCCAGAATACAAATTTTATTTCAGCACAAACAATCCTCTAGATGATTTATTTTCTCATACATGATATCCACCTGCTTGTGAAACTTAATTAGGGAGCTAGTGGCACTCATCTCCCATTCTTCAATATCCAGGAGCCTCTTTTCTAGTTCTTCTGGCCTGGGGTTCAGTGAATCCTACTTATCCATGATCTCTTGCACTAAAGATTTAAGAAAGCTTAATGTTTTATTAAAATCCATTCGTAAGGTAAAATTTTCCTGCAACACATGATTATTCAGTTAACAAACAGCCTCTGTAATGTACCACTGAGCATACACTGTTTGTTCCGCAAATAGCTATAATTTGCTCACCAGAGTCCCTAGTTTCCTTATAATAATCTGCTATCTGGGAGGACATCTCCATCACATATCTAGTCCATCCAGCAGCCATACTTTTATATCTCTCAGCAGGGGCGTAGCTACGGGTGGGCCTGGGTGGGCCCAGGCCCACCCAATCTGAGCTCAGGCCCGCCCAATTTATCATGATAGGTGCAGGTTAACAGTGGGAATACACAGCCTTTCTGCTGTGGCTCGCTGCTCTGCTCATCCACATGCAGCCTGCACTGCTGCCAGAAGCCCTCCTTCACAGTACCAACCTTTTTTTTTAAGTGCACCGAAGTATATAGGTCCTGATCCTGCCCTTCCTGCAAGTCCGACCATCCAGTTTCACTCTCGCTGCCTTGCCTTGTCTGAACCCCCACTCCCCTCCCCATGCACAGAAAGGCGCCACAGTGGCGCACAGGAAAGTCTTCTGGCTTCTGCCAAATCAGACCAGAATCGCTGCTGTCGTGGGCCTCGCGCCTAAGGGGGCCCCGCGCGGCGCGCCACAACTCTGCCCGCTCCGTTCCCGCAGAACCGGCACTCACAGTCATAGGCGGCGCTCTCAGCCCTCAGGACGGTTTCTCAACGTGTCGCCTCTTCTTCCCTGCCGGGCTTCAGTTAAAGGACGCGCGGAGTTGTACATGGCCGCCTCATCTCCCTCCCTGTCCCCCCTGCAAAGCCGCCGAACATGTCGAACCTCAGCAAAAGCACGGGCAGCAGGAGGGACACCAAGATGCGCCTACGGACCTTTCCTGTAAGTAGTGACTGAGTGGTAGGGGTGGGCAGAATGGGTGATGGACGTACTCTGCCGGGTTGTGCTGCTCTTGATGGGGTGGGGGAGGCAGGCGCTTCCACCTGGATCTCCAGGCCCAGTTACTGATTTATTTGGTGCTTGGTGGACTGATGTGGTGTTGTGGAGGTGAGAGTACCGGGGAGAAACAGGTTGGGAAAGAGGCCCCTGTTTCCTGCAGCAGCAGCCTGTTTACTTGGTGTTTTCCAAAAGTTTGTTTCAAATGCAAAAGAAGATTCTGATTGCAAGGGTTATTCCAAATGGTGGGGTCTGGATGTTAGTGAAGCTTTTGTTAGGTATTGTTTTTCTCTGTACCATGAAAACGATTTTATTTGGTTATTTTGGTGGTTTGAAATGAAAAAAAAAAAATCCCTGTTGGACATTGTGTGGGTACTAAATTCAGATGTTCTCCACGTGTTCTTTTAAACCAAAAAACCCGTTTGTGCAAACCTTAACGAGGTAACTGATGTCAGAATTTAAAATTATGCCATGCCTGGATATACCTGTAGATCACATCAGCAAAAGCGTATGTATTCAGGGACTATGATGCTATCAAACAAAACTTACACAGAAGGAAAGACATTTCTTCCAAATAGAAAATTAAAGGATTTTCTACATGTCCCTAGACTTCAGAAGTTGAATTCCTTGATGATGGGAGTAACTATGCTGTTCCTTTTCTATATGAAATTCATAACTGAGTTCTCTGAAATAGAGTAGGATTGAATATATGTGTGTATATTGACTTATAAGTGCATTCACTCTGCAGCTCCTCAGTACCTCTCCGCTCTCATCTCTCCCTACCTTCCTCCCCGGGAACTCCGTTCACTGGGTAAATCTCTCTTATCTGCACCCTTTTCCTCCACCGATAACCCCAGACTCCGTTCCTTTTATCTTGCTGCACCATATGCCTGGAATAGATTTCCTGAGCCGGTACGTCAAGCTCCATCTCTGACCGTCTTCAAATCTAAGCTAAAAGCCCACCTTTTTGATGCTGCTTTTAACTCCTAACTCTGATTCACTTTGATCAGAACCCTTATTTTATCATCCTCACTTTAATATTCCCTTATCTCTTGTTTGTTTGTTTGTTCTGTCTGTCTGTCCTAATTAGATTGTAAGCTCTGTTGAGCAAGGACTGGCTCTTCATGTTCAAGTGTACAGCGCTGTGTACGTCTAGAAGCACTAGAGAAATGATAAGTGCTTTCAAAGGCATTATGCCAAGAAACACTATTCATACCTGTATACATAGTGCCCACCCATATTAGCTCTGGGCCCACCCAAAATGTCACGTCTGGCTACGCCACTGTCTCTCAGAGACATACATTTTATGAAAAGCGTGGCTTGTGGGCAAACTAGGGACCACCAGCAATAAGGGGCAATTCTATAGCAGGGCGCCTCCAGTTTGGCACTCCAATAACCTGCAAGAGGAACATATTCTAAAAGGTCACCTGAGTGCCAAGATGTTGTCATAGAATTCTATTGTTACATAGTATTGGTGCACCCAACATTTAGACCTGGCATAACTGCAGGTGTCTAAATGTGGCTAAAATAAGCATAACTTTCATTGTTCTGTAAGGTATGTGTGTACGTGGGATCTCTACCCATGTACTGCCTATGCTCTGCCCATGTGTATGCCCACTTGCAGTTACATGGTAAAGCACCTATGTGCCCTTATATAATAGCGTTTAGGATGCTTACACGCAAAGTGCTATTTTTCTGTGCATTTACACGCACAAAGCAGTGTGTAACTGCAAATACCTAGTAACAGAATTGCCCTATCAGTGTTCTTCACCATTTGTGGTCAACAGTGTTTCCAATAAGTGCTTTTTAAAAATCTTGCCAGAACTTACAGTGATACTTTTTTGCCACATATGTTGTTATTCCACGGATTCTATATATGGTGCCCAGAATTGCGTGTCCAATTTTGGGTGCATGCCCAAGATGAATGCACAAATTAAATGAGTAATGAGCTCTTAATTATCAATAATTGGGTGCTAACAACCAATTATTGAAGTTAATTGGCACTCATTAAAATTTGCACGTGACTCTATTTGTATGCTATTGCATAAGGTATAGCCTCTAACTTTACTAGCACATAACTCAAAAGGGGGCGTGGGTATGGGCATGTCAGGGGGATTCCAAAAGGTTGCACACATGGAGGGGCATAATTGAATGGGACGCCCAAGTTGTCATGAAGGTGTCCTCGCAGGACAGCCCCATAAAAGGGGCGGGGCAATCCGTATTATTGAAACAAGATGGGCGTCTATCTTTCATTTCGATAATACGGTCGGGGACACCCAAATCATGAAATTTAGGTCAACCTTAGAGATGGTCATCCTTAGGTCGTTTTGAGATGGTCGTCCCCAGTTTTCGGCAATAATGGAAACCGAGGATGCCCATCTCAAAAATGACCAAATCCAAGGCATTTGGTCGTGGGAGGCGCTAGCATTTGTAGTGCACTGGTCCCCCTCACATGCCAGGACACCAACCGGGTACCCTAGGGGGGGCACTGCAGAGGACTTCACAAATTACTCCCAGGTGCATAGCTCCCTTACCTTGGGTGCTGAGCCCCCCAAACCCCATTCCCCACAACTGTACACCACTACCATAGCCCTAAGGGGTTAAGGGGGGCACTTACATGTGGGTACAGTGGGTTTTGGGGAAGTTTGGAGGGCTCAACATTTACCAGCACAAGTGTAACAGGTAGGGGGGGATGGGCCTGAATCCGCCTGCCTGAAGTGCACTGCAGTTCCCACTAAAACTGCTCCAGGGACCTGCATACTGCTGTGATGGAGCTGGGTATGACATTTGAGGCTGGCAAAAAATGCCGATTTGGGCGCCCTTAGGAGAAGAACGCCCATCTCCTAATTTGTGTTGGAAGATGGGCACCCTTCTCCTTTGAATATAAGCAGGATAGTTACAGAATACAGCCTCAGTACACCTAACTTGGGCACCAGCATTTACACCAGGTTTCAGCTGGTGTCTAAAGTTAGATTTAGGAATTGGCACTAAGCGTGATCCTTTTATAGAATCGCATTTAACGCCAATTTTTATCCAGCTCTGAATTTTGAGCCCCATTTATGGAATTCCCTCCTATATGACCAAAGTTACCTGTATAAAATGTTGGCAGGATTTGGGGCATTATGGAAGGAGAACTAAAAGTTATATAGAGAGCTGTGTATGAATTCAATTTTGAATGCGGAAATGGCAAGAATCACGTTAAACAGATATATTCTCCTTTTCAAGGTATGCCAGCATTTGCAGTGCTTAGGCTTGATAGGGATGTGCATTTCTGACCATGCATTCATTTCACTGGTACGACTTAAAAAATCGAGGACCCTGTTTACTAAGCCATGCTAGAGGCATGTCAGCATTTTTTTTGTGTCAATGTTTTGGCACCGTATATAGAATCTTGGCACCATATATAGAATCTAGCCCTATGCGGGCAATTTACTAAAGTGCACTGAAATCTGGGCTTAACCTGGGCACTTTTAATTTTTCTAATTTGCAGGCTATATACTAATGTTGGCAATAGTGTGAGACGTGCAAAAAATGAACACAGGAGCCCTTGCTGCCTCCTATTTAAGAGGTGCAAAGTGTTCCCGCATTACGTCTGTATAATCTGGGCAGCGTGTGCTAATCAGAATGCACTGGCCGAAAAAGGCAAGAACCCCCATTCTCTGCCCATAGTACATCCATCCCCTCTTCAAAAATATTTTTAAAGAAGTAACACATGTTTAGTGCTTAAAAACAGACAAAATACTCCAAAATACTTTAACGTGTTTTGCAGTAGCCTGTGTTCCCACATAGGGTTCCTATGTTAGATAAGAGAGTATGTAAAGACTTTTGACATTTCCACATGTATATGCACACATACATGTGTGTACGCTGGTATTCTAATCATATACACATATTTAACATGTAAATGTTTGAGCCAATTTTATAGAATCACCCCCATTTAATACAGTTTAATAGATTAGTGCCCTCCTTACATTTAAGCTCCTTTATTTAAAATTGTTGTTACGGGGATTTGTGCTGGGTAAAACACAAGGGCTGTGTCATGTTTTTCATCTAGATATTCGATTATCTTATGTGGCTAAAACAGGTGAAGAGTGATGTTATATTAGATATCTCTGGTTTGTGCCATAGCACTGGGCTTGTTTTGACACTGTTCATGAATGAACAATATTATAATAGAGCTTAATATTTTTTTTCCTGTTTTGAGCAATATGCTTTGTAAACAATAATTTTTGTACCATAGAAATAATCTGGAAGTTAATATTGAGAATCTGCTTTAGCTCTTGGCATCTTTTAAAATTCGGTCGCCATTTTGGGAACCATATCTTGGCAAATTTAATTTTGGGTGGCTTAGACCTCTGCTGAAGCATTCACTGAAATGAGGGGCCCATGACATCAGGACATCGAGAGGGACAGGAAGAAGTTTTGTCCTTCAGAAATGCAGAAAAACCTCACCTTTTCATGAGACTTCTTGAAGCAACAAGTGCGGTATAACTTAGAGCTTCTTTTACTAAGCTGTGGCAACAAATGATCTTAGCACACCCTTATGCAGGTCATTCCTGTACACTACTGCCATTGTTACCGTATTGTAACAAAACTCCCCCCCCCCCCCCCCCCCCCCCCCCCCCCCCCCCCCGATATTCAAAGCTATTTAAACAGCCAGACACGGCTGCTGACTGGTTAAATAGCATATCGGCGCCTAACCACTAATATTCAGCAGGAGATAACCAGTTATTTCTGCTGAATATAGCTGGTTAGCACATAACCGGCTATCTCGCATGACTTATCTGGTTAGGCACTGAACTGGATAAGTTTAGCGGTCAAATAGGACTGCATAAAAAGATACATAAGTACATAAGCATCGCCATACTGGGACAGACCAAGGGTCCATCGAGCCCAGCACCCTGTCACTGACAGCGGCCAAAAGAACAAGCAATTTGTCCCACCCATCCTAGAAATACTGTATTATTCCCTCGTCCATTCAATAACATTCTATGGCTTTTTCCTCCAGGAAGCCGTCCAACCCTTTTTTGAAGTCCGCTAAGTTAACCACCTTGACCACCTTTTCCGGCAGCGAATTCCAGTGTTTAACTACGCGTTGAGTGAAGAAAAAATTCCTCCGATTCGTTTTAAATTTACCACACTGCAGCTTTATCGCATGCCCCCTTGTCCTAGTATTTTTGGAAAGCGTAAACAGACGCTCCACATTGACCCGTTCCATTCCACTCATTATCTTATAGACCTCTATCATATCTCCCCTCAGCCGCCTTTTCTCCAAGCTGAAGAACCCCAGCCTCTTCAGCCTATCCTGATAGGGAAATTGTCCCATCTCCTGTATCATCTTTGTCGCCCTTCTCTGCACCTTTTCCAATTCCACTATGTCTTTTTTGAGGTGCGGCGACCAGAATTAAACACAATACTCGAGGTGCGGTCGCACCATGGAGCGATACAATGGCAGAATAATATCCTTATTTTTGTTTTCAATCCCTTTCCTAATGATACCCAACATTTTATTTGCTTTCCTAGCCGCAACAGCACATTGAGCAGAAGTTTTCAACATATCATCAACGACGACACCTAGATCCCTTTCTCGGTCCGTGACTCCCAACGCTGAACCTTGCATGACGTAGTTATAGTTTGGGTTCCTCTTTCCCACATGCATCACTTTGCACTTGTTCACATTAAACGTCATCTGCCATTTAGACGCCCAGTCTCCCAATTTCGTAAGGTCCCTTTGTAGTTTTTCACAATCTTCCCGTGATTTGACTACTTTGAATAACTTTGTGCCATCAGCAAATTTGATTACCTCACTAATTATCCCCATCTCTAGGTCATTTATGAAGATGTTAAAAAGCAGAGGTCCCAGCACCGATCCCTGAGGGCCCCCTCTAACTACCCTTCTCCATTGTGAATATTGACCTTTTAATCCTACTCTCTGTTTCCTATCTTTCAACCAATTTTTAATCCACAGTAAGACACTACCTTCAATCCCATGTCCCTCTAATTTCCTCTGTAGTCTTTCATGAGGGACCTTATCAAGCGCCTTCTGAAAATCTAGATACACAGTATCAACCGGCTCACCTTTGTCCACATGTTTGTTCACCCCTTCAAAGAAATGCAACAGATTGGTGAGGCAAGACTTCCCTTCACTAAATCCACATTGACTTTGTTCCATTAGTCCATGCTTTTGAATGTGCTCTGTAATTTTGTTCTTGATTATAGTCTCTACCATTTTGCCCGGCACCAACGTCAGACTCACCGGTCTATAATTTCCTGGGTCTCCTCTCAAAACCTTTTTAAAATATCGGCGTTACATTGGCCACCCTCCAGTCTTCCAGTACCATGCTCGATTTTAAGGATAAATTACAAATCACTAACAGTAGCTCTGCCAGCTCATTTTTTAGTTCTATCAGTACCCTAGGGTGAATACCATCCGATCCAGGAGATTTGATACTCTTCAGTTTGCAGATGTCTCATCTTTAACTGCTATAAAGTTAACCAGTTAGTGCTGAATATCGGCATAACAAGTTAACATTTTAATAGTTTAAAAACCCGGATATTCAATGCTCGTTGGCACTGAACATCTGGGTTTAATGACGGCAGCGGACAGCATAAGCATTACCCACAACCGGCTGAATATCGGACTCCTAAATTTTGTATTTATTTCATTAATGACCATGTGCTAACGTTGCCATTAGAGTGTGGCTGTTTTTTTTAAATTACCGCAGAAGTACTTACTGCCACCTATTTTGTTGCCAGCATGGGCTCCCACATTATCCATGTGCTAACCAGTTAGTACATGTTCAGAAGAATCCGCAGCCAAGAGGAGAACTCGAACTCCCCACGGGAAAACACAAGTGTAAGTGAGAGTGGGATGTTTGACCACGGAATTCAAATCCTGGAGACAAGAATCTTAAAAAGCTTGTTTATTGATGAAAAGACTCGACACAACTGTTGTGTTTCGGCAGTCAGGCCTGCATCAGGAGTCTTGCTCAATAACATGTCGTTTATTGAGTCTCAGACACCAGGAAGAACAGCTGATATGTGCAGTAGGTAGCAGGTGATATGATGATCTGTTGTACGGGTCTTTAGAAAGACCTTTGGTGATAAGTTTGCTAGTAGACAAATCGAGTGTCATAGAGTGCTTTTTAGATTCTTGTCTTCAGGATTTGAATTTCCATGGTCAAACATCCCACTCTCACTTACACAACCAGTTAGTACATGGCAATGTAGATGCACTAACTGATGAGTGCAGGAATGCTCATTCTTCTCCCATGACACGTCCCTCAAAAAATACTTAGGGGGTCTTTTACAAAGCATTGGTAAGCCAAACGTGGGCTTACTGAACACTAAATCGGGTCTACCGCTGGCTCAATACGGGCTGCCGGCAGTAGTTCCACCCCAAGCGCGAGTCATTTCCAGGGAAAAAGAAAACCCCTGGAAATGGCTTGAGTGGCTGTAACCCTATCGGCATCACTGCTCACTGCCTGGTTACCGCTGGGTTACCGTGGGAGCTCTTATTGCCATCTCAGTGGGTGGCGGTAAGGGCTCCCCACCGCATGGCCATGTTTGCCTGGGGGCTTTTTACCCGCTGTGGTAAAAATGGCCCTGACACATGGGAAAAATGGCCCCCACCGCTAGCGCAGGGCCCTTTTCCCCACAGCTTAGTAAAAGAACCCCTCAGTGTACAATTAGAATGTGCATATTAAAGAAAATCATGTGTGATGCTTTAGTACATAAGAATAGCCATACTGAAAGCCATACTGGGTCAGACCAATGGTCTATCTAGCCCAGTATCCTGTTTTCAACAGGACCAATCCAGGTCATAAGTACCAGGCAGAAACCCAAATAGTAAAAACATATCATGCTACCAATCCCAGGGTAAGCAGTGGCTTCCCCATGTGAGTCCATTTTTGCAGCATTAGCATGGATTAGTGCCTAATGCAGCTTAGTGAAAGGACCCCTTAGTAACCCTTTGATTTCAGGTAAGTACTGAATAATGAGTTGTGAATTGTGAACTGTGTGCTGGGACCTGTCATTACTATATTGATTTAAGAGAGTAAATACATTGATTTGAAAATATATCTAAAGAGAGAGAGAGAGAGAGATTAACAAATAAGTATTAATCTGATTACATTGTGTTGGTACTTTCTTAAATCTCTTTGTAACAGACTTTTGTGGATTTTCTTGGGTTAATATTGAACATATGGCTGTTAGTGTTTTTTTAAAATGTCAACCCCCCATTGGGTTAAAAAAAGAAATCCAGATATTCAGTGGCTGTATCTGGAAAGTGGCTACCACTGTATATCTGAAGTTTGAAGTTAGCACTGTGGTTATCAAGATAGCGATGATATTTAGCTACATCCAGATAGCCAATCACCATGCATGTAGGACAAGTGTTTTTTTTCTGTCCTAGGTTATGTGGCTACAGATAGCAGTGTTGAAAATTGCTGCTATTTAGAAAAGTACCAGCTTTTTCCCAGCTCTGCCCATGTACCACCTTGGCATTTTCTGGATAGTGTCGCAGGGGTCAGAGGAACAATTCAACAGCACTGGCTGGATAGTGCTGATGAATCAGGCTCACTGAGTCCTTTTACTAAGGTGTGCCGAAAAGTGGCCTGCGCTGGTGTAGACGCGTATATTGTGTGCGTGCAGATCCATTTTTAGTGCACCTGCAAAAAAGGCCTTTTTAGTTGGCTGAAAATGGATGTGCGGCAAAATGAAAATTGGTATGCGTCCATTTTGGGCCTGTGACCTTACCGCCACCCATTGACTTAGCGGTAAGGTATCATGCGTTAACTGGGCAGTAATCATCAGTGCATGTACAATGCCGATTACTGTCCGGTCAGTACCACGCGCCTTAAAATTTCCAGCATGCCTACTGGACGCGCATACAAAATGAAATTGCCACCAGGGCCACGTGGTAGCCAGGTGGTAGTTTCAAATTGGCGTGTGTTTGGCACACGTAGGCGCCTACGCAACTTACTAAAAGGGCCCTAAGCCTTTTCTAGTTAGCTGTTTTCAATATCAACCCTATGATGTGTTATTGTTGCTATGTAAGAGTACAGCCTTCTTGACTTACCATTGCATTTTTTTCTCTCTTTGTTAGAAAAATAGCAAATACATATGAAAGTCAGTTTTCAAAATGCAGAATGACTCTAGTAAAATCAATGTGCTGGTTTATCAGAAGCCTTTCCAGAAATACCACTGATATGTATGAAGAAGAGAGATAGAATGAGCAGTTAAAACGTGGACTAGAAAAATGAGTCTGTGCTTATAAAAAATGTAAAACTGTAACAGTTGCATATATTATCATAAAAAGGAGACCTAACAAGGACAAAAGAAAAATTATGGTCAAGTAATAGGGAAGAATCATATTACAGCTTTTAGGTGCATCAGAGTTTGACATTTCTAAAGTCATTCTCCTTTTATCCTGCATCCTTTTTTCTTCAAATGTCATGTAAATGTCTTATTATATGAAATGTTATTCCACCTATTTTTCCCCAATTTTGGAAGCAAAACTAAAATCTATTTTCCCTTTGTGTTTGGGATGCCCTTCTGACAGCAGCACCATGACATTCTGAAAACTGTCTTACTTGGCTCCATGCCACTGGCTATGCCTGAGGGCCCTTCATTCCCAGTGATGGGTCTCATCGCTTTCTACTTTTTTATTCTTTTATGTTGTTTTTTTAAATGGGACTCTATGCTACTGTAATTCTGCCAGAAGGCAGATAATAAATTGTTCTTTTCCACTTGAGTGATATTATTCTAGGTTGAACTTCAGTGCTTTTCTGGTAGTTTCAAGTTGGAACTCCTCATAGCTTCTTTTTTTGGAAAACATAACCTAGTTTTTGGCATTTCTTTTGCATTTTGTTTCATCAGGAAATCAGAAGATTACAAGTTCAACAGCAACAAAAGGCCTTTTATGATGCAATGCCAAATAATTCCATTAGGCTTAGAGGCAAAAAAAAAAAATTGAATCTGAATATTGGGGGCATTTGGTGACCTTGTCAGTAATTGGAGTCTGGTAATTGCCAAACACAGAAATGGATTGGCTGCTTGGATCACTAGTCAGCTCCCTTCCAAATGGTTATTAATAATGTTTGCACTTGGTAGTGCTGCTCAGACTTGACTGCTTTCTGGGTTAAACCAAAGAACTGTGACTGAACAACTGGAGTAAGGATGTGAATTATTTTCTCATTTATCAGTACAGCATATGCCACTGCGAAACCTACCCTCATAAGATTCCAGTGTGGAATATGGACTTTTTCTGATGCTGAATATAAGACAGTGACACATGATTCTTATTTCTTAGAGGTCAAGATATTTCATACTTCTAGTATGTTAAATAAATCACAGCTATGCTTCACAGATTTGCTTCTGTGTTTCTCAGGATGCAGAACTCAGATGATGTTGCTGCAGAATCTTTCCGAAAATGCTATTTCTACTATGTTATTTAAGTTTTTTTTAAAAAGTGCAAAAATAAGCTCAGCTTTCATATGGGTCTATATTCAGCCCCTGTACTGAATACACACATCAATGATTAGAATACCCGGCATATCCATGTGTATGTGTGTAGATATACTTGAACATGCTAAGATGCAAGCACTCACACCAGGCATAAGGATAGTGTTAAGTGTGTGTCCCTAAGTACCCAAATTCTATATAAGGTGCCTTAAGTTGTGCACACTAATTTGGCTGCACAACAAAATTGCACACACAACTTAATTGATTAATATGCCAATCAGTGCCGATAATTGGTACTTAACCAATTAGCGGCACTAATTTCTTTAATTAGAATTTAGCTGCACAACTTTCTAGGCATATTCTATAATGCAGTGCATGTAAATTCAAATGCACACAGTCAACAAGGAGGTGTGCCCATGGGTGTGGAATGGGTGGGTTGTGGGCATTTCAAAAAACGATGTTCACTATTATATAATACACCCAATCTGCGCCTAACTTAGGCGCAGGTATTTAGGCTTGGTTTTAGTTGGCCTAAATGGGTGCACCTAAATTTTAGTCACAAGAATAGCAAGTGAGCATATTCTATAAACTATGCCTAACTTTAGACGTAGTTCATAGAATTACGCTAACTGCGTGGTTTTACAGCATTGATTTTTTTTAAGGCACCATATATAGACTTTCCCCTATAGCTTATAGTAATCTATAAGTCATCCCCAAATTCTATATATGGTGCCCAAATTTGCGCACCCAAATGTGAGCTCATCTCAGAGATGTGTGCACAAATTAATTAAATAACGAGCTCTGAACCATCAATAAATGAGTGCTAACAACCAATTATTGAAGTTAATTGGCATTCATTACAATTTGTGCATGCATAGTATGTATCTGAAAAGGGGGTGTGGCCATGGGAGGGACATGGCCATGTCAGTAGCATTCCAAAAAGTTTCACGTGCAGCTATGCAATACTGGGTCAATGTGCTCAACTTGGGTGCCAGAATTCACATCAGCAGATGTAACTGGAGGTTAAATTTAGGGCTTGGGAATTGGGGCTAAGTGCAATTCTATAAAGGATGTGTGCCCTTCATACAATCGCGCTTGGCGCCAATCTTTTCTGGTGCCTATTTTTGTCCAACATATATAGAATCCAGCCCTATGTGCATAAATGAGTCCACCCCTGTGCATGCCCACCTGCAACATATACACTATCAGGTGAATTTCCGAAAGAGAAGGGCACCCATCTTCTGACACAAATCGGGAGATGGGCGTCCTTGTCTCAAGGTCGCCCAAATTGCATAATCGAAAGCCGATTTTGGGCGTCCTCAACTGCTTTCCGTCGCGGGGACGACCAAAGTTCATGAGGGCATGTTGGCACTGTACCAAAGGCGGGACTTGGGCGTGATTAAGAGATGGGCGTCCTCAGCCGATAATGGAAAAAAAAAAGAAGGGCGTCCCTGGCGAGCATTTGGCCGACTTTACTTGGTCCATTTTTTTTCACGACCAAGCCTCGAAAAGGTGCCCAAACTGACCAGATGACCACCGGATGGAATCGGGGATGACCTCCCCTTACTACCCAAGTGGTCACCAACCCCCTCCCACCCATAAAAAAAAATTTAAAAACATTTTTTGCCAGCCTCTATGCCAGCCTCAAATGTCATACCCAGCTCCATCACAGCAGTTTGCAGGTCCCTGGAGCAGTTTTTAGTGGCTGCAGTGCCTACCTCTTACACTTGTGGTGGTAAATGTTGAAACCTCCAACCCCCCCCCCAAAACCCACTGTACCCACAAGTAGGTGTCCCCCTTCACCCATAAGGGCTATGGTAGTAGTGTACAGTTGTGTGGAGTGGGTTTGGGGTTTTTTGGGGGGGCTCAGCACACAAGGGAAGAGAGCTATGGACTTGGGAGCAATTTAAGAAGTCCACTGCAGTGCCCCTAGGGTGCCCGTTTGGTGTCCTGGCATGTGAAGGGGAACAGTGCAGTACGAATGCTGGCTCCTCCCACGACCAAATGCCTTGGATTTGGTCATTTTTGAGATGGGCGTCCTCGGTTTCCATTATCGGCGAAACCGAGGTCGCCCATCTCTAAGGTCGGTGATCTCAACATTTAGGTCGACCTTCTCTAAGGTTGACCTAAATGTTGAGATTTGGGCGTCCCTGACCGTATTATCCCTCTCGCCGGGGGGAGGTGTCAGCCACCCTAGGAACGCCACTGCACCACCCCCTCACTGTCCCCAAACACTTACACCTCCTTTTGTATCTCCTTACCTGCTTGTACTATGCCTCTGTGCAGTGTCTCTCTGTCTGGCAAGTCCCAGTCTTTCAGTGTGTTGTGTGCTGGTGCTGTATTATTGAGTGCTGTGTGCTGCTGTAGTATTTGTGAGTGCTGTGCTGTGTGCTAGTGGGGAAAGAGTGAATGCTGTGTGCTGCTGGTGGTACAGTGAGTGCTGTGTGCTGATGGTGGTTCAGTAGGTTGAGGTGTGCACAGTGGTGTCACTGAGGTTAATGGGTTGAGCCTGTGGTGGTAGGGCACCTGCACATTAGATAGAGCGAACGACCATAGAACATGAGGAATGCGTGAATGATAAGGTGGATGTTATTGTGGATGATTAATGTCGAGATTATTGTTTTCCCCAGAGTTCCAGGTATGACTCCTAAAGTTTTCCTTAGAAATATTTCCTTAATTATTACTTCGAAAGGAGTGAAGCCTGTGAAAACTAGGATTGTTTTAATCAGTGGGATTTGAATTAGAGATTTAAGTATATGTATTGTTAAATAATTTCTGTTTTTTAAAAGAGAGAGAATGTAATCAGATGTATTATTTCTAACTAAAATCTGGACAATAAGTATGTTCTCAATGAAATGAATTGATTATACACCGTATTTGGTCTTGAAGAAGCCAACCAGATGATCAATGTGGAATAATGAATTATATGAGTAATATCTGGGGATAATCAGGTTAATACCATGTTTTCTTTTTTCTGTTTACTGTTTAATTGATCTCCTTGTCTTATCTCACTCTCCCTATTTTTCTTCACTTTGTGGTCTAAGAAAGAGAAAGACTGTATATAATCTATATATCTAGATGGGATTGTTTTCTTCTTATCTTGTATTAATGTGCAGTCATCTCTGTATTACTGTTTGCAAGTGACCCTTGTAAAATGAAAAATTATAAATAAACGATTAAAAAAAAGGACATGGAGGAATGCTCAGTCCCTATGATCGTAGCAAGCACAAACCATACAGTAGGGTAGAGGACAGGGCTGCAAAACAACACTGTGCTGATGAATGAAATCATTGCAAAACTCAAAAGCTAATCGCACGGTGAAACCAAACAAATAATGCCAGCATAAGAATCACCCTGACTCCCTTGTGTCTTTTGGAAGAGTCAATCTACCCTATTCTTTGGTTTGTGACACCTGCACATTAACCATGGATGTGCTGAATGCTATTGCGGCTGATGCTTTGTTGGATGTGGCTGACAGTCTGTAGGGCAGCGCTAGGAGGAGATACCCCTATCAGAGTGTATTTAGGCCCAGGGCCCGGTTCCTGAATCTTACTGATCAGGAGTGCCTTACTAGGTACCGCTTTAATAGGACTGCCATACAGCACCTCTGTGAGCAGCTACAACACCTCCTCCAGGCCAGGACACGCAGGAATAAATCAGTAAGTGTGAGTTCACCTCAAGGTCGTAGCCTTCCTCACCTTTCTTGCCACTGGCACATTTCAGTCAGTGTTAGCAGTCAATGCAGGCCTCACCCAGCCTGCCATCTCCAACTGTCTTTCCTAGTTCCTCGATACCTTCCTCATCCACACCCCAGTATGTCACTTCCCCACTAACACCCATGCCCTCCAGAACAACATGGCTCAGTTCTATGCCATAGACTGCTTTCCCTCAGTCACTGGCATAATCAACTGCACACATGTTGCACTCAGACCCCCCCCCCCCCCCCCCCCCCCCCCCGGCACATGAGGAGACCTATGGGGAAAGAAAATCATATTACTCCATGAACATGCAGGTTGTGTGTGATGCCCAAGAGAAGATTGTGGACCTGGAGTCCACCCATGATGCATATACCTTGCAGCATTCTGGAATCTACCAGCTAGGTATAGCAGCAGTGGCATAGCTAGGTGGGGCGCAAGGGGAGCAGCCGCTCCCCCAATCAGATTTCAAACGAAAACGGCGCCTACCTCGCCTGCTACTGAGCCGCCACACAGCAGCATGGATTTTATTTTAAACTTTGCTGCACTTCTTCTCCCCTTTCTCTCATCGTACCAAAATGACCGTCCCTCTTCTTTCCTCTCCTCAAACACCCCCCCCCCCGCCCGAGCCTAGCAGACTAACACCAGCGCTTTTGCTTTCTCTTCCCCCTCCCCCTCAGTTCCTCAAACCTGCTTTCTCTAGCAGCCCCTCCCTGCTGCTGTTTCCCTGCAGCATCACAGGCTGCCTGAGTGAACCGAAGTCTGATGCTTCCTTCTGCTCCGCTACCTGTTTGGCCACGTTAAGATCATCACATACGATCACACCCAAGTCCTGAACCTCTTTCATGCACAATTGCCTCGGGTTTTTGCAACCCAAATTCATGGCCCTGCATTTTATAGCATTTTAAATCTTAACTGTCAAATTCTGGACCATTCTTCATGCTTTGCAATGGTCCTTCCTCATGTAATCCTTCACCACTTTCTGTTTAAAGGCTTTCATAACCTCTCAACAATTCATAACAGATCTCACGGAGCACCTGAATTACATGCTACAAAACGGACTCTTCCCAAAGGATCAAGGAAATAGTCTACTCACCCCATTATCCAAAGATGCAAAAAAAAGCACAAGCGACTTAACCAATTACCGCCCAGTAGTATCCATTCCGTTAATAACCAAATTAACGGAAGGAATGGTAACCAATCAACTCACCGACTACCTAAATAAATTCTCCATACTGCACAACTCCCAATCAGGATTCTGGGCCAACCACAGCACTGAAACAGTGTTAGTAACTCTCATGACTAAATTTAAACAATTGATCGCAACTGGCTACAACATACTTCTCCTACAATTCGATATGTCAAGCGCTTTCGATATAGTTGACCACGGAATATTACTACACATCCTTGAATACTTTGGAATTGGAGGCAACATCCTCAATTGGTTCAAAGGCTTCCTTACCACACGATCTTACCAAATAATACCTAACCATACCACCTCAGACACATGGACACCCTAATGTGGAGTCCCACAAGGATCCCCCCTCTCGCCGACTCTCTTCAACCTAATGATGACACCCTTGGCCAAATTATTATCCAATCAGAACCTTAATCCATATATCTACGCAGATGACGTAACGATTTACATCCCGTTCAAACAAGATTTAGTGTAAATTACCAACGACATCAAACAAAGTTTCCGTATCATGCACTCATGGGCGGATGCGTTTCTGCTGAAACTTAACGCAGAAAAAACACAATGCCTTATACTCACCTCACAACACAACACGAACAAATTCACCACCATAAATACACCAAACTTATCACTTCCTGTATCGGACACATTGAACATTCTGGGAGTTACCCTCGATCGACACCTTACACTTGACAACCCCTAAGAGAGAAACTACACTGGCTTTCACTCAAAGAACGCATTACGTTCAAGATATGTACTATAGTTCATAAAATCATCCACGGAAATGCCCCAGCCTACATGTCAGACCTGGTAGACCTACCGCCCAAGAATGCAAAAAGGTCATCCCGAACATTCCTTAATCTGCACTACCCCAGCTGTAAAGGACTAAAATACAAACTAACGAATGCGTCGTGTTTCTCTTACCTGAGTACACGGTTGTTGAACGAATTGCCGCGCAGCTTAAAAACTACTTACGAACTAATCAACTTTCGCAAATCCCTGAAGACCCACTTATTCGAAAAGGCATACCAATAAGAGCAACAACTAGAAATGTAATACATTGCAACCTTACCTACCTCAACAATGTTGTTGCTTATATCTACCTGATTGAATTTCGATCACGCTATTTTCTATGATATCTCCACCTTTACCTATTATCACCAATGTTTTCTACTTATACTTACTTGTTTGATTCGCAATGATGCGACTTTCTATGTAACACTAATTGTTAGCTCCTAATTTACAACCTACCAATAATGACATATTGTAAGCCACATTGAGCCTGCAAAAAGGTGGGAAAATGTGGGATACAAATGCAATAAATAAATAAATAACTGGTGTGGCCATATGAACTTCCCATCTAGGACACAAACTACTGCTGCAGACACCTCTTTGACCATAATATTTCTGACTGTGATCATGGACTGACTGGCTGCTCCTCCACCATTTTAACCTCGGCCGATTTCTTCTTGGGTTGGCTCAAGGCAATCCACTCCATCGACAATTATTTCTTGGTATCTGTCATGTTCTATAAACATTCCCCCACCTTTGCCTGCACTTTGGAGAGAGGCACACATTAAATATAGTAAGAAATAGAGGGTTAGGGTCCAGGAACTCAAGTGTCTTCCTGGCTCACCATATCTTGTGATCTCCCTAATATGTTCTACACAAAATCCCCCGGATTCTATATAGCTCGACTTAAATTGCGTGCCCAAATTCAGTCATATTCTGGATTTGCGTGCACAAAACTAGTTAACAAGTCAGTCAGCGCCAATAATTGTCACTTAACAATTAATTATTGACACTAATTGGCATTAAATATAATTTACGCACAGAACTGTCTAAACATATTCTATAACATGATGCATGTAAATTCTAAGTCGCATAGTTGAAAAGGGGGTGTGGAATGGGTGGGTTGTGGATGTTGTATGTGTGTGTGTGTGTATATATATATATATATATATATATATATATATATATATATATATATATATATATATATTTCTTATTTTACTTTTCTATAGCCTTCCTTTTTGTCTGTCCTAATTAGATTGTAAGCTCTGTCGAGCAGGGACTGTCTCTTCATGTTCAAGTGTACAGCACTGCGTACGTCTAGTAGCGCTTTAGAAATGATAAGTAGTAGTGTTTCTAAAATCTATGCATGTGATTATAGAATACACCCGGTCTTTGTGTAATTTAGACATCGGCATTTACACCAAGTTTTACTTAACATAACTGCCCACAACTAAATTTAGTTGCACGGATAGGCACTCAGCGTATTCTATAAACTGTGCAGAAATTTAGGCTTACTCTATAAAGTACGCCTAAATTTAGTCGTACTTTATAGAATATACCTAGGCGTATTTCATGTTGGCACTGATTTTTTAGGCCTGATACATAGAATCTAGTCCTATATGCTGAAAACTTATTCTCTTCACAGATGTGGTAACTTAATAATGAAAATAAAGCCTCTTGCAATTCAGTTACAATCTTCATAAGGGAAGTGACTTCTTCCAGGTCTCATGATCACATTCATTCACTGTTAAATCTAGGCCTGACCACAAAGGATGAGGACTCTCCTATTACTTTAGAATTTATAGTCTGCTTGTACCTGATTGCTTCTAAGCGGATTACAATAAAAATAATTCAGACAATAACTGGAGAGTACATTAATAATTCTGTTTCAAAACCACAATCAGTTCAATTTAACATAATTTCAGAACAAATTTACAAAATAAGGTTTTTAGTCACCTTCTAAAATCTAAGGGCCTCTTTTACAAAGTCGCGCTACCAAGTCTCAGTGTGGCAAATGAGAGGAAGCCCATTTAAACTTCTTCTCATTTGCTGCACGGGAATCGCTAGTGTGGCTCTGTAAAAGAAGCCCTAAGTAATTAAGAGACCTGTATAATTTCAACAAGTTCTATTCCTTGCATAGCAGCTTGAAATGAAAAAAGAGAATCAAATATCCTTAGTCTTTTCTTACCCTTTATATTAGGAAAACTGAGTGACAAATTTGATCAGTATTCACAAATGAGAAGTGCTCATGACCAAATAAGATTTTATAAAGACAGAAAATTGCACTTTGGCTTCAGGGAAAATCTTTTCTATCTTTGCCAATATTCTGAAATTTTAGGTTGTGAAAGAATATGCTGGAGGGCTGCTCCTGTCTTGTCTTTGGTTTTATCTGCTCTAAATGAACCACACTCTCTCTGTTGAGCACTTTAAAGCTAGGTCTCTTAATGTGACCCAGTGAGGGAGTGTATTATGGGGAACTGGCAGTTTCCAATACATTTCATCACAATGCATTTGTGACAAAATCATTCCCATAGACCCAGTGGCGTTCCTGAGGGGGCTGGCACCCGGGGCAGATCGCCGATTCGCCCCGCCCCACGGGTGCATCGCCCCCCCCCGATGCAGCGCGGACCCCCCCCCCCCCCGGCAAAAGGACACCCCGGCGAAGGACCCCCACCCCACCGGGTGCACGCCGCCGGGGGGGGGGGTGCCGCGCACGCCTGTCCTCCGTTGTTCCATGCTTCTTCTCTGCCCCGGAACAGGAAGTAACCTGTTCCAGGGCAGAGAAGAAGCATGGAACAACGGAGGGCAGGCGCGCACGGCACCCCCCGGCAGCGTGCACCCGGGGCTGACTGCACCCACCCCCCCCCCTTAGGAACACCACTGCATAGACCTACTTTTATATGATATTATGGGCCCAGTACTCAAAAGGGTTTAACCAGGCAGGAGAGGCTCCTGACCAATTAAACTCTGCTGAGTGAGCTGGCAGCTGATATTCAGCAGTACTTGATCGGTTTGTGCCACTGGATATGTCCACTAACTGGCCATTCCCTAACTGGATAGGTTAGGGGCAGGTTGGAGGCAGAGTTACAGCATAGCATTAGCTGGTTAGCAATGATTTTCAGTCCGCTAACCGGCTAAGTAACCAAATTAAGTTAGGACAGCAAAATAGCTGTCCTAACAATGTGTCAAGTTAATAGGGCAGTGCTCTGATTATCAGCTAGAGCTCACTTAACTTCCGGGCTTGCAGACATACCGAATATTCAATGCCAGGGCGGCACATGCCGCGGCACTGAATATCTGGAGTTAGTTTGACCTTCAGCTTACCAGCCTCTAACTGCTGTGGGCTGAATTTTCAGCCCTATGTGTACATGTTCCTGGGGGAAGTGAATAGGTAGAGATAGGGAGGTATTGGTATGTAAGCACATAAATAATATATATGGATATGCAGCAATTCTTTCCAGAGCACAGAGCAGCAAATCTTGACTCAATAGCTATTTTTTAAAATTCTTAAACAATTGAAAACAACCTTATTCAAAGTGGAATTATTAGATCCAAAAACACTTCACATAATAGTCTTTATGCCCAACATCTTTCAGCATATTGGACTAGGCATTATATATCATGCCTAAAAAATTGGCCCCAAAATGAAACACCTTGGTGTATTCTACAAAGTACGCTTAAGTTTAGGCATACTTTATAGACTAAGCCTAAATTTCCACATGATTTATAAGTAGAGGAGTGTGGTAGCCGTGTTAGTCCACTATGCCAAAATATTTCACAGGACCCCAAAGTCATCCACAAAGGAAAGATATTCAACATAAAGGGATCTTTCACTTGCTCATCTTCCAATGTGGTATATATCATTCAGTGTAAAAAATGTAACGAAGGATGCTATATTGGAGAAACAGGCCAGATGCTTAAGACAAGATTCAATTTACATAGACATCATATGAACAATACTGGTGCCAGCAGGGTTCCCACGCCTGTTGGTCAACATTTTACAGGACCAGGACACTGTACCAGTGATTTCACAGTGAGAATCCTCAAAGGTAACTTTAAAACCATACAAGAACGTAAGACCTTTGAAGTCAGAATGATTGAATATTTTAACACCCAACAGAAAGGACTTAACAAGGATCTGGGGTTCCTAGCCCATTATAAACCATAAAGCTGTATGTCTCTGTTGATCACCCTCCCCTCACCTATCCACACCCACCCTGTTAGAATATCAATGATATGCTTTGATGTCCCCATGCATACTTCCTACCCACCCCCCTCCTCCCACCCTGTCAGACTGTCATAGTAATGCTTGAATGTTTTCACTTATATACACTGTCAGCAAGCACATTTGCTTATTTCCGATCTGAGGAAGAAGGGCAACCTTCGAAAGCTAATCAAGAAATGTATTAAGTTATGTCCAATAAAAAAGGTATCATCTTATTTTCTTTTCCATGTTTTATTTTGTTTGATTTCTATTGATAACCACGTGATTTATAAAATACGCTGAGCGCCCATCCGCGTGACTAAATTTAGTTGTGGGCAGTTACACCAAGTAAAACTTGGTGTAAATGCTGACGCCTAAACTACGCATAGATTTCAGAAACGCCCATGACCCGCCTATTCCATACCCCCTTTTCAACTATGCGACTTAGAATTTACGCACATCATGTTATAGAATATGCTTAGACACTTGTAGAAGTAACTTCTAAGTAATGCCAATTAGTGTCAATAATTGTATGTTAAGTGGCAATTATTGGTGCTGATTGGCTTGTTACTAATTAAATTGTGCATGCAAATCCAGAATATGACTGGATTTGCGCGTACAACTTACATCGCACTATATAGAATCCAGGGGATAGTGCCTGCTTCAGGGGCAAATTTGAAGGTGTAACTGGACAAACAATCCACCTAGGGGTCACCTAAAGCACTTAGGGGGTCTTTTAATAAGGCGTGCTTACATTTTTAGCGCACGCTAAAAATGGGCGTACACTAAATGTTAGCGATGCCAATGTATTCCTATTTTTTTTATTTTAAACAGGAAGCTTTATTGAAGTGACTCCAGCAAATATACAATATCAAAACAAACACCAAAATAATGCAGAACATATTGATCCATCTTATCTTCAGAGGACTCACAAAAACACAGCATCACCTGTATAGGCATTTTCACATATAACCATAAATTTTCCTGTCATATTTTTGATATTTTAGCGCACACTAAATACACGGGCACGCCTTAGTAAAAGACCCCCTTAAAGTGATGCACATATATGGGTATCCAACCCTGACGTAAACTTAAAACAAGTCCCCAGATGTAAAAAAGCTATGAATATATTTAAAATACTCACTTTGTAGCACATATCTGCATGCAATTATACCTGTCTTTGAACAGGTGTAAATGTGTGCACTTATGTTCCTTGCAGTAATTTTATAAAGAAATTAGGAAAAAAGGCCCGTTTCTGACATAAATGAAATGGGCGCTAGCGAGGTTTTCCTCGGAGTGTGTGTGTTTTACAGAGTGTGTGTGACAGTGAATGTGTGATAGAGAGAGAGTGAATGTGTGAGTGTGTGTGAAAGAGAGAGAGTGAATGTTTGAGTGTGTGTGACCGAGAGAGTGAGACTGTGTGCGAGAGTGTGTGTGTGCCAGGGGCCCCCTCTCTCCCTCCCAGTTTCAGGGTCCACCCCCCCCCCCCCCAAGTTCCAGGGTCCACCCTTCCTCCCAATCAGTTCTAGGGTCGTTTCCTCCCCTCTCCCCCTCCCTCCCAGTTTCAGGGTCCGCCTGGCCCCCCTCCAAGTTCCAGGGTCCGCCCTCCCTCCCACCCACCCAGTTCCAGGGTCGTTGCCCCCCTCTCTCCCTCCCTCCCAGTTCCAGGGTAGTTGCCCCCTTTCTTCCCCCCCCCCCCCCCCCCATTCAGCCACCCTGCGATGTTTAAGTAAATAATTAGGGAGCTGTGTAACGTTGTGAAGCTGACTCCGTGGCTTCATTGAAGTGAAGGGTTCGTAAGGTTCATCAGATTCGTCAGTCTGCCACCATCTCTCTCTGCCCCGCCCTCGCGCCTCTGATAGGTCCGCTGCCCTCAACGTCAAAACGTGAATACGTCGAGTGCGGCGGACCTATCAGAGGCACAAGGGCGGGGCAGAGAGAAATGGTTACAGAGCGACAAACCTTACGATCCTTACGAACCCTTCACTTCAGTGAAGCCACGTAGTCAGCTTCAGAACGTTGAAGGTTGCTTTTATTATAGTAGATATAGGTGAGTATCATGACCTTTTTAAAACAGATTCAGCATATGCACTTGTGTGTCTGGTTATAAAACAGGCCTCCTGATTACGAATACTAATGCACTTTATTACCAGGAATATAAAGGAAGGGAAAATATTTTACAGTGAGGTGTTTAACACTCAGATTTTTATGAGTACAGAATCTTTTAAACTGAATTAATATAGACAGGACATACCAGTCTGCAATCACTGGAGATTTATGAAGACAATTTACAAAGCCATTTATGTAAATAAATAGCCATTTATATGCTTAAATTGTTGATCTGAAAATTGCCCTCCCTTAATATGGCTAAAAGTGCTTACATTTTACTTTCAGCAGCATATAGAGGAAGCATTCTTGGACGCAGGTTTAGAGCACAATTGGAAAATAAAGCATGTGGATGGTGTTTTTAAGTCTACCTGGAGTTGTCTGTGGAATATGTAGCTACACATAACGCAAGTGGACAAGTCTTTGAGGGGCCCTTTTACTAAGCCGCGTAAGTGTCTATGCATGCCCAACATGCGCCAAAATGGAGTTACGGCCCAGCTACCATGTGACTCTTGCAGTAATTTCATTTTTGGCGTGCGTCCATTATGCGTGTCCAAAAAATAATTTTTATTGTCGGGTGCATGCATTGGGTGCACGCCAAGTGGCATTTGACGCATATAGGTCATTACCGCCCAGTTACCGTGTGAGACTGCACCACTAGGTCAATGGCTGGTGGTAAGGTCTCAGACCCAAAATGGACACATGGTCATTTTCATTTTGCCGCACGTCCATTTTCGGCAAATATTTAAAAAAGGCATTTTTTGCAGGCGCACTGAAAAATGATTCTGTGAGCGTCCAAAACACATGTCTACACTACTGCAGGCCATTTTTCAGTGCACTTTAGTAAATGGACTCCTAAATAATTTTTAAACTTGATGTAAGAGTTCACATGTAAAAGGATTCTGTGCACTTTGTTCCAAAGCAGGTAGTCTGAAAATTGCTGTTTGAAAATTGTTAGAGGTGAGTTTCATGGAGCAATACCTAATTTTAAAAGAATTCATTGCACATAAAAATTTCATTTATGAGCAGATGTTAATGTGCATTAGCTGTTAATAAATGACTCCTGCAATGATTTTTGACTTCGTAGAGGGGTAGTTACTAAACCAAGATAAAATAATGCGCTTTACCACAATGATATTTACTGTGGTTGCCACTAACCTGTGGTACCTCAGCACCACATGTTAGTAAGTCCAATGGTAAATATAAATTTTGAATTGCTTAAAAAAAAAAAAAAAATCACATGATCCTGGCTGTAATTATGCAGATAGGAGGCCCCCAGTCAGGTCTATTGGTTATTAAAGGGGACAACTGTAGGATAAAGTAACTCATTCCACCTTTGATCCCCTCTATAACATCCGTCATATAGACCTCAACCCCTCCTCTACATCATGGATAAATCCCCTCACCCCACAATCAAATACCAACCCCCCACCCCTTGACAGCCCCATGACACTTAGGGGTGTATTTATTAATGCAAGCTATTTTACCACTAAACTCACTGTTTTAACACAGGTCCCATTTTATGCACTTAGACCTAGTTACTAATAACTGGGGTTAACAGTAAAATAACACATCCTAATGGTAGCCCATATTGACAACTCCCTCCCTCAAACTTATTTTCACCACCTTCTGATCCCCTGCCATTACCTACCAAACCCCAGCCCACTAGGGACAGAAAATGCAACATGTAAACTGCTTTGGTTGTACCACAGAAAAGCGGTGTATAAATAATAAAACCCTACAGCCTCAAGAACCCTCCAGTCCAATCAGTCCTATTCTCCAGCACCAATCTCTCCACCATCTAATACTAACCCCATCCCTCAATTACTCTCCCCCACCAACAATCAACCCTATCCCCTAACTCCCTGAAGAACCACCGGCTCCTACTTGGGAATACATGGTGGCTAACAGCTGGACAGTAGAGAATCTCCAGTTGCCCCTGCACCATCAGTTAGTGATCTAAAATGATGCCTCCCAATATTTGGCAGCTTGACCCCTAGCAGTAGCACTACAAGATTACTGCTTGAGGTTAACCGGTGCATTTTGATACTGTGAGTCAGAAGGAGAAGGAGCGACTGGAGATTGCTCCCACTTCTGCCCCTGCTGGACAGCTGGAAGAGTCCAGAGTAAGAGCCAATTGGTTTGGAGGGGTAGGGAGGGGAGAGTGAGGTGTACATGATGCTAGTGGTCCGGGGTAAATGGTGGTATATGAGGTAAAGTGGGTCAAGAGGAGAGTGAGGTGTGTAAAAAGTGCTGTGGGGAGGTGCAAGAAGTGATGTTACGTGTTATTGTGGATGTCAGAAGGGATTCCTTGTTTTTACTGTATTCTTTACCATGTAAGATGCTTTCTTTTACTATGTAAGCCGCACTGGACCTGCTGTATGTGGGAAAGAGTGGGGTACAAATGTAATAAATAAATAAATCCTGGAGGGAAAGAAAGGGCTGTGATGGATGATGGGGGGGGGGGGGGGGAATCTGGCACTCGTGTGTGCTTTGGGTTAGATGCAAAAGTCAATGTGGATTCTTAAAATTATAGACTTGTTTTCCCCTTGTAAAATGTGAAGTGCATGTCTATGCCTGGGGCACGCCAAAATCATATCTCTGCCACTTCCCTATCATGCTCCTCTTAAAATCTTTGTAATAGGGGGGATACACATTCAAATGGCAGCTTGCTAAATCCCTATAACATATCTAGCTGCTTCTAAGATGGTTTCAATAGAATATAAGTTTCACAAACTAAATATATATATATTTATTCAGGAAAAAAATTCTACCATCTTTCTAAGTTTAGGTCCACTCTACTTGAATGGAGAGGGACCAAGATAAAAAGTAAAAGGAAAATTGCGTCAAGAAGGAGAACAATTGGTTGTAAGTGACATGACCACATCACAGCATAGTGAGCCAAATTTAAAACTCTCTATTTGACCTTCAAGACTTTTAAAGGAAATGGCCCAGAGAACTTGAAGAACAGGATCTCCCTCTACATACCTCCAAGGCCACTAAGGTTCTCCCAAAAGAAGTTTCCCTAACCACACCTTCTCCAAAGGACATCACATGATGTGATACCCACATGTGAGCCTTCTCCGGCGTAGCCCCCATGCTCTGGAATGCACTTCCAGAAAGGCTTTGCTGAACACAAGACCAGGGCTGCCGAGAGAGGGGTCAGCAGGGGCAAAATTCACCAGGCCCGGCTTCCAAGGGGGGCCCGGTGATGGGGTCTCTCTCTCTCTCTCTCCTGCTCCTGATGGGCCCTGAGTGATCGCATCCTGACAGGAGCAGGAGAGAGAAAACTCTGGTGCTGGGCCCCCCTCCAGCATTGCTCTTCACTCGCCTCTACCGCCATGCCGAGCAGCTGCTTTACCCCTCAGGCGCATGTGGAACAAGAGAAAAAGGCAGGGGCAGGGCAGGCATGGAGTGAAGATCAGCACTGGATTCTTCCGCTGGTAGGGCCTCAGGATCCCTGCCAGCCCCAAGGTATCTCAGTAGTGACCAAGTTGGTGTTCAGGAGTTTGTTCACGAGTTGGTATAGTTTCTTTGTGTCTTTGTAATCAGTCCCTGTTTTAGTTTTGTAGTATGATCTTTTTATCTGTCTTATTGCGTATTTGTATTTTCTTTGTATTTGTTTCCATGTGTTGAGTGTATGTTCATCTTTTGGTTTTTTCTATGCTCGTTCGAATTTCCTGGTATGTGTTTTTAGCATTTTCAGTTCAACGTTGAACCATGGTATCAAATTGTGCTTGCGGGAGGTTCTTGTTCGTAAGGGTGTAATTTCATCTAGTATGTTTTTGCATCTTTTATCCCATTCTATGAGGTCATTTATGGAGTCTGTTTGTGCTGTCCATTTGTTATTGTATATCAGTTGCCAGAATGTTTTCGTGTCTACTTGATCTCTTGTGCTGTAGGATATGTGTTCTTGTATTCATTGTAAACCCTTCTTCCGCCAGTGTAGGGACAAGTTTAGTTTGTAGTGGTCGGTCCAGGATGTTTCTGTCCATTTGATGTCTGTTATTATTAAATTCTGGTCAGTTGAAAGTTTGTGTGAGATGAGATCGAGTGTGTGCCCTTTGACGTGGGTTGCTTGGATTTGTGGCCACTTGAGATCCCATAAGCGGAGGAATTCCTTACATTCTCGTGCGTTGTTAGAGTTTGGGTCTTCTAAGTGAAGGTTGATGCCTCCTAATACTAGTATATTGGAGTTGGTTACACATGCATTTGAAATGAATGAAGTCCATGAAATTAGTCTGGGCTTTGTTCCAGTTACCTGGAGGTCTGTAAAACAGGACACAATTCAAATGATCGCGTAGGGATTTGTTGTGGATTCTGATTGAGGCAATTTCAAGTTGGGGTGTTATGGACTTGGCAGTGATTTCGGTAGTAAAATGGGATCAATAGATTAGTGCTATGCCTCCGCCTCTTTTTCCTTTTCTGGTCCAGTGTGTGATTTTGTATCCTGGAGGGCACAGGTCTAAGATTATGGGCTTCTGTTGGTCGTGGATCCAGGTTTCATTAAGGAAGAGTAGGTCAAGGTTTTCAGACATGATCCAGTCTGTTAGTATTTCTGTTTTATTTACAGCGGATCTGGCGTTGATGTAGCCCACTTGGATTGTTTGGAATGGGTCTTCTGTGTTTTGGTATTGTGTGGATTTTTGTTAGTTGTCATTTCTTTGTTAAGGTGATAGTGTTTGGACCTTTCTTTCCCTTCTGTTGTGATTGTCCGCATTTTAGTGTTCTTCCTTTGTTTAGGTTATTGTCAGTTTGATGAGGTATGGTATATCTGGTCAGTCTTTGATGATTGTGTACTATGGGTATGATGTTACTTTCTGCAAGTGGGGTGGTTAGAGTTGAGTGGATCAGTGTTAAGGAGTAGATTATTAGGAGTAGTTTGAGGGTATTCATATTGGTTTCTGTTCCCTGTGGCTACTAATAAGATCATGTTCTGGTGGATGGATGCGTGATAGAACTTTGTTTTTTGGTGTGGAATCTGGAGTTGTGGTCTAATGTGGTTATTTGGTTTGCCTTTCAGCTGTTGGGATCAGTATTGGGTTCGTTTTCAGTGATAAGTTAATGAGCAGTAATAAGTTAATGAGCAGGGGAGACGGGAGGGGGTGGGAGTGTAGCTCTGAGTTTGGGTCCTCCTTTAATCTGTCTCCTAACAGCTAACTGCTTCCTATCCTCCTTACCAGCGAATCTTCAGACTCTTATCTCTGGCTGTGGCTGGAGACGGAGGGCTAGAGGGAGGGGAAGAACTTCAGAGCACTTCCAAGGTAGTTTTATTTTATTTTTTATTTTGTTACATTTGTACCCCGCGCTTTCCCACTCATGGCAGGCTCAATGCGGCTTACATGGGGCAATGGAGGGTTAAGTGACTTGCCCAGAGTCACAAGGAGCTGCCTGTGCCTGATGTGGGAATCGAACTCAGTTCCTCAGTTCCCCAGGACCAAAGTCCACCACCCTAACCACTAAGAGGCGTCAGATGTGCAATTGGCTTTCTTTGATTGTTGGCAGATTTGCCCAGAGGGGAGAGGTTCTCTTGAACAGGGAATGGTACTTGAAAGACAATGGTAAGGTACTTAATTTAATTGCTCTTTGGAATGTGGTAAGAGAGGAAGCTAGTGCTTAAGCATTGGCTGATTCAATCAAAGCCACAAGACCAATTTTTCCCTTCTAGTTTGATCAACTTAAATGAATCTGCTCTCCTCACAAGCCCAAGGTCTCAGGTATGATCAGATGCTGCACAGAAGGCTCCTTCAGAGGCATGCAGAAGTGTCCTCAGCTCATTCAGCAAATCTATTAGTCTTTACTTTGGTTTTTGCTGTCAGGTCTATCTGAACCCTGTCAATTGCAAAGTCTCACTATCCTGGGTAAAGTAGACAGTCTACTCACAGTCTGGTGATATTGCCATTTAACACATGTTAAGAGGCAACTATTGTGTGCTATTCTCTTAGGGGGTCTTTTACTAATGATTAGCTTGAGTTATCTGCAGCAGGGCCCATTTTATTCCTATGGGCTGTGATACAGATAACTCAAGGTAATTTTTAGTAAAAGACCCCCCTTAATATTCCTTAATAACTACCTCCCTAAATATGCTGACATAACTGTTTCCATTAATATAGCTTGAAATAATGTACTGAAGTCTCCAAATGTATATTAGTAGATTTAATTTCTTACTGGGTGTACAAAAACAATTTTTAAATCATAATTTTGTGAAAGTTCTACACGCTAGAAAATTAAAAACACACAAAGATTATTCTGGTTAATATTCAGCCTGTAGTGGTTAGAATTACCCACAACCTCATTACTCCCAAGCTTACCCCAACCCCCCCCTCCCCCCCAAAAAAAATATCCTTGGTGTCTGGCTGCATCAACCTTTACCCCATCTTCTGACTTGACCTGGCTCAGCCCCCAATTCCCCCCCCCCCAATATTAAAAAAGATTCCTGACTGGTCTAATGTCCCCCAGACCTCCTACCTCCAACCCACACAAATCCCTGGTAGACTAGTGGTCTTCTCCCTCCCCGTCCCATAAAAAGCTCCCTGGTAATCTAGTGGTCCTCGCTTCAACCCAAGGCCTCCTGACCCTGTACCTGGAAGGAGGCAGGAGCAATGATCACTCACTCCTGCCTCTGGGTGCCATCATCACCTACAAAATGGTGGCACCCTGTGCAGTGCATCCTGGGATGCACTGGGCAGGGCCTATTACGTAAGTGCAGTGTTGATTAGTGTTGATATTCAGCTGTGCTGTTCAGTTAAGTACCGTTGAATATCAATAGTTAGGCAGGAACAACTGATTTAACTGGACAGGAAGTTCTCCTGCCTGAATATATTGCTTTGAAAATTGACCAGGTTCCCTTTAATAACACGGGAAACTAGACATTTTTTAAAACAACTTACACAAATTGAATACTTTTAAAAAATCGGTTTAAAAATACCCATTTTCCTGAAATTTGCCATGTGGCCAGGTAATGAGATTGTCAATGTTCTAAATTTCAGAAGAAAAAAACCCAGAGTAAAAAGTTGTGATTTAAGTTTCTAAGTGTTATTAATATTTGATATACTGCCCATCAAGTAATTCTTCTTGGCACAAAAGTACTAGAATATCCATAACTAAGGATAGCCCATAAGCTTTGTGTCAAGTATTAGAAAGCAATTATAATCAACTTTGCTTTCAGTGATGCTTGACTACCAGCTTTTAAGTGAACACACTTCCATCTGCACAATTATGCAATAATACCTATTCTGGGGTCATATAACATTGCTTAAACATGGATTTATGATCTACTTGAGAAAATTCTGCCTTACTAATATCATATGAGTTTTTAATTATGAGCCAGAAGAATATTTCATAAATATTTCATTATCTATTCCTTTGAAATCCATAGATTGTACAGCATTAGTATTCATAAAATAGTGCAAATAAATCTCCATTGACAAGCCAATATAAATACATCAGTACAGAAGAATCTGATTTGCATATAACTTATGATATTGACTCAAAAGACTCCTTTCAGAATGCTTGATGACACCTCAAAATTGAACTTAGATGGAAATAACCTGAATGTAGCATTGTAAAACACCTTGGACAGTGTGAGCATGGCAATTAGTCATGTGACTATGCAACCTCATAACCATTCATATTCTTAATCCAAGTGCCATTCCAATTAAAATGTCTAAAACCTGAATTTATAGTAACTGTGAGAAACTACAGATTCTACATGCTGATAATAGCTTATACAAACTTAGTTTAAGGCTTCTTATTTTTAGTTTAAACGGATGGAACCTGATAAAACACCACTGATGTAAAGATCAGGTCTATCAGTTTAAACTTAAAAGGGAAAATATGCACCTATTTTATGTCTATTTTATGAAGACACAAATGATGTTAGAAAACCTTTGGTGGTTATTTTAGAAGCTCTATTCTTGTTTTGGATTTCTGAAAACTGACATTTAGACATCTGTATAGTATGGAAGTCCAAATCCCAATTTTGCAAAGGCAGGATATGGATGTCTAACACCGCTGTATATTCATATGGCAAGGGGGCATGGTCTGGGCATATTTAAGGTGGGACTATGGAGGGCCCAAAATATGGATGTCCTACTCTGATCACAGAAGGGGAGGGACGTCCATGTCTAAAAAGATGGATGTTGTTATTTGCCTGGTACTTGGCATATCCAGGTTACAGAAAGGTGCTCTGACTGAGCAGCTGTCCACTGGCATGACACCTCCTTAATCCCTCAGTGGTTGCTGCCCCCTTCCCCTCCCCTGAATGTGAAACTAGCAAGGGATACCAGACTCTATGACTCCATTTTTCAGTGCACCTTAGTAAAAGGACCCCTTATGGAGAAAAGGAAAGACCTTTTTTAAAGTTCAGTGCTGTAAATCCTAACAGCTTAAATATAAAATACTTCTGAAGAGTGCTAAATCTCATTACATCAACAAATGGATTCATTCATCAGAGAATTATCCTCCTCAGCTTTTTCAGATAGTTCATCAGTAATGCACCTCTCCTGGTTCTTTTTTTTCTAATCCTGCATTTATACAGGAACAATATGCCAGCTTTCTGATAAGGAAAGTTACGTTCTCCTCAGATTCTTCACTACAGGCTCCACAACATTTTTCTCCCTTGCCACTTTCTCCACCTCCTGATTCATCTGATGTTACACTGCTGCACGGTAAGAACAGTTTGTTTTCAAAATTCACTCCTCCATCTCAAATTGGTTTTCAGAAACTTTTTATCTTGGTGAAATCCTCTGGCTTCCCTCATGATGGGGCCCCTGCCTGGCTATTAAAGGCATGCACCCTTGGCTTATCCACTTTCTTCTTAATCTCCCTGAATTCTAGCATTCAGTTAGGGACAATGCCATATCGGTGAAAATGTTCTGTTCAACCTATGCTTAAGAAACGTGGCCTTGATCTTTCTAGTCCCTCTAGCTTTTGTCTTATTGCCCAGTTGCCATTTTTGGCAAAGCTGACCAAGAAAGCAATATATCAGCAGATAATAAGTTTCTGGGACATTCAATAACAGTTTTCAACCCAAGCAATCAAGGTTTAGAGCAGGACACAGTACAGAAACTGCCATGGTGTACATGTTTAATGATATTATTTGTCATCTGGATGAGAGAAAAGATGTGTTACTTGAATTCTGCCGAGCGTTTGACATTATAGATCATTCATTATTGCTGGATTGCCTGCGTGAGGCAGACATCTGAGGAGTTGCTCTAAATTGGTTCAGATCTTACATTTCCAATTGCTCATTTCAAGTGAGCTCCAAGAATGTGCTTTCTACCTCAAGGGCATCTCTTTAAAGGAGTTCTTCAAGGATCTATCCTTAGGTCAACTTTATTCAATGTATTTATAGCTTCATATGCCACTCTTATTTAAACATTGGGACCCTCAGCATATATCTATACTGATGATATCCAAAACCTAGCTGCTCATGAGGCTTGGGATTGCTATTTCCAAACTTTTCCTTATATTCTTAATAGGATTACCACTTAGATCACTGACAGTAAGCTCTCCTTAATCCGGCCAAATCTGAGACACTTTGGATTCCTGTGTATTCAGTTTCCTACCTTCCCACCTGTTTTGAATTCTGTACCTCTCCCATTCAAGGATATGGTTTTTATCTCTCAGGGTCTTGATTGATCTTTATCTTTCTTTTGAACTTCATATCTCTAGCAGAAACCCTTTTTTGCTCTCAGGCAGGTTAGATTATTAAGGCCGTATTTTAACATTAAAGCCCTAAGAACAGCCCTAAATTGGCTGGACTATTTTAATGCTTTACTTTCTATTCTTCCTCAATACTTCATCAAGCATTTAAAAGTAAACCAGAATACTGCCATTTAATTACTTTATAATGCCAGAAGATTCAATCACATCACCCCTCTACACCACTATTTCTGGCAAAATCAAGTATAAGATACCAATGTTTACACGTTGTGCTTATGTATCGGGTATTCCACGTTTTTTATCATCTATGCTTATTCTATATTCTTCAGCACACACACTGAGGTCTGCAAATCAAAATCTCTTATATATCCCACCTTTTTCTAGGCTATGTTTAGATGCCTCTTGTTTTTTTGGCTTTTTGTTGTGCAGCCCCTGTGCCATGGAGCTCTCTCCCCCTTGTTTGTGGTTGGAGTTATTTGAAAGTAGGTTTAATGCTAGACTGAAAACTTGGCTTTTTTTTCAAGTCTTCCTTGAATAGTTTAGTTTGTTCTTGTAGAATTTATTTCCTAGTGCCCATTTTATTTACCCTGTCCCTTCTTGTTTTAACCTTCCTTATCTTCAGATATTTTATTTGGTTGCTGTTTTGTTTTCTGGATAATTAATTGTATTGCGCTACTCAAATTGCCCCAACCCCTCCCCCAATGTGGTTTTCTTCTTGTTTTCTGGTTTGTTTGTGTTTTTTTTTTTTTGTCTTGCTACAGTTGGATTTTATCCCTATCAATGTTCTGATCATCCTGGTGTTTTGTAAACTGCTATGATGTTTTTGACAAATGATGGCAAAAATAATCAAATAAATAAATATAATATCTAAATGAAATGAAATATCAATTACAGGAAAGAGAAATGGTTCCACTAATCTGCACTCATTCATTCTGATGATCCTATTTTGTTATAACATCAAGACTGATTGTGTAGATAATTTTTCTAAAGTCAACACATGCATGCATGTTCCTTTATAAAACAGACTGTTAGAATAATCCCCGGTACTGCAAAAATGTTCTTCCACAAAGTTAAACCAGCTCTGAGGCAGGTGCAGCTTTCTGTGTATACCTTGTATAGGAATATACGTTATAAAGTACACATGTACCTTGTAGTTCCATTCCTGACTTGCCCCAATGCCATTCCCTGTAATTCCTCTGTGCAGTCTGTACTCTTGTTGGCACATATATTACAAGCATTGGAAATACTATTAAATATCCAGTGTACCGGAATGTAACTCACCTTGAGCTGCTACTGAAAAAGGTGTGAGCAAAATCTAAAATAAATATTTAGTGTAGGGGAAGCTCATCCTTGTCCTCATTTAATTCCATCTGAGCTTTTGCTACAATTGAGTAAGTCTGCCATGGGCTCTTATTTTTATTTATTTTTGACAATCATTTTTTTTCAACAGACATCTGGGATAGATATGGGGGCGTCATTTGCTCCTACAGTTGTGAATTTGTTCATGGCAACATTTGAGGAGCAATGGGTGTATACTTCAGTTTATGCCCAACACATATATTGTTGGGTTCTTTTTATGCATGATATTTTTTTTGTATATGGACGAGTTCTATGGATATGCTGCATCAGTTTGTGAATTATCTAAATGCTTGCCATTCGACCATTAAATTTGAAGTTACTTGTGATTTGACTAAAATTGCATTTTTGGATGTACTGGTTTTTCAACTACAGTATTTTCAAAACCAACAGATAGGAATTCTTTTGAGTATGAATCCTATGCATATGGAGCCCCTTTTACTAAACTGCATAAGTGTCTACGTGCACCAAAATGGACTTACTGTCTGACTACCACGTGACTTTTGTGGTAATTTCATTTTTGGTGTGCGTGCTATATGCGCATCTAAAAAATATTTTTTTATTTTCTGGCGCACGTAGCGGACATGTGCCAAGTGACATCTGAATGCATAGGTCATTACCGCCCAAATTCTTTACCACTAGGCCTACAGCTGGCGGTAAGGTCTCAGACCCAAAATGGACGCACAGCAATTTTGATTTTGCCACACATCCATGTTCAGGAAAAAAAAAAGAGGCCTTTTTTACAGGTGTGCTGAAAAATAATTCTGCGCGCACCCAAAATCCGCACCTACATTACCGCAGGCCACTTTTTACCGCAGCTTAGTAAAAGGACCCCATGATGCGTAACATACCTTTTGTACAGTTCTTGAGATATAGGCAAATTTGTTCTTCTGAAAAGGAAGTTAAGAATAAAACAACAGAACTGAGCCAGAAATTTATACAGCAGGGTTATCCAGAGAAATTGTTAAAACGAGCAGCCAAGAGAGCTCTGTATAATCCACGAGAAGCATTGTTAGAATACAAAGTGGTGCAGCAGGATGAAGATATTGTGCCATTTGTGATGAAATATAATGCTACCACCAGTAAGCTGAGCAAAGTTCTGAGAGAAAAGGACATTTCTCTGGTAAGTGAACATTATTTTGCTATGTGCTTTGGGAACTTACAGATTGGGGTTTAAAGGAGGAATTGTAAGGCAAATTTTTAAAAAAGCTAACGTTTATCTATACACTTTTCTCCCTAGTTTTAAAACTTGAACTTTGTACCACAGCATTAACAGATCGCCTCTAGCATGTACAGCAGGGTCTAGTTCAGTCTTAGGGGGGAAAAAAGAGAGAGAAGCAAGCATCATTAACTAGTTTCCATAGTGTACAACCCTTTTCCCATAGGTTTAAATGGAAACTTTTTTCTAGAGGTAGAACCTAAACAGACAAAAAACATTAAAAAGGATAGTAGCAAGGCTCAATATTTGTTCTAAAAGAGGTTATTTTCTGTTCTTTGGCTGCTGGAGAGGTAACACACCTTCTGATCTGAATTAGGTCTTAATTAAGGTGTGAGGCAGTAGAATATTACAAAGGAGTGGAGGAGTAACCTAATGGTTAGGCACCAGTCTTGAAATCCAGGGGTACCTGGTTCAAATTCCACTGCTGCTCCTTGTGATCTTGGGTAAGTCACTTAACCCTCCATTGCCACAGCTACAAAAATAGATTGTGAGCCCTCCAGGGACAAGGAAATACCCACTATACTTGAATGTAACTCACCTTCAGCTACTACTGGAAAAGGTGTAAGCAAAATCCCAAAATAAAAACAAGTTCACTCATTCTTCCAAAACTGCTGTTTTAAAGCCTTGTCCTGGATGGTACCAATACTAATGATCGTGCAGCAAAGAGAGGGAGCAAAGTACAAACAAAAGTCCAAAGAGCGAAACAAAAAAGTACCAGGAGCCTTCAAATAAAGGGGAATAAAACCTTTAATCATGTGTTTTGAGGAACAAATCTTAGAGTGGACCTGACACGGTCCGTGTTTCGGCGCTGAGCGCCTGCGTCAGGGGTCATGAAGTGTAACAGAGTACGTACGGCTGTATTATAAAATTCAGTATGTTTGATGGAAGCAATATGCTGCGCCGCCGTGCTGTCCCTTAGCATAAAGTCAAGCAGAGAGACACTCTCATAAACACACTCCTCTAGTCACGAAATCAGTGAAGCAAAACTACTGATGACACACCAGAGAGAAAGTACAAAAAGGAAACCTCATCTACAGCTGTTTGAAGTACATTATTGTAAACAGAAGCTTGCTCACCGAGAAGCAAGAAATAAAAATCACTTGATGGATGACATTTCTCTGCCAACTGATCAAAATAAATAACTTTGATTTTCTAATCTGAACCTTCTTGGCATTATATACAGTAGTAACCATAAGTAGTATCAAATGACCAGAGGATCAAATAATGACCAGACCAAGGGACAGACTTTACAGAGGCAGTTAACATCCAATCAAAGCAACATCTGATAGAAAAAGTCAAATCTAAAATATATCCACCAATATGAGTAGGTAGATGCTCTATCTGGAAAAAAGCACAGTGAATTCAACAAGGAAAGAAAACTCTTGTCCCTAGCATTTTGAAGACAATCAAAATAAATGTTAAAATCCCCCAAATCATAAAATTGTTATAACATGAAAAGAGTTCTACAATAAGAGCTGACAATTGGTCTTGCCCTTGAGAAGAAAAAGCAGGTGCACAATAAAGTAACAGGATATAAACAGGTACAGGAAACCCCAACCAGAATATCTACATTTCGACATTAGGAATTGCCTGGACTACAATCTCATCAACAGCAAAAGTTCCCTTTTCCTCTCCCTCTTCAAGATTTCCCCATCCAATGTTTAAAATTAAAAGCATAATTTGGAGGCTCCGATCTTACTGGATAAGATTCTTCCCCATTTTTCAACCATGTCTCTGTCAGACAGAGCTGAGAGACCACAAGTAGAGATAAGATTATATACCAAAGAATGTTTATTTGTTAATGGGCCAAACATTTATAAGACCAAACAAAATCTGCAGGATAGAAGAAGCAGCAAGCAACTTAGGAGCAATCTGCAAAGCAGTCTACACTAAAGCAGAGCAGTACAGTTAACCAATGTCCTTACTTGAGACCGCAGTCTATATGATGAAGATACATTAGGTCTGCAACCCTAGAATAAGTCGCTGAATGATTAGCATGAATAGAAGTTAAACATAATAGTGAGGTTTCTGGAATCCAATGGACTGCAAGACCCAAAGCAGCATGGTTTCACTAGAGGCAGGTCTTGTCAGATAAAACTAATTCATTTCATTGTCTGGGTGATGAGAGTTGGAACAAGGGAGAGCACTAGATATGGTGAACTTAGATTTCAGCAAAGCCTCTGATATGGTTCCACATAGACAACTTATAAATAAACAGAGGGTTTTTTTTTTTGTATGAGCTCTAAAGTGACAGCCTGGGTCAGGAACTGGTTGAGCAGAAGGCAACAGAGGGTAGTGGTAAATGGGGCTCATTCTGAGGAAAGGAATATTACCAGCGGTGTGCCACAAGGTTTGGTTCGGGGTCCGGTTCTTTTTAACATTTTTATAAGTGATATTGTTGAGGGGCTGTCTGGTAAGGTTTGCCTCTTTGCAGATGATACCAAAATCTGTAATAGGGTAGACTATGGTGTGGATAACATGACGAGGAATCTAGTGAAACTTGAAGAATGGTCCAGAATGTGGAAGCTAAAAAATACAGGGTCATACATTTGGGCTACAAAAACCCGAGGGAGCAGTGCAGTTTAGTGGGTTAAGTACTTTTGTACACAAAAGAGGAGCCAGACTTGTTTGTGAATGTATGTGATGTTTTTAAGGTGGATAAACAGGTAGAAAAGATGATGGCAAAGGTTAGAAGGATGCTTGGTTGCATAGGGAGAGGAATGGCCAGCAGGAAAAAGGAGGTGATAATGCCTCTATAGAAGTCTCTTGTGAGACCTCATTTAGAGTACTGTGTACAGTTCTGGAGAACGCACCTTCAAAGAGACATAAACAGGATGGAGTTGGTCAAGAGTGCAACTACTAAAATAATCAGTGGTCTTCATCGTAAGGCATATGGGAATAGACAAAGATTTCACACACACTCTGGAAGAAAGGTGGAAGATAGGAGATACGATAGAGATGTTTAATTGCCCCTTGGCAGAAGGCAAGTCTCTTAATTGAAAGGAAGCTCTGAAATGAGGGGGGAAAGGATGAAGGTGAAAGGGGACAGACTCAAGAGTAACTTAAGGGTATACGTTTTCATGGAAAGAATTGTGAATTAATGGAAGAGCCTCCTGGTGGAGATAGTGGACACAAAGACTATATCTGAATTCAAGAAAACTTGGGATAAATACATAGGATCTCTAAAGGAGAGAAAGGAATAGTAGATGGCATGGATGGGAAGACTGGATAGGTCATATGGGGCCCGATATTCAAAACTATTTAACCAGCCAGGAATGGCTCCTGACCAGTTAGCGCTGAATATCAGCTTAACCGGTTAAGTTGCTGTGGTCAAAAATGAAACTGGATATTCAATTCTGGTCGCCAAAAATGGCCCAGCATTGAATATCCGGGTATAATGCCAGTGGTGGTCAACAAAAGCACTGCCCGCCACCGGCTGAATATCGGGAGGGGGGATCGTCTTTATCTGTCTTCATTTCTCTATGCTTCTATGTTTCTATATGAACTCCAGTTTCCAGTCCAATAAAACCAACCGAGAAACCTTCCTCAAAAAAACCACCCTCCAAAAGTACTACATGAAGCTGTGAAGACGTTTCATTAGGCTTGTACTCAGAGAAATAAAATTTCTCTCAAAGTATGCAACTGTCTGAGCTCCTATCAGTGTGGCCTAGAAGGACTAAGGAAAGGAGCCATCAGTCCGTCCTGTTCTTCATTGATATTGCTAACCACTACTGATCCAAACAAGGAGTACGACAGTGGCATGTGTGTGTGTGCATGTGTTGTGTGTATGGTGGAGGAGGGGTGTTTAATGAGTAGGTAAGTAGAATGATGGAGCAATAGATTAATGGGGTTATGGAGGATTCTGTTGAGTGGGGCACTATGCGGGGTGTGCAGATTGCTGTGCTAGGTAAGGGTTTTGTGTAGGGCTGTACTGAGTAGAAATATTTTGTAAGTAGGGCTTCAGATATTATAGCATAGTGCCTATGTAAAATATAAAAATTGAGCCTATTTAATGCCTATTTTATATAAGCATCATATGCATATATGTGCCTTTATAAAACAGGCTTGCAGAATAACCCACAGCAGTGCACAATGACTGCCACGTTTATATCTGCTCTGAACCAAGTACAACTTTCTAATTGTCTTAGGTGCAGTTACACACATACCTTACAATTTCATCTCTGCTCCATCTAAACTACAACTTTATTGACAGCTACTTACAGTCCATATAAAAGCATGCATGCTTTTGTTGGCATATAGACATATAAACATGTATATACCTACACAGTTTTATAACATCCACTTCCAGCGTGCAAAACATGCTTTATAAAATTACTCCTCCCGAGTATTTTACAAAGCCCAAAACCAAGCCAATAAATGTGATATCAATACAAAAAGCACTGATGAACATCAATGTTTTTAACCCTTACAGAACCCATAATTATTTGTAGAATACATTTCTAAGGGGTCCTTTTACTAAAACATGTTAAAATCTGGGCCTAACACATTTTAATGCAGGAGTTTCCCCATGTGCTAAGTTCAGATTTAACAGAGTAGTATTTAAGGCTTTTTAAATATATATATAATAATTATTTTTTTTTTGGAAGTCACACACTAATTTTTCTTGTAGTGTGTGGGACTTTAGGAGGCACTAAAATGCTTCCACGTTAAGTCTGTTATCCAGTTAGCACACACTTATGCAAACATGCTAACAGCATAACACTTCCATGCCCATTCCCTAGCCATGACGTGCCCTCCCCCAAAATAAATGACACAGAATTACCATACACATACTGATTTTGCAGTAAGCCCTTTTCATGTGCTAAATTCACATTAGGGCTTAACACCCTTTAGGAAAAGGGCCCCTAAATTTGGTATTTTAGAAGCATAAGCTTAATTAGGGGGTCCTTTTACTAAGCCACGTAAGCGTCTACGCGTGCCCAACACACATCAAAATAAAGTTACCTCCCGATTACTGAATGGCTCTTGTGATAATTTCATTTTTGGCGGGCGTCCACTACGCACATTTGAAAAATATTTTTTATTTTATGGCAAGCGTAATGGACGCGCACCAAGTGGCATTTGGTGAGTGTAGGTCATTACAACCCGGTTACCGTGTAAGTCTTTACTGCTAGGTCAATGGCTGGCGGTAAGGTCTCAGACCCAAAATGGACGCTCAGCAATTTTCATTTTGCTGCACGTCCATTTTCAGCAAAAAAAAGACCTTTTTACAGGCGTGCTACAAAATGGATCAGCGCACGCCCAAAACCCGCGCCTACACTACTACAAGCCATTTTTAGCACACCTTTGTAAAAGGACCCCTAGGTGTTTATAACTTACAAGCACATAAACATAAAGGCTGTGATTAGCACACAAGCAAACACTCCTCAATCACATTTATATTCTTTTTCCTTTTTTTTAACATAGAAAGACATTGTACATAAAGAGGGGCATTTTCAAATGGGGACGCCCATCTCTAAGGGCGCCCAACTCTAAGGACGGTGCCGTGAAGAGGCGGGGCAATGCATATTATCGAAACAAGATTGACATCCATCTTTCATTTCGATAATACGGTCGGGGACGCCCAAATCTGGACATTTAGGTCGACCTTAGAGATGGTCGTCCTCGTTTTTTGTCGATAATGGAAACCAAAGACGTCTATCTCAAAAACGTCCAAATCCAAGCACTTTGGTCAAGGGAGGAGCCAGCAATTGTAGTGCACTTGTCCTCCTCCTCACATGCCAGGACACCAACCGGGCACCCTAGGGGACACTACAGTGGACTTCACAAATTGCTCCCAGGTGCATAGCTCCCTTACCTTGGGTGCTGAGCCCCCCAACCCCCCCCCCCCCCAGGTCCGCCTGCCTGAAGTACACTGCACCCACTACAACTGCTCCAGGGACCTGTATACTGCTGAGATGGACCTGAGTATGGCATTTGAGGCTGGCAAAAAAGTATTTTTAAACTTGTTTTTTATGGTGGGAGGGAGTTAGTGACCACTGGGGGAGTAAGGGAAAGTCATCCCCGATTCCCTCTGGTGGTCATCTGGTCAGTTCAGACACCTTTTTGAGGCTTGGTTGTGAAAAAAAATGGACCAAGTAAAGTCGGCGAAGTGCTCGTCAGGGACGCCCTTCTTTTTTCTATTATCGGCGGAGGACGACCATCTCCTAATCACACCCCAGTCCCGACTTTGAACTACAAGAGGCAGGTGTAACTATTTTAACTCTTTTATTTCTATACAACTATGTGAGCCCTCCTGGAATATAAAAATACCTACTGCACCTGAATTTATGAGACACCTGCAAGCGTGATGGCTATTGTAGTGGTGGACAGTTTTTATCTGTTCCCGGAGGGCTCACAGTAACATTTAAAGGTATTAAGGTGGGAGTTGTACCTAGGTCCTGTTGTTTTAAAGTCCACTGCACTGACCTCTAGGCTGCTCCTCTGCTCTGCAGGGATGTCTGTGTGGCCATCAGGGCCGTGCCGATGCGGTAAGCGGGGTAAGCGCCGCAGGGGGGTGCCCACCTCTGGAGGGCGCCGCCGCGGTGCTTACCCTCCCCTCACGCCGCCAAGGACTTTAAATCTTTTACCTCGGTCGCAGCAGCGTCACAGCAGCATCAGTGAAAGCGCTGCCGACGTCTCCCTTCCCTTGCACTCATTGGTTCCCTCAGTGTCCCGCCTTCTTCTGATGTCAGAAGAAGGTGGACACTGAGGGAACCAAGAGCGCGAAGGGAAGGGAGACGTCGGCAGCGCTCCGCTTTCACTGACGCTTCTGCGACCGGAAGTAAAAGATTTAAAGGCCCCAGGGCGCGGAGGAAAGAGCAGAGAGGCATGGATGGGAGGGCATGGATGGGAGGGCAGAGAGACAGGCATGGATGGGAGGGCATGGATGGGAGGGCAGCAGTAGGGCCCAGGGAGAGGACAAATTGCTGGAAGGGGAGGGGAGAGAGGAGGATTGCTAGCTATGGATACAGCAGGGAAGGGCAGAGAGGGACAAGGATGGACATGGGGGCCCAGGGAGAGGGAGAGGACAATTTGCTGGAAATGGAGGGGAGGGGAGAGAGGAGGATTGCTGGCTATGGATGGAGGAGGGAAGGGCAGAGAGGGACAAGGATGGACATGGGGGCCCAGGGAGAGGACAAATTGCTGGAAATGGAGGGGAGGGGAGAGAGGAGGATTGCTGGCTATGGATGGAGGAGGGAAGGGCAGAGAGGGACAAGGATGGACATGGGGGCCCAGGGAGAGGACAAATTGCTGGAAATGGAGGGGAGGGGAGAGAGGAGGATTGCTGGCTATGGATGGAGGAGGGAAGGGCAGAGAGGGACTAGGATGGACATGGGGGCCCAGGGAGAGGACAATTTGCTGGAAATGGAGGGGAGAGAGGAGGATTGCTGGCTATGGATGGAGGAGGGAAGGGCAGAGAGGGACAAGGATGGACATGGGGGCCCAGGGAGAGGACAAATTGCTGGAAATGGAGGGGAGGAGGATTGCTGGCTATGGATGGAGGAGGGAAGGGCAGAGAGGGACAAGGATGGACATGGGGGCCCAGGGAGAGGACAAATTGCTGGAAATGGAGGGGAGGGGAGGAGGATTGCTCGCTATGGATGGAGGAGGGAAGGGCAGAGAGGGACAAGGATGGACATGGGGGCCCAGGGAGAGGACAATTGGCTGGAAATGGAGGGGAGGGGAGGAGGATTGCTGGCTATGGATGGAGGAGGGAAGGGCAGAGAGGGACAAGGATGGACATGGGGGCCCAGGGAGAGGACAAATTGCTGGAAATGGAGGGGAGGGGAGAGAGGAGAATTGCTGGTTATGGATGGAGGAGGGAAGGGCAGAGAGGGACAAGGATGGACATGGGGGCCCAGGGAGAGGACAAATTGCTGGAAATGGAGGGAGGAGGATTGCTGGCTATGGATGGAGGAGGGAAGGGCAGAGAGGGACAAGGATGGACATGGGGGCCCAGGGAGAGGACAATTTGCTGGAAATGGAGGGAAGGGGATAGAGGAGGATTGCTGGCTATGGATGGAGGAGGGAAGGGCAGAGAGGGACAAGGATGGACATGGGGGCCCAGGGAGAGGACAATTGGCTGGAAATGGAGGGGAGGGGAGAGAGGAGGATTGCTGGCTATGGATGGAGGAAGGAAGGGCAGAGAGGGACAAGGATGGACGTGAATGGGAGGACAGGACCCAGGGAGGGAGAAGAAATTGCTGGAAATGGATATAGAGCAAGAAATGAAGAAGAAAGGAGGAAAGTAAAGAAATAAATAGAAAGGAAGCCCTGGAAATGGAGTTAAGAGGACAGATAGCAGCAGACTCTGTTGTCTGGTGACTTTCTTTTTCCGATCATGCTGGCCCAGTATCTAAGGTAGAAAAAAATAATTTTATGTTCATTTTAGCGTTTGGAATATGTCCACTTTGAGAATTTACATCTGCTATCTTATTTTGCAATGTATAGCAATTTGTTTCTAAGAATATTGCTGACAATTCCTGTCAGTGTGGCAAGTGGTGAGCGATCATTTTCACCGGGGGGGGGGGGGGGCGTGATCTTTTTCACGGGGGGGGGGGGGGCGCCAACTGATAGTCTGCAGGGGGGCGCCAGAGACCCTAGGCACGGCCCTGGTGGCCATTTATATGCAAATGATGCCAGACAAATGTTTTAGAGCCTGCTTTTTTGTCATTCATATTTTGGATGTCTCATTTTGGAAAATGTCTGTTCATTTTGGGCATTTTCAAAGCAAGAACATTGTTCTCGTGTATTTTCAAATGGGAAATCCTGATGGTTTTCCTGTTTAAAAATGGCTGTAAGATGAATGTTTTTTTTGGGGGGGAGGGGGCTTTATGAGCAGGACGTCCCAATTCTGACTCAGATGTTCTTTGGAAAATGCCCCTCCGTGTTTGCAAATTCCAGAATAGTAGTCAGTAGCAACTTCACCAGCTCTGTTTTAGCCAGCTATCTCTTTTCATAGGTATAGTTTTATAAACTTAACTGGCTAGTACTGAAGTTTCATACTAACTAGCTTTTTCCTCACTTGCCCCTCCCCGCAAGACCCAACCATACATCCTGGAATGAAGGAGTGGTTAAATATAGCACCTTATAAAATTAGACAGCTGTTCTCCACTTTTCACCTGGCAGATCTAGCTGGTCATTTCTGGCATCCAAAATATACTATCTGTTTGGTGTTTTTAGTGTTAAAATAGTTTATAAAACATTTTAGATGGCAGTATGAAGGTTAATGGCATGCTACAGAAACTAATCTACCAAGTTCATTTTATTCCTGCACATTTCCTGCTCCATAGATATATTGTCAAAAAGAATGTATCATACCTTGAATTCCTCCAAAATCTTGTAACTTTTCCCATGGTACTCACAAAAGTTTTTCACTTCTTTGCATTCTGGGCAGCAACCGTTATGTTCTACTTTCGTACACTTGGGATGGATTTTAGGGCATTCTGGTTGATCACAAACAGGTCCATCCTCAGTACACACACACGGGCAGTTAGAGTGCCCTGGGTAAAACTTTTCCCCCAGTTTGTATACAAAACCACTGTCATCCACACACCCTTTTCCTCGATAGTCATCAAAGATCAGATTGTCATTACTAGAGGTCTGATCGCCTTCATCAGCAGGATAGTCTTCATGATTAATAGCAGCTGGGATGACCAAAGCAGCGATTGCCAGCAAAAGCACACATGATGCATCAATATGTAGAGCCATCCCCCAACACAAAGTCTTTGCAGCAGTACTCCAAATTTAAAAGTCCTCCGCTGCTTCCATCTGTATGCTGAAGTTGCTAGAAACAAAAAATTGAAAATATTAAAAAGGAAACATTCCTGATGAGTCTATGCTTGTCAAATACTATGCTCTCTTTAGCCATGAAAGTAGTTTTTTCTCACTGGAAAGCACTGCATCTTGCTTCTCATCAGGAATGGTGGAGTCTGTTACTCCAAACTTACAAATTTGAAATACCCTGTAATTCCCTTGCTCCTAACCGCTACTCATTTGCCCTCTTCTTCCCTGTTCCTCTTTACCCTGTAATTTCCCTTGCCTGTAATGTCTTGTCTGTCCATTTTACCTAGATTGTAAGCTCTTTGAGCAGGGACTGTCTCTCTATGTCAAGTGTTCAGCGCTGCGTGCGTCTGGTAGCACTATATAAATGCTATTAGTAGTAGTAGTAGTAGTTTTAGCGTCATATCTTTCAACAGTGAGCTGAGCATTATTGCACATTCCTTAGTCTTCTTTGCATGAACTATTCTGTATGTTGAATGCATCCTCAGCTACTATATATCACCTTTCTCGCCCCCTTTTTTATCCCCTTTCTTTATCTTCTCTCTTTTATTTCTTCCATACACTCTTGCACACGTACCTGATTGCTGTATTTTGCTGTATTGTGTATTAGATCAGTAGTGTTACTTGTTGTTGCTTTCTCTTTTATAACAAAATCAATAAAATATTTACACACATAGAAAAGGAAACATTCAAACTTACACTCTTAGCCTATAAATGACTGGATGTCAAATGGTATTTCAAAATGCACTAGTAGTAAGCAGTACTTTATTCTAGCAAAGAAAGTGCTGGTACTCACATACAGAGCCATCCTTAAGGGCTTCAGTGACCACTGAGGGAGGACCCCACAATAGACACACCCCCTGCATTCAGCCAGAGTCAATAAAAAGGCAGTTTTGCAAATATTACACCAGTGGGGAAAGCATGTGGAGCATGGCTCATGGAATTCTTTCCAACCTTTCTGCATGTAAACATATATGTGTGTGTGTGTGCCTTTGAGAGGGGTTGGTGGGTGCATACACATTTGTGTGTGTCTGTGCATGTGTGTTTATGTGTTGGAATGTGTGTACTCATGTGGGGTAGGGGCACATGTGTGTTGGTATGTATGTGTGTGTTTTCTGTGTGCCTGTGATTAAGGGAGGATATGAGAGGGGAAGGCGGTTTGAAATGTGCAAATTTTCCCAATCATATTATAGTGAATCAGTGTATGTATACTGCAGCTGTTGGAGTTGCTTCTTCCACAGAAACGCATTATGGCATTTTTTAGAGAGGGTTCATTTCTGTTCCACCTCCCACCAGATGCAAAAACTTCACTTGTTCAGTACAGAAACTTTCTCTAGATTGCCTCCTTTTTCCTGTGACTAGAGCTGACTTCCAGTCCTCTGCCCAACTGGTTTCCTGTTAGCTGGATCCTACCTACAGTCTCTGCCGCTAGTTACAATGGACTCAGGCGGGGCAGGCTCACTCTCTAGAGGGGGAGGGGAACTAGACAGGGGTTTCAAAATAACCAGACATATTGACCATCCTTCTACTTTCTGAACATTAGTATACAATTCTGCTGACTTCTGAAAAAAGCCAGACAGTTGGCAACCCTAACCTCCTGAGTCCTGAGCACATCTCACAGCCCCCCCCCCCCCCCCAAACATGGTCACACAAATGTGTGTGCAAAGTTGCTAATGGCTGCGTTTGTTTTGTAGCGCTATAGAAATGCTAAATAGAAAATAGTAATGTGGCTCTGCCCACAGTAACAGATGTTACTTGGCAATACAAATGGTGACCAAGAAAACTGTCTGATTTTTGAAGTGGTTTTCGGAGTAGAATAAATAACATTTCCCTATCATTTTGTTTAATTTTCTTTGTTAACATTCCCTTTGGGTGCATCTGTGGAGTCTGCATATGTAACATAGTAGACAACGGCAGATAAAGACCTAAACTGTTCACACTTAGTGGAGGAGTAGCCTAGTGGTTAGTGCAGTGGACTTTGATCCTGGGGAACTGAGAGCGATTCCCACTGCAGCTCCTTGTGACTCTGGGCAAGTCACTTAACCCTCCATTGCCCCTGGTACAAAATAGGTGCAGAGAAGGGCAACGAAAATGATAAAGGGGATGGGACAACTTCCCTATGAGGAAAGGCTAAAGTGGCTAGGGCTCTTCAGTTTGGAGAAAAGGCGGCTGAGGGGAGATATGATAGAGGTCTATAAAATAATGAGTGGAGTTGAACGGATAGATGTGAAGCGTCTGCTCACGCTTTCCAAAAATACTAGGACTAGGGGGCATGCGATGAAATTACAATGTAGTAAATTTAAAATGAATTGGAGAAATTTTTTCTTCACTCAATGTGTAATTAAACTCTGGAATTTGTTGCCAGAGAATGTGGTAAAGGCGGTTAGCTCAGCGGAGTTTAAAAAAGGTTTGGACGGCTTCCTAAAGGAAAAGTCCATTGACAGTTATTAAATGGACTTGGGAAAAATCCACTATTTCTGAGATAAGCAGTATAAAATGTTTTGTACATTTTGGGGGATGTTGCCGGATATTTGTGACCTGGATTGGCCACTGTTGGAAACAGGATGCTGGGCTCGATGGATCTTTGGTCTTTCCCAGTATGGCAATACTTATGTACTTATATGTAAACCGCTTTGAATGTAGTGCAAAAAAAACCTCAGAATGGCGATATATCAAGTCCCATTTCCCTTTCCCCCTTTCCCTCATTATCAAAATGTGTTTGTTGGCCATATGTTGCATCTATGGGATAAGAAGCTGGGTTTGGGGCACTTATGGGTGACAAGGGGTAAACCATGCAGGAGTAGTTCTGAGGGTGCGACTATAAGAGTGCCAGCGTGCACAATAGAAAACATAAAAGCAATATGGCAACCATAGAAAGGGCTTTAGAAAGCATTAGCAGACCATTGCTAGATGCAATTGTCTTCTTTTATTTGAAGACACAGTTTTCAGAGCAGTTTGCTGAACTGATTATTTCTCCTTTAATGGGACTGAGATTTCTATCGTAAAGGAGATGAAATATCTGGACTCAGACAAAGAGGAGTTTTAGAGGAGTTGTTCAAAATGAAAATACTACAATATGTGATTTTTTTTTTTTTTTTTAGTGTAGTTTCCATACTGTGTTTGGAGCGTACATGTTTCCTATGTGGTCACTTTGGGCACTTCAGGTGGCACAGGATGTGACTGCTCATTTAATTTCTGGTACCTCTCGGTGCAATCATATTTCTCCTGTATTAATACAATTACATTGGTTTCCCATTTTTCTGGTAGCTATGTTTTAAAATGTGGACTCAGATTTTTAAAGCTCTTTTTAATGAGACTCCATTATGTATTTGCTGCTACTCCTAAGATTTTTACACCAACACAAGCCTTAACGTCAACAGAAAAATGCCTGCTTGATGTTTCCTCATTTAGCCACATTAGATTAGAAGAATATAAAGACTCTTTTTATGGTTGTGGGCCTGAAACTGGAATACATTGCCCCTGAGTTCATACCTGAGCGAATCATTACTTACTTTCTGAAAGCAATTAAAGGCAGTTTTTTTTTTTTTTTGGAAAGCCTTTTCTTGATAATGAATTTTTAGATATTTCTTGTCATTTGATGCAGATATGATGTTGCTCTATGATGTTGTTTTATGATTTTGTATTTATTTTGTATATAACAATGTTTTAATTATATATGTTTTTGTATATTGCCTAGATTTAGAGATAGTCCAAATTAAAAGATTTTTTTAAAATAAATATGGTGAAACATAGTTGAGAGAACTTCATAGGATTTATCCCCTGATGCAGGCAGTTTGCCAAAACATGGTAACTTGGGTTTCCTTTGATTTGCTCCAATAAAGCATTCTGTGGTTGCCATACTGCCCTTATGTTTTGTGTTGTGCATGCTGGCACTCCTTTGATTGCACCTTGGTAGAACTCTGCTTCTTCTTGTTTCTGGGGTATCTGTGGAAGACTAGGTTTGGGGAAGGAACAATTTGTGGGTAGAAGAGCATTTTTAGGGGGTAGTTTTGGGGGTAGAGGCAGTTTGTGAAGTTTTGTTCAGTTACAAGTAGGGTATTTTTTGGGGTGTGGGGTAGTTTGTAGGGGGTTATTTTTATGGGGTGCAGCAGTTTGTGGGGTTGTAGAATAATTGTAAAGGAGTCATTTTTTTTGGAGTAGGGCAGCTTGCAAGAGGTAGTTTTAGGGATTGGGGCAATTTAAGGGTGGTATGGCAGTTGCAGGAGATATTTTTTTTATTATTATTATTTCTTTATTCATATATTTCCATATATCATCACAATACGTGAATATGCAATCGGCATTTATACAAAAGGCAAAAATAAAGAGAAATATCATTAACAGCCTTTCTGTCCACAAGTTTAGGAAATTTTGGAATCCAAGAATTTAGAATTTAAAGTAAAACATATAGCAATAATTAAGGACTAGTGATTGCAACCTCTGGTTTAGACCCCAGCCTGCATTTAGGGAGGGCACACAACATTCAATTCCACTCTAGCATCTAGAAATTGTTTTAACTGTTTTGGGTCTACAAATTGAAACTGTTTACCCTCAAGCATTACATTACAATAACAAGGAAAACGTAATATAAAAGTTGCTCCCAGTGCCACCACCCTAGGGCGGAGTTCCAAAAAGGCCCTCCCTCTCATCTGTGTAGGCCTTGAGAGATCAGGAAAAATACGAATTTTTGAGCCCAAAAACAGATTTTCTAAGTGTCTCAAGGAAAGCCTTAATACGGCATTCCTGTCAGGCTCCAGCACAAAAGTAACAAGCAGAGTCAACCTCTGAGTAATTATCTCCAATGAACTTTCAAGGAAAGAAGTAAGATCCATTCCTTCCCCTGCTATCGGGGGATTTTCTTCCACCACTCCTGATGTAATAAGCCCGAGTAAGGGGAGGCAGTGAGTCCTTATTCATTCCAAGAATATCAATCATATATTTTTTAACCATGTCCAAAGGGGAAATTAAAGGCGATTTGGGAAAATTAAGAAACCTGAGGTTTAATCTTCTAGTCTGGTTTTCTAGGTACTCCAATCTTTTATGTAGGAAATTATTATCCTTAACCAAAGCCGTTTCTACAGATCCCATTTCTTGAATTTTAATATTCACAGTCTCCAAATCTAAGGTTTGCTGTGCAGTCTTTTGCGCCTGAAGCAGGGCAGCCTCAGAAAGAGTCTTTATGTCAGAAGTATTCATTTTTAAAGTAGTTTGCATAGAAGTGTGAATGCTGTAAACCATATCCCATAGTGACTCTAATGTCACAGTTGCTGGTCTATTCACACCACTAATGGCTGGAGTAGGGTGAGGTTGATCTTCAACACAAGCAAGTTTAGAGACTATATCCTGAGGCAATACCTTTGAAGCTGATTGTAGCAATAGTTCTTGGGGTTGAGATTCAGCCTCCGTTACTGCAGACCAGGGGCGTATCTGCGTGGGGCCACAGGGGCCTGGGCCCCCGCAGATTTCGCCCTGGCCCCCCTCCCCGCCGTCAACCCTCCCCCGCTGCTTACTTTTGCTGGCGGGGTCCGACCCGCAATCTCCATATTTCGGCTTCCTCCGTGGCCATGTGCTTCCAGGAAGTAACGCTGCAGTGCTGATTCGTTGAATCCAGTTCGGCATCTGACGTCCCAGCACGTCAGACGCCGAACTAGATTCAACGAATCAGCGCTGCAGCGTTACTTCCTGGAAGCACATGGCCACGGAGGAAGCCGAAATATGGAGATTGCGGGTCGGACCCCGCCAGCAAAAGTAAGCAGCGGGGGAGGGTTGACGGCGGGGAGGGGGTGGAGAGAGGCGGCGGCGGGGGGGGGGAGGCAAAAATGTGCCCCCCCTCTCTGGCTCTGGCCCCCCCTACCGCCGGATTCCAGATACGCCCCTGCTGCAGACACTCCCCCTCAAACAGGTCGGGCTGAGCCCCTTAGGCTTCCTTCCCTGTCAGAGCTGCCAGCAACTCCCCTCCAGGCTGGGGTGGAGCAACTCATTCCACGGGGCTCAGGGAAGCCCCGTTTCCATTCTCAATCGACACCGAAGTGCCGAGAGTTGCAGAGGGGGTCGAAAAGCCCTGAGGACCTGGTTGCTGTCTGAAAGATTGCAAAGTTGTCTGCCTCGTCGCTGAAGATGTCACAGGAGCTGAGGGATGTTCCTTCACTTTTCCCCTCCGTTTCCCCATGCTTAATGAGGCGGCAGAGGCGCCGTAGAGGACCTACAAACAGAGCAACTTCCAGGAGCTAACACAGGTGCATCCATTCACAACGCCATCTTGGAATATGCAGGAGATATTGTTTAAGTACGGGGGCAGTATGTGAGGTGGCATGGCAGTTGTAGCAGGAGGGTTTTGAGGGTAGAGCACTTTGCAGGGTGGTGGGCAACTGCAGGGGGTAATGTTTGGAGATGAGCAGTTTTAGGTGGTGTGGCAGATTTGATGGAAAGTAGTTTTGGCTTGTGGGGCAACATTGGGTAAGGCAGTTGCGAGGGGGTAAGTTTTGGGGGCTTGGGACATTTTGGGGATTTGGAAGAGTAGGCAATTCCACTTTTTAAACTACCTTACCCTGTTCTCTAACTGCTATATTTCATTTTATTTAAGTTTCTATGCTAAGTTGGAATTGCTTTTCCCATTGAAATAAACTGGATCATGGGGGGGGGGGGGGGGGGGGGGGGCGGGCTTATACAGTGGTGTGCTGGGAAATTTTTAACAACAGGCTCTCTCTCCAGGTGTAGCCAGCCCTGCAATTTAGAGGGAGGCATTGGGTCTAGGGGGGGCAATGCATTCCTTTCTCCCCTTCCTCCCCCATGCAGGCACGCTAGGCATACCTTTGCTGGTAGGGATGCAGAGCCCCATCAGCCAAATAAATGGACTACTGCCACTCCCCACTGCTTGTTTCTGGCTCTGAGCAGCATGTCAGGAATTCTCACACATACTTGCATGAGACATCCTGGCATGCTGCTCAGAGCCAGAAACAAGCAGCGGAGAGCAGTGGTAGTCCATTTATTTGGCTGGTGTCGTTATCCGTGCCAGCAAAGATTAAGAAATTCAGGGATGCCAAGCATGGCCCTTCTCGAAGCTGGAGATTTACCACATGGAGATTGAAGGACAATTAATGAGGTGTTTCTTATAAGCCCCAGCCATGTCTAAAACCAGTTCTGGCAGACACACATTCCAAAAACTGACATATTCTAATCAATAAATAGAAAATAAACTTATTTTTTTCTACCTTTATTGTCTGGTCATTTTACTTTTCTTATTGTGTGTTGGTCCCAGTCTCTGGTTTCTGCTTTCCTCTTTCTTTGCTTAACTGTTTTACCAGAGTCTCCTTGTACATTTGGCACTTCCTTTCTCTTCATGTTCACCTTTCATCTTCTCTCCCAAGTCCAGCACCTCTCTCCCTCTTCTTGCCCTATCCCTTCCTCATTCCTCTCAATGAATCTCTTTCTTCCTGTCCAGATACCTCTCTTCCTCATTGCTCCCCCCAATGCAGTACCACTCTCCCTCCCTGTCATTCCTGAAGCAGCACCTCTGTCCCCTCTTGCCCCCACCCAAATGCAACACCTTTGTACCTCCCTACCCCTCCTTGCCTCCATGCAGCACCTGTCTCCCTCGTGTTGTTGCCCATTCCCCCCCATGCAACATCTCTCTCCTTCCTTGACCTCCATCATGCAGCACCTCTCTCCCTCCTTGTCCCCCACGCAGAACCTCTTTCCTTCCCTGCCTTTCTTGATGCAGCACATCTGTCCCTTGAGTCCCTCCCTCCCCCCATGCAGTACCTGACAGGCTATTTGTGGTCCCTTGTTCCCCTCCCCGATACAGTATCTGTCGCCCTCATTGCCCCACCCAAAGCAGCACCTCTCTGCTCTCTCTCTCTCTTTGTTCTCCCCCCCCCCCCCCCCCCCCCCCCCCCCCCCCCGCCCACACCTCCTTGCTTCTTCTGTTGCGATTAATGTTTTTATGTGCTGGGCATCTTCTCTCACTGACACCGTCTCCCATGCAGCACCTCTGTGCTCTCTCTCTCTCTCTGTCGTCCCACACACCCTTACCTCTTCTTCTGCGGTGATAAAAAAAAATGTAAGCACTGCTGGCACACATCAGCAGGAACAGGTTGCTTCAGCCAATCCCAGGGACCTTCCTATAACATGTCCCCCCCCCCCCCCCCAGGACTGAAGGAAGGCCCTGCTGATGTGTGCCAGCACTGCTTAAAAATTGTATCACCTCAGGAGAAGAGAGAGAGAGAGATGGAGAAAGAGCAAGCAGAGAGCTGCTGCATGGGAGACGGTGGCAGCGTTAAACCCAGATATTCAATGCCGGACCATTTCCAGCAACAGGCATTGAATATCTGGGGGCTTTTTAACCACTAAAATGTTAACCATTTAAGCCAATATTCAGTGCCAACCTGTTAATTTTTTAGCAGCTAAAGATAGGCCTGCTATTTACGCGGCCTATTTTAATCACTGAACATAGCCGGATAAGCGCTGAATATCTGCTCCTAACCAATGTTGTGCGATATAGCTGGTTATTAGCTAACCATGGATATTTACAAGGAGATAACCAGTTATCTCCAACTGAATATCTGTGGTTAGGCGATGATATGCTATTTAACCTGTCAGTGGCCGCGTCTGGCTAGTTAAATAGCTTTGAATATTGGTGGGAATGTTTAAAGCCAGGGAAGGTATTGGTGTACTAGTTAGTCTTAACATTCAGTCACTAGAGTAGTGCAAACCAGCTGCAGACCTCTGTTTAGTTTATTCTGCTCTCTTTGATATATTGTATTTCCTTTATTAGAATTCCATTTGACCCCTTCAAATATTGTGGACTAAATATGGATGCCATTTTTCCCTTTGATTAGTTAGATATTTGACTATTTTTCTGCTCTTCAATTTATGATATATGTATACTTGATATTTATGAATAAAAGTATATTAAATTTAAAAAGATATTGAAGGAATGTGACTTTTTACTGGTTTTCCCCTTATGTCAGGTTTCATCCCATTCTGTTACATTTTCAGAGTTATTTTGCCCCCACACAGACAGACAGATTGATCTGTCCTTGACAACATCTTCCCCTAACACTGGCACTCTTGACTCATTTTTTTACAATTATTTGCAACTTCTGTTGGTTTGGAAAGAATAACGGAACACATCACTTGTTGAGGAAAGAGAACAAGCTGGACTTCTACAAATCCAACCATTTTGAAGGCAGTAAAGGCTTGTGCAGTATCCCTGAACTAACCAGTTAGCACGCGGTAATGTAGATACATTAATTGATTAGTGCAGGAACTCCAAATCTCCACTCATGATATGCCTGCCCCCCCCCACCTCAAATAAAATAAATAAATAAATAAATATTTTGTCATCCTAACTTTATCCACATACTTTGCCAGTTAGAGGACTGAATATCACCAATAACCAGCTAAGTTGTGGTTCCACCCAAACTCTGTCCCCAGACCTCCCCTAATCTAACCTTTTAGGAAAAGGCCTATTAGTGGCAATATTCAGCAGTAGTATCCAATTAAGGGCTGCTGAATATCATCAGCCAGCCAGCTCAACGGGGTTTAACTGGGCAGGAGTTTCTCCTGCTCAGTTAAACTCCATTGAATATTGATCCCTACATCTTCACAAAAAAGTTCACCTTGATCATATACAGTGGGGGAAATAAGTATTTGATCCCTTGCTGATTTTGTAAGTTTGCCCACTGACAAAGACATGAGCAGCCCATAATTGAAGGGTAGGTTATTGGTAACAGTGAGAGATAGCACATCACAAATTAAATCCGGAAAATCACATTGTGGAAAGTATATGAATTTATTTGCATTCTGCAGAGGGAAATAAGTATTTAATCCCTCTGGCAAACAAGACCTAATACTTGGTGGCAAAACCCTTGTTGGCAAGCACAGCGGTCAGACGTCTTCTGTAGTTGATGATGAGGTTTGCACACATGTCAGGAGGAATTTTGGTCCACTCCTCTTTGCAGATCATCTCTAAATCATTAAGAGTTCTGGGCTGTCGCTTGGCAACTCGCAGCTTCAGCTCCCTCCATAAGTTTTCAATGGGATTAAGGTCTGGTGACTGGCTAGGCCACTCCATGACCCTAATGTGCTTCTTCCTGAGCCACTCCTTTGTTGCCTTGGCTGTATGTTTTGGGTCATTGTCGTGCTGGAAGACCCAGCCACGACCCATTTTTAAGGCCCTGGCGGAGGGAAGGAGGTTGTCACTCAGAATTGTACGGTACATGGCCCCATCCATTCTCCCATTGATGCGGTGAAGTAGTCCTGTGCCCTTAGCAGAGAAACACCCCCAAAACATAACATTTCCACCTCCATGCTTGACAGTGGGGACGGTGTTCTTTGGGTCATAGGCAGCATTTCTCTTCCTCCAAACACGGCGAGTTGAGTTCATGCCAAAGAGCTCAATTTTTGTCTCATCTGACCACAGCACCTTCTCCCAATCACTCTCGGCATCATCCAGGTGTTCACTGGCAAACTTCAGACGGGCCGTCACATGTGCCTTCCGGAGCAGGGGGACCTTGCGGGCACTGCAGGATTGCAATCCGTTATGTCGTAATGTGTTACCAATGGTTTTCGTGGTGACAGTGGTCCCAGCTGCCTTGAGATCATTGACAAGTTCCCCCCTTGTAGTTGTAGGCTGATTTCTAACCTTCCTCATGATCAAGGATACCCCACGAGGTGAGATTTTGCGTGGAGCCCCAGATCTTTGTCGATTGACAGTCATTTTGTACTTCTTCCATTTTCTTACTATGGCACCAACAGTTGTCTCCTTCTCGCCCAGCGTCTTACTGATGGTTTTGTAGCCCATTCCAGCCTTGTGCAGGTGTATGATCTTGTCCCTGACATCCTTAGACAGCTCCTTGCTCTTGGCCATTTTGTAGAGGTTAGAGTCTGACTGATTCACTGAGTCTGTGGACAGGTGTCTTTCATACAGGTGACCATTGCTGACAGCTGTCTGTCATGCAGGTAACGAGTTGATTTGGAGCATCTACCTGGTCTGTAGGGGCCAGATCTCTTACTGGTTGGTGGGGGATCAAATACTTATTTCCCTCTGCAGAATGCAAATAAATTCATATACTTTCCACAATGTGATTTTCCGGATTTAATTTGTGATGTGCTATCTCTCACTGTTACCAATAACCTACCCTTCAATTATGGGCTGCTCATGTCTTTGTCAGTGGGCAAACTTACAAAATCAGCAAGGGATCAAATACTTATTTCCCCCACTGTATATACAACATGGATAAAGCCTCACCAAACACTAAGGTGTCCTTTTACAAAGGTGCGCTGAAAAATGGCTTGCGTTAGTGTAGGCGCGGGTTTTGGGCGCACGCCAATCCATTTTTAGTGCGCCTGTAAAAAAGGCCTCTTTTTTGCCGAAAATGGACATGTGGCAAAATGAAAATTGCCACGCGTCCATTTTGGATCTGAGACCTTACTGCCAGCCATTGACCTAGTGGTAAAGACTCACGCGGTAACCGGATGGTAATGACCTAAGTGTGCCAAATGTCACTTGGAGTGCGTCCGTTATTTGTGTCCAAAAATAAAAAATATTTTTTAGATGTGCGTAACGCACTCTAAAAATTAAATTACAGCAAAAGCCATGCGGTAGTCAGGCGGTAACTCCATTTTGGCATGCGTTGAGGGGCATAATCGAATAGGGCGCCCAAGTTTTCATGAAGGCATCCTCGCGTATTATCGAAGCAAGATGGACATCCATCTTTTGTTTCGATAATATGGTTGGGGATGCCCAAATCACGAAATTTAGGTTAACCTTAGAGATCACTTGGTCATCCTTAGGTCATTTTTTCAGATGGTCATCCTTGGTTTTCCACTGAGGGAGTAAGGGGAGGTGATCCCCAATTCCCTCCGGTGGTCATCTGGTCAGTTTGGGCACCTTTTTGCGGCTTGGTCGTGAAAACAAATGGACCAAGTAAAGTTATCCAAGTGCTCATCAGGGACGCCCTTCTTTTTTCCATTATCGGCCGAGGACGCCCATCTCCTAATCACGCCCCAGTCCCGCCTTCACTACCCTGTCGACACGCCCCCGTGAACTTTGGTCATCCCCGCGATGGAAAGCAGTTGAGGGTGCCCAAAAATCGGCTTTCGATTAAGCTGATTTGGATGACCTTGCGAGAAGGACGCCCATCTCCCGATTTGTGTCAAAAGATGGGCGTCCTTCTCTTTCGAAAATGCCCCTGATTGTGTGCGTGTAGAATCTTACATGGCTTAGTAAAAGGGCCCCTAAATAAATGACCAGAAATTAGAAATAGAAATGTGCAGATTAAAACTTAACTGGACACTGCAAGCCTATGCATGCAATGCTACAATAGCAACGGAAATACATTTCCTATTGCACTGAGCAAAATCCAAAGATAAAAAGGGATGTTGAATATTCAGATTCCCAAAGTTGGCATATTCAAATTGCTAAACCAAGACTACCTTTATAATCTGGACAGCTCAGCTTCTGTAGCCCCTGTCTCCCACATTTTGCAGAGGCTGTTATTTTGTGCTGACTACAGCATGTGCGTCCACAATCTCTCATGGGCCTTGGGAGGCTGGTTGATGACACTGCTTCGTTCATGGTGGGACATTCTCTGTTTATGCATTTAGGGTGTGCAGAGCCTGGGCTCTTTCATTAATACTTGGGGATCATGGGTCAGTTTTAGCATACAATGGAAAAGGTACCAGTACTCAATACTACCAAGTAAGTACCCCTTGAAAACAAGCCCTGGTATTAAGCAAATATCTTTTTAGCCTCTTTCACCCTCCTCACCATAAAAAAAGTCAAGAACCATGAAAGTAAAAGGTCATATGTAAACAATCATTTTCATTTCATCAAGAACTCATATATATGATATCTAAAATCATACTTGCTGTTATACTATAAAAACATTTATTATCCATATTTATGAGCATCAATAGAGTTCATGAGACCTACTATTATCAAAGCTTGTACTGTTTAACTTGTATTGTAAAACACAGTTGCATGGCAAAGAATCCTATTTTTCTTTTTATGTTGCAGCACAAAAAGGCTACAGTGTTTCCAACCTAGTCTTAATGCAGAAAACACATTAAAGCTGCTGAGCTGAAAAATGGCCACAAGGACAGTAATATATCACTGAAGTACAATTGCCTTGATATCTCTGGACACTGAACTTTTTTTTTCCAGATGTATTTTTACAATTGATTTATAAAGCACTTTTCAAGTTTGTTAGTGAGGATGATAGTGAAAGTGGTTGGGGAATTCTGGGAAAGCGAGACAAGCTTTGGCATCAAGTGGCAGATACCTTGACAGGTTAAAGTTATCGACTGAAACATTCTTTTATTAAAGTATTGCCTGACAGACAAGGTAGTATCAGATAACGACATGGAAACCAGCTGACATAACTAAGCATCTTACAAAGAGAATGCTTTTACAAAATGTTAAAACCTTTCTTCCTGAGATACATCTTCCGTACCCTGGTACAGTCAATGGTAATAAGTCATCTGGATTACTGCAACGCACTGTATGCTGGCTGCAAAGAACAGACTATCAAAAAACTTCAAACAGCCCAGAATACTGCCGCAAGACTCATATTTGGAAAAACTAAATATGAAAGTGCAAAACCCCTAAGAGAGAAACTTCACTGGCTCCCACTTAAGGAACGCATTGCGTTCAAGATCTGCATGATTGTACACAAAATCATTCACGCAGACGCCCCAATCTACATGCAAAACCTCGTGGACCTACCTCCCAGAAACGCCATAAGATCATCCCACAAATTTCTCAATCTGCACTTCCCCAGCTGTAAAGGACTAAAATACAAACTGATGCATGCCACTACCTTCTCTTACATAAGCACGCAGTTGTGGAATGCATTACCTACAGCCCTGAAAACTATTGACGAAATAACTAACTTTCGCAAATCTCTGAAGACATATCTCTTCAACAAGGCCTACAAAGAGAACCTATAGCCTTACTAAACTACCACGCCAAACCACCCAGTTACGAAAGGTCACCTTCTATACTTACCCGCCTAACACTCTCCTTTTTCTCTTCCCATACTTAATCTCTGTGCATTACTAATTGTATGTGGAGGAGTGGCCTAGTGGTTAGGGTGGTGGACTTTGGTCCTGAGGAACTGAGTTCAATTCCCACTTCAGGCACAGGCAGCTCCTTGTGACTCTGGGCAAGTCACTTAACCCTCCATTGCCCCATGTAAGCCGCATTGAGCCTGCCATGAGTGGGAAAGCGCAGGGTACAAATGTAACAAAAATAAAAATATCTGATATCCTGGAATGTCATAAAACTCTGTAAGCCACATTGAGCCTGCAAATAGGTGGGAAAATGTGGGATACAAATGCAATAAAATAAATAAATTAGAGAAAACAAACAGTGCCATGGGTGGGCATGAATCCATTCAGCAGTGTCTTAACCAGACTATTAATTTAACATAGTGGGCTAGATTTTATATATCACACCTAAAAAAAATCAGCTCTAATAAAACGTACTTCTAGGTATATTCTTTAAATGTATTTGGGGATTTTTTTTTTTTTTTTTTGCTTTGCCATGTGTTATATACTACTAGTAAAAAAGGCCCGTTTCGTAAACAAATGAAACGGGCGCTAGCAAGGCTATAGAGAGAGTGAGAGTGTGTATATGTATGTGTGTGTGTGACACAGAGAAAGTGTGTGTGTGTGTCTCTGTGTGAAAGAGAGTGTGCACAGGTAGGGTAAAAATGAAGAGACAGCAGTGAAATTTTACATAGGACAGCTGAACCATTTGAGGCGTGTTTGTGTGTCTGTGTGAGAAAGTGTGTATATGTGTGTGGGTGTGTGTGTGTGTGAGATACAGACAGTGTAAGTGTGTGTGTGTGTGTGTGAAAGTGAGTGTGAAAGGGTAGGGTCAAAATTAAGAGACAGCATTATAATTGCACATAGCACAGCATAAACATTTGAGGCAGTTCTTGCCTTATCTCCCCTGCCGCCCCCTCCATACCCAACGATTCGTTCCTTGTCTTCCATCCCCTTTGTGTCCCGTGTATATGTGTGTGTGAGAGAGAGGTGCTAGCAGTCCCTGTGATAGTGGCAGGTCAGTTGCTCATTATAGCCAGTTAAGAGTGTGAGTGTATGTGCTGGTTTTTTTCCTTCCCTCATATGCCCTCCGTGTCCATTGTTTGTGTGTAGAGCAAAGATCTATATGGTCTTTTTAGCATTGCTGTTGACGTCGCGTAGCAACTGTTGCTGCTGGTTTTCATTGTTCTGTGATGTGTGTTATGTCATTTTCTGTCGCTTAGTAACGGGTTCGCGATGCGATTGGTTGAGTGTCATTGGTCCGCCCTCGACGTCATGACGTTTTATGTGGGGGCGAGGCCAACACTCATGAGCGAATTCCTGGTTTCACCACCATGCATTTAGAATGTTGGGACTTGTGGAGGCTTCAGAACGTTGGAGGTGTGTTTTATATAGAGAGATGATTACTGGGTTGGACTTGGTTGGGATTTTATTAAGTATTATGATGTTTATATATTACCTATGTAATTCACTTTGAGCTTTTGGGAAGCAAGTAATAAAGTTTAAGCAAATAAATACACAAATCTTTGCTCCTCCCACCCAAAGTACACACATACTTGTTACACAAGCATACATGCATTTGTGCATGTACATTTTAGAAATGGTGTTTTCAGTAAGGATTACAAAGAAACAGTACTGTATAAGCCATAGCCATAGCTTTCTGCCACTTAACTATTTTTTGATAATACAACCATGATACAGTAACCAATCATTTCAAAAGCATGAAAACATCCCCTCCTCCCCAAACCACTAAAGAGCCGATGGACAGCAGATGAGAGACAGATGGCATACAAGGCAGATGGGTATACAAGCATTACAAAAGAATGAGCAGAACAGTCAGGAGCCAGTCTTTCCTTTTGCCAATGCCCAACTACTGTGCAAGTGCTATGAAGAAAGCCCAACCTTAGTTCTGGAAACATTACTATATATGACTAGATGTCATTGCAAAATCACAACCAGCTGAGGCTTGTGCTTCACCCTACTCTATACTTGTAGATGTACTCTACACTTGGTAAGACAATGGTTAAGGGAAACCAGTACTAACAGTCCCTGCATGCAATGGTATAAAGCCAGACCTGAAACAAACACGCCTGAAAGAGTACAGGTTGTACGTAAAGCTGACATGTAACTAGATGCTGTTCAGATGCCTGCTGTAGTACCAAGCAGTTTAGAGAATACAGCAGTAGACTTGAACTCTGCTTGGTAATACCATGCTATCCTGAAGACCACACCCCATAGACACCGAAAATGGTACACACAGCAATGCAAATAAATCTATCACGAGCTATGGGACACTACAAAACCTGCTTAATTCTACTTCCATCCTGAAACTTCAGCAACCCTTGCTGCTTATTTTTGTTTCTATAGCTCTTTAAAACACATCTATAACTTCTGTAAAAGAAAAGTAAAGACACACCTAATTTTCTCTACTGTTAAGAGTATAAAATAATTGGAGCCAGCATGGAGATGGGGTATGAAGAGGTTCGCATCATTTGTCCAGCTGGGATGCAGCTATGCTAGACACATCTCAGGAAAAGTTGTACACAATATCAGCTTCAACATAGGTAGATAAAAGGAAGAGTTCTTGAACCCAGAACCAGTAAGATACATTGGGGCCCTTTTGCTAAGCCACGCAAGTGTCTATGCGCACCCAATGCATGCCAAAATGGAGTTACCGCACGGCTATCACATGGCTCTATCAGTAATTTATTTTGATATGCGTGGCCAAAAAAATAATTTTTATTTTTGGCCACGTGTATTAGACGTGCGCCAAGTGGCATTTCACGCACGAAGGTCATTACTGCCTGGTTACTGCATGAGACTTTACCACTAGGTCAATGGCTGGCAGTAAAGTCGCAGATCCAAAATAGACGTGCGGCAATTTTGCCGCACATCCATTTTTGGCAAAAAATTTTAAAAAGTTATTTTTTACAGGTGTACTGAAAAATGATTCTGCGTGTGCCCAAAACCCACACCTACACTACCGCAAGCCATTTTTCAGCGCACTTTAGTAAAAGGACCCCATTGTTTCTCACCTACTCATAAGGCTCTTTCAAGACTGTAGGAAGCAAACACTCACTTATTTTCAGCATGACTCCTAGCAAAGGTACTGTTAGACTACTGCTAGCAGCTCACAGGTACCCCACTCCACTACTAACCAAGACATCCATCTAGGTGCTGGGTCAGGGAGGAAGTAATATAGCTCTTATTCTTATTAATGATGTATATATTAACTATTGTTATTTAGTATGATATTTATTTATTTATCAAAAAATTAACAAATCTGCTTAGAGCAATAAATTAAGAAACTTGTAGGTATTTGCTCTAAAAAAACCTATTTGTATTACTTGAGCATATATTAAAGGTTACTTCTTGTATAACTCTAAATATAGGCTTCACAAGCCAAGGGTACCAACTCAGTGGACATACCTATAATGGCTTTCATCACGGGCCAGCCACCACCTCCGAAAAACCTGAATAGTGAAACAACTCTATTGATAGAAAAAAAAACAGTCTGCAGTAAAAAAAACAGAGGGTGATATAAAGGGGCATAATTGAACGGGGGCGCCCATCTCTAAGGACGGGCCTGTAATGCGGCATCCCTGACCGTATTATCGAAACAAGATGGTCGGCCATCTTTTATTTCGATAATATGGTCGGGGAGGGCTAAATCTCAACATTTGGATCGACCTTAGAGATGGCCGCCATTGGTTTTCGCCGATAATTGAAACTAAGGACAGCCATCTCAAAACTGGCCAAATCCAAGCCATTTGGTTGTGGGAGGAGCCAGCATTTGTAGTGCACTGGTCCCCCTGACATGTCAGGACACCAACCGGGCAACCTTACCTTGTGTGCTGAGGCCCCCCCAAACCCCCCAACCCCCCCCAAACCCCCCAACCCCCCCCCCCCAAAAAAAAACCTATTACCCACAACTGTACAACACTACCAAAGCCCTTAAAGGGTAACGGGGCACCTAGATGTGGGTACAGCGGTTTTCGGGTGGGTTTTGGAGGGCTCCCATTTACCACCACAAGTGTAACAGGTAGGGGGGTGGGCCTGGGTCCGCCTGCCTGAAGTGCACTGCAGTACCCACTACAAACTGCTCCAGGGACTTGCATAGTGCTGTGATGGAGCTGGGTATGACATTTGAGGCTGGCATAGAGACTGGCAAAAAATGTTTTTAATTTTTTTTGGGGTGAGAGGGGGTTGGTGACCACTGGAGGAGTAAGGGGCGGTGAGCCCCGATTCCCTCCGGTGGTCATGTGGTCAGTTCGGGCACCTTTTCAAGGCTTGGTCATAAACAAAAAGGGACCAAGTAAAGTCGGCCAAATGCTCGTCAGGGCCGCCCTTCTTTTTTCCATTATCGGCCGAGGACGGCCATCTGTTAACCATACCTCCGTCCTACCTTTGGTACACTACCAACACGCCCGCTTGAACTTTGGCTATCCCTGCATCGGAAAGCAGTTGAGGCCGGCTAAAATCGGCTTTCGATTATGCCGATTTGGCCGGCCCTGAGAGAAGGCCGCCCATCTCCCGATTTGTGCCAGAAGATGGGCGCCCTTCTCTTTCAAAAATAAGCTGGACAGTAACAAATCAATTGTCAAAATGCGCAAGTAATACCTATTGTGCTAAATCAACATTTTATGTATATGTTCGGAAGAATGATTATCAACAAAAAAATAACAAAAAACTATACTAAGGGGAGACCCTATAGAACAATATCGAAACTACAAAAAATAAAGAAGTACTTAACTTCATCCACAGAAAAAAAAAACGATACATGCTTTCCAAGAGGCACTTCCAATATTAGTGTAGTATCAAAAAACCTCAAAAAGAGTCCCACAAGTATAATTGTAATCAACCTGAAAACAAGCTCGAGTTTAATGTGGTTTACAGTTTAGATAGTGAAGTAATATCCTGAAGTGGCTGAGATTAACAGATTAGCAAATAAACTATAAATAGTGTACATATTGATAGATTTGCAAAACAGAAACAAGACAAGATTATCAACTAGTTATTGTTATATGAACTGATGCAATGAATTCTGGAATGAATTGGTAAAGACATAAGTTTTTAGCGATTTTCAGAACTGGAAGTAGTTTAAGTAGTTAGGATGAAATCTAATAGATTTTGGGAGAAGGTTCCATCATTTGGTTCCAATATAGGTGAAATCAGCAAAAAGTACTGATTTATATACCATATTTTTAACATTTGGTAGACGTGGTATGAGAGGGTTTTATGTGAAGATATTTCTATTAAAAGGCTCATATAATGTGGAGTCAGTCCATATCTAATGGTTTATGTTTGTAACACATGCAATCTTTATAATTTTGACAGAAGTTGTAATCCACTTTGAAGCAAGTTCTTTCAGATTAAAATATATAATCCACTTGCTTCAAAGTGGATTACAACTTCTGTCAAAATTATAAAGATTGCATGTGTTACAAACATAAACCATTGGCTATTATAGGTGTACATTAAAACCATCTTGCAACCGCAAGATCAGACTTTAAAGCCTCTGGGCAAAGAAAAAAAGCCTCTTCCAAATTCACTCGCTCTTTAATACAGAGAGAGATGAAGAGAAGGTAATTTTATTTCAAGATGATGCCCGTTTAGAGAACTGTCCTCTAAGGGATAAATTCTGTAAATGGTGCTCCAAATTTGTTGCCGATAAAAATTGTTGCTGAACGATATTCTATAACAGGCATTCTGGGATCAGTGCCCTTTATAGAATAGCATGTAGCACTGGGATTCGTGCTGAACCTTGGATGCAAGGAGTTACACCAACTGAAACTAGATGAAAAATCTCTGTGTGCAAATTGGATGTGGATCCCTTAAACTCTATAACGCTGCATGCCTTTTAAGGGAATGCCCTTGACCTCCCCTGCCCTTCCCATGGACATGCCCCCTTTGTAGATCTGCACAGATACACTTAGGCGCTATTATTTAGATGGGCATGTGTGTTTTCATGTGGATCTGCCATTTTTGTCCCATTTTGGTGCCTTGCATCCATTATAATGCCTTGAAGTAGTGCATAATGTTCAGTGCCATACATAAAATTTCTCCCTAAATGCTTAGTACACTTTAGTAAGCAGGCCCCTTAGTTTAGTTTAATTTCAACACTTAGGGGTCCTTTTGTTAAGCTGCGGGAAACATTCTGTGATGATTATGTGACATTTTCATACATTTGAATGAATTTGCATATAAAATAATGTTAATATGTATTATATATTATAAAAATATTTGTTTTCCAACATTTCTTGTGTTTCTGGCTAATTTGTTTGGTTCTTTGGAGAGAAATGAATCTTAGTGATCAGTATTGTGAAGAAAGAAGGTGGATAGAAAATGGGTGTAAGAAATGGGATGTGGGAGTGGGACTGGGGGAAGAAAAGAGGCTATCAGAGGGAGATTGGAAAAGGGCTTAAGAGGAAGGAATGGGGAGGGAAGATCAATGCAGAGAGGGAGGGAAGAAGAGAAGGAATATGGAAGCCAATGAAGAAAGGATCACAAGGTGTGGGAAGAAAAATGAAGGAGGAAATAAAAGGGAGATCCTGGATTGAGAAAGTGGAGATCTTGAATCAGATAAGAGAAGGACGGATGATCCATTTTTACACACCTCCTATAGGCAAACATTTCTTTCAATCACCTCCTCCAGTGCCCTTCCTGGTCTCATCACTCCCACTCTGCATCCTCTCCAATCCCTCTCTCAACTTGCAGCCCCTCTAATCCCTCTATTCTTCCCCCAACACTCTCTCCCATTCCCTTACTAACATTCACCCCATACTTCTTCTCTCATCTTCCACATTCCCTTTCTCTATTCACTTCCCTGATCTACGATCCACTCACTCATTTCCCACAACCTCACAGCCCTTCCAATACGTATTCACTTACTTAAAAAAAATGTATATCCCACCCAGCCACAGTTCTGGGTAGGGAACAATACTATCTATCCTCAATCATTCTTTCTATTCATTTTCTCTCTTGTCAGCCGGTCCCTCATCCATGGTCCGGCCTAGGTCAGCCCTGCTTAGCTTCCTCAAACACACTGCCAACTGGACGGGTCCGGCACGCTCTGGTCTTAACTCTTTACTTAGCTTCAGTCCTTACTGCCAGTATTGCTGCTCTTTCTAGCCACAAATGCACACTAACGGCAAGACTTCTTATAAATGAAAGTTTATTTGAGCAAACCATAGCAGTACTGCTTACAGCTTCACAGTGGAACTTCTTTCTCACCTCAGTCCTGCACACAGCTGGAGGAAGCTTTACTGTGCCTTTACTTTTCAGACACTGTTTTCAAACTCTCAGCAGTTAATGTGCTTCTACACCTTTACAACATCAGTATATTCCTCCCCATGGTCACAGTTCATCAAACAAACGAATCTCTTTCATTTCTTCTACTCCGGTGCTTAATCTCTGCAACACCCCTTTCTATTCTCTGAGGCAAATTACCTGGCACATCTTTCCCACAGGGTTTTTCCCCATTGCCTCAACCTTCTTTCTCCAGTCTTCCACAATTGGCTCAGCGTGACCACCAGGAAACCTCTCACTGCATTCTCCTTAGTTTGAGCCAGAGCTGCAATCTCCATACCTTCCTCCTCCAGCTCCTTAGCTACCTCCATTTTATCATAATCCCTGGTCCCCTCCTCCCCTGGCTCTCCCATACTGTATGTTCCTCATCACTTTCATCAGAAATCATTTCCCAATCCCCGCCTCCCAGCTCCTGTGTGACTTGCCTAGGAAGAGAGGGTTCCTGGGACTAGTAGTTCCTCCCCCTCTTCAATACTTGGGCTGGTCTCTCGGCCACTAGGGGGTGAACCCTCAGTGTACTGGGAACTTGATACTGAAACTTTCTCTTTCTCTAACCTCCTGCCCGATTGAGCCCCTGTTCCCGTATTCTTTTGGTCCAACTTTTCCCTGCCCCTTTACACTCTCTACACCAAGCACAATACTGTGGGCCACATCCACCTCTTCTACTGTGTGGTGGTGTACCACATGGTTCACCACATGATTCAAATTGTGACACTCAATCCCTTATCACCAAAAAAAAAAAAGAAAGTGGCCCAAGCCACAACATGGCCACTATTCTAATCCCAATTTAACATGAGATGGTAAAGAAAGATATTGCACCATCACTGCCACCACCAGTGCTACCCAGAAGTTATTACTTCTACCTTAATCCAAACCCCAGCCTCCCACATAGATTCTGCTGAGGGAAGAACTGAAACTTCTGCACTAGCGTTTAGATTTAACAAAGGAAGCCATGATCACTTGAGCAAATTAGGTAGAATTTAAAAAAGAAGTTACAAGAGTTAAAAATATGCATCCAGAGAAAATTATTCCAAATTTTAAAAAAAGGTCAAATGAAGACAAATTACTCGTAACATTAAAATCTGTAGCAGTTCCTGAAGACTGGAAGGTGGCCTAGGGCACCAGAGTGATCAGAAATTCTACGCAGTAGAGAGCCTAAAGTCAGTGTTGAGTAAATTGGTGAAAGATATGCATAAAGACAGAATTACTGGGCATATGGAGAAATATGACTTAATGAGACAGAGCCAGCATGGATTTAGCAAAGTGAACTCATGCTTTACTAATCTAGTAGAATTCTTGGAAGGTATAAATAAGCATGTGAATAAGAACAAGCCAGCTGATATAACATATCTGGATTAATAAGGTATTTGAGAGACTCCTGAGGAAATTAAACAGTTACAGTATAGTAGTCAATGTGGAATGACAACTGATCAAAGGATAGGAAACAAACAGTAGAACTAAAAAAAGGTGACTAGTACAGTGCCTCAGGAGTCCTTTTACTAAGGTGCACTGAAAAATGTGCTGCGTTAGTGTAGGTGCGTGTTTTGGGTGTGCGCAGATCCATTTTTCAGCGTGCCTGTAAAAAAGGCCTTTTACAATTTTTTTACCGAAAATAGATGTGCGGCAAAATAAAAATTTGCGCGCGTCCATTTTGGGTCTGAGATCTTACTGCCAGCCATTGACTTAGTGGTAAGGTTTCTCGCATTAACCATGCGGTAATCACCTACACACATCAAGTCAGAGTTACCACCTGATTATCGCCACGCACCAGAAAATAAAATATATTTTCTGGCGCATGTAGTGGACACACGTCAAAAATGAAATTACCGCACAGGCCACGTGGTAGCTGGGCAGTAACTCAAACCTGATGCATGTTGAGCACGTGTAGGCACCTATGCGGCTTAGTAAAAGGGTCCCCCAGTGATCTGAACTAGGACCAGTGTTGTTTAATTTATTCATTAATGGACTGGATATGGAAGTAATGAGTGAGGTGATCAAACTTACAAATGAAATAACATTATTCAAAGTTGTTAAAACCCATGCAGACTGTAAAGAATTGACCAAGGACCTTGCCATACTGGAGAAATGGGCATCTAAATGGCAGATGAAATCTAATGCAGGCAAGTACAAAACAAGGCACATGGTACATATGGGGACCTATTTGCTAAACCATATTAAAATTTGAAATTCACTGTGATTTTTAATACCTGATTTACAGAAAGGTGTTAAGCCTTTAGTAACTCCAACAAGTGTCCAATGTTCCCATCAGTCTGTTCCCATATGGCTTATTATGGGAACATTGGACAAGACTGATGGGAACACTGGACACTAAAGGGTTAAAACCTAATTCAATGTGGATGCATTATTACCAACTGAAATGCAAGTTCCTGTGCCCCAGGCAGCAATAAAGCTCTTCTGGGCTGAAGGTCCTATCCCATGAAAAGGCAAGATTCCCCTGGCCCTTAACCCCCTTACCTACCTGATACCTTTGATACACAATCATGGTCCATCAGAGCTTATGAGCAACCACTCTTCATCCCCAATTCATAATCAGCAGCAGATTAAGTAGGTAGGAGACGTTCTATCCAGATATCTCAGAGAGGACCTGAGATATTTCATTCAGTCCAGTGAAACCTTGATTATGTATTTGGATGGCAGGGGTGGGGTGGGGTTAATGACTAGGGGGGTCTTGACTGTGTTTCTGAGGATACAATGGACTGAAGGGGCATTGATTGTGCAGCAGGACAAGTGGTGTGTCATGGGCTTTAAGCACACTCATTTATAGGTCTTTAACTAGAAGGATCTTATTGTTGATTAGGCTCATAGTTAACGTTTTGTGATACTGACAGTCTAACACAAATTCTTTTGGTTAACATGATTTGTAATATCCACTTTAATCAATTAGGTACTCTGCATGAATTTGCATGCAACACTTTTCATTATAAAATGTTTTTGTTCTTCCAATTTTTTTCATTTATGGTAATGCAGTTAATTCAGCTATTGTGTAAAAGCATGGCATGCTCTTTCCTCACCTTCTCTCAGCCCTCCTTTCTCTTCCCTTTCATTCCATCTTACCCATCCTCTCCTTTCCACTTCCACTCATTCTCATTTTCTCACTCTTCCCTTCCTTCTCCCTTTCTGTTCACCTCATGTCTTACTGATCTTCCACTGGTTGCCATCTCAACAATGACTTTTCAATTGGCACAAAAAAATCAGTGTTAGGAATTATTTGGAAAGGGATAGAAAAACGAGAATGTCCTAATGCCTTTTTATAGATCCAGGTTATGACCAAACCTTGAGTACTGTGTACAGTTTGGTCACCCTATCTCTAAACAGTTATAGGAGAACTAGGAAAAGTAGAGAAGGACATTAAAATGAAAAAGGGTGTGGAATAGCTTCTTTATAAAGAAAGGTTTACTCTAAATGGTTAAGGTTCTTGAGTTTAAAGAAAGGATAACCAAGAGATGATATAATGGGGTGTTATGTAGTGGCATAGCCAGATGACAAATTTTGGGTGAGCCAAAGGGTAAAATCGGTGGGCATGACACATTTCCACTATGCCCCCCTACCTTAACTGGCAGGGATCTCCAAACCCTGAAGCCTGTCATAACTCTTTTAAGACAACTATAGCAGTTAGTGAATGCTTTAGCAGCCACCACTGCTACCGGTATCCCATGCATGCTCAGTGCTTGCATCAATGGACTAGGAACACTGGTGCTGACTGAAGAGATTGGCTGAGGGAAGTTATGGCAAACTTCAGATGTCTTAAACTGGTGGGATTTGGGGATCCTTGCCAGCTACACCAAGGGTACACAACTGCTGGGTGGGCCTGAGCCAAAAGTGGACAGGCCCAGGCCCTGTGGGGCCCAACCACAGCTACGCTTCTGATTATTGAGCCTTTCAAAAAGGTCCAAGACATTCCATGAACTAATTCAGCAGATTTACAACAAATTAGAAACTTTTTTTCATCAATGCACAATTATGCTATCAAATTTGTAGGGGTGTGCAGCCAGAAAAGTTTTGTTTTCTGTTGTTTCCCATATCATTTCTAGGAATACTCATGTTTTTTTTTTTTCATTCGGTCATCATGAGAACAATGTTATTAAGAGTATGCACTCTTTTGGAAAGAATGTACACGCCTCTGAAAGAGCACGTACTATTTTTGAATGACAGTGCACTATCGAGAAATAGTGCATGCATGCACAAACCATTGTGCATGCATGAATAGTGCACACAAGAATGCACTATCAGGAAACAGTGCACAATCTTCCTGAATAGTGTGAGCTATTTTTAAAGCATGTACGCTATTGATGGCATGTTTTGTTTTTTTTCTGCTCATTTTCATTTGCCAGAGACATTGGATACTGTATGTCACTGATATCCTCTATGTCATTTCAAATACTCGCACATCCCTAGGGATTTGTTGCTCAAGAATGTTGTTAAGATTAGTAGTATAACTGTTTAATAAAGGCTTGGAATGTTTCTGGAAGACAGGTCCATTAGCAACTAGCAGCCAGCTAGACATGTTGATTGCCCCTTCTGTGAATGAGCAACATGGAATAGATCACCCCAGCTTCCCCTCTGTTTCATCCTGCACATGGTATATATATGGCAACAATCATTACTACTTACACTGCTGTGAGTCATTGCTTAAATAAAACTCACAACGTGATTCTTATCTGAAATAGTAATATTATATTGAAAAAAGCAGCGGTAATAAGCTCAACCAGTTGTTTACATTAAAGAACTCTTAGAACTGAGTGAATGCACGTCTAACCTATGATTTATCATTCTAGTATGTCCTCCAAAATTCTAGATTCATGAAGCAAGGGTTGAAAAAAGACAAATTTATATTATAATATACATCAAACTGAATATGATAATAGAATCTGAGGTATTTGATTGGGTGGGACAACAACAGGCTTATTTTCGAAAGAGACGGACGCCCATCTTCCAACACAAATCGGGAGATGGGCTTCCTTCTCTCAGGGTTGCCCAAATCGGCATAATCGAAAGCCGATTTTGGGCGTCCTCAACTGCTTTCCGTCATGGGGATGACCAAAGTTCATGGGGGCGTGTTGGAAGCACAGCGAAGGTGGGACTGGGGCTTGCTTAACACATGGGTTTCCTCGGCTGATAATGGAAAAAAGAAGGGTGTGCCTGATGAGCATTTGGCCGACTTTACTTGGTCCATTTTTTCTTGCGACCAAGCTTCAAAAAGGTGCCTGATCTGACCACTGGAGGAAATCAGGGATGACCTCCCCTTACTCCCCCAGTGGTCACTAACCCCCTCCCACCCAGGCCCATCCTCCCCTACCTGTTACACTTGTGGTGGTAAATCTGAGCCCTTCAAAACCCATCAGAAACCCACTGTACCCACATGTAGGTGCCCCCCTTCACCCCTTAGGGCTATGGTAGTGTTGTACACAGGGCCATGCTGATACGGTAAGCGGGGTAAGCAGCGCAGGAGGGCGCCGACCTCTGGAGGGCGCCGCTGCGGTGCTTACCCTCGCCACTTACCTGAGCTCCACGCCGCTGAGGCCTTTAAATCTTTTACCTCTGGTCGCAGCAGTGTCAGTGAAAGCGCTGTCGACGTCTCCCTTCCCTTCGCGCTGGTTGGTACCCTCAGTGTCCCAACCAGCGCGAAGGGAAGGGAGACGTCGGCAGCGCCTCAGTGTCCCGCCTTCTTCTGACGTCAGAAGAAGGCGGGACACTGAGGGAACCAACCAGCGCGAAGGGAAGGGAGACATCGACAGCGCTTTCACTAACGCTGCTGCGACCAGAAGTAAAAGATTTAAAGGCCCAGGGCGTGGAGCTGAGGTAAGGGAAGGGCAGGATTGCTGGCTATGGATGGAGAAGAGAAGGGCAGAGAGGGACAAGGATGGACATGGGTGGGAGGGCAGGGCCCAGGGAGAGGAGAAATTGCTGAAAATGGAGGGGAGGGGAGAGAGGAGGATTGCTGGCTATGGATGGAGGAGGGAAGGGCAGAGAGGGACATGGATGGGAGGGCAGGACCCAGGGAGAGAGGAGAAATTGCTGAAAATGGATATAGAGCAAGAAATGAAGGAGGAAAGTAAAGAAATAAATGGAAAGGAAGCCCTGGAAACGGAGTTAAGAGGACAGATAGCAGCAGAATCAGAATGATTGGAAAAAGAAAGTCATCAGACAACAAAGGTAGAAAAAAAATCATTTTATTTTCATTTTAGCATTTGGAATATGTCCACTTTAAGAATTTACATCTGCTATCTTATTTTGCAATGTATAGCAATTTGTTTCTAAGAATATTGCTGACAATTCCTTTCAGTGTGGCAAGTGGTGAGCGATCAATTTCACGGGGGGGGGGGGGGGCCCAACTAATAGTCTGCAGGGGGCGCCAGAGACTCTAGGCACGGCCATGGTTGTACAGTTGTGGGTAGTGGGGTTTTTTTGGGGGGGTTTGGGGGGCTCAGCACCCAAGGTAAGGGAGCTGTGCACCTGGGAGAAATTTCTGCAGTGCCCCCTAGGGTGCCCGGTTGGTATTCTGGCATGTCAGGGGGACCAGTGCATTACGAATGCTGGCTCCTCCCATGACCAAATGGCTTGGATTTGGTCGTTTCTGAGATGGGCGTCCTCGGTTTCCATTATTGCCGAAAATCGGGGATGACCATCTCTAAGGACGACCTAAGGACAACTATCTCTAAGGTCGACCTAAATGTTGAGATTTGGGCGTCCCTGACCATATTATCGAAACAAAAGATGGCCACCCATCTTGTTTCAATAATAGCGGTTTCCCCGCCCCTTCATGGGGCCATCCTGCGAGGACGTCCCCAGGAAAACTTGGGTGCCCCATTCGATTATGCCCCTCCAAGGTTTTAATTTTCTAGAAAAGCCTGTCATAACTGAAATATTTGTTCAATTTCACTTTAAAAATCAGAAAAATGAGTAGTTTCTAAGAACAGTATTTCTCAGTAGGCAGGATATTCATTGTTAGTCAATGTTTGTCTAGGGCAAAGACTCAAGGGTACAGTTCTAGACAGGGATTAACTGGCAATACATGCCCTGTCCATCAGAGATTATTCTAAAACCATGCTGCGTGTAGAATACTACTGAAATGAATCAGCATATTCACAGTACTGGTAGTAAAGGGCAGCTGCTAGATGAGTGAGTGATGTTAAATGGGAAGAGGCATTTTTTGCATTTCCCCTACAAATTAGCAAACACAAGATTGGAAATAAAATACAATATGCTTTACACCCAGCACTGACTGACTGCCACAATACAGTCACCAAATATCTCTGTTTAACCCCTTCATACTGTGTCTACAATTTTAGTTTTATTTTCTGAGGTCTAACAAAAAAAGTAGTCTTCAGATTTTCATACTTTTGAAAAGTTTTCTCATACAACGTTCTTAAGTAATCTTTGATAGTGGAAAAGGAATTTTTCAAGAAATTGTTGTACATGGATCTGGTTTATTACAACTTTAAGTAATATTGTGTTACTTTCTTTCCACAACTATCTTGGGGGCCTTTTTATTAAGCTGCGGTAGGCACTAGCATGTTGCATACTACGCAGGAAAAAGCACTGTCTTAGGACGTGCTAAGATGTCTTGCGGTAGTGTGCCCATCAGCGCGTGCTAATCCCATGCTGAAAAATATTTTTTATTTTTCAGCAGGGGAGATGTGACTATGGGAGGAGAGTTGGCGTACCCTGGGCTAATCAGATAGCATGGGCACACTGGCGTACACTGCCCAATTACTGCGGGGTTAGCACTAGAGCCCTTAGCACCAACAAAATAGGTGTTGGTAAGGGCTCCTGCAGTAATGGTCACATGCTAATTGGGAAATTAGTGCATGGCCATTACAGAAACATATGGAAATGCAGCCATTTTACTGCCACGTTAAAAGTGGCTGCAGCGTGCAGAAAACCCACATGCTGACAATAGCGCCAGACACATTTTAGCGTGGCTTGGTAAAAGGGCCCTTGTTAATTTGTTTTTATTTTATTTAATGCATAAGATTGCATTTTCTTAAGGTGATATTGGTGTTTTTTCATACCTGCATATTAATATATCCCACAGCTTAGATATTCAGCAGTAATTCTATATTATTTTATTAGAGTTATTAGCAAATGTGAACTATGGATATCACACAATTTTGCAATGAAACCCTAAAAATAGGATGCCATCTTAAATTCAGGTTCTGCACATAATTAAACAAGCATTAAAAACAAGGCTATCGGTCCGAAGTTTTCCTGACCTCTCGCGGCCTATACAAATGAGACGAAGGGCCTTTTTGGAACTTCGGCCCAGGGTGGTGGCATTGGGAGCAAACTTTGTATTGCGTTTTCCTTGTTTTTGTAATGTAATGCTTGAGGGTAAACATTTTCAGTTTGTAGACCCAAAACAGTTAAAAGAGTTTATTGATGCAAGAGTTGATGTGAATGTAATTAGCCTTCCCTAACTAGCAGGTTGGGGTCTGAACCAGAGGTAGCATCTATTGAATATTATTTGTTTTCCTTTTCAATTTCCTTAATCTTGGAATCTAATTTCTCAAAATTGTGGACAAACTGGCTGTTAAGATATTTACTTATTATTTTTTTATTTCATGTTAAATAATGCCAATTGCATATTCACTCTTTGTGATGAGGTACTGAAACACTTAAATAAAGAAATTTAAAAAAAACAAACAAGGCTATCAATTTTATACACTGGTTCAAATCACTTCACTGTCCAGTAAAATCAAGAAATCACCTGCCCCCAATGGTGACATTGTTCTTTTGCAACATGTGATGTTTTAAGCCAAATATTCTTTGTATAGTACATACTCTGCAATAAGCAATGTTTATGGTAAAGTAACTAAAAGTTCACATTTCAGTTCTCCTGAAAAAAAAAGGAAGTGTAGGCACAAACCATGAACAGAAAACACATTTTATAATTTCCAAGCATGACAGTTAGTTAATTAGAACTGATATTGTGTATCTTACTCAATTTTTTAAAAATGACAACAAACCTTTTCCAATGGCAAAGCTTAAATTAGGGGATTTAGCACATTTTGTATGATATGGAGGGTGTACAACTGTGAGTTGCTAAAAACAGAGACTTGATATATATTGCTTTTAAGGGGGAGGGGCAGAAAACAGAAAACATTGAGATACATACAAAAAGGAATAAAAAGCATCTAGGTCCTTATGCACTAACCCCCGGATTCTAACAATGAATATACCTTACTTGGATAACTAGCTAATCAGCGCTGTTAATTGGATGTTAACATGAAATTTTCAGCACTAATTGCGATTTATGTATACAACTCGCTAAGTGTATTCTATAATGTGGTGCACCTAAATTCTAAGTCACATAGTTGAAAAGGGGACATGGCCATGGGCGAGGCATTTCTAAAATCTATGCACATTATTATAGAATACACCCAATCTTCACCTAATTTAGGTGTCGGGATTTACACCACATAAAGTGGCCTACATGGATGCTACCAAATTTGGTCACGTGGCAAGCCGCTCAGCGTATTCTATATACTGCACAGAAATTTAAATCTATTCTATAAAATTTAGGCATATTTTAGAGAATACACCTAGGCAAAAAAAAATTTCCATGTGGATTTTTCAGGTGCCATATATAGAATCTAGCCTTAAGGGCCAAACTCTATATATTGCATCTGAAAAATCAGCATCAATTAAAGACACACTTTGCATGATTCTATAAAGAGTGTGCACAACTTAATCGAACATGCTAATCAGTGCTGATAATTGGGAGATAAGAATCAATTATGAGCAATAATTGGCAATAATTAGGATTTAGGCACATATCCGATTCTATAACGGATTACGCCTAAATCCTACTGCGCATAACAATTTGAGGGCATGGTTAGGGGGCATTCCTGGATTTTATGCGCGTTGATACAGAATCACACCTAAGTGTGCCTAACTTAGGTGCCAGTATTTAGGTCTGCTTAGAGCAGGCTTAATTGCAGTCACCTACATTTAGGTTCACCTTAGAGCTAACCACAAATCTAAAAAAGGAAGCATACTCATAGAAATGTGCTAAGCGCGTCACATTATCAGCGCTGATTTTTAGGCGCTACTTATAGAATTTACCTCTAAGCATTTCCCCACACATAAGAAACAGGAAAAGCTCTAGTAGTTCAGGCCCCTCAATTTTTAAACCAGGTATAAGATCTTATTGAAATGCCAGCATGTATTCAGTTGCAGCAATGGAGAGGCAATGGATCCTGTAGTACACCTGCCATAGCAACATTAGGTGTAGTGTTCTTAAACTACTTATATAAATGAGATTTTCTCCACTCAGGAGCTACAGCACCATAGTCCTTTTTTTTTTGGGGGGGGGGGGGGGGAGGGGAGACGTTCAGCGTCTACTACAAAAGTGTGCCTAGCAGCTACTATAGAGAACACATGCTATCAGTCTGATGAAGGATGAGAAAGATTATCAGTCTGTATGCTACAGGTAGACTTTAGCTCACCATATCTAATGTACTGAAGTAGAAAGTCAAGACCACTGATACTTAGCTATTTACATCTGAGATCGCTAACACATTTTTCTTGGTGTATTTCAAGATGCAAAAATAACATTTTAATTAAAGGTTAGGTGCATTATCAAAGTCGATAGGAATTCGTTTTATAGTTTCTATCAGTTTAAAAGGTTTTATAAATAAATTATAGCTAGTTAAATCAAAATATATTTTAACATTTCAATGTGTATTCAAGCCTATGGATTACTTTTCTTTTCAACCTTTTTTTTTTCTCCTAATGCAAAACAAATTGTACCAGATGCTTAGTGCAGTAACAATTTCCCACTTACCTAATCCGTGTCAGGGATCATGGGGAGTCACAGAACAATTTGAAGTAAAAGGTTAGGTATGTTTTAATTAGCCACTCGTCTTAATGACCCGAAGGACACATTCACCACGGAATGCTGGCTCTTCCTTTATGTCTACGTCCCATGTCAAAAAAAACAGAGAAAGCCAGCACTCTTAGGAAAACGCACACCAGAGTGAAAGAAACAGCGTTACATCCCAGTGTTCAGGATTAAAAAAAAAAAAAAAAAAAGACAATCAAAGCAGTACTGTCTTGAATAAATCCACAGTTAATTGTAAGGAATCACATTGAACTTCTGATTTCCTCGGATGCGTTTTTCTGAATCATTTTCCTGGTCGCTTAGAATTTCTGAACGCACAGATCCCTGAGTGTCTGCAACAGCAGTGGAGGCGTTCGCTAGGATTTCAGTACCGCGAACAGCAACAGTACGCTGGGGCTCTGTGCTAGCCCAGCTTGAAATGCATTCCGCACCATGACAATATATGTTGCTTCAATAACCACCTATAAGAGGACCAGGGCATAATACCGGACTGCGTTTACCAAGGAGCACTATTTTAGGTTTCATTCAGCTCCATTGCCACCAGCACTGTGTTTTCAGAGAGCGTTCTGGAGCTCGTGCTTCGTGAAAAATAGATCTCTTCAGCATCAGGGACAAAGCCAGCAGCAACCTTCAGTGCTTCGGACAGAGTAGCACAGAAAAGGGAGGGTTTCTTTCAGATTCAAAAGAAAGACATTCACAGGCACTCCGATTATAAACTGAGTCTTTTAATAATTACTGGCAATACAAAAAGCAAAAGATACAATTATGGCTTTCTAGTCAGTGCAGAAAAGAATTGTAAGATTAACCAGTTTGAGAATAAAATGAAAAACCTATTCAACATAATAAATCCGAAATTTGGTGTAAAATTATTATTGGTATATGAAGTAAAACGTATTACAAATTAATGAAGAAAAATCTTTCTATGAAAAAAAATTAATAATGCCAACATCCCGAAAACTGAATTCTTCTTGCCAGAATTTCCACCACCTCTTTACACAGATTCAGCTATCCTGGGCCACAAGCTTTTCTTAAAGAGTACTTGCCAAAGATGTCCAGGTTCTCAAATCCTGTTTAATGAGACTCTGCGGAACTTGCCTCAGTACTCTTCCAGATGTTTTGTGTCAATCCTGTTTCCCAGTGTCTCCAGGCTTTTCTCAAGATGGGCTTTGCAAAATTTATTAAAGTTCTGAAACCCACCTGAAAAGGGCTCTTTAGGCTCTGTCTCAACCCAGTTTCCTGCTGGTAGTCTGAATTCTGTTTCCCAAAGTCTCCAGCAGCCTTTTAGAGCAAATTCAGCTGCTTAAAATCACAAGCTTTCCTATTATAGAACTTCCAAAATATATCCCAGTTCTAAAACTCCCTCTCTGAATAGGGCTCTTTAAGGATGTGTTGGGCTATTGTGCACTCTTTTGTCTGACATGAAAAATCAGTATCCTTGCAATTCAGCTAGTCTGTCATTAGGCGTCATTGTACAGCTGTGCATGTAATATTTGTTTGTTTGGCTTGGGTTTTTTTTTTAAAGATCACAACACAATTATTTCAGGAGAAATGTAGAATTTTATTCATAAATTTAGGAGAGAATTGGTTCATGACATTATATCAGGAAATTTGAAAACCCAAACAAGCAATATATGTTAATTGTAGATGTGCTCCTTTTCAGATTTTGAACATTTTTATTTTTGAAGAAAGATCATGCTGAAATAAATTCTGCTTCTTAAACCCATACCATAACTACTCCATCAGATCCCCCTGAGAACATATAATCCCCCTTGAAGTCAAAAATCACACTCTGTACACTATCTTCATGACCTTCTATATTGTCCAGGTTGCCAGTAGCAAGATCTAGACTCTTCACAGTCCCATCATTGCTTGCCATACATACTATCTGACCTGAAAAAGAAAAGAAAGAAAGAAATGAGTTATAAGACATTCATAGTTTGCAAGTATGCAATATATTCTGTTTCCAGTTTGTCTTGATGAAGTTGATGAACTGAATTTTAATTTCAGGTAAGACAAGGTTTGCATTCCAATGCATACAGACTCTCTTAAATTTTATCACAAATAACCAAAGTCAGAAATCAATCAGAATGATATAGTTTTACCAGAACAATTAAGTAAGTGGAGAATCTACCTTTATAGATGCTGCTTATGGAGAGATCCCTAACTTCTATGATGTGAAATTTTTTATCTTGAAATTATGTGAATAACAATATTACTGTAATTACATTGTACATTTGCACAAGAAAATGGGTGGCAATAAATTTTTACCCCAGGAACTGTCTGTAGTTCAATTTTTAAGATTTATAGATATTTCGCTGGTTTTTGTCACACATGAAGGGCAATTTTAGAACTAGCTGCTTAAGTGGCCATAGCCAGTATTTATGTAAATAGCAGCATTTTTTTTTCAAAAGAGAAAGTACAAATTTACTTTACATAGAAACACGTAAAAAATAGGGCCTAATATTCAAAGAAAGGAGAACTCCCTATTTTATACTCCTAAGTTACATTCTAACCCCCCCCCCCCCCTCCGTTTACTAAGCCACACTAGCAGCTGCCGTATGGCAATGCCAACACAGTCCATTCAAAGTGAATGGGCTGTGTCAGCATTAGTGCACAGCAGATGCTAGTGGGGCTTAGTAAACAGGAGGGTAAAATTTGTACCCTATTTTGAGCCAAAGTTCAGAGTCTAAGTAACTTAACTGGTAAGAAATGGCTCTTTTAACTAGTTAATGCCACAAAAAAATAACCAGTTAGCACCAAACTGAAAACTGGCTATTTTGTGGGTGTTCTGGGGGTGGAGTTGGCACTTGGCCAGTTAAGTGCCGATATTCAGTGCTTAATCAGCCAGGTGGACTGCATAAAAGTCAATTCTATCTTTATGTAGTAACCCATAGCCAGTTAATTGATGAATATCGCACTTACCAGCTATGTGTTAACCAGATCCAGAAACCCGGAAATTCAATGCCAGTGTCTGGATATCTCTCGGCATTGAATTTCTGGATTTAATGCTTGCACTGGTCATCAAAATGGTGATCAGCACCAGCTGAATATAGGACCCTAAGTTTTCAGCTGAAAATGTATCTTAATTTTAGGAGGTTTAAAGTTATGTTCATAAATATAGGCCTACCATTCACGTGCCAAGACTTATGGTTCTAATTTATGAGCCTAGTGCTGAAAATTGGTGCTAAGCTCATAATATTTTTTCTCCTCCCTACATCTGCTCCTGCTGCCACACAGTTTTATGCTTCTAAATTTAGGAGTTTAGTGAAATTTTGAGTATAACATAGGTGCTCAGCCCTAGTAAATTTTCAGAGCCCAATGGAGCATAAGTCTCAAAGCTGAGCATAAATCCTTTGAATATGGGGCCCACAAAAAATGATTGCCGATATTCAGTTGGTAGTGGACAGCATTTTTTGACCACCACTGGTGAGAAAACCAAAAATTCAATGTTGGGCCCTGTTTGGACTTCAGCATTGAATTTCCAGTTTTTTAGAAGCCGGCTAGTGCATGCCCAGTTAAGTCAATATTCAGACTTAACCAGCCATGGGCTAGTATATAAAGAGAAGACAATTATGTGGTCCTATTTAAGTGCTAAACATAGCCGGTTAGCTCTGAATATTGACTTAACCGGGCATGCACTAGCCGGCTTCTAAAAAACAGAAATACAATGTTGAATTTCTGCTTTTAGTGTCAGCGGTGGACAAAAAATAATGTCCATCACTGGTTGAATATCGGCCAGATTGTCTTTATCTGCCAAAGAAATTGTGGACCCAATATTCAAAGGAAACATCCCGGAATGCCCCAACAGCCAACTTCGACTTTGGCACTACCTGGTCATTTTGAGAGCCACTAACCAGTTATGTGCCACTAAAAATGGCCACATAGCCACGTACAAGTGAGTTAACCGGTCGGCGGCTGTTCCTGGCTAGTAAACTCACTTTGAATATTGTCCGGAATACAGTCTATCCAGTCTGCTTATCTCTCTAGAAACTACTAATATCTACTATTCTTTCTTCTCCTTTACAGATAATCTGTGCTTGTCCCATGCTTTCTTGAATTCAAATACAGGCCTGAGTTCTACCACCACCAGGAGGTCATTCTATGCCTCCACCACTCTTTCCATAATGAAGTATCTCCTTATAACAGGTCTCGAAAATTTTTCTTAGAATCTAGAAGACAGTCCAAAAATCTAGGAGCCAGATTTGGAATGAACGGAATTATTTATGTGTCTTTATAAATCACACATTCATAATGGGCTCATGGTGATGTACAAACACTATATTACAGTAGCAATGAAGGAGTGGATAAGCGGCTACTGCTCTTCTCCATTGCCCACTCACCCACAGCAAATCTGGCTATAGGGAGTGCCTTTAGGCTATGGTTGGACAGTAGAGAGGGGCTAAAGTTGTAGCTACTAGGGGTGGATAGGTGGTGCATCCACCTACTGCCCCGTGAAAGATACAGCCTTAGCTTCTCTCCATTGCCACCTTCCCCCAGCAGATGCTCTTCCCATTGCTCATCTACCCGCTCCCAGCGGCTACAGCCTAAAAAGCCTTTCTTCATCATCTGGTTCAAAGTTTACTTTAAGCACTAGGTGGCAGAAGAGGATGCTGCTGCCCAACATGCAGCTTCTCTCCTTTCCTTCTGCTTGTCTCTATGGTGGACCTGTGCCTTGGCATGTGGGGGGAGGGAACAGAGAGAAATGGTACGCCTGTGCACCAACAACAGGTGGTTCTCTCTACTTTTTGCTATGCCTCCCATCACGGAATATCTGACACATATGCCCACTTGTGCATCACACATCCAACATAGCTCAAGTGCCGAGTTCTTATTAAAGCCTAAATCTCTGATGCAGCTGGTAAAGCGAAATGTATGTCAAACATCAGTTCTGTGATTTGTGAGTCCGACATTAACAGGCACTGATGGACAGCTCACCCGATTAAGACAAGTAAATGTCTCAGTAAAAAGTATGAGGAGGCTACTGTGATTAAATGTTGTTGGGGGATTGTATTTTTTATGCTTTCTTTGTTAATAAAGAGATGTAACTAAAAAAAAACCTGAGGTAATCTCAGATAAGTCATAGGATATTGGGATATCACTAACAATTTTCAAAACTGCCTTGCCATTGGTTAGTAGTGATAACCACATGCAAATCTGTGTACCAAAGAGAGAAACTAGGCATAAAAAAATGGACAGGATTAAAGCAATGGCAGAACCGCTTGGTGAGCATGCACCAAGCTCCCCCCACATATACTGTTGTCTTAGTGAGTGCACTGTTATCTGTACTTGTCTATGTTAGTATTTTGTTTAGTTGTTATGCTTGAACAGTTATCACGTTTATATACTTTTAAAGGTACTCAGAATGCAATGTAATTGCTATTATATTATATGTATGTACAAGCCTCCTTTGGTGCCAACAATTTATTACCTCTATTTTTTGTACATGGCTTTGCATATTTTGTCTTTAAACTGCAATGGCATTAATCACCCCATTAAACATATCAAACTTCAATATTTGAAAAGGGAGCAAGCCAATTTGATCTTCCTACAAGAGACCCATTTGTCTACTTTGGAGTCTACTAAATTCATTCAGGATTGGAAAGGGCTAGGGATTGTATTCCACGATGACTCATAAGAAAAGTGGGGTGATTACACTTATTAGATCCACAATGAATGCTACTATATTGACCCAGAAGAAAGATCGTGATGGCAGATGGCTAATCTGTGACATACAGCTTGGTAATGAAAGAGTTATACTATGTAATATCTATGTACCAGTGGCAGATGACCCAAAATTATTTCAACTTGCTCTAGAACAATTGCTGCAGTTTGCCAGTTTACCTTTAATTGTCTGTTGAGATATGAACCTGCCACTAGATCTCATTTTGGATCAACGTTCCAAATGTAGGCCTTTCACCTCTCGTGCCCTCCCTATGTTACAAATACTTTTAGCAGACCTTGGTCTGGTTGATATCTGGCAAATATTGAAGTCAGATGAAAGAGATTTTACTTTCTATTCATATCCACACTCAACATATACCAGGATGGATTATATTTTTAAGTCTAAAAGTTTAGTGTCTAATATTTCCGATGCATTCAACAAGCCTATTTTAATATCTAACTATGTTGTGGTGGGCATACTCAACTCTGGATTCCACAGCAACACACAATCATCTTATTAGAGATTGAATTGTGAGCTCTTGGCAGAAGTGGAGGAGTGGCCTAGTGGTTAGGGTGGTGGACTTTGGTCCTGAGGAACTGAGTTCGATTCCCACTTCAGGCAACTCCTTGTGACTCTGGGCAAGTCACTTAACTCTCCATTGCCCCATGTAAGCCGCATTGAGCCTGCCATGAGTGGGAAAACACAGCGTACAAATGTAACAAAAAAAAAAGATGACTTTCTTGCAAAATTTAAAGAATCAACCTCTAAGTACTTTGCTAGCAATTGCTCCCCAAAACTCTCTCCATTCACTATACAAGAAGCATACAAGTGGTTATTCGGCATGGAAAAAGGCTACTACATCCAAATTTATCTCAGATATGTAAAGGAACATAGAGCTCTTGGAGAGCAAGTATATTGTGCTTTCTAATCCTACACTGTTTCATGATCTTCAGCGTGCTAAATTTGCATATAATCGCCTCCTGAGTCAGCAGGCCAGTCATTCAGTTTTCCTCCAGAAAACGTACAATTATTCATTGGCAAACAAGATTGAGTAACTTCTAGCTCAGTGCTTGAAAACCAAAAAGCTCGTCAGTGCATCACTGGGGTCAAGAGCAGTATGTACATCAGACTTTGCTATTGCGGACCAATTTGTAGAATTTTGTGAGCATCTTTACAAGCACAGAGGAGTCACACTGCATCAAAAATAACAGCATAAGCACGAGGTCTGTTTCCTTGATAAAGCCGAAACGGGACCCTGTCGGATACATTAAGATAAGTGAATTATGCTCAATTAAAAAAGGTTATACATGAATGAAACAGTAACAGTATAACATATAAATATTAAAAAAAAGAACTGGGGGGTTTTCAGCCAATTAAGAGTCCAACCCATGAGTCATATAAATGAAAAATCTTGACCGGGGCTACAGAGGCTTTTTTCCTCCATTATTCACATATAGTTATTACCACAGTGTTTTCAAAGTACTTTCTGAATATTAAGAAATACAGCTATATACCCAGTGCAAAATAAGACAGCAGATATAAATTCTCAAATTGGACATCTTCCAAACACTAAAATGAAAATAAAATGATTTTTTTTTCTACCTTTGTTGTCTGGTGACTTCGTTTTTCTGATCCCAGTCTCTGATTCTGCTGCTCTCTATCTGTTCCCTTAACTCTGTTTCCAGGGCTTCCTTTCTACTTATTTCTATACTTTACTCCTTTCTGCTTCATCTCTTGCCCTACATCCATAGTTAAAAGCTGGGTCCTCTGCGGACTTAAGTACATAAGTAATGCCATACTGGGAAAAGACCAAGGGTCCATCGAGCCCAGCATCTTGTCCACGACAGCGGCCAATCCAGGCCAAGGGCACCTGGCAAGCTTCCCAAAAGTACAAACATTCTATACATGTTATTCCTGGAATTTTGGATTTTTCCAAGTCCGTTTAGTAGCGGTTTATGGACTTGTCCTTTAGGAAACCGTCCAACCCCTTTTTAAACTCTGCTAAGCTAACCACCTTCACCACATTCTCCGGCAATGAATTCCAGAGTTTAATTACACGTTGGGTGAAGAAAATTTTTCTCCGATTTGTTTTAAATTTACTACACTGACTAGAGGAGGTATAGAGTGGATCCAGCTTTTGCCTATTTTATTCATCCATGTGCAGTTTTTTTCCTCTTTTCCCTTTCCCTCATCTTGTCAGTATGCATCTCCTTCCTCTTTCTATCCACGTCCAGTATTTTTCCTCTCCCTCTCCATGCCCAGCATTTCTCCTCTCTCTTCCTCTCCATCCATGCTCATCTCACTTCCTCTCTTTCCTCCCTCCTCTCCATCCATGTCCAGCATTTCAACTCTCTCCCATCTCCTCCATCCATGTCCAGTATTTCTCCTCTCTTCCTTCCCCTCCAACTGTGTGCATCTCCTTCCTCTGTCTTTCATTCCCTCCAACATTTCTTCTCTCTTCCCTGCCCTCCACTCCATCCAGGTCCAGAATTTTTCCTCTCTCCCCTCCATCCATGTGCATCTCCTTCCTGTCTTCCCTTTCCTCCACCCATGACCAGCATTTCTCCTGCTCCTCCCTCCTTCCATCTATGTCCAGCAACTCTGCTCTCTCCCCTGCCCTCCCTTCCCATCCATGTCCAGATTTTCCTCTGACCTCCCCTCCCATCTGTGTCCAGCGATTCTCCTTTGCTCCTATCCTCCCCTCTCAACCATGTCCAATGATTCTCCTCTCCCCCCTGCCCTCTATGTCCAGTGATTCTCCTCTGCCCTCCCCTCTATGTCCAGTGATTCTCCTTTGCCCCCTATCCTTCCCTCCATGTCCAGTAACTCACCCCAGCCTCCACCTGCCCCCCCTTTTAAGCCTCCGTTGAGTTCCAGTACCCCAGCCCCACCTGCCCACCCTTAGCTCCCCGACAGCCCTGCTTTCTGTTCCTGACACCCAGCGACGCATTTAAATCTTTTATTTTTTTTACCTGAAGTCGCAGGGCTAGCATTATTGAAAAGACCAGGCTCTCCTCCTCCAGCCTTCCCTTGGTTCCCTCTCAGTGTCCTGCCTTCCTCTGACATAGTTTCCTGTTTCCGGGCGGAAGGAAGAGAAAGCAGGGCTGGGGAGCTAAGGGCGGGCAGGTGAGTTGGCCCTAGGAAAAAAAAGTGCCAATACACTGTACCGGCGCGTACCAGCACAAAAACAAAGCACTGCTAGTTATCAACCTGGTGCTCTAACCACTAGGCTACTCCTCCACTGAATATGCAGGAAAAAAACCTTATAAAACTACTTCCTTATTAAGATATTATGGTCATTTTTATTATTGATGTAACTTGCCTTGTACATTTTATTGAATAAAAAGGTAGATTATAATAAGTTTGTAATTAAATAAAATGAAATTTTCCAGAACACACATTAATGCAGGATATTTCTGTCTAAGAATTACAGAAGATAATGACAAGTTACCTGTATAAAATTCAATAAATTAATTCAAAGGAGAACTGATTCTGCCTACATTATTATTACTTTTAATCTTGGTAAAGCACCCTGAGATCAGTTGAGAAGGTTAGTAAAATCTTACAAATACAGCACCTAGTTTTCTGTCAGACATTTTTTTTCTCATCAGTGTAAATGCAAATCACCAGCAGAACCTGAATTAATGCTAATGCTGAAGAAGTAAGAGAAATTCGTGAGGTGTAATAATTTAAAGTGTAGATTAGAAAAAATATTAGAAGAAATGGAATTCCCTCTCAATGACCTTTAAAATATGTGAAATAACAAGACTTCTATCTTGACTTCTGATTTTCAATTTCATCTGGCAATAGCGCAGTCAGTCATTCCTATCTAATTGATAGCAATAATGTTGATTATCTTACCCATCATATAGGTGTCCAGATGTTTCTGTTTTGAAGTGTGAGATAACATTTTAAACATCATTACTTACTGAAGACCAACATGGAAAAAATACACTTAAAATACAAGAGAGTTATTCTGAACATTTTAAAGGGATGGGCCTTCTAAAAGAATCCTAAGAATGAAGTCAGTACCCTATGAGAAGAGATGCTTCCCAGATCCAGTGCAGGGGTATTAGGTGCCCTAGGTATACTTTCAGCCTTATGCACACTCAAATGAACTTTCAGGCTCTTTGGCCAACAATCATGATTACTCCAACACACCCTTCCTTCCCAGAATAAGCTGGGCAAATGGGCTATTTGAAAACTGCCCACTCTCCCTGCTGCTAAAAGTACTTTCTATTATTTCCTTGTGTGGATATCGGAAACTAAGTTGCTTTGACTTCAGCTCCTTTTTGCCGCCTCCCAAAAACAGCTGCCCTAGGTGATTGTCTAGTCCTGTCTACAGGTTGGCCTGGCCCTAATGCTCCCAGCCTCCATTAGTCTGAGGTAGGGATGTGCATTATTTGAAACTATCAGGGAAATGCAAATGACATTTCCCTTGTGGTTTTATATCATTTCTAACTCAAAACAACAGGAATAAAACTCAAAATGACAGGTTTATTTCCAGTGTTGTTAAATTTCAGCTTGCTTTGCCCAATGTTAATAGCTATCACGTACCAGCCAGCTTGAACTTGTAACTTTGAGTTAGAAGGCAGCTGCCTTCCAGGAAAAGATATTTTGCTTTGGAAGTCTGCTCTAGACAGTCCATACCTAGCTGTATCTTAAATTTCTGCTAATTTTAGTTTTGTTTCTTGACTGGCTGTTTGCTTTCAGTAATCCTTTTGTGCTGGTTGCACTTCTTGGAGGTACAACAATATTAACATTTACTGTGATTTTAATAGAGTTAGGTCTTGTCAGATAGATCTGATTAATTTCTTTGACTGGGTGACCAGACAGTTGGATCAAAGGAGAGCGCTAGAAGTGGTCTTCTTAGATTTTAGCAAAGCCATTGACATAGTTCACGTGAATGACATAAATAAACTGAATGCCCTCGATATGGGCTCTAAAGTGACTGACTGGGTAAGAAATTTATTAAGTAGAAGACAACAAAGGGTAGTGGTAAATGGAGTTCATTCTGAGGAAATGGACGTTATCAGTTGCAGCGAGGATTGGTTCTTGGTTTGGTTCTTTTTGACATTTTTGTAAGTGATATTGCAGAAGGGACATGTGGTAAGAATTGCCTCTTTGTGAATGTTAACAAAAGCTGCACTAGAATAGACATCCCTGATGGCGTGGATAACATGAGGAGGGATCTAGTGAAGCTTGAAAAATGGTCTAGAACAGTGCTTCTCAAAAAACGAGCCTCTGAGAGCTTCCTGGTGTGCCACAGAAGATATTTCCTCCTCCAAAGAGATGCCCAATAATAGGCTGCTTTGCATGTGCCTTGTGCTACAAAGCAGCCTATTGCCAAGACTTACACACCACCTTGAAACCTACCCACTTGCTCACTTATCATCATCTCCTAGATCTCGCTCTCCTCTGTCATCAGCATCACCTGTCATCCCTCTCTCCCCTGTCACCAACATCTCTTTCTCTCTCTCTCTCTCTTCTCCTGCTAAGGAGAACCTCCTCTCTATCTCTCTCTGCTCCCATCCCCCCACCATCCAACATTACCCGTTTCTCTCACCTCCCCCCCCCCACCATCCAGCATCACACTCACCATTGCCCTCTCTTGCTAATGAAATTGTCCTGCTTCTAGCTCCCTCATTAACTCATTCGTCGCCTCCTCCACTGATCCTGCTGTTTTCACAGATCTACAGCACACAGAAGCCAAGCAAAGGGCTAATGCCTTGTGCGTGTCGCTACTGATTCTGTTGGTCATGCCCCCTCTGATGTCATTTCCTGTTTCAAAGGAGAGTGATCAATAGAAACAGCGGTGGTGAGCACAGGGGCAATAACCCTGCACCTAGCTTCTATGTGCTGTTTGTACCGCAGCTACCGCAGACCCAGAGAAACAGCGGGGCCGGCAGAAAAGCTGGTGAATGAATGAGTGATCTAGCAGGAGAGCTGATTCAGTATTAAGAGAGTGATGATGATCATGGTGGGGAGGTAGAGTGACAGAGGGTGATGCTGAATGGTGAGACAGAGGCACTGTTGGATTGTGGAAGGAGTAGCAGGGACAGATAGAGACAGAGAGGAGGTGCTCCATGGCAGAGAGAGAAGCAGGCAGAGATAGACAAAAAAGAGACAGAAATGATGATGAATGACAGGGGAAGAGAGTGACATGAGGTGCTGCAAGGCAGAGATGGTCATGTAGCAGGAGCATCGTGATGAGCTCCTGGTTCCCAGGTCGACTCCAGAAGCCCCAACTGCGTTCGGAGCTCTGTGCGGGAGCAGAGGGAGTTGTCCAAGTCCCCCCCCCCCCCCCCGAAGGACAGAGGGAGGAGAGCGGGATCTCCTCTGCCGATCAGGAGCAGGGGGTCGTGGCTGCTGACTCATGCAGCTGGCAGCAGCGAGGCAGTCGAGTGCCGATCTACGAACCCAGCACTTGCCACAGACCTCGCGATCAAGTCCCCCTGCCCTGGAAGGCGCTGTTCTGGAGAGAGTGTGATGGGGACTGGGCAGTACTGTGAGCCGGACAGCACCAGGACAACACAGTGTCCAGAGCACACCATGGCAGGGCTTGGGCTTTGGGAGATGGAGAGGGATCCCTATGTGGGAATTCACCCCACTACAGAGGGTGAGTCTGGCAGCGATTGCTGAATGGTGTCGGATGGCATGAGTGATCCCCTCTGGGTTACAGGCCACTGGGATCAGCTCTTACGGCTCTCGGGGTGGACCTTGTTTGCCAGGATCACTGAGGAGGGCGATGCAGGAAACCTCAGCCATCCAGATCAAGCAGCAGCACTCTTTTTTTATCTTGCTTTATTTGACACAAATACATAAGAACACAGACTGCCACACTGGGACAGACCAGCAGTCCATTGGGCCCAGTGCCCTGTTTCCAATGGTGGCCAATCAAGACAGCGGTTAATGGCAGGAGCCCGGAAGAGAGAATAAACCTGCGGAACCAGCGAGACAATTCACCAACTGCAGATGGAGAGACCTGCAGCAGCATCAGGGAGCACAACTGTCCACATCCCAAGGAAAGTGATAACACATCTGCTTCTGAATCAGAGACATATGGCAACACTGAGAAACACTGCAGGGCCCCCCAGCTCAGCGAAGGAAACCGTGCAAAGACATCTCATCCGGAAGCTCATTCAGGCCGACCTTGCAGTGACATGTGATCAAACAACCTCTAAGCTCTGCATAGTCTTCATCAAGTACCCCAACGCCTTGCTACTATAGTACTTTTATTTTTTCTTTTCACTTTTTACGTATTTTCTTCTTTTTTCTTTTTTCGCTGCTCGTTTCTTCTTTTTTCTTTTCACCATGAAGTGGCTTCTAATACTCTGCTTAGCCCTTCTGGGCTTCACGATGGGCAACCTACTTGATGGCACAGGCTTTGGACAAATTCCAGTTGTTTGCAACATACCCAGAAAACCCTATACTCATAGACAGCTGAGACACACCAGTAGATACCCACTAATGAATTTAACACCCATTTGCAGAGCAGGCCACAGGCAAATCACCAACCCAACTCTCAACCTAAAACTCAAGCTTTTCTGAACCTAATAAAATATTACTCTTACATTGAACACACGACCCACCCAACACCTTCACCAGCAATCTATGTCAATGCAAGATCCATGAAGAACACAACCTTATTAGTAAAGGAACTTCTTGAATGTTCAGATCTGGGCTTCCTGTTTATTACTAAGACATGGCTTACAAAAATCAACAGCCCAGTACTACCCCACCTATACCCACCCAAATACGACATTCTTCATTCCCCAAGATTAGGTAAGAAAGAGGAAGGGGCTTGCCCTCATCTATAAGAGCTTTCGGCACATATCTCTAGTCAGTTCAGAGGTATTCCAAGAACTGAAATACATGCTATGCAAACTCCACGATAACTCCAAAGAAGCCAATCAGATTGCCCTACTCCTGATTTACTGGCTGCCAGAAGCCTGGTCCAAGGCTGAGCCTATTGGACATCATTTTGTCCACCATGTCCCAATTTCCCAGAGTAGTTGTCCTGGGAGATCTAAACATACATCTAGAGAATGAGGTGGATACCAATGTTCATAATTTCAAATCATTCTTGAAAATAAATGACCTTACCATGTTTGAGGATGGTCCAACCCATGAGCAAGGCCATACATTAGATTTCCTTACCTTCTATCCCACCAACCCGACTGGCTTACCTAAGGGGAAACCTATACTATGGTCAGATCACTACCAACTAGACTTTACCATTAATATCTGCCTGATAAGCCAGCCCACGCATCAACCTTTTAAACAGATAACCTTCAGAGGGAAAATCAATGAACCAAGCTTCTGGACCAAGTTAAGACTCCCTCGACCTTGAAATCCCCACTTATAAATCGATAAAATCTGTTTGGGACATGAAAGTCAAATCAGTTCTGGATAACATAACTCCAATTACTACCAGAAAGGTCAAGGCAGCACGAAAATCTCTCTGGTATTCCGAAGAGCTCACTCAGCTGAAATAGAAACCTTGAAAAGCAATGGAAAAAAGCAAATCTATTGATGACAGATCCAGTTGGAAACTTGCCTTTCACCACTAGAAACTAAAAGTAGCTGACTCCAAACAGAATTACTACAGCAGCATAGTGGACCAGGATAACCTTGACAATAAAAAACTATTCACTCTAGTAAGAAGTCTAACCTCCAACTACTCTGCCGATACAGTGCATCAAACATGCCCCACCACTCAAGAACTAGTCGACAATTTTGAGAGCAAGATCAACCAAATTAGATCTGACCTAGCTAAAAACAACTCAACACATGAAAACTTAAAAGGCTATGAGGCTTATTTTCGAAAGAGAAAAACGCTCAAATTCCGACCTAAATCGGGAGATGGACGTCTTTCTCTTGTGGGTGCCCAAATCGGTATAATCGAAAGCCGATTTTGGGCGTTTCCAACTGCACTCCGTCGCGGGAACGCATAAAGTTGACGGGGGCATGTCGGAGGCGTGGTTATCGGCTGAGCAGAGATGTGCGTGCTCGGCTGATAATGGAAAAAAGAAAGGCGTTTTCAGAGAGAATTTAGGTCACTTTTGTTGGACCCGTTTTTTTCACGAACAGGTCCCAAAAAAGTGCCCTAAATGACCAGATGACCACCGGAGGGAACCGGGGATGACCTCCCCTGACTCCCCCAGTGGTCATTAACCCCCTCCCACCAAAAAAAACCCGAATGTTAAACACTTTTTTTCCAACTTGTAAGCCAGCCTCAAATGTCATCCCCAGCTCCATGACAGCAGTATGCAGGTCCCCGAAGTAATTTTAGTTTAGTTAGTGCTGTGCGGGACCCATGCAGAGAGGAAAAATCGGAAGAAAAAAAAAAAAAAAACAAGCAAGTGCAGTCAGGGACGTCTAAATTACCAGGATAGTAAAAGGGGGAATCGAACCAGCAACCTTCTGATTACAAGCTCAATGCTCTAGCCAGTGAGCCACATTATTCAGGTGCTTTGATGTCCTTCCCTTTCCATTAAGTCCCTCCAAGTTTCTGTCAGCCAATCACCGCTGTTTAGCTGACACAGATGTCAGCTAAATGAGCTGTGATTGGCTGACAGAAACTTGCAGAGACTTAATGGAAAAGAAAGGACGTCTAATCAGTGGTGCACTGGCTAGAGCACTGAGCTTGTAATCAAAAGGTTGCTGGTTCAATTCCCCCTTTTACTATCTTTTAATTTGGACATCCATGACTGCACTTGCTTGCTTGTTTTTTTTTTCTTCCGATTTTTCCTCTCTGCATGGGTCCCGCGCAGCACCAACTAAAGTAAAATTGCTCTGGGGACCTGCATACTACTGTCATGGAGCTAGGTATGATATTTGAGGCTGGCATAGAGGCATCTCAGGGGGACCAGTGCACTACGAATGCTGGCCCCTCCCACGACCAAATGCCTTGGATTTGGTCATTTTTGAGCTGGGACGCTTCGGTTTCAATTATCGCTAAAAAAACAAAAACGCCCAGCTCAAAAAATGCCCCAATCCAATGTATTTTCGAAAAAAAAGATGGACGTCCATTTTTTTCGAAAATACAGTTCGGCCCGCCCCTTCATGGACCCGTTCTCGGAGATGGACGTTTTTACAAATGGGCGTTCGCGTTCGATTATGCCCCTCCATATAACTCAAGAGTATGTTCAAGCTCGGACCCAATTCAGGAACTATAGCAAACCAAAATATGGGAAACTTCAACTGCTATCACTTTGAAGACACAAAAACACTGCTACTAAAATGCTCACGCTCGCACTGCTTCCTAGACCACTGCCCGGAATTCCTGTTCCATAGTAATTCAACAATAAACTAAAGGCCAGGATATATGAAGCCTGGTGAACATTTGGCAACCTATCAAAAAATTGAAAAGCAAATCATTTTGTAGTTGCCAGTAATCTCAGGAGTTCTGCTCTTGTTATAGTACTGGACTGAGGAGATAGGACTGATTAGAAACCAAGTGTTAAAGTGCCTGGGCATATTTCCAGAATACTAAAATATTATTCTGTTTAATATGTTGTATTATTTTGGTGCCTTTTGATTTTGTGGCACATAATTCCCTTGAGTATATTCAGTGTACATATTACCATTGGTAACAAAGGTATTGGGGAGGTGGGGGAGTGGAAGCAGCTGCACCACAGCAACACAATGAAGGTGACAAAGAAAAGAGACACTGGGACCAAAGTACTACTACTACTACTTGACATTTCTAAAGTGCTACTAGGGTTACGCAGCGCTGTACAATTTAACATAGAAGGACAGTCCCTGCTCAAAGGAGCTTACAATCTAAAGGACAAATGTACAGTCAGTCAAATAGGGGCAGTGAATAGAAAAATAAAATGTTCAGACAGCAAATGTAGAAAAAAATATTTTAGTCTGAATTTATTAATTGGAATATGTCAACTTTGGAAAATATGCATTTTTGATATCTTGCATTTCAATTTCTGTGTTTCTAGTATTGTTGTATATGCAGAGTCTGACTTCTTGAGGTTTCCAGTTCTTTTATTTATTTATTTATTTATTTGTATTCATATCTGTATTACTGATGTTTGCTCCCTTGTTTCATATTTATTGAGGGGCTGTCTGTGTTAGCGCTTATGACTAATGTGCGGTATTCTGCTAGCATGAAGTTCAGTGTGGAGATCTACAGCAGTCCTGTTTGTTCTGTTTTCTCACTAGGGGCCAGATGCACTAAGGTCCACCTCAATAAAATTTACGATTTGGAAATACAGAGGGATTCCCAAAGCGAATCACATACAAATGAGCTGCTTTCTGCTTTTGTGAACAGCTCATTTGCATGCAATAGGGGGAAAGCTGGTCAGTCAGCTGAGCTTGCACAGAACAGCTAATCGCTAAGCATGGCTGCTCTGTGCATGCTCAGAGCTGCGCTTGTATACAGCTTTCATACATGCAAAGAAGCTGCGTGTATAAAAGCCAGTGTAGTTTTTTTTCTTATAACTGCGATAAGGACTCCAAGATCTGTCTGCTAGAATGAAACAGCAAACAACGAGACTCTCACCACTTTGGGCAGCTCTCTAGTCCTGCCCCTAGACAAAAGCCGACTCCTCATTTGGCAGCTATGTAACGGCTCACTGCTGAAGACTTATCATACTTCACTGCTGTGGGAGGGTGAGGTAAAGGGTGGGTGCCTGCAAGGCTGCTCCAGGCAATGAAGAACAAAAAAAATGGATTTTCATCCTGACCATATCAGGACAAGGCTGCTCTGGAGAGTCCTGTTTCTTCCAGCAGGCCCTTCTCCTCTTGCAGGAGTGGCAGAGGACCCTTTGGAGCAGCTGTGGAGTACTTGCAACCTGGAAACTGTCAGGACTGACAGCTCCAGACCTCCCATTAAATTTTTGATGGTAAAGGTAAGGGCTGCTTCTGTGCATCATTGGGAAAATGGTTGTGCATTGCTTTGCATGCACATTTGTATAGTACATAAGTACATAAGTATTATCATACTGGGAAGACCAAAGGTCCATCGAGCCCAGCATCCTGTTTCCAACAGTGGCCAGTCCAGGTCACAAATACCCGGCAAGATCCCAAAAATGTACAAAACATTTTATACTGCTTATCCCAGAAATAGTGGATTTTCCCCGTCCATTTAATAACGGTCTATGGACTTTTCCTTTAGGAAGCTGTCCAAACCTTTTTAAAACTCCGCTAAGCTAACCGCCTTTACCACATTCCCTGGCAACGAATTCCAGAGTTTAATTACACGTTGAGTGATGAAAAATGTTCTCCAATTTGTTTTAAATTTACTACATTGTAGCTTCATCGCATGCCCCCTAGTCCCTGTATTTTTGGAAAGCATGAACAGACGCTTCACATCTACCCGTTCAACTCCACTCATTATTTTATAGACCTCTATCATATCTCCCCTCAGCCGCCTTTTCTCCAAGCTGAAGAGCCCTAGCCGCTTTAGCCTTTCCTCATAGGGAAGTCATCCCATCCCCTTTATCATTTTCGTCGCCCTTCTCTGCATCTTTTCTAATTCCACTATATCTTTTTTGAGATGCGGCGACCAGAATTGAACACAATATTCGAGGTGCGGTCGCACCATGGAGCGATACAAAGGAATTATAACATCTTCATTTTTGTTTTCCATTCCTTTCCTAATAATACCTAACTCATTATAATAGCTTTGTATACAATTTTTATTATCTGTTACTGGGACAGGAAAGAGCTCGCAGAACCCTTTTGAGCATGTCTGGCTAAACTCCGTGCTCACTAAACTGGCTACAACCAATGTAAATCCCACGTTGTGGCTCATTAGGTTTTGTGCATCTGGGTCTTGGAGGGAAAACACGTAGTTGCACAGTTGTATAACATAACATGCATTACATTGACAGGAAAACACATCCATAGAAAAAAGGAGATGCGAGTGTTTGCCATGGTCTGTACACTTTTCTCCTATGTCTCTACCTGTCCAATTATGTTTTAGCCTTTTTAATACAGTACATTTTAATTTAAATTACATTTTCTGGCATTTCACTGTCATGCAGCTAGTGGCTAATGACTAGTAAATATGACAGCTTTACAAAATTTGGTGTGGTGTCCCTCAAGAATCAGGCAAGCTTGAAAGTGTGCCCTGAAAAAAGGTTGAGAAGTATTGACCTAAGGCTTGAGTTTAACAAGAGTTCAAAGAACATTTACAACAAACTGTAGGTTCTGTTTGCAGTAGCCATAGATATTTACAGAACAGAAGAAACAGTGGAAGTAGAGCTAACCATGATAAATCTCCACTATTTGCAATTCTTTATAACTACTGGGTTTCCTCATCTAGAACAAAGTCTGACACAGCAAAGATCTTTAGGATGGATTAGGGTGTCCAAAACAGCAGATGTGAATATTTGTTATAAACTTGGTTCTAGAGATCCTTGCTGACAGAAGCATTACATTTGGATTTCACTTGCAGACTGTCTCTATAAGAATTAGCTGTTGCATGTTCCCTTAGCATTCAAAAATGACTTCTTGTGACTAGCAAATGGATTTGAGCTGTTAATGGGCAATAAGCCTCCTTGCATCTAAAGTGCTCTGGTGTCTGTTGTACTACTTATCATCAGAATGGTGAAAGAGCATAGCTGGGGGTTGACAGTTAATACAACTTTCTTCTCTTAAAACTATTTCATATTTTAAAGCCAAAACCATGAACATGAGTAAAAAAGCAAGGTTTTAAAAATGTACATTTATTTCAAATATAGTAAAATCATTGTCAACTACTTACTATTTAACCATATTCAATTGATAAATTCATTAGCTAACATACTGTAACACTGTCAATAAATTAAATAGGGCAACTTATATTTGTGTTATTTTCCCTTGTTATATTGCTATAAAATAGAGAAATCCAGATATAATTATATCAATCAATCAAATTTATATTTATTAGGGCTGCACATTTAGGAGTCCTTTTACTAAGCTGCTGGACAGAGAGCAGATGGGACTTAGGGTGGTTTAAAATGAGCCCTAGTAGCTCTAACACCCAAATAGTTCTCTGCATGGACTCCTGAGCACTGTCCTTCAACGTGTGCTCTTTGCCAGCCAATCATTCAGATAGGGGAACACATGGACTTCCAGTCTACGTAGCAATGCTGTGACTACTGCAAGATACTTGGTGAAGACCTTGGGAGCCAATGCAAGGCCAAAAATCAACACACGGTACTGGAAGTGACATGTCCCCAGCCAAAATCAGAGATACTTTCTGTAAGCTGTAAGTATCGTGATGTAAGTATAAACTCCTGTAAGTCCAGAGAGCATAGCTAATCATTTTCCTGAACCATGAGGAGAAGGGTGCCCAGTGAAACTATCCTGAACTTTTCTTTGACCAGGAATTTGTTCAGGGCCCTTAGGTCTAGGATGAGACACATCCCCCCTGTCTTTTTCTGCACAAGGAAGTACCTGGAATAGAATCCCTTCTCTTCTTCCTCTGGTGGAACAGGCTTGACCGTAATTGCCTTCAGAAGGGTGGAGAGATCCTCTGCAAGTACCTGCTTGTACAGAGAGCTGAAGTGATCTGCTCTCAGTGGGCAATCTTGTGGTCTCTGTTGCCAATGCAGGGCATAACTGAGATGGACTATTTGAAGAACCCAACAGTTGGAGGTTACAAGGGGCCAACTTTCTTGAAAAAAACTTCAGCCTCCTCCTGACTGGCAAGTCATCCAGTATGGTTACTTTTACTGTGGCTATGCTCTGCTGAAGTCAATCAAAAGCTCACCCCTGCTTTGACTGGGGAGCTTAGGCACATTCTGTTGACGAAAATAAGCATGATGGGATTGAGCCTGCTGAGGCTGGCGAGAAAAAGTGACATACCTACACTTCTGTGAAAAGTAAGCATTCCTTTTTGACTTGCCCAAAAACCTCCTGGATGAGGAGGCTGTTGCAGAAGGCATCTGGCAGGAGAGAGTATCGATAGTATCAGTGTGCTGCTTGATGAATCCAGCAACCTCCTCCACCTTCTCTCTGAAATATTACCGCCCCCCCCCCCCGGCAAGTAGCATCTGCCAACCTAACCTCTGCTAGACCACCAGGTCCAAATCAGAGACGTGCAGCAATGAGACTGTGTGCATTGCTATACTCTGGACAGAGATCCTGGACACCATATCAAAAGTGTCATAGGTGCCCCTGGTCAAGAACTTACAACATGCCTTTGACCAGCTGGCAAAGTGATTTGGCCTTCTCCGCTGGGAGACAGTCTGCTAAATCAGAGATAATACACACCATGGGTCGCGAGTTCAGGCTCATGTAGAGCTGGTATGATTGAATATGGGATATGAGCATAGATGCCTGATACATCTTTCACCCAAAAAAATTCAGGGTTTTAGTTTCTCTGCCAGAGAGCAAGGCCTGGTAACGCTCTTTAAAGACCAATATCGGGAAAGGCTGGGGCCTGAGACCAGACTCGGAAAGGTGAAGAAGGTATTCAAGCAGGGATTGTGTAGGACAGTACACAGGATCTAGGGCCCTGCCCTCACACCAGATGGCAAAACTCCTCCATTTGAAAGAATAACACCTCTCAGTAGAATCTTTCCTAGAAGCCAGCAAGACCCAAGAGACACCCTCTGACAGACCGAGAGAAGCAAATTCTAGGCTCTCAACAACCAGACCATGAAGCCAGAGACTGAAGGTTGGAATGTAGAAGAGATCCCACATTCTGCATGATGAGAGTCAAAAAATACTCCAATTTCCACGGTTCTTTGGAGGATAACTCCAGAAGAACCAGATTTGATAAGGCCAGGAATGTGTGATTAAGATCATGGTCCCATGGTCTTCAGTTTCTGCAAAGTCTTCCCCACAAGAGAAATGTAAGGATACGCATACAGTAGACCTATCCCCCAGTGCAGAATTTACTCACAGCACGTTACAGAATATGCCTGGACAGTTTGGCTTATAAATTCTAATTAATGCCAATTAGTGTCAATAATTGCTTGTTAATTTGCAATTGTCAACACTTATTGGCTTGTTAACCAATTAGGTTATGCAAAATTATGGAATATGCTTCAATTTCCACATGGAAATCTCGGCATGATATATAGAATCCAGGGGTTTGCTACCTACTCTACTTTGTATTTAATTTCTGTGAGTTTCAGTGGAAGCATGATTCTTTGCATAATGAAATAAGAATGTAAATCATAGTATCTGAAAAATACCTTTTATAGTGAAGAAGCATAGAATGTGTGCAAAATGTACACTATTTTAATACAAATTTGTAATTAATTATCTCATGCTATGAATAAAAGGCATGTAATTAAGATTTAGAAATGACATCTTAGGAGATAGGAAGGAGACTGAAAGAGGAAGTGATAAAAACAGGAAAAAATGAAGTGAAAGAGAATGAAAGGGTGTGTGCTAGAAAGGATAGTAAGAGAAACTGGACAATATGAGAAAGAGAACTTGAGAGAGATGCTCTGAATTCCCATTAAAAATAGGCTGTGTCTCTGAATTAAAAGACTCGGGGGTAAAGAATGACATGGGGACAGGAACCCGTGGTAACAGCGGGCAAGGGGAGAGAGCCCGCAGTGATGGGGTGTGGATAGAGCCTGCATGGATGGGATGGGGATGGGGACAGAGTCCATGGGGATGGGGACAAAATTTGTCCCCGTGCCATTCTCTACTTGAAGGCTGTTAATGAATTGAACAGTTATTTATGTTCGAATGATTCAGATAACAATGTTTTGATTTTTTGGAAAAACAAGCAAAAGTTCTGGCCACAACGGGCAAAATTTGCACAGGGGATCCTGTGCTTTTCTGCTACCAGCACTTCTTCTGAGAAGACATTTTCTATAGCAGGAAGGACTGTGGAACATAGGAGAGCTAGACTGAATCCTGAGATTGTTGATGACTCACTATTCATCCACAGATTAAAAAATCCTAACAGTGTTTTGTAGGACATATTTCTCCCCCACTAGGGCATACAGAGCGGGTTGTATTTTGAACCCCTGGACATTTTAACAGGGTGGATTAGGGTTCCTTGGGGTAGTAGAAGCCAGCTATTGTTGGGGTTGGAAGGGTTATTATTTATTGGGATTTATTAACCACCTTTATGAAGAGCTTCACCAAAGGCGGTATAAGGTAGGCACAATTTAACGTACGCCTCTCTATAATTTATTTCCATCTGCAACTTTTGCATTTCCTTTCGCTGTTTGAATTGTTTTAGTTATAAAGGGAAAATAAAGGTGAAGAAGCTAGGTGACCTCGTAGAGAAGGACAGTCACAGCCTCCTTAGGAGGTGACGTTTAGTCTAGGACCTCAAGCATCTTGGACCTGGGCTCGTCTTCCATTTCCAAAGGATATGGAATGGCATCAGTCATTTCTTTGGACAAAAGAAGAGAATGAAATGCTCTCTGGAGGAGATTTTCTCCTTTCAGGTGGAGGGAAGGGATCAGAGGGAATTTCATAGGACTCATCTGAGGAAAAGTACCTTGGATCCTCCTCTGAATCCCATGAGCGCTCCTTTTCAGTATTGGACAATAGCTCCTGGTGGGAGTGTCGAGATCTAACCTGCCTCGATGTGGAGAAGCAATGTCCTTGAGAACAGCATCGAGAAGTGAGTTCCTGCCTTGACTCCGGAGAAGCTTCCTCCAGCGATGTTGAGGGAGTGCTGGGTTGGGTGGCAGTCAACATCGGAGCTGCATGCGGTATTGGTGTTGGAGGCCACACAGTAGGCTGAGGGCTAAGCAAAGCTATAACAGGAGGCAGGGTAGGTGCAAGCATCCTGATGCCGATGCACACCATTGCAGAAGGTCATCCAGAAGCTTAGGGAGCAAGGCCCAGATACACTTATCAAGGGCTGATACCGGGAAAGACTGGAGTGCCGGTTCAGGAGCTGGTTGCAGTACCACTGGAGTCGATGCAGGAGCCAGGTATTGGCTGCTGGGAAATCAACACATCGGCACCTCCTGTATGGAAGGGGAGCGGTCATCCCAGTGCCAATGCTTCTCAGGTGCTGAATCCTTCAACGCCCCGGAGCTCCTGCAATTATGCATTGAGGGCGATTGATGCCGATGCTTCTTGGTTTTCGACTGAAACTTGTCATCTAGGCTCTATGCTGCTGATGAGGATGAAATCGAATCCACACAAAGCCTCGGGATTGGGTCTGACAATGGATGGTCCCAGGGGCACTGGATATCAGGAGGCCTCAAGACAGGTGGAGACCCACTTGATGCTTTGCTGCTCCAAGTTTCTAAGGGTCTAGCAGCAGCCATGCTTATCAATGCTTTCGATGCTGGTGCGATGCTCAACATCGATGCCGACGCCTTCGACCTCAATGCCAATGCTGACTTGAGGAACCGGACTTGGCTTCAAAAATCCTCTCTCGTTAAGCCTCTACAAAGGCAGAGAATACAGTTAGTTGGGTTATGATCGGGCTTAAGACACTGAAGACACCAAGAATGGGTGTCTTTCCCAGAGATCGTCCAATTGCACCAGGTACAGCGCTTAAAGCCACTGGGAACCTTTGTGAACATGGAAGGAAAAATTTCCTCAGCTAAATTAAATGAAGCGATGGTGCCTGAAAAAGGGGTAAAGTTTGGCAAAAATTAAGGGAAAAATCCAGGCCGAAGTCAAGGCCTAAAAGCGACTGAATGACAAAGAAAAATAAAATAAAATTAAAACCAGGCAAAATAAACTACAAGATAATGGAAAAGGTAAAAAAAAAAAAAGGGGGGGGGTTCCACAAATGGGAACACAATAAAGGACGAAAAAATCGCTGAAAGGCACAAAAAAGCTCTTTCGACCGAGCGAAGTGAGGAGACGGTAAAAAAATACACTTTTCTCCTCACCGTGGTAGAAAAAGAACTGAGGCCACGTTCTTGCAGCGGGCTAGAAGGCACTTGAGCATGCACGGTGAAGCATGTCTTACATTCCACAAAGCTCTACTTATGCTAATCATAAGTCCCGAACCAGGCGACTCGGGTCAGTGTCACCCACTTGTTGAGAATAGATAAGCCTGCTTGGCCTCGGAGAAGATGAGTGTATACTTTTATATATGAAGAGTTAAAACTTTGAAATTTTGAAGATTTAAATTTTAAAAAATTGATCAGTGACAATTCTGATGCATAATGCTCATTGGTAAAATAAGACCACTGAGTTGCATTGCCGAGGTAAAAAAAAATATCTAAGCAATTGTTATTTGTGGAAAACTATATTATTTTTATGGGTGCTTTGCTGAGATAAATTACTGGATTGGTGCCTATTAAGATTTGTATTGCTTTTGAGTGGCCTTTTTAAATAGGGGGATTTTCTGACATTTTACCTAGGTACCCTGTTGTGAAATTACCCCCAATGAGGGCAACTTACAATGATTTCATAGAGACTCTTAGGCTTTCAATTAGGAAGTTCTATGCTTTTATTCAGTACTTGACTTCACAAAAGGCAAACACACTTCTTTCTTTGTTAATTTATTCTCTTGTATGTCTCATGAAGCAATCTATTATTAAATAAAGAGAACCCATGGGTGTCACACAGCATCACAATCAGGACTGTCTCATGAGAAATGCCAAGTCATAGGTATAGGTAGGAACTATGGCACAAAGCCAGATGTTCAATGCCTTCAATCATACTGGAAGCAACGCTTTTCTTATCAAAGCACTACCATGGAGCTCCTTATTGCACACAAATGAATTTTGAAGCAGTTGTGAAATAAAGATACCAAAACTTGTTTTACATTTTTATTAATAGAATCCTCAAATTTTTCCTTTATAAGATGACAAGTGGCAGCATCTGTTTTGAATGTTCTGGTATGAAATAAAAAAAAGCATATTCAAACTTTAACAGGCTGAGACTCTTACACTCAATAGAATTATAGTATTTTCATGTCTTCTACACCTTTTTAAAGTGTTTTGTAGGAAATAATGGCTAATCAAAAAGCAGATTTTGAATCATATGGAGTTGAAACAGTAACATTACTAGCACACAACAAAATATATTACTATTGCCTCTGTATTTAGAGCAGTCTAATTTAAGATAGAGGTAATGTGATCTATTTATTTTTTTTTTGCATTTTAACTTAATTACATCAAAAGCAATCTTTTACAAAAGAATATGTAAATCCAAAGAAAAAAATTCATATCAAGACCATAATATAATTTCTGAGTGAAGTACAATATTAGAATTCCAACATGGACAGGAAAATCCAGAATCGGAGTTAAAAATTAGAAACGGCAAAAGGAAAGAATGTATTTATTTATTTATTTGCAGCATTTGTATCCCACATTTTCCCACACACAAGCAGGCTCAATGTGGCTTACAAGTCAATAAGAAATAGGGCCAGGTAAGGGAGGGGTACATATGTAAAATAAGGTACAAAATAATAAGGAATAAAATGGTCCTTTGAGGCAATATAATGTAGAGTCTATTGAGTAGCATCAGTATGGTAGGCCTTACAAAACAAATAGGTCTTTAAAGAGCGCCTAAAGTCTTGATGATCACGCAGCGTTTTCACACAGTTCGGTAATGCATTCCACATTTGCGTTCCTAAGTAGGAGAAATTAGACGCATAGGTGGTTTTTTATTTAAGACCAATGCAACTGGGATAATGAAGATTCATATAATTACGAGATGATCTGTTTCTGTTCCTCGCCGGAAGATCAAATAAATCAAACATATAATCCGGGGCTTCATCATAAATTATTTTGTGGACCAGAGTTCAAAGCTTGAAGGTAATACTCACTCATCTATCACAGGAATGACCTCCCTCCAAGGGTTCCATACAAAATCAATCATACCTATGGAGAATTGGGGGCACTGGACTTCTTAAAATCAAGCAAGGGAAGGCTCAAAACATCCAGGAGTAGATATTTCAAAGGATTTAACCAGGTAGGAAGGTTCCTACCTGGTTATATCCCTCTGGGCAGCTTGTTGCTAATATTGAGCTGTGCCATTGAGTATCAGCACAGATCACTGCAGCACTATCCAGTTAGTAGTGCCAGGGCAGCCTGGGGACTTATTCAGGGTGGAGCCAGGGCTCACCTTGTTAGCTGCAATTTTCAATCAATTAACCAGGTAAGTGCCTGTAAAAAGGGCAGAAAAAGGCTGTCCTAATTTTACCTGACCAGTTATCTGGGCACCAATATGAATATCAATAGGCACCCAGATAAATGCTGGCAGCTGACCAAACTTAAATATTCAATGCCAGTGACCAGATTAACATTTTACAACTTATGATTTTCAAAAAGGGCTCCAGAGGAGATCTGGGAAATTATAGACCGGTGATTCTAACGTCGGTGCCGGGAAAAATGGTGGAGACAATTATTAAGAATAAAATTAAAGAGCACATACAAAAGCATGGGCTACTGAGACAAAGTCAGCACGGATTTAGTGAAGGGAAGTCTTGCCTCACAAATCTACTGCATTTTTTCGAGGGGGTGAACAAACGTGGACAAAGGGGAGCCGGTTGATATTCCTGCTTATAATCGGAAGAGAAAAACGCCTATATTGTGACCCAAATCGGGAGATGGGCATCTTTCTCCCGTGGGCGCCCAAATCGGTATAATCGAAAGCCGATTTTGGGCGTTTCCAACTGCAATCCGTCGCGGAAACGGGTAAAGTTGACGGGGGCGTGTTGGAGGTGTGGTGAAGGCGGAACTGGGGCATGGTTATCAGCTGAGGAGAGATGGGCGTCTTTAGCTGATAATCGAAAAAAAAGGCATTTTTACCGTGATTTTGGGTCACTTTTTTTGGACCCTTTTTTTCACGAACAAGTCCCAAAAAAGTGCCCTAACTGCCCAGATGACCACTGGAGGGAATTGGGGATGACCTCCATGGACTCCCCCAGTGGTCACTAACCCCCTCCCACCAAAAAAAGCCCACTTTAAAAACTTTTTTTCCAGCCTCAAATGCCGTACCCACCTCCATGACAGCAGAATGTGTTCTATCCTGTGACAGCCTTTCCCTGGTTCTGATGTGGCTCTCGGGTGAGTGTGACACCTTTTCTGTTATGTGCACTGCAGAGTCACATCAGCAATGCATTGTGGTGGGTGTAGGGTATTGGGCTCCGTGATTCCACTAGCTTGTGGCAAATGCTCACGATGTTGGTAGTTGGTAGGCTCTACTCCCATGGTGCTTTTCCCCCTGCTTACTGGGTCAGAGTGTGCCCTGTTTTGTTTCTGGTAGTCCATGAGGTAGTGGCCATTTTTGTAAGCCAGTTTTAGATCCCTTTCACGTGTTAGCCACGTTACAGAACTTAGTTCTTACCTTGAATGTGGCTGAAAGAGGGCATTGTACACCATTCTGCCAGCTCTGACCTACTGCTTATCTCAGTACCAGGGAGACTCGTTGCCAGTGGGGCACAACCTCTGATCTGCAGTTAACTGTAAGCGTGCTTATTCCAATAAAGGACGTTTTCGGAGAGTTTAGTCTTGAGGTGTCAACTGGTGTGCCAATGCTATATAGCAGCAACATGTCCTAGAGGCCTGCTTGTATGCAGGTCCCTGGAGCACTTTTAGTGGGTACCGCAGTGCACTTCAGCCAGGTGGACCCAGGCCCATCCCCCCTTATCTGTAACACTTGTGCTGGTAAATGGGAGGTCTCTAAAACCCACTGTACCCACATGTAGGTGCCCCCTTCACCCCTAAGAGCTATGGTAGTGTTGTACATTTGTGGGTAGTGGGTTTTGGGGGAGGGGGTTGGGTGCTCAGCACCCGTGGTAAGGGAGCTATGCATGTGGGAGCTGTTTTTGAAGTCTACCGCACTGACCTCTAGGGTGCCCAAATGGTTTCCTGGCATATCAGGGGGGCCAGTGTACTACGAATCCTGGCCCCTCCCATGATCAAATGACTCGGATTAAGACGTTTTTGAGCTGGGCGTTTTTAGTTTCCATTATCGCTAAAAAAAACAAACGCCCAGCTGAAAAACGCCCATTTTTTTGAAAATACGGTCTGACCCGCCTCTTCACGTACCCGTTTTCAGACATAGACGCCCATGGAGATAGGCGTTTGCGTTCTATTATGCCCCTATTTGTATATCTAGATTTTCAGAAGGCTTTTGACAAAGTGCCTCATGAAAGACTCCAAAGGAAACTGGAGAGTCATGGGATCGGATGCCGTGTATTATTATGGATTAAGAGCTGGTTAAACGATAGGAAGCAGAGAGTAGGGTTGAATAGTCATTATTCTCGATGGAGAAGGGTAGTTAGTGGGGTCTCTCAGGGGTCTGTACTGAGACAGCTGCTTTTTAACATATTTATAAACGACCTCGAGATGGGAGTAACTAGCGAGGTAATTAAATTCACAGATGACACAAACCAGCTCATTTTCGAAAGTGATCGCCAGCCATCTTCCGACACAAATTGGGAGATGGCCGGCGATCTCACAAAAGCGGCCAAATCGGTATAATCTAAAGTCGCTATTTTGACACCATCGCCGCTTTCCCATCGCAGAGCCGGCAAAAGTTCAAGGGGCTGTGTTGGCAGTGACGCGAAAGCGGGACATGGGCGGGCATGGGCGGGGTTACGAAATGGCCGGCTTTAGCCCATAATGGAAAAAAAACCCGACGATGAACAGCATTTGGCCGCCTTTACTTGGTCCCTTTTTTTCAGGTCCAAGCTTCAAAAAGGTGGCCGAACTGACCACATGACCACCGGAAGGAATTGGGGATGACCTCCCCGTACTCCCCCAGTGGTCACCAACCCCCTCCCAGCATAAAAAACAGGTTACAAATAATTTTTTGCCAGCCTCTATGCCAGCCTCAAATGCCGTACCCACCTCCATGACAGCAGAATGTGTTCTGTCCTCTGACAGCCTTTGCCTGCTTGTGATGTGGCTCTGGGGTGAGTGTGGCACCTTTTCTGTTATTTGCACTGCAGAGACACATCAGCAATGCACTGTGGTGGGTATAGGTATTGGTAGGCTCTGCTTTTCCCCCTGCTTACTGGGTCAGAGTGTGCCCTGTTTTGTTTCCTGTTGTAGTCCATGCGGTAGTGGCCATTTTTGTAAGACAGTTTTAGATCCCTTTCCTGTGTTACCCACGTCAGAGAACGTAGTTCTTACCTTGAATGGTGCTGAAAGAGGGCATTGTACACCATTGTGCCAGCTCTAACCTACTGCTAATCTTAGTACCAGGGGACTCTTTGCCAGTGGGGCACAACCTCTGATCTGCCGTTAACTGTGAGTAAACGTGGTTATTTCAAGAAGGGACATTTTCAGAGAGATTAGCCTTCAGGTGTGAACTGGTGTGCCAAATACAGCAGCAATAAGTCCTAGAGGCTGTATGCAGGTCCCTGGAGCAGTTTTAGTGGGTGCAGTACATTTGTGGGTAGTAGGTTTTGGGGGGGGGGGGGGGTTGTTGAGGGGCTCAGCTCCCAAAGTAAGGGAGCTATGCACATGGGAGCTTTTCTGAAGTCCACCGCAGTGACCCCTAGGGAGCCCGGTTGGTGTCCTGGCATGTCAGGGGGCCAGTGCACTAAAAATGCTGGCTCCTCCCACGGCTAAATGCCTTGAATTTGGCCGGGGTTTGAGATGGCCGACATAAATTTCCATTATCGCTAAAAAAATGAAGCCAGCCATCTCAAACCCCAGCCAAATCCAATGCATTTGGCTGGCCGGAACCGTAATATCGAAACAAAAGATGGTCGGCCATCTTTTTTGAAAATACGGGTCTGGCCAACTGTTTGCGGTGCCGCCAAAATACACTGCCGGCCATGTATTTAGATTATTCCCCTCCAAGTTATCCAGGGTCGTCTCATCGCAGGAGGAGTGTGAAAGATTACAAGAAGACCTCATGAGACTGGGGGATTGGGCGTCCAAATGGCAGATGAAGTTCAACGTTCACAAGTGCAAAGTGATGCATGTGGGAAGGAGGAACCCGAATTACAGCTATATTATGCAAGGTTCCGCTTTAGGAGTTACGGACCAAGAAAGGGATCTGGGAGTCATCGCGGATAGGACGTTGAAATCTTCAGCTCAATGTGCTGCGGTGGCTAAGAAGGCGAACAGAATGTTGAGTATTATTAGAAAAGGGATGGAAAACAAGCATGAGGATGTTATAATGCCATTATATCGCTCCATGGTGCGAACACACCTGGAGTATTGTGTTCAGTTCTGGTCGCCTCATCTCAAAAAAGATATAAAGGAATTGGAGAAGGTGCAGAGAAGGGCGACAAAAATGATAAAAGGGATGGGTCGACTACCCTATGAGGAGAGGTTAAGACGGCTAGGACTCTTTAGCCTGGAGAAAAGGCGGCTGAGGGGTGATATCATAGAGGTTTACAAAATAATGAGTGGGGTAGAGCGGACAGTTGTGAAGCGTTTGTTTACACTTTCTAACAATAATAGAACCAGGGGACACAAGATGAAATTAGAATGTGGTAGGTTTAAAACAAATCGTAGAAAGTTTTTTTTTACTCAGCATGTACTTAGACTCTGGAATTCATTGCTGGAGAAGGTAGTGACGGCAGCTGGCCTTGCTGAGTTCAAAGGGGGTCTGGACAGATCCTTTTCTAAAATATAATCAGAATTGAGCATGTCCTGACCTGGACATCTCATTCTGAATTCTATGTTGTATATAAAATGGGGCTCTTTGTGTCTCGAGAAATATTCTCTGAAGGTTCAGTCTCAGAATGTATTCATGGTTTTCTAAGAACACAAAAGATACCAGGAAAACTAGCTCTGTCAGACAATTCGAGAAGTCCAGTAAGATACAAGCTATCCTGGGTGATATTGTTAGCTACATGATTAGCCACCATGTTCTCCTCTCTTATTCCAATGGGATGGAAAAAGGATTTATTCATAGGAAGTAAGCACCTTCTGGGATTTTGAATAATTTTGTAAATATTTCCTGAGTCCATCCATAGGTTTAGTTTTTTTTTTTTTAGGAAAATTCAAAACCTGTAAATGCTGTTAAATCTCATTTTCCAGATTTTCTATTGCTGAAGGGTAACAGTTTTATCCTGTATGAGCCCAGAGAACTCAGGAGCACAGAACACCTTTTTAGTTGGAGGGTCCAAACAAACCAATCAATGCTGCATTAATCGAAATATTGATTGGCCCATAGCCCTAGTAGCTCACCCCATTCTGCTGCCTATGTGAGCTAGCCTGCTCTAAAATTTCCACTTTCCCAACTAATGCTGCAGTTCCAGTTTCCTGAGACTGTAGTCAAGAACGGATATGAATGGCAGTCTAAGTTAGAGAGTGACACAGTGACAAAAATCCATCCTCATTCCCTCCTTGCAAGAAAAGATTTTTTCCCATTCTTACCCCATCCCCACAGTCAAGCAAATTTTGTAACCCCATTCCTTCACCATCCCTGTCCACTCACCATCCCGCAGTCTTAATTTTCTTCCCTGCATCTCCCCTCTCAAAGCAGAAAGAAAGATTTTATGCAATTTTATGGAATGCTGAGCATGTAGATTCCTGGGTGATACTGCCTGGCCTAACCTAAGTAAGTTTAGTATTTAAACCTGCCACAACAGATGCCAATCCAGCCAGATCAGATCCTCCCCCCTCCATCTTATTCCAGTGCAGCTACAAGTTCCTTCCAGTGATATACCAGACTTGCTTCATGTGCAGTAAGAGTCTTACCGCTTTTTGCAAAGCTTCCAGCCAGCTTCAACTCGTGGCACTTAAAATCAGCTGTGGTGACAAGTGTGAGTTTTCATTCTCACAAGCTAATGCAGACCTTATCATTATTTTGCTCTTCAATTGGGCTGCAGCTTCCAAGTAGCTCCTAGCAATGAAGCCCTCTGCCAGAACCACTGACAAGAAACTCCAGAAGGGAAGCCTGATGCAGAGGAAAAGAATCAGAGGTAGCAGGAGTATTGGCTCTAGTTCTCCCCTTGCACTTTCCTATTACTACAGGCAACAAAACAAAGACAAAGTCTTGGCAAGTATGAAGCCCCAGACTCCACATATGCTCACCAAGTTGCCATGTTGGAATCTCTTGATCTGATTTATTAAACATTTGAGGATGCTTGTTTATTTCCAGCTAAAGGCATATAAAAATAATGGTAAAGTGAATCATTTTTAGAAGATTCACTAGGGCTAGGTTTAAACACTCTCATACGGATGATCAGAAGGAAACGCTGGTGCTAGAAGCTGTTAGCGCCATACTAGCACCTGCGTTTGCTAACGCCCCATGATCAGAGTCCCTGAGCATGTGAAACAACACACTTGCGGGCTCTGAATGCAACTAGCTTGCAAAACAGGGTTTTTAGCGCAAATAGCATGCAAATGCATGATAACCTATTCATCCCCAATAATCAGCAACCAGCGCACCAAAGATTGGGTCACTGGCCGTTGCAAACCCTAAGCCACCTCCGAGCTGGCATTAGGGTTTGCAGACCACTGGGGAGGAATGGTGAGCTCTGCCCAGCATGCATTTACATGCTAGCAGTCCCCATTACCCCCCCAATGAAGCAAAACCGCCCAGGAACTGACAACCCCCCCCCCCCCCAGCGACAAGGGGCTGGAGGTCGGGCGGACCTCCCCAGGCTCAGGGAGGACAAGAGATCTGGTGGGTATCCAGCCCCCCCTAAATCCCCTCAGCATTTCTAAGAAGTCCCTGGTGGCCTTACAGCTGCTGTCAATCACTGCGCACTGCTCAGTGGACTGAGATTATGGAGGTCTGTTATTGGGAGACCGAAGGATTCTTTTAGAACAAAATGTGACAAAACCACAATGCCGGTTTATATATATTTCCTTATTGTTGGTTAAAAAGGCCATTCTGAAGTATTGGCTGTGGAAGAAGCCCTGTGTAGGCAGTATTCAGCAAATGCAAGAAACTGCATACCATGAAATTCACTCAATAGAAGGTAGCCACAAGAAAAAGAAAAGTCTGGCAAAAGGTTTTAGAAATTGTTGCTCCCCAAAGTGTAACCATCAAAAAGTTTGTTTGGCAGTTTGTGTCTGGATACGTCTGGTACAATCTGCTGCTGATTCAGACATGTTATTAGAAGAACAATTTGGAATTTTAATTTTCCACTAAACGAATACTGGTTTGACCCTGAGCAGGTGCTTTTTGTGCTGAAACGTGGCCCGTGTCGGGTCCATTTCATTAAAGATTGTACCATTGTTCCAGTTTTGGAGGCCCTTTTGTGCTTTTTCTTGCTGTTCCCCAAAGTGTACCATAATATTCTAATTTGTTTGATGTCACCTTTGAAATGCTACCTCACATGCTTTAGGGTCTTGACCTAGTTCCAGGAGGATGAGTGGGTGTGTATGTAGAGACATTGGTTTGTGTGAATGAAGAGTGTGTGTGTGGGTATGGAAGGATGGCTGTGCAGGAGAAAGAAATACAGAAAATGTCACGCAGCGATGATAGATGCCTCACGAAGCATAATTTTTGTGTATAGCACTCAGCTCAGGTAATACTATTACGTTTGTATTTGGCTATATTAGATTACGTGTAAACTTTTTACTTCTTTTCTTCTTTTTGAAACTTTTATGATGACCTGCATGTTCCTTATTGCATGCACAAAAATAAAACTAATGAAAAAAAATACTCAAGGAGGCTTCATAATGGATATAAACTAAGTAGGTCCAAAGGCTGAACCTTAAATAAAAGCACTGCCTCTCATACAAGCATTTCTAATCCACCAATTTAAATCCAAAACCCGCAGGGCACCCTATGAGTCTCTGGCTTTTATATGGACAGGCAGAACTATTGCAGCCATCCTAGCAGGTGATGCAGTAGCAGAATGGTCCACACCTCCTCTCTACACTAAGTTGGCATGGTCTTGAATCCAGTTGCATAGTAAGCTAGAGAGGGTCCCAAAGGGATCCTTAAAATTATTTTTTAAAAGTTATAGTTCTCTTTCAATGGACTACCATCATCTATTATCTAAAAAACAAATAACACTCATTCTGTATTTGATAGAAATGGAAGCACCATAGATGAATTTCAGTAATTTTTCACCAAAGCTGCTTATTGTGGTCTGAAACTATTATGTATAAACATAATGAAATATCACCATAAAAAGAAAGAAAGTTTTGATCAATAAAGAAATCATTTTTATATGCATCAGAACCAATTTAAAGCAGATCCCTCAATCGATATAGATAGACAGAAATGCTTCTCAGCATTTATTACTTGTGGAGGGAGTTATTGATTTCTCTTATGCATGCGGAGAGGCACCTATTCTCCACAAAGATACCTCAAAATGAAAGGTATCAACAAACTATTTGCATTTTAAGAATCAGCAATCAGTCTTTGTTATTATCAGAGCTATTCTGCTTTACTGAATCTGATACAAGGGGATACAATTAAGCATATATTAAAATTTTTAGCCTGGTAGTTTCCTCCTGCTTCTTCGGACCTCTACTGGATTGCAAAATACCATGCTTTCAACTGCAGCTACTGGGGGTTTCCCCTATTTTTATATCCCCTTCCCAATTCACTAAGGGGTGTATTTATTAATCCATATAATGGTTTTGCATTTTTAACTGTAAAAGTTAACATTTGATAGCAGCAAACATTTTCACAGTAATTAAGGAAGTGTTCCTGGCATGAGGGGAGAACAAGGAATAAAAGAAAGGCAAGGTATAGAACATGTGCAAGACAGAAAAAAGTGTGCACAAAGATACACAGCAATTACTAAAAAAATGATTTGGGGTTGTTAAAAAGGATTTTAGCAATGGCTAAAAAAAAAAGGTTACTCTACATTCTCTACCTCAGAATATTACCGTAATCCTAAAAATCTTACGTCCGAGCCTTTTACTAACAAATTGACTTAAATTCTGATACATTCCAGACTCGCATCTGGAACTCTGAAATCTCCAGGTTATACAATCATTTGGCCCCATTAAGGACTCACTCATCTGCTAGACGTGAAGGAGCATTTTTGATATGACGTCTAAATCCGATTTTGGACGTTTTGCGGAAAACATCCAAAAATCTAGTAGTGAACATGGCCATTTTCAAGCCAGAAAAATGTCCAACTTTGTGTTTCTAAAATTACTATTTGCTAGATGTTTTCTGTGCTCTGTGCATCTATATTTTTGGACCATTTTCAAAAAATAAACATCCAAGGGAAAAATGCACAAAAAACAAGCCATTGGGATGTATGGGGGTTCTGCATTCTTAGTAGACATCCCAGCAGAGCAGTGTGACACCCTAGGGGGCGCTGCAGTGGACTTCACATAAAAGGTCCCAGGTACACATCTCACCATTACCTCCTTATATTGTATGGTGAGCCCTCCAAAACCCACCAAAAACCTACTGTACCCAACTGTACACCACTACAATAGCCCTTATGGATGCAGGTGTCACCTTTATGTGGGTACATTAGGTTCTTAGTGGGTTTTTGAGGAATCACACTTTTCACCACAAGTGTAACAGTTAGAGTGGGATATGGGCCTGGGTCCCCTTCTCTACACTGTACTGCATTGACCACTAGGCTACTCCAGGAGCCTGCTCGTTGCTCTAATAAGAATGGCCATAGAGGTTGGTATGTACTATTTCTTTCACATCTTTGGGAGATGGGAGGGGGTCAGTGACCACTGGAGGAGTGGGGGGGGGGAGGGGTCATGCCTTAATCCCTCCATTGGTCATGAGATTATTTAGTGCACCTTTTTGTGACTTAGTCATGATTGAAACAGGTCTACACCAAAAGGTCTAACTTTTAGCCTTAGACATTCTTATTTTGTTCCATTATGACAGAAAAACTTCAAGTTTTGGGAATGCCCAAATCCCACCCCCAACACGCTCCCTTGTGATTTGGATGCACTGCATATGAACTGCATTGAAAACCATCTAAAAAATGGGTTTCAAAAATAGTGATTTGGATGTTTTGAAAAAAAAAAATGTCCATTTGCCGCTTTGTGCTGCTTTTTGGATGCATTTCTGTTTTTTGAAAAAGGAGCCCCATAGACACCAACAGGACACCTGGTTTGGTCCTGAATTGCATCTTTTAAGACATAAAGAATGCCTTTGGCATAAGCACTGCACTCTTTCTTACTTAAACAGATACAAATCCCAGACAGCGAATGCTACATACCTGTAGAAGGTATTCTCCGAGGACAGCAGGCTGATTGTTCTCACTGATGGGTGACGTCCACGGCAGCTCCTCCAATCGGAAACTTCTCTAGCAAAGTCCTTTGCTAGTCCTCGCGCGCCCGCGCGCACCGCGCATGCGCGGCCGTCTTCCCGCCCAAAACCGGCTCGAGCCGGCCAGTCCAGTATGTAGCAAGACAATACACTTCAAGGGAAGACACAACTCCAACGGGGAGGCGGGCGGGTTTGTGAGAACAATCAGCCTGCTGTCCTCGGAGAATACCTTCTACAGGTATGTAGCATTCGCTTTCTCCGAGGACAAGCAGGCTGCTTGTTCTCACTGATGGGGTATCCCTAGCCCCCAGGCTCACTCAAAACAACAACCATGGTCAATTGGGCCTCGCAACGGCGAGGACATAACTGAGATTGACCTAAAAAATTTACCAACTAACTGAGAGTGCAGCCTGGAACAGAACAAACAGGGCCCTCGGGGGGTGGAGTTGGATCCTAAAGCCCAAACAGGTTCTGAAGAACTGACTGCCCGAACCGACTGTCACGTCGGGTATCCTGCTGCAGGCAGTAATGAGATGTGAATGTGTGGACAGATGACCACGTCGCAGCTTTGCAAATTTCTTCAATGGAGGCTGACTTCAAGTGGGCTACTGACGCAGCCATGGCTCTAACATTATGAGCCGAGACATGACCCTCAAGAGCCAGCCCCGCCTGGGCGTAAGTGAAGGAAATGCAATCTGCTAGCCAATTGGATATGGTGCGTTTCCCTACAGCCACTCCCCTCCTATTGGGATCAAAAGAAACAAACAATTGGGCGGACTGTCTGTGGGGCTGTGTCCGCTCCAGATAGAAGGCCAATGCTCTCTTGCAGTCCAATGTGTGCAGCTGACGTTCAGCAGGGCAGGAATGAGGACGGGGAAAGAATGTTGGCAAGACAATTGACTGGTTCAGATGGAACTCCGACACGACCTTTGGCAAGAACTTAGGGTGAGTGCGGAGGACTACTCTGTTATGATGAAATTTGGTGTAAGGGGCCTGGGCTACCAGGGCCTGAAGCTCACTGACTCTACGAGCTGAAGTAACTGCCACCAAGAAAATGACCTTCCAGGTCAAGTACTTCAGATGGCAGGAATTCAGTGGCTCAAAAGGAGGTTTCATCAGCTGGGTGAGAACGACATTGAGATCCCATGACACTGTAGGAGGCTTGACAGGGGGCTTTGACAAAAGCAAACCTCTCATGAAGCGAACAACTAAAGGCTGTCCTGAGATCGGCTTACCTTCCACATGGTAATGGTATGCACTGATTGCGCTAAGGTGAACTCTTACAGAGTTGGTCTTGAGACCAGACTCAGACAAGTGCAGAAGGTATTCAAGCAGGGTCTGTGTAGGACAAGAGCGAGGAGCTAGGGCCTTGCTGTCACACCAGACGGCAAACCTCCTCCACAGAAAGAAGTAACTCCTCTTAGTGGAATCTTTCCTGGAAGCAAGCAAGACGCGGGAGACACCCTCTGACAGACCCAAAGAGGCAAAGTCTACGCTCTCAACATCCAGGCCGTGAGAGCCAGGGACCGGAGGCTGGGATGCAGAAGAGCCCCTTCGTCCTGCGTGATGAGGGTCGGAAAACACTCCAATCTCCACGGTTCTTCGGAGGATAACTCCAGAAGAAGAGGGAACCAGATCTGACGCGGCCAAAAAGGAGCAATCAGAATCATGGTGCCTCGGTCTTGCTTGAGTTTCAACAAAGTCTTCCCCACCAGAGGAATGGGAGGATAAGCATACAGCAGGCCCTCCCCCCAATCCAGGAGGAAGGCATCCGATGCCAGTCTGCCGGGGGCCTGAAGCCTGGAACAGAACTGAGGGAGATGCGAAGAGATCCACCAAGGGGGTGCCCCACGCTTGGAAGATCTGGCGCACCACTCTGGAGTTGAGCGACCACTCGTGAGGTTGCATAATCCTGCTCAGTCTGTCGGCCAGACTGTTGTTTATGCCTGCCAGATATGTGGCTTGGAGCACCATGCCGAGACGGCGAGCCCAGAGCCACATGCTGACGGCTTCCTGACACAGGGGGCGAGATCCGGTGCCCCCCTGCTTGTTGACATAGTACATGGCAACCTGGTTGTCTGTCTGAATTTGGATAATTTGATGGGACAGCCGATCTCTGAAAGCCTTCAGAGCGTTCCAGATCGCTCGCAACTCCAGGAGATTGATCTGTAGACCGCGTTCCTGGAGGGACCAGCTTCCTTGGGTGTGAAGCCCATCGACATGAGCTCCCCATCCCAGGAGAGACGCATCCGTTGTCAGCACTTTTTGTGGCTGAGGAATTTGGAAAGGACGTCTCAGAGTCAAATTGGACCAGATTGTCCACCAATACAGGGATTCGAGAAAACTCGTGGACAGGTGGATCACGTCTTCTAGACCCCCAGCAGCCTGATACCACTGGGAGGCTAGGGTCCATTGAGCAGATCTCATGTGAAGACGGGCCATGGGAGTCACATGAACTGTGGAGGCCATGTGGCCCAGCAATCTCAACATCTGCCGAGCTGTGATCTGCTGGGACGCTCGCACCCGCGAGACGAGGGACAACAAGTTGTTGGCCCTCGTCTCTGGGAGATAGGCGCGAGCCGTCCGAGAATCCAGCAGAGCTCCTATGAATTCGAGTTTCTGCACTGGGAGAAGATGGGACTTTGGATAATTTATCACAAACCCCAGTAGCTCCAGGAGGCGAATAGTCATCTGCATGGACTGCAGGGCTCCTGCCTCGGATGTGTTCTTCACCAGCCAATCGTCGAGATATGGGAACACGTGCACCCCCAGTCTGCGAAGTGCCGCTGCTACCACAGCTAGGCACTTTGTGAACACCCTGGGTGCAGAGGCGAGCCCAAAGGGTAGCACACAGTACTGGAAGTGGCGTGTGCCCAACTGAAATCGCAGATACTGTCTGTGAGCTGGCAGTATCGGGATGTGTGTGTAGGCATCCTTCAAGTCCAGAGAGCATAGCCAATCGTTTTGCTGAATCATGGGGAGAAGGGTGCCCAGGGAAAGCATCCTGAACTTTTCTTTTACGAGATATTTGTTCAGGGCCCTTAGGTCTAGGATGGGACGCATCCCCCCTGTTTTCTTTTCCACAAGGAAGTACCTGGAATAGAATCCCAGCCCTTCTTGCCCGGATGGCACGGGCTCGACCGCATTGGCGCTGAGAAGGGCGGAGAGTTCCTCTGCAAGAACCTGCCTGTGCTGGAAGCTGTAAGACTGAGCTCCCGGTGGACAATTTGGAGGTTTTGAGGCCAAATTGAGGGTGTATCCTTGCCGGACTATTTGAAGAACCCACTGGTCGGAGGTTATGAGAGGCCACCTTTGGTGAAAAGCTTTCAACCTCCCTCCGACTGGCAGGTCGCCCGGCACTGACACTTGGATGTCGGCTATGCTCTGCTGGAGCCAGTCAAAAGCTCGCTCCTTGCTTTTGCTGGGGAGCCGCGGGGCCTTGCTGAGGCGCACGCTGCTGACGAGAGCGCGCGCGCTGGGGCTTAGCCTGGGCCGCAGGCTGTCGAGAAGGAGGATTGTACCTACGCTTACCAGAAGCATAGGGAACAGTCTTCCTTCCCCAAAAAAATCTTCTACCTGTAGAGGTAGATGCTGAAGGCTGTCGGCGGGAGAACTTGTCGAATGCGGTGTCCCGCTGGTGGAGATGCTCTACCACCTGTTCGACCTTCTCTCCAAAAATGTTATCCGCACGGCAAGGCGAGTCCGCAATCCGCTGCTGGAGTCTATTCTCCAGGTCGGCGGCACGCAGCCATGAGAGCCTGCGCATCACCACACCTTGAGCAGGGGCCCTGGACGCAACATCAAAGGTGTCATACACCCCTCTGGCCAGGAATTTTCTGCACGCCTTCAGCTGCCTGACCACCTCCTGAAAAGGCTTGGCCTGCTCAGGGGGAAGAGCATCAACCAAGCCCGCCAACTGCCGCACATTGTTCCGCATATGTATGCTCGTGTAGAGCTGGTACGACTGAATTTTGGCCACGAGCATAGAAGAATGGTAGGCCTTCCTCCCAAAGGAGTCTAAGGTTCTAGGGTCTTTGCCCGGGGGCGCCGAAGCATGCTCCCTAGAACTCTTAGCCTTCTTTAGGGCCAAATCCACAACTCCAGAGTCATGAGGCAACTGGGTGCGCATCAGCTCTGGGTCCCCATGGATCCGGTACTGGGACTCGATCTTCTTGGGAATGTGGGGATTACTTAGTGGCTTGGTCCAGTTCGCAAGCAATGTCTTTTTTAGGACATGGTGCAAGGGAACAGTGGACGCTTCCTTAGGTGGAGAAGGATAGTCCAGGAGCTCAAACATTTCAGCCCTGGGCTCGTCCTCCACAACCACCGGGAAGGGGATGGCCGTAGACATCTCCCGGACAAAGGAAGCGAAAGACAGACTCTCAGGAGGAGAAAGCTGCCTTTCAGGAGAGGGAGTAGGATCAGAAGGAAGACCCTCAGACTCCTCGTCCGAGAAATATCTGGGGTCTTCCTCTTCCTCCCACGAGGCCTCACCCTCGGTGTCAGACACAAGTTCACGAACCTGTGTCTGCAACCTCGCCCGGCTCGACTCCGTGGAGCCACGTCCACGATGGGGGCGTCGAGAGGTAGACTCCCTCGCCCGCATCGGCGAAGCTCCCTCCGCCGACGTAGTCAGGGAGCCCTCCTGGGAGGTGGCCGCAGTCGGCACCGCACGCGGTACCGACGTTGGGGACCTCACCCCGGGCGATGGGCCAGCCGGCGCCACGCTCGACGGTACCGGAGGCGCAAGCACCGCCGGTACCGGAGGGGAAGGGCGCAACAGCTCTCCCAGAATCTCTGGGAGAACGGCCCGGAGGCTCTCGTTCAGAGCGGCTGCAGAGAAAGGCAAAGAGGTCGATGCAGGCGTCGACGTCAGAACCTGTTCCGGGCGAGGAGGCTGTTCCGGGCTGTCCAGAGTGGAGCGCATCGACACCTCCTGAACAGAGGGTGAGCGGTCCTCTCGGTGCCGATGCCTGCTGGGTGCCGACTCCCTCGGCGACCCAGAGCTCTCGGTGCCGACGCGGGGAGGCGACCGGTGTCGATGCTTCTTCGACTTCTTCCGAAGCATGTCACCGGAGCTCCCCGGCACCGACGAGGAGGACGTAGAATCCAGCCGTCGCTTCCTCGGAACCGAGGCCGAAGGAGGTCGGTCTCGGGGGGGCTGTACCGCAGGAGCCCTCAGGGTAGGAGGAGACCCACCCGAAGGCTCACCGCCACCAGCAGGGGAATGGACAGCCCTCACCTGCACTCCTGACGATGCACCACCGTCCGACGACATCAGCAGATGAGGTCCCGGTACCACCGACGTCGATGCAGTCGCCCGATACCTTGGCGCCGATGCAGAGGCCCGATGCCTCGATGCACTCGATACAGTGGCGGCCGAGGAAGATGGTCTGGACGCTGACGACGTTGATGCACTCGAAGATCCCGGTGCCGATGCCGACGAAGAGCCCGAGAACAACACGTTCCACTGGGCTAATCTCGCTACCTGAGTCCGCCTTTGAAGCAGGGAACACAGACTACAGTTCTGAGGGCGGTGCTCGGCCCCCAGACACTGAAGACACGACGAGTGTCTATCAGTGAGCGAGATTACCCGGGCGCACTGGGTGCACTTCTTGAAGCCGCTGGAAGGCTTCGATGTCATGGGCGGAAAAATCACGCCGGCGAAATCAAAATCCGAAATGACGGAAAATGAGCACCAAAAGTTTAGAAGGGAGAAAATCTCGACCGAGGCCGAAAAGAGGCCTACCCCGACGACGAAAGAAAACTTATCGGGGCAAAAAGCTGGAAGTACGGGAAGGGGTTGATCTGAAACCCGGGGGGGGTTTCCGAAGCACTTTCCGACACTTTAAGACTTTTTCTGAAGAAAAAAACACGTCAAAAATAAATTTGGACGCGCGAGGTCGACTTTCCGGGGCTCGACACGGCGAAACACGACCGTACCGAGTGCGGACAAAAGAAGACTGGCCGGCTCGAGCCGGTTTCGGGCGGGAAGACGACCACGCATGCGCGGTGCGCGCGGGCGCGCGAGGACTAGCAAAGGACTTTGCTAGAGAAGTTTCCGATTGGAGGGGCTGCCGTGGACGTCACCCATCAGTGAGAACAAGCAGCCTGCTTGTCCTCGGAGAATAATTTCTACAAGACTGTTATCCAGAACACTAAAAATATATACATATATTATTTAACCCAAACAGCAAAGGCCACTCATATAGGAAAGATGTACCAGATCCTAAAATCTCTCACTTTACCACCTACCACGCAGCTGGAAAATTCTTTTCTATATAAAGTATTATCTCTCTGATCAACATTCCCTAACCATGCTACTTCAAATGGCCCTATCCTCCCAGATATCCCTGGCCCCTTATTGAGCAGTAAAATGGGAACATGCAAACTTCCCATTAATCCTGCTGTCCTAGAAGCACTGAAGACAGTTAAAGCTTCCACAGCTCCACATCACCCTATACTTTCTTGCTTCAAATGACAATTTCAAACAACTCTTATTTCTTACTTACACACTATGATAAAATTGAGTTTTGAACATGGTATATTTCCCCCACTAACTTCTTTATATCTACCTCAAAGTTAAGGATCCCAAACTTGCAATGTCTCTGACTACTAACTATCATCCAATTGCCAAGTCCCCTATATTTCCAAGAATAATGAACATATTCTATTAAATCAACTAGAAGACTATTTAGAACAAATGAACACCCTCCACCCTGATCAGACTGGATTTAGAAAATCACACAGAACTGAAACAGCTCTATTAGGAGCCACTACCTATATTTATCAGGTACTAGACCAAGACAGAACTCCACTTTCTCTATCTTTAAACCTTTCCTTGGCATTTGACTTGATAGATCATGGCCTCTTCCTGGATAGGCTACATGACATAGGCATCAGAGATATTATATATGATTGGTTTCACTCTTATCTTTCAAACAGAACTAATATCGTAAGCTGGACGAGTTCTTGCATGTGTACTACCGGCACGCTGGGGGGCTTGTTTGGGGGCAGAAAGTCTGTGTAGCTATGCTAATCAGTTAGCAAATGGGCATCACTGCATGCTAACAGATTAGCGCAGGATTAGTGCTTGAGCCCTTACTGCCTACAAAATAGGTGGCAGTAAGGGCTAACCTGCTAATAGCCATGTGCTAATGGGGAAACTAGTTCATGGCCATTAATGGAAAACTAGAAAAAATCTGCCTGTTATCAGCAGCGCTAAAAGTGGCCTCAGTACACGGGAAAGACCTGTGTTGGGGCTACCACAGGCCACTTTTTAGCATTTCTTGGTAAAAGGTCCCCTAAGTTATGCTGCTGAATACTCTTTTCACATGTAAGAATGCTATTGGTATAACTTAGCAAGTCTTTGCCCTTTCTGTTGAAGTTTGAATTGTGTTTGGTTTTTGAACTGAACATGTGAAAAAGATTTCTAAGTTTCAAGGAAAAAGAATAACTCTGTAATGGTGTTATATCCAGATATGTATATGGATTAAGTTCTTATCTGTTTTTTTTTTAATTGTAAAAACCTGATGCAGATGTTTGCTAAACTAACTCTGCCAAGTATTCCTGGGAACAAACGTCACAGACTATCCCTAAGTTTAAGGAAGAACCATGTTTCCAAAGCCTTCCAAAATGTTAAATACCTGGGTTCAATTTTCATGTCCAAAGGTAAGGCATTCTACAAAAAAGGAATATAACCTAATAGTGTTTTATTTCTAGTGGAAGAAAGTTGAATCTGCTGAGTCCAAAGGACCACAAAACAAACATCTTGACCAGAGTGAAATGTCCTAGTGGGGATATTCTAGTGGGCCTATTGGCATAAATTTTGCAGTATACCAAAGATGGAGATTATGGTATTTATATGCATCAACCCAAAATATCAAAATACCGTAATTATTACTGAAGGAGGAAAAGCCTAGAGTATACCAGTGTTAATGCATCTTTTACTGCTATTTTCTATCACTGGCATAAAAAACCTCCTTTAGACATTCAAAAGCACCACTTCAAAAGGATCAAAAAATGTATTGTTAGTCCAATAAAAAGGTATCATCTTCTTTTCTTTGTTTTATTTCTGTTTATTACATTTAAACATTTTAAAAGCCAGAGTCAAAATTTTGAAAGCAATATAAACAAATCAGAAGCGGGGTGGCTCTGTCCCAAATTCTACTAAATGTAACTATCTGTGCTGCTGTATTTTGTACCTGCTATAACCTACTAAAAGTGTTTTTAGAAGTCCCATATAAACTGAGTTACAGTAATCCAAATGTGTCAGAACCGCTGAATGTATTAACTGTTCTTATATCACTTGATTAAAATATGTAAGCAAAAATTTGAAAAATATAATACAGATTTCGAAATGTCTTCTTATCAGAACTGATCTGATCTTCCAAGAATAGAGCAATCTAAAATGACTCCCAAATTTTAATCCTAGAGGAAAATGGAATTGTAATGCCCCCTAAAGAAAGAAGAATCCTGGAGAACTCTTGATTCTTTCTGATACCATAGGATTAATTAGACAAATTCAAAGCAAACCACTGAGATCTCTAGCTGACTTAGCCAATACAGCAACAACCACAGATTATCTACTAAATTAGTGTCTGCTGATAGGTCTAATTGAACTAAAATCCCTGGTTTTCTCTCATAACTTCAACAAGGGCCACCAAAACAGTTTTTCTACTAAAGCCTGCCGCCACGGAATCTGGATTGAACTGGATCCAACAGATCCTAGGTATTTAAAAATCTGTACTGTACTGCCACGACCCACTCTATTATTTTTTGTTATAAAAGATAAATGAACCACAGGCCAAAGTTTGTGCATAACTGAAGATCTGAACTGGCTTTTTTCAATAACAGAATTAACAATGAATTGCAGGGAAATGTATCTGAAGACAAGACTACCTTAACAAATTGCACTATTCAAACACAGTTTCTTGTGAAGTTGCCAACAACTCTGCAGAGCAAGGATCAAGCTTACAGTTGCCCTTACCACATTTAAGAAAATGTTGAACATCTTTCTATGACATCAAAGTAAATGTAAACCAGCTCTGAAAATCAGCGTCTATAACCAATACCATAAAAAGAGAGCACTGGAAGAATAAATGCACCACTAAATCCCTATCTGGTTCCAAAATATATGAGACTGAACATTTATTTACTCCTATGTTTTCAGCCTTTGAATTTTGTAAAAACTAAAATAATCAACCCCCCCCCCCCCCATTGCAAAAGTACCATCAGTTTTCAAAGGAATCAATGTCCATCTTCTGGAATATAATATACCTAGGATGTTGGTGGCAACGCACTGGGGGGAATTTTCAGAATATCCAAACAGTGCAGTCCTTTTTTACTAAGGTATGCTAATGGATCTAGTGTGCACTAATGATTAGTGTACATTAAATGATAAGAAACCCATTATATTCCTATGGGCGTATTAACACGTGCTAATTGTTAGCATGTGCTTAATCTCTTAGTGCACCTTTAAAACGACCCCAGTATATTTTATATATCTCATTGGAAGAAATATGAAATGAATAAGGAAAATTCACAGCCCTAAGTTTAAGCTTTGTTGTTAATTTTCAGAAGCTTCCGTGTACACAGGTATGACTTTAGAGTCTCTCATCAAACCAATTCTTACAGTTTTATATTTCTCCACTTTGTTTAATTCCTCCAGTTGCACAACCTGACCCTGTGGAGTATAGTTTAATTTGCTTGAATGGATACTTGGTGCTAAATTGTTTCTGGAGAAGCAAATATGGGATGTTTCTAGTACAACCCAGATTAGAAGGGTTTCTTATCCATGGGGCAGGAGTGCTTATGTTGGGAAGTAAAATTTACCTATATTTTCCCTGTAAATATTTCTGAAATTTGTAAATGAGCAATTCATTTTCAAATCAAAACCTAAGCATCCCAGGTCACACCCTCCCCATCTCAAACAACCTAAAAATTCTCGGAGTAACAATCAACCGAAACCTCACTCTAGAGAACCAAGCAAAATCTACCATAAAGAAAATGTTTCACTCAATGTGGAAACTCAAATGCGTGAAACCATTCTTCCCGATGGCTATATTTCGCTACCTGATACAATCAATGGTACTAAGCTACCCAGATTACTGCAATGGAATTTATGCGGGATGCAAAGAACAAATTATAAAGAAACTTCAGACCACCAAGAACACAGCAGCCAGGCTTATAATTGGAAAAACACGTTATGATAGCGCCAAACCCCTCCGAGAAAAACTGCACTGGCTCCCAATCAAAGAACACATTGCTTTTAAGGTCTGCACCATGGTTCATCAAACATATAAACGGCAAGTGACTGTTACGTCTGTGCTTTCCTCGCCCTCTGGTGGCAAGAACGGGTGGCTGCTATGGACCATCACCCGTTCCAAATTTCTGCTCAGTCCGGTCCGGATCTTCCAGGCTGCCAGGTTTGCTTGTGTTGTTTGAGCCTGCACAGCACCCATAGCTGCCTGGTGATTGCAGCAGTGAGTTCCAGGTGCTGCTGGGCTTATTAGCCATTTTGTTACTCTCAGCCCTTGCCTTTGCATCACCTTAGGCCCTGGTACGTGGGTGCTTGTGCACTTCTGCCTGAGAGACTTTGTCTGGACCTGTTTCTGCTTTTGCTGTTTTCCTGCCTTTTGAACCGTGCCTGATCCTGGACTTTGCTTTGCTTGCCGCCTGCTTTTTGATCCTTTGCCTGGACCTGGACTTTGCTTTGCTTGCCGCCTGCCTTTTGAACCTTTGCTTGGACCTGTCGTCTGCTTGCTGGCTAACTGCCTAAAGACCTAGCCTGGATTTGCCGGTACGTCTGTTCTGCCTTGCTTCTGGTGTGGGGTGGTTTTGCCTGCCACTGCCGCTCCTCGGCAGTGGCCCAAGGGCTCACAAACCCAGTTCCTGTTTAGTAAACATGACAGTGACCGACTCACCTGCAAATGCACAGTAGAGACTTCCCTCTCTGTCCCGCCCTCGCATTAAGACATGATGACGTCAGAGGGCGGAACAGAGAGGGAAACGGAGTCGGAGCCACTGTCGGATGCTGCCGCCTGGAAACGAACATTGCGCACACCAACCTCCACCCTACCCCCCCATCCCCACCGCCGCTACCGCCCTCCTCCGTATTGGGCCCCCTGCACTGACCTGACAGCGCCTCTCACCTCCGTGTGGAAGTGCTGCAGGCAGCAGCAGAGCGATCTGCTGCTGCCTGCAGCGCTTTCACATGGAGGTGAGAGGTGCTGTCAGGCCAGTGCAGGGGGCCCAGCACGAAGGGGGGAGGGAGCGGTGGCAAGGAGGGTAGCTGGAAATCTTGCCCGTTTTTATGGGCTTAACGGCTACTAAAATTATATATGGCAAAGCCCCGGGATACATGACAGATCTCATAGACCTACCAACCAGAAACACAACAAGATCAGCACAGACTTACCTAAATCTCCACTACCCAAGTACTAAAGGACTCAAATACAAATCAACTTATGAATCCAGCTTTTCATACTTAAGCGCACAACTATGGAACGCTCTACCAAAGACAATAAAAACAACGAACGACCACCTAAGTTTCCGGAAAGAACTAAAAACAAACCTGTTCAAAAAGGCATACCCCACCGACCCAACATAAAAACCTAAGTTCCTGCGACACTGCAAAACCAAAGACTGTAATGAACATACCTTAACCCTCATCCCCCCTCCCTAACTTCCCCAATGTATCTAACAAACACGAACATTCTTTTACCACAATAACACCTGTGTTTATTAGTGCTTACTGCAGCATAGTAAAAGGACACCTAAGATTCCATGATAAGAATTAAACTTGTTGGACCCTCAAAATAGTGCTAGTTGGATACAGCAAAATAATCAAACTACTGTAGATTTTTATCAACTGGGTTTTCAATAGTCAAACTACACAAGTATTTTTACTCAAATTATTGCTTCTCTCAAAAGTACCTGTAGAACTCTGCCTGCCTTTTGTGTGGGTATTCTTATGGGAAAACAATGCAAATGGTATGAATATATAAACTATACCTGTAGTTGCTCCTCCTACATTTGTCCTGTGAAGGCCTACAAAAATATGCAGGTTATTGACATGCATATATATTTTACCCATGGATAAGGTGAGCAACAACAGTTCATTTATGGGGTAAAACAGTATGGTTCTCATTATTGCTTTATACATAACATACAATTAGAAATTCTATTCAGGAGGTGAGGGGGCGACACCATAGAATCATATGGACCAAGTTTTCAATTGGTATATAATCTCCCTATAAAGAACCACTGCTGCTGTCAATAATGACATCTCTATTAGGTTTTCTCCAACATAAACACTCCTATTACTGCCATCTTACTGGACTGACATATCCAATAAACAGACAGCACAAACACTGTGCTGTAAAGACCTGTCAAAGGCCCATAGCTTTCTTACATTTTCTGACACTTGCAGCTTATTAATATGAGGCAGTGACAACACCTCACAGAAAGGTGGGTGCTTACACATCTTAAAACATTTCCTGTGATTTATAGCTTACATCTACTTTCATCATTTAACTTCTGACTGTTAAAAATTCTGCCTACTTTTGAGTGCTATGCCAGATCAAAAACATAGGAACACTGCTTACAGAATGGAAAGTGATAATCTGAATATACATTATGGGCTTCTTTTACAAATCCGTGCTACCGATTCTCGGTGCGACAAATGAGAGGATGCCCATTCAATTCCTATGGGTTTCCTCTCATTTGCCACACGGGAATCGCTAGTGTGGCTTTGTAAAAGAAGCCCTATAGAACTTATTTCTTGAATTGTTAGCAGAGTTGTTCTTTTAATCCTAAGAAATTAACCAGATAATTCTCAAGTTTATCCATTCAAGTCCCTTTAAAAACTGACCCCTGTGTTGTAACTATTGCCAAAAAAGGCTCTAGTACATGTTCTAATAACATACTATGATTCTGCTGAAATGCAGCACTGTATATATTCTAAGTACATTAGTAGGTTTTGGAGGCATGAAGGGGTGAGTTTAAACCTTTGCTGAATAGCAGTGATATTTAGATGCTATCTGGTTAAAATTAACAGCATAAATCAACTTCAGATGTTGCAGACCTAAGATATCTGGATAAAGATATCCAGATATTTTTAACTGGTTACAGTCAGTGGAACTGACTTATCTGGCTAAATCACTGAATATAAGGTTAAAATTACTACTACTTAACATTTCTAAAGCGCTACTAGGGTTACACAGCGCTGTACAATTTAACATGGAAGGACAGTCCCTGCTCAAGGAGCTTACAATCTAAAAGACAGGTGTACAATCTAAAGACAAGTGTACAATAAGTACATAAGTAGTGCCATACTGGGAAAGACCAAAGGTCCATCTAGCCCAGCATCCTGTCACCGACAGTGGCCAATCCAGGTCAAGGGCACCTGGCACGCTCCCCAAACGTAAAAACATTCCAGACAAGTTATACCTAAAAATGCGGAATTTTTCCAAGTCCATTTAATAGCGGTCTATGGACTTGTCCTTTAGGAATCTATCTAACCCCTTTTTAAACTCCGTCAAGCTAACCGCCCGTACCACGTTCTCCGGCAATGAATTCCAGAGTCTAATTACACGTTGGGTGAAGAAAAATTTTCTCCGATTCGTTTTAAATTTACCACACTGTAGCTTCAACTCATGCCCTCTAGTCCTAGTATTTTTGGATAGCGTGAACAGTCGCTTCACATCCACCCGATCCATTCCACTCATTATTTTATACACTTCTATCATATCTCCCCTCAGCCGTCTCTTCTCCAAGCTGAAAAGCCCTAGCCTTCTCAGCCTCTCTTCATAGGAAAGTCGTCCCATCCCCACTATCATTTTCGTCGCCCTTCGCTGTACCTTTTCCAATTCTACTATATCTTTTTTGAGATACGGAGACCAGTACTGAACACAATACTCCAGGTGCGGTCGCACCATGGAGCGATACAACGGCATTATAACATCCGCACACCTGGACTCCATACCCTTCCTAATAACACCCAACATTCTATTCGCTTTCCTAGCCGCAGCAGCACACTGAGCAGAAGGTTTCAGCGTATCATCGACGACGACACCCAGATCCCTTTCTTGATCCGTAACTCCTAACGCGGAACCTTGCAAGACGTAGCTATAATTCGGGTTCCTCTTACCCACATGCATCACTTTGCACTTGTCAACATTGAACTTCATCTGCCACTTGCACGCCCATTCTCCCAGTCTCGCAAGGTCCTCCTGTAATCGTGTAGGGTCAATCTGATAGGGCATACTATATTTCTCGAAAGGTTAGGTACCGAAAGCAGCATTGAAGAGGTGAGTTTTAAGCAGAGATTTGAAGATGGGTAGGGAGGGGGCTTGGCGTAGGGGTTGAGAAAGATTGTTCCAGGCATAGGGTGAGGCAAGGCAGAATGAGCGGAGCCTGGAGTTGGCAGTGGTGGAGAAGGGTACTGAAAGGAGGGATTTGTCCTGAGAGCGGAAGTTACGGGCGGGAACATAGGGGGTAGACAGGTAGTGAGGAGCCGCAAACCGGGTGCATTTGTAGGTAAGGAGGAGAAGCTTGAATTGTATGCGGTATCTGATCGGAAGCCAGTGAAGTGACTTGAGGAGAGGGGTGATACGAGTATATCGGTTCTGGCGGAATATAAGACGTGTGGCAGCGTTCTGAACAGATTGAAGGGGGGATAGATGGCTAAGTGGGAGGCCGGTGAGGAGTAAGTTGCAGTAGTCAAGGCGAGAGGTAATGAGAGCGTGGATGAGAGTTCATGTGGTGTGCTCAGAGAGGAAAGGGCGAATTTTGCTGATGTTGAAGAGGAAGAAGCGACAGGTCTTGGCAGTCTGTTGGATATGCGCAGAGAAGGAGAGGGAGGAGAGACTCCGAGGTTGCGGGCAGATGGGATGGGAAGGATGAGGGTGTTATCAACTGAGATAGAGAATGGAGGAAGAGGAGAAGTGGGTTTAGGTGGAAAGACGAGAAGCTTGGTTTTGGACATGTTCAGCTTCAGGTGGCGGTTGGACATCCAGGCAGCAATGTCGGATAAGCAGGCCGATACCTTGGCCTGGGTCTCCGCGGTGATGTCTGGTGTGGAGAGATATAGCTGGGTGTCATCAGCATAAAGATGATACTGAAAACCATGAGATAAGATCAGTGAGCCTAGGGAAGAGGTGTAGATTGAGAAGAGAAGGGGTCCAAGGACAGATCCCTGGGGAACTCCAACAGATAGTGGGATGGGAGTGGAGGAAGATCCATGAGAGTGTACCCTGTGTACCCAGTTAATACATTATCCCAGACCCTATGACCAAAGACCTTGGCCCTTCTTCAAAGAGCAATCATGTTTCCTGAGCTGTTTTCTTTTTTTGTTTTTTTTTAATTTATATTTATTAGTTTTCATTATTATACAAAGATACACTCTTTGAAAAGATACACCAATATATAGCAATTATTAAAAAGGAAAAAAAAAGAACTGAAGAACAAAAAAGAGAATAAAATTCTCTGTCTGTCACTAACAAACTATATTGGTTAAACAGTCCACCAATACAGAAAGGATATCAAGATATAATCAATATACCAAAGGAAGTTGGTTAAACAATGAAAATATTTCCTAAAAAAAATAAGCAGGAGGTTACCCCTATTAAACAAATTGAGATCGCTTCATATCTGGGCATGTTCCTTGTTGCTATGCATATTAAGAAATGTACATAATTGTTCCGGTTCAAAGAAAATATATCTCTTATCTCTCAATGTTAATAAACACTTGCAAGGAAATCTTAATTGAAAACAAGCCTTAATGTCCAAAGAATCTTGCTTCATATCCAGGCATTTTTTCCTTCTCTGTTGTGTCCATCTGGAAATATCTGGGAACATTGAAACTTTACTGCCTTTAAATTCTGGATGAATATTTTTTAAAGTAAAGTCTTTACAGAGCTTCTTTATCTTGTAGAAATAGAAATGACACAATTAGAGTTGCCCTAGTTTCAATATTCTCTTTAGATTGTTCCAAAAAATCCGTTATATGAAGTGTTTCAGTCAAATTTTCCTGTGGTATTGGAGCATTTTGTTGTTGATTTTGCTTCATAATTAAATAGTATATTTTTTTGTAAAGGTGGTAGAGATTGCTCTGAGTATTTATAAATCTAAGAAACTGAACAAACATCTTGGAGTAATATATATTGAGATTTTGGAAAGTTTAATATGCATAGATTCAAAGTTCTAGACAGGTTCTCTAAATTTTCTATTTTCCGATGAAGTAATAAACGATCCCCAGAGACTTGAGCTTGTTGATCTGATATTTTTGCCATTTCTGTCTCCAAATTAGTCTGTTTCATCAAAACACTCTCCATCTTTTCTTTTAAAGTTCTTATTTGAGTAGCATTATTTAATGACACTGATATAAAAGAAGTACAGACCTTATGCAGAGACTCAAGGGCAGTCCAGATTGATTCTAACGACTCATCCTGGGGCCTAACCAACGGTTGAATCGCCATTGCGCAGAGGGAAATTTTTTCTTGTAAATCAGCGTTTCGAGACGTATCTGCCGTGGCTTCCCCTGTTGCTATTTCTGGTGATCGTTGTTCTCCCATCACCTTCCCTGATATATTTTTGGGTGTCGCTTCCACTGATGGAGTCCGCCACCCCTTTGAAGATTCGGAACAGCAATTCCATCTGGTTGCGGCGGTGGGGGGGTCGCTGGTCCTAATGGGCTAAGTGATAATTTGCTCTTCTGAACGGGGCTCTTCCTTGCCCCGTTAGCGGAAACGGCCAACGTCGGGGTCAACACCAAAAATGTGGATATCGACAGTTGCCCAGGTAAAGAGGGTACTTGCTTCGGAAGGGGTGGTCCCTTTGGCTCACCCTTCCTTTTCGGCATATTCTTATAAGGAAAAAGGTAACTTTACGGAATATGTAAGGAGCGTCTGTCTCACACAACCTGCTTGGTCACCATCTTGAATCCCTCTCCTGAGAGCTGTTTTCCATGCAGGAATTGTTACATGCATAGCAGGGGGTATGCTAGTGTTTGGGATATTCAAATTCCATTCTAGACATGCTCTTCTTTTGTGGTATTTGTTTTATTTTACTTTGTTGTTTGTGTGGTTCCCATTGTAAATTGGTATTGGTGTAGATAAAAAAGGTTCATGAAAAATCTGCTGGCTGCAACTTATATTCTATATCTCTTTTCAAATGAAGAGGGTGGAATCCTGCTGTGATTGGTATACAAGGAGAGCAGGAGTGTGTACTTCTTGATCAGTGAGTCCAGCACTCAGAATGGAAAGTCATGCTTAGAAATCAAAGCAACATATTCAATTGTAGTTATGGACAGTGTAGATCACATTCAGGAATTTCATATGGGACAGTCCAATGCCTGGGAGACTTACACAGTGACTGCCATTCTATCTGAAGGCAAATAAGACTGAGATCCTTGTAAAGGAACAAGCCATTCTCTCGAGAGTCAGGTTGGGAATATATTCTATCATACGTTCACTGTTATCACCAGCCTTTCCAAATACTAAGACTTATGAGGAGATTATAGCATTATTAAAGGCCCATTTTCACCTCCTTCATCCATCATCATGCAAAGGTTGTAATTCCATAAGTGGAATTATTCTGGTGTTGTAATGAGAGCATTTACATCTATGTGGCTTAGCTGCACTGAATTACAGAAACATTGCAAATTTGGAGAATTCTCAAATACATTTTGTGACCATCTAGTTTTGGGGGTCTAGAATGAAGCACTCCAGTGCTGTGCCTCTGCTGAGTCAAACCTGGCTATTTTAATGGCACAGGAAAATAATTTGGGAACTGAAATGGTGCAGCAGCAGACAAAAGAGATCCAGGTCACAGTGGACAATATGGACATTATCAGCCACAATAAAAAATGTACTCAGAAGCCAATCCAAGAGGCTGTGTTTCCAAACATTCATTTTCCAATGACTTCCTCTATAAATATGGTTGCCTTCATGTTTTTAGCATTAGTTTCACCCTCATCTGCCTTTTCAGTTTTCACTCACTCCTTGTTCTGCTCTTCAAGTCTTTGGTCTTCCTCTCTCCTCCATTCCTGCAGTTACCAGCATTTCAGTCAGAAGTACTGGCAGAGGGCAGGGAAAGAGTGATATGCGGGGAAACCGGAGGGGTGGGGGGAGTGGAGGACAGAAGCCAGAAGTGTGGGTCTAGAAAAGGTGGGAAAATGGCTGTGGTGTAGCACACTCACTGTCATGGATCTATGACACAGCCTGCAGACTATTAAAACTGAATATTGGGTTCCACTATAAATACTAGATTAAAAAAAAAAAAAGACTAGAGATACATCCAATTCAGCCTTGTTACTATCTACCCCTCTCTTCCTTCTTTCTAATGGTTTACCAAGTAATATTTTTTCTTTATATATACACTGTGTTTGAAGAATATATGTTGTCATAAATGTTATGGGGGAGGGAATTAGCAGAGATGGGCAGTAACAAAGTACTTTGTTACTGTACTTAAGTAGAATTGGTGGCACTTTTACTTATAACGAGTTACGTTTTTTGTAATACTTTTTACTTGTAACAAGTTACATTTAACCTGTACTTTTGTACTCAGTAACAAAGTACAAATTTGAAAAGTATTTTTAAAAAAAAGTATTTTCCATCCCTCTGCTTCTCCCCCTCTACAGGCTTTCCGAGTGGTGTCAGACAAAACTTGCATCTGACTGGGTCCCAACTTACAGTCCCAAATACAGCTGAGCTTGGACCAGAATTTTGGGCCCAATCCAGGTCTGACATCACCTGGAACCACTAGTCTCCGCTCTTGACACCTGTCCAGAACAGCTGTTGATTGGCTATTACTTTGTTGTTGTCAGGCTCAGCTGCACCCTGACTCGCCTCCCACTTATGTCAGCACATTTGCCATAAAACATCCAAAATATCACTAACATTGTAAAGATTGGAACCCCAGATTTATCACATGAAATCTAAAAACATGCAGGAAGATAACACCAATGAATCCAAGATGGACAAAACAACCAAGAGTTTCCACAAGTCAGCAGAAGCCTGATTCAATCATGTACCTCCTCAGTTGCACTTGAATAGGATAGCAGATTTGATAAGATATCTAATCAGTTGCAAATCATGACACAAAGCAACATTGGACTTTGGGATGTGGGTAATGGAGGTGGAGCAGAGCATGTTGTATCTTGAGGATGTTATGAAAAAGGTGGGTTAAGGCCTACGAGGAGAAAATTGATCTGGAGAACAGGTCACACAAAAGCTATCTGTGGTATATGGGCCTACCTGAATCATTATTGGATGCAGAAATGGTTTTTTTTTTAAAGAAAGATGGCTGTCAGACAACCTAGCACCTAGTGCTGATTTGGATAAGCTATGCAACAAAGGGATTCATTGCTTGGGGAAGAGGAAAGTGATTTGAATTGATACGAGTGGTTATCATGAAAGTTTTAAAATTTGTTCACAAAGTGACACTACTATAACAATATGAGAATACATAGTTTCAGAACTACTCCACAAGAGTTTCAGTGAAACAGAGGGAGTTTGGACCAATTTGTACCAAACTTGTGAAACATCAGTTAGTAGGGTATGAAGTCATCTTTGTTTCTTCTCTGCTTCTGTGACCTTATGGAGCTCCTCTGTGCCTATTGTTCAGTCTTTTAACTATTTCGGTACTGTGTTGGATTATTAACATAGGTATGACCGACTTTCTGTGACGCTTCGCTTTGTGCTCTACAGACTCACTCATCTTACCCTCTCCGGCTTCCGGTTCTGGTTTGGTTACTTTTTGACAACACAGCACACGCTGCCTATATATGGTTTGGGTGGGCTTCGTTTCTTAGTATGTTGGTCTTGTCACTTTGGGTCTTTATTCATACTTTGGGTGCTCTAGCACATTACATTGGTAGACTGACTTTCTGTGACTCCTCGGATTGTACTCTATAGACCCATTTAGTTTACCCTCTCCGGCTTCAGATTCTCTTTCCACAGATATTTAAAAAAAGTGTGTGGCAGTTTCAATTTAGTCTCTTTTGGCTCACATGTCTCTCAGCCTCTATGTGGTATTTTCCCATGAATAGATGGCTCCTATGTACCCCTCTGGTTGCTCTGTTCACTTTAGCTGGCCATAACAGGTCAGGTTCTCATGCCTATAGGGTCAAGTGAGATGGTTTTACACATCCTGTTTTACACTTTCTGTTGTATACAGCTGATTATTTTTGCTTATACTTGTTAGTGCATACTGCTCCAGTGCATTTTTGATGTCTTTCTATTTATAACTCTGTGAAGCTGACTTGCTTTGAATTGCTACGGTATGTGCCTTTTTAGGCTCCTTTATCTATTTATATTTTTCACATCAGCTTCTGCACAGTTTATCATGTCCATCAATCCCCTTTTACTTTTACTTATATCACAACATTTCTTTTTCACTCCATATTAATCATGTATACACTATTTATTTTACTATTTCTATCACCTGATCCTCTTTTTCAAACTTTTATTTCCTCCCTTTTTTACATTTTTATGTTCTCTCATCCCCATCACTATTTGTTTACAGTCACTTTCACTCACCTATTCTGACTTACTAGTTTCACCTATTCTTTCTACCTATGTCAATTTTGTCATTTCTATTTCTGTCTCATTGTGATACATTTCATACTATTATTTTAATATATTTTAAATATTTGTGTTTTAATATTTGTATTTTTATGTTTTCATCTCATTATGTCAATGTCCATTTAGACCCCTGAAGAAGGCTTTGTGCTGAAACACAGCCCGTGTAGGGTCTTGAAGTCTACTAAGTCTTGAAGTCTACTTTTTGGCAAATAAACTTTTTGTTGCTTTTATTGCTGTTTGCCTTGGTCATTTGGAACTTGCCTCACTCTCACCCCTGTTGGTTTGCTTGGATTATTAATTGTCATTTAAGAAACATGTATCATCCTTGGTTAAAAAGCAGGATTTTTAGAACTTCAACAGCTTTGATCAGTGCGAAGCTGTTCAGACTTTTGGACTATACAGATGTTGATCCTTGCATTGCTTATGTTCCAGTTGAACTATTGCAACATAGTCTATGCAGGAATCACACAATATTTACTTAAGCATTTGTAGCCACTTCAGAACACAGCAGCCCAGATGCTTTGTGGGGGCTCATAATTTCAATCATTTATCCCCTCTGCTGATTAGACTGCATTGGTTACCTGTTCAATTTCGGTTTGTTTAAGATTTTGGTTCTAGCACATACTTAAGGGCACTGTTTGAAGGTCTACCAGATTAATTGCCAGCAGTAACTTTATCTGAACCTGTGTTAGTGAGTGGCCTCATGGAGGCGGTCTGGCTTTTCTGCTGGGATGGGTAAGTGGTGTGGTATGGCTGGTGGTCGCTGTGCTGAGTCAGGAATGTGCAGGCCCCATAGGTGGTGTCGTATGGGCCAACAACTCACTCATTGTTTCCATCCTACAGGAAAGTGTCCACATGATGCCAATCATGTGACATCTCAGCTCCATGTGCTCTGTACTTTCTGCTACCTGTAGATCCATCATGGTCAGATCCTCAAAGGAGAACTTTCCCTTGTAGGACATCAGCTACTGTTTTGGAGCCATTACAAACTTCCCTGTGCAGGTACTAGCAGAAAACGTAAAATTGCAAGCTGTACATTTAAATATGCTCTATAAAAATATCTAGGTGGGAAGGCTGTAAATTTTGCTAAGTTGTATGTTGAGGTTTCTGAACCTGATAGCAAGTGAAAATGTTTAGGGATGCAAAACATCTATGCCTGCCATTTTACAAAGCAAAATGTTTAGGGGAATTATCAGTAGGTGTAAACACTTTCTGAGTACAAAATGTCTCTGGCTGCTATTTGACAAGTGACTCCAAAGGTGCATGTAATTCTGTAATTCCATATTTATGTGTACACCCCCATGCTTTACGTGTTAAAAGCATTTATGCACTCCATGTTAGAAGAGCACGTGGAGGGGCATAATCGAACGGAGCACCCAAGTTTTCCTGAGGGCGTCCTTGCAGGATATCCTGCGAAGGGGTGAGGAAACCCGTATTATCGAAACAAGATGGACGGCCATCTTTCGTTTCGATAATACGGTCGGGGACGCCCAAATCTCAACATTTAGGTCGACCTTTGAGATGGTCGACATAAATGTTGAGATGGTAGACCTTAGAGATGGTCGTCCCCGGTTTTCGATGATAATGGAAACCAAGGACGCCCATCTCAAAAACGACCAAATCCAACTCATTTGGTCATGGGAGGAGCCAGTATTCGTAGTGCACTGGTCCCCCTGACATGCCAGGACACCAATTGGGCACCCTAGGGGGCACTGCAGTGGACTAACTGATGCACTAACTGAACGGAAAAAGCCCTTCCCTTACCAATCCCTTAGCGATTCGAAAAGGAACGGGCATGCATGAAGGAAATCACATGCAAATGAGCTGCTCATTGTTAGCTCATTTGCACATGATTTCCTTCTTAAGGAGGGGAAGGCAGTGCAGAGCAGCCAAGCATTATGCGTGGCTGCTCTGCACATGCCAAAGACGGCTTCATACATGCAGACAAGCTGCGTGTATAATAGCAGTCTACAACCTTAAATGAATTGCCATCTACAACCTTAGAAAAATACAAGTCCAGGTGAAAACGTCCAAGTGCTAGTCAGGGACGTCTTTTTTTTTTTTTTTTTAGAGTATGGGTGAAGGATGTCCTTCACTATGCCTCCGTCCCTGCGACGGCAGTTGAGGACATCCAAAATGTGGATGTTTCTGTGAGAAGGATGTCCATGCCTCCAACGCCTCTTTTATTTATTTGGATTTTGGATCACAAGTAGCAGCAGTGGGATTTGAACCAGCCAGTGCTCTAACCACTAGGCCACTCCTCCACTCCATTCCACTCCCTTGAAATTTGGTCATCCCTGGGGGGGGGGGGGGGGGAGTTCAGGATGTCCAAAATATTTGAAAGAAGGACATCCACACCTTCGCTATGCCTCCGCTGACACACACATACCACCCCCCCCCCCCCCCCCGGGGGACCTGCATACTGCTGTGATGGACCTGAGTATGACATTTCAGGCTGGAAAAAAAGTTTTTAAAGTTGTTTTTTTCGGGGTGGGAGGTGGTTAGTGACCACTGGGGGAGTCAGGGGAGGTCATCCCCAATTCCCTATGGTGGCCATCTGGTCAGTTTGGGCACCTTTTTGAGGCTTGGTCGTAAGAAAATATGAACCAAGTAAAGTCACCCAAGTGCTCATCAGGGACGCCCTTCTTTTATCTATTATCGCTCGAGGATGCCCATCTGTTAGGCACGCCCCAATCCCGCCTTCGCTACGCCTCCGACAAGACCCCAGAAATTTTGGTCGTTCCCGCGACGGAAAGCAGTTGGGGACGCCCAAAACTGGCTTTTGATTATGCCGATTTGGGCGACCCTGAGAGAAGGACACCCATCTCCCGATTTGTGTTGAAAGATGGGCGCCCTTCTCTTTTGAAAATAAGCCTGATAGTGAACTTATGTATGAAAGTGCCACTTTTCTTGCAGTTATAGAATTGCTCTTTTAATGAATATATACTAAATCAACTTTATAGATGCAGTTCTATAAGGAGCTGCTTAGATTTATGCAGCAACTACGTGCATAAATTCTGGTATTCTGGTAAATTATGTGCATAAATGAACACAGACACATAAATGACAATAATCTGGCTATATGCTTGCTATCATGTAAGTATGTGCCTATCTACGATGGTGGGTGCCCTGGAGGTGGCAGTAAATATGAGTGGAATCTGGGAGGAGCACACACTTATGTGTGCAAATAATTGAATACTATAATTTACGTATGACATGACAGACCTGTAAGTTTCATGCTAAACTGTACCTGCTGTACACCGCCTTGGATGAATCTCTTCATAAAGGCGATCAATAAATCCAAATAAATATATAAATAAATAAATATCTAATGTGCCAGGTTGAATGCTTAGATCACTTCAGGAACAGTATTTAATACTTGCATCTTCTGCTCAGGCCCACCTAGAATCAACAAGAAGTTCAGCCTATTTTTAACTTGCCCGAAGTCTCTGGAATTCTCTTTCACTTAATTTCCATAAGGAAATAACATTGAAAAACTTCCATTTACTTTAAAAACTTTTCTTTTTATTATGGTCTATGATTTCTAGTTTCATTCACTGTGGTTAGAGTAGGGATTCCTGTGTATGTTATGAGGGGAGATATGATAGAAGTGTATAAAATAATGAGTGGAATGGATCGGGTGGATGTGAAGCGACTGTTCACGCTATCCAAAAATACTAGGACTAGAGGGCATGAGTTGAAGCTACAGTGTGGTAAATTTAAAACGAATCGGAGAAAATGTTTCTTCACCCAACGTGTAATTAGACTCTGGAATTCGTTGCCGGAGAACGTGGTACGGGCGGTTAGCTTGACGGAGTTTAAAAAGGGGTTAGATAGATTCCTAAAGGACAAGTCCATAGACCGCTATTAAATGGACTTGGAAAAATTCCGCATTTTTAGGTATAACTTGTCTGGAATGTTTTTACGTTTGGGGAGCGTGCCAGGTGCCCTTGACCTGGATTGGCCACTGTCGGTGACAGGATGCTGGGCTAGATGGACCTTTGGTCTTTCCCAGTATGGCACTACTTATGTACTTATGTACTTATTTTAACAGTAAGTGATTTTTGATGTTCCATTTCTATCTTTAACTATGCTTTATTTTATTTTATTTTATTAGGAACACTTTGGCCTGCTAATCAAGAAAGATGGTATAGAAAGTTTTATTAAACATAAAGTTCACTTTGCTTTATTTTATCCGGTCCTGCTTTTAGTAATGCACAGGGGTAAGGTTCATATTTGTGCTGAAGAGAAAGAGCTTCTCATCAAAACTGCTATGGAAATACAGGTAAATAACAAGATATTCTAAGAGGAAGTGCCCTATGAGCATGAAGCTAAGTGGGTAAATGTTATGAGTCTCAACAATGGAGACTTAATTGTTACTGGTCTATGAGTACTGAGCTGGGAATGATCCAATGGTTTGAATTGTGGATTGGATATATGGAAATGCAGCTTCATTGAAGACTGTTTAAATGAAGAGTTAGTGTGCTGGTTATATTGCTTCCAGAGTTAGAATCATTAGAACCCTCCTTGAATTGTTACAAACAATGAAGAGTAACTTTGGGATTGTATCTCTGAGAGGAGTTGAAGGGAGGGAGGGGGCAGAGGGCACAGCACTTGTTTATGTGAGTTTAAGGATTGTTAGGAGAATTATATATCTTGGTATCTCATGAGAACAATGAGAGGGAACTCTGGATGCTAGTGATCCAACATCAGCAATTTTTGCAGGGTTCCAAAATGATTAGATTGGGATAAGTAAACTGCTAAAATTTGGTTTGAGAAAGTTAGTTTACAGTCTAACAAAAACCCCAGGTATTTAAAGTGGTGAACTTGATGTATAGGACCACCAAACTACATAAGTGTTATAGAGGGGATTGGGACATGTCCTGTAAACCAACATATTGTTCACTTTTGTGGACTTTGGACCAGATGATGCTCTCAGAGCCAAGAGACCTTCTCCAAGAACATTTGCACAAGGGCAAGATCAGGAGCAGTGGAAAATACATAATGAAGGATCACAATGTCATCTGCATAGAAGTATGTGCTAAATCCCAAAGACTGAAGTAGGTGGGCAAAGGACTTAAGTAAAAGTTGAAGAGAGCCGGAGAAAATATTGACCCCTGTGGGACACCACAGGAGAGCGGGCAAGAGTTTGATCCTATGAATTACAAACCCTAAAATTACGACCCTAGAGAAAGGAAGTGAACCACTTCAAGATGGTACCTTCAAGTCTGATGTCCCTAAGTCATTGCAGCAGAAGATCATGATTAAGTACATCGAATGCCACTGACAAATCCAGGGAAACAGCTAATGCGTCAAAGCTTTGATCCAGCTTAATATAGACTTCACTTACCAGGAAGGTTAGAACCATCTCTGTATAAACCCCATCCTAAATCCAGACTGCCACGGATGAAGGATCAACGATGCTTCTAAATGAGCTTGCAACTGAAAAAAAGACCATATTCTCAATCCACTTTGCCATAAAGGGTAAGTTAGAAGTTGGACGATAGCTAGCTGGCAGTGCCAGGTCAAGAACTGAATTTTTTAGGATAGGTCGAATTGCTTCCAACTTAAGAGAATTAGGAACAGAGCCTTCTGACAAGCTTTTAGAAATGAAGTGCTACGCCACCGGAAGAAGGCCAAGCAATGAGATTTTCAGCCAAGAAGAGTGCAATGGGCCCAAAGTACATGTCATAGTGTTCATCCCCATCAAAGTTTTCTTTAGTAGGTCGCAAGGAGGAAGGATAAAGGAAGACCTTTGGGGACACATCATAGAATCACTTTCTTCAGAAATTAATTTGGAATAATAGCCCTTTTTGCAGTCCTCAATTGATATGCATAGTAACAATGTGAACATCTAAAAGCCTGAAGATTATCAGAGGATTTCTTTTTGCACCAGAGTCACGTGGAGGGGCATAATTGAAAGGGATGCCCAAGTTTTGTTGAGGATGTCCTTACAAAATGTCCCGATTGAGGGGCGAGGAAACCTGTATTATCGAAACAAGATGGACGTCCATCTTTCATTTCGATAATATGGTCAGGGACGTCCAAATCTTGAAATTTAGGTTGTTCTTAGAGATGGTCGTCCCTAGACTTGGTCGTTTCTGATTTTCAGCGTTAATGGAAACCAAGGACACCCATTTCAGAACCGACCAAATCCAAGCCCTTTGGGTCGTGCGAGGAGCCAGCATTCGTAGTGAACTGGTCCCCCTGACATGTCAGGACACCAGCCGGGCACACTAGGGAGCACTGCAGAGGATTTCAGAAATTGCTCCCAGGTGCATAGCTCCCTTACTGTGTGTGCTGAGCCCCCTAACCCCCCCCCCCCCAACCCACTACTGTACACCATTACATTAGCCCTTATCGGTGAAGGGGAAACCTAGATGTGGATACAGTGGGTTTCTGGTGGGTAGGTATAGAAGTAACGAGGGAATGAGAAAGAGAAAAAAGGAGGTAAAGAAGGAACGAGGGAATAAGAAAGAAAAAAGGAGGTATAGAAGGAACAAGGGAACGAGAAAGAGAAAAAAGGAGAAATAGAAGGAACGAGGGAATGAGAAACAGCGAAAAGGAGGTATAAAAGGAACAAGGGAATGAGAAAGAGAAAAAAGGAGGAATAGAAAGAACAAGGGAACGAGAGAGCGAAAAGGAGGTATAGAAGGAACGAGGGATCGAGAAAGAGTGAAAAAGAGGTATAGAAGGAACGAGGGAACAAGAAAGAGAAAAAGGAGGAATAGAAGGAATGAGGGAACGAGAAACAGCTAAAAACAGCGAAAAGGAGGTATAGAATGAATGAGGGAACGAGAAAGAAAAAAGGAGGAATAAAAAGAACGAGGGAACGAGAAAGAGACAAAAGGAGGTATAGAAGGAACGAGGGAACGAGAGAGCGAAAAGGAGGAATAGAAAGAACGAGGGAATGAGAAAGATAGAAAAGAAGGAATAGAAAGAACGAGGGAACGAGAAAGAGCGAAAAGGAGGTATAGAAGGATCGAGGGGACGAGAAAGAGCAAAGAGGAGAAATAGAAGGAACGAGAGAATGAAGAGGAGAACTAGAAGGAACGAGGGAACGAGAAAGAGAAAAAAGGAGGTATAGAAGGAACGAGGGAACGAGAAAGAGAGAAAAGGAGGAATAGAAAGAACGAGGGAATGAGAATGAAAAAAGGAGGAATAGAAAGAATGAGGGTACAAGAAAGAGAGAAAAGAGTAGAGAAAGAACAAAGGAATGAGAGAATGAAGAGGAGGACTAGAAGGAACGAGGGAACGAGATAGAGAAAAAAGGAGGTATAGAAGGAATGAGGGAACGAGAAAGAGAGAAAAAAGGAGGTATAGAAGGAACGAGGGAATGAGAAAGAGAGAAAAGGAGGAATAGAAAGAATGAGGGAACGAGAAAAAGCTAAGAGGAGGAATAGAAAGAACAAGGATCGAGAAAGAGAGAAAAGGAGGTATAGAAGGAACGAGGGAATGAGAAAGAGAGAAAAGGAGTGAATAGAAGGAACGAGGGAACTAGAAACAGCGAAAAAGGAGGAAGGAAAGAATGAGGGTACAAGAAGAGAGAAAAGAGGTTATAGAAGGAACGAGGGAATGAAAGAGAGAAAAGGATGAATAGAAGAACGGGAACGGAAACAGCGAAAAGGAGGAATAGAAAGAACGAGGGAACGAGAAACAGCGAAAAGGAGGTATAGAATGAATGAGGGAACGAGAAAGAAAAAAGGAGGAATAAAAAGAACAAGGGAACGAGAAAGAGACAAAGGAGGTATAGAAGGAACGAGGGAATGAGAGAGTGAAAAGGAGGAATAGAAAGAACGAGGGAATGAGAGAGCGAAAAGATATAGAAGAACGAGGAACAGAGAGCAAAAAGGAGTATAGAAGGATCGAGGGACGAGAAAGAGCAAAGAGGAATAGAAGGAACGAAGAACGAGAAGAGAGAAAAAGGAGGTATAAGAAGGAACGAGGGAAAGAGAAAGAGAGAAAAGGAGGAATAGAAGGAACGAGGGAACGAGAAACAGCGAAAAGGAGGAATAGAAAGAATGAGGGTACAAGAAAGAGAGAAAAGGAGGTATAGAAGGAACGAGGGAATGAGAAAGAGAGAAAAGGAGGAATAGAAGGAACGAGGGAACGAGAAACAGCGAAAAGGAGGAATAGAAAGAACGAGGGAACGAGAAACAGCGAAAAGGAGGTATAGAATGAATGATGTGAACGAAAGAAAAAAGGAGAATAAAAAGAACAAGGGAACGAGAAATAGACAAAGGAGGTATAGAAGGAACGAGGGAATGAGAGAGTGAAAAGGAGGAATAGAAAGAACTAGGGAATGAGAGAGCGAAAAGGAGTTATAGAAAGAACGGGGAACGAGATATGCAAAAAAGGAGGTATAGAAGGATCGAGGGGACGAGAAAGAGCAAAGAGGAGGAATAGAAGGAACGAAGGAACGAGAGAATGAAGAGGAGGACTAGAAGGAACGAGGGAACGAGAAAGAGAGAAAAGGAGGAATAGAAACGAGGGAACGAGAAAGAGCGAAAAGGAGGTATAGAAGGATCGAGGGAATGAGAAAGAGAAAAAAGGAGGAATAGAAAAGAATAGGGAACGAGAAAGAGCGAAAGGAGGAATAGAAAAGGAACGAGGGAACGAGAGAGCGAAGATGAGTAAATATATAACTAGGGAATGAGAAAGAGAAAAAAGGAGGTATAGAGGAACGAGGGAACGAGAAAGAGAGCAAAGGAGGAATAGAAGAAGCAGGGAAGGAGAAAGAGCGAAAAGAAAGGAATTAGAAAAACAAGGGAATTTTAAAGAATAGAAAAGGAGTTATAAGAAGGAACGAGGGAACGAGAAAAAGCGAAGAGGAGGAAATAGAAGGACGAGAAAGAGAGAAAAGGAGCGAATAGAAAAGAAACGAGGAAACAAGAAGAGTGAAGAAATGAGGTACAGAAGGATCGAGGGAACGAGAAAGAAAAAAGGAGGAATAGAAGGAACGAGGGAATGAGAAAGAGAAAAGGAGGTATAGAAGGAACGAGGGAACGAGAAACAGCAAAAAAGAGGTATAGAAGGAACGAGAAAACAAGAAAGAAAAAAAGGAGGTATAGAAAAAACGAGGGAACGAGAAAGCAAAAAAAGTGGAATAGAAAGAACGAGGTAACGAGAAAGAGCGAAAAGGAGGTATAAAAGGAACGAGGGAACGAGAAAGAGCGACAGTTGTCATCCCTTTTTTACAGGTACATGCTATGTGTTAAGAGCTGTCATCCCTATCTTGCAGTCACTTTTAATATGTTGACAGTTGGTATCCCCTATTTTTTTACATTATTTGAATCCACACGTTATGTGTTGACAGCTGTCATCCCTTTTTTACAAGTACATGCTATGTGTTGAGAGCTGTCATACCATTTTTCACCTATTTTGCAACACAAGCATCCCTTTTTTACAGATACATGCAATATGTTGACAGCAGTCATCCCTTATTACATATACATGCAATTTTTTGACAGCTGTCATCCCTTTTTTGCAAGCATGTGGATCCAAATAATATAATATGTTGGCAGCTGTCATCCCTTTTATAGGTAGATACAATGGTTTGACAGCTATCATTCCATTTTTTACCTACTTTGCATGCATATGCAATGTGTTGACAGATGTTATCCCTTTTTTGCAGGTACATTACATACCTAAAATATTGCATTTTGGACATGAAAAATGTAATAATTTTTAATATACTGCACCCACTAAAACTGCTCCAGGGACCTGTATACTACTGTGATGGACCTGAGTATGACATTTGAGGCTGGCATAAAGGCTGGAAAAATATTTTTAAAGAAGTTTTTGAGGGTGGGAGGGGGTTAGTGACCACTGGGGGAGTAAGGGGAGGTCATCCCCAATTCCATCTGGTGGTCATCTGGTCAGTTTGGGCACCTTTTTGTGGCTTGGTCGTAACAAAAAAAGGACCAAGTAAAGTCATCCAAGTGCTCGTCAGGGACGCCCTTCTTTTTTCCATTATGGGTCGAGGACGCCCATGTGTTTCGCATTCCCAAGTCCTGCCTTCCCTAAGCCTTCGACACGCCCCTGGAACTTTGGTCATCCCCGCAACAGAAAGCAGTTGGGGACACCCAAAATTGGCTTTTGATTAAGCCGATTTGGATGACCCTGGGAGAAGGACGCCCATCTTCTGATTTGTGTCGAAAGATGGACGTCCTTCTCTTTCAAAAATAAGCCTGATAGTGTGCAAACCTTTAGTAAATGATCCTTTGGTTGATCCTAATGCAGAGGACACTGTCATCCCAGTGGCAACAAGCCTTTCTTTAGCTTCAGACGCATTCATCCTGCCAGAACTGCAACTGAGTGAGGATGATGCTCTTGACTCATCTAGGACTGAGAATGATGTACAGCCTTCAGAACAACTAGGCGAGAGCAGGGCTCTACCGATGCCTCGGTGCAATTGTGGGTGATCCCTATGACTGGAGAATTACTTTACCAGGAGGAAGGGGTGCTATCTATTCTGCAGAGGGAGCTCTAGTTTATAGAATGTTCAGGTTCAGTGCTAGACACATTCTTGTTTTGTTGTACCTGTTTTCTTATTCTCTAGTTGTACAGATTTCACCCTATGTGGGTGCTGAATGTAGATGATTTTATTTATATATTTAAAAAGCTTCTATTTTGCACAATCCAAGAGTTCTAGATGGATCACAAATTTTACAAACATAATATACATTTTACAGAATAAATTTAACAAAAAACAAAACATACATAAAAGTATCTCATATGAGATTCACTGATGAAAATACAATCAGTACTGTAAAGGCAAATAAGCCTGCCTCTTAATTAGCTCAATCATCAACCCTCTTATATGCCTGCAAGAAAAAGAACGTTTTACATTCTTTTCTAAACTCTTTCTGGTCCTGTATTTTTTTCATCCTCAAGGGCAGCATATTCCATAATGAAGGACTGGCAATATAAAATACAGTTTCGAAACTCATTTGACTTTATCACATGATGTGAAAGAATTTCCAGTAAAAATCTGCCTGCGGAACTCAATAGTCTTAAAGGTTAATATATATGAAGTTTGGCCACTAAAATCTTAGAAACCTGTGGCCTAGTGGTTAGGGTGGTGGACTTTTGTCCTGGGGAACTGAGGAACTGAGTTCAATTCCCACTTCAGGCACAGATAGCTCCTTGTGACTCTGGGCAAGTCACTTAACCCTCCATTGCCCCATGTAAGCCACATTGAGCCTGCCATGAGTGGGAAAGCGTGGGGTACAAATGTAATAAAAATTAATATAAAGTTTCATGAAAAATCAACTGGATATGCTTAACACTTTACAGAAACATCTTATAACCCCCCCCCCCCCCCCCCATAACTAAGTAACCAGGGCTTAAGTTTTAGACGAAATGGAACTTTGAAGTGGGTGAGGTGTGAAATGTGCAGGCTGGATATGAACTCTCTCCCCCACCCATATATATATATATATATATATATATATATATACAGAGAGAGAGAGAGAAAGAGAGAACATACAGACACTCCGTCTATTAAACACACATAACATGTATGGTGAGGGATCACATCCATAGCAACAGACGTGGCAACAGTCTCATCAGTGAAAAGTAGCCATAACAGTGGAATCTCCATATCTCAGCAACAGCATGAGGCATGGGGATAAAGGGCAATCATTGGGTACAGTGCCAGAAAATGGCCACATGGGTGAGAGGAAATAGAATCCACAAGATCAAAATGAGGTTGCCAAGGTATGGACGAGAAGGATCCACCTGGTGGTAGTGACTAAATAAGTCTGTAAGGATAGGAAGGAAAAGGAATCTCTGGATTCATTAGAAATAAGAGGTCACAGAGGTGCAGAATGTTCTAGACTCTAGGCATTCCTCCTTGATCACCTTTGCACTTCATAACAGCAGCAGAAGTGGCTAATTTTAAATGTGTGCATACTCACAACACCTAATACTGGCTCTCTCCTAGAAGGATTGTCCTTTACAAGCAGAAAGCAATGCACAAAGGGGAGACAGAGGGTTTGTGGTCATGTACTGAGAGCACAGGCTCTGCATTCATACAGAGTACACTGCTTGTACTTGCCTGACTGTTGGTGCTAGCAAAAGACCTGTTGAGGAAGGTGGAAGTTGAAGCTATAAAACCTAGACACAGTGGTGTGCTGGAGCTGGCTCGCTCCGGCTCGCAAGATCCGGTTGTTAAATTTTGGCCGGACTTGCGAGCCGGTTGTTGGAAAGGGCGAGCCGGCTCTCCCTCCCTCCGCCCTCCGGATCCGGTCCCTCACCGATCCTACCTTGACTATCGAATTCTTCGGGGCAGGCAGTGTTGCCTGCCCACTGCTATCGCTGACTTTCCTCCGCCGCCTGTTTGCGCTTTAAAAATGGCCGCCGAGACTTCCAGAGGCGGCCTCGCGAGACTTCTGTAAGTCTCGGCAGCCATTTTGAAGCGCGATCGGGCGGTGGAGGAAAGTCAGCGATGGCAGCGGGCAGGCAACACTGCCTGCCCCGAAGAATTTGATGGCCAAGGTAGGGTCGGTGAGGGACCTGATCGGGAGGGAGGGAGGAAGCAGGAGAATTTTTGGAACAAGTCGGGAGGGGGTGGCAGGGGAGAGAAGGGAGCTGCTGGCCATGGGTGGATGGAGGGCAGGGGAGAGAGGGGAGCTGCTAGCCATGGGTGGATGGAGGGCAGGGGAGAGAAGGGAGCTGCTGGCCATGGGTGGATGGAGGGCAGGGGAGAGAAGGGAGCTGCTGGCCATGGGTGGATGGAGGGTAGGGGAGAGAAAAGGGAGCTGCTGGCCATGGGTGGATGGAGGGCAGGGGAGAGAAAAGGGAGCTGCTGGCCATGGGTGGATGGAGGGCAGGGGAGAGAAAAGGGAGCTGCTGGCCATGGGTGGATGGAGGGCAGGGGAGAGAAAAGGGAGCTGCTGGCCATGGGTGGATGGAGGGCAGGGGAGAGAAGGGAGCTGCTGGCCATGGTGGATGGAGGGCAGGGGAGAGAAGGGAGCTGCTGGCCATGGGTGGATGGAGGGCAGGGGAGAGAAGGGAGCTGCTGGCCATGGTGGATGGAGGGCAGGGGAGAGAAGGGAGCTGCTGGCCATGGGTGGATGGAGGGCAGGGGAGAGAAGGGTCGTTGGCGATGGGTGGATGGAGGGCAGGGGAGAGAAGGGTCGCTGGCCATGGGTGCATGCAGGGCAGGGGAGAGGAGGGTCACTGCTGGCCATGGGTGGATGGAGGGCAGGGGAGAGAAGGGTCGCTGGCCATGGGTGAATGGAGGGCAGGGGGAGAGGAGGGGAGAGAGAATAAATGCTGGACATAGATGGAGGGGAGGGAAGAGTCAGGAAGGAGATAAGATAAGGGAAAAGGAAGAAAGGAGAAAAACTGCACATGGATGAAGAAAATAGGCAGAAGCTGAGGACCAGAAATGAAGAAGAAAGGAGGAAAGTAAAAGAAATAAATGGAAAGGAAGCCCTGGAAACGGAGTTAAAAGGACAGATAGCAGCAGAATTGGATACTGGGCCAGCATAATCAGAAAAACAGTCACCAGACAACAAAGGTAGAAAAAATCATTTTATTTTCATTATAGTGTTTGGAATATGTTCACTTTGAGAATCAGGTGCTCAACATTAAAAGTTTATATTTATTTACTTATTTATGGCATTTTATCCCACATTAAACATGAATTAGATTGGAACCTGGGATCATTTAATTTTTTTTTTCCTGGAGAGAGTAATGCATTGCCCCCCCCCCCCCCCCCCCCACCCACTGGCTATAGCCAGCTCTGCAATTTTGGGGAGAGCAGAGGTGGACGGGGGGAGGGGGGGCGCCGAGGTGGACCGGGGAGAGAGCCTGTTGTTAAAAATTTACCAGCACACCACTGCCTAGACAGCTGTATTCAAGGGAGGTCTGCTTCCTGGGGAGGCTGGCTGTTTGATCACCTTTGCACTTCATAACCGCAGCAGAAGTGGCTAATTTTAAATGTGTGCATACTCACACCACCTAATACTGGCTCTCACCTAGAAGGATTGTCCTTTACAAGCAGAAAGCAATGCACAAAGGGGAGACAGACAGGGCCGTGCCTAGGGTCCCTGGTGCCCCTCTGCAGACTATCAGTTGCCCCCCCCCCCCCCGTGTGGCACAAGATGGCAAGGCTTACAAGCCTTTCTTGCGTAATACTTTATCGCAAATAATTTTTTATGATTTTTAACCGTGAAAATGATCGCTCACCACTTGCCACACTGACAGGAATTGTCAGCAATATTCTTAGAAAACAAATTGCTATACATTGCAAAATAAGATAGCAGATGTAAATTCTCAAAGTGGACATATTCCAAACACTAAAATGAAAATAAAATGATTTTTTTCTACCTTTGTTGTCTGGTGACTTTGTTTTTCTATCCATATTGGTCCGAGTCTCTGATTCTGCTGCTCTCTATCTGTTCTCTTAACTCCGTTTCCAGGGCTTCCTTTCCATTTATTTCTTTACTTTCCTCCTTTCTTCTTCATTTCTTGCCCTACATCCATAAGTAAAAGCTGTGTCCTCCTCTGTGGAATTGACTGGAGGAGGTATAACATGGATCCAGCTTTTGCCTATTTTCTCCATCCATGTGCAGTTTCTCTCCTCTCTTCCATTTCCCTCATCTCCATCCATGCGCATCTTCTTTTTTCTTTCCTCACCTCCATCCATGTCCAACACTTCTCCTCTCTCACCCCCTCCATCCATGTTCAGCATTTCTCCTCTCTCGTCCCTCTCCTGTATCCATATAAAGCAATAATTCTCTCTCCCCTCTCCTCCATCCAAGACCAGCATTTCTTCTCTCTCCCCACCAACTCCTCCATCCATCCATGTCCAGAGAATCTCTCTTCCCTGCCATCCCCTCTCATCCATGTCCAGCGATTCTCCTCTCTCCCCTGAACCACATAAAAGCCAGAAACTGTGCAATCTCTGCAGCACTGTTTCAGGCTTGGGCAGAACCAAGTGGGCCTTACAGTCATTCCCTTCTGTCATTCTCCATATCTCTCTCACCCAGACTAAGCAGTATATCATCTTTAACTACCAATAGGGTGAGCAGATGCCTTTCTGCCAGGTCATAAAGAGCAGAAGCCAGCACTGGATTCTTTTTTAAGTTCTTTCTCAAAGGCACTTTCTGCAGAGACATAAAAAGGTTAATAAATAAAAACAAACAAAATCCATAACCTAAAAACAAACACAAAAAAGCACTGACTCTAAAGTTTAGCAATTTCATTAAAGCAAAATGTATTTTCACATATCACAAACTCTTCCTATCCAAGCAGAATGTTTTATATTTATTTATTTATTGCATTTGTATCCCACATTTTCCCACCTCTTTGCAGGCTCAATGTGGCTTACAATACATCATGAATGGTGGAGATATATAAGAAATAAACATTTAGTAATTACACAAAAAACATTTAGTAATTACACACAAAAAAGCAATCAGATTTTCACTTACCAGCTCTTCACAGCTAAACTTCCTCTTTGAACCTACTGTTTGAACCATCAGCCAATGAAATGGCTTTTAGCTATAATATCTCAGGTTACCTGATAAGATAATTATGCACACATCATTGCAGTCATGCCCTCCTTTCAGTGTACATGCTCAAAAAAAACCCCTTTGAACCACTTACAGATTTTAACAAACAATTACACTATTTATTTTTTATTTCTCCCCAGTCTCACTTGCACACCTCCCTCCAAACCTGTTCTCTTTAATTTGAATGTTGTTCACTTCAAGCTCACCCCAAATGAGAAGTTGTTCCCACACCAAAGACATATATAACACTGGTTATATTCTTTTAACCCTAGAACGCATGACGTTAAAAATATACATATTAACGTCATGGGGGCCTTTTAGGCCCCCATGCACATAATGTAGAAAAACACACTTAAATAACTTTCACAAGTTTATTTCAAAATTGCTCAATAAAATATGAATAGTGGACAACATTTTAATTATAATTTTTCACAGAAAACACCAAAAAATCTTTTTTTTTCCCCAAATTTCACGCAAAGACATGAAAACACACAAAAATGCATAGAAATCTATAGCAAACTAGCTGCAGCTACATTTTTATTCTAACTTTCTTTTCTATTATATTAGTCTTCCAAACAATTCTGACATGTTATTTTTTCAGAAGAGTGTTCTTTGCAAACAGTTTCCTTACAAGTGGAACAATATCGCTCAGTTTTCCTCTCTATGTTTCTTGGACACATGAAACAACGCTTTCGTTTTCTTTCTCCTGGCTCTGGAGTAATCTGAAACTGTACGCCACACCGTTTCATTGCTTCTTTAGTTTTCTTTGGCAAGCATTTCAAGTCGCTTCGCTCTATCATGTGAGGTATTACAAGTTCATGACAAAGGTCCTTCAAGAATAAGCGTCTCCTGTCCTTCCTCTGTGCATGAAATTCAGGATGAGTTTCTGTATAAATAATGAATGAATTTAGGGCTGCTACATCAAGCATATTTGAAAATAGTACTACAGGCCATCGTTTTGTTTGCCTCTTACACGAATATTCTCCCACCATCTCATCCATTTTATCTACACCTCCTTTTGTTGCATTGTAATGCAGGATGATTTCTGGTTTCAATTTTTGGTTATTGCTGTCAACACTGCAATCGTGATGCATGGTACTGAGTAAAATTACAGATTTCTCCTTCTTTGCCTTGTAAGATACCAAAGTCGCTTTGTTATTGAATCCAAAGACACTCTCATAAAGTGCTCGCTGACGATTGTGTTTGAGTGCTGCTGGAATTTCTCGTCTGTTTTGCTTTATAGTACCAACAAGTGTAATAGCTTTTGCAAGCAGAAAATTGCCTAGTTCAACATTGGTGAAATAATTGTCCATGGTGATGTTTCTACCTGAATTGAATATTGGAACAGCAAGAGTTTTGACTATTTCAGACCCCAGATCCTTCTGTACTGGTGCACCAACCTCTTTGCCACAGTAGATTACGCCATTTATGCCATAATAATTTGCAGAATCACACATCCAGAAGATTTTTATACCGTACTTGGCTGGCTTGCTGGGCATGTATTGTATGAATTTGCAGCGTCCTCTGAACGGTACAAGTTGCTCATCTACAGTAACATTAGTACTAGGATTGTAAAGTTTTGTGCAATTTTTGATAAATATGTTCCAGATATAACTGATAGGGGCTAATTTGTCTGTTTCAAACCTCGCTGCACGAGTTCGCTTATCATCAAAGCGAATGATCCTTCTAATTTCCTCATATCTGCCCACTGACATTGTCGCCTTATAGTGTGGATCAGAAAGTGGGTCCAGAAATAATTCTCGTATTGGGACATCATACGATTTTTGACTCCCTGCCAGCAGGAAAAGTCCAATATATGCATAAAGTTCCTCTTTTGAGATATTTTTCCAGGACTTATTTTTTGCTGAAGCGATACGTCTTCCTTCTAGGTTTGAACATAATAGGACCTCTTCTGCAATATTGTCAGAAAAATAAGTACAGAATACATCTTTAGGGGTAAAGTAACTGGGACTTCCCACAGCTCCTTGAGCCTGTCTCACAATATTGTGAATTGGAGTACGTCCGACTAATGTAGGATTACTGTCCCAAAAAACATTCATTTTGGATGTTCTACTTATCACTTCTTGAGGATCCACTAGATTCACTTCTTCATCATCAGAAGAATCACTGGATGAGGATGTTTGATTAGCTGGTGGCAGATATTCTTCATCAGACAAAGATAGTTCACTTTCATCATCGCTTTGAAACATAATCGCTTCAATCTCTTGGTCAGTCAGACACTTGGAGGAAGACTGTGCCATTGCTGACTAGATGTTAGAAAATGAAACAGATTTCCTCTCAACAGCTTATCTTATCACAGGTCCTTCAGCAATTAGCTCACAGTGTATACTGTCCTCAGTGTTCAGAGGACCTGAGGTGATGTCATGGCCTTATCACTCCCTCCAAAAATCACATGACATCCTCACATGTTATTATCCACACCCTGGCCCCTCCACCAGCATTACTGAGTACAAATAAAGTAACTTGAGACACAAACACTTCTGAGAACATGATAAAAACAGCGGGGGCCTAAAAGGCCCCCAATTCGTACAGATGTAGTTTTCACCAAACAAGCATTGTTACACCATAATGCCTATGAAAAAAAATTATATGAACAACTGGATATTATCAACAATGACATACTTGAGTAATACCTTGAGTTTCAAAATTCTAACTAAAGTAATTTTGCAGATAATAGCAAAAATGTAAGCATGGGGGCCTAAAAGGCCCCCAATATGCGTTCTAGGGTTAAGCAACTTCAGCAGAGGTGTCTGCCTCAGTTAGGACTGCTGGGCTGCCTTCACTTTCTGACGCGGAGAGGGAAGAGCAGAGGAGAGAGGAGAATCACAACTTCAGGTAAAAGATTTTGCAAGTGAACGGAGCGGCGCCCTCCAGAGGTCAGCTCCCCTCTGCGGTGCTTACCCCGCTTAGCTTACCGTGTGTGTTGGCACAGTCCTGGAGACAGAGGGTTTGTGGTCATGTACTGAGAGCACGGGCTCTGCATTCATACAGAGTACATTGCTTGTACTTGCCTGACTGTTGGTGCTAGCAAAAGACCTACCTTTTATGAAATAGTTCTGTATCACAGTTGTAGAGATTTCTTTAGTGTAAGTGTGAAGATGGAGTAACAAAATAAAATCAAAGGAAAAGCAATCAACACTTGTTATGTGCTGTTTGAGTTAAAGTGTCAAAAGGAATATGCCGCAATGGACAAATGGCAGTTGTTTGTGTATCCAAGCAAGGATCCTTAAGCCAGTCAGATGTGAATTAGTTTGACTGGTTTGATAGAAGATTGGCTTGAACTGGCAATGGGAAGTGTTTTTAAAGGATACCTCAAAAAATTGAGAATTACTAGAAAGGAATTTTACTGGCTAGAAACTATTACCTTTAAGGTGAGGTTACTGGAAGTAATCTATAAGAGGAAAAAAGAATCAGAGATGCATATGGATAAAAAAGAATAAAGTAACTAGGTCTCATAAATTAGTCAATTTCTTTTGCAATTCCAGCTGTTAAGCTGGAAACATTATAGATTAGGAGGCTGATGTATGAAGCCACATATATCTTCGCAGAGGCAGTAAGGCATGCAAAAGTGACAAATACTGCAAGCTATCATACTTCCACATTTTAGCACATACTATTCAGATTTTGTGCATGCTTATTTTTGGATTTGTGCAAATTATGCAAAATCATACAAATCAGCTCATTAGCGCTTTTTGCAGTAACGTATTAATGTGTAAAAAATGATGGGCCCGATATTCAAAACTAACCAGTCAGTTAAATAGCATTTTTAGCACCTAACCGCAAATATTCAGCGGGAGATAACCGGTTATCTGCTGCTAACTGAATATTTGCAGTTAGCGGCTAGCTGCTAACCCCGGGATTCTATAGTGTCGCTCTTCAATTTCTGTGTGGAAATCAAAGCGTATTCCATAACAATGCGCATAAATTAATTAGTTAACAAGCTAATTAGAACTGATAATTGGATGAACAAGAAATTATCAGCACTAATTGGCATTAATTAGAATTTAGGTGCATTACTTGCCTAGCATATTCTGTAATGTGGTGTGCAATGATAAGCAACTTACCACACAACACTTTAACAAGTTTTGTGGTAAGCCTTTTGTCCTGCATTAAATGCACATTAACATAGTAACATAGTAGATGACGGCAGAAAAAGACCTGCACGGTCCATCCAGTCTGCCCAACAAGATAAACTCATATGTGCCACTTTTTGTGTATACCTATCCTTGATTTGTACCTGTCTTTTTCATGGCACAGACCGTATACATCTTCCCAGCACTATCCCCGCCCCCAACCACCAGCCCCGCCTCCCACCACTGGTTCTGGCACAGACCGTATAAGTCTGCCCAGCACTATCCCCGCCTCCCACTACCGGCTCTGCCACCCAATCTTGGCTAAGCTCCTGAGGATCTATTCCTTCTGAACAGGATTCCTTTATGTTTATCCCACGCATGTTTGAATTCCATTACCGTTTTCATCTCCACCACCTCCCGCGGGAGAGCATTCCAAGCATCCACCACTCTCTCCGTGAAGAAATACTTCCTGACATTTTTCTGCCCCCCTTCAATCTCATTTCATGTCCTCTTGTTTTACCGCCTTCGCATCTCCGGAAAAGGTTCGTTTGCAGATTAATACCTTTCAAATATTTGAACGTCTGTATCGTATCACCCCTGTTTCTCCTTTCCTCCAGAGTATACATATTCAGGTCAGCAAGTCTCTCCTCATACGTCTTGTATCGCAATTCCCATACCATTCTTGTAGCTTTTCTTTGCACCGCTTCAATTCTTTTTACATCTTTAGCAACATACGGCCTCCAAAACTGAACACAATACTCTAGGTGGGTTCTCACCAATGACTTATACAGGGGCATCAACACCCCCTTTCTTCTGCTGGTCACACCTCTCTCTATACAGACTAACAACCTTCTAGCTACGGCCACCGCCTTGTCACACTGTTTCTTTGCCTTCAAATCCTCAGATACTATCACACCAAGATCCCTCGCCCCGTCTGTACCTATCAGACTCTCACCATCTAACACATATGTCTCCCGTGGATTTCTATTCCTTAAGTGTATCACTTTGCATTTCTTCGCATTGAATTTTAAGTGCCAAACCTTAGACCATTCTTCCAGCTTCCTCAGATCCTTTTTCATGTTTTCCACTCCCTCCGGGGTGTCCACTCTGTTACAGATCTTAGTATCATCCGCAAATAGGCAAACTTTACCTTCTAACCCTTCGGCAATGTCACTCACAAATATATTGAACAGAATCGGCCCCAGCACCGATCCTTGAGGCACTCCATTACTCACCTTTCCCTCCTCCGAGCAAATTCCATTAACCACCACCTTCTGGCGTTTGTCCGTCAACCAGTTCTTAATTCAGTTCACCACTTTGGGTCCTATCTTCAGCCCATCCAATTTATTTAAAAGTCTCCTGTGGGGAACCGTGTCAAAAGCTTTGCTGAAATCTAAGTAGATTACGTCTATAGCTCGTCCCTGATTCAATTCTCCTGCCACCCAATCAAAGAATTCAATTAGATTCGTTTGGCATGATTTCCCTTTGGTAAAACCATGTTGTCTCGGATCTTGCAACTTATTGGCTTCCAGGAAATTCACTATCCTTTCCTTCAGCATTGCTTCCATTACTTTTCCAATAACCGAAGTGAGGCTTACTGGCCTGTAGTTTCCAGCTTCTTCCCTATCACCACTTTTCTGAAGAGGGACCACATCTGCCGTTCTCCAATCCGTCGGAACTTCTCCCATCTGCAAGGATTTATTAAACAAATCTTTAAGAGGACCCGCCAGAACCTCTCTGAGCTCCCTCAATATCCTGGGGTGGATCCTGTCCGGTCCCATGGCTTTGTCCACCTTTAGCTTTTCAAGTTGTTCATACACACTCTCTTCCGTGAACGGTGTTCTATCCACTTCATTCTCATTTGTACTTTTTCCAGTCCATCGCGGTCCTTCTCCAGGATTTTATTCTGTGAAAACAGAACAAAAGAATCTATTTAGCAAATTTGCTTTTTCTTCATCACTATCTACATAGCGGTTCGCAGTATCTTTTAGTCTCACAATTCCCTTTTTAGTCATTCTCCTTTCACTAATATACCTGAAGAAATGTTTGTCACCCCTCCTTACATTTCTAGCCATTTGTTCTTCCGCTAGCACTTTCGCCAGACGTATCTCTCTCTTGGCTTCTTCCAGTTTCATCCGGTATGCCTCCCCGTGTTCCTCTTCTTGAGTTTTTCTGTATTTCTGGAACGCCAACTCTTTAGCCTTTATTTTCTCAGCCACTTGCTTGGAGAACCATATCGGTTTCCTTTTTCTCTTGCTTTTATTTACTTTCCTTACATAAAGGTTTGTGGCCCTATTTATAGCTTCTTTCAGCCTGGACCATTGTCCTTCCACTTCTCGTACTTCCTCCCAGCCCATCAGCTCCTTCCTCAGGTATTCCCCCATTTTACTAAAGTCAGCACGCTTGAAATCCAGGACTGAGTTTTGAGTGGCCGCCCTCCATTACAGCTGTCATATCAACCCAAACCGTTTGATGGTCACTGCTGCCCAGGTGGGCACCCACTCGAACATTTGACATGCTATCCCCATTTGTGAGCACCAGATCCAGCGTCGTTCCCTCCCTCGTGGGTTCCGTCACCATTTCTCTGAGCAAAACACTTTGGAAAGCATCCACGATCTCTTTACTTCTTTCCAATTCCGCCGATGGAACCTTCCAATCTACATCCGGCAGATTGAAATCTCCCAGCAACAGCACCTCTCTCTTCTTTCCTAACTTTTGAATATCCAGGATCAGATCCTTATCTAGTTCCTCCAGTTGTGTCGGGGGTCTGTAGACAATATCCACGTGGACAGAGGTTATATCATCTCTTTTTAAGGTGATCCATATCACTTCTTCTTTTACCCAGGTCCCTGTCATTTCAGTCACCGTGATATCATTTCTCACATACAGAGCTACTCCTCCACCTTTACAACCCTCTCTATCCTTCCTAAATAGATTATAGCCTGGTATGTTTGCATCCCATTCATGGGAACCATTTAACCACGTCTTTGTGATTGCAACAATGTCTAAGTCTGCCTCCACCATCAGGGCTTGAAGGTCATGAACTTTATTGCTTAGACTGTGAGCATTTGTGATCATCGCTTTCCATCTACATTTCCTGGTATGTGTTTCAACATTAGTGATTGGGGGTGTCTTATCCCTTTGGGTACCTTCCTATCTTTTTGTTCCACCTTCATTTCTTTTTCTTCCGCATCCGTTCTATTTTCAGGAACATCACAGTGCTGTAATGGAGCAAAAGAATTCTGTAGGGGCAACACTTGTGAGAGCGGACGCTTCTGTGTCACATAACGAAGTCTGCCTGAGCCTACTGTGAACCATCTATTCTTAGGTGGTTTTATCCTTTGAGGCAGTGGTGTGAATTTGGTTTGATTCTGTGCAGTATGATTTTGTGGAGTCTTTGAAGCTGCTTTAAGTGCATCTAATTCCTCCTTTAGTTTACTGAGCTTAATAACGTTTATTATAAGGGCCACTCTAGTTGTTTGGCTCTTACTTATTAATACATGGAAAAACAGCACATCTGTACATTATTTTAATAAAGGAAAATCTACTGCAAAATTCACAAACATTTAGTGCCTCTATATCATGGAGTCTATCCATTGTAGTTTCTTGCATTACTATTGCCCATTTCAGTCACAGAAAAGCACCCCAGCTCAGGTCTGCTATCTTTTAAAGGGGCTAGTGATTTTTCAAAAAAGTCCCTTTACTCCAAATCCCCAGCTAAAAAAATTAGTGAAAACCCTTGAATCCTTCATTCATGATTCTTTCTAATAAATCAGCAACTACTAGACACCTCATCCCCAATCCCTTGTGAAAAATTAATAAAAACTTCTGTACTTAGTCAATGTTCCCCTTGAGCCACATAAGTCATGATATGTAAGTCATGATGTCTTCTGAGCAGCAATTGGGTTGGTCTGGCATCCTTTACAATTACAAAATATTCTTATATTCCGCAATAATCATTCCAAGTTCCATGCGGATTACAAAAGAAAGAAAAAATTCCAGACAATTCCCAATAAATTTGAAAGTCATAAAAAAGTATACCTTAGCTCAACAGAAATTTCTTAAACAAAACACCATTCATTAATTTCCTATATAAGCAGTAATTTTTTACAACTCAAACCTACATTGGCTGAGGAGCCAATGAACAATTTTTGAAAAATTATAAAACCCTATACAGATGAACTGCAGTGCCTAACATTTAAACTTACTGAAGCCTCCCTAACAAATCTTAGGGAGGGAAGATCTCTAATAAGTTATCAAGTGAGGAGACTTGCTCATTAGAGAATGCACACCTGGGTGGGAAGAGAGAGGAAGGGAAGAGGATCTCTAGGAGAGAGTAGAGTAGTACACATTTCCAGCAACAGTATGCCTTTAGCAAATACCATGTTACACTTAACTAAGGGGGTCTTTTACTAAAGTTTAGCTAGAGTTATTTGCAGCAGGGCCCATTTTATTCCTATGGGCCCTGCTGCAGATAACTCGAGCTACGCCTTAGTAAAAGACTCCCTAAATAAGGACCACAATACACAACTAATGTCACTAAAATATACCTGAAGTTCAGTATCCCTTTCCCAGGATTCAAATTAAACTGGTAGAAGTTAGAAGAGTGTACTGATGCTTTTTGTGTCCCAAACCATTCATTGAAAAGAAGACAGAGAGCAGAAATGGCTCTGTACTTTCTCTCTTCTTCTTCCCCACAATCATGCCTATGACACCAAAAGCATTTTTGGTGACAACTGATCCGCTGTTTCCGCCTTCCATTGTGGAACCCATCCATGCACCAGTCTCAGGCTAACACACATCTTCTTGCAGCAACAGCATTGACAAGAGAGCCAGAACACAGGGCACATCCATTCAGCAAACAGCAAAGGGCCCACCAGAAACTTAGGACGTAAGAGGACATTCTGTTTCTGTAGCGGCATTCCCCCCTACCCCAAACTTTCATTTCAGGGCAGGCTGCTGGCATCACTACCTTAATCACTGCTGGTAGTGGTCTGCAGTGATTACAGCAGCCTGTCTTCTCTGTGATGTGCCCCCCCCCCCCCCATGCAGAACAGGAAGTTACATCAGAGGTATGACATATTACAGGAAAGGTTGAGGTCCCGAAACAGTCTGCTGTAATCACTGCAAACTGCTCCTGACAGTGATCAAGGCAAGTTAGAGGGATTGTCTGACTGCAGGGAGGGAGAGAAAAAGACTAAGGGAGAGACGCTGGAATTTTGGTAAGAGAGGAAGAGAGAGACAGTGGACCTGTGGGATGGAGGGAGAGAGATGTACAGGTATTGTTCTGATGGACCTGGTGAAGAAGGGTTCAATGGACACTTGGACAAACAGACATAAAGAGATGTTGGACCTAGGAGGGGGAGGAGAGTTCTGTATGTGGACCAGCTGGGAAAAGGGGGGAAGAGAGTCTGGGCTTGGGGGGGGGAGAAGAGAGGAGGTAAAGAGGTTGGACAGAAGAAAGGTGGAGAGATTTTAGACTCTGGGAATGGGGGGGGGGAGAGAAAAGAGAGGGATAGATACTGGCTCCATGGTAGGGGGGAGGGACAGACAGGAAGAGGTGCTAGACTCAGAAAGGGAGCTATGGTGTACCAGCAGAGGGGGGGAGTGAATGGATATAGAGAGAGAGACTAGACTGGGCTAGAATGGGAGAAGGGAAAAGAGGGGAAAGATGCTGGACTTGAAAGAGGGGGAAAGACACTAGACCCAGAAGGGGGACATACTGGATGGTGAAGTGGTGGTGGGAATTGAGAGGGAGAGATACTGGCATGAGGAAAAGGAGGGTCATGAAGACAGAGAAGAGATGCTGGGCTGAAGGAAGCGTATAGACAGGGATAGGGAGGGGCAATGCTGGACAGAGAGGGGATTGGGACCCAGAGAGACAATGCTGGACATGGGGAAGAGGGGTAATGCTGATCACAGGGGAAGGGATAGAGACATGGGGGAAATGAAGGTCAGGTCAAGGTAAGAACAGAGAAGGGAGAAGTTGAATATAGGAGAGGCTAGGGACACAGAGGGCAGATTCTGAACACGGAGGAAGGGATAAGGATTGGGACAAGGACAGAAAGGGGAGATGCTGGACAGGACAGATAGGGACGCATAGCGAAGATGAATGGTGGACATGAAGAAAGAGGAAATGTCAAATGGACAGGAGACCAGAGAGAAAAGTAGAAAAGAGACACTGGGATCAAAGTCAATACAAAAATAAAGGACCACTTTTATTAAGCCGCACTAGCGGCTCACGGTCAAAGCTTTATAGCCGAATCTGAAACCAGAGTATTAGGGGTCCTGCTTGATTCTTCACTCACCTTCTCTTCACATATTATTCAGCTATGGAAGAAAACACTATTCAAAATGAGACAGTTACGTCTAGTCAGACCATTCTTCGATCAAAAAGCCTTCGCACTACTAGTCCAAATTTTAGTCCTACCTCACTTGGATTACTGTAACGTTCTATTACTTGGTATTAAGTGTCAATATCAGAAAACACTGCAAATCATACAGAATATAGCTGCACGACTAATATACAGATTGAATAGATATATTAGTGTTTCAACTCATCTAAACAAACTGCACTGGCTTCCCATAGCAGAAAGACTCAGGTTCAAAACTGCTTGTTTAGTTTTTCAAATCTTACAGGGCTTCACCTCTGAATTGCTAAGACCACTTTGCTATATGTGGTCCTGTCTAACAGACTGAAACAACAACTAATGCTAGCATCACCATTTCAATAGACAATTCGAAATCAGAAGATTTACAGCTCTTGGAGTCAAAATATGGAACACTCTACCTATTCCCATCAGAACAGAAAACAGCTACCTCAACTTCAGAAAGAGGCTAAAAACCTTTCTCTTCCCAAAGACTGCTTCATAAGAATCCATCATGACTTCTACTTTCTAGTATCATCCAATATCCTTTCCTTTAATGTTTATAGTCTCATGCATTACACCAATGGTCTCTAATGTTTCCCACACCTCACACTAACACTATCTGCTTGTGTCTCACGTAGAATATAAACCACACTGAACCCTGGAAAGGGGATATTAGCAGTATTCAAGAATTGAATTGAATTTATGGCCTCTTTTATCAAGCCGCGTTAGCGGCTCCCGGTACAGTAATGTCGACAAAGCCCATTTGCTTTGCTACATGGCTTGATAAAAGAGGCCTTTAATAAAATATAAAGCTCATGATCAGAAAAACAATATATCCTGCTTGTCACAAAATTTAAATTAACAGTGAATTAGACACTGCAATTTCCACTATGGTCGGCTTGTCACAACACTGATTGAAACTATACCACTGTTAAAATTTGAGCGAAGGTAAAAGACCAGGGAAAATATTTAAAAAGGACATATAAAAAGGTACCTGCTTATTAGAGCTGTCAGCGTACCTGTGCCCTGATTACTTCACCATGGGATGAGAAAATAATAAAAAGATGAATTAAACACTACTATGCTGTAATTAACTCTGAATGGCTATAGATTTAAATGCAAATTACCATTTTAAAATTTAGGTAAAGTGACATGGAAAATCACCAATTAAATGTATAAATAATGTCTGAAAGTGAGAGCAACATTCTCTAAAGTAGTAAAACTCAATAAAGTTGTGCATATAGAGAAAAAAAAGTACAAATGGCGGCACAGGGGCATCATGATTAAAAGGAGGCAGAAATATGATTAAAAACTACTGAGAATTCCTATCCCAGCATCAAAAATTTAAAAAGAGAGCCACAAACCTTTGAAGTAAAGAAAATCCTGACAGATGTTTCTCTCAGGACCAAAATGAAAGTATGTTTGGCCACACATGGTCAAAAACAATTTGTAATGCAAATGGTGTGGAAAAACTCAAGAATCTGAGGAAAGGGGGAGTAGGAGGAGTAGGCTCTTGAACAACACTAGTAGGCGACGTAGGTTAGGAACAATCTCTTTATTTAAATATACACTCGACTCAACACAGCCGTGTTTTGGCACTACAGACGCCTTCTTCAGGAGTCTTGTGATATATAGATATACGAATATTAAGCTCAAAAAGAATGAAAGCAAGGCTTCTGCTACAATTGTAATCCACTGCCGATGCAGGAAAAACAGCTCAGCATATTCAATTGCACTTCCTAACCTACGTTGCCTACTAGTGTTGTTCAAGAGCCTACTCCTCCTACTCCCCCTTTCCTCAGATTCTACTTTTCGTAGGAATTTGTGTACCTCCACCCTCGTGGTGGTTTGGCTTGCTTGAAAAACTCAAGAAAACATCACCTCTGTAAAATGAAATTGAAAAAAATGGAAATATAATTAAATGGAAGTACTGTAGACCATACTTATTGAAAATGTGTACAAACAATAGCACAGGGTGATATCCCATTTATGATACTCACTGAACTATGTCTCTGTAACAGCCACAATGTCCAAGTCTATGTCCACCACTAGGGTTTTCAGATCAAGAATGTTAATTTATGCTCATAGCCTTTCACCAGTATTTAGATAGTTTGCTTACATTTTATAAAGTTTTTGTTCTGGTCACCTCATCCCCTTTGTTAAAAATGTGTCTCTTGTTATTGTTTCCACCCTAATGTTCTTTCTGAGAGTGACTTCCTACAAATATTTAATTCCATCTGACACTATCTTCCTCTAGTTTAAATTCATGCTTGTCTACATATTGATTGAAGAGAGGCGTATCCAGACCTTGATTCTGGGAGGGAGGCACATTTTGCACCGTCTCCCCGCTTCAACTCCGCATACCTGGGCTGGTGGAGGTCTTCAAGCCCCACCAGCAGAAGCCTTCCTGTGGTGATACTCAGCACCATGCTGCTTGCCCTACTTTCCAGCCACGGCGTGCATGCTTGGTTTTAGTGAAACTGACTGTTTGGGCTGTATATGCAGCAATATGTTCATGTGGACTGATGTATATTGGTAAAACCAAACAGAGATTTAACGTAAGGATTATGGAAAATAAAAGTGCCATCAAAAGGAGCATCAAGGATAAACTGCTAGTGGAACACTCTGTACAGTCTGGCCATTCTTTTGAGGACTACAATTTTTTTGTACTAACAAACATCATGGAGAGGAGATCTTGATAAGATTCTTTTAAGGACTAAGCAGAGATTGATTTTTAGAATTCAAACTATTGCACCACAAGAACTTAACCAAGATACGGACATCAGTTCTACAAAGCATACCGGTTTATTTATATATTATGATTTATTAAATTTGCAAATATTTATTTTTATTGTTCATTTTCACTTTTATTCCTCTTGCTTTTAATTTTTTAAATGTCTGTTTTTTTTTTTTACTTTTTTCAACCTCTTTACTAACCACAATATAAGAGCTATGATGGTCTGGTTTGTTATCATCAGTGCTTTTTTTGTGCCGGTACGCAACGGTATGGCGTACCGGAATCTTTTTCTCCTCCTGTCCTCCCCTCCCATTATTTCCAGCGATTCTCCGCCTCTCCCCTTCCCTCCCATCGACGTGCAGCGATTCTCCCTCTCTCCCCTGCCCTCACCTCTCCCAAATCCAGCGATTCTTCATCCCCCAGCCGTCCTCTTTCACTGCCTGCCAGCCAGCGTCAGACTCAGAGGCGAACGGTGCAGGCAGCGATTGGCTGGCAGTGTCGTAGCTTCCCTCTGCAAGTCCCGCCTACAACTTCCTGTTTACGCATAGGCGGGACTTGCAGAGGGAGCTACGACACTGCCAGCCAATCGCTGTCTGCACTGTTCGCCTCTGAGTCCGACGCTGGCTGGCAGGCAGTGAAAAAGGATGGCTGGGGGACGAAGAATCGCTGGATATGGGAGAAGTGAGGGCAGGGGAGAGATGGAGAATCGCTGCACGTCTATGGGAGGGCATGGGAGAGGCGCAGAATCGCTGGAAATAATGGGAGGGAAGGGCAGGGGAGAGAGAATTGCTGGACATGGGATGGGAGGGAAGGGCAAGGGAGAGAGAATTGCTGGACATGGATGGGAGGGGAGGGCAAGGGAGAGAGAATTGCTGGACATGGGATGGGAGGGAAGGGCAGGGGAGAGAGAATTGCTGGACATGGGATTGGAGGGAAGGGCAGGGGAGAGAGAATTGCTGGACATGGGAGGGGAGGGCAGGGAAGAGACAATTGTTGGGCATTGATGGGAGGGCAGGGATGAGATAATTGCTGGACATGGAGGGGAGAGAGGAGAATCGCTGGATGGGGAGGGGAGGACAGGGATGAGAGAATTGCTGGACATGGAGGGGAGAGAGGAGAATCACTGGACAGGGAGGGGAGGACAGGGAAGAGAGAATTGCTGGACATGGAGGGGAGGACAGGGAAGAGAGAATTGCTGGACATGGAGGGGAGGGCAAGGAAGAGAGAATTGCTGGACATGGAGGGGAGAGAGGAGAATCGCTGGACGGGGAGGGGAGGACAGGGAAGAGAGAATTGCTGGACATGGAGGGGAGAGAGGAGAATCGCTGGACAGGGAGGGAAGGACAGGGAAGAGATAATTGCTGGACATGGATGAGAGGGGAGAGAGGAGAAATGCTAGAAATGGATGGAGAGGAGAGCAGGAGATAGAGGAGAATTGCTGGACATGGATGGATGGAGGAGTTGGCTAGGAGAGAGGAGAAATGCTGACTTGGATGGAGGAGAGGGGAGAGAGAATTATTGCTTTATATGGATACAGGAGAGGGACGAGAGAGGAGAAGTGTTGGACATGGATGGAGGTGAGGAAAGAAAAAAGAAGATGCGCATGGATGGAGATGAGGGAAAGGGAAGAGGAGAAAAACTGTACATGGATGGAGAAAATAGGCAAAAGCTGGATCCATGTTATACCTCCTCCAGTCAATTCCATGGAGGAGGACCCAGCTTTTACTTATGGATGCAGGGCAACAAAAGAAGAAGAAAGGAGGAAAGTAAAGAAATAAATGGAAAGGAAGCCCTGGAAACAGAGTTAAGAGAACAGATAGCAGCAGAATCAGAGATTGGGACCAATAGGGATAGAAAAACAAAGTCACCAGACAACAAAGGTAGAAAAAAATCATTTTATTTTCATTTTAGTGTTTGGAATTTGTTTTAATTTGCACTGGGTATACTGGAGCTGTAACAGCTTACAGAAATTATTTATAATGAAAAAAAATCACATTATTTTTTCTCCTATACTAGTATAATATTTTCAATGATGTCTGTTTATATGCGCTATGGCTGGTATAAGGGGTGTGGCTAATGTGGGTGTGGCTATAATAGGGGCGGTGCCATATGTGGTGACCCCGCCCACAATGCATACCGGCACCTTTTTTTCTACAAAAAAAAGCACTGGTTATCATGTGACTTTTGTTGCAAAAAATTAATTTTTTATAAAGTTTTCTTACTCCTGAATCATTTGAGTCACCTTTGACCTCTGGAGGCTCTATATTATGTGGGCTTTCTACTCACTCTGGTAGATTCACTGCATTGCTGCTGCTGCTTCTCAAGAGAGAAAATAATTGTCTGTTATATATTTTTCACCACTAATTACTGTTAAAGCAAAGCAGAGTCCCTATGCTTGGTTTTAATTAAGAAACACTATTAATCAAGAATTGCTGCTGCTGCTGCTGTTTTTTTAAGAGAAAAAATGTGTTCTTGTTATTTGTTTTTCTCATGAACTGCTGATACTGCATCAGTTCAGAACCATATCTGAAGCATTAGTCTTCTATTTTAAAACTGCTACTGCTGTATATCTCCATATTATGTACTGGTTTTTTGTAAATACCGAGCAAATGAGAACAATAACCCAGATGAATAGGCCACACATGCATGGGCGGGCACACAAGAAGTGTGGTCCTGGGAGGTATGGAGGGGAGGGTAGGACAAGGGAAGGGATCAAAGGAAGGTAGAAACATTATATCAGGTTGGGGGGTAGGACAAGGGAAGGGATTGAAGATAGGTAAAAGCACTATATCGGGTTAGATGGGGTAAGGGAGGTAGTATGGAGTAAAGAGGCATGGGGAGAGTCAGGTGACCAGGGGGAAGTCTTGGGGCGGGAAAAAGGGATGGCATTGAGGCATTAGGTGTGGTGTTTGCTTAGGTGCAATCGTCATTTTGACATGCTGCTCCAGGAGGTCACTACTCACTGTTGTTTCTTCTCCTCTTTTTTATTCCTGGCCGGACACTTTTTCTTCGGGCTGCCAGTGCCAGCATCGCATGGTGGTTGAGCTGGAGCAGCAGAGGTTGCGAGTACACATATCTTAGTGAGTGTGGCTCTGTTTGGCCAAGCTGGGTCCTCAGGTTGTGGAGACGGTTCTGAGGATGTGCTGAACTCATCACAGGTGATTGGAGTGTGCACAGGTTGGAGATTTTCCCTCTACTTTTGTATGCAGCTGGTGGTGGTGCATCCCCTTCAGCATTCGCATCCGCTACCTTGGCTGGGCGACAGGGTGCTTCTTAAGGTGATCTCCACTGCACACTGTGAGTTCGCCTTCATTTGCAGGTTCTTATTGGCCCATGGGTTCAATGTCAGTGCCCTACGGCCAGCATCAAGGATTCAGTGGAAAGACAGACTGCCTCTTCTGGGTGCTGTGGAGCATCCCTGGGCTGATGAGCTGTTTGCTGTTCCTTGTTTTCTCTCTTTCTTCTTTCTTTTGTGTAACTCTTCTGGGTGGTTCACCAGAAGTACCGGGAAGTGCTGCTTGCAAAGTGGTTCTTTCGTCCAACGTGCTGCACCTGCACTTTGCTTCCCACTTAGGATAGGGCTTGTCGCAGTGTGTGGTCGGGGCTGGGATGTAAACTCTCACATACATCCCCCGAACAAAACATTCTTCCAGGGTGTACTAGCCTCTGCCATGATAGAGGTGCCAAGGCATGCTACTAAGGTGACCAGTTCGAGAGGGGCTGCAGCCATATTTGATGGGCTTCCTTCCATTGCAGAGTTGCAGACACATTTAACTTTATAGCAATTGCCTTGAGTCTTCTAGTATGTGGCAACGGTCATCTTCTGTGTGGCACGATTATCACTCGGTGTGGGTGGAGCATAGGCCATATTGAATGAAGCAGTGCACTTGGAGATAGCTATCTTGAATGTGTTATTTTATACTGATGGCATTGCAATATTGGACGTGTCACTTAAGGGCTCACTTTCAAAAGAGAAAAACATCCCAAAAGTGGCATAAATCTGCATTTGGACATTTTTCTCACAAAAACGTCCAAATTGGTATTTTCAAAACCGATTTTTAGACATTTTTCTATGAAGTCTGTCAAAAGTGCATTCAAATCAAAAGGGGGCATTTCAGGGGTGTGTTAAGGGTGGGATCTGGGCGTTCCTAACACTTAGACATTTTTCTTCCATAATAGAACACAACAAAAACATCCAGGGCTATAAGTTGGGTGTTTTGGTTTAGATCTGTTTTATTAACAAATAAGCCACAAAAAAGTGCCCTAAATGACCAGATGACCACTTGAGAGAATCAGGAATGACCTCCAATTACTCCCCCAGTGGTCATTAATCCCCTCCCATCCCCCCAAAATGTGACTAAAAACATTGCTTCCCAGCGTATGTGCCAGCCTCAGACATTATACTCAGGTCCATTACAGCAGCATGTAGTTCCCTGGAGTAGTCTAGTGGTTGGTGCAGTGTACTGCAGACAGGTGGACCAAGGCCCATACCTCTCCCTACCTGTTACACTTGTGGTGGAAACTATGAACCCTCCAAAACTCACCAGAAATCTACTGTACTCACATATAGGTGCCCCTTCACCCATAAGAGCTATTGTAGTGGTGTACAGTTGGGGGTTGGGGGTTTTTGGGGGCTCAGCGGACAGGATAAGGGAACAGCATTGAGATGTGCACCTGGGAGCATTTATCTGAAGTCCACTACAATGGCCCTTAGGGTGCCCCATTGCTCCCCTGGGATGTCTGTGTGGCCAGTCTACTAAAATTGCTGGCTCCTCCTACATCCCAATGGTTGATTTTCTGCATTTTTCACTTGGACTTTTTTTTTAATGGACCAAAAAGACAAACACACAGAGCACAAAAACATCTAGTAAACAGCCATTTAAAAAAAAAAAAAAAAAGAGAGAGAGAGACATTTTTCTGATTAAAAATGGCTATATTCCCCATTTCAATTTTGGACTTTGTTTTTTAAATACTTTATTGATTTTATCATAAGAGAGAAAGCAACAGCAAGTGACACTGCTGATCAAATACACCATACAGCAAATTAATGTACTCAGGTACGTTTACAAGAGGTTATGGAAAAGATAAAAAGAGAGAAGAAGAAGGAAAAAGAGGGAAAAAAAGAGGGGGAGGGCGATATATATTAGTTGAGGATGCTTCAACATACAGAATAGGTCATGAAAAGAATAGCAGAGTCAACAATGCAGAGATAGGCAGGACTGGAACAAGCTGGAACAGATGGGAGCAGAGTAGCAGGACTGGAGCAAGCTGGAACAGAACAGACGGATTGGAATAAGCTGGAACAGACAGACTGGAACAAGCTGGTACAGATGAGAGCGAAGCAGTAGGACTAGAACAAGCTGGAACAGATGGACTGGAACAAGCTGGAGCAGAAGAGAGCGGAGCAGTAGGACTGGAACAAGCTGGAACAGACGGACTGGAACAAGCTGGAACAGATGGACTGGAACAAGCTGGAGCAGAAGAGAGCGGAGCAGTAGGACTGGAACAAGCTGGAACAGACGGACTGGAGCAAGCTGAAACAGATGGACTGGAACAAGCTGGAGCAGAAGAGAGCGGAGCAGCAGGACTGGAACAAGATGGAACAGACGGACTGGAGCAAGCTGAAACAGACGGACTGGAGCAAGCTGGAGCAGAAGAGAGCGGAGCAGCAGGACTGGAACAAGCTGGAACAGATGGACTGGAACAGGCTGGAGCAGAAGAGAGCGGAGCAGCAGGCCTGGAACAAGCTGGAACAGACGGACTGGAACAAGCTGGAACAGACGGACTGGAACAGGCTGGAACAAATGAGAGCGGACCCAAACAAGCTGGGACAGACGCGCTGGAGCAGATGAGAGCAGAGTAGCAGGACAAGACCGAAGACTGGAACTCGAGGGCCTGGAGCAAGCTGGAGCAGACGGACTGGAACAGGCCGGAGCCAAAGGACAGGAACAAGCTGGAACAGAAGGACTGGTGACAAATGGACAGGGCGGCATGGTCACAGGCGAGGACTAGAGCCGGCAGGGATCACAAGGACGAGGATCACAGGACTCGAGGGCCAGAGAGAGAGGACAGACACAGGACTCACCTCAAAGTCTCCCCAGATCAACCCCAGCAGCAGCTCAAGGACAACGATGCCAGCGTCGTTGATCTGATGTACCTGCCGTCGCCTCAGCCGTTAGCCACTATCCATCACTGCCAGCTGCCCCGTGATCTCACCCTTCACCTCAGGCCGACGCTGCTCTGGTCAGCGCACAGTGGAGTGAAGAAAGAAACTCAGCTGCCACGTGGCTGACAGCCTCACAGTGCGCAGCCTTCTCAGCCCGCCACCCGCCACGGCCGTCAATCCCACGCTGCATGCACTACCGACCGTGCAGGAGCGAGTCAGGAGTCGGGACTCTGGGCAGCCATGCGACAGGCAGCCCCCGCGGCACCAGGACCAGACCCGAGGGAGACCGACCAGTTTTTAATCCACAATAGAACACTACCTCCTATCCTATAACTCTCCAATTTCCTGTGGAGTCTTTCATGAGTTATTTTGTCAAATGCCTTTCAAAAATCCAGATACACAATATCAACTGGCTCACCTTTATTTGCGGCTTACATAGGGCAATGGAGGGTTAAGTGACTTGCCCAGAGTCACAAGGAGCTGCCTGTGCCTGAAGTGGGAATTGAACTCAGTTCCTCAGTTCCCCAGGACCAAAGTCCACCACCCTAACCACTAGGACACTCCTCCACTAATCTTTGAATATGCTCTGTATTTTTGTTCTTTATAATAGTCTCTACCATTTTGCTGAGAGGATATATGATAGAGGTCTATAAAATAATGAGTGGAGTTGAACGGGTAGATGTGAAGCGTCTGTTTATGCTGTCCAAAAATACTCGGACTAGGGGGCATGCGATGAAGCTACAAAGTAGTACATTTAAAATGAATCGGAGAAAATATTTCTTCACTCAACGTGTAAATAATCTCTGGAATTCGTTGCCGGAGAATATGGTAAAGGCGGTTAGCTTAGCAGAATTTTAAAAAGGTTTGGACGGCTTCCTAAAGGAAAAGTCCATAGACTGTTATTAAATTGGACTTGGGGAAAATCCACTATTTCTGGGTTAAGCACTATAAAATGTTTAGTACTTTTTTGGGATCTTGCCAGGTATTTGTGACCTGGATTGGCCACTGTTGGAAACAGGATGCTGGGCTTGATGGACCTTTGGTCTGTCCCAGTATGGCAATACTTATGTACTTATGCCTGACACCAACGTCAGGCTTACTGGTCTATAGTTTCTCGATCACCTCTGGAACCTTTTGTAAAAATCGGCATTACATTGGCCACCCTCCAATCTTCCAGTACCAAGCTTGATTTTAAAGATAAATTACATATTACTAGCAATAGTTCTGTAAGTTCATTTTTCAATTCTATTAGTACTCTGAGATGAACACCATCCGGTCCAGGCAATTTGTTACTCTTCAATTTGTCAAATTGTGCCATTACATCTTCCAGATTTATAGAGATTTCATTCGGTTTTTGTAACTCATCAGCTTTGAATACCATTTCTGGCACCGATATCGCTCCCAAATCTTCCTCGGTGAAGACCGAAGCATAGAATTCATTTAATCTCTCTGCTATGGCTTTGTCGCCTAGCAATCTCAATATCTGCTGAGTTGATACTTTTTGACTCAGCTGAACTTGCAGCGCTATAGAGACTAGATCATTTATGCATTCATCTGGTAGGAAAGCTCTAGTTTGAGTCATGTCAAGCAGGGCTTCTATAAACTCCAGTTGCTGGACTGACTTGAGGTGGGGCTTGGGGTAGTTGATGATGAACCCTAGCAGCTGTAACACCTGAATAGTTTTGTGCATGGATTATTGTGCTCCTTCCATGGAAGTACCCTTGACCAGCCAATCATCTAGATAAGAAAACATATACACTCCCAGTCTCTGTAATGATGCTGCAACTACTGTCATACAATTTGTAAAGACCTGGGAGCTGACATGAGGCCAAATGGCAGAACACAGTACTGATAGTTGAATTTCACTACTTGAAATCTCAGATACAGAAAGTATCTGAATATGGGTATAGGCATCTTTTAAGTCCAGACAGCACAGCCAATCATTTCCTTAATCATGGGAAGTACAGTGCCCAGTAAAACCATACTGAATTTCTGCTTTGATAAGTACCTGTTCAGGGCCCTTAGGTCTAAGATGGGATGAAATTCCCTGTCTTTTGGGGGACTAGGAAGTACTTGGAATAGAATCCTTTCCCTTTCTCCCCTGGTGGAATAAGTTCAACTTCATTAGCCTGTAAAAAGGAAGAAAGATCCTGTGTAAAAAATTCATTGTGCTGACAGTTTAATTTAGATGCTTTTGGTGGACAATTTGGAGGGATTAATTCCAATTGCAGAGTGCATCTGGCCCAGACTATCTTGAGTATTGTACATTACATAAGGCCAACTTTCTTGGAAAATATTCAGTTTCCCTCCTATCGGCAGGTCATCTGGGATAGCCATGTTTATTGTGGTTATGCTCTCATGGAGCCAGTCAAAAGCTCATCCCCTGCTTTGACTTTGACTCGGGAACCAGCAGTGACTTTTGAGCTCTCTGTTGCCATGGGCGATAACTTAAGCTCTGAGCTGTCTGGGATGGACAAGAGGGTAGAGAAATCCTAAGCCTCTGAGAGTAGTAGGTCCCCTGTTGCCCTCCTGGAAGATGAGGCTATGTTAGGGGAGGGCCAGAACAGTGACTTGATGTTTCTTGATAAGGTCTGTGACCTCTTCTACCTTGTCACCAAAAGATTGTTACCTGCCATGGGGTGTCCACCAGCTTCTCCTGAAGCACAGGTTCCAGGTCTGAGGCTTGCAGCCAGGTGAGTCTGCGCATCCCAATACCTATGGTGAAAACCCTGGATGCCAGACTGAAAGCATCATAGGTTGCTGAAGCCATTTGCTTTCTTTACTCCTGCTACTTGGCTACTACCTTGTAAAGTTCTGCAGTTTTCTCAGTGGGTAGAGTATCTGAAAACTCCATCATGATTTGTATCAAGTTTTGCAAGTGCATGCAAATTTGACCACTATAGAATGGCGAGGAAGCTGGAGCTTTATTATTCCAAGAGCCTTCTCAACCCTATACAAAGAGTCAGCCTTCTTATGAATAAGCTGTACAGAGAGTAGGGTCTCTTACTGCTTTGTCTGTAAAGACTGAAGGATTCAATGCATGGACACTGTCACAGTTTCCATAGGAGGGGCAGCAAAGTCAAGGATGTCCAATATCTCAGCCCTGGGCCCATCCTCCAAGTCCTACTGAAATGGAATGGAGCTTATCGTCTCCCATACATCTCAGTGAAAGAGAATTCCTGGAAGGGGAAGACTCTCTCCTTTCATGGGGAATGAAGATATCCACTGACTTATTTTCTCTAGTCTGTAGTGGTCTTTATTTCTTCTTACTTTTTCATCCATGGTGAAATGTAAATTAGACTTCTAGATGGCAGTATCCCAGATAAAACAAATTAAGTATATTATTATAAGGTCAACTCACATTTGGTTTGAGGTCCTGGAGTTTGTTTTATTCAGCTAGGGAAAACATATACTTTGAGTAACTCCTGATTCATATGAAATTTCACTCCAACAGTTAAGAGTCTCTGTTTCTCTCCACTCCGAAAGGTTACTCGAAATACATCTATCTTCAGAAATACAAGCAAACATGATTTCAAATCAATAGTACTTCACAGGAAATGTTTGGGTCAGGAAAGGTTCCTTACTAAAGTTCAAAGTTCTCCACAAGTCACGTTTTATTGCTCCACTCTTGATTCACCCTTTTCCTCAGTGCTTAAGGCTGACTATCTCAAACAACAGGTTGAAATAGCACAGTCTTTAAATAGCCCCTCCCCACAGGCTAGTTTTAATCCAACAAACAAATACTATTTTCCATCCCTCTAGCTCTTGGTGTACTAGAAAATAATATAAAAAACATTCACTTGGTTTCTGGCATTTAATTTCAGTTCCTTCAAGTAGGGCTTTGCCCCTGCTCCAAGACTTCTATTTGGTTCAAGTCTGAAACTGTAGGGGAGAACCTGCTTATTTCCATTTCTATGATCTCTTTAGAATTAGCTTCAACAGTATACCTCGCCTCAACCCAGTGGCGTAGCCAGACAGCCAATTTTGGGTGGGCCTGAGGACAAAATGGGTGGGCACAAAATTTTCTCTCTTCCCTCCCCCATTGTCCAGCATTTTCCCTTTCTCTTCCCTACCATCCACTGTCTATCTTCTCTCCCTGGATCCATCTTCCCTCTTTCTCCCCTCCCTCACTTGTGCATCTCTCCTTTCCTCTCCTCTTCTCCACCTTCATGTCCAACTTTTCTCCCTCTCCCTGCCTTGAGCCCCTGGTTTGACATCTCTCTCTGCCCCCCACCACCACCATCATCATCTCTCCATCCTTCCTTTCCCTCACTGCCATGTTCAACATTTTCCCTCTCACCTCTCCCTTCCACTTCCATGTCCAAAATGTTTTTTTTCTCTCATGCCCTTTCTCTCCCTCTCCCCATCCCACCCATATCCAACAATTCTCATTCTCTTTCCCCTTGCAGCATCTCTCCGTCCCTCCCCAGCTCTACCCTGTCTCACTCCCTCATCCCAACAGTGCTCCTGTCTCTCCCCGACCCCCCACACACACACCACCACCACCACACACACACACGTTTTTCCCTACCTTTCCCCAGCGACAGTCTGGCACCTGGCTGCAGGCCTTCTTTCCCCTCCCCTTCAGGCAGCGCCGCAATCTATCCCTACAGCTGAGCAAAGCTGCACCGCACCAGGTCCATCTCCGTCCTGCCGCTACTTCCGCCCTCCGGCTCCGTTGTGATCTTTGTTTGCTCTTCTGCAGCGGTTCCGGATCCGCGTGCTCTCAGGCCTGTCTGTATGCTGCCTGCGACTGCTTCCTCTGCGCTGGCCCCGCCTACTCTTCTGAAGAGGCGGGGCCTAGCGCAGAGGAAGCAGTCGCAGGCAGCATACACAGACAACCCTGGGAGCGCACAGATCCAGAACCGCTGCAGATAAGCAAACAAGATCACGGAGCCAGAGGGCAGAAGTAGCGGCAGGACGGAGACGAACCCGGTGCACTGCAGCTTTGCTCAGCTGTAGCGATAGACAGCGGCCGAAGGGGAGGGAAGTAGGGAGGGGAAAGAAGGCCTGCGTGCCGGCGGGGGATCAATTCTTTTGTCGTCGCTCTGCATCGTCGCTGGGTGGGCCTGAGCCCAAAGTGGGTGGGCCCAGGCCCACCCGTGGCTACGCCCCTGCCTCAACCGTTTCTTGTGGAAGAGCTCCAACCTTTTTTGCCAACTGAGTTAGGTTTATATTGCTCCAGGGAAACTGAAGCTTTTCTTTCTCCTCTATGGTGATTGGGACTTGGGAAGCCTGTTGGCTACCTGCCTCAGAGATGGTTTAAACCCTCCCCTCCCCTGGTTCTTTAAGGGCTATAAGGCCTATAACCCTCTAGATTTCTTTCTAGCCTGCTATGGATATTTCTTTTTCCCTATCCACAGTTCCTTATCACAGTACCCTAGAGGAAAGGAGAGAGAAAGGAGATATGACAGAGACATTTAAATATTGAAAGACATTAACAAACAAACAAACCATTTTAAAAAACAGGGAGGCCATAAAACCATAGGACATGAAATAAAGCTGCAAGGAGGGAAACTTAAAAGCAATGCCAGGAAATATTTTTTCACAAAGAGGGTGGTAGATGCCTGCAGTGCTCTTCTGTAAGAGGTGGTGGAGACAAAAGCAGTGACAGAATTCTAAAAGGCATGGTAAAATCATAGAAGGTGTATTTTCAAAGCACTTAGACTTACAAAGTTCCGTGGAGGGGCATAATCGAACGCAAACACCCATCTCCATGGGCGTCTATGTCCGAGAACGGTATGTGAAGGGGCGGGACAGACCGTATTTTTGAAAAAAAATGGGCGGCCATCTTTTTTTTCGATCATATGGTTTGTGCCGGGCAAATGCATTGGATGTGTGCAGATTTGAGCTGGGCGGTTTCGTTTTTCAGCGATAATGGAAACCGAAGGCGCCCAGCTAAAAAACGAACAAATCCAAGGCATTGGGTCGTGGGAGGGGCCAGGATTCATAGTGCACTGGTCCCCCTCACATGCCAGGACACCAACCGGGCACCCTAGGGGGCACTTGTAAAAAGTAACAAAAAAATTTAAAATACCTTCCATGTCCATAGCTCCCTTCCTTTGGGTGCTGAGCCCCTCAAATCCCCCCCCAAAACCCACTGCCCACAACTCTACACCATTACCATAGCCCTTATGGCTGAAGGGGGGCACCTAGATGTGGGTACAGTGGGTTTTGGGGGCGGTTTGGAGGGCTCCCATTTACCACCACAAGTGTAACAGGTGGGGGGGGGGGGGGGGGATGGGCCTGGGTCCACCTGCCTGAAGTTGTCACGCTACTAATGGACTTCTAGGTAATGAGCCCTTGGGCCACTGCCGAGGAGTGGCAGCGGCAGGAGAATCACCCAAACACAGGACAGGCAGAACAGACTTCCCGGTACCCTCGGCCGGAACTCTCAGACAAAGGCTGCCGCCAAGACAGCTCAGGCTGACACCAACTGGACCGGAAATAGCCCAAACTTCACCTGCAATTAACCACCGTTCCTCAGGGGTTGAGCCCCAGAGTGCGGGTGGTCGGCAGGACTTACCGGACAGGGCAGGAAAGCAGAGCTGCAGGGACCAGCAGGCTAAAGGAACCAGGAACCTGGCTGGAGCAGGCCAGGCAGCCGGCAGCAGAGTAAGTCAAGAGACAAGCCGGGCCTGGGCAGGCAGCAGGCAGAAGAGAAGTCAGAAGACAAGCTGGGTCTGGCAGGCAGCAATCAGAAGAGTAAGTCAGAAGACAAGCCGGGTATGGGCAGGCAGCAGTCAGAAGAATAAGTCAGCAAACAAGCAGGGTCAAAACCTAAAACAGGAAAAACTCAGCAGCACTGCAAATGACCTCCACCAAATGAAACTCCTCTGAGGACCTCTGTTGCAAAGCAACTAGGAACCTTTACAGGTGGTTAATAAAGGCAGCCCACAATGGAGTTCCCCAAGTACGGATACTGCTTAGTTCGAAAAAACTCCCAAAACAATATGGAGGGCTGGAAGATCCGGACCGGACCAGCATATCTTCTGGAACATGGGAACTGGTAAATCATCAATTCGCAGCATTCCCCGGGTCTAACTCCCGGGCCCCGAGGTGACTGCAAGCCAGGAACCTGGACACAACCATGACAGTATCCCTCCCTCAAGGCCTCCCCGGGCTTCTCGGGAGATCTGGGTCGCCCTGGATCTTCTTGGTGAACTCAGCTGACACGATTAGGTGGTTTCCCAATGTCCATATCCTTAGGCACCAGACGGGAACTGGCCGGTTGAAAGCGAGACTGGACTTTGTTACCCGAGCAGGGTTGAGTACCTGGCGCTGGAGTAGATATAAAGGCCATGGTTTTCTGCGAGCTAGCCTTTCGATTCTTGGATCTCCGGCTCTCCGGATTGTCCTGAAGCATAGGTCCCAGGGTCGGCTTCTTACTTAAGGTGCGGGACCACTGGCCCCAAGGAGGCGTCTTAGCCGTCCTGTTGCCTGGACCTTGGGATCTGGGCATGGCACCGGATTCCACTTGGTACTGGCTGACTGGGGGTAAGGCACATGCGCAGGCCATCCCCCTTGCTAACATCTTAGAGTCCTGGGAGTCACTAATATCCGTCCATGCATTTGAATCCTGGTCCAACTGTTCACCGACCACACTATCGGTGTCCAGGATAAAACAAAGTTTTCGGCACGACTCACCCCAGTCCACGATCTCACCCTTTCCCCAGTCCAGGACCGGCTTGTGTCTCTGTAGCCAGGGAAGACCCAACACAATGGGCTGCACTGCTGAGGGAAGGACATATAGAGAGATGTTCTCCCGGTGATCACCAATCTGTAAGCTCACGGAAACCGTTTGAGTGTTAACATATCCTTGAATACTTCCATACACTGAAAAGAGTGGGATGGTCTTAGGTAGTTCTAGGTCAAGCACTGCTGGCATTAAGAACTGGGTATGCAGGAGGTTAGAAGATTGGCTTATTACTGTGCCTGCAGTCAGACCTGGCCCCAAGGATCCAGGTTTCTGTGGGCAGTTGACCGTGTAGTGTCCCATCTCACCACAATATAGGCAGAGGTTGAGGGACCGACGTCTCTGTTTCTCTTGAATCATGAGAGGGGTATGGCCTAATTGCATGGGTTCTGCTGGTGGTGGAGGGGGTACCTCCCGCGGACGAGGAGTTTGTGGTAAAACTGGAGGACTAGTGGTCTTAATACCTATCTTTTCTATGGAACTCCGTTCTTGGCCATGCTCCTGGAAGCGAATATCAATCATAGTACAGATCTTGATTAGCTCATCCAACCTGGTGGGAAGTTCACGTCCAGCCAGCTCATCCTTAATCTGCGGTGCCAATCCCTGCTAAAAGGTTGTGATTAGACTTTCATTGTTCCAAGACAACTGGGAGGCCAGGGTGCGGAACCTGATCGCATAGTCCCCAGGGTCTGTGTCCCTTGCTTGAGTCTCAAGAGTGCCGCAGTCGCGGAAGTAACCTTCCCTGGTTCTTCAAACACTCATCTAAATTGTTCCAGAAACCCCTGGAGATCGTGAAGCACCGGATCATTCTTCTCCCAAAGTGGGGAAGCCCAAGCTAAGGCTTGCCCGGACAACAGAGACATAATGTAAGCTATTCGAGTTCTCTTCGTGGGGAAATCTTGGGATTGGAGTTCAAAAATAATTTCACACTGATTGAGAAACCCTCTACAGTCTCTGGGATTACCGTCATATCTCAGGGGTGACTTAAGTCGGATACCTGACGTGACAGCAGCTCCTGCCGGTGCTGACTCTGGACTCGAAGCTGAAGAAAGGGCTGCTTTCGAAGATGCCACCATAAGGTCCTCCAGTTGGTCTAAACGGACCTCTATGGTATGGAGGGCGTCGCTGATCTGTGCAAAGTTCTGAGCATGCTCCTGGAGTGTCCGCAATATGGGTGATCCCTCCGAGCTCATGGCCTTGCAATCTGTCACGCTACTAACGGACTTCTAGGTAATGAGCCCTTGGGCCACTGCCGAGGAGTGGCAGTGGCAGGAGAATCACCCAAACACAGGACAGGCAGAACAGACTTCCCGGTACCCTCGGCCGGAACTCTCATACAAAGGCTGCCGCCAAGGCAGCTCAGGCTGACACCAACTGGACAGAAAATAGCCCAAACTTCACCTGCACTTAACCACTGTTCCTCAGGGGTTGAGCCCCAGAGTGCGGGTGGTCGGCAGGACTTACCGGACAGGGCAGGAAAGCAGAGCTGCAGGGACCAGCAGGCTAAAGGAACCAGGAACCCGGCTGCAGCAGGCCAGGCAGCCGGCAGCAGAGTAAGCCAGGAGACAAGCCGGGTCTGGGCAGGCAGAAGAGGAGTCAGAAGACAAGCTGGGTCTGGGCAGGCAGCAGTCAGAAGAATAAGTCAGCAAACAAGCAGGGTCAAAACCTAAAACAGGAAAAACTCAGCAGCACTGCAAATGACCTCCACCAAAGGAAAATCCTCTGAGGACCTCTGTTGCAAGGCAACTAGGAACCTTTCCAGGTGGTTAATAAAGGCAGCCCACAAGGGAGTTCCCCAGGTATGGATACTGCTTAGTTCCAAAAAACTCCCAAAACAATATGGACGGCTGGAAGATCCGGACTGGACCAGCATATCTTCTGGAAAATGGGAACCGGTAAACCATCAATTCGCAGCATTCCCTGGGTCTAACTCCCGGGCCCCGAGGTGACTGCAAGCCAGGAACCTGGACACAATCGTGACAGAAGTCCACTGCACCCACTAACAACTGCTCCAGGGACCTGCATACTGCTGTGATGGAGCTGGGTATGACATTTGAGGCTGGCAAAAAAAGTTTTGAAAGTTCCCACTGGGGGAGTCAGGGGAGGGGATCCCCCGATTCCCTCCGGTGGTCATCTGGGCAGTTGGGGCACTTTTTGGGGGCTTGTTTGTGAGAAAAAAGGGTCCAGAAAAAGTGACCCAACTTCTCACTAAAAACGCTTTTTTTTTTTCCATTAACGGCCGAGGGCGCCCATCTCTGCTCGGCCGATAAACACACCCCAGTCCCGCCTTTACCACGCCTCCGACACGCCCCCGTCAACTTTGTTCGTTCCCGCGACAGATTGCAGTTGAAGGTGCCCAAAATCGGCTTTTGATTATACCGATTTGGGCGCCCACCGGAGAAAGGCGCCCATTTCCTGATTTGGGTTGAAATATGGGCGCCCATCACTTTCGAAAATAAGGCTGATAGTAACCTATGGAACTTTGTAAGTCTAACTGCTTTGAAAATGGCAAGAGAATGGAATAAAGGTATACAGCATTTGTACTGAAAGCAATACATAAATGATTTTCAAACATTAAAAAAGGGCATGGGGTGAGGCAATCTACACAAAGCAGCAGTTACAACCCTAAAAGCAAAAGGAGGACAACCTGAACAAAGTGGCAGGTAAAACTCTAGCCACCTTTCCGGAGTGGAAAATTGCTGCTGCAGGCATTGGAATACTTTCACGTGAAATATGTATAAAGGCAGCCCTTCAGTCTCGGTGTACAGTTTATTCCTGGTTTTCTTCATAAATTGACAAAGCTTTGCCATGGAACTTGCTGTTATTTTCAGTACTATAGTGATAATACTGTCTTAATGATTAAAATAAAGATTGCTCAAACTGATCATTATAACAATTTTATTGCTGCTTTGTATTAGAAATAATCCAAGGTCCTTATGTGTTTTCAATTACTATGCAACATGAATCTGAAGAAATGGACATCATTCACTGAGCTGCATAGCTAAACTGGATCTCCATGCCATGGTCGGGATTCAGTCAGCTACAGATGATAAAGAATGCTATTAATCAGGGGGACTGAAAACCAGTATGCCAATTTTCACTCCTTCCTAGTTTTGATTTAACTCGTATTTTTAAACTTGTTATTCCATGTCACATATAGGCTTTATTTTTCCAGTTCCACACTGAGAGAAAAGTACAAAGCTAAAACATTGCTGTTTTGCAGCTTGCTGGAAGCATGACTGGAATATTGCTAGAGATCAGTTGTTAGAACTCATCTGCCTCCACCTGGTATCATACAATGGAAAACCCCTTTATATATGAGATTTCAAACATGCATTTTCTGATTCTATGAAGATAAAAGACACGTAAAAACTAGACCTATAAAATGCTCATTCTACCATATATTTGCTAGGATTGTTGTTCTAATTAAAAACAAGTCAGTTTCTTTTTGGTAGAGCAGTTTCCCCACAAATAGATGTATTACCACATAAAGAAAGCAAAAAATGGCACTAGCATTGTAAAATGAATGTATGTGAAAAACAAAATGCATGTAGTAGGTAGAAGTAATTGTATAGAACATGTCCTGCAATATAAAATATATAAAATTGTGCGACTAAATAAATGCATAGCTGACAAAATCACACCTACTTATATGCACACCAGGGCATAGGTGTTCCTGTTGGCCTAGTCTCGGGTAGAGTGGAGAAGAAGTGATGAATGTACATATTAGATAAAAGACACACATCAATTCAGAGAATATATGCACATGAGTATGCCTTTTTCTGAGCAGGTGCAGATGTCACGTCTGTGGCCGTGACCACCCTCAGACTTACCCTGTTTCTGGGAGTCAGTGGCTGTGCTGGCTTCTGCTTGTCTCTGTGTCTGTGTCTGTCTTAGTTTCTCTCTGGCTCTGTGTGCTGATTGCCTTACTGGACCTCACCTGTGTGGGCTATGCCTCTTCCAAGATGGCTGCCGCCTCCTCCTCTATGCCAGTATCCAAGATGGCTCCTGCTTGTCCTTCTTGTGGGCTCACTTCCTCTGTGTGTCAAGCCCAGGGCCGTGCCGATGCGGTAAGCGAGGTAAGCGCCGCAGGGGGGCGCCCACCTCTGGAGGGCGCCGCCGCGGTGCTTACCCTCGCCCCGCGCCGCCAAGGCCTTTAAATCTTTTACCTGGGTCGCAGCAGCGTCAGTGAAAGCGCTGCCGACCAATGGCTTAGCAAGGGCGGGGCGGTGGGGGCGGTCCACCCCGGGTGTCATCAGAAAGGGGGTGTCGCCACTCCCGCTGCTCTTCTTCCTGGCACCCCCCCCCCTCCGCACCAGCCCTTTAAAAATAAATTGCCGACGCGAATAGCGAGTGCAGCACCTCGTGTGCAAGTAAAAGAAGCGGATCCGATCATCTCATTGGGCCTTCCCTCACTGTCCCGCCCTCCTCTGACGCAACTTCCTATTTCCTCTAGGGCGGGACAGTGAAGGAAGGCCCAATGAGATGATCGGATCCGCTTCTTTTACTTGCACACGAGGTGTTGCGCTCCCTATCGCGTCGGCAATTTCTTTTTAAAGACCGGGTGGCAGGGAGAAGACGAGGCAGGGTGAGGGTGGGGGACAGATGGGGTGAAGGTGGGGGGGACTCGGATAGCAGAGGGGACTGGGTGGGAGACAGATGGGGTGAGGGGGACTCGGATGGGCAGAAGGGACTGGGTGGGAGACAGATGGGGTGAGGGTGGGGGGCACATGGATAGCAGAAGGGACTGGGTGGGAGACATGGGGTGAGGGGGACTCGGATGGGCAGAAGGGACTGGGTGGGAGACAGATGGGGTGAGGGTGGGGGCACTGGGATAGCAGAAGGGACTGGGTGGGAGACAGATGGGGTGAGGGGGACTCGGATGGGCAGAAGGGACTGGGTGGGAGACAGATGGGAGAAGGGGCATGGAGCTGGAACTGGGGTCTGAAAAGTGAGCACGAGGGAGAATGGGGTCATGCCTGGGGCAGGAGTGGATGGGAGAATCAATGGATCTGGAACTAGGGGCAGCCGCAGGTGGGAACTGGGAGCCGAAAAGAGGGGGCATTGAGAGAGGGGGGATAGATCCTGGATGGAATGGGGAGTGAGAGGGAGGGCAGACCCTGAATGGATGGGAGGGGGAAAGAGAGAGGGCAAATGGTGAATCGAAGGAGCAGAGAGAAAGGGCAGACAGTGGATAGAAGGGAGTGAAAGAGCAGACAGTGGATGGAAGGGGCAGAGATAGAGGGCAAATGCTGGAGGGAAAGGAGAGAGAGAGGGCAGATGGTGGATGGAAGGGGGAGAGAGAGATGGCAGACTGGGGCAGATGGTGGATGGAAGGGGCAGAAATAGAGGGCAGATGTGGATGGAAGGAACATTAGAGAGGGCAGACACTGGATGGCAGAGAGAGAGAGCGAAGACAGATGCTGGATGGAAGGAAGACGGTGAAAAGAAGATGAGGAAAGCAGAAACCAAAGACAACAAACTGTAAATATATATTTTTATTATTTTGCTTTAGGATATAGTATTTTAGCTGCGTTAATAAATGTTTATAAATAGAACATGTAAATAAGGTAATCTTTTTATTGGACTAATTTTAATACATTTTGACTTAACTGTCAGAGAACAAAACCCCCTTCCTCAGATCAGGATAGGATACTGTAACAGCACTATACTGTATTGACCTGAGGAAAGAGATTTTGGCCTCTGGAAGCTAAATGTATTAGTCCAATAAAATGGTATTATTTTATTTTCTGTATTTGTTTTATTTCTATTTGTTAATTTGTAAAGTGGTGATTGGTATTTGTTAGTTTTTTCAAATTTACATCTGCTGTCTTTATATTTTGCACAGTACTAGGAGACATTTTCTGTTTCTGTGGTGTTGCATTGTATGCAGAGTCTGGCATCGGGGGTTCAGTTTAATTTTTGTCTAAATAGAAAGTTTATGATTACTTAATCTATAGTGGATTAGGGTGTATCTGTGTTTGTGAAAAAGACATGGCTTTCAGTTGGCATTGACTGTGTAGGATCGACGATCTGTACTATTCTGTCTGGTTTCGTTTTACAATAGGTGAATTGGTGTTCTAGTGATCACTGTAGTGCTTAAGATGCTTTCCTTTTCCTTGTGTGACTCGTAGAAACAACTGCTTATGGTATAGTAAAATTGCTCTATAGGTCCTGAGTGTTTTGTATTCTCGGTATGCCTAGTACTGGATTTGGGGGGGGGGGGGTATGTTAAAAAAATGACCGGCAGTAGGGGGCGTTACCTAAGATGGCGGAAGTGTGAGCGCGTTCGGCGAAACCGCTCCTTGCTGTCCGTGGGTGAAGAGATTTCCTTAGTTCACAATGCCGCATACAAAACGAAAAGGAGCCGTGAGGCTTCCACCGCCGCCCACAGCTTCTTCTTCTCCACTCCGGGGCAGCATGGTCCGTTTCCTGACGCGCCCGTCACAGAGAGAAGAGACGGGGTCGCCTGCAGCAGGGGCAACCGGTGGAGCGGAGCTCCTGATGGGCCTAGAAACATCTTTATCCCCGCCTCCTGATTCTAAATGTCCTCCGTGTCCGGCTACAGATGTGGTGAGGGGAGCAGGCATCCAAGAACCCAATATGGGGAACAAGGAGCCAACGGACGGAGGTCCCATGCCACAGGGAAGTAGCCAGGAGAGAGAGGTCCTTGAATTTAAGGGACCCATAACAACTCCGGAGGTTAATCTAGAGAAGATATGGCTAAAACTGAGCAAAATGGACTCTACGCTTCAAAATGCTTCAGAAAAGGTAAATACTTTGTCTTTGAAAATTGAGGACATGGCAAAAAATTTAGAAATGGTTAAAGAAGACCTGACGACTTAAGTAAAAGATTTAAAAAAAGATATGGATCAATTGCAAGACTTTAAAATGACGGTAATAAAAGATAATTTGGCAATGCATAGAAAAATTGAACAGATTGAGAATTTCAATAAAAGACTAAACCTCCGTGTTTTGAACTTTCCAAAAATTCCTGATAAGCCGCCTATTGAGTTATTTAAAAAATACCTACAAGAAAATTTGAAAATGCCTCAAGAACTTATTCCTCCTATAAACAAAATTTATTATCTTTCGACAAGTTCAGGTGGAAAAGAAGGAAAAAAAGAAGGTTTGGATGGTATAGACTTTAACAATTTGTCTGAGATTCTGGAACAATCTATTGAAATAGTTCCACAAAGAGCCACCCTTTTGGTTTCGTTAGTATTTGAACAAGACCTTAATGCAATATTAAAGTTATACTTTAAGTTTTCAAAGGTTCCTTTTTACGGAACAAAAATATGGATATTTCCAGACGTTACTAAAGTAACCCAAGAACGTAGAAAATTATTCCTAGCATTGAAACAGGATGTTTTAAAATTGGGTGGTTCATTTTTGCTAGTGTACCCTTGCAAATGTCTGGTCAGGTATAGTGGGATAAAGTATGTATTTTATGACTCAGAACAGCTAAAATCTTTTCTGGATATGAAACAGCTCAATATAGAATTAGTTAAATGATATGTGACGAATTACACACTTAAACCGCATTTTTCTTTTTATTATATATTTGTATTAATATTCCTGTATAAAACTCCACTAAACCGTAACTCTCCCATCAATTTGAGGTCTAAGGAAGCATGTATAATTTTTTTTCTCTTTGATTATTTTCTTTAACGTTTGTATTATGCTGTTTTTCTGTAACAAGTGATATGCTTGTAAGAAATTTGGAAATTTATGAATAAAAAAAAAAAAAAAAAATGACCGGCCCCGGGTGTCAACTACCCTGGCTACGCCACTGCTGCCGACGTCTCCCTTCCCTTGCACTCGTTGGTTCCCTCAGTGTCCCGCCTTCTTCTGACGTCAGAAGAAGGCGGACACTGAGGAAACCAAGAGCGCAAAGGGAAGGGAGACGTCGGCAGCGCTCCGCTTTCACTGACGCTGCTGCGACCGGAAGTAAAAGATTTAAAGGCCCCAGGGCGCGGAGGGAAGGGCAGAGAGGCATGGATGGGAGGGCAGAGAGGCATCGATGGGAGGGCAGGGCCCAGGGAGAGGACAAATTGCTGGAAGGGGAGGGGAGAGAGGATTGCTGGCTATGGATGGAGGAGGGAAGGGCAGAGAGGGACAAGGATGGACATGGGGGCCCAGGGAGAGGACAAATTGCTGGAAATGGAGGGGAGGGGAGAGAGGAGGATTGCTGGCTATGGATGGAGGAGGGAAGGGCAGAGAGGGACAAGAATGGACATGGATGGGAGGGCAGGACCCAGGGAGAGAGGAGAAATTGCTGGAAATGGATATAGAGCAAGAAATGAAGAAGAAAGGAGAAAAGTAAAGAAATAAATGGAAAGGAAGCCCTGGAAATGGAGTTAAGAGGACAGATAGCAGCAGAATCAGATACTGGACCAACATGATTGAAAAAAGGTCACCAGACAACAAAGGTAGAAAAAAATTATTTTATTTTCATTTTAGCATTTGGAATATGTCCACTTTGAGAATTTACATCTGCTATCTTATTTTGCAATGTATACCAATTTGTTTCTAAGAATATTGCTGACAATTCCTTTCAGTGTGGCAAGTGGTGAGCAATCATTTTCATGGGGGGGAGCGTGATCATTTTCACGGGGGGGGGGGGGGGCGCCAACTGATAGTCTGCAGGGGGGCGCCAGAGACCCTAGGCACGGCCCTGGTCAAGCCTCTGTTTGGAGGCAAGGAACTTCCTGCTTCTGTCCTGCTGGTGGTGACTCATCAGTGAGTTCCTTTATAAGGAAGGCCTGTGCTTGCAGTCAGTGCCTTCGCATGGTGTCATTGTCTGGTGTCATGCCCAGAGGCCGACAGGTTAGTTAGTGTGTTGCTGCGCTGCTTCTAAGCCTGTCTTCTGTGTGGGCTTCTTGCCCTTCTGTGTGGGCTTGCCCTTCTGTTTAGTACCTGTGGGCTGCTTGCCCTTCTGCGTGGGCTGCTAGCTTTCTGCCTTTAGTCTGTGTTTGCAGCCTGCCCTACTCCTTGCTTGTATATTCTGTGTGCACATCCTGGCTGCTATCCGTCTGCCTTTAGTCTGTGTTTAGAGCCTGCTGTTCAGCCCTGGTTTCCCCGTCTGTGTTTGCAGCCGGCCCTACTCCCTGCTTGTATATTCTGTGTGCACATCCTGAACCTTGTATATCCTGTGTGCACATCCTGGCTGCTAGCCCTTCTGCCTTTAGTCTGTATTTAGAGCCTGCTGTTCAGCCCTGGTTCCCCGTCTGTGTTTGCAGCCTGCCCTACTCTCTGCTTGTATATCCTGTGTGCACATCCTGAACCTTGTATATCCTGTGTGCACATCCTGGTCCCTGCTTGTTCGTCCTGAGTCCTGGTTTTGGCTAGCTAGTGTTATCCGGTTTCCCGCTCTGCCTAGCTACCTTCTGTCCCGTGTGTCTACCTTGTGCCTTGCTTGTATATTCTGTGTGTACATCCTGATCCTTGTATATCCTGTGTGCACATCCTGGTCCCTGCTTGTTCGTCCTGAGTCCTGGTTTTGGCTAGCTAGTGTTATCCGGTTTCCCGCTCTGCCTAGCTACCTTCTGTCCCATGTGTCTACCTTGTACCTTGCTTGTATATCCTGTGTGCTTATCCGGATCCCTGCTTATGTATCCTGATTCCTGTATCTGTCTAGCTAGCGTGTATCTTCTGGGGGATTTATCCTGTTACCTGCCTCGACCTAGCTAGTGGGTTTGCCCAGGGGGTATTCCCAGTCTCCCCTTCTTCCTTGCTTGCATGTCTGCCCTAGTTCCTGCTCCTGATAAGTTTCTGTCTGTCTAGTCTGTCTAGTGTGTCTGGCTTAGCGGCTGCGTGCAGCGCTTAGTGCAGTCTAGTATTGTTCCCCTGTGTTTCCTAGACCCGAGGTGGGTCCTCTGGATCTTCAGTTCCGACCTTGCTCTACAAGTCCTGTCGGCCACCCGCACGCTAGAGCTCAACTCTAGCGGAAAGGTGGCTAAGTACAGGTGAAGCGGTTCCTGTTCTGCCGGTTCAGTTGCCTACTTCCAGTCCAGAGTTTCCGGTCCGGTCCGGTCCTTCCGGACGTCCAGTTCCAAGACGGTCTTGCCTGCCTCTGCCGCTCCGTGGCAGGGGCCCAAGGGCTCATGATTCCCAGTGCTGCCTTGAGGACCTGACAGTATGCCGAGGCCCTCGAGAACGCGACAGCAGATTTGTGTGTGTAGATTTGTATGCTTCTGGAGTTGCTTCGGGGTTCCTATTTTATTAAAGGCACATAGATGTCTACATTGAACTTTGACATAAGTGCCTTTTTTTATAAAATTACTCCCTTAGAGTATAATTCTATGAAGTGGTGCCTATTTTTAAGTCTCAAGAACGTGCATATAGGACCAGAAAACTGACATATTAACTTATACATGCATACATGCCAATATTTCAGCTGCATGCTATTCTAAAGTGACACCTAAACGCAATGGCACATAGTTTGAAGGTAGGCATATACATGGGTAGAGCATGGGCAGGGCACACACAATTATGTGCATGAATTATAAAATTCTATAATTTACACACTTTTTGAGCTATCTGAGTGCAAACATTTACACCAGCTCTATGGCTGGTATAATTAATTGTGCCTAAACTATATGCATGTATTTGCCCTGCTATGCTAGTATTCTACAAAAGGAAAGTAGGCGCTTACTTTTCTTTAAGGAATAGGCTTCAAATAGAGGCCCCTTTATAGAATTACCCTCTGAGAGGATAACTGCCTACATTAGTGAAAAGAACAAGCATACTTTAGCTATGGAGATTCTGCTGGATTTGCAATGCGGGAATGTGCATACTTTCCCTTTGAAAATTACCCAGGAAAAATATGGGGCTGATATTCAGCCCACAGTGGTAAGTGGTTTTTATGCTGCTGACAGCTATGGACAAAATTAAGCCCAGATACTCAATATCAGGTCGTTTGAGTACCAGCAATGAATATCTAGGATCAACCGCTGACCCAGAAGTTATGCAGGTGTTATCTGATATTGGCCTAAATTGTTATGCAATCCTGGTCCCAAAGCCCCCTCCCCCAAAGAGCTCCCCCACCCTTCCCTCCTGCCCCCTTAATATCTTCGATGAGAGACTCCTCCCACCTCCCAGTAGGACCCTCTGAGCTCACCTTAGAGTCTCCAGTGGCCCAACAGGTAGTTTGGGCAGGAGTATTCCTTAATCACTCCTGCCCATGCAGTCTCTACTACCTAGTACTGTGAGACTATCATTAGAAGTCATTGCAGCTCTTTTGAGACAGGAGACATAACCTAGGGAACTCTATATATGGTGCCTAGAATTATGTTTTATTTCTGTGCCGATTTTTCAGTGCAGAAATGTGTTATAATGGAAGCAAGACTTATTTATGACATTTGTATCCCACATTATCCCAAACGAGTTCAATGTGGCTCACATGTAACTAATATTAATGTAATGAAGCAGTACAATAGTTTATACATAGGAAATTAATTAGTACAAATATGAATCTAACACATTGAGCATAGAATTGTAATTGATTTGAAGTGTTCCTCCCTTGATAAAGAACATACATCTCTATCTTGTGTTCCCCAGTTCTCTCTTGTTATGAGAACTGGGGAACACAAGATAGAGATGTATGTTCTTTATCAAGGGAGGAACTTAACAAGAACAAGGTGAGCTATGGTGTTTTGGGCAGTTTGTAGCTTTCTAAGAAGCATGGTCTTGATTCCTACGTAGACTGCATTGGACAGTACTTGGACAGTACTAAGGAATTGGTAATAGTGCAGAAGACTGAACTAGGAAAGATAGGTCTCAATCTCTTCAGGTTCCACAGTGTGTGGAAAATGCTTGATTTCATCTTTGAGATATGTGGTTGAAAAGTTAAGTATTGGTCGATAGTGATGCCCAAGATCTTAATTGGTTGAGAGAGTAAGATTTGTCATCGATAATAATGTTTTTTTGAGGAATTGGATGGAATGTGCTGGTTAATATTCGAAATGTTGTTATCTCTATTACATTTCAACTTAAAAATCAGAGGCTCAGGATTCTATAACATCTAGATCTTTTTTAATCATGGGGAGGATTTCATATAGGTCATTGTTGAAGAAGATATAAATTGTAACATCATCAGAATACATGAATGACCTGTACCCATGAGCTTCTACTGTATATCCTAATGCGGCCAAGTAGAGGCTGAACACGAAGATCCCATGGGAAGAACAACAGAAGACAAGGGAGTAGGAGATGGAAGGAGACTCAGCAGACAATGGGACTTGCGAAGAAACAGTGCTTTATTGTTACAAAAAGTCCTTGAGCTGTGCAAAACTCTTTTCTTTTAATAAGAGACTTCACACAGCTCTGTGTTTTAGCTAGTGCCTGCCTCAGGAGTCTACAATAAGATATAAAATGTAGAAAACAGTTAAAATAAACAATAGCTTGTCTAAAATATTAAAATGACCTTAAAATATAAGTAAAACAAATTATGAATAATAAATAAAAAGGACCAATGGTTAACAGAAATGTTGGTAAAATGTAAAATACAACAAAACATATATATCTTAAAGTGTTTTTAGATATGTTTTCACTTTGCGATGTATTTGTTTTGTTATATTTTATACTTTACCGATTTTTCTGTATTTTTTATTTATTATTCATACATTTTTATTCAATTATCTTTTACTTATGTTTTTATGGTCCTTTTACTATTTTAGACACACTATTATTGTTTATTTTAACTGTTTCCTACATTTTATATCTTACAGTAGAATTCTGAGGCAGACACTAGTCGAAACATGGTGCCGTGTCGAGTATCTTATTAAAGAGTGTTTTGCACAGCTTAAGGACTTTTTGTAAAAATAAAGCACCGTTTCTTCGCAAGTCCCATTGTCTGTTGAGTCTATTTCTGTCTCCCACTCTCTTGTCTTCTAGCCTAATGGGGCCATCATAATGTTGAATAATGTTAGTGACAGCAGGGATCCTTGTGGGACCCCACAGCTAAAGGCCCAAGAGGGGGATAAGCAACCTGATTGTTTCACTTTATAGGATATGAGTTGCAGAAAACCTTTGAACTATAGTAGAACATTATCAGTAATCCCAAAGAGGGGCATAATCGAACGTCGCCGGCGATCTATTTTGGCGGCGGCGGTGCAACAGCTGGCCGGAACCGTATTTTCGAAAAAGATGTCCGGCCATCATTTTTTTTTGAAAATACGGTTTAGCCTGGCCAAATGCCAGAGTTCACCGGGTTTGAGATCGCCGGTTTTGTTTTTCAGCAATAATGGAAAAAACTGCCGGCCATCTCAAACCCGGCAAAATCCAAGGCATTTGGTCAAGGGAGGAGCCGGCATTCGTAGTGCACTGGTCCCCCTGACATGCCAGGACACCAACCAGGCACCCTAGGGGGCACTTCTAAAAATGTTCAAAAAATACACAAATAGCTCCCAGGTGCATAGCTCCCTTCCCTTGGGTGCTGAGCTCCCCAAATCCCCCCAAACCCACTCCCCACAACTCTACACCATTACCATAGCCCTTATGGGTGAAGGGGGCACCTTGTGGGGGTTGGGGGGGGGTTTGGAGGGCTCAACACTTAGCACCACAAGTGTAACAGGTGGGGGGGGGGGGGGGGAATGGACCTGGGTCTGCCTGCCTGAAGTGCACTGCACCCATTAAAACCTGCTCCAGGGACTTGCATACTGCTGTCAGGGAGCTGGGTATGACATTTGAGGCTGGCATACAGGCTGGTAAAAAAAGGTTTTTATTTGTATTGTTTTAGTGTGGGATGGGGTTGGTGACCACTGGGGGACTACGGGTAGGTCATCCCCCATTTCCTCCAGTGGTCATCTGGTCAGTTGGGGCACCTTTTTTAGGCTTGGTCATGAAAATAAAAGGACCAAGTAAACTCGGCGAAATACTGATGAACGCCGCTTTTTTTTCCATTATCCGTGAAAGACGGCCATCTGGTAGCCACGCCCATGCCCGTGCATGTCCCACCTTTGCTACGCCGCCGACATGTCCCCTTGAAATTTCGCCGCTGCGGTGATGGGAAAGCGGTGATGGTGTCAAAAAAGCCGCTTTCGATTATACCTATTTCGCCGCTTTTGAGAGATCACCAGCCATCTCCCGATTTATGTCAGATCACCGGTGATCACTTTCAAAAATAAGCCTGAAAGTGATCTAGTAAGTTTAACAAAATGCTGTGGTCAACTGTGTCAAACACACTAGACATGTCAAATTGTAGGATTGTGATCTTTTTTCTGTGCTTAATATGGTTCTGAAATTAGCTAAGAGAGTAGTTAGTAAAGTTTTTGTACTATGTGAAGGTCTGAAACCGGACTGAGAATTCTGAAGAATGGAGAATGCTTGGAGATATTTTAAGAGTTGGTGGGCTACTATTCCTTTCATCACCTTGATCAAGATGGGTAATGAGGTTACTGGTCTATAATTAGAGACCTCACTCCTATTGATCCGGGGATTTTTTGGGACTGGGGTGAGAATTATGTTGCCGTCTGTTTAAGGGAATAGGCCATTCGAGAACATAAAGAGGGTCACAATCAAAAGGGACACCCAAGTTTTGCTGAAGATGTCCTTGCAAAATGTCCCGATGGAAGGGCGGGGAAACCCGTATTATCGAAACAAGATGGACGTCCATCTTTCATTTCGATAATACAGTCGGGGACACCCAAATCCTGAATTTAGGTCCTCCTTAGAGATGGTCATTCCTAGACTTTGTCATTTCTGATTTTCGGCGATAATGGAAACCAAGGACGCCCATCTTAGAAATGACCCTCAGTAAGCCCTTTGGTCGTGGGAGGAGCCAGCATTCATACTGCACTGGTCCCCCTGACATGCCAGGATACCAATCGGGCACCCTAGGGGGCAATGCAGTGGACTTCATAAATTGCTCCCAGGTACATAGCCCCTTTACCTTGTGTGCTGAGCCCCCCAAAACCCACTACTCACAACTGTACACCACACCATAGCCCTAAGGGGTGAAGGGGGGGCACCTACATGTGGGTACAGTGGATTTCTGGTGGATTTTGATGGGCTCACATGTACCACCAAAAGTATGACAGGTAGGGGGGGATGGGCCTGGGTCCGCCTGCTTGAAGTGCACTGCACCCACTAAAACTGCTCCAGGGACCTGCATACTGCTGTCATGGAGCTGGGTATGACATTTGAGGCTGGCAAAAAAAAAAATGTTTACGTTTTTTTAGGGTAGTAGGGGGTTGGTAACCACTGAGGGAGTAAGGGAAAGTCATCCCTAATTCCCTCTGGTGGTCATCTGGTCAGTTTGGGCACCTTTTTGAGGCTTGGTTGCAAGAAAAAATGGACCAAGTAAAGTTGCCCAAGTGCTCGTCAGGGAGGCCCTTCTTTTTTCCATTATCGGCCAAGGATGCCCATCTCTTAAGCACGCCCCAGTCCCGCCTTCGCTATGGTGCCGACATGACCCCGTGAACTTTGGTCGTCCCCGTGACGGAAAGCAGTTAGCACCCAAAATCAGCTTTCGATTATGCCGATTTGGGTGACCCTGGGAGAAGGACACCCATCACCCGATTTGTGTCGGAAGATGGGCGCCCTTCTCTTTCGAAAATAAGCCTATTATTAAATTCTTCAAACCCTGCTCACTGCGTATCCCTCAAATTGAAAAGGATAAGTAGACCCTTTCCACTCTTAAAAAGCTTAAGTCCTATGTTGAACATCTTTAAAAAAGACTATCTTCCTGTCCCTTGTTGTTATTTTAATGCAAGATTAATTTGCAACAAAACTCATCTTATTAAAGACCTGATAGGTGATAGGTTGGATTTGTGTTTATTACTGAAACATAGATAGTTAATAATGATCCTTGTATTTTATCCAAACTCTGTCCCCCTGGATATTGTGCTATTATTCATTCTAGATTAGATAAGAAAGGGGGGTATTACTGTAATTTTTAAGTCTTTTTTTAACTCTCTGTAGTTGACTCTCTCTCTTCTCTGGATCTTGAATTACTATGCTGTAAGCTAATGGACTCTGATTTTACAGGTTCTGTTGGCTTAATAGTGTTTTATCATCTATCAGGTAAATAGAGTTCTGTTCATGGACAACTGTATGAATTTCTTCTTTCTCAATTTATGCATTTTACTTCTTTGCTATTAATAGGAAATATCAATTTTCATCTGGAGATTGATACTGAGACTGAGGTTGTAAGTTTTAGGTCCATTTTGGATTCAGTTGGTCTGTTACTCAGCCCCTGTCAACCCACTCATGATAAAGGTCATAGCCTTGATTTTATAGAATTCACCCATGATAATCTTGTAAATTCAATTGTTTCTGATGTTCATTGGCTAGTAAGACTTTCTTCTGATCATTTTAAAGTTAAATTTACTTTTTCTTTTCAGTATCATAGTAATAATTCTCTTTTCTATTATCAGACTACTAGGAAACATATAGATGCAATATTTTTGGAGCAAAGTTTAACTCCAATTAGATTTTGATTTCTCTGGTCCTTTGAATTCCTATGATAATTGGCACTATGTGCTATCTGATGGTAATTGTCACTATGTGCTATCTGAAACTAGAAATGTTTTGGCTCCTTTAATTAAAAAAGTAGTTCCACTCTCTCATAAGGTAAAATGGTTCATTCAGGATCTTGCTAAACTGAAGACTGATTGTTGTTGACTAGAACATCTTTGCTGTCGTCATTATGACGATTCATTAAGGCTAGAGTGGAGGAAGGCTATGAAAATCTATAAAACAGCAATTTATAAAACTAAAAAGTCTTATGCCTCCCTGTTAGATAATTGTCCTTCTTCTTTCAAGCTGCTTTTCACAATTTTTACAGATCTAATGCCAAACTCCTGTACTAACATAGATGTGGATTGATATCCATCAGCTTCAGCTTTAGCAGCATATTTCTCAGACAAGATTGCTAGAATTAGGGATATAGTTCCCCAAGCTACAGGAAGTGATTAACCTGTCAATTCAGGTATCATCAAATATTCAGGCTATTCCAACTGATAGGTTATAGACTACATTTCAACCCATTAACAAGGAACAAATAACTTCTCTCTTACCTAAATTGGCTTCTTCCTCTTGTATACTGGATAGCTGTCCAGTTTATATTTTGAAATCATCACCTCCTTTAGTAATTGAATGGATTACATAATTTTTAAATTCACTTTTACAGTTAGGATGTTATCCATTAAAGTTGGACAGCATTGTCCTTACTCCTATTATTAAAAACGTTAATGCTGATCCTAATTTACCCACTAATTTTCATCCAGTTGCTAGCATTCCTCTTATTAATGAAGTGTCTGAGTCTATTGTTACATCTCAGTTGTCTTTACCTTTGGACAGATACAACTGCCTCAGCACCCTTCAATTTGGATTTAGGTATTCCACAGTACTGAGTCAGCACTATTAGTTTTGTTATCTTATGCTAGGTGTCTTATGGCTACAAGTAAAGCAATGATTCTATTGTAGTTTGATTTGGCTGCAGCTTTTAATACAGCAGACCATGAAATTCTTTTATTTAAATTAAGCTCCAAAGGTATCTCTGGTAGTGTTTTCAGGTGGTTTAAAACATTTCTGAGCGATAGAAAGTATTTGGTTAAGATGAATGAACTCTCTGCTTTCTGGGAACCACCTTGTGGCGTACCACAGGGTTCCCCATTGTCATCTATTTTAATGAATATAGAGATATGATGTTACTTTTGGTCCCAGTGAGTGAGAATTGGTCTGATACTACCTCAAAGGTAGTTAAATGTATTGAGTTAGTTAATTACCATAGTCATAAACTGAATGCTGATAAAACCAAATTACTGTGGTTGGCTACGAAGGGTGATTTTATTCCTGATTCCCTCTCAATGTCTCAAGATTTTTCTTTGAAATTTGATTTGACCTCAAAGATTCTCGGAATTATACTTGATTAATCTCTTACATTGGAACCACAAGTAAATCATTTAACTCAAAATAGTTTTTTTTTTTTTTTAATTGTCAGCTTTGTCAAATTAGATGATAATTTGATAAACCACATTTTGCTACTCTCTGGTTCGAGCATGTGTCCTGAGCCATCTTGATTACGGTACTATTTTATATGCTTCTATTTCTGTGAAATAAAGTCTCAATTACAATTATTTGCACTGGCTTCCCATTCACTGTGGAGTCCTATTTAAGGTAGCTTGTTTTATTTTTACAATGTTTGATGGTTCATCTCCTGACTATCTTTTAAACTTGATTTCTATCCCTCATCTCCTATCTTTTAAACTTGATTTTTATCCCTCAGGCTCATGGTTTATCTCAACTTAGAGATCCATTATGATTGTTAATGCCATCTTTTTTTAGGTGTTAAATATAGGAACATTTTAGAAATGTCCTTTTGCTATACTTTTGGTATAGTGTTCCTACTGAACTTTGAACTTCTTTTAGTTATTTGCAATTTCATAGGAATCTTAAGACTCACTTGTTTAAACGTTTTCTGTCTTAACTGATCCTCTTTTTTATTTTTAAAATTTTGCTACCTACTTTAAACCACTGAAAGTGAGAGTTGGTGGGATACAAGAGATACATTACATTACATCAGTCCGCTCAGTTTATTCATGAGTCTTCTATGAGTCTCAGACTACATCTATAATGTGCTCTTGATCCACTTCTCTGGTCACCCATTCAAAGAAATCAATCAGATTTGTTTGGCATAATTTTTCTTTGGTATGCATTAATGTCTTGGATCTTGCAACTCATTGGATTTCAGGAAGTTCACTACTCTTTCATTCAGCAGAGCCTCCAATAGTTTTCCAACTAATAAACTGAACTTTACCAGCTATAGGTTCCTACTCTATTACCATTTTTGTGAAAAGGGACCACATCAGCTCTTCTTCAATCCCATGGAACCTCTCCCATCTCCAAGGATTTATTAAACAAATATTTAAAAGGACCTGCCAGAACCTCTCTCAACTCTCTCAAAATCCCGGGCTGGATCTCATCTGGCCCCATGTCTTTGTCCACTCTGTTTTTCAACTTGTTCATAAATACTTTCTTCTGTGACCAGTATGATATCTACTCTACTCTCATATATACTTTTCTTAGCCAACCAAGTACTTCTCTAGGATTTTCTTATGTGAACACAGAAGTATTTGTGTAGCCTATCCACTTTTACCTCTTCACTCTCCACATAGCAGTTCTCACCATCTTTCAGTATGACATTTCCATATCTAGCCTTCCTCCTTTAGTCCTAAAAAAAAAAGTATCATCACATCTCTTTACATCTCTAGCCATTTTTTTGCCTATGCTTTGGCTAGTCAGATTTGATTCTTTGCTTCTTTGAGAGTTTTATTCGGTATTCTTTTCTGTGTTTTTCTTACATTATTCTGTATTTCTGGAATGCCACCTTTTTTGCATTAATTTTTAGTCACTTGTTTTGAGAACCATATTTGTATCCTTTTCCTCTTGTTTTTATTTACTTTTCTTATATTAAGATCTGTTGCCATTTTAATTGCTCCTTTCAGCTTGGACCGCTGTCTTTCTACTTCTTTTATGTCCTCTCATCCCGCCAACACTTTCTTCAAGTAGTCCCTCATTTTACTAAAATCAGCATGTTTGAAATCTAGGACTTTGAACTTTGTGTGTCTGTGCTCCACTTTAGCTCTTATATCAAACCATACCATGTGATAATCACTAGATCCCAGGAGGGAACCCACCTAGATGATAGAAACACATTCCCATTTGTGAGCACTAGATCCAGTGTTGCCTCTTTCTTTATGGGTTCCGTCTATTTGTCTGAGAAGAGCACTTTGAAAGGCTTCCTTTACTTTACTTACATTGAACTTCTAGAATGCTTGAACCACAAGGTTCAAAGTGGTTTACAAACTTAAAAAGAATAAACTAAGACAAAAACTTCTTTCTGATTCTATAGATGGGACTTTCTTATCTGCATCTGGCAGGTTGAAATCCTCCAGCAGCAGCAGCACCTCTGATTTCATCTATAACAAGATGTTTCTGCAGCTTCTCTGTCTGTTTCAGAGATCTATACATGATACCTGTGTGGAAAGAGGTTCCATCTTCTCTTTCCAAGATGATCCATAGCACTTCCTCCTTCTCCAGGCCCTCTGCACTTCAGCCTTTATTGTTTTCTCATGCAGTGCTACTCCTCCACCCCTCAGCCATCCCTATCCTTCCTAAAAGATCATAACACAGAATTGTTGTGTCCCATTTGTGGTAATCCTTGAACCACATTGATAGCAATAATACACCAATGCAAGAGAATCAGGAAGCCTATATGGTTCTCCAAACAAGTGGCTGAAAAAATAAGGACAAAAGAGGCTTTGTTCAAGAAATACAGAACAACGCAACAAGAGGATCATGGAAATGATTACCAGATTAAACTCAAAGAAGCAAAGAGGGAAATATGGCTATCAAAAAGCGCAGGTGGAAGAAAAAATGGGTACAGATGTAAAGAGAGGTGACAAGACCTTTCTCAGATATATTAGGGAAAGGAGAAAAGTGAGAAATGGAATTGTAAGACTGAAAAATGCTGAGAATGGTTATGTGGAGAGTGATGAGGATAAAGCGAATGTGCTAAACAAATACTTCTCTTTGGTGTTCACAGAAGAAAATACTGCAGAAGGTCCACCGTCAGCTGCCGAGGGAACATCTGGGAATGGAGTGGATATTGCGCCATTCTCACACACTGGAGGGGATAGGGAAAGGAAGCCACTAGACACATTGGGAAGGACAGATATGCTAGATACCTTGGGAAGGGGAGTTAGAAACAAAAGTCGTGTACATCTTGTTGATGTGCCTAAATTGCAACTTCATTCCAACTCTGCCCCTGGGACTGCCTCCATGTAATACACATATAAGTATATACAATGTGGGTGTGTATACTTATATGCACATATACAGCTATGTGATTTTAGAAAAGCCATTTTCAATAGCAAAAAATATATATTTCAACTTATGTCACTAATTTAAGCATTGTTTTTATGCTGTTCAAATAATTTATAATACTTTTTTTTATAGTGCTATTGGATATACAAGGTTCTGTACAGCAATAAGTCTACAGGTACAATATGAAGGCTGAACTGAGGCTCATTCTGTATAAGCCTAACTGAGGTCAGTTACAATTAAGCTAGAAGCACAAAGGAACAGGACAAAATTGTCAGGTTAACCCCTCTTCAATTAAACTCAAAATAACTTTAGACTGTAGCTTTTCACCACCATTGAAGACTTCAGCACAATATTTCTGAAATAAGATTATAAAGGATTTCAGGCCTTCAGTCAATCACAGCACAAGACACAAGACTGGTTGACTCTGCTCACATGTAATTTGTTTCATGCACTGATCAGTGTCTGCTTTCCAATGAGAGAAATATATCAGACAACATAAAGTAGAAGAATTTATTTTTCCCTTATGTTTTCTCTTTCATTAGGAAGACTGATTATAAGGCAGATAAAGCGGAATCTAGAAGTACTTTCTTATGATTTGATATATTTTATAATACTATTCTTGTATATTTTATAATACTATTACTTTACTTTTGTTGGGCCTCAAATAACATGATATATTTTACTAGCTCACACCTGCTGAAATTCAAACAATTTGATCAAATACTCCTGCACTTTCTCTCTTTCAACCCTACATCTCCATCCCCAGCAGCCACTCTCTCTCAACTTCCCTCCCTGTACCTAACAGTCACACTCACACTCTCTCTCTCTCTTTCAAGGGAGTATTTGAGGAGCTACTGGGGAAATATGCTCTATTTTCACCTGTGCAAGCCTTTCAAGTAGGCAGGTAGTTTTGTTTTGGTACATCAGCCTCAGAGGGGGGAGGGGGAAGTTGAGAGAGTGAGAGTGATTGCTAGGGACAGGGTGAGGGGACTGAGAGAAAGTGTCTGCTCGGGACAGAAGAATGGTGGACGGTGTGTTGGAGAGAGAAAATAACTGCTTAGGAAAGAGGAGGAGGAGTCAAAAAAGCTGCAGGGACCTTGATCTCTCAACAGTTTTTTCCTTCCAGGAGGTAAGACCACACTCAAACCTCTGGTGCTAAATACTACCAATAATGTACCTATGAAGCAAAACAATGGGAGGATTCATCACAAGTCTAGATTTCATACTGAGAAGTGTAATTATTGGTAGAACAAGTAGTCTCATTTCCCACATTTCTATGGAGAACACTCTAGGATGACTGACAATGACGGGCATCGATATTATATCTAAATCTGACTTTGGATGTTTTGCTGAAAACATCCAAAAATCAAGCAGTGAAAATGACCATTTTCAAACCAGAAAAAAGTTTATCTTTTTTTCTTTGAAAATGACCATTTCCTAGATGTTGTTGTGCTTAGTTCGTCTATCTTTTTGGACCACTAAAAAAAAGTACAAGTGAAAAATGTACAAAATCAAGCCATTGGGATGTAGGAAGAGCCAGCTTTCCTAGTAGACTGGCCACACAGGCATCCCAGCAGAGAAGTGGGGCACCCTAGGGGGCACTGCAGTGGACTTCGTATAAAAGGTCCTAGGTACACATCTCACCATTAACCCTTTATATTGTATAGTGAGCCCTTCAAAACCCACGAAAAACCTTTCTGTTCCCCACTATACATTACTACAATAGCTCTTATGGCTGCAGGTGTCACCTATATGTGGGTACAGTAGGTTCTGGGGTTTTGGGGGGGGAGGCTGACACTTACCACTACAAGTGTAATAGAGTGGATTATGGCCCTGGGTCACCTTCTCTACAGGGCACTAGGCTATTCCAGGAACCTGTTTGCTGCTTTAATAGGACTGGCCATAACATCTGAAGCTGTCATAGAGGCTAGTATATACTGTTTCATGTACATTTTTGCGTAGTGAGAGGGGTCTGTCATAGGCACCACGTATAAGAGGTTTGGGGAGGCTAAGCCTCCCCAGCCCAACTGGGACCTTCCCCTGGCTGTCTCCTCCTTGAAGGCTGGATGAAACAAAATTGTATCTTCCTCTCCTCTCCGTGCCAGCGTCCACCCCACCCCCCACTCGCTGGCTCCTCACTTCATCAAACTATAATCATGGCTCTCTGTTCCTTCCTGCCCCCCCCTGCGCATTTACCAAAAAAAAACAAACAAGATTTACAGTGGATTTTGAACCTGTGTCCCTGGGTTTACAGTCTACTGCACTAGCCACTAAGCTATTCTTCTGTTCTGTAAGAATGTCTGTGTGGTCAAAGTATGTTGCCAGACTTACGTCCCTCTGCCTTGCATGCTCCTATTTATAATTTAAATGTTTCAGTTTGTAAAATTTCTGGTAAGGATGGACATCTCCAATATAAGGACATCCTTCTCACATATTTTTAAACAGGAAATCTGGACATCTTTGTTTGTGCAGCGCTGCGTATGCCTTGTAGCGCTATAGAAATGCTAAATAGTAGTAGTAGTAGTAGTAATCTTTCCTGTTCAAAACTTACTGTGAGGTGGACAAATTGTTTTAGGACTTTATGAGCAGGATGTCCCAATTCTGACTTGGCAAAGTGTGCACACTCTTGACAACATTTGTTCTGCTGAATATTGAGGAGGATGTGTTTTTCTTTTTGACCATTAAAAAAAAACACTGAAAGGAAAAACACACAAAAACATATGGGGAGAGGGGATGGTCAGCATTCTTAGTAGACTGGCCAAACAGACATCCAAGAGCACCGGGGTACCATAAGGGGTGCTGCAGTAGAGTAGTAGTAGTAGTACTTTACATAAAAGATCCCAGGTACACATCTCACCATTAACCCTTTATATTGTGTGATGAGTCCTCCAAAACTCACCAAAAACCTACTGTACCCAACTGTACACCGCTACAATAGACCTTATGTCTGCAGGTGCCACCTATATGTAGGTATAGTAGGTTTTTGGTAGGTTTTGGAGGACTTACACTTTCCAGCACAAGTGTACCAGTTCAAGTGGGATATGGGCCTGGGTCCCCTTCTCTACAATGCACTGCTCTGACCACTAGGCAACTCCCAGGACCTGCTTGCTGCTCTAATAGGACTGACTATTACATCTAAAGATGTCATAGAGGCAGGTATAGACTGTTTCATTCACATCTCTGGGGATTGAGAGGGGGGTCAGTGACCACTGGGGGAGTAATGGGGAGCATGCCTTAATCTTTCCAGTGGTCACCTGGTCATTTAGGGCATCTTTCTGTGACTTAGATGTGATTGAAACAGGTCAAAACCAAAATGTCTAACTTTTAGCCCTGGACGTTTTTGCTTTGTTTCATTATGGTAGAAAAATGTCCAGGTTTTGGGAAGTGTCAAATTCCACCCCCAACACGCCCCCTTGGGATTTGGACATACTGGAGAATAACTGCATAGAAAACTGTCTTAAAGATGAATTTCGAAAATAGTGATTTGGACGTTTTGGACAGAAAAATGTCCATCTGTCACTTTGTGCTGCTTTTTGGACAATTGCATATTTTTCATTTCAAAAATGAGCCTCTATTTCGATCAGCAGCATATGAAAAAAAATTAACTTTGAAAATATAAAATCTAGTAAACATAAATGGTCAAATAACTATATTAACTTTAAAATGTTTTTACCTAAATTATTTTATAAAATAAATCATTTTTATATATTTCACTGTCTGAGCTGAAATGTCATTAAAGCATATAGGGGCCCTTTTACAAAGTGGCGGTAAGCCCGCATTGGGCTTACCGCACACTAAAAGGGTAGCACCGCTGGGCCACCACAGCAGCACGGCAGTAGTTCCCACCCCCCCAGTGCCCCATCTAGCACCGGTGTGTACCCAGTGGTAATTGGACAGTCCTGTGTGCTGCCCAGTTACCGCCGGGTTAGCACGGGAGCCCTTACCGCCATCTCAATGGATGGTGGTAAGTGCTCCCCCTGAAATGTCTGTGTGGCAAGTGCTCAACTTGCAACATGACCATTTCTTGAAAAAACCAAGACCTGCCTTTTACCCGCTGCGGTAAAAGGGGGCCTCGGTGCGCATCAAAAACATACGCTGACACAAGCGCAAGCCCCCTTTTGCCACAGCTTTGTAAAAGGGGCTCATAATAATCTGACATCAAATATATTGTTAAAGCTGCCTTTGTTCCTTATCTAATAAGATATGGTAGTTACATGTCAAAAATTGCTTTTTTCCTCTTCTCAGCACATTTAATCGTATACTGTAGCAACATATACATTAGCAGGCTGTACAACAGCTCTGTATCAGAATACCAATACCCTTCATTTTCAAAAGTTGTGAAAAAATGAAATTTTTCTCATCCCTCTTCCAATTACTTTTCAACACATATCCAGATAGAAAAGTGGAATTTCTTCAACTACTTTTTTTCTTTCAAAGATAAATTGCTTGGTGTGCTATCAAGGCTACTTAGGATTTAAGAATAGAACATATTAGTCTGTCACTCTCCAAGACATGCAGGCCTTGAAGGGTCTGAAGTAGTAGTCTTTTAGTGACAGCATAATAAGGATGTCAACATTTTTTTTATATTTTTGAATGACACTTGCCCTGTAGGGAAAATTAATGCACTTCAAAAGCTAAAACATGAAAACATGTATCACTCATCAGTATTTTCCCTTGAAATGGATTTGATGGGCAAGTCATGAATATTTAATGACTTTATGAAAATATATTTATATCAATATTTTAATTCTATTTGTATAAGTCAGCCTATATAATCTTAGTTGATAAGGTACAAAAGTAAAATTCTGATGCAGGAGAGGATTCTGACCTGTTAAACCCTGTGCCTCTGAATATCAGCACTAACTGGCAATGTTAAAAGCAGGTACAGGAGGTACGGCATGGTGTCAGAGTCAGGGAGGAACCAGGAGTTATTTTGGTGCTAGCAATATTCACTGCCGGTGCCCACATAGCTAATGGGTCCTTTTACTAAGGTGCACTGAAAATGGCCTGCGGTAGTGTAGATGCGTGTTTTGGGCGCGTGCAGAATTATTTTTTAGCGCACCTACAAAAAATGTCTTTTAAAATTTTTTGAGGGAAATGGATGCGCAGCAAAATGAAAATTGCTGCACGTCCATTTTGGCTCTAAGACCTTACCGCAAGCCATTGACCTAGCGGTAAGGTCTCACGCGGTAACCGGGTGGTAATGGTCAACACTCGTCAGAAAATAAAAAATATTTTTCGGATGCGTGCCAAAATTGAAATTACCACAAGGGCCATGCGCTAACCGGGCATTAACTCCAATTCGGCACGCATTGGGCGTGCATAGGCACCTATAGTAAAAGGATCCCTAAGTGACAGGAAAGGAGGTCCTAACTTTGATCCTTTAGTAATGTGATATTGGCTGACACTCGCATAACTTCTAGGTAGAGGCCTGCATTTCTCATTGTTCTCCTTGCCCTCCCAACCACTCTTCAAGAGGAGGGTCTTCCCCCCCCCCTCCCCAACATGACCAGACTCGGTTCCTAACCCTCCCAACAAGACAGCCCCCCAAATCCCTCCTGATCCCCCCTCCAACAAAAGAAGCCCTCAAATTATAACCAAGGACCCCCCCCCCCCCCCCCCACCCAGGGTCTACTTTAAGTTTATGCATAAGCATCACTGTACTGGGACAGAACAAAGGTCCATCAAGGTCAGTATCTGTTTCCAACAGTGGCCAATCCAGTGGATAAACAGTGTATTTTCCCAGATCCAATTTCATGATGGATTATGGATTCCTGGGTTTAAAACAGGTCTGCTAAATTAACTTCTTTTACCAAATTCTCTGGCAATGAATTTCAGAGCTTAATACGCAATGAGTGAAGAAATATTTTCTCCAATTTGTTTTACGTTTACTTCTTAGTAGCTTCGTTGTGTGCCACCTAGTCCTTGAATTTCTTTGGAAATAGTAAACAAGTAATTGATGTCTACCCATTCTACTCCACTCAGTGTTTTACAGACCTGAGATACAGCGATCAGAATTGCACATTATATATAAGGGTGCAGTCACACCATGGAGTGATACAAAGGCATTATAATATTTTCAGTTTTGTTCTCCACTCCTTTATTAACATTCTATTTGTTTTCTTAGTTGCTGCACACTGAGCAAAGGGTTTCAATGAATCATCAACAATGGGGCCTTTTTGCTAAAGCTTAGTGCACACTAGCATAAGTTCAAAACTATAACATATACACGAGGAAATCTCCCTAATCAAGTCTGTAACAATCTAGAAAATTTAGGAGATTTTAAATGATATGCATCAAAGGGTCTCACTGAAAAACAGAGGAAAAGGCCTCAAGAAGCTCCCAGCAAGTCTATAGACCTCGGGGGCTGGACTTCTTCATCATCGGCCAAAAAAACCTCTGTATACAACCCTCTCACTAGTTTCTTAAAGTATTATCTTCTGTTCTTTTATTCTTTCATTTTCTCATTTTTTTAATTATTTTTTATCTTTCAATATCTCACTTTAACAAATCCAATTCAACATCAGATATTACTTAGCTTTTTCTGATGTTCCAGCATACGGATCAATCCAGCATATGGATCAATTCAACACGCAGACCACGACCAACGATGGCTGCCGTTTTGAAAACCTGCCTCAGGGTGCAGTGGTCCATGTTTATGATCTCCGCAATGCTTTATAAGTAAACAGGTACAATAAACATGAACAGAATAGTCTGTACATACCTGAAAGGACTCTGTATAGCAAAATGACAGAAGATGATACAGGGTCAATATTCATCATACAATGATAGTATAACATAAAACAAATAACTAGTGAATTTTTGAGGGGTTAATTATCCCCTAGGTTCTGCCCAGTACTGGAATAGACCTGTCCAGTACCAGAGAGAACCCTGAGAAGGCTGATCAGACCTCCAATCTGACTCCATCTCTGAACAGAATAATTCACTTACTTTTTGAGTAAACCAAGGAACCATTAATAGATATTAATAAAGAGAATGAGAGACATGTTCAATTAAAGGATTTATGATCTATTACTCACCCGAGCCAGGTTACATATGGGGTGACACAGGTCTACCTCTAGCCACAGACTCTTCAGAGTCCTCCCCCATAGGGAGGCTGTCAGCCATATTTATACTCTCCTCATTACATTAGGTTCTAAGAAGTTCTAAAAAACCTACTTCTGCACAGTTGGCCCATGTGGCCGAATAACAGTTTTTTTCTCTTAACCACAGATTCTGCTATTTTTACCCTTGGAAAAAGTCCCCCACCTTTTTCCGGCAGATGGGCAGCTGTTTTGTCCACAAATGTTCTTTCTCACTTCTGCTTTTTCATGCACCTGGTACAAGGCCCCTCCCTGTTATCTCTGCGGTCAAAATCTATTCCCATCACTCCACACTATCAAACTAAAGTCACAGTAAGAAAATGCTCTTTTGAAATCAATCCCTTGGCCTGTATTTCCCAGCAACCCTTAGGCTGGCCCAAGCTCTTCCAGCAGGTCCCAGGCTGGGTGGTAGGCCTCAGGCTTGTACCATATTTATACACTAGCAACAGGTGTAAAAAGGGAGCAATTGGGCTAAAAAAACAAAACAGGAAAATGTGACCTATGCCAGTAGAAGTATATCTCAGGTCACTGATCAAATAAAGAAAATTGAGGAATCATTTTGTGTATCTACATATGTATCCAAGATATGCCACATTTATTGAAGGGTCGATGATTTTGCCAAATTAGGAACATTAGCCAATTCTGGTATGTATTTTGCAACATATGAGGCCCTTTTACTAAGCTGTGTAAGCGTCTACACGCGCCCAACGCACACCAAAATAGAGTTACTGCCCGGCTACCACGTGGCTCTTGTGGTAATTTCATTTTTGGTGCGCATCCGATACGCATGTCTGAAAAATAATTTTTATTTTCTGATGCGAGTATTGGGCATGTGCCAAGTGGCATTTGATGCGCATAGGTCATTACTGTCCGGTTACCGCGTGAGTCTTTACCGCTAGATCAATGGCTGGTGGTAAGGACTCAGATCCAAAATGGACACACGGCAATTTTCATTTTGCTACAGGTCCATTTTCGGCAAAAAGGCTTTTTTTACAGGTGCGCTGAAAAATGATTCTGTGCGCGCCCAAAACACACGTCTACACTACCGCAGGCCATTTTTCAGCACACCTCAGTAAAAGGATCCCTTTATGTGTAAACTATGAACTCTGCCCAATTCAGCTCCAGGAACATCCACTTAAAAATATTTAAAGATATGCATATGATTATTACTTATGCATATTTTACACACATTACAGAAATGGCTTTTTCCATGTGTAGTACCCATTTTTTCAAGTGGAAACCTTTCTAAAATGTCCTTCCTTCTGGACTATTTTTCAAGAGCAAATATTCCCTTCCTCCTTCTCTTTTGCTCAATCTATTCTGCCATGAGAAAGGAATATTAGCTCCTGAAAGCTAGTCAAGAGATAAGTACATAAGTACATAAGTAGTGCCATACTGGGAAAGACCAAAGGTCCATCTAGCCCAGCATCCTGTCACCGACAGTGGCCAATCCAGGTCAAGGGCACCTGGCACGCTCCCCAAACGTAAAAACATTCCAGACAAGTTATACCTAAAAATGAGGAATTTTTCCAGTCCATTTAATAGCGGTCTATGGACTTGTCCTTTAGGAATCTATCTAACCCCTTTTTAAACTCCGTCAAGCTAACCGCCCGTACCACGTTCTCCGGCAATGAATTCCAGAGTCTAATTACACGTTGGGTGAAGAAAAGTTTTCTCCGATTCGTTTTAAATTTACCACACTGTAGCTTCAACTCATGCCCTCTAGTCCTAGTATTTTTGGATAGCGTGAACAGTCGCTTCACATCCACCCGATCCATTCCACTCATTATTTTATACACTTCTATCATATCTCCCCTCAGCCGTCTCTTCTCCAAGCTGAAAAGCCCTAGCCTTCTCAGCCTCTCTTCATAGGAAAGTCGTCCCATCCCCACTATCATTTTCGTCGCCCTTCGCTGTACCTTTTCCAATTCTACTATATCTTTTTTGAGATACGGAGACCAGTACTGAACACAATACTCCAGGTGCGGTCGCACCATGGAGCGATACAACGGCATTATAACATCCGCACACCTGGACTCCATACCCTTCTTAATAACACCCAACATTCTATTCGCTTTCCTAGCCGCAGCAGCACACTGAGCAGAAGGTTTCAGCGTATCATCGACGACGACACCCAGATCCCTTTCTTGATCCGTAACTCCTAACGCGGAACCTTGCAAGACGTAGCTATAATTCGGGTTCCTCTTACCCACATGCATCACTTTGCACTTGTCAACATTGAACTTCATCTGCCACTTGCACGCCCATTCTCCCAGTCTCGCAAGGTCCTCCTGTAATCGTTCACATTCCTCCTGCGACTTGACGACCCTGAATAATTTTGTGTCATCGGCGAATTTAATTACCTCACTAGTTATTCCCATCTCTAGGTCATTTATAAATACATTAAAAAGCAACGGACCCAGCACAGACCCCTGCGGGACCCCACTAACTACCCTCCTCCACTGAGAATACTGGCCACGCAATCCTACTCTCTGCTTCCTATCTTTCAACCAGTTCTTAATCCATAATAATACCCTACCTCCGATTCCATGACTCTGCAATTTCTTCAGGAGTCTTTCGTGCGGCACTTTGTCAAACGCCTTCTGAAAATCCAGATATACAATATCAACCGGCTCCCCATTGTCCACATGTTTGCTTACCCCCTCAAAAAAATGCATTAGATTGGTGAGGCAAGACTTCCCTTCACTAAATCCGTGCTGACTTTGTCTCATCAGTCCATGTTTTTGTATATGCTCTGCAATTTTATTCTTAATAATAGCCTCCACCATCTTGCCCGGCACCGACGTCAGACTCACCGGTCTATAATTTCCCGGATCTCCTCTGGAACCTTTCTTAAAAATCGGAGTAACATTGGCTACCCTCCAGTCTTCCGGTATTACACTCGATTTTAGGGACAGATTGCATATTTCTAACAGTAGCTCCGCAAGTTCATTTTTTAGTTCTATTAATACTCTGGGATGAATACCATCAGGTCCCGGTGATTTACTACTCTTCAGCTTGCTGAACTGACCCATTACATCCTCCAAGGTTACAGAGAATTTGTTTAGTTTCTCCGACTCCCCCGCTTCAAATATTCTTTCCGGCACCGGTGTCCCCCCCAAATCCTCCTCGGTGAAGACCGAAGCAAAGAATTCATTTAATTTCTCCGCTACGGCTTTGTCCTCCTTGATCGCCCCTTTAACACCATTTTCGTCCAGCGGCCCAACCGACTCTTTGGCCGGTTTCCTGCTTTTAATGTATCTAAAAAAGTTTTTACTATGTATTTTTGCTTCCAACGCTAATTTCTTCTCAAAGTCCTTTTTTGCCCTCCTTATCTCCGCTTTGCATTTGGCTTGGCATTCCTTATGATCTATCCTGTTACTTTCAGTTGGTTCTCAGATGTACTAAGATAGTCCAATAAAAGGTTCTTTTTAAACGTTTTACTCATACTACCCCTCTCCTCAAGACCCTTCACTGGCTCCCTATCCGTTTTCGCATCCTGTTCAAACTTCTTCTACTAACCTATAAATGTACTCACTCTGCTGCTCCCCAGTATCTCTCCACACTCGTCCTTCCCTACACCCCTTCCCATGCACTCCGCTCCATGGATAAATCCTTCTTCTCTGTTCCCTTCTCCACTACTGCCAACTCCAGACTTCGCGCCTTCTGTCTCGCTGCACCCTACGCCTGGAATAAACTTCCTGAGCCCCTACGTCTTGCCCCATCCTTGGCCACTTTTAAATCTAGACTGAAAGCCCACTTCTTTAACATTGCTTTTGACTCGTAACCACTTGTAACCACTCGCCTCCACCTACCCTCCTCTCTTCCTTCCCGTTCACATTAACTGATTTGATTTGCTTACTTTATTTTTTTTTTTTGTCTATTAGATTGTATGCTCTTTGAGCAGGGACTGTCTTTCTTCTATGTTTGTGCAGCGCTGCGTACGCCTTGTAGCGCTATAGAAATGCTAAATAGTAGTAGTAGTAATGTCATTAAAGATAGCCTGAGCCTTTGCTATTTTTTTATCCTCATGCTACATTATTCTATGACTTACAGTCACATTTTAGTGAAAAACCTGAAAAAAACATTAAAGAATGCAATTGAAAGGAGTTCAAGTAATCTGCTCTTACTATAATTTTATTTGGTATTGATAAACCTTGTTTTATGCTTACTGAATAAATTTGACCTCAAATGCCCCCGTTTTATTATATAGGTATATTTGATGAAATTGGACTTGACAGTTTGATGTTTTTATAGAAAAGCATCAATGCAATCTGGATCCATCTATGACACATTAACTTCTTCTGACCCTGATTTACAAAATCTATATAGCATGAAGCACTGCAATTAAAATATTTCTGATTTTCTTTTGAAATCAGCAAATCAGAACTTTAAAATATATACTTCTGCTATAATATAGGTGATAGTGTTGGATGATCCTAAACCAGCATAACAATGTGACAAGGACAAGGTAATGGCTGTAGCCAGAAAGATACTAGGCTGCATAGACAGAGGCATATCTAGTAAAAGAAAGGAGGTGTTAATGTCTTTTTTGTGAGCCACATTTGCAGTATTATGTTCAGTTTTGGAGGCCGCATCTCTCTAAAAGCATCAAAAGACTTATGGCGATTCACAGGAAGGTGACAAAAATGATATGAGGCTTGTGCCAAAATACATATGAGAAGAGACTTGAAGACCTCAATATGTATACCCTAGAGGAAAGAAGGGATGAGGGCAGTGGTGTGCTGGTAAATGTTTAACAACAGGCTCCCACCCCCCCCCCCCCCCTTCCACCTCTGCGTCCCTCGTCCACCTCTGCACCCCCCCCCCCAAATTGCAGAGCTGGCTATAGCCGGGGAGACAGCCTGGGGAGGGCAATCTAATTCATGTTTAATGTGGGATAAAATGCCATAAATAAGTAAATAAAAATAAACTTTTAATGTTGAGCACCTGATTCTCAAAGTGGACATACTCCAAACACTATAATGAAAATAAAATGATTTTTTTCTACCTTTGTTGTCTGGTGACTGTTTTTCTGATCATGCCAGCCCAGAATCCGATTCTGCTGCTATCTGTCCTCTTAACTCCATTTTCAGGGCTTCCTTTCCATTTATTTCTTTACTTTCTGCCTTTCTTCTTCATTTCTTGCCCTACATCTGTAAGTAAAAGCTGGGTCCTTCGCAGACTTGACTGTCCAGTGGATCCAGCTTCTGCCTATTTTCTCCATCCATGTGCAGTTATTCTCCTCTCTTCCTTTTCCCTCTTCTCATCTCCTTCCTCACTCTTCCCTCTCCTCCATCCATGTCCAGCAACCCTCCTCTCCCCCCCGCCCTCCATCAGCCCATGTCCAGCAACCCTCCTCTCCCCTCCATCCACCCATGTCCAGCAACCCTCCTCCCCCTGCCCTCCATCCACCCATGTCCAGCAACCCTCCTCTCCCCCTGCCATCCACCCATGTCCAGCAACCCTCCTCCCCCTGCCCTCCATCCACCCATGTCCAGCGACCCTCCTCTCCCCTGCCCTCCATCCACCCACCCATGTCCAGCAACCCTCCTCTCCCCCTGCCATCTCCTCCAACCACCCATGTCCAACAACCCTCGTCTCCCCCTGCCCTCCTCCCCTCCATCTGCCTTCTTCTAGCCCCCCCCCCACTCCCCCGGTTGTCCATCATCCGTCTGCCCTCTGCAGCTCTGCTCCCCGATAGCCCTGGTTTCCTTCTTGCACCACCGCCCTGCCTTTAAAAATTTTATTTTCCCTCGAGGCGCGCCGGTGTTGAAGTGAAGGCAGCAGGCTCAGCTCGGTTCCAGCCTTCCCGTCCTTTGCATCATGGCTCCGCCCTCGCGCAAACAGGAAATACGTCAGGCGAAGGCGGAGCCATGATGTGAAGGAAGGGAAGGCTGGAACCGAGCTGAGCCTGCTGCCTTCGCTTCAACGCCGGCGCGCCTCGAGGGAAAATAAAATTTTTAAAGGTAGGGTGGCGGTGCAAGAAGGAAACCAGGGCTATCGGGGAGCAGAGCTGCAGAGGGCAGACGGATGATGGACGACTGGGGGAGCAGAGGCGAGCCGGCTCACACTGGCTAATAACCAGCTCGCAAGATGCCAATAAATTTAACAACAGGCTCTTGCGAGCCGCTGCGAGCCGGCTCCAGCACACCACTGGATGAGGGGATATGATACAGACGTTTAAATACTTAAAAGTTATTAATATGCAAACTAGTTCTTTTCAGAGATAGGGAAGCAGTAGAGCTAGAGGTCATGAGTTGAGGTTGAAGGGTGGAAGACCTAGGAGCAATATTAGGAAATACTTGTTGTAAAGACAGAAATGATAATGGAATTCAAGAATACATGGGATAAGCACAGAGGAACACTATATAGAAAAAGGTTGGAATTTAAGTAAAGCAAAACTTAAATGACCTCATAACTGGAGTAAGCTTTGACGGCAGCTTCAGAGGTTGTAAAATATGACCAATGCCAGGCAGACTTCTATGGTCTGGGTCTCGTAAATGGCAAAAACAGATCAGGATTAAAGATGGAGCAGGCTTTGATGGCAATTCTTGTAGTTGGGAAATATGATCAGTGCCCAGCAGACTTCTACGGTATGTGCCCCAAAACTGGCAGGGAGAGATGGAGATAAAGACCACCAGTGTTAAATCATGAAGAAGTGGAACCTACCAAACTGGCAAATTAAAGAGTAGGAAATCACCTGGACCGGATGGCGTACATCCAAGGGTGCTGTCACGGTTGTGCCCATGTTTCGTGCTCTCCTTCTTCTCGCCACCTGGTGGCCAGACCTGGTGGCTGCTATGGACTGTCTGGTTACTGTCACCCGTTCCAGATTTCTGCCCAGTCTGGTCCGGATCTTCCAGACTGCCAGACTTGCTCTTTTTGTTTGAACCTGCACAGCTCCCGTAGTTGCCTGATGATTGCTGCATCTGAGCCTCAGCTGCTGCTGGGTTTATTAGCCATTCTGAAATCTTTCTGCTTTGCCTTTGCATCGCCTACGGCCCTGGTATGTGGGTGCTTGTTGCACTTCTGGTTAGTCTAGTTTCTTGTTCTAGTTCCCTGTCTGATGCTAGTTTAGTTTTGTGTAGCTTAGTTTGTACTGGCCTAGTCTTGTCTCTTGTTTGTATTTCTGTGTCTAGTTCTGGGTTCTCTGTGTTTCTTGTTTAGTGGCTGCCTGGCAGCTTTCAGTCCTAATTCTTATCTGTTTGTGTTTCTTGTTTAGTGGCTGTGTGGGCAGCTTTTAGTCCTGACTTGTAGTGTGTAGCCTGTTGGTAGCCAGTCCTGTCCGGTAAGTCCTGCCGGCCACCTGCAGCCAGGGGCTCAACTCCTGGTGAAAGGCGGCCAAGTGCAGGTGAAGTCTCACTGTTTGTCAGAGTTCTGCCTTGCCTCTGGTGTGGGGTGGTTTTGCCTGCCACCTCCGCTCCTCGGCAGAGGTCCAAGGGCTCACAAACCTAGTTCCAGCTTTGAAAACGTGACAGGTGCTCAAAGTACTCAAGCATGAAATTGCTGATCTGCAGTTAGTGATATGTAAATTGTCGTTAAAATTGTCCATAGTACCTGAAGATTGGAGGGTGGCCAACGTGACGCTGATTTTTAGAAAGGGTTCTCGGGGTGATGCAGGAAATTATAGACCGGTAAGCCTGAAGTCGGTGCCAGACAAAATAGTGGAAACTATTATAAAGAATAAAATTATAGAACACTTAGACAAACATGGTTTGAAGGCGTGAATAAACATGTGGATAAAGATGAGCCAGTTAAATGGTAATTTCTTTCAATGGAGGAGAGTGAACAGTGGAGTGCCAGAGGGATCTGTACTAGGACTGGTACTATTTAACATAATTATAAATGATAAGGAAATCGGAACAATGAGTGAGGTGATCAAATTTCCAGATGATACAAAACTATTCACAGTTGTTAAAACATGTGCAGGCTGTGAAATATTGCAGGAAGACCATAGGAAATTGGAAGACTGGGCATCCAAATGGCAGATGAAATTTAATGTGTACAAATGCAAAGTGATGCATATTGGAAAGAGTAATCCGAATACAGTTACCTGATGCTAGGTTCAACCTTCGTGGTCAGCGCTCAAGAAAAAGATCTGGGTGTCGTAGATAATACGCTGAAATTTTCTGCTCAGTGTGCAGCAGTGGCCAAAAAAGCAAACAGGATGCTAGGAATTATTAGGAAAGTGATGGTGAATAAGACTGAAAATACTATAATGTGTTTGTATCGCTCTATGGTGCATCCGCGCCTTGAGTATTGCATTCAGTTCTGGTCATCGTATCTCAAAAAAGATATTGCAGTATTAGAAAAGGTTCAAAGAAGAGCAACTAAAATGATAAAGGGGATGGAACTCCTCTTGTATGAGGAAAGGCTAAAGAGGTTAGGGCTCTTCAGCTTGGAAAAGAGATGGCTGAGGAAAGATATGATTGAGGTCTACAAAATCCTGAGTGGTGTAGAATGAGTAGAAGTAAATCAATTTTTCACTCATTCCAAAAGTACAAAGACTAGGGGAAACTTGAAGAAGTTACATGGAAATACGTTTAGAACAAATAGGAGGAAATATTTTGTCACTTAATGAATAGTTAAGTTCTGGAGCTCTTTGCCGGAAGATGTGGTAACAGCAGTTAGCATATCTGGGTTTGAAAAAGGTTTAGACAAATTCCTGGAGGAAAAGTCCATAGTCTACTATTGAGGCAGACATAGGAAACAACTGCTTGCCCTGGGATTTGTAGTATGGAGTGTTTCCACGATTTGGGTTTCTGCCAGGTACATGTGACCTGACTTGGCAACTGTTTGGAAAACAGGATACTGGGCTAGATGGACCATTGGTATGACACAGTATGACTACTCTTATCTTCTTATGTAAAGGGTGCCAGATTCAACTCTGGCCATGTTGATGGGCAGACTGGATGGACCATGCAGATCTTTATGTGCCAGCACTTACATTGCTGGGCCTTGGGGGAGAGCAATTAAAAACCTATATTTTGAACATTCCCAGGGTAACAGAGAACGTGTTGCTGAGAGAAACCTTGTATAAGTTTACATTGCTACTATGTAATCATCACTGGGGTCAATATTCATTTTGCTTTAGCAGGGTAGGAGTAGCTTCTACCCAGTTAACTCATGCTGACCAGGTCCGGCCCAGATATTCAGTGGCACTTAACAGACCATTGCTAATGAATATCTGTTTTTAGTTATCAAACTGGGTGTGCAAAAATGATTATCATAACAGGATTCATACATATTTATTTGTCAGGTAAGTTTCTGGTAAGGCAGGAAGATTGCAAAAGTCGATACCTCAGGACTCAACTTAATTCTATCGTCTTGAAAAGCTACACAACTCCCATTTGGACCTTAAAAGCAAATCAATCAAACCTGGCAGCTTCTATATTGACATAAGCATTTAGCAAGATGCCTAAAACTGGTGGTATTTTATCAATCTTTAATTTGTTTTGTCACCTGATGACATTTCACAACAATTTAACAAAGACTTGGGCCTCCTATAACATACCTGTTCTTAGGGAGAGAGAGTGAAGTTAATGGATGACATGACAATACAATCTAATATGATATGCCACAGAAGACTGTAAAAATTTACTGTTATAATGTCCGGATTATCACACCAGAGTATGATATTGTAAATTATGGTAATAGCCCATATAAACTGACATTTCTGATGAAAGGTTGAACCTACCATCAGGTAACTGTGATTCAGATTACTTTTTCCAATGTGCATCACCTTGCATTTGTCCACATTAAATTTCATCTGCCATTTGGATGCCTAGTTTTCCAGTTTCTTGAGATCTTCCTGCAATATTTCACAGTCTACATGTGTTTTAACAACCTTGAATAGTTTTTTCTCATCTGCACATTTAATTATCTCACTTGTCGTTCCGATTTCCATATCATTTATAAATATGTTAAATTGCACCGGTCCCAGTACAGATCCCTGTGGCACTCCACTGTTCACCCTCCTCCAATGAAATGACCACTTAACCCTACCCTCTGTTTTCTGTCCAATAACCAATTCCTAATCCACTCCAGAACCTTGCCTCCAATCCCATGACTCTTTAATTTTCTCAGGAGTCTCTCATGAGGAACTTTATCAAAAACATTCTGAAAATTTAGATGAACTACATCAACCGGCTCACCTCTATCCACATGTTTAGTCACTCCTTCAAAGAAATGAAGCAAATTGGTGAGGCAAGACCTCCCTCGGCTGAACCCATTCTGACTCCCATTAAACCATGTTTGTCTACATGTTCTGTAATTTTATTCATTATATATAATAGTTTCCACTATTTTGCCCGGCACTGATGTGAGGCTTACCCGATATGTAATTTCCAAGATCACCCCTGGAATTCTTAAAAAATCAGTGTCACACTGGCCACCCTCCAATTTTCAGGTACAACAGACAATTTTAACGACAGGTTACATATCACTAACAGCAGATCAGCAATTTCATGCTTGAGTTCTTTGAGTACCTTTGGACGCTTTGAGTTCTAATCTTACAGGCCGAATAGCGCCTTCACTCTAACGCCAGCTACGAGCTGGTGTTAGGGTTAAGGGTCTTCCTCCCCCACCCACACCCTCCAGTCCATGCAAGGCAGCCTGGGCTGTCACTGTCAGGCCGGACTACCACCATCAGTCCTGGGGGGTCCAGTGGACCCCTGGACCCCCTTATGGCTGAGGCCCTGGTGACCTAGTGCCCCCCATACACCCCCCGGACAGAAAAATGGGGGCATGGGGGGCTGGAGGTCTGGTGGATCTCTAGGCCCCCTAACCCCCTCAACACAAAAGGTAATCCCCTGGTGACCTAGTGGACAACATACCCCCCACCCTTCACCTGCCCTGGTGCTCTAGCAGCCCCTCACACCCCGTACTTTGTAGTAAGTAGTGATGAGGTGGAAGTAGCACTCCCTCCTCCTTCCAGCACTGCCTCCAAAATGGCAGTACCCTGCCCTGCCCAGTGCATCCTGGGATTCTGCTATTTGAGTTTCTGCCAGGTACTTGTGACCTGTATTGGTGACCTGGATTGGCCACTGTTGGAAACAGGATACTGGGCTAGATGGACTATTCTTATGTTTTTATGTTAAGATATGCACAATCTTACAGAATAGCACATAAGCAGATTTTTGGCATTTACTTGCTTATGCGCACACATTGAGTATGCACATATACGCCAGTATGTTAGTCATTTACATGCATATTCGTTGTGTAAATGTTAACACTTTATTTATAGAATTACCCCTCTCCCCCAAAACTGGTAAAGCCTAAAATAGTCTATAAGTTCATTTGAATACGTACTTTGCTTATGTGTACCTGTATAGCACAGTGTAAACCTAGTACCAACTACGGAAATATTAATTGGTACCAGCAATAGTAGTAGTAATAGCACAAGGGCTGAGTTTACCAATTCAGTTTTTCCTAGCATTAACTGAGGATACTGAAAAATACAACTTTAGGGGCCCTTTTACTAAGATGCGGGAAAAAGTGGCCTTAGTGCACCCTTGCATGGTGTTTTCCTGCATGCTAAGGCCATTTTTGCCACAGTCGTACATTAGTGGATAGCCATTACAAAAATTTCTGTTTCAGCACTTACCACCACCCCTTTTGCAGGAGGTAAGCAGCTCACTTGGCAATCCAAGGCTAACCAGTTAGCACATGATAATGTAGCTGCACTAACTGATTAGCACAGGAACACCTCCTGAAATGCCTTCTCTCCCAAAAAATGGAAAAAAAAAATGTTTAGCGCATGGGTCATTACAGCTCAAGAGATTTTCAAGGTTATTAAGACCCCTGGTCTGGATGGATTCAAAGGTGAATTCTCTAAGGCTTTTGCAGTGGAGCTATTGCCTTTATTGGCTTAAGTTATTAATTTGATCAGAGAAGCAGTAGCGTAGCCAGAAGTCAATTTTTGGGTGGGCCAACAGGTTGGATGGGTGGGCACTAGACAGTGGTGTGCTGGTAAATGTTTAACAACAGGCTCTCTCCCCGGTCCACCTCTGCGCCCCCCCACCCCCCGTCCACCTGTGCACCTCCCCTCAAAATTGCACAGCTGGCTATAGCCGGGGAGAGAGCCTGGGGGGTGGGGGAGGCAATGCATTACTCTCTCCAGGAAAAAAAAACATTAAATGATCCCAGGTTCCAATCTAATTCATGTTTAATGTAGGATAAAATGCCATAAATAAGTAAATAAATATAAACTTTTAATGCTGAGCACCTGATTCTCAAAGTGGACATGTTCCAATCATTATAATGAAAATAAAATGATTTTTTTCTACCTTTGCTGTCTGGTGACTTTGTTTTTCTGATCATACTGGCCCAGTATCTGATTCTGCTGCTATCTGTCCTCTTTACTCCATTTCCAGGGCTTCCTTTCCATTTATTTCTTTACTTTCCGCCTTTCTTCTTCATTTCTTGCTCTGGGTCCTCCGTAGACTTGACTGTCCAGTGGATCCAGCTTCTGCCTATTTTCTTCATCCATGTGCAATTTTCTCCTCTCTTCCTTTTCCCTCATCTCATCTCCTTCCTCACTCTTCCCTCCCCTCCATCCATGTCCAGCATTTCTTCTCTCTCCCTTCCCTCTCCTCCATCCATATCCAGCAGCCTCTTCTCTCCTGCCCATCCCTCCATCCATCCATGTCCAGCAACCCTCTTCTGCCCTTCCCTCCATCCACCCATGTCCAGCAACCCTCCTCTTCCCTCCCCTCCATCCACCCATGTCCAGCAACCCTCCTCTGCCCTTCCCTCCATCCACCCATGTCCAACAACCTTCCTCTCTCCTCTTCCCTCCCCTCCATCCACCCATGTCCAGCAACTCTCCTCTCCCCTCCATCCATCCATACCCAGCAATTCTCTTCTATCCCCTGCCCCATCCATCCATCCCCAGCAATTCTGTTCTTGCCCCTGTCCCCTTCATCCATCCATTCCCAGCAATTCTCCTCTCTCCCCTGCCCCCACCTCCATCCATCCATCCCCTGCAATTCTCCTCTCTCCATCCATCCATCATCCCCAGCAATTCTCCTCTCTCCCCTGACCCCCACTCCATCCATCCCCAGAAATTCTCCTCTCCCCCTTGCCCCCCACCTCCATCCATCCATCCATCCATCATCCCCAGCAATAATCCTCTCTCCCATGCTCCCCACCTCCATCCATCCATCCCCAGCAATTCTCCTCTCTCCCCTGACCCCAACCTCCATCCATCCATCCCGTGACTCTCCTCTCTCCCCTCCCCTCCCGTTCTCATCCATGTGTCCAGCGATTCTCCTTCACCCCCATGCATCCTTCCCTCCCATTCCACCTGCCCGCCCTCTCTCTGATGGCAGCGCTTCCCAGACGCTGCCTACCACCGCCACGATCTACCTCCTCCCTCTGTCTCACTCTCAACAGCAGCGGTAGCTTCACGATTCAAACACGCTACCTCCTGCTTCTAACCCGGAAGTGTCTCCTCTGCAGAGGAGACGCTTCCGGGTTAGAAGCAGGAGGCAGCGTGTTTGAATCACGACGCTACCGCTGCTGTTGAAAGTGAGACAGAGGGAGGAGGTAGATCGTGGCGACAGTACGTAGGCAGCGTCTGGGAAGCGCTGTCGTCAGAGAGAAGGAGGCAGATGCAGGATCAGCGCTGCCTGCACCCTCCGCTCCGCTGCTGGTTGGGCCTGAACCCAAATTGGGTGGGCCTAGGCCCATCCAGGCCCACCCGTGGCTACGCCCCTGCAGAGGAGAGGCTTTCCCTCCATCCATGTTAGATACTTGGATAGTTGTAATCGTAAAACCGAATAATGTCAAGATGGAATGCACCTCCTATCGCCCAATTTCTATGCTTAACACAGATGTTAAAATATTGCCAAAGTCTTGGCCTATTGCCTCTCCACTGTTTTGCCCACCAAGATTCATTCAGACCAGGTAGGGTTTTGTTCCTCAGCACCAAGCCATGTATAATATTCGCAGAACAGTGGACGTGATCTACTTGGCTCAGCAGAACAAAACACCTTTCTGTATTCTTGGCCTAGATGCTAAGAGGCCTTTGATCAAGTCCACTTGTCTTTTGTAGGACATGTTTTGGAGAAATTTGGCCTGGCATCCTTTTTCAGAGGGTGGATCCAATCATAGTACGTGGCTCCTCAACCCGGTGTACGTATCAGTGGGGGTAACTCTGCTATGTTTGCTTTAACTAGAGGAACTAGACATGGATGTCTCCCCTCTAACCTATGCTCTTTGTCATAGTTATGGAGCCATTTGCCTCAGCTCTGCATGCTAACCCAGATGACAAGGAGACAGAGAAGGGAACTACCAACTTTAAAGTTGCCTTATTTGCAGATGTTCACAGGACTCTCATGCAGCCAGTGGTTTCTTTGCCCAATTTGTTGAGAGAGACTGCAACATACTCTGGGGTTTCTGGCTTTAAGGTCAATATGTCCAAAATGGAGAGTATGTTTATTGGTATGTCTCGGGAGAGATCTGATGCTCTAAAAGCTTCATTTCCCTTTAAGTGGGTTGAATGGGAACTCCAATATCTGGGGGTCAGCTTAACAAAAAAGTATAGTGATTTTTTTTTTTTGCTAATTATCTGACTTTAATTCAAGAGATTTATAGGGACCTAGAGAGATGGTACACATCAGATTTGTCCTGGTTTGTTACGATAGTTACTCTGAAAATGAATGTTGTACCTTGTATGATGTATTCATTTCAGGTTCTTATGCTTCATTTGGCCAGGACATATTTATCTAAACTGCAAGACAGATTATCTCAAAACCTTCTTTACTGAAATAAAGCTTTGAGAGCTTTGAGGTTTCAAATCTAAAGCTGCTGTTGAATGTTTCCAGCACCATCCATATAAACTTTGAGTTCAACTTGAACAGTCATTAATAGGTTCTAAGAAAGTGCACCATTTAATGTGGCTTCCTCATCATCTGCAAGATTTGTCCTTAAATTATTTTTATAGGAATTTCTTCTTCCCACTACACTCCTATTACAAACAATGGGGTTGCAGATGGGTGTTTTTACTCCTTGGGACTCTAAGTTGGTGTACCTCAGGGATCTGTCCTGGGACCTCTTCTTTTCTCCATCTATACTTCTTCCCTTGGTACTCTGATCTCATCCCATGGTTTTCAGTATCATCTTTATGCTGATGACTCCCAGATCTACCTCTCTAGATTAGAAATCTCAGCCGAAATCCAAGCCAAAGTATCAGCCTGCCTGTCTGACATTGCTGCCTGGATGTCTCAGCGCCATCTGAAACAAAACATGACCAAGACTGAGCTTCTTATCTTTCCCCCTAAACCAACCTCTTCTCCTCCCCCATTCTTTATTTCTGTGGATAACACAGTGGCCTAGTGGTTAGGGTGGTGGACTCTGGTCCTGGGGAATTGAGTTCGATTCCCACTTCAGGCACAGGCAGCTCCTTGTGACTCTGGGCAAGACACTTAACCCTCCATTGCCCCAGGCACAAATAAGTACCTGTATATGTAAGCCGCATTGAGCCTGCCGTGAGTGGGAAAGCGCGGGGTACAAATGTAATTAAAAAAATCCTTCCTGTCTCATCAGCTCGTAACCTTGGGGTCATCTTCGACTCCTCCCTCTCTGCACATATTCAGCAGACTGCTAAAACCTGTCGTTTCTTTCTCTATAATATCACCAGAATTCGCCCTTTCCTTTCTGAGCACACTACCAGAACCCTCATCCACACTCTTATCACCTCCCGCTTAGACTATTGCAACTTGCTTCTCACAGGTCTCCCACTTAGCCATCTCTCTCCTCTTCAATCTGTTCAAAATTCTGCTTCACGACTAATATTCTACCAGTGTCATTATGCTCATATTAGCCCTCTCTTCAAGTCACTTCACTGGCTTCCTATCCATTTCCGCATACAGTTCAAACTCCTCTTATTGACCTATAAGTGCATTCACTCTGCAGCTCCTCCGTACCTCTCCACTCTCATCTCTCCCTATATTCTTCGCCGGGAACTCCATTCACTGGGTAAATCTCTCTTATCTGCACCCTTCTCCTCCACTGCTAACCCCAGACTCCGTTCCTTTTATCTTGCTGCACCATATGCTTGGAATAGACTTCCTGAGCCGGTACGTCAAGCTCCATCTCTGGCCATCTTCAAATCTAAGCTAAAAGCCCACCTTTTTGATACTGCTTTTAACTCCTAACACTTATTCACTTGTTCAGAACCCTTATTTTATCATCCTCACATTAATATTCCCTTATCTCTTGTTTGTCCTGTTTGTCTATCCTAATTAGATTGTAAACTAAGATAAGTAGTAGTAGTAGTAGTAGTCTAAGGGATTGTCTACCTGGGGACAGCTGTTTCATGATACTTTTGTTTTTGGTTTTTTTAATACCTTGATGGGTTACTTATCATCTTCCCTGTCAAAACATGTATGCATGTGTTCAGTTTAAACTTTCTGACAAGACTATTAAAAGTGTGGAGTGAGGAATCTTTTATGGAGAATGTTTGTGAAGATGTTAGAGGTACAAGAGATTTCTTATCTTTACCCACACTTGAGGAAAGCTCTGCAGCCATACTATCTGCACAGACTGAACTGGGAAAGGGAACTGAGGATTCAATGTCAAGTATATGTGTAAGCCACATTGAAGAAAGCCTTGGCTAAGACCTCTCTGGCTGTTAAGATAAAGGAAAATGGGATAAAGGGTTTATATGACTGGTATCTTACTCCTGCAAGACTTTTATCAATTTTTTTTCCTACAGCTTCCTCTGCCTGATGCAGAAAGTGTGGGGAAGTTGGGCCATATTTCGTGGAGTTGTAAGAAAGCCCATGAATATTGGTGAGCTGTCCGATGTCATTTGTGGTATTGGATAGGACAGTCTCTGCAATGGGCTCCGGGGATTTTTTGTATTTAATAAATTACCCCTGGGATTGACTCAGAATCAAACAAAAGTAGTTAAACATGCTTTGAATGCCTCTCAATTGACATTAGCTAGCCATTGAAAAATGGTATCACTGCTATCTTTGATTAAATGGCTTACTAAACTGGTAAGTATGTGACATAAAGCACATGCTGGCTGAGTGGAGCTGCACTTTATCGAAATGGGAAGAGATATGGTTCTCCTTTTCGTCTCATTGTTCTTATTAATAATGTTCCCTTCTAAATGTTATTGCATTTTGTTTATTATTCATTTTTGTGGGGTGATCATATGACACTGTTTGTTTGATGTTTGACCCTACCTCTTACTTGTTCTGATGAATTTTTGGAATTGGGGTGGAGGTTTAATATGAAAAACCTTCTTAAATGACTAGAGGTGGGATTTAGTTGTTTCTCATTTGCCACATCCCCTTGTTGGGCTTTGCAGCTCTTTTATGAATTGTACCATTGTGTATTGCTCTTTTCCAGAGTTATACATTTTCTCCCAGATTCTATATAAGGTGTGGCGAGTTGCAACACGTTAAACTGAGTGTGTGCCCAATTTATATGCACAACTTGAGTAACGAGCCAATCAGCACTGATAATTGGCTGATAACCAATTATTAGCACTAATTAGAATTTACACATGCATTTTTAGGCGTATTCTAAAAAGAGGCATGTGTAAACGTCAACACACGTAGCTGAAAAGGGAGCATGACCATGGGAGGAGTGTGAGCATATCAGGGGTTTTCCTCAAATTTACGTGCATGGTTATAGAATTTGGGGGAACTGCACCTAATTTAGTCATGGGTATTTATACCAGGTTTTCAGTGGCATAAATGGTCACACCTAAATGTAGGCGCATTCTCTGGCCTTACACACTCTTCTATAAACCATGCCTAACTTTAGGCACAGTTTATAGAATAGCACTAGGCACTATTTTTGGATGCCCCTATTTTTTAGATGCCATTTTACAGAATCTGACCCTTGGTGTGCTGTGTAATGCTGCTCATATTTTTGAATGTTTTGTTTGGGATTCCAATAAAGACCTCTAATAATGAAGAACAAAATTTATCGTGTGGATTAGCACGCACTAAATTGACACTTACAGCACAGAACTTGAGCACAACCTGTGGTACGCCATTTTAATCTGCATTTACCTATCATAGCTTAGTAAAAGGACTCCTTAATTAGTAAAGCAATACAACACCTGCCGGAAGCAATGAGTAGGCATAGTACAATATCACCCTAAAATTTCAGATTTTCAAAATAAGCTGTAAAGAAATGTTTTTGTATTTGTTCAAATGAAGAGGCTTGCTAGAAAGAACAATATGGCTTACTTGGATCAGAATATGAGGAGGAACTGAAAAACAGTCTATGGTAATAGTAATATTTCTCCCAGATGATAAATATTATTTGTTTTAAAATTAGCCATAGGACAATATTATTCCAACAAAGATGCATGAGACATGCATCTTGGTTAAACAAAGAATCCTCAGGTTTCTCAGATGATTAATCGTATGACTTTTAGAATTTAACAAAATAAGGGTGTATAGCAATCTACATTTATAGATGAAGCTTACAGTGCATCAGTAGTATTTTCTATGAGTATTTTCTAGGCTCCATGCCTAGAAAAGTCAGTTTATGCACATATGTTTAATATTTATGCAGTATTTAAAAAGGTGTAATAAATTTTGAATGCAACTGATTGTTTCTACTGCCAGTTAATCAAGTTGTGGAATTGACTTACTTCAATATTCCTTAAAATTATTATAAACTATGAATTAAATATAGGCAAGATTAATCACAGCACTGTTGATCTCATGCACTATTTTGTTTTTGAGAAGCACACAAGTGAAGTATTTATTTTGTCATTTCTTCAGTTTTCAAAAGTTATAGCTATTTGTTCTATTTTTCTTTAACTGTACTGTATAACTATATATGTTAAGAATAACCCAACCATTGTTTTGTTTTTTCTTTTCCAATATGTGTGCAGTGACAGTTTCCCTAGAGTTGCAGATTCTTCTCTTATTGTCCATGCATGGACAAAAGAATACGTAATCTGATGGCTAGATGTGCTACAGCTGCTAGAAGCAAAGTGATATAAGTCTGGAACGACCTTATAGTGCCTTCAATGAGTACTTTCTTTTTTTATTTTTTTTTATTTATCATTTTACTTAATTACATTCACATTTATCACATAAATGTAAGGAAAAACAGAAATTAATATAAAGGAAAAAGAAAACATTTTCTCTCATCAATATATATATATTATGTAATTGTCCACAATTGGGAGATCCAAGATCAGGAAAACAATCTCAAAGAAAATAAGAAAAACTCAAAATGGTTAATCTTACAATTCACTTTTTCTGAGGGAGGATGGTTAATCAGTAATTGCAGCCGGTACAGTGGTAACTAAAGGAAGTTGCTCAAGAGGTTTCTTCATCTGTTCTTTCAACTCCACAAACTCTTGTAATTTCTAAAAACTATCAGCCATGTGTCGGAAATACAATTTCAAGAGAGTACTTTCTATCATAGACTTTCGAATATCTGCTCTCATAGGAATCCTTGTATTAAGCTGTACTAGTAAATGGGCCTAGTGTACCCATACATGGGTCTTTCTAGTGCAGCTGTAAAATAGCCCATATGCTAATGCCATCATTAGTGTGCAACCATTTGAAAAAAATTATTACTACTACTTATTTCTATAGCGCTACTAGACCTACGCAGTGCTGCGCACTTGAAAATTAATGCTGTAGCCCTTACCGCCTTCCATTTAGGAGGAGATAAGGGCTCCCACATTAAGCCTGTGTTAACTAGTTAGCAAGCAGTAATGTCAGTGCACTAGGAGGCCCTTTTAATAAAGGGTTGCTGCATGGCAACCCAGAACTACCCTGCTGGCCCAACGCAGCCTCCAGCAGTAGTTCCACCTCGACGGCGTGCCATTTCCAGCACAACAAAGAATATTTTTGTAATTTTTACCATGGCACTAACCCAGCGGTAATCAAGAGCAATCACTACGTAGCTGTTGATTACGATCTATAAACAGCTGACGACAGCACTGATGTCAAGATATGCACCTACACGCAGGCAATGGCTGATGATGAAACAGATGATGAAATAAGCAGCGAGGCATATGCTGACGAAATTCAACAACCTCCTGTCACTTTTGCAAGAGCGCTGGAGAGTCTCAACACCGTGTGGGCCTATCTGGAGACCACTGGATGTCAGTGCTATGACAGTTTTTACCATCTGGCAGACGTAGTCTATGGAACTCACAGACACAAGAGTGTACAGAGGACTATGACTGATTACTTCAAGTAAGCCTAACGTCAGTTAACGGAGACTGTATAACGTCAGTTAACGGAGACTATATATTGTACGTATAATAAACAGTACTGTACATATGTTTATCAGATGTCAAGCTTCTTTGGGTCACAACAGTTAAGTGCACGCTCCAGTTAACTGCATGTATTTCTTTGGTCCCAGACCCTTGCACTTAAGCGGATTGCACTGTACATGAATATATATTTGAACAACTTAAATCTACCCAGAACACCCCCTCTTCAAATCTGTGTGTCTCCTGGCATTGCAAAATTGAAAATTATACACTGCAGACAAACTGCATAGATAAACATCTATAGTACACCATCAGCAAGTAAAACTCTCTATTAATTTCTATTGTAGAAGTTTGAGGAAAAGACTTCATACACTCGGTTCCAGCTGTTGCTAATCTTGTTAGTGCAGCGGACCGCCTTGTTTAGCGTATACTTTGAACAATTTCAAGAAAATAAATACGCTAGCGAGTATCGTCACTAGTCAAAAAACCTCATTTTGGCAAACCAGGGTCTATAATATTCTTTTTTTTATTACAGCCATAGTGTATCTCCTTTCCAAAAACCTAAAAACTAAAAATTTTGCTTGTTGATCAAATTGTGTCAAAGTAGAATAAATACGACAAATACGTAAGACCTGGTTAATAGGCAAACTGGTGCGTAAACAATAAGGATGAAAATGGAGGAAGGTGTTTTTAGACAACTCTTTTCGACATAAAATGGTATGTAAATCAGTTCCCATCTTATAAACTGGCACATCTGAAAATATCAAGATTTTTTTGCTGCAAGTTAAAGTGAATTGCAAATTAGATGCCAAAGCATTTATCCACTATAAGAACTGGCTTAGATGATCCATATCTCTCTCCCAAAGAAAAAATATGTCAACTAAAAATCTCTTCCACAATTTAACATGTCTGAACCATTCAGAAGAATACAGATATTTTTCTTCAAATTCTGCTACTGGTGGAGCAAACAAATGTAACTGTTCATTGATATTTTCAGGAGCAGCCTTGTATTGCCTATGAGAGGGGTAAGACAGCTGAAATTTTAACATACAAACACACAGGGGTCCTTTTAAGAAGCTGCGGCAAAAGGGGGCCTGTGTTGGCATCGGCACACTTTTGACACATGTTGAGGCCCCCTTTTACCGCAGTGGGTAAAAGGTATCGTTTTTTTTTAAAGAAATGAATGCATGACAAATGAAGCACTTGCCATGCACCCATTTCGGATGGGAGCACTTACCGCCACCCACTGAAGTAACGGTAAGGGCTCCTGTGCCATCCCGGCGGTAACTGGGCAGCGCTACCAAAATAAAATATTTTTTGTAGCAGCAGAAATGGTGCATGCTGGGGGTGGGAACTACCGCCGGGCTGCTGTTGTAGCCCGGCGGTACTTCCTTTTTAGCGAGCTGTAAGCCTGTGTTGGGCTTACCACCACTTTGTAAAAGGGCCCCATAGTTTTTTCTGAGGCACAGTTTTGGAAGAACAGAGGTAGAATTACAATATATGAGTGTATGTTATAAAACAGGTGTATACATAAGTAAGACCTCATTTTGGGGTCCTTTTACTAAGGTGCACTGAAAAATGGCCTGCAGTAGTGTAGACGCGTGCTTTGGGCGTACGCAGAATTATTTTTTAGCGCACCTACAAAAAATGCCTTTTTTGCCATAAACAGTTGTGCGGCAAAATGAAAATAGTCGCACATCCATTTTGGGTCTGAGACCTTAATGCAAGCCATTGACCTAGCGGTAAGGTCTCACGTGGAAACCGGGCAGTAATGGTCTATGCGCGTCTAATGCCACGCACCAGAAAATAAAAAATATTTTTCATATGCATGTAGCGGACGCACGCTAAAATTGAAATTACCACAAGGGCCTTGCAGTAACCGGGAGGTAACTCCAATTTGGCACGCGTTGGACATGCGTAGGTGCTTACACGGCTTAATAAAAGGGCTCCTTTATGACAGAATGCTCTATGTGACAAATCCAAAATGGTGCCTATTTTCTTAAGGGAATCTAGGTATCCATGTACCGTTATAAATTTCTGGATCCAACAACAGTGCACAAATGCCAATGCAAATATTTACACCTGCTTCAAGGCAGGCAAAAATGTGTATATGCACTCTGTGCAAGTACTTATGCATTTTATAAATTGTGCATGTGCAGCACAACTCAACTTCTGCCAACAAAATATGGCCCCAAGAATGCCTACATGCAGATCACATAAAAGCAGGTAAACATTTTTAGGGCAATTTTATAAAATACTTTTTCATACAGAAAATATTTTAACAAATTACCTCTGTAGAGTATACACAAAAATACACACTTTTTTGAAGCAGGTGTAAATTTGAGCATCAACATTTGTACCCTATTGGCAGGACTGACAATAAGGGTGCAAGATTCCACGGGCCTGGCCAAGGGTGCCCAGCAACGGGGTCTGTCTCTCTCCTGCTCCTGTGCATTGGGACCCGAGTGATTGTGTTAACTTGATAACCTAGATCCCGACACACAGGAGCAGGAGAGTGACAGAGAGAAGAACAGATGTAGGAAAGTAAGGGGGAAGGTGGCTGCCCGAGTGCGGGGGAGTGGGGAGTGGTGGTGGCACCTATGACAGCGCTACCCCGGGCCCGGCTCTGTCTCTCAGTGGCCCTGCCTATTGGAGCTGGTTTTAGGATCCTGTTTTTTAAAGGCATGTTGGCAACTATCATTGCCTTTAATAAAATGGTCACCATTGTGGACTTTTCACGTAGGTATCCTGATAGAAATCAAGCCTATAAAGGCCATATATGATACCTCATAGTTTATAGTTCTTGCCCCAGTGCAATGTAGAAGCTTGAAAGGTACTAGTCTAGTATAATTCTTGGCAAGTAATTTCTGGGTTTATTTACAGCAATATTTTTAAAACGTTCATGGGAGGTAGCATGAGCATCTAAAGAGAGCATTAATCATTTCTAAGAACCTGTTAAGATTTTTTTTATTGCTGTTTATAGAATCAATTTGTAAGTGAAGTATATTCAGTGGTGAAATTTAAAGCAGCACTAGTTTTTATAAAGGTCTCTTAACATAAATTACTTAATTTTCTAAACTCACATATACAAAAACTCTTATATAGTATTTATTGCAAAATTTGCTAACTACAGTAAGCAGGTAAAGACATAAATAACCTGCAATTAAGAATTCACAGAAGAAAATAATTAGATGAATTATGCTGAGTCAGAGAACTAGAATGCAAATACATAATCCTTGAATGTCTAGGGCCATGACACCTGTACCACAGTGAAACAACTAAATTAGCATGGCAAGAATTAGCAATCAAAACTGTAAGGACTAAGATCAGCAAAGAGAAAATAAATGATAACATCCATAATATACTCATGGTGGTTTATATTTGAAGTGATTTAACCAGCCAGAAACGGCTCCTGGCCGGTTAAATCACCTGTTCAGGGTTAATTGCTAATTTTCAGTGGCACAGTAGAACAAACAGTACTTAACTACTTAGTGTTGCTGAAAATAACTGGTTAGCGCCAAAATGCATACCGCTTATTATAGGGGCATTCCATCGGCTCTCAGCACTTAACTAGCCAGGTTAATCATATTAATAGGGCTGCATATCCTATCTTTGTGGGTCTTTTACTAAATTGTGGTAGCATTTTTAGCTCGAAGTATAAATCAGCTGGTGGTAAATGCTGAGACGCCCATAGGAATATAATGGACATCTCGGCATTTACCACCAGCTGATTTCTACTGTGAGCTAAAAATGCTACTGCAGCTTAGTAAAAGACCCCCTTTATGTGGTAACCGAAAGCCGATCAAGTGCTGAATATTGCACCGGCTATGTGTAGCCAACATTCAATGGTGGGCTGCCCGGACATGGCCTTGCATTGATTTCCAGGTTTAGCGCCAGTGGTGGTCTGTAAAATGTTAATCACCGCCGGCTGAATGTCAGGCCCATAGAAAATGTCTAAGTCCAAACAAAAACAAAATCCTGCTCATAGCATCCAAACTCCCCCCTACCCCCCCGGACATCTCATAGCCATAATCAAACAGGAAAAACATCTAGATTTCCTGTTCGGTTATGGCTGTGAGATGGATGTTTTTGCACAGAAAACCTCCCAAATGAGTAGCCATTTTCCAAAGTGAAATGTCCAACTTTTGAACAACAAAAAAACAGGGACATTAAAATCTGTCTGGCAACATTTTAATAATGACCACATAGATGTCCCCGTAGAATAGAGGAGTAACGTAATGGTTAATGCAGTGGACTCTAAACCAAAGAACACAGGTCCGAACCCCACTATTACTCTCTTTTTTTTGTAAATGTGATTCCTCCAGGACCTGAAATACTTACTATTCCTGTATATATACCACTTCAGTAGCCTTCAGGCTTGCTGGTGCCTTACATATTTAGGTACATTAGGTATTTTTCTGTTTCTGGAAGGCTCAGAATTATATTAAAAAAAGAGTTGAAATAGGACTTGAACCATTGGCCCCTTAGTTCACAGTCTACTGCACTAACCAACTAGCCTACTCCTCCAACCTGCTTACTGCTTTATTCAGAATGACCCTAATACCTGCAGCTGACATACAGCCTAGTTTTCCTTTCCAGTATCACCTTCAGGGGAGAGAGAAGGGGACAGCAACCACTGGGGGATTAAGGAGGGGTAATGCCTTAATCCCTCCAGTGGTCAGCTGCTAAATTAGAACAACTTTTGTAACTTGGATGTGACTGAAACAGGTCTAGATAAAAATGTCCTTCGTTTTAGACAAGGACATTTCTTCCCATTTGAAAATCAGAAACTTGGTTCCACAGCCCTACAGACCCCGCCATCTTAGAAACATGCCCACCAGAATACAAAATCACCCACTGGACAAGAAATGGAAAAAAAAGAGGAGGCGGAATAGCTATTATCTACAAACCCGAATTCATCATCACAATCACGGGTGAATCTACCTCGCCACAACTTGAAATTGCATCGACAAGAATTAATCATCCAAACCTAATAGGACACCTTAACACAATCCTATTCTACAGACCACCAGGAAAATGGCAAGACTCCCAAGTACAACTCATGGATTTCATCTCGAACTCCTGCGTGTCTGCCTCAAACATCCTCATATTAGGAGACATCAACCTACACCTAGAAGATGACACCACACCAAGCACACGAGAATGCAAAGAATTCCTAAAACTCTGGGATCTGCAAGTACCCAACACGCAACCAACACACAAAAAAGGACACACACTTGATATCATAACAAACAAATTCGAACCGGATTTAACTATCATACTCACCGACACAAGATGGACACCTACACTATGGTCAGACCACCATAAAGCAAATGTCTCTCTCTGCTGGCGAAAAACACACACAAACACAATCAATAAAAAGGAGCGAACAACATACACAACGAGAGGAAAATAGACCCCACAATATTCTGGCAACAGATCTACCAGAACGAATGGCCAGCAAACGCTGACACCATCCAATTCCTCCAAGAATGGGAGGATCTATGTACAACAACATTAGACAAAATCGCCCCAATCCAAACCAGAACATCACACAGGAAAAAAACAAATCCATGGTTCACCGAAGAGCTGAAAAAACTTAAAACACAAGTCAGGAAACTAGAACGAGAATGGAACAAAAAGAAAGACGAACAAACACTGAACGCATGGAAATTACTTCGGAGAAAATACAAATACACCATAAAACAGACCAAAAGACTACATTACAAAACAATAATAGGACCAAATTACAAAGACACACATAAACTCTTCAACCTTGTGAACAAACTGTTAGACACCACACCAGTTACAAACAACGGCAAAGATGTACCAGATGTGGACAACCTTGCAAAATAATTCAAGGAGAAAATTATACAACTACGACTCAAAATACCTGCTAGCCCTATTGAGTACGCCACAATTTTAGATTGTCTAGACCCAGAAGAAGGAACATACCCTGCAGACAGAACATGGATCGAATTCGAAATACTATCAGAAGACCTCATCTCTGAAACTCTCAAAAGATATGCCGAATCCCACTACAAACTAGACACATGCCCAAACAACCTCATGAAATCTGCTCCTCAACAATTCATAATAGACCTAACGAGCCATGTGAACTTCATGCTACAAAACAGACTCTTCCCAAAAGAAAAAGGAAAAATCTTACTCACCCCAATTCCTAAAGACACAAAGAAAAGCACAAGTGAAATAACCAACTACAGGCCAGTAGCATCCATACCACTAATAACCAAAATAACCGAAGGACTGGTAACCAAACAACTCACAAACTATCTAAACAAACACTCAATACTGCATGACACCCAATCAGGATTCCGGTCAAATCATAGCACAGAAACAGTATTAGTCACCCTTATGACTAGATTTAAACAAATAATTGCAATGGGCAACAATATACTCCTCCTACAATTTGACATGTCAAGTGCCTTCAATATGGTTGACCATGGAATCCTATTACACATACTCGAATACTTTGGCATTGGAGGAAATGTCCTGAATTGGTTCGAAGGGTTCCTAACCCAACGTTCGTATCAAGTCACATCAAATTCGACCACATCCAAGGCATGGACACCTGAATGTGGAGTACCACAAGGATCACCTCTCTCACCAACCATTTTCAACTTAATGATGATCCCTTTGGCAAAACTCCTATCAAACCATAACCTCTACCCATATATATACGCTGATGATGTGACAATATACATCCCCTTCAAACAAGACAATAACGAAATCTTCAACGAAATCAATCAAAGCCTACACATCAAGAACACATGGGCGGATGCATTTCATCTGAAATTAAATGCAGAAAAAACTCAATGCCTGATTCTCACCTCCCAATACAACACAAAAGAATTCACAGCCATAAACACACCAAACCTGAACCTTCAAATCTCGGAAACGCTAAAAATCCTTGGAATCACTATCGACTGCCACCTAACGCTTGAAACTCATGCTAGCAACACAACAAAAAAGATGTTTTACAGCATGTGGAAACTGAAAAGGATAAGACCATACTTCCCAAGATCCGTCTTTCGCAGCCTAGTGCAATCCCTCGTGCTCAGCCATTTGGATTACTGCAACTCACTATACGCAGGTTGCAAAGAACAAATACTGAGGAAACTTCAAACAGCCCAGAATACGGCAGCCAGACTCATCTTTGGAAAGCCAAAATATGAAAGTGCAAAACCATTACGAGAGAAACTGCACTGGCTTCCACTCAAGGAATGCGTCACTTTTAAAATATGCACATTAGTCCACAAAATCATTCACGGCGAAGCCCCAGCCTACATGTATGAGTTGATAGACTTACCACCCAGAAACGCCAAAAGATCATCCCGAACCTTCCTTAACCTCCACTTCCCCAATTGCAAGGGCGTGAAATACAAAGCGCTACACGCGTCAACCTTTTCTCACATAAGCACGCAGTTTTGGAATACACTGCCGCGCAACTTAAGAACAATCAACGAGCAAGCTTCCTTCCGCAGATTATTGAAGACCCATCTTTTCGAAAAAAATTTACGGAAAGAAACAAAACACATAAAGTCCACACTTAATGTTCACTAATGCATCATACATTCACCTCTGAACTCTCATTCCTGTAATATCACATCACTCATACCTTTACTCACAGAAAGAAATATACCATATGTCCTCATGCCTTTTTATCGCCCTCTAAGCTCCCATTGTTTCCTTCCAAAGTTTCAATGTTTATGTTCCATTGTTACATTCCCTAATCCATAACCAATCTGTAACAAATTGTATTTCCAACATTTAACTCATATTGTAAGCCACAAAAAGGTGGGAAAATGTGGGATACAAATGCAATAAATAAATAAATAAATAAATAAATGTCCTACATTTGGGCCCTCCCCAGTGGCATTCCGAGGGGCCCTGACACCCGGGGCGGATCGCCGATGCGCCCCGCCCCCCACCGGGTGCAGCGCCCCCCCCGTGCTGCGCGACCCCCCCGGCAAAGGGACACCCCCCACCCTGACGAAAGAACCCCCCCCCCGTGTGCACGCCGCTGGGGGGGGTGCCGCGCGCCTGTCAGCGTCGTTGGTTTCCATGCTCCCTCTGCCCCGGAACAGGTTACTTCCTGTTCCGGGGCAGAGGGAGCATGGAAACCAACGACACTGACCGGCGCGCGGCACCCCCCCCCCAGCGGCGTGCACCCGGAGCGGACCGCTCCCACCGCCCCCCCTTGGTACGCCACTGGCCCTCCCTAGTCCTGCCCAAAACAAGCATCTTTGCTATTGATGAACTGCAGCGTGAAACATCCTCATTCTGACTTTCCAAAATCAGGATTTGGATATTTTTAGCAGATGGATGTTTTTTAAAAGCATTTGAAGACATTTAACTGTTTTGAAAATAAGTACCATGGGTTTAGCTGAAAAGTTGATACACTTTTAAACATAAAAAAATAATAATCAACAACAAGTTAAGACATTTTCAGACACAGTAACACAAAAAGTACATGGGCACTTTTAGCATGTGTACTTTATACTACTTAATTTTCAAACAGATGAATGTAAAACTGAAGGCATAAGACCCAGGGCCAGATTTACATTTAAACTAGATAAGCTACAGCTTAGGGCCTCACACTTCACTAGCATGGGAAACTATTAAATCTAAAATTTACTTCCTACTTTATTGAAGGAACCTCTATAATACATAAATCCAGTCCTGATAAAACCTGTATGCATGCATACACTCTTACCCTCCTATGTGTAAAGCAGAGTGATTTCCATGTAAATCCACTTTAAAGGTAAGAAATAGAAATAAAACTAAACTAAAAAAGGAAAATATGATGATACCTTTTCTACTGGACTAACAAATACATTTTTTGACTAGCTTTTGAAGTCTAGAACCTTCTTCCTCAGGTCATGGAATGTATCAGGAACATGGTTCATTCTAATGCAATAAACTGTAGTTCTCCACAGACAGGATAAATCAGAAACATAAGTGGGTGATACCATTCAACAATTCTTTCTGAGCTCAAAAAAAACCTTGAATGTCTTTTCTGAGGCTGCACAAGACCTTCCATGTAATCACTATCTCAATTCCCCTTGGTCAGATACAGAGTGTAGGAGTTATTTATTCTCCAGAAGGTCAGGGGGTATGTGTGGATCTAATTTATCCTGCTATTTAAAAAGAATCCCTGTTACAGGTAGAGGACTATGATTTCTCTGTCAAAAAGAGTATAAATCAGCCTTCCAAGTGGGAACTTTCAAGTAGCAATAGCTGGGAGAATTAATTAGAGAGATCTTGTAGAACTATCTGCCAATTCCACAGGCTTCTTTAGACATTGTCCACAGTACTGGGATGAAAAGGTGTGAACTGATAACCACTTTAGAAAAGTATTTCTGCATAAAAAGGGCAGCTCAGCACATTGTACTTTTGTCCTACACATTAGGTGTCCATAATGGGTATCATCCATCTAGCAGATGGAAGGTCAAAGGGCAGGAGATATAAAACCTAAGACATGGCTTCAAGAGGAAATCTCTGTTTTATAATCAGAAGAAGATTCTGCTGCTACCAGAGCCTCCCATTGATTATGCTGGACACTTTCAGGCTGTTTCTTAATGTTACCAAGAACGTAAAATTGTAGACTCTCATGTGCTCCCTTCCCCACAGAAAGCCACTGTTGCAGTCCCTCAATTAAGCACCCACAATAGTAACCTACAACCAGCCACCCCACCCAAAGAGCCCCCCAAGTTGTGACTCCCCACTCAGAAGCCCCACCCCAAGCCAATAATGCCCCCCCAACCATACCTTAAAAATTCCCTGGGGTCTAGTGAGTGGGCAGCAGCAATCCCCAGTCGCTCCTGCCCTTACCGGTGCCAGGATCCAAAATGGCATCAGCAATCCTTAGCAGAGTAATCTCACAGTACTACCACTAGGGGTCAACCTTCCACCACAAGACTACCAAGCTGGAGTTATTTTACAAGCTATACAACACCTTGTTGTATGCACCTGGTGAACACTACATGCCACGGTATAAGACTTACAAAGAAATGAACAACTTTACTTGTATGTGAATGTTTTTGCAAATCATTACTATGTAATGCAGGGTGACTTATTTAGCACTGTGTTAGGTCACCACATGCAGCGTAAAGGGCAAATAATGCAGGTTAGTATCTTAAAAGTATACCTTGAAGGAAAGGAGAAACAGGGGTGGCATGATACAGACATTCAAATATTTGAAAGGTATTAATCCACAAATGAACCTTTTCCGGAGACGGGAAGGTGGTAGAATTAGAGGACATGAATTGAGGTTGAAGGGGGGCAGGACTAATGTCAGGAAGTATTTTTTCACTTAAAGGGTGGTAGATATGTGGAATGCCCTTCCGTGGTAGGTGGTGGAGATGAAAACGGTAATGGAATTCAAACATGCGTGGGATAAACTCAAAGGAATACTGTTTAGAAGAAATGGATCTATGGAATCTTAGCAGAGATTGGGTGGCAACACCGGTAATTGGAGAGTAAAACCAGAGCTGGGCAGACTTCTACGGTCCTCGCTCTGATCATAGCTGAATAGATATGGATGGGATGAAGTGTAAATCTTAAGGGGCTTCGATGTTAGCTTCAGAACTTTTAGTATAGGAACAGGGATGGTCAGACTTTTACGGTCTGTGCCCTGAGAAAGGCAGGGACAAATCAAACTCGGGTATCCATATAAAGTATCACATACCACGTAAAATGAGTTTATCTTGTTGGGCAGACTGGATGGACTGTTCAGGTCTTTATCTGCCGTCATTTACTATGTTACTATGAGGCTTATTTTCGAAAGTGATTGCCGGCGATCTTCCGACATAAATCAGGAGATGGCCGGCAATCTCTCAAAAGCAGTGAAATCCGTATAATCGAAAGCGGCTTTTTTGACACCATCGCCGCTTTCCTGTCGCCGCGCCGGTGAAAGTTCAAGGGGGCGTGCCGGTGGCGTAGCAAAGGCGGGACATGGGCGGGCATGGGCGTGGCTACTAAATGGCCGGCTTTCGCGGATAATGGAAAAAAAAAAGCGACGTTAAGCAGTATTTCGCCGGGTTTAGTTGGTCCTGACCAGATGACCACCCCGTAGTTCCCCAGTGGTCACCAACCCCCTCCCATACAAAAAAAAATAAAAATAAAAAACTTTTTTGCCAGCCTGTATGTCAGCCTCAAATGTCATACCCAGCTCCCTGATAGCAGTATGCAAGTCCCTGGAGCAGTTTTTAATGGGTGCAGTGCACTTCAGGCAGGCAGACCCAGGTCCAACCCCCCATACCTGTTACACTTGTGGTGCTAAGTGTTGAGCCCTCCAACCCCCCCCCCAAAAAAAAACTCACTGTACCCACATGTAGGTGCCCCCTTTCACCCATAAGGGCTTTGGTAATGGTGTAGAATTGTGGGGGAGTGGGTTTAGGGGGGATTTGGGGGGGCTCAGCACACAAGGTAAGGGAGCTATGCAGCTGGGAGCTATTTGTGTATTTTTTAAACATTTTTAGAAGTGTCCCCTAGGGTGCCCTGGCATGTCAGGGGGACCAGTGCACTACAAATGCTGGCTCCTCCCATGACCAAATGCCTTGGATTTCGCCAGGTTTGAGATGGCTGGCATTTTTTTCCATTGTCGCTGAAAAACAAAACCAGCCATCTCAAACCCGGCGAACTCTGGCATTTGGCCGGGCTAAACCGTATTATAAAAAAAAAGATGGCCGGCCATCTTTTTCGAAAATACGATTCTGGCCAGCTGTTGTGCCACCACCAAAAAGATTGCCGGCGACCCATTTCACCGGCGACGTTCGATTATGCCCCTCCACGTTACTAATGCAGCTTGATAACTTCCCCCAATCAATTCTGCCAACAACTTAGGGTTTTACTAGAAAATGAAGAGATGAATACATCAGAATGTATAAAATAATGAAGACTGTTTATGAGAGCCTGTTTTTTTATGTTTTATAAAGGCTGTGAGAATATGTTCACTGACCTAACAGTGGCAAACTTAATGGGGTCAGCCATTATGCAGCAATACCAAGACAAACTATTTTATTTGGCCTCCTACACATAAGAGACAATTGCTGCCATGTAAAATCCTGCTTTAGTTTCTTAGGGATATTCATCAGTGAACAGAGAAGGAGAGTAAACTCAAAATTAAATTCATGGTCAATTTAGATAGTAGACATTTTTTTTAATATCTACAATATAATACCTGGAAGATCACATCATGTATTTAATTATAACATAATTTAATTACATCATTTATAATCTGTCCTTACCAAAAAGTTCAGAGTGAACAGTATAAAAATACAAATACAAATTAAATAATAAAATACAATAAAACTAATAAACATGGATCACATAGAAAGTATCCCCCCCTTTATACAAGATTATAAAAAAATATAACATATGAAACCCAATTTCATTGCCCATCACTCCCTGCTATCCCAGTCACCTAACAAACTGTATAAACAAATGTAATTTTAAACTCTTGTTTGAACCTGAAATAATCTGATTCATTTGCAACAGAGGGCCCTTTTACTAAGCTGCAGCAAAAAGTGCCCTTAGCGCACTCTTGTGCAGGTTTTTCCTGAAAGCTAAGGCTATTTTTGCTGCAGCTGTAAAGTGGCCGGTTTTCCATTTTTTGTATTAATGACCATGTGGTAATGCTGCCACTAGCATGCAGCTGTTAAAAAATATTACCTTGTGAGCCCTCACCACCACAAATTTTGTAAGTGATAAGAGCTCACATGGTAATCCTGTGCTAACCAATTAGTGAATGGTAACATTGCTGCGCTGATTATTGCAGGAATGCCCCCTGACACACCCCTCCCCCCAAAATAGTCATTTTTTTTAGCACATAGATTAGTGCTTGCTAAAATGACACTTACTGCAAGACACTTGAGCAAACCTTGTGGTATGAAATTTTGAGCTGTGGTAGGGGCACCACTTCACACGGCTTAATAAAAAGGCCCAGGAGAGAAGTAACAGATTCCATTCCTTTGCTGCACTGAAACTGAATAGCCCATCCAATGTTTTTATATATGTAGGTTGTAGCAGCCAAAATGCCAGTCTAATGCCATCACTGAAATGTAGCCTCCTATTTCAATCATTTAAATCCACTATTTGTACCATATTGCCCCTCCGTGTAGAATCTTATAAACAAAGAGGCCCTTTTACTAAGCTGCAATAAAAAGTGGTCTATTCCCTCATAAGGTTTTTCAAAGGAGTTAAGGCCATTTTTACTGCAGCAGTAAAATGGTCATGTACCATTCTTATTACAAAAATAGTGTGGAAAAGAATCAAAAATGTCTAACAACACAAACAAACAATAATAAATAAAGTATCCTTATATGCTCATAAATAAGCAATGAAAATGTTATATAGGGAGGAAAAAGCCTCAAAAAGCTCCCAGCTAGCAGCTGGAAGAGCAGGTAGTCTAATCTCAGATTTAGCAAAATTTAGCAAAAATAACAGTTTTACATACTTAGCTACTACTACTACTACTACTACTATTTAGCATTTCTATAGCGCTACAAGGCATACGCAGCGCTGCATAGACATAGAAGAAAGACAGTCCCTGCTCAAAGAGCTTACAATCTAATAGAAAAAAAAAATAAAGTAAGCAAATCAAATCAATTAATGTGAACGGGAAGGAAGAGAGGAGGGTAGGTGGAGGCGAGTGGTTACGAGTCAAAAGCAATATTAAAGAGGTGGGCTTTCAGTCTAGATTTAAAGGTGGCCAAGGATGGGGCAAGACGTAGGGGCTCAGGAAGTTTATTCCAGGCGTAGGGTGCAGCGAGACAGAAGGCGCGAAGTCTGGAGTTGGCAGTAGTGGAGATGGGAACAGATAAGAAGGATTTATCCATGGAGCGGAGTGCACGGGAAGGGGTGTAGGGAAGGACGAGTGTGGAGAGATACTGGGGAGCAGCAGAGTGAGTACATTTATAGGTTAGTAGAAGAAGTTTGAACAGGATGCGAAAACAGATAGGGAGCCAGTGAAGGGTCTTGAGGAGAGGGGTAGTATGAGTAAAGTGACCCTGGTGGAAGACGAGATGGGCAGCAGAGTTTTGAACCGACTGGAGAGGGGAGAGGTGACTAAGTGGGAGGCCAGCAAGAAGCAGATTGCAGTAGTCTAAATGAGAGGTGACAAGGGTGTGGATGAGGGTTTTGGTAGAGTGCTCGGAAAGAAAGGGGCAGATTTTACGGATGTTGTAAAGAAAGAAACGACAGGTCTTGGCAATCTGCTGGATATGAGCAGAGAAGGAGAGAGAAGAGTCAAAGATGACCCCAAGGTTTCGAGCTGAGGAGACAGGGAGAATGAGAGAGCCATCAACAGAAATAGAAAACGGGGGGAGCGGGGAGGTGGGTTTGGGGGGGAAAATGTGAAGCTCGGTTTTGGTCATATTTAATTTCAGGTGGCGTTGAGACATCCAGACAGAAATGTCAGACAAGAACGCTGAAACTTTGGGTTGGATGCAAGGTGAGATATCAGGGGTAGAAAGGTAGATTTGGGAGTCATCAGCATAGAGATGGTAGGAAAAGCCATGGGATGAGATTAATGAACCAAGGGAAGAAGTGTAGATACAAAAGAGGAGGGGACCAAGAACAGAACCCTGAGGTACGCCGACAGGCAGAGGGATAGAAGTAGAAGAGGATCCACCAGAGTGAACACTAAAGGTGCGGAGGGAGAGGTAGGAAGAGAACCAGGAAAGGACAGAGCCCTGGAATCCAAGTGAGAACAGGGTATCGAGAAGTATGCTGTGATCGACAGTGTCAAAAGCAGCGGAAAGATCAAGAAGAATGAGGATGGAATATTGACCTCTGGATTTAGCCAGTAATAGGTCATTGGAGACTTTAGTAAGCGCAGTTTGGGTTGAGTGGAGAGGGCGAAAACCAGATTGTAGTGGGTCAAGAATAGCATGTGAGGAGAGAAAATCAAGGCAGCGGCGGTGAACAGCACGCTCAAGTAATTTGGAGAGAAAAGGAAGGAAGGAGATGGGTCGGTAATTAGAGGGACAAGTAGGGTCAAGTGAAGGCTTCTTAAGGAGAGGTGTAACCACAGCATGTTTAAAGGCAGCAGGGACAGTCGCAGTGGAAAGTGAGAGGTTGAGAATGTGACAGATAAAAGGAATAAGAGCAGGAGAGATGGCATTAAGAAGGTGGGTGGGAATGGGATCAGAGGAACAGGTGGTACATTTTGAGGAAGAAAGGAGAAGTGTAGTTTCCTCAATAGTAACTTCAGGAAAGGAGGAAAGGGAATGAGGGGAAGGAGAGAGAGGGGAATGGACTAGTGGAGGGAGAGGTGGTGAGGTAGAGAAAGCAAGACCATGAACGATAATGGCCAGGATTTCGTTAGGCTGCTTCAGGGTCAGTTGGTCAAAAATGTGCGAAAAAAACAGAGAAAGAAAAACAGTTTACAATCCAACATTTCTTGATGTTAATATCCATTGAACATTGCTTACTTAGGGCCCCTTTTACTAATCTGCGTAGGTGCCTACGCGTGCCCAACACACGTCAAACTGGAGTTACCGCCTGACTACCACGAGGCTCTTTGTTGTGACGGGATGTGAGCCCTTGTGCCCCGACTGAGCACGGCGAAGATGGAGTGCCACCGCGCTTGGTCAGGCAGCCAGACAACCCCAAGCTTCACCTGCACTTAGCCACTGTCCCCCAAGAGTTGAGCCCCTGGGTTCAAGCGGCCGGCAGCACTTCCGGAACCAGCGGGGTTGCACGACCACTGACCAGACAAGCGGGAGCGCAGACACAGTCCTGGAGCAATGAGTCAGTGAAGCAGCAAAAACAGAGAACAGTCCGAAATCTGGGCCGGCAGCAACACAGCGTGAAGTCAAGAATCAGTTTGAAGGTCTGGGCAGGCAGCAACACAGCATGAAGTCAGTAAACAATCCGAGGTCAGGAACACAGGAAAACACTGGAACAGATGAAGACCACAACCTCTATGTAAATAGAAGCCGAAGCAAGGAAGGACTGGAAACAGGGCTTTAAATAGTGCAGGAATTAGGCTCAACCATATGCAGCTGTTCCAAGATGGCCGCCCCCAGAGGAGATGCTCTACGCCCAAATATGGACTTCCTTCCTGAAGCTGCTCAACTCCAAGATGGCTGCCACCACCTGAGAAGCCCATCTCCAAGATGGCCGCCCTAACCTGGAGATACCCACATCCAAGATGGCCACCACATCCTCGAATGCCCATACCCTGTGCATGCAGACTGCCTCTGGAGGAGTGTAGCAGAGCGTAACACTCTTGCAGTAATTTCATGTTTAGTGCATGTCCAATATAGGCGTCTGAAAAATATTTTTTATTTTCTGGCGTGCATAGCGGACACACACCAAGTGGCATCTGATACAAGTAGGTCCTTAACACCCAAATTCTTTACCACTAGGTCTATGGCTGGCGGTAAGGTCTCAGACCCAAAATGGACGCGCGGCAATTTTTATTTTGCCGCACGTCCATTATCAGCAAAAAAGAGAGGCCTTTTTTACAGGTGTGCTGAAAAATGATTCTGCACACGCCCAAAACCCACGCCTACACTACCACAGGCCATTTTTCAGTGCGCCCTTGTAAAAAGACCCCTTAAATTCCATTCAATATTGATGGAATTGTAGAGACACAATTTGGGAAAGAATGGTGATCCCTCTATATATCAGTTATGTGACATCAAACACTCAAAAAGGCATGAGCCAATCAGGAGGACTCGAGCTGAAAAGCAGGACCAATCAAACACAAAAAGAGAAAAATGTAAGAAAAAATATTAGAAAAAATGACACCATTCAGTTTTGGCATTTAATCCCTTTGGTGCTTATGAATTTAATCTAAAAATCCATTGCTGCTCTTTCTGCAGAAGCAAACGTCTTCTATCACCACCCCTTACTGATGACGCTATTTGTTGCAATACTAAACAGCGTAATGTCTCAAAAGCATGCTGTTCAGCAACACAGTGGCTCGCCAGAGGTGAACTTGTCTTCTGGGTCTTAATAGAGCTCTTGTGCTCCACCAATCGGGTATATACTGACAAGAAGTTTGCCCCACATACAGCTTATCACAAGGGCAGATAATACAGTAGATAACAGTGGAGGATGGCCTAGTGGTTAGAGCACTGGTCTTGCTATCCAGAGGTGGCCAGTTCAAATCCCACTGCTACTCCTTGTGATCTTGGGCAAATCACTTAACCCTCCATTGCTTCAGGTACAAACTTAGATTGTGAGCCCTCCTGGGACACAGAAATATCCAGTTACCTGAATGTAACTCACCTTGAGCTACTACTGAAAAAGGTGTTAGCAAAATCTAAATAAATAAACATACAGATTGACAGGTAGTGTTAACATACAGAGTGTATTCTCTGTTAGTAGAAGGATCTTTAAACTTTCTTGTTTCAAGCATATTTGGGCACATTGCACACTCATTACATCTTCTGTGTCCTTCAAAAATTCTCAAATTGAAAACCAATATCTGGTAAAATAGAGGGATATAATTTGAAAGAGCTTTTATGTCCCTCTATTTTACCAGACATTGGATTCAAGTTGAGAATTTTTGAAGGACACAGATGTAACGAGTGTGCAATGTGCCCCAATATGCTCGAAAAAAGAAAGTTTAAAGATCCTTCTACTAATAGAGAACACACTGTGGGGCCCTTTTACTAAGGTGTGCTGAAAAATGGCCTGCGGTAGTGTAGACGTGTGTTTTGGGTGCACGCAGAATCCTTTTTTAGTGCATCTGTAAAAATGGACATGCAGCAAAATAAAAATTGCCGTATGTCCATTCTGGGTCTGAGATCTTACCACCAGCCATCGACCTAGTGGTAAGGTCTCACGTGGTAACTGGGCGGTCATGTTCTATGTGCGTAAAATGCCAATTAGCATCTGATTACCGCCTGCATGCCAGAAAATAAAAATATTTTACGGCGCGCGTAGCAGATGCATCAAAAATGAAATTACCACAAGGGACACGCGGTAGCCAGGCAGTAACTCAAAACTGACACGCATTGGGTGCGGGCAGGCGCCTACACGGCTTAGTAAAAGGGCCCCTCTGTTGTTAAAACTTTCTGTCAATCTGAATATGTTATCTACTGCATTATCTGCCCTTGTGATAAGCTGTATGTGGGGCAAACTTCTCATCAGTTATATACCCGATTGGTGGAGCACAAGAAAACTATTAAGACCCAGAAAACAACTTCACTTCTGGTGATCCACTGTGCTGCTAAGCAGAATGCTTTGAAACATTGCACTGTTTAGTACTGCAACAAATAGCGTCATCAGTAAGGGGTGGTGATAGAAGACGTTTGCTTCTGCAGAAAGAGCAGTAATGGACTTTGAGATTAAATTCATTAGTACCACATGGTTTAAATGCCAAAATTGAATGGAGTCATTTTTTCTAATATTTTTCTCTTTTTGTATTTGATTGTTCCGCTTTTCAGCTCGAGTTCTCCTGATTGGTTCGCGCCTTTTTGGGCGTCTGATGTCACATAACTGATATATAGAGGGATCGCCATTCTTTTCCAAATTGTGTCTCTACAGTTCCATCAGTATTGAATGGAGTTTAAATAAGCAATGTTCAATGAATGTTAACATGAAGAAATTTTGGATTGTATACTGTTAATTCTCTTTTTTTCTGCTGATTTTTGACCGACTGACCCTGATACAGTCTAATGAAACGCTGGCCATTGCTGGTCACGGTCTGATTTTTGGTGCAGGTGAAAGAAAGAGACTTTGTTGCTAAATATCTAAGGGGTCCTTTTACTAAGGTGCACTGAAAAATGGCAAGCATGGAATCAGCAATCTAATGACATAGCTGGAAAATAAAATTCAAAGGGGAGGAGGGAGGGTACGTGACACCTGCTATACAGATAAGCAACTTTGCTTTCTCTGAGAACATGCAAGCTATATCATCTCACAACTGGGAATCCCTAGCTACCGGGCTCGCTGAAAAAAACAATGCTAGGACAATAGGGACTTGCAACAGAAGGCCTAACAACCAATCAACCTGAAAGCAAAACAAACTGGTTGTGAAGATGCAGCCTGGAACTAAAATAATAGGGGGCCTATTGTGAATGGTGTGAGTGTGTATCTACTACTACTACTACTACTTAACATTTCTAAAGTGCTACTAGGGTTACGCAGCGCTGTACAATTTAACATAGAAGGACAGTCCCTGTATCGACCTGAGAGGGGGAATTTTGCCCTGTCTGGGGGGGCATGGCAGGGAGGGAGGGAGGGGGATCGGAGGTTGATCTTTTTCCAGGGGGGGTAGGAGGGAGGGAGATTGGGGGGGGGGGGGGGGGGGGTTGATTTTCCTCCAGGGGGTGGGTGGGAGGAAATAGGATCAGAGGGGGTCGATCTTCTTCTGACTGGGTGGGAGGGAGGGTACTCATCAAGATGGTGGATAATGTGCTTCTGAGGAGGTGGGAGGCAGGAAGGCTTTGGGATGTTTCACGGTGGTGGTAGGGAGGGAGAGGGGTTGCCAATACTTCAGGCCAGCACCTGGATGATAACCAGGCACAGGCTGATATTCATTTCAGCTCGATTCTCTCTCCACATAAAGTTAGAACAGCCTTCTGTCCTAAATGTATGATTGCTCAGCTGGCTAGTGGATTGAAAATAGCCACTAACCAGCTAACCACTCTGCCCTAACTCCACCCCGGACCACTTACAAACTAGCCAGTTTCAGATTGGGTGGTTGGAGAGGACATTCAATGGCACTGTCTGGTTAAGAGGTGCTGGAGATCCCCAGATAGCCCCGCAAAAAAAAGTTCAGTGTATACAAATGTAGAGAAGAAAGGGGAGAAGCAAAAGAGGAGAGAGAATAATTGGAAAGGCAAACCTGGAAAAGAGTTTAGAAGAGGATCAACATAAAAGGTAGAAAAGACTGGGACCAAACCAATTAGAAAAGAGCCATGATATCAAAGGTAGAAAAGAAAAAAAATATTTATTTATGTATTATCTTCTAAGAACTGTAATGTGTTCATTCTTGGAAATGACACACTGCCACCTCTTTCAGCCCCACACATTCACACACCAATAGCCAACATGTCCATCTCTGTGCCCCCCCCCCTCCCACACACACACACACACATATATACAGCAAGCTTGTCCCTACCTCTATCCTCCAAATACACGTGGAGGGGCATAATCGAACGGAAACGCCTATCTCCATGGGCGTTTATCTCCGAGAATGGGTCCGTGAAGGGGCGGGCCGAACAGAATTTTCGAAAAAACGGACGTTTTTGAGCTGGGCGTTTCTTTTTTTTTTAGCGATAATGGAAACTAAAAACGCCCAGCTCAAAAACGTCCTAATCCGAGCCATTTGGTCGTGGGAGGGGCCACGATTCGTAGTACATTCGCCCCCCTGATATGCCAGGACACCAACTGGGCACCCTAGGTCAGTGCGGTGGACTTCAGAAAAAGCTCCCACATGCATAGCTCCCTTACCACGGGTGCTGAGCTCCCAACCCCCCTCCCCCAAAACCCACTACCCACAAATCTACAACACTACCATAGCTCTTAGGGGTGAAGGGGGCACCTACATGTGGGTACAGTGGGTTTTGGAGGCCTCCCATTTACCAGCACAAGTGTTACAGGTGGGGGGGGGGGGCGGGTATGGGCCTGGGGCCACCTGGCTGAAGTGCACTGCGGTACCCATTAAAAGTGCTCCAGGGACCTGCATACACGCAGGCCTCTAGGACTGGTTGCTGCTATATAACATTGGCACACCAGTTGACACCTGAAGACTAATCTCTCCGAAAATGTCCCTTATTGGAATAACCACCTTTACTCACAGTTAACTGCAGATCACAGGTTGTGCCCCACTGGCAACGAGTCTCCCTGGTACTGAGATGAGCAGTAGGTCAGAGCTGGCTAGGGTTACCATACGTCCGGATTTCCCCGGACATGTCCTCTTTTTGAGGGCATGTCCGGGGCGTCCGGCGGATTTTGCCCCGCCCACGTTTGTCCGGATTTCTGGACAAACGTGGGCGCGGGTGCGGGCAGGCGCGTGCGTGCGGTGGGCGTGTGGGCGGGCGATCGGCGCGTGGTCTCCCGTCCCCTCCCCTCCCCTTCCTTACCATGTTCCCTGGTGGTCTAGTGACGTCTTCGGGGCAGGAAAGAGCCCCCTCTTTCCTGCCCGGAGCGCTGCCTCCCCTGTCTATCATCCTTCTCGGTCTGGCTGGGGATTCAAAATGGCCGCCGAGAGTTGAACTCTCGCGAGGCCGCTTCAACTCTCGGTGGCCATTTTGAATCCCCAGCCATACCGAGGAGGATGCAGCAGGCAAGGGCAGGCAGCGCTCCGGGCAGGAAAGAGGGGGCTCTTTCCTGCCCCGAAGAGAAGACGCTACTAGACCACCAGGGCTAGACAGTAAGTGAGGGGGGGGTATGTGATGGGGGGGAGGGGACTATGTGATGGGGGGGGGGGAATAGGGGCGGAACCCGGACCTGAAGGGGGCGTGGCAGGGGCGGGGCATGAGGCGGGGCGGGGGCGGGGTAGGGGGCGTGACATGTGTCCTCTTTTTCAGAGGACACAAAATGGTAACCCTAGAGCTGGCAGAATGCTGTACAATGCCCTCTTTCAGCCACATTCAAGGGAAGAACTAAGTTCTCTAACGTGGCTAACACAGGAAAGGGAACTAAAACTGGCTTACAAAAATGGCCACTACCGCATGGACTACAACAGGAAACACAACAGGGCACACTCTGACCCAGTAGGCAGGGGGAAAAGCACCATGGGAGAAGAGCCTACTAACTACCAACATTGTGAGACTGTAAGACAAGCTAATGAAATCACGGAGCCCAATACCCTACACCCACCACAATGCAATGCTGATGTGACCCTGTACTGCACCCGAGAGCCACATCTGACCCAGGGAAAGGCTGTGACAGGATCAAACTCATTCTGTTGTCATGGAGGTGGGTAAGGCATTTGAGGCTGGGAAAAAAGTTTGTAAAGTGGGGGGTTTTTTGGTGGGAGGGGGTTAGTGACCACTGGGGGAGTCCGGGGAGGTCATCCCCGATTCCCTCCAGTAGTCATCTGGGCAGTTGGAGCACTTTTTTGGGACTTGTTCGTGAAAAAAAAGGGTCCAAAAAGAGTGACCCAAAATCGCGGTCAAAACGCCTTTTTTTTCGATTATCAGCTAAAGAAGCCCATCTCTCCTCGGCTGATAACCATGCCCCAGTTCCGCCTCCACTACGCCTCCGACACGCCCACATCAACTTTATTCGTTTCCGCGACAGAGTGCAGTTGGAAACGTCCAAAATCGGCTTTTCGATTATACCGATTTGGGCGCCTTTGCGAGACAAACGTCTATCTCCCGATTTAGGTCGCACTATAGGCATTTTTCTCTTTCAAAAATAAGCTGGATAGCCAGCCTCTTCATCTCTCTGCTCCCCTCACTCAATGCACATTACCACCTATTTCTGCCCTCATTCCCACATACAGCCATCCCGTTCCTCTCTCTTGTCTCCCTCACCCCCAATACAACATGGCCATCCCATCCCTCTCTTTTGCCCCCCCCAAACACACTACCACCTCATTCTGACCTCCCCCCACATCTATAGGCAAAATGTCCTTCTCTTCCTCCTTTGCAATGTGCACAGCAGCCTGTCACCCCTCTGCCTGCCTGTGTCCCCAAATGTATACTGCCACCTCTTTCTGCCCCAAACACACAAATACAACCAGAATGTCTCTTTCTCCTCCCAACACACATATATATTGAACTCTCCCCCCCAATGAACAATATCAGCCTGTCTATCTCTCTGCTATGTCACGTCTCACCCAATTGCCACTGCCACCTCTTTCTGACCCCTCCCCAATACACAGAACAGTCAGTCCATCCCTTTCACTTATCCCCTCACCATGCTCACTGCCATCTATTTCTGCCCCACACACTTACACATCTATAGCCAACATGTCCCTCTCTGGCCCTGACCCCCTCCCCAACACACATACAGGTAGCCTTTCCTTCTCTCTGTCTCCCCCCTACACAAGCACAGAACTATCACATCCCTGAAAACCAATATATCCCTTGTTATCTTCCTTCCCTATCATCTCACATAGGCAGTATCCCTTTTTTCCCTCCCACCACACCTCACACAGGCAGCACTAATTTTTTCCCTTTAAAATTCACATTATAAAAACATTTCTGATTCTGATGTAATCTCACTAACACAACATAAACTTTGTCAATATCGGCATATTGTGATGTTTATACAACTCCACAAAAAAGTCATTCAGAACATTGAGCAAATCTACCATGCTGCACTATCTTCCAAAACAAGGACCCTACCTACAAAAAGGCAGTACTCAAAATATTACAGTGGGCTGCAGAACATCAATGCATCTATTGGGAAAACTGAACAAGCCAAATTACAGATCATTACTAGAAAATTCATGGTAATAGAATACCTAGCCTTGATCACACACACAGAACACAGATACCAAATACAGAATAAGTCACTGCAAACTAGAAATATAAATATGTAGACAGAAATTAAACTGAAAGCCCAAGCAGTCAGATCTTGCGTGTAGAACACTGTCAGAGGACTTAGCGTGAACTCAACTTCAGTAGTTTCAGGAGAATTTCAGTTCCCTACTAAAGAAGAGAGTCAGCACCAAGCTGTAATACCAATATGAGGAAACAGCAAGGTGAGTCCCTCTCCAAATAATTTTTTTGGTTGATGTAATTGATAAAGAAACCCCTAGAATATGCAGACCTCAAGTTATACTTCATATGAATTTTTATACTGCCTTGACTTTTTCTTTCTTATATTGATTGCACTAGAGCTAAATGTACTCTTTGCCAGATTATTCAATTGCACCAAACACCCCAGTAAAATATTTTCTTTTAGGAACAACCCCAAATTGGTACATAGTGGGTTGTGTTATGCTGAGAGTTTGCAAGAAGAGTTTTTCAACAAGCCTAGGACTTTGAAAAAGCCCATGTCTGACTGTAGCGTGGAGAAAAAACGATACAACAGTGCTACTTTTCAACAGATTATTATTGTACCATGTGTTCTCCGTTTGTGTGTATTAGCTTCAAACACTTCCAGTGTCAATAGCTGAATATTGGTTTAAACTACGCAGTTGCGGCTGAGAAGATATAAGCTAATTTTGGACTAAGCTTAACATCTGTGCTTTTGTTTTAGCTGTTAAAGATGTTGGTCTATAAATGTACTTATTCATAATCATATCATTATATGAACTCAGATGCCAAAAGATTAAAACAAAAGTTGGCTAGATGTCTTTTTGTAACAATACTTGGCTAGGCACACTTAAAAGAAAGATACACAATTTTAGGTCCAATATTTTAAAAATATCAAAGTATTTGAAGCGTTATAAAAGCAACTCTAAATTACTATAATTAAAGACATTTAAGGGAGGTCTTCTCAGCTGGGGCTGTTTACTTGTCTAAAAAGGAAACTCTGTGCAATTTGATCATCCTATATAAATAGTGTACTGTGACCAAAGGCTTTATCAGGAACTTACAAAGAATGTAATGAAGGTAGGAACAATTTCATTAAAATGCTAAAGCCCTTTGAAGATGATATCAACATGTATTTCCTATGATCTTTATGATCTACTACAGATTACAAAAAAAAAAACAACTTGAAGCACGTCCCCTTCTAAACTCTGCCTCTATATGATGAAGACCACTGACCATTTAAGTAGCTGCCCTCTGGACTGACTATATCCTATTTATATCTTTTTGAAGGTGTTGTCTCCAATTTGTACACAATACTCCCAATGAGATTTCAGTAGAGATTTAGAGACACTATCACCTCCTTTGTAAGCCTGGCCATTCCTCTCTCTTTGAATGCAAGCATCAGTCTGGCTTTTCATGTACCTGTTTGGCCATCTTAAAATTCACAGAAGATCTTTACTCCCTATACTGTACCACTACCTTGGGTTTTTGTAGCCCAGATGCATAACCCTTATTTTTTAGCATTAGCTGACAAATTCTAGACCATTTTTCAAGTTTCATTAGATTCTTTTCATGTTGTCTACACCTTCAAGAGTGTCCACCCTATTGCAGATTTTTGTATTATCCACAGAGACAACCTTACCTGACAACCTTCCACATTATCCCTACAGTACACAGTAACATATATGATACGCAGCACCCACACTACTGAAATATAATATGTTATGATTGTGATATAAGCTACTTAGATACTTGATCCTGATCTGTCTTTGTCATTTTTGGGACAAAGACTGTAGAAGTCTGTCTGGCACTGGTCTTATTCTACAGTTGCTGTTGAAGCCCACTCCCGCCCATACTGACCAGTCTGTCATTTTCAGGACACAGAAAATAGAAGTCTGCCTGGCACCAACTCACTTCCCAAATACTTGAGATGTTGTCTAAGCACCACTCCACTCCTGCCCATCATAACACATCAACAGCCAAAAGGTCAATTAAGTTTTGTTTTTATTTTCTCATCTTTCTATTTAGTGGTCCTCTGTGTCTATTCTATGTGTTCTTGAATTCCATTGCTGTTTTCATCCCCACCACCTCCACTAGGACATATCTGTTAATGCCCTTATTTTCAGGATGAATGCCATTTACTACAAGCAGTTTCTAGCAGTGTCGTTCCTAACCTGGCTGACACCCGGGGCGGATCGCCGATGCACCCCCCCTCCCGGGGAAACTACACCCCCCCGGGTGCAGCGCGTCCCCCACGGGTGCATTTTTACCTGCTGGGGGGGTGCCGCGTGCCTGTTAGCTCTGAGTCCGCTCGTTCCCTCCCTGCTGCTCCCTCTGCCCTGGAACAGGAAGTAACCTGTTCTGTGCAGAGGGAACAGCAGGGAGGGAATGAGCGGACTCGGAGCCAACAGGCGCCCGGCACCCCCTCCCCCAGCGGCATGCACCCGGGGCGGACCGCCCCCACCCCCTTGGTACGCCACTGGTTTCTAGCCCAATCAGTTACTTTGTGTCATCCAGCTTATTTATGTTACCTATGTGAAACTGTGTCAAACCCTTTACTGAAAACTAAGTACACCACATCCAACATTCACCCTTGATCTAACTTTCTGGTCACCTAGATTCATCTGACAAGACCTACCTCTAGTAAAATCACATTGCTTTGCATCTTGCAATTCACTGAATTCCAGAAACTGCACTGTCTTCTGTTTCAACAGCGTTTCCAATCACTTATTCACCAAAGAGTTAAGCCTTCACTTTTGTAAAGAGAGACCATATCCACCCTTCTCCAATTCTCCTGGACCACTTCTGACTCTAGAGCAGCATTTAAAAGCTGGACAGTAGAGCTGTCAGAACTTCCATAAGTTTCTTCAATACCCTCAAATATATCCCATCTGCTCCATTGCTTTGTCTACTTTTATGGGTCTGTTTACTAAGCCGAACTAATGGCTTCCGCGTGGTATTGCCGACATAGCCCATTCAAAGAGGATGGGCTGTGTTGGCACTAGCACACAGCCAGCCGTGCTAATGGCTTAGTAAACCCCAATGTTAGTTTAGCCATCTCCTCTCCAACAGAGTATTCTGAAAATCATTCAAGGTCTACCTCACTTCCATTCCAATATGTAGTTGTTTTCTACGTCCTGCTCCCAGGCCTTCATCTATGAAGATAGAATAGAAATATTTGTTAAGCAATTCACCTTTATTCTCATCAGTTTCTACAAATTCCTTCCTTTCACCCTTGAATCTGTCAATTCCACATTTGCACATCCTCCAATCACTAACATATCTTTAAAAAAAAGGTCCTGTTCCCCCATTTACTGCATTGACTACTTTTTCTTTCATTTGCATCTTTGCTTTCCTGACTACTTTACCACCTTCTCTTAACTTTTCCAGATATTTTTGTTTGTCTTCCTTTTTTTGTGATCTCGTGTAGTTTATAAAACCTAACCTCGTTTCTTTACCTTTTCAGCAACTTTTTTCAAGCACCATAGCAGCTTCTTTTTCCTCTTACTTTAATTTACTTTCCTAACAAAAAGAATTGTTGCTCTCAAAATATTTCCTTTCAGTTTTGCCTACTGATTTTGTACTTCCTGAGATGTTCCCATCCAGATAACGACTTCTTGAGGAATGCCTTTATCTTGACACAGTTACGTTTTCCTGAAGTCTGACTCTCATTTTTGAATGAACTCCCTCCATGCTTGTTCTAATATTGAAGCACACCATCCAGTGATCACTGGATGCAAGATGATCATCCATTATAACATCAGAAGCACTCTCCCCATAAATAAGCAGCAGGACCAGTATGGCCTCTTCTCATGTGGCAAACAGTGGAAATGACAAAACCACCAGATGTTATCAATGTCTTATATTAGCAACCTTTGTTTAACTCAAATCAACATGAAGTCTGAATAAATTATGGTTTGGAAAGAAAGCAAGGTGCAATCGAGCTTGATGGAAAGAAGCCGAACCAAGGCACTCAATAAATAAGCACCTTCAGCCACACCAACAGCTATGCTGGAGGCAATAAAAGTGATATCCACTTTTATAACAAATAGGAGGAAATATTTTTTCACTCAACAAATAATTAAGCTCTGGAACTCTTTGCCAGAGGAGGTGGTAACAGCGGTTAGCGTATCTGGGATTAAAACAAGTTTGGACAAATTCCCAGAGGAAAAGTCCATAGTCTGCTACTGAGACAGACATGGGATGTAACTGCTTGCCCTGGGATTTGTAGCGTGGAGTGTTGCCACGATTTGGGTTTCTGCCAGGTACTTGTGACCTGGCTTGGCCACTGTTTGGAAAACAGGATACTGGACTAGATGGACCATTGGTCTGACCCAGTATGGCTACTCTTATGTTCTTAGTCATGAGATTCTCCCACCAAAGCTACTTGTGTGGATATCACATTTGTTAAAAACATATGAACATAAGAAATGCCATACTGGGTCAGACCAATAGTCCATCTAGCCCAGTAACCTGTTTCCAACAGTGGTCAATATAGGTCACAAGTACCTGGCAGAAACCCAAATAGTAGCAACATTCCATGTTTCCAATCTCAGGGCAAGCAGTGTCTTCCCCATGTCTATCACAATAGCTGCTAGTGTGGCGAGTTATTGAATGTCTTGGTTTGACTTCTTTCCAACAAGTGCAATTGCGCCTTGCTTATTTGTTCAGACTCTTGATGCAGGCTTCCCAGCCGAAACACAGCCCATGTTAAGTTGAGTTGAATGAAGGTTGCTAATAAAAGACATTGATAATATCTGGTGGTTTTGTCATCTCCACTCTTGTTTCCTGTTTAAACTTTTGTGAAGTATTGTTCTTCTGTGGCAGTCTCCTCTCCTCCCATCACATGTGGGTTACATTACCCATTGTTGCAACATTTCTCCATGTAGAGAATCCAATATTTCCTTACTTCTAGATGACACCACAGTACAGATTAGTTTGAACAAGTTGATTGATTACATTTTGAAGAAATTAGGTATGAGATTAAGATGGTTGAGTCCAGCTAAGGAGTGGTTTCTCAGAGGAACAGACAGAAATTTCAGACTTGATTCTGAACACCAAGAAATCTGAATCCACCTTCCCATAGGCAGGGCAGGATTCAGGTCTAAAAGGCAACTGACAGTGTTCAGATGTTTTAATCAAAAAGATGAGGTTTGTTTTGACTGAAGTGGAGCTGTCTGCTTGGATTGCTTCCTATCCATCTGATGAAGCCTAGCAAAAAATTTTTGCTGGACCAGTTGAATCTGCCTTTAAAAGAAAAAGATACTTCTTTTCCTAAAGGAAATATGTATTCTACATTGGGTTGTGCTTGTTCATCTACTACTGCTACATGGTTTCTCAATCCAGTCCTCAGGCAACCCCTAGTCAGTCTGGTTTTCAAGATATCCACAATGAATATGCATGATATATATTTGCATACAATGGAGGCAGTGCATGCACATTTATCTCATGAATATTCACTGTGACTATTTTGAAAACCAGACTGGCTTTGGGTTCCTCAAGCACTGGTTTGGAAACCCTGATCTAGAGCCTTGCTCTTCACTCCCCATCCCTGAACGCCACCAATGGGTCAAGTTTTCAAAATATCTCTAATGAATATGCATACAATATACTCAACAACTATTGCATTTATATTTATCTTTATTACATCAATTAATCTCATAAACCTAACAATTATTGTCTAAAATCCCCATATATCTACCATTCATTCATTCATCCATACACTCTAATTCACATTTATAAAACTAATATCAAAATATCAAACTCTATAACATTAGAGCACCCGGAATAATAGAATCACTTATAATCTTGTAACAAAATGTTTTGCTTTCAATAGCAATACTGATGTGAAACTTGTAAATTACACTGGCATTTAAAGCACTTTTTCTTCATTACGATCTACTCTTGATCTATTGATAACCTGCTGTGAACTCTCTGTTACCATGTGGAAATTAGTCCATTGAGTTCACAGCAGGTTATCAATAGATCAAGAGTAGATCGTAATGAAGAAAAAGTGCTTTAAATGCCAGTGTAATTTACAAGTTTCACATCAGTATTGCTATTGAAAGCAAAACATTTTGTTACAAGATTATAAGTGATTCTATTATTCCGGGTGCTCTAATGTTATAGAGTTTGATATTTTGATATTAGTTTTATAAATGTGAATTAGAGTGTATGGATGAATGAATGAATGGTAGATATATGGGGATTTTAGACAATAATTGTTAGGTTTATGAGATTAATTGATGTAATAAAGATAAATATAAATGCAATAGTTGTTGAGTATATTGTATGAATTTAGTGCAACTATTTATTGAATGATACCTTAGACAACATTGTAATGAATATGCATGAGATAGATTTGCATGTCTACTTCTCCCATTGTATGCAAATAGTTCCTTAATCCAACATTTAGTTAGTTAGTTAGTTAGTTAGTTGGTTATCACATTTATATCCTTCATTATCTAAGCAGGTTACAAAAGAACATACATAGATAATAAAAACAAACAAATACCCCAACTCTTACATCATAAAATACATGATTATTATCTCTTGTAAAATAACATCATACATTTGATTATATTATTTAATTATTCAATTAATCTCATTAAAAAGTGCCTCTTGGAACAAATATGTTTTTAGCTGCCTCTTAAACACAGACAAAAAAAGTTATCTGACATAATAACCAGAGTGAGACTGCTCCACATTGTTGATCCTGCTATAAAAAAAAACATTCACAAACAATCTTAGATGGACTTGGTGAAATGTCTAGAAGACACTTTTCCTGCAATCTTAGACTTCTAGATAGGTGATAAGTGTTCAAACTTTGTGAAATGTTTATTGTGTCTCATTGTGCAGTGCTTGGAAAACTAACATTAATATTTTGAACTTGATACGCCAAACTACAGGGAGCCAATGAAGTTCAATAAATTGTGGTGTAACATGATCCATTTTATTTAATCATCCAATCACTATAGCTTCAGAATTTTAGGCAACCTGCAGTGCCCTCAAAGACACTTGTGAAAGACCACAAAAGAGGGCATTGCAGTAGTCCAAGTGTGGCATAAAATAAGTCTGCATCACTAAACAAAAATGATTTGTAGACAATAGACTTTTAAGTCTCATTACCAAATAGATCTTTAAAAACACAGTTTTAACAATAGCAGCAAGTTGATGTTTAAATGATAAAGAGGAATGTAAAACAACTCCTAAGTTTTCAACTGAATTTAACACAGGAAGAGAAATATTCTCAAACTGAAAACTTGAAAATGGGCATTTCTCACCAGAGCAAGATAGCCACAAAATTTGAGCTTTCTCTACATTCAATGAAAGACATTTGGCAGTCATCTAAGCCCTAACAGTTCTAATATAAAGTTCAATCAGTTGAAATCCTTCTTCAGTCTTTGGTGGAACTGAAAAATAAAACTGTAGATCATCAGCATATAGCTGATAACCTATACCCAAATCTGCTAATAATTTACAAACTGGGAGCTTAAATAAATTAAACAAAAGAGTAGACAAAGATAAATCCTGCGATGGGTGGGGGGGCGTGTCCAAGATGGCGGATTAGCTTGTGGTTGCCGGAGCGTGTCTGAAGCCTTTCGTTTTCTTCTTGTGCTCTTTCGGTATTATTAAGTTATGCCACATACTAAAAGGAAGGGCGTTGTTAGAGGCCTACTGCCAACAGCTTCGGGAACAGAGCAATTGCAGACAATGCTTGACCGGTATGCTACCAGTACACCGCGTTTATCCGGTTTGAGTTTACCCATAGTGGGGGAAGATGGAGGAGCATCAAACCCACAGGGAATTGAAACAACTTTGTCTTCACCGGAAGTGAATACGCCGCCATGCCCCGCAGCTGTATGGGAGTGTTCGGAGGTCAGAGAAATATCGGAAAGTGAAGTTCCTGACTCTCAAGGTGGCGGCGTCACCCCTACGACTGCGAGACTGAAAAGGAACAGAAGGGCACACTTCCCTGTAATTTATCCAGTTGCAAACTATGCCAAAATATTTCACAGGACCCCAAAGTCATCCACAAAGGAAAGATATTCAACATAAAGAGATCTTTCACTTGCTCATCTTCCAATGTGGTATATATCATTCAGTGTAAAAAATGTAACGAAGGATGCTATATTGGAGAAACAGGCCAGATGCTTAAGACAAGAGTCAATTTACATAGACATCACATGAACAATACTGGTGCCAGTAGGGTTCCCACGCCTGTTGGTCAACATTTTACAGGACCAGGACACTGTACCAGTGACTTCACAGTGAGAATCCTGAAAGGTAACTTTAAAACCATACAAGAACGTAAGACCTTTGAAGTCAGAATGATTAAATATTTTAACACCCAACAGAAAGGACTTATCAAGGATCTGGGGTTCCTAGCCCATTATAAACCATAAAGCTGTATTTCTATGTTGATCACCCCACCCCTCAATTATCCACACCCATCCTGTTAGAATATCAATGATATGCTTTGATGTCCCCATGCATACCTCGTACCCACCCCCATCCTCCCACCCTGTCAGACTGTCATAGTAATGCTTGAATGTTTTCACTTATATACACTGTCAGCTAGCACATTTGCTTATTTCCGATCTGACGAAGAAGGGCAACCTTCGAAAGCTAATCAAGAAATGTATTAAGTTATGTCCAATAAAAAAGGTATCATCTTATTTTCTTTTCCATGTTTTCTTTTGTTTGATTTCTATTGATAACCTTAAGAGTGGACTAACAAGGCTACCACACTCCTCTACTTAACAACAAGGGAGAAATCGAAATCCCCATGGCGCCTACTCTGGAATCTATTTGTGCGGTGATTCAAAAACTTACTACTACAGTCACTCAGGCGGCGCAAGAGACATCGTTAATCGTGAGTAAACTGGATGCATTTACTTCTTACTTCGAAACGTTGAAACAGGAAGTTGTACAAAATAAAACTCAGGTTCAGCAAGAAATTTCGGTGTTGACTGTTAAAACAGATTTGTTAATTAAAGATAAAACAATGATTCATCGAAAAATTGAAAACTTTGATAACTACAATAGACGTCTGAACCTGCGTATACTAAATTTTCCCCGATCAATTGAAATAAATGCTTTAGACATGTTTAAAAAATACCTGATTGAAAATCTCTCACACCAAACTTAATTCCTCCCATAAATAAAATATTTTATCTCCCAATACCTAAGAAGAGAGAAGATGGAGAAGGAAAACAAAATTTGCTGGATTTAACAGCTTTCTTGGAACGTTCTAATGATGGGATTTTTGAAAGACAAACTCTTCTTGTCTCATTGGGTTTTGAACAAGACTTAAATATGATAAAGAAATTGTTCTTTAAAAATCTTGCTAAACCATTCTATGATGAGAAACTCTGGATATTTCCAGACGTTGTGAAGGCTACTCAGGAAAGACGACGGGCTTTCTTGGCACTGAGAGATGAAGTCAACTGTTTAGGTAGCTCCTTTCTATTGGCATACCCTTGTAAATGCCAAATAAAATACCTTGATAATAAGTATGTTTCTCTTGAACCTGAACATTTGAAATCCTTTATAGATTTAAAAAAACTGCACAAATAGATCCAGTGTGAAATATAGATCATGTAATTCACAGTAATATATACGTGGTGTAATCCAGGCCATACTTCTTGATTGGTTCTTATATTAACTCCTAGGTTTGTTGTTCTCCCCCCTTACTATTTGTGGTCTAAGAAAGATGGATTTTTTTTCCTTTATTGAAATGGAATTTTTAATTTCAATATATGTATCAAATTTTTCTTCTGTTTTACTTAAACAAGTTGTAATGCTTGTAATTGATGTATAAACTGATAAATAAATAAATAAATAAATAAATAAAGATAAATCCTGTGGTACTCCTGATCTGATTACACAGTTCAATCAAATCTGGAAGTACTTTGAGTCACTTGAAATCGATGATCTGTTAGAAAAGATTTAAACCGTAGCAGTACTTTACCAGAAATTCCAAAAGACAGTGTCAAATGCGCCTGCTGCATCTAATGATATTAACAGAAGTCTTTCACCCCTATCAAAATCCAGCCAAATTTCATAAAAAATAGATATTAGCAAAGTCTCAGTATTATGTTTTTCTCTAAATCTGAATTGAAGTGTATCAAGGAGATGATGTTTTCCACAAACTCTGATAGTTGGGAAAGAACTATTTTCTCTATAACATGAATCCATGTTTCAAGTATTTCAGCTCTACATTATGGAATTAATGAGCTATTGTTGCTGTGGGTGGAAAACAAGGGGTCTTTTACTAAGCTGCAGTACAAAAATGGGCTTAGTGCATCCTTACACATGACTTTCCCACATGCTAAGCCCATTTCTTCTGAAGCACAGAATTAAGGCATTTTCAATTTTTTGATCTGTAGGTTATGTGTCATTGTCATCATTCAAACGTAGCAACTGCAAATAATGAATATAGGAGTGCTTAAAGCCTCCTATTTAGCAGGTGCTAAGGGCTCCCACATTAACCAGTTAGCATGAGCTAATGTGAATGCACTAGCAGATTAGTACTTCCACACCCATTCCCCACCTATGCCATGCTCCCTCCCAGAAATTAATTAAAAAAAATAAATATCATGTGATTAGCGCATTCAAACAAGAACATTAGTACAGCTGGGCCGCTGAGAGACTGAGTCGGGCCCAGGGTAGGGCCGTTTCTGCTTCCCCACCTCCCCAGGACCACCGCTACCACCTCCCCTGGACCGCCACGTAGCTAGACCACAAAAATTGACGGGACCGGAGCCCAAAGTTGGGGAGGGCACATTTTGCCCCACCTCCCTGCCCCTGCCACAACTCCACATACCTTGGCTGACGGGGATCCCCAAGCCCCACCAGCAGAAGCCTTCCTCCAGCACTGTTCTCTGCCGCATTGCCTGCCCTGCGGCTGCTTTCCCCCCTCATATCCCTAAGTCACTTATTTTGAATTTAGCTGGTTTGGATTTTTGAAAATTGTGTGAACTTAAATTATGGCGATCTATTGACAGTAATAATGTTGTACCAATATTTTTAATATTTGTGTTATAAAATTGCCGCTAAATATTTTATGTTACTAATAAGCACAAAAAGAACTTTGAGACTAAAAGTTGTTTTCTGCATTATAATCAGTTTGATGATGGACAAGTTGAAAGATGATGCAAATGTTAATGAGATCAAGCCTGCACATTAAAGATAAAATTTAACATCAAAGGAAATGATGGAAAACTTTTTCTTTATAGCAGCAGTGCTTGAGCTAAGCTTACAATCCATGTCTGTCTTATCAAACTCTATTCAATTTACTACAATTTCTCATTTATTTGCAAGAAGAAGACAATGTCAAGTACTTGCACAGTAGTGTAGGTATGTGCCATATACCAAAAAGACTACTGGTAAGTCTTGGCTGTGGCTGACAAACCAAATTGCTCAAGAGCTCAGCATTTAGTCAAGTACATTCCATTCACGTACATGTCAAATGTATATGGCATTTTCCTTTACTATCCACTTCATTTTGTATTGGTTATGTAAACACCATCTGCTGAAATGTGGCAGTAACGAGCAATTTATACCAGTTGACACTGGAGATGGTTATAAATAATTATGATACTGTCATGGTCTATGACTGCAATTTGATAAAGTTCACCCACAGGAAAACTGTTGGATTAGCAACAAGGTGTATGATTCTGATTCTAAATCTCATTTCTGTATCCATCTCTACTTAATATTCCTACAAATCACTATAGCCTGCAATTAACTTTATAATTATTAATACAATTCAAAGGAATATTGCTATCAATGGGCCAGATGTACTAAAAGGTTTTTCCCCATTTTGTGTCTATGGGAAATATATTTAGTACATCTGATCCAATGTACTGCTCATAAATCCAAACTGGTCTATGGGAATATCATAATTCTAACAGATTGGTTTTATAATTAAATAATATGAAACATAATTAAAATTTGGAAGACACATTGCTTGCATGCTTTTCAGTGCCATGCACATACACAATAACACAATATAGCAGCACAGTATGCTTATAATTAGGTGCTTACATTCCCTTATAGAATATTAGCCTATCTGGGTATTTATGTGCTAAACATTTAGGGCCGTGTTTACCACTGCTATCATTTTTAGCATGTGCTAAAAATTAGCATGTGCTATTGCTAGGGACACTCAATATGGGTGTCTCTAGCATTAGCACGTGATAAATTGTAGCGCACGCTAAAAATGCTAGTGCACCTTAGTAAACAGGGGCCTTAGCAGTGAAAGGTGACTATATCGGCTAAATATTGGGTCAAAATTTAGGGCCTCTTTTACTAAACCACACTAGTGATTCCTGCACAGTAAATGCGAATGGGCTGCAGCGCATCTGCCTCAGCGAGAATTGCTAACATAGATTAGTAAAAGAGGCCCTTATACATCTAAGAGGCGACATTCAACTTTGTGGAGAATAATTTTATAGCAGGTTCCTAGGATGAGATGTCAAGTAGGTGAAAAAGGATGCATAAGAAGTTGTGACCTTTAAAAATATCCTCACAAAAGCTGCAGAAATTGTAGCTACAATGAAGCACTATTTAATTCCTTGGAGAGTTAGAAGAAATTTAGAAAAGAAACAAGGAAGATTAAAAATGTGTGAACTAAATCCAAATCCAAAACAATGGCAATATATATTAAAGTCACATCCATAAAGAAGGCTAACTCATGCACTAGAAAACCTACCTAGATTTAAGAGATTCCAAAGAGGATTGAATCAATAGAGGTTGGTCGTGAGGTAGTTGGGTTGGCATCAACAGACTGTAATGCCCCAGAAACCATATGTTAATCTAGAATATATAAATGCTTTCTACATCTGCCATTCAAACTTCCTAGCTCAATTATTTCAGTATGCAAATGTCTTATGTAATCAGCCATTAATAGCAGTCATGTAATTGATCTAGTTTTTCTTATTCCAATGAGTCTGATACTGTATTAATAATCACTATTGGAAAATTAAGAATTTTTATTGATGATTTTGATTTTAACTGCAAAAAGCTTCAGGCTATGCATCATTTTGGCAGTTTTTCTTTTTCAGTTTATATCTTTTCAGAGATGCAGCCTCTAGAATGAATACAATATTTTAGAAGAGATCTCTTCAGTTTATGTGATATTAGCTGGCATCTGTAATGCTCATTAACACTGTAGCTGGCAGAAAAACTTGGAAGTAACTAACTCATTGGTAACAGTCTTCTCAGTCTCATCCTTTGGATGATTGCTCATAGGGAAAAAATCATGTTAGAGTTATTATTTTCTTGGTATACATTGTTCTTCTGTCTGAATGAATGTATCATTGTTCCTATTTATTTTGTTGGAGTTCTTTTCCCTTGTTTTTATGTTGTTGCTTTTATTATGTAAACTGCCTTGACCCACATGCTGGATAATGTGATATATCAAGTTCTTATTAAACATTTAGGGAGCTCTTTTACTAAAGTGTTGGTGTGTGGCAACAAGCTTGCTGCGTGCCAATCCAGAACTACTACCGGGCTACCACGGGAGCCCGGTGGTAGCTCCTACCCCAGCACGTGCCATTACCAATGCTATAAAAATATTTTCTATTTTTGTAGCGCCGGTGCTTATCCGGTGGTAATCAGTTATCAACGGGTTAGTGCGGGAGCCCTTACCACCACCTCAATGGGTGGCAGTAAGTGCTCCCCCTCCCCAGATGACTGCGCAGTAAGTGGTTCACTTACAGCATGGCCATTTCTTTGGGGGGAAAAAAGACAGCCTTTTACCTGCTGCGGTAAAAGGGAGTCTCCACGTGCGTCAAAAACACATGCTGATGCTAGCGCAGGCCCCCTTTCACCACAGTTTTTCATTGTCATGGAAGAACTTGTGGTATTTTTTCTCCATAGTTTCATTTTTGGATAAGTGCAGTAAATGCTGACTGCAGCGAAATTAATTTGGATGAATAACAATCACCTTCTACAATAATTCCAACTTCAATAATCACAGTTTATAAAAGAAAGAAACATACCAGCTTATTTCAGGGAAAGTAGATATATATTTCAGTATTTACCAGTTTCAGTTCAAGTTTATCTTAAAAGTCAAATTTCAGGTTCTCTTATCACTCTCACTATGAATGCTGCAATAATTGTTTCATGAATATGGGGGAAAGCTTTCTTGTAATATTCTTTAGAATTAATGATTAATAAATATGGTGCTTATGTTAGGAGCCCCATTTATGATTTAGACTAGCCGTTGAGCCCATGAAAACGGGCTACTTTTGGAATGGGGGGGTTTCCGAGGCCCCACTCCTCCCCCCGGAGTCGCTGCCGCTGCCCCTCCACCCGGACCGAGCAGCACTGTAAACTTACATCAGCACGCAGCACAGGGGCGTAGCTACGGGTGGGCCTGGGCGGGCCCAGGCCCACCCAATCTCAGCACAGGCCCACCCAGTCTCTCTGACCGGCCAATCGGTGCCTGTCTTTTTACCAGTCAGCAGCTCACTCTCAGCTTCCTCGACCGGCTCTTTGGTTCATTATTTGCTTTCTCTCAGGGTGTTTTTTCTCTCTAAATCCTGCTGAGCTCCTTGCACATCTCCTCCAGAGCTTTTCTCTCCTTTAATATTCAGGTAAGGCCAAGGGCACTTCTTCCCCTGCAGTACTTGGCTCTGCTTTTTTTTTTCCTTCTCCTTTTGTCGGACCCCAACAGTTGTTCTTCTCTTGCAGTCACAGCTTCATATGTTTGTTTATTCCACATATACCACCTTTGTCCTTCTCACTCTTCCTGTCCTCCAATTGTATTTTGAATCTGGGCCGTCAGGCAGCCCCGCCAGGAGGCCTATTCTGGTATGCGGCTGTAATCTGCTGTCATCAAGGCTGCTCCTGCAGGCTGATAGCTCTAGCCGTCCCCACTCTCACATAAAGTCTGCGCCCTGCAGCTCAGTCACACAGAGCCTGCCCCTCTTCCACAGCTGGTGCACACACAGCCTGCCCATGCACACCGATCTTCCAGGGCTTGGGATTCCCCTGTACCAGGCAGACAGAGTGTGAGCAGTGAACTCCTAGAACCCGGAATCCCATGTGCACATTCATTAGGACCTCATTGGGGGCAATAGATCTCTATAGGAAGCTTAAGACAAGGTAACAAAAATGTTTTAATTTGTGTAATACCAGGTTTAAACAAAAATGTTGTGTATTTAATGTTGGTGGGTTTCTGGGTGGGGGTGGGCTCTGTAGTGCCAAGGACGTTAAAAAAATGTTCATCTATAAAACTTTTTTTTTTAAACTTTGGCACTGCAGAGACCACCAAATATAAATGTTGGTGGGTTTTATATTTAATGCTGGTGTGCATCAGGATGGGGGGGGGGGGGGGGAGATTGGGAAGGGTAGGGGAGATGGCTACAGGGATGATGGGGGGGGGGGGGAGGTAGGACTGATGCCAGGCTACAGAGATGGATGGGGATAGGGAAGGGCAGGGCTGATGCTGAGTTACAGGCCAATTTCAAAATTTTGGTCCTCTAGTCTCAATTGATGAGGGTTAATCTGTGTTCTGTATGTGACCCAGGTGAGAGATTCTGCTGGCATATGGTTTGTACGGGATCTGTATCAGTCTGACTTGTCTGTTTTTTTTAAAGGTGCTGTTGTTGGCATTTGTGTGTTCAGAACTGGTGGTGTTAAGGTTTGCAACATAGGTTCCAAGTATGGATGTGGTTTATGTTGATGCAGGACAACTGTTGGGCAGACTGTTTATTAAAAATCTGTCATCAAGTGCACTCTAAGGCATTATTTAGGAGTGTCCCAAGAAACACACCCATATACATAGTGCCCACCCATATTAGCTCTGGGCCCACCCAAAATGTTAGGTCTGGCTACGCCACTGACGCAGCAGCAGGCACATCAGCAAAGCTGCCGTCGGGGCGGGCTTCCTTCTCTGCCTGTGTCCCGCCCTCGTGTGATGTAACGTCGGCGAGGGCGGGACAAAGGCAGAGAAGGAAGCCCGACGGCAGCTTTGCTGATGTGCCTGCTGCTGCGTGCTGATGTAAGTTTACAGTGCTGCTCGGACCGGGTGGAGGGGCGGCGGCAACTCCGGGGGAGGGGGGAGGGGGAGCGGTTCCGACATCTGCAGCATGCCAGTAGAGACTTCCCTCTCTGTCCCGCCCCCATATTGAAGCGGGGGCGGGGCAGAGAGGGAAGTCTCTACTGCGCATTTGCGAGTGAGTACGGTCACTCGCCCTTTATATGTTTGATATTTGAATCCTGTCACAGAAATGCCCAGTCATTAAGAATGTCTATAACCCAATTTTGGGGAGCCAGGATTAAAAAATCTGAATGTCTAAGATGACCATCTGTCAAGGGGGTATAGTTTGGGTGAGAGCAGGGTGTGACGACAGCAAGACCACAGTGGAACAAAAATAGATGTGCATTCCCCATTTCAGAAGGGAAAGGCACATCTATTATCCCCCAAGATCAATAACAGGAGTAAAACCTGCTCCTAGAGATATCTAGGGTGCCTAAAAGTACTGTGAGCAGATGTGTCAGCTAGAGCCAGGGTCAGAACTGTGCACTAGCTGTCTGGACTGCTGATAGCACAGCTGCATTCACCAAGGTGTTGATAAGTGCCACCGCACTACTTGCAGTCCAGTAGCACAGGAGTGGCCCCAACACAGAGGACCACTGACACATCCATGATCCCCCCAACACCCTGATCATCACTTCCCAATTACCCCCCCCCCCCCTTGGAGTCTCCCCTGGATCCCCCACTCTCACCTTGTATGGCTCTGGTAATCACAATGGCAGCACTGAGATCTAGTGGTAGTACCTCAAGGCTACTGCTAGGGGTCAGCATTGCCATTTTGACACCTGGAGCCACATGGGATGGGAGTGGAGGGGACTGGCTCCTGTGCTAGTCCACAACTTCAGATATGAAGGCTATTCCTATTAGAGCAGCAAGCAGGTCCCAGAGGTAGTCTAGTGGTCAGTGAAGTGGACTTTAGAGATGGTAACATAGGCCTATATCCCACGCTAACTGGAACATGTGAGCCTTCCAAAAAAACACTAAGGGCCTGATAGTCAGTGCAAGATAGCCAGTTTTCTTCACTGAATATTAGCTCTTAGAGGCTAGCCGCTAACTGGTTATGTCATGCGACTTAACTGTTTAGTGCTGAATATTCACGCTTAGCCAGCAAAGTTGAGCAGTTAAGATAAGCCTCTTAAATCACAGGCCCATCTTTAACTACTATTAACTTAACTGGCTAGCACTGAATATTCACTTAGCTGGTTAAATTGCCATGGTCAAAACTGAAACTGGATATTGAATGGTGGTCACCGGATACGGCCCAGCATTGAAGATTCAGGGTCAGCGCCGCTGGCAGCAGCTAACCACATTGTCTGCCGCTGACTGAATATTGGGGAATAAATACCTACTGTACCTACATAGAGCTCAAATCATGTACTTTATGAAAGAACAGTAAAACGATGTGGCTAGAAGCTACATGATTTAAGTAGCTTATAGATTATTTTCTTTCTCCCCTTTTTCTCCTTTTCCTTTTCTCTGCACAAACTGTTGCATAACATATATTGGTTTTCACAAAGTAATTAGTGAATGTTACATTTATTTATGCCTTTTAAAGATCAGTTTTTTTGTTAAATTTTGACTTTTAATTATGCAACTAGTGACAATACCTTTACAAAGTCCTTTATACAATGTTTCTTTAACAATGTTTCTGTGTTTTTTTCTAGTGTGTAGCAGTCTGGTTTGACTGTCTTAATTCATCATATTTTTGCCAGTGACACATTTTTTAGGTATGTGCTTGAGAGTTGACTACATTTTGTTTTGGATTTCCATATTTTTGTCTTTGGGGTATATGGAGGGGCATAATTGAACGGCGCTGGCTCTGCAAATGGGTGGAGCCAACCGTATTTTCGAAAAAGATGGCCAAAGATGGTTGGGGCTGGCCAAATCTTGACATAAATGTTGAGATTGCTGGGTTTGGGATAGCCGGCATCAGTTTTCAACGATAATGGAAACCGAGGCTGGCCATCTCAAAACCGGTGAAATACAAGACATTTGGTTGTGGGAGGAGCCAGCATTTGTAGTGCACTGGTCCCACTAACTGAATGTAAAAAGCCCTTCCCTTACTGCTCTGGAAAGGAATGGGCATGCATGAAGGAAATTGCATGCAAATGAGCTGCTTGTCCAAATTGTTTCTGTGAGAAGGACAGCCATGCCTTTGCTATGCCTCTGACACTTTTTTATTTATTTATTTGGATTTCGCATCACAAGTAGCAGCAGTGGGATTTGAACCAGCCACCTCTACATTGCAAGACCAGTGCTCTAACCACTAGGCCACTCTGCTCTACTCCACTCCCTTGAAATTTGGCCATCCCTTTTCGGCGCAGTTGAGGACGTCCAAAATGTTTGAAAGAAGGATATCCACGGCTTTGTTATGCCTCCGCTGACACATACATACCTCCCCCACCCAGGTACCTGCATACTGCCCCCCACCCACAGGGATGGCCAAATTTGAAGGGAGTGGAGGAGTGGCAGAGAGGCCTAGTGGTTAGAACACTGGTCTTGCAATCTAGAGGTGGCCAGTTCAAATCCCACTGCTGCTACTTGTGATCCAAAATCCAAATAAATAAAAATGGGTGTCAGAGACGTTGCAAAGGCATGACTGTTGTATTCAAAGAAACATTTTGGACGTCCTCAACTGCCGTTGCAGGGAAGGCATGACTGTTGTATTCAAAGAAACATTTTGGACGTCCTCAACTGCCGTTGCAGGGAAGGACGTCGTCAACTGCCATCACAGGGACGGAGGCATAGCAAAGGACATATTTAAAAAAAAACGACAAAAGTTTTTGAAGTTCTTTTTTTCGGGGTGGGAGGTGGTTAGTGACCACTTGAGAAGTCAGGGGAGGTCATCCCTGATTCTCTCCAGTGGTCTTCTGGTCAGTTCGGGCACCTGTTTGATGCTTGGTCGTGAAAAAAAATGGACCAAGTAAAGCCAGCCAAATGCTCGTCAGGGCCGCCCTTCTTTTTTCCATTATCGGCCGAGGGCGGCTATCTCTTAACCACACCCCCATCCCGCCTTCGCTACCCTGACATGCCCCCTTGAACTTTCGCTGTCCCCACGACGGAAAGCAGTTGAAGCTGGTCAAAATCAGCTTTATGCTGATTTGGCTGGCATTGGGAGAAGGGCGGCCATCTCCCGATTTGTGTCGGAAGATGGCCACCCTTCTCTTTCGAAAATAAGCAGGATGGTTATTAGTTACAATTAGAGCATAATACTTATTACTTTTTAGGGTTTATAATTATAATCAGTAATCCTTTTCTTTAGCCATAGACAGAAAACTTATTTGCCTAAAATGTTTATCATATATATGAGGTTTATTAAGGATTTTATTTCAATTCCTATTATTTTTATTGAGATAAATATATTAGTTAAAATGTCATCTCCCATTAGGACTCATCCTTTCAATTAATATGTATCTAATTGTGGTCTAAGATGGATTTACATTTTATTACTTTATTATTTATTTATTACTATACATTATTGTACTGATTCATATGTTATGTATATATGTACAAGCTTGTTTGGGTGCTGTGATATATTTTGAATTCTTTTTTTTGTCTGTATAGATTTACACATATAGTATATAGTTATTTATATATTTCTAAGTGTATTTTATTTATATATTTTTATCCATAGAATTTGTGACTCCTGATGCAAGCATTATTGCCAAAACATGGCCATGTCAAGTTCTTTTAGTTTTGTGCCATGGACTATTACTGATGAACACAGTATTAATAAAGACCTTTTTAACTGGATTCAACCTTCTTTATTTTCCTCTCTTCACTAGATGATTATGGCAATGCACTATTTACTGGACTGGAAAATGTACAAAGCAGATCGTAGATAAACCAAAGAGATATTTTATTAATATGATAAAGATAAAATATGCATACAATAGTCCGTATACATAGAATAGCCCGACACAGGCCGTGTTGCGCCCAACTGGGCTGCTTCAGGGGCTAAAAAAAATAATAGTAATGATAAATAGGTAATAAATAGCAAATCTAAACATCTAAATAAAAATCATATAATAATAATATAAAATGATATCATAGAAATTATATAAATTTACAAAGACAACATTAAAATACAGTCAAATGCAAACTTGTACTATTGAGAGCCAAATACTAATGAAGCTATGGCATTAAAGTGTATAATATCAAAGTCCCACAGGCTCATTATTCAAATTTTAAAAGTGGCTACAACATACATATTCACATATATAATACAGAAGTCCAGAAACATATTGTACAAACATCTAGAGAAGACACATGGAAAGTACATAGAGATAATTATAATTATGAACACAGAAGTCTACTAGACACCAGACAGCCATCTTCAATAATATATTGTAAAGGACACCCACCTAAAGAGTGGTTCTTCACTACCAAACAAAAGATATGCTTGGTAAAGGCAACTAAAAACACAGATAAGAAATAAAAAATAAAAAGAGAAATGTGGATCAACAATTAAAAAGAAAAAATATATAGAAAAAACATATGATAAAAAGATATCATGAAAAAATATATAGAGACTCACGTGTATGGACAATATCCTGAAAAAAACGGCTCATCCAGAGACGCAAAAACAAATGGTTATGGACCTGCATAAAATTATATTATATGTAAGTAAAACTTTATGAAAAACGGACAACAACTCCTTGAGGGAGATGACATGAAAGGCTATATAATTGAACGGCCATATCATTGGACATAGGTCTGCCTACTTAAATGGAAAGGAAGGAAATATATCCCAAGCCGTAGTCCTCTATGGTAATGTCACGGCGCCTCTTTATTAATTCGGGCTTAATATCGAAGAGTATAATTACTATGCTAAGTTAAAGGGCAAACATAGTTTTCGAAAGAGAAAGCCTGTAATGATGCGGTAATCATTATAAAGACGCGGTGGCGCGTTACTCTATTTTATTCCGGCTCAATATCGGGAGGTGTAAATGCCGTACTATATTAAAGGGCGACGTAGTGAAGCAGAAAAAAAAATAATAATAAAACATTAAATCAATTTGGTCCGAGACTTACCTGAGGTCATATGAGCAGCCTCTAATCTCCAAATATGCCGAAAAAAACTATGGCGAAAAACCGGAAGTTATTTAAAGGAAGGTAGAGGTCAAAGGTCAAAGGACCGTGTTTATCACAGAAATATATTAGTTCCAGTGCAAATGATGAATAGTGATCATCAATGAATGAGAATGTTAAAATGTACTTGTATTATAAAAAGTTCTTGTATTATAAAAACGTGCGAATGTTAACATATAAGCAGGCCCAAAAAATAGCCAATCGGGATGAGCAAAAAAAGCAAATAAACTCTAACAAACAAATCATTATATGGACAGAAAAAACCATATCAAAACTGAGATAGGTGTATTGAATGATGAAAACCTTATGAAAAAAATAGTTAATGAAAAGGGGAGGTAAACTACGGAGATAAAGGTCAAAGGTCATCTGAGTTTAAACAGACACTCGCTCACTTGCGCATGTTCACTACAACCAAAAGCAATATAATGAGTGTAAAAATGGAGTAGCATCACTATATTGATGAGTGATGGATGATGAATGGAATAATAAAAAATGAATGAATGGAAAATAAAAAATGAAAAATAAAACGAGGGGCACTAAAAGAAGTGCCATAGTCAGAAATAAAAAAATAAAAATAATAAAAAAAAATATATATATTATATATTATTAAGATGGATGTCTAATGAGCATACATGATCATAAAAATACAGAGTAGTCCGTTTCACCATTTAAACCATGTGGATGGAGAGTATTTAATTCAAAGATAAATTCTTGTTCTTTCCGTAATAAGTACATATCAGTCGGTCCACCTCTCCATTTGCTTTTATATACATAAATGGCACAGAACCTATAGTCATCAAATTTATGACCTAATGATATTGAGTGTTGTACTAATGGTTTATCTATTAATTTTCTTTTAATTGCACTTCTGTGTTCAATAATTCTAGTATTTAGTTTCCTTTTTGTTTTTCCCACGTAAGCCAATTTACAAGGACACATAGCAATATATATCACATTACTAGTTTGGCAATTTGAAAAATGTCGGAGATGGATGTCTCTATTTGCTGATGGTACATAGAGATTTTTAGTCTTAATGTTAACTTTGCAAACCGAACATTTACCACAAGGGAAATGGCCAGTTGGCAATTTATTCAATGCAGTAGAAACATTAGGTAGTGCAGAGGGAACTAAAAGGTCCCTTAGATTACGTTCTCGTTTGTATGCAACTATTACTCTCTTTTGCTGAAATGGTTCTAAACCTTCCAACAAATGCCAATGTTTTTTAATAATATTGACTATGGAGCTAGACATACCGGTAAATAGTAATGTGCAGACTATCTTATTCTCATTTGTTCTCTGGATTGGATTGAGCAGTGTTTCTCTCGAATTATTGGATGCTTTATAGAATCCCTCTTTGATGCATTTTAAGGGGTACCCTTTTTCTCTAAACCGTCTGGACATATCCTGAGAACGAAGTGTATATGTTCTTTGTTCTGAACATAACCGCCTTAGACGTAAAAATTGGCTATATGGTAAATTTGCTTTCAAACTTCTACTATGGCAACTTTCATAATGCAGAAATTTATTCACATCCGTGGGTTTGCGGTAAATGTCAGTAGTGAACTTATTTTCCATTATGTTTATATTAATGTCCAGGAAAGGGATTTTTCTTCCATCAAAATGCATTTGGAATTTTAAATTGGTATCCAGAGTATTTAACCAATTATAAAAATCTTTAAGCTCCTCTTCCGTGCCCTTCCATATCATAAAAATATCATCAATATATCTCTTCCAAATGTATATATGATCTATATATCTATTCTTTACAATAAATTTTTCCTCAAATTGGGCTATGTATAGATTAGCAATGGATGGTGCGAATGTAGCACCCATCGCTGTACCTTTAATCTGTTGGTAATATTTACCATCAAACGCAAAAAAATTCTTTGTAAGTGCTATTGTGGCAAGTTCAACAATGAGTTGTGTCGGTATCCTAGGTCTTACATTTTGATTGAACAGTTTTTCCTTAATAATCTCTATTGATTCTTTCTGTGGGATATTGGTGTACAGACTCTCTACGTCAAAAGTCACCAGTAACATATCTTTACTTGGTGTGATTTTATTCAACATATTGATAATATCAGACGAATCACGTGTGTAGGAAGGAATTTTATGAACCAGAGGACGTAGAAATTTATCAGTGAAAATTGATAACGGTTCTAATAAAGAGCCACAGGCAGATATAATTGGTCTACCTGGGGGTCTGGACAGGGACTTGTGTATCTTTGGGAGAATATATATAGTTGGTATAGTGGGTTCTTTTACCACTAGGAAACTAGCTTCCTTTTCAGTTAGATACTGTGCTTTTCTTCCTATTTCAACCAAAGAGAAAATTTCATTTTGAATATTTATTGTGGGATCTTTGCTCAATATTTTGTAGAAGGACTGGTCATTAAGTTGTCTATAAACCTCATCTATATAGTCTTTCCTATTCATGACTACAACGGCTCCACCTTTGTCTGCCGGTTTGATAATGATACTATGGTCTTTCTGTAATATTTTAATAGCAGTGCTTTCTTCCCTTGTTAAATTATAGAAAGTCCTTTTCTTACCTTGTTTCTCTAAAGTTGCTATATCTTTAAGTACGACAGTTTCATAGGCTTGTATTAGATGATGGGTGTTGGCAGGCGGGAGCCATTTGCTATTATTTTTAACTATAGATTGGTCATTATATTCTGATGGTTTTTTTGAAAAGAATTCCATAATTTTGAGTTTGCGTATGAATTTAAAAAATTCTATTCTAGTTTTAAAAGCATTATATTTTGGCGTAGGTATAAATGACAGACCCTTGCTCAAAACGTTCTTCTCTGTATCCGTTAGTTTTCTATCTGAAAGGTTGTATACTGTATTCAATACCCGTTTATGTGGCAGTAAGAGCTCCCCCCATATGGCCACGCAGTAAGTGCAGTCTTACCTGCTACGGTAAAAAGGGTCTCAGCACGCAGCAAAAACAGTCATAGTTTCAGCATTGTTTATTGAATTCCCTCATGATTAATGCAGGATTACCACGTGAGCCTTTACCGCTTATAAAATGGGTGGTAACATTAGTGCATGGACATTAGTACTGAAAAAAAAATCATCCATTTTATTGCTGTGGTATAAATGGCCTTAGTGTGCGGTAAAACCCCACATAAGGGCATGTTAAAGCCACTTTCTACTGCTTCATTTTAAAAGGAACCCTTAGTCTTCACAGTATCATTTTGTATTGTGCAGAATGATGGATAATTGACATCTAAGAAAACCGGCCATCCAAATTAGTATGGTTCAGAAATATTATGGAAAAACACTCTCTTAAACTCATCTTGACTGTCAGACCCATTCAATTAACTTTACCATTTATTTTCATTATTCTGCCTGCTTATTCCCAAACCAAATTAAAATGTGAACAGAGAATATTATAAAGACTAGAGTTTGATAACAAGCAGTAACGCAAGTGAGGGATGGGATGATTTAGACATTTGGCTGTTTAATGTGAAAGAATTACAGTATAAATATACATACATACATATGCAGACACATAGACACTTTTTTTTAGAAGCAATAATGTGAAGACTGTACATATGTGCAAATAACAATTTTAAAAAGCCACTATATTTGTGTGTAGATCCCTGGGATTCAAGCTTTCTAGGGGGCATAACTGGGGCATGGTTTGCCTTCTGCTCCTTATTGGGTTGCTTGACCCCTAGTGGTAGTCCTGTAAGGCTACCAGTAGAGGTCAATTGACACCATTATGACCCTGTACCAAACAGAGCAGAAGCAACTGGGGATTGCTCCTGCCCTCCACTGCTAGACATCACAAACTGTGGAGATAGGCTTGGGGGGTTCCAATCGGTGGGAGTTAGCAGCCCAATACTATTGGGAAGGCCATATAGAGGGGCATAATCGAACAGCGCCAGCCATCTATATGGCCGGCGCCGCAAATAGCGGTCCTGAACCATATTATCGAAAAAGATGGCTGGCCATCTTTCTTTTCGATAATACGGTTCGGGCCGGCCAAATGTCAGAGATGTCCGGCATCGGTTTTCGCCGATAATGGAAACCGAGGCTAGCCATCAAACCCGGCCAAATCCAAGTCATTTGGTCATGGGATGGGCCAGCATTTGTAGTGCACTGGTCCCCCTGACATGCCAGGACACCAACCGGGCACCCTAGGGGACACTGCAGTGGACTTCAAAAATTGTTCCCAGGTGCATACCTCCCTTACCTTGGGTGCTGAGCCCCCCAAATCCCCCCCAAAACCCACTCCCCACAACTGTACACCACTACTATAGACCTTACGGGTGAAGGGGGCACCTAGATGTGGGTACAGTGGGTTTTGGGGTGTGGGGTTGTAGGGCTCAACACTTACCACCACAAGTGTAACAGGTAGGGGGGGGATGGACCTGGGTCCACCTGCCTGAAGTGCACTGCACCCACTAAAAACTGCTCCAGGGACCTGCATACTGCTGTCATGGAGCTGGGTATGACATTTCAGGCTGGCATAGAGGCTGGCAAAAAATATATTTTTTTTTTGGGTGGGAGGGGGTTGGTGACCACTGGGGGAGTAAGGAGAAGTGATCCCCAATTCCCTCCGGTGGTCATCTGGTCAGTTGGGGCACTTTTTTGAGACTTGGTCCTAAAAATAAATGGACCAAGTGAAGCCGGCAAAATGCTCCTCAGAGCCAGTCTTCTTTTTTCCATTATCGGCTGATGCCGGCCATCTCGTAACCACGCCCCTGTCCCGCCTTCCATACCCTGCCGAAATGCCCCCTTGAACTTTGGCTGGCCCTGCGACGGAAAGCAGTTGAAGCCGGCGAAAATCGACTTTCAATTATACCAATTTCGCCGGCTTCAGGGGATGGCCGGCTATCTCTCAATTTGTGTCGGAAGATGGCCGGCTTTCCCATTCAAAAATAAGCTAGATAATAACTGCTCAAAGTTTAATGCAAGCTACATTACCTGATATGCATAATGATGAGATGTTCTGCATGTCTTGCATCTCAGTATTAGGTAGCACAGTTTTGCTAGGTAACATGTTAGTGGCAGATATCAGGTGCTATTCCCTTAATGCATATTAATAACTATCCCTAGATCCTTTAATATGTGACTGTGATTTTAAAATAATTGTTATTTTAGTCTTCAAATCTTAATGTTATAAATAGCAAGTATATATTTCCCTCTATTGATAAACATATAGAGGGGCATAATCAAATGCGAATGCCCATCTCCATGGGCGTCTATCTCCGAGAACGGGTACGTGAAGGGGTGGGACAGACCGTATTTTAGAAAAAAATGGGCGTCCATCTTTTTTTTGATAATACAGTTTGTGCTGGGCAAATGCATCGGATTTGTGCGGATTTGAGCTGGTTGGTTTCGTTTTTAGCGATAATGGAAACCGAAGGCGCCCAGCTCAAAAATGACCAAATCCAAGGCATTTGGTCGTGGGAGGGGCCAGGATTCGTAGTGCACTGGTCCCCCTCACATGCCAGGACACCAACCGGGCACCCTAGGGGGGCACTTGTAAAAAGTAAAATACCTCCCAAGTCCATAGCTCCCTTCCCTTGGGTGCTGAGCCCCCCAAATCCCCCCCCAAAACCCACTGCCCACAACTCTACACCATTACCATAGCACTTATGGCTGAAGGGGGGCACCTAGATATGGGTACAGTGGGTTTTGGGGGCAGTTTGGAGCGCTCCCATTTACCCCCACGTGTAACAGGTAGGGGGGCATGGCCCTGGGTCCACCTGGCTGACATCCACTGCACCCACTAACAACTGCTCCAGGGACCTGCATTTGAGGCTGGCATACAGGCTGGGAAAAAAGTTGTTAAAGTTCTTTTTTTTGATGGGAGGGGGTTAGTGACCACTGGGGGATTCAGGAGTGGTCATCCCTGATTCCCTTCGGTGGTCATTTGGTCATTTAGGGCATTTTTTGGGACATGTTCATGAAAAAAAAGGGTCCAAAAATGACCCAAATTCGCGCTAAAAATGCCTTTCTTTTTTCGATTATCGGCCGAGGGCGCCCATCTCTCCTCGGCCGATAAACACGCCCCAGTCCCGCCTTCACCAAGCCTCCGACATGCCCCCGTCAACTTTGCCCGTTTCCGCGACAGATTACAGTTGAAGACACCCAAAATCGGCTTTCGATTATACCGATTTGGGCGCCTTTGCAAGATGGGCGCCCATCTCCCGATTTGGGTCGAAATATGGGTGCCCATCACTTTCGAAAATAAGGCCGATAGTCTATTTTATTCAGCAATTAGATGGAATAAAAGACTTCAGATACTCGGTTATCAATGTCTTTTTTTGATTTCAATGTGAATGCCGAACGAGCTTCTTCATCAGTCTAAAAAACCTTCTGTTCTAAAAACACTTTAAAATATATATTTTTTAAATTTTTCTTATTTCAATGTTTTTATTTTGCTTGTTTCAATGTAATTCTTAATAATAATAAAGCACTCATCTGCATTAAAGCATGTCTTCTTAAGTAAAATATAGCAGTTTGCTTCAAAAGAGAGCCTCCATTTCTTGCTATGCTTCTTCAGGAAACAAACCCTTGTGCTTTCAATGTCTTCTCCTAAAAAGAATAATGCTATTTAAATCTGGAGGAAAACATACTCATGAAAATTCTGTTAATGGTAACGTTCTTCAAGCATAGTGCCTACCTGCTATCTTAGCGCTGTTTTGATGCTCTGGTTGTTTTTCCCACATATATTTTATTGCAATCACATATTAGAATATATATTACATGTGTGCTATTACAATCTGTAGTTTGCTTCAGTTTATGTTGTTTTTTTTTTTATCCCTAGGGTTTATGAATACATCAGTTGTTACCATTAAAGGGCAAAATATACAGGAACTGCATTGTCTATGTCCTTTCAGTTCGGCTTGCTGTTTAGAGGAAAACTGATTTTGTAAAAGTTCTCTTATATTTTTCCCTCTACTATATGCTATTCTTAAATGATGATTTTGGAAGGCCAGATACATTTGTATAATCATCCAGTATCATTTGATGATACGAGTAGCTTGTGCTGTGCCATATGTATATTTTAAAATACATGTTTGTAAATTGAATTCTCCTGTATTTTTCTTAGTGGTTTGTAAAAGAGATTCTCAATGATTATATTTGGCACGGGTGTATGCTGGTCTTAATATTGTTTCCGGGTAACCCCTTTGTGATAATTTATATTTTAACATCTTTGTTTGGCGTTGAAATGACTCTGTTTGAAACAACTCTCTTCCTTAGACCTCAAAATGTTAGGGGTTGGGGGGGGGGGGGTGATATAGAGATCAGGAGATCAAAATACAATAAAAAGAAAAAAGAATAAAAAAGAAAATGACGACCTGAGTTTCATATCTTCTATAATGCTTTTTTCTTCATTAATTTTTTACTTTCTCTGTATGTCAAATTGCAAATTTTACTTGTACAAAATTTAAATTGCAATAAATAAAAAACTTAAAAAAAAAAGAAATGACTCTGTTTGACTGTGGGTCCTACGGTATCGTAGAAATTGTGAAAATAGCAAACTTCATTTGACTGCTATGGGGATGATTACTGGAATAATGAAAAAGGGAATTGCGATCAGTGTCTTTTGTATTAACTTCTGTGGTGAAACTTTGTTACTGCTGTGTCACTCTCACATCTAAAAAATTAATTTGTTTGACAGCATACTGCATGGTGAAATGGTTATTAGGAACGCGACTGTTCAACCATGTATAAAAGTTTTGCAATTGTTGTTCATCACCCTTCCAAAACAGAAAAATGTCATCTATATATCTGTGCCATTTATGTATATGTAGTATATGTATAAACTGAAACAAACTACTATAGCACACATGTAATATACATTCTAATATGCGATTGCAATAAAATTTATGTGGGAAAAACAATCAGAGCATTAAAGCAACGTCTTAGTGAACATAAACATAACATTGCTCATGGCAAATTAGAAGCTCCTATAGTAGCACATAGTATAACCCAACAGCATAATTTTGAAAAATATCACTATATAGTAATAAATCAGATTCCTCAGAGGGGGAGACAGAGATCAAAAATTAACACAATTGGAACAACAATGGATATACTCATGAAAATTCTGTTAAAATAAATTACAATCAGTTGTTCCCAAAGGGTTAAATAACAGAATATAATGGAAAGTTTTTCTTTAAGGATTCAGTAGATATTATCGTAAGCTGTCTCTAACTATTTAGGAGACACGTTGAAGTCTCTGATTGAACGCTTTGAATAGCGTCCATTTTAAAACTGAGCGCCATCTTGGACATTTAAACATATATCAAAACAGTGTTAAGGTAGCAGGTAGGCTCTATGTTTGAAGAACATTACCATTAACAGAATTTTCATGAGTATGTTTTCCTCCAGATTTAAATAGCATTATTCTTTTTAGGAGAAGACATTGAAAGCACAAGGGTTTGTTTCCTGAAGAAGCATAGCAAGAAACGGAGGCTCTCTGTTGAAGCAAACCGCTATATTTTACTAAAGAAGACATGCTTTAATGCAGAAAAGTGCTTTATTATTATTACATTGAAACAAGCAAAATAAAAACGTTTGAAATAAGAAAAATAAAAAATAAATATTTTAAAGCGATTTTAGAACAGGAGGTTTTTTAGACTGATGAAGAAGCTCGTTCGGCATTCACACTGAAATCAAAAAAAGACAATGATAACCGAGTATCTTAAGTCTTTTCCTCCATCTAATCACTGAATAAAATAGACTATATGTTTATCAATAGGGGGAAATATATACTTGCTATTTATAGCATTAAGATTTGAAGAGATTTATTTGCAAGGTGAAACAATCAAGTTGAGTTATTTTAGTCTTCAGAAATAAATTTGTCAAGTTCATATATCTTCAAATGTTTCAAGAAAATTTAGGAGCCTATTTACTAAGTATGTTTCTCAAAGGAACAAAATAGGAAAAGATGTTTAGTAAACAAACCCCATAATGCTTGTGACTGGTAATGGAATGAGTACAGAAAAGCAGAAAGAAAGCCTGGAATACTTTCATAGTAACATAGGGCCTGATACTCAAAAGGGTTTCATTAGGCAGGAGAGGCTGACTTGGCCATCTGCTAATATTTAGTAGCCTCTACACAGGTTTTGCAGTTGAATATTGCCTCTGACTGCCATAGCATTGTCTGCTGGGGTGGCCTGGAGGCAGAGCATGGGAAAATCCTGCACTTAACCAGTTAGCAGTGATATTCAGTCTGTCCTAACTTTATCCACTGAGCTATTGGGCACCCATCTGAATATCATCTGGCGCCCGGTTAACTTCCAAGTAACTACATTTATGGACCCAGCATTGAATACCTGGGCTTATTTCAGCTCAATGCTGTCAGTGACTTAAAAACTACTGGCAAGCTGATTGTTATCCCTGTAGTAAATGATAGCAGACCAAAATGACCCATCCAGTTTGCCTAGAAAGGAAGCTAGGGTTGTACCTCATACTCCATGCAAGGTACTCCCTTCCCTTTTGTTTTTAGGGTTGCAATTGCTATGCAACTTACCCTCCTCTATACCTTTTTAAAAATTCTCTTGCCATATAGCAGTCCTGTGTATTTATGCCATGCCCTTTTGAAGTCTGTCACTGTTTTATCCCCACTAATATATTTGCCAAATGTGAACAGAGAATATAACATATTGTCCAAATAGCTGTTATAAGCTGCGTAAAGCAATTCTTATGCATTGATCACTTATCTCTGTCATCACCACCTCCCCCACATAAAAAACCCTCAGTAAATATTTATTGAAACTTGATTTCCATTTTCTTGCTAGGGGCTGCAAAGTGGATAACAAATTAAACAGCAGACATTAAACAAATATAGGCAGTATAAGATAAGCAAAGGCCCATTTTACACAGAATGTTGAGATTGGAATTTGGACAGCCAGCTAGGGATGTGCTTGATTCCGGAGGTGTATGTTTGAAAGATATGAAAGAATAAAATACTATGGGCCCTGTTTACTAAGGTGCGATACCATTTTTAGTGCACGCTAAAAATTAGCATGTGCTAACGCTAGACACACCCATAGGGATACATAGGTGTCTCTATCATTAGCGCACGCTAAGTTTTAGCGCTAGCTAAAAATGCTAGTGCGTCTACAGAATGACTTAGTAAACAGGGCTCCATATCAGCTTGCTGTATATTGACTTTGGCAAATCATCTACATATTTTCAGATATGGATTATTATTATTTATATGAATAGAATAGAGACCACATGTATACTTCTGGGTAATACTGAAAACATATATTTAAATTGAAAGTGCAGCTCATTATGGCAAACATTATTTCTTCAGCAGCATCATTTCCATGATGAATGCTTAAAAATGGCTATCAAGTAATTCACAGTTTAATGCACACCAGCATTTGCAGTTAGAAGTCCATCTATGCTTGGAAACAGACAAGAATAACCTCCCTGACATGATGAATAACATGCATTCAGCTTTTAATGGCCTTTGTGATTTTCTTTATGTGAGCAGCATAAAGATGTCAAAATTCTCCTCTGTCCCTGAGATCTGAAAGCTCCCCTATTATTATTCCACATTAGCTGCATTTTGCTGATTTGCTGACTAGAGTCTGAGTGGCGAGATGCAAATATGCCTTTCTGATGTTAATCTAACAAGCAGAAAAGTCCTGAGCCTGCCACTCTGCAGGCAACAACCTAAGCAGTCAGGGCAAATCAATAGATGAAGTAGTTATTGCATCTATTTGAAGGAAACTACTCTGTAACATACTTTTTCAAGGTCAAGATAACCTGATGCATCCTCTTACTAAAGATAGGCAATCAGAAATTTTTTTATTTCTTGTTGATTCCCACATCATTTCTGAGAATTTTCATTTTATCCGATTTTATTTGGCCATTTTGTTGTCATGGGAGCAAAGTTGTTGAGTCATGCTCTTTCGAAAGAGTGCACAGTGAACTAAATTCTATAAATGATGCCCACATTTGGGTGCCAATAAAAGTGTGTGCTAAGCGCTATTCTATCTCTGATCTCTGGGGGGGGAGGGGGGGTAAGACACCAGCTGCAGGCATAGGCAGGTGAGCAACACAGTAGTATCGAATGCCCCTCTCCACTTCTTGTTCATCTCTATGAGAACCAAGTGGGTGCAGATAACCATCTCTGGTGGCACAAAGTATAGATGGCACCACAGATGGCTACCTGCACCAATAGGCAAAGGTTGGTCCCCAACCCTGATATATCATGTTCAACTCCAAAACTACAATGCTCACGATAGAATATGTAATGGTCAAATATGCAGCTGATAAAGAACATGACTGTAACCAACGTCTATGTTTCCCACCTTTGTAGCTCATCCACCAGCCGCAGCACCCCCCCCCCCCCCCCCGGACCTGCTACCACAGGGCTGGACCTAGCAACCCCTATGGAGGAGGAGGAGGAGGAGGATGGCGGGGATGAAGAAGAAGAGGAGAGGGAGAGTGGAGATGAAGAAGAAGAGGAGAATAAGAGGAGAGAAGAGGAGAACGGGGATGAAGGAGGAGAGAGGAGGAGAACGGGGATGAAGGAGAGGAGGAGAGCTGGAATAAAGGAGAAGGAGAGGAGGAGCAGCCACATACAGCAGCAACAGCCCCCCCCCCCCCCCAAGCATACCATTCCCCCACCCCTCCTGCACACCTCAGCCTCACTGTGCCACCCCAGGAGCAGGAGGGCCTGCTTCAGGAGGAAAATGTGATCTTGGAGGGAGAGGACAATGGCCTACTGTAGCTTTCCCCAACTCCCCAACACAGAAAGCTGAGACCCTAGCAGTTCCAGGGACAGGTTCAGTCCAGCCTTCACCTACATCTGTCACTAGAACTGAAGCTGTGCTGGAGGAGATGGAGAAATTATGGCTTACCTGATAATTATCTTTCCTTAGCACCTGCAACAGATGAATCCAGAGACTTGTGTGGTGTGACCGTCTACCAGCAGGTGGAGATAGAGAGCACTGAACCCTGTCTTATAGGACGGTATGCTCCTTGATTAGTCTCTTTCTCCAGCAGGCAGTGGACAGTCTGTTGCAAGCTACTGGTTTCATCTGTGTTGTGGCTCCTGTTCTGGGTTTCCTGGTTCAGTTGAGCCTGGGGGTACTTAGGCTAAGCAGTGCTGGCTTTAAGAGGTACATCTGGTGGTGCCATATCCCTCCCCCCACTGTCCAACCACTTTCTCCTTCCTCACAGAGTTAAAAATAAAATAAAAAGGATTTGAAAAAGGAGTATAGCAGCTTTGCCTGCTTATGTGGCTACTTGGATGTTGGATGGGGCTGACTCTGCTGCAACCAGTATACCCTGGGCCAGACTGGTGAGTCAGAACTTGTTTCTGAAGATTTGGTGAGTACTTCTTTACATTTTTCTCCCTCTTTGGGCTTACTTATGGTTTCACTTGCTTCTTCTTGTGATGCATGCAGAGCCTTGTCAGCGATGCTCTTCCTATGCAAAGCAAAAAGCAGCATTGGGAAAATATCAGTGGAGTGTTCTGAGGGCATTTTGGGAGAGCAGCCCTTTTAGCGGGTGAACCATTTTTTCCCGTGCTGTGTGATCAATGCCTCTCTCTACTCAGCTGACGTTCTCTGATGCGGTTTTTCAGGTTCCTGTGGCCATTTTAAATTGGCATGATTTGGCTCCCACAGCTGCAGGATCCATGTTGCCTCTTCAAGCTGGGCATATTTCTGTACCTTATACATGTGCTGGTAAAGTTTCTGACTATATTGTAATGTATGAGGCCACTGACTGGCAACTGAAGGCTCTAGGCCAGGATTGACCATGCTCAAGGGCACATATTATCTGCGTTCATGCTGAGATCTTAGGACCCGACTGCTTCCAGGATCCTTAGTCTGTACAACCTCCTGAGGCAGCTTCTGTAGCTCTTGGGGGGAGGGGCCTCCCTCTCTCTCCTCTGCCTACAATGATCCTTCCCCCTTCCCTCACCCTATTTGTTAATTGTAAATATCATGTTTAAGTTTCACATTCATTTTTTTACCTCCCCTTTCCCTAACCTCTCTGTAAATATGTCCTGTCACTTTTATTTTTTCATTTTAAAGATTTTTTATGATCTAAAAGATTTAATTTTATATCAAAGTTTGATTATGATATGGGTGTCCTGTGTTTTCATGTCAATGCCCGTGATTTCCCTATCTGATATCAAGATTCTGAGGCTAATAAACCAGTTTCCTGTCCACTGTGAAGAGCAAAAGGAAGGGAGGGAAAGATAAGAAGTGTTGCTACTATTCCCTGTCTGATGCATATGTCACCTGCAGTGTTTACATGTATTCTCACATTAGCACCACATGCTGGAGCCAGAACTGGTGTGAACCCCTATCATGTCTCAGCCATATTTCCCTGGAAACAACTACTCAAATGACCATATCTTATACCTGGACTGGACCCAGTAGGTAGGCCAAAAGGCAACAATTTCCACACCTTACTAGGTTCACATGCCCTAGTATCTATGGGTTAATGACAGTGTATCCTACACAGACCACAAGATCAAATGCCAGAGAACAATCTGCTCAGAATCTCTTACATAATCTTCCCTACAAATGATAGAGTAGATACTGTTGAAGAGAGAATGACCCCTTCAATGGGATAGCACAAGTGTCACATACTTGAGACATCAAGGTTGGAGCCAAGCCTTCTCCCCTCAAACAAACTTTATGCTTCCCTTCTGACTTCTACATTTTGGGTGCGCCTACACTTTGAGAGAGCCTACTCTGACGTCAGATGCCTTCACTTTAAAACCAGGAACTTCTCCCTACTTCATTGCCTCAGTTTCAACCTTCTTGGTGTCTAGTGCATTTATCTTGTTGCTGTTCTGTCTGACCTGACTACTGCCTGGACCTGACCACTGTTGGATCGCTGCCTGACCTGACTACTGCCTAGACTTGATGATTGCTGGATCGCTGCCTGACCTGACTACTGCCTGGACCTGACGACTGCTGGATCGCTGCCTGACCTGACTACTGCCCGGAACCAACTACTGCTGGATCGCCACCTGCCTTGACCACTGCCTGGTACTGACTTCTGCTCTGCTCTGACTTTGCTTTCTTCTGTCTGAGCCGAGACCTCTTCCTCACCCGACTTCCTAAGTCCTGTTAGTCACCTGAACCCAGGGGCTCAACTGCTGGGGAATGGTGGTCACCACAGGTGAATCGTTGGGTTTCTGACTGCTGGTCCTTGGATCAGTACAAGTGCTCACTTCTACTCCTGATATTGTGAGAACAAGTATATTGCACAGCACATTCATGTGTACATTAATATGTATGCCAAATTTTGCTACAGAAGGTTCTCACACAGGCATCTCACAGAACAACTCCCATAGAGGAACCATGAATGTATGCTCTATGGGATGGGTCTGTGGTACACAGAAAAATATATACTGATATAAGTTTCAGTCAGACTTGACTGATATAAGTTGACTTGACTTGATATAAGTTGCAGTCAGACTTGAGCCTGGTTCTGTAGCTTCTGAGTTAACCATTAGGCTACAGCAGCAGACTAAGCTCCAAACTTTTCACTGAAATAACACAAGAAGGTGGGAAAATGTGGGATACAAATGTAACAAATAAATAAATAAACATTGTTAGGCATGATCTCTAGCAGTGGTTCCACTGCCTATTAAAGTACCACCCAAGCTGATGGGCACCAAAGAGGTACTGTGTCAAGAAGTAGGATCCCACTGTAGAGGATGTCAACAAACTCTCTGAGTCCCATATGGTAAATGTGCCCAAACTTGAGCATTGTTTATAGCAGGTGCAGGAATCGACACAGAACACTACTCTATAAACAGCACTCCATGTTGGGTGCTGTTTATAGATTAACACATAGCACCAGGATCCATGCCTCATCTTGGATGTGAGGATTTACATCAACTGAAACCAGATGTAAATCTTGGTGCCAAAATTAGGCACAGAACTGCCCTATTCTATAACAGTGTGCACAAATTCTTGGAATGCCCCTGACCTGCCTATGCCCCCCTCATGGCCACACCACCTTTTCATATTCACTCGTAAAATTAACGCACCCATCTTTATAGAATAGCATAAATGCAATTTGTTGCTACTTAGAACCGATAATTGATTGTTAGAGCCCAATTATTGCCAATTAAATGCTCATTTGCCAATTATTTACATGTCAAATTATGGAATATGCTTGATGGCACACAATTTTGGGCACCACATATAGAATCCAGGGGACTATGTGCAAAGAGGGCCTACTCTTTCAGAAACAGTGAGCACTCGTTTCCTGATTGTTCACACATGCACAGTGGTTATAATGAACATCTCTAGCCCATGACGGATAGCAAAATTATTTCTAGTGGCGGGGAAAAAAATACGGAATTAGACCCGATATAGAAATGTCTAGGGTAAGTGGAAAGATGTCTTTAGAGCCATTTACAAATTTGTGGAGTTGGGGAGTGGAGGAATTGCCACTCTCATGCAGTCCAAAGATGTCTGACTCTACATGCCACAACACTAGAGCCAAGGTGTATGGGACACTGTGTACTGGAGAGACCAAAGTGTCATACAGCCACACAGGCAGGTGGGTAAAGAAAATACTGTACAGGTTGCAGAGAGCACAGTGACAAGAGCACAGAGGTGGGGAAAGCCGACATACACACTGATTGTTGATGGATCATTATGTGTGTGTGGGGGGGGGGGGGGGGGGAAGAAGGCACCAAAATAGGACACATGCTTGGGGGTCCCCGTCCTGCCCAATAAAGCTCCTCCCTGTTGAATTATTGCCTCATGGCCCCTGCTAACCAGCCTTTCACCATCTCTTCTGGTGTAACCCCCCTCCTGGGGGAGGAGAGCATGGACCATCAGTTCCAGGGGGCTGAGGTTGCTGGTGTCATCTCCAGGACACTTGGCACCAGCCTTGTGCTGTACCTGCTGCTTAAGCTGGCGCCATTGCCTTTTGCAGTCTTCAACCTCCCTGTTGCCATGGTAGAGGCTTAGAAGTCCCCTGGGGAAAAACAGGTTGACATGCCTTTCTGAGAACTCCCTGACCAGCAGCTCAATCAGAAACATTGCTTTTTCTTCTAGGTTCAGCTTTCTTGGATGCCATTACAATAACAGCAGCGGGAGATTTGAAAATACCGAGATAAACATTTAAATAGGCTTCTGGGAATGTTTTGGGCAGGGATAGCTAGACATTTTAGAGATGGACATTTTTTTTTCAATTATGGCCCACACCTGAAAATGTCTGCAGGACACAGCTAGCAATATAGACGTTGTGATCCAATTGTGGCCCTCAGGTGTAGACGTTTTGTGGAGATTGTACTTTTATGAGGTAGAACTGTTTTTGTGATGATCTCCTCCTTCTTATAATGGTTCTAAAGTGGGAGGAGGCTTTTCATCTGTTCTGAGCTTTCTATACCTGATTCTTTTGACCTCCATTTTCTCCCCCTAGAATCAGCCAGCTTTTTGCCATATTTTGTAGGTAAGCACAAACCTCTCATCCCACCCTTCTCCTTCTGCTAGGAAGCAGACCTCAGATATGCTCTGCCCTATGTATATGCTAACCAAGAACTCCTTGCTTTTTTGCAGGCCATGATACTGTGGACTGTGATACTATGATACAGTGGTCTAGGATACTGATACCAAATGTTTCCAGCCTATGTACAAATGTCTTGTTCACACCCAGTTGTGGCTGCATGCACGGGGGAGGGGGAGGGAAGATGCTCTAAGAATGGATCTGTGCACCATCTTCTCCACTGGACTCAGGGTCAAGGGGTCCCCATCTTGTGCCTGTTCTCCTGTTTTACATCTCATGTCTATCTTCACCAGCTGCAAGGGAGTCTACATCTGGTGGCTTGGCTCCCGCTTTGCACCTCACATGTCTCCCCAGTAGGCTCTATCCCTAATTGTGTGGTGAACCCCATTCCCCTTTTCTCAGGTGCCTACCCATTCCCAAGGTCGGGGGGGGGGGGGCATTGTATTTATTGATTGCCATTTCCGCAGCAGTGAATGCACTCCTACAGTCCTCCATAGTTGTGTAAATTTGCACCTTCTCTCCAGGCCGGCAACCCATTTTGAATCTGGCCAGAGGTGGGGCCCCTCACAGGCCCAACAGCAAATTACGGGGGGGGGGGGGGCTTTAGTCACAGTTCCTGCTCTTCATCCCCTGCAGGTCACTCCAGCCTGGTGCTTATATTATTACTTTACCCTTCTGATCCCAGATTGAGGCTATTTGCTCCTACTGGCAAGCTTCCCTGCTGTTTAGTGCCTGACTGTTTGCAATTGTGATAAAATAAACATGTGTCTAATGGTTCCTTTGATTCTTGCCTCATGTATATATACCCCACAGTTGTATATGGTTGACTTTCCTTACCTTCTCACTAATGTATACCACTGAAGTAGAAATTTTAATATGTAAATATGATGCAGCTGTTTGCATGTCTTTCAAGGCCCTCAGCCATGTTGCTCAGCAAGCGGAACAGAGATTAAACTATGGTCTAGGTACTGCCTATGCATATCTGTTGGTTGCTGCCAGTCAGGTTGCTAGTGCGAGACAACATACCTTTACTATTAGCAGCCCTATGCCTTGCGTCAAAAGGGTATTGGCCTGCAGGGTCTTGGGGGTGTTTAAAGGGCTGGTCCTCTGTTGCAAGCTGTAAGGAACAGACAGGGGAAACCTTTGAGCAAGCAAATTGTGGCCCACAGCAGTACTTGCGCAGCTCAACCTGAGCTCAGTAGGGTACCTATATACCTATCATCTTTGGCAAGGGACACCTGTGAGGTGACCCAGGTTCCAGCCTCCAGCATGGAGCTGGACTTGGGGAACCACATGCCAGTTGTCAGCTAATACTTCTGACACAGACCCTGCAGCCCCATCAACCCCAGTGTTCACCAGCAATGCTTATCTGGTGGCAGAATAAGTATAGTATAAAGAGCTGATCCCTCCCCCCCACAGGGACAGATGGTTCCAGAGTTCAATGCTGAGGTCGGTGGTTAGTGTGGGTCATACTGTGACCCAGTTTGTATTATTTTGTCCAGGTCACGGTACAAACATTAAGGGCTCATTGTCACATCCGTCGCTCCCTCCGGCTGCTCCTCTGCGGGGAGCAAGGGCCGGGAGGAAGAACCCGCAGCCAGAGAGGGCTTACCTGATGGTTTCCCGGATGGGCGCCTGTTCCGGGCGCAGTCGGGGCCGAGCCCGTGGGCCGGCGATCGTGGCTTCCGGGCTCTCGGTCGCCGGCTATGGGATCCATGCTTGCACCAGCGGGGATGATGGCGCCGAGACGCGATGGCCGGCGTCTTCTCCACATTCGGGCGCGGGAACTCGAAGCTCTGCCTCAGAGGAACCCGATTGGGATGCTGGTGCTGTAGCCCCGCCTGGGAAGCCGGACGGAACCAACCAGAGGGATTTCTTCAGTAGCCGCGTTCCGATTGGCTGGCCATGTCGGCTGGGGTTGGGCGGTTGAATGCTGACAGTATTTAAGGAGCGGGGCTGAAACAGGACGTTGCTTCAGGTTCTGTTTCCCGAGGCCAGTCTTCGTGTGCTCCTGTTCTCTGAGCGTTCCCTTGTTCTCCTGGTTTGACCTTTGGACTGTTACTGGACAACCCTGATAGCTGCCTGCCCTGACTTGTTGCCTGTTTTTGGACGACTCTGATAGCCGCCTACCTTGACCTGTTGCCTGTTCCTGGACTTCTCTGATTTTCCACCTGCCCTCTCCGCTCCCGGTTCCAGTGCTGGGTCAGTCCGTCAACCCCGCGGTTCCGGAAGTCCTGTTGGCCGCCTGCAGCTGGGGGCTCAACCCCCGGTGAATGGCGGTCGCCGCGGGTGAAGACTTGGGGTTGCACGGCTGTCCTCTGAGGTCCTTCGGGGCCTTGCGGGACCTAAGGGCTCACCTTCTTCCCGGACAAGACACTCATCTCCTTTAAACCTTCAACATTCCTGACTGTCTTCAAATCCCCACGGTGACACCAGCTGAGCTGATGGGGGTAGGGTATTTGGATGTGGAGGCCCTCCTCAGCAGAGTTAAGAAGCCAGATATTGGCTGGCTGCCCCCCCTGTTGGTGATAAGCTGGCCCAGAGATCTATCTGGAGACACAGGTGCATGCAGCGGCAACTGTCTCTGCACATGTCTCACTGACAGGTGTCTTGCCCGCTCCTTGCCAACAGAGGGGCCTGCCTACCCCTCGGAACTGGCTGGCCAAGATCTAGCCTCTAGCTTCTGCTTAGGGAAGGCACCACTTCCTGATGGCCTATAGCCACGACCTGGAACAAGGGAGTGGTAAGGGAGAATGCTGGCCTGTGTTCCTCCCTCCTCCATGTTTCCCTTTCCCAGGGCTTGTCTAGAAGTGGTGGCACCACAGCACCTCTCAGCCAAGCATATCATGGTATCTATACATATTGGACAAAGCGGAGACACAGACCTTTGTATGAAAAACCACAGAAACTTGTTAAATAGCATTTGCAAACCCATCCAAATGTACATGGCAGAGCTATCACATGGAAAATTTTTTATGCACAGTATGGATCCTCAGATGGTAGGTTAGACTGCCCAGAACCACAATCTTCATCGATCCACTATATCCATTATCATTCTCCATAAAAGTTTAGTGTAAATTAGTGCAGGAGTCTCTCAAACTAAACCTTAAATGAGTGCAAAAATCACTTCATAGTAAGGACAAAACTTATGTCAGCAAGATTTGATTGCAGCCACCTTTCGTGACATGTATTCATATTTCGAAAACACTGCATCAGGGTCGAGGTACCAAAAAGTATAGTTCAGCATTTAAGCAAAAAAAAAAAAAAAAATCCATCATAAGCATATGCATAAATCACAACTCTGCCCGCACTCCACTCAAAACCTGCTCCCGAATATATCTACATCCAAGTCACATAAGAATATGTGCATTTTTGTCACCATGCATGCTTTTACATTGGGTGGGAATAATATTTGCACGAAAATGCCTTTATAAAATTACTTCCTTGGTGGTAGAAGCTAAACATATAAGTTCCCTATCTATGAATTTTCAGCAGCAATGAAAATTCCTCTAGTCTAAATGCTCCTGTAGTATCCAGGTGCTGCTGGGGTGGAATGAGGGTGGGCAAGGCATTTTGCCTAGTTTTATGGATAGCAGCATATTCAGTCACTATCTGAACAACTAAGCTGTTTAATTTAGCACTTCCTTTGACAGACCTACAAGCTTGCAAACATTTCTTGTAGCTAGTTAAGAAACTTTCTAATTTTGGAATTTTTTTCTCACTTGTCCTCACAGACTTCTTCTAGCTCGGAAATAGTCATAGGTCTCTTTGCATGTATGTTTCAGAATTCCCCACAGATATCCAATACAATTCAATTCTGTGGACTGTGAAGGCCATTCTAAAACCTTAATCTTTCTTTTCTGCAAATACTTTCTCGATGATTTTGTTGCTTCAATTTCTTCGCTGACTGTGGGGCATTAGCTTTTTGGAGGTATTGATATTTAGGTGAATCCATCCCTCCTTCCACCCATACAATATTTCCAGTGCTAATGGCTGCCATACAGTCACAAAACATAACAGATTCACACTTGAAAGTGGCTTGCAAAATGTGTTTTCTTTAAATGTTTCACTCTTTTTTTTCTCCAAATGTATCTTGTGTGACTGTGGCTGAGCAGTTCATTTTGGGTTTCATAGAGCTGTGTTATCAACTCCTTTTTTCTACTAGTTGTTCATCACTCTCAGTACCTTAGCATTCTTCTGGCTTTGACCACCATTTCATCACGCTGTTTCACTGTCTTGAATTTATCGGATATCATCATTCTGGTTTGGTGGTCATCAATCTCTCACTTCCCGTCATGTATCGCCTGGGATTTCTGCACCTCAAATTCATGACCCTCCCTCTGTTTGCAATAAAGCAGATGCTAAGCCCTGAGCCACTCCATGGGTTTTCTTATATTAGTTCTCATTCTGTTTTCTGCTTCTGGGAAGGGGGGGGAGGGGTACTATGTTATGAATCTTCATGTCATCTTCAAATAGATACACTTCCCCTATTATCTTCATCTTAAAGATATTGAACAGAAATGACACTAGGACTGATCCCTAGGGTGCTCTGTTCATTAACCTTTTTTCAAAGTGCATTTGGACTTGATTAGTTATCTTTCTAAACTTGAGCTTAAGCAATTTACATTTCAGGTACAGAAAGTATTTCCCTGCCACAGAAAGTTTGCAATCTAAGGGCTAGCTTTCTCACCTCCTGTTAATGCATCAGCATATGGTAATTTGAATTTAAAGTGCTTTAATACATTTAACACAAATTATTAGTAAATATGTCTTATTGAAAATAATGGTGCTTGCATTAAATCACAATACATTTGTGTGTGAGACAATGAAGGGTGAAATAATTTGCTAAAGTTCATCAAAAATCTCGGGAGAAGCAATGAACCCTAGCTTCCTGGTAATCAATCCACTGCTACAAACACTAAGATATTCCTCAACTGAACTATTTACCCTTTATTGTCTATTGCTTAATCAGTTTCTATTTTAGTCTACCACCCTGACTCCAGTGCATCAGCCTTCAAGCATATTGTGCTAGATTCTATATATCATGCATAAAAAATCAGCACAAAAAAAGATGCCTAGGTGTATTCTATAAACTACACCTAAAGTTAGGTGTGGTTTATAGAATACTCCTAAATCTAGGTGTAGTTTATAGAATATGCCCAGTGCATGTTTACTGTGACTATATACAGCATTTGTGTGCCATGCCTACCTTTTTCCAATGAAAACCTGGTGTAAATGCCAATGCCTAAATTATGCATGGAATCGGCATATTCTATAACAATGCACGTAAATTCAAAGAATCTATACGACCTACCCTTCCCATGGCCACGCCCATTTTTCAGATCCAAGTCTTAGAATGTACACCCATCACTTTATAAAATACACTTAGACAGTTATGCGCATAAATTCTAATTAATGCCAATTAGGTTCAATAACTGCTTGTTAAGTGCAATTATTTGCACTGATTCGCTTGTTAAAATAATTAGGTTGCATGTGTAAATCCAGAATACAACTGGATTTGTGGGCACAACTTAAATCTCACTATACAGAATCCAGAGGGTTATGACTGAAAGTATGCCACTTTCAGCATATAGACATCTTATAATTCTCTGGATATCCAATCAAAGAACAGGTAGGTCACAACTGGAGAAGGTGGATGCGCCCCTAAAAGGAGGCAACAGTGGTAGATGGAAGACCAGAACTACCATACAAGCCCACATAAACCAGAGGTGAATAGGGTGTCAGACAAGTGGCACTAATGTACAGGAGGTGAGCCTTTTTCAAATGAAGGAAAACTCTGGAATGAGAAGGCATAGGATGAAGTTAAGAGGAAATAGGCTTAGGAAGAATGTATGAAAATACTCTTTCACAGAAAGAGTGGTGGTTGCATGGAATGGCCTCCCAGTGGAGGTCATAGAGACAAGGACTGTGTCAGAATTTAAGAAAGCATGGGACAGGCATGTGGGATTTCTTAGGAAAAGGGGGAGTAAGAGGTTACTGAGGATGAGCAGACTGGATGAATCATTTGGCCCTTATCTGCTGTCATGTTTCTATGTTTCTAAGCAGCACTGTGAGAAGGGGGAGATAGGTGCATGAGCTGTGGTATGCAATTCCATCATTGGAATATCCCAGTTGAAAACCCAGAGCTAAAATTCTCCTGCTGGAAAAAGATAGGTGTGGAACACAAATACTATATATTCCTAATTCATGGGCAGATGATCAAAAGCCCTGTACTGTTCTAAACAGCGCTCTAAAAATAGCACTGGAACAGCACAGGGCTTTACTGCCCCTATGATCAGAGATAATTGCATGCAAATTTAAGCATGCAATTCTCTCTGATCATAGGGTAGAAGTGCAGGAGGATTGTGCCTAAATCCTCCCGCACTTGACAATCCTCTCACATTTGTTTGACAGGTTTGGGCTGTCAAAAGCCCAAACCTGTCAAACACAGGGGCTGAAGGTCCACCAGATCCCAACTTCCTGTACCCTCAGCAAAGCGAAACGGGCTGGAGGTCCGGTGGACCTCCGGTCCCTCCGACCCACCCAACACAAGTTCAGGGGGGCTGGAGATCCGGGGGTCCTCCAGCCCCCTAACCCCTCCAGCATCCCTCAGATGTCCCTGGTGGCCCAGTGGGCTGCAGGTCAATCCCCCCCCCCCCCCCCCACATCGTGGTCTTGCATGTGTGAAGCTGAGGCAGAGAGAAAGCCAGCCCAGACATGCTGCATGCTGAAGGCAGGGAAGAAAGCCTGAGAAGAAAAGGATGCTGCAGATTGGAAAGAGGCTAGCCAGCACAGAGAATGAGCTGCATGCTGTGGAGAGCACAAGCTGAAGCAGATGAGACAATAGCTAGAGGCTGAGAGAGGTGAGCCTGCACAGGAGAAGGAAGCATGAACTATGAGTAATCTGGGAGACCAAGTGGAAACTGCAAGCAAGTCTGGGGAGTGAAGGACTGAACTGGGTGGAGTATTGGCTGCAAGGAACTGTGCAGTCTGGGATAGTGCTGAGGAGATCAGGGCCAGAGCAAGAAGCAGGGAGGGAGTGGTGTATTGGGGGCCCTACATCCCTGTTCAGCCTATGTGTGTGTCCAGCCCAGATAGCGTGAAGCCAACCCCATTAGAGCTCTCCTGGTAAAGGGGAGTCCTGCCCTGAAGAGAAAACTGTCCCACCCGAGCTGTGTGTCCAGACCTCCATGAAAGACTACACTAAAGCATGTCTCAGCTGAAGCATTGACTCCCAAGAGAAAGGCCTATCTAAGAAAAATTAGAATCCAGTATGAAAACTCTCATTCTAAAACCTGCCACTGCGCATGCCTCTCGCCAGGCGTCCAACCTCTGGGTGATCCTGCCTACCTCTCTGCCAGTACTAGTAAGGGGTAGAGTAAGCAAAGGGGTGGGTCCTTTGCTTATCTCTTTCTTTGAGTACCTAGATTTCATACCCCTGGCCAAAGAAACCACTGATTTAAGTTAGGGTGCACTCACTCACCAGAGATAGGGAGTCAGGATTTTCTCTTTTTGTGTTTTTAAAGTCAGGTTAGTAGGTACTCCAGAGTTCCTGGACCCGGGAGTTGATGCCGTACTCCAGAGTTCCTGGACCCGGGAGCTGATGCCATACTCCAGAGTTCCTGGACCCAGGAGCCGATGCAGATGCCAGAGGACTTCAAAGGTACCCAACACAAGACAGCTGCAATGCTAGTGAAGATTTGAAATACCGGTAATACCACTGTGTGCACACCAATTTATCCTGTATGCATTCCCGCCTGAACTGATTGAATTTAAATCACGTTAAGGTGAAAGAGATGCTTTTTTTTTAATATGATGTGAGGGTGTATTTTGATCTGCTTGTTGCTGAGGGTTGTAGTCCTCGAGTTGGAAGGTCTGAGGGGAGCCAAGCAACAACCCAGTCTGGGGAAAGTGTGTAAGATATTTTCTATCATTATAGGAGTTAAGTTTGAAATTGTTGAAATGCTAATTGCTGATAAGTTGGACATCTTATTGTCATTATAATTTTTATTGCAAAGTATTTGACACCAGTTACCATTCTACTGCAATTTCATCCTATCTCAACAAATAGTACCCCGTTACTGAAACATACTTGAAAGCTACCATTTAAAAAAATGTCTATTATTATTATTGTTACTATTATTATTATTTAATAAAATATTTACTCATTTTCTTGTCAAATCCCATTTGTGTGTGGAGTTTCCTGGGAAACCCCATAACCCATGACCTTTTTCTCCAGATTTATAAGTGTAATTCTGCACTCTACCATTAGGGGATTTGTTACACTAACCAGCTCATTTTTGAAAGAGATCCCCGGCCATCTTCCGACACAAATCGGGAGATGGCTGGCGATCTCCTGAAACCGGCCAAATCGGTATAATCGAAAGCCGATTTTGACCGGGTTCAACTGCTTTCCGTTGCGGAGCTGGCAAACTTCAAGGGGGCGTGTCAGTAGGGTATTGAAGCAGGACCGGGGCGGGACAGGGGCGTGCTCACGAGATGTCCGGCTTCGCCCAATAATTTATTTTATTTACATTTGTACCCCGCGCTTTCCCACTCATGGCAGGCTCAATGCGGCTTACATATACAGGTACTTATTTGTACCTGGGGCAATGGAGGGTTAAATGACTTGCCCAGAGTCACAAGGAGCTGCCTGTGCCTGAAGTGGGAATTGAACTCAGTTCCCCAGTTCCCCAGGACCAGAGTCCACCACCCTAACCACTAGGCCACTCCTTCAACCCCAATGGAAAAAAAAAGCCAGGCTTGACGAGCATTTCGCCGGCTTTACTTGGTCCCTTTTTTTTCACAACCAAACTTCACAAAGGAGCCCCAACTGACCAAATGACCACCAAAGGGAATCAGGGATCACCTCTCCTTACTCCCCCAGTGGTCACCAACCCCTCCCACCCCCCAAAAAAACAACTTTTTTGCCAGCCTCTATGCCAGCCTCAAATGTCATACCCAGCTCCCTGACAGCAATATGCAAGTCCCTGGAGCAGTTTTTAGTGGGTGCTGTGCACTTCAGGCAGGTGGACCCAGGCCCATCCCCCCCCTACCTGTTACACTTGTGGTGGTAACTGGGAGCCCTCCAACCCCCCCCCCCAAACCCACTGTACCCACATCTAGGTGCCCCCCTTCATCCATGAAGGCTATGGTAGTGGTGTACAGTTGTGGGTAGTGGGTTTTGGGGGGGATTTGAGGGGCTCAGCAGACAAGGTAAGGGAGCTATGTACCTGGGATTTTTAGAAGTGCCCCCTAGGGTGCCCGGTTGGTGTCCTGGCATGTGAGGGGGGCCAGTGCACTACAAATGCTGGCTCCTCCCACGACCAAATGCCTTGCATTTCGCTGGGTTTGAGATGGCCGGGCCCGGTTTCCATTATGGCTGAAAAACGAAGCCGGCCATCTCCTCTACACCCGGCGATCAATTTAGCCGGCCCCAAACGTATTTCAAAAATACAGTTGGCTCCGCCTCCTTGCAGCACCGGCCCTGAAAATGGCCGGCCAGCTATTTGGCCAGCGCCGTTCGATTATGCCCCTCTAAGTCACAAAATGTTGCCCTAAATGACCACATGACAACAAGAGAAATTAAGGCATGACCCCCCCCCATACTCCCCCAGAGTCAGTGACCCCTTCCACCCCCCTAAAATGTGAAAGAAACAGTATAAATCAGCCTCCATGACAGCTTCAGATGTTGCGGCCAGGCTTATTAGAGCAGCAAGTAGGTCCCTGGAGTAGCCTTGTGGTCAGTGCAGTGCACTGTAGATAAGGAAACCCAGGTTCATATCCCATGCTAACTGTTCCACTTGTGAAGGAAAGTGTGAGCTGTCCAAAATCCACCAAAGCCCGACTGTACTCATATACAGGCAATGCCTGCAAGCGTAAGGGCTATTGTAGTGGTGTACAGTTGGATACAGTAGGTTTTTGGTGGGTTTTGGAGGCATCACCATACAATATAAAGGAGTAATGGTGAGATGTGTACCTGGGATCTTTTATGTGAAGTTCACTACAGTGCCCCCTACTGGGATGTCTATATGGTCAATCTACTAAGAATGCTGCCCCCCCCCCCCCCCCCCCCCCCCCCCCCCCCCCCAATATAGCCCAATGGCTTGTTTTTGTGCGTTTTTCCCTTGGACTTTTTTTTTTTTTTTTTTCAAAAATGGTTCAAAAATATAGATGTGCAGACCACAAAAACATCTAGCAAATGGCCATTTTAAAAACAAAAAAAACATTTTTCTGGTTCAAAAATAGCCATGCTTGTCACTTGATTTTTGGACGTTTTCAGCAAAACATCCAAAACCAGATGTAGATATTATATCAAATATGCCCGTCATAATCAAATGCGTAAAATGCAATGCAATGTAATGCCTAAAAATTGTATCATTTATATATCTGTTGCCATTTCAGTGCTTGAAATGTTTCTTTTCTAGCATATTGCTCATTGTATTACCACAGTGAATATCACAATTTCTGTTGCTGCAACTCCAATTTTACGGACACAGAGAACACACAACCTTTTTTTCCATCCATGCCGTTGCTCCCAATCCTCCTACAGCATCACAACCAACAACGCTTTCAACCCTGCCTTCTGTAGAGCACACACAGGCCTAGTTATAGTGTGGAATCTGAGGCACAGGCCAATAAAGTTTTGTTTTCTATCCTTCCTAGATCATGACCTGAAATACGGGTTTTGTGACCCTATTCCAGGTTGTGACTCACTGTTTGGAAGTGCTGTTTTACCATGTATCAACCTTATTTTAATGTTTGAAAGTTTTTCCTTGAATTGCCCATATAGCAAATTTAACTTTTGCATTATACCTAATTGGCTGTTATTTTTATAAATATCTACCTTAAAATCTGAAGTGTAGTAAAAAAAAAAACATATATGGGCTTCATATTTAAAACATCTGTATAGCTGCAGACTTTACCGGTATATGGATATGTGCCCCATATGGCAAATTTCAACAGCACTCTCAGCATGACACTATCAGCATTGCATAATCAGTATTGCTTCCTGATCTACTGTTTATTCAGATTACTCCCTATATTATGGGGTTACAATTAAATTATAGAAAAAATTGCAATTACTGCAAAATACATCTGCAAGGTTAATTTTTAGGTTACGTAAGTTTGAGAAGACATCTCCTTTGTTGAAGCGGTTGCATGGGCTTCCAGTAAAATCAAGGATAGAATTTAAAATAGCATGATTAGTTATTAAATCTTTATCTGGCTTAAATTTCAAAAGGCTAATACAAAGTCTATATATATTTAAGTCAGTTCTGCTCACAGTACACAGTGATTGAAATTAGGCTATCCATCTGAAAAAATATTCTTCAAAAATGTATGCTTGAATTCTCTTTTGAATTTCAAGATGTGAAAATAAGGAGTTGGCTTCCCCTTTGGATTAGGCAAATTGGCTCTTATTATTCTTTCAGGAACCCTTTAAAAACATATTTATTCTCTAATATAAAATAGTGCTATTGCCAATTGCCATTGATAGTTTCAAAAGAAAATTAGATATATATGAGATAGTGGATGGTGTATGGGCAGATTGGATGGGCCATTTGGCCTTTATCTGCCATCATGTTTATATCAATATCTATAACTATATCTATCTATCTATCTATCTATCTATTTTAGCGTTCTGTAGAAACTTACTAAGAACTGTAATTCTCCTCTAATTGGAGTTCTTTTTGTGATGTAATCCACATTGAATCTAATTGGAATAATGCTGGATATAAGACACTGTACAGTATAGTATAGCATAGCATAACTCCCCCCCCCCCCCCCCCGATACTCAGCCAGCGGTGAGCAGCGCCATTAATGTCCACCGTCAGCATTGAACTCAATGCTGGGTCATATCTGATCGCTGGCATTGAATATCCATTTTTTTTTTTAAAGCTGGCTAGTGCATGCCCAGTTAACTCCGTTGAGAGCTAACCGGCCATGAGTTAGTGGATAAAGATAGGACAGCTATTTATGCGGTCCTATTTATACGCTAACACTGACCTGTTAGCTCTGAATATCAGGAGCTAACCAGACTCTGCCCCCGAAACACTGCAGGAATGCCCCTGACATAACCAGCTTGCATAAGCAAGTTAACCGGTCAGCTGTCATTCCCGGCTGGTTAACTCGCTTTGAATATCAGTTGGACTGTTTTAAGACACAGCAAAGTTATCGAACTGTAGCAGGTTTTCTCTGAGCACAGCAGGACATGTGTTCTCACTTAGGGTTGATCTCATTTGAATATACCCTGAGCTGCAACTATGGCAAGGCACTTTGTAAAAACTCTGGGGACAGACGTGAGGCCAAATGGCAAGACGCAATATGGTAAGATGCGATACTAGAAGTGGTGCTTCCCTACTCGAAATCTGAGATACCTCCTGTGACTGGAATGTATCTGGATATAGGTGTAAGCATCCATTAAGTCCAGAGAGCATTGCCAATCATTTTCTGAATCATGGGAGAAGGGTGCCTAAGGAAATCATCCTGAACTTTGATCAAAAATCTGTTCAAAGTCATTATGCCTAAGATGGGATGAAACCTGTCTTCTCTAGGCACAAGGAAGTACTCTTCTGAATCCTCTCCCTTCTTCCCCTGGTGGAATGGGTTAGACCATATGGGTCTTGAGAAGGGGGAGAGTTCCTCTGCGAGCACTTCCTTGAGCTGAGAGCTGAGGAATGTTGTTCTGAGAGGTTAATTTGGAGGTTTGTGTTGCCAATTGCGAGGGTAAGTGGTCCAGACTATTTTCAGAACCCACCGATCTAAGGTTACAAGGGGCCACCTTTTCTGTAAAAAATTCAGCCTCCCTCCCACTGGAAGGTTATCTAGGACCAACACTGTTACTGCAGTTTTGCTATTTTGGAGCCAGTTAAAAGCTGGTCCTTAGCTTCGACTGGGGAGCCTGAGGTTTCTGGACACGCTGCTGCTGAGAATGGGAACACTGGACCTGGGCCTGTTTCTGAAGACGAGAAGAAGAGGTATACCTGTGCCTTTGAGAGTAGTAGGAACCTCTTCTATATCCTCCAGAAAACCTCAGTGATGTGGAGGACACAGGAGGAGGAGGTTGAAACAGGGACCTGATGGTATCAGCATGTTTCTTGATGTGGTCCATGGCCTCTTCCATCTTGTCCTCAAAAAGATTGTCTACACGGCAAGGAATATCCACCAATCACTCCTGAATTGCGGGTTCTAGGTCAGAAATGCTCAGCCAAGAGAGTCTATGCATTCCCACACTTAAGGCACCATATCAAAGGAACCAAAAGTGCCCCTAGCCAGATATTTTCTACATTCCTTCTTCTTAGCTTACTGGCCAACTGGTGAAGCTCTTCAGCCTGCTCCAGTGGAAGAATGTCCACAAAGGTGAGTACACTGGATGTCAAGGACTTCAAGTAGAGGCCTCTGAAGAGCTGGTAGGTCTAGATGCAGGAAATAAGCCACAAGGCCTGAAAATCTTTCCTTCCAAAGGAGTCCAAAGTCTAAGCCTCTCTATCTGGGGGTACCGAAGCATGAGTGAAGGAGCTCTTGGCCCATTTGAGAGTGGATTTGACTATCATTGAATGTGGAGCAACTGAGCCTTTTGAATCAGTGAGTCTTCTGGACTCTGTATGTGAAGTTCACCTTCATAGGTACTACTTGCAGAGATAGAGAGGGGTCTCTCCTAGTTTCTCATCTACGTATCCGCAAGACATTGTGAACAGCGACTGTCACAGCCTCCCCCAGTAACATAACATAGTGACATAGTAAATGATGGCAGATAAAGACCTGTATGATCCATCCAGTCTGCCCAACAAGATAAACTCATTTTACATGGTATGTGATACTTAGTTAACTAATCGGCCCTGGGGTCTTCCTCTCTGTTCAATTGAAATGGAATAGCAGCTGCCATTTCCCTGAGAAAGCCAAAATAAGAGAGATCCTTTAGATAAGACTTTCTTCTTTCCTGTGGAGAGGAGGGATCTGAGGGTATGCCTAAAAACCTCTCTTCTGAGAAGTTCTCAGGTTCCTCCTCAGAAGCCCAGGAGTAGTCCATATCAGACTCAGCAAAATAGTCATCATAAGATGTCTGAATCTGTGCTTGCCTTGGTCTACTGGAAGGAAGTTCAGACCTCAGTGATGGCCCAGAGGTGCAGACTGTCCCTGACACTCCAGGGCAACTTCTGCCCCTCATGTAGAGAGGGTCACTGCATCAGTTGGTATTGCAACTGATGCCTGGTGAGGCACCGGTGTAAATGAGCACCTGACAGGCAAGGCATGAGCCTCCAGGATGGGCTGAAGTGGCTCTAAGTCTGGCACAAGCACCCTTGATGCATCTGCATCATGCCCTGCAAGAAAGTGCCCCAGCTCCTCCTAAAGCATGGCTTGGATCTGCACCTCAAGGACAGGCATCAAAAAAGACTGAATGGTGCTGGTGTGGAAGCAGCCTGAGAATCTGCCCATGTCAAATCAGAAGCAGGGTCCCGACTGTGGTAAGAATGGCTCGGTGGCACCACTATCACACAGGGGACAGTGATGCCAGTATCTCAGAACTCCCGGCACCATGCCTTGAAGAGGACCAATGCCGATGCTTCTTGGCCTTCACCCGATGTAAGACATTGCAGTTCTTTGATGATGACAAAGACAATGTTGAATCCATATGTGTCCTCAGTGTCTGGTTCAATCCAAACCAGTCCCAGGGCCTACTACTAGTGCCTGATGTAGAGACAGGTGGAGACCATCTTGATGTCAGTCTCATACAGCTACAGCAGCCATGAGGACCAATGTTTCCAATTTCAAAGACAATGGACTGTACTTGGAGGACACATAAGATTTCTCCTGTTCGCTTGCCTTGACTTTGGAGTTCTACATTTTTAAACAGAGAGAACAATCAAAGGTATCATGATCAGGGCCTAGGCATCCCAAACACCAATTGTGGGCGTCCATGCTAGAAATGACCCTGTTACACTTGGCATTTTGTTTGAAGCCACTGGGGGTCTTCTGTGACATTCTGGAAAAAATAGCTGAGGCAAAATCAAATGGCTCAATGGTGAAGGAAAAAGAAAAAGAAAAAAAAAACTTCTGGCCAGTGTTCAGACCTAAGCAGGCCTCAGAGTCATGATAACAAAGGAAACTTAAAATTGCCACTAAGAGACACTAACCCAGACAGGAGAGGAAAAATAAAAGAAGAAAATGAGGGAAACAAGTGGTACCTACTCAAGAAAGGCACTCAAAATCAGAATGGAAAAACGTGCTGAGGAGAGCTCACAAAAACATGACTTCCCTGCTCCGCAGAAAAGCAAAGACTGCTGGCCTGTGTGCTCATGCTCGGCGGGAAAGTTCACATGCATGCATAGTGGGACACTGCCAAAGGCTTCTTAAAGCTATAGAATGCTGGGTAGCATCCGCATGGGGGATCCATCAGATGATGTAATCCAAATGTGAGAAATAATGTCCTGCTTGTCCTCAAAGAACTTTTCTTCACATTATATTATATTACCAGAGATTTCTATTCCACTTACACTAAAGAAATTAGGGCACTGTATACTAACAGGCTTATTTTCTAAAGAGCAGGACACCCATCTTTCAACACAAATTGGAAGATGGACGTCCTTCTCACAGGGTCATCCAAATCGGCATAATCGAAAGCCGATTTTGGGCGTCCCCAACTGCTTTCCATCGTGGGGACGACCAAAGTTCCCGGGGGCATGTCGGAGGCATAGAGAAGGCAGTACTTGTGCGTCCTTGACCCACAATGGAAAAAAAGGGCGTCCCTGACGAGTATTTGGACGACTTTACCTGGTCCAGTTTTTCTTACGACCAAGGCACAAAAAGGTGCCCTACTGACCAGATGACCACCGGAGGGAATTGGGGATGACCTCCCCTTACTCCCCCAGTGATCACTAACCCCCTCCCACCCTCAAAAAAGAACTTTAAAAATATTTTGTGCCAGCCTGTATGCCAGCCTCAAATGTCATACTCAGGTCCATCGCAGCAGTATGCAGGTCTCTGGAGCAGTTTTAGTGGGTGCAGTGCACTTCACGCAGGTGGACCCAGGCCCACCCCCTCTACCTGTTACACTTGTTGTGGTAAATGTGAGCCTTCCAAAACCCACCACAAACCCACTGTACCCACATCTAGGTGCCCCCCTTCACCCGTAAGGGCTATGGTAGTGGTGTACAGTTGTGGGTAGTGGGTTTGGGGGGGGGCTAGGGGGCACAGCACACAAGGTAAGGGAGATATGTACCTGGGAGCTTTTTCTGAAGTCCACTGCAGTGCCCCCTAGGGTGCCCGGTTGGTGTTCTGGTATGTCAGGGGGACCAGTGCACTACGAATGCTGGCTCCTCCCACAACCAAAGGGCTTACATTTGGTCATTTCTGAGATGGGCGTCCTTAATTTCCATTATCGCTGAAAATCAGAAACGACCAAGTCTAAGAATGACCATCTCTAAGGACGACCTAAATGTCAAGATTTGGGTGTCCCCGACTGTATTATCAACACGAAAGATGGACGCCCATCTTGTTTCAATAATATGGGTTTCCATGCGCCTTCGCCAGGACATCCTGCGAGGACATCCTCAGGAAAACTTGGGCGCCCCTTTTGATTATGCTCCTCTAAGCCGCACTAGAGGCGCTAAGCATTAGTGTGGGCTAACCATGTAGATAGCCATAATATTCCTATGGGCATCTACATGGTTAACGAGTGCTAATTTTTAGCACATGCTAAAAATGCTAGCATACCTTAGCAAACAGGGCCCTTGGTTTGGAGCAGATTACAATACAAATAGAAACCAGATCAACAAACTGGGAACTTATAAAATAGCTATGTCAGGATTAAAATATCACCCCCATTTTACAAAGCCATGGTAGCAGCTGCCACACACTAATGCTAACACAGCCCATTCACTTTGAATGGGCTTTTTTCGGCATTACCACAGGGGCAGCCGCTAGCACAGTTTTGTAAAAGGAAGGGGGGTCAGTAACAGCTAGTCAAAAATTAACCTGCAGGCACATATTTTCTAAATAAGATAGCGTTAAGCAGTTTACAAAAAGACACATTGAGACACAAAAATCACAAAAGCTGGCAAATAATTCCAAATTGTGGCTGCTTGATAAGAAAATAGGCTAGAAAAAATTCTTTTGAAATGTAGACCTTTAAATGAAGGAAATGATAGTTGCAAATAATTTTGTCTCATATTTTGAAGACAATATTGTAATCAACGGACACAGATAAGCTGGAGTAATGCCCTAAATAATTTTAAAAACAAAACAGCATTGTTTAAAAAAATATTTGGGCCTCCACCAGTAACAAATGGCTGTATTTGGGGGGGGGGGGGGGGGGGGTTAATACTTTTCTGATTAGATGTTTTGTAAATCCCAGATTCCCAGATATACATTATTATAGGTATTGATTTTAGTCAAGATAAGGGCTTGAACTAATAATCTGAATTTCTCCTGAGTGAAGTATTTTCATACACACCTCTCAGGTTATTCATAAGCCAAAAACATCTCTTTACCAGACCATTGACCTGGATTTCCTATGTCAAATTTTGATCTAAATAACTCCTAGAATTTTTAATGACAATTCTAATTTATAAGTTAAGCCATTCACTATCAACAAACATAGCAGCCAACTTTTCAAAATGATTGGGGGTGCTGACATTTTTTATTTTTTTTTTTTACAGGTAGTGCATTCCCCCTCCTCTCCTCCGAGTTCCAGGCCCCCCTCCCTCTCATCCGAGTGCCAGTCCCAACTCCAGCTCAACCTCTTCTCCCACAACAGTCCTCCGCCCTCGCCTTCCTGTGTGCCACCCAGAATTTAAAACTCATCTTACCTCGGGGTCCTGGCGGCAGCAGTGAAAGGCAAGCAGGCTCGGCACTTCAGCCTTCCCTTCTCTCTCAGCTCTGGTCCCGCCCTCTTTTCCTGTTTCCGCAAGGGAGAAGAGGGCGGGCAAGTCAGACTGGCTGGTGGGTCAAAATATTGGGGGTGCTCAAGCTCCCACAGCATCCACAGAGTCGGCGTCTATGTCAACAGACATGTTTTTAATGGAGTTTCCTTATGGCCGACCAGGAGGAACTCGGTCTTTTCACTATTAAGTTTTAGATGATTATAAATTATCCATGTGGAAATTATTAACATACATTTCTCTATTAGTGGTTTCATATCTTCAACATTTGCTATTATTGTAACTAGAATTGTGATATCATCAGTCTACATAAATACTCTGAAATCAGCTGAGTCTACATCAAATCCCAATGATGCCATAAGGACATTAAACAAAACAGGAGATAGTGGAGAGTCCTGAGGAACTCCATAAACTGTGCTCCATTTCTCTGAATAAGCTCCATCCATCTTAACCAAATAAGATCTTGCCATAAGGAAACACCCAAACCAACTTAAAACATGTCCTGTAATACTGATGTGATTCAAAATATTCAGCAGTAAATCATGATCAGCAATGTCAAAAGCACCTGACAAATCAAATTGCATAATAAGAGCCATTTTCCCTCAATAACGTGTTCAATTCCTATCCAAACTGAGGTTGGTTTTCTTTTGTTTTGAAGCATACTAGTTCACATACACCCAGCCCCAACCCACCTCAATCCATGATTTATTGTTGATCTTTGTAATAATCTAAACAGTTAATGAAAACTAGTAAGGTTTTTACCTAAATATCCAGAAATAAGCCTACTGGATAGTACTTGGGCACCTGCAATTTTCTACCATTGATCTGATGTTTGTAAGAAGTCGTAGACTGAAGGATTCAACCTGAGAGCAGAAAGTGGACATTCTGCTTAACTTTACAGATAGCAATATTCAGTCACTTCATATACAGTGGGGGAAATAAGTATTTGATCCCTTGCTGATTTTGTAAGTTTGCCCACTGACAAAGACATGAGCAGCCCATAATTGAAGGGTAGGTTATTGGTAACAGTGAGAGATAGCACATCACAAATTAAATCCGGAAAATCACATTGTGGAAAGTATATGAATTTATTTGCATTCTGCAGAGGGAAATAAGTATTTGATCCCCCACCAACCAGTAAGAGATCTGGCCCCTACAGACCAGGTAGATGCTCCAAATCAACTCGTTACCTGCATGACAGACAGCTGTCGGCAATGGTCACCTGTATGAAAGACACCTGTCCACAGACTCAGTGAATCAGTCAGACTCTAACCTCTACAAAATGGCCAAGAGCAAGGAGCTGTCTAAGGATGTCAGGGACAAGATCATACACCTGCACAAGGCTGGAATGGGCTACAAAACCATCAGTAAGACGCTGGGCGAGAAGGAGACAACTGTTGGTGCCATAGTAAGAAAATGGAAGAAGTACAAAATGACTGTCAATCGACAAAGATCTGGGGCTCCACGCAAAATCTCACCTCGTGGGGTATCCTTGATCATGAGGAAGGTTAGAAATCAGCCTACAACTACAAGGGGGGAACTTGTCAATGATCTCAAGGCAGCTGGGACCACTGTCACCACGAAAACCATTGGTAACACATTACGACATAACGGATTGCAATCCTGCAGTGCCCGCAAGGTCCCCCTGCTCCGGAAGGCACATGTGACGGCCCGTCTGAAGTTTGCCAGTGAACACCCGGATGATGCCGAGAGTGATTGGGAGAAGGTGCTGTGGTCAGATGAGACAAAAATTTAGCTCTTTGGCATGAACTCAACTCGCCGTGTTTGGAGGAAGAGAAATGCTGCCTATGACCCAAAGAACACCGTCCCCACTGTCAAGCATGGAGGTGGAAATGTTATGTTTTGGGGGTGTTTCTCTGCTAAGGGCACAGGACTACTTCACCGCATCAATGGGAGAATGGATGGGGCCATGTACCGTACAATTCTGAGTGACAACCTCCTTCCCTCCGCCAGGGCCTTAAAAATGGGTCGTGGCTGGGTCTTCCAGCACGACAATGACCCAAAACATACAGCCAAGGCAACAAAGGAGTGGCTCAGGAAGAAGCACATTAGGGTCATGGAGTGGCCTAGCCAGTCACCAGACCTTAATCCCATTGAAAACTTATGGAGGGAGCTGAAGATGCGAGTTGCCAAGCGACAGCCCAGAACTCTTAATGATTTAGAGATGATCTGCAAAGAGGAGTGGACCAAAATTCCTCCTGACATGTGTGCAAACCTCATCATCAACTACAGAAGACGTCTGACCGCTGTGCTTGCTAACAAGGGTTTTGCCACCAAGTATTAGGTCTTGTTTGCCAGAGGGATTAAATACTTATTTCCCTCTGCAGAATGCAAATAAATTCATATACTTTCCACAATGTGATTTTCCGGATTTAATTTGTGATGTGCTATCTCTCACTGTTACCAATAACCTACCCTTCAATTATGGGCTGCTCATGTCTTTGTCAGTGGGCAAACTTACAAAATCAGCAAGGGATCAAATACTTATTTCCCCCACTGTAGCTATGTGGATTAGTTAAGGCTAGTCCTAACTTAGGGGCCCTTTTACTAAAGGGTGGTAAAATTTGGGTTTCGTGCATTTTAATGCAGGACTTTCCTGCATGCTAAGTCCAGATTTAGGGGTTTGTGATAGTTGGACTTGGCAAGGCAGCATGGATCCCTCAGAAAACACACCAGTGTAAGGTAAAAAAATGAAAACGTTATTACTATATATAAGGTCAATAAACAAGCCGGTTTCCTCACAGATTCAATACTTTTCATTGAAGACTCTCAAACACAATTTTATTTTCATGAGCCCAACTCTGGAATGACTAATCTTTTCCATATACGTCTTCATTACTCATAACCACAATTCAGTAACCAAAGCATTCTCTCTTATGAGCACTCAGCCGTGGAATTCCTTTAAACATAAGCTTCAGACTTCTCACTCAGCATACAAGGTCTGAACTAAGGCCATCCATTTTCCCTGGAACTCTGCCAGGTACTATAGCCTAAGCCAGATCACCTTGTGAGGATAGTTCCCTCAGGACTTCTGCAGAAGACCTCTGTCCTCGGGGGGCCCCTCCCTCTCTACTGTTACTCAGAGCATTTAACTCCATCCTGACCTGAGCCCTGCCCCTCTGACTCAGCCACTGAGACAGTCATTTAGCACCACCTGCTGTAAGGAGGCTTAACTGCACCACCGGTAAGGGAGTGGTGTGCTGTTCTAAGCTAGGTGAGGTCACAAAGCTTCAACAGCCAGCAAAACCATCCCAAGTAAAAACTTTACCAGTAGACTCTCAATTCTTAATCCAACTCTTCTTTAATGTAGCAATCATAGCAAACAAAGAAAAATCAACTTGCATTTCAGTTGCTTGGAAAGAATTGTTGCCTTCTGCAAACCAGAGTCTGTGTCCAGCTACCTCAGAGGAAAGGAGATGACCAGAACTTCAGACCAGCTGAGAGGAAAAGTTGTAATAGTCAAAGGGGAAAGTGTGGAAATATTGGGACTCAACTGTTGGGAATAATGTCTTGGGATTCATGGTGAAGAATTTTGATGGTATCACAGTAGATTAAGGAGGGATCACCCCTAGAACAGCTGCTGATCACAAAAGTATACTAGGAAGACTGGGACTCTCTCACACAGCCCCCATGGGGGGAGCAAGGTCCAGGGATTCAGTGAAGGTCCATAGAGGTACAGATCAGGAAGAAGCAGAGAGGCGCAGAGAGCAGACTTTGAATGTTCCAGGATTTTATAATTTTTTGTTGGACCATAGGCTGAAGTCAGGTGGGGTGAATTTGATCCAATGAAAACTCAGGGGTAGGTTCTCTTCTGGTTTTTGAAAATGGAGCAGGTTAGCTGGTTGCATGTTTAATGACATCATAAGAGTTCCTGGCTGGACATCTGCTAGTACTCAAAAGGTATTTGACAGGATTAAAAGAGTCATTGTCTGGAGTAGATGGGCTTTCTTTTGTTAGATTAGGTAGGTAGATGGGCTTTTCAGTCTCTGAGTCATTGTCTGTGAGTTTTATCCAATCTTTTTGATTGCTGTCAATATGCAGACTTTTGTTCTTTGGAGATGTGGTGATTGACATTTTAAGCATCCACCCAGCTAGCTTTTGTTACACTGGTATCAGTGGTCTTCAGGGGGATGGGGCCAGTTTCTGATACTGAACATGTTGCATTAGCAAAACATTTTTATATAAATATATATATTTTTTTTTTCACCAAAATCCATAATTCTGAAAATTCCTCATATCATGCTACAATAGTAGATGATGGAAGATAAAGACCACTTGGCACCTCCAATCTGTCCAGTCATTATAGTACACACTGATATGGTTATATTCCAAATACCAGTCTGTAACAGCTTGAGTGAGGGTGGGGTCTGGACCCTTCACAAATACAGCCAAATACAGGTTTGAAAGTAAAGCAAACATGCTTTATTTTTGCAATCAAAGATATATAGAAGCCTGTTGCTTCAGAAACACAGTATTCTGGCAAAAAAACAAAAAAGGGCTCATGTAGTCACTAGGAAAAGTCTTAACAGGGCTTGCTTTTGGCTAGGTCGAAACACAGTGGAGACAGTTCAGAACAATCATGCACTAATACCATCTTGGGTCCTATATGGAAATACACAAAATCGGTTTCTTCCCCAATACATGTCAAGGGTATTTCCTACCTTTGCAATCTTCGTTGAATACATAACTTCTAGAGGCAGAGGTTTGAGGATTACTTCCCATCATAGGGAAAACAACTGAGCTAAGACTACTCCTCTTCCCTGGAACTCTCCTCAGGTACTGTAGCCTAGCCAGCATACGCTGGAAGGGTCCTTACTTAGGGCCACTCTTCTTACCCTGGGATTCCTCTTAGGTACTGCAGTCCTAGTTGCCTATCCCTTGGAAGACTCCTTATTCGGGGCCTCATTCATCTGCTCTGCTCCAAAGCCTTTAACCTCTAGCCTGCTTCAGCCACATCCCCCAAACTCTGCAAGCTAGCTCCACCTACCTTAAGGTGGCTTAGTTTCAGTGAGGGAGTGTTCTTAAGGAAACTTGCATTTGTACCTCCCATTCCTTCACACAAAATGACTGTTTTTAAGTTATCATTTCTTATCCAGGCTAGGTTTGGTTGTTTTTCAATTTGCTTATACTTAATCCAACACCAACCTCACCTCACCCTATGTCTTATCATCGAATCTTGTAACAACCTAAAGAGTTACCCCCTGTTTACTAAGCCACGCTAGCTGCTACCGAGTGGCAATGCTGACACAGTCCATTCAAAGTGTCGGCATTAGCGCACGGCAGCTGCTAGTACGGCTTAGCAAACAGTGGGGTTAGTAAATTAATGAGGTTGTTACCTAAATATCCATCTGTGACCTTGCTGGATAGTACCTGAGCACCATCAACTTGCTAGCATTGATCTGGCTGGTTTATAAGAAGTTGCAGCTTGCTGGGTTCAATCTGGGCTCCCCAATAACCTGCATGTTTTATTTTTATCCGTCACATATTTTCTCCTGATCACGTTTCCTAAAAGGCTCTGGTTTACTGATATTGAAACACAGGAGATAAACATTTCTAGTAAGAGATGTTTGCCAATATGTAGATCCACTCCCCAGACTCCAGGAAAAGAAATAAAGCAGTGTGGGTCTGGAAATCTCCTCTTGGATATCCAGGGGAAAAAAAAGGTAAGCATAGGACTGGTGGATCCCCTTCAAGTAGCCTGAGAAGAGACACAGCCAGTGCAGAACCAGGACTCTCTTCTCTTCTGGACAGAATTAACACAGTAATCCACTCTTCAGATCCTGGGGGAAGGAGAGATCAACGTAGGGCAAATTTTTAAAAATAACTTCCAATATTTTTGTGAGTTTCTATTTGTTTTCAATGACTAATAGTCTGATAATAGTACAAATGGAAGAAAAAAATATTGATTTTAATCTCTAGGTTTAAAGCATGGATTTCTAATTATAACAGATGTACAAGTCTGAAAATGTATGTCACGGATTTAGTAATAAATAAAGGCTTACTGAATTCTGTTTCATTATGTAACTGAGGCTTTCATTTCTGAATAAAATTCACTGGAGGGAAAGGCTATGATTAGCATTCATGACATGTGTATGTTTAAGTACTATACAAGAATAAGGAGAGAGGATGAATTAATGCTACCTTATCATTAGAGGCTACAAAGATTCACAATACTTGTCCTTGAACAAAGTTTGCATTTACATAAAGCTATTTTGCTGTGTTCAGACATTATTACATTTCTGACCTTACTCCTACATGCATCTATTTTATTACCCAGTTCCCCTACCCATCAAAAAAATCTTACAACTAAAATCAATAGGTTTGGGACTCTTTCCTCATTCCTTTTAAGTTTTCCTTTACTACTTATTTTTCATTTTCCATCTCTTTTCTTTACTATTTAAAGGAAAAATATAAATTAAAAAGAAACTAATCTTTCATCCTTTAATCAATATTACTGTTAAAATACTCTCAAGAATATTTTCCCTTTTAGTCAATTTCAGTTTCTTTATCAATACACTTATTAGTAAAATATTAAGCTAGCATGTGTGTTTTCATTTCCAAAACATGACTGCATAAAAGTAGATTGCATGTTGTCCACTGGTGCTGCTAATTAATCCTTCATTGTCCACTTACACATTAATATTTTCTCATGCCCTTTATCTTTAGGACTATTGATCCTGCAGAACAGATTGCAACTGGAAACTGATCATTCAAAGTACAGACCCAAGATTTACTGATGGCTTCTATGTACACTACAGTTATTCTATTATGTCATTTTGTTAAAAGCACTCACCATTCTTGTAATAGGAATGGTCCAATTTCTGCTTTGATGTGTATCATAAAAGATAAACATATGAAAACATGAATAAAATATCATTATCATTTATTTTTTTAATATATTTATATGGAGGGGCATAATCGAATGCGAACGCCCATCTCCATGGACGTCTATCTCCGAGAACGGGTATGTGAAGGGGCGGGACAAACCTTATTTTCGAAAAAAAATGGGTGTCCATCTTTTTTCCGATAATACGGTTTGTGCCAGCCAAATGCATCGGATTTGTGCGGATTTGAGCCCAGCTCAAAAACGAACAAATCCAAGGCATTGGGTTGTAGGAGAGGCCAGGATTCATAGTGCACTGGTCCCCCTGACGTGCCAGGACACCAACCGGTCACCCTAAGGGGCACTTGTAACAATTAAAAAAACAAAGTTAACTACCTCTGAAGTCCATAGCTCCCTTCCCTTGGGTGATGAGCCCCCCAAATCCCCCCCAAAACCCACTCTCCACAACTCTACACCACTACCATAGCACTTATGGCTGAAGGGGGCCACCTAGATGCGGGTACAGTGGGTTTTCAGGGCAGTTTGGAGGGCTCCCATTTACCACCACAAGAGTAACAGGTGGGGGGGGGGGGATGGGCCTGGGTCCACCTGCCTGAAGTCCACTGCACCCACTAACAACTGCTCCAGGGACCTGCATACTGCTGTGATGGAGCTGGGTATGACATTTGAGGCTGGCATACAGGCTGGAAAAAAAAGTTTTTAAAGTTGTTTTTTTGGGGTGGGAGGGGGTTAGTAACCACTGGGGGAGTCAGGGGTGGTCATCCCCGATTCCCTCCGGTGGTCATCTGGTCATTTAGGGCACTTTTTTGGGACTTGTTCGTGAAAAAAAAGGGTCCAAAAAAAGTGACCCAAATTCGCGCTAAAAATGCCTTTCTTTTTTTGATTATCGGCCGAGGACGCCCATCTCTCCTCGGCTCATAAACACGCCCCAGTCCCGCCTTCACCACACCTCCGACATGCCCCCGTCAACTTTGGCCATTTCCGCGACAGATTGCAGTTGAAGACGCCCAAAATCGGCTTGCGATTATACCGATTTGGGCGCCCATGGGAGAAAGACGCCCATCTCCCGATTTGGGTCGAAATATGGGCGTCTTTCTCTTTCGAAAATAAGGCGGATGGTGTCCTTCAGGGCCCCTTACAACAAAAGTGCTGAGTTAGAGATGTTACAAAACTGATATTTATGGAAAAGCAAAATAGAACAAGTGAATTCTGAATTTTGTTTTAAAGGAAAGAAGTATCAAGAATGTGAAAAGAAAGTCTGTTCCAGGGACACAAAATAAATGAGGAGAAAATTCAAACATGAAATAAGGCCTAATAAAATTAGAGAAAGACAAGGAGAGCGTAACTAAATGAGCAAAACTGTAGTAAGGAGAGTTGCAAGAAACAAAGGAAGAAAGAAAGATAAAAGGGGACAGTGTCATGAATATATGTGAAGCCAATGGGAATTCAGCAACATTTTTGAAAATTGGAAGGGGGGTACAGAACGAACTTAGAGAGAGTGGCTAGTATCCAGGTATTGTAACTGACTCTTGATGGGAATAGCATATGAATGAAAGATTACAGATGTAAAAGAAGACAAAGGGAGGGATGGTGATTTCTAATGAAATAAAGTGGAACCCTAGGTGACTGAATAAACTCATGTAAAAAGAGATAGTGCAGAACTGATATAAACCACAAAGCTTTTATTAGAAAATGCAAGAGGGAGAGGTTATAATGCTGAAAGGAAGAGAACACAAGCCAGAAGAGTTAAATGGAATGCAGAAGAGTTCTATTTTGACCACTATAGGAGTAATTCTTTAAGGAAGGCATAACAGTTAGGCACCAATAATATCGCATAGAGAAACAGGAGGATGCTCACTATGAAAAGCAATAAGAATCAGAGGGTGACACAAGACTCTCAAGACGGGAGAATTCCAATGCAAACTCTTTATTAGGCACCAAAAGGTAAACGACCCATCACGGGCCTGTGTTTCGGCAGAGGGCCACCTGCCTCAGGAGTGAAAAGACAGTAAAAAATCAAATGTATGGATACATAATTATGAAATAACACACAAAGCAAGCTTTTTATCCATATAGGTTAAATACTTAAAAAGAAAAAGGAAAAAATGGGGGACAAGACCTCAGAAAGCTGTGGCCGCCAGCTGCAAGGCTGGAACAAACAATCTAAATCTTCCTAACCACAGTTCTTCACTTTAATCATTGGTCATAAAAACCCCCAATCCAACCTCTGTATATCTTTACATTTTTTTAAATAGATTTTACTTATTGCATGTGTGCAAAAAAACTTAATAAAACAGCCCTTTCTACCTTTGTGCTGCTGGCGGCCACAGCTTTCTGAGGTCTTTTCCCCCATTTTTTCCTTTTTCAAGTGTTTAACCTATACAGATAAAAAGCTTGTTTTGTGTGTTAGTTTGGTAACTAGACAGGTAATAAAGCGAGCTCCCTTTTTGTTTGTTACCAAGGTACATAATTATGAACAAATAATTAAAATAAAATAAAATGAAACATATAAACAACCAATGTACATATCAAAAACATACTGAGTATGCCTCCTAAACATGGTCATACAAAATGTGCATGTGTTGTAGACAAAGATATGTTAAAAATGTACATATATTTAAAAACATCTCATATATAGTATAAAGTTGTGTGTATGACTCTTAAAAGAAAAAGATAAAAGATTCACCTCTAAGAGAAGGGGATGGCATAGCCCCAAATTCTAGCCCAGAAGTAGTTTGAAACTGATCAGGGAGAGAACCACAGCTTCTGTGAAGAAGTACCTAGATACAACCAGGGCCATGCCAAGGGTCTCTGGTGCCCCCCTGCAGACTATCAGTTGGCGCCCCCCCCCCCCCCCCCCCATGTGGCATTTAATCCACTAAGGCAGGTGTTCTCATCCCAGTCCTCTGGCTTGGTGTGTCCCATCAGGTTTTCAGGATACCCTACCCATAATAAATATGCATGAGATCAATTCACACACAGTGGAGGCAGTGCATGCATATTTCTCAAGCACTATCTTTGTGGATATCATAAAAACCAGAGTGGCTTGGTAGCAAAAACAGAATACTAGTGCAGACTGTTGGTATTGTTTTCCAGCCTGCTGACCTTAAGAAGAGAATAGAATCCTTAATTGACAGAGACTACATGAAAAGAGACAAAGAAAATCCAAACCAGTATAACTATGTTGCATAAAAATGTTGGCCTTTGTTTGCTGAGCACTTGGTGTCATATTAAATTGCCAGTGTATAAACCAGCCTGTTGATCCCATTAATTGACTTCTTTTATACCACCGATAACAGACTGAATGAAAGCTGTAATCGCGTGAACTTTTCAGTGGTTCCATGCCCATCTGCAATGATCACAGGCTGAAAAACTGCCACTCATAGTAGATGATGACAGCAGAAAAAGACCTGCATGGTCCATTTAATCTGCCCAACAAGATAAACTCATATGTGCTACTTTTTGTGCATACCTTACCTTGATTTGTATCTGCCATTTTTAGGGCACAGACTGTAGAAGTCTTGCCCAGCACTAGCCCCACCTCCCAACCACCAGCCCTGCCTCCCCCCACCGGCTCTGCCACCCAATCTCGGCTAAGCTTACTAGTTAGGTAATTAAATTTGCTGATGACATAGAAGAGTGACAATCAGGGCTGCCAAGGGGGGGGGGGGGGCAATTATCCAGCAAGCTTCTTGTTCCTGCCTGCTCCCACGGTCTGTCCCCTCCTGCCTGTGCTGGGAGTCAGGACCCGGATGATTGCATTAGCGTGATATCCGGGTCCCGACTCCCAGCACAGACAAGAAAGGACAGAACGTGGGAGCAGGCACGCAGGAATCCCCCTTGGAGGCAAAGACATAAAGATAAGGTGGCAGACGGCAGCGGCAGTGTGAGGGGGAGGGGCAGCTTGCGGTGGTCCAGTTCTGCCCCAGGCCTGGCTATGTCTCTCAACAGCCCTGGGAAGGAAGGGGGTCTTCCGGGGGGGGGGGGGGGGGGGGGGGATACTGTCCCGTCTTCTGCCGGGACCAACACTCACCTGCTTGCCGCTGGTACCAGTGGGCCATGGGGCTCGGGGCCGCCATGGATGGCCGGCCTTCGCCGCAGGTCCTCCAGCGGCTGGCTATCGCCGGCCAGTGGGGAGAGGCGGCCATTGCCTTCAGTCCGGCTACAGAGGATCACCGGTTGTTCTCGCCTCATTGCCGCCGATGGCCGGCTTTCCACTTCTGAGATGAAACCCCTGCAACATGGCGCCGGCGGAGGATAGCCGGCGTCTCTTCCAGTTGCCGGAGCAAGCAGGGGAAGCGGTGACTAGCGTCACCTCGGATTGGTTACCTGAAGACTCAACTGCAGGGAGCACCAGCTGGGGCCCCGCGCTAATGAGGAAGACTACTTAAGGAGCGCCACTCCTCCTAGCCAGTGCTTCGGCTTCTCGTTCCTGAGAGCTCCGCATCGTTGGATGGAACTCTGTACCTTGCTATCAGATATTGCCTGCCTTGACCATTACCTGCTACTGATTCTTCTTGACCGCTGCCTGCCTTGACCATTGCCTGCTACTGACTCTTCTTGACCGCTGCCTGCCTTGACCTCTGCCGCCGCTGTCCTCCACGCCGGCGTGCCAGTTCCCCGGGACCTCGAACCAGTTGACTTCCGGGGATCCAGAGCCGCGCTGTCTGCGGGGCCTGTCCGCCCCCTGTTCCAGAAGCCCTGTAGGCTGCCTGCACCTGGAGGCTCAACTTCCAGGGAACGGCGGCCTTCCCAGGCGAAGAATGGGGGTGGGTCGGCTGTCCTCTGGAGAAGGAGGGGTTCACTCCGCCATCTCCGGCCGGATCCAAGGGCTCACACCAGCAAGCTGCTCATCCTTTGGCGGAGCAAGACAACTTGATGAATTTACCTAGATAAAGGCAATACTTTGGAAACTGCCCTCCTATGACGTGACTTATTTTCTACTGCAGTACTAAAACCCCACATTAGTTGACCATAAATACTAAGAATAACAACATCTGCAAACGCTCTCCACGGGTGTGTATTAGCTGCAGCCACCTGTACCAGCTCTATTATATAGTCCTCGGCAGAGATTAATGCAAGTTTTCCTCACAACTCACCCCTCCATCACTACACCAGCAGGCTAGCTCGCTGACCTCCCCAGAGGATCCAAGTAGCGGCTCTCAGCCTCTCACTGCCTCTCAGTCTCAGCAGTCAGCACTCTCCAACAATGGCGGCGCCGGCGGTCCTGTCCAAATAACTTGGACGTGTCACCTACTCCGCATCTGCGCCGCCGCGCGTAGGAAGGGCTGGGCGGTGGCGGTGCCAAAGAGCCATGCGCTGTGCGCAGGAAGGCAGCAGCAGCAGCGCATGCGCATAGGCGCCGCCGCCGACATGGTAAGTTTTTTTTTTTAATTTGGATTTTGAAAAAGAACTGGACAGCGGCGCCCTTGTAGGCAGGCTCCCCCCTGTGGTGCTTACCCCGCTTACCGGGTTGGCACGGCCCTGGATACAACAACAGAGAGAAGTTGCCAGGAACTAGAAAAGTACCTGGAGAACACTACAGAGAAAAAAAGAAGTGTTGTAGAATGTCTGGACCAAGGGAATCCAGAAGAGGAATTAGAAAGAGGCCATTCCCTGGGACACATTCCTGTTGTCAGAGTCCAGTGAACTAGTAGTACCTATCTGGATAATGATACCCATGTTAAACTAACCCAGCAGCAGGTAAGGGTGTCTTCCCTAAAGGGGGGGAAGGAGAGAGTGAGAGTATAAGAGCTGGAGTGGAGAAATTCTAATGGTAGAAGAAAGAAGCTGTTTATCTAAACCTTTTATCAGAGTTGTAAATATTATTCTAAATGTCTTTCTTAGAAGATACTGTAGCAAGTTAAAGTTCACTGAAGTTAATCAGTAAAGTGTATTCTGGGTTAATGACTGCCCTACCCCTTCACTGAGGATAGGAGAACAGAGGAAGCCAACACTGAGCAGGTAGTGATACAAGACCTTAGAGAAGTCTCCATCTTCCATGTCCTCATGACCCATACAAAACAAAAAATAGTTCTATACCTCCGTGAATCTACCTCTCCAAATAGGAGCTTCACCAGGGATCTGACTATATAAGTACATAAGTATATGCCATACTGGGACAGACCAAAGGTCCATCAAGCCCAGCATCCTGTTTCCAACAGTGGCCAATCCAGGTCACAAATACCTGGCAAGATCCCCCCCAAAAAATACAAAACATTTTATGCTGCTTATCCCAGAAATAAGCAGTGGATTTTCCCCAAGTCCATTTTAATAATGGTCTATGGACTTTTCCTTTAGGAAGCAGTCCAAACCTTTTTTAAACCTGCAAATTTAAAAATTAAAAAGTCATGGGATAGGAGGCAATGTCCTTCTGTGGATTAGAAATTAGTTACTGGACAGAAAATTAGGGTTAAATGGTCGTTTTTCTCAATGGAGGAGGGTGAACAGTGGAGTGCCACTGGGATCTGCACTGGGACCGGTGCTATTTAACATACTGTATTTTCACATACATAACCCGCACGTAGGTATAACGCACACCCAGATATATCCTGCAGAAAAGAAGGAATTAAGTAAAAAAGGTTTTCTATAGCTTGCATGTGCAGGAGTGTGGCTGTGGGTGTGGGTGGCCGAGTTACGCAGACAATGTTGGACTGGAGGAAAACCAAAGCCAGCCGACATGAAGGAAAGATTTACCGTAAATTTACTGGTTGTCCATTTACAATGCCAAAAAGAAAGTCATATACAGCTAACTTCAAATTATCAGCAGTCGAATACACAAAAGAACATGGAAATCGTGAAGTTGGGCATATGTTTACTGTTGATGAGAAGCCTATCCGTGAGTGGCACAAAGCTGCGTAAAAACTAAAAGAAATTCACCCTAAAAAATGTGCATCGCATAGAAAATCTGCCAAATGGACCAATTTGGAGGCAAATCTGAAACAATGGCTACAGCAAAGATACTTACCTGTAGCAGGTATTCTCCAAGGATAGAAGGCTTTATATTCTCACAAGTGGGTGATGATGCCAATCCACCTCACACGGAAAAATAAAAAACAAAGGAGACAACCCCAAGGGGAGGTGAGAGGGACTGTGATAATATAAAGCCTGCTGTTCTCAGAGAATACATGCTATAGGTAATTATTTTTACTTTCTCCAAGGACAAGCAAGCTTCTATATTTTCACAAGTGGGGAATCCCTAGCATCTAGGCTCACCAAAAACAACAAACACTGGTCAATTGGGCCTCGAGACAGCGAGGATATAACACAGATTAACCTGAAACTATATACAATCTGAATTGAGAGTGCAGCCTGGAACAAAATAGGAGGGCTAAGAGGGTGAAGTTGGATTCTATACCCCAATCAGATTCTGCAACACTATCTACCCGAACCGAATGTCACATCGGGTATCCTGCTCAAGGCAGTAGTGTGATTTGAATGTGTGGACAGAAGACCGCATCGCAGCCTTGTAAATTTTTTCAATGGAGGCTGACCTCAAATGGGATAGCGAAGTGGCCATGGCTCTGACATTATAAGCAGTGATACGACCCTCCAAGGCCAGACCAGCCTGGGCATAAGTGAAGGAAATGCAATCTGCCAGCTAAATTGAAATAGTGCGTTTCCCAATGGCGACCCCCATCCTGTTGGGATCAAAAGAAACAAAAAGTTGGGTGGACTGTCTGTGGGCCTTGTCCGCTCCATGCAGTAGGCCAACTCTCTCTTGCAATTCAAGGTGTGCAAGCTGCTTTCACCAGGATGGGCATGAGGTCGAGGAAGAAATGCTGGCAAGACAATCGACTGTTTTAGATGGAACTCCGACACCACCTTCGGCAGGAACTTAGGTTGCGTGCGAAGGACTACTCTATTGTGATGAAACAGTATAAAGTGCATCCACCACTAAGGCCTGAGTAGCAAAAAGATCTACTGAGGGGTGCCCCACTCTCGGAAGATCTTGCGGGCTATGCCTATATGAAGAGTCCACTCGTGAGGTTGCATTATCCTGCTCAGTCTGTCGGCCAGGGTAATGTTTTCACCTGCCAGATAAGTGGCTTGAAGGAACATGCCATGTTGACGAGCCGAAACCACATCCAGATGGCCTCCTGACACAGAGGGTGTGATCCAGTGCCCCCTTGCTTGTTGGTGTAATATATTGCAACCTGATTGTCTGTTTTAGTGAGAACAATTTGGTGAGAGAGAGAGACAATCTCTGAAAGCCTTTAGAGCATTCCAGATCACCCGTAGCTCAAGGAGGTTGATCAGAAGATTTGTTTTCTGGGAGCATCAAGCAGAGGGTGTGATCCAGTGCCCCCTTGCTTGTTGGTGTAATATATTGCAACCTGATTGTCTGTTTTAGTGAGAACAATTTGGTGAGAGAGAGAGACAATCTCTGAAAGCCTTTAGAGCATTCCAGATCACCCGTAGCTCAAGGAGGTTGATCAGAAGATTTGTTTTCTGGGAGCATCAAGCACCTTGAGTGTGAAGCCTATCTACATGAGCTCCCCATCCCAGGAGATGGAACTCTTCTGATATGAGGAAAGGCTAAAGAGTTTAGGGCTCTTCAGCTTGGAAAAGAGGCAGCTGAGGGGAGAACTGATTAAGGTCTACTAAATCCTGAGTGGTGTAGAACGGGTAAAAGTGAATTGATTTTTCACTCTTTCAAAAAGTACAAAGACCAGGGGACACTCACTGAAATTACATGGAAATACTTTTCAAACAAATAGGAGGAATTATTTTTACTCAAAGAATAGTTAAGCTCTGGAACTCGTTGCCGGAGGATGTGTTAACAGCGGCTAGCGTATCTGGATTTACAAAAGGTTTGGACAAGTTCCTAGAGAAAAGTCCATAGTCTGTTATTGACATATGTGTAGGGGAAGCCACTGCTTGCCCTGGGATTGGTAGCATGGAATGTTGCTATTTGGACTTTAGACAGCTACTTGTGACCTGGATTGGCCACATTGGAAGCAGGGCACTGGGCTAGATGGACCATTGGTCTGACCCAGTATGGCTATTCTTATGTTCTTATGCATATACCATACTAAATAGGAAATTTAATGAAACAAAAATCAAATAAAATGAAATTCAGATACCCTCTCCAAAACAAAACATGGCCTGGATGCATTCTCCTACCAAAGAGAGGACTCCAGTTCCACCCCGATCTTCCCAGGGCCTTCGCTCCAAGTGCACAGAGTTTCCAGGTGCTTTTTGGCTAGGATCAGGCGACCCTCAGGGGGAGGAATGCTGGCTTCGGCCTAACCCCTGGTAAGCCTTTCCTCAGCTGAGAGGTGCCCAGCTCTACCACCGGCTGCCTTTCAGGTGCTGTGGAGGACTTGCAGCTCATCTGCATATCCTTACAGCCTTCTCCGGGGTGACACCCAGGTCCACTCCGATCCACTCAGGGCCTCCGCTCTAGGTGCCGCGCGCCGGGGCATTTTTCTCTTTACATCTAATCTTCTTCCCAGTTGCTAAAGTACCTCAGTCATTTATGGCCCCTATTCACATTCTCTTCCTAGCCCTGTCCCTTCCTAATCTTTTCCCTCACCCCCTACCTCTCTCCGCTACTGGAACTCACTGCCCATCCATCGACTTCATCACCTCACCTTCTCTCCTACCCTCTTCCTCCCTCTTGGCTTTTAATCTCCGCCTCTTTCTTCCGTCCATTTTGCCTTCCCCATTCCACCTAAATACCTCTTGCCTTCGACGCCTTCATGGCCACACCTCTCCTACTCTCCTCCGCTCTCTTTTACTCCTTCTCTTACTCTCAGCCGGTGACATCAATCCCAATCCTGGTCCCCCTCACCAACTATTATCCCAACTCCACAGATCTCACCGCGACCTCTCTAACCTCATCTCTATTTCTCTACTCCCCTCCTCTTCTCTGCCCTTCTCTTGCGCCCTATGGAATGCCCGCTCTATCTGTAACAAACTCGCCTATATCCAGGACCTCTTTATCTCGCGTCACCTCCATCTGCTCGCCATAACAGAAACCTGGCTCTGCCCTGATGACTCTGCTTCAGTCGCAGCCCTGTGCCATGGCGGTTATTTATTTTCACATACTCCTCGCCCTGCTGGCCGTGGGGGCGGTGTTGGACTACCTCTCTCTCCCTCCTCCAGATTTAAACCCCTTCTTCCACCTCAATCTCACTGTTTTTCCTCCTTTGAAGTCCACTCTATCCGCCTTTTCTCTCCTCTGCCTCTTCGAATAGCGGTCATTTATCGTCCCCCTGATAAGTCCCTTTCATCCTTTCTCAGTGACTTTGACACCTGGCTTGCCTTCTTCCATGATCCTTCCTCCCCCTCTCTCATCCTTGGTGACTTTAATATTCCTGCTAATGATCCTTCCAACTCTTATATTTCCAAGTTACTCGCTTTAACGTCCTCCTTTAATCTCCAACTATGCTCCACCCGCCCCACTCATCAAAATGGTCACTGTCTTGATCTCATCTTCTCCTCAAACTGTTCACCCTCTAGTTTCCTTGCCTCTGATCTTCCCTCCTCTGATCACCATCTTATAACTTTCACACTTAAATCTCCTCCCTCCCAGTCCCGTCCTATCTTATCTAATTTATCTAGGAATCTTCACGATATTGACCCTTCATCTCTATCCTCCCATGTTTCAAACCTCCTCTCTACTGTGGCACCATCCACATCTGTCAACGAGGCTGTTTCTTCTTACAACAATACTCTATCCTCTGCCTTAGACACTCTTGCACCTTTGATGACCCGCCCTGTAAGGCGTACAAAACCCCAACCTTGGCTGACTTCTAATATCCGCTACCTACATTCCTGTACCCGCTCCGCCGAATGCCTCTGGCGGAAATCTCGGGCCCTTGCTGATTTCTTACACTTTAAATTCATGCTGACCTCCTTCCAATCTGCTCTTTTACGAGCCAAACAGGATTATTATATCCAACTGACCAACTCTCTTGGCTCTAATCCTCGACTTCTCTTCACCACATTGAACTCTCTCCTCAAGGTGCCCCCTCCCCCAACTCCCCCTTCATTATCTCCTCAGACCGTTGCTGAATTCTTTCACAACAAGGTTCAAAAGATAAACCTTGCTTTCTCTACCTCATCACCTCTCCCTCCACTAGTCCGTTCCTCTCTCTCTCTCCTTCTCCTCATTTCCTTTCCTCCTTTCCTGAAGTTACTATTGAGGAAACTACACATCTCCTTTCTTCCTCAAAATGTACCACCTGTTCCTCTGATCCCATTCCCAACCACCTTCTTAATGCCATCTCTCCTGTTCTTATTCCTTTTATCTGTCACATTCTCAACCTCTCACTTTCCACTGCGACTGTCCCTGCTGCCTTTAAACATGCTGTGGTCACACTTGTCCTTAAGAAGCCTTCACTCGACCCTACTTGTCCCTTTAATTACCGACCCATCTCCCTCCTTCCTTTTCTCTCCAAATTACTTGAGCGTGCTGTTCACCGCCGCTGCCTTGATTTTCTCTCCTCACATGCTATTCTTGACCCACTACAATCTGGTTTTCGCCCTTTCCAATCAACCGAAACTGCGCTTACTAAAGTCTCCAATGACCTATTACTGGCTAAATCCAGAGGTCAATATTCCATCCTCATTCTTCTTGATCTTTCCGCTGCTTTTGACACTGTCGATCACAGCATACTTCTCGATACCCTGTCCTCACTTGGATTCCAGGGCTCTGTCCTTTCCTGGTTCTCTTCCTACCTCTCCCTCCGCACCTTTAGTGTTCACTCTGGTGGATCCTCTTCTACTTCTATCCCTCTGCCTGTCGGCGTGCCTCAGGGTTCTGTTCTTGGTCCCCTCCTCTTTTCTATCTACACTTCTTCCCTTGGTTCATTAATCTCATTCCATGGCTTTTCCTACCATCTCTATGCTGATGACTCCCAAATCTACCTTTCTACCCCTGATATCTCACCTTGCATCCAAACCAAAGTTTCAGCGTGCTTGTCTGACATTGCTGTCTGGATGTCTCAACGCCACCTGAAATTAAATATGACCAAAACCGAGCTTCACATTTTCCCCCCCAAACCCACCTCCCCGCTCCCCCCGTTTTCTATTTCTGTTGATAGCTCTCTCATTCTCCCTGTCTCCTCAGCTCGAAACCTTGGGGTCATCTTTGACTCTTCTCTCTCCTTCTCTGCTCATATCCAGCAGATTGCCAAGACCTGTCGTTTCTTTCTTTACAACATCCGTAAAATCTTTACAACATCCGTAAAATCCGCCCCTTTCTGTCTCAACGCCACCTGAAATTAAATATGACCAAAACCGAGCTTCACATTTTCCCCCCCAAACCCACCTCCCCGCTCCCCCCGTTTTCTATTTCTGTTGATGGCTCTCTCATTCTCCCTGTCTCCTCAGCTCGAAACCTTGGGGTCATCTTTGACTCTTCTCTCTCCTTCTCTGCTCATATCCAGCAGATTGCCAAGACCTGTCGTTTCTTTCTTTACAACATCCGTAAAATCCGCCCCTTTCTTTCCGAGCACTCTACCAAAACCCTCATCCACACCCTTGTCACCTCTCGTTTAGACTACTGCAATCTGCTTCTTGCTGGCCTCCCACTTAGTCACCTCTCCCCTCTCCAGTAGGTTCAAAACTCTGCTGCCCGTCTCATCTTCCGCCAGGGTCGCTTTACTCATACTACCCCTCTCCTCAAGACCCTTCACTGGCTCCCTATCCATTTTCACATCCTGTTCAAACTTCTTCTACTAACCTATAAATGTACTCACTCTGCTGCTCCCCAGAATCTCTCCACACTCGTCCTTCCCTACACCCCTTCCCGTGCACTCCGCTCCATGGATAAATCCTTCTTATCTGTTCCCTTCTCCACTACTGCCAACTCCAGACTTCGCGCCTTCTGTCTCGCTGCACCCTACGCCTGGAATAAACTTCCTGAGCCCCTACGTCTTGCCCCATCCTTGGCCACCTTTAAATCTAGACTGAAAGCCCACCTCTTTAACATTGCTTTTGACTCGTAACCACTTGTAACCACTCGCCTCCACCTACCCTCCTCTCTTCCTTCCCGTTCACATTAATTGATTTGATTTGCTTACTTTATTTATTTTTTGTCTATCAGATTGTAAGCTCTTTGAGCAGGGACTGTCTTTCTTCTATGTTCGTGCAGTGCTGCGTACGCCTTGTAGCGCTATAGAAATGCTAAATAGTAGTAGTAGTAATATGCAATCAACTGTAACAAAATCATGAAAGATTGAATAAGAAGGACAGTTAAAATCCCTATCAGGACTGAGAGCCATAATATACTAATAAATGTTCCATTTAAAATATTATGCCTTTATAATTTATTTTTCAGCTTAATTAAGGCTGCTGATTTAAAATGCCATAAGGTGTTTGTTTTTTTCAAGAAATTTATGACTGCTGCCTAAGAGAAACTTATCTGCTGTACACAAGAATTAAATTAGAACTTATACAGAAAATAAAACCAGTCTGAAAGCAGCACTTATTGCTTCACTATGATGAATCATGGGCATTATTGATTTTCTTTTATATTTTTTTAAACAAACATGCAATCCAACGACTTTTAAAGGATAAAATGAAGCTGTTTACCTGCAACAGGTAGTAGCTGAATAATGCATTTTATCAGTCTCACAATTAGGACATGTGCATATACTACCAAGTGTTTTGTTGCTCATTTGTGGCAGTTCCCACACTGCTTGAGTCCTACACCTCTCCTAAGTTGTTGTTTTTTTTTTATAATAGCTTTCACTGGGGGGGGGGGGGGGAGTTAACAACTTCAAAGATGGGAGGGATTGATGACTGGTGAACTGTTGTCTTGAGAACTCTTGCTACAGGGAAAAAGTTTGTTGTCTCTGAAGTCAAGCAGGTCCATCAAGTCACAGAAGGCTAAAAGAGAAACCTGCCTTAGAGGCAATACTCATAACGTTTTCAAGTATATCGGCAGCTGAAAACCTGTGAGGAAATCTGTGGGACCTTTGAATCATCAAGGAGTAAAAGGGGCACTCAGGGAGGGCAAGGCTAGCAGAGAGACTGGATGAATTATTTGCTTTAGTCTTTACTGATGTAAGAGATCTACCTATACCAGAAATGGTTTTCTAGAGTGAGGATATGGAGGAACTGAACCTACTGAGCCAAACTGCTGTTTACAAAATATTAGATCCTCTAAACTTGCTCTGCAAATCACCATATTTTCAAAAAGGTTTCTCTTGCCTAATGGTCAACCTTTAAAAAGTAGGGACTGTTGTTTACAATGCCTTCAGTAATTGGTTAGCAATGTTAAAAAGGGGTTCATTCTGCTTATAAAACAAATTGTCATGAAACTAAAATGCCAGCAAGGAGAAGGAAGTGGCATTTTAATCATATCTATGTGGAAAATTTGAACTTTAGGAACATTCAAGGAATATTTTCAATCATATAAATATATTAGCATTTCACAGTTTCTATATAGCACCACTAAAAATTGATGGATAGGGGGTTTAACTCTTTAATGGCACTAATAGACTTAAAAAACAGCTTTGGATATTAGGTAGTATATGTTCATTGGTGGTAGATGAACATATACACCCTAGCTGTATATATATAGCACTCAAAGTTATGTGCATACCCAAATTCTGTACACAATTTAATTGCTTAATGAGCCAATTAGCACTGATAATTGGACACTATCAATTATTGGTGCTAATTGGCAATAAATGGAATTTACACATGCATCTTTGTATTCGCTATTCTATAAAAATGTGTGCATAAATTTTTCCATGCTGATCCAAAAAGGAGTGTGGCCACAGGAGAGACAAGGGCGACTCTGGGCATTTCTAAGATTTGCATGCAGTGTTATAGAAATCAGGGGATCCGCAACTAATTTAGACATGGGGATTTATACCAGGGTTCAGTTGGTATAAATCCTTGCATCCAAAATTGAACATGGATTCTGGTGCTAAGCGTTATTCTATAAACAGCACCATACTTTGAGAGTCGTTTATAGAATACTGCTTAGCGTGCATTTTACCCAAATTTGGGTGCCATTCACAGAATTACATCCATAACATCTTTATCTATGGATTTTTGGCTGATTTGCATGTGTATAAGGAAGAAAAAACATTTAAATGACCTGATATTATCTGTACAGTCAGTGGGCAAGGGGAAGGCAGAACAAGGGTGGTGCTGCAAAATTATCCGGACAGCAGTAATATTGGCCACTATCCCCCTCATTCTATAATCCTGCACATCCAATTTTATGCTTAGCGCACAAAATTGTGAGCTTGGGTTATAGACTACCTATAGTCGCGAGTGTAACCTAACTGACAAATTATCTGCTAATTGGCACAAAGAACCAATTATTGGTGATATTTGTTGATAATAGGCACTAATTGGCAGTAATTTGCAGTTATGCTCAAAAATGCATTTAGACCGTATTCTATAACCTCAGTGCACAAATGTTTTTGCATGTAACTGCAAAGGGGGTGTGGACATGGAAACAGAATGGGCAGATCAAGGGCATGCTAAGCGCTTATGTGCTAAGAAAGCGAATGATACATACCTGTAGCAGGTGTTCTCCGAGGACAGCAGGCTGATTGTTCTCACGACTGGGTTGACGTCCACGGCAGCCCCCACCAACCGGAACAAAACTTTGCGGGCGGTCCCACACGCAGGGCACGCCCACCGCGCATTCGCGGCCATCTTCCCGCCCGTGCGCGACCGTTCCCACTCAGTTGAATGACAAGCAAAGGAATGAGTAAAACTCAACTCCAAAGGGGAGGAGGGAGGGTAGGTGAGAACAATCAGCCTGCTGTCCTCGGAGAACACCTGCTACAGGTATGTATCATTCGCTTTCTCCGAGGACAAGCAGGCTGCTTGTTCTCACGACTGGGGTATCCCTAGCTCTCAGGCTCACTCAAAACAAGAACCCAGGTCAATTGAACCTTGCAACGGCGAGGGCATAACAGAAATTGACCTACGAAGAACAACTAACTGAGAGTGCAGCCTGAACAGAATAAAATCAGGTCCTGGAGGGTGGAGTTGGATTCAAACCCCAAACAGATTCTGCAGCACCGACTGCCCGAACCGACTGTCACGTCGGGTATCCTGCTGGAGGTAGTAATGTGATGTGAATGTGTGGACAGATGACCACGTCGCAGCCTTGCAAATCTCTTCAATAGTGGCTGACTTCAAGTGGGCCACTGACGCTGCCATGGCTCTAACACTATGAGCTGTGACATGACCCTCAAGAGCCAGCCCAGCCTGGGCGTAAGTGAAGGAAATGCAATCTGCTAGCCAATTGGAGATGGTGCGTTTCCCGACAGCGACCCCTTTCCTATTGGGGTTGAAAGAAATAAACAATTGGGCGGACTGTCTGTGGGGCTGTGTTTGCTCCAGATAGAAGGCCAACGCTCGCTTGCAGTCCAATGTGTGCAACTGACGTTCAGCAAGGCGGGTATGCGGTCTGGGAAAGAATGTTGGCAAGACAATTGACTGGTTAAGATGGAACTCCGACACCACCTTTGGCAGGAACTTAGGGTGAGTGCGGAGTACTACTCTGTTATGATGAAATTTGGTATAAGGAGCATGAGCTACCAGGGCTTGAAGCTCACTGACTCTACGAGCTGAAGTAACTGCCACCAAGAAAATGACCTTCCAGGTCAAGTACTTCAGATGGCATGAATTCAGTGGCTCAAAAGGAGGTTTCATCAGCTGGGTGAGGATGACGTTGAGATCCCATGACACTGCAGGAGGCTTGACAGGGGGCCTTGACAAAAGCAAGCCTCTCATGAATCGAACGACTAAAGGCTCTCCAGAGATGGCTTTACCCTCTACACGATAATGGTAAGCACTAATTGCACTAAGGTAAATCTTTACTGAGTTGGTCTTGAGACCAGACTCTGATAAGTGCAGAAGGTATTCAAGCAGGTTCTGTGCAGGGCAAGAACGAGGTTCTAGGGCCTTGCTCTCACACCAAACGACAAACCTCCTCCACTTGAAAAAGTAACTCTTTTTAGTGGAATCCCTTCTAGAGGCAAGCAAGACGCGGGAGACACCCTCAGACAGACCCAACGAAGCAAAGTCTACGCCCTCAACATCCAGGCCGTGAGAGCCAGAGACTGAAGGTTGGGGTGCAGAAGCGCTCCGTCGTTCTGCGAAATCAGAGTCGGAAAACACTCCAATCTCCACGGTTCTTTGGAGGACAACTCCAGAAGTAGAGGGAACCAGATCTGATGGGGCCAAAAAGGCGCTATCAGAATCATGGTGTCGTGGTCTTGCTTGAGCTTCAGTAAGGTCTTCCCCACCAAAGGTATGAGAGGATAAGCATACAGGAGGCCGGTCCCCCAATGGAGGAGAAAGGCATCTGACGCCAGTCTGCCGTGTGCCTGTAGTCTGGAACAGAACAGAGGCAGCTTGTGGTTGGTCTGAGAGGCGAAAAGGTCCACCGAGGGAGTGCCCCACTCTCGGAAGATCTTGCGTACCACTCTGGAATGGAGTGACCACTCGTGCGGTTGCATGACTCTGCTCAGTCTGTCGGCCAGACTGTTCTTTACGCCTGCCAGGTATGTGGCTTGGAGAAGCATGCAGAACTGGCAAGCCCAACGCCACATCCCGACGGCTTCCTGACACAGGGGGCGATATCCGATGCCCCTCCTGCTTGTTGATGTAATACATTGCAACCTGATTGTCTGTCCGAATTTGGATGATCTGGTAGGACAGCCGATCTCTGAAGGCCTTCAGTGCGTTCCAGACCGCTCGGAGCTCCAGGAGGTTGATCTGAAGATCTTGTTCCTGGAGGGACCACAGTCCCTGGGTGTGGAGCCCATCGACATGAGCTCCCCACCCCAGGCGAGATGCATCCGTCGTCAGCACTTTCGTGGGCTGCGGAATTTGGAATGGACGTCCCAGAGTCAAATTGGTCCAAATGGTCCACCAGCGCAGCGAATTGCGGCAACTGAGGGACAGGCGGATGACATCTTCTAGATTCCCGGTAGTTTGACACCACTGGGAAGCTAGGGTCCATTGAGCAGGTCTCATGTGAAGGCGAGCCATGGGAGTCACATGAACCGTGGAGGCCATATGACCCAGGAGTCTCAACATCTGCCGAGCTGTGACCTGCTGAGACGCTCTGGTCTGGGAAGCGAGGGACAGGAGATTCTGCACCCTTGCTTCGGGAAGAAAGGCCTGAGCCTTCTGTGAATTCAGCAGAGCTCCTATGAATTCCAGAGATTGGACTGGCTGTAGATGGGACTATGGGTAATTTATCCCAAACCCCAGCAGCTCCAGGAGGTGAATAGTGCACTGCATGGACCGGAGAGCCCCTGCTTCTGAGGTGTTCTTGACCAGCCAATCGTCGAGATACAGGAACACGTGCACTCCCTGCTTGTGTAGGTACACCGCAACCACCACGAGACACTTCGTGAACACCCGTGGGCAGAGGTGAGCCCAAAGGGCAGCACACAATACTGAAAGTTCCGTGTCCCCAGACGGAATCTGAGATACTGTCTGTGAGCTGGCAGTATCGGAATGTGGGTGTAAGCGCCTTTAAATCCAGGGAACATAGCCAATCATCTTTCTGAATCATTGGTAGAAGGGTGCCCAAGGAAAGCATCCTGAACTTCTCTTTGACCAGGTATTTGTTCAGGCCTCTCAGGTCTAGGATGGGGCGCATCCCCCCTGTTTTCTTTTCCACAAGGAAGTACCTGGAATAGAATCCCTGCCCTTCCTGCCCGGGTGGCACGGGATCGACCACATTGGCGCTGAGAAGGGCGGAGAGTTCCTCTGCAAGTACCTGCTTGTGATGGGAGCTGAAGGATTGGGCTCCCGGTGGGCAATTTGGTGGAGTGGAGGCCAAATTCAGGGTGTATCCGCACCGCACTATTTGGAGAATCCACTGGTCGGAGGTTATCAGAGGCCACCTTTGGTGAAAAACTTTCAACCTCCCTCCGACCGGCAGGTCGTCCGGTACGGACACTTTGATGGCGGCTATGTTCCCATGGATCCAGTCAAAAGCCCGTCCCCGGCTTTTGCTGTGGAGGTGCAGGGGGCTGCTTAGGCGCACACTGTTGACGGGAACGAGCGTGCTGGGACTGTCCCTGTGCCTGAGGAGGCCTTCGGGCCGGCTGGGTGTACCTACGCTTGTTGTAGGCGTATGGTGCAGCCTGCCGGGCCTGAGAAAAACGTCCACCTGCAAAGGTGGATGCTGAAGGCGCCCGGTGGGAGAGCTTGTCGAGAGCGGTTTCCCGCTGGTGTAGTTGGTCCACTAACTGCTCGACCTTCTCGCCAAAAATGTTATCCTCCCGGCAAGAGACATCCGCCAGCCGTTGCTGGGTGCGGTTGTCCAGGTCAGAGGCACTCAGCCAGGAGAGTCTGCGCATCACTATACCTTGGGCCGCAGCTCGAGATGCCACATCACAGGTGTCATAGATACCCCTGGACAGGAACTTTCTGCATGCCTTCAGCTGCCTGACCACCTCCTGAAAAGGCCTGGACTGCTCCGGAGGGAGTTTGTCGACCAGGTCTGCCAGTTGCCTCACATTGTTCCGCATGTGGATGCTCGTGTAGAGCTGGTATGACTGGATGCGGGTCACGAGCACGGAAGATTGGTAGGCCTTCCTCTCAAACGAGTCCAGAGTGCGAGACTCCCACCCCGGGGGCACCGAGGCGGTATCCCTCGAACTCCGTGCTCTCTTGAGAGCAGAGTCCACGACCGCCGAGTCATGAGGCAATTGGGGCCGCATCAACTCTGGGTCAGAGTGGATCCTGTATTGGGACTCCGCTTTCTTGGGGATGGTGGGGTTAGATAACGGCTTCAGCCAGTTCCAAAGCAGTGTCTCTTTGAGGACATTGTGCAACGGCACCGTGGAAGACTCTCTAGGTTGTGATGGATAGTCGAGGACCTCGAGCATCTCAGCCCTCGGCTCATCCACAGAGACCACGGGAAAGGGAATGCAAATGGATATATCCCTGATGAAGGAGGCAAAGGAGAGGCTCTCAGGGGGCGAGAGCTTTCTCTCTGGTGAAGGAGTGGGGTCAGAGGGAAGGCCCACAGACTCCTCTGAGGAGAAATATCTGGGGTCCTCCTTCTCCCCCCATGAGGCCTCTTCCTCGGTGTCGGACATGAGCTCTTGCAGCTCAGACCTCAACCGGGCCGGTCTCGACTGCGAGGAACCATGTCCCCGGTGATGACGTCGAGCGGTGGACTCCCACGCCGGCGGGGATGAAGCTCCCTCCATCGATGTCGACAGAGACTCCACCTGCGTGGCTGTCGACACCGGCGCCGCAGGCCGCGGCATCTGGCTAGAGCACACCGGCGCCTCCATTAATGGCGCCTGGTGCATCAGCCCTTCCAGAATCCCCAGAAGGATGGCTCGGAGGCACTCGTCAAGGCCCGCTGTCGGGAAAGGCAGGGGGGCCGGTGTAGGTGTCGGTGCTGGAAGCTGCTTGGGTCCAGGAGACGGTACCGAAGCACCCGCGGACTGACGCAGTGACACCTCTTCAATGCTCCTCTCGGCACTGCCGCTTCCTCGGCGTCGAGTCATCTCTGGAGGTGCCGGAGCTGGCAGTCCCGTGCGCCGTGGGCGACCGATGATGGTGCTTCTTGGTTTTCTTTTGGTGCCCGTCATCGGCGCTCGGCGGTAGAGACGAAGAGGAGGTAGAGCCCCCCCGGCCTCGAGTCCGACAGGGTTCGGTCCCAATGGCCCTGGGTAGAGGGAGTGGCCGGGGCTGACTGCCCACGCCGCCGCTCACCCCCGCCGTCGCCGGTAGGCCGGTGGGCCAACGGTACCTGTACTCCTGGGGTCGGTGCCGATTTCGCCGACATCGGTACCGGTACCGAAGATCCGGCCGTCAACACTGATGCCGTTGATGTCGAGGGGCCGGCGCAAGTTCCGTAAAGACGGTCCCGAAGAACTTGCCTCGCCACCTGTGTCCGCTTCCGTAAGCCCAGACACAAGGTGTACATCTTGGTATTATGCTCCGGCCCGAGGCACTGGAGGCACCAAGCATGGGTATCGGTTTGCGAGATCTGCCGGCCACACCGACCACACTTCTTGAATCTGCTCGGGACCTTCGAGGACATCGATGGAAAAATCGCGTCGGCGAAGTCAAAGTCGTCGATGGTGGCGGTGAAAAGCACACCCGAAAAAGAAACGACCCGCGCGGCCACAAGGCCGCAACGAGGCGCCCCCGCGGCTAAAGACGACGAAGGGACTCAAATTTTTTTTTTTACACAAAGAAAAAGAAAGAAAGAAGTACGCAAACGCGTTCGTAAGAGAAAAAACTTGCGGCTAGGCCGCGATCCGGTTTCCGGGGCTGACAGAGAGAGAGACGATAACACGTCTCTCTCCAGCGCGGAATAGAAAAAAACTGAGCGGGAATAGTCGTGCAAGGGCGGGAAGACGGCCGCGCATGCGCAGTGGGTGTGCCCTGCGTGCCGGACTGCCCGCAAAGTTTTGTTCCGGTTGGTGGGGGCTGCCGTGGACGTCAACCCAGTCATGAGATCAAGCAGCCTGCTTGTCCTCGGAGAATATAGAATATCGATAATTACACATGCATGGTGTAAATGTGGACACGTAGACGCCAACACTAATATTCTACAATGGTAATTAGGCATGTAATTGTTGATATAGAATAATTAGCACACAGCATCCCAGCATCTAACTTTAGGTGACCTGTGGAGAATTAACCCCTATCCCCTGGATTCTATATAGCACACCTAGAGATCCACGCCAAAATCCAAGCATATTCTATAACATGCATAACCTAATTGGCTTAACAAGCTAATCAGTGTTGATAACAGCTCTTAACAAGAAATAATGAGCACTAATTGGCAATAATTAGAATTTATATGCACAACTTGCTAAGTGTGCTTAACTTCTAATGTTCACAGGCAAAAAGAGGAATGATTATGGGCATTTTGTGGGCATTCCAAATTTACACATACAGTTATAGAATATGGCCCAGTGCGCCTAAATCTATGCGCCAAAATTTAAGCCATGTTTTCATTGGTGTAAACAGAGGCACACAGTTTTAGGCACTGAGATCAACTAAGTGTATTCTATATATCATGCCTAAATCTAAGCGCCACTTATAGAATATGCTTAGTCAGCATTGATTTCCGCACCATTTTTTTAGGCGCCATAAAAAGAATCTTCCCCTAAGGGGGTAATGCTATAACTGGCCACCTCCAATTAGGCACCTGGAGGGCATACAGTAGGAACTTAGGTTGGTGTAATTGGGCACGCCTAAATGTGACAGGGACTTGAGTAATTTATAGTATTCAATAACTTACCACATAAGAGAGAGGCCTGCTTATGTCCTGCCCATGGTCCACTCCTTTGTATGCCTCCCTTGCAAATATATGCTTATGTAAATTAAGCAGGTATTTTCAAATTTACAGAGTAGCGCTTAGGCAGAATATCAGCATTTACATACATATGTGTCCACAAACGACTCTGCAGAGCTCATTTTCAAAGAAATTAGACTTACAAAGTTACATGCAAAAAAATGTCCAAAATATGAATAGGAAAGAAGGTTATGTACAAAAAAGAAGAACGACTATCTCTCTCTTTTTTTTTTAATACTGTTTTGAACAAGGTTTTGTGATTTGGATGTTTTGTTTTTTTGGTCTATTTAAAACAAAAAAAAGGTCCAAGTGCAAATCACACAAAATCAAGCCATTGGGATGGAAGAGGAGCCAGCATTTTTAGTAGACTGGTCCCCCAGGAAAGCAATAGGGCACTCTAGGGGGCACTGCAGTGGACTTCATAAAATGCTCTCATGTACACATCTCACCTTTGCTCCCTTATCTTGTCTGCTGAGCCCCCAAAACCCACTACCTCTAACTGTACACCACTACCACAGCCCTTATAGGTAAACGGAGCACCTATATGTGGATATAGTGGGTTTCTGGTGAGTTTTGGAGGCTCACAGTTTCCTCCACAAGTGTAACAGGTAAGAGAAGGTATGGGCCTGGGTTCACCTGTCTGCAGTACACTGCACCCACCACTAGACTATTCCAGGGACTTGCATGCTGTTCTAATGGACCTGAGTATAACATCTGAGGCTGGTATAGAGGCTGACAAGTAATGTTTTTAATCACATTTTTTGGGGGGTGGGAAGGGGTTAGTGACCACTGGGGGAGTAAGGGGAGGTCATTCCTGATTCCCTCCAGTAGTCATCTGGTCAATTTAGGGCACCTTTTTGTGCCTTATTCATTATAAAAACAGGTCTAGTTCAAAACGTCTTAGTTTTAGTCCTGTATGGTTTTGTTTCATTATGGTCCTTAACACCCATGGCATGCCCCCTTGTGATTTGAATGCACTTCTGATGGACTTCATAAAACAATGTCTAAAAATTGGTTTTGAAAATACTAATTTGGACATTTTTGTGAAAAAAATGTCCACATGCAGATTTATGCCACTTTTTGGACGTTTTTCTCTTTTGAAAATGAGCTCCATTTTTGTAAGACTAAGTGCTTTCAAAATATGCCTCTATTTGTCATTATTGTAAACATTTTCACATTTAAATGTGACATCTAGTTTATAGAATGACCCTTTATGGGGGTAATTCTATGGGGGTAATTCTTTAGAGTAGGTTCTAACAGTTACCACTTATACGCATAAATGTTTAGAATAGTACAGAGACATGTAAATGCCAAGAATAAGCCTACGCGTTATTCAGTAAATGCATGTATATCTTACATAGCATATATTTTACAGGTAGGCATACATATTGGTGGAGTTTGAGCACAGCATGGGTGGGACTCACACTTATGTGCATAGCACAGAATAAGTAATGCATCTCTAGCATTTTGGCACAAGGAAGTTCTATGGCTGGCATAAGTATTCATGCCTACCTAACCGCATATGTACATCTATATCTGGTTTTGCTAATATTCTATAAAGCAGACGCCTACTTTCCTTTATAGACTTAGTGCCACATATGTGCCCTCTGAGTATAGGCGCACTGTCATAGAATTACCCCCATTAGTGGCAGTGACCATATAATATGGGGTCTTTTTACTAAGGTGTGCCGAAAAATGGCCTGCGCTGGTGTAGACGCGTATATTGGATGCGCGCAGGTCCATTTCTCAGAGTACCTGCAAAAAAGGTCTTTTATGGAGGGTCCAAAAATGCATGTGTGGCAAAATAAAAATTGGCCCGCGTCCATTTTGGGCCTGAGACCTTACCGCCACCCATTGACCTAGTGGTAAGGTCTCACGCGTTAACTGGGCAGTAATAGTCTATGTGAGTACAATGACAATTACCGCCCGGTTAGTGCTGCATGCCGGAAATGTTCTGGCGTGCTTAGTAAATCCATGTAAAAAATGAAATTACCACCCAGGCCACGCAGTAGCCAGGCGGTAGTTAAAAATTGACACGCATAGAACGCGTGTACATGCCTATGTGGCTTAGTAAAAGGGCCCCTATATATATTCAGTGCTGCTGACTATATATCTAGTAGCACTGAAAACACAAATTAATTTAAATGCTGAAGCTGGCATTTAAATTAAAACTGTCACCACTGCCACTGAACATTGGGCCAAAACATTTATATAAATTCAAAACAAACTCTAAAAAAAAGTTAACAAGAATACATTTTCTAGACTCTGAAAAGAATCTGAAGATTTTGTATAACTTACAATTCCAAAATAATTTTACAGGTTGTTTTGTGAAAAGAGATCAAAGTAAGTTGGAAGGGAGAGAAATTAGCGTTTATAAATATGTCTGCCTCACCAACCATTATCATAAAAAAATATTTTCTATTCTGCTTTTACATCTGAAACACGGAGTGTCCTCTAAAACAGGCTGGTCCAAGTTCAGTCCTTAAAGTCCACAAACAGGCCTTTTTAAGTAAATACCTAATGATTATGCATGAGAAAAATTTGCATCCAAGGGAGAGTGAGCATCCCAAATCTCTCTCATGCATATTCATTAGGGATATCCTGTAAACCTGGCTTGTCTGCGGCCCTTGAAGACTGAACTTGGACAAACCTGCTCTAAAAGGAAAAATATTGTAAAAGATCTTTTGGAGACCTCAAAATATCATTAAAAAAGTGGTCTCATTCACATGTCTTTTGCTTTATTATGAATTGTGCAGTACTTGCATCTATAAATGTTATCTCTCTAAGACAAGTGAAACATGAATCAGGAAGATCTGGATGGACTTGTCTTCTTAGTGAAATGATAAAGTACAATGATGACCTTGATCTAAGTCAGCCCAGACAATCCACACGTTTGATTATTGCTGCCTTTGCAAGACAGTTGACTTAATTTATAAAATATTCTTCCCTTAAGGACAAAATGAGGCAAACTTTCCATAAATCAGGCATTATGAATCTGATCATTAGCAGATAGGAATGATTAAAGTATGCGGATCAGAAACTGGATTCTTAAACATTTTTATAAACTCTGTATGATCTTAACTCAAGTCACTTTGGGGCCCTTTTATTAAGCTGCATTAGGTGCTAATGCATGCCTAACACGGTTTCAAATTGTGTAGTGTGGGATGCACTCAGGTGTCCTGCAGAAAGTACCAATTTAGTGTGCGCTGATCCATGCGCTAAGTTTTTTTTTTTTTGGAGTAGCATATGAGAGGGTGTTCCTGTGCTAATCAGTTAGCGCATCCACATTAGTGTGCACTAACTGGTTAATGCAGTATTACCATATGAGCACTTACTGCCTACAGAATGGGTGTGTGCTCACGCAGTAATTTTTTTAAATGGCTGCACACTATTTCTTAATGACAGAACACTGTGATGGAGACAAGAAAGCATAATGGGGCAGAGTGGATAATTTTAAAAAGAACAGAATATTGGCAGTGAGAGAGAAGAGCAATGGAGCAGTTTTATTTTGCTTTGTTTTACATCAGGTTGGAGGCAGGGAAATGCAATCAGGCTAAGTACTGAGATGCAGAGAGGGAATGGAAGTAGGAGTTAGGGCAAGTTTTCTAGAGCTAACTGGATAGGTTTAATAAACCTACCTTGCCTAAAAAAATTGGTCTGATGGATTTTATCTGCTTTTCAGCTGAACACTTTCGGGGCAATTCTTTAAACTAGCACCTAGAGGCACATGCCTGGTGTTGTTAATTGACAGTAAGCCACCTATATGCACTAGGTGCTGTTCTATAAGGTAGCATCTACGTGTCGTGGAGGGAATTTTTGATATGATGTCTAAGTCCGAGTTTGGACGTTTAGCTCAAAACATCCAGAATCTGAATAGCAAATATAGCGATTTTCAAATCAGCAAAACGTCTATCTTTTTTTTCCAAAAATGGCCACTTGCTAGATGTTTTTGTGCTCTGTGCATTTATCTTTCGGTCCATTAAAAAAAAAAAACTCCAAGTAAAAAAACGCACAAAATCAAGCAAATGGGGTGTAGGAGGTACCAGCATTCTTAGTAGACTGGTCACAAAGACATCCCATCAGGGCAGTGGGGCACCCTAGGGAGTGCTGCAGTGGACTTCACATTAAAGACTACACATCTTACCATTACTCACTTATGTTGTATGGGGAGCCCTTCAAATCTGATCAAAAATATATTGAACCCAGCTGTACACCACTACAATAGCACTTATGTCTGCAGGTGTCACCTATATGTGGGTGCAGTAGGCTTTTGGCGAGTTTGGTGTGGGGGAGTCAGATACTTTCATCACAAGTGTAACAGTTAGAGTGGATTATGGGCCTAGGTCCCCTTCTCTGCAGTGCACTGCACCAGCCAATAGGCAACTCTAGGAACCTGCTTGCTGCTCCAATAGGACTGGCCATAACATCTGAAGCTGTCACAGAGGCTGGTATGTACTGTTTCTTTCACATCTTCAGGGGGTGGGAGGGGGTCAGTGACCACTGAAGGAGTAAGTGGGTCATTAATTTATTCCGTGAGGAAAAACCAAGGAGGATAGCAAAGAAGTCTTTATTGAAGATACTAAAAATCAACCCAACACGGCCGTGTTTCGGCACAAAGGCCTGCCTCAGGGGTCTTGATGAATCTCTGTTATTGTAGTATAATACTTTACACTGGAGAATTTGAATACATGGATCTGGCAATCAATGTTCTTTGTTTATCCCGTCTTGTAAAACCGCCGAGTAACAGCTAACGAGCTGTGAGCTAATGTAAATGATGCAAAAGTTAGCTGTTACTTCTTTGTTATCCTCCTTGGTTTTTCCTCACTGTTTTTTCTATCTACTGTTTTTTCTATCTTACATCTCAAGGTTCCGTGAGGTTTTTTTTTCCCTCCTTTTTGGTTGTTTTTAATTTATTCCTCCAGTGGTCATCTGGCCATTATTAAAAGAGGTCTAGCTCAAAATGTCTTAGTTTTAGTCCTGGTCGTTTTGGTTTTGTTCCATTATGACAGAAAAACATCGAAGTGTTAAGAACGCTCTAATCCTGCCCTTAACACGCCTCCAACACACACGTTTGTGATTTGGACATACTGTAGACGAAATGTGTAGATAAATGTTTGCAAAAGAGGTTTTGAAAATAGCAATTTAAACATTTTGGCAAGCAAAACGTCCAAATGCTGCTTAATGACCCTTTTAAACCTTTTTTTTTCTTTAAATGAACCCCACAGTATCTAACTGTGGGTAGCATACACAGGGAAAAAACATGGGAGGGCCGTGGGCTTGTCTCCCAGTTATGCAGGTAGTTTATAGAATACTATAAATTACACACTCAGGTGAGCCAGCTTACACCTGCCATTGCCATTTGTTAATTACATGCAATGATATGGGCTACTGTATTTGCTGACATTTCTCATATTACTGTAAATGGCAACCCATCCCTTGAACAGAATAGACATGCACTAATAGTCAGATTGGTCCTTTTCCACTGACAACATATATGTAGTTATCAGAATGTGCTAGCTGCATAGTGTGTCCATGCATGTAGTAACCAGAATGTGCTAGCTGCATAGTGTATCCATACTCATTCTCCGCCCTTGACAAGCCTCCTCCAGATAATAAATTTAAAAAAATAAATACCTCGTACTTAGCATGCTACTGACCTGAATTAGGTGTTAATTAAGGTGTGAGGAACGTAAAATAGCTGCAAAGGTTAATACGGCAACCTGATTACTGTGTTAAATTCAAAGGGTATGTTTGAAGCAGTCCCCTTAGAATCAAAACTATATAGAGAGGAAATGTCCCAGGTAACTTTCTTTCTGAGAAGTTCTGAGAGAAGAGGACATTTCTCTAGATAAGTGCACCTTATTTTACTCTGTGCTTTGGAGATTTAATGATTGGGGTTTTAAAAATATAATTGTAGGTTTATTGTTTAAGACAGTTAGAATTTTAGAAAAGCAAACTATACAAACTAGTCTCCATACCCTTTTCCCCATAGTTTTTAAAACTTGAACTTTCTGCCACAACCTACAACATTAACAGATAGCCTCTAGAAGGCACAGCAGGGCCTAGTTCTGTCTTCATCCCCATCCAACCTCCCTAAATCCCACCCACCCATAGCACATCTCTTCATTTATAGTCTTAACTTATAGTCAATTATTCTAATTAAAATAACAAAAGGGGAGTTTTCATTACAGAGTTTTAATTACATTTAATTACTTTCTGAGAAGAAAACATTAAATAAATCACAAAATATACCATATAATTGTAAGATTTCATATATTAATCTAATATCCCTAGCACCTTAAGAAGTTGTTATTCAACAACTCAATAATACTAATACGTAGACAGCAGTGTCACATGTATGATTATCTCCCAGTTGGAGAGATATTATATGTGTATGCTCGATGCAAAAAGCTCCTAGCTGCCACATAACAAGTCCATTCTCATGAGACTAGAGTAGCAGACTTGGAGGAGCTAAGGGAGACAGAGATGTACATAGAGGAGGCCCAGAGGGACATTGTAGAGAAGTCCCACCTCCATTCTAGCAGCCCCTGTGCTTTCTTGGAGGACGGAGGTCTCCTAAAAGGAGAGCATCACCCTGGTGAAGTAGAAAGTAAAGCGAATGCTACATACCTGTAGAAGGTATTCTCCGAGGACAGCAGGCTGATTGTTCTCACTGATGGGTGACGTCCTCGGCAGCCCCTCCAATCGGAATCTTCCTAGCAAAGTCCTTTGCTAGCTCTCGCGCGCCCGCGCGCACCGCGCATGCGCGGCCGTCTTCCCGCCCGAAACCGGCTCGAGCCGGCCAGTCCAGAATGTAGCAAGACAATACACTTCAAGGGAAGACTCAACTCCAAAGGGGAGGCGGGCGGGTTTGTGAGAACAATCAGCCTGCTGTCCTCGGAGAATACCTTCTACAGGTATGTAGCATTCGCTTTCTCCGAGGACAAGCAGGCTGCTTGTTCTCACTGATGGGGTATCCCTAGCCCCCAGGCTCACTCAAAACAATAACCATGGTCAATAGGACCTCGCAACGGTGAGGACATAACTGAGATTGACCTAAAAAAATTTACCAACTAACTGAGAGTGCAGCCTGGAACAGAACAAACAGGGCCCTCGGGGGGTGGAGTTGGATCCTAAAGCCCAAACAGGTTCTGAAGAACTGACTGCCCGAACCGACTGTCGCGTCGGGTATCCTGCTGAAGGCAGTAATGAGATGTGAATGTGTGGACAGATGACCACGTCGCAGCTTTGCAAATTTCTTCAATAGAGGCTGACTTCAAGTGGGCTACCGACGCAGCCATGGCTCTAACATTATGAGCCGTGACATGACCCTCAAGAGCCAGCCCCGCCTGGGCGTAAGTGAAGGAAATGCAATCTGCTAGCCAATTGGATATGGTGCGTTTCCCTACAGCCACTCCCCTCCTATTGGGGTCAAAAGAAACAAACAATTGGGCGGACTGTCTGTGGGGCTGTGTCCGCTCCAGATAGAAGGCCAATGCTCTCTTGCAGTCCAATGTGTGCAGCTGACGTTCAGCAGGGCAGGAATGAGGACGGGGAAAGAATGTTGGCAAGACAATTGACTGGTTCAGATGGAACTCCGACACGACCTTTGGCAAGAACTTAGGGTGAGTGCGGAGGACTACTCTGTTATGATGAAATTTGGTGTAAGGAGCCTGGGCTACCAGGGCCTGAAGCTCACTGACCCTACGAGCTGAAGTAACTGCCACCAAGAAAATGACCTTCCAGGTCAAGTACTTCAGATGGCAGGAATTCAGTGGCTCAAAAGGAGGTTTCATCAGCTGGGTGAGAACGACATTGAGATCCCATGACACTGTAGGAGGCTTGACAGGGGGCTTTGACAAAAGCAAACCCCTCATGAAGCGAACAACTAAAGGCTGTCCCGAGATCGGCTTACCTTCCACATGGTAATGGTATGCATTGATTGCGCTAAGGTGAACTCTTACAGAGTTGGTCTTGAGACCAGACTCAGACAAGTGCAGAAGGTATTCAAGCAGGGTCTGTGTAGGACAAGAGCGAGGAGCTAGGGCCTTGCTGTCACACCAGACGGCGAACCTCCTCCACAGAAAGAAGTAACTCCTCTTGGTGGAATCTTTCCTGGAAGCAAGCAAGACGCGGGAGACACCCTCTGACAGACCCAAAGAGGCAAAGTCTACGCTCTCAACATCCAGGCCGTGAGAGCCAGGGACCGGAGGCTGGGATGCAGAAGAGCCCCTTCGTTCTGCGTGATGAGGGTCGGAAAACACTCCAATCTCCACGGTTCTTCGGAGGATAACTCCAGAAGAAGAGGGAACCAGATCTGACGCGGCCAAAAAGGAGCAATCAGAATCATGGTGCCTCGGTCTTGTTTGAGTTTCAACAAAGTCTTCCCCATCAGAGGAATGGGAGGATAAGCATACAGCAGGCCTTCCCCCCAATCCAGGAGGAAGGCATCCGATGCCAGTCTGCCGTTGGCCTGAAGCCTGGAACAGAACTGAGGGACTTTGTGGTTCACTCGAGATGCGAAGAGATCCACCAAGGGGGTGCCCCACGCTTGGAAGATCTGGCGCACCACTCTGGAGTTGAGCGACCACTCGTGAGGTTGCATAATCCTGCTCAACCTGTCGGCCAGACTGTTGTTTACGCCTGCCAGATATGTGGCTTGGAGCACCATGCCTTGACGGCGAGCCCAGAGCCACATGCTGACGGCTTCCTGACACAGGGGGCGAGATCCGGTGCCCCCCTGCTTGTTGACATAGTACATGGCAACCTGGTTGTCTGTCTGAATTTGGATAATTTGGTGGGACAGCCGATCTCTGAAAGCCTTCAGAGCGTTCCAGATCGCTCGCAACTCCAGGAGATTGATCTGTAGACCGCGTTCCTGGAGGGACCAGCTTCCTTGGGTGTGAAGCCCATCGACATGAGCTCCCCATCCCAGGAGAGACGCATCCGTTGTCAGCACTTTCTGTGGCTGAGGAATTTGGAAAGGACGTCCCAGAGTCAAATTGGACCAGATTGTCCACCAATACAGGGATTCGAGAAAACTCGTGGACAGGTGGATCACGTCTTCTAGACCCCCAGCAGCCTGGAACCACTGGGAGGCTAGGGTCCATTGAGCAGATCTCATGTGAAGACGGGCCATGGGAGTCACATGGACTGTGGAGGCCATGTGGCCCAGCAATCTCAACATCTGCCGAGCTGTGATCTGCTGGGACGCTCGCACCCGCGAGACGAGGGACAACAAGTTGTTGGCCCTCGCCTCTGGGAGATAGGCGCGAGCCGTCCGAGAATCCAGCAGAGCTCCTATGAATTCGAGCTTCTGCACTGGGAGAAGATGGGACTTTGGATAATTTATCACAAACCCCAGTAGCTCCAGGAGGCGAATAGTCACCTGCATGGACTGCAGGGCTCCTGCCTCGGATGTGTTCTTCACCAGCCAATCGTCGAGATATGGGAACACATGCACCCCCAGCCTGCGAAGTGCCGCTGCTACCACAGCTAGGCACTTTGTGAACACCCTGGGCGCAGAGGCGAGCCCAAAGGGTAGCACACAGTACTGGAAGTGGCGTGTGCCCAACTGAAATCGCAGATACTGTCTGTGAGCTGGCAGTATCGGGATGTGCGTGTAGGCATCCTTCAAGTCCAGAGAGCATAGCCAATCGTTTTGCTGGATCATGGGGAGAAGGGTGCCCAGGGAAAGCATCCTGAACTTTTCTTTTACGAGATATCTGTTCAGGGCCCTTAGGTCTAGGATGGGACGCATCCCCCCTGTTTTCTTTTCCACAAGGAAGTACCTGGAATAGAATCCCAGCCCTTCTTGCCCGGATGGCACGGGCTCGACCACATTGGCGCTGAGAAGGGCGGAGAGTTCCTCTGCAAGTACCTGCTTGTGCTGGAAGCTGTAAGACTGAGCTCCCGGTGGACAATTTGGAGGTTTGGAGGCCAAATTGAGGGTGTATCCTTGCCGGACTATTTGCAGAACCCACTGATCGGAGGTTATGAGAGGCCACCTTTGGTGAAAAGCTTTCAACCTCCCTCCGACTGGCAGGTCGCTATGCTCTGCTGGAGCCAGTCAAAAGCTCGCCCCTTGCTTTTGCTGGGGAGCCGCGGGGTGCTGGGGCGCACGCTGCTGACGAGAGCGAGCGCGCTGGGGCTTAGCCTGGGCCGCAGGCTGTCGGGAAGGAGGATTGTACCTACGCTTACCAGAAGTATAGGGAACAGTCTTCCTTCCCCCGAAAAATCGTCTACCTGTAGAGGTAGAAGCTGAAGGCTGCCGGCGGGAGAACTTGTCGAATGCGGTGTCCCGCTGGTGGAGAGACTCTACCACCTGCTCGACTTTTTCACCAAAAATGTTGTCCGCACGGCAAGGCGAGTCCGCAATCCGCTGCTGGATTCTATTCTCCAGGTCGGCGGCACGCAGCCATGAGAGCCTGCGCATCACCACACCTTGAGCAGCGGCCCTGGACGCAACATCAAAAGTGTCATAAACTCCTCTGGCCAGGAATTTTCTGCACGCCTTCAGCTGCCTGACCACCTCCTGAAAAGGCTTGGCTTGCTCAGGGGGAAGAGCATCAACCAAGCCCGCCAACTGTCGCACATTATTCCGCATGTGTATGCTCGTGTAGAGCTGGTAAGACTGAATTTTGGCCACGAGCATAGAGGAATGGTAGGCCTTCTTCCCAAAGGAGTCTAAGGTTCTAGAGTCTTTGCCCGGGGGCGCCGAAGCATGCTCCCTAGAACTCTTAACCTTCTTTAGGGCCAGATCCACAACTCCAGAGTCGTGAGGCAACTGAGTGCGCATCAGCTCTGGGTCCCCATGGATCCGGTACTGGGACTCGATCTTCTTGGGGATGTGGGGATTAGTTAAAGGCTTGGTCCAGTTCGCCAGCAATGTCTTTTTGAGGACATGGTGCAGGGGAACAGTGGACGCTTCCTTAGGTGGAGAAGGATAGTCCAGGAGCTCAAACATTTCAGCCCTGGGCTCGTCCTCCACAACCACCGGGAAGGGGATGGCCGTAGACATCTCCCGGACAAAGGAAGCAAAAGACAGACTCTCGGGAGGAGAAAGCTGTCTTTCAGGAGAGGGAGTGGGATCAGAAGGTAGACCCTCAGACTCCTCGTCAGAGAAATATCTGGGGTCTTCTTCTTCCTCCCACGAGGCCTCACCCTCGGTGTCAGACACAAGTTCACGGACCTGCGTCTGCAACCGTGCCCGGCTCGACTCCGTGGAGCCACGTCCACGATGGGGGCGTCGAGAGGTAGACTCCCTCGCCCGCATCGGCGAAGCTCCCTCCGCCGACGTAGTCGGGGAGCCCTCCTGGGAGGTGGCCGCAGTCGGCACCGCACGCGGTACCAACGTCGGGGACCTCACCCCGGGCGATGGGCCAGCCGGCGCCACGCTCGACGGTACCGGAGGCGCAAGCACCGCCGGTACCGGAGGGGTAGGGCGCAACAGCTCTCCCAGAATCTCTGGGAGAACGGCCCGGAGGCTCTCGTTCAGAGCGGCTGCAGAGAAAGGCATGGAGGTCGATGCAGGCGTCGACGTCAGAACCTGTTCCGGGCGTGGAGGCTGTTCCGGGCTGTCCAGAGTGGAGCGCATCGACACCTCCTGAACAGAGGGTGAGCGGTCCTCTCGGTGCCGATGCCTGCTGGGTGCCGACTCCCTCGGCGACCCAGAGCTCTCGGTGCCGACGCGGGGAGGGGACCGGTGTCGATGCTTCTTCGACTTCTTCCGAAGCATGTCACCGGAGCTCCCCGGCACCAACGAGGAGGACGTAGAATCCAGCCGTCGCTTCCTCGGGGCCGAGGCCGAAGGAGGTCGGTCTCGGGGGGGCTGTACCGCAGGAGCCCTCAGGGTAGGAGGAGACCCACCCGAGGGCTCACCGCCACCAGCAGGGGAATGGACAGCCCTCACCTGCACACCACTCGATGCACCACCGTCCGACGACATCAGGAGACGAGGTCCCGGTACCACCGACGTCGATGCAGCTATCCGATGTCTCGGCGCTGATGCAGAGGGCCGATGCCTCGATGCACTCGATGCACTGGCAGCCAAGGAAGAAGGTCTGGACGCTGATGACGTCGATGCACACGATGACCCCGGTGCCGATGCCGACGAAGAGCCCGAGAACAAAACATTCCACTGGGCCAATCTCGCTACTTGAGTCCGCCTTTGTAAGAGGGAACACAGACTACAGTTCTGGGGACGGTGCTCGGCCCCCAGACACTGAAGACACGAAGAGTGCCTATCAGTGAGCGAGATTACCCGGGCGCACTGGGTGCACTTCTTGAAGCCGCTGGAAGGCTTCGATGTCATGGGCGGAAAAATCACGCCGGCGAAGTCAAAATTCGAAATGACGAATTTAGAGCACCAAAACTTCAAGGGAGAAAAATCTCGACCGAGGCCGAAAGAGGCCTACCCCGACAACGAAAGAAAACTTACCGGGGCAAAAACTGGAAATACGGGAAGGGGCAAACGAAACCCAAGGGGGTTTCTGGAGCACTTTCCGAACGAAAAGAAACTTTTCCGAAGAAAAAACACGTCGATTAGATAACGGACGCGCGAGGTCGACTCTCCGGGGCTCAACAAGGCAAAAAACACAGCCGTACCGAGTGCGGACGAAAGAAGACTGGCCGGCTCGAGCCGGTTTCGGGCGGGAAGACGGCCGCGCATGCGCGGTGCGCGCGGGCGCGCGAGAGCTAGCAAAGGACTTTGCTAGGAAGATTCCGATTGGAGGGGCTGCCGAGGACGTCACCCATCAGTGAGAACAAGCAGCCTGCTTGTCCTCGGAGAATCCTGTAGCCAGGACTTGCCCACTAGGGGATGCAATATCCTCTTGTACTGAGGATATGTTTCCAGGAGCTTCTGCCCAGGAGGGAAGTGTTAGGACAGCTGTTGGTTGGTGATTTGATCATTAAGCATGTAGATAGCTGGGTGGCTGGTGAAGTATCAACAGTCACCACACAGGTATTCAGGATGCTTTGGAAATTGAGAAGAAATAGAAGCCTCTTCTTCATGATCACATTCCGAATACTAGTCCAATCCCTCATACTGTATTATCACAGATTGATCAACTTGATCAATGCAGGGTGCAAGGAGTCTAATACAAAGAAATTATAGACCACCTAAAACACAATACTATGCCTGATTTACAAGAGGCACCGATATTACAAAGCCACCCCCTCTTAATAATTTTCTATTTTCTATCATGGGCTGCTTATCCGGCGGTAAACAGCAGTTGGCGAGAACTGCATGCTTACCACGTGGGTAGCGCATGAGACCTTACCGCTAGGTCAATGGGTGGTGGTAAGGTCTCAGGCCTAAATTGGACATGCACTGGTTTCAATTTTAGCGAATGTCCATTTTCCAGCCCCTTAAAAAAAGGCCCTTTTTCATAGACGTGTAAAACATGGCCCAGCGTGCACCCAAAAGATGTGCTCACACTACCACAGGCCACGTTTTACTGCAGTTTAGTAAAAGGACCCCCATAGGATAAAAGTTGGAATACTGATCCTCCAGGGTAGCATTTTTGGAAATGCTCCCTGTTCCATGAATAGGACCCAAAACGCAGGCAGAGCTCCGAAGTCTCAATGAGTGGTTGAGATGATGGTGCAGGGAAGAGGGATTTAGATTTGTTAGAAACTAGGCAACATTCTGAGAAAGGGGGAGCCTGATCCGAAAGCATGGGCGCCACCTTAACTAGGATGGAACAAGGCTGCAGGTGCTAACATTTTAAAAGGAGATACCATTTAAACTAAAATGGGGGAGGGGACTACAGTCGCTCAGGAGCACATGTCTCTTTCTAGAGTATCCCTGAAAGATACTATTCAGGATCTTTAGGGAATCCCAATAGAGATGTTTCAATAATGGAGAAAGAAAGCCAGGAATGTTTAATGGGAGAACAGAGTAAAGGATGCAAATTATCCCTGCCAAGTTCCAAGCAGCTTGTAGATGCAAGGGAAAAAACACAATTTTATATAGCTATATATAAATGTTAGAAGCCTAAAAAATAAGATGGGAGAGTTGGAGTATATAGTACTAAATGAAGAGGTAGATATAATAGGCATATCAGCAGTGCATTTATTCTAGCGAAAAAGGTGCCGGTACTCAAATGCCAAGCCACCCTTCAGGGGTGGGGTGATCTCTGAGGTACCCACCCCACAACAGCCAGGCCCCCTGCAACCAGTCACATAATCTATGACAAGGCAGATTTGGTGTGTAGAGCCTGAGCTCTTTCATTAAAACTTGAGGACCATGGGTCAATTTTAGCAGACAATGGAAAAGGTGCCGGTACTCAGTACCCCCAAGTACCCCCTCAAAAAAAGCCCTGCATATCAGAGATCTGGTGGAAGAAGGAAAATCAATAGGACACTGTGTGAGAGTAAAAATTATATCGTAATGATAGCGTGGATCAAATTGGAGGGGGGTTGCACTATATGTTAAAGAGGGAATTGAGTCAAACAAAATAAATATTCTACATGAAACAGATAGCAGCATGGAATCTTTGTGGATAGAAATTCCATGTATGAAGGGAAGGAGTATACTGGTAAGGCTGGTCAAAATGAACAGACAGATGAAGAAATATTTACAGGACTTAGGAAAGCTAATTGGGCAACATTGCAATAATGGGTGATTTCAAGTACCTCAATAATGATAGGATAAATGTTACATCAGGGAGCGCTAGAGAAGTATAATTCCTAGATGAAATAAATGACTGCTTCTTGGAGCAACTGGTCTAAGAACTGACAAGAGGGGAAGCTATTTTAGATCTAGTACTTAGTGGATGTAGGGCAAAGTACAAGAGGCAACAGTGTTGGATCCATTGGGAAATAATGATTGTAACATGATCAAATCTGAGCTGATATGTGGAGTGAAGTCACTGTTTATTAAGGTGTGCTAGCAATTTTATTGTGTGCACAAAATTAGCGCACACTAAATGTGTATGCACCCATAGGAATATTGTAGGCACCTACACAATTAGCGTGCATTAATAGTTAGTTCGAGCTAAAAATGCTAACGCACGTCTAGCGTGGCTTAATAAACAGGGCCCTTAGGAAATCTACTAGCAGCATTTAATTTTCAAAAGAGCGACTACAACAAAATGAGGTGTGGTAGCCGTGTTAGTCCATTCTTAAAGGTTATCAATAGAAATCAAACAAAATAAAACATGGAAAAGAAAATAAGATGATACCTTTTCTATTGGACATAACAATACATTTCTTGATTAGCTTTCGAAGGTTGCCCTTCTTCCTCAGATCGGAAATAAGCAAATGTAGTAGCAGATAGTATATATAAGAGAAACATCAAAGCATTACTTTGACAGTCTGACAGAGTGGGAGGGTGGGGGTATGCATGGGGACATCAAAGCATTTCATTGATATTCTAACAGAATGGGTGTTGGTAGGTGAGAGGAGGGTAATAAACAGAGAAATAAACAGAGAAATACAGCTTTATGTTTTATAATGAGTTAGAAAACCCAGATCCTTATTAAGTCCTGTTTGTTGGGTGTCAAAATATTCAATCATTCTTATTTCAAAGGTCTTACGTTCCTGTATTGTTTTAAAATTAGTTTTCAGTATTCTTACTGTGAAATCACTGGTGCAGTGTTCTGGTCTTGTGAAGTGTTGGCCCACAGGGGTGGGGGCCTGACTGGCACCGGCTATTTTCATGTGATGTCTGTGCAGATTGAATCTTGTCTTAAGCATCTGGCCTGTTTCTCCAATATAGCATCCTTCGTTACATTTTTTACACTGAATGATATATACCACATTGGAAGATGAGCATGTAAAATAGTCCTTTATGTTGAATATTTTTCCTTTGTGAATGACTGTGGGGTCTTGTGAAATGTTTTGGCATAGTTTGCAGCTGGCTGTGTTACACAGAAATGTGCCCTTTCCTTTTCCCATCTGTGTTGGAAGTTTACTTCTGATCAGCTTGTGTTTTAAATTTGGTGGCTGTCGGAAGGCCAGCACTGGTGGGGATGGGAATATCTCTTTCAGTAATTCATCTTCCTGAAGTAGTGGCTGTAGGTCTCTTATGATTTTCCTCAGTTTCTCCAGCTCTGGGTTGTATGTCACCTCAAGTGGAATTCTGTCTGTGGCATTTTTTTCTTTGTACTGTAGCAGATTTTCCCTGGGTGTTTTGAGGGAGGAGGCAATATTCTTGGAGATTATTTTGGGGTTGTAGCCTTTCTGTTTGAAGGATGCAGTCAGGGTTTCAAGGTTTCTGTCTCTATCCTCTGGGTCCGAGCAGATGCGGTGGTATCTTGTGGCTTGGCTGTAAATAATGGATCTTTTTGTATGTGAAGGGTGGAAGCTGGAGTTGTGGAGGTAGCTGCATCTGTCTGTGGGTTTCTTGTATATAGATGTTTGTATACAGCCATCACTGATTGAGACTGTGGGGTCCAAAAAATAGACTTTTTCTGGGGAGTAGTCAATTTTGAATCTGATTGTAGGATGTATTGCAGGAATAGTAAAATTGTTTCAGAGTTTCTTCCCCCTCCGTCCAAATGTCATTTTCTTTTCCATGTTTTATTTTGTTTGATTTCTATTGATAACAAAATGAGGAAAATGGTTAAAAAAAAAAAGCTAAAAGGATCAGCCACAAAGGTTAGGACTTCAAATCAGGAATGGACATTGTTTAAAAATATCATCGTGGAAGCCCAGACCAAATGTATTCCAGATATTTAAAAGGTGGAAAGAAGAGCAAACAACAGCCAGTCGGGTTAAAAGGTGAAGTGAAAGAGGCTACTAGAACCAAAAGAACATCCTTCAAAGAATGGGAAAAGGATCTGAATGAAGAAAATAAGAAGCTAAATAAGCACTGGCAAAGCATTGATAATGAAGACTAAAAGAGAAAATGAAGAAAAATTTGCTACAAAGCAGGGGCGTAGGCAGACCTCCCATTTTGGGTGGGCCCAGAGTTAACCTGGGTGGGCCCTTCCCACCCCCACCCATACCCCTGTACATACATACAATATAGTGTGTTTTTTAACGACCTGACATCTGCCCATTTCTCTCTGAACCACCTCCCCCAGTCCTACCTCAGAGCCATTGCCCATCACAGTTCCTATAGGCAACCTGCGCTGGCCCTGCAGGCTTCTCTCTACCACATTTCCACTAAAGAGATCAAGAAGTGACATCACTGAGGGCAAATCATGATAGAGAAAAGCCTGTAGGGATGGCACAGGATGCCTATAGGAATTGCCACCGTCAGTAGCTCTGAGGTAGATTGGGAGGGGGGGGGGGGGTTCCAGAGAGAGACTGGCAGATGCCAGGCCATGAATGGAGAAGAGGTAGAGACAGTAGTGAGGTGCCACCACTGAAGAGTTTTGGGGGCCTCATGGGCTGCTGACTGGGTAGGCCTGAGGCAAGAATGGGTGGACCTGTGCCCACCCAGGCTCACCCTTAGCTACGCCACTGCTACAAAGACAAAAACTCATAGTAACACCTTTTTCAGGTACATCAGAAGTAGAATGCCTACAAGGAAATCAGTGGGCCTTTTAGATTATGAAAAAGCAAAAGGGGAACTCAGGGAGGACAAGGCCATAGCAGAAAGATTCAATTAATTCTTTGCTTCAGTCTTTAGGAAAAATATGTAAGAGATCTATCTATACCAGAAATGGTTTTCAAAGGCAACAATGCGGAGGAACTGAAAGAAGTCTCGTGAACAAATCACCTGGACTGGATGGTATACACAAATTCACAAACTAATGAGAGATAAATCACCTGGACTGGATGGTATGCACCCCAGAGTACTGAAAAAAAATCAAACATTAAATTGCTTATCTGCTGCTAGTAATTTGTAACCTATTGTTAATATCGTCTGTAGTACCTGAAGATTGGAGGGTGGCCAATGTAACACCAATTTTTAAAAAGGGTTCCAGGGATAATCCTGGAAATTGCAGACTGGTAAACCTGACTTCAGTGCCAAGCAAAATAGTGGAAACTATGATAAAGAATAAAATTAAGAAACACTTAGACAAACATGGTTTCATGGGACAAAGTCAGCATGAGTTCAGCCAAGGGAAGTCTTGCCTCAACAATTTGCTTCATTTCTTTGAAGGCATGAATAAACATATGGATAAAGGTGAGCTGGTTGATGAAGTGTATCTAGATTTTCAGAAAACATTTCACAAAGTTTCTCATGAGAGACTCCAAAGAAAATTAAAAAGTGATGGGATAGGAGACAATGTCCTTCTGTGGATTAGGAATTGGTTACTGGACAAAAATCAGGGGGTAGAGTTAAATGGCCATTATTCTCAGTGGAGGTGGGTGAATAGTGGAGTGCCCCAGGGATCTGTACTGGGACTAGTTCTATTTAACATATTTATATATGATCTGGAAATAGGAACTACGAGTGAGGTAATTTGCAGATGACATGAAACTATTCAAAGTTGTCAAAACACATGCGGATAGTGAAAAATTGCAGGAGCGCCTTAGAAAACTGGAAGACTGGGCATCCAAATGGCAAAAGAAATTTAATGTGGACAAATGCAAAGTGATGCACGTTGGGAAGAATAATCAGAATCATATTTACCTGATGCTAGGGTCAACCTTAGGAGTTAACACTCAAGAAAAAGATCTAGGTGTCATTGTAGACAAGACGCTAACTTTTTTTGCCCAGTGTGTGGCAGCGGCCAAAAAAGCAAACAGGATGCTAGGCATTATTAGGAAAAGGATGCAAAATAAGACCAAGAATATTATAATGCCTCTATTGCTCCATGGTGCGATCTGACCTTGAGTAGTAAGTTCAGTTCTGGTCACCCTATCTCAAGAAAGATATAGCAGAATTAGAAAAGGTTCAAAGAAGAGCGACCAAAATATTAAAGGGGATGGAACTCCTCCCATATGAGGAAAGGCTAAAGAGTTTAGGGCTCTTCAGCTTGGAAAAGAGACAGGTGAGGGGAGATATGATTGAGGTCTACAAAATCCTGAGTGGTGTACAACAGGTAAAAGTGAATCAATTTTTTCATTCTTTCAAAAAGTACAAAGACTAGGGGGATAATCAATGAAATTACATGGAAATAATTTTAAAACAAATAGGAGGAATATTTTTTTCAATCAAAGAATAATTAAGCTCTGGAACTCATTGCTGGAGGATGTGATAACAATGGTTAGCATATCTGGGTTTAAAAAAGGTTTGGACAAATTCCTGGAAGAAAAGTCCATAGTCTGTTATTGAGATGGACACGAGAGAAGCCACTGCTTGCCCCAGGATTGGTAGCATGGAATGTTGATACTAGTTGGTATTCTGCCATGCACTTGTGACCTGGATTTATTGGGATAGATGGACCATTGGTCTGACGCTGACCTAGTATGGCTATTCTTATGTTCTTATGTTACCGCAAAATACTTAATGCACTTTGCGGTAAGTGTTTTCACATGCGCTAAGCATGCAATAGGACTTAACGCCCTTTAGTAGACATTCCCCTAAGCATTTCTGACAATTTAAAAAAGATCAAATTAATATTCTGAAATGACTAATCTATTTATAGATTAAGGTAAGACTAATTAACACATTACACCTTGCTGAAAAGTCTGCATTTTATTTACTTTGAAATGCATTTGAAATCCATTTTAAACTCAATACAATAATATTATCAGCCACCTAGGAATCGATTTCAGACATATTGTGAGGGATGTTAATAGACCATGTACAATAACTGCTTTTACTATATAATTGGTTTCTAATCAAAAAATACATAAACAGGAATTATTTCAGAACATTTTTAAATATGTTATGAAATACATAAATGCAAGTAAATATTTTGTGTGAAAAATAGTTTTATACTGTAAATATCCTTAGTTCCATGTGAAATTTCTTCGCTTAAGGTGTAGTACTCAACTGGGAACAAGGAGGAACTGAAAACAGATGGGCTCATGTAAGCAGAATAGACAGTTCCATAAGTAACTGGCTCTTATTATGTGCAATGACTTCGTGTCCACTGGGGTTTTCACCATCTCTTTACCTAATGCTTTCTGACATTTTGTCCACTTCGCAATTTCACAAGTGCAAGGATGGACAAATCTATAAAAACAAGGATTAGAGGAAATGCTAAGAAAGACATTTCATGCAAAAGGAAACACCAGTTTGCCTTGTAACTTGGAGGCTCAGTTTTCACACTGGCCATATTTATCATTTCTCTCCCCCCCCCCCCCTTTTTTTTTTTTTTTACAGATACACAAAACTTGTGCATAAAAGGGGCAATTCTGTAACTGGGCACCTCCGAGGTTGCACAGTAGGAGCACAATCTATTACGGAATCAAGGTTTCATTACAGAATAGTGTAATCCACTAACATCTAGGTGCCCACACTTAAATCAACCATAGAGTTAGCATAAGTGCAGCAGAGATACACATATCTTACACACATAAGTGAGAGCCCCACCTATGTATTGCCCATGGTCTGCCCCTATGTACATTCCCTTTGCAAACACATTCTATTTAAGTTAAGCAAATATTTCCAGAATAGTGCTTCTGTGGCATACTGGCATATATGCATGTAAGTGTGCACAATGGGCACATAAATGTTAGTGCCTAGTTTATAGAATTGTCCTTTAAATGCATATTTAGAAGCCAGTGTACTAATCCACAGTAAGACTGGTTATAATGCGCACTATCCCCTGAATTCTATATAGCGTGCCTAGGGATCAGTGCTGGAAACGAAGTGTATTCTATTACAATGTGTGTAACTTAATTGGCTTAACAAGGTAAACAGCATTGATAACGCGCACAGGCAAATAGGGGCAAGGATATGTATGTTTTGTGGGTGTTCCAAAATTTACATGAATAGTTATAAAATATGGCCCAGTGCCCATAAATCTACATGCTGGGATTTATGGCACATTTTCTCTGGTGTAAATGGAGGCGTGTGGTTTTAGGCACTAATATATATACTAAGCGTATTCTATATACCGTACCTAAATCTAGGCGCCGCTTATAGTTGGTATTGATTTCTGCGTCTGATTTTTTAGGTGCCATATATAGAATCTCCCCCTATCCCCCGGATTCTATATAATGCACATAGAGATCCATGCCAAAATCGAAGCATATTCGTTAAATTATTGATAACAGGTCTTAACAAGCAATAATGAGCACTATTTGGCAATAATTAGAATTTACGCACAAAACTCGCTAAGCGCATTCTGTAATGCAGTGCGCATAAGTTCTAAAGCACGCAGGCAAAAGGGGTGTGGTTACACATGTAGTTATAGAATATGGAACAGTGTGCCTAAATCTACACGCCTGGATTTATGTCACATTTTCTTTGGTGTAAATGGAGGAGCATAGTTTTAGGCACTGATATATCAACTAAATGTATTCTATATACCGCGCCTAAATCTAGGCGCCGCTTATAGAATATTTTTAGTTGGCATTGATTTCAGTGCTGATTTTTTATGCACCATATATACAGTGGTGGAAATAAGTATTTGATCCCTTGCTGATTTTGTAAGTTTGCCCACTGACAAAGACATGAGCAGCCCATAATTGAAGGGTAGGTTATTGGTAACAGTGAGAGATAGCACATCACAAATTAAATCCGGAAAATCACATTGTGGAAAGTATATGAATTTATTTGCATTCTGCAGAGGGAAATAAGTATTTAATCCCTCTGGCAAACAAGACCTAATACTTGGTGGCAAAACCCTTGTTGGCAAGCACAGCGGTCAGACGTCTTCTGTAGTTGATGATGAGGTTTGCACACATGTCAGGAGGAATTTTGGTCCACTCCTCTTTGCAGATCATCTCTAAATCATTAAGAGTTCTGGGCTGTCGCTTGGCAACTCGCAGCTTCAGCTCCCTCCATAAGTTTTCAATGGGATTAAGGTCTGGTGACTGGCTAGGCCACTCCATGACCCTAATGTGCTTCTTCCTGAGCCACTCCTTTGTTGCCTTGGCTGTATGTTTTGGGTCATTGTCGTGCTGGAAGACCCAGCCACGACCCATTTTTAAGGCCCTGGCGGAGGGAAGGAGGTTGTCACTCAGAATTGTACGGTACATGGCCCCATCCATTCTCCCATTGATGCGGTGAAGTAGTCCTGTGCCCTTAGCAGAGAAACACCCCCAAAACATAACATTTCCACCTCCATGCTTGACAGTGGGGACGGTGTTCTTTGGGTCATAGGCAGCATTTCTCTTCCTCCAAACACGGCGAGTTGAGTTCATGCCAAAGAGCTCAATTTTTGTCTCATCTGACCACAGCACCTTCTCCCAATCACTCTCGGCATCATCCAGGTGTTCACTGGCAAACTTCAGACGGGCCGTCACATGTGCCTTCCGGAGCAGGGGGACCTTGCGGGCACTGCAGGATTGCAATCCGTTATGTCGTAATGTGTTACCAATGGTTTTCGTGGTGACAGTGGTCCCAGCTGCCTTGAGATCATTGACAAGTTCCCCCCTTGTAGTTGTAGGCTGATTTCTAACCTTCCTCATGATCAAGGATACCCCACGAGGTGAGATTTTGCGTGGAGCCCCAGATCTTTGTCGATTGACAGTCATTTTGTACTTCTTCCATTTTCTTACTATGGCACCAACAGTTGTCTCCTTCTCGCCCAGCGTCTTACTGATGGTTTTGTAGCCCATTCCAGCCTTGTGCAGGTGTATGATCTTGTCCCTGACATCCTTAGACAGCTCCTTGCTCTTGGCCATTTTGTAGAGGTTAGAGTCTGACTGATTCACTAAGTCTGTGGACAGGTGTCTTTCATACAGGTGACCATTGCCGACAGCTGTCTGTCATGCAGGCAACGAGTTGATTTGGAGCATCTACCTGGTCTGTAGGGGCCAGATCTCTTACTGGTTGGTGGGGGATCAAATACTTATTTCCCTCTGCAGAATGCAAATAAATTCATATACTTTCCACAATGTGATTTTCCGGATTTAATTTGTGATGTGCTATCTCTCACTGTTACCAATAACCTACCCTTCAATTATGGGCTGCTCATGTCTTTGTCAGTGGGCAAACTTACAAAATCAGCAAGGGATCAAATACTTATTTCCACCACTGTAGAATCTCCCCTTATAGGGGTAATTTTTTTACCATGGATGTTATCTGCCGTAAAACTTCAATTCAAATTCCCAATGTAATAAAGGTCACTGCATACAGTTTGGATAGTTTTCCCAGTAGGAAAAAAGTGGGGCTTGGGGTAAGGTTGGCATAACTGATAAAATAATTTATACAGAGAAATTGCACAGGAAGTTTCTCTTTTTTGAAGGTAATTTAATAACAGGGGAGGCCATGTAGTTACTATTTTGAGGCTATATTATAAAGAAACATAGGTGCCTATGACGCTCATTTTCAAAGCAACTAGCAAGGGAGCATGTTGGAGGTGTGTTTTGGTGGGACTAGGGAAAGCCGAAAATTAAGGCATCTTTCAGCAATAGTGGAATGGGAAGAAATGTCCAAGGCAAAAAAGACGCTTTAATCTAGACCTGTTTCAATCACATCCAGGTTACTCAAAGGTGCCCTTATTGAGCAGCTGACCACTGGAGGTATTAAGACATGACCCCTCCTTCATCTCCCAATGATTACTGACTCTGTCTCACCTACCTAAATGAAAGCAGTGGATACCAGGCTCTACGACAGCTTCAGGTATTATGGTTATTCCTAACAGCAAGTGTAAGGAGTAGCCTAGTGATCAGTGCAATGAACCTTGAACAGTGGGACCCAGGTGTACTGTACCTCCCACATTAACTCTTTTATTTCTGTACAAATATGGGAGCCCTCGAATACAGAAGCACCTACTGTACCTGAATTTATAAGACACCTGCACAGTGCTTTTTTTGTAAAAAAAGGTGCCGGTACTCATTATGGGCGGGGTCACCACATATGGCCCCACCCCTATGATAGCCACATCCACATTAGCCACACCCCTCATACCAGCCATGGCACATATAAACAGACATCATTGAAAATATTATACTAGTATAATCTCTGTAAGCTGTTACAGCTTCAGTATACCCAGTGCAAAATAAGACAACAGATGTAAATTCTCAAATTGAACGTATTTCAAACACTAAAATGAAAATAAAATGATTTTTTCTAACTTTGTTGTCTGGTGACTTTGTTTTTCTATCCATATTGGTCCCAGTCTCTGATTCTGCTGCTCACTATTTGTTCCCATAACTCCGTTTCCAGGGCTTCCTTTCCATTTATTTCTTTACTTTCCTCCTTTCTTCTTCATTTATTGCCATACATCCATAAGTAAAAGCTGGGTCCTCCTCTGTGGAATTGACTGGAGGAGGTATAACGTGGATCCAGCTTTTGCCTATTTTCTCCATCCATGTGCAGTTTTTCTCCTCTCTTCCCTTTCCCTCATCTCCATCCATGTGCATCTTCTTCTTTTTTCTTTCCTCCCCTCCGTCAATGTCCAGCACTTCTCCTCTCTCCTCCCCTCCATGAACAGCATTTCTCCTCTCTTCCCTCCCCTGTATCCATATAAAGCAATAATTCTCTCTCCCCTCTCCTCCATCCAAGTTCAGCATTTCTCCTCTCTCCCCGCCAACCCCTCCATCCATCCATGTCCAGTAATTCTCCTCTATCTCCTGCTCTCCTTTCCATCCATTTCCAGCATTTTTCCTCTCTTCCCTGCCCTCCCATCCATGCGCATCTCCTTCCTATCTTCCCTCCCCTCCATCCATGTCCAGCATGTCTCCTCTCTCCCCTGCCCTCCCCTCCCATGTTCAGTGATTCTCCTCTGTCCCCTGTCCTCCCCTGCCATCCATGTCCAGCGATTCTCCTATCTCCCCTTCCCTCCCCTCTCATCCATGTCCAACGATTCTCCTCTCTCCCCTGCCCTCCCCTTCCATCCATGTACAGTGAATCTCTCTTCCCTGACCTCCCCTCCCAACTATGTCCAGTATGTCTCCTCCTGCCCTCCCCTCCCATCCATGTCCAGTGATTCTTCTCTGCCCCCTGTCCTCCCCTGCCAACCATGTCCAGCGATTCTCATCTCTCCCCTGCCCTCCCCTCCCATCCATGTCCAGTGATTCTTCTCTCTCCCCTGCCCTGCCCTCCCCTCCCATCCATGTCCAGCAATTTCCTCTTCCCTGCCCTCCCCTCCCACCCATGTCCAGCGATTCTTCTTCCCCAGCCCATCCTCCTCCCAGCCCATCCTCCTTCTCCACTACCTGCCAGCGAAGCGATAAAAAGGCGTTGGACTCAGCAGCGCGAATGGTAAAGCGATTGAAAGAGGCTGGCACCGTCGGAGCTTCCCTCTGCGAGTCCCGCCTATGTGGAAAGAGGAAGTTGAAACAACGTAGGTGGGGCTCGCCGAGGAAGCTCTGACGCTGCCAGCCTCTCTGCACTGTTCGCGCTGCCGAGTCCGATGTAGTAGTAAGTACGGGAGTGAGAGGAAGGGTGCAGGACTCTCCAGGGGGGAGGGGGGGAAGGTACGCCGCACAAAAAAAGCACTGCACCTGCAAGCGTGATGGCTAAAATAGCAGCATGAAAGCAACCATTTTCAAGCGGCGCCAGCAGCAAGTGGGAGCGGCATCGCCTCACAGGAATGAATGGTGTCCTTTCCTTCCCCAAAGAGACCACTAGACCACTAGGGCACGATAAGGGAGGGGAGAGGAGGACACTCTGAGGCCCATCAGTGCCAGCCGCTTAGCCAATGTGACTACAGCCAGATCCTATAACAACTCCACCTCCAGGCCTTTCCACTGTAGGCGCCTCTGCATCCCATGCCTTGTCAGAGAAGTGCAGGAAGCAGGCAACAATATCCCAGGGTTTGCCATCCACCCAAGAACCCAGTGCCCTATATGCTCTTTCGATCAGAGGTGCCTCAACAACACTCTCAGGGCCAGACAACAGCAACTGTTGCGCTATAGTTGATAGGTCCTTATATTTCGCAGTTTCTGGGATGCCCCGCACCCATATATTATTGTGCTGTGTGCGGTTCTCCAAATCTTCAATTTTATATGACAGTTCCAGATGCTCTTCTTGGAGTTCCGTCACCAGTTTCTGCATCTCACGCGCCACCATTTCACAGTGATCCATACATTCCTCCACCTGATCTAGGTGAATGCCCATGGTTGCAAGGTTCGATTTTTTTTTTTCCTGAACCACCTCCTTTATCTGCATTTTGACAGTTTTTAAATCCCCAAACCAGGCCTAAAGTTCTGAAGTCATGATCCCCGCAGAAATCATCAGCCGTCACCTCCTGCTGCTGAAATGACCTCCCGCTGAGGATCCTGAGCGGATTCACTCTAGGCCGCTGAACCACGTGGCCCCCGGGCTACACTCTTCTCTCCCGATTTCACAGGTGTTTGCCCCTGATGAATGCTGATTTGGGATTTCACTCCTCTCTACTAATGTACAGAGGAAAGATACAGCAATCCTAATTATAAGTAAAACTACACAAAACTGTTTGACTTTTCCATTCCAGCAGTAGCTGTGGAAACATAAGATCTTGCCCAATAATAAATGGCAAAGAGCACTAGTTAATTAATTGTTGTGACACTGCATGAAGAAACCAATCACTTATTAGTGAACTAAGCATTTGCATACTGTTAAGTACCAGATTCTAATTAGTTAAACTGTCAAATAGACATTTATGCATTAATTTCATATGTATGGACCATACAGATTACCCACAAGCACCTCTTAGTAGTCATGAATACTTTACAAGGATAAGCAAAAGTCAAGACAAATTATAAAAGCTAAGCTCATAAGTAAACATGCTAAATCAGTGAATGCTTTCAGGCATAAAACTGTGAAAATGTATTTTCTTTATTTATGAGATGAAAATATTTGCACAGTTACCCAATATTTAATGAATTTAATCAAATCCATTGCTTTGCCACAATCTAGTCTACTAAAATATATTTCAAACTAAGCAAATTAAATCAAATCCAAAATGGTCATAAAAAGACCATGGTTGGAATTTTAGATGATACCTTTTTGGACACTTTAAAGGGCCATTTTCTTATTCAATAAGCAACTATTTTTAATCTCATACTTTCTTCTACTGAGAGCTTGTTATCAAGCAGTAGACTGAGAGACAACACAGATGTTCTTTCAGTTTCTTGATTGTTCAACCAATGCAGGTTTATCAGCATATGTGTAATCATCTGTATATTGGCATCTGCTGTTTTATAGATACGTAGTAGTTGTATTCTCCCTCCCCCAATATTGTGCTTAATTTTTTTATTATTTTCTTGCAATGCACAGAGTAGTACTGAAATAACCAGCAAAACAGTTAGTCAAAAAGGAGTGGGTGCAATTAGAAAATTACCTCAAAGTTGACATTCATCTACAGTTTTTACCTCTTCAGAGGAAATCACAGCACCTTATGTCACATCTTTCTTGAAGAAATGTATATATATATACAGTGATACCTCTGTTTTCATTGGTAATCCGTCCGAAAACAATCGGTGAAATTCGAAACCAACGAAAACCGAGGCAATAATTTTGAAAAGTATTTTAAAGGTTTTTTTTTTCACCTTTCACTTTGGACGTCTCATACCAGCAACCAGCTCCCACCCTAACTGCTTTCTCCATCCAAGGATCTTACCCTGGCCTCCTTCCAGGTCTTGTTCGAGAGGGAGCCGTGTGGATCTGAAGATAACCCCTCCCCCCCCCCCCCCAAGAAAGCAACAAGATGCACGAGCGGCTGCTGTAAGAGACCGGATGAGTCCCGGATCACCTCGTTCTGTTTCCAGCCTGAGCAGTGCAGAGAAGGTGTCGAGAGTTGATTGATCTGAGAGGCTGAAGTTTGTGCAGAGGAAGGCAAGTTCATCCACAGGGGGAGAGATGTAAAGGCAGGAAGCGTCGTACTGTTGTGTGCTACAGAAGTAGAGGTTAGGCGAGAAAAAGAGAAGGGTTTTCCCTGTCTTCAGAGCACAAGTACAGTATGCATGCCGACAAAATCCTAAGCAACTGACGAAAACTGAGACAAATTTTTTGAAAAAAAAAAACCCGACGAAAACCGAAAACGACGATAACCAACGTCAACGAAAACAGAGGTTTTACTGTATACAGAATGTCATACACCAATAGTTTAAAAAATCAGCAACATTTTACAGTAGAAACCAACAGAATAAATAAAACAAGAAATAACACAAACATAACAAATCATACTATAAACAAATTAACAAGATTGCAATCTGGTGTGAGGATAGACCTTCAAGAAACAAAAAAGCAAAACTAACATAAATCTCTCTATGGAAGCCACATTCCCAGCAGCCTTGGTGATTTTCACAGGCCTTTGCACATGTAGCAGCCAGAGGAATTCAGCAGTGATAAGACTGCCTGAATAATCAGTGCTGTTGTTATTAACATCAGTATTGCTATTGTCCTCAGTGCTGTTACTATAAGGTTCAGTGCTGCTAAGATGATCCACCAGTAGTATAAATCTATATGTCTGACACATAGGCGCCGACTCCATGGGTGCTGTGGGTGCTCGAGCACCCCCAATATTTCACCCACTGGAAGTTCGTTCCCTCCCTCCCTCTGAGCTCCAGGGTCGTCGTCCCTCCCTCCCTTCGAGTTCCAGGCCCCTCCCCCCGAATTTTAAAAGTCACCTTGACTTACCTCCTCAGGGTTACGGTGGCTGGCAGCAGTGATAAAAAGCATGCAGGCTCGGCCCTTAGTTCAGTTTTCCCTTCTCTCTCTCTCAGCTCTGGTCCCACCCTTGCGGAAACAGGAAATGAGGGCGGGACCAGAGCTGAGAGAAGAGAAGAGAAAACTGAACTAAGGTCCAAGCTTGCACGCTTTTTATCACTGCTGCCAGCCACCGTAACCCCGAGGAGGTAAGTCAAGGTGACTTTTAAAATTCGGAGGGAGGGGCCTGGAACTCGAAGGGAGGGAGGGACGACGACCCTGGAGCTCAGAGGGAGGGAGGGAACAAACTTCCAGTGGGTGAAATATTGGGGGTGCTCGAGCACCCACAGCACCCATGGAGTCGGTGCCTATGTGTCAGACATATAGATTTATACTACTGGTGGATCATCTTAGCAGCACTGAACCTTATAGTAACAGCACTGAGGACAATAGCAATACTGATGTTAATAACAACAGCACTGATTATTCAGGCAGTCTCATCACTGTTGAATTCCTCTGGCTGCTACATTTGCAAAGGCCTGTGAAAATCACCAAGGCTGCTGGGAATGTGGCTTCCATAGAGAGATTTATGTTAGTTTTGCTTTTTGTTTCTTGAAGGTCTATCCTCACACCAGATTGCAATCTTGTTAATTTGTTTATAGTATGATTTGTTATGTTTGTGTTATTTCTTGTTTTATTTATTCTGTTGGTTTCTACTGTAAAATGTTGCCATTTTTCAGGCCACCTTTGTAAAAGGACCCCAAAGTAAAATATTTGTTTTAGGTATATTAAAAACAAAAAGCCAGCAAGTTTGACTGCTAGATGACCAAGACGTAAATAGGGTACTCAGGGAAGACAAAGCCATAGCAGAGAGATTAAATGAATACTTTGCTTCGGTCTTCACCGAGGAATATTTGGGAGAGATACCGTGCCAAAAATGGTATTCAAAGCTAACGAATCAGAGAACTGAATGAAATCTCTATAAACCTGGAGGCTGTAATGGCACAATTTGACAAATTGAAGAATACCAAATCTCCTGGACCGGATAGTATTCATCCTAGGGTATTAATAGAATTGAAAAATGAACTTGCGGAACTATTGTTAGTAATATGTAATTTATCTTTAAAATCAAGCATGGTACCGGAAGATTGGAGAGTGGCCAATTTTTTGAAAAGGTGTCATTGTAGATAATATGCTGAAATCTGGTCAGTGTGCGGCGGCGGCCCCAAAAGCAAACAGGATGCTAGGAATTATTAGGAAAGGGATGATGAATAACACCGAAAATACTATAATGCCTTTGTATCATTCCATGGTGCATCCGCATCTTGAGTATTACGTTCAGTTCTGGTCGCCATATCTCAAAAAAGATATAGTGGAATTAGAAAAGGTTCAAAGAAGACCGACCAAAATGATTAAGTGGATGGAACTCCTCTTGTACGAGGAAAGGCTAAAGAGGTTAGGGCTCTTGTCACGATTGTGGTCGTGACCCCTCTCATGCTCACCTTATTTCCGGCGGTCAGCTTCTGAGTTGGCTTCTGTCTGTTCTTCCTGAGTTAGTTCTGTCTCTGTGTGCTGGCTGCTTCCAGCATGGCTCTGATTACTCCACTATACTGCACCTGTGTGTGTTAAGCCTCTCTGTGCTTCAGTATGCTTTCTGCCTGTCTTTTGGTTTGTGTTCCTCTTGCCCTCTGGTGGCTGCATTAGATTGTCTGTGTGTTGTTTCCCGTTCCAGACTCCAGCCCAGTCCAGTCCGGATCTTCCAGACTTGCTTGTCTTATTTGAGCCTGCACAGCACCTGTAGCTGCCTGGTGATTGCTGCAGCTGAATCTCAGCTGCTGCTGGGCTTATTAGCCATTTGGAAACTCTCTGCTTTGCCTTTGCATTGTCTAAGGTCCCTGGTATGTTGGGGTGCTGGTGCACTTCTGCCTAGTCCAGTTTATAGTCTGTAATTCTTGCCTGATTCTAGTTTAGTCTTTGTGTAGCTTCTTGTTCTGTATTGCTTGTTTCCCAGTCTTGTTTCTTGTTTGTATGTCTTTGTCTAGTTCTTAGTTGCCTGTGTTTCTTGTTCAGTGGCTGCCTGGCAGCTTTCAGTTTGGTCTCCTGTTTATCAGTGTTTGTTCCATAGGCGGTCGGTGGCCCAATTGTTTGGAGAGGCTAAAGGGGGCGGGGTTAGGGGTAGGGACAGGGGTGGAGCTTAAATACATAACTGTCTGATAAGACACAGAAAAAAAATAAAAATAAAAGTCACAATTAATACCTTTTATTAAATTTAGATATTAGATATGTATCATATGTCAAAGAATAAAGTGGTTGCTCAAAACATATACTAACCACAATCGCTCAACTGCAAAACACTATGCACAACTTTGTGCAAAAACACACTCAGAACCTTACTGTACCATAAATATTACACTGGGCAGAACTTAATATACCAATATACCACCCATACGGAAAATGCAGACGTCAACAATATGAAACAAGGGATCATAATATCACAATTCTCATGTACAGCCACAAAACACCCTAATTCATGTTTAATGTGGGATAAAATGTCATAAATAAGTAAATAAATATAAACTTTTAATGTTGAGCACCTGATTCTGAAAGTGGACATATTCCAAACACTATAATGAAAATAAAATGATCTTTTCTACCTTTGTTGTCTGGTGACTTTGTTTTTCTGATCATGCTGGCCCAGTATCCGATTCTGCTGCTATCTGTCCTCTTAACTCCATTTCCAGGGTTTCCTTTCCATTTATTTCTTTGCCTTCCGCCTTTCTTCTTCGTTTCTTGTCCTACATCTGTAAGTAAAAGCTGGGTCCTCTGCAGACTTGACTGTCCAGTGGATCCAGCTTCTGCCTATTTTCTCTATCCATGTGCAGTTTTTCTTCTCTTTTCCTTTTCCCTCATCTCATCTCCTTCCTCTCTCTTCCCTCCCCTCTCCTCTATGCCCAGCAATTTCTCCTCTCTCCCTGGGCCCAGTCCTCCCATCCATGTCCAACCATGCTCCTCTCTCCCCTGCCCTCTTCCATTCACCCATATTCAGCAATTCCCCTCTTTCCCTGCGCCCTGCCATCCCATCCATGCTCCTCTTTCCCCTGCCCCCCTCCATTCACCCATATTCAGCAATTCCCCTCTTTCCCTGAGCCCTGCCATCCCATTCATCTCACTCTCTCCCCTGCCCTAACTGCCCACTCTCTTCTCCCCCCAAGATCCCTTCACTTTTTTTTCTTTCAAATTTACCTCCAGTCCGGCAGCGCAGCGACAGACAGCGTCAGTGAAAGCGATCCCAGTAAAAGCGCTTCTCTTTGCTCAGTGACTCGCCTTCTTCTGACGTCATGAAGGGGACACTTGAGGAAGTTATATAGAAATACTTTTATAACAAATAGGAGGAAATATTTTTTCACTCAATGTATAGTTAAGCAATGGGGGATGTGGTAATAGCAGTTAGTGTATCTGGGTTTAAAAAAGGTTTGGACAAATTCCTGGAGGAAAAGTCCATAGTCTGCTATTGAGACAGACATAGGAAGCAACTGCTTGCCCTGGGATTTGTAGTATGGAGTGGCTATGATTTGGGTTTCTGCCAGGTACTTGAGACCTGACTTGGCCACTGTTTGGAAAACAGGATACTGGGCTAGATGAACCATTGGTCTGACCCAGTGTGGCCACTCTTACGTTCTTATAAGATTCGGGAAATTATAGACAAATGAGCCTGGCAAAGTGGTAGAGACTATTATAAAGAACAAAATTACAGAGCATATTCAAAAGGATGGATTAATGAGACAAAGCCAACATGGATTTAGTGAAGGGAAATCTTGCCTCACCAATCTATTATGTTTCTTTGAAGGGGTGAACAAACATGTTAATAAAGGTGAGCCAGTCAATATTGTGTATCTAGATTTTCAAAAGACGTTTGACAAAGTACCTTATGAAGGACTCCAGAGGAAATTGGAGAGTCATGGGATAGGAGGTAGTGTCCTATTGTGGTAGGACTGCTGCTTTTTAACATATTTATAAATGATCTAGAGATGGAAGTTACTAATGAGGTAATTAAATTTGCTGACTACACACAGTTATTCAAAGTTGTTAAATCGTAAGAGGACTGTGAAAAATTATGACGCTGCAGCACCGTTACCTCCTGCACCAGATCATTTGCTCCACTAAGGACTAGATCTAGAATTGTTCCTCCTCTTGTTGGCTCCTGAACCAGTCCCTGTCTTCACAGCACAAGTACAGTATGCACGCCGACAAAATCCGAAGCAACCTACGAAAACAGACAAATATTTTGAAAAAAAAAAACGACGAAAACCGAAAACGACGATAACCAACGTCAACGAAAACAGAGGTTTTACTGTATACAGAATGTCATACACCAATAGTTTTAAAAAATCAGCAACATCTCACCAGCATACACTGATGTTACATTTATCCAGTCAATATCGGGGTAATTGAAATCACCCATTATTATTGTGTTCCCCAGTTTGTTAGCCTCTCTAGTTTCTTATAACATTTCTGCATCTGTCTCTTCATCCTGGCCAGGTAGATGGTAGTACACTCCTATCACTAGCCTTTTCCCCTTTGCACATGGAATTTCAATCCACAGGGATTCTAAGATGTGTTTCATGTCCTGTAGAATTTTAGTCTATTTGATTCAAGGCTCTCCTTAACATGCAATGCTACAATGCAATGGTAGCTTTTGACGCCACTTCTCTTTTCTTGATATCCTCCCTCTCTCCCTCCAGATAAAAAAAAAAACAAACAAAACAATTTGACTTCTGAAATTTTTAGCCTTCAAGTAATATATGAGGACTCTACAAACATCCAATAGGCAGAAGAGATGAAACTTCTTCCCACAGTCCTCTTGCCTGAAGGAAGGTAAAACAACCAACTGATTAACATGAAAAGCCAAAAGCACCTTCTTAGGAACATCATAAATGCCAACACTGTCCTCTATAAAACACAAGAAACGTTCCCAGCAGGAAGGTGCTTGCAACTCCAAAATTTGCTTCACTTAAAAATGGCCACTAAAAAGGTTGTCTTCAGCATGATACTTAAGGGATTCCTTTTTTATTGGCTCAAAGGATAGAAAACCAAAGGCATGAAGAGCTAAATTGGGCTTTTGTAGGATAGGCCGAACAAAGCGATGGCTTCAGATGCAACACCTTCAAGAAATGAATTACATTCATATGAAAGCTAAGGGTGCTCCCTCCAGATGGTCCCTAAAACATGCTAGTTCAACCATGTAGACTCTCAAGCAACCTACAGTCAAGCATTTCTTAAGCTTTTCTTATAAAAAGAATAGAATAAAATATCAAAGCCCAAAATGGTGAGTAAGCCTGTTCCACACATCAAGACTCAAAAACCCTTCAGCCTCTGGTATACCCCATGGAGGTACATAACTAAATCAGTATTGCCATACCGGGACACACCAAAGGTCCATCAAGCCCAGTATCCTGTTTCCAACAGTGGCAAATCCAGGTCACAAATACCTGGCAACAAAGGCGCCCGGTATAAGAGGCTTGGGGAGGCTAAGCCTCCCCAACCAAAGCAGACGCGACAAGCCTCACCAACGATAGCTGGGGTCGGGGTACTGGAGCATCATGCAGCAGCTTCTTCTTTCCTGTGCTGTGCTCCCGTCCTGTTGTTCTCACTAGCGCCACAGACGTCTTCTTCGTTCTAGCCTATAGCAGGCCTGCCTCGGGGACTCAGCCTTCCTCCTGCTCTGATGCATCACGCGTCAGCTGACGCAACTTCCGGCTTCCGCGAGGGTGGGAGGGACGCGTCATCACAGAAGGAAGGTCGAGTGAGTAAGTTCTCTTCCCAAGGCAGCCAAACCTCAAAGCAAGTATCAAACTGCTTCTTCGGAGAGCGGAGGGGAGGGAAAGAGTGAAACTAAGAAAAAGAGACTGGAAAGGGCAGAAGAAAAGGAGTGAGAGTGCGAGACTAATACAGGGAGAAACTGAAAGGGGGAGGAGGGAAGGAGCAGGAGTGCTCACTGACTGAACCTTTGGGAGAGATCCCGCCCAGAGCTGATTAAGGTGCTGCTCTGATTGTCCTGGGTAGGGAAGGAGGACAGGCAGGAGGAGGAAAATATGAAGGTGCTGCTTTGATGAGTGGGGACGGAATAGGCAAAGAGGCTGAACTGGGAGAGGAGGAGAAGAAACAGGGAAAGATGTTGGATGGAATGGAAGAGAGAGGGACAGCTACTAGCCATACAGTAGGGGAGAGGTAGAGACAGGTACATCGCTGCATAAATCTAGTAGCGCTATAGAAATGTTTAATAGTAGTAGTAGAAGAGGTGCTGAATTCAGGAGGAGTAGGGGAGGGGAGAGAGATATAGAGAGTGAGAGTAGAGAGACAACTGGGGGGAAGGGAAACAATGCTGGATGAAAAAGATGGGGGGGGGGGGGGAATACTGGATTATGAAGGGATGGTGGGAATTGAGAGGGAGCGATACTGGCCCCAGAGTAGGGCATGCAGGAGATTAGGGTCACAGAGACAGAGGGACAATTTTGGTCATGGGGGGCGGGGAGGGGGAATAGGGACATGGGGCGAATTTCTGATGATAGGGAGAAGGATAGAGGCATGGGGGACTCTTTCTAGGTCTTCCTTGCTGTTTTGTTATATTAGTTTTTTGAAATGCGTATTCTGATCTTTTGGGTTTGTTTCTGTATTTATAGTATTGCTGTATGCAGAGTCTGCCTTCATGAGGTTCCAGTTCAGGTTTTGTTGCCTTCATATCTCTATTACTGATCTGTGGTCCCTTGTTTCATATTGTTGACTGTCTGCATTTTCCTTATGGGTGGTATATTGGTGTATTAGGGTCTGCCCAGTGTAATATTTATGGTACAGTAAGGTTCTGAGTGTTTTTGCACAAAGTTGTGCATAGTGTTTTGCAGTTGAGCGATTGTGTTTAGTATATGCTTTGAGCAACCACTTTATTCTTTGACGTATGAGACATATCTAATATCTAAATTTAATAAAAGGTATTGTGACTATTTTATTTTTACTTATTTTTGTTCTGTGTGTTGTCAGACAATCATGGATGTAAGGTGTGGTCGCACCATGGAGCGATACAAAGGCATTATAACGTCCTCATTTTTGTTTTCCATTCCTTTCCTAATAATACCTAACATTCTAGTTGCTTTCTGAGCCGCTGCAGCACACTGAGCACAAGGTTTCAACGTATCAACAACGACAACACCTAGATCCCTTTTTTGGTCGGTGCATGATGTAGCTATAATTCAGGTTCCTCTTTCCCACATGCACCACCTTGCACTTGCTCACATTAAACGTCATCTGCCATTTAGATGCCCAGTCTCCAAACCTTGTAAGATCCTGTTGTAATTTTTCACAATCCTCTCGCCGTTTAACTACTTTGAATAACTTTGTGTCATCAGCAAATTTAATTACCTCACTAGTTACCACCATCTCTAGGTCATTTATAAATATGTTAAAAAGCAGTGGTCCCAGCACAGACCCCTGGGGAACCCCAGTAACTATCCTTCTCCATTGAGAATATTGACCATTTAACCCTACTTTCTGTTTTCTATCTTTTAACCAGTTTTTAATCCACAATAGGACACTACCTCCTACCCCATGACTCTCCAATTTCCTCTGGATTTTTTCATGAGGTACTTTGTCAAACGCCTTCTGAAAATCCAGATACACAATGAGGGGCATAACCTAATGAAAACGTCTATCTCCATGGGCGTTTATCTCCGAGAACGGGTCCGTGAAGGGGCGGACCGAACCGTATTTTCGAAAAAAATAGACGTCCATGTTTTATTCGACAATTTGTGAGCTGGATGTTTTTGTTTTTCAGCGATAATGGGAAATGAAAGCGCCCAACTCAAAAACGAATAAATCCAAGGCATTTGTTTTTGGGAGGGGCCAGGATTCGTAGTGCACTGGTCCCCCTCACATGCCAGGACACCAACCGGGCACCCTAGGGGGCACTTTTACAAAAACAAAAAAAAGGTAAAAGAGCTCCCAGGTGCATAGCACCCTTCCCTTGTGTGTTGAGCCCCCCCAAATCCCCCTCAAAACCCACTGCTCACAAGTCTACACCATTACTATAGCCCTAAGGGGTGAAGGGGGGCACCTACATGTGGGTATAGTGGGTTTGGGGGGGTTGGACGACTAAGCATTAAGCAGCACAATTGTAACAGGTAGAGGGGATGGGCCTGGGTCCACCTGCCTGAAGTCCACTGCACCCCCTAACAACTGCTCCAGGGACCTGCATACTGCTGCCAGGGAGGTGGGTATGACATTTGAGGGTGAAAATAAAAAGTTGTGAAACATCATTTTTTGTGGTGGGAGGGGGTTAGTGACCACTGGGGGAGTCAGGGGAGGTCATCCCCAATTCCCTCTGGTGGTAATCTGGTCATTTAGGGCACTTTTTGGGGCCTTATTTGTGAAAAAACAGGGTCCAGGAAAAGTGCCCTAAATTCTAGCTACAAACGCATACTTTTTTTCCATTATCAGCGAAAAGCGCCCATCTCTGTTCGGGTGATAACCATGCCCCAGTCCCGCCTTCACCACGCCTCCGACACTCCCCCGTCAACTTTGTATGCTTCTGCGATGGAGTGCAGTTGAAAACGTCCAAGTTCGGCTTTCGATTATACCACGTTATTCGTTTTTGTGAGATAAACGTCCATCTCCCGATTTAGGTCGGAACTTGGGCGTTTTTCTCGTTCAATTATAAGCAGGAATATCAACCAGCTACCCTTTATCCACATGTTTGTTCACCCCTTCAAAGAAATGAAATAGATTGGTGAGGCAAGATTTTCCTTCACTAAATCCATGTTGGCTTTGTCTCATTAATCCATGCTTTTGAGGTAGATCTTTTACAAGCCTGAAGTAAAATAATAACCTCTTTCGCATAACCTTTTCACCTCAAAACATAAGCTTTCAGGGGCCAAGCCATAAGCGAGAAGTGATTCGGGGCATGCATTAATCTAATGGAATTGGCCCCTGCATCAATAGGCTCCTCTTCAGTGGGAACCCCAAGCCATCCTCCACCTTCATGCATGTGAAATGTTTGCACCATTGCCTTCTGGGCAGTCTAGAATGACAAAGATGACCAGACCGGGATGAAGAGCCATTAGAGTATTTGCTATACCTGACCTAGGAGAGGCCACAGGGGAAACACATACAGTACTCCCTGATCGGGTCAAACCCAAAGAAGGGTATCCAGACACTTAGATCCTACTCCTTCTATTGACTGAAGGGTAGCTATGCTTTCAGTCTTGTGGCCATCAAATCCATAACTGAATTTCCCAATTGACTGCTGATCAGAGTGAAAGTCTCCTCTAACAGGGAGTTTTTTTTCTAGCAATGTGAGCCCAAAGACAGGATTTGGCTTAATGCAGCAAGCCATAGCCATACTCCTTGTTCCTCTCTTCTGGTTGACATAGGCCATTACTGTTGCATTGTCACAAACTATCCTGACTACTTGACAAGGTAATAGAAAGCCTGGAAGCCTACCTACCTGGATTGGATGACACTATTTTCTCATATGTAGATGATATTTTTTTTCCTATGTCCTGCCTTGAATAAGTTTGAAGATATACTAACTTTACTAAAGCAAATTATTTCAAAGACAAATTTGTGGGCCCATGAAAATTTCTTAAAGTTAAATAATCTCAAAATGAAGATAGTGTGGTTTGGTCAATATGAACTCCTTCCTACTATAGATTTTACACTGTTGTCTGGTGTGGCCTTGAAATTTGAAGATAAATCTAAAATTCTTGGAGTTTTAGTTGATTTTAATTTTACCTTTGAATTCGAAATGAATGCTCTGGTAGAAATTTCTTTTTTTTCACTGAGACAGTTGAGAGCAATTCAATCTATGTTGAGCCCTTTTTAGCTTCAGGAGTATTGCTCAGGCTATTTTGCTTCCATATTTAGATTATTATAACTTGTTGTATTGTGGACTTTCAGATAGGCTGTTAAGACGGCTGCAACTATTGAAGAATACTAATGCTAGACTTATTTTTCGAGTAGGAAAGTCAGGGCCACCAAGAGACTGAGACGGGCCCGGGGGCAGGGCTGCCACCCCACCCCCAGGATTGCCGCCGTTGCCGCCCTCAGGATCGCCGCTGTTGCCACCCCCCAGGATCGCCGCCCACCCTCCCAAACTGCAAATACCTTGGCTGGCGGGGATTCCGAGGCCCTGCCAGCAAAACAGATCTTCCTCCTGCGCTTCTCTTTTTTCTGCCACATTGCCTTCCCCTGTGGCTGCTTTTTCTCTCATGTTGCGCATGCTCGGTTTCAAAACTGAGCATGCGCGGCCTGAGGGGAAAAGCAGCTGCTTGGCAGGCAATGCAGCAGAGGAAAGTGCAGCGCTAGAGGAAGACCTCTTCTGCTGGCGAGGCCTCAGAATCCCCGCCAGCCAAGGCATTTGCAGTTTGGGAGGATGGGCGGCGATCCTGGGAGGCGGCAACAGCGACAATCCTGGGGGGTGGGGTGGCAGCCTTCCCTCACTGTGTCTCGCCCTCACGGAAATAGGAAGTTACATCAGAGGGCGGAACACAGTGAGGGAAGGCCGGCCGAAGAGGCGATTTGCTTCCTTTACACACAGAGCAGACAGATGCAAGGCGCTGCGCTGCCACCTTCACAGATTTTTTTTAAAAGGCTGGGTCAGGTGCCAGGTGGCAGGAGAAGAGGGTCGTCTGTCCATGGAGCTGGTAGGCAGGTGGGGAATTGGGAGGGGAGGGGTCTCAGATGGGAGAAGGGGAGGGCTCAGATGGGAGGGGACTGGGTCGGGAGGGGGATCCGATGGGAGAAGGGGACTGGGTCGGGAGGGGGGCCTCAGATGGGAGAAGGGGCCTGGAACTGGGGTCTGAGAAGGGGGCAGGAGGAAGAATGGGGCCATGCCTGGGGCAGGTGGGAGAATGGGTCTGGGGCTGAAAAGGGGGGGCCCTTATGCAAGGCATGTGGATGAAGGGGACTGGAACTGGGGGCTGAAAAGGGACAGGGGCTGAAACTGTGGGTACTGGGGGCTGAAAAGGGGACAGGGAGGTGACTGGGGCTGAAGCTCGGCACTGGTGGGAGAAAAGGGCTGGGGCTGAAACTGGGGACTGATGGGATAGTGGGGCTGAAACTGGTGGCTGAAAAAGGGGACAGGCGGGAGATGTGGGCTGGGGCTGGAACTAGGGGCAGGTGGGATAATGGGGATGGAACTTGGGGCCGAAAAGAGGGGGCAGAGAGAGAGGGGACAGATCCTGGATGGAAGGGGGAGTGAGAGGGAGGGCAGACCCTGGATGGATGGGAGAGGGAGGACAAATGGCAAATTGAAGGGGCAGAGAGAAATGACAGACAGTGGATGGAAGGGATAGAAAAGGCAGACAGTGGATGGAAGGGGGAGAGAGGGCAGACATTGGATGGAGGAGACGGCAGAGAGAGAGAGAGCGAAGACAGATGCTGGATGGAAGGAAGACAGTGAAAAGAAGATGAGGAAAGCAGAAACCAGAGACAACAAACTGTAAATAAAATATATATTTTTATTTTTTTGCTTTAGGATAAAGTAGTATTGTAGATGTGTTAATAAATGTTTATAAATAGAACATGTAAATAAGGTAATCTTTTTATTGGACTAATTTTAATACATTTTGACTAACTTTCAGAGACCAAAACCCCCTTCCTCAGGTCAATATAGGATACTGTAACAGCACTATACTGTATTGACCTGAGGAAGGAGGTTTTGGCTTCTGAAAGCTAAATGTATTAGTCCAATAAAATGGTATTATTTTATTTTCTATATTTGTTTTATTTCTATTTGTTAATTTGTAAAGTGGTGATTGGTATTTGTTAGTTTTTTTTCAAATTTACATTTTCTGTTTCTGTGGTGTTGCATTGTATGCAGAATCTAGCATCTTGGGGTTTCAGTTTAATTTTTGTCTAAATAGAAAGTTTATGATTACTTATTCTATAGTGGATTAGGGTGTGTCTGTGTTTGTGAAAAAGGCGTGGCTTTCAGTTGACATTGACTGTGCAGGATCGACGATCTGTACTATTCTGTCTGGTTTCATTTTATAATAGGTGAGTTGATGTTCTAGTGCTCATTGGAAAGATGCTTTCCTTTTCCTTGTGTGACTGGTAGAAATTACTGCTTATGGTATGCTAGAATTGCTCTATAGGTCCTGAGTGTTTTATATTCTTGGTATGCCTAGTACTGGATTTTGGAGGGTGGTGTTAAAGAATGACCGGCCCCGGGTGTCAAGTACCCTAGGTACGCCACTGCCTTGCAGATATGCTAACCAAAAACTATATAGCTGGGGCTGGAGGCAGCAGTTATTATTGAGGGTAGTGGGGAAGCAGAAATAGGGACCAGTTACAGGGATTTCAAGAACCTGACTCTCAAGATTGCTGGTCTTCCCAGCTTGCAGGCACTGATGGTTATAAAGGAAGCACAGGCTTGCTATGTACACCAAATTAGTTTGTGTCACACCTCCCACTTCTTAGGGACACACTGGTTGAAAACCACTGTTCTAATCCCATTCCCACCCAATTCTTCAGCTCTATCTCCTCTGTTATTCTTTTCATCACTTTCTACTGCTACTGTTCCTGCTGTCTTCATATATACAGTGTCACATCACTCCTCAAAAAAAATATTACTGTACCCCACTTACCCTGCCTACTATTGTCTCATCTCCTCCCTCCCTTTCACATCTAAACTACTTGGAGGTGCTGTTCACTTCTGCTGCCTTGACTTTCATCTAAAGACATTCTTAATCCACTCCAATCTGGCTTTCACACTGTACTACAGAAACTGTCTTTGCCAAAAGTCTCCATGAACTGTTCCTGGCCAAATCCAGCATAAATATGAAGATAATAGCACAAGAACTGATATTCAGCCAGACATTTGTCGACAGAGTTGCCAGTTACTTTTGTTTGGTTATGCAGTTAACCAGAGTTAACTTGGTAAATCTGACTAGCCAGTGTGCTGAGTTTGGCATATGATGAATCCCGCGGTAGAAAATCATTTTCTATTGTCTACCACAGTGGGCATTCCTGGCGGTGATTAACAGTTGGTGCACGCTACAACAAAATTTATTTATTTTATTTATTGCATTTGTATCCCACATTTCCCCACCGTATGGCAGGTTCAATGTGGCTTACATATTGCTAAAAAGGCGGTTACAAAATTTAGATTTGTAGAAGTCTAGTACATAATACAGAAGTACAATAAATGCTTAGGTTGATATATTAGCATATTGTGAGAGAGGTTACTATTGCTGTATTCCATTTCTGAACTTTTCGTGATGTATGGTAGTGTGAGATTAGGCAAATCCAGGGGGGGAAAGACTTCTTGAAAAGATGTGTTTTCAGGTTTTTTTCTGAATTGTAGGTAGTTTTCTGTGAGTTTCAGGTCTTTGGGTAGTAAGTTCCAAAGTTGTGAGCCTATAAAGGAGAGGCTGGTGGCATGTGAAGATTTGTATTTTATACCTTTGCAATTGGGGTAGTGAAGGGGACCTTTTACTAAGGTACAGGAGGGCTAACACGCAAGTAGCACATGTCAAATCGGAATTCTGAGATTCATGCATGTAGAATCCCACGGTAGAGAATAATTTTCTATTTTCTATCATGTGGGGTGTTCCTGGCAGTAATCAGCAGTTGGTGTGGGTAGCATGTGAGACCTTATCACTAAGTCAATGGGTGGCTGTAAGGGCTCAGGCCGTAAATAGGTGCGCGCTAGTTTTAATTTCAGTGCACGCCCATTTCCTGGCCCATTAAAAAAAGCATTTTTTCCCAGTCACAATAAAAAATGGCCTAGCGCATGCCCAAAACCCACACCCACACTACTGCAGGCCACTTTTTACCACAGCTTAGTAAAAGGACCCCTTAGTTGGCTAGTATGTGTGTCTTTTTGTGGGAAGGGTAATATTTAAAAATGGGGAAATGTTTGACTAACTCACAAAGGAGCCATTTTACTTAGCTATGGTAAAAAATGGCCTGTGGTAGTCTGGATGCGTGAATTTGGCGAATGCTGGATCATTTTTTTTACAGCGGATGGGAAAAAGGGCTTTTTTAGTGGGGCAGTAAATGGCCGCTCGCTAAAATTAAAAGTAGCACAGGGCTATTTACTGCCTAAACACCTACCGCCACCCATTGACCTAGCAGTACGGGCTCATGTGCTACTCATGCAGTAATCAGGTAGCGCGTGCTAATGTGGCTGCACTGACGATTACCGCCGGGAATACCCCCCATGCTAGAAATTAGAAAAATATTTTTTTCCACTGGAATTAGTGCACACCAAGTTCAAAATTACCATCAGGAGCCCGTGCTAGCCCAGTGGTAGTGTCGAATCGGCACTCGCTATCTATGTGTTAGCCCTACCGCAACTTAGTAAAAGGGCCCCAAAGTTAGCAGTACAAAACCTATGAATGTTGACTCCATACTGATTACCTAAAGGAGAACTCCTACATCAGGGAAGGGTAACTCTGGGGACCTTTTACTAAACTGTGTTAGGTGATAGCTCATGCTTAATGCAGCTAAAACTGGAGTACCGTGGGACATGCTCAGGTGCCCTGGAGTAACTCCAAAATATGCAAGTGCTAACCGCGCATTAAAAGGGTCTTCAAATTATTTTTGAGGGGGTGTGGCATGGGTGGAGAGTGAGCATTCCTGCACTAAACAGGTATTGCATCTATATTACAGCATTCTAAATGGTTGGCACAGGAATACTGTATGAGTCTTCACTGCCTACAAAATTGGTGGTGGTAAGTGCTCACGTTTTAGTTTTTAAAAATGGCCGTCACTAATGGCAACATACCATTAATACAGAAAATAGAAAATCAGTCATTTTATGGCTGTGGTAAAAACAGCCTTAGCTCTATGTAAAGGCGTACTAAGGCCACTTTTTACGGCAGCTTAGTAAAAGGATCCCTGAGTCTTTTGAAGGCTATTAACAAGTCTGGTTTTCATGCTAACTAATATAAAAGAACTTGTTAACAGACCACATTATTCAAATATATATATTGAACCTTCAGTGATTAATCCTGAAAAAAGGAATGGCATACATTACTCAAGGACTGGAGTTGTCTACCTCTATTCTACAGAATAAGCCCAAGGCAACAATATCTTCTTATATTACAACCTGTAAATGATTATTTTATTTTTGTTACATTTGTACCCCGCACTTTCCCAATCATGGCAGGCTCAATGCGGCTTACATATTGTATACAGGTACTTATTTGTACCTGGGGCAATGGAGGGTTAAGTGACTTGCCCAGAGTCACAACGAGCTGCCTGTGCCTGAAGTGGGAATCGAACTCAGTTCCTCAGGACCAAAGACCACCACCCTAACCACTAGGCCACTCCTCCATAGTATTTACTTTTCAATATTCAAGTTGGAATCATTTTAGTGAATTTATCTGAGTGATAAAGAGTAGCACTTGATATTCACAGGGTAATGACATGTACTGATTATATTTATTTGCTAACCTATAAAGGCGCTATTTTATAGATCCGCATGTAGGAAATCCAAATATGATGGGAATGGCAAACTTCCAATTTGTTATAGCAAGACAAGCCTGACAGCAATCCTGGGCTCCTTTTCATCTCTCCTCTTTCTCCTAGAACAAATGACTTGTCCATTACCAAAGTACCTGATTTCATGCCAGTATCACTGCAACACCTGCTTCTTATTAGAGAAACCAGTGACAGAAGATTCAAACCAATAATAGCACAACAAACAGATTCTGTTTCTCTATAATGAAGCACTGCACTGGTCTCCAGTACTTGGTTATGCATATGCATGAGAAGGGAATATTTAATATCATGGATTCTGCTCAACAATGACCTGACTTGGGTAAATAGCTGTCCATCTTCCTTTACCCATGGGAAGACAACAGGCATCGCTGACAAAGATGAAGAGAATATCAATAGGACTAATCTCTTCAAAGTGCTCAGAGCTCAAAGTAATTGTGTCCTGTGGTACATAGCTGTCTCTGTCTCATTATTTCAACTCAAGGAATATGTTCACACATACAATACATAAAAAGCACTGCTGTGCATCCTGGGCATTATTAAAAAAAATGTGAATGTTGGTCCTAACAGTTAGGCCACTGCTTATCCATTATTTGTAAAACTTTATCACAGAAATATTTTGTTGTGTAATCACGACAAAATTGGGCAATAGAGTATGTTCAGTCTAATTGGGGATGTCTAATCATAAATGCTAGGCACCAAAATAAGAACCAGTGTGGTGACTTAAAAAAATGCCATTGATATTTATGGAAAATAGGTTCCCAAAACTGTCTCTGGTAAAGATTACTATAACAAGTTATAAGAACCAGAGTATGGTATAAAGGAGACAAAATAGTGAAAGGATTGACCCAAAAAGAGTTCTAAAAGATATGGAGATAGTTTTTGTATATTAATGTTAATATATGAAGATAATAAGGAAGTTCTCAGAGTATAAACTCACCCAAGCGAGACTACACCAAAGTGAATTACGTCTCTAAGGGTGGACAAGTTTATCGATCATAGAACTTCACTTTCAATATTTTTTCAATTTTTATGAACAATTGCACACCCATGCTCTAATTGATTTTAAATAATAAAGATAAATATTCACCTCCCACAAAATTAAAGAACTAATGAGTCAATTCTATCACTTGCTCCAATGAACCTCGTGCACACAAGAGTAAAAATGTGCTATATTTAAACACTCTTGATAACTTTTGTGTGCTGTTTCTATAAACAGAAAATCTTAACTTTATTACATTTGATTATCATAGAAAACAGTGAAAAGTTAAGGTCAAGTCTGTTTGATTGTAAAAGGCATGTGGTTTTTGTGTGAGGGGTGAATCTTGTCTCCCGGCTCTATGTTTGTATATAGATGAGTCCCTGAAATAATAATGGCCAAAGGAAAGCAGAAGTAGAACAGTTAGCGCTGAATGACATTTATGTTCATACAAAGTTAATTACTTTTAGTGGAAATTAAATTTGTTGGCTGCCTGCTATGTGACTATTCCATCAGTTTCATTATTGCTACCAAATATTACATATTTAGGGCATATGCCTTCAACATAGATTGTTTATCTAGACCTTACATGCAGATGGTATTGCTTGTTAAATCCAAAGGCAAAACCTAAGGGTGGTTAAACAATTTGGTATAAACTGTATTGTTTATGACTTTACTTGTTTTGCACTGTTTTGGGTCCTACTGGATATTCAATGCTAGTCACTGGAAACAGCATGGCATTGAATATCCAGGGTCAGTACAGATCATGACACTTATGCGTGCTGAATATCGAGCCAATTGTGTCCCACACATTTTTAACATTTCATGTGTATCCAGATAATTTATTTGTGGGTTTTATTTGGGGGTAGAAAGTGATCTTGCATTTTGCTTCCTACAGTAGATAATGCATTTTTATTTCTCCTTTGGTGTACTACTTATAGAGAATGTGATTTCTTAGTGTTTACTTTTATAATTTTTGGTCCTTTATTCTGTAATTGGTGAAGATTGGTCTGTGTTCTGTGAGTGACTGAAGTAAAAGATTTTAAAAATGTCAGTGTTTCTAAAGTTTCCATAAGTATGAATGTGGTTTATGTTGAATACTCACAAAAAAGGACAACAACAATGCAAACCTTTCTACCACCTATTCAGCCCAATCTGCCCCAAACATATTGTAAACTGTAGACAGGTCCCCCTTCCACTCTTTGGTCCAGGTTGACCCTGTTTAGCAGATATGCTGAAAGGGTTCCTGTCCCTCATAGTACTGGCCTTATTCATGTTCTCTGTTCTGCACAGCCTGGTTACCTTGAATCACTATGCCTTTAGTCCACACATACCAACAAACGGACGGAGACTCCAATCGTTTTATAATAAAGGAAGCTATTTTATTTACATCAGTTGTAGTAATTTCAGCAGTGCAGAATATTGTCTCATCTTAAACTCCTTGACCTTTGTTCACATTCGCAATACCAAACAGTGGTTCATTGCTGATCATAGTACAATGTTTTAAACACCACTTCTCCCTTCTGGGCTCATCCACGATCAATTTGCTAATCACCAGTTCTTTACAACATACAGTATTTAACTTTTGCCCCACACTTAACCTTCTGGGTTACTTGCTGCCACAGATTCCTTCCCAGCTGCATCAATTCTGTCTTACCAACTCTAGACAGTTGAGGAAGTATAGCCACTAAGAAACCTCTCACCTTAGCCCCAGCGGTCCGTGCTAATGCATCCACCTCCATACCCTCCTCCTCACTCTCCTCTATAGCCTCCTTTTTATCCCATTCCATTTCTTCGTCCTCCTTCCCCCAGCTGCTCCTCATCTCCCTGATTAGAAGCCATATCCCAATCCTGCCCCTCCCTCTTCACTTCCTGTGAGTCCTGTATTGGGTCAGGTGCATTGTGGGCCTGGTGGTCCCTGGGCCTATTCCTTATTCCAATAAATCTCTTGGCCATCGGAGGGTGACCTCCCCCTCCACAAGAGTTTTGTGAATGCCTCTTCATTTCCCTTTGGGGCTGCTCTCGCTTTCCTTGAGGCCATATACTCAGTAACCTCTCACAAAACGCAGACTACGAAATCTCTAATCAAGTGTACTAAATACTCTGTATTCAATTGCACCAGAATCTGTAACCATCTCCCCGGACACATGTAAGCCACATTGAACCTACCAATAGGTGGGAAAATGTGGGATATAAATGTAATCACTAAATAACTAACTAACTAACTAAATAAATAAAATATTGCCACAGAATAGGTTGTTTACTTAGAAATCAATCATAAAGTTCACTCTAAGGCATTATTTGGTATACTCCTAAACCCTAGTCACACATATATGCCTAGTGCGCCCCCATGTGGACTGTGCCCCCCCCCCCCCCCCAAAAATGTCAAGTCTGGCTATGCCCCTGGTTCATACAGTTCTTTTGCGAAGTGAGACATAAAGGAGATGAATGACTTTGTGAAGGAGAGTGTGTATTTTTGTTCTTATGCTACTGTTCTACAATCCTTTATAGAATAGGCTTTTACCCTTTTGGCACCTAACTACAGATGAGGTTACAGAATTACTTCACTAGTGCTTTTATAATGTGGTAAGTTTGTTTTGTAGGCCCTGAGTGTGCTTTTGTCGAGTTTTGTATTGCTTCAAATTGCACCTGAAACCAGAGGGATTTGTGTTGCTGTTACTTGGTGACATCAGAATTTTAACAATGTGATGTCACAATATATAATTATGCTCAAGGTGCTCTTTTACTAAATCTTAGTGTGCACTAATGGAATTAGCATATGTTAAATGCTAAGAAGCCCATAGCTATAAAACGGGCTTCTTAGCATTTAGCGCATGCTAATTCTGTTAGCATGCACTAAGGTTTGGTGGAAGAACCCTAAGTTAATTATACAATCTTAAGGGGAGAGCTTATAGGCCAAACCACAATTCTTTTACATACATAGCAATGCCACTGGTCTGCTACATTTCTACCACCTAAAGTACCTTATTATTGAACACCACTTTTCAAAGATGGCACATTTTAAAGCTTGGCACACAGCTCATATTTCTAGCTGGCTGTTTTCCAAAAGGCAATATTGGCAAACATTATTTTAACTAGTCTTTGTTTTCAAATTCTGAAATAACTGAATGTAAACACAAGACATGTCTTCTCTTCTCTAGCCGCCTACATCTCTGTATAACATTAAACTATTGACACATCTAGCAGGACAGCAACCACCATCCTTACACTAACCTTTTGTAATACAGCAATTACTGTATGATCCTTCGCTGGAAGAGAATTGCTGCTATAATGCTCACAGCTTTTGAAAGCAACACTTTCAACACAATTTGAAATAACTGTATCAGAGCTATTTATAAACAGTATATTTAGAGACAGTAAATACAAACAGAACTGGTAACTGTGAATTATATGAGTTGCGGCTACAGAGAGGTTCTGATGACATTAACTAAGTGAATGTTTCCAGAACAAAGATAATGATTTGTAGCCTTGCCTACAATCAATTTGTCTTTTTGCAATTCTGTTTATTGAGTTTTGTGATATACTGAGCAATAACATATTATAGTAACATTTTTGAGTCAATATTTAGACTTGGCAGTGAACTTTGTTTTTTTCCAAACACTAGTAACAGTATTTTCAAAACAGAAAAACGTCCAAAAAGCGGCACAAAACGGCAGATGGACTTTTTTTTTTTTTTTGGGGGGGGGGGGGGGGGGGGTTGTAAAACATCCAAATCACTATTTTTGAAACCCATCTATAACGGTGCCTACAATTATGTGTCCAGAGCACATGTGGTAGGAGCTCATTCTACTATATTAATTAGACACCTACTTTCCTTTATAGAATACTAGCGTAACTTTTAGGCATAAGCACTTGTGCTAGCCACAGAGCTTGTGTAAATGTTAATGCTTAAATGTTACAGACACCTGTGTAACTTACAGTATTCTGTAAATTTTGTGCATATGTTTGAGCCCCACCCTTGCTTCGCCCAAGCTTTGCCTGTATATGTTTCTTGCACATATGCACTATGGGCCCTTTTTACAAAGGTGTGCTAACATTTTTAATGTATGCTAAAAATAAGTGTGCGCTAAATGTTAGACACTGATATATTCCTATGGGTGTCTCTAGCGTTTAGTGCGCACTAATCATTAGTGTGCTCTAAAAACGCTAGTGAGCCTTTGTAAAAGACCCCCTAAGTAATTTAGGCAAATATTTGCAGAAGAGTGCTTAGGCAGAATGTTATCAGTTATGCACATATATCCACACATACCTGTGCAAATGCCATTATTCTAAAAATTTATTCAAGTAGTAAGTATGTAAATGTTAGCACCTATGTTACATAATTGCCCCCACTGTGGCCATTTGCAGCTGTTATGATTATAATTATGTACAGTATGTAGTTTCATTTAGGACTGCCTTTTTGCTGTTTTGTCACTGATTATATTCAGCCACCTTCTGTATAGTTAGTCTCTACAGGGACAATTTTATAAACTATTTTTGCGCATATGTTTGTGCAGCGCTGCGTATGCTTTGTAGCGCTATAGAAATGCTAAATAGTAGTAGTAGTAGTAGTAGTAATAAATGTGCTCTTACAACATAAGGTTATGCATAAAAGTGCCCACATGCATATTTGTACAGTAGCCCCCAGATACTATAAATGGTGACTAAAGTTGCACGTGCAAATCTGCACGCCTAGTCGATTTGTGTGAGCAACTTAATTGTTTAGCCATCTAATCAGTGCTGATTTATTGGCCAATAATAAGCAATTATTGGCACTAATTTGCACTAATTAGAATTTGTGCATGCAATGTCTAAGCATATTCTGTAAAGCGGTCCATGTAAATTCTAATGCATGGATCACATAAGAGGGCGTAGGCAAGGGAGGGGCATGGGTGTTCCTGAAAATTACATGTACTGTTACAGAATATGTCCAATCCGCGCCTAAATAAGACATGGGCATTTACATCAGGTTTTAGTTGGCGTAAATGGCTGTTCCTAAATTGTACTTGTGGGATGATCGCTATGTGTATTTTACATACTGCGCCCAACTTTAGGCGAGGTTTATAGAATGGCGCTAAGTGCATTTTTGTGGAGTTAATTTTTTTGCCACCATATACAGAATCTGGACCTAGGTGTGCAGAGTGTGAGGAATGGGGCAATGGAATACGTTTTTGTCTGGGGAGGTCCAAGTTCTGCCCTCAACCCTGCCCCAGCTTTGCCCCCAACCCAAGTATCTCCCTTTCATTTACCTACCATCAGGGCCGGTCAAACCCGGTAAGCAGGGTAAGCACTGCAGGAGGGCGCCTGCCTTCAAGGACGTCACTTTGCAAGCAATCAATCTCTGCTGCTCATCTCAGTCTGGCTCCAAAGCTGTCAGCTCTCTGTCCCGTCCCCTCCCCCCTCCCAAGCAGAGAAATATCCTCCTTGTGTTTGTCAGAGGACGTCACTGCTCCAACTGAATCTGGCTCTGAAATAACTTGTGGGAGCTCAGCTAACCTCTGTCCTCTGCCCAGAGAGGGCTCAGACAGAGACAGCACAGCAGAGCCTGGACCCTTGTTTTATCAAAGACTGCTGTTTAGTGCTGCACCTGACCCACCCTTTTCCACCCCCACCCCCACCCCCAACACAGCAACTCACAGGACAGGAGGGCTAGATGCCTGCTTTCAATTCCTAACCATCACCTATCTCTCAGCCCCACTTCAGTAACTCCTGTTAGTCTGTCCAACTCAGATTGTAGAATATGTTAGTTTATGCTGATTAAGTCTGTCCTAGCTAGATCCTAAGCTGTGCTCCATGGGAAAGCTATTGTGCTGCATGCAGAGTCTAGCTTCTTAGGATTTCAGGTTAATTTTTGAAGAATTTGAAGAGGGGCTATCTCTGTTCTACATGTGTGACTGCAAGGCCAAGTGTCTGAACAGGGATCTGTTTGTTAGATTCTGAAATTTTGATAACACATTGTTTTTCAGAGTTGGCAAGACTGTCTGCTGTCCTAATTCCTGGTCTGTGTGCTAAGTTATTTTTCTTCTATACTGGTGTAATATTTTCAATGATGCCATGGCTGGTAAAAGGGGTGTGTCTACTGTGGGGGCAGAGCCATAGTGATCCCGCCTCTGGATGGGTAGGGGCGCTGACTAATAGACTGCAGGAGGGTGCTAGAAACCCTAGGGCCGGCCCTGCCTACCATCTCATAGTCCCTACTCCCCATGTATCCAGCATCTCTCTCCTTCCCTACCTCTCACCCCCCCCCCCCTCATGTTGTCCAGCATTTCTCTTCTCTCTCAAACCTCCCCCTCCATGGTGTCCTCAACCCCCCCCCCCCCAACTGAAAATAGCAAAACAATTTAAAGGCCCACTTTATATATGTAGTCAAGTGAGGAATTAGAAAGGTTGGAATATTCACAATTCCACTAATAATTTCCAAAAGAATCTGCCAAGATTTTTCTTAAATAAATAGAAGGACACTGCCAAAATACATGTGCATTTGCAGCCAAAATACATGTGCATTTGCAGCCACATACAGGGGAAGCAGCAATTTTGAAAAGTTATATATGAAAACAAAGAGTGGCAGTGCTGACACTTGCATGTGGAAGTGACCATTTTGCAACCTCTACTATATCACTGTGCTCAAATCCTGGAAGACACCCCTGATCCACCCATGCTCCTCCCATGGCCATGCCCCCTTTTGAATCTGCACTAAAAATTTTACAAACACATCTTTATAGGATATCAACTGTAAAGATGAACATGTACATTCCAATTATTGCCAATTAGCGCCAATAATTGATTATAAGAAAACAATTATCAGCAATAATCGGCTCATTAAGCAATTAAATTGCATACAAAATTTGGGCGTGTGCCCCAATTTGCAAGCACAATTTTGAGCACCATATATAGAACTAGGGGGATAGTCCCCCAGTCTCAGAAAACTGCATATATATGCAATAGCAATTAACGCTCAAAGTCACTTGAAGCAGAAATTTAAAAAACAACAACAACAAAAACAATAACAACAACAACAGGGTATTGAGGAGATTTCCTCCCTTAATCCCTCACATACAACCCTGGCTGAAACAAACACTTTAAGAAAATGTCTGGTCTATACTCAAAATGATTTAAGCAGGCAGGAGCTTGGGGCTGCCTAACTGCTGATATTCAGCGGCATATAAATGTGCCGCTGAATATTGGCTCTGACTGACCTTGTTTGAAGTGGGCAGGTCAGGGGTTGGTACAGGGGGCAGAGTTGGGGAGGAGCCAGCAGTTATGTGGGTGCTGGCAATTTTTAGTGCTGGTGCCTACTTAACTAAGCAGGCATATAGGACCACATAAAAAACAGTCCTAAATATGCTCACCTAGGTATGCAGATGCTGGCAGTGAATATTGGCCAGTGTCAACATATCTTCCAGGTATTGACCTGAAGCTTTCTGATATCCTCTTCCTCCCTGCCACCCCATGGAATATCAACAGGCATGTCTACAGCATGTTGTGGGTGACTTCGCGCCCCCCCCCTTTTTTTTAGAAAGCTGTGCTAGTAGCTTATGGTGCGGTAATGCAGCAATTAGTAGGCCTTGTAAAAGGGGGGTTAGTTGATAAGTTTGAAAACCAGGCAGTTTAGACTTCCAGATTCACATGTTTTTTCCAATATGTTTAACATTTCAAGCATACACTACCTTTTTAACTTCTGTATAGATTTTGTTATTACAGAATACAGTTGTCTGAAATACTGTAGTTTGGGTAATAACACTGAAGTACAGCGATTTTGTGGCTGAATGATCATTTCTATTAAATTAATTCTGCCCATAAACGTTGATGGTAGAGCCAAATTACTAAGCCTCACTGGGATTCTATCCAATATTCTATTTAGATTTATATTTTCAAGTCACTTATGCCAAGAAATCTAAAATGTTTTTATTGGACAGATTAGGAAACACACTGTTTGTATTAGTTAGACCAAGCATTCCCAAACCTGTCCTGGTAACCTCACCAGTATATTGACAATGAAGTATCAATATATATAAAAGGCGAGTGTCGTACTCACTCGCAAATGCGCAGTAGAGACCTTCTCTGCCCCGCCCCCGCGTCAATACGTGATGACGGGGGGGCGGAACAGAGAGGGTCTGTACTGCTTATTTCTGAGGGAGGGACACCGCCGTCTAACGCTCCCCCCACCCGAGTCGCCGCCGCCGCCACCCACCTTCTACCCGGTCGGGCCCTCGCTCCACTATTGAAACAGCGAGGGTCTGGAAACGCAGCACTGAGCTCTGCTGAGCTGCCGACATTGCCCTTCCTTCTTCTTCTCTGCCTCTGTCCCGCCCTCGACGACATTACGTCACACGAGGGCGGGACAGGCAGAGAAGAAGAAGAAAGGCCGACGTCGGCAGCTCAGCAGAGCTCAGTGCTGCGTTCCCGGACCCTCGCTGTTTCAATAGCGGAGCGAGGGCCCGGCCGGGTGGAAGGTGGGTGGTGACGGCTCGGGGGGGGGGGGGCACGAATTCGGAGGGGGAGGGGCAGGGGCGAGGGCGGGCCTTTCAACCCCCCTTCCTATAATAGCCTGTTTTTACGGGCTCAAAGGCTAGTATATCCATGAAGCAAGAAGTAAATTTACTATGGTACCGTGAGTGATGGTGGGCCGTTGGGCTAGGTATGACAAGCCATGCGCACTCAGTAAGCCATAGTAAAAACAAATAATATTTATTAAAGGTATGTGGAAAGGACCCTGATCACTTCACAGGGAGGGAGAAATCGACCCTCAAACTAGTTCTGTAAATTTAACCTTGTCCTCAGGTGGCCTGCTCCTGAAGGGCCACAGCATACATGAATGTCTTTCTCTCAGCAGCAGTTCTTACTAGTTTCTGACCTGGGAGCTAGATCCAGAGTTACCAGCACAGTCTCTAGCAGGCACACAAGGCTAGCCTGCAATTGGCCAGGTCAAAACAGAATTCTTCCAGGTCCCAAGCTGAACTTGGCCTACCTTAACCTAGTGGTTGCAGTTTACCAACTTCAGGGTGGAGGCATCTGCAGTGGACATCGTTGCTTCCCTCTGGGTCTCCTTAATCTAGTTCTGACCCGTTTATACTTTCTGGGTCATGCCCTCAAGTTCAGGTTCAATTTATTTGATATATTGCAAAATATACAAAATAGAAATCTAAGTGGTTTACAATATATAAAATTAATTAGGAGAGAAGAAAGGGGGCAACACAAAAATTACAACATAGATTGGAAACCAAAAGGGAAGCTGGAGAAGGAAAGGTTATATCATAAAAGAGGGAAAACAAGGGAGGGAAAAAATCAGTAGGAAGATAGGAAGCCAGGTGCTGACTTCTCATCTGGTAAAAGCCAGAAACATAGAAAAATTATTCTAAAATCAGGTACCCATGGAAGGAAAAGCCACAGAGAAATAATAAGCCTTTAACTGAGAAAGTTCAGAAAACAGTACTCAAGGTGTAGATACAATGAAAGGGCATTCCACAGGATAGAAGAAGCCACACAAAAACGTGAGCTTCTGCTAACAGTCAAGAAGACCTGATGGAAAAATGGGACAACTAATAGACTATGAGTAGTCGATCAGAGAGAACCAAAAGAGTAGCTAAGAAGGAAGGCAAACCTGAAGATTGAATCTGATGGGATAGAATATTTAGTTTAAAGGAAATCCGATATACAACAGGAAGCATGTGTTCAGCAATGAGAAGGGGCATGATGTGATCATATTTCTTACGGTTATAGAGGTGTTTAACAGCAGTATTTTTCACCATCTGCAAGCAGTTCAACTGATATGTAGGCCAACCTATTGGGAGAAAATTATAATAATCGATTTTGGACAGTATAAGTGAATGAAGAAAGATACATAGAGATCCAAAGTCTAAGAAAGGGCGAATAGAACGTAAATGCCTAAGTGTGAAAAAAAGAAGAAATCAGTTTTGAGATGCGAGAGTGGGAATTGGGTGCTTTTCCTCACGCCTGTGAGACCCCCGAGTGGGGTTTGGGCATGGCTGGTGGAATAAGACAGCCGGACAACAGGGTAAAGTGCAAAGATAAGTATTTTATTTATAAGAGTCCTTGAGTCTGTTCTGTCACAGTACTTGAGTCTTTAGCGTGAATACTTCTGCAGTTCAGAAAACAAAGTCTTAGGTAGGCCTCTGGCAACAAGCCAAGCATAGCTATGACTGCTGGGGTTGCCACGCCTCAAACACAGCTTTTACTATTCTCAAAAAAAAAAGTACAGGTCTGGCTCCTGCCAGATCTTGACACAGCAAAACTTGCAATGTTTAGTTTAGTAGTAGCAAAGGGCTTACCTCTGATAGATTACAGCAGTTAGTTGCACTCAGCAGAGGCATAGCCTGGGACATCCGCTCCTTCCTACCTGGGCTTCCTTAACCTTGGCCTGCCCTGCCCTTTATACTCCCTGGAATGGGCTCTGCCTCTCCGAGTTCATTTCCTCCAGGAGCGGGACTAGCACTCTTAAGTACATAAGTAATGCCACACTGGGAAAAGACCAAGGGTCCATCAAGCCCAGCATCCTGTCCACGACAGCGGCAAATCCAGGCCAAGGGCACCTGGCAAGCTTCCCAAATGTACAAACATTCTATACATGTTATTCCCGGAATTTTGGATTTTTCCCAAGTACATTTAGTAGCGGTTTATGGACTTGTCCTTTAGGAAACCGTCTAACCCCTTTTTAAACTCTGCCAAGCTAACCGCCTTCACCACGTTCTCCGGCAACGAATTCCAGAATTTAATTACGCGTTGGGTGAAGAAATATTTTCTCCTATTTGTTTTAAATTTACTACACTGTAGTTTCATCGCATGCCCCCTAGTCCTGGTATTTTTGGAAAGCGTGAACAGACGCTTCACATCCACCTGTTCCACTCCACTCATTATTTTACATACCTCTATCATGTCTCCCCTCAGCCATTTCTTCTTCAAGCTGAAAAGCCCTAGCCTCCTTAGTCTTTCTTCATAGGGAAGTCGTCCCATCCCCGCTATCATTTTAGTTACCCTTCGCTGCACCTTTTCCAATTCCACTATATCTTTCTTGAGATGCGGCGACCAGAATTGAACACAATACTCAAGGTGTGGTCGCACCATGGAGCGATATAATGGCATTATAACATCCTCACACCTGTTTTCCATATCTTTCCTAATAATACCCAACATTCTATTTGCTTTCCGAGCTGCAGCAGCACACTGAGCAGAAGGTTTCAGTGTATTATCGACGACAACATCCAGATCCCTTTCTTGGTCCGTAACTCCTAACGTGGAACCTTGCATGCCGTAGCTGTAATTTGGGTTCTTTTTTCCCACATGCATCACCTTGCACTTGCTCATATTAAACATTATCTGCCATCTAGCCGCCCAGTCTCCCAATCTCATAAGGTCCTTCTGTAATTTCTCACAATCCTGTCGCGAGTTAACGACTTTGAATAACTTTGTGTCATCAGCAAATTTAATTACCTCGCTAGTTACTCCCATCTCTAAATCATTTATACATATATTAAAAAGCAGAGGTCCTAGCACAGACCCCCGAGGAACCCCACTAACTACCCTTCTCCATTGTGAATACTGCCCATTTAACCCCACTCTGTTTCCTATCCTTCAACCAGTTTTTAATCCACAATAGGACTTTTCCTCCTATCCCATGACCCTCCAATTTCCTCTGTAGCCTTTCATGAGGTACCTTGTCAAACGCCTTTTGAAAATCCAGATATACAATATCAACCGGCTCCCCTTTGTCCACATGTTTGTTTACTCCTTCAAAGAATTGAAGTAAATTGGTCAGGCAAGATTTCCCCACACAAAAGCCGTGCTGACTCGGTCTCATTAATCCATGTCCTCAGATGTGCTCTGTAATTTTGTTTTTAATAATAGCCGACTATTAGAAGGACTGTTCTTAAGGGAGAGGGGCAGTGTTTTATAGAATCCCTCGCAATGCCCAAAATCTGAGTAGAAGAAACATAGGGAACTGGAGTACCCTGAATAGTGAAACAGGATGGATCTGAAACAGAAGAATGAGAAGAATATAGTATAGCAACAACTTATCATTGCACCCTCCTAGCTCCACTCCTCCTGTGTCACTTCCCCCTTGGGTGGGACTAGGGGTTTTAAGGTGGCACTGACATTGTAAGGGAGTGTCCTTAATGGGAAGTGGCAGTGTCCTATAGATTTTATCACATTTACATATAGTACATCGTCAAAATATGCTAATTTTTTCATGCATTTTCATTGTAGATAGTCTGAAAAGCAGATTGACGATAGGCCACCAGGAAAAGTTTGGGAAATCCTGATTTACACTAACCTTAAGGGAAAAATGTTGACTTAGACCAATGAATTCTTACACCAAACTTCTAATTTTCAAAATAAGTTATCCATGTGAAGTTATATGTGAATCAGTGGCGTAGCCAGACTGCCAATTTTGGATGGGCCTGAACCCAAAGTGGGTGGGCACAAAATTTTCTCTCTACCCCCTCCCCCAGCAAAATTTAGTCACGCTAATCAGATGCATTTGTCACACAGGGTAAAGTGCTGCTTTTCAGTGCATCAGATTTCAGAAAATTTATTTAATAGCCTAACACCCTTTTCAATGAGCTTTCAGAGGCCAAAACCTCCTGCCTCAGGTCAGTATAATGCTGTTACGGTATCCTCGCCTGACCTAAGGAAGGAAGTATTGGTCTCTGAAACTTCATTAACACAGGTACCATATTACTTTATCCTAAATTAAAAATAAAATTATTTTCTTTACCTTTCTTGTATGGCCATTTACTTTTTCTCATTGTGTCACTCCCAGTCTCTAGATTCTGCTTTCCTTCGTTTTCGCTTAACTCTTCTGCCACGGTTTCCTGGCCATTTCTCATTTTTCTCTCCTTTTTCTTTGCTTTCTTCAATATTTTTCTGCCTCTCTCTCTGTCCTGATTTAATTCATTCTTACTATCCATTCTTTAATTTCCTTCATCTACTTATGACTTTTCATCTTTTTCTCACCCTTGTTCTCCCCATGCCCCTTCCTCTTATTCTCCAGTCTTTCACTACTCTCCTTTTCCATCAAGCAGCTCTCTTCTTTCTCTCCCCATCCTTCCAGTCTCCCCTCTCTCTCCCCATCCTTCCAGTAGTCTCCCCTCTTTCTTTCTGCATCCTTCCGTCCAGTGTCACCTCTTTCTCCCTACCCTTCCATCCAGCGTCTTCCCTCTTTCTCTCCCCATCCTTCCATCCATCTATCCTCTCTCCTGATCCTTCCATCTAATGTCTCTCTCCCTCTTTCTAACCAGTGTCTATCTCTCTACCCTTTTCTGTTCAGTGTCCCTTCTCTCTCCACATCCTTCCAGTCTCTCACCTTTCTCTGTATCCTTCCAGTCTCTCCCCTTTCTCTCCCCATCCTTCCATCCAGAGTCTCTCTCCCCATCCATCCGTTTTCCCTCTTTCTCTCCCCATCCTTCCATCTGTTTTCTATCTTTTCTCCCCATCCTTCCATGTTTTCCCTCTTTCTCCCCATCCTTCCATGTTTTCCCTCATTCTCTGCCATCCTTCCATCTGTTTCCCCTCTTTTCTCCCCATCCTTCCAAGTTTTCCCTCTTTCTCCCCATCCTTCCATGTTTTCCCTCTTTCTCCCCATCCTTCCATCTGTTTTCCCTCTTTTTCTCCCCATCCTTCCATGTTTTCCCTCTTTTCTTCGACGAGGCCCGCCCTGCATGCCAGCGCCAGCCCCCATTGCCGGCCACTGCTGCTTTTCCTGTTGAGCAGCAGGGCCGGCGCTACAAAAAAGAAGAAGCGCTAACGGCGCTAAGGACGAGAAATGTTTAAAAAAAAAAAAGTGCGGCACCGGCAGGCACTGTCTCGGCAGCCTTAAGGCATTGGCTGCTGAGGCATTGGCTGCTGGCTCGCAGGCTCCTCCCGCAGACGGGAGGAGCCTGCGAGCCAGCAGCCAATGCCTCAAGGCTGCGAGACAGTGCCTGCCGGTGCCGCGCTTTTTTTTTTTTAAACATTTCTCATCCTTAGCGCCGTTAGCGCTTCTTCTTTTTGTAGCGCCGGCCCTGCTGCTCAACAGGAAAAGCAGCAGTGGCCGGCAATGGGGGCTGGCGCTGGGCGGGCCTGGGCTGAAATTGGGTGGGCCTGGGCCCACCCAGGCCCACCCGTAGCTACGCCCCTGATGTGAATACTGAACAGAGCCATGTGCCCATCTGCCATTGATGAATATATATAACTTTATATAGATATCTTATCTGTATATCTCTATATGCCACCTTTCTGCTGAAAATTTACCTAATCCTTTTTTCACTTATTTGCTCTGGAAAGTTAAAATGATACAGGAGCCATTATTCAAAGGACATAATTTTTAAGAACCTAAGGAACCCTTTTACAAATCGTGTAAGGGCCTACACACTTCCAGCACGTGCAAAATCGACATTACTGCCTACTACGAAGTGCTCTGGGCAGTAATTCTGAATTTGGTGTATGCCAAAAACACGTGGTAGAAAATATTTTCTATTTTCTACCACGTGGTGTTTACCCGGTAGTAAATGGCAATGGGTGCAAGCTGCATGCCTACCACCTGGGTAGCGTGTGAAAACTTACCATTAAGTCAATGGGTGGCAGTAAGGTCTCCGGCCAAAATTGGATACGGGCTGGTTTTTACTTTACCACACGTCCATTCACAGCCCCTTAAAAAAGGGCCCTTTTCCAGCACACAGTAAAAACTGGCCTGGTGCGTGCCCAAAAGATGCGCTCAGCTTAGTAAAAGGGCCCCTAAATGTTGGTGAATTTTTCTCAGAAACTGTCTTACATTTTCAGCTAAAAATTAATCTAAATTTAGGATTTTAAAGGTTATGCCCTTTGAATAATGGCTTCTATATCACTTTAATTTTCCAGAGCAAATAAGAAAAACAAGCATCTATAGCTTTTTAAAAAAATATCAGCCTCATTGTTTTAAAATATTTCTACTCCTGAGAAGATATTTCCGACACAGTTTTTAAGACAATATTAAGCTGGTGGTGGTCAGCAGTATTTTAAATGCTGACCGCCCAGTGCTGAATTAAGCCCCGAGATTCAGTGCTTGTGCCTATGCAGATACTGGCACTGAATGTCTGGGCCTCTTCAGGCATGTATCAGCAATTGACTCTTATGTAGGTCAGGGTTGAATATTGGAATGTTGGCTGGGAGTTGCATAAAGGGATGACAAGTCCCCCACCTGCTCCCAAAAAGTTCTGATCCCTCCTCCCCTTCCAACAAATCAAGACCCACTCTACATTCCGATCCCTTACCTGGCCCCTACAACAGATAAGGATCTGCCTCCCCCCCAATCCAACCCCCATAGATCAAGATTTGCCTCCCATAGAACATTATCCCCTCCTCCACTTCTCAGTAGTCACCTCGAGCCTACCTGACTACCCCTGGTGGTTCAGTGGGTCCTTGGGACAAGAGCAAAGCCAACTTGTTCCTGCCACTCCATGTTCCTCCTGGTTAAAAGGTACCTTTTCCTCTAAATTGCTTTGGATATCGGGCTCTAAATAAACTGTTGCTTTGCAATTGCTCATTGCTGCTGCTCAGCCACTCTGTTACTTCACCTTCCACAGTATGTTAAACTCTTAATATATGAAATGGCTTAATTACAATATAAATGATTGAGATTCCACATATGTACGTAGAAAAATAAAGCAGCATTCAATCACCTGCTTCTGATTATACTGATTAGCATCTAGATGTCATTTCTGTACGTTGCAGAAAACAATTTCACTAATTCTCATGCACTGAAATCCTACACATAAGTATATAGATAAATAAAATGACTTGAAATCAAGAAGATATTGAAAAGCATAATCATCAAATATATCTTTATGAAACCTATATTTTCATAGCCAATAGCTCCTGGATATACTGTGCTATTTGAATCTGTGCCTCTCATTACAAATATTATCCAATTAAAACAACCCTCTCCCTTTCTCCTTTTTTTCATTTTAAGAGTAAAGGAAAGGAAAACATATGAACCAGTGACCACTCAGTAATTCCATTTGCAATTTTAGAAATAGCTGCAAAGAAAATAATGTAGCCTGGAATCGACTCTACTAACAAGGAACAGGCTTAATACATTTTTTATTCAAATAGTAATTCAACTGGAGCCCTATTTTACCTAGAATCTAGAGATCAGAGTTGAGATGTCCAGGTCAGGACATTCTCAGTTCCAAGGGTATTGTAGAAAACAAATATGCCAATGTAGAGCATTTTCTAAAATATCTGTAGAAGTGCATATGGATGTGCCATCTACGTTCAGTGGAAGGATCCATATTACAAGTATAAATGTGAAAACTAATGGTGGAAACTCACCAACTTACACATGCAATGCCAATATTTACACTTCTAAGTGTGTACTAACTTTTGCAAACCTATCCATGAGTCTGATGATAATTAGACACAGATTCTGCAATCATAATTTTTTTTAACTTGGAGGGGGAAATAAACAATGGTGGATTAACGAGGATATATCCCATAATCTCTCCTATAAATAGCTGGCTGAAATAAGCACTTACAGTGGGGGAAATAAGTATTTGATCCCTTGCTGATTTTGTAAGTTTGCCCACTGACAAAGACATGAGCAGCCCATAATTGAAGGGTAGGTTATTGGTAACAGTGAGAGATAGCACATCACAAATTAAATCCGGAAAATCACATTGTGGAAAGTATATGAATTTATTTGCATTCTGCAGAGGGAAATAAGTATTTGATCCCCCACCAACCAGTAAGAGATCTGGCCCCTACAGACCAGGTAGATGCTCCAAATCAACTCGTTACCTGCATGACAGACAGCTGTCGGCAATGGTCACCTGTATGAAAGACACCTGTCCACAGACTCAGTGAATCAGTCAGACTCTAACCTCTACAAAATGGCCAAGAGCAAGGAGCTGTCTAAGGATGTCAGGGACAAGATCATACACCTGCACAAGGCTGGAATGGGCTACAAAACCATCAGTAAGATGCTGGGCGAGAAGGAGACAACTGTTGGTGCCATAGTAAGAAAATGGAAGAAGTACAAAATGACTGTCAATCGACAAAGATCTGGGGCTCCACGCAAAATCTCACCTCGTGGGGTATCCTTGATCATGAGGAAGGTTAGAAATCAGCCTACAACTACAAGGGGGGAACTTGTCAATGATCTCAAGGCAGCTGGGACCACTGTCACCACGAAAACCATTGGTAACACATTACGACATAACGGATTGCAATCCTGCAGTGCCCGCAAGGTCCCCCTGCTCCGGAAGGCACATGTGACGGCCCGTCTGAAGTTTGCCAGTGAACACCTGGATGATGCCGAGAGTGATTGGGAGAAGGTGCTGTGGTCAGATGAGACAAAAATTGAGCTCTTTGGCATGAACTCAACTCGCCGTGTTTGGAGGAAGAGAAATGCTGCCTATGACCCAAAGAACACCGTCCCCACTGTCAAGCATGGAGGTGGAAATGTTATGATTTGGGGGTGTTTCTCTGCTAAGGGCACAGGACTACTTCACCGCATCAATGGGAGAATGGATGGGGCCATGTACCGTACAATTCTGAGTGACAACCTCCTTCCCTCCGCCAGGGCCTTAAAAATGGGTCGTGGCTGGGTCTTCCAGCACGACAATGACCCAAAACATACAGCCAAGGCAACAAAGGAGTGGCTCAGGAAGAAGCACATTAGGGTCATGGAGTGGCCTAGCCAGTCACCAGACCTTAATCCCATTGAAAACTTATGGAGGGAGCTGAAGCTGCGAGTTGCCAAGCGACAGCCCAGAACTCTTAATGATTTAGAGATGATCTGCAAAGAGGAGTGGACCAAAATTCCTCCTGACATGTGTGCAAACCTCATCATCAACTACAGAAGACGTCTGACCGCTGTGCTTGCCAACAAGGGTTTTGCCACCAAGTATTAGGTCTTGTTTGCCAGAGGGATCAAATACTTATTTCCCTCTGCAGAATGCAAATAAATTCATATACTTTCCACAATGTGATTTTCCGGATTTAATTTGTGATGTGCTATCTCTCACTGTTACCAATAACCTACCCTTCAATTATGGGCTGCTCATGTCTTTGTCAGTGGGCAAACTTACAAAATCAGCAAGGGATCAAATACTTATTTCCCCCACTGTATGTAACACTTCTATATGCAATAAAGCAGTTGTAAATTCTGATGTGTGAAATTTCCCAACAGAAGTAGATTTTTGAAATAGGGAAAACACACGTGGAGGCGTATTTTCAAAGCACTTAGATTTACAAAGGTCCAAAGTAACCTATGGAACTTTGTAAGTCTAAGTGCTTTGAAAATTAGCCCCGTAGTAAACTATGAATCTTTGTAAGTCTAAGTGCTTTGAAAATGAGCCCCTTAGATTTCAGTCTTGTATGCCCATATCACATGTAATTCTTATCCTTTGAAATCTCTATGTATTGTGTATTTACATGTGTAGATACCAGCTTTCTAAAATTAAATTATAGATGTATATTTGATACATACATGTATATGTGTCAGGTTCTCAGGTTCAGAGCCCGCGAGGACGGGCTCTGGAGCAAACGTGAGCCCTTGGGCTGCTGACGAGGAGAGACAGCAGCAGGCAAAACCCACCAACCAACACTGGGCTAGCACACCGGCACGGACAAGGACTGCAGGCGCCGCCCAGCGAGCCGGAACACACGGACTGGAACCCCCTGGACTGGATGGCACCGGACTGGTCCGCACTGGACTGGAACACACCGGATTGAAACACACTGGACCAGAACACACTGGACTGGAGTACACCGGACAGGTCCGCACTGCTTCACCTGCACTTAGCCACTGTCCCCCAGGAGTTGAACCCCTGGTTTCAAGCAGCCGGCAGGACTTACCGGATGCAGGATAACACAGGGGCTGGGACACTAGAACAAACTTGACAGTACTAGGACCAGGAATGGGACTAGGGCTTAGGGACCACCTCAGACCCTGGAATACCACGCAAGCTTGCACAAACCAGGAGCAAAGGGCCAAGACAAGACGGAAGTACTCCCAAGCACCAAAAGGAAAGGCAGGGAAACCCCCAGGGAAAAGCAGGGAAACCCAGCAATTAAGAAGTGTTCCTATAGCATAACCAGACTGAAGTGCTCCTAAGCACCTAACCACAGAAATGCTCCACAGCACAAAACTGGCAGAGGTGCTCCTAAGCACTAAACCAACAGGAGTGGTCCAAAGCACTACACTATCAGAAGTTCTCCTAAGCACTCCACTAACAGAAGTGCTCCTAAGCACTAAACGAATCAGGAGTGCTCCTAAGCACTCCACTAACAGAAATGCTTCTAACAGCAGCAAAACAGAAGTGCTTCTAACAGCACCAAAAGGGAAAGCAGGGGAGCCACAAGGAAAAAGTAGGGAAGCTAAACACACAAGTCAAAAGTGCACACTGCACCAACACTAACTTGGACCTAAACCAAAACGTTGCAAAGGCAGCAAGTTCCCAGGTGGCTAATAAGCTCATCACAGCTGAGCTCAGCTGCAACAATCACAAGGCAGCTAGGGTGAGGCTAGCTGCCAAACTTCCACACAAGACTGGAAGGCTAAAATATCTGGACCGGAATGAAAAGAGTCTGGAAAGTCTATGGCAGCCACCGGTTCTGGCCACCAGAGGGCGAGAGGAGCACAACCCAAGGGAAAAACAGTATTTACACATGAAAATCATGAATAAGCCCTCTAAAATAACCACCATAAGTGTGGAAGGTATTAATGTTGGCTACCATTCAGACGCCTTATTTTACTGTCAACCCCAGTTATTAATAACTAGGTCCAATGCGTAAAATGGAAACTGTGATACAACAGAACAAATCAGTGCTAAAATAACATGTCTTAATGATAGGCCACTTCGATAACTACACCCTAGATGAGTTTTGCATTGCTGTTTCATTTAAAGGGAGTAGAAGACCTATTTAATCTAGAAGTTTCCATTACCAAGGATAACAATAGCTTGTTGCTAAAGAGAATGTTCTCAAATCATAAAAGCTAAATTGGAGCTTAACATAACAAACTATTCAACCTGGTGAGAATGAACATATAGAGAAAATAATTAATCTTACCTGATGGGCTGAAGGCCACTTGGTTGCCAGGATGTGGTCCTGCATCAAAAGAAAGTATCACAGCCACTTTCCGAACATCCCACAGCTTCAATACCCCATAGGAATCACAAGATGCAATGGTGTCACCCTATGAAGCATCAAAGATCATAATTGAACACTCTGCAAAAACTTCAGATATGACTTGAAAGAAGTCAATAAAAAAAACAAGTGCTTTAGTATGACTGGTAACTGAAGAAGTTTGTCAAAATTAACAGATAAAGTAGTCTGAGTAATTTTAGGATAGCTATCTAGCCACAAAGTTACTTAGATAACTTTGTCTGGATAGTGTTGAATATTAGTGCTGAACAAAGTGAAACCACACCCCAGGAATACCTCCAATGCTACCTCATTTTATTCAGGTAAATCTAAAACGTTAATGTGTAAATTTCTGCATACTAACTGCTGCCACACAAGCATTCCAACTCTTAGTATAGTGCCATGCTGATTAGCGCTCACAAATTTGTGCATTAACTACATGTTGTCATAGGGGGTGGAAAGTAGGCGGAGAATAGGTAGGGGCTCCATAGTACAGTTAACACATGGTACTTACCACATGCTGTCACTTTCGTTGTTAGTACAAGTTTACTTAGTGCCTCCTCAATAGGAGGTGCTAACCCTGAATTCTATATCTGGTGCGTATTTTGAGTAACAAGCTGTTAACTAGCAAAAATTGAGCAATAACAACCAATTATTGCAGTTAATTGGCTCCAGTTAGGATTTGAACACACATCTTGCTAAGTGCTATTCTATAAAGATCCGTGTGCAAATCTTTTAGCATACAAGGGGCGTGGCCATATGAGGGGCATAGGGGTTCACGGGTGTTCACTAAAGATATGTGAAGTACTATAGAATTCAGGTGATCTCCACCTAACTTACATACCAGTTGGTATAAATCCTCACGCGTAAAGTTGGGCACGGATTCCAGCGCTAAATGCTATTCTTTAAATGGTGTGCAAAGTTGGGCACCATTTACTGAATCTAATCCTATGTGTCTTTATGCTAACTGAGACAAAGTTTATGTGCGCTAATGAACCTTTCAGTGCATTTGTTGCGGAGGGCATACTGGAATGGCCCCAACAATTAGTGCCGCCTTTGCACTTAACGTGCTGTACTTTTCGCTGTTAAGATGCACTACATGCAAAAACATAGTGCACTTTAGCAAAAAAAAAAAAAAAAAAACCAAACAAACCAAAAACAGAATTTAGTTGGTCAGTGGAGGTTTGGGGGGGGGGGGGGAGGAGAATTTTAATTACGTATATCTGTCCCATTAGACATAAGATAGCCAGATTCACCCCCCCCCCCCCCCCCAATATTCAGTCGGCAGCAATGACTGTTTTTTTAAACATTTATTGTCAGCTGAATTGGCCCTAATATTCAGTGACAGGACATGTCCAGGCACCGGCACTGAATATTGGGAGCTAAGAGTGAGAGGGTAGGCTGCCGGAGCTTATGCGGGCCCAGCCGATATTCAGCTGGGCCCGCATATGAAAGTTATGTGGGCCTTGGGTGAATATGGGGCTAGGACTTGCATTTAAAAAAAGCATTTCCCCCCTCCCTGACCCCAAGTTTGCAGCTCTCCCCAACAAGAGCCCCCCCCCCATGCGGTACCCTCACAACAACAGCCCCCCTGTGGGTGGTATCCCCATTCCACTTGGTAGGGTAGGACCCCACCAGGGTCTACCTGATCTTCAAGGTGGTCCAGCAGGGTGTCGGGGGCAGGAGCGAACCTTCCTGACTCCTGCCTCTAGCAACAGCTTCTTTAAAAAGGCTGCCGAAACCTCTTGCGCAGCCTTTAAATATGTAAGTACCGTGAGAGGTCGTGGCAGCCATTTTGAAGAAGCTGCCACTAGGAAAAGGAGCAAGGGGAGGTTGTTACTGCCCACAAAGCCCCGTTGGACCACCAGGGAGGTCAGGTAGACTCTAGGGAAGGGGTCCTAACCTGACCAGGGAGTGGAGACGGGGATGCTGCCCAAGGGAGAAGGGGTAGGAAGGGGGAAAATACTTTTTTTTTATGCAGCTCCCAGCCCAATATTCAGCCAGGGCTCACATAAGATAAGCGGGTGAATTTAGGACAGCTGTTGAGCTGCCCTAAATCCACTCGCTTAACTTATGTGGGCCTTGTCTGAACATTGTCAGTGCCCGCATAAGCCCCAGCTCCTCCTTAGTGCCACCCCCTGAACGATCCACTTTTTTGGGGCCAGCCAGAGGCGATATTCAGTGGCACTCCCCGCTTTAATGCTGCTGAATATCTGAGGTTGGGTAGCGACAGGTGATTTAAGCAGGCAGGAAAAGGCTCCTCTCTGTTAAATCGCTTTAAATATTGGTCCCTCTGTTTTAAAATATATTTTAATTAGGATTTTTAAATATACGATGAATACAAGAATATGGTGACATCAAATATATAGAGATATAAACAGAAAAAAAAACACTACAGGGAAAATTATGCCCATGTCAGCAACCCACAGAGAGTGAGTACGGTAATGAAAGGAAAATAAAAAAAGAACTTATAATCAAATAGAGGACAAAAAAAACCCACTTCCCCTTTAATACCCCTATCAGTTAAATATTGTGTACACACCACCTACCATTTACTTCTTTTTCCATTCATGAAATGTTTCCAATTACGCAGGATTCTAAAGAAGGGGTCCTAAGGAGACCAACTGATGCAAAGAAACTCTCAAAAAATAAAAGGCTTCCAAACAAAGTTTATTCTCCAATGTAAAATGCAGGATGCATCCACAATATCAGGCTTATATTTGAAACAGAAGGACACCTATCTTTCGACACAAATCGGAAGATGGGCGTCCTTCTCACAGGGTCGCCCAAATCGGCATAATCGAAAGCCGATTTTGGGCGTCCCCAACTGCTTTCCATCTTTCCAACCATCCAACAGTGGCTTTAAATTCAGTTAGTCCAAGACTTTCAGCTAGTTGATTAGCTTTCTTCATAAGCAGTGGACCACTGACAGGAAACTGTCTGCTCCTGACTTGAGAAAACCACCGAAGAAGAGCATCTTGCACCTCCTCAGCTTTTCCGCCCGTTTTCGTTTCTGGTATGGATTTGTATTGTTTTGCCAGTCTTCCAGAAGCTGGTCTTTCTGCTTCAAGATACGTGAAATTTGACTGGGATTGACACCATATTCTTTAGCAATAGATGCATGACTTTGTTTGTTTTCTAATTTTTTAAGAACTTCTATTTGTCAGCCAGTGTTAAAGTCTTCCAGTTGTGCGGTGATGACGACTCCAGTGTACACTCTAACAACATTATTTCACTTATTCTGCCTGTGGCAGTTAAAGGGGCGGTAAATTTGAAATCTCGTTGGTGATGATGCATGTGGGGAAAAAAGAACCAGAATTATAGCTACGTCATTCAAGGTTCCACGTTAGGAGTTACAGACAAAGAAAGGGATCTGGGTGTCGTCGTCAATAATACACTGAAACCTTCTGCTCAGTGTGGTACTGCGGCTAGGAAAGCGAGTAGAATGTTGGGTATTATTAGGAAAGGTATGGAAAACAGGTGTGAGGATGTCATAATGCCGTTATATCGCTCCATGGTGCGACCGTACCTTGAGTATTGTGTTCAGTTCTGGTTGCTGCATCTCAAGAAAGATATAGCAGAATTGGAAAAGGTGCAGCAAAGGGCAACTAAAATGATAGTGGAGATGGGACGACTTCCCTATGAAGAAAGACTAAGGAGGCTAGGGCTTTTCAGCTTGGAGAAGAGACGGCTGAGGGGAGACATGATAGAGGTATATAAAATAATGAGTGGAGTGGAACAGGTGGATGTGAAGCGTCTGTTCACGCTTTCCAAAAATACTAGGACTAGGGGGCATGCGATGAAACTACAGTGTAGTAAATTTAAAACAAATCGGAGAAAATGTTTCTTCACGCAACGCATAATTAAACTCTGGAATTCGTTTGCCAGAGAACATGGTGAAGGCGATTAGCTTGACAGAGTTTTAAAAGGGGTTAGACGGTTTCCTAAAGGACAAGTCCATAAACCACTACTAAATGGACTTGGGAAAAATCCACAATTCCAGGAATAACATGTATAGAATGTTTGTACGTTTGGGAAGCTTGCCTGGTGCCCTTGGCCTGGATTGGCCGCTGTCGTGGACAGGATGCTGGGCTCGATGGACCCTTGGTCTTTTCCCAGTGTGGCATTACTTATGTACTTATGTACTTATGTACTTATGTCATGCGCCAATTGGCTTCCATATTCCGTGCACGCGCTTATGTAAAGTTTTTCCTGCAGAGGAGCAGTCTTAAACTATACATATAAGCGAATCTTGCACTTATCAGTGGTGCGCTAAACCAAAGATTGTCCCCATCCCCATAGAAATTGATGGCGCTTATCCAACATGCACTTAAATGGAGTGCACTGTATATATATATCAGTGGCGTACCAAGGGGGGGGGGCGGTCCGCCCCGGGTGCCAGTGGGTGGGGGGTGCTCCGCTCCCGCTGCCGTTCCCGCGGCGCCGCACATTAAAAAAAAACGGCGAAGCAGCGTCGCAGGCAGCGCCCCTCGTGCCCTGCTTGTAAAAAAAAAAAAAATCAAATCTCCTTCCTTCTCCTCCACGTCTTGACGTCGACTCGGGCCTTCCAATCAAATTGATTGGAAGGCCCGAGTCGACGTCAAGACGAGGAGAAGGAAGGAAATTTGATTTTTTTTTTTTACAAGCAGGGCACGAGGCGCTGCCTGCGACGCTGCTTCGCCGGTTTTAACGGGACTGAGGTGGGGAAGGAGAGGGGCGAAAGGGACTCAGGTGGGGGTGTTCAGAGGGGAGAAGGGGACTGGGGTGGGGGTCTCAGACAGGGGAGGGGAGAAAGGGACTGGGGTGGGGATCGCAGAGGGGAGAAGGACTGGGGTGGGGGTGTTCAGAGGGGAAAAGGGGAGGGGAGAAGGGGACTGGGGTGGGGATCTCAGACAGGGGAGGGGAGAAGGGGACTGGGGTGGGGGTCTCAGACAGGGGAGGGGAGAAGAGGACTGGGGTGGGGATCGCAGAGGGGAGAAGGACTGGGGTGGGGGTGTTCAGAAGGGAAGAGGGGAGAAGGGGACTGGGTGGGGATCTCAGACAGGGGAGGGGAGAAGGGGACTGGGGTGGGGATCTCAGAGGGGAGAAGGGGACTGGGGTGGGGATCGCAGAGGGGAGAAGGACTGGGGTGGGGGTGTTCAGAGGGAAAAGGGGAGGGGAGAAGGGGACTGGGGTGGTCTCAGACAGGGGAGGGGAGAAGGGGACTGGGGTGGGGATCGCAGAGGGGAGAAGGACTGGGGTGGGGGTGTTCAGAGGGGAAAAGGGGAGGGGAGAAGGGGACTAGGGTGGGGGTCTCAGACAGGGGAGGGGAGAAAGGGACTGGGGTGGGGATCGCAGAGGGGAGAAGGACTGGGGTGGGGGTGTTCAGAGGGGAAAAGGGGAGGGGAGAAGGGGACTGGGGTGGGGATCTCAGACAGGGGAGGGGAGAAGGGGACTGGGGTGGGGATCTCAGAGGGGAGAAGGGGAAAGGGGAGGGGAGAAGGGGACTGGGGTGGGGATCGCAGAGGGGAGAAGGACTGGGGTGGGGGTGTTCAGAGGGGAAGAGGGGAGAAGGGGACTGGGGTGGGGATCTCAGACAGGGGAGGGGAGAAGGGGACTGGGGTGGGGATCTCAGAGGGGAGAAGGGGACTGGGGTGGGGATCGCAGAGGGGAGAAGGACTGGGGTGGGGGTGTTCAGAGGGAAAAGGGGAGGGGGTCTCAGACAGGGGAGGGGAGAAAGGGACTGGGGTGGGGATCGCAGAGGGGAGAAGGACTGGGGTGGGGGTGTTCAGAGGGGAAAAGGGGAGGGGAGAAGGGGACTGGGGTGGGGATCTCAGACAGGGGAGGGGAGAAGGGGACTGGGGTGGGGATCTCAGAGGGGAGAAGGGGAAAGGGGAGGGGAGAAGGGGACTGGGGTGGGGATCGCAGAGGGGAGAAGGACTGGGGTGGGGGTGTTCAGGAGGGGAAGAGGGGAGAAGGGGACTGGGGTGGGGATCTCAGACAGGGGAGGGGAGAAGGGGACTGGGGTGGGGATCTCAGAGGGGAGAAGGGGACTGGGGTGGGGATCGCAGAGGGGAGAAGGACTGGGGGTGGGGGTGTTCAGAGGGAAAAGGGGAGGGGGTCTCAGACAGGGGAGGGGAGAAGGGGACTGGGGTGGGGATCTCAGACAGGGGAGGGGAGAAGGGGACTGGGGTGGGGGTCTCAGAGAGGGGAGGGGAGAAGGGGACTGGGGTGGGGATCGCAGAGGGGAGAAGGACTGGGGTGGGGGTGTTCAGAGGGGAAAGGGGAGGGGAGAAGGGGACTGGGGTGGGGATCTCAGAGGGGAGAAGGGGACTGGGGAGGGGAGAAGGGGACTGGGGTGGGGGTGTCCAGAGGAGAGAAGGGGACTGGGGTGGGGGTCTCAGACAGGGGAGGGGAGAAGGGGACTGTGGTGGGGGTCTCAGACAGGAGAAGGGGAGGGGAGAAGGGGACTGGGGTGGGGTGTTCAGAGGGGAGAAGGGGGCTGGAACTGGGGGCTGAAAAAAGGGGCAGAGAGAGAGAGGGAACAGATCCTAGATGGAAGGGGGAGCGAGAGGGAGGGCAGACCCTGGATGGATGGGAGAGGGAGGGCAAATGGTGGATTGAAGGGGCAGAGAGAAAGGGCAGGCAGTGGATGGAAAGGACGGCAGAGAGGGCAGACACTGGATGGCAGAGAGAGAGAGTGTGAAGACAGATGCTGGATGGAAGGAAGACGGTGAAAAGAAGATGAGGAAAGCAGAAACCAGAGAGAACAAACTGTAAATAAAATATATTTTTTTATTTTTTTTGCTTTAGGATAAAGTATTGTAGATGTATTAAATGTTTATAATAGAACATGTAAATAAGGTAATCTTTTTATTGACTAATTTTAATACATTTTGACTAACTTTCGGAGAACAAAACCCCCTTCCTCAGGTCAGGATAGGATACTGTAACAGCACTATACTGTACTGACCCGAGGACGGAGGTTTTGGCCTCTGAAAGCTAAATGTATTAGTCCAATAAAATGGTATTATTTTACTTTCTACATTTGTTTTATTTCTATTTGTTAATTTGTAAAGTGGTGATTGGTACTTGTTAGTTTTTTTTCAAATTTACATCTGCTGTCTTTATATTTTGCACAGTACTAGGGGATAGTTTCTGTTTCTGTGGTGTTGCATTGTATGCAGAATCTGGCATTGGGGGTTCAGTTTAATTTTTGTCTAAATAGAAAGTTTATGATTACTTATTCTATAGTGGATTAGGGTGTATCTGTGTTTGTGAAAAAGACATGGCTTTCAGTTGGCATTGACTGTGCAGGATCTATGATCTGTACTATTCTGTCTGGTTTCGTTTTACAATAGGTGAATTGATGTTCTAGTGCTCACTGTAGTGTTTAAGATGCTTTCCTTTTCCTTGTGTGACTCGTAGAAATGACTGCTTATGGTATGGTAGAATTGCTCTATAGGTCCTGAGTGTTTTGTATTCTCGGCATGCCTAGTACTGGATTGGGGGGGGGGGGGGTGTTAAAAAATGACCGGCCCCGGGTGTCAACTACCCTAGGTACGCCACTGATATATATATATATATATATATATATACACACACACAAGAAGAACTCGATAGATATAGCAGTGAAATAGAAATTGGCACTGGCTCAACCCTAGAATTTTATGCCACACTTTAAAAAAAAATCTATCTATCTATCTATCTATCTATCTATATTTATTTATTTAAAAAGTGTGGCATAAAATTCTAGGGTTGAGCCAGTGCCAATTTCTATTTCACTGCTATATCTATCGAGTTCTTCATGTTTTTGTGAGGTTGTTTTAATAGTTTCATACAAGTGCACTACATGGTTATTTTTAGTACCTTTTAATATCTGGTTCATGTCAATGCAAATATACTCCCCTGTTTACAAAGACACGCTAGAGGCTGCCGGTGTGGTAGTGTCAACACAGCAAATTCACTTTGAATGGGCTATGCGGCTTTGTAAACAACGGGGGGTAATGCTTATATATGTTGACCGCATTCATATAAGTTATTTTTTATATTATGAATCTCCTTCTGATAAATACCTTTTGCGTTTTAAATAGTTTCTTTCAGGAGACCTTTCACCTCACATCATTTACACACCCCCACGGTATGTTGTTTGGTTTTACACTCTTCCTTAGAGGCATGGTTTTCCTCACTTATTCAAGAATAGGGTAGGCTGGCTCTTCCAAAAACATTTCATTTGGCATATGCTGATGTTTGTTGGAAGTGTCTCCTTTAAACTTTGGATAATGACATTTGCCTTCATTTACATTTGATTTTGAAAACATCATCTACTTTTATTATAACACACATCATAAGACTCCTGAAGCAGGTGCACTGGTGCCAAAACATGGCAGCTGTGTCGAGTCTTTTGGTGACTTTTAATAAAGGTTTATACGTTTGTACAAGCGTCTCTATTGCTGTTTTTGGAAGAGCCAGCCTACTCTACTCTTGGATTTGTTCGGTTGACGTTCATAGGGACTGAGTGTTGCTCCACATTCTGTGGTTGTTCCCTATTTCCTCACTTATTCACATGATAGTCACATTCACAGTCATTCTAATTTACAGTATTTATTTTTTTAGTTACAGCATTTCCTTTCTTATTTACATTTTATTTACAGCTTATGGGTGTAAGTCACAAATTTTTCTCACAGAACCGTCATTTAGAATGAAAGTTATTTTCTGCCCATTTATTTTCTTTATTCCTTTTTCACTAGTTGTAGTGAGCCAGTTGATTAATTTCAGCATGTTCTTAGGATTTTATCACACACATACAACGGCAACACTTCATTCTATTAGTATGCATGAGCCAGCAAGGTAATTTTTTTACATATGTTTACATGATACATATTCCATTTAAATTGGTAGTTATTTTTTGGTGCCATTCACAGTCTATGGACTTAATCGATACTTTGTTGGTAACACGTTCTTGAGCACCTAATTCAGGTAAGAATTTTGTGGTCTTTCACATTATTAATTTTACTTTATACCATCACCATTACAAGGATTGGTTTGCTAGCGCAAAGTGTGGCGTAGTATCGCTCCTCATTTTTCTAAGATACAACACTCGTATTTGTTTTCTAAGATTGCACAGAGTTCTTTTTGCTACAGCTTTATAGAGGTTTAGACAACAGTTTTTTTGAGTCAACTCTGTTTCGCTGTCTCTATAGTTTTCATGTGAGTCAATATCTTAATGCGATAACCAGGAAACATTGGAGACTACATTTTTGCAGCACACATCCTTTGTTGTTTTAAACAAGAATTTTTGTTTCCCTCACATTTTACTAAACCGCACTAGCGGCTGCTGTGTGCTAATGCCAACACAGCCCATTCACTTTGAACGGGCTATAACGCCATTGCCACGGCTTAGTAAACGGGGGGGGGCTAAGTATGTTACTTTTAGTACCTCTAGGTTTTTGTTCTTTGGTTGTTTTTAGTCCTATTTGTGCCTCTCAGCTGCCCTTTTCTTTCAAGACTGCAACACTCTACAGTGTCGCGATTTTTATATATATTTCTTCATATCATTTATATTTTTCTTTTAATTAACAGGATTTTCTCCAGGTCTCATTTGCATAGTTGACAGGTACTTTTAATCTGCACTAAGGGCATTGCAAAACAAGAAGGAAACCTCTAAGGAAATGCAAAACAAACCAGGAGAGAGTAGAGGTTGGCCAAATGACAAGCCAGTGTGAAGATGTTGCTTGAAAATTCCTTTAATCAAAGCACAAGGAAAAGGACCCGACACAGGTGTGGTAGTCTCTTTGGTACTTGTGCTTTTTAGGCATCATATAGCCTGCTGATATTGCTAATTCTACTAGCATTATTGCACCAATCAACACAACTAGTCACCAGGGGTGTAGCCAGACACCCAATTTTGGGTAGGCCTGGGCCCAAGATGGGTGGGCAGAACTCCGCCTTGTCCTACCAGTGATTTGGTCTCTCCCTCTCTCACCTGCATGACATGTGGTCTCTCAAACATCCCCTCTCCCCCGCATACCTTTTAAATAGCAGATTTTTACCGCCAGCAAGCAGCAACTAATACACACTGCTCATGTTGGCCCCACAGCCTTCCCTCTGATGTAACTTCCTATTTCCGCAAAGGTGGGAATACATCAGAGGGAAGACTGTGGGGCTGGTGAGAGCAGTATGTATTAGTTGCTGCTCGCTGCAAGCGAAGATCTGTTAGTTACAAGGTATGCAGGAGGGACAGTTCTTGTGAGTTTTTGGCTGGTGGGGCTTGGGGGATCCCTGCCAGTCACATCATAGGTGTGCTGCTATTGGGTGGGCCTGATCCCAAAGTGGGGCCCACCCTTGGGTACACCACTGCTGGTCGCTCTAGCTGATAGAGAGCATTATTGTGACACCTGAGGGAGGCATCTCCTTCTGCCGAAACACAGCCCATGTTGGGTCCTTCTCCTGGTGCTTTGATTAAAGAAATTTTCAAACAACATCTCCGAGTTGGCTTTTCATTTGGTCAACCTCTATTCTCTCCAGGTTTGTTTATTTTTAATGTGAAAGCATTTTCCCTTTTGACTTGTTTTTCTTTTCTGCACTGGTCACTTCTTATGGTTACTTTTTAAAGCTTCACTTTGCATAGTCACATTCCTCTCACATATCACATCAAATAGTTCACTATCACCCTTTATCCATTTTTTCATATTTTTATACACACTATTTTATACACAGTTTTTATGTAGGTTCACTTTTCCTTTAAACATTGTGATATACCCTTTTTTAGCTCATGTGCTTTTATGCCATACTTTAAAAATATATATTTTATTTATTATTGGATATATATTAATACTTTTCTCTTTTTACATATTTTACTGTTTCTTATGTGGTTTATGATACACTGGTGTATATTATGTATTTTTTTATTTCATATTTATGCTTTTGTATAATCTATTATTATTTTGCTTTTCTATTTGTGAGGACCCCTGAAGAAGGCCTACAGCCAAAACACGGCCTGTGTTAGGCCATGTATTGTCAACACATTCTACATTTTACATTGGAGAATAAACCTTAACTGTTTGAAAGCTTTATGTTTTTTTGAGAGTTTCTTTGCATCAGATGTTGCATGGTCTCCTGGGGACACCTCCATTGGAGTCTTCCACTTTTTGTTTGATTGGCTGTGTTTTATGAAAGTGTCATTCACTCTTATTTTCTTTGGCTTTTTTTTTTTCAATTGTGCAGGTTCAACAAAAACAAAATTGTTACTTTCAAAGCTTATTAGGCACCTACATGGGAACATCAGAAAAAAATTTAACTCCCAAAGCAAGTCCTATGCCTTGAGAGCAAGAAAAACGTTTTGCTCAGTGTGGCTTTTGCAATATATGGAATAACCAGCAATTTAAGGGTGTCTTTAAATGGGCCCTGCTGCAGATAACTTTAGCTGAGCTTTAGTTAAAAAAAAAAAAACCCTCAATCCATAAAAGAAAGGTATTTTTTATAATGACAACTGACTAAGACGGCCATCCTATCAGCAATCAAATTATCAGGAATATTTCAAGAATTTAGTTAAATCAAGGTTCACTGAAGAAGCCAAGGCATCCATCTCCCCCCTGAGTGTCATTTCATAAGCCACCCTTGCTCTTGCTTTCCTATATGGATATTATCAGGCTGTTCAGATGGATTTTTGTCCTAATACCATTCATGTAAAGGACGAAGACTCATGAATAAGCCAGTTACATATTCACTAGCTGCTGGTGAAGATATAACTGGTTTCCAATATCAGATCATTTATTAATGGGAGCTGTTGTCAATGCAACCTATAACTCTCAGTCACTTCATGTGCACAAGTAAACCGCTTCCTCTCAGCTTTATTTACTCCATCATTTATATCTTAAACTGACCACTCTACCTCATAACTGCAGCAGTATAGTACTGTGTAGACTAATGGTGATTTATTAAATAAATTCAACAACTTTGTGGGCCTCTTTTATCAAGCCACACTAGTGGTTCCTGTGCAGCAATGTCGACGTAGCCCATTCAAAGTGAATGGGCATTGTTGGCATTACCGCACGGGAGCCGCTAGCACAGCTTGATAAAAGAGGCCCTGTATTTGTGAATGTGTTCATTATAATTGTAATAAATACAAAGGAAAAATAACAATCAAAAGGAAGAAAACTGCTTACATCACTTTTTTAAAGAAAATAATAAGAATAGATATGTTTTCAGCAGACTGACTAACTTACATGTAAAAATTTAAGTTCAAACCACCCATATACAATCACATAATAATAATAATAATAATAATAATAATGGGATAGGAGGCAGTGTCCTGATGTAGATCAGATAGTAGGATTAAATGGTCAATATTCTCAATAGAAAAAGATAAATAGTGGGATTCCCCAGGGAGCGCTGCTTTTTAATATATATTTATAAATGATGCAGAAACAAGAACAACGAGTGAGATGATTAAATTTGTTGATGACACAAAGTTGTTCAAAGCTGTAAAATCACAAGAGGATTGTGAAAAATTGCAAGAGGACCTTATGAAAGTAAGAGACTAAGTTGCATCTTTCAAAAGAGAGAAACATCTCAAAAGCACTACAAAGTGCCAGATGGGACGTCTTTCACAGAAAAACATCCAAACTGCAATTTTTGAAACTCAGATTTGAGATGGTTTTCTCCACAGTTCATCTAAATCACAAGGGGCTATGCTGTGGGTGTGTTTGGGTGGGCCCAGAACTTGGAAGCTTTCCAGGATAATGGAACAAAGATAGAAATGTCTAGGGCAAAAATTAAGACTTTTTAACTGGACCTGTTTCAATCACGACTAAGTCACAAAAAACGTGCCCTAACTGGCCAGCTGACTACAGGAGGGGTTAAGGCATGACCCCCCCTTAATCTCCAAGTGATAACTGAACCCCTTCCACCTCCCAAAGATGTCCCAGGAGTAAGCTAGTGGTCAGTGCAGTGACTGTAGAGAAAGGGACCCAGGTCCATATCCCACTCTAATAGTACACTTGTAGTGGAAATTGTGAGCCTTTCAAAACCCACAAAATACCAACTGTACCTATAGATAGGAGACACCTATAGACAGGAAAGCTTTTGTAGTGGTGTACAGTTAGGTACAGTAGGTTTTTAAGATTTCCTGGAGGGCTCACAATACAAAATAAGGGTGTTAAGGTGTACCTGGGTCCTTTTATGTGAAGTCCACTGTACTGACCACTAGGCTGCCCCTTTACTAGGAATGGTGCCCCACACAGCTATCCCTATGACTTCGTTTTATGCACTTTTCTCTAGGACTTTTTTTTTTTTTTTTTTTTGGGACTGAGTACAAAAATGTCTTGAAATTAGCAATTTTCAAAACAAAAAAATAGACTTTTTCTGGTTCGAAAATTGCTATGTTCAGGATGAGAATTTTAGATGTTTTCATTAAAACGTCTACAATTGGACTTGGATGTCATATTGAAAATGCTCCTCCAAATGACAGATGAAATTTAATGCGAGAAAGAGAAAATGATGCATATAGGAAAGAGGAATCCAAACTATAGCTACAGGATGCCAGGTTCCACATTAGGAGCCATCATCCAGGAAAATTATCTAAGTGTCATCGTTGATAGTTTATAACCTTCTGCTCAGTTCACAGCAGTAGCTAAGAAAGCAAATAGAATATTAGGAAAGGAATGGAGAATGAAACTGAGAATAATATTATGCCTTTATATCGCTTCATGGTTTGACCACACCTCGAATATATATGCAATTTTGAACAATGCATCTCTGAAAAAGTACTGGGAAGGGAGACAAAAATGATAAAGGGGATGAGATGACTTCCCTATGAGGAAAGGCTAAAGAAGCTAGGACTCTTCAGGTAGCTGAGGGGGGATATGATAGAGGTCTGTAAAATACTGAGTAGAGTGGAATGGGTAGACATGAATCACTTGTTCACTCTTTCCAAAAATACAAGGACTACTAGGGAGGCATTCAATACAGCTACTAAATTGTAAATCTAAATCAAATCAGAGAAAATATTTCTTCACTGAATGTATAATTAAACTCTGGAATTTGATGCCAGAAAATGTTGTAAAAGCAGGCAGTGAGCAGAATTTAAAAAGGTTTGGACAAGTTCCTAAAAGAAAAGTTTATAAGCCATTATTAAGATGGACTTGGGAAAATCCACTGCTTATTCCAGCAGCATAAAATCTGTTTTACTCTTTGGGGATCTTGCCAAATACTTATAACCTAGATTGGCCACTGTTGGAAACAGGATACCAGGCTTGAGGGACCATCAGTCTGTCCCACTGTGGCAATGGATATGATCTTAATATTCAAGCACCAATTACGGGGAAAGTTATCAATGTGGGTGTGGTACATGAATGAGAGTGGACCCAGAGCCCAGATAAGACAGCAGTTGTAGGTGAAAGGAAATACGGTTTATTATGATATAGGGCATAGGAGCCAACTTTTCAAAATGATTGGGGGTGCTGAAATTTTTTTTTTATAGGTGGTGCACTCCCCCTGCCTCTCCCCCCCCCCCCCCCCGCTCCACTTTGAACCTGCAAATAGGTGGGATAAGATGGGATACAAATGCAATAAATAAATAAATAGCTCTGCCCTACCCACCCCCCATAGTCTGGCATCAGCCCTCCCTTCCCAATCCCCCGCCCAGAAACATTTTTTTTAACCTAGGCACTGCTGCAGAGCCTACCCCCCATCCAGATGCCCAACATGAAATTATAAAACTTTTTCTTTAATCTGGGCTGTGCAGAGCCCATCAGCATTATACATAAAACCTAACCAGTGCTGAGCCCTCCCCCACTCAAACACTGCCCCCCCCCCCCCCCGTCAGAGTAATCTAGATATTACAGAAATTCAGAAAATGTTTTTGTAGGTTTGTCTTTTTTTTTACCTGGGCAGCGCTCCCCTGCAGATCTGTGTGCCGCTACAGCCTCTGCTCCTGCCCCCGTGCACCGCGTACAGCACTTTGCTTCGGGCCTTCGGCGCTCCCGAGCTCTCCCCGATTCTCGCCTACGCGGGACAGGAAACTGCTGCACACTGCTGCTGCTGGGCCCGGAAATTGAAAAAATGAAGCTGTGTGCAGGGTGGGCCATGGGAGCATGCTGGGACTGGTCTGGAGCGGCTGCGCGAGACCGGACAGGAGGACCGACGAGACTCACTGGCCCACCACTGCCTAAGTTCAGGGCAGACTTCGGCGATGGCTGCTCCTTCGGCAATGGCGACTCCTCCTCTGTGCTCTGCTCTGCCTCTGTTGCAGGCTTGCAATGCAGCATGCATGATGTGATCATCCCCCGCCTATGTGGGACCGGAAACAGAGCAGAGCCAGAGAGGGAAAGCTTCCGTCGGCGAGTCAGTCCGGACTCTGGAACATTTGAAGGAGGTAGGAGGCGAGGTAGGCGGACGGGCGGACAGCACAGTGAGTGGTGCACTGCAGCAGGGCAGGGAGTCGCGTCAGGATGGTGCAGGGAGCGCTGCGGAAGAGGGACACGGCGGGACTTTATGCCCATGATGACGTCACGTGACACTGCAAATTATTGGGGGTGCTTGAGCACCCACAGTACCCACGGAGTCGGCGCCTATGATATAGGGGTCCTGTTCCATTCATAGGTAGGAGGAAAAAAATAAACACAAAAATGTTCCTACATGTAGCAAAGTTCTCCAGTGGTGTGCTCCTACAGGGCCAAGGCATACATTACTGTTTTTTCAGAAACTTGTTTCTGCTCTGGTCCACCAGAGTTACCGATATAGTCTCAAGCAGTTACTTGAGGCATAGACCAAAGTTGCAAGGGTCCAAGTTAAACTTGGCCTACCTGACTGTAGCAGTTGCAGTTCACACGTGGGTGGTGGAGGCAAATTCAGTTGGGTATCGCTGCTTCCCTCTGGGGCCTCCTTAACCTAGCTATGGCCTTAGCATTTATACTTTCTGGACCATGCCCTCCTGGCTCCACCCTTCCTGTGTCACTTCCCCCCTGAGCGAGACATTAAGTTTTAAGGTGGCTCTGACACTGTGAGAGAGTGCTATCAAGGAAGAGGGGCAGCATCCTATAGACTCCCTCACAGTGGGCTACTGTTAAGATGAGACCCTGTGCTAAAATAGCACGAATAATGGCAACTTTATGGAACACCCCTGACACGCCCCTAGCCATGCTCTCTTTTCAGATACACATAATTGAAGTTAGGCACCGTGCTTTATAGAATAGCATACAGCGCACATTTTTAAGAATGCCAATTAACATCAATAATTGGTTGTTAGCACCCAATTATTGATGTTTCTGAGCTCATTAGTCAATTTATTTGCATGCGAATCTCGGATATGTGCACAACGTTGGGCATGGTATGTAGAATGTGTGGGATAACATATGTATAAATGTAAGTGCCTAGGTTATAGAATTGCTCTTATAACTATTAGGCACACAGGTAAATTGTGCCTTTGAAAATATATCCAATAGAATAGGTAAATGAACTGTGGGGTTTCGTTTTAAATGAACAAATATATTTTTTTATCAGGAAAATAATGTATTAATTTATTCCTATTTGGTTTCAGATCACTTTCATCACTGAGACAACTTATGAGCTGAAGAATAATTATGCACACCTGGGCCAATGAATATGCCTAATTGCACATAATTACATTACAATACAGGAAATGGATTGTCTTATTGTGGTAATGAAAGAAATGAACAGTAAAAAAAGGCAAAGGCCCAAATCAAGATTTTTAACTGTTTGAACACAGCTATTTTTACGTGTTCAACTGTAAGTTAAGTAGTGACCACTTCTTAGCATCATTTAACTAACTAAAAAAAAAATAGTCAGTACCAATAGTAACCAATTTACACAAAGTATTATCAATACTGTTTTGCTGTAAATGTTTTGCAAGTCTTATGTGGGTTGTATGATATAAGGCCAGGAGTTGTAAGCATTTAAATATTTAAGGAGCAAAAGTATGTCTAAAAAGTGCTAATTTGTTATGTACTACAGATTTCTGAAAGATTTGAAAATTATAAAATGAATTTTTGAGCATAAAATGTAAAAACAGCATTAGCATAACTTGATAGTATTTTCTGTGATTTCACTGCAGTTTATTCAGCTTGTCTATATTCCCTCAGTGTTACTCTTTTTCTTCTTTCACTTCCCGTAGACTATTTTTTCCTTCCTTCTGTCCCATATGTTCCTTCTTTCCTCTTTTTTCGAGTCCCCCCCCCCCCCCTTGCCTCTGTCTCCAATATAAGAGACCGTTTTAGAAATATCTGTGTTTGGAAATAGCAGTATTTACAAGTGTAGGTGGTATCAAAGAGGTTGGTGGCAGGGGGGAGGCATCGGAGGGTGGTATGTCAAAAGGGGGCCATTAGATGGAGGTCTGGTGGAAAGGGGGCATTGGGGGTTTGGTGAAAACAGGGTTCTTCAGAGGAATGTATATGCTGAGATGGGGCATTGGGTAGGGTGTGTGTGAAAAGGAACATCAAGAGAAGGGGCAGGTCAGGCATTATTAATCAGCCCCTTGAATATGTGGTCATGGCTTCATAGGCAGTCAGTGACTCAGCTGTTTGGAGAGGCTAAGGGGGCAGGGCTAGGGTGGGGGTAAAAGGTGGGGCTAGGCAGAAGAGAGCAAATTAAAATCCTGTGAGGGAGGGGGTATGATTCCTATGTCTACAGGAAAGGGACTGGGGCACTTTTGAACACAGCAAGGAAGAAATCTCTCACTGTGTGGCTGTCTCTCCCCTCCTTGCCCACTGTACTTCTGTTACTGATGATAATATGCAAACTGAATGGACTCCAGGAGTTATATGCCAAAAGGTAAAAATAATGCACCAAACTAATACCATATATTAAATAGAACAATATTTGCAGTATTCTGGAAATATATGCAGGCACTTTAACACTTGGTTCCCAGTCAGCCTTAGAACCATACTCCACCGTCTTCCAGTTGGCCATGTGAACAGTGGTGTTCTGCAGCAGTGTAACAGAAATCCTGTGGTTAACGGCAACCATAAAATGATATATCTATCAATTTTTTTGTTGCCAAATTGCCATCAGGCTTCAGATCTGCTGGCTTTTACTTTATTGTTGAGTTACCCAACATGTTTGGAATATATTTTATCTATATTAGCTGTACCTAATGCTTAGAGCAGCAGTCAGAAGCCAGAGTTCAAACCCACTGCTACTCACCGGGATCCTAGACAAGTCACTTAACCCTCCATTGCTTCAGGTACAAACAGACTGTAAGCTCTCCAGGGACAGGAAAATACCTACTGTACCTGAATGCATCTCAAATTGAGCTACAACTAAAAAAAAAACACTAGCTAAATGTGAATCCAAAATCCAGTGAGGGAGTCTATAGGACACTACCCCTTTCCCTTAAAAATCCCTTAAAAAAAGAATCCTTGGTGAGAGATTCAGACAATATATGTCTAGGCATTTAAACTAGATGCTAGGGGTTGTAGTTGGAAGCAGGTGAACTCAGGTAGTCACCCCCAGCAAAAGACAAGTTGTGACAGTAGTAAATCAATAGAAATCAAACAAAATTAAAACATGGAAAAGAAAATAAGATGATACCTTTTTTATTGGATACTAGTAAAAAAGGCCCGTTTCCGAAACCAATGAAAAGGGTGCTAGCATGTGGTTTTTTGTGTGTGTGTGTGTGTGTATGTGTCACAGAGTTATTTTGTGTGTGTGAGGGTGTGGTGTGTGTGCAGGTTGTTGATGTGTGTCTTTTTTTGTTTTGTTTTTTGCTTGGGGGTTGGGGGATGTGCTGTGCTGTGCTGGCAATGTGGGTTGGATTGGTGTGTGGCTTTGCGGGTGTGTTTCTGTTGTATTGTGTATGTGTGGTTTTGTCTGTCAAGGAGGTTTGTGGAGGGGGGTCTTTCTGTTGGTGAAATGTAAATGTGGTTGTAGGGGGGTCAGCCTTTGTTGAGTGTTTTTTTTTCCATGTTTTTTTTTTTGTGTTGTGCTGAGGCAGCAGTGTTGTTTTAGATGGGCGGAAGGTAGAGGAGCACGTTCTTTGTCTGTCGGTATTTTTTGGCCATTTCAGGGCTGCTGTAGGGGAATGCTGGAAGAGAAATGTGCTGTTGGAAGCAGCGCCATCTTTTTCCATTGGGCTGGGGTTCTGGGCATCCTGGAGGTGGGTGACGGCTTGCCTGAGGACGAGGATGGTTGTTTTAAGTTGGCGGAAGGGAGAAGAGCACGGTCTCGGGCCATCGGGGGGTGATCCGGTATGTTTGGTCCATTTCAGGCTGGCTGCAGGGGAATGCTGAAACATTTATGCGCTGCAGGAATCAGCGCTGTCTTTTTCGGGTGCTCGGGGAATCCCCGAGGTGGGAGACAGCTTGCCTGAGGCTGGGGATGGTTGGGCACGTCCTTGGCCGCTTCGGCAAAAGGGGAAGAGGAAGGGGGTGGGGAGTTACCTGCAGCCGCCTGAGAAACCATGTATTCTTTGTTTGTTTTGTATTATTAGTTTGCATTTCTGTTGAAGAAAGAGTGAATGCCTTTTCGAATGATGGAGGTGGTGCGTCGGTGTGCGTTTGTTTCGTTAGTTTGGCAGCCAGTCTCCAGCGATTCCTAGGCAGGGAAGGAGTACTCCTCCCCCTTCCTTGGTTGCTGCTTGCTGCTGGCTGGGTCGCGGGTAATCCTTCCAGCTGGGCCGCAGCTTGTCCTGTTCGCCCACATCCCAGATGGTGATGGGCACGTTGTTTTCCAGCTCCTCTGACCCCATGTCAAGCGATCCCAAATATAGTCTGTGCTATAGGCCCTCTGGCACTCTTCAGTACTGGCATTAGGCATTTAAAATTTCTCCCCCCCCCCCCCCCCCCGGTCTATTTTTGCACATACCCACAGCAGGAATATTCTTCTCTCGTTCCAGCGGTGGTTCTGTGCTCTCCGTGCTGCACAGATAATGAGCCATTCTGCTGGGGAATGCTCCTCCCTTATTGTCACGTAGTTTCCTCTGATTGGTCCGTCTTACGTTGCCTAGTGTTGCCTGGGAACGGTGTTGTGAGGGTCCTTTGTGTTTCAGAATGTTGAGGGTGTTTTTTCTGATTGGTCCGTCATGCGAGGGCGGGGCAGAGAGACATGGTCAGTGTTGTGGCTTCACCATCATGATTCCATGAACCCTTCAGTGAGTGACTGAGTGACTTCAGAACGTTGTCTTCAGAACGTTGAGGGTGAGTTTTATTATAGTAGATAACTTAATACATTTCTTGATTAGCTTTCAAAGGTTGCCCTTCTTCATCAGATCAGAAATCAGCAAATGTGTTAGCTGACCTCATAGATGGTCTAGCAGGGTGGGTAGGAGATGTGTATGCAGGGTTGCCAGATTTAAATAATTTTTCCCACCCCAAACCAGTTCTAAACCTGCCCAAAACCGCACACCCCGCCCCCGACGTTCAGAGCTCCACCCCCATGTTCACAGCTCCACCTCCTACGTCACCAGCTCCACCCCCTACGTCACCAGCGCCACCCCTTCGTAACCAGCTCCACCTGCTACGCCATTAATCACGCCCCCCGTGCCGCGAAAACCGCAGCCGAAGAACAAAACAAAACCCACCCAACCGAACGTGAAGCCGCCCAAAAAACCACGATACGCAGCGGTCGAAAATTTCCCACAGCGGGTCGCAGAAAGCCGCCCAATTGGGCGGGAAAACCGCCCATCTGGCAACCTTATGTGTATGGGGACTTCAAAGCATTCCATAGTCTAGCAGGATGTTTGTGGGGAGGGGAGGGGAGGAGAGGGTGATAAGCAGTGAAATACAACTTATGGTTTATAGTGGGCTAGAAAACCCAGATCCTTGTTAAGTCCTGTCCGTTGGGTGTCAAAATATTCAATCATTCTGATTTCAAAGGTTTTACGTTCCTGAATTGTTTTAAAGTTATCTTTCAGTGTTCTCACTGTGAAATCACTGGTACAGTGTCCTAGTTCTGTAAAGTGCTGTCCCACCGGGGTTGGGGCCCTACTGGCAGTATTGTTCATGTGATGTCTGTGTAAATTGAATCTTGTCTTAAGCATCTGGCCTGTTTCTCCAATATAACAACCTTCGTTGCATTTTTTACACTGAATGATATATACCACATTGGAAGATGAGCATGTGAAAGATTCCTTTATGTTGAATATCTTTTCTTTGTGCATGACTGTGGGGTCCTGTGAAATGTTTTGGCATAGTTTGCAGCTAGATATCTTACAAGGATGTGTGCCTTTCTGTTCACTTTCAGTCTGTGTTGGCAGTTTACTTCTGATAAGCTTGTATTTTAAGTTGGGTGGCTGTCTGAAGGCCAGTTCTGGTGGGGATGGGAATATTTCCTTCAGTAATTCATCCTCCTGGAGCAAAGGTTGTAGATCTCTTATGATTTTCCTCAGTTTTTCCAGCTCTGGATTGTATGTCACTACCAGGGGGATCCTGTCTGACAGTAGTAAAGAAAGCAATGAAAACCACAATCTTAGCAAATTATTTCTTAGCAATGATGAAACTGCCACTAAAATGTAGCTGGAAAGCAATGACCACCAATGCTCGAAGTCTAAGCAACAAAGTTCATGTTCTGCCTAGCCCAAACCTACCTAAACAGCTGAGACATCGACCACCTATGAAGCTATGACACATATTAAAGGGGCTGCAAGCCCTGATGGTAGAGGCAAATTTAGATGTTGTTGATCACGTTTTTTTGGCGGTTTTCTAAAGACAGCATCTTGCTTTACTGAATGAACGCCCAGCATCAGCTGGCAATTCAGTTCGATTGTCTGAAAACCTCTGCTTATATATATTGTGAAGACATATTCTAACCGCTGAGGCAGGCGCTTTTGCGCTGAAACACGGCCTGTGTCGGGTCTTTTTCACAATAAAGGACAGCTGTTATCTCTTTCTTGAAGGCCCAGTGTTGCTTTTTTTGTTTGTGTTGATATCACGGAGACAAGGTTCAATGATTCCCATGAATGGGACACAAACATACCAGGCTATAATCTATTTAGGAAGATAGAGATGATCAAAAAGGTGGAGGAGTAGTTCTATATGTGAGAAATAATATCAAAGCAACTGAAATGCAGGGGGCCTGGGGAAAGGGAGAAGTGATATAGATCAACTTAAAAAGAGAAAATGGAACCTCTATCCACATGGGTGTTGTCTACAGACCTCTGACACTACAGGAGCAGTTTGATAAAGATCTGGTTGCAGATGACCAGAAGTTGTGAAAGAAAGAAGTGCTGTTACTGCGAGATTTCAACCTGCCAGATGCGGACTAGAAAGCTCCATCTGTGGAATCGAAAAGAAGTAGAGAGATTGTGGATGCCTTTCAAAGTGTTCTGCTCAGACAAATGGTGACAGAACCTACAAGAGAAGGAGTGACGCTGGATCTGGTGCTCACAAATGGGGGAAGTGTGTCTAATGTCCAAGTAGGTGCTCACCTGGGCAGTAGTGATCATCAAACGATTTGGTTTGATATAACAGGTAGAGCGGAGAGCAGCCACCCAAAACTCACAGTCCTGGATTTCAAATATGCTGAATTTACTAAAATGGGGGTGTACCTGAAGAAAGAGCTGATCGGATGGAAACACATATGAGAAGGGAAAAGACAGTGGTCCAGACTGAAAGAAGCTGTTAAAATGGCTACTGGCCTTTACGTAAGGAGAGTAAATAAAAGCAAGAAGAAAAGGAAACTGAAATGTTTCTCCAAACAAGTGGCAGAGAAAATAAAGGCAAAAGAGGTGGCATTCATGAAATACATGAAAACACGAGAAGAGGAGCACAGAAAAGAATATCAGATTAAACTGAAAGAAGCCAAGAGGGAGATACATCTAGTGAAATTGGAGGCGGAAGAACAAATGACTAGAAATGTAAGGAAGGAAGACAAGAAAATTGTCAGATATATTAGTGAAGAAAAGGAAGGCTAAAAATGGAATTGCGAGACTGAAAGATGCTGTGGACAGCTATGTGGAGAGCGATGAGGAAAAAGTAAATGTGCTATACAAATACTTCTTTTCTGTGGTCAGGGAAGAAAATCCTGGAGAAGGACCATGATTGGATGGTAAAGGTACATTTGAGAATGAAGTGAAAATCGTACCGTCCATGGAAGAATGTGTTTATAAACAACTTCAAAAATTGAAGGTGAACAAAACCATAGGACCGGCAGGATCCATCCCAGGATACTGAGGGAGCTTAGAAAGGTTCTGGCGGGTCTTCTTATAGATTTGTTTAATATATCCTTGGTGATGGGAGAGGTTCCGCAGGATTGGAGAAGAGCAGATGTGGTCCCACTTCATAAAAGAGGCGACAGAGAAAACGTGGGAAACCTCTATAAATCCTTCTTATCTGTTCCCTTCTCCACTACTGCCAACTCCAGACTTCGCGCCTTCTGTCTCGCTGCACCCTACGCCTGGAATAAACTTCCTGAGCCCCTACGTCTTGCTCCATCCTTGGCCACCTTTAAATCTAGACTGAAAGCCCACCTTTTTAACATTGCTTTTGACTCGTAACTACTCGCCTCCACCTACCCTCCTCTCCTCCTTCCTGAACACATTAATTGATTTGACTTGCTTACTTTATTTTTTGTCTATTAGATTGTAAGCTCTTTGAGCAGGGACTGTCTTTCTTCTATGTTTGTGCAGCACTGCGTACGCCTTGTAGCGCTATAGAAATGCTAAATAGTAGTAGTAGTAGTAAACTACAGGCCGGTAAGCATCACTTTGGTTATTAGAAAAGTAATGGAAGCATTGCTGAAGGAAGGGATAGTGAATTTCCTGGAATCCAATGCATTACAAAATGTGAGGCAACATGGTTTTACCAATGGTAAATTGTGCCAAACAAATTTGATTGAATTCTTTGACTAGCGACCAGAGAATTGGATCAAGGACGTGCGCTAGATGTAATCTTCTTGGATTTCAGCAAAGTCTTTGACACAGTTCCTCATAGGAGGCTTTGAAATAAACCTGACAGACTGAAGTTATGACCCAAAGTGGTGAACTGAATTAGAAACTGGTTGACAGAGAGAAGCCAGAGGGTGGTGGTCAATGGAATTCACTCAGAGGAAGGAAAGGTGAGTAATGGAGTGTCTCAGGGACTGGTACTGGAACCAATTCTGTTCAATATATTTGTGAGTGACATTGCCAAAGGGTTAAAAGGTAAGGTTTGCCTTTTTGTGGATGATACTGAGATTTGTAATAGAGTGGACACCCCGGAGGGAGTGGAAAACATGAAAAGGGATCTGCAAAAGTTAGAAGAATGGTCTAATGTTTGGCAATTAAAATGTAATTCAAAGAAGTGCAAAGTGATGCATTTGGGGAGTAGAAATCCAAGGGAATTGTATGTACTAGGAGGTAAGAGGCTGATATGCACAGACACAGAGAGGGACCTTGGGGTGATGGTGTCTGAAGATCTTAAAGCAACAAAACAGTATGACAAGGCAGTGGCCATAGCCAGAAGTATGCTACGCTGCGTAGAGAAAAGAGTAACCAGCAGAAGAAAGGAGGTGTTGATGCCCTGTACACGTCGCTGGTGAGGCGCCACCTGGAGTATTTTGTTCAGTTTTGGAGTCTGTATCTTGCTAAGGATGTAAAAAGAGTAGAAGCGGTCCAGAAAAAGGTGACAAAACTGATATGGGGCTTGCACCATAAGACATATGAGAAGAGACCTGAATATGTATAGCCTAGAGGAAAGAAGAGATAGGGGAAATATGATACAGATGATGAAATATTTAAAAGGTATTAATATAGAAACAAATCATTTCCTGAGTAGAGGGAATGGTAAACCTAGAGGACATGAGGTTTTGGGGTGGTAGACTTAGGAATAAGGTCAGAAAATTTTTTTTCATGGAGAGGGTGCTCGATACCTGGAATGTCCTCCTAAGGGAGGTGGTAGAGACAAAAACAGTGACAGAATTCAAAAAGGCATGGGATGAACACAGAAGATCTCTATTTAGAAAATGAATGGTATAAATGAAAAAAAACCCTAAAATGGCTGCAGGTGTGTGGATATGTGAGTGACACTTAGTCAACAATTCTGGCTGTGAAGAACAAAGACCGGGCAGCCCTTGTAGATCTATGTTCAGTATATGGCAATCCAGTTTAGGATAGGCTGGAAAGGGCTTCATTGGCAACTTCAGTAGCGGAACTGAGGACAATGCTGAGCAGACATTTACTACTACTACTACTACTACTACTGCTTAACATTTCTAGAGCGCTACTAGGGTTACGCAGCGCTGTACAAATTAACAAAGAAGGATGTTCCCTGCTCAAAGGAGCTTACAATCTAAAGGACAAAATGTCAAGTTGGGGCAGTCTAGATTTCCTGAGTAGAGGTGTAGTGGTTAGGTGACAAAGGTGACATTGAAGAGGTGGGCTTTGAGCAATGATTTGAAGATGGGCAGGGAGGGGGCCTGGTGTATGGGCTCAGGGAGTTTGTTCCAAGCATGGGGTGAGGTGAGGCAGAAAGGGCGGAGCCTGGAGTTGGCGGTGGTGGAGAAGGGTACTGAAAGGAGGGATTTGTCTTGAGAGCGGAGGTTATGGGTAGGAACGTAAGGGGAGATGAGGGTAGAGAGGTAAGGAGGGGCTGCAGATCGAGTGCATTTGTAGGTTAATAGGAGAAGCTTGAACTGTATGTGGTATCTGATCGGAAGCCAGTGAAGTGACTTGAGGAGAGGGGTGATATGAGTATATCGGTCAAGGCAGAAGATAAGACGTGCAGCAGAGTTCTGAATGGACTGAAGGGGGGATAGATGGCTAAGTGGGAGGCCAGTGAGGAGTAGGTTGCAGTAGTCAAGGCGAGAGGTAATGAGAGAGTGGATGAGAGTTCGGGTGGTGTGCTCAGAGAGGAAGGGGCGAGTTTTGCTAATGTTATAGAGGAAGAAGCGACAGGTCTTGGCTATCTGCTGGATATGCGCAGAGAAGGAGAGGGAGGAGTCGAAGATGACATCGAGGTTGCGGGCAGATGAGACGGGGATGATGAGGGTGTTATCAACTGAGATAGAGAGTGAAGGGAGAGGAGAAGTGGGCTTGGGTGTCCTTTAGATTGTAAGCTCCTTTGAGCAGGGACTGTCCTATGTTAAATTGTACAGCAATGCGTAACCCTAGTAGCGCTTTAGAAATGTCAAGTAGTAGTAGTAGTAGACAATAAGTTCGGTCTTGGCCATGTTCAGTTTCAGGTGGTGGTTGGACATCCAGGCAGTAATGTCGGATAAGCAGGCCGATACTTTGGCCTGGGTTTCCGCAGTGATGTCTGGTGTGGAGAGATAAAGCTGGGTGTCGTCAGCATAAAGATGATAGTGGAAACCATGAGATGAGATCAGGGAGCCCAGGGAAGAGGTGTAGATTGAAAAAAGAAGGGGTCCAAGGACAGATCCCTGAGGAACTCCAACAGAGAGCGGGATAGGGGTGGAGGACGAACCATAAGAGTGTACTCTGAAGGTACGATGGGAGAGATAAGAGGAGAACCAGGAGAGGACAGAGCCCTGGAACCCAAAAGAGGACAGTGTGTCAAGAAGTAAGTTGTGATTGACAGTGTCAAAAGCGGCGGATAGGTCGAGGAGGATGAGGATGGAGTAGTGACCTTTGGATTTGGCGAGGAACAGGTCATTGCAGACTTTAGATAGTGCCGTTTCTGTCGAGTGTAGGGGGCAAAAGCCGGATTGAAGTGGATCGAGGATACCATGAGAGGAGAGAAAATCAAGGCAGCGGCTGTGAACGGCGCGTTCAAGTATCTTGGAGAGGAAGAGTAGGAGGGAAATAGGGTGGTAGTTGGAGGGACAGGTAGGGTCAAGTGATGGTTTTTTGAGGAGTGGTGTGACTACAGCATGCTTGAAGGTGTCCGGGACAGTTGCAGTGGAGAGAGAGAGGTTGAGGATATGACAAATGGGGGGGTGATAGTAAGAGAGATGGTGTTAAGTAAGTTGGTGGGGATGGGGTCTGAGGAACAGGTGGTGCATTTCGAGGAGGAGAAGAGATGGGCGGTTTCCTCTTCGGTGATATCAGGAAAAGAGGAGAAGGAGGCCTGGGTTAGTTGGTTGAGAGAGTGGGTTATAGGATGAAGAGGAGGAGAAGGTTTGGTGGTGAATTCGAGGTTGATCTTCTGGACCTTGTCGCGGAAGTAGTTGGCCAGATATTGGGGACAGAGTGGGGGGAGGAGCGGAGGGCACTTTGAGGAGGGAGTTGAGGGTGGCGAGCTGAGGGAAATTGGGTGTAATAATCCTGTTTGGCGAGGAATAGGGAGGACTGGAAGGAGGATAGCATGAATTTGTAGCGAATGAAATCAGTTTGGGTGCGAGATTTCCTCCAGAGGCGTTCAGCCGAATGGGCGCAGGAGCGAAGGGGGTCAGCCAGGGCTGGGGATTGGTACGCCTTGTGTGACGGGAGATGGACGGTGCAAGGGTGTCTAGAGCAGAGGAGAGAGTGGCATTGTTGTTGGATTATTTGTAGTAAATAATTAGCAGACTTTAGTACACACAGCTTCAGCTTTAGAAATGTTAATTTCTTTCTTCATCTCTCTCTCATTCACCCCTGAATAATTCACTGCTGAGTCACTTTAAAGTTGAAGTAACAAAACATCTGTTTACTCACAGTTTGCAGTTAGATTATAATCAGACAGGCTTATATATACATATTACTATACATTTGTATTATCAGCTCCTTCCATGTGCTTAGATGGTAATGGATGCTCACACCACCATAGATCCTCTCAGGTTAGGAGAGAACATGAGCTCCATGTGCTCCATGTGCTGCATGTGCTGCATCTATCCCCCACAGGAAGTTGCATAGCTGTGTGACCTCTCTAAGTAATTCACATCAGAGGTCACAGAGTAATCACAGAGAAATAATAGGTGACAGGCAATGCATGTAAAATACAATTACATTCCAACAAACCCCTTCTCATGCATAACTGTCATGCAATTATTTATTCATACAAAGTCCAAGCTTTATACGCAGATTCACAAAATGTTCTCTGGGTAACGGTTTGGTCATGATGTCAGCTGTCATCTCACTGGTGTGACAATAGTGTAGACTGATGACCCCTTCTTTCGCCAACTCTCGCACGTTGTGGTATTTCGTTGCGATGTGCTTGGTGCGTGACTGAACCTTGTCATTCTGTGACAGTCGGATGCAGCTCTGATTATCTTCCATTATCTGGATTGGTCTCTTTTCAGCTATTCCAAAATCCAGCATAAGTTTTTCAATCCACATCAGTTCTCTGCACGCTTCCGATACAGCCACATATTCAGCTTCTGTAGAAGACAGACTCACAATACTTTGTTTATGACTGGCCCATGAAATTTGTACATTTCCATACATAAACACATATCCACTTGTGGATTTATAATCAGAATGATCCCCTGCCCAATCTGAATCACAGTAACATATTAGTTTTGGATTACTATTGGCTGAAATCTTTAATTTACAATCAATGGTACCCTTTAAATACCTTACCATCCTTTTAACTGCAGTCCAATCTGATTTGGTAGGTGAGCTGACCCTTCTGCTCAAAATTCCTACTGCATTTGCTATATCAGCCCTGTATGTGGTAGCTAGATATAAAAGCTTACCTATGGCTGATCTATATTGGATGTTATCTGGTAAAGGTTCTCTTACTGTTTCATCCTTCAGAAAATCAGTGATCATGGGAGTGCTTACAACTTGGGCATCTTGCATACCTAAACTTTCAATAAGCTCATTTATTTTCTGCTTCTGGCTTAGAAGATAAGAACCATCATTTGTTTCTCAATTTCTATACCAAGATAGTATGACACATTACCCAGTTCTTTTATCTCAACATTCAGGTTTAAACACTTTACAATGTCCTTGTACTCTTGCTCACTTTTGCTTGCAATGAGCAGATCATCAACAAAAGCTAAAATGTATGCATATTGTCCATTTGTGCACCTAGTGTACAAGCATTTATCTGCTTCACCTTGCTTAAATCCTAAATTTGTCAATATTTCATGCAATTTGTCATTCCAACATTTTGCACTTTGCTTTAATCCATAAAGACCTTTGTTTAATTTACACACTAGCTGTCTTTGTTTTGTATTTATGAAACCTGTTGGCTGTTCCATGTACAAGTCTTCAGTTATATCTCCGTGAAGAAATGCTGTTTTCACATCAATGTGTTTGACTTGCATGCCTTTTGAGACTGCAATGCTCAAAAGTGTTCTGATTGTCGTGTGTTTCACTACAGGTGCAAACACTTCATCAAAATCTTCTCCATATTTTTGAAGATATCCCTTTGCCACTAATCTGGCTTTATACCTTTCCACTTTTCCTTGTGCATTCCTTTTTAACTTGAATACCCATTTGCATCCTATAGCTTTCTTGCCAGGAGGTAATTTTGTAAGAATCCAAGTATTATTTTTATCCAATGCATCAATTTCTTCCTGTGCAGCTTTATGCCATTCAGCAGCTTCTTCTGCTGGCATTTTCTCAATCTCATCCCATGTTAAGGGCTCTTGAGCTTCTGCTGACTTTGTTAGGTAAGACAGTCTTGGGGGTGGAACACCTTTGTTTTCCCTGGATGAGCGTCTGACAACAGGTTGGTCTGACCTTTCCGCATCCTCTAAATCTGAGAGTACTTCTCCAATTGATTCCCCTTCTCCAACTGTACTGTCTTCTTCAATGATCCTTTCTGTGTCTGTTTCCTCTGCCTGTTCCTCGTTAGATACAGATGAGTGTGCTTTCAGACATCTGCCTTGGTATGGCATTTATATACACTGGCATGTCTATTATGGTTCTAGTTTCATATTCTGGATGATAAGGCTCATCTGGGATAATCCAGCCTTTATCAACCCTTTTGTTTTCATCAAAATATGTAACATGTCTTATGCCAACAATGCCAGTTTTCAGATTCAAAATTCTATATCCTTTGTGTCCTGGAGCATAGCCAACTAAAATGCCCCTTTCTGTTGTGGAATCCAGCTTATGCCTTCTTTGCTTTGGTACATGAGCATATGCTGTACTTCCAAATGTTCTTATGTGTGACAGGTTTGGCTTCCTACCATGCCATGTCTCATGTGGTGTGCGCTCAGCGCCTTTAGTTGGCATTCTGTTTTGTAGGTACACTGCTGTGAGAATGGCTTCCCCCCATAGTCCTTTTAGGGAGATTGCTATCTGACAGCATACATCTGGTCATTTCCACAAGTGACCTAAATTTTCTCCTCTGCAACAGAATTTTGCTCTGGTGTATAAGCTACTGTTGTGATATGCTGAATGCCTTCTTGTTCTAGAAATGTGTGCATGCTTCGTGAAGTGAACTCACCACCATTGTCGGTCTGAAGAACCTTTGGTTTTCTTTCAAATTTATTGCTCACCATGGCTACGTATTTCTTCAGCATGTCTGTGACTTGACTTTCTCTTTCAGCAAATAGGCCACACAGTATCTAGAGAAATCATCCAAGAATATTAGCACAAATCTGTTATTTCCCAATGATGGGATATTAAACGGTCCACATAAGTCACTGTGTATTAAGTCCAGCACTTTATTACTCCTATTTCCTGTGTATGCAGGAAATGAGGGTCTCACACCTTTTTGAGTAACACAGTCTATGCATTTCTCCATATTACCAGCATCTGCACTTATCTGAATGCCGGTGGCCAGTTGCTTACTGTAAAGATCCTGGATCACCTTAGAATCACGATGTCCCAGGCGGCGGTGCCAGATTTCCAGACTACATTTACCATCATTCTTCCTTACTTGCGCCATATGTGAGGCTTCACCTGAATGTTCAGCTTATAACATCATTATGCATAAAAGCTTCAGCATACACTTCATCATTTTTAGAGATTGTGCACTTACTGTTTTCAAAATGAATCGCAAATCCCTTCTTATCTAATGTAGATACACTAAGCATATTGCAAACTGCTTGGGGAATATACAAGACATCACTTACAGGAATTTCTTTAACTTCATTAGACACTTTGCATTTTAAGAATCCAATACCTTTTGCTTGGATCTTAGCAGTCCTGCGTTTGCAGTTTTAAGAATACCTTCCTCTGGACACATTTCCTGAAAGAAATCCTTACAATTGGTTAAATGGCATGTGCTCCCCGAATCCAAAATCCAAGTACTTTCATTTGAATTATTATTTACCATAGTCAAAGATTTTTCTGCCATTAGAAAGCCCTTGTGTTTATCTTTGTCCTTCATACATTTCCTGGTTTGAAAATTCTTTAGTTCCATTGGCTTAGGTGAGCTAGAGGGAGTGTTTTGTGTTTCCTTACACCATTTAGATACATGTCCCTCCTTTCCACATGAGTAGCAAATCAGCTTGCCCTTGGGTGGAGTTTTCCCATAGCTCCGCCTTCCTCTGTTCTTTGCCAAGAAATTTGTTTCATTTCTCTCTGACTTGCTTTGAGAACACATCTCCTCAGAATCATTTATTATGCATTCCTGCCTTAGTTTTGATGTTGTCTGTTCAAAAGATTGCCCTTCAATGGCCTCATTTACAGACCTAAAAACATCAAACTTCTTTGATAGTGAGGTAAAAAGAAATGCTCTTTTCAATGCATCACACATGGGAATTCCTGAAAGTTCTAGCTTTTGAAATGAAGACATAAGATGCATAATGTGATCATTACATTTACTTTTATCCCTTAATTTGGTTTCATTCAACTCTGCCAACCAAATTGGTTGCTGCTTTGCATATGTAGTTGCATACATAGTTCTCAGTTTATATAAAATGTCCTTTGGTGTATCTTTTCCCTCCACTAATATGGCTTGTTTCTCTGAGAGAGCTTCCAAAAGCATGCACTTCACATAATAGTTTGCATTGTCCCATTCAGCCATATTTTCAGCTGTTCTGTCTTGGTCTAAGCATATATTTAATCTTTTTGCTCGAAGGAGACATATGAATCTTAGTTCCCACTGCCGATAATTAAACTCAGTTAATTTAGGCACCTTGAGAGAATAGAACAATGGTGAATTTCTTCCCTCAGCCATTTTCTTAGCCTTCTGTCTGCTGTGTGGGGGGAGAGAGAGACAGACTGAATCTTTCCTTTAAAACTTAAGAGAAAAAATGTGGCCTTTTTTTCTGCCTGGTAATATTTCTCTTCTTTTTCAATTCCTGGCCCTGGGCCCATAACCCTTTTGTTGGATTATTTGTAGTAAATAATTAGCAGACTTTAGTACACACAGCTTCAGCTTTAGAAATGTTAATTTCTTTCTTCATCTCTCTCTCATTCACCCCTGAATAATTCACTGCTGAGTCACTTTAAAGTTGAAGTAACAAAACATCTGTTTACTCACAGTTTGCAGTTAGATTATAATCAGACAGGCTTATATATACATATTACTATACATTTGTATTATCAGCTCCTTCCATGTGCTTAGATGGTAATGGATGCTCACACCACCATAGATCCTCTCAGGTTAGGAGAGAACATGAGCTCCATGTGCTCCATGTGCTGCATGTGCTGCATCTATCCCCCACAGGAAGTTGCATAGCTGTGTGACCTCTCTAAGTAATTCACATCAGAGGTCACAGAGTAATCACAGAGAAATAATAGGTGACAGGCAATGCATGTAAAATACAATTACATTCCAACAATTGTAAGTGGAGACAGCTTTGTCAACAGACTCGGAGGACATGATGGAAGGGAGGAGATTAGAGATACTAGAGGATAAGGTGGGGGGGGGGGGGTCAACAGCCTGGAGATTCCTGGAAGTAGTGGTTAGTGTTGTGCAAGACTGAGGGGGAGGGTGATAAAGTCTGAATGTGATCAGGTGATGGTCAGAGAGAGGAAGAGCTGATGCACGGAAATTGGAGGGTGAGCAGGTAGAAGAGAGGACGAGATCAAGACAGTGGCCAGATTGGTGAGTAGGGGTGGAGGAGCTCAGTTGGAGGTTGAAGGAGGAAGTTAGAGTGAGGAACTGAGAAGCGTATGAGTTGCATGGGTTATCAATGTGTATGTTGAAGTCACCGAGAATGAGGGATGGGGATGAGGGCTCAAGAAAAACGGAGAGCCAGGCATCGAAGTCGGTAAGGAAGGAAGGGAGGGACTTAGCAGGGGGGCGGTAAATGATTGCAACTCTGAGTGGCAGCGGGTAGAATAGATGGATGGAGTGAACTTCAAAGGATGAGAAGCAGTGAGACTGTGGTAGGAGGAGAGGTTGAAAACTGCAGGAGGGCAAAAGTAGTAGCCCAACGCCGCCACCGCGGCCAACTGGGCGGGGCGAATGGGAGAAAAGATAACCTCCGTGGCATAGGGCCGCAATTGAGGCAGAGTCATCAGGGGTGAGCCAGGTTTCAGTTAGGGCGAGTAGTTGAAGGGAATGGGAGATGAAGAGATCGTGGGTGAAGGAAAGTTTGTTGCAGACCGAGCGGGCATTCCACAGGGCACACGAGAAGGGGAGGGAGGAGGGGGAGGAGGGGAATAGAGATGAAATCGGAGATATCGCGGAAACATTTGCATAGATGAGATGAGGACGAGGACAGGTGTGGGGGACCTGGTTTGGGATTGATGTCTCCCGCGGATAGCAGGAGAAGGAGCAAGAGAGTGCGGAGAAGGGTGGGGGAGGTAGGGCGACGAAGACGGGATGCGCTTAGGAGGAATGGGGAAGGGTTCATGGCAGGAAGGAGGTGTTGAAGGTTGAGAGCTAGGAAGGAGGAGGAGGACAATAGGGATGGTGAGGTGGTGGGGGACAGGGGTGGGTAGGGTATTGCAGTAATGAGCAGGACAGGAGAGGACGTGCATGGGCAGTGAGTTTGTGTGGTATACTGCGGTGGGAAGGGGAAAAGATTAGGGAGGGACAGGGCAAGGAATAGAATGTGAATGGGGGCCATGAGTAGTGACTGAGGTGTTCACAGGGTCAGGTAGATGGGCTAGGAGACAGGCAGGTGAGGGTGAGCAGTTGGGCAGGGGAGTGATGAGCTGGCAGGAAGATGGACTGGGAGGCAGGCAGGTTTCAGGGTGAGCAGTCAGTCAGGAGGGTGAAGGGCTGGTAAAGTGGCAGGTTGTTGATGGGCAGACAGGCAGGCAAGTTGAAGGGCTAACAAGCAGCCGGCTGATCGATTGGCTAGCAGGCAGGCGAGCGGGAACAGGTGATTGGCTAGTAGGCAGGTTGAGTGGCTAGCAGGCAGGAGCAGGTGATTGGGCAGCAAGCAGGCAGGAGCAGGTGAGTGTGGTGGAGAGCACAGCAGCAGGACTGGAACAAGCTGGAATGGTTTGGAGCAGGAGCTGGCGGACTAGAATGAGCAGGAGCTGGCGGACTAGAATGAGCTGGATCAGGCGGAATGGAACAAGCTGGAGCAGACAGACTGGAACAAGCTGGAGCAGAATGACTGGAGCAAGCAGGGAGAAGCTGGGTCAGGCGGGCTGGAACAAGCTGGATCAGGCGGACTGGAACAGGCTAGAGCAGATGGACTGGAGCAAGCAGGGAGAAGCAGGATCGGGCGGACTGGAACAAGCTGGAGCAGATGGACTGGACAAGCAGGGAGAAGCTGGATCAGGCGGACTGGAACAAGCTGGAGCAGATGGCTGGAACAAGCAGGGAGAAGCTGGATCAGGCGGACTGCAACAAGCAGGGAGAAGCTGGAGCAGATGGACTGGAACAAGCAGGGAGAAACCGGATCAGGCGGACTGGAACAAGCTGGAACAGATGGACTGGAACAAGCAGGGAGAAGCTGGATCAGGCGGATTGGAACAAGCTGGAGCAGATGGACTGGACCAAGCAGGGAGAAGCTGGATCAGGCGGGCTGGAACAAGCTGGAGCAGATGGATTGGAACAGGGAGAAGCTGGATCAGGCGGACTGGAACAGCAGGGAGAAACTGGGTCATGTGGCTGGAACAGATGGACTGGAACAGGCAGATGGATTAGAACAGGCAGAATGGGCTGGAGCAGGCAGATGGATTAGAGCAAGCAGGGAAAAGCTGGATCGGCAGATTGGAACAGGCTAGTGCTTATGGAACTCTGCCTCCTCACGGTTTCTGTCCCTGCCCCCGTCGGCCCGGTCGCCCAGGTCGCTGGATCGGCGGGCTGGAACAAGCTGGGGCTGATGGACTCTGCCTCCTCTCGGTTCTTGTCCCGCCCCCGTCGGCCCGGTCGCACCCCGACTCCACCGCAGGATGGATCCCGGTCTCGTGGTCTGCAATCCGCGCCCAGGCCGTTCCGGCCAGGGAGTGTGGCGGCAGCGCACAGGACCTCGGGACATGACCAGCATGGCAGACCGCGGCCCGCCCGATCTCACCACGTAGGCACCCCGAGCCCGGGATCCTCCAGACTGCACGGAGTGCACGGGCAAGGCAGAGAGGCCGCGGGATCCCCGAGCAGTCGGACGACAGCGAAGGGGACAGGCCGCAGCCACACGGCAGGCAGACAGCCACGATCAGCCCCGGGCCGCTCACCCGCGCCGGAGACCAGATACGCCATCGCGGTCCAGCAGTCCACTGACTGTGTCCAACATAATTCCGGTCCGGTCCGGTAAAGGAAGGCCCAGGATGGTTCAGGTGGGTCTGGTACTTCGGGGCTTCAGGAGCTCGCCACAGAGCTCCTTACCTGTCGGCCATCATTTATGGTCTTTGTCCCGCAAATGACAAGATGGATTTGGAAATGCTGGAGTGGGCTTTGATGGCAACTCTAGTGAAACTGAAGATGCATTGAACATGTATCGTGCTTTACCTATTGGCAAATACTTTCAGTGATGCCACGCACGCCTTGAGACAGTTTTGACAGCGAAACTCTAGACATAGTCGGTGTGATTGACTCCTTTTGCACGTTTATCTCCACATATGCTTTAGAAGCTTAAGTTTAAGTTTTTTTCACTTCTAATTCATATTTTTTGATTCACTGATGCTATTCTTGTGAAGTTTTAGCAAAAAGAGAATTGAGATAAGGGTTTTTTATGCCAATGAAGAAACTTTACCCAGGGTTTTTCCTTCTTTCCCTATAAAGTTATATATCGGGTGGAGGTGTGGGCACAGAGGCTTTTTCCATTTCTCAATATCATATGTCTTTGCATGAATGTAGTACAGATAAGTACTTTGCAGTTCTTTAACAAGAGGTTGGTTTGTTTAATATTTTGATATCCTCTTGTCCTCTTTGCTTATTGATCATTACAACTTATATATGCATGCCACTTTACACATGTGAATACACTTTATATGCAAATGGTATTTAACTCTTCTAAAATTGACTCCTTTGCCTTGTTTTTCCACTTGTCTAGCTGTACATGGGCAGTAATCATACTGAAAAACCTATACGCCATAATATGCAGCTTGAAAACAACTTTATTTGTATAATATTCCTCCAGAAGATGGCTGCACATATATTTACGTGGTTCTACAAAGGCTATGTGGTTCTACAAAGAAGAAACAAAACCTACTGTGCCAAACTAAGTCAATTCTAGCAAACAGTTTGATTCTCAATAGATAATTTTCCTGTTCATATTGCTTGCCTATGAATGTTCAAAGTTTATATATTATTGTCACCATATTTCCTTAAAATATTTTAATACTGTTATGCCTTTAAACCTCCTAGAGGCATAGGCTAGAAGCTAAACTAGTTTTGCTTCTTCTAAACAGGAGTGTAGATTGCATATCAGCATTCAATTGATGTAATAAAGGACAAATACTGTCAATCTGTGTACCAAATAGACATTTCCATTTTATTTACTTCTCCTACAATCCAACTTGGTGTCAGTTACCATCCAGCTATTCCAATAATGCTGAATTTTTGATGTCAGTTCTTATTCATTACTGCAGTCAGAGGATAAAACAGTCAAATCACTCTGAAATCCCCCATCAGTGAAGGAAATTAATAATGAAAGACTACAATGGAACAAAAACAGCACAAAAAGAATGCATTATAAAAATAAGAAAGAATTTACCATGGTAAGTTTATTTGTATACAAGAGTTCAATGATGCATACATTTCAAGCAAATATAAATGTTATGGTAAAAGTATGTACACATAGAGCAAGAGAATTTGCTGTTAGAGTAAAAATATATTTTGTTAAAAGGAAAATATCTTTCTCAGTTTGTATTCAGTAAGGTATTTAAAATATGACTGTATAATAGAAATGAGGAAGTCAATGCAATTTCTATCGGAGGGGTTTTGCACTTTCAAATTTGGATTTTCCATAAATTAATCTGGCCGCTGTGTTTTTGGTGGTCTGCAGTTTCTTAATAAGTTGCTCTTTACATCCTGTGTAAACTCCGTTACAATAATCCAAGTGACATAAAACGATTGACTGTATTAGGTGATGAAATACCTCTCTCGGGGAAAAAAGGTTTTATCCATTTTAGTTTCCACAGCAAGAAGAACATCTTCTTTGTAATGGAGTTTATTTGGCTTTCAAGTGAAAGGTTGCAGTCAAGGGTGACTCCCAATACTTTTAGACTCTCTAAGATGGGAAGGTGAAGGGTGGGGGTGACTAAGGTTGAAGGTCTGTACTTGTGTTGAGATGATAGAATAAGGCAGTGCGTTTTTTCAGCATTCAGTTTTAGTTGGAAAGAAGTTACCCAAAAGTACATCGTGTTTAGACAGTGATTGATTTCATTAGAGATCTCAGTCAAATCATATTTGAAGGGAATATAAATTGTAACATCATCAGCATAAATAAACGGGTTAAGTCCTAACTTACTTAAGGTCTTGGCCAATTGAATAATCATTATATTGAAGAGTGTGGAAGATAGAGGTGAGCCTTGAGGGACTCCACGGTGGTGATAAATCTGAGTTGGTGATTACTTGGTACGATCTTGAAGAGAGAAAGTCCTTAATCCAGCTATGAACATTTCCACAGATCCCTATGTTATCGAGGAGGTTGAGTAGAATGTTGTGGTTGACCATGTCAAAAGCACTCGACATGTCGAACTAATATACTTTTGCCTAGAGCTATTTCCTGCCGAAAGTTGTATCAAGCAGTGGAGACACATGCTGAGTCCTTGGGGTAGGCTTTTCCAAAAAACATAGTCTTAAGAGATTTCTTGAAATTTAGATGGTTGTGGATGTTTTTTATAGCTTTTGGCAAAGAATTCCATTAGAGTCAATAATTGCTTGTTAAGTGGCAATTATCAGTACTGATTGGCTTAAGTAATTAAGTTGTGCGCATAAAAATCCAGAATACGACTAGATTTGTGTGCACAACTTAGGTTATGCTATATAGAATCTGGGGGTCAACGTGTGCTGTCACAACAAATGATGTCCAGCATTGTATGTCCACTAGATGAGGAGTCTGATGCATGGAGCTGCCATGCGCTGTTTCCTGTCTTCCCGACACAGCCCCCCTTATAACAGGAGTATACTACAAATGCAGTGTGGCTCTAAGGAAGAAGCCAAACTTCTCAGAGCAAGAGAGCAACCTCCTGGAAGTACTGTATATCATCCACAGGCACTAGCTGTTCCACCGTTGCAGACAAATGCCCCCTCTCCCCTCATGAACCGGCCAATGCAGATGTGGAGAGAGTTCAGAGGCTCCCTAGTAAGGTATGAAGATGGTACTGAACATGTGGCAAGCACCAACAATGTACATCCCTGAATCATTGATTGTATAGCCTCCAATCCCAGGTTACAGAGGAGTCAAGAGTTACCTCACACACCCTCAGGCTGCATCAAGAAAAGCTATCTTGTACATCAGTATGACTTCCACCCCAGACCCCTGCCTGTAGCCCCATACAAAGATGACCACGGTTGCAGCAGTACAACACACACACACACATGGTTAAGTTATCCCTTTAAAATTATAACCGCTGTTTTATGCAGACCATTAACATGGATAAAGGGACCCTTTTATTAAAGTATGGTAAATGCCCAAATTATTAGGGTAAGTGCAAGGCCTTAAATGTTGAAGCTTTTCCCAGCATGTTCCAAAACAATTACTCCACAGAAATGTACTTTGCCACATAGTAAGTACATTTGTAGATACCACAGAGGTGGAAAGTGCTTTTGTGCTATATGTACTAGTGACGGGTAGCATGTGGTAACCAGCTGAGCAATACACAGTTCATGCTCATTCCCTGCCCATAACCTGACCCATAACAGGCAGTGCAGGTAGTGCATGAATTAATGTGCACTCTCACGTTAGTTAAGTGACAGTTACCGTGACCATGTTCTAATAATTACTGTACACTAATTCACAAGCTAACTGCTTAGTGTAATTTAGAAAAAAGGCACCCAAATTATTTAGATAGCAGCTGAATATAACAGCTATCAGCATAACTTTAAGTCTCTGACCCTGGACTGCTCCCGGGTACCTTCTCCACCTAAATGGATCAATTTTAGCTATCTAAAGTCAACATTTATCTGTTTACTTGCAGAAAATGTTAAAAAAATAAAGCATGTTTGCTTTTGAATATTAATCAGTAGGTTCACATTTTCAGTGGATCACCTTCCATTGTTTGTTTGTTTGTTTTTTATTTTTACTCAAGTTTAATAAATATACATCCAAGAAAAAAACAGTTGCTCAGTATAATATTAGATCAGGACATACCATATATAAAAGAAAACATTTTAGTAAAAGCAAAACAAAACACTGGCACAAAGATCACAATTTAGGGAAATCCAAACTTAATGTTTAAAGAAATTACCAAAAAAGAAGGTGAAAAGAAATAAACCCACATTACAAATGATGTTCCATATGTTCCTTGGGCAATGCAGGCACCCATTTGTGTGGCAATAGAGGAAGATGTCACAAAGGGGTCAAGATCAACTTATCAGATAAAAATGTAGGGCTAGATTTACTGGTGTGCTACTACATGTTAGTGCATGCTAACACTGCTAATACACATTGTTGGAAAATAGGTCCTACTGCATGTCTGGTCTCATCCATGATGTTTCATTCTTAATACACGTTTCCAAAGTAAGGTATGTGATTATTTTCATACCATACATTTTGTTTCTAGAAAATAAAAGCTGCCAGTACTCAAATATAGGAACAACTTTAGAGCGGTGGAGTGAATGCCCATGTCTCCGCCCCCACAGCAGCCATGACCCCTGCAACCAGCCACAAAACATATGAAAAGTCAGCACTGCAAATATTGCATCAGTCCCTAGATCACCAATAGGCCTCTTATTGGGAAAACAGAAGGATTCTCTACTCAGAAACTACATATCAGCAGACTACTCCACTATAGTCATACATGCAGTTTGTGGATAGAGTCTCATCAAAAACAAAATGAGAACAAATTAGAAATAGAAATGCGCAGAGAAAAACTGAACTGGAAATTCCAAAAAGCCCCACCCATGTCATGCAATTCCCTCCCTCTCTTCCCTTCCCAGTTCTCTGTCCATCAGAATCTCTCCTTCTCCCCTCCTTAGAAAACATCTCCACCTCTCTCCCCTGCCCCATCTATGTCCAGAATCTCATATTTGTCTTCCATTCCCTTCCCCCATCCATATCCAGCATCTCCTCCTAACTTCTCCTCCCTCCATGTTAGGCATCTCCTCCTAACTTCTCCTCCTCCAATCATCTCTTCATCTATTATTCTACTGTGTTTAGTAACTCCTCTTTCTCTTCAGTACCCACCCATCTGCCCAGCAGAACCTCATACTCTCTCAACTGCACCTCTCACCGTCCAATATTTACCTCTCTATTCCCTGATAACTCACCTCCCATGTCTGGAATCTCCCATTCTCTTTGTTTGCCCCATGCATCATCTCCAGTTCATCCCCCCCCCCCCCCCCCCCATTCACTTTTCCTTTTTCCATGGAGCCTGAACATGCACTCAGCATCTACTGGCCCTGCCCCTTCTAATGCAGAATTCCTCTATCTGAGGGGGTAGGACCAATGTAAGACACTGATCCCATGCACAGGCCTCAAGACTTTGAGCCGTTCTTTACTTTTACTTCTGCTTGTTTTTAGTTGCAATTGGTTTGACAGATTGAAAAAGGTGCCAGTACTGCATTCTGGTAAATACTATCTGAAAAACAAAAAGCCCTGTCTTCATAACTAAGCAAACAGAAATATAATGGTACATGGAATTATTTTCACACTCCATATATAAAGTGGAATTTCCATATATTTCCATAATTTGGTCTATGCTTATAATGACATGTGCAATAGTTAGCTGACATATCTTAATTAAAGTGGACCTAGCACATCTGCACTAATTTTATCTTTAGATTGCAATAACAGAGGAAAAAAAAATTCTGTAGTAATTTGACAACTGACACATTTTACCTCGTTTTGCTGCCTAGCTTGCCCAGTATATAGTTAATTAATAGCTTTGCAATTATTGTTTTGAAAATTATTCTCCTTCCTTCATTTAATCAACATCACCCTGTTGCTTCCTTTTCTGCTAATTCACTCATTCAATGTGTCAACTAATTTACTGAACTCACAATTTAATGCCAGCTGTAGTGCTTCTTATTAAACCAATATTCTTATCTTGAGAATTCTTGGTACTCCCCTAATTAATTGTAGTGTATCAGAGACATTTATTTTAATACACTATCTGAAAATAAACCATACTGACATTTTGTATCTTGATAGGTGAACATCTTTACCTTTGCAAAAGTTCTATAATAATTACCTCAAGCAGGACTGAATACAGCCATCATAATTTAGGGACACATTTTCAAAAGGTTCTAGCTTTCACAAGGTTTGGCAACTTTGGAATTTAGGAAGCTAAACGTTAGTAGCTGAAAATTTACCTCTACTGGGTGTCTGGCTGCCTTTGGGGTCCTTTTACCAAGCTGCAGTACGTGTTTGTGACGTGCGCTGAGGCCCCCTTTTACTGCAGCGAATAAAAGGCTGTCTTCTTTAAAAAAGAAATGGCCATGCAGCAAGTGAACCCACTTGCCACATGGCCATTTCGGGGGAGAACACTTACTGCTACCCATTAAGGTGGTGGAAAGGGCTCCTGTGCTAACCCAGCGGTAAAAGGGAAGCACGCGGCACTGCCCGATTACCACTGGGTAAACACCGGCACTACAAAAATAAAAATATTTTTGTAGCATCAGCAGCAGCATGTACTGGGGGTGAGAACTACTGCTGGGCTGCTGCGGTAGTCCCGGTGGTAGTTCCGGATTAGCCAGCGGTAAACCCGCATTGGGCTTACCGCCGCTTCGTAAAAGACCCCCTCTTTTACTAATCTGCCATATTTAGCCACTCAGAAACTGATGCAACAGGCTGCATATTAGAGCTGTGAACTAATCAGTGCAGTCCTAATGCACATGTAAAAAATGTTTACATCCAATGCAAACAAATCACATGCAAACAATTTGTGCACATAAAAGGGAAAATGTACCAATTACCATTGAAATGTGTATGTTGGCCATGCATTAGTGGCAGAATCAATATTTTGAGCAGAAATTGTACCAGCACCAGGAGGAGCATGCACATTATCCCCAGGGTTCTATATATCATGCCGTGATTTCCATGTGGAAATCGAAGTGTATTCTATAACACTGCACCTAACTTAATTGGCTATCTAATCAGCACTGTCAATTGGATGTTAACAAGCAATTATCACCACTAATTGGAATTAAGATTTACGTGCACAGCTCACTAAGTGTATTCTGTGGTGTGCATAAATTCTAAGTTTCATTGTTTGGGATGTGAGAAAATTGGGATGCATGGACAGACACTCAAAATATTCTATATACTGCGCAGAAATTTAAGCCTATAGGCGTACTTTAGAGATTATGCCTATGGCGCACGGATTTTTCAGGCGCCATATATAGAATCTAGTCCTATGAGGGTATTTTTATAAAGCACTTTTTAAAAAAAAGACGGTGAATTAAATACATAAATGGACTCTTATAAAATTAGGTAACAACTAAAAGTATGTGTGGCTCAAGCTCAAATGTATGTTTAGTATGCATTCTCGGTGTGGAATTTATGCAGAGCTGTAATGAACTTGTGTATTGCCTAAAAACATATGATTGTACATATTGTGCATGCATACATTTACACCTGCCCTGGAGCAGACATATCTATACTCTCTAGGTGCAATTTCAGCAGAATTAGTACTAGCATTTTATAAAACACACATGGGGGAAGTTATTAACATCGGCTATTGTAAAAATGTCCTATTATACGGTTAATCCCAGTTATTAGTAACTAGGGATTATTTCATAAAATGGGACCTGTACTAAAATAGTGGTTACATAACATGTCTTAACATTAGCCCACATTAAAACATAAGAACATGAAAATAGCCACACTGAATCAGACCAATGGTCCATCTAGCCCGGTATCCTGCTTCCAGGAGTGGCCAATCCAGGTCACAAGTACCTGTCAGAATCCAAATTAGTAGCAGCATTCCATGCTACCAATCCCAGGACAAGGTGTGGCTTCCCCCATGTCCATCTCAGTAACAGACTATAGACTTTTTCTCTAGGAATTTGTCCAAACCTTTTAAAACCAGATATGCTAAACATTATTACCATGTCCTAACTTCCAGGTGCTGGGACTGAACCAAGCTCCTGCAAAAAGGACAGGTTTATTCTGACCCCTAAATCCCTTACTTCTCAAATTGACTGGCTTAGGTGAGAAACTACCTGATATTTTGTCCTAAATTTTTAAGGCTTGTTGCTTAATCAATTTAATTAGCACTGGGAAACCTCTCTTTCTGTCTTTCTTTCTTTCTGTTCCTGCCAAGCTCTGATAAAAGGGAGGGGCATTTTTACATAGCTGAAACTGCTAGAATTATTGGCAATATCTAGATTTATTTAAAAGGAAAGTTATTAATATCTAGGGCAGTTTTAAAAGTAAAATAAACTGTAAGGTCCTTGATCAGACACTACCATTTGGGTCCATTAAGCTAGAGAATTCCCTTGATAGCAGCACTTAGCTGACACTTTGGGACTTATAATCCCACCCACCCCAGGGTTGTCCACTCATTTATAGACAAACCAAACCTCATTAACTTTACTCCTCAGTCATACACAGGCAGTCTTGCAGGCTGATACTCCAACATAGTACACCTGTTCATACCCATTTCAACCAATCAGGATGACTTTTATTCTCTGCAATAATTGTGCTGCTTTAGTTTCAAGGCAAATCATCTGGAAACTTAAAGCTTGTCCTATCTGTCTTCAGCTATCTACTTTAAAACAAGAGCTCTATAAAGTAATGCAAGAATTAGATGCAATTAAAGCAACTTATATGACTGTGCAGAATCATAACTTCTCACCACTGCCTCAGAGAATAAAACCACAAAGGAACAGATGGCTCACAGTAGGCTCAGGCAGAATTCGTCATGTGACACAGAAGCATCCGCCCGCACAACTGTTGCCACTACAAAATTCTTTTGCTCCACTACAGCACTGTGCTGTTCCTGAAACTAAAATTGAAGCACAAGAAAAAGAAAAAGCAAGGAAGAGGGAACAAAAAGAGGAGAAGGTACCCAAAGAGAAAAGACACTCACAAATCACTAAACCCAAAACATATACTAGGAAATGTAGTTGGAAAGCAATGACCACAAATGCTCACAGTCTAAGCAATAAAATTCATGACCTTCAAGCCCTGATGTTGGAGACTGACTTGGACATAGTTGCAGTCACAGAGACATGGCTCAATGGTTCCCATGAATGGGATGTAAACATACCAGGCTATAATCTTTTTAGGAAGGATAGAGAGGGACGTAAAGGTGGAGGAGTAGCTCTGTATGTGAGAGATGATATCGCAGCAACTGAAATGACAGGGAAGTGGGAAAAGGAAGAAGCGATATGGATCACCTTAAAAAGACAGGACAGAACCTTGGTCCACGTGGGTGTTGTCTACAGACCCCCGACACAATTGGAGGAACTGGATAAAGATCTGATCGCTGATATTCAGAAGTTGGGGAAGAAAAGAGAGGTTCTGTTGTTGGGAGATTTTAATCTGCCGGATGTAGATTGGAAGGTTCCTTCTGCGAAATCGGAAAGAAGTAGAGAGATTGTGGATGCTTTCCAAAGTGCTCTGCTCAGACAAATGGTGACGGAACCCACGAGGGAGGGAGCGACGCTGGATCTGGTGCTCACGAATGGGGATAGTGTGTCAAATGTCCGAGTGGCTGCGCACCTGGGAAGCAGTGACCAAACGGTTTGTTGTGATATAACGGCTCATGTGGTTAGCGGCCACTCTAAACTCAAAGTCCTGGACTTCAAGCGAACTGACTTTAACAAAATGGGGGAATACCTGAGGAAGGAGCTGATGGGCTGCGAGAACGCACAACACGTGGAAGGACAGTGGTCCAAGCTGAAAGAAGTAATAAACAGGGCCACAGACCTTTATGTAAGGAGGGTAAATAAAAGCAAGAGAAAAAGGAAACCGATATGGTTTTCAAAGCAAGTGGCTGAGAAAATAAAGGCTAAAGAGTTAGCGTTCCAGAAATTAAAAAAAATCTCAAGTAGAGGAACACGGGGAGGAATACCGGATGAAACTGAAAGAAGCCAAGAGAGAGGTACGTCTGGCGAAGGCGCAAGCGGAAGAACAAATGGCTAGAAATGTATGGAGGGGAGACAAAAACTTCTTCAGGTCAATATTCCATCCTCATTCTTCTTGATCTTTCCGCTGCTTTTGACACTGTCGATCACAGCATACTTCTCGATACCCTGTCCTCACTTGGATTCCAGGGCTCTGTCCTTTCCTGGTTCTCTTCCTACCTCTCCCTCCGCACCTTTAGTGTTCACTCTGGTGGATCCTCTTCTACTTCTATCCCTCTGCCTGTCGGCGTACCCCAGGGTTCTGTTCTTGGTCCCCTCCTCTTTTCTATCTACACTTCTTCCCTTGGTTCATTAATCTCATCCCATGGCTTTTCCTACCACCTCTATGCTGATGACTCCCAAATCTACCTTTCTACCCCTGATATCTCACCTTGCATCCAAACCAAAGTTTCAGCGTGCTTGTCTGACATTGCTGCCTGGATGTCTCAACGCCACCTGAAATTAAATATGACCAAAACCGAGCTTCTCATTTTCCCCCCCAAACCCACCTCCCCGCTCCCCCCATTTTCTATTTCTGTTGATGGCTCTCTCATTCTCCCTGTCTCCTCAGCTCGAAACCTTGGGGTCATCTTTGACTCTTCTCTCTCCTTCTCTGCTCATATCCAGCAGACCGCCAAGACCTGTCGTTTCTTTCTTTACAACATCCGTAAAATCCGCCCCTTTCTTTCCGAGCACTCTACCAAAACCCTCATCCACACCCTTGTCACCTCTCGTTTAGACTACTGCAATCTGCTTCTTGCTGGCCTCCCACTTAGTCACCTCTCCCCTCTCCAGTCAGTTCAAAACTCTGCTGCCCGTCTCATCTTCCGCCAGGGTCGCTTTACTCATACTACCCCTCTCCTCAAGACCCTTCACTGGCTCCCTATCCGTTTTCGCATCCTGTTCAAACTTCTTCTACTAACCTATAAATGTACTCACTCTGCTGCTCCCCAGTATCTCTCCACACTCGTCCTTCCCTACACCCCTTCCCGTGCACTCCGCTCCATGGATAAATCCTTCTTATCTGTTCCCTTCTCCACTACTGCCAACTCCAGACTTCGCGCCTTCTGTCTCGCTGCACCCTACGCCTGGAATAAACTTCCTGAGCCCCTACGTCTTGCCCCATCCTTGGCCACCTTTAAATCTAGACTGAAAACCCACCTCTTTGACATTGCTTTTGACTCGTAACCACTTGTAACCACTCGCCTCCACCTACCCCCTCCTCTCTTCCTTCCCGTTCACATTAATTGATTTGATTTGCTTACTTTATTTATTTTTTGTCTATTAGATTGTAAGCTCTTTGAGCAGGGACTGTCTTTCTTCTATGTTTGTACAGCGCTGCGTATGCCTTGTAGCGCTATAGAAATGCTAAATAGTAGTAGTAGTAGTAGTAAAGGAGAAAGACTAAAAGGGGATTGTGAGACTAAAAGATACAGCAAAACGCTATGTAGAAAATGATGAAGAAAAAGCCAATTTGCTAAATAGATACTTTTGTTCTGTTTTTACTGAAGAAAATCCTGGGGAAGGACCGAGAGGGACTGGCAAAAGTACACCTGGAAATGAAGTGGATAGAGCACCGTTCAAGGAAGAGAGTGTGTATGAACAACTTGGAAAGCTAAAGGTGGACAAAGCCATGGGGCCGGATGGGATCCACCCCAGAATACTGAGGGAACTCAGAGAGGTTCTGGCGGGTCCTCTTAAAGATTTGTTTAATAAATCCTTGGAGATGGGAGAGGTTCCGAGGGATTGGAGAATGGCGGAGGTGGTCCCTCTTCACAAAAGTGGTGATAGGGAAGAAGCTGGAAACTACAGGCCGGTAAGCCTCACTTCGGTTATTGGAAAAGTAATGGAAGCCATGCTGAAGGAAAGGATAGTGAATTTCCTGGAAGCCAATAAGTTGCAAGATCCGAGACAACATGGTTTCACCAAAGGGAAATTGTGCCAAACGAATCTCATTGAATTCTTTGACTGGGTGACAGGAGAATTAAATCAAGGACGTGCTATGGACGTCATCTACTTAGATTTCAGCAAGGCTTTTGACTCCGGGCCCAATTGATCCTATAATTAAGACATTTTACGAAGTAGTACTTAGAGATATCATTGCTACAGAGTCGAATAGCACGCGAACCCCTTATTATAACTTGTCTAAAGAGGAGTATATGGCCTTAAATTCTCTTGCATCTAATCGTGATATAGTAATTAAACCAGCTGATAAGGGAGGTGGTCTAGTGGTAATGGACAGAACTTCATACATCGCCGAAATTATGCGACAGTTAAATGACACTGAATTTTATGTTTGTCTACCACAAGATCCCACAGAAACCTTGAAAGGAGATATCAGTGAAGTTGTAGACTATGCCAACAAAATGGGGTATCTGACACTCAAAGAAAGACAATTTCTGATAAATGAACATCCCACCATTCCCACAATCTATATTTTACCCAAAATTCACAAGAATACAGAAGATCCTCCAGGACGTCCTATCATTTCGGCCAATGGGTCCATTTTAGAACCACTATCCATCTTTACAGATTTTTTTCTGAGGCCATATATTCCTTTAATTAAATCTTACATAAGAGATACAGCACATTTCATTAATATACTTGGAGAGTATGATGGGGACCTTGAGGGAGTTGTCCTAGTCACTCTAGATATAGAGTCACTATATACGAATATCCCTCAATTAGAAGCATTAGCAATCATTAAAGAAACCCTTTGTGATAGGCAGACTCACACTAGGATTCCTAATCGGCTTATTTTAACTTTAGCCACTTTAGCTTTGACTAAGAACTACTTTGCTTTTGATGGTAATTTTTATTTACAGATAAAAGGCACAGCTATGGGGGCTAGTATGGCCCCTGACATAGCTAATCTATATGTGGCAAAATTTGAAAGTATCCTTTATGAGGATCATCCATATAAACAAGAGATAAAATTATATAAGAGGTATATAGATGACATCTTCATTTTGTGGAAAGGTGATATAGAACTTCTACAAGAGTTTCATGGATGGTTAAATAGTCTCAACACCAATCTGAAGTTTAAGATGCAATATAATATGGAGAAAATTCCTTTTTTGGACGTACTGGTCATTAAAGAACAATATTGGCTAACTACAACATCGTATAAGAAACCCACTGACCGCAATTGCTATTTACATTATACAAGTTATCATAACCGTGCTCTGAAAGACAATTTACCTTACTGTCAATTCTTGAGACTTAAACGTATATGTGCCAATACAGAAGATTTTTTACAACAATCCAAATCCCTCTCAGATAGGTTTATCAAAAGAGGATATCCCAAAACATGCATCAAGAAGGGTTTCCATAGAGCATGTGACACATCAAGAGAAGAACTTTTACAAACTGGTGGTAAACCAAAAATTATTCCTGACATCGTATGTAATCTTCGGTTTTCTTCATATAGCCATCAATTTAAAAATATTATCAAAAAACATTGGCACATTATACAAACACTTCCCTGTTTTAAGGGCATTACACCCACATTTGCTGTTTCCAAAAATCCCAATTTAAAAGATTGTTTAGTCCCATCGGCACTTCCTATATTGGACAGGTTTGCAGAAATGAAAAATGGTCATAAACCTTGCAATTCGTGCTCTGTTTGCACTCATTCAATGACTCTACGAGAATTCATACACCCCAAAACTCAAAAACATTATAAATTAAATTTTAATAGTGATTGTAAAACACAAAATGTAGTGTATATTGTGCAATGCCCGTGTGGTCTATTATATGTTGGCAAGACTAATAGAATGACCAAGGTTAGAATTATAGAACACCGTAGCTGCATTAAAAGACAACTTAGGACGGCCCCCCTGGTGGATCATTGGATAGAAGCTGGACATAATTCAGATGACATTAAATTTTTCATTTTTAAAACACTTAAAAAAGGTTGGCGAGGTGGTAATTTAGATAGCATGTTACTGAAGGCAGAACAGCGTGCTATTTACGAATTAGACACCGTAACCCCAAATGGTTTAAATAAGGAGTTAGAATTAATTCACTTTCTATAGTAATAACCTTTCTTTCATACAATCCATCCTCAAGTTGTAATGCACTGTTTCATAAACGAACTTCATTGTTTATATTATATAAGATACATCACCAGCTTTTATAATTTTTATAATTGTCATAGTATACAAGCATACAGCCGTATTTATTATATTATTTATCAATCCATTAAAATGTGTTATACGTGAGCTATTACCTAAGCAGACAATTTGATTCATTGTGCAACCTACATGTCTCATTAACCATCCGTTGATAATCTATCCTGCCAGTTCCGTTTTTTTAAAAAACAACCTTGGTCTTGACGACCATTGGTTCCTAGTAATGTGAGATGTCACCTTACGGTGCGTACGTCATTTTTAACTTTAAATAGCAACGCTTTTTCCACATTCACCTTTATTCCGATCACACAGCTTATGCATCAGTGTGGACAGGATCAGCAAGTAAGTCTTTTATGGCGTTTCTTTCATATTCACTTTAGTCTTGTGTACAGAATTGTTTCAGTCTTTTAGAGTAACCACTTTTTAAAAAAAAAAAATTTTTTTAAATCTACATAAGTTCATTTTGGTTTTCTCTTTTTTATGATTATATTCAGCTGTAGCTGCAATTTAGAGTGCATTTTACTCTTTATCTAAACTTTTCATATATATGTGTAATAATATAAGCTCTTAAAGGTTTAAAATAGTAATCCTTTCTCATAATACGTTAAGATATATCACCAGCTCAGTGTTAATCGCGATTTTAATTATACTAGACACAAGTTACTATTTAAGTAAACAATCGCCATCATTACACAACACCTCTTATATTCAATGACAGTTTGTGCCACTATTTTTCCTTTCAAATAAATTTCGACCTGTGTCTCCACCGATTTTTACCAACCTTTAACATTAAATGGCAGAAGTTCTTTTGGTCGACCTTTTACCTTTATAAGGTTCGCGCAAAAACTGAGATAACATCAGAAGGTAAGCCTTTATTCCACCTATCGGACACGTACTTATCGGTATAAACGGAGCACGCCATCATTTTTTTGAAACCAAAATTTTAATGCTTTCACCTATATTATTTTTTGTATTTACAGGACGTACGAGTTTGTCCGAACAACACCAGTGGGCAACACTTTTTTATAGCATATTTTAGATATACATATAGTCTGCTGCTACATTTTATTATTAAGTCCTTTTTCCATAACAATACTTATATTGTTTTAGAATCGTCCTTCGTTTGTTTATACTATGTAAGACACACTACCAGTTTTGCAAGTGGACAAATGCATTAATTTATAAAAATGTACTTTATAAGCAGATATTTTAGTTTAATGTCTAGCTTATATATGCTATCAATCACTTGTTGATAATTGGTTTCCGCCATTTCATTTACTTTCAAATAATATCGATCCCGATGCCCATTGGCTCCTATTAACGTCAAACGGTATCCTACGATATGTACGTCATTTTTGGTTTTAAATTGCAACGTTTTTTCTACATTGACTTTCATTTCAATCATACGGCTCACATATCAGTGTGGATAGAATCAGCAGGCAAGTTTTTATGTCGATTTTATACCTTAAAATATTGTATTCTATTAATGTTCACCTTGATCCTTTTGTACACAATAGTTTTTGGTAGCATTAGCAGATAATCTGCCTTTTAGGGTAACTTTCAGAGACGCATTTAAAAAATTTAAAAATTTTTTTTTTACAAAATATGTACATCATTAACTCTGTGTTAGTTGTGGTTTTAACTATACTACATATGAGTTACTATTTAAGTAAATAACTGTCACTATCGCTTAAAATTTATTATATTCATTTGTTTTCAACAAGTTGTGCTGTCATTAAACAATTGCTCCTCATCAATTTCCACTAGCTATTGATTTTGACCGGCAGAAGTGTCTCTAGTCTGCCTTTTACTTATATATAAACTGGGATAGTATATACCTACAGGATATATGTCATTTTGTAATTAAAATTATAGTATAATCAAAAGTATATTTTAGATATATATATATTTTATTCAGCTCTTATTATAAAATCACTTAGTTTTCATTGTTTATTTAGGATAGTTAATCCCTATATCATGTCCTCTTTGTTATAATCTATATATTGTTTATAACATGTATGTGGTAATAACTCAACGATTTTCTTTGAGGCTATAATATATATATATTTTTGTTGTTGTCCAGTCATATCTTTTTCTCATATATTTACATGTTTATTTATATATATTTTTTCACCTCTATTTAGATCTGTCCGAATTTGAATGTATTTTTGGATACATACAGTATATGAATATTTGTATAAGCCAATTTATAGGTATGTTATAAATTCCATATTTTGAATTAATCTACGCATACTCACCTATTGTCATATTTATCATAAACCATTCCATATATCCTTGAATGCACTATCTTGTCCCCTTATTGCTTATTCACATATGTTTTTATATGCTTATGCCTTATAACTATATCATTATGGTAACATGTTCTTAATCTTGCCCTTACAGCAATATGTTACCTTTATAGCAATATGTCACCTTTTTGCGGTTTATCTTGTTCCTTATGTAATACTTTTATCTTATATTTATGATATACTGTATGTTTTGTTTTTAGACCCCTGAGGAAGGCCTTTCTGGCCGAAACACAGACCGTGTAGGGTCCTGTGCAATAAATTTGGCTTTTCATATATTTTTTGAGCCTGGTTCTTTTGCATTCTTCCGTTTTGTTGTTTTTTCTTTTGACACGGTTCCCCACAGGAGGCTCTTGAATAAACTAGAAGGGCTGAAGATAGGACCCAAAGTGGTGAACTGGATTAGGAACTGGTTGACGGGCAGACGCCAGAGGATGGTAGTGAATGGAGTTCGCTCGGAGGAGGGAAAGGTGAGTAGTGGAGTGCCTCAGGGATCGGTGCTGGGGCCCATTCTGTTCAATATATTTGTGAGTGACATTGCTGAAGGGTTACAAGGTAAAGTTTGCCTTTTTGCGGATGACACCAAGATTTGCAACAGAGTGGACACCCCGGAGGGAGTGGAAAACATGAAAAAAGATCTGAAGAAGCTGGAAAAATGGTCTAACGTTTGGCAATTAAAATTCAATGCGAAGAAATGCAAAGTGATGCACTTAGGGAGTAGAAATCCAAGGGAGGCGTATGTGTTAGGTGGGGAGAGCCTGATAGACACGGACGGGGAGAGGGATCTTGGGGTGATAGTATCTGAGGACCTGAAGGCGATGAAACAGTGCGACAAGGCGGTGGCCGTAGCGAGAAGGTTGCTAGGCTGTATAGAGAGAGGTGTGACCAGCAGAAGAAAGGAGGTTTTAATGTCCCTGTATAAGACGTTGGTGAAGCCCCACCTGGAGTATTGTGTTCAGTTTTGGAGGCCGTACCTTGCGAAGGATGTTAAAAAAATGGAAGTGGTGCAAAGAAAAGCTACGAGGATGGTATGGGAGTTGCGTTCCAAGACGTATGAAGAGAGACTTGCTGACCTGAACATGTATACTCTGGAGGAAAGGAGGAACAGGGGTGATATGATACAGACGTTCAAATATTTGAAAGGTATTAATCTGCAAATGAATCTTTTCCGGAGATGGGAAGGCGGTAGAACGAGAGGACATGAAATGAGATTGAAGGGGGGCAGACTCAGGAAAGATGTCAGGAAGTATTTCTTCACAGAGAGGGTGGTGAACGCTTGGAATGCCCTCCTGCGGGAGGTGGTGGAGATGAAAACGGTAACGGAATTCAAACATGCGTGGGACAGGAATAAAGGAATCCTGTGCAGAAGGAATGAATCCACAGAAGCTTAGCTGAAATTGGGTGGCGGGGGGAAGAGGGGTTGGTGGTTGAGAGGCTAGGATGGGGGAGGGCAGACTTATACGGGGTCTGTGCCGGAGCCAGTGATGGGAGGCGGGACTGGTGGTTGGGAGGCGGAAAATACTGCTGGACAGACTTATACGGTCTGTGCCCTGAAAAAGACAGGTACAAATCAAGGTAAGGTATACACATATGAGTTTATCGTGGGCAGACTAGATGGACCGTGCAGGTCTTTTTCTGCCGTCATCTACTATGTTACTATGTTACTATGTCCTCAGGCAGTGAGTTCCAGAGTTTAACTATTCTTTGAATTAAAAAATATTTCCTCCTATTTATTTTAAAATTATTTGCATGTAATTTCTGTTCCCTGGTATTTGTATTTTTTGAAAGAGTGAAAAATTGATTCACCTTTACCTGTTCTACACCACAATCATATCCCCCTCAGTCATCTGTTTTTCAAACTGAAGAGCCTTAACCTCTTTAGCATTTCTTCATATAGAGGAGTTCCATCCCCTTTATCATTTTGGTCGCTCTTCTTTGAACCTTTTCTAATTCCGCTATATCTTTTTGAGATATGGCAACTAGAAGTGAACGCAATACTCAAGGTGAGGTTGCACCATAGATCAATACAGATGCATGATAATATTCTTGGTCTTATTGACCCTCCCATTCCTAAAAATCCCTAGTATTCTGTTTGCTTTTTTGGCCACCGTCACACACCGGGCAGAAGATTTCAGTGTATTGTCTTCAATTACACCTATATCTTTTTCTTGAGCATCGACCCCCAAGGTGGACCCTAGCATCAGGTAACTATGATTTGGATTATTCTTCTAAATGTGCATCACTTTGCATTTGTCCACATTAAATTTCATCTGCCATTTGGATGCCCAGTCTTCCAGTGTCCTAAAGTCTTTCTGCACTTTTTCACAGTCCACATGTGTTTTGACTACTTTGAATAGTTTTGTGCCATCTGCAAATTTAATCACCTCACTTGTCATTCCAATTTCCAGATCATTTATAAAAATGTTAAATAGAACCGGTTCCAGTAAAGATCCCTGGGGAACTCCACTATTCACCCTCCTCCATTTAGAAAAAAGTGGCCATTTAACCCTACTCTCTGTTTTCTTCCAATAACCAGTTCCTAATCCACAGAAGGACATTGCCTCCTATCCCATTCCTATCATCCTTCCTGTCTCATCAACTCGTAACCTTGGGGTCATCTTCGACTCCTCCCTCTCCTTCTCTGCACATATTCAGCAGATTCTAAAACCTGTTGTTTCTTTCTCTATAATATTACCAAAATTCGCCCTTTCCTTTCTAAGCACACTACCAGAAACCTTATCCACACTCTTAATCACCTCTCGCTTAGACTATTGCAACTTGCTTCTCACAGGTCTCCCACTTAGCCATCTCTCTCTTCAAAATTTTGCTTCACGACTAATATTCCGCCAGTGTTGTTATGCTCATATTAGCCCTCTCCTCAAGTCACTTCACTGGCTTTCTATCAGTTTCCACATACAGTTCAAACTCCTCTTATTGACCTATAAATGCATTCACTCTGCAGCTCCTCAGTACCTCTCCACTCTCATCTCTCCCTACATTTCTCCCCGGGAACTCCGTTCACTGGGTAAATCTCTCTTATCTGCACCCTTGTCCTCCACTGCTAACTCCAGACTATGTTCCTTTTATCTTGCTGCACCATATGCCTGGAATAAAATTCCTGAGCCGGTATGTCAAGCTCCATCTTTGGCAATCTTCAAATCTAAGCTAAAAGCCCACCTTTTTGATGCTGCTTTTAACTCCTAACCCTTATTCACTTGTTCAGAACCCTTATTTTATCATCCTCACTTTAATATTCCCTTATCTCTTGTTTGTCCTGTTTGTCTGTCCTAATTAGATTGTAAGCTCTGTCGAGCAGGGACTGTCTCTTTATGTTCAAGTGTACAGCGCTGCGTACGTCTAGTAGTGCTTTAGAAATGATAAGTAGTAGTAGTAATTTTCTCAGGAGTTTCTCATGAGGAATTTTGTCAAAACCTTTCTGAAAATCTTGATACACTATTGGGCTCATTTTCGAAAGAGAAGGACGCCCATCTTTCAACATAAATCAGAAGATGGACATCCTTCTCCTAGGGATGTCCAAATTAGTATAATCGAAACCGATTTAGGACGTCCCCAACTGCAGTCAGTCACAAGGACGTCCAAAGTTCAAGGGGGTGTGTCGGAGGTGCCTCACTGTAGAACTGCCTTGAAAATGGTCTATAATTTAAATTTTAGCATACATGTTAAGATGTTGTGTGTATGCTAAAAAAGAAAGAACTTTGCAGGGCAGCCTTATTGTCAATATTAAAGAGCCTGGAAAAGTCATTATTATGTGAATGCAAAAGTCTGCATGTCATACATACAAATGGAGAAATGTCATATGCAAATGAAGGGTCACTAAGCTCACACTAAATATTGTGGTATGATTTTTCACCAAGCTATTTCAATGCGTTAAAATGAAGCCCTTTAAACCAGTGACATAAAGTATACATGCAGAAAAGACCTGTGACAAATTTACTGAAAATGATCCTGAATGTCCCATAAATTCAGTACTGGCAATTGAAATTTCTTTAGGAAGTAAAAAGAAAGTAGAAAAGCATTCATTCAGGAACCTTACCTTCATATTGAATGTGGCATCATTACAGGAATGCATGTGACCATAAAATGTCTGTGCACAGAGGCCCTGAAACAAATGAGTAAAACAATGAAACTGAACAAAAATAACTAGTATTATCTATAAAACATTTATATAGATAACATAAATCAATTAATTCATTTGATATGAAATGTCTCTCAGCTGTAATCTGCTCTTAATAGCTACTTTGTAAGTAATAACTGATGTACTGTACTTGAAACTCATTTTAGTTTTCACCAGAAAATGTATTTTCCCAGTATCCACCAGATTTGTATAGTGCGACTTTAGTTGCGTGTGCAATTCAGGTCATATTCTGGCACATGCAACTTAATTATCTTAACGAGCCAATCAGCACCTTTAACTGCAAATTAACAGGCAATTATTGATACTAATTGGCTTTAATTTGAATTTACGTGCACAACTTGCTAAGTGTGTTCTATAAAGTGATGCACGTAAATTCTAATGCATGCTGCCAAAAAGGGGGCAGGGCCATGGGTGTGTAATAGGTAGATTGTGGGCATTACTAAAAATTATGTGTACTGTTATAGAATACAACCGCTCCACGCCTTTAGTCATAGGCATTGACATCAAATTTTACTTGGCATAAATTCCCAGAACTAGATTTAGTTACATGGATGGCCCTAGGCATATTTTATAAACTGCACCTAAAGTTAGGCACGGTTTATAGAATACGCCTAGGTGTATGTTTTTCAGCGCTGATTTTTATGGCTCCATATATAGAATCTAGCTCTATATGTTTAAACAATTAGGATTAAATTCAGTAAGTGGTGCCTATGTTTAGGCGCCCCAAAAAATCTGCATGAAGCACTATTCTATAAATGGCACTCCGAGCTGCACATTGCTTATAGAATAGCACTTAGAACCGATTTCCACACCAAACTTTGGGAACGAGGTTTTACACCAACTGAAATCTGGTGTAAATCCTGGTGCATACGTTAGGTGTGGATCCAAATATTGAGTAATACTGTGTGCATCTTTAGTGAATGCTTTTGACCCTCCTATGCCCCTCCCATGGCCATGATCCCTTTTCAGTTGCACGCTAAAAGATCTGCACATGGATCTTTGTAGAATAGCACTTAGCAAGATGTGCACCCAAATCCTAATTGTTGCCAATTAACTCAAATAATTGATTGTTAGCGCCCAATTATTGGCACTAAATGACTCATTAGCCAATTTAGTTGCACAGGCGTGGAGGCTGTTCCGGGCTGTCCAAGGGGGAGCGCATCGACACCTCCTGAACAGAGGGTGAGCGGTCCTCCCGGTGCCCATGCCTACTGGGTGCCGACTGCCTCGGCGACCCAGAGCTCTTGGTACCGAGACGGGAAGGAGACCGGTGACGATGCTTCTTAGACTTTTTCAAGCGAAGCATGTCACCGGAGCTTCCCGGTACCGACGAGGACGTAGAATCCAGCCGTCGCTTCCTCGGGGCCGAGACCGAAGAAGGTCTATCTCGGGGGGGCTGTACCGCAGGAGCCCTCAGGGCAGGGGGAGACCCACCCGAAGGCTCACCGCCACCAGCAGGGGAATGGACAGCCCTCACCTGCACTCCAGACGAAGCATCACCGTCCGACATCAGCAACAGCGGAGGTCCCGGTACCACTGACGTCGACACAGCCTTTCGATACCTCGGTACCGACGATGCCGAAGGTAGGGGCCTCGATGCAGTCGATGCCGAGGTCGAAGACTTCGATGCTGTCGACGTCGATGCACTCGATGCCCGTGCTGTTGTCGTCGAAGAGGCCGAGAACAACGCGTTCCACTGGGCCAATCTCGCTACCTGAGTCCTCTTTTTTAAAAGAGCACAAAGACTGCAGGCCTGCGGGCGGTGCCCAGCCCCCAGACACTGAAGACATGAAGCGTGCCTATCAGTGAGCGAGATTACCCGGACGCACTGGGTGCACTTCTTGAAGCCGCTGGAAGACTTCAATGACATGGGCGGAAAAATCACACCGGCGAAATCAAAATTCGTGATGATGACGAAGGGCACCAAAAAGAAGGGAGAAAAACCCGAATCGAGGCCAAATAGGCCGGTCCCGAAAGCGAAAGGAAACTTACTCAGGAAAAAGCTGGAAACACGGGCAAAAGGGTAAAGACCGAGCAGTCTCTTTTTTTTTTTTTGGCGAAAATCGTGAAGACGCGCGAGGGTCAACTTGAGGGGCACGAAACGGCGGTAAAACACGACCGTCCCGAGCGCGGACAAAAGAAGACTGACGAACACGAGCCGGTTCGGGCGGGAAGACGGCCGCACATGCGCGGTGCGCATCGGCGCGCGAGGACTAGCAAAGGCCTTTGCTAGTGAAGTTTTCCGGTTGGAGGGGGCTGCTGTGGACGTCACCCATCAGTGAGAACAAGCAGCTTGCTTGTCCTCGGAGAATTTTGTGTGCATAAATTTATACACCATTTATAGAATCTGAAGGTTAATGTGATAAAAAGCATCTCTCTTTCTGTGGAAACAAGATGTCTCCTACTGACCACCTATTCTTACTATTTCACAGCAGGTATTTGTGAATAAACAAAAACTGTAGGGTTGATATTCCCAAGCTACTGAACACGTATCTCTTAGCTTAAAAAGAGGAATTGGAAGGGCAATATGGTAGCAGTCTATAAAATTCTGAACAGAGTGGAACAGGTAAACATGGATCAATTGTTTAATCTTTGAAGAAAATGCAAACAATAGGGGACACTCCATGAAGTTACACACTAGTACATTTAAAACAAATAAGAGAAAATATTTTTTCACTCATCATGTAGATAAGCTTTGGGTCTCATTCCAAGAGCAAGTGGTAAAAGAAGTTAGTGTAGCTATGTTTAATAAAGTTTGGACAAATTCCTAGAAGAAAGGCTATAAACCATTATTAAGGTAAACCCAGGAAAGCCACTGCTTATCCCTGGGGTTAAGTAGTATGCAATCTTGCTACTTTTGAGGACTCTACCAGGTACTTGTGACCTGGACTGGCCACTCTTAGAAACAGGATTCTGGGCTAGATGGACCCTTGGTCTGACTTAGTAGGGCAACTTTTATGAGGAATGGCAGGTGTAAGTTTAAACTTTAGCTAACCAGCTTATTTTTGAAAGTGATCGCCGGCCATTTCCCGACATAAATCGGGAGATGGCCGGCGATTTCGGAAAAGCGGCGAAATCGGTATAATGGAAAGCAGCATTTTTTACAGCATCGCCGCTTTCCCGTCGCTTCGCCGGCGAAAGTTCAAGGGGGCGTGTCAGTAGATTAGCGAAGGCGGGACATGGGCATGGCTACCAGATGGCCGGCTTTCGCCGATAATGGAAAAAAAAGCGGCGTTAAGCAGTATTTCGCCGGCTTTACTTGGTCCTTTTATTTTCACGACCAAGCCTCAAAAAGGTGCCCCAACTGACCAAATGACCACTGGAAGGAATCGGGGATGACCTCCCCATACTCCCCCAGTGGTCACCAACCCCTTTCCAAACTAAAAAAATAAAACTAAAAACCTTTTTTGCCAGCCTGTATGCCAGCCTCAAATGCCGTACCCACCTCCATGACAGCAGAATGTGTTGTATCCTCCGACAGCCTTTCCCTGGTTGCGATGTGGCTCTCGGGTGAGTGTGACACCTTTTCTGTTAGATACATTAAAAGCAGGAAACCGGCCAAAGAGTCGGTTGGGCCGCTGGACGAAAATGGTGTTAAAGGGGCGATCAAGGAGGACAAAGCCGTAGCGGAGAAATTAAATGAATTCTTTGCTTCGGTCTTCACCGAGGAGGATTTGGGGGGGACACCGGTGCCGGAAAGAATATTTGAAGCGGGGGAGTCGGAGAAACTAAACAAATTCTCTGTAACCTTGGAGGATGTAATGGGTCAGTTCAGCAAGCTGAAGAGTAGTAAATCACCGGGACCTGATGGTATTCATCCCAGAGTATTAATAGAACTAAAAAATGAACTTGCGGAGCTACTGTTAGAAATATGCAATCTGTCCCTAAAATCGAGTGTAATACCGGAAGACTGGAGGGTAGCCAATGTTACTCCGATTTTTAAGAAAGGTTCCAGAGGAGATCCGGGAAATTATAGACCGGTGAGTCTGACGTCGGTGCCGGGCAAGATGGTGGAGGCTATTATTAAGAATAAAATTGCAGAGCATATACAAAAACATGGACTGATGAGACAAAGTCAGCACGGATTTAGTGAAGGGAAGTCTTGCCTCACCAATCTAATGCATTTTTTTGAGGGGGTAAGCAAACATGTGGACAATGGGGAGCCGGTTGATATTGTATATCTGGATTTTCAGAAGGCGTTTGACAAAGTGCCGCACGAAAGACTCCTGAAGAAATTGCAGAGTCATGGAATCGGAGGTAGGGTATTATTATGGATTAAGAACTGGTTGAAAGATAGGAAGCAGAGAGTAGGATTGCGTGGCCAGTATTCTCAGTGGAGGAGGGTAGTTAGTGGGGTCCCGCAGGGGTCTGTGCTGGGTCCGTTGCTTTTTAATGTATTTATAAATGACCTAGAGATGGGAATAACTAGTGAGGTAATTAAATTCGCCGATGACACAAAATTATTCAGGGTCGTCAAGTCGCAGGAGGAATGTGAACGATTACAGGAGGACCTTGCGAGACTGGGAGAATGGGCGTGCAAGTGGCAGATGAAGTTCAATGTTGACAAGTGCAAAGTGATGCATGTGGGTAAGAGGAACCCGAATTATAGCTACGTCTTGCAAGGTTCCGCGTTAGGAGTTACGGATCAAGAAAGGGATCTGGGTGTCGTCGTCGATGATACGCTGAAACCTTCTGCTCAGTGTGCTGCTGCGGCTAGGAAAGCGAATAGAATGTTGGGTGTTATTAAGAAGGGTATGGAGTCCAGGTGTGCGGATGTTATAATGCCGTTGTATCGCTCCATGGTGCGACCGCACCTGGAGTATTGTGTTCAGTACTGGTCTCCGTATCTCAAAAAAGATATAGTAGAATTGGAAAAGGTACAGCGAAGGGCGACGAAAATGATAGTGGGGATGGGACGACTTTCCTATGAAGAGAGGCTGAGAAGGCTAGAGCTTTTCAGCTTGGAGAAGAGACGGCTGAGGGGAGATATGATAGAAGTGTATAAAATAATGAGTGGAATGGATCGGGTGGATGTGAAGCGACTGTTCACGCTATCCAAAAATACTAGGACTAGAGGGCATGAGTTGAAGCTACAGTGTGGTAAATTTAAAACGAATCGGAGAAAATTTTTCTTCACCCAACGTGTAATTAGACTCTGGAATTCATTGCCGGAGAACGTGGTACGGGCGGTTAGCTTGACGGAGTTTAAAAAGGGGTTAGATAGATTCCTAAAGGACAAGTCCATAGACCGCTATTAAATGGACTGGAAAAATTCCTCATTTTTAGGTATAACTTGTCTGGAATGTTTTTACGTTTGGGGAGCGTGCCAGGTGCCCTTGACCTGGATTGGCCACTGTCGGTGACAGGATGCTGGGCTAGATGGACCTTTGGTCTTTCCCAGTATGGCACTACTTATGTACTTATGTACTTATGCCCTGCAGAGTCACATTACCAATGCATTGTGTTGGGTGTAGGGTACTGGGCTCTACTCCCATGGTGCTTTTCCCCCCTGCCAACCAGGTCAGAGTGTGCCCTGTTTTGTTTCCTGTTGTAGTCCATGCGGTAGTGGCCATTTTTGTAAGCCAGTTTTAGTTCCCTTTCCTGTGTTACCCACGTTAGAGAACGTAGTTCTTACCTTGCATGGTGCTGAAAGAGGGCATTGTACACCATTGTGCCAGCTCTGACCTACTGTTAATCTTAGTACCAGGGGACTCTTTGCCAGTGGGGCACAACCTCTGATCTGCAGTTAACTGTGAGTAAACGTGGTTATTTCAAGAAAGGACTTTTTCAGAGAGATTAGTCTTCAGGTGTGAACTGGTGTGCCAAAGTTATACAGCAGCAAAAAGTCCTAGAGGCTGTATGCAGGTCCCTGGAGCAATTTTAGAGGGTGCAGTACATTTGTGGGTAGTGGGTTTGGGGGGCTCAGCTCCCAAAGTAAGGGAGCTATGCACGTGGTGGGAGCTTTTCTGAAGTACACCGCAGTGACCCCTAGGGTGGCTGGTTGGTGTCCTGACATGTCAGGGGGGCCAGTGCACTAAAAATGCTGACTCCTCCCACGGCCAAATGCCTTGAATTTGGCCGGGGTTTGAGATGGCCGACATAACTTTCCATTATCGCTAAAAAACGAAGCCGGCCATCTCAAACCCCGGCCAAATCCAAGGCATTTGGCTGGCCGGTCATCTTTTTTGAAAATACGGGTCTGGCCAGCTGTTTGCGGCGCCGCCAAAATACATCGCCGGCCATGTATTTCTCCGGCGCCGTTCGATTATGCCCCTCTAGAGTACTTAAGTAAAATTAAATGTACATGCCAATTTCAGTTCTTAAGTAGAAGTAATAGTGCTTATTACAAATTTTTCTTAAAGTTAAAAGTATTCAGCTAAATAACACATCTAAGGTAAAAGTGTTAAGACTGCAGTCACTATACTAACGTTTTTTCCTTGCTAATAGGTCAGGGAATATCCCTTATTACAGAACATCTACACATTTAAACCTTTCTTTCAAGTACTACAATATGTTTATAGTTCCATCCACTTCTTTGTATTAACAAATCTAATTCTCAAAATGATTAACATTCATGTGCATGTGTCCATGTCTCATCTCATTGTTAAATCAATATAGCTAACACACATTCAAATGTTTCTTCCAAAGGCTACAATGCAACTGATGTCTTTAAACTGCATATGTAGGTATTGATCAAGTGAATCTATATCTAAAAAACTTGTCTTCTTTATCCTGAAGAATGCTTTATCATCATCTGCAACAAAAGAGCTACCTGCTGATGAAAACTGTTTCTGGATGGGCCAAGCAGATATCTGATATGTTTAAGACCTTTGTCCCTTGTTTAAGACCCAGTATGTAACTATGGATGCAGAAGCTGCTGCGATTGCTTCAGAATTATCCAAAGTTTCAGAGAAGTATTGGTCAATAGCACTTATGAGGGTATTCTCAAGTGGCTTGCAAGTTGTCATAGATGCTTTATTTTATACAGACACAGATAAGGCATTGTATTCAGAATTCTACTACTGGCCTATCAATTAGAGCTGTACCAAATAGCATATTTTACTATTCGGCCAAATACAAATAATGAAAAATATTATTTGGCTGAATATCCAGCTTATAATCGAAAGAGAAAAACGCCAATATTGCGACCCAAATCGGGAGATGGGCGTTTTTCTCCCGTGGGCGCCCAAATCGGTATAATTGAAAGCCGATTTTGGGCGTTTCCAACTGCAATCCGTCGTGGAAATGGGTAAAGTTGATGGGGGCGTGTCGGAGGCGTGGTGAAGGCGGAACTGGGGCGTGGTTATCGGCCGAGGAGAGGTGGGCGTCTTTAGCTGATAATCGAAAAAAAAGGCGTTTTTACCGTGATTTTGGGTCACTTTTTTTGGACCCTTTTTTTTTCACGAACAGGTCCCAAAAAAGTGCCCCAATTGACCAGATGACCCCGGACTCCCCCAGTGGTCACTAACCCCCTCCCACCAAAAAAAAACCCACTTGAAAAACGTTTTTTCCAGCCTCTATGCCAGCCTCAAATGCCGTACCCACCTCTATGACTGCAGAATGTGTTCTATCCTGTGACAGCCTTTCCCTGGTTCGGATGAGGCTCTCGGGTGAGTGTGACACCTTTTCTGATATGCGCACTGCAGAGTCACATCAGCAATGCATTGTGGTGGGTGTAGGGTATTGGGCTCTGTGATTCCACTAGCTTGTGGGAAATGCTCATGATGTTGGTAGTTGGTAGGCTCTACTCCCATGGTGCTTTTCCCCCTGCTGACTGGGTCAGAGTGTGCCCTGTTTTGTTTCCGGTAGTCCATGAGGTAGTGGCCATTTTTGTAAACCAATTTTAGATCCCTTTCCCGTGTTAGCCATGTTACAGAACTTAGTTCTTCCCTTGAATGTGGCTGAAAGAGGGCATTGTACACCATTCTGCCAGCTCTAACCTACTGCTCATCTCAGTACCAGGGAGACTCGTTGCCAGTGGGGCACAACCTCTGATCTGCAGTTAACTGTGAGTAAGTGTGCTTATTCCAATAAAGGACATTTGTATGCAGGTCCCTGGAGCACTTTTAGTGGGTACTGCGGTTCACTTCAGCCAGGCGGACCCAGGCCCATCCCCCTCCTACCTGTAACACTTGTGCTGGTAAATGGGAGGCCTGCAAAACCCACTGTACCCACATGTAGGTGCCCCCTTCACCCCTAAGAGCTATGGTAGTGTTGTATATTTGTGGGTAGTGGGTTTTGGGGGAGGGGGTTGGGAGCTCAGCACCCGTGGTAAGGGAGCTATGCATGTGGGAGCGTTGTCTGAGGTCCACCACACTGACCTGTCCTGGCATGTCAGGGGGGCGAGTGTACTACAAATCGTGGCACCTCCCACGACCAAATGGCTCGGATTAGGACGTTCTTGAGCTGGGCGTTTTTAGTTTCCATTATCGCTAAAAAAAAAACCGCCCAGCTCAAAAACGTCCATTTTTTCGAAAATACAGTCTGTCCCGCCTCTTCACGTACCCGTTTTCGGACATAGACGTCCATGGAGATAGGTGTTCGCGTTCGATTATGCCCCTCTATGAATACCAAATATGAATAATGGGCGTTGAGCTTTAACACAACAAATAACAAAATAAGCAATGTGATATCAAAGATCAAGTGTTTATTTCAATAGGTTTTAGCATCCTAAAGCCCCGGATGATTCATATTTGAATCTAAATCACTATTCAACTGAATACCAATAATGTATTTGGGGCCAAATCAAATTGAATATGAATATTCGGTATAGCCCTACTATCAATGATAGAATAGGAGTCAGATTTGGAATTATTTTGTAAGGCACATCCTATTGCACCTAAGAAAGTTCCAAAAATGTACAAGTTCCTAAAAGTTTCTATTTCTTATACTTAAGTAGATACAAAAAAAAGTCTGGGAAAAAGATTTTGAAGCTGAGCTGTCCACAAAGGAATGGACTTTATTTTGGTCTAAAGCATGCCAATCTTCCCTATCAGCAGTGATTACTCAGTCATTGTACCATAAAGCACATTAGTGTTGTCTGGAGAACATTTAAAGTAGAAAAACTTCCAGGCAAGACACTGCATAAATGCTGGTCCTGTCTGTCCACTGAAGGAAGGTTATCCCATATGTTATTCCATTGTTAAATCTGACCTCCTTTTGGGCACAAGTCTGGAAAAAGACTTCTGTTAGCTTCACATTTCACGTAACTCTGAAGTACAAGGTTATAATCTGGAGATAGGTGTCTTTCTCCCACCTGCTTACACAAGAACAAGCAAAGCTTTTTGACCTGTTCATAGCAATAGATATTTATTCCATTCTGGCTATCTAGAAGGATAATACTGACCTATTAATACATGCCTGGTGGGGACACATCTGCTTGGTATGTAAATATGAAGAAATCTCAGTAAAAAAAAAAAGGAAAACCTGGGATTCCACTAGATCACGAGCCATAATTGAAATGAATATTTTCAATTATTGATATTGTCTTGACCTGGTAAAATTTGTATTTTCATTTCTATGTAACCAAAATACTGAAGATCTCTTACTTGATATTTGGTTGTTTGTTTACCAATAAGAAGATTAAACAAAAGTTTGTGAATTCTCTGGAAGACTCACCTTGTTTATACCTTCCAAGAAATAAAATAAATTGGTAAGGTATGACTTTCCTGTGCAAAATGCATACTGTCTCATTCCATTAAACAATGTCTATCTATATACACAATAGTTTTTTTTTCTTCAGGAGTGCTCCTAAACGTTTGCCTTGCATTGTCACCAGGTTCACCAGTCTCTAGTTTCCCAGATGGCCCTTTAGAGTTCTTTTTATAAATCTGAATTACATTGGCCACACATCAGTTCTCAGGTATCATGAGTATTTTAACTGATAGGTTACAGATTACTAGTAATAGGTTAGCAATTTCACGTTTGATTTCTTTCAGGACTTTGAGGTGAAAACCATCCAGTTCTGGTGACTTATTATTCTTTAATCTGTCAATTTGCTCTATTACATCTTCTAGATTTATAGTGATTTGTTTTAGCTGCTCCAAATCATCACCATTAAAGAAGGTTACTGTGGTGAGCCCATATTCTCCTCAGTAAAGACCGAGGCAAAGTTTATTTAGTTTTTTCCCCATTAGTTTATCCTGCCTGAGCACTCCTTTTACTCCTTGTTTGTCTAGTGGTCCTTATAAGCTATTTACCACCACCGAAGCCCAGCTGTCCAAGTAAATAATAATAATAATAATAATTTTAAGTTAAAATGTAAAGTCAGTGTAATGCTGCTGGCTGGTGGTGCCAGTGGGCTTCTGGGTATGGTTGGGCTCTTCAATGCCTAGGGCAAAAAAAGTATATTTAATCATTAAATATACCTTATTCCATAGACAGTGAAGAGCCTACCTCCACCCAGAAACCCACCAACATTAAATTTACTACTACTACTAATCATTTTTATAGATATTTTATCTCCATCCATTCCTGTAGCCCTTCCCTTCCCCATCATCCATCCCATAGCTAGGCATCAGCCCTACCCTACCCCCACCCTTCCCTGTAGCCTAATGTCAGCCCTCTCCTACCCCTACCCATCCCCCCTGGTCTCACATCTCCTCCCTCCACCCTGAAGGACACCAGAATTAAATAGACTTCTTCTTTTTTCATGTCCTGGGCACTACTGAGCCCACCTCCACACAGAAATCTGCCTACATTAAATTTAAAACTTTTTTTAAATTATTTTAACCTGGGCACTACAGACCATCCTCACCCACAAAACCACCAAGGCATCATGACAAATATACAACCTTTTTAAAACTTTTAACCTGGGTACCATTACAATTTTTAAAAAGGTTGTATATTTGTCATGATGCCTTGGAATGAAGGTAGTGGTATGGGGGTAGGGAAATCCTTTTGAGGTGGGGGTTGATTGAGTGGGATCTCCTTCAGGGGGCTTTGAGGGCCAAATTGGAATGGCTCTTTTTGGGGGGGGGGTCTGGATCAGGGGATTGGAAGTCTCAGAAACACTGATCCACAGCCTGGTGGCCCAATGCTCTAGGCCATTAGAAAAAATGGAACTTGCAAGGTGGTTTGCAAGCAGCATTATTCATTTACCACAGTAGTCGGCAACCTGCAGGATTTTTACACCACAAGATAGTGACTCTTAAGGTAAATCAAAGTGCGGTAAAATCTCACCTTTTACAACACCTTGATAACTCCCCCTGAGTGTTTTTGGTATGGATCCTAAAGGTTGAGACAACAAAGGGTAGTAGTAAATGGAATTCATGATGAGAATAAGGGAGTAACAAATGAAGTGCTACTGGATCAATCCTTGGTTTGGTTCTTTTTAACATTTTTGCAAGTGATACGTGGAGGGGCACAATCGAACGGGGCGCCCAAGTTTTTCTGAGGGCATCCTTGCAAAGGGGCGGGGAAACCCGTATTATCGAAACAAGATGGGTTGCCATCTTTCGTTTTGATAATACGGTTGGGGACGCCCAAATCTCCACATTTAGGTTGACCTTAGAGATGGGATGAAGGGGGGCACCTAGATGGAGGTATGGTGGGTTTCTGGTGGGTTTTGGAGGGCTCACATTTACCACCACAAGTTTAACAGGTAGGGGGGGAATGGGCCTGGGTCCGCCTGCCTGAAGTGCACTGCAGTACCCACTAAAACTGCTCCAGGGACCTGCATACTGCTGTCATAGAGCTGGGTATGATGTTTGAGGCTGGCATAGAGGCTGGAAAAAATATTTTATCATTTTTTTAGGATGGGAGGGGTTAGTGACCACTGGGGGAGTAGGGGGAGGTCATCCCCGATTCCCTTCGGTGGTCAACTGGTCATTTAGGGCACATTTTTGTAGCTTGGTCTTAAAAAAAGTGGACCAAGTAAAGTCGGCCAAGTGTTCATCAGGGACTCCCTTCTTTTTTCCATTATCGGCCGAGGACGCCCATGTGTTAAGCACGCCCCAGTCCCGCCTTCGCTATGCTTCCGACACGCCCCTGGGAACTTTGGTTGTCCCCACGACGGAAAGCAGTTGAGGGCGCCCAAAATCGGCTTTCGATTATGCCAAGTTGGGCAACACTGTGAGAAGGATGCCCATCTTGCGATTTGTGTCGAAAGTTGGGTGCCCTTCTCTTTCGAAAATGAGTCCATAAGCCACTTTGAACTGAAACTTGTTTTTGGATAACAGTGGAATACAAGAATGCATAAATAAATAAAAACTATTAGGAAAGATTTGCCTCTTTACAAATGATATCTAATCTGCAAGGTATGGATAATATGAAGTGGGATCTAATGAGAAATGGTCTAGAATTTGGCAGCTAAAACTTTATGCTAAGAAATACACAGTCATGCATTTGTGCTGCAAAAAAAAGGCAAGGGACAGGTACATTACAGAGGAGAAGTTCTTCTGTGCATCAAAGAAGAGCAGAACCTGGAGGTGATGTTATCTGATGATCATATGATAGCCAAACAAGTAGAAAAGGCAATGACAAAATCCAAAATGATGCTTGCATGTATAGGGAGAGGAATAGCCAGTAGGAAAAAGGAGATGATAGTGCATCTGTGTAAGTCTCTGGTAAGAACTCATTAGGAATACTGACTGCAGCTCTGCAGGCCACAGCTTCAAAAATGCATTAACAGAATGGAGTTATTTCAGAAAGCAGTTACTAAAATTGTCAGTGTTGTTCATCATAAAGTATATTGAAAAGACTCAAAGATCTCATTTCATTCAGCTGAAAGGAAGCTCTGGAACTAGGGGGCATATAAAGACAGTGAAAGGGGATAGACGCAAGAGCAATCTAAAGAAATCTTTCTTAAAGGAAAGGGTAGCAGATGCATAGAACACCCTTCCAGCTGAAGTTGTGGAGTCAAGGACTATATCTGGAGCCACGTGGCTATAGTGATCACAATGTGCAGTTACCTGGTTGGTGGTCTGAATATTAATGCATAAGCTCTGCCCCTGGACTGCCCCAAAATTACCTGGATAGTGCTGAGGTGGTTTGACTGGATATTCAGCAACATTATCTGGATAATGCTGCTGAAAATCTTAATATAGATCTAATCAGCGGGACTTATCCAGGTAAGATCCATTCCTACCCATGATAAGTCCTTCTGAATATCAACCCCTAGAAACCTAGGTGCCCTTTTATTAAACTGCAGTAAATTATTGCACTTACTGCAAAATTATAGCCCAGTAATTGCAAAGACTGTGCAGTAACCGTTAGGAGCATGCTCAGCATGTCCCCTGCAGTTACTGCACAGAAACGTTCTTTACCACATGTTGTAATTATTTGTAATTTGTACAAAATGCACGTATCACCTCCTCTTGCTTCTTAAGAGGCGGTAAGAGCATTTGCACTAACAGACCGATTCTCAGAACTCCTGCGGTAAACCCAACAGTGCACACCCCACACCGCGGGAACAGCACAGAAAACTAGCTCTCCAATGCTCAAAGAAAATTATATTCAAATTATATGCACACTGTAAAAGTGAAAGCACGGGGGAGTAACATGCTTAGAGTATAAGTTTCGCTGTAAGTGCAGCTCTTGTGTGCATACGCCAGGCAACTACAACTGTGAAGCACACATCAGCACCACTCTTCTGCACCTTTAAATACAAGTTTTAAATTTTTTTTTAACTTGGAAGGCTTATATTAAGCACAGAAAACAGGCACCAATGTGTGCTTGGACTCATGCATATTTCTCTGTCAGTACCAGCACTTACAGGTTTGTATGAGCTTTATTTCCCTTTCAAAAGAAATCAAATCCGGCACATTTTAAACTGGAAATCAAATGAAATCCTCTCTTCAACCCCCCCCCCCCCCCCCCCACTGCCAGCTTCAAGCTGTTGTTATTTTTCCAGTGGTATCAGCAGGGTTTATTTGTGCGCTGCTCTCTGAAATTGACTACAGTGAATGATACATACCTGTAGCAGGTGTTCTCCGAGGACAGCAGGCTGATTGTTCTCACGACTGGGTGACGTCCGCGGCAGCCCCCACCAACCGGAAGAAGCTTCGCGGGCGGTCCGCACGCAGGGCACGCCCACCGCGCATGCGCGGCCGTCTTCCCGCCCGTGCGTGACCGTTCCCGCCAGTTGAATGACAAGCAAAAATGATGAAACACAACTCCAAAGGGGAGGAGGGAGGGTAGGTGAGAACAATCAGCCTGCTGTCCTCGGAGAACACCTGCTACAGGTATGTATTATTCACTTTCTCCGAGGGCAAGCAGGCTGCTTGTTCTCACGACTGGGGTATCCCTAGCTCTCAGGCTCACTCAAAACAAGAACCCAGGTCAATTGAGCCTCGCAACGGCGAGGATACAACAGAAAATTGACCTACAAAGAACAACTAACTGAGAGTGCAGCCTGACCAGAATAAATGCGGGTCCTGGAGGGTGGAGTTGGATTTACACCCCAAACAGATTCTGCAGCACCGACTGCCCGAACCGACTGTTGCGTCGGGTATCCTGCTGGAGGCAGTAATGTGATGTGAATGTGTGGACAGATGACCACGTCGCAGCCTTGCAAATCTCTTCAATAGTGGCTGACTTCAAGTGGGCCACTGACGCTGCCATGGCTCTAACACTATGAGCCGTGACATGACCCTCAAGAGCCAGCCCAGCCTGGGCGTAAGTGAAGGAAATGCAATCTGCTAGCCAATTGGAGATGGTGCGTTTCCCGACAGCGACCCCTAGCCTGTTAGGGTCGAAAGAAACAATTGGGCGGACTGTCTGTGGGGCTGTGTCCGCTCCAAGTAGAAGGCCAATGCTCTCTTGCAGTCCAATGTGTGCAACTGACATTCAGCAGGGCGGGTATGCGGCCTGGGGAAGAATGTTGGCAAGACAATTGACTGGTTAAGATGGAACTCCGACACCACCTTCGGCAGGAACTTTGGGTGGGTGCGGAGCACTACTCTGTTGTGATGAAATTTGGTATATGGAGCATGAGCTAATAGGGCTTGAAGCTCACTGACCCTACGAGCTGAAGTAACTGCCACCAAGAAAATGACTTTCCAGGTCAAGTACTTCAGATGGCAGGTATTCAGTGGCTCAAAAGGAGGTGTCATCAGCTGGGTGAGGACGACGTTGAGATCCCATGACACTGCAGGAGGCTTGATAGGGGGCTTTGACAGAAGCAAGCCTCTCATGAATCGAACGACTAAAGGCTCTCCAGAGATGGCTTTACCTTCCACACGATAATGGTAAGCACTAATCGCACTAAGGTGATTCCTTACTGAGTTGGTCTTGAGGCCAGACTCTGATAAGTGCAGAAGGTATTCAAGCAGGTTCTGTGCAGGGCAAGAACGAGGTTCTAGGGCCTTGCTCTCACACCAAACGACAAACCTCCTCCACTTGAAAAAGTAACTCTTTTTAGTGGAATCCTTCCTAGAGGCAAGCAAGACACGGGAGAAACCGTCCAACAGATCCAACGCAGCTAAATCTACGCCCTCAACATCCAGGCCGTGAGAGCCAGAGACTGAAGGTTGGGGTGCAGCAACGCTCCGTCGATCTGCGAAATGAGAGTCGGAAAACACTCCAATCTCCACGGTTCTTCTGAGGACAACTCCAGAAGAAGAGGGAACCAGATCTGACGGGGCCAAAAGGGCGCGATCAGAATCATGGTGCTGCGGTCTTGCTTGAGCTTCAGTAAGGTCTTCCCCACCAAAGGTATGGGAGGATAAGCATACAGGAGGCCGGTCACCCAATGAAGGAGAAAGGTATCCGACGCTAGCCTGCCGTGTGCCTGAAGTCTGGAACAGAACAGAGGCAGCTTGTGGTTGGTCTGAGAGGCGAAAAGGTCCACCGAGGGGGTGCCCCACTCTCGGAAGATCTTGCGTACCACTCTGGAATGAAGCGACCACTCGTGCGGTTGCATGACTCTGCTCAGTCTGTCGGCCAGACTGTTGTTTACACCTGCCAGGTATGTGGCTTGGAGGAGCATGCCGAACTGGCAAGCCCAACGCCACATCCCGACGGCTTCCTGACACAAGGGGCGAGATCCGGTGCCCCCCTGCTTGTTGGTGTAATACATTGCAACCTGATTGTCTGTCCGAATTTGGATAATTTGGCAGGACAGCCGATCTCTGAAAGCCTTCAGTGCGTTCCAGATCGCTCGGAGCTCCAGGAGGTTGATCTGCAGATCCTTTTCCTGGAGGGACCACAGACCCTGGGTGTGAAGCCCATCGACATGAGCTCCCCACCCCAGGCGAGATGCATCCGTCGTCAGCACTTTCGTGGGCTGTGGAATTTGGAATGGACGTCCCAGGGTCAAATTGGTCCGAATGGTCCACCAGAGCAGTGAAGTGCGGCAACTGGTGGAGAGACGGATGACATCTTCTAGATTCCCGGTGGCTTGGAACCACTGGGAAGCTAGGGTCCATTGAGCAGATCTCATGTGAAGACGAGCCATGGGAGTCACATGGACTGTGGAGGCCATATGACCCAGAAGTCTCAACATCTGCCGAGCTGTGATCTGCTGAGACGCTCTGGTCTGCGAAGCCATGGACAGGAGGTTGTTGGCCCTCGCTTCAGGAAGGAAGGCCTGAGCCGTCTGGGTAAGGAAGGCCTGAGCCGTCTGGGTATTCAGCAGAGCTCCTATGAATTCCAGAGACTGGGTTGGCTGGAGATGGGACTTTGGGTAATTTATCACAAACCCCAGCAGCTCCAGGAGTTGAATAGTGCACTGCATGGACCGGAGGGCTCCTGCCTCCGAGGTGTTCTTGACCAGCCAATCGTCGAGATATGGGAACACGTGCACTCCCAGCTTGCATAGATACGCCGCTACCACCACGAGGCACTTTGTAAACACCCGTGGGGCAGAGGTGAGCCCAAAGGGCAGCACACAATACTGAAAATGCCGTGTGCCCAGGCGGAATCTGAGATACTGTCTGTGAGCTGGCAGTATCGGGATGTGAGTGTATGCGTCCTTTAAATCCAGGGAACATAGCCAATCGTTTTTCTGAATCATTGGCAGAAGGGTGCCCAAGGAAAGCATCCTGAACTTTTCTTTGACCAGGAATTTGTTCAGGCCTCTCAGGTCTAGGATGGGATGCATCCCCCCTGTTTTCTTTTCCACAAGGAAGTACCTGGAATAGAATCCCTGCCCTTCCTGCCCGGGTGGTACGGGCTCGACCACATTGGCGCTGAGAAGGGCGGAGAGTTCCTCTGCAAGTACCTGCTTGTGATGGGAGCTGAAGGATTGAGCTCCCGGAGGACAATTTGGTGGAAGGGAGGCCAAATTCAGGGCGTATCCGCACTGCACTATTTGAAGAACCCACTGGTCGGAGGTTATGAGAGGCCACCTTTGGTGAAAAAATGTCAACCTCCCTCCGACCGGCAGATCGTCCGGTACGGACACTTTGAGGGCGGCTATGTTCCCATGGATCCAGTCAAAAGCCCGTCCCCGGCTTTTGTTGTGGAGGCGCAGGGGGCTGCTTAGGCGCATGCTGTTGACGAGAACGAGCGCACTGGGGCTGTCCCTGTGCCTGACGAGGCCTTCGGGCCGGCTGGGTGTACCTACGCTTGGTAAAAGCATAGGGTGCAGCCTGCCGGGCCCGGGAAAAACGTCCACCTGCTGAGGTGGATGCTGAAGGCGCCCGGTGGGAGAGCTTGTCGAGGGCGGTTTCCCGCTGATGTAGTTGGTCCACCAGCTGCTCGACATTCTCACCAAAAATATTATCCCCCCGGCAAGGGACGTCAGCCAGTCTCTGCTGGGTGCGGTTGTCCAGGTCAGAGGCAAGCAGCCATGAGAGCCTGCGCATCACTATACCTTGGGCCACAGCACGAGATGCTAAGTCACAGGTGTCATATATACCCCTGGACAGGAACTTTCTGCATGCCTTCAGCTGCCTGACCACCTCCTGAAAAAGCCTGGACTGCTCCGGCGGGAGCTTGTCAACCAGGTCCGCCAGTTGCTTCACATTGTTCCGCATGTGGATGCTCGTGTAGAGCTGGTAAGACTGGATGCGGGTCATGAGCATGGAAGATTGGTAGGCCTTCCTCCCAAACGAGTCCAGAGTGCGAGACTCCCGCCCCGGGGGCGCCGAGGCGGTATCCCTCGAACTCCGTGCCCTCTTGAGAGCAGAATCCACGACCGCCGAGTCATAAGGCAATTGGGGCCGCATTAACTCTGGGTCCGAGTGGATTCTGTACTGGGACTCTGCTTTCTTGGGGATGATGGGATTAGATAATGGTCTCATCCAGTTCCGAAGCAGTGTCTCTTTGAGGACATTGTGCAACGGTACCGTGGAGGACTCTCTAGGTGGTGATGGATAATCGAGGACCTCGAGCATCTCAGCCCTCGGCTCATCCACAGAGACCACGGGGAAGGGAATGCATATAGACATATCCCTGACAAAGGAGGCAAAGGAGAGGCTCTCAGGAGGCGAGAGCTTTCTCTCTGGTGAAGGCGTGGGGTCGGAGGGAAGGCCCACAGACTCCTCTGAGGAGAAATATCTGGGGTCCTCCTCCTCCCCCCACGAGGCCTCTTCCTCGGTGTCGGACATAAGCTCATGCAGCTGAGTCCTCAACCGGGCCCGGCTCGACGTCGAGGCACCGAGGCCTCGGTGTCGTCGAGCGGTGGACTCCCGCGCCGGCGGGGACGAAGCTCCCTCCATCGACGTCGACGGGGACTCCACCTGCGTGGTGGTCGAGACCGGCGCTGCAAGCGGCGTCGGCGTCAAAGGCCTCGGCACCGGGCTAGAGCTCGCCGGCGCCACAGTCAACGGCGCCGAGGGCGCCGGCACAGTCTGGCGCATCAGCCCTTCCAGGATCCCCGGAAGGATGGCTCGGAGGCACTCGTCCAGGCCCGCTGCCGGGAAAGACGGGGGGGGGGGGGGGGCCGGTAGAGGCGTCGGTGCCGGAAGCTGCTCGGGTCCAGGAGACTGCACCGAAGTGCTGGGACCCTGACGCGTGGGTACCTCCACTACCGAGGGGGACCTCTCCTCTCGACACTGACGCTTACTCGGCGTCGACTCCTCTCCTACGCCGGGGGCCGGATGTATCGATGGCGACCGATGACGGTGCTTCTTTGTTTTCTTGCGATGCCCGTCATCGGCGCTAGGCAGCATGGAGGAGGAGGAGGTCGATCCCCCTCGGTGTCGAGGGACCGGGTCAGACAGGGTTCGGTCCCGAGGGCCATGGGCAGAGGGAGTGACCGGGGCCGACTGCCCACGCGGCCTCTCACCCCTACCGTCACCGGAGGACCGGCGGGCCGACGGGACCTGTGCTCCTGGGGTCGATGCCATCGGTGCCGATTTCGCGGACATCGATACCGGTACCGAAGAACCGGCCGTCAATACCGATGCCGTCGAGGTCAACGTCGAGGGGCCGGCGCAAGCTCCAAAAAGACGGTCCCGAAGAACTTGCCTCGCAACTTGAGTCCGTTTCCGGAGACCAAGACACAAAGTACACGACTTGGTATCGTGCTCCGGCCCAGAGGCACTGGAGGCACCAAGCATGAGTGTCGATCTGCGAGATAGGCCGGCCGCACTGACCACACTTCTTAAATCCACTCGGGACCTTCGAGGACATCGACGGAAAAATCGCGTCGGCGAAATCAAAGTCGTCGATGGTGGCGGTAAAATCACACCTCGAAAAACAACTCGACCGCGCGGCCATAAGGCCGCAACGCGACACCCCCGCTAGAAAACGAGGGAAAATACAGCGCGTTCTCTTTTTTTTTTTTTTTTACAGAAAAGAACATTTTTAAGAACGCGGAACATAATAAAACGAAAATAAACGAAGGTTCGCGAACAACGCGACGGTTCTCCGGGGCTGAGGAAGAGAGAGAGGTGAACACGTCTCTCTCCAGGCGCGGAAAAGAAAAGACTGGCGGGAATGGTCACGCACGGGCGGGAAGACGGCCGCGCATGCGCGGTGGGCGTGCCCTGCGTGCGGACCGCCCGCGAAGCTTCTTCCGGTTGGTGGGGGCTGCCGCGGACGTCACCCAGTCGTGAGAACAAGCAGCCTGCTTGTCCTCTGAGAAACTTAAATACAATTTGTGGCCATTTCTGGTGCGCATGTTGCATTCCATGCAGATTAAAATGCACGCTATTGCCGTGCTAATTGGCCTTACCACCAGCAGTAGGTTTTGAGAATCATCCTGTAATTGCACAAGTGACAGCGCATGGTATGTGGCATGCGCTAATTACAATGTCCAGTCCACACCTTATTATCTGCCCGTTAACCTGCTTAGTTCCCCCCTTAAACAGCATACAGTTAATGCATGAATTAGAATATGTCATCACACCAGCACTGTAACAGTTATGCTCATGGGCTAACAGTGCATGTTAATTTGTGCATTAACTGATCAATGCACTTTAGTAAAAGGTCCCACTAATGAACTATAAACACATGCCATACAATTAACAAACAAAATATTATCTGACTCTTTCAATCGATAATATTTCTAACAACTAGAGAAGTATTACATGCCTCTTTTCTTGACTGCTGAGTAAAACAGTGCATCCTAATTATTTTCATAAAATCCAACAAGTCTGTTTTTAGCTTGATATTAATGGGTAGATTGTTCCATATATTCAGGCCTGTCACTCAAAGTGCATAACTATGCATTCCCACTCCACTTGCATATCACAATGAAGGAACATTTAATTTCCCTTGGTCCTGAGATCTCAAAGGTTGTATTGACTGGTACAATGGTACTGCTAATGGTAGAAACAGCCAAAACAGAGCAGAGATAGACCAGAGAAGGGGAAATCTCAAGTTCAGCCACAAATTGATTTATTGGAAAATGACCAATAAATCAATTTGTGACTAAACTTGAGATTTCCCCCTTCTCTGGACTATCTCTGCTTTGTTTTGGCTCTTTGTGGTGTTTGTGCAGAGTATTTTGCTTCTGTTTTTGCTGCACTGCCAATCATAGAGACAATGACAGTCCCCAAAATGTAAATCAAAATAGTGACCTTATAATGAATATACCACACATTGTGCAAACAAGGTAATGAGTACAGAATTAATACTATTTGCACACACACATTTTTCCATGCTAGCAGCTGGACAGCCACATTCTGTATTATGTGCAATATTTCATTTGAGGAAGCAAGAAGTCCTAGATAGATCAAATTATCATAATCAATCAGAGTAGGACTAATGGTATTAATACTGTTCTACAATTATGCTCATCTACATAAAGTTTTAATTTGAAAGAATTTTTACCTTAAAACAAGACTTAGATATAATATGGGAAATCTGTGAATTAAAGGTTAGACCACAGTCAAGTATTACCAGTAAATAGGAGGCTTCAGAGCTTATTGGTTAACAACTGATTTTCTACCTGTAATTTTATTTAAACTTCGAGGTTAAAGCTTTGCTGGATTACTAACAGCTCAGTCTTTTGTAAACTTAAGTTAAGACTATTTTCCTGGAACCTATTCATCACAGAATTGTACAACCTGACATGTACATTAATGTTGGTTTCCAATCACATTTCACTTGCATTTGATATACTGTAAATCTAAGTGGAAGTGGTTTTACATTGACCCCTGAAGTTCCATCAGGGGAGACACCTTGAGCTTTAAGGTGCCAACCTCCTATGCCTGCCAAAGTTGGTATCTGCAGACACCACTCATGAAAGATGGAAGGGGGTAGGATTTGATATACCGCCTTTATGTGGTTATAATCAAAAAGGGTTATATATTATATATAGGTACTTATTTTGTACCTGGGGCAATGGAAGGTTAATTAACTTGCCTGGAGCCACAAGGAGCTACAATGGGAATCAAACTCAATTTCCCTGGTTCTCAGGCCACTGCACTGAACATTAGGGTACTCCTCCACTCAAAAAAGCAGTACAGGCACCCCCTCCTCTGGCTGTGCTGGCTGTGCCAAACTCACCGCCAAACCATGCTCAGTCAGGCTCATTGCTTTATGGTCCTGGCAGTCATTGTGGGGAAGCTGGTCTAAGCAAAGCATTGCTTTCCATACAGGGACCCTATCCCTGCCCTAGTTCCTACAATGCGGAAACACCTAGATGTGTTTGGGACTGCACAAAATTAGTGATGACTGTCTGCCGAGACACTGAAGCAAATATGTAAGGGGAGGAGGATCCTAGATTCCTCCTTTCTGTTTTGGGATAAAGGTAATACTCATAAAAAGTAACAGCTCACAGAGAGGTTTACATGAGCATTCTACTCTGACACTATCTTGCCCTTCTGTATCTCTTGTGATTTTTTTCCCATAAGTTCCTTAAGGATGTTTTGAAGTTTTCAGAATCAAGTTTTCCTCCTCTTCAGAGATTATATTATTTGCCATGAAAAGATCAAGGGATGTTGAGAATGATTATCAGGACAATACTGAGGGGTTCATAATCCTTGGATAACATTCAGGACTGAGTGAGTCTGCTTATATTTTCTGTGTTTATGCAGGATAAAGAATCTGTTCTGTGACTTTATTTTCACCAGGGGGATGTTAACCGGAAAGAAAATATATTTTTTTTAATGTTTGTAAGTGGACTCAGGATAGGAGACAGCAACTCCTAGCTGTTCACCAGGATGTGCTAGTTACAGTATGTGAGCTACATTTGTATTACATTTTCCTTTAAAATGTATAATTTGGTATAAAAATGTGCAGTATGATTTCTATAAATCCTTCTTACTTAGGTTTTTCTTGAAATCTAGAGGTAATGCTTCAACTTGAATTTATGTAGACATTATAGGGTAGATGTTTAAGGGACTTTCTATTTTGCTTTGTAGATCGTTTCCCTACACATTTTCGTTTCTTGCCTCTCATTATAGTGGACTGCACAGCTGATGAATGTTAGTACTGTATTTCCTTTTGGGGCTTGAACTATATAATTGTTTTTCTATCTTCTCCATTTTTTTAAAAAATGTGCCTATATATACTACAAAAGTTGTTTCTGCTGTTTGTTTTTTTAAAGAAAGTTAAGTAGTACAGCTAGGAGGGCACATCTCTGTACCAATTCAAGGTCTTATTAACAAGTCAGATTTACTGTGATTTCTCAGTGATATAACATCAAAACCATTTCAGTACACTGGGAATAATACCAAAGCTCTGGATTTAAGACTGAGGGCCTGATGCACAAAGCTTACCATGCTTGCAATGTTTGCTTTAGACTGGTTGCAACTGGTCAAAAGCAAAGGTTTTTTAGTGTCTACTGCACAAAGGGGTTCTGCGTGGCTTTAACCGTTAACCGAACCAGTTACCGATAATCCAATGCACATGTATTACAACAAGCTCATTATTATTATTAAAATGAGCATTCTGTGTGATGCACAGAAAGGAATGCCTACCTTTAACGTGCAAAGTTCTCTGGCAGGTCTGGAGCTGTCTTTGTATGAGGGCAACTTCTCAAAGGAGCAGCCTGTTTTCATTTGTTAATAGTATCTGCATGTGTAAAGCTTTGAAATAGAGGGCGGAGAAGTTGTCATGCCCTGATTCCCCACGGTCCAATGTTGTTATTACCCAAACAAGAGCATCCTTTGATTGATTTTGCCTGTGTGCTTGGGAATCTCTTTTTTTCTGCCAATTCAGGACTAAACTCTGCCTCTTCACTGATGTCATTCTTGACATAGGCTGATATCATAGGAGCTTTCCCCAGCCAATTGGCTGTTTTCTTTTGTTTCTCTGTCCCTTGTGGGAGGGGTTTCTGGCATCACAGGGGCTTTCCCTAATTGACTGGTAGAATCCTGGGGTAGTTCTCTGTATGCAAGTAGTAGATAGGGCAAGTACTTTTCCCAGTCTCGGTCTTCCGACTTCACAAAAGTCTTTAATATATGCTTTAATGTCCCATTAAATCTCTCCACCAAACTATTAGTTTCAGGGTAATATGGGATAGTATGTACAGATTTCACTCCACAGTGTGCCCACATATTTTGGATAAGCTCAGACATAAACTGTGGCCTGAGAGTATTTCTCGTGGATATCCTAGCCCCGAAACTATTTCTAGCTGGGAAGTGGCAATTTTCTCTGCTTCTATTGAGGATAAGGCTACCGCTTCAGGATATCTGGTAGCAAAGTCCACCACTGTCAATTTGTACCTTTTCCCAGTCCGGCTAGGAACAGCTAGAGGCCCCACTATATTCACAGCTATCCTCTCAAATGGCTCGCTGATAAAGGATAAAGGTTTCAGGGGTGATCTTGGGTCTTATTCACTTTTTGGCAGGCATCACAGGTTCGACAATAGACAGCTATGGCTCGAGATACTCCTGGCCAAAAGAAGTTCTGTGTCAGTCTAATGTGTGTGCATGTCACCTCCTGATGTCCTGCTAGAGGAATATCATGTGCAATCTGTAGGAGTTTTTCTCTGTAAGCTTTGGGCACTATAAGCTGTTTGCCTGCTGTCCAGGGCCTGTTAGGATCAATGGGATCAACATGCTACCTTTCCATAGGATGTGATCTTTACAAGTCTCATTGGTTGGCTGACCAGCCCTCTGCCTCAGGGCTTCCAGGTCAGGGTCAGAGTGTTGTGTTTTCTGAAAAGCATGTCTGTGTCCTATATCAGTATCCATAACTGGAAGGGTCTCTGCTGGTGACTCTGACATATCAGGGTCAACAGTCTGCTCAATAGGTATGTCGGTAAAGTCAGGATGTTCCATACTCACGACCCCAGTCAACTCAGGAACTGGTGCTGCTTGAAGCACTTGAGCACCTCCTCCTGTTACTTGGTCAGCTGGTTTCCACCTGGACTGGCTCAGGAATCCAGGAATATTTGAGCAATGAGTACAGTCTGTCTGGATCCATTGGCTTACACTAACTCTGCATTGTACCCTGGAAGAATAGCATCTTCTGGCACTAGCTCTGGTCATAATAAAATCATGCTAGAGCCAGTGTCCACAAGCCCAGCTACCTGGGTCTGATTCACAGTTACTGGAGTGTTGTAGTGTTGTGGAAGCCCATCTGCTTCCTTGCTTGATGAATGACTAGCAACTTTTTGTGCTGCGGCAGCTGCGTGTGCCTCCTTTGTGGGACTGGAGCAACCCACAAAAGATGCCAGCTTTGGCGCAGGAACTGAAATGCTTTTTAGTGCAGGCTTGGGATTATCTGGGCAATCTACTTTGAAATGTCCTGTACGCCCACACTGCCTTTAGTCTTTAGGTTATTGGGGAACACTGGAGGGCTTGCTGTCTCTGAGGTTGTAGGGATATTTGGCTTAGGGCCCTGGCTGCACGGTTTCTCTTTGCCAACCAGGGCCGGTTAGCCATAAAGATGTCAGCCAACTCAGCTGCTTTCTCTGGAGTTTGGAGCTGGTGATCTTGAACATGTTCCCTCACCTTTGAACAATAACACTAAAGAAACTGCTCCAGGATCATTAGATTTTGGCAGTCCTCCAGGCTTTTAACCTCAGCTCCACTGAACCACGGCTGATGCTGGTATCAGGGACTGTCTTTTCATGAATGGTGTACAGCGCTGCGTATGCCTTGTAGCACTATAGAAGTGATAAGTAGTAGTATCATCCGCCCCCTTTTGCAAAGTCTAGAACTTTAGTCTGTAGGTCTTGGGGATAATAGCATAACGGTTCAACGAAGCTTTGTGCACCTCCTCAAACTGGGAGCACATCTCCATAGACAGTCCTTGGAATGCCTCAAGTGCTCTACCAGTGAGCTTTCCTCCCAGATAGTGTACCCAGTCTTTCTGAGGAATCTCATTAAAGTAGCAAATTTTTTCAAAGACAATTAGATATCCATCTATGTCACCTCAGGTATCATCAAACTGTGCAAATAGGTTAGGCCTAACCCAGGTTATGGATGCTACTTCTGGCCTTGGAACAGGGGTTGTGCTGGAGCTTTGGATATGAGCCATTTCCATCTCCTACTTCATTGTCTGCAGCTGTAATTCAGCTTTTCATGCTGTAGCTGGAATTCCTGCTCTTCTCACTGCTGTTGGTGCAGCCGCTGCTACTATACCATGTAGATCTGCCAGATCTCAGTGGGTGTGGCATCTGGCCCTGCCAACTTACGGCCTCTCTGCCCAGAAGGATTCTTGTCTCCCCCCAGGAGAACTCTGAGTCCTGCAGCTCCTTCTCACTGAGGTCATCTGGTCACTCGTGTTAGGTCAGGCATATCTGGTGTCTGAGGGCTACTACCAGTTGCCATCAGCATGCTGCTAATCTCTTAACACTACAAAAAAAATTGAACGGGAAAGGGACCCTGTTACTGCTGCATTCGATCACGGTGCTCTGTGTCTGGAGGTTACAGGTTAAAAAAACTCTGAACCACTCAGTGGATAGTGACCCCCAATCCACACACTGTGCCTGACAATCCCACCATGCTGCCACCAAAATAGAAGGACTAGGGGTCTGCCATGAAATGCCTAACACCTGCTTGGAGTTACCCTGTGGACACTTGAAGGTCTGCCCAGCAGTGCTCAGGCTTGCCTGCACCCGGGATTGTGCTCTATACTAGCGCCCTCCTCCCATTGGCTGGGTCCCACTCGCCTCTCGGCTAGTCTCCCACTCTCAAGTTATTCCCCAGCGATTTCTAGGACACTGGGGCCACACACACAGTTCATAGAAAGCACCCACAAACCCAAAACCACAAACCAGGATTCTTAGTCAGTCCAAGACATTAGAGCTAACAAACTAATTTTGTTTAGTATCAGGAACTAGAACAGTATATGGTTGAAAAAGATGTAAATATAGAAACAGTAACAGATACATGTAACAGGTAACAATATTAAAACTAACTAAACTTTTGTTTACTACCTGAGTAGTACTTGGGGTGTTTAGGAAATTAACTGTTCACAAGCCTTGAACAGGATCTCAGGACAGAGATGTTTCTCTTCTATACCACACACTGAGATTAAAAAAGATCCAGTACCTCTAGGCTAGATTTGAAATCCAGAAACAATCAGAGCCCAGAGCGCCAACCTCTGAAAGTATCTGGCCAATGGTACTGCAAGTTCCCCTTTTCTCAAGGCTAAATTGAAAAAGAGAAAGTAATCTTTTCTGCAACAGCTGTAAAGCAGAAAACAAGTGCCATCTGCTGGAAAATTATAAGAAATACATTTTCATTAAATTATTTATTACAATTCACAGGCTTGAAAACCCACTGTTTCGTCACACTTCATATTAATGAGCCACGTTAGTGATATGAGAAATTTACTTCCAAATTAATTTGCATATTACAGTTGTCATGTTAACATGGATGTTAATGCAAAACAAAATAACTTACACACTGCCAAGTTACAGTTAAGTTTCTTGAAGAAATCGGTCTACATTAATGTGTGCACATTTTAAAAAGTGTTATTTTACTATGAGTTCATAGATAAAAAGTTTATTTGCACAATTAATCAGTTCATTACCTATTTTTCATCAATTTTGCATTGACATTAAAAGTGCTAATGGTGTACATCATCAATGTAATGCAATCATGATCATCAGTATAGCTTAGTATGACTTCTAAAGCTTTACGTTAACCAATAACTTTTTTCTCTGTTGATACTCTGTGGTCATTTGGATTTGAATTTTAATTGCTCACCTTTTTTTCAAAACTTAGCTCAGGGTAAGAGTTAGCTAGGTACAGTAGGTCTTCCCATGCCCAAGAAGGATTACAATCTAAATTATACATGATTCATGGAGGGAAAGTGACTTGGCTAATGTCGAAAGGAGTATTAGTAGGGGAAACAGGATTTGACACGTGGCTTCACCAGTTCACAGTCTGCTGTTCTAACCACTAGTCTATCTTTCCATTCCATACACAGCCCCAAATGAAGTAGCAGTTAACAACTGATTTCCCTCATATAATAGGAGGAAATATAATTGCATAATTATTTCTATACTTTGAATATTAAACATTTTCCAGAAATTCTCTTAACCAGCAGAGGCCAGTTTAAAAGAGACAATATGGTATCTAAATTATAAAAACATAAGCACTGGTGCAGAATATCCAATTTTATTCATGTAATAATCAACTCATAAATGTCCCCATGAAACAACCATAACTAGTGCAATTGTTTTGAAATCATACTTTTACTAGCTCTGTCATATTAACAATGCACACTATTTCAGATATTACTTTCACCTTTATTCTAGTGTGTGCTAAAGCTTTACTGATCTCTAAAAAAAAGTTCCCAGTTTAATGAATGAGGTGTCAGAGAACCATAAAAAGCCTAACTGATGGGACCATTGTTCTTGGGCTCTGTTATGAATAATATTCTCATTAGAATCCTGCCTAGGAAGGAAGGCAAGTCCATTAGTCTAGGAACTAATTTTCCTGGCTCTTCAGATATACAGTATGTGATGCATATTAAAAATTCAGTTTTTATAATTGCCAACCATGAACTACTTAGTTCTTAGAAGTTTTAATTATTTACTTCATTTGCATAGATGCTCCAGTTTATGAACAGACAATTGGTTATCAAGGGACGGTTTTAGCTACATTTTTTCTATGTAGTATTTTCCCCACTTTTTATTGTAAACAAAGTTAACAGATATTTCTTGCCATAAACTGAGCCTTGTTGAGAGTACATACAAGAACAATAATGATGAGTGCCATCTACTGAATGCATGTATGGATCAGAGAAAGAATTCTACCATGTAACACAACTATTCTATTATTAGAATCTCTCCACATTTTGTTTGCCTTATTATTGGTTTATTTATCCAGTTAAAATATTATGTACAGCTATAAGCCTCATTTTACATATAACATATAGATTGAAATTGAGACATCCAGATTGGGACATGCTCAATGCCAATAGTATTTTAGAAAATGATTTGCCAATGTAGAGCCTTTTTTTTTTTCTAAAATACCTAAAGGAATGCATATGTATTTGCTGGCACATGCAGCAGAAGCAGTCATTTTACAAATACACACGTGGAAAAAATGGACAGCACAGAAACAGAAGCTTCTATATATAAGACCATACTCCACATACCCTAGCTTAAAAGTGAGGTTCATTACTGTCATTTATGTGCAAAAATAACCCATTTGGAGAAAATGCCCCAAGGAAAGGCTTTAGAGGTTAGGGCTCTTCAGATTGGGAAAGAGACAGCTCAAAGGGAATATGATAGAGGTCTACAAAATCCTGAGTAATGTAGACTGAGTAAATGTGAATCGATTGTTTATTCTTTCAAGTAGTAGGGGGAACTCAATGAAGTTATACTGTAATACTTTAAAAACTTATAAGATGAAATATTTTCATGCAGCGAATAGTTAAGCTCTGGAACTTGTTACTAGAGGATGTGGTAACAGCAGTTAATGTATCTGGGTTTTTAAAAAGTCTGTACAAGTTCTTGAAGGAAAAGTTTATGGTCTTCTATTGAGATAGAAATGGGGAAAGCCACTGTTATGCCTGGGATCAGTAGCTTGAAATCTTGCTACTACTTGGGATTCTGCCACGTACTTGTAACCTGGATTGGTCTCTGCTGGAAGAAGGATACAAGGCTAGATAGACTATAGGTTTGTTCCAGTATGGCTATTCTTATGCACTTATGTAAGTGGCAATTATGCAACTTCCATGTGTAAATGGTACAACTTCAATATGCAGCTGCCCCATTTAGAAATACAGACAAATGAAGGCTGATAAAGACCATATGGCCTATCAAGTCTGCCCATCTATGCCATATACTTCCTTAGAGATCCTCCTCTCCTATTATATCTGCATGTGTAAATGCCACCAATTACATAGTGACACCACAATTTTTACTTGATTTCATTTTGAAGGTAGAACTAAACTACACAGGATAAAGGAGAATGACAGGGAATGAAGAACGAGGCAGTCAAACAAAAACCAACCAAAAGTCAATCCAGAATGTCAGTAGACCTTTAATTTACAATTTATCAATCAACATTTGTGGCGCAGAAAGAGGACTCGATACGGCCATGTTTCAGTGAACATATGCCTGTGTCAGGAGTCATACACTTCTATAAAAACATGCATACAAGTAATTAAGAGATCTTAATATAAAAAGTACATGCAAAAATAAATAGAGCTTTTAACATAAATGCTTAAATAAATAATCTTAAAACAAAAAATGTCTAAAAAAAACTCTATAGGATCAACTATTAATAAAAACAGATTGCACATAAGGGGAGGTGACTAAACATTTAAAATATATATAAAAAATTCAAAACAAAATATAGAATGAGTGGCAAAAAAGGGGTATATATATATATATATATATATATATATATATATATATATATATATAATTCTACTAGATGAACATATCTGCAGGTATAGCCAGAGAAAGCTACTAAACAGAATAGGAATACCTAAAACATGTAACAAGGGAGAATGATCCTCTTAATCTCTCATATAAAGCCCTGGCCAAAAAGAGCATTTGAGCTGGTCTAAAATCTGATGTTGACATTTTTTTCACATACATTTGTATTCCTCTTTATAAGATAGAGAATAAATATGCAGATTTTAGTCCTGTCCAAAGTGTACACCTTTACATATTTGTACAGTGTGGATCTCCACGTGCAAACAGTGGCTTTCTGAAATTGGTATATACACATGTATGCGATATACACATGTAAATGTCACTACGTGTGGATATGTTGCAAAAATAATGGCTTATATTTACATTAAGAAAAAATAGCTCAAAATCCTTTATTTGGGGGCACTTAAAAAATGTCTGTAGGACTGCAAGCACATTTTCTAAGATAAACTATATGAGTGCCGGGGGGAGGATCCCTCTGAAAATTCAGCAGGCTGTGGACACATGAGTTCAATATACCATAACAGGTAAGTCCATTGTAATTACAGCAATAGAAAGATACATGCACAGTTTCTAAAATGAAAGCCACAGACACACTTTCCCTCTTATGGCTTCTCTCTGCCTCTGTCTGCAAATAAAATATCTTGTACCCACATAAGAAGGTAAGGGAGGAGAAATTTTCAGCAGGATTTAAAAATGGATGCTTCTGTTAGGATGGAAGGCACCTAACAGCCTAGCCTTCATTGAGTGTATAGCCCTCCCAATCCATGTTGAACTACAACAAGGTCCATCACAAACCAATAGCTGTGAAGGGTACTGCCATTTTGATAGCCACTCCAGTCCAGTCAACAGAGTAGGACTGTTCCAACTCCATTCTATTAGAGACAAGGTGTCTGATATTCAGTGCTATTTAACCAAATAGGAACAGCTCCTGGCTGGTTAAATAGTGCTTAGCTAGCTAACCGCTAATGTTCAGTGCGAGACAGCTGGTTATCTCACCTGTATATTAGTGCTTAGTGGCTAGCTGCTAACCGGCTATGTTGTGCAACCTAGTCAGTTAAGCACAAATATTCAGTGCTATTTAACTGAACAGGAGTGGCTCCTGGCCCGTTAAATAGTGCTTAGCTGGCTAACTGCTAATATTCATCACGAGATATCTGGCTATCTCTGCTGAATATTAGTTTTTAGCGGCTAGCCGCCAACTGGCTATGTCAAGGAACTTATTTATTTATTTTTGTTACATTTGTACCCCGCGCTTTCCCACTCATGGCAGGCTCAATGCGGCAGGCAATGGAGGGTTAAGTGACTTGCCCAGAGTCACAAGGAGCTGCCTGTGCCGGGAATCGAACTCAGTTCCTCAGTTCCCCAGGACCAAAGTCCACCACCCTAACCACTAGGCCACTCCTCCACACAACTTAGCTGGTTAAGCGTGAATATTCAGCGCTAATCTGCTAAGTTTAGCAGATAAGATAGGCCTGCTATTTATGTGGCCTGTCTTTAACCACTAAGCACTTAACCGGTTAGCACTGACTGTCGGCCTGGCTTTGAATATCCGGTGTCAGTACTGACAGTAGCAGCTAACTGCGCTGCCTGCTGCTGGCTGAATATTGGGGGGAAATGAAGGAGAGGTCCAGGGGGTATGGGGAGCAGTGGCTTTTGAATTGTGGGTGGGCTTTCCTGTATTTCAACATGGATTGGGGGGGGGTCAGATCTGCAGGGGTTTGGGGAATCAGTGGTAATGGAGTGGGGGGTGGCTGAGAAGGGTACCATGGGATTGGAATCTGGGCAGGATATGGGACCTGAGTGGGAGAGATTGGAAAGGGGGAATGATTGGAGGTAGAGGGAGGGGCCATGGGAGAATTAGAATGGGGGGGATTGCTGATACTTGTGGAGGATGGGGGTACTGGAAGGGGGGAGTCATTAGATTGGCTACCTGGCAGTCATATTCACTGCTGGCACCCGCATAAGTAAGTGGGGTTATAACATATAAAAGACTGCTTTTTGTACAGTCCTATATGTCCGCTTAGCTATGTGGGCACCAGCACTGAATATTGCCAGCACCCGCATAACTCCTGGCTCCTCCCAAACTCTGCCCCTGTAACACCCCTTTGTGGCCCAGTTCCAAAATGGTTGGTTAGTGCTGATATTCATAGCACTGCCCTGTTAAGTGCCGCTGAATTTCAGAAGACAGCTGGCCCCAAGTAATTTTAGACTTCAGGAACCTCTCCTGCTCAAATCAGTTTGAATATTGTACAGTAAGTTTCTGGCATATCCATGTTAAATCTTTTAAGATTGAGAAATGATAACTGGCGATATGAGAGAAGTTTATAAAATTATGAGTGGGGTAGAACAGTTAAATAGAGAGCAATTGCTTAAACTGTCAACACAAAAACAAGTGGAGACTCTATGAAACTAATGATCAGCTGATAAAAACAAATCATAGAAAGTTGGTTTTTTTACACAGTATATAATTGAGCTGTGGAATCTGTTGCTGGAGAATATTGTCAAGGCTATCAACATAGCAAGATTCAGAAGAGGAATGGACAAGCCCTAAAAAAATATTAGGTACATCTGGAAGAGTCATTACTCATCCCAGGAAAAGAAGTATGAGAAATCAATGCACTTTTTGAGACCTGCTGGGTAGTTGCTACCTGGACTGCCACTCACAGAGATAGGATGCTGGGCTCAATGAATCTTGGTCTGACTGAGAATGTTTTTTTCTGATGTTCTTATGTCTGTAGTGGAGTCAGTGGGGTATGGGAGGGTTTTGGGGAAATATGAGCATTTTACATTCTTAGGATGATGAATGATAATGTATTTTAGGTGGGGGCTTGGGATTGAGTTGGTATTCATAATGTTATAGTATGATTTTGTAATGTTATAGTATGATTGTGATGCTATGGATGCTTTTAGGGAACTCAGCATATTCGAGTTGTGTATTGATTGTTACTTTCTATGTATATATGTTTTATGTTTTACTTTACTGCCCAGAGCTTGGAAAATCAACAAATAAATGTAATAACTACATAAATAAATGTATTTTTCCTCTTAATCCATAGGAAAAGCTTCAAAAATAGTAAACAAAATATTCTGAATGTACATGGAGTGAAACAAATAATTAAATAAGTATGGAGATATTTGTACAATATTTATCTAGATTAATAAATATATGTAGGAACCATTTGTCTCTGATTCCTGTTTGTTTTTTCCCATTTCCTTCTTTTGCATTCTTGTGTGGTTTTATATTTACCCCCCCCCCCCCCCCCCCCCGTTTACTAAGCCATGCGGCAATGCGAATACAGCCCATTCAAAGTGAATTGGCTGTGTCAGCATTAGTGCACAGCAGCCACCAGAGTGGCTTAGTAAACAGGGGGGTTAATTTGTAATCTCTGCAGCTAATCCCTTTCTTATTGATGTTTGTTGCACTATGGGATTTTGTGTTGATGAATCAGTTCTATCTTACTCAATATAATATCCTTTTTTAAAGCACTGATTATATAAAATTTCCTAGGAGTTTTGGACAGATATAGGACAAATTATATTCAAAATGATTTATAACTATACTGGAGCAAGCACAACAGAACCATACTGGCCACCCCACCCTCACTCTTTCAAATGGTCAGTCAAGTGTAGAAGCTGAAAGACTGCTGAGAAAATAATCAAGGGAGGAGATTACTCACAGGTTCAAAATAAGGGCTGACTAGTGTAGGAGGTATTTTAATCATTCAAGATGAAGAAAAAGGAGGCAGTCAGTAAAAAAAAAAAAGAGAGAAAGGAAAGCACTTTTATGTGAACAGTGGGGAACAGTAGCAGTGGTGGTAACAAAGTCCAGTGCAAGGGTATTTAGCGTCCAAGGTAAACTTTAAGCCTTGTGCCTTCCTCAATTAATTTCATGTCCCTAGGCCAGTGGTTCCCAAACCTGGTCCTGTAGGCACCCCAGCCAGTCAGATTTTCAGGATATCCACAATGAATAATCAAGAGAGAGATTTGAATGCAATGAAGGCAGTGTATGCAAATCTCTCTCATAAATACTCATTGTGGATATCCTGAAAACCTGACTGGCTGGGGTGCCTCCAGGACCAGGTTTGGGAACCACTGCCCTTGGCATTCCCCCTGAGATTCTGAAAATGAAATGAAAGAATCATGATCATCCCATCACTCCTCTCACAATGATTCTATTTTAATATTAAGCTTTGCTTTATTTACTTTTTCTTATAGTTTCCTTCTTTACCTTCTCGTATCGTATCCCTATTTAGTTAAAATTTGATTCATTTATTTGATTTATTTTTTCGGATTCTTGATATACCGCTGCAAGGCCTGCACATAGGCAACTACGTGGTTTACACAATAATAAAAGTAACAACAATTGAGTGGTAACAAATATACAATAAAATTGAGGGACCAAAGGAGATAGAGGCAAGAAAAAGAAATTATATTCTGCAGTCAAGTTGTATTATGAAGGAAAAGGGAAAAAGGGTAAGCTTTGAGGGTTTGCTTAAAAGCGGGAATGGAGGATTGATTCCTGATGAATAATGGGAGGTCATTCCAGAGTTTGGGCCCATTGTAATGGAATGCTGTGTGGCAAGTACTAGACAGGTGAAGCTGAGCAGGGGATGATAATGTCAGAAGATTGTTATCAGGGAGAAGAGGAGTCTGTTAACTTTAAGATAGGCAGGTGCCAAGAGAGGCCTAGACTTGCAAACGAGAAGCAGAGTTTTGAAAATGATGTGAATGGAGATGGGAAGCCAAGGTTCAGAGTGGAGGAGGGGATGTCATTGACAAAGAGGTGAACATTGTGCAATAACTTAACAGCTGTCAATAGTACCAATTGGAGCCATTTGAGAGAACAGAGGGGCAGGCCAGTGTAGAGTGAATTACAGTAGTCAAGGTGAGAGATGACAAGTACAAGGACGAGGGATGAAGAAGACTGGCAGATAAGAAATTGATGAGCAGTATATCAAATATTCAGTAAATTTAAACTTGAAATTATTTATTATCTTTTCAAATAATCCACCCAATGTGGTATACAGCACGTTTACAGTAAAATATTCATAAAATGGTACACATACATTAAATTATAGTAGAACTTTCATATAGTTAGAGGTGTGCTTATACTGCCAGCACAAAACATATTAAAACACCCTAATAGATAAATAAGAGAAGGAGTGGAGGTGAAATATATAAAGAAGTAAGATGGAGTACAACAAAGGAGCTGGGATAGACAGGGCAGGATTAACCATTTGGTGAGCTCTAGGCAAATAGGCATGTTGGGGCCCTACATCATAAAGTAAACACTCTCATAAAGGGGTTCCTACATGGCTTTTATTGTAGAGGAAAACATGCAGATAATGAAACAGCAGGTAAATGGCACTGCTTGCTGGTTGTCCTGCCAACTGAAGGACAAGGCAGGAAGGTGGGGAGAACAGACAAAGCTGTACACACAGGGGTGTCTCTGGTTCCTCTTCCTCTTCCTTTCAAGCTCCTCTTTCTTCTAGCAGCTAACTTACCAGTGCAAATATTTGTCTTCTGAGCCATTGAGAAGGTCCTCCTAAACATTTGGTCCCTAGGCACATGACTAGTTTGCCTATGTCTTAATCTTGTCCTGGAGAAAGGCCAAAAAAGAGTAGCTACAAGTGAATGCACAGTAAGAGACGTTACTAAGCTCAGTAAAGGAGCATGTAGCAAACTAGTTCTGTTGCCATATCTTAATCTGGATTGGAGTGACTACCTAGATATTTGCTTCACCAATTGTAGGCTTGGGAGAAGAGCCAGACATTCTCCTTCCTGAAGCATATGGAATTTTGCATTACACATAGCCCTTTTGGAAGTTAGTTTCATAGTATGAGGACTTCTCGTAAGAAAACCTACTGGCATAATTTGATTTCATTAGTTATGGATGCCTCTTGGGAGCACCTTAGAGACCCTGAAGGTGTAGAGAGAAATATCCTGTTCTTCAAGTATTCTGACCAACAGTTGCTCAGGAATAGATAGTTCAGGGAGGGGGTATTAAATTGGTTTACTTCATTTCTACAAGGATAAACATTTACAGTCACCTGCCCCTCCTCAACCTCAACCATATACTCTCTCTCTTGTGGAGTTCCACAAGGCTCAGTTCTGGGACTGTTGCTGTTTAATATTTTCTTCAGTTCCCTTACTATCCTATCCAAGGTCACAGAATTCTTTCTGTTATGCAGACATAATCATGATCGACTACACTGATCCATCTCACATTGACCTTGCCAATAATCGCCTGATCCTGAAACCAGCAAAAAACTATAGCCATATAGTTTTCTAACAGATCACTTCCATTATGTAGCCCCAACTGAGAAGTGCTCTAGTTACTGAATTCAAGTACTTCGGGATTGTGCTAGATCATCATTTACCCTTTGAAAAACAGTTCTAATGAAAGTATTTCTGGGTACTGATGCAGTTTCGCTGTATACACAGTTATCTAGATGAGAATTCACAAAAAATATCTGCTTTATGCCTTATTCCCTTCTTGCTTTGGCACAGCCGGTGGTGGGAGGCGGGGCTGGTGGTTGGGAGGCGGGGGTAGTGCTGGGCAGACTTATACGGTCTGTGCCATGAAGAGGACAGGTACAAATCAAAGTAGGGTATACACAAAAAGTAGCACATATGAGTTTATCTTGATGGGCAGACTGGATGGACCGTGCAGGTCTTTTTCTGCTGTCTACTACTATGTTACATGTTACTATGTATTGCAATATTGTTTATGCAGTTTAACTTATTAGGTGTTTGCAATCAGTGCAAAATATGGCTATCAGAATTTTCTGCCGTACAAAGAGATGAGATCAGGTTACTCCCCTCTTGAAACAACTACATTGGCTTCCCATGCAATCCCATATCAAATACAAAATTCCTGCACTAACTCAGACTATTGCATCTTGGTATTCCCCATACTGTCATAAGTCTGCATGTCCCCCAAAGAACACTATACTCCTTACAAGATGGCCGGTTGCATATTCCATCTGTGCATTTTGCACATTTTGAATCAACACTTTGGAGTTCATTCTTCCATGCGTCACCTCTGCTCTGTAATTCTATGCCCCTAGCATTGCATACAGAACCATAGTTACCAAGATCAAACAATGTTGAAGATCTATCTATACCAGAAGTTCTATATCATCCAGTGAGGCTGAGGAAGACAGCTTGAAACAGCCTAACAATTCCTATCTTTTTGCTCATTTTTTTTTCTTCCTAATCATTTTTTAAAATTATGTTTATTACAGTTCAATGAAACAAACAACAACAAATAGTCAAAACTGTGATACAGCAAAACATCGAACCAAAAATGAATAGCGACAAATCAACCCCACAACTAACCCTTTCTCCCCAAACCCCTCAATTTTCCCCCCTTTACTATCTCCTACACACACACACACACATGCACATACACACACTCACAAATGTGGCGGGGGGGGGGGGGGTTAGGTGGTAGGCATCAGAAAGCCAGACAATCTAAACATGCACCCAAAAGTTCAAGTAGTATCTCGCCCAGCTACATTCCGTTTCCAGGCAGAATGAGTCCCACACTCAATGGAATCGGATAAGCTGGCCAGTCCTCAGTGCTGTAGGCTTACAGAGCTGGTGAATAAAATCCATCTTGCAGAATACCACGGAGATCTGGGGCATTGTAGGCTGTTTCCAGGCCCTCCACATACTAGGATAAAAGCTTGCTAAAAACTCTCCTTGTCTCTCATTCGGGGCATACACGTTAAGCAAGGTATAGAGATCACACCCAAGGGTAATAACTAAGAGAAGTAGCACCCTTCCTTATCCTTTATCTCCTTCTTAATCTGTCATGGCAGCCTTGCAGATAGAGCTGCCATTACCCCCTTCTTCTTCCAATTACAGCAACTGGATGCAAAATAAAGACAAAGGTATGTTTTGTGTGTCAATATTTCTCGTGAGCAGTTAGCAGGTGAGTCCCTTGGATAAAACCCACATCTGCTTTCAGGCACGTTAGTTCCTTGAACAAATGCTGCCACTTCATGGGTGAATTTAAGCCCTTGGCAATTAATGTCAAAAAGTAAGATCAGTCATAGGGCTAATCTAAAAACCAAAATAACTGCTCCACTAAAATCTGTAAGTCAACCTGATTTCCCTGAGAGATTGCGCTAAAATTCCTGCTAAACCCTCTCACTATCCTCCCTCCCCATCCCTCAATAACCCCCAATGAATCCCCCCATCCAACTCCCCAAGACCAGATATGTCAACCCTGCACACAACATCATAGGGTGTCATAGTGAGGAAGTGACCCCCAGAAGATAAACCAACAACATGTAATGTAACACAACCTGCACATGGTAAAGTCCAGAACCAAACACAGGATCCTCCATTTGGCCTACCGGCTATTTGATAAATCAAAGAAAGTCCACTGACGCCCAATAGGGCAGCAGCCCCGCAAAAATTGAGGCCTCAAGGTCCATGTGATGGACTCCAGCCTTTGATGGAAGTTGTAAAGAACAATCCAGGCACCAAAGTGCATTTTATGTTTTTGAGGCCTGCACAGGTCTCTGCAAAGCTGTACCCGACTGCTGTCGTTTCAGACGTCTCTTTCTGTGGGTCACTGCCATTTTGGGCATACTTGAGGCACAGCTGTTGATGGTTAAGGAGGTTGTGCTGGCAAAGAATAGATCTTTAGCTTCAGAAAGATGTTGTACCTTATGTAACTTTCCCTCCAGATAAAAAGAAGGGAAAAGGGATGGTGCCACTTATACTATATGTCCTGTGTCCTCAAGTGTCTGTGTCCTCAAGTGTTGAGTAAAGGGTCTAAGTTCCACGTGGCCATTAGCGCAGGAGCCCTTACTACCACCTATTTATTAGGCAGTAGGGTTCACGTGTTAACCAAGTGCTAACTGGTTAGAGCATGGCAATGCATCCGCATTAACCGATTAGCACTGTGCACGCCTACTCTCCACCCCTAAACATTATTTTATATTTTTTAGCACATAGGTAAGTGCAAACCATACACAAAGCTACTGTAATCACAGAAAGGCAATGTACCTCTATGCAACTCACCTTGAGCTACTACTGAAAAGGGGTAAGCAAAATCCAAATAAATAAATAAATATCAATATCAAATCTCTTCCCCTTTCCCAAATATCTACAACCTAGTGAATTTATAATATGTATGACTATACAATGGAAAACACAAGATAGTTGTAGAAGCAGATACAGTTAATGGAGGATAAAGGATTTTTACTGGAGAATCAAATATTGAAAAACAAGTCTGACCTGGCCATGTTTTGCCCAGCAAAGGATGCTTTGGGCAAAACATTACTGTTAAAACAAATAGAACCATAAACAAGTATCACAAAATCACATAAATTCATAATAGAACCATAATATAGATATATAAACAACATCAGTATTAGATCGTAGGAAATAATTAATAAATCAATAATTACATCAAACAGCAAATATAAATAAATGAATACATAGTTATACAAAAAAGCGCATTTCCAAAAATATGCAAAGTTACATACTATATTGATAAACATCAAAAAATGAATGGGGACAACTATTTTCCTTTTAGGACTAGCGGATCGCTTGTCTACTTGTTTCCTGGGACCTTTCTTCTGTGGAAAACACAGGCATTAGTATAATAACCACCAGAATTTCCATTTATCTATACATGCTGCCTTAAATGAATGTGGATATTTTATATAACATATATCCAAATAACTATATAAGATAGGGATGTTCTAATGGATTTTAATACATGATAGGTGTTTTTGTTGTATTATTGAATCTGAATCATGTATATGTGAGTTCAGAATCATGTTGGTAAAAGCTGGCATAATCTTGCTTCCTGTCAGCAAGTGAAGGCAGCCACTCACTAATTTTCACATTTTGCAATTTTATGCGATTCTGCTTGGCAGATGTTTATCTAAATCATTTAAATCTTTCTCTTTTAGACACATTCAGTGTTAAGAAACTCCCTGCATAACAGTGCAGATTAAAAGTTAATTAAGAAATTAAAGGAAGAGAAAAGTAATTACCTTATTTCAAAGGCATTTGTTTCCTTTTTGGCATGTTTACAAGATGAGGAATGGGATGAAACTATAGAAAAATGTTATATAACAGACAAATAACAAATCTTTGTTAGAGATAGTCAGATACTGAATGTGATGGGAAATGCCAATGAGATTAATAAAAGCTGTCCATTTTTTCATGTGTCATTTAAAATGAGTTATGTAATCCTGTTGGCTTGTTCTATACAATTGGTTATTTACAAAACAATTACTACTATTACATTTTATTTCTATGGTGCTACTAGACACATGCAGTACTGTAAATGTGATTGCTATAACTCTGATTCTAAATTAGGCTGAATGGCTGCCAGCCACCTAAATACATCTACAATAACAGAGTTTGCTCAGCACGTGGAAAACCTAACTGATTCAAGGGCCTATAAATCAGAGATTAGGCCAGGGGTGTTTCGGCGGGAATTAAAGCCTAAATTCTATTACCTGTGCTTTATACTATAGTAACTGTAAAATACCTCCCTTAAATGCTATAGAACTGTAAAAGAGACTTTCATGTGAATTTTCAAAAGAGAAGGGCGCCCATCTTCCGACACAAATCGGGAGATGGACGTCCTTCTCGCAAGGTCGCCCAAATCGGCATAATTGAAAGCCAATTTTGGGCGCCCTCAACTGCTTTCCGTCATGTGGATGACAAAGTTCACGGGGGCATGTTGGCAGTGTAGCGAAGGCGGGACTGGGGCATGCTTAGGAGATGGGCGTCATCGGCCGATAATGGAAAAAAGAAGGGCGTCCCTGACGAACACTGGGGCAACTTTACTTGGTCCATTTTTTTTCACGACCAAGCATCAAAAAGGTGCCCAAACTGACCAGATGACCACTGAAGGGAATCGGGGATCACCTCCCCTTACTCCCCCAGTGGTCACTAACCCCCTCCCACCATAAAAAAAGTTTAAAATACTTTTTTGCCAACCTCAAATGCCATACTCAGGTCCATCGCAGCAGTATGCTGGTACCTGGAGCAGTTGTAGTGGGTGCAGTGTACTTCAGGCAGGCGGACCCAGGCCCATCCCCTCCCACCTGTTACACTTGTGGTGGTAAATGTGAGCCCTCTAAAACCCACCACAAACCCACTGTACCCATATGTAGGTGCCCCCATTCATCCCTAAGGGCTATGGTGGTGGTGTACAGTTGTGGGTTTGGGGGTTAGGGGGGCTCAGCACCTAAGGTAAGGGAGCTATACACCTGGGACCTTTTTCTGAAGTCCACTGCAGTGCCCCCTGGGTTGGCTGGTTGGTGTCCTGTGGCCTGGATTTGGTCGCTTTAGAGATGGGCGTCCTTGGTTTCCATTATCGCCGAAAACCAGGGACGACCATCTCTAAGGTCTACCTAAATTTCATGATTTGGGCTTCCCCGACTGTATTATCGAAACAAAAGATGGACGCCCATCTTGTTTCGATAATACGGGTTGCCTCGCCCCTTTACGGGGCCGTCCTGCGAGGATGCCCTCATGAAAACTTGGGCACCCCATTCGAATATGCCCCTCCACATATGCTAAGAAAAACGATTCCTTAAACTCTTTTGCTAAGTAAGCACAGTAACTTAAAATAAAGTCCCTGAGGTTACCTATTTAATTCTAAGTCTACCTTTCCCCAAGTTTTACTAACAATTTCCCAGCAAATTCTTACCAATGAAGATCTCTCTCTCTCTGGAAGTCTTCTCACAGCATCACTTCCAGTAAATCATGGTAAATCCTGGTACAATAAAAATTTATCTTTTACCTCACGTTAATAACTTTCCCCCTTAACCGGTTAAGTTATACCAGCCAAAGTCCTATTTGGCAGGTTACCTTAACTGGTTAAGCGCTGAATCTCTCTACTTATCCAGTTTAATGCCAACTCTCCCCAGTCGGCCCACATAATAGCTGGTTTCAGCTTTAATGGTTGGAGGAGATATTCTATAAGTGCTGCTGAATATTCCCTCAGGGCCTGGCCAGCATTAGTTAACCAGATAAGAGTCTCTTATGATCAGTCAACTCACTTTGATTACCAACCTCTTATTTTTTGAGAAGGTCTACTATGACTCATGTTAGTGCAGCATAGGCTGCAATTACTTGACCTCACCATGATGTACTGGATAGAGGCTTGAGGCATTTGGGCTACTCCAGTTGTAGGTTTCCTGAACCATACTCTTAACCTCTTCTAACATTCTCTCTTATGTATCATAATTATTGTATTTCTATCTGATCATGGCTCCCTCTTTTTCTAACTTTTCTATATTATGTAACAAAACTATTCTATTTTTTGTTTCCCACAATTTACTATTGTTGACTGCTCTGTAGGCCTGGCTGAAGGGTGGTATATAAAGACTTCCATTAAACTTAAAGTTTCTTGTTGATTAGTAGGCTATATCAGCTTTTATACTCTGCTACTTCACCAAGACTGGCATAAGAAAAATCTCATCTGCCGGAGGGCTTTTTCATGTCTAATTTCCATTCTTCAACAAAAACAATGTGTCTTTTAAAATTCCCTTAACTTACTTATTCCTACATTTGAGAAATAAAGTATAAAACTGTTGTCATGTTGTTAATCAAAAAACCTGAAAGTATGGTGACATCACACTGATCTGATAGACATAACAAAAAAACATAACAAAAAAAGTGATATATTTTATTAGACTAACAGTACAATTCCTGAATACCTTTTTGGGAGCTAAGATTCCCTTTCTCATGTCAGAACAGAACAGCAAAATACAACATTTGTATTCATTTTCTTCTGATGAAGGTGTATTTTCTTCTAAAAACTAGTCAAGACAAATAGCCAGAAACAGCACCCTTATAGCACAAAGAATTGTGCTTGGAAATGACTGTAGAATTTTCAGAAGTATCAACTATTTATGGAAACAGAGAGGACATGCTTCATCATACAGATAATCTCATTATGTGGCTTAAACCCCAGTATAAACAAGGTGATTTGAGATATATAGGCAGATGAGGCAATATATAGAAAAACAATCCTTCCGTGTTAGGAAAAAATACTTTAAGCAAACAATTCATGTTGCTAGATTCTTAAATTACAGGACATGGGTGGTTTTTGGAAATAGATGAATCTGTGATGACACCCTCAGCAAAAGCGCAATGACAATGAGGAAAATAACAAAAGAAACCATCTCAGGAATTCACTCATTTGCAACCAAATGGATGAGAAGACCAGCCATGAAGCCATACAGCATGTAAGCAAACCAACATGCAACAACTGGAAAGCAATGAGCACCAATGCTTACAGTCTAAGCAAGAAAGCTCCAGACTTGCAAGCACAAACTGGGCAGGCAGCACCTTGCACTCTCCTTTCATTACAAACCATTCATTACATATACCCAGCTGTCCAAGAAGAAGAATGGAATTTATTTTGGCCACAACATTCTACAACTTACATATGCAAAGGCATTCACAATAGCAGGCAATTACATACAGTTTACAGTAACAAGCAATTAAATACCTGACTGGGTCGTCTATCTAGAGCATTTTAAGGCAAGGGGTCTAGACTTTTGAGTCACACAGCTCCCGCCTTACTCACAAAATAGATTCTCTGCTCTGCCTGGGACATATACCATAGACATGACTAGGCGCTAACATCACAGCTTTGTTCGAGGGATTGCCTAAAAGCATCTTCCCCTTCTCCACTGTTGACTCTTTCTTAAGAACATAAGCATTGCTATACTGGGACAGATTGAAGGTCCATCAGGCCCAGCATCCTGTTTGAAGATTAGCAAACAAAATGCAGTATGAACTAGAATTCAAAATAGGTAACCTAATACTATAATAGACAAAACTCTAGTGAGGTAATTTAGAAACAATCGTGCTTCAACAGTGTTAAGGAGAAAAGCCCTCAGAAACCATCGGCACACGGCCGTAGGATTTAAGCGAAGTTATGATTTTTAATAACTATTGCTTAGGTTCTATCATGGGGCATAAAAACTCCCTAAAGTGTTAGAGTATAATTTTGCTCTTCTATCTTTTTAGATTTTGAGCTTTTCCATTTTGAAATTCACAGCATCAGCATTCTGCACTCAGTTCCTGAGGAATCCTTGTTTTCAGGGTGAAACGGTGGCCCCCATCGAACGCTAAGCAGAGAGTGCCTCTTAAAGCAGCACACAGCTAAGTGCCTTTTCATGCTTTTTGATGCTGGTTATTTGAAATATACTAACAGTAACCATAAGCGGTGCAGAAGAGTAAGCATATACTCCAACGCTTTAGATAGTAGAGCAAAATTATACTCTAACACTTTGGAGAGTTTTTATGCCCCATGATAGAACCTAAGCGATAGTTATTATTAAAAATCATAACATCGCTTAAAACCTACGGCCGTGTGCTGATGGTTTCTGAGGGCTTTTCTCCTTAACACTGTTGAAGCACGATTGTTTCTAAATTACCTCACTAGAGTTTTGTCTATTATAGTACCAGCATCCTGTTTCCAACAGTGGTCAATCCAGTTTACCAATATCTGGCAAGATCCCAAAATAGTACAATACATTTTATGTTGCTTATGTTACAAATAAGCAGTGGACTTTCCCCAAGTCCATCTTAATAATAACCTTATGGACTTTTCTTTTAAGAAGTTATCTAAATCTTTTCAAACCCCGCTAAGCTAACTGATTTCTTGAAGCCTTCAGCTTCCCCATTCCATCCAAGTCTGAGAAAGGCACCACCAATCCTCTGTTACGCTGGCACTAACCCCCCTCCATACAAGAGGGGGACTGCTCCTAGTCTTATACATTGTCCATGCCATTGCTAGCACTGGACACAACCACGGCACATTTCAAAGACACACTGCTGTGTACTCTACCAGGTTAGGACCCACCACCATAAACCAGGACAGTGACACCTCGCTTTTTGTGGTCTCCCCACTAACCCCAATCCTAGTTGTGGCCACTCCTAACACCTGTTTTCCCCCAGATATAGTTCAATGAGCCATATTGGGCTGCAGTCTCTTTAGGAGGGACACAGTCAGTCAAAAAGAAGGAAGGATAGCTCTTTATGTCATGAATAATATAAAAGTGATTGAAATGTGGGAGGGATATGTGGAAAGTAGGAAGTGCTGTACTATCTTGGAAAAAGATGTCACTTACATCCATACAGGTGTTGTCTATAGACGTCCATCTCAGAGGGAGAAGCTAGAGAGAGATCTAGCCATAGATATCCAAAAGTTGGGAATAAAGGGAAACTGTTATAGCTCAAGCTCCCAACCTATGGGATGTGGACTGATTATCTGAAGAATCAGAAAGAAGTAGAGAGATCATGATGCCTTTAAAAAGGTTCTATTCAGATAAATTGTGATAGAACCATGAAGGAAGGGGCAACACTGGATGACAAATGGAGACAGTTGGACCCATATTCAATTGTTCATTCACTGGCAGATGGTAAAGGCTTATTCATAGTCACAAAAGAAAGGGTAAAACAGCACACAAAATAGTACAGGAACAAAAAAGAAGCAACACTGGGCCTTCAGGATTTGAGATAATCGATGTTCTTTTTATTGTGAAAATGATCCGACACGGGCCGTGTTTCAGCGTACAAACGCCTGCCTCAGGGGTCAGAAAATCCTAATTATGTTTACCCTAGAAATATGGGTTTGACCAAATAGTCAGGAAGCAGTGCCTCTAACATATGTAGAGTCTGCTTGCTCAGAAAAACGCTGTAGGTGCAAAAAACCTGACTGTTTGGTCAAACCCATATTTCTAGGGTAATCATAATTAGGATTTTCTGACCTGAGGCAGGCATTAGTATGCCGAAACATGGCCCGTGTCGGGACATTTTCACAATAAAAAGAACATCGATTAGCTCAATCCTGAAGGCCCAGTGTTGCTTTCAAAAGCTTATTCATAGAATTACAAAAGTTAAAAAGACAGTATTGCACCATTTAAATTGCTAAATGGCCTATACTATCTGTATAGTTGTGCATTAGGGACAGACTCAAAAATTATCTGGATAATGGCAATATTCAGGCACTATCCCCCAAATTCTATAAATGGTGCTTAAAATTGCATGTGCAAATTTGGCCACGTGCCTAATTTGCAAGTGCAATTTAATTGAATGAGCCAATTAGCGCTGATTACTGGGTACTAATAATCAATTCTTGGTGCTAACTGGCATTAATTAAAATTTATATGTGCATTTTTAGTCACCTGGATCTGCGCGTAAATTTTACGCATGTTTCCACAAAGCAGGTACAAAAGCCACCTGTCATGCTCGATGTGGTAAAATAAATTTGTATTGTAATTCCCACAAGGAGGCATTAGATGTGCAGCAGTACACCGAAATCAAAGAACCCTGGAGTTGTTGCAATGTAATTGATACCATTATGTCCTCAGACCAATGCTTTGCCAATCGAGTATAATTCAAGTCTGCCATTGAGTCCTTGTGATGATAAGACAAAGGTACTCAGTTCTGGGAGCTGAGAGTAAGTGCTTTATTCAAAGTCTCTTGAACATCCTCGCACAGCTCTGTCCATGGTAAGCCCCAGACATAATGCCTTAGTTGTAAGTATGCAAAGCGATCTGATGGTTGTAAGGAATATTTGGCACATAAGTTGTCAAAAGGTTGCAAGTTCCCATCTTCGGTGAGTAATTGTGATAAGTAATGTATTCTCAATGTTCTCCAACAGGTAAAAACTGCAGAATACGGGGCCCGAGGGAAAGTCCGGATTGTGCTATAAAGCCAAATATGGTGTCACTGTTGCAGAGAAGTGATGTCTTCATGCAGCCCTGAAGAGAAGTAGTAGTTATGCAGCTATATTTGATCTTTTTGGTGTGATTGTTATCTTTTCTATATATATTTTTGGCATATTTTATAGAATAGTGCTGAGCTTATACAAGTGCAACATAAGCATGCAAATGGCTCTTAAATTTAGGTGCCAAGTTATAGAATGAGGGAAAGGGGGAAAGGGAAATGGGACTTGATATACCGCCTTTCTGAGGTTTTTGCAACTACATTCAAAGCAGTTTACATACATTCAGGTACTTATTTTGTACCAGGGGCAATGGAGGGTTAAGTGACTTGCCCAGAGTCACAAGGAGCTGCAGTGGGAATTGAACTCAGTTCCCAGGATCAAAGTCCACTGCAGTAACCACTAGGCTACTCCTCCACTCCATTCCAAAGGGAATAAAGGTCCATTTTCATAGTTTGACAATATTGCTGCTTCTCCTATACATGCCAGTAAATACATGCACTTTTGCCAATGTCCTATGTATTTTCCAAAAGGCTCTAAATTTGGCAGAACATTTTATAAAGTATTGGCAGAACTGTTAACAATATAAACTGGAAATTCCTCCCTTGATGTTCCAGTTCTTCTCTTAACAACCTATGGAAAATGGACCTTTATTCCCCACATTTTATAACTTGGCACCTAAATTTAAGAGCCATTTGCATGCTTATTGCACTTGTATAAGCTCAACACTATTCTATAAAAGATGCAAAAAAAACCATAGAAAAGACAACAATCACACCAAAAAGATAAAATATAGCTGCATAACTACTACATTCTCTTCAGGTACAACTGATCTGCTAACCCAGAAATACACTAAATGAAAAAAAAAATAATTCTTCAGTGCTATCTTAAAGTTTTTTTAACAAAGGCTCAGTTGTTATATACAAAGGAAGGTTATTCCACAAGCCATCAAAGTTTTTTTTAAATAAACCATATTCATGTGTAAAACACTAATTAATGTACATAAATGGAACATAGGTGCAAAACACCAGCTCTATGACTAGCATAGTGCTCTTTGTCTAAGCACATATGTGCATATGTACCCAGTTATGCTAGTATTTATAGAATCCCGCCCTTAATGCTCCATTGCTCATACATTGTAAGCCCTCTGGAGACAAAGAAATACCTAGTGTACCTGATTGTAATTCACTTTGAGCTACTACTGAAAAAGTGTGAGCTTAATTCAATTAAATAAGTGTCATTTTTGGGGTGAGGAATGAGCAGGGACTACATTCTTGGTTAATAAACTTTATAACAAAAGCACAATGACTCCTCAGCGGCGACTCATTTCAAATGAGCCTACCAATTATGGTTCACCTCTTGGCCTCTTCATCAGGTCAAAACAGTGCTTTGGCTTAAATTTATGAAACTTCCATCTCCAAATTTATTTTTTAAATGTGCCTTATACCAACAAACATTTATAATCTGCATATAGCAATTTATCAAAACAAGCACTTATCTCAAAATGCAATTGTCCCCAACAGTTAACACTGAGGTTTTTCAATTATCACTTGTTAATTCTGGCTAATACTATACAGTAATTGCAAAACCTTAGCACAAGGCTCTACAAATCCCAGGCTACAACAACTAGAAATTTCTTGCTGGCACCTGGAATTTTTGTGTCCCACTATCACACTAACCACTAGATCAGCGACGTCCTCTTCCCTGCACTTTTTCTGTGTGAAATTTGAGACACACAATGTAGGAACTCTCGAGTTGGTCTCATAACACTTGAAAACTGGAGACCGGTGCAAGAGTTCAGACTCACATAGAGCTGCACAGTGCAGGGAGGAGGAAGTTCCTGCTTCCGTGTCTCAGACAGAAGAGTGTCTGGTTTGATGGAGGGGTGGGGGGGGGGGGGGAAGCAGGCAGGCTGATTGGCTTGTGAGGATAGAGCCTGGGGGTGGGGGTCAGTGACTGGCTTGCTAGGATAGGACCTCGGGGTGGGGGTCAATGACTATCTTTCTGGGGTAGGCTCTAAGGGGGTTGGTGAATAGCTCGCCAGGATAGGAGTTGTGGGGGTAGCAAAGTGGCTTGCTGGGTGGTGAGGACTAGCTGGGCTGGGAGGTAACTGATTGGTTTCCTGAGTGATGAAGGATAGCTGGTATAGAAGTGGCTGATTGGTTTCCTTGGTGGTGAAGGCTAGCCAAGAAGGGACTGACTAAAATACTGGGTGATGAGGCCTATCTGGTTAGGGGGTGGCTCAGTGCTTTCATGGGTGTTGAGGGCTAGCTGAGGAGGGACTGACTGGCTTGCTGGGTGGTGAATGCTATCTGTGTTGGAGTGGGGTGAGGTCAAGGGTTAGGGGCTGGGGAGTGTCTTTTTTATGGGAGGAAGGAAAGTGATGGGGAAGAAGAGGTTAAAATAGACACAGGTGATGATAAAGTATAGAAAGAGATCAAGAGTAGTAACAACAGAGTGGGAACAGAAACAAAGGCTGGAGGCTGTGGAGGTGCTGGCTGTGCACTTTTTGCCAGTGGCATGCAGGGGTGCATTAAGGGTCTGTTTTACTAAGTCTTCTCTTTTCCTTGGATGTCTTTAGTACATCAAGCCCTAAAGGAGTTACAGCAGACCTCAAAACACATCTCTTCCTCTCCTCAATTTTAGTGGAGACAATGTAGTGGAGGGGAAGAGGGAGATGGTCCCTAAAGTTTTTGGGCTGTGCTCTTTAATCCAAAGAACATTTGTCAAGGCCAGCTTTAGCACATCTTTGTTAATAGGGTCCTATATTGGGTACTGCTTTTATCTTGGTTTGAATAAATTATTTCTTTGTTTTTATATATGTGTATCGGTCTACTTTTTATAACAGACTTTTATGTAGCAAGTAGACTGTTGCCTTTTGTGTTTTTCTTGTGAAAATACTGGTCACTTGCGACACAACATAACCAAAGACTGCAACAGACATTACCTGACTCTTCTTCCCCCTTTCCCTCTCTAAGTTCCCCCCAACTATTTCCTACCATACATATACCTCATTATACCACAATATCACTGTGTATTCATTCATACTATGTATTTGTTCAAACCGTAATCAGCTAACACCGTTAACGGTTATATGTAAGCCACATTGAGCCTGCAAAAGGTGGGAAAATGTGGGATACAAATGTAACAAATAATAATAAATAATAATTGAAAAGTTAGAGAATAAATGGAAACAAATAAATGTAATTATATAATGATCCAATTTGTTTCTGTCCTCACCATTCTGGCATCCCACAAAGACAGAGTCTTGTCTGCAGAGCTGGTAAGGATGGTATTTGAAAACGGAAGAAATTCAATGCTGTTGACTGAATCCATATGACCACGCATGGTGTATCTACATCTTTCACTAGAAAAAAAATACAGGTATTGACCATTCCTGAACCATTCTGAATATCTTTAAAAATTTGACAAAGAAAACAGTAAACTTTGAAAGTTTCTATAAATTTAAAATTCTGGTAAGAATACCTCAAATACAAATCTGAAAACCTTCCTGGGTAGGGTTAACACTCAAGGTGAACTGGACGAACAGAAAAAAGCTTCTAAGAGTCAAGGTGATGAGATTTTGCAAAGCTCAAAAACAGAAGCGTTTAAAATGTTTGAAGAGGAAAAGGAGATGTAATTTTGTGTCTGGAAACTTTGACTTGCAATTTCCAGGTACGGTGCATCCAGAAGAGAAAGAAGTTTCAAGGACTAAAGGATCAACTCTACCAGTCAAGAAGATAAGATCCATCTGCTTGAACAGAAATGCATTTTGTTTCAGCCAGAAAAGAGAGAGGATCTACACCTTCAAAGACTGAAGGCTTAAGTTTCAGAGAAGAAAGAGACCAAAGCTTCAATGATTCAGAAAGTTTTATCATAAACTGAATTCATTCCTGTGAAGTGAATAGTTTTTGTCTTTTCTTTTCATTTTTTTTTTTTAATTTATGCAACATTTTATATACTTTAACCAAACAAAATCACTTGTACAATAAAGAGGATTTCCCAAAAATTACTAAAGAAATATACCCATGAAGTTCACAATAATTGGGGGAATATCAAATAGTCAAAGGAGATAAGAAGAAATGGTCCCTGCTAACAAGTTGAAACACAGAAACTAAATTATTGGAGACTTATTTGGCATTAATAGGGGTTCTATCTGAAAATACCACTGGTAATTTGCCAGAAAAGTAGATAATTGAGAAGGAAGAAAAATATTTCTGAAACTGATATTTAACCATGCATTTATGAGGAAATTTTAGAAAGAATAAGGCACCTATTTACAATACATCTGGGGCCCTGTTTACTAAGATGCGCTAATGTTTTTAGAGCACACTAAAATTTAGCACACACTAACGCTGAGACACCCATATATTCCTATGGGTGTCTCTAACATTAGCGTGTGCTCATTTTTAGCACGTGCTAAAAATGCTAGTGCACCTACAGCGCAGCTTAGTACACAGGGCCCCTTGTTTCATCAAAAGAAATTCTTTCTGCCTTCTATGAGTTTCTCTAGAAACAGTAGGAAAGGCCTATGTTTTTTCTATTTTTGCTGTTAGATCACCCAGTAAAGAGTTTGGGATAGATATTCAATCAGGTTTAAAGGGTCAGGAGAGACTCCTGCCCACTTAAACCCCGCTCAGTGGGCCATCCTCAGATATTCAGCAGCAGAACCACACACTGCCACTGAATATGCCCTTTGACCGCTTTGGCACTGTGCAGGTTGTCCAAAGAAACAACAGGGCAGACGATCCACAAAATCCAATGTGGTGGTAGAAAACAGCACATCAGACAGGAAATCTTTATCCCAAGATTTATTCACTATAGTAGAGAAAATACAAATTGTCACTAGAGGAATAGCTTTGTAGGTGAATGTGATTCCCAGATTTTGAATATGTATTATTTATTAATATTATATGTGTTGTGTTATAAGGTATACAAAAAGCTTTACAGAACCATGCATGTAACAGTTCATGCTCCTTGGAGCTTACAGCCTAGTCAAACCAAATAGACAAGACATACAGAGAGAAAAAAAACGATATTTAGAGGTTATGATTGGAAAAATTCAATCAGATGTGTTGTGGGTGAGAACAGCTAAAGAGTAAGCACAGACTGAGAAAACCTACAATGAATGAGTCTTTATAAGAGACTATGAAAGAAAGGCCCTGAGGTTTGTTGGGGTGCTGTTTGCACTTCTGCTCAATCTGGTTTCTGGTTCTGATTCTTGTCTGTTTTAGTTAGTCTGTGGGTAGTTAGATTAGGTTATTGTTTGTTTGCTAGTCTTGTCTCTGGGTTTTAGTTTTGTGTTTAGTCTTTGTCTGTTTGTGTCCTAGTGGCTGCTCTGCAGCTTTTAGTTCTGTGTCTTGATATTCAGTGTTTTGTTCCCTGTTTTAGTGGCTGCTTACAGCTTTCGGTCTTGTCCTTTAGCTTTTTCTTTCCTTGCCCTGCGGTCCCTGTTTATTCCTTTCCCCTCTGACCCTTAGTCCCTGTGCAGCCTTGTTGGGATCCTGTTCTGCCCTGTCCTATAAGTCCTGCCAGCCACTTGCAGCCAGGAGCTCAACTCTTGGTGAAAGGTGGCCAGGTGCAGGTGAAGTCTCACTGTTTTTCAGAGTTCTGCCTTGCCTTTGGTGTGGGGTGGTTTTGCCTACCGCTCCTCGGCAGTGGTCCAAGGGCTCACAAACCTAGTTCCAGCGTGGGAAACGTGACAATTGGATAGGCAAGATTTTCCCACACTAAAGTCGTGCTGACTTGGTCTCAGTAATCCATGTCCTTGGATGTGCTCTGTAATTTTGTTTTTATTAATAGCCTCTACCATTTTCCTCGGCACTGACGTCAAACTCACCGGTCTATAATTTCCCGGATCTCCCGTGGAACCTTTTAAAAAATTGGCATTACATTGGCCACCCTCCAATCTTCCGGTACCACGGCCGATTTTAAGGATAAATTACATATCACTAACTTTAGCTCCGCAAACTCATTTTTCAGTTCTATCAGTACTCTAGGATGTATACCATCCGGTCGAGGAGATTTGCTACTCTTCAGTTTGCTGAACTGCCCCATTACGTCCTCCAGGTTTACTTTGAATTCAGTAAGTTTCTCTGACTCATCCACTTGAAATACCATTTCCGACACTGGTATCCCACTCAAATCTTCCTTGGTGAAGACAGAAGCAAAGAATTCATTCAATCTCTCCACTAAGTCTTTGTCATCCTTGATCGCCCCTTTTAACCCTCGGTCATCCAGCGGCCCAGCCGATTCTCTTGCCGGCTTCCTGCTTTTAATATACTGAAAAAATTTTTTACTATATTTTTTTGCCTCTAATGCAGGCTTTTTTTTCGTACTCCTTCTTTATCTGCGCCTTGCATTTGCTTTGACACTCCTTATGTTGCTTCTTGTTATTTTCAGACGGTTCCTTCTTCCATTTTCTGAAGGCGTTTCTTTTAGCCCTAATAGCTTCCTTCACCTCACTTTTCAACCACACCGGCTGTCTTTTGGACTTCCGTCTTTCTTTTGTAATTCACGGAATATGTTTGGCCTGGGCATCTAGGATGGTACTTTTGAACAGCATCCATGCCTGTTGTACAGTTTTTACCCTCTCAGTTGCCCCTCTAAGTTTTTTTTTACCGTTCTTTTCATTCTATCATAGTCTCCTTTTTTAACATTAAATGCTAATGTATTTGACTTCCTATGTATAGTTACTTCAAGGTTGATATCAAAACTGATCATATTATGATCACTGTTATCAAGCAGCCCCAGTACCATAAAGTCCCTCACTAGATCATGCGCTCCAATAAGGACCAAGTCTAGAATTTTTCCTTCTCTCGTTGGCTCCTGCACCAGCTGCTCCATAAAGTTGTCCTTGATTTCATCAAGGAATTGTACCTCTCTAGCATGTTCCGATGTTACATTTACCCAGTCTATATCCAGTTATGCTAGCATTTTCAGCATTCACACTTGAATACACAAATCTACTGAACAGTCTCATTACTTTGAATAGATAGTTTATCAGCTTAAAGTTATGTGTTTGCTATTCTACTAAATATTGACCTCTATCAGAATATTTCTATAACTGAATGCTTATAAAATAATTCTAAAATAATTAACATAGTTTACAAAGGGCAATATACTATGTACTCACTAAATACTCTCGTGTACTGCACAAAGTTAAAGCACTGCACTGCATACATCTAGTACAGCTATAAAAATGTAAGTATTATTATAATTCTTATTATTAGGCATATGAGCCAGGGTAAAAAGACATATCAACACCCAAAAACATTGCGAGAAGGAAACAAATTTCATAGCTTAACCTGTCTTATATAACTAAGAGAGTAAGAGCAACAATGACCTTTAGTTGATGGGATTTCTCGGATACCATCCTCTGGAAACTGAATCCAAGATGGTCAAAGTAGTAATGCTGTGCTTGAGGTTGGAGGTGGAGGGAGATCCAGAGTGATTTATGGATGACCAGGTAAAAATCATTTTATTGATTTAACTGAGTAGCTTGGAATCACATGGACATTTATCAGTACTAGAAACAGGCTTTTGTATTACTATCTGGAGTTTGAAGAATGTCTGGGACAGAGGCAGGCATTGATCACCGTTCTACACAATACTTGTAAAGACAGGATAGAAGTGCATCCACTTAGTAGACCACTGGACTATAAATAGACTGTACATGTTTTTTTTCTTCTGTAACATTTATGTTAATAATTGTTTGAAATGAGAATGGTTTGGGAAACAAATCAATTTGTCACCATGAATAATCTGAGGGGAATCAAACACGTTTTATTAATTTTCACTAGTAGGATCTTGGAGTGCAACTTCTTCTCTTGGCCATTGAAGATTCTCTCAGGGAATTCTGGTAGATGATAAACTTACTAAAGACATCCATATATAGCCATTCTTTCTACTGGATAAGAGAAAGACTAGTGGGCTCTTTTCCATAGAGAAGAAGTCTTTCAGTGGGTGGGGATGTTTGGGCAAAGCACACAATTGCCTCCAGTATGATTTGATAAATAACTATACTTCCCATACATAAGATAGTAGCAACTGGCATTTCATATGTCATATATTACAAATAGATACTAAAAGAAGGAAATATGGAAACAGTTCACCTTCACTTCTATTATCTACAGTAAGTGATTTCATAAAACATCATTCCATGCTATTGTGATTGTGACTGATATAACAATAATATAAGGATTCAGTGCTGTTGGATATGGCTGGACAGAGAAAGACTGCTGAGTAGCTCTTAACTGTGCTAAATGAAATTGCTTACAATATTCTCTTTAGGGGGCTGTCAACAAAGGAAATTATGGATTTGATTTTTGTTCTGATCCACACAATGCTAGTCAGCTCAAACAGCTCCTACAGCTTTTCTTATTAACCACACTGGAGCTCAGATGCAGTCCAATAGAGCTGAGAAAAGTTTTCTGGAGGCTAATACAGTTTTGATGGAATTGCTGTGTTATGAAGCTATTTAATCCATAACAAATAAATATATTTTTTTAATTTAACATTCTACATGATAAAATTGTATAAAGCATGCAAGAAAATGACAGCTACCTTTATAATAAAGACAAATGTTGATATAGGTCCTGTAAATCTGAAACATATGTAAGTCAAGTCAAAACAAGCAAAACAAAAAAAAACAAAGCTGGTGGCAGTGAGTGTTTTTTTTTAGCCAGCGCTGGCATTCGCAGGCCATGTCCAGGCACCGGCATTGAATATCTGGGTATATGCAGCCGGTTACCTCTTAAGCAGTTACGTGCAATATTCAGTATTTGACTGTCTAAGCGACACTACATAAAGATAAAACTGACTTTTATGCCATCCAATTTGGCTGCTTAACATAGGTGGTTAAGTGCTGAATACTGGCACTTTACCACATAAGTGCTGACTCCATCCCCTGAACCACCCACAAAATAGCCAACTCTCAGTGTAGTAGTCTTTGGTGATTTTCAGTGGCACTAACCGGTTAAGTGGTCCTTTTACTAAGGTGTGCTGAAAAATGGTCTGTGGTAGTGTAGGCACGGGTTTTGGGCATGCGCAGATCCATTTTTCAGTGCACCTGTAAAAAAAGGCATTTTTAACTTTTTGCTGACAATGGACGTGCAGCAAAATAACAATTGGCGCGCATCCATTTTGGGTCTGAGACCTTACCGCCAGCCATTGACTTAGTGGTAAGGTCTCACACGTTAACTAGGCAGTAATGACCTACGTATGTAGAATGCTACTTAACATGCATAGCTGATGCACGTCAGAAAATAAAAATTATTTTTTAGACGCGTGTAGCAGATGCGCGTCAAAAATGAAATTACCACAAGGGCCACGTGATGCTGAATATCAGCGGATAGCCGCACACAAGCGATTTAACCAGTCAGGAGCTGTTTCTGACCAGTTAAATCACTTTGAAAATCAACTCCAAAATCTCCACAGAACTATAATTCAGTTTCATCAAACATGACCTAAGAGCTAAGTCACAGCTGGTGCATCTCCTTTTTGAAAACATTTTACCTTTATAAAGATGGTAACTTTGTGAGGCTTTATTATATATTTATAAGTTTTCCTATAAGTGAATTATTATATTTTATTGTTTAATTGCTGAAGTTTGTAATCAAGATGACATAATTCAGCTATGACTATAAAATGGAGGCAATTAATAATTGGGAAGGAGGTTGTTACAAGAAGCTGGTTGCAATGTAAAAACTGTATAAAAAACAATACTCAGATCACTAAAGTCTTCCAGTGCCAAACAGATTTTAAGGCATCATAAAGCTAACTCCCACAGCTCTGATAAAAATCACATAACAGACCTAGCTCAACAGTTTTCAACTGTACCCAGTAGAATTCTCTCTATGCTGGCAAGAGCGGTCATACACACAACTATAATGTTACCATATTCATAAGTGCCCTTTTACTAACATTTTTAGTTACCATGGCTTAACATGGGATTATACTGTGTGGTAGCTGCATATTTATCATGGCACCTATTGGGGGCATTCTCGTTTTTTTCTATTGCAGAATGTGTGATAACATTCGTGCTAACTTGCAGTGCCTACTCCTGGTTAATATGGAACTACTTAGCTCCTCCTATTTTGGAGGCAGTACTTATGTGGTCCCGCATTAACTCCATGTCAGCAGTTAGCGAGCAGTAAGAGCAGTGTGTTAAATATCAAATACCTTTCATGCTCACTCTCTGCCTTCAGACACAAAAACGACTTAATGCACAGTTTGCCACATGCTAACAGCAAAAATATCACAAATCCCCTTAACATTGCTCTCAGCTAGTGGTTGCCACACAATAAAATGCATCCCGTAGTTCTCTTCCTACTTCTCCCAACACAATTTCAGTGTGCCTTCTAGAGAATGCTCTTCCATTTCTATGCTGTTATTGTTTGTCTATGAATGTTTTCACTGGGCAGCATCTCATTATCTTTCCTCTCTCTCATTTCCTTTACTGAGGAGATCAAAACCAGCAGTAAATGCTAGAATACAACAACGATCACTAAAGTTTTACTATTAATGCTATTTTCTCTCCCCTTCAATTTTGCTTTTGATTGGTACATATTTTTACTTGAAGATTTATGTTTTATGTTATCTGTATGAAATTTGTATTTGATGTTTTGAGGATGCTTGACATTAAGATATGGTGCTGAAGTCAATTCTACTTTTATTACTGACCTTCCATTGCTGTTTTCACTGTGGAAATGGGTAACCTGGAGGATGTTTGTGCATCTGTGAGGAGAATCAAAGGCTCCCTTCAGTCATTTATTTCTCCAGTTTCTGACTTTTGAAGGCAGATTGCACAGAAATTGTAAGCTTAAGATAAAAAGCTGGAAGCAGTTGCATTGGATTAGATTCAGTAATTGGGTACCGAAAAAAATGTAGATTGCTATTTTATAAACTGTGCTCTGAGTTGGATGCTATTTATAGAATAGCATGTAGCACTGGGATCTGCACCCAACTTTGGGAATAAGGATTTACACCAAGTGAAATCTCTGTGTAAATCTTCACATGTAAATTAGGTGTGGAACCCCACAATTCTATAATACTGCATGAATCTTTAAGGAATACCCCCGACCCGCCCATTAACATCAAAATCTCTCTTGGGAAATATGAACTCCTCCTCAAATAAAATATCACTGAGCGCTATTCTATGAATGGTGCCCCAAGTTGGGTGTTGTTTATAGAATAGTGTGTAGCACTGGGATCCGTGCCCAACTTTGGCCATGAGGATTTACAACAAGTGAAACCTGGTGAAAATCCTCACGTGTAAATTAGGTGCAGAACCCCCAAGTTCTATAACATTGCACGCATCTTTAGTGAATACCCTTCACCCACCCATAACCCTCCCATGGCCATGCCCCCTTTTCAGTCGCTCACTGTAAGATTTGCCTGCACATCTTTATAGAGTAGCACTTAGCAAGATGCATGCATCAATCCAAATTGTTGCCAATTAGCACCAATAAATGTTTGTATCCAATTACTGGTGATAATTGGCTCATTACTAAATTAAATTGTGTGTGAAAAATACGTGTGCACCCAAATTTGCACACGCAATTTGGAGCGCCATATATAGACTCCAGGAAATTAAGTAATTTGGAAACAAAGATAGTTGCTGGACCAAAGTCTGAAGAGGCTTTTGGAAAGGATAGTTTTTCCCTGAATTTGAAATTAGAAGTTGTGGAGACTGACTAATTTGCAAATAATGAGAATGTTATCATTGGAGATACACTAGGCAATGTATTGAAAGATATGCTGAATATATAATCAACAGAGACGATAGCAGTATCTCAATTATATTATTTGCTACAAGGGAAAAGAAATGTAGTAGAAAAAAGGGATGAACTTTATAATTTCAGCTGATAGTCTGGATTTACGGGAAGGGGAAGGGGAAGGGGAAAGAAGAACAAATGACAGCCAGCATAGTTAAAAGGTGGAGCCAAAAGAACATCTTTCAGAAAATGAAAAAAGGATCCAAAAGAAAATAAGAAGCAACATAAGCCCTGGTATGTTAGATGCAAAGCACTGAGAAAGAAGGCTAAAATAAAATATGAAGAGAAATTTTCCAAAGAAGCAAAAACTCATAGGGCCCGATAATCAGACCGCAGGAGATAGCCCAGCTAGCTCCCGCTGTCGGTGCTGAACCTAGACATTTCCGGTGACTGAAACTGAATATCTGGTTTATTTTTGGCCTGTTCAAACTTAACCAGCCAAGCCGTTATTCAGTGCTGGACAATTAAGTTTGAACCGCCCAAAGATAGGCCTGATATTTATGCGCCAAATATGACTGCCAAAGTTGAGCTGAAAATCAGTGGATAGCCGGTTATATCGGGCGATATAATTGGCTGATAGCCACTAACCACACATTTTCAGCAGGTCATGGCCATCCATGTCCTGCTGAAAATTCATGGATAGCCAGTTATGGTGCATTTAACTGGTCAGGTACCAATCCTGGCCGGTTAAATGATTTTGCATATCGGGGGAACAGTAATACATTTTTTCAGGTATATCAGAAGCAAAAACCCTGTGAGGGAATCTGTGGAACCGTTAAATCATCAAGAAGCAAGAGGGGGGCTCAGTGAGGACAAGGCCATAGCGGAGAGACTGAATGAATTTTTTGCTTTGGTCTTTACTGAAGAAGATGACGAGATCTATCTATACCAGAAATGGTTTTCAAGGGTGACAGTGCAGAGGAACTGAAAGAAATCTCAGTGAACAGGGAAGAGGTACTGAGTGAAAACGACAAACTAAAGAGTACTAAATAGCCTGGACCAGATGGTATGCACCCCAGGGTACTGAAAGAACTCAAAAATGAAATAGCTGATCTGCTATTAGTGAACTGCAACCTGTTGTTAAAATTGTCCATAGTTCCTGAAGATTGGAGGGTGGCCAATATAATGTTGATTTTTAAAAAAGGTTCTGGAGTGATCCAGAAAATTACATGCCCTAAATTACCAGATGACCACTGGAGGGAATCAGGGTAACCCCCATTACTCCCTCAGTGGTCACTGACCCCCACCCACACCCCAAAGACATGATTAAAAATATTACTTAACAGCAGTGGTGTGCTGGTAAATTTTTAACAACAGGCTCTCTCCCCAGTCCACCTGGGCCCCCCCCCCCCCGTCCACCACTGCGCCCCCCCGTCCACCTCGGCGCCCCCCCCAAAATTGCAGAGCTGGCTATAGCCGGGGGGGGGGGGGGCAATGCATTACTCTCTCCACAGGAAACAAATTTGAATGATCCCAGGTTCCAATCTAATTCACATTTAATGTGGGATAAAATGCCATAAATAAATAAATAAATATAAACTTTTAATGTTGAGCACCTGATTCTCAAAGTGAACATATTCCAAACACTATAATTAAAATAAAATGATTTTTTTTTGTACCTTTGTTGTCTGGTGACTGTTTTTCTGATCATGCTGGCCCAGTATCCAATTCTGCTGCTATCTGTCCTCTTAACTCCATTTCCAGGGCTTCCTTTCCATTTATTTCTTTCCTCCTTTCTTCTTCATTTCTGGTCCTCAGCTTCTGCCTATTTTCTTCATCCATGTGCAGTTTTTCTCCTCTCTTCCTTTTCCCTCATCTCATCTCCTTCCTCACTCTTCTCTCCCCTCCATCCATGTCAGCATTTCTTCTCTCTCCCCTCCTCTCCCCTACCCTGCATGCACCCATACCCAGCGACCCTCCTCTGCCCTGCCCTGCATGCACCCAGATGTCCAGCAATGACCCTTCTCTCCCCTGCATGTACCCATGTCCAGCAGTGACCCTCCTCTCCCCTGCATGCACCCATGTCCAGCAGTGACCCTCCTTTCCCCTGCCCTGCATGCACCTAGATGTCCAGCAGTGACCCTCCACTCCCCTGCCTGCACCCATACCCAGCGACTCTCCTCTGCCCTGCATGCACCCAGATGTCCAGCAGTGACCCTCCTCTCCCCTGCCCTGCATGCACCCATGTCCAGCAGTGTACCCTCCTCTCCCCTGCCCTGCATGCACCCATACCCAGGGACCCCCTCCTCCATCCACCCATGCCCAGCAGCGTCTCCCTTTTCCCCCCTGCCACCCCCTCCCGAGTTGTTTCGTGAATTCTTCTCCTCCCTCCCACCCTCCCTCCCTCCCGATCCGGTCCCTCACCGCCCGTTTGTTTATTGAATTCTTCGGGGCAGGCAATCTTGCCTGCCCGCTTCCAGCGCCGACTGTCCTCCCTTGCTTGCAGACTCGCGCTTCAAAATGGCCGCCGAGACTTCAGCCGAAGTCTCGCGAGGCCGCCTCTGGAAGTCTCGGCGGCCATTTTTAAAGGGCGAATCGGCAAGGGAGGACAGTCAGCGCTGGAAGCGGGCAGGCATGACTGCCTGCCCCGAAGAATTCACGAAACAAGCAGGCGGTGAGGCGGATCCGGAGGGAGGGAGGATGGAGGGAGGAGAGCCAGAGCCGGCTCGCTATTTTCAACAACCGGCTCGCAAACCGGAAGAAAATTTAACAACCGGCTCTTGTGAGCCGGTGCGAGCCGGCTCCAGCACACCACTGCTTAACAGCCTCTATGACAGTTTCAGATCTTATAGCCAGGTCTATTACAGCAGCAAGCAGGCAGTGGAGTGCACTATAGAAAGAAGGACCCAGGCCCATATCCCACTCTATCTGTTACACTTATGGTGGAAAGTATTAGTCCTCCCATAATCCCCCAAAACCTACAGTACCCATGTATAGGTGATCCCTTCAACCATAAGGGGGAAGGCCGACAGTCGTTCAAAAACGCATGGTTCAGAACAAGATATCACCAAAACAGAGAAGATATGATATCCCGATAGCGAGGTTGTAAAAGAGACCATAGTAAATCAGGTGTCCTTAAATAAAAATCAGACAAAAGATTGCAAATTAACACTGTCAACTCCTGAGCAAGATGTAAATAGGAACAACAAACAGTTTGAAATGTCTATATGCGAATGCCATAAGCCTAAGAAATAAGATGGGAGAGTTAGAATATATTGCACTAAATGAAAATTTAGATATAATAGGCATCTCTGAGACCTGGCGGAAGGAGGATAACCAGTGAGACACTGTCATACTGTGGTACAAATTATATCATAGTGATAGGGTGTATCGAATTGGTGGAGAGGTAGCATTATATGTTAAGAGGGCCTTGAATTAATAGATTGAAAATTCTATAGGAAACAAAATACATCTTGGACTCCCTATGGACTGAAATTCCATGTGTTAGGTAGAAAAGGATAGTGACAGGGGAATACTACCATCCACCTGACCAGCATGAACAGACAGATATAGAAATGTTATCAGCAATTAGGGAGGCTAACAAACTGGCAACACAATAATAATGGATGATTTCAAATACCCCAATATTGACTGGGTTAATGTAACATCAGGGCATGCTAGGGAGGTAAAATTCCATGATGAAATCAAGGAGTGTTTTATGGAGCAGCTGGTACAGGGGCCAACAAGAGAAGGAAAAATTCTAGACCTAGTCCTTAGTGGAGCACATGATCTGCTGCAAGAGGTAATGAGACTGGGGCCGCTAGATAACAGTGATCATAATATGATCAGATTTGATATTGGAATTTGAGTAAGTACACACAGGAAATCCAATATGTTAGCATTTAACTTTCAAAAAGGAGACTATGATAAAATGAGAAGAATGATGAAAAAAAAATTAGAGGAGCGGCTCAGAAGGTCAAAAATTTACATCAGGCATGGATTCTGTTCAAAAACAACATCCTGGAAGCCCAGACCAAATATATTCTGTGTATTAAAAAAGGAGGAAGGAAGACCAAACGACAGCCAGCATGGTTAAAAAATGAGGTGAAGGAAGCTATTACAGCTAAAAAAAAAATCCTTCAGAAAATGGAAGAAGGAACCGACTGAAAATAATAAGAAACAGCATAAGGAATGTCAAGTCAAATGCAAAGCACTGATTAGGAAGGCAAAGAGGGACTTTGAAAAAAAGATTGCGTTGGAGGCAAAAACACATAGTAAATTGTTTTTTAGGTATGTTAAAAGCAAGAAGTCGGCAAAACAATCAGTTAGATCGCTAGATGACCGAGGGGTGAGAGGGGCAATCAGGGAAGACAAAGCCATAGCAGAGAGATTAAATAAATTCTTTGATTTGGTCTTCTCAAGGGAAGATTTGGGAGAGATATCGGTGCCAAAAATGGTATCCAAAGCTGATAAGTCAAAGAAACTGAATGAAATCTGTATATACTTGGAGGATGCAATGGGGCAATTTGACAAATTGAAGAGTAGCAAATCTCCTGGACCAAATGGTATTCACCCAGAGTACAGAAAGAATTGAAAAATGAACTTGCGGAACTATTGCTAGAAATATGTAATTTATCTTTAAAATCAAGCATGGTACCTGAAGATTGAAGGTTGGCCAATGTAACGCCGATTTTTAAAAAAAGGTTCCAGAGGAGATACGGGAAATTATAGACCAGTGAGCCTAACATCGGTGCCGAGCAAAATGGTAGAGACTGTTATAAAGAACAAAATTACAGAGCATATTCAAAAGCATGGATTAATGAGACGTGGAGGGGCATAATCGAACAGGGACGACCATCTCTATGGGCGTCCATCTCTAAGGACGTTCCGGCGAAGGGGCGGGGAAATCCGTATTATCGAAACAAGATGGACATCCATCTTTCATTTTGATAATACAGTCAGGGACGCCCAAATCTCGACGTTTAGGTCGACCTTAGAGATTTGTGTCGGAAGATGGGCGTCCTTCCCTTTCGAAAATAAGCTAGAAAGCCAACATGGATTTAGTGAATGGAAATCTTGCCTCACCAATCTATTACATTTCTTTGAAGGGGTGAACAAACATGTGGATAAAGGTGAGAATTTTGATACTGTGTATCTGGATTGTGTATCTGGATTTTCAAAAGGCTAGTGTACTATTGTGGATTTAAAACTGGTTAAAGGATAGAAAACAGAGAGTACGGTTAAATGATCAGTTTTCTCAATAGAGAAGGGTAGATAGTAGGGTTCCCCAAGGGTCTGTGCTGGGACCACTGCTTTTTAATATATTTATAAATGATCTAGAGATGAGAATAACTAGTGAGGTAATTAAATTTGCTGACAACACAAAGTTATTCAAAGTTGTTAAATTGCGAGAGGATTGTGAAAAATTAAAAGAGGACCTTACGAGGCTGGGAGACTGGGCATGTAAATGGCAGATGATGTTTAATGTGAGCAAGTGCAAAGTGTTGAATGTGGGAAAGAGGAACCCAAATTATAGCTACATAATGCAAGGTTTCACGTTAGGAGTCACCAACCAGGAAAGGGATCTAGGTGTCGTCGTTGATGATACGTGGAAACCCTCTGCTCAGTGTATGGCAGTGGCTTAGGAAGCAAATAGTATGTTAGGTATTATTAGGAAAGGAATGGAAAACAAAAATGAGGACATTATAATGCCTTTGTATTGTTCTATGGTGCGACCACACCTTGAATATTGTGTTCAATTCTGGTCACTGCATCTGAAAAAAGATATAGTGGAATTAGAAAAGGTAAAGAGAAGGGCAATTAAAATGATAAAGGGAATGGAAAGACTTCCCTATGAGGAAAGGCTGAAGTGGCTAGGGCTCTTCAGCTTGGAGAAAAGATGACTGAGGAGAGATATGATAGAGGTCTATAAAATAATGAGTGGAGTGGAACGGGTGGATGTGAATCGCTTGTTTACTCTTTCCAAAATACTAGGACTAGGGGGCACGCAATGAAGCTACAAAGTAGTAAATTTAAAATGAATTGGAGAAAATATTTCTTCACTCAACGTGTAATTAAACTCTGGAATTTGTTGTCGGAGAATGTAGTAAAAGCAGTTAGCTTAGTGAGGATTTAAAATGTTTGGATTGCTTCCTAAAGGAAAAGTCCGTAGACCATTATTAAAATTGAATTGGGGAAAAACCACTGCTTTCTAGGATAAGCAGCATAAAATGTATTGTACTTTTTTGAGATCTTGCCAGGTACTTGTGACCTGGATTGGCCACAGTTAGAAACAGGATGCTGGGCTTGATGGACCTTCGGTCTGTCCCAGTATGGCAATACTTATGTACTTATGTAGTGGTGTACAGTTGGGTACAGTAGGTTTTTGGTGGGTTTTGGAGCGTTCAGTATACAATATAAGGGGATAATGGTGAGATGTGTAACTGGGAGCCTTTTTTTATGAAGTCCACTGTAGTTCCCCCTAGGGTGCCCCATTGCTCTCCTGGGAGGTTCTGTGCGGCCAGTCTATTAAGAATGCTGGCTCTTCCTACATCCTAATGGCTTGATTTTCCATATTTTTCATTTGAGCGTTTTTATTTCAAAAATGGCCCAAAAAGATAAATGCACAGAGCATGAAAACTTATTCATGTGGCCATTTTTGAAAATGACCATATCTCCTATCCAGATTTGAGACGTTTGGCGCAAAATATCCAAAGTCCATATCTAAAATGCCCCTCTATGTTCCTTTGTGGATTAAAAACCGGTTAATGGATAGAAAACATAGGGTAGGGTTAAATGACCATTTTTCTCACTGGAGGAAGGTGAATAGAGGAGTTTCACAGGGACCTGTATTTGGACCAGTGCTATTTAACATATTTATAAATTATCTGGAAATTGGAATGACAAGTGAGGTGATTAAATTTACAGATGACACAAAACTTTTCAAAGAGACTGTGAAATATTGCAGGAAGACCTTGGGAAATTGGAAAACTGGGCATCCAAATGGAAGATGAAATTTAATGTGGACAAATGCAAAGAGATGCACATTTGGAAGAATAATCTGAATCACAGTTACTTGATGCTAGGTTCACTTTAGGAGTCAGCACCCAAGAAAAATATTTAGGTGTCATCATAGACAGTGTGCTAAAATCTTCTGCCGAGTGTGCAGCAGTGGCCAAAAAAGCAAACAAGCTGCTAAAAATGATTAGGAAAGGGATAGAAAATAAAACAAAGAATATTATAATACCTCTGTATCACTTCACGGTGCAACCTCACCTTGAGTATTCTGTGCAATTCTGGTCGCTGTATCTCAAAAAAGATACAACGGAATTAGAAAAGGTACCGAGAAGGGCAACAAAAATGATAAAGGAGATATGACGACTTCCATATAAACAAAGGCTAAAGAGGCTAGGGCTCTTCAGCTTCCAGAAGAGACGACTGAGAGGAGATATGATAGGGGTCTACAAAATCCTGAGTGGTGTAGAACAGGTAAAAGTGAATCAATTTTTTACTCTTTCAAAAAGTACAAAGACTAGGGGACACTCAATGAAGTTACATGGTAATATTTTTAAAACAACTAGGATAAAAGTGAATCGATTTTTTACTCTTTCAAAAAGTACAAAGACAGGGGGACACTCAATGAAGTTATATGGTAATACTTTTAAAACAAATAGGAGGAAATATTTTTCATTCAATGAATAGTTAAATTCTGGAACTCGCTGCCAGAGGATGTGGTAACAGTGATTAGAATATCTGGATTTATAAAAGGTTTGGACATGTTCCTGGAGAAAAAGTCCATAGACTGCTATTGAGATAGACATGCGGGAAGTCACAGCTTGCCATGGGATCGGGAGCATGGACTCTTGCTACTATTTGAGATTCAGCTAGGTACTTGTGACCTGGATAGGCCACTGATGGAAATAAGATACTGGGCTAGATGGATCATTGGTCTGACCCAGTTTGGCTATTCTTATGGATTTGATATACAGTACTGCCTTTCAATCAAAGCAGTTTACATATTATACATACAGGTTCTATTTCTGTCCCTAGTTTTGTTTTGTTACTTAACAGACTTTTTTTGAGTCTTCCCGTAGAGCTACTCTGGTGGTTGTCTTGAAGTCTGAAAAGGATACATGCCATTACTGTTTGAAAACTATTTTAAGTTTAAAGAGATGTCTCTATGTGTGTGTGTTTGTTTCTATACTACTTAGAATTATACATAGACAATCAACAAAAATTATAAATAAATACACATCTTTAGGCTCTCTTCTTCATTCACTGGAGAAGTTGCTGTTATCCATAACCTTCTCCACTATTAAATCTATGCCTTTCAAGCTTGTTGCACAAAATCCCTACATTAGCCTCCTAGAATGCATATGCCATGCCCCCTTTTTCACCAGATTAATCTTTATCCTGAAACTGCATCTCTCTTTTAAAATTTAAACATATTCATGTCAGGCATGGCCTCCTTACCTTGCTCACAAGCTGCACTGTTATATCAGGCGTCACCTCTTCCAGTTAGCTACACTCTTTTAACTTAATAGCCCTAAGTCTTGTTAATAATTCTTTTCACTCTCAGGCCCTATTACTAAAGGATTTTAAGAATTTAGGGCAGATTCAGTAAAAAGCTCCAAAAAAAATAGGCGCAGAAAAAATCTGCGCCAGTGCTATTCCATAGAGGGCACTCCGGGATGAACACCTTTTACAGAATAGCACCTAATGGGGATTCTTGCACCCAACTTTGGGCAAGAGGACTTACACCAGCTGAAATCTAGGGTAAATCCTGGTGCGTAAATTGGGCATGCATCCCTCAAATTATAATTCATAATTCATTAGAATGTCCCTGACCCACCCATGCACCTAATTCTACATATAGCGCTCAAAATTGTGCACACAAATTTGGGTGCATGTCCAAATTGTGCATGCAATTTAATTGCTTAACGAGACAATTAGCACAAATAATTGGGTGCTAATAATCAATTATTAGTGTTAATTGGCAATAATTGGAATTTACACATGCAACCTTATAGTTGCTATTCTATAAAAATGTGTGCATAAATATTTCTACATGGGGAGTGGCAAGATGGCGTCCTAGCTTGCTGCGTGAGCATCTCAGGAGCCTGCTGGAAATACCTCAGTTTTATTCTTCTTGCGTTGAAATGCCTCATACTAAGCGGAAAGCGGCGATTAAAAGGCAACCGCCGATAGCCTTTACTTCGTCTCCAATCCAGCAGACCCTGGACCGCTACATGACAAGCTTCCCGGTGGAACATGGTTTGGCGAGTCCCGCATTGAGCGACGCCGAAGGAGCGATGTCTATCTTGGGGCCTGATACCACGCTATCGCCGCCACAGCTGACGCGACATTCGTGTCCTGCAAGTTCCAGGACCAGGTTAGCAGGTCAAGCTGAGATGGAAGACGCCGACAGTTTGAGCCTGCTCGGTGGTTCCTCCCCTGGACATGCAGAAGGAAGTGTACTGGAGCAGGGAGCCCCACAGGAGGTTACTCTGACGGCTATTTGGCAAACGGTCCAGGGACTAGCGGCTGAGGTGACTAAATCAACTAAAGAAATGTCTACAATGTCGGAAGCTTTTGATAACATTAAAACAGAGGTAACAAATCAAGTATCTCAGGTAAAAGACGAGGTAAATACAGTGAAACTGACTGTGGACACCTTGGTTAAAGATAAAATGTTAACATCTCGCAAAATAGAGCAAATTGAGAACTTTAATCGACGTCTTACACTTAGACTATTGAATTTTCCAATATCACCAGCATTATCATCTTATGATTTCTTTAAAAAATATTTACAAGAGATTTTGAAGCTCTCTCCTCAAGATATTTCCCCTTGTAATAAAATTTATTACCTTCCTACCATTCAGAAGCGTGGAGAGGCTTCTCAACCAGCAAATATGGCGAATGTAGCTCCTCAGAGAAATGATACTGACTTGCAGAATTTAACTGCACTATTAGAAGACTCTACGGTTGAAATATTTAATCAGGGGACTATGATTGTATCCCTAGTATTTGAGCAGGACTTAAATATGATCACGAAACTATACTTCAAAAATTCTTCTGCACTATTCTGCGGTCAAAAAATATGGGTATATCCTGATGTTACCAAGGTGACCCAGCAAAGAAGAAAACAATTTTTGACCCTGAGAGAAGATGTAAAAAATTTGGGAGCAACTTTTACATTAGTTTATCCCTGTAAATGTGTAATATGTTTATTAGGTGTTAAATATGTGTTTTTTTGAGCCAAGTCAGCTGAAAACTTTTCTGGACTCTAAAAATCCAACTAGTCGTCAGACTGGAACAACTGTATCAGCGAATAGAGAATGATGGGATAAAGAACAGGACTATGCCAATTTTGGTTTAAATTTTGATTTGCCTTATTGAATTCTCCTTTTAGTTTTCTAAATCCACTCCCTCCAAAACAAATGTGTTCTAAGGAAGAGTTAGAATATTATGATAAGATATATATATCTTTTATTTCTTAATTGCCTTATAACTGTTTTACCTTACAAATTGATATTCATATGTAAAAATGTGAAATCTAATAAATATAAAAATGAAAAAAATATATATATTTCTACATGAATCCAAAAATGGGGCATGGCTATGGGAGGGGCATAGGCAAATCAGGGTGTTTCTATGATTTGTGCACAGTGTTATAGAATTCGACGGATCCATGTCTAATTTAGGTTCAGGGATTTACAGTAAATCCTTGTACCCAAATTGAGCATGGATCTTGGCACTAAGCGCTATGACCCTTCTTAATGCAATGTTAGTTTTGGGCTTCCTATATGTTAAAATTCTGCACTGTAGTGCATAAAGCCCAAAATTGAATACATTCTAGTAGAGGGACCCGTCTATTGTCTTAGACTGTAATCTTCAAAAAGCAGGGGCTGTCTATTATATGTGCCTGTAAAGGACTGCTTACACTTGGTGGTGCTATACAAATGGATAAAATAATAACAACAATGGGCCCGATATTTAAAGCAAGTTACTGGTGTGTTATAAATGCATAACTCTTAGTCCTCCACTTCAGTGCTATAAATTTCTAAAGAACTAATTTCAGCAGTAGAAAAAAGGACCCAGCATTAGGGTGGGCAAAGTGATATTTAGTAGTGATATTTGGCTGCTAAATGGATAAGTTATGTATTTAAAATTAGGTGTGTTGGACGGGGGGAGGGGGAAATGGGATTTGATATACTGCCATTCTTTTTGAATGGGGACTTTTTCCAAGTAAAATAACAAGTACCTTTTAAAGCCCTACCCTCACAAATACCTCCCCATACTGTAGGTAAAATTATGCCTACGATAGCATTATAGCACTTTTATACCCTGGCTTTGAAAACTGCCCCCTAAATGAACATCCCACGATGTGTTATTGCTTCCTCACACCCTCTCATAAAAACATTACTATGCTTAAGTATGCCAACAATGCTTCCTTAATGTGCATTGTATTCTGTTAATGCTTTCTTAAAGTATATCTTTTTGCATTATTCCTTCCTTAATGTACATCCTATTGTGTTATTGTTTCCTTAAAAATGCACCCTATTGTTTTATTATTTCTTTAAGACAGTCCATGCTATATCATTTTTTCCCTTAATTCACAATGTACTGTCTGCTATTGCTTATACTTCTAGGAGATATATAGTACAAGTGCTTATTTATATAGCCCCAATGGAAATAAATTGCAAGATAAGAGCAATTGAATCTTCTTGTGTTTGTTGTTTTAGAGGATCACACACTGTATATATTACCATGTAAATTAAACCATTTTCATGAAGAAGGCTTGCTCTGTCACAAAAATCACTAAACATTACATCTTCAGCTTGGTATAAAATGTATGTGGAGAATGGAGGGATTGAGATATTTTAATTCTTCCACAGGTGTCAAGTCCAATAGAACAAAACACCAATATAAATGCATCCCACTGGAAAGCAAATGCATTCCTCATTTGCAGGTAAACAATTAATAAGTATTCACTCTAATGAGAAAGGCAATAACAAGCCTCTCTGTGGATTCTTTAGTCCCACAAATACTTTGTACCCATGGGACTGAAAACTCATTTTCAATAATCAACTGTTAGCATGGTTTCACTTTGAAAATCCATCTGATATGCAAATGTTGGTATAGAAAGTACCCACATGCTTTGAACATATACGATAGCAAATGCAAAGTAAGCACCAGGAAGTATGTGTGGAGGGGCATTTTTGGTATGACATCTTAATCTCATTTATATTGTACTAGTAAAAAAGGCCCGTTTCCGAAACCAATGAAACGGGCGCTAGCATGTGGTTTTTTTGTGTGTGTGTGTGTGTATGTGTCACAGAGTTATTTTGTGTGTGTGTGTGTGTGTGTGTGTGTGAGTGTGTGAGGGTGCAGTCTGTGTGCAGGTTGTTGATGTGTGTCTTTTTTTGTTTTGTTTTGTTTTTTGCTTGGGGGTTGGGGGATGTGCTGTGCTGTGCTAGCAAAGTGGGTTGGATTGGTATGTGGCTTTGAGGGTGTGTTTCTGTTGTATTGTGTGTGTGTGTGGTTTTGTCTGTCATGGAGGTTTGTGGAGGGGGTCTTTCTGTTGGTGAAATGTAAATGTGGTTGTAGGGGGGGGGGTCAGCCTTTGTTGAGTGTTGTTTTTTTTTTTCGTGTTGTGCTGAGGCAGCAGTGTTGTTTTAGATGGGCGGAAGGTAGAGGAGCACGTTCTTTGTCTGTCGGTATTTTTTGGCCATTTCAGGGCTGCTGTAGGGGAATGCTGGAAGAGAAATGTGCTGTTGGAAGCAGCGCCATCTTTTTCCATTGGGCTGGGGTTCTGGGCATCCTGGAGGTGGGTGACGGCTTGCCTGAGGACGGGGATGGTTGTTTTAACTTGGCGGAAGGGAGAAGAGCACGGTCTCGGGCTGTCGGGGAGTGATCCGGTATGTTTGGTCCATTTCAGGCCGGCTGCAGGGGAATGCTGGAACATTTATGCACTGCAGGAATCAGCGCCGTCTTTTTCCCGGTGCTCGGGGAATCCCTGAGGTGGGAGACAGCTTGCCTGAGGCTGGGGATGGTTGGGCACGTCCTTGGCCGCTTCGGCAAAAAGGGGAAGAGGAAGGGGGTGGGGAGTTACCTGCAGCCACCTGAGAAACCATGTATTCTTTGTTTGTTTTGTATTATTAGTTTGCATTTCTGTTGAAGAAAGAGTGGATGCCTTTCTAATGATGGAGGTGGTGCATCGGTGTGCGGTTGTTTCATTAGTTTGGCAGCCAGTCTCCAGCAATTCCTAGGCAGGGAAGGAGTAGGGAAACAAGCGGAGCGTGTTTCCCTACTCCTCCCCCTTCCTTGGTCGCTGTTTGCTGCTGGCTGGGTCGCGGGTAATCCTTCCAGCTGGGCCGCAGCTTGTCCTGTTCGTCCACGTCCCATATGGTGGCGGGCACGTTGTTTTCCGGCTCCTCTGACTCCATGTCAAGCGAGCCCAAATATAGTCTGTGCTATAGGCCCTCTGGCACTCTTCAGTACTGGCATTAGGCATTTAAAAATTTCCTCCCCCCCCCCCTCCCCTGGTCTATTTTTGCACATACCCACAGCAGGAATATTCTTCTCTCGTTCCAGCGGTGGTTCTGTGCTCTCCGTGCTGCACAGATAATGAGCCAATCTGCTGGGGAATGCTCCTCCCTTATTGTCACGTAGTTTCCTCTGATTGGTCCGTCTTACGTTGCCTAGTGTTGCCTGGGAACGGTGTTGTGATGGTCCTTTGTGTTTCAGAATGTTGAGGGTGTTTTTTCTGATTGGTCCGTCATGCGAGGGCGGGGCAGAGAGACATGGTCAGTGTTCTGGCTTTACCACCATGAATCCATGAACCCTTCAGTGAGTGACTGAGTGACTTCAGAACGTTGTCTTCAGAATGTTGAGGGTGAGTTTTATTATAGTAGATGGTGAGCCCGCCAAAACCCGCCAAAACCCACCAAAAACCTACTGTGCCCAACTGTACACCACTACAATAGCTCTTATGCCTGCAAGTGTCACCTATATGTGGGTACACTAGGCTTTTGGTGGGTTTTGGATGGCTCACACTTTCCACCACAAGTGCAACAGAGTGGGTTATGGGCTTGGGTCCCCTTCTCTGCAGTGCACTGCACTGACCACTAGGCTACTCCAGAGACCTACTTGCTTTTCTAATAGGCTTGGCCATAACATCTGAAGCTCTCATAGAGCTGTACTGTTTCTTTTATATCTTTGGGGGGTGGGAGGGGGTCAGTGACCACTGGCGGGAAAAGGGGGGGTCATGCCTTAATCCTTCCAATGATCATTTGGGGCACCTTTTTGTGACTTAGTCATTATTAAAACAGGTCTAGCCCAAAAAGTCTAGGTTTTAGCCCTGGACACTTTTGCTTCATGTCTCCTTGTGATTTGGATGCACTTCAGACAAACTGCATAGTAAAACATCTTAAAATGGGTTTCAAAAATAACGATTTAGATGTTTGGGGGGGGGGGGGGACATCCAAATACCACTTTGTGCCACTTTTTGGATGTTGTTCTGTTTTGAAAATGAGCCCCACAGTGATTTGAAAATTAATACCATTGACCGAATGTTTTTTAGTAGATTACGCTCAGAAAATGAGGAATGCTGTGCTCCAGTTTTGAGCAAGTAGGAATGTTTAGTACACGTGTGTGTGTGTGTGGGTCATTTGTCATATTTTATTTGCATTCAGCTCTTTAGCTGTTTTCTGCATCCCCCAAAATACTATTTTGGGGGATGCAGAAAACAGCTAAAGAGCTGAATTTGTCATATTTTATTTGCATTCAGCTCTTTAGTATTTTGGGGGATGCAGAAAACAGCTAAAGAGCTGAATGCAAATAAAATATGACAAATGACCCACACACACGTGTACTAAACATTCCTACTTGCTCAAAACTGGAGCACAGCATACCTCATTTTCTGAGCGTAATCTACTAAAAAACGTTCGGTCAATGGTATTAATTTTCAAATCACTGTGGGGCTCATTTTCAAAACAGAACAACATCCAAAAAGTGGCACAAAGTGGTATTTGGATGTCCCCCCCCCCCCCCAAACATCTAAATCGTTATTTTTGAAACCCATTTTAAGATGTTTTTCTATGCAGTTTGTCTGAAGTGCATCCACGAGTAAACGACCCCTGATGCAGGTGCTTCTCACCGAAACACGGCCCATGTCAGGTCAATCGTATCAATTTGATATACAAGACACATGTTTTGTGATTAAAGGATTTGTCCCGCTTGTAAAGGCTTCTAGTACTTTTTCTTGCGTTCTGGACTTCATTTTGTGCTTTGAACCCTTTCTTTGTTGGCCTTCGGAATATTGTTAATGTAGGCAACCAGGCTCTTGGGCTCATTTTTGAAAGAGAAAAACGCCCATCTTTCGACACAAACCCACCATATATTGCAGTTAATGAAAAATTGGATATAATAGGCATTACTGAGACCTGGTGGAAGGAGGATAACCAGTGGGACACTGTCATACCGGGGTACAAAGTATATCGTAGTGATAGGGTGGACCGGTCTGGTGGAGGGGTAGCAGAGAGATTACAAATTCAGCAGGACACAAATCACACCTTTGAATCATTGTGGGTTGAAATTCCATGTATAAAAGGGAAAAGGACGGTGATAGGAGTGTACTACCGTCTGCCTCACCAGGATGAACAGGTAGACGCAGAAATGATAAAAGAAATCAGAGACACAAACAAAATGGGCAATGTGATAATAATGGGTGACTTCAATTATCCAAATATAGACTGGGTAAATGTAACATCGGGACATGCTAGAGAGGTACAATCTTGATGAAATCAAGGACAGCTTTATGGAGCAGCTGGTGAAGGAGCCGACGAGAGAAGGAAAAATTCTAGACTTGGCCCTTAGTGGAGCGCATGATCTGGTGAGGGACGTTATGGTACTGGGGCTGCTTGATAATAGTGATCATAATATGATCAGTTTTGATATCAACCTTGAAGTAACTATACAGAGGAAGTCAAATACGTTAGCGTTTAACTTTAAAAAAGGAGAATATGATAAAATTAGAAGAACAGGTGAAAAAAAACTTAGGGGGGCAACTGAGAGGGTAAAAACTGTACAACAGGCATGGACACTCTTCAAAAATACCATCCTGGAGGCCCAGGCCAAACATATTCCGCGAACTAGGAAAGGCGGAAGTCCAAGAGACAGCCGGCGTGGTTGAAAAGTGAGGTGAAGGAAGCTATTAGGGCTAAAAGAAACGCCTTCAGAAAATGGAAGAAGGAACCGTCTGAAAATAACAAGAAGAAGCATAAGGAGTGTCAACGCAAATGCAAGGTGCAGATAAAGAAGGCCAAGAGGGATTACGAAAAATAGATAGCATTAGAGGAAAAAAAACATAGTAAAAAAAATTTTCGGTATATTAAAAGCAGGAAGCCGGCAAAAGAATCGGTTGGGCCGCTGGATGACCGAGGGGTAAAAGGGGCAATCAAGAAAGACAAAGACGTAGCGGAGAGATTGAATTAATTCTTTGCTTCGGTCTTCACCGAGGAAGATTTGGGTGGGATACCGGTGTCGGAAATGGTATTTCAAGTGGACGAGTCGGAGAAACTTACTGACTTTACGGTAAACCTGGAGGACGTAATGGGGCAGTTCAGCAAACTGAAGAGTAGCAAATCTCCTGGACCGGATGGTATTCATCCTAGAGTACTGATAGAACTGAAAAATGAGCTTGCGGAGCTACTGTTAGTGATATGCAATTTATCCTTAAAATAGAGCGTGGTATCGGAAGATTGGAGGGTGGCCAATGTAACGCCAATTTTCAAAAAAGGTTCCAGGGGAGATCCGGGAAATTATAGACCGGTGAGTCTGATGTCGGTGCTGGGGAAAATGGTAGAGGCTATTATTAAAAACAAAATTACAGAGCACATCCAAGGACATGGATTACTGAGACCAAGTCAGCACGGCTTTTGTGTGGGGAAATCTTGCCTGATCAATTTACTTCAATTCTTCGTAGGAGTAAACAAACATGTGGACAAAGGGGAGCCGGTTGATATTGTGTATCTGGATTTTCAAAAGGTGTTTGACAAGGAACCTAATGAAAGGCTACAGAGGAAATTGAAGGATCATGGGATAGGAGGAAATGTCCTATTGTGGATTAAAAACTGGCTGAACGATAGGAAACAGAGAGTGGGATTAAATGGGCAGTATTCACAATGGAGAAGGGTAGCTAGTGGGGTTCCTCGGGGGTCTGTGCTAGGACTGCTGCTTTTTAATATATTTATAAATGATTTAGAGATGGGAGTAACTAGCGAGGTAATTAAATTTGCTGATGACACAAAGTTATTCAAAGTCGTTAACTCGTGCCAGGATTGTGAAAAATTACAGAAGGACCTTATGAGTCTGGGAGACTGGGCGGCTAAATGGCAGATGACGTTTAATGTGAGCAAGTGCAAGGTGATGCATGTGGGAAAAAAGAACCCAAACTATAACTACGTCATACAAGGTTCCACATTAGGAGTTACGGACCAAGAAAGGGATCTGGGTGTCGTCGTCGATAATACACTGAAACCGTCTGCTCAGTGTACTGCTGTGGCTAGGAAAGCTAACAGAATGTTGGGTATTATTAGGAAAGGTATGGAAAACAGGTGTGAGGATGTTATAATGCTGTTGTATCGCTCCATGGTGCAACCGCACCTTGAGTATTGTGTTCAATTCTAGTCGCCGCATCTCAAGAAAGATATAGTAGAATTGGAAAAGGTGCAGCGAAGGGCGACTAAAATGATAGCGGGGATGGGACGACTTCCCTATGAAGAAAGACTAAGGAGGCTAGGGCTTTTCAGCTTGGAGAAGAGACGGCTGAGGGGAGACATGATAGAGACATATAAAATAATGGGTGGAGTGGAACAGATGGATGTGAAGTGTCTGTTCACGCTTTCCAAAAATACTAGGAATAGGGGGCATGCGATGAAACTACAGTGTAGTAAATTTAAAACAAACTGGAGAAAATGTTTCTTCACCCAACGCATAATTAAACTCTGGAATTCGTTGCTGGAGAACATGGTGAAGGTGGTTAACTTGGCAGAGTTTAAAAAAGGGCTTATACGGTTTCCTAAAGGACAAGTCCATAAACCACTACTAAATGGACTTGGGAAAAATCCACAATGCCAGGAATAACATGTATAGAATGTTTGTACGTTTGGGAAGCTTGCCAGGTACCCTTGGCCTGGATTGGCCGCTGTCGTGGACAGGATGCTGGACTCGATGGACCCTTGGTCTTTTCCCAGTGTGGCATTACATATGCACTTCTAACAGGGTCGTCCAAATCGGTATAATTGAAAGCTGATTTTGGACGTCCCCAACTGCTTTCCGTCACAGGGACGGCCAAAGTTCAAGGGGGCGTATCGGAGGTGTAGCGAAGGTGGTACTTGGGCGTGCCTAACACATGGACACCCTCAACGCATTATGGAAAAAAAAAAGACGTCCCTGATGAGCACTTGGATGACTTTACCTGGTCGTGTTTTTCTTACGACCAAGGCACAAAAAGGTGCCCGAAATGACCAGATGACCACCGGAGAGAATCGGGGATGACCTCCCCTTACTCCCCCAGTGGTCACTAACCCACTCCCACCCTCAAAAAATATCTTTCAAAATATTTTTGCCAGTCTCAGATGTCATACTCAGGTACGTGACAGCAGTATGCAGGTCCCTGGAACAGTTTTAGTGGGTGCAGTGCACTTCAGACAGGCTGACCCAGGCCCATACCCCCCCTACCTGTTACATTTCTGCAGGAAACAGCGAGCCCTACAAAACCCACCACAAACCCACTGTACCCACATCTAGGTGTCCCCCTTCACCCGTAAGGGCTATGGTAGTGGTGTAGAGTTGTGGGTAGTGGGTTTTGGGGGGGATCAGCACACAAGGCAAGGGAGCTATGTACCTGGGAGCAATTTATGAAGTCCACTGCAGTGCCCCCTAGGGTGCCCGGTTGGTGTCCTGGCATGCCAGGGGGACCAGTGCACTACAAATGCTGGCTCCTCCCACGACCAAAGGGCTTGCATATGGTAGTTTCTTAGATGGACGTCCTTGGTTTCCATTATCGCCAAAAGTCAGAAACAACCAAGTCTAGGGCTGACCATCTCTAGGGATGACCTAAATTTCAAGATTTGGACGTCCCTGACCATATTATTGAAATGAAAGATGGATGTCCATCTTGTTTCGATAATACGGGTTTCCCCGCCTCTCCATCGGGATGTTTTGTGAGGACGTCCTCAACAAAACTTGGACATCCATTTCGATTATACCCCTCCACATGTCTTCTCTTCCACTGTTTGTAGTATCTGCAGCAGTTCTCTTCCACCTATGCTGCGAGGAAGATAAAACCAGTCAATATCACTCCAGGGTTGATAGTTATGTTTTTCGAGCCAAAGTTTCTAGCTCTGCTTTAGTTCAATTTATAATTCCTGCATTGTATCCAATGACATATTTCTGTTCTCTGCAAAACCAGTTTTTTTTTTTTTTTAACTTCGTCAATTACGATCAGTCCGAAGACATTTTGATAAGAAAACTTTCCATTCCCTTGTTTTGTCCCTTTTAATTTCACAATTTGATTACTGTCATGTAAGTTACAGGGGTTGTTCTACTTCAAATGTGAAAAGACTTCAACTAATACAAAACACTGATGCTAAACTTATCTATCATGTACCCAAATTTGATTATGTCTCTCATCTGTTTCAAGAACTTCACTGGCTTCCAGTGGAAAACAATTTTGTTCAAACTACTTACACTTAAATTTAAAGCACATAGGTTTGGTTTACCTGACTATTTATCTACCTTCATCATTCCATACTCTCCTATATGTTTACTTCGCTCTATAAACGATCATCATTTAGTTCTTCTAAATCCAAAACAAGCCCAGTTAGAATTTACTCGCCACCGCACCTTCCACTTCCAGGCACCTTTCTGCTGGAATTCTCTCAAACTTTCTATCTGCTCAAAATCTTTTTTTAAAAAGTTTAAGAAAGTCCTAAAAACCTGGCTATTTGAGCAGGCATTTAATTAAGTTTAATAGATTAGGGTATTGGGGTGTGTTGTATCATTTTACCACTAGCTGTTCCATTTATCCCTTTTCCCTCTTGGATTACCATCCCAATATCCCTCTGTTTTGCTGAGTTACTGGTCTTACTGCTGATTACTTGAACCTGTCCTGTCAATATATTGTAGTTCCTTTCAACTGTCCTATTTATATGTTATTTTAGATTGTAAACTGCACTGATCTGCAAGTCAGCTTGGGCAGTATAGCAAGTGTTAATAAACTATAAACTATGTCCCAGATTTTGTTGGCCTGGATGATATTTTCATAATCCTTCTGTTGTATCTCTTATTTGTTCTATTTATCTGTCCTAATTAGATTGTAAGCTCTGCCGAGCAGGGACTGTCTCTTTATGTCCAGTGTACAGCGCTGCGTACATCTAGTAGCGTTATAGAAATGATAAGTAGTAATAGTAGGGTGAGATGGGTCAGAGAAAGAATTCCAGGGCAGGCTGAAAGTGAGTATTTCTGCTGCTGCCAGGACTGAGAAGACCTGATTTAAGGTACACCTGGTGTGTGTGTGGGTGGGGGGGGGGGGGGGAATAGAGAGAGAAGAGAGAATTGAGAGAGGGAGAGCTATTGAACTGAGAGCAAGGTAAGGAGGGAGAGATACCAGACTGTAAAATGGAGGATGGAGGGAGACTCTGCAGTGCAATTAATTTTATTAGCCAGGATTAATTATTTTAATTGAGACTAATAAATAATTTATTTATCATTACTTCTGTGTTTAAAAAACTATACAAAGCTTGTTTTCTGTATAACTGTCATAACTTGACTAATTGGCCAATTTCAATAAAATTTTGGATATATCATCTTGAATACATTTGCAATAAGCCTACAGTATATGTTCAAAATGGTTCCTTTTGGCATTCACACATACTTGGAGTTATTTTCTTTAATGGTCAACTGCAGTATCAATGATACCCTGACTCAAGTTGGCCCACACCGCAGCCAGATGCTGCTTGAGATCGGATCAATCTTTCATAAAGATGATGCTGCATAAGACCCCAAATCCTTTAATCAACAGGGTTCAGGTCTGGACTGTTAGGGGGCCACAAGTTTGGCAAAATGAAATCCTTACTCATTTTCTACAACAGCTGGATGGTTTCACAAGCACAATGTGCAGATGCACTAACTTGCTGAAACATGTAAACGTTGGCCAGTAGCAGTTGCTGTGATAGTACAACTTCACGATAGTACTTGCCATTAATCTTTGCACTTGGGTAAATGAAAAAAAGTTACATGCATTCCATATTGGGCACGCCAATGGAGACCATGACCAATTTGCTGAATGTCGAGCAAGTACACAGAAGATGACCAGCAACAATATCTTGCTTCTTCAATGAAGTCTGTGTGTAAAGTCTCTACGCAGCCTAGCATCCTTCTGGCCACGGCCGTCACCTTATCGCATTGTTTCTTCACCTTTAGATTCTCAGACACCAACACCCCAAGGTCTCTCTCCTGAGTCGAGCTTACTAATCCCTCCCCTCCTATCTGGTATCTCTCTTTCGGGTTTCTGCACCCCAAGTGCATCACTCTACACTTCTTGGCATTAAATTTTAACTCAATTTCTACCAAAAAACCAAATCATATTAATGAACTAAAAAACTACCTAAAAACTATTTGTGTTGTGGTGCACAATTTTTTTTGTTTTTTTGATATATGCTAATGGTGCTCAGTGACTGACTATCTTGCACTGAACCAACCCGCAGTGTGCTGTCTACCCGCTTTTACATCATTGCATGCCCTGCTGCCACCTTATCAATATTATCACTTCTGTGGCTGTCCCTCATCCACCCGACTCTTCCTGTCTCTCACTTATCCACCCCCATCCTGTTAAACTGTCACTGGAATGCTTTGATGTTTCACTTATATATATATATATATATATATATATATATATATATATATATACTGTCATCTACCAACATTTGCTTATTTCCGATCTGATGAAGAAGGGCAACCTTCGAAAGCTAATCAAGAAATGTATTAAGTTATGTCCAATAAAAAAGGTATCATCTTATTTTCTTTTCCATGTTTTATTTTGTTTTATTTCTATTGACTCCTGTGATAAACTAAGGTGCAGTGAAAGCCCTATTTTTACCGTACCTAACAACTTCCTCCCTTAATTGAGTTGAATAGTATTGTCTCATCAACAAATCTGTCACTCGTCACTCCCTTTTCCAAATCATTTCTAAATATATTAAAAAGTATAGACCTCAGTACAGGTCCTTGGGTCTATTTCACTCTCAGTTGAGAGAAATGACCATTTAAACCCAGTCACTGCTTCCCATCTTTTAGCTAGTTACCAATCCAAATTGGATATTGCCTCTTATTTCATGACTTTTTAATTTTCTGACATGTTTCTCATGAAACTTTGATATACTTATATCCACTGTTTTATCCAGGTCCACATATTTATTAACACTTTCAAAAATAAAATCTAACAAATTGGTAATGAAAAAATTCCTTTTGCTGAACTCATATTTGCAAATGTGCCCAAATAACTTTAGGAGTAACTCAACAAATCTTTCCTTTTAAATTGTCCCCATTTCTGTCCTCCATCATAAATACATAAATATTGCCATACTGGGAAAGATCAAGCCCATACTGGGTCCATCAAGCCCAGCATCCTGTTTCCAACAGTGGCCAATCCAGGTCACAAATACCTGGCAAGATCCCAAAAAAGTACAAAACATTTTATACTGCTTACCCCAGAAATAGTGGATTTCCCCAAGTCCATTTAATAATGGTCTATGGACTTTGATCAGGGGGGATTTTACATTGGGTAGGTGGGTATAAAAAAATCCTTTCAAAATATTCACCCAAGGTAGTATACAGCATGTTCAACTGGAAATAAGTAAAAACAGTAAAATAATAATAGTATAATTCTGTATATAAATAAAAGCACAATAATACTTTTATTTATATTACTGTGTGCTATTATCTTGACAATGTATACCAGTATTTTTTATTATAAATGAGATTAATTCTATCCTGATCTGGTGTTTTTCATCAAAGGTTGATTTGAGTACTGAAGGAAATATATTCAGGTAGAAAAATCATGGCAAAGAACTACAATTTAGCTCTCTTTACTAAAGTTAGTCCCAGGGAGCAGTTTGCCTGTGGCACTTTGTTGAAATGACATACAGTATTTGTTGTGAAGGAGTTCTTGGTTATTATATTATGGAATGAGCTTCTTTATGAAATATGATCTTTTCACATGCTGAGAAAAAAAGATAATGCTTCATAAAGGAGTTATTTACTAGGTACTGCTTATTTACTGTCTATCAAAGTCTGCTGGAAAGAGTTACCAGTGATCCTTAATGTCTTATTCCTTTGGTATGTTATTTTTTTCTACAGGTTTTCTCACTGATTGATGGCATCATAAGCTTGATCTTAAAAGTCAGAGAAAAATATGTTATTACCAGACCCTCTGCAGTGTAGTCTAGGCCCCTGGTTCTCAACCCAGTCTTCAAAGTAAACAAATCAATTTGGTATTTTGAATATCTACAATGAATACTCAAGAGATAGATTTGCATGTTATCCCTTCATTACAATCAGTTTATCTCATGCATATTCATCACAGATGTCCTAAAACATTACTGTCTTGGAGGGGCAAAGAAAGGACTAGGGCTTGAGCAAGTATAGGTATACACATCCATATAGACAGAGGGGTTAAATTTAAAGAATTTATTTCCTGCATAAAGGCCACTTTATGCACACAAAAGAGCTTCTATAAAATAACTCCAAGAATTGCATATGTATTTGTATGTGACTCATGTTTAGGTGTATTCAGGTGAGGTGTCTGGGCACAGTGTAGGTAGTTGTGATTTAGGCATGTTGTTTTTACAATACATGCATATACATGTAATTTATCTGCAAACATTTACAACTGCTTCCAAGTAGGCATAATTGTCCATGATTTCAGTCTAGCCATGATTTCTGCCACTTTGTCCCTAATATTTTATACAGATACATAGGTACCTATGGGGCTCATTTTCAAAGCACTTAGACATACCCCATGGTTACTACCAGGCTCATTTTCAAAAGAGATGGGCATCCAAAAAGTGACATAAATCGGCACTTGGACGTCCATCTCACAGAGACGTCCAAATCGGTATAATTGAAACCCGATTTTGGGCGTCTTGAAGCGCTGCGTACGCTTTGTAGCGCTATAGAAATGCTAAATAGTAGTAGTAGTAGTATGTCCGTCGCAAGGACGGCCAAATCTCAAGGGGGCGTATTGGAGGCGTGTTTGAGGCGGGACTTGGGCATTCCTAAGACTTGGACGTCTTTGAGCCATAATGGAACAAAGCAAAGTTGTCCAGCACTAAAACTTGGACTTTTTCACCCAGACCTGCTTTTATCACTAATAAGGTACAAAAAGGTGCCTGAAATGACCAGATGACCACTGGAGGGAATCGGGGATGACCTCCCGTTACTCCCCCAGTGGTCACTAACCCCCTCCCAGCCCCCAAAAACATGATTAAAAATATTACTTGCCAGCCTCTATGCCAGCCTAAGATATCATACTCAGGTCCACGACAGTGCATGCAGGTCCCTGGAATAGTTTAGTAGTAGGTGCAGTGCACTTCAGAAAGGTGGACCCAGGCCCATACCCGCCCCCCCCCCCCCCCCCACCTGTTACATTTCTGGAGGAAACAGCGAGCCCTCCAAAACCCACCAGAAACCCTCTGTACCCACATATAGGTGTCCCCCTTCACCCGTAAAGGCTATGGTAGTGGTGTACAGTTGGGGCTAGTGGGTTTGGGGGGGGGTCGATGGGTTCAACACACAAGGTATGGGAGCTGTGTACCTGGGAACATTGTATGAAGTCCACTGCAGTGCCCTCTTGGGTGCCCGATTGCTGTCCTGGCATGTCAGGGGGACCAGTGTACTACAAATGTTGGCTCCTCCCACGTCCAAATGGCTTGAATTTGGACGTTTTAGACAGACGTTTTTGGTTTTGAAAATGGCTGAAAATCAAAGACGTCCAAAACCAAGGACGTCCATAGTATTTTCGAACACAAAGATAGACGTCCATCGTTTTTCAAAAATGACCTTTTCCCCGCCTCCAAATTTGGACGTTTGACAAAGACGTCCAAATTCTAACTTAGGGCTAGATGCACTAAACTTAATGAGCCAGCAACGTGGTTTTTAAACTGGTTCTAACCAGTTTAACGCGTAAGTAGTAAACCAGGACATGCACAAAAGGGTTCTCCGAGCCATTTTCCTATCACAGTAGCAGCTAACGAAAACGGAATGCAAATGAGCTTTTCTTTCAAAAATGTCCCTCCATGTAACTTTATAAGTCTAAGTGCTTTGAAAATACGCCTCCACCTGTCTTTATGATATAGACTGGATATAGGAACCTACTCACCTCTCACACATAGGCGACCAGTTATAAAATTACCCTCCAAATAAACAGAATGCCTTGTAAATGTGTACAACTTTCCAAATTTTAAAAAGAAACAAATTGTAATTGAACTATCAACATGTGAAAAATTTGAACCCTCAAATTCTGTTATTTACAATGAGTATTCTTCTGAATGTATATTATCAGGTTGCCAGTTAGACCCGATGCCATCTTCGTAGATCAAACTGTCCTATCATGGTCTTCCTTTTATTCTGGCAATGCTCAGGGTCATGTTCCTTCTTCCTGAAAACAGGCGATAATTTGCTCTATTCCCAAAAAAACATTCCCTGGACCCATTGTTGCCTGTTAACTACTGTAAAATTTCCAACTTGTCTTTTGTTTCTAAGTTGAGTGAAAAACCGAAGGTACTTACTTGTAGCAGCTGAGGACAGCAGGTTTTATATTCTCACAAGTGGGTGACGATGACCTGCATTGGCGGTTCGGAATTTACCAAAGATAAATGAGAGCTTTGTGGCGTGCAAGATGTGCTCCACCACGAATGTGCGAGTGCCTTCCTGTCAGCTGTGAGAATGTGGTCCCCTCAGTTTAATACTATAGCAAAAATAAAGAAAAACTAACAAAGGAGACAACTCCAAGGGGAGGTGGGAGGGATTGTGAGAATATAAAGCCTGATCTCCTATCCCCCTCCTCTCCTTCCTAGCTCTCAACCTTCATCACTTCCTTCCTGCCATTAACCCATCCCCATTCCTCCTAAGTGCATCCCGTCTTCGTCGCCTTGGTCGCCCTACCTCCCCCACCCTCCTCCGCACTCTCTTGCTCCTTCTCCTGCAATCCACGGGAGACATCAATCCCAATCCAGGTCTCCCACACCTGTCCTCGTCCTATCCATGCAAACGATTCCGCGATGTCTCCAATCTCATCTGTATTCCCCTCTTCCCTCCCCTTCTCGTGTGCCCTGTGGAATGCCCGCTCGGTCTGTAACAAACTTTCCTTCACCCACGATCTCTTCATCTCCCGTTCCCTCCAACTGCTCGCCCTAACTGAAACCTGGCTCACCCCCGACGACTCTGCCTCAGTCGCGGCCCTGTGCCATGGAGGTTATCTTTTCTCCCACACTACCCGCCCATTTGGCCGCAGAGGAGGAGTCGGGTTTCTACTTTCGCCCTCCTGTAGTTTTCAACTCCTCCTCCTACCGCAGTCTCACTGCTTCTCATCCTTTGAAGTTCACTCCATCCATCTATTCTACCCGCTGCCACTCAGAGTTGCAGTCATTTACCGCCCCCCCCCCCCCCCCCAAGGCCCTCCCTTCCTTCCTTACCGACTTCGATGCCTGGCTCTCCGTTTTTCTTAAACCCTCATCTCCGTCCCTCATTCTTGGAGACTTTAACATACACGCTGATGACCCATCCGACTCTTACACTTCTCAGTTCCTCACTCTGACATCCTCCTTCAACCTCCAGCTGAGCTCCACCACCCCTACTCACCAAACTGGCCATTGTCTTGACCTCGTCCTCTCCTCTACCTGCTCACCCTCCAATTTCTGCGCCTCTGCTCTTCCTCTCTCAGATCACCATCAACTGATCACTTTCACACTTCATCACCCTCCCCCTCAGTCCCGCCCAACACTAACCACTACTTTTTTACCTTATCCTCTTGTATCTCTAATCTCCTCCCTTCCATCATGTCCTCCGAGTCTGTCGACAAGGCTGTCTCTGCTTACAATGCCACTCTCTCCACTGCTCTGGACACACTTGCACCATCCATCTCCCATCCCACAAGGCGTCCTAATCCCCAGCCCTGGCTGACCCCTTGCATCCGATACCTTCGCTCCTGCGCCTGATCTGCCGAACGCCTCTGGAAGAAATCTCACACCCATACCGACTTCATTCATTATAAATTCATGCTATCCTCCTTCCAGTCCTCCCTATTCCTTGCCAAACAGGACTATTACACCCAATTGACTAATTCTCTCGGCTCCAACCCTCGTCGTCTCTTCGCCACCCTTAACTCCCTCCTCAAAGTGCCCTCTGCTCCCACCCACCCCCCTCACTCTCTCCTCAATCACTAGCTGACTACTTCCGTGACAAGGTGCAGAAGATCAACCTTGAATTCACTACCAAGCCACCTCCTCCTCTTCATCCTTTAACCCATTCCCTCAACCAACCAACCCAGGCCTCCTTTTCCTCTTTTCCTGATATCACCGAGGAGGAAACCGCCCACCTTCTTTCCTCCTCGAAATGCACTACTTGTTCCTCTGATCCCATCCCCACCAACTTACTAAACACCATCTCTCCTACTGTCACCCCCCCATCCTCAACCTCTCTCTCTCCACTGCAACTGTCCCTGACACCTTCAAGCATGCTGTAGTCACACCACTTCTCAAAAAAACATCACTAGACCCTACCTGTCCCTCCAACTACCGCCCCATCTCCCTCCTACCCTTCCTCTCCAAGATACTTGAATGCGCCGTTCACAGCCGCTGCCTTGATTTTCTCTCCTCTCATGCCATCCTCGATCCGCTTCAATCCGGTTTTCGCCCTCTACATTCGACAGAAACGGCACTCACTAAAGTCTGTAATGACCTGTTCCTTGCCAAATCCAAAGGTCACTACTCCATCCTCATCCTCCTTGACCTATCCGCTGCTTTTGACACTGTCAATCATAATTTACTACTTGCTGCACTATCCTCATTTGGGTTCCAGGGCTCTGTCCTCTCCTGGTTCTCCTCTTATCTCTCCCACCATACCTTCAGAGTACATTCTCATGGATCTTCCTCCACCCCATCCCACTCTCTGTTGGAGTTCCTCAGGGATCTGTCCTTGGACCCCTTCTTTTTTCAATCTACACCTCTTCCCTGGGTTCGCTGATCTCATCTCATGGTTTCCAATACCATCTTTATGCTGACGACACCCAGCTTTACCTCTCCACACCAGATATCACTGCGGAAACCCAGGCCAAAGTATCAGCCTGCTTATCCGACATTGCTGCCTGGATGTCCAACCGCCACCTGAAACTGAACATGGCCAAGACCGAGCTCATTGTCTTTCCACCCAAACCCACTTCTCCTCTCCCTCCACTCTCTATTTCAGTTGACAACACCCTCATCCTCCCTGTCTCATCTGCCCGCAACCTTGGAGTCATCTTCGACTCCTCCCTCTCCTTCTCTGCCCATATCCAGCAGACAGCCAAGACCTGTCGCTTCTTTCTCTATAACATCAGCAAAATTCGCCACTTCCTCTCCGAGCACACCACCCGAACTCTCATCCATTCTCTCATCACCTCTCACCTTGACTACTGCAATCTACTCCTCACTGGCCTCCTACTTAACCATCTATCCCCCCTTCAATCCGTTCAGAACTCTGCTGCCCATCTTATCTTCCGCCTAGACCGATATGCTCATATCACCCCTCTCCTCAAGTCACTTCACTGGCTTCCGATCAGGTACCGCATACAGTTCAAGCTTCTCCTACTAACCTACAAATGCACTCAATCTACAGCCCCTCATTACCTCTCTACCCTCATCTCCCCTTACGCTCCTACCCGTAACCTCCGCTCACAGGACAAATCCTTCCTCTCAGTACCCTTCTCCATCACCGCCAACTCCAGGCTCCGCTGTTTCTGCCTCGCCTCACCCTATGCTTGGAATAAACTCCCTGAGCCCATACACCAAGCCCCCTCCCTGCCCATCTTCAAATCCTTGCTCAAAGCCCACCTCTTCAATGTCGCTTTCTGCACCTAACCATTGTACCTCTATCCAGGAAATCTAGACTGTCCCCAATTTGATTGACTGCACTATTTTGTCCTTTAGATTGTAAGCTCCTTTGAGCAGGGACTGTCCTTCTTTGTTAGAATGTACAGCGCTGAGTAACCCTGGTAGTGCTTTAGAAATGTTAAATAGTAGTAGTACTGATGTCCTCAGAGAACACTTGCTACAGGTAAGTACCTTTGCTTTCTCTGAGGACAACCAGGCTTATAATTCTCACGTGGGGAATCCCTAGAATCCAGGCTCACCAAAAACAACACACATTGATCAATTGGGCCTCACAATAGCGAGCACATAACACAAATTAACCTTAAACTATATACAATCTGAATGATAGTGAAGCTAGTAACAGAATAAAATGGGCCTAGGAGGGTGAAGCTGGATTCTAGACCGCAAACAGATTCTGCAACACTGTCTGCCCAAACCAACTGTTGCGTCAGGTATCCTGCTCAAGGCAGTGAATGTGTGGACTGAAGACCACGTCACAGCCTTGCAAATTTTGTCAATGGAGGCTAGCCTCAAAGTGGACTACCAATGCAGCCATGGCTCTGAAATTACGAGCTGTGACATGACCCTCTAGGGCCAGCCCAGCCTGGGTATAACTAAAAGAAATGCAATCTTCCAGCCAATTAGAAATAGTGCGTTTCCCGATGGCGATCCCCATCCTGTTGGGATCAAAAGAAACAAAAGGTTAGGTGGATTGTCTGTGGGGCCTTTTCTGCTCCATGTAGTAGGCTAATGCTCTCTTGCAATCCAAGGAGTGCAAGCTGGTTTTGCCAGGATGGGCATCAGGTCGGGGAAAAAATGCCCCCCCCCCCCCCCCACGCTTGTTGGTTTAATGTATTGTAACCTTATTGTCTGTTTGAATGAGAACAATTTGGTAAGGCAGCCAATCTCTGAAAGCCTTTAGAGCATTCCAGATCACCTGGAGCTCCAGGAGATTGATCTGAATATTCATTTCCTGGGAGGACCAAGTTCCTTGAGTGTGAAGCACATCTACACGAGATCCCCATCCCAGGAGACATGCATCCGTCATCAGCACTTTTTATGGCTGAGGAATTTGGAACGGAAGTCCCTGAGTCAAATTGGATCGAATGGTCCACCACTGCAGGTAGTATACTACTACTACTACTACTACTTAACATTTCTAGAGCGCTACTAGGGTTACGCAGCGCTGTACAAATTAACAATTAAGGACGGTCCCTGCTCGGAAGAGCTTACAATCTAAAGGACAAAATGTCAAGTTGGGGTAGATGTTTTCTGAGAAGAGGTGTAGTGATTAGGAGCCGAAGGCGACATTGAAGAGGTGGGCTTTGAGCATTGATTTGAAGACGGGTAGGGAGGGGGCACGGCGTATGGGCTCATGGAGTTTGTTCCAGGCATGGGGTGAGGCGAGATAGAAGGGATGGAGCCTGGAGTTGGAGGTGGTGGAGAAGGGTACTGAAAGGAGGGATTTGTCTTGAGAGCGGAGGTTACGGGTAGGGACGTAAGGGGAGATGAGGGTAGAGAGGTACGGAGGGGCCGCAGATCGAGTGCATTTGTAGGTGAGTAAGAGAAGCTTGAACTGTATACGGTATCTGATTGGGAGCCAGTGAAGTGACTTGAGGAGAGGGGTGATATGAGTATATCAGTTAAGGCGGAAGATAAGACGTGCGGCAGAGTTCTGGATGGACTGAAGGGGGAGTAGATGGCTACGTGGGAGGCCGGTCAGGAGTAAGTTGCAGTAGTCAAGGCGAGAGGTAATGAGAGAGTGGATGATAGTTCGGGTGGTGTGCTCGGAGAGGAAGGGGCAAATTTTGCTGATGTTATAGAGGAAGAAGCGACAGGTCTTGGCTATCTGCTGGATGTGCGCAGAAAAGGAGAGGGAGGAGTCGAAGATGACACCGAGGTTGCGGGCAGATGAGACGGGGACGATGAGGGTGTTCTCAACTGAGATAGAGAGTGAAGGGAGAGGGGAAGTGGGTTTGGGTGGGTTTGGGACACTTGGATGACATCTTTCAGACTCCCCGTGGCTTGATACCACTGAGAAGCCAGGGTCCATTGAGCAGATCTCATGTGAAGGTGTGTCATGGGTGTAACATACACTGTGGGAGCCATGTGGCCCAACAATCTCAACATCTGCCGAGCTGTGACCTGCTGAGAAGCAAGAATCTTGGGTGCAAATGCAAGAAGATTGTCCACTCTCATGACTGGGAGGTAGGCTCATACCATCCGAGTAGCAAGCAAGGCTCCTATGAACTCCAATCGATGGACAGGGCAGAGATGGGACTTGGGGTAGTTTAAAACAAACCCTAGTAGCTTGAGCACCTGAATAGTCATCCAAATGGACTGCTGAGCACCCTCCTCTGAGGTGCTCTTTACCAGCTAATTATCGAGATACTGGAACACATGAACTCCCAGTCTGTGTAGCAATGCTGCAACTACCGTTAGACATTTGGTGAAGACCCTGGGAGCCAACGTGACGCCGAAAGGCAATATGCAGTACTGAAAGTAATGTGTTCCATGCTGAAATCGAAGATACTTCTGGTGGGCTGAAAGTATGGGATGTGAGTATATGCACCCTTTAAGTCCAGAGAGCATACCCAATCATTTTTCTGAATCATTGGGAGAAGGGCGCCCATGTAAACCATCTTGAACTTTTCTCAGACTAGGAATTTGTTCAGGGCCCTTAGGTCTAGGATGGGAAGCATCCCCCCCTATTTTCTTTTGTACAAGGAAGTACCTGGAATAGAATCCCTGACCTTCTTCCCCTGGTAGAATGGGTTCAACCGCATGAGCCTTCAGAAGGGCAGAGAGTTCCTCTGCAAATACCTGCCTGTGCCGAGAGCTGAATGAATGAGCTGTCGGTGGGCAATTTGGAGGTTTAAGATATCAACTGAGAGCGTATCTGAGATGGACTATTTGAGGAACCCACCGGTTGGAGGTTAAAAGGCCACCTTTGGTGAAAAACTTCAACCTCCCCTCGACCGGCAAGTTATCTGGTAGAGACACTTTTACTGTGGTTATGCTTTGATGAAGAGAGTCAAAAGCTCATCCATTGCTTTACCTGGGGAGCAGCAACTACATGAATGAGTATGCTGGTGTTGAGCCTGAGGAGGCTGGCGAACCAAAGGGTTATATCTATGCCTAGGATAGTAATAGGAACTTCTCCTCGGCTTGCCAAAAGTCCTCCTAGCTAAGGAGGCTGATGCAGAAGGCGCCCAGTGGGAGAGAGAAGAGATGGTATCATTGTGTTTTCTGATTTGGTCTGCGACCTCCTCAACCTTCTGTCCAAAAAGGTTATCCCCAGCATGGGGCATCCGCCAACCTCTGCTGAACAGGATGTTCAAAGTCAGAAACACACAGCCATGAGAGTCTACGCATTGCTATAGCTTGAGCAGAAATCCTGCATGCCACATCAAAAGTGTTGTAAGTGCCCCTGGCCAAAAACTTTCAGCACACCTTCTGCTGCTTGACCAACTGGTGAACTGATTCGACCTACTCTGGAGGGAGCATGTCAGCCAGATTGGACAACATGTGCACTGAGTGTCGCAAGTAGACGCTCGTTAAGAGTTGGTAAGATTGTATACAGGAAATGAGCATTGAAGCCTGGTACATCTTCCTCCCAAAAGAGTCCAGGGTTCTAGCTTCTTTACCTGGGGGCGCTGAGGCATAGTCCCTGGAACTCCTGGCTCTTTTGAAAGTGGATTCCACCATCATGGAATTGTGAAGCAACTGAGGCCTATTAACATCAGGTGAACTGTGGAGCCAATACTGGGTGTCGATCTTCTTGGGAATGACAGGGACTGACAGATTGGACTCCCAGTTCCTGATGAGGACTTCCTTGAGTACCTCATGAAGAGGTGCAGTCACAGCCTCCTTAAGAGGAGATGTGTAGTCCAGGACCTTGAGCATCTTGGCCCTGGGCTCATTCTCTACTTCCAAAGGAACTGGAATGGCATCAGCCATTTCCTTTACAAAAGATGGAAATGAAAGGCTTTCTGGAGGAGACTTTCTCCTTTTAGGTGGAGGGGCAAATTCAGAGGGAATTCCATAGGACTTGTCCGAGGAAATATACCTTGGATCCTCCTCTGAATCCCATGAGTGCTCCTCCTCATGTCAGACAATACCTCCTGATAGAAGTGTCTAGACTGAACCTGCCTTGATGCAGAGGAACCACGTCCTCGAGAACAGCATTGAGAAGCAGGCTCCCACCTCAACTCCGGTGAAGATTTTTCCACTGACGTCAAGGGAGTGCCAGCTTGGGTGGCAGTTGACACCGGTGCCAAATGTGGCATCAGTGTCAGAGGCCGCACTGCAGCCTGAGGGCCATGCAGGGCCACAACAGGAGGCAGGGTGGTCGTAAGCACCCTCGATGCCGATGCACACCATTGCATGAGGCCATCCAGCAGCTCAGGGAGCAAGGCCTGGATGCGTTCATTGAGGAGGGGACGAAGAACAGAACCCTGAGGTACGCCGACAGGCAGAGGGATAGAAGTAGAAGAGGATCCACCAGAGTGAACACTAAAGGTGCGGAGGGAGAGGTAGGAAGAGAACCAGGAAAGGACAGAGCCCTGGAATCCAAGTGAGGACAGGGTATCGAGAAGTATGCTGTGATCGACAGTGTCAAAAGCAGCGGAAAGATCAAGAAGAATGAGGATGGAATATTGACTTCTGGATTTAGCCAGTAATAGGTCATTGGAGACTTTAGTAAGCACAGTTTCGGTTGAGTGGAGAGGGCGAAAACCAGATTGTAGTGGGTCAAGAATAGCATGTGAGGAGAGAAAATCAAGGCAGCAGCGGTGAACAGCACGCTCAAGTAATTTGGAGAGAAAAGGAAGGAGGGAGATGGGTCGGTAATTAGAGGGACAAGTAGGGTCGAGTGAAGGCTTCTTAAGGAGAGGTGTGACCATAGCATGTTTAAAGGCAGCAGGGACAGTCGCAGTGGAAAGTGAGAGGTTGAGAATGTGACAGACAAAAGGAATAAGAGCAAGAGAGATGGCATTAAGAAGGTGGGTGGGCAGGGCCGGTCTTAGGCCGAGGCGACCGAGGTGGCCGCATAGGGCCCCGCGCTTAGGGGGGCGGCGCGCCTCAGTCAGCCTTGACCTAGTTCTGCCCGGGGATCGCCGCCGCTCGTCCGAACTGCCCGCCCTCTTCTCTCCCCCACGATCGATCCCTTTCCTTTTTTGCTTTTAAATTTACCTCCAGTCCAGCAGCGTCAGTGAAAGCGCTCCCAGTAAAAGCGCTTCTCTTCACTGTGTCCCGCCTTCTTCTGCCGTCATGACCTCAGAAGAAGGTGGGACACAGCGAAGAGAAGCGCTTTTACTGGGAGCGCTTCCACTGACGCTGCCGGACTGGAGGTAAATTTAAAAGCAAAAAAGGAAAGGGATCGATCGTGGGGGAGAGAAGAGGGTGGGCAGGGGAAAGAGGGACATGGATGGGATGGCAGGGCTCAGGGAGAGAGGGGAATTGCTGGATACATGGGTGAATGGAGGGGGGCAGGGGAGAGAGGAACAGATGGGAGGGCAGGGCCCAGGGAGAGGAGAAATTGCTGGAAATGGAGGGGAAGGGAGAGGGGAGAATTACTGAATGTGGATAGAGGAGGGGAGGGGGCCAAGGATGGACTTGGATGGGATGGCAGGACCCAGGGAGAAGAGAAATTGCTGGAAATGGAGAGGAGGGGAGAGAGGAGAATTGCTGGATGTGGATGGAGGAGGGAAGGTCAGAGGAAGCCAAGGATGGACTTGGATGGGATGACAGGGCCCATGGAGAGGAGAAATTGCTGGAAATGGAGGGAAGGTGAGAGAGGAGAATTGCTGGATGAGGATGGAAGGGCAGAGAGGGCAAAGGATGGACTTGGATGGGATGGCAGGACCCATGGAGAGGAGAAATTGCTGGAAATGGAGGGGAGGGGAGAGAGGAGAATTGCTGGATGTGGATGGAGGAGGGAAGGGCAGAGAGGGCCAAGGATGGACTTGGATGGGATGGCAGGGCCCAGAGAGAGGAGAAATTGCTGGAAATGGAGGGGAGGGGAGAGAGGAGAATTGCTGGATGTGGATGGAGGAGGGAAGGGCAGAGAGGGCCAAGGATGGACTTGGATGGGATGGCAGGGCCCAGGGAGAGGAGAAATTGCTGGAAATGTAGTGGAGGGGAGAGAAGAGAAATACTGGATGTGGATGGAGGGTAAATTGTTGAATTTAAGGGCTGGATCCGAACACTTTGAAGGCAGATGCTGAAACTGGAGAAAGGATAGGGACCGGGGGCTACAGATGGTAGACAGAACACATAAGGACACAGGAGGATGGTGGACATGGTGAGAGAAAAAATATCAAACGGAAAGAAGACACTGCATAAAACAGAAGACACTGGGACCAAAGCGAATAGAAAAACTAAATGATCAGACAACAAAGGTAGAAAAAAAGTATTTTATTCAGAATTTATTAATTGGAATATGTCAGCTTTTAGAAATGTGCATCTGTGATATTTTGCATGTAAGTTTCAATTTTTCTAGTATTGCTGCATGCTGAGTCTGACTTCTTGAGGTAACTTTCCATTCAGTATTTTGCCTTCATATTTGTTGTGTCATGTGTTTTTCATGTGTGATCAAGGTACAGTATCCTGCTAGCGTGTAGTATTTGCAGCCCTTCTTTTTTTCACAAGGTAGTGTATCGGTGTTTTAGAGCCTGGTGTAATTACAGTTCTGCCTTTCCATGCATAAGGTTGTAGCTCATCCTGTCCTTGGAATTAGTGCTGTTATGGTTTGGTAAGGTTCTGACTGTGTTTTTGCACAAGTTTGTGTATAGTGTTTTGCAGTGGAGAGATTGTGTGTCCACACCTCTGACCCCCCGGGGTTATGAGATTTGGAACTACTAATTGTGGACTTGAACTGAATAATTTCTTGGGAGGGGGGTTTCATGATAGCATTGTGCTTATTATTTCAATCAGTTTTTCTGTACAAGTTTAGCTTCATTTGTCTATATTTGAAATTTCATAAATAGAACATTTTCTAAAAATTGAATAATCTTATCAATGGGTGGGGTGGGGGCCCACCAAATTGGTCTGCATAGGGCCCCGCACTTGCTAAGACCGGCCCTGTGGGTGGGAATGGGATCAGAGGAACAGGTGGTACATTTTGAGGAAGAAAGGAGAAGTGTAGTTTCCTCAATAGTAACTTCAGGGAAGGAGGAAAGTCCTCCTACGAAGTCCTGCATGTTTCAAATATCACTGTTTATATGATTGAAACAGATGATGTTTTAACTGTGCTGGGGCTCCGTAGTCACAGCACTCTGTGATTCAGAAAGAACAGGATTGAATCACACAACCCGACCCTCTAAGAGGTGCAGATCAAACCAGACCCACTTATAAGTCCTGTCTGTCCTTGTTGGGGGTGGCAATGAGAAGGCAGACAACACATACCATCCAAATGATTCCATAGCAACACCTATGCAGCCGCTACACTTACTGTGCATTCGTTTTTGCTGTTAAAGCATATTAACTGCAAAAACTTACTGCACTTTTTAAACAGATCCCATAGTGATCTATATGGCCAAAATTTACCTGTTCTTCAGGGCAGAACCTTAAAAAAGTATGCAGTCAATAACCAATGCTGACCAAATAAGTGATTTTGAATATTTTCCTGATTGCTTTTACAGTAGTTTGTATTAAAATTGAAACAAGATACCTTCAGAGCAGTGCAAAACACTGGCAAGAGTACTTACCTATTAATATCCCAGATTTTACTGGTTTTATCCATGGAACAGGAAGCCAAGAAATCACCACAAGTGTGCCAAGAACAGTCCCATACGGCATGACCATGTCCTTCTAGAGTCAGAATGCACTCTGCCTTTGAGAAATCCCAAATCCGTATGGAAGTATCACCACTTGAGGTGGCTAATTTGGTGCCTCTGTTATGAAGTTGAAGAAAAAAAAGAATTTCTTAATCATTTAAATAAAGAAAACTTATTACAAAATTGAGCTGATTTATTGCTATAATCAGAATTTTCCAGTCCTTTTTCATACCCATATCTTTTGCTTTGGGTGCTGTTAAACTGCACGACAAAACCCATTTACTCTTATTTTGTTGCTGCTGCTACACCACTTCATTATAATATTAATGAGAATTTTGCATTAATTCCTGAGTAAAGTACAGTGGCTGCCATTTTAGTCCACTTAAATACATACAATTACAGCCAACAAACGTGTTGTACTAATTTGTGACAAGATTTTGAGACGTATCCTATATTTATCAGATGAGTGAAGAAACAGCACAGGTTCACTGGGTTCAAATATTATGGAGTATTCTAGGTCTTAGACTGTATGCATTTACAATTATGGCTCAGTAAAAGAGAGTGGGGAATATAGAAAAGTGATGGAACACTTTGAGTGGGATAACTGAACGGGAACGCCCATCTCCATGGCCGCCCATCTCCGAGGACGGGGGCGCGAAGGGGCGGGACAGACCGTATTATCGAAAAAGGTGGGTGGCCATCTTTTCTTTCGATAATACGGTTGGTGCCAGCCAAATGCCTAGGATTTGGGTGGATTTGAGATGGTCGGCATCGGTTTTCAGCGATAATGGAAACCGAAGCCGGCCATCTCAAAAACGATCAAATCCAAGCCCTTTGGTCATGGGAGGGGCCAGGATTCGTAGTGCATTGGTCCCCCTCACATGCCAGGACACCAACCGGGCACCCTAGGGGGCACTTTTAAAAATTAAAAAAAAAAACATTAAAATACCTCCCAGGTGCATAGCTCCCTTACCTTGGGTGCTGAGCCCCCCAAATCCCCCCTAAAACCCACTCCCCACAACTTTACACCATTATCATAGCACTTATGGGTGAAGGGGGGCACCTAGATGTGGGTGCAGTGGGTTTGGGGGGGTGGAAGGCTCCCATTTACCAGCACAAGTGGAACAGGTAGGGGGGGTGGGCTTGGATCCACCTGCCTGAAGTGCACTACACCCACTAAACACTGCTCCAGGGACCTGCATATTGCTGTCATGGAGCTGGGTATGACATTTGAGGCTGGCATACAGGCTGAAAAAAAGTTTTTAAAGTCCTTTATTTGGTGGGAGGGGGTTAGTGACCACTGGGGGAGTCAGGGGAGGTCATCCCCAATTCCCTCCGGTGGTCATCTGGGCAGTTTGGGCACTTTTTGGGGACTTGGACCTAAAAAAAAAAAAGGGTCCAAAAAAAGCGGATCAAATTCTCGCTAGGGCCGCCCTTCTTTTTTCCATTATCGGCCGAGGGCACCCGTCTTTTAAGCACGCCCCTGTCCCACCTTCCGACACGCCCCCGGGAACTTTGTTCGTCCCCACGACGGACTGCAGTTGGGGGCGCCCAAAATCGGCTTTCGATTATACCGATTTGGGCGCCCGTGAGAGAAGGGCGGCCATCTCCCGATTTGGGTCGGAAGATGGACGTCCTTCTCTTTCGAAAATAAGCCTGTTTACAGCCGAAAGACCATATTGGATGGTGCCCAATTAACTGCCGGATCAGTGGTCATACCTGGCTATTCAATGTCGGGAGGTGTACATTCCTCAGCACTGAATATCTGGGGTTAGTTGAGCTTGTGGCTGGAAGCAGCTTACCAGCCATGAGCTGAATATCTGTTTATTTTAATCTATTTATATCAAATTTATATACCAATAATAGGTGGATAGCAATTAGTTATCAGAAATTAATCAACATAAAAACAGTAGCACACAGCAAAAAATCATTGCAACCTTATATTACTCAATATAGAACAATTGTAAATGGCTTCTCACTTAGGAGTGAGTGTAGCCTATGGGGCTCATTTTCAAAGCACTTAGACTTAGAAAGTTCCATAGGTTACTATGGGGCTCATTTTCGAAAGAGAAAAATGTCTATAAAGTGGCAGCATTTGGATGTTTTTTTCACATGTGTTTTGGGTGTGTGCAGATTCATTTTTCAGCGCACCTGTAAAAAATGCCTTTTTAAAATTTTTGCCAAGAATGGACATGAGGCAAAATGAAAATTGCCGCATATCCATTTTGGGTCTGAGACCTTACTGCCAGCCTTTGACCTAGCGGTAAGGTCTCACGCGGTAACCAAGTGGTAATGGTCTATGCATGTAAAATGCCGATTACCACTTGATAACCACCTGTGCGCCAGAAAATAAAACTATTTTCTGGCAAGCGAAGTGGACACGTGTCAAAAATGAAATTACCGCAAGGGCCATGTGATATCTGGGTGGTAATTCAAAATTGGCGCATGTTGGGTGTGCGTAGGCGCCTACTCGGCTTAGTAAAAGGGCCCCTATGATATCTAACTCTAACCTGTGACTGAGGTCTATGAAATCCTAAGTGGTGAAGAACAGGTAAATGTGAATCAATTTTTTAACTCTTCAAACAGTACAAAGACTAGGGGACACTCCATGAAATTACATGGAAATACTTTTAAAAGAAATAGGAGTAAAAAAAATGTTCATGCAAAGAACAGTTAAGCTCTGGAACTTGCTACCAGAGGTTGTTGTAACAGAGGTTAACATATCTGGTTTTAAAAAAGGTTTGGACAAGTTCCTGGAGGTAAGGTCCCTAGTCTCCTATTGAGATAGACATGAGGGAAGCCACTGCTTGCCTCAGGATTGGTAACATAGAATGTTGCTGCTATTTGGGTTTCTGTCAGGTACTTGAGACCCCGATTGGCCACTGCTGGAAGCAGGATACCAGGCTAGATGGACCACTGGTCTAACCCAGTATGGCTATTCTTATGTTCTTATTTCTTATGACTGTTCTCTATTTTCTGCTTTCTCTTTCCAATCAAAAATGTAGAGAGGTGTGGTAGCCGTGTTAGTCCACTCTTAAGGTTATCAATAGAAATCAAACAAAATAAAACATGGAAAAGAAAATAATATGATACCTTTTTTATTGGACATAACTTAATACATTTCTTGATTAGCTTTCGAAGGTTGCCCTTCTTCGTCAGATTGGAAATAAGCAAATGTGCTAGCTGACAGTGTATATAAGTGAAATCATTCAAGCATTACTATGACAGTCTGACAGGGTGGGAGGATGGAAAAACTGAGGAAAATCATAAGAGATCTACAACCTATACTCCAGGAGGATGAATTACTGAAAGAGATATTCCCATCCCCACCAGTACTGGCCTTCCAACAGCCACCCAACTTAAAACACAAGCTAATCAGAAGTAAACTTCAATCACAGACTGAAAAGGAACAGAAGGGCACACTTCCCTGTAATTTATCCAGTTGCAAACTATGCCAAAATATTTCACAGGACCCCACAGTCATCCACAAAGGAAAGATATTCAACATAAAGGAATCTTTCACTTCCTCATCTTCCAATGTGGTATATATCATTCAGTGTAAAAAATGTAACGAAGGATGCTATATTGGAGAAACAGGCCAGATGCTTAAGACAAGATTCAAGTTACATAGACATCACATGAACAATACTGGTGCCAGTAGGGCTCCCACCCCTGTTGGTCAGCATTTTACAGGACCAGAACACTGTACCAGTGACTTCACAGTGAGAATCCTCAAAGGTAACTTTAAAACCATACAAGAACGTAAGACCTTTGAAGTCAGAATGATTGAATATTTTAACACCCAACAGAAAGGACTTAACAAGGATCTGGGGTTCCTAGCCCATTATAAACCATAAAGCTGTATTTCTCTGTTGATCACCCCACCCCTCACCTATCCACACCCATCCTGTTAGAATATCAATGGTATGCTTTGATGTCCCCATGCATACCTCCTACCCACCCCCATCCTCCCACCCTGTCAGACTGTCATAGTAAAGCTTGAATGTTTTCACTTATATACACTGTCAGCTAGCACATTTGCTTATTTCCGATCTGATGAAGAAGGGCAACCTTCGAAAGCTAATCAAGAAATGTATTAAGTTATGTCCAATAAAAAGGTATCATCTTATTTTCTTTTCCATGTTTTATTTTGTTTGATTTCTATTGATAACAATCAAAAATGGAGTTCCTTTCTACCTGACATTTTAGTCTGTTCATCACCTTGTTATTGTGTATTGTTTAATGTAAAAGTCTTGTATTCCACCCATCTCAGAAATTCTGAGCAGATTACATAATAGACATAAATAATTTAAAATGAACAACACAGCATAAAACATCATACTAGTCTCAGCAATAAAAAAAGAAAAACCAAAATAAAACAGAACTTTTTGAATAAAAACTCTAAAAACAGATCATCACTCAATAAAAAAAATCACATCCAATTGCTTGTTGAAAAAGAATTCTTAAAAATGTGCATTGATCTTATTGCATGAATCTAAAGTGGCAATTTGTTCCACAATTTCGATCCTAACACGTTAAAAAAACATTGAGCAACATTCTTCCAGACTAATTTTTTGAAAGGAAGGAACATCCAATAAATGAGCAGCTGAGGAACGCAATGCTTGAAAAATCTGATGTATATACAACTGGTGAGATAGCATAAATCAAAATATTGAACACAAGTAACAATATTTTATGGATTCAATACTCTACTGGCAGCCAATGCAAATGCAAAAGTGTAGGGAAAATATGATCAAATCTAGAAAAAACAAAAAATAATACATGCAGCTGAATTCTGAGGGGCCTTTTACAGAGTGGCGGTAAGCCCAACGTGGGCTTACTGCTCACTCTTCTGGGACTACCGCCGGCCCAACGCAGCCGCCGGCAGTAGTCCCCCCCCCCCCCCAAGCGTGCAAAAAAAAGAGCCTTTTTTGCAGGTGTGCTGAAAAATGGACCTGCACACATCCAATACACACATCTACACCAGCGCAGGCCATTTTACAGCGCACCTTAGTAAAAGGATCCCTTACATTTGAATTATAGGTAGCCAATGCTGTTCAGCGCTTTTTGGTCTTTACATCAATTTCAGGCTATACGCACACACCTGGATCATTCCACACAGCCAGCTTTCATCTATAACCAGGTTATATCAAGACTAGATTACTGTAACATGGTTTACGTCGGTCTTCCCCTTTCCTCTGTTAAGTGACTTTGAATGGTACAGAATGTTGAAGTTAGGTTTCTTAGTCATGCCAGGAGATTTAATCAAATTACACCTTTACTGAAGAACTATCATTGGTTACTGGCAAATTTAGGATCCAGTTTAAGATTCTGTCGCTAGTTCATAAAGCTTTCTACTACAACAATCGTCCATCCTATCTGTCAGCTTTACCTGTACCTTACTCCACATCACAGGTTTTGCATTTATCAACTGGGTGCCAACTATTTTTACCTTCAGCACATTTGGCACATTCTGAGTATAAAAGGAGTACTGTTTTTTTTTTTTTAATTTACTAGGGCATTTGCTCAGGAATCCCTTTACTGTAGTACTCCAGTTTGAAGCCTTTTGTATGCAGTTTAGGGCCACCCATAAGACACATCTTTTTACACTAGCTTTTGCCAATAATGGTCGGTAGTAAGGTTTTTAGCCTCAGCTTTAGTGTTTTGGAGTTTGATTTTGTTATCAGCTATCATATTTTTATTCCTCCATTTTCTATATTCCTTTCCTTAGCCCTGTTTCCCTATGTTCTTTGTTTCTAAGCCTCTCTTGTGCTTGTCGTTGATCTTTGGTGAGTTTTTTTTCTCCAGAATAAATGTAAATTTTGTTCATAAGTCAATACATCTTTTTCACTAAATCTTTAAATACTGCTATACAAGGGTCAATATTGCCTGGAGGGCACAATGTGGATTTAGAATGTACCATTGAAATGTCGACCACCAGAGGGTGAGACTCAAAAAATTCCTTTAATTGAAGCTTTCTAATAAACTTATTCAAAGCTATTTGGGTTTTAAAGGGATCATATTTTACCGAAGGTACGAACCTCAATCCTAAATTCATGATTTCCTGTTCTTGACCCATTAGTGCTTTGTTTGAAATGTTCACTACTGCTGTATCGACATTTTCTTCCTCGTAGTTTGTCGAGGTATTCCTCCATCTCTGTTTACCGTGCCTCTCCCGCATCTTATTTGAAATTTGCCTCATGTACCTCTGTGGGAAAAAGAATCTTGATCTCGTGAAATTTGGGGAGTAACTTCCTCTGTACTCCCTTCAGAATCTGTCGAAGATTCTTCAAATTCTTGTCTATTGGATGTCCAAGAGCCTTTTTCTTTATTCAACCATGTATATACCTTATCATATTGGTAATCTCATTTGTCTCTCTTATATATCTTAATTTTAGATTGTTGCAGTGTCCCGAAATTTGCCAGTTGTCTGTTTCAGATCTACTAAATGCTTATTAAATTCTTGCTTTGTATACTTTTGTTTTAATAATACATCAGACTCCTTTATTTGTTCTCTAAATTTATTTTCCATATCTGTTGTTGTTTCTATTATTAAACACATTAGATCTCTACTACAACGATGTAATACAGCTATCCATTTATCCATAAATTCTTTATTATTAGTAAACATCTTAGGTTATTTTATTATGTGGAGTGCTCCAGGAATCATTAATTTTTTCACATACTGTACCAAATTAGTACCATGTAATTCAGCACGTGTTACTCTTTTATGTAGATTCTGCAAGTTTATCCAAGAACCCGAATCAGAACTATCTTCTTCCAGCAATGCTGGTCTTTGCATGATTTGCTTCCATAAGTGTTCACAACTCGTATCTAACTTTTATTAACCAGTTATCCAGGTAAGGGAAGACGTGGATGCCCCATCTCCGACTACTAGACACTCGAGGTGCCGAGGCAAAGCCAAATGGTAAGACCTCGTACTGATAGTGCAGAGACCCACAGCAGAACTGAAGATATTTTCTGTGAGCAGGATAATAGGTATATGTGTATATGTCTCCTTGAGGTTTAGAGAACAAAGCCAATCATTTATTTATTTATTTATTTGTAACATTTGTATCCCACATTTTCCCACCTATTAGCAGGCTCAATGTGGCTTACAAAATACCCTAAAGGCGAACGCCAAGCCCGGTAGTGGTAAACAAATATAGATTGAAATAGGGGTCAGGTAAGGTTAGGGTATAAGGTACAATAAGGATCAACGATAATAAGGAATATATAATGTCCAATACAATCTAAGGTTATGTTGTGTTGCAGAGTTGCGAACATATAAAGAGGAATCCAATAAAATTTATATTGAAATATAATGTTTGATTTTAACAAAATATTTCTAAAAATCAAGGAAAAGACCTCAAAACGCCCGACCGCTTACTTTCAGTTTTCAGCGGCTTTAACTGGGGGCATGGTGTTCATCACTGGTCATAAAAACCTTGCTTGGAAAGAATTATTCTAACTTTTAATTTATTTCCAAATAGATTTTAACAATTTTGCTCTTTTTACAAGAAAATTTTTTTTAATATATTGACAATATCAATGCTAACTTCAAATTTTCTTTGGTTCATAAAAACCTTCACTGATTCTCATGAAGTGCTCTAAAGCAGCTTTACAAAGATAAAGTAAAGTCGAGCACTTATCTGTTGCCCGACGGTGACCCCATCCGTTTCGCTTGTGGGCTTTTTCAAGGGCTGTGTTTCGACAGGGAAAGCATTGAGAATTTTTTTTTCCTCTCTCTTGATCTGACCATAACTTAGTGCTGCTTTGAAGCATTTAAGTAGGGTCAGTGGGATAGACCTTGCAAAACAGGTAAGTCTTTAATGATCTCCTGAAGTTAAGATGGTCGAAATCGTTTTCACAGTCTTTGGTAGTGCATTCCAGATTTGTGTGCCTAAATAGGAGAAATTGGATGCATAGGTTGATTTATATCTGAGTCCTATGCAGCTCGGATAGTGGAGGTTCAAATAGGTACGTGAGCTCTATCTTGGGGAGTAGTGACCCCAGAGATACCATGCAAAACTTTTCTTTGTGGAGAAATGTGTTTAAGTGAATTGGACATATTCCTCCTGTCTTTCTGGGAATCAGAAAATATCTGGAGTAAAACTCTTGACCCCACTTCAGTAGAGGAACTGTTCTATTGCATTCTGCTATAGGAGGGTCAAGCGCTCCCCTTGTAATAACTGGAGTTGAAATGAGACTCTCTTGGTGGATGATCTGGGGATCTTGCTTTCCAATGCAGAGTGTAGCCATGTTGGATTGTGTGTAAGAGCCAGTGATCAGAAGTGATGAGAGCTCAACTTTGATGAAACAGAAGAAGCCTCCCTCCAACAGGAAGATTTGTTGGTATCGACAAATGGATGGTGGCAATGTTCTCTAGTAAGGAGTTAAAAACTAGACTATTGTTTTGAATGAGAAGGTGTCTGGAACTTTTGTCCATGCTGCTGTGTGGTGTAGAGCACTGAGTTGGAGGAGGCGTACAGGTATAATGACACCTAGAAGGATAATAATTAGAACATCTATAACCTCCTTGAGTCCTTCTAGTAGAAGAGGAAGGTGTAGTAGTCTGTGGCCCAGATAATGTTTTTATTGTATCTGTATGTTTTTTGATTAGATCGGCCACTTCTTCAACCTTGTCCTCAAACAAGCTGTCCCCTTGCAAGGAACATCTGTGAGGTGCTCCTGGACAGCAGATTCGAGGTTACAGACTCTGAGCCAAAACAATTGGCACATTGCTATTGCTAGAGTGGGAAGAGACATCGAAATCATCAAAAGCCTGTCTAGCAAGATATTTACTACAGGCACAGAGCTTTTTTGTTAAGTGTTTGGAACACTTCTCATTTATCAGAAGGAAGATAGTCAGCAAATGATAAAGGACTCTGTATAAGAGATTTTAAATAAATGGTGGAATAAAGCTGGTAGTCTAAAATGCAATTGGTTAGCATTGAGGGGCATAATCGAAAGGCGCTGGCGGCTGGCCAAATAGCTGGCCGGCCATCTCCGGCGCCACAAGCGGGGGGAGCCAACCATATTTTCGAAAAAGATGGCCAGCCATCTTTTTCTTCGCTAATACGGTTGGGCCCAGCCAAATGTTGGAGTTCGCCGGGGTTGAGATGGCCAGCCTCGGTTTTCGGCCATAATGGAAAAAAATGCCGGCGATCTCAAACCCGGTGAAATCCAAGGCATTTGGTCATGGGGGAGCCAGCATTTGTAGTGCATTGGTCCACCTGACATGCCGGGATACCAACCGGGCACCCTAGGGGGGCACTTCTAAAATTTTTTTAAAAACATTAAAATAGCTCCCAGGTGCATAGCTCCCTTACCTTGGGTGCTGAGCCCCCCCCCCCAAATCCCACTCCCCACAACTCTACACCATTACCATAGCCCTTATGGGTGAAGGGGGGCACCTACATGTGGGTACAGTGGGTTTTGGGTGGGTTTTGGAGGGCTCCCATTTACTACCACAAGTGTAACAGGTAGGGGGGTGGGCCTGGGTCCACCTGTTTGAAGTGCACTGCACCCACTAAAAACTTCTCAAGGGACTTGCATACTGCTACAGGGAGCTGGGTATGACATTTGAGGCTGGCAAAAAAGGTTTTTTCTTTGGGTGGGAGGGGGTTGGTGACCACTGGGGGAGTAAGGGGAGGTCATCCCCGATTCCCTCCGGTGGTCATCTGGTCAGTTCGGGCCCCTTTTTTAAGCTTGGTCGTGAAAAAAAAGAGACCAAGTACAGCTGGCGAAATGTTTGTCAAGCCTGGCTTTTTTTTTCCATTATCAGGCGAAGTCGGCCATCTCGTGAGCACGCCCCCGTCCCGCCTTCACTACCCTACCGACACGCCCCCTTGATATTTCGTTGGCTCCGCGACAGAAAGTAGTTGAACCCGGCCAAAATCAGCTTTCGATTATACCGATTTGGCCAGGTTCAGGAGATCGCCGGCCATCTCCCAATGTGTGTCAGAAGATAGCCGGCGATCACTTTCGAAAATGAGTCTGATTGTGGCTTGGAGGGTTTTTTTTTGCCAAAAGCATTCAAAGTTCTTGCTTCTCTTCCTGGAGGAGAAGCAGCATAGGATCTGACACTGTGAGTATGTTTTAAAGCAGATTCTACTACCAAAGAACAGTGGCGTACCAAGGGGGGGCGGTGGGGGCGGTGGGGGTTACTTCCTGTTCCGGGGCAGAGGGAGCTGCAGCGAACGAACAAAGTTTAGCGAACTCAGAGGAGCAGCGGAGGGGGGGGCGCGCTGCACCCAGGAGGGGGGACGCATCAGCGCTCCGCCCCGGGTTCCATCCAGGCCAGGAACGCCACTGCCAAAGAATGATATGGTATCTGTGTCCTTTCAAATCCGGCACATTTTTGTATTCTATACATTGGGGCAATTTTCTTTGGGGCAATTTGGACTGACAGAGGGGTCTCCCAGTTTTTGAACAAAGTGGTTTTCATAACTGAATGGAGAGGAACTGTAATTCCCTCTCTTGGTGGGGAATCATAGTCAAGAACCTTAAAAAAGTTCTGTTTCAGATTCTTCCACTGTGTCCAGCATGAAAGGTATAATGTGAGCTATTTCACATACAAAACCTCGAAAGGATATTCTTTCTGGGAGTGATTTTCTCCTCTGAGGTGGCAGAGAGAGATCAAATAAAATGCCATAGAAATCCTCATCCAAGAGGTCCTGTAGGTCATGATCTGTCTTCCAGGAGAGGTCTGAGTTGGACTTTGCAAAGTACTGCTCATGAGGAGTATATGGAAAAGAGTGCCGATTTGTATGCTGACTATGCATTGGACTGCATTGAGGAATATGAGCTTCTGATGTTGGAGAAAGCTCCGCTGCTGACAACGATACATGCGTCAGTTGGATACAAGCTGCTCCCGATGGTCAATGGCCAGCCAGTGTACGGGACCTCTCCCGTGACTGTCTCTCAAATGTATCCACAGGCTGAACAGAAGCAGGTACAAGCACCTTGTATATCTGTAGAGACTGTGATTGTTATAGCTCTTCCTTGAGCATAGCCCGGATTTCCTCATGCAGGGTAGGTGCCAGTATCAGTTGAGAAGCAGGTGTGGATGCAGCCTGAGATGTAACCTTTGCAGGTATAGGAGATCTAGAAGAGCTTGAAGGCTCTCAATGTGAAATGAGCTGTAAAGATGGAGAGCAGTCACTGCGGCATGGACACTTCCCGTTTATCGATGGCATGGATGCAGGGGAGGTATGGGACAAGTGCCTAGAGTAAGAGTGATGGGTTTTTGCACTGCAGGAGGATGCAGAGTTCTGGTGTGAACGTGGCATTGACTCCGATGCAGCAGCATTTCAATGCTGCATGGGTGCACTCGACGTTGACACCAATGCAGGTTCCACATCTTTGGTCGAATCTCCTGCCATGCTCGATACCAATGTTTTTGACATTGAATTCTGCAGGCTTTAATGGACCTCTTCTGCATATGCTGACAGAAGTTACAGTGAATATCTCTGTAGTTTGAACACACCAGTTATGGGGGTCTTTGCCTGAAATAGTCCTATTACACTAAGCACGCTTTTTAAAGCCACTTGGCACCCTGGATGACATGGAGGGAAAAATAGCCAGCACAAGGTCAAAAGGCTCAATAGCCCGGGGAGCTTGAGTAATCGCGTACCCGAGAAAGGTCAAGGGTTCCCGGGTAGACAGAAGGTCTCAGAGACCACATGGGCTGAAAATGAAAAAAATCAAGAAAAAACATTATGATGAGTTAAACTATGACAAAAACAAATAATTATGAGGAAAATTTGACCCAAAAAGGGAAAGCACCAAAATGCAAAAAAGTTGACACGCTAAGGAGAAATTAAAAATATAACACTTCTGCTCCAAAGAAAAAGAAAGACTGCTGGTTCTGTACTCATGTATCATGCGGGAAGGCACCCATGCATGCATGGTGGGGGCACTGCCTTAAAGATTTAAAGTAGCAGTACACTGTGGCAGTGTCTGCATTGGGCTCCATTGGATGATCTCACCCGTTTGTGAGAATATCTTGTCTGCTTGTTCTCGGAGAACCTTGGTTACAAACAACTAAAGAAACATCAGAAGAAATTCATTAGCAGGTAGGTCTATCTGACAGGCTGCAAATATTCAAAAACACTTATTTGGTCAGCACCCACTGTTAACTACATTAGTTCTTTTTAAATTCAATGCTTGTCTTTGGATAAATTTTGGATTGGCAAGTAGATGTACAGCCAAAATATATCAGTTTTAGTAAAAAGAGAAACCAGAAGTGTTAATGACTAAACTACCATCATGTATGTGTATACTTCCCATATAAACTTTTGCAGCTCCTTATAGAATTACCCTAAGAGCAAAATCCCTATACCACCTCCAACGTTCTGAAGCTGACTCCGTGGCAGTGAAGGGTTCGTGCTGCCTGCTGTATCCATCTCCTGTCCTGACGTCTGCGTGCTTCCTGGTTCGTCACAAGCAGCAGTGACCAATCACTGGAAGGGAACGCTGCAGAGTTGCCAGGCAAAGGAACGCAACGTCACACGCATGAGGGTGTCGTCGTCCCTTCCTCCCTCCCTCCCTTCCAGTTCCAGGCCCCTTCCCTCTGAATTTTAAAAGTCATCTTCACTTACCAAGTCGGGTTTACGGCGGCCGGCAGCAGCGGTAAAAGGCGTGCAGGCTCGGCCCTTCTCTTTCTCTCAGCTCTGGTCCCGCCCTTGCAGAAACAGGAAATGGGTCCCAGCTGAATATTGGCAGGACCCGCTGGCCAATACATGTCCTCATGGCCCAGGCTTTGAGTATTGGCTCTAATTCAGCCAATGTCAATCAGCATTTTGAAAAACACTGACTACTGCCAGCTGAATATTGACTAGTAAATAAATGTTTCTTCTTTTATTGATTCCTGAACACATATTAGTATTTACAGTTTATGAAAACTTCTCTTACACTTTCCACTATACTAAATGAAAAGAAATTGGGTCATTGAAGTGTTGATAATTTCTACAACCATATTTAGGTATTACATTGATGTACCAGTGTGGTACCAATCAGCTGGTAGTCATAGGCAGTGCCCAGACTAAAGTTTACTCTCTGCTCAGGATACTGCCTTGCCCACAAACAGAATGGCTGAGGGCTTAGGGAGATGCACAAACATCTGCTTCCTATCTACATATTTACATTTTTAAGACAACTTCAATAAGATGTATTGATGGTGTGGGTATTCTTGTGGCTCTTGTTACATTCCTCCTGCACCTCATTTTGGGGGTGGATAATGGGAGTCATTAGCCAGGTTCACTGGGGGTTGCCTCTGTCACCTGTAGGGGGAGCAGAATTCACAAACATGGGTCTATATTTGTATGTGAACTTTGTGGAGTGCGTGTCATGGGTATGGATTTTGGGGGCATCCTGAAGGAGGTAGGGTGGTGATGTAAGGGGTGAAATGGGAAGGGGGTTAGGAATCACAGTACTGCTTACCTAGAAGCCAGCCGTCAGTGATCTCCCCTCAGTCAAATCTACAGTAGATTTCACAGTGCTATAGGATATATGCATCATGGGTGGACCCTGAGAACTGAGCACAAATGTCCACAATCTCCCCTTGGGCATCACACATGACCTGCATGTTCATGGAGTGATATGATTTTCTGTTCCTATTGGTGCTTGGGGGAGGGTGGTCTGAATGTGACCTGTGTGCAGTTGATAATGCCAATGACTGAAGAAAAGCGGTATATAGCGTAGAACTGGGTGCCATGTTGTTCTGAAGGCCTTGGGTGGTAGTGGAGAAGGTAATATACTGTGAGATGTGGGTGAAGAAGGCACCAAGGAACTGGGCAAAACAGTTGGAGATGGCGGGCTGGGTGAGGCCGGCGAGGGAAGAAGTGACCTTAAAGTAGACTGACTCTGGATTATTCTTGCGTGTCCTGGCCTGAAGGAGGTGTTGTAATTGGTCACAGAGGCGCTATATGGCAGCCCTATCAATGCAGTATCTAGTAAGGCACTGCTGGTCAATGAGGTCCCTTCCAAACTCTCATCCACAATAGCATTCAGCGCATCCATGATTGACATGCAAGTATCCCACTACCACAGGCACAACTCACTAAGCCCAGTAACTTCACTGTACATGCCTCCACCTACTGCACCCAGTAAGTCCCAGCACCAGCGAACAGTCCTTGCACAAACAGCATCAATACAAAACACAGTCTCTCTCTGTACCAGAAGGAAGTCCTCACACAAACATCAGCAACACAAAGCACAGCGACAAACTGGGAGTGGACAAACAAAGGAACAATGAGAGACAGAAGACAAGCAGGTTGGTGGATTGAATAGGAGGAGTGGGGGTTTGGGGAAAGTGGGGGTTTAGTGGGGGAAGGGGGCGAGATGCAGAGCAAGGGAGAGGTGTGGCTGAGGGAGCTGGCAGGTTTGGACAACGACTTGAGGAGGTGAGACTTAGAGGAGGCAAGGCAGGAAATGTGAGGATCAAAAGGTTCAGACAGGGTCAAACAAACAATGGTAACAGACCACTGAGCAACTCTCCACTCTTTCACAAACCAACAATTCTACCTCTCCACTCTCCAACTTAGCAAAATCACAAATGGGTCCAAAGGCAACTTAGTCGCTTTTAAAGCAGGTATAATTCATTTTCTTTCCGGCAGAAGGAAATCGTTTTGGTATCCGATAATGCAGAAAAACGTACATCACATAACACTGTCCATCTCATGCCCACGATATGCCCCCGAAATGCCCACTCTCAAAATGATTTTCTCTGGGTGAATATCGGACTATACCATTTTTTTGTTTGATTCATATGGTTTAAATGTTTTTATGTGAGAAACATGTCCATCTGCCCCTTGTGCCATTTTTTGCACAATATTTCTTTTGAAAATGAGCCCAAAAGAACGTGACTATAATAAAAAGGCTGTTGTTTTTATAAACATTGTAAGGAGGAGGTAGAGGGAAAGCAGAGAAGAGCTGACAGGGACAGTAAGCCAAGAAAGGAAGAGCACTCTCTGCTGGGAAAAGGGGGTAGGAGACTTGCAAGAAAGGAAGAGAACTACAGAACCCAGCAGCACTTGCAAGGGAGGAGGGAACATGAGAAACTGCACTCCAACTCCCAGCAGGCAGAAAAGTCAGGAGGTGATTGGGAGATGGAGGATAATCAAGTGGAGGAGCAGCACCTGGGAGAGAGGGTGAGGGAAGACTCCATGGAGTGGGAGGAGATTGAGCTAGAGGAGAACAGTGAAAATGTCATGAAGGAGGCTGAGCAGGAGCAAATGGAGTTCTTCTGCTCAGGACAAAGGTTAATTACCTGAAGAAGGTCAGTCTGGACATTTTTGTGGGAGGTTGTCAGAGTGTTGGTGTCTGACAAGCGAGGGTGGAGAAAATGCTTCTATCTCCTAGGCAGTAGGAGAAAGTGAGTAGAGGAATTGACTGATTCAAAGGTTTATTTCAAGTTGTTATTGAGTTCCAAGACTGAACTGTTCTGATCTGTTGGGGATTGTTGGGTGTGGGAGAAGGGAAGCAAAGTGCACAGAGACCAGCAGCTGTAATACAGAGGACATAATGTTTTCCCGCTGGTAGTGCTCTGGAATAAAGTACTCTGCAGAATAAATAGTACTGTGAATTACTTTTTGCAAGTGAGCAGGAACAGTTCCGCTTAGGAGATGGATTAGCCCCAATTGTGTGGGTGAAGAAGGACAGCTCGGAGAGGTGCTAAGTTGCGCGCAGACCACACGGAGAGGTGTTGAGCGGAGAGCGGACAGCACGGAGAGGTGTCGAAACAAGAGCGGACAGCACGGAGGGGTGCTTGCTGACATTTGGTGGCAGTGGTGGGATTTGACAGAACTACCTGGTTCTCCAAGAGAAGGAGGAGCAAGGCGCAAAATCCTGGGCTATCCGGTGAGCATATAGCAGGGCCGGAAGGGGATTTTGCGGATGCATGTGGGGGGCTGCAGGGTGGCAAGCCTATAAAAGCAGCTGCACTTGGAGGTTGTTTTTCTTTGTGTTGTCTAGGAGAGAAGAAGGCCGGGCGCAATGGATCCAAAGGAGATGTTGTCCTTCATGGCCCATCAATTCCAAAAACAACAGGAACTGGCGCACAAACTGATGGAGGACTCCTTGGCCGCGTCGAGGGCCCAGCAACAGCCGCTTCTGGAACTGTGTCAGGAGTTGTTGAAAGGAGGAGCACGGGTACAGCCTGGGCCGACGGTGCCAGCGGGAACTGCAACTGGAGGAGGACCGTTGCCCGGAGGCCTGATGGGGATGAACTGGTTACCCTGGGGTAAGCTGTCCGATAAGGACGACATTGAGGATTACCTGGGGGCATTTGAACGGGTAGCGGTGGCTGCAGCCTGGCCAGGGGAGCAATGGACTATAAGACTGGCCCCGGCGTTATCCGGGGAGGCGCTGGCAGCTTTTCGCAGTCTCCCTGCTGTTGAGATTGCGGACTATGCTAAGCTTAAACGGGCTATTCTGGACAGGTACGGGCTAAGTAAGCAGTCCTACCGAAGGAAATTTAGAGAATGGAGGTGGGCAGAAGGGGAGACGCCCAGGGCTTTGGCCCAGAAATTACTGGATTTGGCCACCAAGTGGTTAGAACCAGAAAAAAACTCAGTGACACAAGTAATGTTAGAGCTGGTGTTGGAGCAGTTTCTGGAGGCCTTACCGGAAGAATTAAAAAGGGATTTGATTAGGCGGGGCTGTGGGTCCTTGGATGAAGCTGTTAAAAGTATGGAATGCTTTCTAGAGTCCCAGCATGTGGGTGGAGGAGGGGTGCGGGCGGGGAAGGAAAGATATATGACAGGGTCTAAGCCTCTGCAGGCAAGGAGTGAACCGGCTTGTAAGGGAGAAAGGGGAGTGGAGGTCTCGGGGTATGCCGGGGATCGTATTTGCTATAGGTGTGGGCATAAAGGGCACTTAAGGAAAGATTGTAGGGCCAAGGAGGGCTTTACTTCTCACTCTTATAAGCAGGTGTCTCATCCCTTTACCCAGGTCGTGGAGGTGGGGGGGGGGGGGGGGGTGAAAGTGGAGGCCCTATTAGACTCGGGAGCTGATCAATCTATGCTTTCGAGGAGGTTATGGTCCCGTATAAGTAACGGAAAAAATGATCAGGGAGGGTCTAGTCATGGTGAGGTAGCTATTCAATGCATTCATGGGGCTAGTACCAGATATCCTTTACATTGGGTGACCGTAAAAGGGCCTATGGGGGCACACCGGATATTAGTAGTGGTGTTGTCTCGGCTGCCTCAGGACCTGATACTGGGGAGGGACTGGGCTCCGTTTTCCCAATATGTGAAGGGGGGAAAAGCCTTTGTAACTACCCGGGCTCAGTGTCATTCACAGCAGGAGGGTGGGGAGGTTCTTCCTTTGGATCAGGTTTTCCCCTTTCATCCTGAGATTTTAGGTACTCCGGGGAAAAGTAGGAAAGGGGGCCGGCAAAATAAAGGAGCTCAATTGAGAAGAAGGCAGGCCATGATAGAGGTCGAGGGGGAAGGAGATTTTCCAAGGGACCCGGGGAAGCTCCTAGAGCAGTTTCCCTCTTTTCAGAGGGAGCAGGAGTCTGATGGTACCTTGCAGTACGCCTGGAGTAGGGCCCGAGAAGGTGAGGGGGGGCTCTTTCCCGCATTTTGGGGTGGAGAAGGGGCTGCTATTTAGAGTTAACTCGACAACAGGGACAGGGTGTCAGAAACAGTTGGTGATACCCAAGGGGTTTCGTAGCCTGATCATGAGATTAGCTCATGATCACCCGCTGGGGGGACATAAGGCGGCACAGGGTACCCTGGACCAGGTTTTGAGAAGGTTTTATTGGCCAGGAGTTTATAAAGAAGTGGAAGGGTATTGCAATTCCTGTGGCCTCTGTCAGAAGGTAGCTGAGAGGGGGCCAGAGCGGGCGCCTTTATGTCCCTTGCCACGCATTGGGGTTCCGCTAGGCCGTCTGGCTATGGATATTGTAGGACCGCTTCCCAAGTCTCGGAGGGGTTTTGTCTATATTTTGGTGGTGTTAGACATGGCCACCCGTTTCCCGTGGGCGGTGCCCCTGCGTACAGTGTCCGCTAAGACTATTGCCGCTGAGCTGATTCACATTTTCTGTACGGTGGGGTTTCCACAGGAAGTGCTTACGGATAGAGGCACTAATTTTCTCTCCCGTACATTGGCTCAAGTATGGGAGGCGTTTGGTATTGCACACATCCGTACTGCAGCTTACCATCCTCAGACCAATGGTCTGGTAGAGAGATTTAATAAGACTCTTAAGACTCTCTTGCGTAGAGGGTTGGGGAGCTGTATGGATGAGTGGGATCGCCTCCTGCCGTTTGTCTTATACACATGTAGGGAGAGTGTGCAGGCTTCATTAGGAGTGTCTCCGTTTGAGTTAATGTATGGGAGGGGCCCGCGGGGAATTTTGGATATCCTGAGGGAACAATGGGTGCCACCGGATAAAGGAGACTGTACGGTGGTCTCTTATCTTTTTGACCTGAAGGGTAGGTTGCGACGGTTGGGGGGCTACGCCCGGGATAGATTGGGTAAGAGTCAAGAATACCAGAAATCATATTATGATCGGGGAGTGAAAGAGAGAGGGTTTGCAGAAGGGGAGAAGGTCATAATAATGATAGCAGATGGCCCTCATAAATTTGAAAGTAGGTGGAGGGGACCGGTGGTGATTACTAGGAAATTGGGGCCAGTTACGTATGAGGTGAGGAATAAGAGGGGGAGAAAGCAAACATATCACGTGAATGTGTTAAAGTTGTGGAGGGAAAGGAAGGTGCTGTGGGGAGGGACTAAGGCGATGGAGGAGGAGGATCTGGGGCCTCAGATCTCGGACATCTTTAAGTCCCTGAAACCCCACATTGCAGGGGAGTGGAATAAGGGTCAGCAGCAGGAACTTGGGGCACTATTAGAAGAGTTCCAGGATGTCCTTACACCCTGTCCGGGGGAGACACATTTAAGCATGCATGAGATTGTTACAGATCAGGGCCGGGTGGTTAGGCAAAGACCTTATAGGCTGTCCCCGGTTAAACAACAAGAGGTGATTAGACAGGTGAAGGAAATGCTGGAGTATGGTATTATTGAAGAATCATATAGCCCTTGGTCAAGTCCGGTGGTGCTGGTGCCAAAAAAAGATGATACCTGGCGGTTTTGTATTGATTTCCGCCAGGTTAATGCCCTCTCCTCTCCCGATGCCTATCCTATGCCTCGTATTGAGGATTTATTAGATAGGTTGGGGTCGGCCCAGTACCTTTCTACGCTGGACTTGACCAAGGGATATTGGCAGATTCCTTTATCTGCGGAGGCTCGGCCCAAGACGGCATTTTCTACTCCCTTGGGGCTCTTTCAATTTAAGAGGATGCCGTTTGGATTGAACTCTGCAGCGGCATCCTGTCAGTGCTTGCTAGATAGGGTTTTACGGCCTCATCAGAGTTATGCTGCGGCTTATCTGGGTGACGTCATTATCCATAGTGAGGACTGGGATACGCACATGAGGCAGGTCAGGAAGGTGTTATCAGCTTTCCGGGATGCAGGACTCACACTTAATCCCCAGAAATGTCACTTCGCACGGCAGGAGGTTAAATATCTGGGTTATAAGGTGGGGGGTGGGCAGGTAAAACCCTTGTTGGATAAAGTACAAAGTATTAGGGAGTTTTCTTATCCGGCAACGAAAAAAAGGCTTCGGAGTTTTCTTGGGCTGGTCGGGTACTACCGCAGGTTCATCCCCCATTTTGCCTCACAGGCTGAGCCCTTAACAAACATGTTAAAAGGGAATCGGCCGAACCAGTTGAAATGGGGGGAGGAGGAGAAGGAAGCCTTTCAATGTTTGCGTGTAGCGCTGTGTGAGGATCCGGTGCTAAAGGCAGTTGAATGGGACAAACCCTTTGTGCTGCAAACGGATGCCTCGGGGGTGGGATTGGGGGCAGTACTTTCTCAGATCCATGATGGGGAGGAGCATCCTGTGTTATATTTGAGCCGTAAACTCCTTCCTCATGAAAAAGGATATGCCACAATTGAGAAGGAGTGTCTGGCTATTAAGTGGGCCACCCAAATGTGTCAATACTACTTAGAGGGACGGCCCTTTAGGCTCATTACGGATCATGCCCCCCTGAAATGGTTAATGCATATGAAAAGCGCTAATGCCAGACTTATGCGTTGGTATCTGTCCTTGCAACCCTTTCAGTTCTGGGTGGAGCATCGGGCAGGGAAACTATTGGGGAATGTTGATATTTTGTCCCGAATGGCCGGTCAGGAGGTTGAAGGAGTCAAGCCCCGGGAGGGTAAAAGGTTCTTAAGCGGGGGGGTATGTAAGGAGGAGGTAGAGGGAAAGCAGAGAAGAGCTGACAGGGACAGTAAGCCAAGAAAGGAAGAGCACTCTCTGCCGGGAAAAGGGGGTAGGAGACTTGCATGAAAGGAAGAGAACTACAGAACCCAGCAGCACTTGCAAGGGAGGAGGGAACATGAGAAACTGCACTCCAACTCCCAGCAGGCAGAAAAGTCAGGAGGTGATTGGGAGATGGAGGATAATCAAGTGGAGGAGCAGCACCTGGGAGAGAGGGTGGGGGAAGACTCCATGGAGTGGGAGGAGATTGAGCTAGAGGAGAACAGTGAAAATGTCATGAAGGAGGCTGAGCAGGAGCAAATGGAGTTCTTCTGCTCAGGACAAAGGTTAATTACCTGAAGAAGGTCAGTCTGGACATTTTTGTGGGAGGTTGTCAGAGTGTTGGTGTCTGACAAGCGAGGGTGGAGAAAATGCCTCTATCTCCTAGGCAGTAGGAGAAAGTGAGTAGAGGAACTGACTGATTCAAAGGTTTATTTCAAGTTGTTATTGAGTTCCAAGACTGAACTGTTCTGATCTGTTGGGGATTGTTGGGTGTGGGAGAAGGGAAGCAAAGTGCACAGAGACCAGCAGCTGTAGTACAGAGGACATACTGTTTTCCCGCTGGTAGTGCTCTGGAATAAAGTACTCTGCAGAATAAATAGTACTGTGAATTACTTTTTGCAAGTGAGCAGGAACAGTTCCGCTTAGGAGATGGATTAGCCCCAATTGTGTGGGTGAAGAAGGACAGCTCGGAGAGGTGCTAAGTTGCGCGCAGACCACACGGAGAGGTGTTGAGCGGAGAGCGGACAGCACGGAGAGGTGTCGAAACAAGAGCGGACAGCACGGAGGGGTGCTTGCTGACAACATATAAGAAAAATGTACTAGGATATCAAAGAAAGAGGAATCCAGAACATGAAAAAAAGTAACAGTAAAACCAATAAATAGCCAAATGAATGCTTTCAAGAATAATCTAGTCAGCACTGATGCTTAAAAAAACAAAACAAAACCTGTGCTACCAGCAACTGGCAATAATAAAACTTCCAGGTACAGAGATAAATTGCATAAACAGCAATACAAAGGCAATAATAATACAAATAATAATCCATTTTAAATCTATTGATTTATTTTTCCTTGTCATAATCCTTTAATAAAAACTGAAATGGAAAAAAAGGGTACAGAAGTAAGGCTAAGAGTCACGAACAACAGCAGATCAGAATGGAGAAGGAAAGTTAAGCTTGGTAAAGGTTATAGAAGATGAAAAAAGTAAACATTTTAATAAAATCCATTACTAGGTTATTGATTTCTCTTTTCCAGACTGATCCAGCTTGTGTAGAATACTTTTAAAGTCTCTGACATTGAGATGTTTGGTCAAAGCTATTGGATTAGTCTAACTTAAACCCAGCTTCTGTTGTAATCTCTCGTATTTCATTTCTATGAGATTTCTTTGTCCATATCAAGGCCCTTTTTATTGATAAAAGAGATGAAACAGAAACTCTCCAAAGGCAATTTGATGCCTGCAGGCTCAAAATAAGTTTTGAAAAGTGTAAGTTGTGAGTTTATTAGGCCTGAAAAAGAGTGCTATTTTGTGGTACTCATTTGCTTAGTAACACAATGACAGCACAAAAAGATCATATGGCCCATCTAGTCTATCCAGTTATTTTGCCTAAACTGTCAAGGATATATTCTAGCAAAATGAAGCATTGGGTAGGAGGTCATGTCTTATTTTGGAATGATAACTGGTTAAAGGATAGAAAACAGTTATGATTAGCATTATTGGTGGAAAACTTAGTGACATGCCTACAGAATCTACAATGGAAGAGCGTTGCTTAAATCAGTGATTCTCAACCAGACCTCATGACACACTAAGCTAATTGAGTTTCCAGGATATCTATAGTGCATATACAGGAGGCAAATTTGCATGCACTGCTTCCTTTATGGAGGTAATTCAGTAAGGAGCTGCATACGTTTAGGAATCAAGAATGCACACAAATGGTGGCTTTCTATCCATTTACATGGATAAATGACCCCTTGTAGAATACTGCATAACAGAAAGTTTCATCGCATGTGCTTTGTGTATGTGCTTGGGTGAAATTTGGGTGGAACAAGGGCAGAGTACACAAATATGTTTGTATATTATAGAATTCTATAATGTATGCATGTTGTGTGACAAACAATTAGGTGTGAGCATTTACATCAGTCATAGAGCTAGGATACACGATGAGCTAGGATACGCGATGCCCTAAATGTAGGTATGTGCTCTGATGCTTGTGCTAGTATCCTATAAAGAAAAGTAGGCATCTACTTTTCTTCATAGAATAAACTTGAAATAGGCACCCTGTAATAGAATTACCCTCTATATGCAAATTTATCATTGTTGATATCCTGAAAGTCCATCTTCTGGGTCTGTCCCAAGGACTGGCTTAACCACTGGTTAATTTATTCATGTGTAAGTACTAAAGTGCTATTCTCTAATTTGCATACACAAGTTAATTAGTTGCTTGCACATAAGTGCAAGGGGCATATACATGGACTGGGCTGCCAGTTACATGCGTAACTTACAAAGTACTATAAGTTACATGCTAAACTGCTATTGTTCAAACATACTTTTAGGTGCACCAGAGCTGACTTAGGCTAGTCCAACACATCATGACTTTATTCTTATGACCTTTAAAACATTACATTCAGCATTTTATGGTGCCCTAAGGCTGTTTTTAGATTGGGTTTTGTGTTAGCCAATCAACACATCGCGAATGACATTACTGGAATTCATATGCAATGTGCTGGGATGTATTGACTCAAATTCTACAAATGGCGCTTAAAAATATGTGTGCAAATTTAGGCGCATACCCAATTTGCACATGTAATTTAATTAATAAGCCAATTAGTGCCAATGGCTCTGAAAAGGTCAAAGTCATGGAAGGGTCAGGGGCAGATCAGCGGCATTCCTAGAATTTATGCATGCTTGGTGTAAATCCTCACAATTGAAGTTAGACACTAATTCAGAAATTCTATACAGTGTGACTTAAGTTGCCCACACAAACCTGGTCATATTCCAATTAGTGCACACAAATTAATTAGCTAAACTAGCCAATCAGCACTGATAATTGAAATTTAAGCAATTAGACACTAATTGGCTTAAATTAGAATTTACACACACACAGCTTTCTAAGCATATTCTGTAAAGTGATGCGTGTAAATTCTAAGACGTAGATCTGAAAGGAGTGTGTGGCCATGGGAGGGGCATGGGCGCTCCTTGATTTTACAGACAGTGTTATAGAATATGCCTGTTCAGCACATAATTTAGGCATGGGCATTTACACCAGGTTTTAGTTGGCATAAATGGCCGCAACTAAATTTAGTATTGCCACTCTAAACCCGTAAGAGCTATTAGCTTGGAGTTTTTGGCTCCCATGGAGGTTACATTGAATATCATCTGGAAGGCACTCCAGGACCTAACGGTGGTAGTAAATAATTTTGCTTCAGATATAATTTTATTAGTGAGCGACATGGATAATCAAATCAAATCCTTTGAGAATGAAAAATTGATACAGCAAATGAAGTTCTACAGGAGTAGGAAACGGTTAAGATTTTGAAAATAATAATAGACCAGAAAATTTTGAATAAAATTAATATCATTACAGATGATTAATGTTGAGATTGTTGTTTTCCCAGAGTTCTGGGTATGACTCCTAAAGTTTTTTTCCTCAGAAATGATTCCTCTTAGTATATTAATTCAAAAGGAGTGAAGCCTGTGAAACTGGGATTACCTTAATCAGTGGGAATTGGATTAGAGATTCAAGTGTTTGTACTGTTAAATAATTTCTTGTTTTAAAAGAGAAAAAAATGAAATCAGGTGTATTATTTCCACTAATATTGGACAATAAGTATGTTTACAACGAAATTAATTGACTATACACCGTCTTGGGTTTGAAGAAGCCAACCAGATGATCAATGTGGAATAATGATTCAGATAAATAATAACGGGGATAATCAGGTTAATACCACGTTTTCTTTGTTTACTGTTGTTTAATTGATCTCCTTGTCTTGTTTCACTCTCCCTTTTTATTTTGTGGTCTAAGAAAGAGAAAGATTGTATATAATCCATTTATCTAGTTGAGATTGTTTTCCTCTAATATTGTATTAATGTACAGTCATCTCTGTATTACTGTTTGCAAGTGACCCTTGTAAAATGAAAAATTATAAATAAATGATTAAAAAAAAGAGCGCCTAACTTTCAGCGCCATTTATAGAACAGTGCTTAGTGTGTTATTTTTCGGCGCTATTTATGGAATTTGGTCCATAGTGCCCATAGCATTTTTTAAAACATTTGTTTAGCTTTTTATTTACATTTTAAAGTGTTTTTTTAGTAATTCAAATGAGCTTTATTAGCTCTATGTTTTTCAACGAGTGTCACATCTAAAAGCTGGATATCAGAGATTTATTGGTTTAAAGAGGAAGTGTATTAATAGGAAAGTTTACTTCCTGCCTTTCCTTTCACAATGATTTGACTGTGATGCTGAGCCCAAACTCTGTGGCTCATCTGTTTGGTAAGTCCCCTCTTTTTTTAGTTAGGTTTTTTTTGTTTTGTTTTTTTCTGAAAATACATATAGTCCAAGTATACTTTCTGGCATTTACAACACCTATACAATTTACTTGTAGAATATCATTGCCTGACTGTTTTTAATAAGGAATTTGTATCCTTTTGTCACAGGATTCGTATGTAAAAATATGCTATTACAGTGTTTAATACTACCTTCCACATAAGCTGTTTCTCTGTGCAAGTCTTTATATATACTCTCACTACTTGTGGAAAAAGTCTAAAACAACCTCTTAGGGCCTCTTTTATCAAGTTGTGCTAGCGGCTCCCAGTGCAGTAATACCAACAAAGCCCATTCACTTTGAATGGGCTCCATTGGCATTGCCGTGCGGGAACTGCTAGCATGGTTTGGTAAAAGAGGCCCTTAGTGTTGCTACTTTGGAACATAAGTCTGGCTCTATGTACTGGAACACATTTTTCACAAAAGCACCTTTGCACATGTATAAGATGGTCCTCTTACACTATAGGGTCCGATGGTCCTCTTACACTATAGGGTCCTTTTACCAAGCAGCGGTAAAAGGACCCCTGTGGTGGCATCAGCACGCAGGTTTACCGCATGCCAAGGCCCCCTTTTACAGCAGCAGGTAAAAGGCTTTTTTTTATTAAAAGGAATTGGCCATGCAGTAAGTTTAACACTTACCAAGGGGCCATTTCCTAGGGGAGCCCCTTACTGCCACCTGTTTAGGAGGTGGTAAGAGCTTCCACGCTAACCTGATGGTAAAACTAAAAAAAATTCTGATGTGCTGGAAATGGCACACGGTGCAGGCAGCCCAGCAGTTGTGCCGAATTACCTTTGTAAATAGGCCCCTATATTTGTTTAATTGTTATATATGTTAAGTAACTGTTTTTGTTATTCTTGTCTTTTATTTCTTATTATAATTTCTTAATTATTTGTAAGTGTATTTATTTAATTTGCTTTTATATGAGCATTTTAATTGTGGTTTGTATTATATTTTAGTTTATAGGATAATTTTAATTATAGTTTGTATTATTTTTCATTTTTTATCCCCTGATGCAGCCCAGAAGTGGGTGAAATGTGGTCAAATCAGGCTAGTTTAATAAATTACTTTTTTAAGTTCCCATCCTTGTGATTTATCTTCTTTCTTGTTGCTACTGACTATAGGTTCCATTTGCCCTCACCCGCCTCCCGTGTGCTTACCATGCTCATCATGTTACACCATCTCTGGATAAGTACACATACGTGTGTAACTACCAAAATTCCACCTAACCACCGTGTTATAGAACTGACTTACATATGGATAGTAAGGCTGAAAATTCCAATAGACTGAATTGGCACTATCCATATAGTACCAGAGAAGAGCAAGGGCATTCTCTGCAAATATATAGAGAGTGGTGATAGTCAGCTGCTATCTGTACAGTTAAGCAGTTTAGCTTAAACCAGAAAAAATGTCTATCCTAAGTAAAACCACTTAATGGTATGAGGAGCAGCTGAATATTGCTCCTGTACATATAGCTCAGCAGCCAAACATACACTCAGCAGAGGTAACTATAAGTATAGAGGGCAATCCTATAAATGGACACCTACATAAGAACATAAGTATTGCCGTACTAGAACAGACCAAAGGTCCATCAAGCCCAGCATCCTGGTTCCAACTGTCCTATAAAGTTTTATTTCAGGTATACTGCACTATTTCCCATACCCCATCTCTCTTTTTCCTATCAGCCACATGAAGGAATTTCTGGCTGGTCACCTGCTCTGATGGGGTCTCATATTGCTAAGGCAACTCAGATACCTGGTATATCCTGTTACAATACTGAGAAGAGGAATGGCAAGGACCAATTGCAAGCTTCCAGCACATATGAAAGTCCAAATTACAAGTCTCCAGCTCATATGCTGCACCTATGGTTATTCCAGGGTAGAGGAGAGGTGGATGCTCACAACAGCCTATAAAACCACGCTGCAGACAAAGGAACTCTGAAAAACTAGGCTTGGAGAGAGAGTTTGGCCTATGCTTTTCCCGAAGGGGTCTGCTTCCCCCCACCCCTCTTCATACCTGGTAGAATCAAATTCTATATAGCTATGAATCTTTCTTTCTTTCTTTCTCTTTCTTTTCTGTGACCTTTGTATGAGGAACAAACTTTCTTCCTTCTTTTTCTTCTTTATCTAATTAGTCTAATTACTTATAATTACCAGAGGTACTGATGTTAGATTTTGTAAGTTTGTTATAACTTGAAATTGATGTCTGATGCTGTGATGGTGGGTGAGTAATTAAAAAGACTTAATTCCTGTACAATTTTATCTATAATATTTGATAGAATTCGTGTTTTAGCGAATATCAAACCAAATTGTGCAGCCTAGTAACAGTGGCAATCCAGGTTACAATTACCTGGCAAGATCTCAAAACAGTACAATACATTTTAAATGTATTTGTCAAGAGCACTGACCGCAACACTTTTTTGGAATATAGAAGTTGCCATCCCAAGGCATTAAGGCAAAGCCTTCCTTTTTCACAGTTTCTTCAATTCAAACGGATTTGCACTACAGAAGCTGATTACAAAGCACATTCAGAGACCTTTGGCGCTAAATTACTACAGAGAAATTATCCACGTAAAATAATAAAGCGAGCATACACTAGGGCAAAGCACAACAACAGAGATTGGTTGCTTCAACCTTCATCACGCACACAAGATGAACAAATTATGACCTTTGTCACAAGATACACTCCTGGCGGGGAAGCCACTGCAGCCATCATCAGACGCCATTGGGACATTATCAAAGCACATCCAGTGTTTTCAAATTTCAACATTAGGACCGTGTTTTCACGCTCTAAAAATCTTAAAGAAATCCTAAGTCCTGCGGTTTTACCTACTGTGCCAACTGACAACATTGCCAATCCAGGCCATTTCAAGTGCATGAAATCCCGTTGTAAAACATGCCCCACGACCATTGAGGGCTCAGAGTTTTTCTGCAACGGTAGAACATATACAGTGGGGGAAATAAGTATTTGATCCCTTGCTGATTTTGTAAGTTTGCCCACTGACAAAGACATGAGCAGCCCATAATTGAAGGGTAGGTTATTGGTAACAGTGAGAGATAGCACATCACAAATTAAATCCGGAAAATCACATTGTGGAAAGTATATGAATTTATTTGCATTCTGCAGAGGGAAATAAGTATTTAATCCCTCTGGCAAACAAGACCTAATACTTGGTGGCAAAACCCTTGTTGGCAAGCACAGCGGTCAGACGTCTTCTGTAGTTGATGATGAGGTTTGCACACATGTCAGGAGGAATTTTGGTCCACTCCTCTTTGCAGATCATCTCTAAATCATTAAGAGTTCTGGGCTGTCGCTTGGCAACTCGCAGCTTCAGCTCCCTCCATGTTTTCAATGGGATTAAGGTCTGGTGACTGGCTAGGCCACTCCATGACCCTAATGTGCTTCTTCCTGAGCCACTCCTTTGTTGCCTTGGCTGTATGTTTTGGGTCATTGTCGTGCTGGAAGACCCAGCCACGACCCATTTTTAAGGCCCTGGCGGAGGGAAGGAGGTTGTCACTCAGAATTGTACGGTACATGGCCCCATCCATTCTCCCATTGATGCGGTGAAGTAGTCCTGTGCCCTTAGCAGAGAAACACCCCCAAAACATAACATTTCCACCTCCATGCTTGACAGTGGGGACGGTGTTCTTTGGGTCATAGGCAGCATTTCTCTTCCTCCAAACACGGCGAGTTGAGTTCATGCCAAAGAGCTCAATTTTTGTCTCATCTGACCACAGCACCTTCTCCCAATCACTCTCGGCATCATCCAGGTGTTCACTGGCAAACTTCAGACGGGCCGTCACATGTGCCTTCCGGAGCAGGGGGACCTTGCGGGCACTGCAGGATTGCAATCCGTTATGTCGTAATGTGTTACCAATGGTTTTCGTGGTGACAGTGGTCCCAGCTGCCTTGAGATCATTGACAAGTTCCCCCCTTGTAGTTGTAGGCTGATTTCTAACCTTCCTCATGATCAAGGATACCCCACGAGGTGAGATTTTGCGTGGAGCCCCTGATCTTTGTCGATTGACAGTCATTTTGTACTTCTTCCATTTTCTTACTATGGCACCAACAGTTGTCTCCTTCTCGCCCAGCGTCTTACTGATGGTTTTGTAGCCCATTCCAGCCTTGTGCAGGTGTATGATCTTGTCCCTGACATCCTTAGACAGCTCCTTGCTCTTGGCCATTTTGTAGAGGTTAGAGTCTGACTGATTCACTGAGTCTGTGGACAGGTGTCTTTCATACAGGTGACCATTGCCGACAGCTGTCTGTCATGCAGGTAACGAGTTGATTTGGAGCATCTACCTGGTCTGTAGGGGCCAGATCTCTTACTGGTTGGTGGGGGATCAAATACTTATTTCCCTCTGCAGAATGCAAATAAATTCATATACTTTCCACAATGTGATTTTCCGGATTTAATTTGTGATGTGCTATCTCTCACTGTTACCAATAACCTACCCTTCAATTATGGGCTGCTCATGTCTTTGTCAGTGGGCAAACTTACAAAATCAGCAAGGGATCAAATACTTATTTCCCCCACTGTACATTAAAGCACAGAACCACATGCCGTTCTGTGGGCATTATTTATTACATCAAATGCCCCTGTGAGAAATATTACATTGGCAAATCGATCAGGTCCTTACATGAGAGACTCATTGAATACCGTTCACGGATTTTAGCCCAAAATCTTGGAGCACCCATGGTTCAACATTGGATGTCCGAAAAACACACTATCGAAGACCTGAGATGCATGGTAATTGAACAAGTGATCCCTTCTACTAGAGGTGGTGATTTAAATAGAAAGATCTTACAACGTGAAACTTTTTGGATTTTTACATTAGACACCACAGAGCCAAGGAGCCTGAACACTTACACCCAGTGGAGTTGTTTTTTCTAACGTAATAATTTGTTTCAATCGTTTAAGTTTTTCAATTTTTTCATTCTTTTAACACATTACAGACACAGACAGGGTTTTTACCCAATATGCTCACGACATCTATAGATCTGTCATTGTCTATTGTTGTAGATAAAAGTTCTCGCTGATGACTTTTATCTTGAAGTTTTGTCTTATGACGTTTTTCAACCAGCTGGCACGGCTTCTCATTAATAAAAAGACGCCGACACCATCTTGAGTCAGACAAAGCAACGCTTCACATGCACTTGAGGCAGCTACCGGGTAAGCCATTAGCGATTTTAAATGAATGCAAGTAATAATATTACTAATATGTTCGGTAGAGATTTTTTGGAAGTAATCACTAGTTGCATCTCTTTCTTGTACCATAGAATTGGTGACTCCCCCTTGACAAAGTCAGTACGAAACGGGGACCTGTCGGGGTTTTGAGTGCACCAACCTGCTCAAGTTAAGTGCTGCATAAACTTTGTTGATTATGATTTGTTAAAGAGAGATGTATTAATATAAAAGCAAGTTAATAGTAAAGGTTGGTGGAGGTCAAGTCAATGATTAGATCATATACACGGATGATACACTCAGTTATTGGGTGAAAAAATCACTTTTTTCGTGTGACACATATGAGACTACTCCACTTTACATACTGAAAAAGCAAGAAAAAAAAAAAAAAAAAGAGCAAAAACCATACTTGTATTCATGTGTGTTTGAATATTTTGTTATATATCCTAAAAATAAGCAGTGGATTTTCCCCAAGTCCATTTTAATAATGGCTCATAGACTTTTCTTTTACAAAGCTATCCAAATCTTTTTTAGACCCCACTAAGCTAAATGTTTTTACTACATTCTCTGGCAAAGAATTGCAGAGTTTAATTACACGTTATATAAGTACATAAGTATTGCCGTACTGGGACAGACTGAAGGTCCATCAAGCCCAGCATCCTGTTTCCAGCAGTGGCCAATCTAGATCACAAATACCTGGCAAGATACAGAAAAAGCACAATACATTTTATGCTGCTTATCCAGTGGTGTGCTGGTAAATGTTTAACAACAGGCTCTCTCCCCCGTCCACCTCTGCGCCCCCCCCCCCCCCCAAATTGCAGAGCTGCTTATAGCTGGGGAGAGAGCCTGCGGGGGGCAATCTAATTCATGTTTAATGTGGGATAAAATGCCATAAATAAGTCAATAAAAATAAACTTTTAATGTTGAGCACCTGATTTTCAAAGTGGACATATTCCAAACACTATGGAAATAAAATGATTTTTTCTACCTTTGTTGTCTGGTGACTTTGTTTTTCTTATCATGCTGGCCCAGTGTCCGATTCTGCTGCTATCTGTCCTCTTAACTCCATTTCCAGGGCTTCCTTTCCATTTATTTCTTTCCTTTCCTCCTTTCTTCTTCATTTCTGGTCCTCAGCTTCTGCCTATTTTCTTCATCCATGTGCAGTTTTTCTCCTCTCTTCCTTTTCCCTCTTCTCATCTCCTTCTTCACCCTTGCCTCCCCTCCATCCATGTCCAGCAACCCTCCTCTCCCCTGCCCTCCATGCACCCATGTCCAGCAGCAACCCTCCTCTCCCCTCCATCCACCAATGTCCAGCGACCCTCCTTTCCCCCCTGCCCTCCATCCACCCACCCATGTCCAGCAACCCTCCCCTGCCCTCCATCCACCCATGTCCAGCGACCCTCCTCTCTCCCCTGCCCTCCATCCACCCATGTCCAGCGACCCTCCTCTACCCCCTGCCCTGCATCCACCCACCCATGTCCAGCAACTCTCCCCTGCCCTCCATCCACCCATGTCCAGCGACCCTCCTCTACCCCCTGCCCTGCATCCACCCACCCATGTCCAGCAACCCTCCCCTGCCCTCCATCCACCCATGTCCAGCGACCCTCCTCTCCCCCCTGCCCTGCATCCACCCATGTCTAGCAACCCTTCCTTCTCCTGCCCTCCATCCACCCACCCATATCCAGCAACCCTCCTCTCTCCCCTGCCCTCCATCCACCCACCCATGTCCAGCGACCCTCCTCTCCCCCCTGCCCTCCTCTCCGCCATCTTCCAGCCCTCTCCGCTCCCCTGGTCGTCCATCTTCCGTCTGCCCTCTGCTCCCTGATAGTAGCCCTGCTGGTTTCCTTCCTGCGCCGCCGCCGCCCTGCCTTTAAAAATTTTATTTTCCCTCGAGGCGCGCCAGCGTTGAAGCGAAGGCAGCAGGCTCAGCTCGGTTCCTGCCTTCATTCCGTTCCTTCACATCATGGCTCCGCCCTTGCCTGACGTATTTCCTGTTTGCGCAAGGGCGGAGCCATGATGCGAAGGAACGGAACGAAGGCAGGAACCGAGCTGAGCCTGCTGCCTTCGCTTCAACGCTGGCGCGCCTCGAGGGAAAGTACAATGTTTAAAGGCAGGGCGGCGGTGGCAGCGCAGAAAGGAAACCAGCAGGGCTACTATCGGGGAGCAGAGGGCAGACGGAAGATGGATTAGCGGGGCGGGGGAGCAGAGGCGAGCCGGCTCGTACGGGCCAACAACCGGCTCGCAAGATGCCAGTAAATTTAACAAACAGCTCTTGCGAGCCGGTGAGAGCCGGCTCCAGCAAACTACTGTGCTTATCCCAGAAATAAGCAGTGGGTATTCCCCATGTCCATTTTAATAATGATCTATGGACTTTTCCTTTAGGAAGCCGGCCAAACCTTTTTTTAAACCCTGCTAAGCTAACCACCTTTACCACAATCTCTGGCAACGAATTCCAGAGTTTGAGTTATCCTTCCAATGATTAATCACCAGCTTCAGAGCAATATAAATTATAAAATCAAATATGGCTTTATCTTAATCAGAGACAGTGATCCAAAACTATGGATTTCAAAATTATCCCCTGCTGCCGCGTGGCAATGCCAACACAGCCCATTCAAAATGAATGGGCTGTGTTGGCATTAGCGCACGGCAGCCACTAGCATAGCTTAGTAAATAGGGGGGGGGGGGGTAATATGTTTTAGTGACTATGGTTCTTTAAATTTGAAAATATTTTTTAAAATTTATTTCAGCATTTCTATCCCACATTTTCCAATTAGCATTGTTTCGAGTAAGAATTTTGTTCCAAACATCTAAGCAGAAGGATTGAAAATTATCACATTAAAATAGGAGATGAGAAAAATACTGAGCTCTGACAGGACCAACAAAGATTGTTGGTAGATAGTCCACTTTTAAAAGATTTCAGAGGAGTCCATAATGATCGATGTTAAATATTAAATAGTGATAGAGTAATTGATGAAGACATTAAGGGTCCATGTAGCAAAAACATATGCAGTTATGGAAGCATCAGCATTTTTTCCTAGAATTTTTGGATACCTAAACTATAATTGCTCTTGCTTACCTGAAAAGATTTATAAAAGAGGGAAGCAAGATGCAGAGATAACATAATTTTCTTAATGAATACATCTAACAGTCACTAGAAAGAGATTTAAGATTAATTCTTGAGCTTTTTAATGCATGGTGTAATTGAAACCAGGAAAAAAAATGTGAGCCAAGTAAATTATATTCATATTGTAGTTGGGAAAATGATTTGAATTCTTTGTTAGATACTAATTGATTAAGAAAGCAACTATTACAGTATTGCCATGTATGCCAGTATAGAGGTGTTTTATTTATTAAAATATTAGCATTATTCCAAATCACCCTATTGTGTTCTTTGTTAGGTTGTCTAGGTAAAATACTACTTACTTTGCTAAAAGCAGAAAGAGGGGGGTGCTCATAAGCAATGGAAAAGATGGCAGCTTAGAGCTTTTGCTCTGTTTGCCACTCATGGAATTCACTTCATCATCAAATTTAGAATTAATCATCATTGACACTTAATCAAAACTAGATTCTGCTAACCAACAACAACAAGGTATTAAACGCTCCAAGCTGGAACCTCCCGCTCCCTACATAACACATTCAGACAATGAAGAAGATATCTCTTTAAAAACCCTTCTACAGGAACTACTTCAAGTCAAAGATCTAATTAAAGAAAATAAGGACTTCTTATCAGATCTCAAGGAAGATATTCTCAACATCAAAAAATTAGCATTACTATCAACCAGGACAGGACAAACTGAAAACTGCTTAAATGATATTCAGTTGTGATCTATTCCTTGTCTCACCAAGATGATACAGCACCTCAAAAGAGATTTAGAGGACTTAATCAAGAAGAAACAGTTTTAGAATTTTAACTCAAATACTACTTCATTCCTCAAAAAATGGCTTCCAGAACTTTTACACTGCATCTCACCAAGGGCCTCTTTTACAAAGCTACACTACCGATTCTCGGTGCGACAAATGAGAGGACGCCCATTCAATTCCTATCGGCTTCCTCTCATTTGCCGCATGGGAATCGCTAGCTTGGCTTTGTAAAATAAGCATAAATCCACCCAAGCTTTCAAGTTCAACCAGAAAATCAATCAAGAAAAAGTGCAAAATCTGCAATTATATTTATACAGACACTGATACATTGACAGAGGACTATATTGCAGAACTCTAAAAAGTGGAGAAAAAAAGCCTCAGTAACGCCACCCAGCCAACCTGAAGTATCAAGTTATAAGGCATGGGTCCGGCTCACCATCAAAAATGGTATGGCTCAAAAAAAAAAAACTCCATTGATCGAACGTGCTTAAATAATCCAAAACTCTGACAAAGTAGCAAACGTGTATATACACCGTAGAACACAAAATACAAGTCAGTTCAGTTAAATTCAGTTCAAGCGAGCTGGTGACAAAAACCAAAAATCACTTCTCTCTCCTATCTTCTGTTTCTTCACTTCCAATACAGATAGCATAACCAGCTGGTCAACTAATCAAAATACCCAATAGGGAGACCCTATTTTGTGAGAGCTGCATCAGAGGTAACGATCCTGTGTCCAATCCGCTGTATCCCAAAAGAAAAGCAGGTAACTGAAAAAAAGACGCCAAAACTTCACTTAAATAAATAAAGCACCACCCACTCTAGTACAAAACAACCAATCCCCAGAGATTCTGTAAGTATGACATCACTTCGGTCCAATCTCAAAAAAAGGCGGACCACTCAACATGAACATTCAGCACATCAGGTTCTACTGAATTAAAGTAAACAATCCATTGTTGCTCCAAATGCCGCAAAGTGCGACCAAAGTCACCTTTCCGCTGAGATTGCTCCATTTGCTCCAATACAATACACTGTAACACGTCAAACTGGTGATGGTGAGTTTCACAATGAATGACTAGGGGAGCTTCCCATTTATAATGCTTGGTCCATCAGTCTCGTCTTAAGACTCCTAGTCGTCTGGTCAATGTAGACCAAATCACAGGGGCACCTAATTAAATAGACCACCCCTGCTGATTCACAAGTCATAAAAGATTTCAAAAAACACTTCTTTTCAGTTTTAGAATGAGTAAATTCACTGCCTTCCATCATAATCTGGCACACTGAATAGTGACCACATTTCTTATGACTCCCCTCAGTCTTCTGAACTTTCTTCCGGGACCATACATCATTCAGACTCAACTAATCACCCAGATTACATCCTCTTTGATACGAGAACAAAATTGTAGCTCTCTCAAATGTGGTATGTGTTTTCAATAATTCAAAGTGCCGCCTCACTGCTTTACTGAGCCTGGTAGTATTCGCATTGTATTTGATGACAAATGTCAAAATATCTTCACATTGTTATACCACTTTATACTGTAGCAATGACTCCGTAGGATTAAAAAAGGCTCTTTTCGCTGCATTTTTAATTAGATGTTTAGGATATCCATGCTGTAAAAAGTTTCTACTCAATTCTGTAGTGCACTTTTTAAATTCCTCATCAGACGAACAAATTCTTTGATAACGAAGGAATTGTGCAAAAGAGGACATTCTTTTTCATATGTGGGGTGTGCATGCTTGAAAAATACAACAAAGAGTTCCTATCCGTTGGTTTAGAAAAAGCCATGGTAGAAAAACCCATCATCCTTCTTCTCAACCCATACATCCAAAAATGTAATTCTCTGTTTGTTACTGGATGACTCAAATTTGATCCAAGGATGACATTAATTCAAGTATCCCACAAACTGTTGCAACATAACTGCAGTGACGGTCCAGATACAAAAAATATCATCTATGAACTGCTTCCAACAATGGATATACTGAAATATCTAGATGGATATACCCATTTTTCTTCAAAAGTGGCCATTAGCCACCGTGGAGGCAAATGTCACCCCCATGGCTATTTCAGATTTTTGTTGGTAATATCTGCTATCAAAAATGAAAAAATGAAAAAATGAAAACTCATTGCTATCTCACTTAATTGTACCAAAAATTCAGATGGAACCAAATGCGATCGAGGACGCAGTTCCAAAGAATCCAGCAGAACATCAAGAGCTTCAGTTTGAGGTATGCTTGTATATAACGAACATACATCCAAAGATACCAATATCCAATGGGGAGAGAAACATTCTTCAAGAGTCTGCAGAATTTGTAAAAAACTGAGTCGTATCCTTTAGATATGATTTCACTGAGGCCAAACAAGGTTGTAAATACTTATCAGTATATTTACAAAACTGCTCCAAAAGAGAATCCCTAGCTAAGACAATAGGATGTCCAGGAGGTTGTTCAAGACTTTTATGAATTTTGGGTAATAGGTAAAACACAGGAATTTTGTGTTTATCAAAATTCAAAAACTTAAATTCCTGGTCAATGAGAAACCCTTGGAGGTTACCCTTCCTTGTGATCTCTAATATTTTATTGGCCACTGAGGGAGAAGGATTGTAATATAATTTTTATTGATTTCATATACTTACAGAGATATCAACACTGCTTAGTATAATGTAGCCAATAATTACAAAGTAAACAAGAAAAAAGAAAAAGAATATTTCTTCAAATAACTATACATCACTTGGCTTCTTTAGACCTCTACATTAGGAAAAGAGGGGTGGGGGGTAGGAATCTGTGAAGTTAACACCGCTTTAACTGAGGGAGAAGGATAAGTAGGTAGTTCTAAATAATTGGTAACATTGTTAACTGTTGATACGCTTCACACATATATACAAATAAGCCCCATGCTCCTTCCTATATACCAGTGAGTAATAAACATCCTAGGCCAATCTTAGGGGCCATTTTACTAAGCAGCAGTAAGCCTTTGTGGGCTTACCACGAGCCAATGCAGAACTACTGCCGGGCTACCGCAGGAGGCTGGTGATAGTTCCCACTACTAGCGCATGCCATTTCTGGCGCTACAAAAATATGTCCTATTTTTGTAGCACCGGAACTTAACTGGCTGTACTGTGTCCTGCCCAGTTACCGCTGGGTTAGTGCAGGAGCCCTTACCACCATCTTAATGGGTGGCAGTAAGGGCTCCCCACTTACCGCACCGCAATTTATTTTTCACAAAAATGGACAGTCTTTTAACCGTTGCAGTAAAATGGGGCCTTAGCACACATCAAAAGCACATGCGGATGCCAGTGCAGGCTCCCTTTTACTGCAGCTAAGTAAAAGAACCCCTTAGTGAAAACATCATGGTGCTCATTTTCAAAGTAGATGAATGTCTTAAAATGCCTAAAAAAAAGTCCATCTGCTAAAAACATCCAAATCCTGATTTTGGAAAATCAGAATTTGGACATTTCACACTGCAGTTTGTCCAAATAGCAAGGGGGTGTATTCTGGACATATTTTTGGCAGGACTAGGGAGAACCCAAATGTAAGACGTAGAACAGGGATATCTGAATGAGAAGAAACGTCCATGTCTACAAAGAAGAACATTTTTATCTACACTTGTTTCAATCACGTCCAAGTTACAAAACGTTGCTCTAATTGAGAAGCTGACCACTGGAGGGATTAAGGCATGACTCTTTCTTAATCCCCCAGTGGTTGATGTCCCCCTCCCTCTCCCCTAAAAGTGAAACAGAAAAGGAAAACCAGGTTGTATGTCAGCTGCAGATGTTATACCCATTTTGAACAAAGCAGCAAATAGGTGAGAGGTGTATCCTAGTGGTTAGTACAGTGGACGTCCAACCAAGGGACCTAGGTTTAAGTCCTATTTCAACTCTTTTTTTTCTAAATAATTCTAAGCCTTCTAGAAACACAAAAATACCTACTGTACCTAAATATATAAGACACATGCAAGCCTTTGTGTCGAAAGATGGGCGCCCTTCTCTTTCGAAAATAAGCCTGATTGCCTCAAAACCTCTCTAAGTCACTGAGGTAGACTGCTAGCCTGAAGCAAGGTTGTTATAGTCTCTTCAGCATAACCTTTTTTTCTCAACTTTGGCCTCTCAAGAGCTAAGTTGTAAGAACAAAGGGAGATGGGTCTTCAATTTGAATTGAGTCTTGACAAAGAAGCTCTTTGTGCTGAGGAAGGCATAATGGACGATTTATTGGAAGGCATTATCAAAACCATGTACCATAGCCTCCTGGGCCAATCTGCTGCTAGCAAGACCACCTGACTGGGATGTATTGCAACCCATCAAAGCAGTGAGGAAATGCATAAAGAAGAGTGCCATGCAGCTACAGCTAAAGCACTTCCAAAGCAGCAAGCAGTAAGATCCACCATACAGACCCTGCTATCTCTAGGTGCAATAAAACAGGTGCCAAGGGCTAACCTGGGGCGTGAGAAGATATTCTATCTACTTTGTAGTACACAGGAAAGAAACTCCTTTCATTCTATTCTGGATCTCATCTGTAACTCGTGCTCTCAGAATGTCTCATTTCTGAATGGAAACCCTTCATATGGTAATAGTCTCCATTCAGCCCAGTGATTTTCTTACTTCTTTAGACCTCAAAGAGGCTTACTTTCACCATTTAATTTAGTCTTCTTAGATGTTCTTGCATTTTGCAGTTCTGGGAGTTCATTATCAGTCCCAAGCGATGCCCTTTGGGCTGGCCAGAGCTCCCAAGACCTTTTCAAAGATCATGGTATTGGTGGCAGCCTACTTCTCTTACAAAGACATCAGAGTACACCCTTATCTGGACAATTGATTGATCAGGACTTCTTCTTACCAGGTCGGTCTCTCAGCTATTGCCAGTCTAGAGAGCTTCTTGCAGTCTCTAGGTTGAGTGGTCAATTTCTCCAAGAGCTACCTCTCTCAGGGTCTGTAAGGTGGACCTTACTGCTTACTGCTTTGGAAGAGCTTTACAGAAGGACTCCAAGAAAAAAATCTGCGAGGGGTCAAGAAAATTCCAGGTTTTCACCACTTCTGATGACTTCCAGAACCCACTGATCTACAATTATTCTAGTTCACTCATCAAGAAATACAGACAAGCACCTGCTGACCAAGGTTCCTGAGGAGTGGACCTTGACCTCATCATTGGAAAGAGTGAGCAGGCTTAGATGCAAAAGGGACTCTATCCTGTTTCTCTCATCTCCCCAAATGGATGACTGTTTCTGCTTAAAGCAAGGGTGCTGGAATGAAATAGAATGGCCTGGTCTATAACATTTCACATCCCAAAAATGTGATGTGCATGGCATAAGATCGATAGGAAGGCTGCGGTTTGTCCTCAGCCAAATGTTGATTCTTAGTATCACCCAAGTCCATAACTAATTTGACAAACAAAAGCTTACCCTAGAATGGTACCTTCCTTAGCCTAGACTTGCTTATGCTGCTTTCAAAATGGCTGCCGGGAACTTCCACAGCAGTCTTGAAAAGCTGCCATGGGAAGTCCTGGGTGCCATTTTGGCTATGAAATCAGCAGGGGCAAGAGCAACTGAGGATTGCTCTTGCCCTGAAGACCCACTAGACCACAAGATGGTTTAAAGGTAGGCCCGGGGAGAGCCTTTGTGTGGTAGTTAGGAAGGAGGAAGAGGCATCAAGAATGATCCCAAGGAAAGCAAGGGCCACCAAGAGTGATCGTAGGGGAAGAGAGGGTTCGGTTTCAGTTCCAGCCAAAATCAAACTGCAAATTTCGGTTGCTGGTTCGCTTTTGGTCAGCCTTTAGCTCTTTCTCCTTTGTGCAGCTTTATAAAATCATTGTTCCTTCTGGATATGGTGGACATTCATCCCTGCACATCCTTATACTGATTTTACAAGAGACCATGTATTTGTCAGAGACTTTGTAAAATACAGGGGAAATCATGCACATTCTAACCTGTTTACGTTCTATGTATAAGTGAGTTTCATATGCACTTATAGAAGGGTCATCCTAGACAGAGTAAACTGGAAGTCTGGAACTGGATAACTTGGCAAATCTCCAGTTCTAAACATTAAGCCAATCCATCTTAAGTAGTTGCTTATCTATTCCTCATATTCACTCACAAATTATTACTGCTGTCATACCCACAGTAAGACTCTGCACTTTCCATTTTAATTCTGGAGAGGTGAAATGTGGGGGGAAGGCCATAAATGAACATATTGGAGGAGAAGGGCAGGGAAAATAAATATGACTCTTGGGGGGGGGGGGGAATTAAATAGGGGTCCATGGTAAAGGGCCCTCAAATGTATGTTTATCTAGGGCACAATATAGTATTAATGCATAAACACAAAACACCTTGTGAATAATGTGGTATTCTAGTTTCATAGATACTATCTTGATGATTTATTAAGGTGAGTCTCCTCTATGAATACATGTATTGTCACTAATCTTCTGCTCAGCATTTATAGAAATGAATGACTCATTGTATTTGGTACTATAAGGAAAATGTGAGGTGAGGTTTATGTGATATTGTGCCTGTTTTGTGCACTGATAGGTGATAAGTGTCCCATTCCTGTATAAGTCCACTAGTTCTGAAAAAAATTACAACAGTCTTTATCAGTCTAACAGGGCAGTTATTGTTTACACATTTGGTTATCTGAAAACCTATGTTCATCACATGGATCACCCATTCCTGCAGAAATGTAGAATACTTATGAAACTGACTTACAGGCTTATTTTCGAAAGTGATCGCCAGCCATTTCCCGACATAAATCGGGAGATGGCCAGCGATCTCTCAAAAGCGGCGAAATCAGTATAATCGAAAGCGGCTTTCTTGACAGCATCGCTGCTTTCCCGTTGCCTCGCCGGCGAAAGTTCAAGGGGGCTTGTCAGCGGCGTAGCGAAGGCAGGGCATGGGCGGGCATGGGCGTGGCTACCAAATGGCCGGCTTTCGCGGACAATGGAAAAAAAAAGCGGCGTTAAGCAGTATTTCACCAGGTTTACTACAAATGCTGGCTTCTCCCACGACCAAATGCCTTGGATTTCGCCAGGTTTGAGATGGCCGGCATTTTTTTCCATTATCGCTGAAAAAATCGGCGCTCTCAAACCCGGTGAAATCTAAGGCATTTGGCCAGGCTAAACCGTATTATCGAAAGAAAGATGGCCAGCCATCTTTTTCGATAATACGGTTCCGGCCAGCTGTTGCGCCTCCGCTAAAATAGATCACCGGCGAACTATTTCGCCAGCAACGTTTGATTATGCCCCTCTTAGTCATATTTTACACATTTCCTTACATTTTGTAAACATTTTTTATTTATGTCTAAATAAATATGTGTTTTAAGCATTACAAAATAAATATGTAGAGTTCAATATTCAAAAAATGCTGAGCCCCTATATTTAAAGGCCTTTTACCAAACAGCGGTAAAAAGAAACGCTGGGGTAAAATGTCTGATTTTCTAAATTTTTCAATAATGGCCACACATTAATGTTCATATTAGCGCATGGCCATTAGCGTGTGAGCCCTCAGCGCAACCTATTTTGTAGGCATTAGGGACTTATGTGCTAAACCTGCACTAATTGGTTAGCATGCGGTGCTGTATCTACATTAACTGATTAACGCAAAATATGCCTACTGTTCACCCCTAGACATGGTCCCTGCATCAAAAAATTAAAATATTTTTAGCATGTGTGTAGCGTACTCACATGTCAAAATTACCATGGGACACCTCAGTGCACCCCACGGTATGCTATTTTTTGCTGTACTAAGCATGCATTAATGCTGACCTTAGCATTGTAAAAGGGCCCCTTAATCTCTTAAGTTAGGTTCCTAAATTTATACCCTATTTTCTACCGAACTTAGGGGCCCTTTTACTAAGCTGCGTAGGCACCTACGCGCGCTCAACACATGCCAATTTGGAACTACCACCTGGCTACCATGTGGCCCAGGTGGTAATTTCATTTTGTACGCGTGTCCAGTAGGTGCGCTGGAAATTTTCCAATGCACGGCGCTAACCGGGCAGTAATCAGTATTGTACATGCACTGTTGATTACCGCCCGGTTAATGCATGACATCTTACCACTAAGTCAATGGGTGGCGGTAAGGCCTCAGGCCCAAAATGGATGTGCCAATTTTCAATTTGCCACACGTTCATTTTCAGCCCCCCCCCCCCCCCTCAAAAGGCCTTTTTTGCAGGTGCGCTGAAAATAAACCTGCCACGTCCAATACATGCATCTATACCAGCGCAGGCCACTTTTCTGAGCACCTTAGTAAAAGGACCCCTTAGAATCCTATGGGGTCCTTTTACAAATGCGTGCTTACTGCAGTAAAAAATGGTGTCCTGTGGGTCACAATGAGGTGTCCTGTGGTAATTTTGCCATATTTAAGTGCTACCCTTTCACTAAAAAATAAAATTTCTTAGGCACAGGAGATATGTCTGGGGGCAGAGTGGATGAATTCTACGCTAATTGGTTAGCGCATCTTCAATGCCACACACTAACTGATTAGTGTGTGCTAAATGCGTGAGCCCTTACTGCCTATATAATAGGTGGCAGTAAGGGCCCGCACACTAATCTGCTATAAGCAAATGGCAAAATTAGTGTGTGACCATTAATACAAAACATAAGAAATTTAGACATTCTACCCCAGCAGTAACAATGGCCTTGGCACGCGGGAAAGACTCATATAAGGGCACGCTAAAGCCACCTTTCTCCACTGTTTGGTAAAAGGGCCCCTAAGTTTTCATCTGAAAATGAATCTTAATTTGCGAGTTTAAACGTTATGCTTATAAATGTAGGCCTATCATTCATTTATCTAGATTTATAAGCCTAATGTTTTAGCATATGGAGTGCGCATGCAGCATGCAAAATTATCATGGGACACCTCAGGGCATCCCGCAGTAAGCCCTTTCATGCTGCAGTAAGTGTGTATTAGCACTTACTGCAGCTTAGTAAAAGGACCTCAAAGTTAGGAGCATAAATCCTTTAACTGTCGGCTCCTTACATTTTTCTTTATCTAAAAGTATCCTTTGGAGTTGTACCGAGCATGTGATTTTAAGCATATTAAAATAAAATACAGTGGAGAATGAAAAATAGGCATGAAGGCTTGGTCTCTTCTTTTAATTGAAATTAAACTTTGTGTGTGGTTTCCCAGTTTAAAACTAGACATACATGAAATTAAGAAGAACATTTTTCAAATTCCTCACTTAGACGCAGAGTCCACTGGTACAAAGTACAATTCTTCTCACAATACCATGCAATTTGAGAGTAAATTTGTATTGTGTCTGAACAATAATATATCTCTATTTCAATTTCAAAACCTGAATCGAAATCAGGGAGGAATTTTGAAAGGACAACATAAAACTAATGAGAAAATCTTTTACAGCTTTTAGAGGCTGAGTCACCAGATGTCATGGTAACAATGCATTATCAAAATCTGATTAGTATGCCCAGCAGCTGCATACGTGTTAGCACATTCTTTTAATTCTATTTTATAAAGATAGAGAGATGACTTTTATCTTCATAAAGGTAAGTGCTCTATTTATGTATGTTATACATGAAATATTTTAACAACTTTGCAAATTTAATCAGGTTTAACCAACATTTGTGGAAAATAAATATCATCAAGGAGCCCCTAGGGGCTCCCAAATGAGAGATGACTTGAAATTAGAAAACAGTTTGAAAAAAATCCATTTAATCACTGGTTCAAGGGATCATGGACTACTGTGATATTAAATAATCAACACAACATTTATAAAAGTATTAGTCCTAATGGCCATATATATTTCACTGTGCATGTTGACATTACAACATAGCTAACTTTCAATCTAACTGGAATAATTTCAAAATGAAATAATTGTACTTTCAGTGGGGTTTTTTCAGAAAGCCTGTATAGTTGCAAAATACCCAGGTACATGGTATTTGCATGTACATTGTGAATCCAGAAGGGAAAAGAAGACAACCTCTACAGGAAAGGGAGAGTACAACACAGAGTAGAGGGTGACTCATGACTCTGAAGATGGGAGTTATCAGATCATAAGTCTTTATTGAGGCACCACAGGAAAACCTGATACGGGTCTGTGTTTTGGCAGACTAACCACCGGCTGCAAAGGGTCATAGGACTGCACAAAGACATATTTAAAAATAAATTAAAAGTTGTAAATACAAAAATGTAAAAAAACATAATTTAAAAATATATTAAAGAGACATAAAACATGTTACAGAAACATAAAAACCAAGGAACAAAAATGGACTGCATATAAACATGGATTTCTATATTGGCTAAAATACCATGACTTATATTACACAAGATACCTCAATGTTGTGATGATACATCCTCAAAATCAAAGTAATGAAACATTAAAAACATTGTGAATTATAAATGCAAAATTCTGATATTAATGACATACTGAAAAATGTCATTATACATTCCATGTTTATATGCAGTCCATTTTTGTTCTTTGTTTTGATATGTTTCTGTAACATGTTTTTATATCTCTTTAATATATTTTTTAATTATGTTATTTTGACATTTTTGAATTTATAACTTTTAATTTATTTTAAATATGTCTGTGTACAGTCCTGTGACCCCTGAAACAGGCGGTTAGTCCACTGAAACATGGACCCATGTTGGGTTTTCTGGTGGTGCCTCAATAAAGACTTATCATCTAATAACTTCCATCTTGAGAGTCGCGAATCACCCTCTACTCTGAGCTGTAGCCATGTACATTATGAAAGACACATTTAATAGGATGGAATAAGGGGGAATTTTAGAAAGGCCATTTTATTTGAATAAAGCAGCATTGGGAGGGAGGGATAAATGCTTTTGTAAACTGCCCTCAAAATTCCAGAAGTGTTTGTTTTGTTGTGTTTATTTTGCTATTTTATGTTTTTATAAGTGTGTGTAAACTGCTTTTTGAATTATGAAATAGAGAGGTAGTGGGGCTCATTTTTGAAACAGAAAAAACATCCAAGAAGCGGCACAAAGCAACAGATAGACTTCTTTTTTTTGCCAAAACATCCAAATCGCTATTTTCAAAACCCATTTAAAGATGTTTTTCTATGTAGTTCATATGCAGTCTATCCAAATCAGAAGGAGGCATGTCAGGAACGTGTTAGGGGCGGGATTTGGGTATTCCCAAAACTTGGACGTTTTTCTGTCATAATGGAACAAAGCAAAAACATTTTGATCTAGACCTGTTTCAGTCTTGACTAAGACACAAAAGGGTGTCCAAAATGACCAAATGACCACTGGAGGGATTAAGGGATGACCAGTGGAGGGATTAAGTCATGACCCCCCACCCCCCACTCTCTTAGTGGTCACAGCCTCCCTCCCCTCCACCCCACCCCACCCCACCCCACCCCAAGAGCTGAAAGAAATAGAACATGCCAGCCTCTATGACAGCTTCAGATGTTAGGACCAGGCCTATTAAGAGCAGCAAGCAGATCTCTGGAGTAGCCTAGTGATCGGTGCAGTGCACTGTAGAGAAGGGAACCCAGGCTCATATCCCACTCTAACTGTTACACTTGTGGTGGAAAGTGTGAGCCAACCAAAACACATCAAAACTTACTGTACCCACATATAGATAACACCTGCAGCCAAAAGGGCTATTGTAGTGGTGTACAGTTCAGTATAGTAGGTTTTTAGTGGGTTTTGGAGGGCTCATCATATAAGGGGATAATGGTGAGATGTGTACCTGGAACCTTTCATGTGAAGTCCATTGCAGTGCCCCCTAGGCTGCTGTACTGCTCTGCTGGGATGTCTGTGTGGCCAGTATACTAAGAATGCTGCCCCCCCCCACCCCCCATACATCCCAATGGCTTGTTTTTATGTGCTTTTCCCTTGGATTATTATTATTTTTTTTTTTTTTTCAAAATGGTTCAAAAGATAGATACACAAAAACATCTAGCAAATGGTTATTTTCAAAACAAAAAGATAGACATTTTTCTGGTTCAAAAATTGTTATATTTGTCACTTGATTTTTGGACATTTTCAGCAAAACGTCCAAAATCAGATTTAGACCTCATATTGAAAATGCCCTTCAGTATATATTATTTGGAAATAACACGAGGTTGTATATTAAAAGTTGTATTGATAGTACCACCATTAAATTAAATTTATTTTTTAACACTCATCTTCTATCAAACTACTAAATTCTTTCTGATTTTATGAGTGGAATTATACACAAGCTGGACAATATTCAAAAACACACGCAGGTGACATTGGATGCTGGCTGGATAAGTGCTTTGCTTTTAATGAGGCTTTTTTTTACTAAGGTGTGTTAAGATTTGCAGCTAATGCAGTTTAATGCGGGATTTTCCCAGGTGTTAACTGCATATGTAACGTGGCAGTTTTTAATATTGTCATTTTTATTTTGCAGGTCATGTGCTAATGTCATTAACACGTGGTACTTGCCTAAAATTAATGTGGAAGCACTGACCACCTGCTATTTAGGAGGCACTAAGGGGTTCTTTTACTAAGCTGCAGCAAAAGGGGATCTGAGCTGGTATCAGCACATGTTTTTGACACGCGCTGAGATCCCCTTTTACCACAGTGGATAAAAGGCTGGGTTTTATTAAAGAAATGACCATTCGGCAAGCGAAGCACTTACCGCGCAGCCATTTCAGAGGGGAGCACTTACCGCTACCCATTGAGGTGGCGGTAAGGGCTCCCTCACTAACCCAGAGGTAAACACTGACGCTACAAAAATAAAAATATTCTTGTAACGTCAGAAATGGTGCACGCTGGGGGTGGGAATTACTGCCGGGCTGCTGTGATAGTCCGGCAGTGCTTCCAGTTTAGCAAGCAGTAAGCAGGGCCGGTCAAACCCGGTAAGCGGGGTAAGCATCGCAGGGGGTGCCTGCCTTCAAGGGCACCGCTGCAGCGCTGTGGCACCATACCGTGCCGCCCTTGAGGGTTTAAATCTTTAATTTACCTCCATCCCGGTGGCCGCGTCATTTCAAAGCCCTGCCCGTCTCTAGCCTTCCCTCCCTTCGTGAGTTCGTTCCACAGAGTCCCGCCTTCTGACATTATTTCCTCGAGGGCGGGACTCTGAGGGAACAAACTCACGATGGGAGGGAAGGCTAGAGACGGGCAGGGCTTTGAAATGACGCGGCCGCTGGGACTGAGGTAAATTAAAAAAGACTTAAACCAGGCAGGGTGGCAAGAAGAAAAAGGGGGATGTTGGGGGGAGAAGAGGGCAGGCAGGTGGCCCTAAATGGGAAGGGGATGGGGGCAAAGGACAATCGCTGGACAGGGGCAGGGTGGGAGAAGAGAGAAAGGAGATGCTGGGGGGGGGGGGCGCCAACTCATAGTCTGTAGGGGGGCACCAGAGACCCTAGGACCGGCCCTGGCAGTAAGTCCGCGTTTGGTTACCGCCGCTTAGTAAAAGACCCCCTCAATGCTCCCATGTTAGCATGTTTTCCAAACAGTGGCCAAGCCAGGACACAAGCACCTGGCAGAAACCCAAATTATGGCAACACTCCATACTACAAATCCCAGAGCATGCAGTTGCTTCCCATGTCTGTCTCAATAGCAGACTATGGACTTTTCCTGCAGGAATTTGTCCAAACCTTTTTTTAACCCAGATACGCTAACTGCTGCTATCACATCCTCCGGCAAAGAGTTCCAGAGCTTAACTATTCCTAGAGTGAAAAAATATTTCCTCCCACTGTATTTGTTTTAAAAGTATTTCCATGTAACTTCCTCGAGTGTCCCCTAGTCTTTGTACTTTTGGAACGAGTAAAAAATCAATTTACTTCTACTTGTTCTATACCACTCAGGATTTTGTAGACCTCAATTGATCTCCCCTCATCTGTCTCTTTTCCAAGCTGAAGAGCCCTAACCTCTTTAGCCTTTCCTCATACGAGAGGAGTTCCATCCCCTTTATCATTTTGGTCGCTCTTCCTTGAACCTTTTCTAATTCCGCTACATCTTTTTTGAGATACGGCAACCAGAACTGGACACAATACTCAAGGTGCGGACACACCATGGAGCGATACAAAGGCATTATAGTATTTTCAGTCTTATTCACCATCCCTTTCCTAATAATTCCTAGCTTTTTTGGTCGCTGCCGCACACTAAGCAGAATATTTCTGTGTATTATCTACAGCAACACCCAGATCTTTTTCTTGAGCGTTGACCCCCAAGTGGACCCTAGCATCAGGTAATTATAAATTGGATTATTCTTTCCAATGTGCACCACCTTGCATTTGTCCACATTCAATTTTATTTGCCATTTAGATGCCGTTTTCCAGTTTCCTAAGGTCTTCCTGCAATATTTCACAGTCCGCACGTGTTTTAACAATTTTTTATAATTTTGTATCATCTGCAACTTTGATCATGTCACTCGTCGTTCTTATTTCAATATCATTTATAAATATGTTAAATAGTACTGGTCCCAGTACAGATCCCTGCGGCACTCCACTGCTCACCCTCCTCCATTGAGAGAAATGACCATTAAACTCTACCATCTGTTTTCTGTCCAATAACCAATTCTTAATCCACACCAGAACCTTGCCTCCTATCCAGGGGCGTATCTGCGTGGGGCCTCAGGGGCCTGGGCCCCCGCAGATTTCACCCTGGACCCCCCTACCGCTGCCAACCCTCCCCCTCCATTGCTCGCCTACCTTCGCTCATTCTGTTTCTGAGTCTGACGTCCTGCACGTACAACGTGCAGCGACGTCAGACTCAAAAGAAACTTTCGGCGCCAGCTTTAGTGGAAGAAATGAAAGGACCTCGGCTTGGCTGGCGGGGGTTGGGGGTCCCCCGCCAGCTGACGGAATTCTTTTAAAGGCAGCCGGCAGCGGCAGGAGGACGCGGACCTCGGCTGGTGGGGGTTGGGGTCCCCCGCCAGCGAAGGTAGGCGACAGCAACGGCGGGGGGAGATTGGCAATGGCAGCGGCTGGGGGGAGGGGGATCGGCAATGGTGGCGGCGGCGGCGGCGGCGGCGGGGGGCTATAATGTGCCCCCTCACTCTGGCCCTGGCCCCCCCTACCGCTGCAGTTCAGATACGCCCCTGCTCCTATCCCATGACTAATTTTCTCAGGAGTCTCTCATGAGGAACATTATCAAAAGCTTTCTGAAAACTAGATACAGTACATCAACCGGCTCACCTTTATCCACATGTTTATTCAAACCTTCAAAGAAATGAACCCATGCTGACTCTGTCCCATTAAGTCATGTTTGTCTACGTGTTCTGTAATTTTATTCTTTATAATAGTTTCCACTATTTTGCACGGCACCGTCAGCTTACCGGTCTATAATTTCCCTGAGGCCATTTTTCTCTAAATCTGTCTTTTGTACTTTGGTTCAATCCCTTGTCTTCACCAAATTCGACTATTGCAATTCCATCTATGCTGAACTTAAAGGTAGTCTTTTCAAAAAATTACAAACAGCTCAAAATAGTGCTACTTGTCTTATAAATAGATCTCCTCACTTCACCAAAGCAACTCCTCTTTTATATGAGCTACATTGGTGACCAATAATACATAGAATATCTTTCAAATTATGGGAATGGGACTTATATACTGCCTTTCTGAAGTTTTTCCAACTACATTCAAAGCGGTTTACATATTATATACAGGTACTTATTTGTACCTGGGACAATGGAGGGTTAAGTGACTTGCCTAGAGTCACAAGGAGCTGCAGTGGGAATTGAACCCAGTTCCCCAGGATCAGAGTCCACTGCACTAACCACTAGGCTACTCCTCCACTCAATTATGCGTTTTCATTCACCAAATTCTGTTTGATCAAGCCCCATCATATATGAATAATCTTATTTAATAACACCCTCGTAATGTTGTTTCATCATCTAGGGAATATATTGTCTTACATTTCCCTATCTGTAAGAATGTGATATATAAAACAATTCACTCTGCTAATTTCTCCTATCAAGGCACCAAAATTTGGCATTCTCTTCCTAAATCAAGTTTACAGATGATTACCTAACTTTTAGAAGTCTAAATAGAAAGAACTCTATTTGAATTTTACCCACACCCTTTTCTTAATCTCATTTCCCATCTAGTCCTACCTAATTATGCTCTCACCTATCCACCCTTATTTGTTTGTCCTTGAGATCGTCTAAATTCCTGGTTACTTACTGCACATGTATTAATTGGTTTCTTGAACTTATTGAAGATGAGAAGATGGCCGACAGGAAAGGAGCTCAGCAAATGAGCTCCCGAGGTCCAGAGAGAATAGACCCACCAGAGCCATCCCTAACTGGACCGGAACGGCCACGTTAAGAAATAAACCGAAGCCGGACCAATGCTGAAGTAAATATTCTAATCGGGTCCCTAAGGCGAACAGAGTGTTTCGACGAACACGTCCCCACCATGCGACCCATCCACCCGCTGACGACCGAGGCCTAAAGTGAACAGACACACCTGGGCCATTCGGTTGTAAGCGGATATCCGCAACCAGGCTGGAGAGGACCGGACAGGAGCGGAATTGCGGACGAGCTGCTGCTGGAGCAGCCGATCCAGATGGCATTGTTCCGGCCCATCACCCATCCTAGTTGAGCCCAGGTACCAGCAGGACCAACCAGGCCACAGGACTCAAGTAGACCCGACCGCGCGACAAGCCATGGGCCAAATACCTCTCTGAGGAACAGGCGGCGGTCTGGAACGGACAGGAGACGGACTCACGGACACGTGAACACCTGAACAAAGCCGCGGAGAACCCAGAGACCCGTGCAGCGGATGCCCCGACTCGGAGCTGAGGAAGACCCCAGAGACCTGCACGGAGGACACCTCGACTCCATGCACTCACCTGAAAAAATCTCCCGAACGCACCAGACATCCCTTCACTCGGGAATTCTCTTCCCTGGCGTTGATCCTGAGGAACAACGAAGTGGCAGAGCCTGAGAGGAAGGAATCACCCCACTGGGACACCCATCGAACGCACAATCCCCGGAGGACACAGAGCCTTAGACACACAACTTATCCAGCTAACAACCCATATGAGCGAGCTGCCTGGAACCGGAAGGCACACAGAGAAAGACGATAGCTGCAAATTCCGGGATAACCTACAAGTGGAGGACCTGCTGCAAATACCTCAATCTGCTTTAAAGGACCCTCCAAATGCCCCCTTTGCTTCAAAAGTGTCCTTAAATGATTCCACTGCTCCAGATGCAGATAGCAGGCCAAAAGACATCCTTCAAATGCTTAATCACCTTATTTACTCTAAGTGTGCTATATATGCTTTAAGTTATCTCTATATGCTTGCAGCATGCTGAAAGACTTACTTTAAATGCATAAATGCTCAATATACAAATAGATACACACATGAATGTAAGACACATGATAGCTGCATGATATGCTACCGAACACACTGCCTAAATTGAACTGCTTACTTGATTGCACCGCTAGAATGCACCGCTTGACTGCACCTAAATTGAACTGCTTCACTTGACTGCACTGCTTTATTGAACCAGATACCAGATACCACTCTGCTATGAATGCAATGTGTATAGTGATCTAAATTCGGCTGAAATAGATAAGTGCACTGCTCACATGGACACTATTGTAGACATTGTGTTACATTCTACCGCTATATTTTGTGAACTGTTTACAGGGACCCAGCTGTAGACACCGTGCCATATAGATAACTAACCCTATTGTAGACACCGCGTTAAATTCTACTGCTATATTTTGTGCACTGTTTATAGGGACCCAGTTACAGACACCGTACCGTAGGTGCATGTTGTACTTTACATCCTATATACTGTTGGTTCAGAAATTGCTGTAGAGTCTTAAACGCTGATATGAACCCCAGCAAAATACCCTTATCTATTGTTACATCCTACTTCTACACGCACATACAATCCATGATACATATAACAACAACCTCACAACCTACAAACCACACACGTACAAACCATGCCCTTCCAGAACAACAATAAAGACTACAACAAACCTAATACCCACAGAAACCAACAAGGGATAACAAAAAAAGAAAATACCAAACCCACACATCAAGAAAACAGACAACTATTAAAAATCACCACAAACCCAAGAGAGCAATACCAATTAATACAAATAGGCTACTCTAATGCTAGATCAATAATCAAAATAATCACATTGATAACTGATTGGATAACAGAAGATCACCTTGACTTCCTTCTCATCAACGAAACTTGGATACATGACTCTAAGGACCATATAATCCTAGAGCTTTGCCCACCAGGGTACAAAGGAGCTCATTTTCAAAGCGCTTAGACTTACAAAGTTCCATAGCAACCTAGGGAACTTTGTAAGTTTAAGTGCTTTGAAAATACACCTCAAAATCACCCACTGGACAAGAGAAGGAAAAAAGGCGGAGGCATAGCTATTATCTACAAATCCCAATTCACAGTCACAATAACAGCCGAATTCATCCTCCCCCAACTCAAAATAGCCTCAGTCAGAATCAACCACCCTAACCTTCATGATCAACTAAATATAATCCTATTTTACAGACCCCCAGCTAAATGGCAGGATGCCCAGCTACACTTCATGGACTTCATCTCAAATACCTGCATGTCCTCCCCAAATATTCTTATAGCAGGAGACATCAACCTTCATCTTGAAGACACTAACATAAACAAAGTACGCGAATGCAAGGAATTCCTTCAACTCTGGGAGATCCACTGGCCTAACATGCAACCCACCCACACGAAAGGACACACATTAGACATTATAACTTACAAATTTTCATCAGAAGCGAACCTCAAAATGAATGGTACAAAATGGACAGCCACACCATGGTCAGACCACTACAAGGCAAACACCTCCCTCCTCTGAAAAAGAAACACAACAAAAACAAGAAAAAAGAACATACACTACAAGAGGCAAAATAGACCCTCTATCATTCTGGCAACAAATATACACCGACGAATGGACAACAACTACAGACTCACCCCAATTTCTACAAGAATGGGACAACAGATGCAAAACAGTCATAGACAAGATAGCACCACTCCAAACTAGAACTTCACACAGGAAAAACTCAATCCCTTGGTTCAATGAAGAACTGAAGGAACTAAAAACACAGGTTAGAAGATTAGAAAGAGCTTGGACCAAAAAAAAAAAAAGACAATCACACACTCAATGAGTGGAAACAGTTACAAAGAAAATACAAATACAAAATCAGACAAACCAAAAGAACGTACTACAGAACTATAATAGGACCAAATTACAAGGATACGCATAAACTCTTTTCACTTGTAAACAATCTCCTAGACACCACACAGGTCACCTCGAATAGCACAGAAACCCCATCGGCAACCAACCTAGCGAAATACTTCAAGGAAAAAATCATAAAACTCCGACGCATGATACCAAGTAATACCACTGACTACACAAGCATCCTTGAATGCTTAGACCCAAAACCCGGGGAATACCCAGCCGATCGATCATGGACCAACTTTGATCTGATCTCAGTCGACGAATTCACACACTGGATCAGAAAATATGCCAAAACTCATTGTAAACTGGACACCTGCCCTACTAGCCTAGTAAAAGCCGCCCCCAAACAATTCAAAAGAGACCTCACAAACCAAGTAAATTACAGACTCCTAAATTTATTTATTTATTTTATTTTTGTTACATTTGTACCCCACGCTTTCCCACTCATGGCAGGCTCAATGCGGCGGGCAATGGAGGGTTAGGTGACTTGCCCAGAGTCACAAGGAGCTGCCTGTGCCGGGAATCGAACTCAGTTCCTCAGTTCCCCAGGACCAAAGTCCACCATCCTAACCACTAGGCCACTCCTCCACACGAACAAAGGAAATATCCTCCTCACTCCACTGCCAAAAGATGCTAAGAAAAGCACAATGGACCTAACCAATTACCGACCAGTTGCTTCTATCCCGCTCATAACAAAATTGATGGAAGGCATAGTGACGAAACAACTCATGGAATACCTAACCAAACACTCAATTCTACATGAGTCTCAATCAGGATTTCGCGCAAATCATAGTACTGAAACTGTACTAGTGTCTGCAATGAATTCATTCAAAAAAACTACCGCAACCAGCAAGAATATACTAGTACTACAATTCAACATGTCTAGTGCCTTCGACATGGTAGATCATGAAATATTACTACACCTGTTAGAATATTTCGGAATCGGAAGCCCAATTCTCAAATGGTTCAAAGGATTCCTCACCTCCAGATCCTACCAAGTAACAACGAACAATGACAGATCACCACGTTGGACACCGGAATGTGGAGTTCCCCAGGGATCCCCCCTTTCGCCAACTATCTTCAACCTTATGATGATACCACTAGCCAAACTTCTAGCCAATCACAACCTCAACCCCTACATATATGCGGATGATGTCACGATCTACATCCCGTTCAAAAGTAACCTAAACGAAATAACCAACGAGATCAACCAGAGCCTCCAAATCATGCATTCTTGGGCGGATTCATTCCAGCTAAAACTGAACCCAGAAAAAACTCAATGTCTAGTTATCACTTCCCAATACAACACAAACTACACTACCATAACCACACCATACGGCACACTTCCTATCTCAGAAAGTCTGAAAATTCTTGGAGTCACTATTGACCGAAACCTCACTCTTGAGACCCACGTGAAGAATATAACGAAAAAAATGTTCCACTCGATGTGGAAACTTAAGAGAATAAAACCTTTTTTCCCAAGAAACATCTTCCGCACCCTAGTACAGTCATTAGTGATAAGTCACCTGGACTACTGTAACTCTCTATACGCAGGCTGTAAAGAACAGACCATTAAAAAACTCCAAACAGCCCAGAACACCGCTGCCAGACTCATCTTTGGAAAAACTAAATACGAAAGGGCGACACCTCTAAGAGAGAAACTACACTGGCTACCACTCAAGGAATGAATTGAGTTCAAGATCTGTACTACCGTCCACAAAATCATCCACGCAGATGCCCCACTATATATGTTAAACTTAGTGGACCTACCGCCTAGAAACGCCAAAAAATCGGCCCACAAATTCCTCAATCTGAACTTCCCCAGCTGCAAAGGAATTAAATACAAACAGGCATACGCTACTACTTTTGCGTATAAAAGCACACAGACCTGGAACGCACTACCCATGGCCCTGAAAACGATGGACAATCTAACCAGCTTTCGCAAAGCTTTGAAAACACATCTCTTCAACAAAGCCTACTAAACACATCCTAATAAACCATTCTCAAATTACTCAGGTGCATCAAAACACCTTTCACAATACCTTATCTAGCACCTTACACCTAAATCATACCCCTTCAACCGATTATTGATTGTATTTAAGATAATGTAATGACTGCATCATAACAACACTCTGTAAGCCACATTGAGCCTGCAAAAAGGTGGGATAATGTGGGGTACAAATGCAATAATAATAATAATAATAATTGTAATTTGTGTTATATTCTGCACAATATTATGTTCTAGTAAAAAAGGCCCATTTCTGTTTTAAAGGAAACGGGCGCTAGCAAGGTTTTCCTGGGAGTGTGTATGTTTGAGTGAGTGTGTGTAAGAGTGAGTGTGTGAGAGAGAGTGAATGTGTGAGTGTGTGTGTGTGACAGAGAGAGAGAGTGAGTGGGTGCGAGTGTGTGTGTAAGAATGAGAGTATGTGCCAGGGTCCACCCTCCCTCCCAGTTCCAGGGTCATCACCCCCCCTCCCCGGTCTGTCTCCCAGTTGCAAGGCCCCCTCCTCTGCCTCCCTCCCTTCCTTCCTTCCTCCCTGTTTCCCCATTGCAGGGTCCTCCCTGTTTCCCCCTCCCACCTCCCAGTTGCAGGGTTTGTCTGTTTCCCCCCTCCTTTTGTCCTTGACGTTTTAAGGCACCCAGTTGCAGGGTCCCCCCCCCCCCCGCCTCCCTCCTTTCCTTCCTTCCTCCCTGTTTCCCCGTTGCAGGGTCCTCCCTGTTTCCCCCCTCCCTCTCCCAGTTGCAGGATCTGTCTGCCTCTCCCTTCCTTTTGTCCTAGACGTTTTACGGCACTGTCTATCTTGAATTTTAAAAGGACAATGTGTAGCAGCAGCTCCTAGGTTTCCTTGTTTTTGAGTGTATGCCAATGAGGGCTGCGTAGGGGAGTGGAAACAGAGATTAACCAATGTGCTTCCTTGCTTACCCTAGACTTGCTGTTCTGTCTTCCATTCCTGTCTATTAGACGTCCTGCAGCATCTGCTAGGTTTGGTTGCTTTGTTGTGAGTGAATGGGGATGAGCGATGCACTGCAGTCGGACCCGCTGGTCTTTCCCTCCCCCCTCTTGCGAGTGGACCACGACCGTCGCTGTGATCCCTCACCGGCCTCCTCGACATTGGACAGTCGGCGCAGCATCTCGCTTGCCGTCTCGCCGCCCTCCCTCTCCGTCCTCTCCGACAGTGCAAATCAGGAGCTGGAGAGCAGAGGGAGGGCAGCGGCGGTTTTTGGAGGGCGGTTAGTGTGCGTGTGTGGTTTGGGAGGTTCAGGCAGTCTGGTGCGATTCCTAGGCAGGGGAAGGAGTAGGGAAACATGCTCTGCGTGTTTCCCTACTCCTCCCCCTCCACATTGACACTCGCGGCTCCTCCCCTCTCCTTGACGTTTCCCTACTCCTCCACCTCCACATTGGACACTCGCGCCTCCTCCCTTCTCCCTGACGTTTCCCTTCTCCACCTCCACAGTGGACACTCGTGGCTCCTCCCCTCTCCCTGATGTCACGATCTACTCCATGAAGGACACCACCACCGGAAGCCACCAGGCAGCCTCAGAACGTTGGAGGTGAGCTTTATTATATAGGATTATTCACTTTATTGTTTGTAAGCCACATTGAACTTGAGTCTATTTCGGGCTAATATGGGATATAAATGTCATGAATAAATAAATAAGTAAATAAAATAGTTACTATAAATGTTGATAGCATACATTCACCAATATAGAGAACAATTCTTTCTTTATTGAAAAAGGAGGGGGTTGATGTAGAGTTTCTCCAAAAAATTCACTTAAAGTGTCTAACATCAAAAGTTATGAAGGGACTGGGTGGGCACACTGGAGTTTTCAGCTTTTTCCTCCCACAAGAGAGAGGTTGCCACTCTTATCCATAAACTCATACCCTTTACCCTATTCAAATAGCTACAAGATCCAAATGGTAGATTCATATTGTTAGTGGGGGAGCTGTGGGGGCAAAAACTTCTTCCAGGTAACATCAATGGCATCAGTACCTATGACCACCAGTTCTTTACCATCTTGCTATTTAACCTAACCCAATTTGAAGGTTATCAAGTTGTTCTAGGGGGGATTTCAACACTGTAGTGGACACAAAACTAGACTGCAAATCACCTAAGGCCCCGATGAGGAATGTTAAGCAGAAAGGGCTCAATTTTGATGGTCGATTTTGGGCTGGTCGATACGTGGAGAGCACTTCACCCTGACACCTTAGACTACACCTTTTACTCTCACCCTGATGAAGTCTATTCCAGACTAGATACATATTAGTCTCAACATCTCTTTTCCCAAAAGTAGAGAGAACAGCAATAATTCCTTCCACCCTGTCTGATCATACCCTGGTTTCTGCTTCACTCCAGTTTGTTTTTGTGCAAATCAAGAGGATATGGCAAACATCCTCCTCTCTGTTTCATGACACACCTTTTCACAAGGAAAGTGGCAGAAATATCTGTCATTTAATAACTCTGACGATGTTTCCTTATAAGAGGCAGCTAAAGCAGTGATGAGGGGGCATATCTTAGAATATACAGCCCACAAGAAAAAGAAACAAGAGGGGGAGATCTTAGTCTTCACCTGATACCTTAGAGAATGTAGGACCCAGCATATGCACTCACCCACACCTGCCCTACACAAAAAAACCCAGGACTTAAAATGCCATCTGAAACAACTGTTGAAGTGTAGGGTAGAGAGTGTGGTCTTCTCCCAAAAATTCACTTTCCACCACTGGGGTAATAAAACAGAGAAACTATTGGCCAGACTGACCCGCTCTTGGAAGACCAAGCATGTGATTACCAAAATTAAGTACAAAAAGGACACACCTTATACTAAAAATGAAGACATTGCAAAGCAGTTTGTGCTTTTTTATAAGAACCTATATTCTGCCCACCCAGAAAGTGAGGTCGCTAGGGCTCATTTCTTCCACAATTTAAAGCTCCCAAGATTGTCAGAGCACCAGGTGCAGCAGCTAAATGCCGCAATCATACCGGATGAAATCACTCAAGCAATGAAAGCCCTCAAACTTGCTAAATCTCCAGGACCAGATGGCCTTGGCCCCGAATTCTATAAAATACTGCAGGGTGGGGCAGGAGCATCATTACAGATCTATTTTCAGGGCTTGCTCCAGGGGCCCTGTGTGAACTCTGCATGTAATGCTGCATATAAGTTGCAAGATCCAAGACAACATGGTTTTACCAAAGGTAAATCGTGCCAAACGAATCTCACTGAATTCTTTGACTGGGTGAACGGAGAATTGAATCAGGGACGTGCTGTAGACATAATCTACTTAGATTTCAGCAAAGCTTTTAACACGGTTCCCCACAGGAGGCTCTTAAATAAACTTGACAAGCTGAAGATAGGACCCGACGTGGAGAACTGGACTAGGAACTGGTTGACGGACAGACACCAGAAGGTGGTGGTTAATAGAATTCGCTCAGAGGAGGGAAAGGTGAGTAGTACAGTGCCTCAGGGATCGGTGCTGAGGCCAATTCTGTTCAATATATTTGTGAGTGACATTGCCGAAGGGTTAGAAGGTAAAGTTTGCCTTTTTGCGGATGATACTAAGATTTGTAACAGAGTGGACACCCGGGAGGGAGTGGAAAACATGAAAAAGGATCTGCGGAAGCTAAAAAAATGGTCTAAGGTTTGGCAATTAAAATTCAATGCAAAGAAATGCAAAGTGATGCACTTAGGGAGTAGAAATCCACGGGAGACGTTTGTGTTAAGCGGTGAGAGTCTGATATGTATGGACGGGAAGAGGGATCTTGGGGTGATAGTATCGAGGATCTGAAGGCGACGAAACAGTGTGACAAGGCGGTGGCCGTAGCTAGAAGGTTGCTAGGCTGTATAGAGAGAGGTGTGACCAGCAGAAGAAAAAAGGTTTTAATGCCCCTGTATAAGTGGTTGGTGAGGCCCCACCTGGAGTATTGTATTCAGTTTTGGAGGCCGTATCTTGCTAAGGATGTAAAAAGAATTGAAGCAGTGCAAAGAAAAGCTACGAGAATGGTATGGGATTTGCGTTACAAGACGTATGAGGAGAGACTTGCTGACCTAAATATGTATACCCTGGAGGAAAGGAGAAACAGGGGTGATATGATACAGGCATTCAAATATTTGAAAGGTATTAATCCGCAAACGAACCTTTTCCAGAGATGGGAAGGCGGTAGAACTAGAGGACATGAAATGAGATTGAAGGGGGTCAGACTTAAGAAAAATGTCAGGAAGTATTTTTCCACGGAGAGAGTGGTGGATACTTAGAATGCCCTCCCGTGAGAGGTGATGGAGATGAAAACTTTAACGGAATTCAAACATGCATGGGATAAACATAAAGGAATCCTGTTTGGAAGGAATGGATCCTCAGTAGCTTAACCGAGATTGGGTGGCAGAGCCGGTGGTGGGAGGCGGGGGCTGGGTGCCCTGAAAATGGCAGATACAAATCAAGGTAAGGTATACACAAAAAGTAGCACATATGAGTTTATCTTGTTGGGCAGACTGGATGGACCGTGCAGGTCTTTTTCTGCCGTCATCTACTATGTTACTATCCTGCTTATTTTCGAATGAGAAGGCCGGCCATCTTCCGACACAAAGCCGATTTTCGCTGGCTTCAACTGCTTTCCGTCGCAGGGCCAGCAAAACTTCAAGGGGGCGTTTCGGCAGGGTATGGAAGGCGGAACGGGGGTGTGGTTACAAGATGGCCGACTTCGGACGATAATGGAAAAAAGAAGGCCGGCTCTGACGAGCACTTCGCCGGCTTCACTTGGTCCATTTATTTTCAGGACCAAGCTTCAAAAAAGTGTCCAAACTGACCAGATGACCACCGGAGGGAATCGGGGATGACCTCCCCGTACTTCCCCAGTGGTCACCAGCCCCCTCCCATCCTAAAAAAAAAAAAAAAATTAAAAACATATTTGTCATGGAGATACAGTATATTATGATGTTGGTATACTACGTATATATATTTCTTTGTTGTCTGAATTACATGTAACAAGATTTAAGCTTGTGTTAATTATATAAATGAATAAAAAAATAATAAAAAAAAAACAAAACCAAACATATTTTTGCCAGCCTCAAATGTTAGACCCAGCTCCATGACAGCAGTATGCAGGTCCCTGGAGCAGTTTTAGTGGCTGCAGTGCACTTCAGCCACGCGAACCCAAGTCCATCCTCCCCCTACCTGTTACACTTGTGGTGGTAAGTGTTGAGCCCTCCAAAGCCCCCAAAAACCCACTGTACCCACATGTAGGTGCCCCCCTTCAACCCTAAGGGCTATGGTAGTAGTGTACAGTTGTGAGGAGTGGGATATGGGGGGGATTTGGGGGGCTCAGCACCCAAGGTAAGGGAGGTATGCATCTGGGATCAATTTTTGAAGTCCACTGCAGTGCCCCCTAGGGTGCCCGGTTGGTGTCCTGGCATGTGAGGGGTTGGCCCCTCCCATGACCAAATGCCTTGGATTTGGCCGGGTTTGAGATGGACGGCCTCAGTTTCCATTATCGGTGAAAACCGATGCCGGCCATGTCAAACCCAGCCATCTTTGACATTTGACCGGCCCCAACCGTATTTTCGAAACGAAAGATGGCCGGGCATCTTTTTCGATAATACGGTTTGGGACCGCTGTTTGCTGCGCCGGCCATATAGATGGCTGGCGTCATTCGATTATGCCCCTCCACGTTACTATATATAGATATTTTACCAAAACCTGGGAGGGCGTTGGACCAATTAGGTTCATATAGGCCCATATCCCTGCTCAACCAGTACAATAAACTGCTGGCTAGCATTTTAGCAGCAAGGCTGAATAATTTTTTGCTCTTATTAATTCATGAGGACCAGGTGTGGTTTGTCCCGAGACGATACGCATCCATGAACCTCCTTGAGGTATTAGCGCTGCTAAGTCATGGTTGTCCCTGGAGGACAAGGCATTGATAGCCAGTTTGGATGTTAAAAAAAAACAGTGTTCAACATGGTGTTGTGGTGTCACCTATTCCAGACACTCCTGTGGTATGGTATAATGGGGGCCTTTGTGGATTGGGTGAAGGCTTGTTCAGTTGCCCTACTGTGCGTTTGTTGGTGAATGGTGGCTTCACTCTCTCTTTTGAACTACAGAGAGGCACAGGGCAGGATTGCCCACTTTCCTCATTGCTCTTTCTATTATCTCTTGAGCCCCTTGCAATAAAGATTAGAACAACAAATGATGTGGAAGGGCACCTGGCACATAACGTTGGGGGTCGACTTAGCCAAGGGCAAACTTAAATATCTAGGTATTATTCTCAGCCTTGACCATGCTGCTCTATATAAATATGTCTTGGATGTGATTGTAAAGTTGGGGCACCTGTGTCAAAAATGGATGCATCTTCCTTTATCTCTCTTAGGTCGTATAGAATTAGACAAGATGGTGCTTATTCCAAAATTACTATATCCTCTACAGACCCTTCCTCTATAGGTGTCCCAGAAAGATGAAAAGCACTTTTGTTCTACTATTCGGTCCTTTATCTGGAACAATAAGTCAGCTCGGATAGGCCATCCCAAATTGACCTTACCAAAGGTACAGGGGGGTTTAGGACCTTGCATCACACTTCAAATCCAAATAAATATTAAACTGGCTAAATAAGATTGCGATTTTACAGTGTTGCAGTTTTGTTTTGATGGATACATGAAGCTCTTACGGCTCATAAGAAGTAGTCCCTAGACAGCATCCTTGATAGCTGCACTGCACCACCCTCATTTTTGGCATACCTTCATAGATTGGGTCCTGAGAAGTCCCCGCCCAGTTCCTGCAGCCCTTCTGGCATGCATGGAGTTGGTGGCACATAAAGGAGTCCAGACAGGTGGGGATATCACCATTTCTCATTATCTACAGTAATACAAAGTTTTCACCAGGAATGGGCCCCTCAGTGTTCTACACTTGGAGAGAGGACTCCACTCTCATGATTGATAACATCTTAACTGTGGGGGGAGGACATATGCCCACCTTTTCACAGCTTCAACAAGTTTGGTTTCTGCCATCCACCCATCACTTCCCATATATCCAACTACGCCACTACATTCTCACTACGTAGTGGGTGCACGTAAAAATGAAATTACTGCCCTGGCCACACAATAGCCGAGCAGTAGTTCGGAACTGGTGCGCGCAGGTGCCTATGTGGCTTAGTAAAAGGGACCCCAATTGCCAGAAGTTACCATATAACTATTAAGATCACCTGAAATAAAGATTATTGGCTCAAGAGAATGTCTTCTTTCATGTGCAGAAACTATCTTCAATATCTTAATTTGCCCTGAAACTAACAGATATTTTAAACCCCTTATATTAGAATCAGAATAATCTTCAAGATGAAGTTTAACATCACCAAGCATGTAGAAATGAGAAAACTGGGCTGAAGCTTGCAAAATGGAATAAAAATATTGGTGCTGAATGTCTGCCAATTTTCTAGGTGGTCTATAAAATAAAATTACTCCCAATGAACCAAGAGCAGATTCATCTGAGATCTTACAAAACAACAATTCCAAGCCAGGAATCATTACAGAATGAACTAGGATGAAGGAAAAAAAAAATCTTTATAAACATTATTTTATAACCAGGGGGACAAAGTTCTAATAGCAAAAGAATATTCCTACCAGGGATCCAAGTTTCTATTATAAATCTGAATTCTAATCACAAATTTTAAATATTCCAACCATAAGGTTTTATTGCAGACTGACTGGGCATTAATGGGTCCTTTTACTAAGCTGCTGTAAAAAGTGGCCTGCGGAAGTGTAGGCATGTGTTTTGGGCGCGCTCCGGGCCAGTTTTTACCATGTCTGCACAAAAGGGCTTTTTTTAAAATGGGATAGGAAAAGGGTATGCAGTAAAACTGAAACCAGCGCGTGCCAAAAACTGGCCTGAGCCCTTAACGCCACCCACTGATCTAGCAGTAAGGGCTCATGCGCTACACGCTCGGTGACCAGTTAGCGTGTGCTAACTGCTGATTACCACCAGAAAGGCCGAGCATGGGAGGAAATAAATTAATAAATCATCCAGACATTATGGGTGCACGCCAAATCTGAAATTACCACCAGGAGGACACAGTAACCTGGTGGTAGTCTCATTTTGGTGTGCTCTGCATGCGCGTAGAGCCTAACATGCCTTTGTAAAAGGGCTCCTAAATTATAAACAAGGCACTGGAACAGCATGATTTAGAGAAGAAGCCAAGACAGTCTCCAGGAACTACTGTTAAAAAAAAAAAAGGAGAACATGTTCTAACTATAGCATAATTATATTGTTTCTTAGATGGTCTATTTCTCTCTATTACCTGTATGTTATGTTGCATAAAATCAGAATATTTATCAGACTATTTATTTATCTAACTCTAGACCTTTTATTATGTTAGAACTTGGATAGTGAGCCCTTGTGCCACGACTGAGCATGGTGGTTGAAGAGCAGCGTCGCACTCAGTCTGACAGCTGGACAACCCCTAGCTTCACCTGGGAAGTGACCACCATTCCCCGGGAGTTGAGCCCCCAGGGTCGGGCAGCCAGCAGGACTTCGGGAATGAACGGGGTTGGGCAGCCACAGACCTGGCAGGTGGTAGCGGCGGAAATATCCTGGTTCAATCTACGAGTAGGACAACAGCTGGGAAGAGATAGTGAAGGTCACTCCAAGGATCTGGCCCGGCAGCGAAGCAGGGAAGAGACTGGTTCAGTCCAAGGGTCAGGGCAGGCAGCAATACCATGGGTAGTCAGAGCTCTGTCCAGGGGTCAAGGCGGGCAGCAATACAACAGGTAGTTAAAGTTCACTCCAAGGGTCAAGGCAGGCAGCAATACAATGGGTAGTCAAAGTTCAGTCCGAGGGTCAAGGCAGGCAGCAATACAGAGAATCGTCAGGTCCAATCCGGAAGTCAGGTTACACAGGAACGCAGACAGTAGAACACACGATCTCGAGCACCAAACCTCTATAGCAATAGAAGCCAAAGCAAAGACTGAAGGCGACTGCAGTTCTTAAATAGTCCTCTCGTCAGTCTTAACCCCACTCAGCTGGGGAGAGCGGTCCGGGATTGGTTGGGCTCAGGAGAGAAGTGGAGTGACAGCGGGGGGCGGCCAATCCCATAATAATCCAGCGCGGTGAAGGAACCACGCCGGAAGGAAACCCCATCTCTGTAGACGCCGACAACCCTCATGGCTGGCGAGTAGGTATGGGCGGCCTAGCAGGCCGGAATGGCCTTGACCGACGTGCCGCACCCATGACCGGCCATCGAGCCCAAGGCCGGCCTCCAAGACCACAAGGTATGGCCGACCATTGCGGCTGGACCGAACATGGCCGGCCACCGCTACTGGGAGCGAGACCGAAGGCGCCTTGGCCGTGCGGCCCGCACAGCAGGTACGGAACGTAACATATTAAGAGTAAAAACAACAGGAATATCAAAAGTAACTGAGTTATGTCTAGTCTCTCAACCCGCAACCACTCCCACTAAATAAAACAATAAAGCTAAAACTAACACATGACTAAAAATTCATATGGAATATAAAACAATTACTAAAAACATTGTATCCTAAAATGTGTCCTAACAATAAGACTAATACTCTAGGGGCCCTTTTACAGAGCGGCAGTAAGCCTAATGCGGGCATACCGCTCGCTCTTCCGGGACTACTGCTGGCCCAACGCAGCCGCCATTGGTAGTCCCACCCCAAGCACGCGCCATTTCCAGGGAAAAAGAAAACCCCCGGAAATAGCTTGTGCGATGGTAACCTGGCAGTAATCAGACATCGCTGCACACTGCTCGGTTACCGCCGGGTTAGCGCAGGAGTCCTTATCGCCACCTCAATGGGTGGCAGTAAATGCTCCCTTTCGCATGGCCATGTGGTAAGAGTTTTCTTACCACATGGCCATGTGTGCCTTTTTACCTGCTTTGGAAAAAAGGGCCTGGCGTGCAGGAAATACGGCCCCCACCGCTAACGCAGGACCCTCTAAAGTCCCAGATAAACCTCATCAATCTGAATTAAAGCCAGTTGCTCTCCCATTGGCTCCCCATGAGACTCACTAAAGAGCGCTGAAGCACCTGTCACTAAAAATAAGACCTTCTAGGTTAAGTTCTTCAGTCTAGAGTTATCAAGCAGCTCAAAGGAAACTTTTATTAGCTGGGATAATATCATAAGGTCTCAAGACACTGTGGGAGGTTTCCTAGAAGCAAACCCTACATCGGTTTGATGACATTCATTCATCACTAAGACACTTTATCATCAAGACACTTTTTCACTATGGACATTTCATCACGTGACATTTCATCAAATATTCAAGCTAAATGTATTCAAATTATATGCATGAAAATTTATTTTGCAGCATGTGGGGAATGCCAGCACACATCCATGCCTGTTCCTTTCCACCTAAATATGAGCCTCGCTAAAACTTCTCCCACAAATAATTTTTACAAGGCTCATATTTAGGCGTGGAAGTATAGTGTTTTCATCACTTGAAACTTCAACACATGCAGAAAGCTAAATTTACTCAAATTATATGTGCAGAAAATTGAGCAAAGATATTTACATTTAAAATAAGACATATCATATAATGCACATGAATATGCATGGAAAACTTGTGCACAAAGGTGACAAAAAATCGAAACTATGACAATTCATAATCAGCAGGCAATTACATAGTACATATCAGAGTTGGGTGGGGGAGGATGGGAATAGGGCAAGGGGAGGAAGCGAGGTAGCGTCTTGGAGACCTGTGTAGATAAAATAGCAAGGAGCATCAAGAAGGATGTGTGACTTCAGTATGTGTTTAGCGAGGCTCATATTTAGGTGCAAATGAACAGCTGCCAATGTGTGCTGGCACTTCTGGTTTCCTTTGGACATGTGCACAAAGAAGACATGATTACTGGCAAGGTCCACGCCATTTACTGCTAGTTTTCCACACATATAATTTGAATGCATTTAGCCTGAATATGTGATGAAGTTTAGCTTGATGAAATGTCTGTGATGGTGAGGTGCTGTGTGATGAAGTGCCAGATTAAGGTGATGAAAACGCTGTTCTTCTGCACCTAAATATGAGCATCGCAAAAATTTAATGTGTAAGAAATTTTTGGGAGGCACATATTAAGGTGCAAAAGAACGGGTGCGGATGTGTGCTGTTATCCTCCCCCATTTGATACATGTTTTCCATGCATATAATTTGATACATCTAGCTTGATTATGTGATGAACTGTTGCATGATGTAATTTCCATTAAATGTCAGGTGATAAAGTGTCTCGGTAATGAAGTGTCAGTGATGAATGGTCAGGTGATGAAAATGTCCTTATACCGCTGAATTATCAGTACCCGTGTGTTTAAGTAAGCATGTATGGGTTTGTTTGTGTGTGTAGATATGAATATCTATTTCTGAGCCAAACACTGGTAAAATCATGATGCTTTCATTTTTTCATAATAAAGCTATAGAGATTATTTTTAATGTAAGAATCTATTTTCACATACCTTGGATGGAAGCAGCAGCCAGAAATCCAATCTGTATGACCATCACCTGTCATGATGAGCTCCCCTTTAATGATGGACCACATTTTCCACAAGTGGTCATCACTACCAGTGACTAAGATCTCTTTGCGTGGATGCAATGCCATGCTGTGAACAGAAAGGAGGGATGGTGTAAACAAGAGCACATAAAAATAAATGATTTAAGTCACAATGACATTTAAGTGCAGAGGGAAGCCAAAGGCACAGGTGGTTTGTGTCATAAGCATTATGGACTTTTTCTTTTGATGTGACTGATCATGAGAGCTGAGAGTAAACAGAAACTGTCAATTTTTAATTAGCAATAAAAAATGGTATGGACAAGCTCTACTATTACGTAATAAAAAGTTTAAAATTTTACTGTTGCAAGTACAGTAGAAGAAATCAACAAACTATTATCAGTAAAAAAGATTTAATCACCACTTGCTTAAGTACAGCATACATCACACACAAATATTAAACTGGCTAAATAAGAGAACCCAAAATATATGTTAGCTTTCCTGGTCCACACATGATGCTGAAAGAGGTAATCATTTCAGCACTGCGAGTTTCAGGTAAACTTATGTGTATGACCTCTCTTAGCAATTATAATTGTTTGTTTTGTTTTGAGTCCTGACCGTGCTGCGCTTAGGCCATTTACTAAGGCACTTTAAAATATGTGTCCACTCATATTTTTAACACATGTTTACAAATGTTTATTGTGTCAGCACTTACTTTCACAGGCAGACATGGGACCTTGATGAACCAGTTGTACTTGGACTGACAGACTGTTGTTTATAGTTTTAATGTGTTATGTGGCTGTTTTTATTATTATTATGGTTATGTTGTATTCCGCTTGGATAAAGTCAGATTATATATAGAAATAAATCAAATCAAAATCAAATTTTACCAGCCTATTTTATAAAGGTGCATAGGCACCTCTTCTGCGTTCATAAAATGGTCAAAAAATAAGCATTTTTAAACACTTTTTGTTTTGGCTTCCTGTTCTGCAATTACCCTTTCAATATCTTCACAAGCACACCCTCTTCCAAGACTGCAATGATTTCTTGATGGATATATGCATTCTATTTGATACAACAACTAAAGGGCAATTCTATAAGGTGCACCTAAATTTAGGCAATAATGCACATATATTTGTAGAATAATAGCACTTATATGCGCGATGGGTGCCAATAATTGGCAGTTATGCATATAAGCACTAAGGCACCATTTATAAAATCTACACAAGTCCCTAAGCATGCAACAGCATGGGGGCATTGACATGGGTGGATCAATGGTGTTTTGCCTAGCAACACATGCAACTTACTAGATGAAATAGCACCCTCATGAACAAGAACCTCACGCAGGCATAACTCGATGCCATGGTTCAACGATGAACTGAAAAAGCTAAAGCAAAAAATGGGGTGGAGAGGGCCCAATGTCAAGAGATCAGTCACTACACACAAGGGTAAGATGCTCCAAGAAACTTTTATTTGGACCCAACACGGTCCTTGTTTCGGCTATATCAGCCTTCCTCAGGGGTCAATTGATTCATGTTCGGCGATATATCGATTGAAGGAGCATTTAATGATCAATTAATAATAATCATAAAAGCCTTTTTACGTTTTGTGCTTAATCCTTTAAAGAGCCAACACTTTTAAAGAGCCATCTACATGCACTCTATAGCCTCTGATCCCAGAACGACAATCGACAATGGCCAGCGTTTCGCACGGCTGCTTCAGGATGTTGCCATCCGGGACATATCCTTCCTTTGAAATTTTCCCCCACGCTTCTCCAACATTCTGAGGCTGCCTGGAACCGTGGTCTGCTAGGTGCTGTAGATCAAACTGACATCATGAATCCTAGCAGACCACGGTGTAAATCCCAATGCCTAAATTAGGCACGGAGCAAGTGTATTCTATAATGCGCAAAGATTTCAGAAACACCCATTACCTGCCTATTCCATGCCCACTTTTCAACTATGTGACTTATATTTATGCACACATTACAGAATATAATTAGCAAGTAGTGTGCATAAATTCTAATTAATGCCAATTAGTGCTAATCGGTTGTTAATATCCAGTTATCAGTGCTGATTAGCTTGTTAACTAATTAAGTTATGCACATTATTATGGATATGCTGCGATTTCCATGCATAAATCTTGGCGCATATATAGAATCCCATGGATAGTGCTACTAAGGAACATATTCATGGAATTGCAGAGGCATGCAATTTAGTAAACACCATTTAAATAACAGATGACGAGAGAACATAAATACTGCTGAGCAACTTCTCAGAGAGGAGTACATTCATGCAGAAGCTACATGAAGCATTATTAATTAGGTGTCCTAGTCTTTGTTTTTGGCAATTCAATATTGTATAGATTTTTGATTCATCTCTTCTCACAGAGCTTAATTATTCGTCGTAGATGAGAATGAAGGTAGATTGTACTGAAAATCATTTACCAAGCAAGTATGAAATGAATAATTTTGAACAGTCCATATATTCAATAGCTGACAAAAGCTTTAATATTCATTGTTGTGGTGTTATGGGAGAGATGTTTAAGACGCCTAAGATGTTTTCATAATACAACAGAAACAGAATATATATATATATATATATATATATATATATATATATATATATATATATATATATATATATGCATTTGCTATTCAAAATAACACCAACATTCAGTGCTGTCCGCGGGCCACCTTCTTGTGCCTCAGGGGCCTCTCCAATGGCAGCCTCAATCCTGGGAAATATCCCCCACCGCTCTCCACAGATCCCCCTGGAAGCCCTCTCAAAACTCCAGGTCAAAATATAGTGCACAGATGCTGTTTATTCAGTGGCGTAGCTAGGGTAGTTGACAACCGGGGCCGGTCATTTTTTAACACCCCCCCCCCCCCCAAATCCAGTACTAGGCATACCGAGAATACAAAACACTCTGGACCCATATATAGAGCAATTATACCATACCATAAGCAGTAATTTGTACGAGTCACACAAGGAAAAGGAAAGCATCTTAAACACTACAGTGAACACTAGAACACCAATTCACCTATTGTAAAACGGAAACTGACAGATTAGTACAGATCGTCGATCCTGCACAGTCAATGCCAACTGAAAGCCATGACTTTTTCACAAACACAGATACACCCTAATCCACTATAGAAAAAGTAATAATAAACTTTCTATTTAGACAAAAATTAAACTGAACCCCCGATGCCAGACTCCGCATACAATGCAACACCACAGAAACAGAAAATGTCCCCTAGTACTGTGCAAAATATAAAGAAAGCAGATGTAAATTTGAAAAAACTAACACATACCAATCACCACTTTACAAATTAACAAATAGAAATAAAACAAATACAGAAAATAAAATACCATTTTATTGGACTAATACATTTAGCTTCCAGAGGCCAAAATCTCCTTCCTTAGGTCAATACAGTATAGTGCTGTTACAGTATCCTATCCTGACCTGAGGAAGGGGGTTTTGTTCTCTGAAAGTTAAGTCAAAATGTATTAAACTTAATCCAATAAAAAGATTACCTTATTTACATGTTAAAGCAAAAAAAAATAAAAATATGTATTTTATTTACAGTTTGTTGTCTCTGGTTTCTGCTTTCCTCATCTTCTTTTCACAGTCTTCCTTCCATCCAGCATCTGTCTTCGCTCTCTCTCTGCCCTCCATTGTCTGGCCTCTCTCTCCCTTCCATCCACTGTCTGCCCTCTATTTCTGCTCCTTCCATCCACCATCTGCCCCAGTCTGCCATCTCTCTCTCTCCGCCTTCCATCAACATCTGCCCTCTCTCTCTCCCTTCCATATCTGCCCTCTATCTCTGTCCCTTCCATCCACCATTTGCCCCAATCTGCCCTCTTTCTCTCTCCCCTTCCACCCACCATCTGCCCTTTCTCTCTGCCTCTTCAATCCATCTGCCCTCCCTCTCCCATCCATCCAGGGTCTGCCCTCCCTCACACTCCCCCCTTCCATCCAGGGTCTCTCCCCTCTCTCTCTGCCCCCTCTTTTCAGCCCCCAGTTCCAGCCCCCTTATTCCACCTGCCCCAGCCCACATCTCCCACCTGCCCCCCTTTTCAGCCCCACTATCCCACCAGTCCCCAGCCCTTTTCTTCCATTAGTCCCGAGCTTCAGCCCCCAGCCACTTCTCCCTATCCCCTTTTCAGCCCCCAGTTCCAGCCCCCTTCATCCACCACCACATGCCTTGCATCCCCCCTTTTCAGCCCCAGACCCATTCTCCCACCTGCCCCAGGCATGGACCCATTTTCCCTCTTGCCCCTTGTCAGACCCCAGTTCCAGCTTCAGACCCCTTCTCCCATCTGAGCACTCTCCTCTGAGCACCCCCACCCCTCCCCAATCCCCTTCTTCCCTCTGAACACCCCTCTGGGCTCCCCCACCCCTTCCCAATCCCCCTCTCCCCTCTGAGCACCCATCTGGGCTCCCCCACCCTCCCCAATCCCCTTCTCCCCTCTGAGCACCCATCTGGGCTCCCCCACCCTCCCTCCCTCCTCAATCCCCTTCTCCCCTCTGAGCTCCCCCACCCTCCCCAATCCCCTTCTCCCCTCTGAACACCCCTCTGGGCTCCCCCACCCCTTCCCAATCTCCTTCTCCCCTCTGAACACCCCTCTGGGCTCCCCCACCCCAATCCCCTTCTCCCCTCTGAGCACCCATCTGGACTCCCCCACCCTCCTCAATCCCCTTCTCTCCTCTGAGCACCCATCTGGGCTCCCCCACCCTCCCCAATCCCCTTCTTCCCTCTGAACACCCCAGCCCTTCTCCCATCTGAGCACTCCCCTTCTCCCCTCTGAGCTCCCCCACCCCTTCTCCCCTCTGAGCTCCCCCTCTCCCATCTGCCCCCCCCCCGACCCGGTCCCGTCCTCCCTCCCCTCGTGGAGAGCCGACAGAGCCCTCGTCTCATGCCATCACCCTTCGTTTTTTTTTTAATCCATTGCAGCGACGCAGGCAGCACTTCGCGTCTGCCCTGCGTGTGCTGCGAAGAAAGAAAATCACCTCGCTGGCGTCGGGCCTTCCCTCGTTGTGTCCCACCCTCGAGGAAATAGGAAGTTACCTCAGAAGAGGGCGGGACACAACGAGGGAAGGCTCGACGCCAGCGAGGTGATTTTCTCTCTTCACAGCACACGCAGGGCAGATGCGAAGCGCTGCCTGCGTTGCTGCAATGGATTTTTTAAAAAACAAAGAGTGAAGGCAGGAGACGAGGGCTGTCCGGAGCACCCCCCCTACCCGCTGACACCCGGGGCGGACCGCCCCGCCCTTCCTACACCACTGTGTTTATTCATTCATATAAGTCATAGTGAGTTACTGAGCATAGACTGTCCCTCCCTCTCCCCCCCCCCCCCCCCCACCTTGCTGGCTAGGAAACCACCCTTCCTCCACCGCTTCCCCAGCCAAACACAGTCCTCAGCCAAACACAGTCCATGCCCTAGTTTATATTCCGAAGCACTTCCTTGCAGTGCACAAGTTCATGTCACAGTTCCCAACCCCAAACATTTCTCAGCAAGGCACAAGTCCATGTCATAGTTCAGAACACCGAACACTTCTCAGCAAAGCACAAGTCCATGTCATAGTTCAAATCCCCAAGCACTTCTTCAGCCCCTCACCTTCTCCTTGATGGTAACAGCTGCTTGATTCTTTTTCCATGTGCCAACAGCCTCCCAGCCAGGTTTGCTAAGAAGTCCTTTAATTTCTTCCCTTGTACCAGGGCCAAAACAGTCACATCCATGGGCTCATTACCCCAGGTCTCTCCTGCTTGAATCTCCTCTCTTTCTCCTCCCTCCTCCCAATCCATTAGTTCCTCTCTATGCTCCTCAGCTGTTCCTCCCCACCCTGATTATCTCTCATTACCCAATCTCTCCCTTCCCCCTCAGTCTCCTGGGACTTGTAGTTCTCTTTCTGTTCCCTTTCTTCTTGCTCGGTAACTTGCATAGGTTCCTGGGACTTGTAGTCCTCCTTCCCCTTTAGGTCTTTAAGATTCTTATACTTCCCCGGAGGAGTGAGCTCCCGGCCCCTGTGAACTTGAGATTTGTGGTTGGACTCAGGGCGAGAACATGTTACTGTCCTGCTCCTTTCTCTGGTCCCTTCTCCCTGTATCCTCATGGGTTCCCCACAGTGCCTTCAGTAAAAGTAAACTGGTTAAGTCAGGATATATAAATAACAAGAATAAAACAAACAGATACATTATTCAGTTATCTTTATTTGGGAATATTCATTTATGCCTTTGAAAATCCTGTAAACTTTAACCGGATAAAGCACACTATACATTGATCTTATGTATTACCATTTTTTTAAAACTTGTTGAGCTGAAAACACAGCTTGATAATTTTACCCTGATTGGATTTTCAGCCAGCCAAATGTAACTGGCTAGGTTTCTGACTGAAAATTTTATCCTAAATCTATTCTAGACAAAATTTGATCAGCTTGATTTAGGACTTCTATTTTTCTACTCAGAATTAAGTAGGTTAATTTAAATGGTTATTACTGAAAATCTGTGTTAGCCAGCTAAATTCCAGCCCATGATTTAGCTGTGTCTTTGACATTGCTTTTATTTTTAACATGCTAAATTTATGTGCCTTGCACATTTTGTATCCCTTTAAACTGAACGCATTGGCGACATTTATACTTTTCTCTGTGAGACTGATTGCTGATTTTGTTGTTCTGTGTATTCTACAGGCACCTGACTCTCTGCTTGCTGGCGCATAACTGTGCATCTTCCAGGATGCCCAAATGTGCAGGTCAGGTGACTGTACTACGTAAGACGCCATACTGGAAGGGTTGTTTAAATTAAACCTATTGGTGGCATTCTGCACTGCAGCAGCTTGCACCAAGGAAGCATAAGTACATAAGTAATGCCACACTGAGAAAAGACCAAGGGTCCATCGAGCCCAGCATCCTGTCCACGACAGAGGCCAATCCAGGCCAAGGGCACCTGGCAAGCTTCCCAAACGTACAAACATTCTATACATGTTATTCCTAGAATTATGGAATTTTCACAAGTCCATTTAGTAGTGGTTTATGGACTTGTCCTTTAGGAAACCGTCTAACCCCTTTTTAAACTCTGCCAAGCTAACCGCCTCCACCACGTTCTCCGGCAACGAATTCCAGAGTTTAATTACGCGTTGGGTGAAGAAACATTTTCTCCGATTTGTTTTAAATTTACTACACTGTAGTTTCATCGCATGCCCCCTAGTTCTAGTATTTTTGGAAAGCGTGAACAGACGCTTCACATCCACCTGTTCCACTCCACTCATTATTTTATATACCTCTATCATGTCTCCCCTCAGCCGTCTCTTCTCCAAGCTGAAAAGCCCTAGCCTCCTTAGTCTTTCTTCATATGGAAGTCATCCCATCCCCGCTATCATTCTAGTCGCCCTTCGCTGCACCTTTTCCAATTCCACTATATCTTTCTTGAGATGCGGCGACCAGAATTGAACACAATACTCAAGGTGCAGTCGCACCATGGAGTAATATAACGGCATTATAACATCCTCACACCTGTTTTCCATACCTTTCCTAATAATACCCAACATTATATTCACTTTCTGAGCCGCAGCAGCACACTGAGCAGAAGGTTTCAGTGTATTATCGACGACGACACCCAGATCCCTTTCTTGGTCCGTAACTCCTAACGCGGAACCTTGCATGACGTAGCTATAATTGGGGTTCTTTTTTCCCACGTGCATCACCTTGCACTTGCTCACATTAAATGCCATCTGCCATCTAGCCACCCAGTCTCCCAGTCTCGTAAGGTCCTTCTGTAATTTTTCATAATCCTGTTGCGAGTTAACGACTTTGAATAACTTTGTGTCATCAGCAAATTTAATTAACTCGCTAGTTACTCCCATCTCTAAATCATTTATAAATATATTAAAAAGCAGCGGTCCTAGCACAGACCCCTGAGGAACCCCACTAACTACCCTTCTCCATTGTGAATACTGCCCATTTAACCCCACTCTCTGTTTCCAATCCTTCAACCAGTTTTTAATCCACAATAGGACGTTTCCTCCTATCCCACGAGCCTCCAATTTCCTCTGTAGCCTTTCATGAGGTACCTTGTCAAACACCTTTTGAAAATCCAGATCCACAATATCAACCGGCTCCACTTTGTCCACATGTTTGTTTACTCCTTCAAAGAATTGAAGTAAATTGGTCAGGCAAGATTTCCCCACACAAAAGCCGTGCTGACTCGGTCTCAGTAATCCATGTCCTCGGATGTGCTCTGTAATTTTGTTTTTAATAATAGCCTCTACCATTTTCCCCGGCACCGACGTCAGACTCACCGGTCTATAATTTCCCGGATCTCCCCTGGATCCTTTTTAAAAAATGGGCGTTACATTGGCCACCCTCCAATCTTCCGGTACTACGCTCGATTCCCACGGAGCAGGTCATGCTCCTTGGGTGAGCTCCTTGGGCAGAACACCGGGGATAGTCTCCCATTTATCTGTTAATAACACTCTTCAGTTTATTTTTATTTTGTCCTTTCTTGTACCATCCAGTATGCTGCCATACTGACAACCACTGCACCACTGGACAATGTGCCTATTCCAGTACGATGGAACCTGAAGCCTTTTTGGCCAAGGGCCCTTTGCCCTTCTTCCCACTGTCTGATTATTGCACTAGGACCTCAGTGGTCAACCTGTCAACCTGTCTTGGCAGGACTTCTAAACTGCCATTCCATTCTGTGCCTAACTGAAATTCGGCTCAAGCCTGGAGATGAACCCCATATTTATCAATGTCTTCCCGCAGGCTATCAAGTTTTCTGCTCTGTATGCACTTCTCAATGTGGAGGTGGCCTGGCAATTATCCTCTCAGACTACTTCACAGCTCAGGACCCCACACCACCACCACTTTAACCTATCTTGAAGTTCTCTCAATTAGTGTTACATTCCCTTTCTCACTCCACATTCTGTTTTTCTACCATTCCCCCAATGCTAGCCCCGAATTGTAGGATTCCCTTATAAAGATTCTCAGTGATACTTTTCTGTGTTTCTCTAATCCCCTTATAGTAGGTGATTTTAATATCCACATGGATAACCCAGATCATCCTAAAACCTCTTCTTAGCTTTCCACTATTCAATAACTAGGTTTGACTCGGTAAGTTGTGTCCCCTACTCATGAGGCTGGCCATACTTTGGATCTTATTTTCTCTGGGCTCTCCTACTTTTTCACTAGATGTACTATCCACTACTCCTCCGTATTGAAGTGACCACTCCTTAGTGTCTTTTTTACCATATGCTCGTCTATTCTTTCATCTGCACATCAAAAGAGTATTGCTCCCTGCAGTAATAATTGTACCACATGCTTTTAAAGGCAGCTTCATTGTCTTGACCCTGACACTTGCTACCCCCTGTCTCACTCATTTCCAGCCAACTTTAATGCCATATTAGTTGGGAGAGCTCTATTCAGCAAGGTCTACACACAATTTCACCACTGCCTATTGTCCTAGTCCCCCGATATCGGGTTCCTTGTTTTAACCAAGAACTGCTTCTATGCAGACATCAGCTCTAGAAAGCGGAGTGCCTTTGGCGCAAGCATTGTACCATTGAAGCTAGAAATCATTGTAAAATCAAACTCCGGTGCTATAATTTTTTATCTCAAGCAGGCCAAAGTTAGATACTATTCTTATTATCTTATTAAGTCTTCCCGCAATCGCTCTAGATACCTCTTTGCTTAGATATCATAGCTTTTACAGAAATCTTCCAACCCTTTTACTACCAATGTCCCTTCAGTTGATTCTCTGGTACACTGTGAGAGCCTTCGAGACTCTTTTCAAGCCCCTCTTCTAGAGCCAGTGCCTTTCCATATGGGCACTTCCCCAGTTCATCCCCAGCACTTTCTATATCCCCTTATCTCATGGTTCACTCCCAATGCTTACCCTCTTATCTTTGTCAAGTATGCTACCTTCTATGAGGCCTACAATGTGTTCCTTGCATACGATTCCTGTCTCTAGTTGAAATCCACCCATCACGGGCTCCTTACCTTTGCTTATACCCTGATTCAAAATAGCTTAGCCTTCCACTAAGTTCCACTCTCTGTGGAAAAAGTCCCTGATTCGGCCTCTTCAGAAAAAAAAAATCATCATTGGACCCCACCCTCTCTACCAGCTACCATCCTGTCTCCAACCTCTGCTTTCTGTCCTTCTTAAAAAAGTGGTTTTTGGACAAGTAGTATCCCATGTTGAACAATCTTCTATTTACACCCAAAACAGACAGGTTGCCATCAATATCACAGCATTGAACAGTAGTTGCTGACCTCCTAAGCGAACTCTACTCTATTTTAGATAAAGGTGATATTGCACTGATTATTTCCTTAGACTTTCAGCCACATTCGACTTAGTAGATCATTCACCTTTTTTTTCGTCTGTCACTAATTGGGCATACCAGGTCAGTTCTCAGCTGGTTCACCTCTTTTCCCCGGGACACTTTTTTTCAGTCAGTTTTCAGTCCAGGTTATCTTCCCCTCACTCTATTAATTGTGGTGTCCTGCAGGGATCTATCCTTTCACTACTCCTCTTTATGGCCAATGCATTGCTCTTAGCTAAGAAAGTGATTTTAACCCAATGGCGAGTGTAAGTCCCCACAATTCTCTTTCTGCAAAAAATTATCTGTTTGATTTAGCTCTCTTTGAGTGTAAGACTGTGGGCAACTGGAATGTGACCAGCTGGAATACTTGTCAGTCCACCTGGGAACCTTAATAGAATCTTCTCCTACATAGGGATCACAGTTTATTGCTTAACACTTAAAGTTTGCATGCATATTTTCTCTTGTTGCTGATTATTATGTGCTTTCACTGTCTGTCTTATTGTATTGTATTGTCTTAGCAATAGTGTATTAGCTCTCTTTATGTTACATTAGCTAAATGGTTTTGCTTTAGGGGTGGGGGAGGGGGTGGATCTTGGTTATTAGGGTGAAAATGAAAGCTGTTCAGGGTGGCACAATTTTGGTTGTATTAAGAGTTTTGCAATGATGTTTTGATGCTGTGTTTTGGCCGTAATGCAAACACGTGGATAAGAACCAACTGCATGTTTGCTCCAGTAGCTCTTTGTTTTTGTGTTGTGTTTTCCCTTTATTGTGGTTACACCCAAATTTTAAAAATCCAATCAAAACCTAAGTGGGATTTAGCACAGATGTGAGGGTATGTTTGTAATGATATATATAAAATGCTTCTTATGCAATAACCCACACATAAAAGAACACACAATAGCAAAACAGCAAAATCACACATACGTGTACATATATTTTTTGTACAGGTGGAGTTTGGGCAGAGCATCAATGGACTCATAATTTACATGCTTATTTTATAAAATATGTGCATACATTTACTCCTACTCAGCATAATGTACACAGATTCATTTTGCTCACAATTTCTGCAGGATTTGTGCTAATATTTTATAAAGACACATAAGCACCCATATGTCTTTCTGTTCTCTCAATTTAGACAAATTATTTTTTAATAAAATCACCCTCTAAATGCTCTGATTCCTGCATTAATTAACAGAGAATGGGAAGAGTCTGCACCATACACTTTATGTTGTAAAGTCATTTCCTTGTGTGTTTAGGCACATACGTACACAAATGACCTCTTATAAAATAAATGTGTACAAATAGATGCTTTGGCTTCAAGTCATGTACTTTTTTAGTGAGTGTTCACAGGCTTAGAATTTTCATAAAGTGTGGGTGACATTCATGCATGTGCGCGTAGATTATTAACATGTTTTAACCTATATGCATATATGTGTAAAATGCATGCCTTCACTTACACATGGTCCTGAGCAGGTATAATTGAAGCCTACAGTCCAGGTATGTTCCTTGCTAGATACACTACTATTTGATATAGGTACCTATTTGTCTTTATAAAATAGGCCCTAGGAAGGCAGGTAAACATAGTACCCTGTTACAAAATTGCACTCAGCATCTAGTATGATACCACATGCTAATTGTTAATGCAGCAGGTATATAGAGCACCTAAGCAGATGGTTTAAAGTGCATCCATGTTATGTGCTATGCAAATAGGGGGTAAGTCTATAACTGATGCCACCATTGAGGCACTCCAAGAGCTGGCAGTAGGAGCCTATTCTATAATAGAATCTAGACACCTAGGTACCAATAGAATATTAGTGTAACCTAGCATCAGTGTGCCTAACATTCAGGCAAGTATCAAAGTTTTTGCACAAGCATTTGGTACAAATTGCTGCTTACAATGCACAAGTCTGGGCATAAGCAGAGCTTTAAAGTCCACAGATTACCACAGTAGTATATGTCCATAGCTTCCGTCAAATTTGACAGGTGCCATGCCTACTTCCAGTTTTCAGCCAATCAGGACATGCCCAAGTCATGTCCACTCCCCACCCCTTTTGATGAAGTCACCACTCAAACCACACTCAAGCCTCACCCACTCCTTTCCCCCAGGGATGATGTCACCGGATATGATTTCTTGACCCCGCACAAACCCTGCTCCTTTTGCATAATCACACCTCTCAGCCTGCATTATTTGCATAGCCCTATCCCAAACTCCACCCCCTTTTTGCATAGTCCCACTCCAAACCCTGCACCTGTTAGTGATGTCACAGGAAGTGATGCCATAGCCACACCCCTTTTCAAGATGGCAGCCGCCGCCACCATATGCATCACGTCACTTCCTGTTTGCACTACTAGCCACCATCTTGGATGGGGTCACATGATAGGAAGTGATGTCAAAAAAATCCTGCGCACATGCGCACCTTAATCTTTTTTCTCACAGGAAAGAAAATAGATATTTTTTTTTCTCATAATTTTTTTCTTTCAAAAACTTTAAAAGCTGTTTCTTCACTTTTTCTCACAGGAAAGAAAGTACGCATCTTTTTTTCAACAAAAGGGCATAGAAAAGGACACCTTTTTAAGCTGGATCATCTTTTTTTAAGTCTGCTGTACAAAGAATCTCTGCTTTGTCAAGAGAGATTGGAACAGATGGTTTTTTTCTGAACAACACTGCAAAAAAAATCTGTCTGCTTTTAAGGACAGGCTTTCCTCTTTGATTTAGGGGTAGATGCACTAACAAAAACGTTAAAGCCCTTCCCTTACCGATTCCTTAGTGAATCGGTAAGAAACGGGCATGCATCAAGGAAATCACATGCAAATGAGCTGCTCGCTGCTAGCACATTTGCATGCGATTTCCTTCCAAGCCAGTCGGCCAGCTGAGCATGTGCAGAGCAGCCAACGTTATGCTAGCTGCTCTGCGCATGCCAAGGACATCCTTTATGGATGTCCTTCACTCAAAAAAACAACAAAAAAAAAAAGGACGTCCCTGACGAGCAGGGTGGGCTTTTCTTCAAACTCAAGGGTGCCTGATAGGTAGAGACAAAAAGAATCCAAATTGCTCACACTTCTGATGTTCTCACTGCTTATCTTCTGTTGTGGAGAGTGTGAAGCCCTCCTCAGGTACAGCTCCCTGCACCAATGCTGATACCGGCACTGTAGAGAGCAGAGTCCCGCGAGCTGTGCCTCGTGCAGCCCGCACAGGACCAGCGTGCGCTCCTCTCATGGCTTCGTTCTACTTTTAAAGCAATGATTAAAATAAGTAGTAGCCCTTCACTTGGAGAAAGCTGCAAATGTCCAAGTGCTCGTCAGGGACGTCCTTTTTTGTTTTTGTGAGTGAAGGACGTCCATGTTAGGCACTTTAGAAGGACGTCCCTGACGAGCACTTGGGCATTTTTTTTCCAGATTGTCGTCCTTCTCAGACGTTTTTGGAGCTCACTATAGGTGTTGTTCAGCTCTGCAAAAAAAATTTTTTTTCCTTACAATTCCCTCACAGCAGCCCCCACGAGAGGTGCAGACCTTCCATTAGGTTTTCCACAGTAAGGGGATCAGAAAACAGTAGTGCATCGCATCGCATACACATTATAATACTAATTTGGTGAAGCCCCTGCCTATATGGACACTCTTATTAACCTGCCACCCAGGAACTCCCGAAGGTCAGCTCGCTCGTACCTCAATCTCCACTACCCAGCTTTTAGTGGCCTCAAATATAAGACCATCTATGCTTCCTCTTTCTCTTATCTCAGCACTCAATTGTGGAACGGGCTGCCTCGAGAGGTCAAATTCACTCCAGATCACCCGACCTTCAAGAAGCGACTCAAGACCTTCCTTTTTGGCAGAGCATACGCTGTGAGCCCGTCTGGTGCCACATCCTTTTGATCCACAACTTTCTCAGTGATAAATTATCACCCCTCCTCTCTCCCTTTCCCTCCTCAGTTATTTCTCTTTCCCTCTTGTGACCTTGTATACTGTATGTTTGTTTAATAACTATTGTACGCCACATTGAGCCTGCCCATGGGCGGGAATATTGTGGGATATAAATGCCATAAATAAATAAATAAATCTGCATTCCATTTTCATTAGCTGCTACCGTGACAGGACAATGCCCTTTTGTGCATGTCCTGGTTTACTACCTGCGGGTTAAACTGGCTAGAACCAGTTTAAAACCCAGGTTGCTGGCTCATTAAGTTTAGTGCATCTCAGTGGCGTAGCCAGACAGCCAATTTTGGGTGGGCCTCAGCCCAAAGTGGGTGGGCACAACATTTTCTCTCTGCCCCGCCCCCTTCCTCACACTATTCTCCACCTCTCCCCCAGCACCTCCCAACTCAAAATAGAAACAGAAACACTTTAGCTCATGAGGAAAGTGACATCCGCTATGCACATTTCTCAAGCTATCATATTTCAGTTAAGATTCAAAATAAAATAAAATGCCTTTTCTACCTTTGTTGTCTGGTCATTTTCTTTTTCCATCATGTTGATCCAGTTTCTCTTTTGAACGTTCTGCTATTTCTCCTTCAAGCAGCTGCTGTCCATTTGTCTTTTTCTCCTCTCTTGTTCCATTCCCTCACTTCACTTGCCTCTGACATATTGACCTTTCCATTTTAGCTCTTTCCTCTCTTTTTTTTCTTTTCTTTTCTCTGTCCACCCAAATTTTATCCTAACCCCTTTTCCTTTGTTTTACTTTTCAGATACCTGTCAGATTTCCATTTCCGTTCCACACACTAGTTCTCCTATTCCCCATCTCTCTACTTCCCCAGCCATCCATTCCCTTCCATCTTCAATCTATTCCTCATTACCATATTTCTTTCCCCTGTAATCACCATCTTCCTCGCGTTTATTTCCTTGCCACCCCCTTGGCCTCTCCCACATGGTTCCACCTTTCCCAGTGTCTCTCTCGCTCCACCCTTCTAGCCCAGCATCTGCTCCCTCTCTTCTCCCCACCCTTCACCCCCTCCCAGCATCTTCCTGTCACTTCTTTCTTTCGTCTTGCCCCCCTCTCCTGTGATCCAGTGTGGCCAGGATTTCCCCCACTCCTTCCCTAATGTCCACACACACGTCCAGAACCTCTCCCTTCCCTTCAGCCTGCTCCCCTTTGTCTTCCTCACCTCCCCCCCCCACACGTCCAGAACCTCTCCCTTCCCCCCCACACGTCCAGAACCTCTCCCTTCCCTTCAGCCCCCTCCCCTTGCAGGGCGAGCAGACCACTGTCTTCCTCACCCTCTCCCACCCCTGCCGCAGCGCTTGTATTTGATGCTATCGGCGCTGCCTCCTCCACCTCACAGTCTCCATCTCTCTCCCCCCCCCCCCCCCCGTGGCAGTGCTTACAATTTGCTACCGGCGCTACCTGATACCAGAGACGCGGAGCCGACGACCTGCTCCAGGACCTTCCCTCTGCCGCATGCGTTCTTCTGCCCTGCGTAAACAGGAAGTTGAATCAGCGCGGCAGAGGGAAGGCCCCGCCCCCGGAGCAGGACGTTGCGCCGCGTCAGTCAGCTGTCAGGCAGTGCCGGTAGCAAATCGCAAGCTGCCATGGGAGTGGGAGACGGACTCGGAGACTGTGAGGTAGAGGAGGCAGCGCTGATAGCGTTGAAGACAAGCGCTACGGCGGAGGTGGGAGAGGGTGAGGAGACACGGTGGCATCTGGGTGGGCCTGACTAAAAACTGGGTGGGCCTGGGCCCATCCAGGCCCACCCGTAGCTACGCCCCTGGTGCATCTAGGCCCAGATGCACTAAACGTTTTTCATCGTTAAATGAGCCCTTAAGGAAGAATTTCCTATCCTTTCCATGCACTAAAGCCTATTTTTCGACGGCAGTAGCAGCTAACGAAACTGGAATGCAAATGAGAAACTACCATTGAAATGTAGACAATTCGGAATGCACTAACCATACCGACGATAGCAACGATTCACTTACTGCCAGAAATTTAACGTCAGCTCAGACCTGTCGTTAAAGCCTGAGCTGTCATCTCCCCACTGCCCCCTACACAATGAAAAACCAAATTGCTGGCATGTTTTAAAAGAAAAGTGGCTCCCTGCTTCCCTGTGCCTAAAATAAAAAAGGAAACTAAATTAAAAAAGGATTGGGAGGGGGCAAAGGCGCTCATCAGCAGCGTCCTGTATGGACGGCCTTGCCTTGCCCCCCCCCCCCCCCCCCCCGAAGTCCCCACTGCTCCCCGCTGCTCCGTTTGTGAAATAAAAGCTTTTAAAAATGAAACCTTTGCAGTTGCTGGGCTCCCCCTCCCTTCCTGTGTCTCTCTTCTTTAGTCGGCAATGCTCCGCCTCCTGCCCTCCTCCACCTCCGTGCCCCGCCCCCCCCCCCCCCCCGATTTTGTCCCCGCCGCTCCCCCCACTGGACCCCCCTCCACCATAATGGCCGGTGCAGCGCCTCTCACCTATGTTTGAAGGCGCTGCACAGGATGGATCAGCTGTTCTTTAGCTCTTCTGTCTCCTCCGATGTCTCCTTTTTCTTCCTGTGTCCGCCCTCCTCTGACGTCAGATAACTGACATCAGAGGAGGGCGGACACAGGAAGAAAAAGGAGACATCGGAGGAGACAGAAGAGCTATCAGGGGTAGAAAGGTAGATTTGGGAGTCATCAGCATAGAGATGGTAGGAAAAGCCATGGGATGAGATTAATGAACCAAGGGAAGAAGTGTAAATAGAAAAGAGGAGGGGACCAAGAACAGAACCCTGAGGTACGCCGACAGGCAGAGGGATAGAGGTAGAAGAGGATCCACCAGAGTGAACACTAAAGGTGCGGAGGGAGAGGTAGGAAGAGAACCAGGAAAGGACAGAGCCCTGGAATCCAAGTGCGGACAGGGTATCGAGAAGTATGCTGTGATCGATAGTGTCAAAACCAAACCAAACCAAAGTTTCAGCGTGCTTGTCTGACATTGCTGTCTGGATGTCTCAACGCCACCTGAAATTAAATATGACCAAAACCGAGCTTCTCATTTTCCCCCCCAAACCCACCTCCCCGCTCCCCCCCGTTTTCTATTTCTGTTGATGGCTCTCTCATTCTCCCTGTCTCCTCAGCTCGAAACCTTGGGGTCATCTTTGACTCTTCTCTCTCCTTCTCTGCTCATATCCAGCAGATTGCCAAGACCTGTCGTTTCTTTCTTTACAACATCCGTAAAATCCGCCCCTTTCTTTCCGAGCACTCTACCAAAACCCTCATCCACACCCTTGTCACCTCTCGTTTAGACTACTGCAATCTGCTTCTTGCTGGCCTCCCACTTAGTCACCTCTCCCCCCTCCAGTCGGTTCAAACCTCTGCTGCCTGTCTCGTCTTCTGCCAGGGTCGCTTTACTCATACTACCCCTCTCCTCAAGTCGCTTCACTGGCTCCCTATCCGTTTTCACATCCTGTTCAAACTTCTTCTACTAACCTATAAATGTACTCACTCTGCTACTCCCCAGTATCTCTCCACACTCGTCCTTCCCTACACCCATTCCCGTGCACTCCGCTCCATGGATAAATCCTTCTTATCTGTTCCCTTCTCCACTACTGCCAACTCCAGACTTCGCGCCTTCTGTCTCGCTGCACCCTACGCCTGGAATAAACTTCCTGAGCCCCTACGTCTTGCCCCATCCTTGGCCACCTTTAAATCTAGACTGAAAGCCCACCTCTTTAACATTGCTTTTGACTCGTAACCACTTGTAACCACTCGCCTCCACCTACCCTCCTCTCTTCCTTCCCGTTCACATTAATTGATTTGATTTGCTTACTTTCTTTATTTTTTTGTCTATTAGATTGTAAGCTCTTTGAGCAGGGACTGTCTTTCTTCTATGTTTGTGCAGCGCTGCGTACGCCTTGTAGCGCTATAAAAATGCTAAATAGTAGTAGTAGTCTGTATCATGATAAAGGCAGCGCTCTTGTAAAGTGTCACAAACTCTGTACAGCTGTAGCTCGGCATGCGCTGTTGTAAAAGAAGCTATGAAGATGTTAGTGTTACCCAGTGGTGCACAAAGTTCCTTCTTGCACTTCCAGGTGATGCATGCCGCATCAACATCTATAAGATCGCAAGATGACATGGTGTAATTGTGGGAAAACAGGTACATATACTGCTCATCAGGGTCTCTTACGATGCTAGTGGCAGGTAGATTTCTTCTTTGACCAAACTTCCACTACAAAGATTGGCGCGTAAAGGCAAGCCTTTTTTCTGGTAGAAATCATCTATGTACCTGTTTTGTTATTCAGCATCGGTACACCACTGATTTTGTCGTAGATGCATGTTTATGTATTCTGCAAAGAGTTGTGTAGATATCTGTTCAAAATGCCAGGCCTCGTAGACTTCCCCCACCCTGTACCCTTTAGAGATAGCCGTTTCCAATCCTACGGTACACCACGTCCCCATCAGGGCTCTTTCGCCGTCATCGTGGGCGTTTTCTCCTGCTGACTTGTTACAGTGCAGTTTTGACACAACGAGAACATGAGTTTACCGCACCCCCTAAAGGACAGTATGGGGAACACCTTGACTTTCACAAGCCCAAAATAATTGGAAAGGGGGCCGAAATTGTCATAGATAATTTTGGGGTGTCCGATCAGATATTCTTTAGTTTTATTGACAAAAGAGTACAGGATGGTAAAATCATAATAGTGTATTTTCTCACCCTGTTTAACCTGATGGTACAGACACACGGCGTTCGTTCTGCCTCCAACTAAAGGTTCAGGTAATGTGGCTCTGCTCAGAAAGGCCACACATTCCCTATCCATTTTAACCAAACTGTCCCACTCATGTTCCCAAATACTGATGACTTTAAATCATTTCTCTTTTAGGTAATCTGCCTTGCACTGTGTTTTGTAGTTGAGAAAACCGAAAGTGTAAAAGCATCTGTTAAATTCAAAGGCAGTGCACTCGCTGTTAACAACAGCATACCTGTTGAGATAGTAGTCACCCACCTGCATTTTGCCCCCCTTTAGAGCATGCCTGATTTATAAGTTTTCTTTGTCCTTGGTGTACATCAACCAATGGATACTGGCAGTTGAATATCTTTTTGTCTGCTGTTGATAATCGTTGACCACCTACAGAGCTATGGTTTTCGGTTTTAAAAACATGAAGCTGAACATGGCCATACACATGGATGTGAGTGTGATGTACTGGAACAGGTGTATACAATTCTTTAGAGAGCCCCCCCCCCCCCCCCCCCCCAGTATTTCTTCTACATCTACCTCCACAGTCCCCTCCATCATTTTCATAATTTCCTCTCTGTACAGGACACATGCTTTTTGTAAAATATAGACATCCTGCTTACAATAGAAGGCTAGTTCTTTTTGTAAATCAAATGTCCTATGCTTCTTATGTCTTCTTCAGTTTTTCAGGTCATGCATACACAGGGTGAGGCAAAAAAAAAAAAAAGTCATTCCCTAGAGGTTTTTTTTCTGTTTTCTTGGAAACCAATGGAATTAGAGTACAATGGGATTATCTTTAAACATTGTGAAGATAAAGACTTTTTAGTGTGACCGCCCAGGGATTTTTACATGTTCAAAAATATTTGCACTGTAAAATTACCATTATTTGAAAAACAAAACAAAACAGGGTACTGGCTTTCTGTTAATGACATCACAATGACGTAGACTTTTGTCTGGGGAACAATGTTGGAGGCCTATCACAAGCGCCACCAAAAGCCGCACACAATTGCCAAACTCATGGAAGCGCTGCAGATTATCTGGGATAATTTGCCACAGGGACCGATCGACAAGGCTGTTAAGAACTTCGCGAAGCAACTGAAGGCCCAAAGCTATAGGTGGTTACTTTGAGAATTCACACATATATAAAACCTGATTTTATAAAGCCAGTATTTAGTACCTTTCAAATAACTATGAAATTCTTAAACATTGTTAATTGTGTGACTTTATTTTACTGTGCTCTAGACAGAATATTTTGAGGGCCCTGTTTACTACTACTACTACTTATCATTTCTATAGCGCTACTAGACGTACGCAGCGCTGTACACTTGAACATAGAGATGCCCATAGGAAAATATGGGTATCTCTAGTATTTAGCATGTGCTAAAAAAGCTAGCATACCTTAGTAAACAGGGTCCTTAGTATGCAAAAATCACTAGGTAGTAGTGCTAAAATATCAGTAACATTAACATAGCTTAAGATAATTAAATGTTGTTTATTTTTTTTAGTGTATTTATTTTTATTTATTCATTCTCATATCCCACAATTATCCAAAAACAGGCTTTTGTTCAATGTGGCTTACATTTTTCATTTAGTAGATGTTAAATTCTTTTGTATTTAGCATTACATTACAATCATTGTATTTTCTTTTTTACATTACATTCAGTGTCAGATAAAGTGCCTTGTGTGTGATGATTTGTTAACCATAGTATTTCCTGCAGAGGTAGGTTTTCAGGCCTTTCCTGAATTGAAGGTACTTGGTGATGCTTCTTATCTTCGTCATATTTAGACATCATAAGTAAGTATGATGACTAAATAACTAAGTAAAATTTCTTGATGAAATTCAAAGTGGTAGCTGAGAAAATGGCAAAAAAACTCTAGGGGGTTACTTTTTTTTGCCTCACCCTGTATCCCCTGGATTCTATATATGGTGCGCTGAGCAGCTGCGTTAAATTGTGCACATGGGCAATTTATGCCTGCCACTCAATCAAAGAGCCTATTAGTATTCATAATTGGCCAATAGCAACCAAAATTTTTAAAAGGCCTTTTTTACAGGCACGCTGAAAAATGGATCTGCGCATGCCCAAAACACACGCCCTCACTAACACAGCCCATTTTATGGCGCACCTTAGTAACTGGCCCCCTAAGTGTATTCTTTAATGATGTGCACCGAACTTCTAACATGCAGAGGCAAAAGGGGGCGTGGTTATGGGTGGGGGAAATGGGCATTTCATGGGTGTTCCAAAATTTAGGCGCCTATTTGGAACAATACATTTCTATCCCTATTCAGATTTATTTCTTATTTTTCTTCTAGTTCTCATGAACTAATGGATAAAAATTTTCACTTTGATTCTTATTCTCATTAATGAAAATATCCATGCAAGCATGTTGAAATACTTGCTGTATGTTTGTTATTGGCCAAATCAATCACTGGTGACTTACTAAGTCCTTGCTTCTTATGCAATGTCATGTAGTAAATACAGTGTAATTTACCCTATAACTCAGTATTATTAAATATTAAAATATATTTGGGGGATTATAAATAAAGAGCAGGACTGTATGCATTGTAATAGGTATAAAACTGGCTTAGCATGAAGCCAATATCCCTGCTAAACAGTTTGTAGCAGCACAAGAAACCTCCCCTGCCATTTGTGCCAGTAGGGGAAGGTGCAATATTGTAGTGCTTTGAATCGGGAGGAACAAGCAGATCCCTTGCAATATCTTTGCATCTCACACCACCGGCAGGAACAACCGAGGACTCCCATGCAGCTCAAAGCTGTTTAGTGGGAATGTTGGAGATCACTACTAAGGGGGGGAGGGGATGGGACTTGATATGCCACCTTTCTGTGGTTACAATCAAAGCAGTTTACATATTATATACAGGTGCTTAATTTGTACTGGGGGCAATGGAGCATTAAGAAACTTGCCCAGAGTTGCAATGAGCTGCAGTGGGAATAAAATCCAGTTTCCCAAGATCAAAGTCCACTGTACTAACCAGTAGGCAGCTACTCCACTCTCAATAAGCAAGGAGCTGCCAGGTAACTATTCTCTGTTGTACATAATGATGGATATTTAGAAATTGTTTTTACTCCATGTAAAGGTGCTGTGAAGGGATGTGCAGTCCGGCTCCTTGAAGCTAAGAGCGAAGCGGGAGCTCACCGTCGGGCACAGACATGAGCAATAAATCCAGCACTATCCACAGCTAAGTACTTCTGTAACAAAGTATGTTTACAGTTTGATAGAGGTTTTGGCTAATGAGGATTCTCGCCAGCGTGAACTAAGAATAAAAGTCACGCTGAGCATTGTGGTCAGCTGTATGGCTAGTAGTGAGATTCTGAAGTCTTTCCTCTTTAATAATACAGTCATCTAATAAGCATTTGTGGTGCTTAAAATGAAACCAGATATTTAGCGGTGGTACCTGGATACTGGTCAGCACTAAACATCTGGATTCAGCACCAATCATGACATGCTATCCAATTAGCACTAATATTCAGACCACTCATCAGATAGCTAACCAAGGGGTCCTTTTACTAAGCCGTTTAAGTGTCTAGGCGCGCCCAATGTGCGCCAAAATGGAGTTACCACCGGACTACCTTGGTAATTTCATTTTGGCGCGCATCCAATAAGTGCGTCTGAAAAATATTTTTTTTTTCGGGCGTGTGTAACGGACACGCGCCAAGTGGCATTTGGCACACGTAGGTCATTCCCGTGTGAGTCTTTACCGCTAGGTCAATGCCTGGCGGTAAGGTCTTAGACCCAAAATGGATGCACGGCAATTTTCATTTTGCTGCACGTCCATTTTCGGCAAACATAAAAAAGACCTTTTTTACAGGCGCGCTAAAAAATGGATCGGCATGCCCCCAAAACCCGTGCCTACACTACCGTAAGTCATTTTTCAGTGTGCCTTTGTAAAAGGACCCCCAAATGAAGTTAGCTGTCCGGTTAGCAGTCTGCATATGGCCACTAACCAGATAACTTCTGGCTCTGACCAAGCTCTACCCACAGACCACCCAGAAATGTCTGGACAGTGCCAAGGTGGTCAGAGAAAATATTCAGTGGAACTATCTGGTTAGTGCTACTAAATACCCCTTTTATCGCCAGTTATCAAATTGGCAGAACCTGCTAACCACATAAGTACCTTTCAAGAGTTACCCTACACTGCTTTGTTGATCATTTCACAGTACATAAAGAGAGTGGTTTTTAAGCATGCCAAAACCTAATCATATCTCTTTGCCAGTTATTACCAAAGTGTGTTGAGATTATCTATAACAGTTTAAAGATATTATTTCCAACTTCATGTGAGAGCTTCCCTCCATCTAGTATTCTTTGAGTTGCTTTCCATCAAGGTGTCAGAGAGCTGACATATTAGCTTACTTTATAGATCTGGCCATAAATTCCTACAGATGACACAGTACTGGGGGCATTAAGTTTTGATTTAGACTCTGACACAAGTAATCAGTATTTAAAGCTGCCAACCTCAATTTTGAAATCTAGAGAAAGAGAAAGAAAGCCATAGCTTAAGTTATATAGATGGAAAAAGTTTTGTTTTAACTATTGTAAAATTAAATAGAGAGAAAAATACAGAGAAACTAATCTTATGAACAAAATTCTTGGTACAAAATGTGGAAAAGAATCTTCTTTTCTACATTAAACAGTCACACACAGCAAACTTGATTCTTGGTGGTCCAGTTAGAAAGCAACCGTACTCATTACAATGAAGATTTATATAACCAAAAAGGCATGTGAAGGCAAGCTCATTTTATACAATATGAGGCACTAGTGGGCTCATTTTCAAAACAGAAAATCGTCTAAAAAGTGGCATGAAGCAGCATTTCAACATTTTTCTCACAAAAACGCCCAAATCAGTATTTTCAAAACCTATTTTTAGACATTTTTCTATGAAGTCCATCAGAAGTGCGTCCAAATCTCAAGGGGGCGTGTTCAGGCCGGGACTTGGGCGTTCCTAAGATTTAGTCATTTTTCAGCCATAATGGAACAAAACAAAATCGTCCAGGACTAAAACTTAGACGTTTTGAGCTAGACCTGTTTTTATAACGAATAAGGCACAAAAAGGTGCCCTAAATGACCATCAGGCTTATTTTAGAAAGGGATCGCCGGCGATCTTCCGACACAAATTGGGAGATGGCCAGCGATCTCTCAAAAGAGGCCAAATCGGTATAATCGAAACCCCCTTTTTTGACACCATCGCTGCTTTCCCGTTGCCAAGCCGGTAAAAGTGCAAGGGGGCGTGTCGGCGGCATAGTGAAGGCGGGACATGGGCGGGCATGGGCGTGGCTACCAGATGGCCGGCTTCAGCGCATAATGGAAAAAACAAAAGCGGCGTTAATGAGTATTTCGCCGGTTTTACATGGTCCTTTTATTTTCACGACCAAGCCTCAAAAAGGTGCCCCAGCTCACCAGATGACCACCGGAGGGAATGGGGGATGACCTCCCCATACTTCCCCAGTGGTCACCAACCCCCTCCCACACTAAAAAAATAAAAATAAAAACCTTTTTTGTCAGCCTGTATGCCAGCCTCAGATGTCATATTCAGCTCCCTGACAGCAGTATGCAGGTCCCTGGAACAGTTTTTATTGGTTGCAGTGGACTTCAGGCAGGTGGACCCAGGCCCATCCCCCAGTACCTGTTACACTTTTGGTGGTAAGTGTTGAGCCCTCCAAATCCCCCCAAATCCACTGTACCCACATGTAGGTGAACCCCCCCCCCCCCCTTCACCCATAAGGCCTATGGTAATGGTGTAGAGTTGTGGGGAGTGGGTTTTGGGGGATTTGGGGGGCTCAGCACCCAAGGTAAGGGAGCTATGCACCTGGGAGCTATTTGTATATATATATTTTTTAATTTTTAGAAGTGCCCCCTAGGGTGCCCGGTTGGTGTCCTGGCATGTCAGGGGGACCAGTGCACTACAAATGCCTTGGATTTAACCGGGGTTGAGATGGCCGATTTTAGTTTCCATTATTGCTGAAAAACAAAAGCGGCCATCTCAAACCCGGCAAACTCTGGGTCTGCCTGCCTGAAGTGCACTGCACCCACTAAAACTGCTCCAGGGACCTGCATACTGCTGTCATGGACCTCAGTATGACAAAAAATATTTTGAAGATTTTTTTTTGAGGGTGGGAGGGGGTTAGTGACCACTGGGGGAGTAAGGGGAGGTCATCCCCAATTCTTTCCGGTGGTCATCTGGTCATTTCGGCCACCTTTTTGTGCCTTGTAAATGGAGGAGTAGCCTAGTGGTTAGTGCAGTGGACTTTGATCCTGGGGAACTGGGTTCGATTCCCACTGCAGCTCCTTGTGACTGTGGGCAAGTCACTTAACCCTCCATTGCCCCAGGTACAAAATAAGTACCTGTATATATATAAACCACTTTGAATGTAGTTGCAAAATACCACAGAAAGGCGGTATATCAAGTCCCATTTCCCTTTCCCTTCCCTTGGTCATAAGAAAAACTGGGCCAGGTAAAGTCGTCCAAGTGCTCGTCAGGGACGCCCTTTTTTCCATTATGGGTCGAGGACATCCATGTGTTAGGCACGCCCAAGTCCCGCCTTCGCTACGCCTCCACCACGCCCCCTTGAACTTTGGCCGTCCCTGCGAAGGAAAGCAGTTGGAGATGTCCAAAATCGGCTTTTGATTATACCAATTTGGATGACCCTGTGAGGATGCCCATCTTCCGATTTAGCTGATAATCGAAAAAAAAGGCGTTTTTACCGTGATTTTGGGTCACTTTTTTTGGACCCTTTTTTTTCACGACCAAGTCCCAAAAAAGTGCCGCAACTGCCCAGATGACCACTGGAGGGAATCGGGGATGACCTCCCCGGACTCCCCCAGTGGTCACTAACCCTCTCCAACCAAAAAAACCCCACTTTAAAAACTTTTTTTCCAGCCTCTATGCCAGCCTCAAATGCCGTACCCACCTCCATGACAACAGAATGTGTTCGATCCTCCCACAGCCTTTCCCTGGATCAGATGTGGCTCTCGAGTGCACTACAGGGTCACATCAGCATTGCATTGTGGTGGGTGTAGGGTATTGGGCTCCGTGATTTCACCAGCTTGTGTTACAGTCTCACGATGTTGGTAGTTGGTAGGCTCTTCTCCCATGGTGCTTTTCCCCCTGCCTACTGGGTCAGAGAGTGTGTCCAGTTTTGTTTCCGGTATTCCACGAGGTAGTGGCTATTTTTGTAAGCCAGTTTTAGATCCCTTTCATGTGTTAGCCACGTTAGAGAACTTAGTTCTTACCTTGAATGTGGCTGAAAGAGGGCATTGTACAGCATTCTGCCAGCTCTGACCTACTGCTAATCTCAGTACCAGGGAGAATCGTTGCCAGTGGGGCACAACCTCTGATCTGCAGTTAACTGTGAGTAAACGTGCTTATTCCAATAAAGGACGTTTTCGGAGAGATTAGTCTTCAGGTGTAAACTGGTGTGCCAATGTTATACAGCAGCAACAAGTCCTAGAGGCCTGCATGTATGCAGGTCCCTGGAGCACTTTTAGTGGGTACCGCACTGCACTTCAGCCAGGTGGACCCAGGCCCATCCCCCACTACCTGTAACACTTGTTCTGGTAAATGGGAGGCCTCCAAAACCCACTGTACCCACATGTAGGTGCCCCCTTCACCCCTAAGAGCTATGGTAGTGTTGTACATTTGTGGGTAGTGGGTTTTGGGGGAGGAGGTTGGGTGCTCAGCACCCGTGGTAAGGGAGCTATGCATGTGGGAGCTTTTTCTGAAGTCCACCGCACTGACCTAGGGTGCCCAGTTGGTGTCCTGGCATATCAGGGGGACCAGTGTACTACGAATCCTGGCCCCTCCCACGACCAAATGGCTCAGATTAGGACGTTTTTGAACTGGGCATTTGTAGTTTCCATTATCGCTAAAAGAAAACAAACGCACAGCTCAAAAACGTCCATTTTTTTGAAAATATGGTTCGGCCTGCCCCTTCACAGACCCGTTCTCGGAGATAAACGCCCATGGAGATAGGCGTTTGCATTCGATTATGCCCCTCCACGTCTTATTCTTTCCTCACAATATAACACGAAGAAACCCACCACCATAAACACCTCAGACTACGCCCTTCATATCTCGGACAGTCTGAAAATTCTTGGAGTCACAATTGACCGTAATCTTACACTCGAAAGTCATGCGAAAAATACAGTTAAGAAAATGTTCTACTCAATGTGGAAACTAAAAAGAATCAAACCTTTCTTCCCAAGGGAAATATTCCGAAGCCTAGTACAATCAATGGTGCTATGCCACCTAGATTACTGCAATGTCATTTATGCAGGATGCAAAGAACAAATCATTAAAAAAACTTCAAACTGCCCAAAATACAGCAGCAAGACTCATATTTGGAAAAACGAAATACGAAAGCGCCAAACCCCTATGAGAAAAACTACACTGGCTCCCACTAAAAGAACAAATTGCATTCAAAATATGTACCCTGGTCCATAAAATTGTCCATGGTGAAGCCTCGACCTACATGTCAGACCTCATAGACCTGCCAACTAGGAACACAAACAGATCAGCACGGACATTCATGAATCTCCATTACCCTAGCTGTAAAGGACTTAAATGTAAATCCACATATGCATCCAGCTTCTCCTACATAGGCACGCAAATATGGAACGCACTACCGAAGGCCATAAAAACAATGCACGACCTAACAACCTTCTGAAAACTACTGAAAATTGACCTATTCAGGAAGGCATACAACAACGCTTCATCCTAACCACAGACTTTTCATGAACTAGACAAACTTACTGATAACCGAATGACTACTAATGAAAATCACGCAATACGCACTACCACTTTAATTATCATGTCAGAAATTAACTTGCTATAGTTGACAATCTAACTTATGCTACAACTAGAGAAAAAGGCCCGTTTCTGTTAGCAATGAAACGGGCACTAGCAAGGTTGCATGGCCCCCTCCCTACCTCTCTCCAGGACCCCCTTCCCCCTGCCGACGACCCTCCCGCCGCCAACCCGCCGTCGCCTACCTTTGCTGGTGGGGGACCACAACCCCCGCCAGCCGATGTCGTCTTCTTCATGCAAAAGGCTTCCACCTTCTGTTTCTGACGTCCTGCACGTTGTACGTGCAGGACGTCAGACTCACAGAACGAAGATCAGCTCAGCAAGCCTTCATTCTGGGAGTCTGACGTCCTGCACGTACAACATGCAGGACGTCAGAAACAGAAGGAGGAAACCTTTTGAAGGAAGAAGATGACCTCGGCTGGCGGGGGTTGGGGGTCCCCCGCCAGCAAAGGTAGGCAACAGCAGGTTGGCGGCGGAGGGTTGGCGGCAGGGGGGGTGTAAAGTTGGTGGTGGCAGCGGGGAAGGGTATCGTGTGAGGGGCGGGGCTGTGGGCAGCTGTATGAGTGGTGCTGAGTGAGGTTACGAAGACTACAGGGCTTCAGTGGAACAGAGTGAGCTTCAGAACGTTGGCGTTGCGAATTATGTGGGGGTGGGCGTGGCTGAGGGCGGGACTATGAGTGGTGCTGAGACCGTACGAACACTACAGGGGGGCTTCAGGGGCAGGCTTCAGTGGCACGGAGTGAGCTTCAGAATGTTGGAGGTGGGAATTATTTATACAGATTTACTCTATCACTCAGGAACCTCTTTGTAATACCATACTGTACTATATTCTACAATGTATGCACCTTAATGTAAAATCATTTGTAATTCTATACCCGGAAATGGCGATCGCCATTACGGTATAATGTAAGCCACATTGAGCCTGCAAATTGGTGGGAAAATGGGGGATACAAATGCTACAAATAAATAAAATAAATAAATAAATAATAAAGTAATTTCATTTTTGGTGCGCATCCAATATACGCATCCAAAAATTATTTTCGGACACGCATATTGGGTGTGTGCCAAGTTGTATTTGACAGGCATAGGTCATTACCACCCAGTTACCGCGTGAGACTTTAAAGCTAGGTCAATGGTGGCGATAAGGTCTCATCCAAAATGGATGTGCGGCAATTTTCGTTCTGCCACATGTCCATTTTCGGCAAAATGTAAAAAATACATTTTTTACAGATGCACTGAAAAATGATTCTGCGCATGCCCAAAACACAAGTCTACACTACCGCAGGCCATTTCTCAGCGCACCTTTATAAAAGGGCCCCTATAATACCGATATTTACATGTGTTCTTACTACTGAAATCTAGGCAGCTACTTAGAGAATTAACCGTCAGTACATATGAACATACTTTTAAAAGAATGCAGGTATATTGCAACTCCCATTCTGCTCCACTCTTACAAATGTCTAAGTGTGTATTGCAGAAAAAGAAGTCACCATTTTCTATGTGCTTACAGACAAGTAAATGACAATATTCTGGCTATGTGCTATTCTATAAGTAAGTGTCAATCTTTGATGAAGCGTACTTTGTAGGTTAGGAGATGACGGCAGAAAAAGACCTGCAAGGTCCATCCAGTCTGCCCAACAAGACAACTCATATGTGCTACTTTTTGTGTATACCCTACTTTGATTTGTACCTGTGCTCTTCAGGGCACAGACCGTATAAGTCTGCCCAGCAATATCCCCGCCTCCCAACCACCGGCTCTGGCACAGACCATATAAGTCTGCCCAGCACTATCCCTGCCTCCCAACCACCAGCCCCACCTCCCACCACTGGCTCTGGCACAGACCGTATAAGTCTGCCCACACTATTCCTGCCTCCCAACCACCAGTCCTGCCTCTCACCACCGGCTCTGGCACAGACCGTATAAGTCTGCCCAGCACTATCCCCGCCTCCCAACCACCAGCCCTGCCTCCCGATCTCGACTAAGCTCCTGAGGATCCATTCCTTCTGCACAGGATTCCTTTATGCTTATCCCACGCATGTTTGAATTCCATTACTGTTTTCATTTCCACCACCTCCCGCAGGAGGGCATTCCAAGTTAGTTGCTGTTGAGACTTGGAAGGAGAAGGAGGTGCAGCCAGAGGCTCTGCAGGTTTCCAGGGAAGGGAGTGAGGCCTGGCTCCTTCCCTGAGGATGCGAAGGGTCCCAGGGGAGCGGTCCTCAGGAAAGGCCCAGGCCATGGGGCCTCCTGGGGCCAGGGACCAGAAGGCCCGGAGGAGTAGTTCTCTTTCTGGATTAGCCCCAGAGAGGAGGGAGAGGAGTCCTGTGGACCGCAGAGTGCAGAAGTCCAGGGGTGGAAGCCGGATCGTTACCCCCTCCACGACTCAGTTGTTCATGGAAGGTGAGCGTGAAGAATGTGGAGGGGGGAGGAAGTTGGTAAGGACCCCTGAAGAACACTCTAAGGGGATGGTTGGAGAGGAGGGAATGGAGGTGAGCCAGGAGCCTCTGCCTGTTCCTGGTCAGGCAGAGAGCGAGGATGGCTGGTCTGAGGAGGAGGAAGAAGAGGAGGTCCAGTTAGAAAGCTGTGATCCAGAAGACACGGCTAAAGGCGTGGTAGAGAGGGTCAGAAAAATCAAGGCCCTGGAAAAGGAGTGTGCAGAGCTGGGGAAGAAACAAAAAATGGCTAAGGCTTTGAGCAAGTTAGCCCCAGCTGTACACAGGAAGGCTTACAAGAAGGAGGAAGACCGATTGATGAAACAGCTCCAGCAGAAAGAGAAGCTGTTGGGCTCCTTAAAAAAGGGCAGTGATAATCCCTTGAGGGAGCTTTATTTGAATCAGGAAAGAATGGCCTCTGCTTCTAAACTTTTGTGTTCAGAGAGAGAAGTGCGCCAGGAAGAGGCTACAGTGTCTCTGAAAGCAGGAGGAAAGGCAGAGTCTGGCTCAGCTTGTACCTGTATGTTTAAACGTCAGCCTGAAACAGAGGACTTCTCAGGGTCTGATAATCAAACTACTTTAACATTTATGAAGGCATTGGCAAGCCAGCCAGATGTACCCACTGTGGAAGAAGGCTCCAGACAGGAGGTGGTTGGACTTGGTCCTGGTGTCTTTTCAGAACCTGTGATACCACCTAAGGCACCAGAATATGAAACAAGAAAGATTTCTAAACTGTTTCACATTGTAGAAACTGAGAAAGGAGACTTGGGAGGCAGGTGTTAGTAGAAACATCCAGTGAGGAGGAAAGCAGTTTACCTTTTACTGGCAAGCCAGTGAGAGGGGTGGATACAGTTGGTGCAGAGATGGCAGGAGGACTGCAGTACTCTGGAAGGCTGGCTCAGGTGCATTCAGTTGACTCTCTGATTGCAGCAACGGGTTTTTCTCATTCAGGAGTACAGCTTGCTGTGCAGCCAGGTTCTGAGGAGCTACGCCCCAGAGGGTTGGATGGACAGGAGTTCCCATCCAATCAGGAGGGAGAAAGGGGAAAGCCTGAGGTGAAACCCACTACCAGTCTCGTGCAAGACCTGCCTGCATGGAGAGGACAGCATACAGAGAGCCAGCAGGTGTCAGAAGATGCTCTGCAGACAGAACTAAACACAGGATCTTCAGCTCAGGCTTGTGGGGTTTTGAACTGTGGGGTATTGCTGCAGGATAAGGACAGCTCTGTAGAGGGACTGAGTTTGGACTTGAGGGGGAGGGTTGCTACAGATAGAGAATGTTTGAAGGAAGGAGGAATATCTGATGTGATAAATATGTGTATTGATAAGAGGGGGGAGGGGGTGAAGGGGAATTTTCTGAAATGATACATTTGTCTGTTGGGGAAAGGGTAGGAGGGGATCAAGGGGGAGGGGGTACGGCACGGTAGGGGGGGAGGGTGAGGCGAGTGAGGGGATAGCAGGGGGTAGGAAGGGGCAATTGGAGGGGGGCAGGGGACGAGATAGGCAGGAAGCACCAAGTTCAGGGAAAGGTGGGAGAGGGCGGTGGGGGCAGGGGGCTAAATCATTTGCTGCTGTAGTAGGTGGTGTGGGGAGAAGAGAGGGGGGAGGGTTTCCATGTGTGGTAGGGCGGGGGAAGGTTTCAGGGAAGAGGGGAGAGGTCGTGGGCAAGTACCCAGGAGGCGGAATGTGGTGCAAGTTAGATGGGTGGGGGAGGGGGGATGCCTTCCAGGGACACAGTATTGAGGTTGGTTTTGGGGCTAGGGTTTATCCCAGAGGACCTTTATGCATGCATACATCCGGTGAACATCCCGGAGTACGATGTCAGTTTCTTGACACAGAGAGGAATGGAGGTCTTCTGGGAAAGGTATGAAGGGGTAAGGGGGAGGGGAGAGTGGAAAAATTATAGAGTGGTCCCGATCAGCAGACCTGACCTGGTGCAGGTGACTCTGTTGGTGCGGAACGAGTCTATTTCAGGGGCAGACCTGGCTTTCTGGTTACAGAGGTATGCAGAGATGAGGACTCCATTGACTAAACTCCCGGATCCCAGTAGGGTATGGGCGGGTGGATGGGGGGCTTTGGTCAAATTACATCAAGTGGGCCAAGTGATACAGCACATTCCCTCAGCGGCATTCATAGGGAGGGACAGAATTTTGTGCTTTTATAAAGGACAGCTGAGGCAGTGTTTTAAGTGTGGATCCTTTCGGCACTTTAGCATGTCCTGCCCAGTAATGCAGTGTACAAAATGTGGGGCCAAGGAGCATTCCACGGAGGATTGTACCTCCATTAGATGCAATCTTTGTGGGGGTCTGGGGCACGCATTTAGAGATTGTCTGCAGGCTTCTCATAATGGGGGAAGAGGATGGCACGGGAAGGGGTAGTCAAATGCAGAAGGAGGAGGGGGGAGAAGGAGGGCAGGGGACAGGGGTCCAGGGTACGGAAGTTGCGGGGGAAGAGTTGATAAGACAGGGGGGGGAGAAACAGGGGGGAGTTCAGAGACAGGAGGGTGAGGAAGAAGGATGGTTACGGGTCTCAAAGAAACAAAAGGGAGGAAAGGGGAGGGGGATGGGGATGCAAGTAGATGCTGGGAGGGGGCTAGAGCAAGGGATAGAGGTTGGGAATAAATTTAGGGGTTTGGAAGTAGAAGGAAGGGAGGAGGAGATAGTAGAGGAGGGAAGAGGGGATAATAGAGGATGGCAGGAGGGGGAAGGGAGCAGGCAGGAGGCAGGGAGGGAGGGAGGGGGAAAGGTGAGGGGTAGGAAGAAGGGGGGAAAGGTTAGGATAGAGGAGGGTTGCTTGGAAGAGGGGGGGTATGGAAGTTGAGAGTGTGGAGGGGGAGGGGGAGGGGTGGGGGAGAAGAGGGTATAGGAAGGGGAGAAGGGGGGAAGAGGAAATCTGGAAGGAATAGAGTTTTTCAAGCAGTAGATAAGGAGGGGGAAGGGTCGGAGGATGAGAGAGAGGGGGGGAGCGGGGAGATGGTTGTGCCTTTGGGGGGGAGGGGTTGTAGGTGAGGAGAAGAAGAAGAAGGGGAGGAAGAAAGTAAGGGGAGAGGGGGGAAGGAAAGAGGGGATTTTCGAATTTGGAGTGAGGGATTGGGCGGAGGAGGAAGATGTGGGGGACGGTAGGGTACAGGATTTAGGTGGCGGGTTGGAGCAGAAGGAAGGGAGGAAGGAGAAGTCTGTGCAGGGGAGGCGTTTCTCTAGATAGAGGTAATGGCGGGAGTGATATTATTCTTTGCCACGCTTAATGTGGCCAGTATCGCCTCCCACAGGGCGAGATGTGTGGCCTTCGATGGCCTCTCTGCCATACAGGCAGATTGTTTCTTGATTCAGGAGACAAAGTTGCAGACAGTGGAGGCTGTCAGGCGGGCGAAACAGGCATGGAGATGGGGTCCTTCAGTTTGGGGGCTGGCAGGGGAAAGGTATGGGGGGGTAGGTATTTTATTCAAGACACATAGGGTGGTAATTCAACAGGTGGTGGAGTTAGGGGTAGGGAGATGTCTGGTGGTGGATGTGGTATTGCACGGGGTGGCTTTAAGGATTATTAATATCTATGGGCCCCAGAGTAAGAGAGGGAGGTCACTGTTGTTCGGGAAAATCAGGCCGTATCTGTATAAGTCCCGTCAGTTGGTATGGGGAGGGGATTTTAATACGATCCTGAGGAAAGAAGATAGTGGGGGTAGGTCAGCACAGGTGCGTTATGATGGGGTGAGGTTGGCAGGGATCATGAAGGGGGCAGGGTTGGTAGACGTGTATTTGGAACATTTTGCAGGAAGGGAGGGTTTTACGTTTTCAAGGGGTAATTGTAGAAGTAGGATAGATAGGTTTTTGGTTCGGGGAGGGGCATTCGGGCAGGGGCCTAGACTGGTGGAGGTGGATTTTTCAGATCACAAGTTGGTGTTAATTGAGTTAGGGGGTGCGGGAATTCACAGGTCAGGAAGGGGTATGTGGAGACTAAATTTAAAATGGCTAAGGGAGGGGCCGGTACGGAGGGAATTTTTGGAGTTTTTGATAGATCAATCGTCTTTACAGGGTATTTTTTCATCTCCATGGGATTGGTGGGAGGAAGTGAAACGGCGTACGAAGGTCTTTTTCATACGTCAGGCGAGACGGGAGGGAAGGGAGGTAACTCGGCTAGGGATGGCTTTAAAGAAGAGGAGAGATAGTTTAATTTCTAGAGGGGGGAGGAGGGAGGATATAGAGGTGGTGCAGTCAGAAATTGAGAGGGTGCAATATAACAGGTACGCCTCTTTGGTGTACGAAAGGGATTTTGGGAAACTGTTGAGCCCGGATCCTTTCGTATGCTGCAAGGAGAGGAGGGAACGTAGGATAATAGAGGGGTTAAGGGATGAAAGGGGGGTCATCAGAGATTCAAGGGAAGGGATCTTGGGGGTGGTGGGGGATTATTTTGAGCAGTTTTTTTCTGACCAGAATTTGGACAGGGAGGTCATGAAGAAGTATGTAGAAGGGACCCCGGGGGTGGGAAACTGGGGGCCTCATCTCCAGGTTCTGGAACAGCCCTGGACGTTGCAGGAGGTGGAGGAGGCCATTGGGGCCTTGCGGAGCAGGACCTCACCGGGACCTGATGGGCTCCCAGCGGAGTTTTATCAGGCGTTCAAACACCAGCTGGCTCCGATTTTGTTGGAGGTCTGGGAGGTGGCACGGAGGACGGGTTCCTTGCCAAAGTCTTTTTCAGAGTCAGCACTGGTTCTCCTTAGTAAAGGCAAAGATTCTCGGCTTATGGCCAATTGGTGGCCTATAGCATTGTTAAATAGCGACCGGAAGGTTTTTGCGCATATGCTCTTAGCACGGATGAGACAGGTATCGGGGGGGGGGGGGGGGTGCTGGCAATCTCACAAGGTTGTGGGGCTCCGGGCAGGGGGGTGTTGGAGGCAGTGGCATGGGTACGGGAGGGTCTGGAGTGGAGGATCAGAAACGGCGGTTACTGGTAGCCCTGAACCAGGACAAAGCCTTCGATAGGGTTCAGTGAGATTTTTTATGGGAGCTGTTAATTCGTTATGGGTTTACGAGGGGATGGGTGAAGCAGCTTCGGTTATTGTATACCAATGTGCGGTGTTTTCCATTGGCGAATGGCTGGAAGGGGAAGGATTTTGGGATTACGGCAGGAGTGCGACAGGGGTGCCCCTTGAGTTCTCTGCTGTATACTTTTGTCATTGACCCGTTTGTGCGGCGTTTGGAGTTGGGTGGTGAAGAGGGATTCCAAGGGGTGGAGGTGAGCACGGGGAAACAAATACGGGTGGTAGCCTATGCAGACGATATTACGGTCTGGGTAGCAGATAAGACAGAAGGAAGGAAATTGCAAGGGATGATTTCGAGGTATTCGCAGGTGTCAGGATCGCGGGTGAATTATCAGAAATGCAACAGCTTATGGGTGGGACCGGCAGGGGCAAGGTTTGAATTGGAGGGTGGGTTCCCACAGGCTACAGAGAGGATAAGGGTTTTGGGGATACAGTTTGAGGCAGGGGACTATGGATTGAATAATTGGAATCAGAAGATTCAAGAGGCAAGGGCAAAGGTAGAGAGGTGGAAGGGCTGGAGGATGTCGATGGCAGATCGGGTTCGTTTGATCAAATCCCATGTAGTGCCAATGTTTTTATTTTTAAGTTACATCTGTTTGTTACCAGAGCGTTGTTACACGGCACTTTACAGCGTGTTTTTTCAAATGCTATAGGGTAACCGGATGAACCCGGTCAAAAGAAATATCACCTACTTGCCAAGGAATGAGGGAGGGGTAGGTATGGTTAACCCAGTGTTAGTTTTCAGTTCTTTGTTTCTTCAATTTAATTTGGGTAGGGCAGTGGATCACGAACCCCGGGGTGGGCAGAGAGTGTTATTCAGTGGTGGAAGGAATATTGGGTCCCCTGGCTGGGAGGGGGTAGGGTGAGGGTTTTGAGGAAAGGCTTTCCGGAGGGGGTGGGGTATTATCGGACCCTGGTCAAGTTAGTACGGTTGTGGGGTGTTATGGTAGAGGAAATAAAGGAAGGGAAGAGGGAGGTTTGGGTGGAAAGGGTGCGCACTCAGAGATTCTCCTCTCCACTGGTACTTAGGGATGCTCCTGGGCCAGTATTGGAGCGGGGTTTGCGGTTGGTGTCATCAGAAAGGATTCCACACAAGTACAGGGACATTGCTTGGCTGTCCTTGCACGGAAAGCTGTATGTAAGGGGAAATCTGAAGGACTGGAACATGAAGGACCGTGACTGTCCGAGGGGGGAATGTGTTGGAAAGGAAGGAACCATGAACCATTTTTTAAAGGAATGCCCTTTTTCCATTCAGGTGTGTGACAGAGTGGCTTCTTTGTTACAAATTCCCAGTTTTCGATCTTACACCTACGCGGATTGGGTTTATGGGAGACAGCAGGGGAAAGGGCAGCTGGAGCCGGTAACGGGGTTTCTGATCTCTGTCATTGTCAGGTTCTGTCTTTGGATGGTGTGCTGCGGGGTTTCCCTGCGTCAGGAGTACAGGTCTGTTGAGGGAGTTAGTTGGGATATAGTAAGGGCGGTCCAGGAGGTAGCACAGTGGGAAAGGGCGGAGGTAGGGATTGGTAAATTTTGTATTTGGTGGAAGCATGTTAAGTTAAAACTGTCATGATTCTTTGGTTTTATTAGGGTTTCCGGGTAGGGGGGGGGGGGGGATTTGTGAATATGTATATAGTGGGCTGATTTGTATTTATGTATTTTTAATGTATGGTTATCTATTGATTTCCGTCTCTATAAATAAAAGAGTTCTCCAAGCATCCACTACTCTCTCCGTGAAAAAATACTTCCTGACATTTTTCTTGACTCTGCCCCCCTTCAATCTCATTTCATGTCCTCTCGTTCTACCGCCTTCGCATCTCCGGAAAAGGTTCGTTTGCGGATTAATACCTTTCAAATATTTGAACGTCTGTATCATATCACCCCTGTTTCTCCTTTCCTCCAAGGTATACATGTTTAGTTCAGCAAGTCTTTCCTCATACTTCTTGTAACGCAAATCCCATACCATTCTCGTAGCTTTTCTTTGCACCGCTTCAATTCTTTTTACATCCTTAGCAAGATACGGCCTCCAAAACTGAACGCAGTACTCCAGGTGGGGCCTCACCAACGACTTATGCAGGGGCATCAACACCCCCTTTCTTCTGCTGGTCACACCTCTCTTTATACAGCCTAACAACCTTATAGCTACAGCCACCGCCTTGTCACACTGTTTCGTCACTTTCAAATCCTCAGATTTTATCACCCCAAGATCCCTCTCCCCGTCCGTACTTATCAGACTCTCCCCGCCTAAAACATTTGTCTCCCGTGGATTTCTATTCCTTAAGTGCATCACTTTGCATTTCTTCGCATTGAATTTTAATTGCCAAACCTTAGACCATTCTTCTAGCTTCCTCAGATCCTTTTTCATGTTTTCCACTCCCTCCTGGGTGTCCACTCTGTTACAGATCTTAGTATCATCTGCAAATAGGCAAACTTTACCTTCTAACTCTTCGGCAATGTCACTCACAAATATATTGAACAGAATCAGCCCCAGCACCGATCCTTGAGGCACTCCACTACTCACCTTTCCCTCCTCCGAGCGAATTCTATTCACCACCACCCTCTGGCGTCTGTCCGTCAACCAGTTCCTAATCCAGTTCACCACTTTGGGTCCTATCTTCAGCCCTTCCAGTTTATTTAAGAGCCTCCTGTGGGGAACCGTGTCAAAAGCTTTGCTGAAATCTAAGTAGATTACGTCCATAGCTCGTCCCTGATTCAATTCTCCTGTCACCCAATCAAAGAACTCAACGAGATTCATTTGGCAAGATTTCCCTTTGGTAAAACCATGTTGTCTTGGATCTTGCAACTTATTGGCTTCCAGGAAATTCACTATCCTTTCCTTCAGCATCGCTTCCATTACTTTTCCAATAACCGAAGTGAGGCTTACCGGCCTGTAGTTTCCAGCTTCTTCCCTATCACCACTTTTGTGAAGAGGGACCACATCCGCCGTTCTCCAATCCCTCGGAACCTCTCCCGTCTGCAAGGATATATTAAACAAATCTTTAAGAGGTCCCGCCAAAACCTCTCTGAGCTCCCTCAATATCCTGGGGTGGATCCCGTCCGGTCCCATGGCTTTGTCCACCTTTAGCTTTTCAAGTTGTTGATACACACTCTCTTCCGTGAACGGTGCTCTATCCACTTCATTCTCATTTGTACTTTTTCTAGTCCATCGCGGTCCTTCTCCAAGATTTTCTTCTGTGAAAACAGAACAAAAGAATCTATTTAGCAAATTTGCTTTTTCTTCATCATTATCCACATAGCGGTTCGCAGTATCTTTTAGTCTCACAATTCCCTTTTTAGTCATTCTCCTTTCACTAATATACCTGAAGAAATTTTTGTCACCCCTTCTTATATTTCTAGCCATTTGTTCTTCCGCTTGCGCTTTCACCAGACGTATATCTCTCTTGGCTTCTTTCAGTTTCATCCGGTATTCCTCCCCGTGTTCCTCTTCTTGAGTTTTTCTGTATTTCTGGAACGCCAACTCTTTGGCCTTTATTTTCTCAACCACTTGCTTGGAGAACCATGTTGGTTTCCTTTTTCTCTTGCTTTTATTTACTTTCCTTACATAAAGGTTTGTGGCCCTATTTATAGCTTCTTTCAGCCTGGACCACTGTCCTTCCACTTCTTGTACTTCCTCCCAGCCCATCATCTCCTTTCTCAGGTATTCCCCCATTTTACTAAAGTCAGCACGCTTGAAATCCAGGACTTTGAGTTTTGAGTGGCCGCTCTCCACTTTAGGTGTTATATCAAACCAAACCGTTTGATGGTCACTGCTGCCCAGGTGGGCACCCACTCGGATATTTGATACGCTATCCCCATTTGTGAGTACCAGATCCAGCGTCGCTCCCTCCCTCGTGGGTTGGTGGAGTTTGGGTGGAGCATGGGCAGGGTGTACAATTACACACACAAATTATAAAATATTATGATAATAAGCACATTTTTCACCAATCTAGATACATTTACACCAGTTCTATGGCTGAAATGAGTGCAAGTGCCTAGATATTTTACCCGTTACATTAGTAATCTATAAAAATGTAGGTGCCTAGTTTTCTTTCTAGAACAGGCTCTAAACAGGTGCATTTTTCTTATATAATTACCCCCCATGGAGGTAATTTTATAACAGGGCATCATGGGTAGATGTCAACAAAAGTGCCTACATAGGTACTATTTTATAAAGACAAGTAGGTGCCTATTTATGTTTATAAAATATTAGCAAATATGGCAGAGAATGCACCTTGACTGGAGGTGCAATCATACCTGCTCACAAGTTGGTGTGAATGAATGTGTGTACTTTACATGGGTATGTACGAATATATACATAAAGGTATTTTATAATTTGCGGGTTTATGTACAAACTCCTCCCACACTGTGCCCAAGTTCCACTCCTGTATGTTGACCAGCAAAGTACATAGCATCATGACAAAGTCGTACTTTTACACTGGTCTCTATTTTATAAGAGATCATTTACACGCATTGGTAGCCACATACGCATGGGAATAACTTTATAAAATTACCTCCATAAAGAGCATAAGCATATTTGCACCAGTCTTGAGGCAAGTACACATTTGTGTGAGAGCATTTATGTATTATAACAGGAATAAAGTAGGTGCATTTTTGGAAAATTTTATATTCAACCACATCTCTGAATCTGCCTACTTGTTCTCTGGGTAAATTTACATGCATTATAGATCCCTAAATGTACTTTTATCTAGTATTCTAAATACTGCCCTCTAAATATATAGGTACAATTGAGTTTTTGAAATAATTTTATCCAATATATAATCACTTAGAAGACAATTTAAAGCAGGTGTGCTTGTGTGTTAAAATAAAACTTCATGCCAACATGTGACCCAAATCATGCAGTTCAAAGACTTAAGACATTTTATAATTAAGTCTAATTTATTCATGCCAAATCAGTGATGAATATTTCATAACATTTTTTATGCTAGCATAAGACGTACAATATTCCTATTGGGTTTTTTTTGTGTGTGTTTTTTTTGCTTGTTCCAGCTGTCAGATTTAGAGCATTATGTGGGAGGAAGAAAGGAAGTCAGTAGTTAAAACATTAAACAACGAGGATCTATTATATTCATCCGTAGTCTCAGATTACATCATGGAATATGGGTGTTTTTCCAACACAGAACCCATCACTCATCTCAGTGGTGATTTCTGTAGTAGTTCACAAGACAGTTAAACTATATAGCACTAAGGGGCTAGGTTTTAGTATAGTGTAGTAAGGTTTTGCCCTTACTATATGCAGGGCCGCCGAGAGCCGGGCCCGGGACAAGGCCACCCCCGGGCCCCCCCCCCCACCCGAGGTCGTCGCCCACCTGAAGTCGCCGGGCCCCCCCTCTACCCGCTACCGGGCCCGGAACTAACCTTAAGCCTCCTTCTTTCACTTCGCGCAAGCAGCAGCAGGGCAGACCTCTCCTCCTTCCTTCCATGCCCCGCCCTCGCGGATGTTACGTCAGGCGAGGGCGGGACACGGAAGGAAGGAGTGGCCTGCCCTGCTGCTGCTTGCGCAAAGTGAAAGAAGGAGACTTAAGGTTAGTTGCGGAGCGAGGCGGGCGGGCCACACTGCAGCGGTGGCGCCAGGCCCCCCCCCCGGAGGCCCGGGCCCAGGGCCGGCCCAACCCAGTAAGCGGGGTAAGCACCGCAGGGGGGCGCCTACCTTCAAGTGCCCCGCACCATGCAATTTTCCCCACCAGAACCGGAAGCTCCCAGCCAGGAGCCAGCCCGCTGCCCGACCTCTTCTCCCATCTCCCTCAACAGAGTCCGTCTGCCCCTCGCCTTCCTGCATGCCGCCCAGAATTTAAAAGTCATCTTACCAGGGTCCCGGCAGCAGCAGTGAAAGGTGAGCAGGCTCGGTGAGTCGGCGCTTCAGCGGGCTGCCTTCCCTTCTCTTCGCTCTCAGCTCTGCCTCTGGTTCCGCCCTCATTTCTTGTGTCCGCAAGGGCGGGACCAGAGGCAGAGCTGACAGCGAAGAGAAGGGAAGGCAGCCCGCTGAAGCACCGAGTCTCTGAGCCTGCTCACCTTTCACTGCTGCCGCTGGGACCCCGGTAAGATGACTTTTAAATTCTGGGCGGCATGCAGGAAGGCGAGGGGCAGGCAAAGCACTGTTGTGGGAGTGGGAGAAGAGGTTGAGATGGAACTCGAGTTGGAGGGAGGGTGGGCCACCGGGCCTGGAACTCGGAGGGAGCGTGGAGGGTCTGGAACGGAGGAGGGAGGGAGGGAGAGGGAGGGGGGCCTGGAAATTAGAGGAGAGGGAGGGAGGGGGGAGAGGGGGAATGCACCAACTGTGAAAAAAAAAATTCAGCACCCCCAATCATTTTGAAAAGTCGGCTCCTATGCCCTCGGGCACGCGGCGTCGCACAGTCTGTGATGGTTGGCGCAGTGTGAGGGCTCCGCTTCACTTCGGCACTGGCGGCCTGCATGTGCAGACTGCAGAGTCAGTGCGCCTCCCTCCTCCCGCCCATCTGTTCGACGGCGCTTGGACTCGGGGGGGGGGGGGCGCCAACTGATAGTCTGCAGGGGGGCACCAGAGACCCTAGGACTGGCCCTGCCCGGGCACTTTTGTCCCCCCTGTCCCCCCCTCTCAGCGGCCCTGACTATATGTTAGTAGCAAAAACTAGTACATGGTAAGTGCAAAGCCTGTGCAGTAAATGCAGGGGGTGTGTGTGAAGCATCTGCTCTGCATTTACTGCACAGGGCAGACACGTACCACACAGCACTGCAAGTGCCTGTGCTATCTGCCACAGCACATAATGTGACACAGGCCCAAGAAGAAATAAATAAAAGTTCAGATATGCTGCAGCAATAATCCCCCTATGCACATCCCCCCATCTGATCCCTTGACCCTTCCCCCCCCCCCCCCCCCCCAATCAATCCCACTGACATCCATTTTATTCTAGGGAAGCAAGATGTTTGGTTATGGAATATCCGAATATGCCCAGAATTTATTTTCTCCCTAAAGTTCATAAAAGTATTCAGAGCCCTCCAGACCATCCAATAGTAGCTTTGCGAAATACTGTTTTGGAGCCTTTGTCGAAATTCCTAGATTATTTTTTGAAACCTTTAGCCAGTCAAGTTCTTTCTTATCTGCAGGATGCCACTGATTTTCTACATTGCCTTCAATCAATAGACCTCTTAGAGTATTCTATTTTTGTCATGGTAGATGCTACCTCACTATACACTGTTATACCACAAAATGAGGCTTTACAGATTATTCCAGAGGTTCTTGAAAGGCTTCCCCGTCACAATGGATTTCCAAAGAATTCTTTACGCGACTGGCACATGTGGAGGGGCATAATCGAAGAGGACGCCCAAGTTTTGCTGAGGATGTCCTCGCAAAATGTTTCGATAATACGGTCGGGAACGCCCAAATCTTGACATTTAGGTCGTCCTTAGAGATGGTCGTCCTTAGACTTGCTCGTTTCTGATTTTTGGCGATAATGGAAACCAAAGACACCCATCTCAGAAACAACCAAATGCAAGCCCTTTGGTCATGGGAGAAGCCAGCATTCGTATTGCACTGGTCCCCCTCACATGCCAGGACACCAACCAGGCACCCTAGGGAGCACTGCAGTGGACTTCACAAATTGCTCCCAGGAAATAGCTCCCTTACCTTGTGTGCTGAGCCCCCCCCAAAACCCACTACCCACCACTGTACACCACTACCATAGCCCTTATGGGTGAAGGGGGGCACCTAGATGTGGGTACAGTGGGTTTCTGGTGGGTTTTGGAGGGGTCACATTTACCACCACAACTGTAACAGGTAGGGGAGGATGGGCCTGGGTCCGCCTGCCTGAAGTGCCCTGCAGTACCCACTAAAACTGCTCCAGGGACCTGCATACTGCTGTGATGGACCTGAGTATGGCATTTGAGGCTGGCATAGAGGCTGGCACAAAAGATTTTTAAAGAGTGTTTTTGAGGGTGGGAGGGGGTAGTGACCACTGGGGGAGTAAGGGGAGGTTATTACTACTACTACTATTTACTACTATTTAGCATTTCTATAGCGCTACAAGGCATACGCAGCGCTGCACAAACATTCTCTCCGGTGGTCAACTGGTCAGTTCGGGCACTAGTTTGCCTATCAGCTAATTTTTGAGAGTTAAATGAATATGTTCTAGTGAGACAGCATCCATTATGACTATGCATTTTTTGGAAAGAGGGTACCCAAGAACTGTGGTCAGGAAGGTGTATCTGAGAGCAAAATTTTCACAGAGGGAATTGTTACTACAATATCAATTAAACATCGAAGAAGCTAAATTAACAACGGTGTTACCTTATTCCCCTTTAAGCTCCAGACTTAATAAATGCATTGGAGGATGTTGCAAATTCATGAATGCTTTACAGCTGAGCTCACCCTATTTGTACCTTTAGACAGAGTAAAACCATCGGTAAGTTGCTTACATATAAATGCCTGGACTATACCCAGACTCATTTAGACACCTTGGGGTACTTTAAATGTGGAGCATGGCAATGGTGTGAGCTGACTATTGAAGGATCTGTGTGGAGACACCCAAATTACTCTACGCCATGTGTATGCCCGCTCCTTTTCTAACTGTAAGACCAGCAATGTAATCTATGCTATTATATGTCTTTGTCAGCTGATTTATATAGGACATTCGAGCCGCCCCATCAAGGCTCATCTCAATGAACATAAGTCCAGAATTAAAAATCAAGTCTTAACAGCTCCATTAGTCCAACACTGGCTGGACCTGCATCATCAACTCAGTGATATTAGATGGAGGATTTTGGACAGTGTCCAACTAGAGTGGGAGGGTGGGAATGTTGGACAACTGCTAAATTACAAGGTGCAACATTGGATTTTTTCATTGCATACACTGCACCCCTCGAGATTGAACTCCGAGATTGACTGGTGGTCATTGATCTGATTGATTAAAAACTGTGTGGGAAGTATTCAATCAGAATGTGCGTTTTGATAGTCAGCTGAAAGCTATTTCAATGCTTACACCGTGCTTAGATGCCGCGGACATTTTTTCACATACAGGAGAGTATGTGCTTTATGAATACTGTGAGTTTCTTTTTCATTGATAAATAATGTAAGTGTAGAGGATGTCAAACAAAGTGTTGAGCTGTAACTCTTATTATTTACATTATCCATTTTTTTTCCTCAGTGAACCTCTTCCCTGAAGAAGAATCCAAAACCTGGCCATGTTGGCAGAGGTTCACTTCTGGTGAAAGTTGCTGCCAGCTAAGTTGTATACTATGCATATTATTATAGCTACATTTAAATGAATTTTATACATCAATATATCTTTTGAATGTGAAAGTTAAGTAAATAGAAAATAGAAAAGAAAAAAGCTTTTGTGGATCAGTGACGATTTGCACCACACTACCACTGACAAGAAAAAAAAAAAGATTTCTATCAGTGTGAGCTACAGGATATTCTGATGATCCCCTCTACAAAAATTTACAATTTCTAAGGGTTACTTAGTATGATATTAAGAAAAGTGCTGATAATGTGATATGTGCACTTACTAGTTTCATAAAGTGTCTGTGACGGAGGTTTTTGAACATATCTTAAATTCACAGCAGACAAGAATCACAGCAAACAGGTAGATATTCAGGTATAGCTAATTAGTCATCAGCACACAATTAGATAAACAGATAGACACAACTGTCCCGTCCCCCCCCCCCCCCCCCCCCCCCCCCCCCGTGTAATCACAGCAGGAGACAATTAGCACAATTTAGAAGGCAATGATCATCAGAAGTCACAGAAACAAATGGGAGGGAGCATTTCAATGAAGCTGCAGATTACAGACACCAGCTCTAAAGTTAAGAGACCTCACATAGACCTTGACACTGGTGTCAGAAAAATTCTAACAGAGTCCTGCAGCTGTCATAGTAGACAACCTAAGATGGAGTCCAAGAGTCATGTCCCCTATCTCAATGCAAGCAGTGTCCTCAGGCTGCGCAAGGTCCCGTCGACACGCACACTTGACTGAGCCATGTGTGTGTAGTTCTTCTCTGGCTGCAGGCTCCTTGATTGCTTATGTCAGGCGCCAGCACTTTATCAGCTGAGCTCTCCTTAGACTCCTTGCTTCGGCTTCTACTTTGGTAGGTGTTACTTGCTCAGTAGTGTGTTTCTCCAGTACTTTGTTCTTCGTTGCTGACTCTGCCTGTACCTGGATTACTCTCGTGTCTGCTGCCTGCCTACTGACTCTGCCTATACCTGGATCACTCTTATGCCTGCTGCCTGTCTGGCCGTCATGTTCATCACCCTGCTTCCCGCTCCATCTCGTAAGCCCTGCAAGCCGCCTGCACCTAGGGGCTCAAACTCTGGGGAACGGTGGTCAGCGCAGGTGAAACCCGGGGTTGTCCGGCCACCAAGCAGAACCTGGTCCGAGTACCGGGCTTGGTAGCGCTCTACTTGGTAGAAGAACTCACAGGTCTGACACCAAGTAAGTGTCCTAATGAAAATCCCAACAAACAAAATCTTACAATACAGATTACACTCTCTGCAATCAAGAGGCAGGTGGTTCTTTTAACCAATCAGAAAAATGCAGAAATATAGATAAATATGTTTAAACATGTGGCCAGAATATCTCTGAGAACCAGAGATGTTCCCATTTGGCTATACTTTGTTGTGCCTTTCACAGACTGATAACAGGGGGCTCAGTATGTACTAGCTGTGAATGTAAACTATACAAGAAAGACTACCTAAAGCAGAAATATGCAGTTAATATGTTCTTCTAGCAGCTTAGCCAGAGAACAAAATATGCAGTTTTACATGTGGCTTAAAGAGAGAGTGTTTCTGGCAACTAGGTGGGCCACAGAAGCCTGAATCGCACCCCAAAATATGGCAGTATCTTTCTATCCTGCCTCAGCTGAGATGGGAGTGGCCCCCCTCTGCTTGTGCCCTGTCTGGCTCTGGGAAACAAAATGGCCACCATGATCTTTAGAGGTAGTCTTGTGGCACTACCTCTATGGGGACATACTTTCATATAGAGATTTCTTATATGGATAGATGCCCTCTAGTGTTCGTATCATGAGACTACCATTAGGGGTCATGATGGATCATGTTATTCCTAAGAGGTGAATAATGCAGGATTGGAGGGGACTGCTTCTGTCCCAACCCACATGACTTCCAGGGATCAAACTTCTGGTAAGTCCCAGAAATGGCTGTAAGTCCAGGTGACCATGGCAGCATGGGGGGGGGGGGGGATTAGGAGTGTACCCTTAATATCTTGTGGGTGTGGCTTTTGTTTGAGGAAGGGGCTTACTTGTTAGATTGTTTCAGGGTTAGGAGGAGACTGGAGGGAGTCTGCTAAGGTCAGTCCTTGTAATCACAGGTGTGGGGTATCAGGGAGGGTGGTAGTGGATGTCAGAAGGGATCAGAATGGGGAATGGGGAACTGAGAACCTGGACCATTCAGGCCACGTAGCTCAACTTAGCACCATCTCTTGAGGTGACATTACATGCAGCCACACTATCAGCAGTTGTGACTGCTAGCAACACCCACATGCTAGCTGTCATACCTGTCCACTCCTCCAGGCTGCCCATGTCCTGCCCAGCTCCCACACCTACCAATGATAGGCACTAGCATGGATTTTGTCACTGTGTTGCTGGATTTAACACATGGTAGCTATGACAAAACAGTGGGTTTTTAAGCATGTGATAATTGTTTTAATATTTTCCTGCAATATACTTCTCTAGTTTGGCCAGCAGGTGGTGCATGTTATGTTTTAAGCTGTTGCAAAAAAGTGAATGATTATTCCTTTAGTATGAGCACAGAGAAAGTGCCTGCAGTGATGTGGCCAGCTATTTTCAAATGTTGTTGTTCTGGGATCTGATTGGCCTGGAGTTTGAAGTTAACCAGGAGTTACTGGATCTACCTCCAGTCTTAGCCAGGAAGAAAAGAGAGTAGGATCTCTTTGCTGAGGCTCTGTGAAAAGTTATATTTGATAACTTGTGAACAGCTATATGTCCTGATCTTCCCAAGTACTATTTGGATAGTAAATAAATGTTTAGATAGTGTTATAATTGATCCATATTTCAGTTACCTGTTATTGTTTTGCTGATTGCACCTTTTCTGTTCATTGTTCTAACTTTTCAGACAATAAACAATTTTAGTTTATTGACTCTGCTTGACTGGACTGATAAAGAATCCTGGTGGTTTGTGTGTTGGGTCTGTGAGTGCTTCTGGGTGTGGCCTCCAGTAACCTAGAAAATCATTGGGGATAATTTGAGAGCAGGAGACTCGCCCAGAGGTGGTTGAGACCCAGTCGATGGGAGAGGGTGCTAGTGTATAGCACAAGCGGCAGGTGCAGGTGGACCTGAGCTGTGCTAGGGATAGTTCCTTTAAATGGCTGCGGGGTAGCCCCAAGCGGGTGGCTAGGTGTTTCGTGACAGTAGTCATTTGCCAATTTCTACTGCTCAGTAAAACCCATGCTAGCTGCTTAACACAGCTTAATAAAAGGGCCTCTAAGCTGATTCTGACATGTAAAATCTGGTGATATTTTTCTTCTCTAGTGCCTACTGATTGTGCTGAATGAATCAAAGAATACAAAAAAGTACAGCTCAAAGTCAATAAATGTGGATGCCAGAATCATGTCATTTTCATTGAACTTGAATCAGAACAGAATTAGGAAAATCTGATTCACATTTATATTTTAAACTAAAACACAAATAGCCAAAAAAAAATCTAAGTGTTATGCATTTTATATCTAAAATAAACAATTTCTCATGCACCATTATGCTTCTTGTAATAAGGAGGATCTGCAGGATTGTCAAGTACCTGTAAATTTAGAAGCTGCTCATACACTATCCAAAAAAACCAGAACTGTCCATTAGGTTATAGTATTATAGTTACATAGTAAGTGATGGCAGAAAAAGACCTGCACGGTCCACCAATCTGCTTAACAAGATAACTTGTAGCATATGATGCATACTTGATCTGTCCTTGCCAAAAGAAATTACAGAGATTGCAGTTGATTCAGAACACAGCAAACAGGCTTATTTTTTGTAAAGCCAAATTTAATTATGTGTTTCTGTTGTTGATTGTTCTGCACGTGCTCCTTGTGGAAGCACAACTAGTTTTCAAAATATGTTGTCTTACTTTAAAAATTTTTGAGGGTCAATGTCCAACTGATCTGACATTAATACTTTACTGATCAACAAATTTATATGTATCTCATGTTAGAATTTCCCTGTTTTAGAGATGTTACATTTAAAGGTTTTCAGGAGAAGTCTATTAAATTACAAATAGCAAAACGTTGGAATATACTCCCAGTAGGTTAGATTATGTCCTTCCTATATTCATTTTCGTAAACAGTTGAAATCATATTTGTTTTCAAAATTTTTGTTATGAAATTATAATAAATTGCTTGACAATTATTTCTGTTCTGTGTTCACAGATGAAAGGTTATGGGCAGGGCTACAGAAAACAAATGCTAATGGGAATGGGCGTGAGATAGACCAGGACCATTTCTCAGAAGACTGTGTTTGTGAGGAGCAAGCTAAATGAAAAATAGACAAAGCGATGGGGCCTGATGGGATATATCCAAGGGTGCTCAAGGAACCCTGAGAGGATCTGGTAGCTCCATTGATTTTTTTTTTTTTTTGTTACATTTGTACCCTGCATTTTCCCACTCATGGCAGGCTCAATGTGGCTTATATGGGGCAATGGAGAGTTAAGTGACTTGCCCAGAGTCACAAGGAGCTGCCTGTGCCTGAAGTGGGAATTGAACTCAGTTCCTCAGTTCTCCCGGACCAAAGTCCACCACCCTAACCACCACTCCTCCACTGACCTCTTCAATGCTTCCATAGAACCTGGAGTGGTCCCAGAGGACTGAAGAAGGGCGGATGTGGTCCCTCTGCACAAAAGCAGAAGGAGGAGTGGGAATTACAGACCCGTTATTCTGACCTTGGTGGTGAGTAAAATAATGGAAACACTTCTAAAATGGAGGATTGTGAGGTTTCTAAACTCAAATGGACTTCAGGACCTGAGACAGTATGGTTTCACTAGACGCAAGTCTCGTCAGACAAATCTGACTGATTTCTTTGTCTGGATGACCAAACAGTTGGACATGGAGGGGCGCTCGATGTGGTGTACTTGGATTTTAGCAAAGCCTTTGATACGGTTCCGCACAGTCGACTGATAAACTGAGTGCCCTCAGTATGAGTCCTAAAGTGACTGGGTTAAAAACTTGTTAAATGGAAGGAGACAGAAGGTAGTGTTAAATGGAGTTTGCTCTGAGGAAAAGGATGTTGTAGCATACCACAGGAGTTGGTCCTTGGGCCGGCTTTCTTTAATATCTTCATGAGTGATATTGCGGAAGGACTGTCTGGTAAGGTTTGTCTATTTCCAGATGATACCAAGCTCAGTAATAAGGTGGACACTCCGGAATAATGGATAGCATGACGAGAGATCTAACAAAGCTTGAAGAATGGTCCAGAAATTGACAACTAAGGTTTAATGCTAAAAAATGTAGGGTCTTGCACTTGGGTTACAAAACTCCAAGGGAACGGTATAGTATAGTGGGTGAAGTACTTCTGTGTATGAAAGAAGAATGGGACTTGGGGGAAATCATACCTGATGATTTTAAGGTGACCAAACAGGTTGAAAAGGTGATTGTCAAAGCCAAAAGGATGCTCAAGTGTGTAGGGAGAGGATTGTCCAGCAGGAAAAAAGAGGTGATAGGGCCCTTGTATAAGATGGAGTCAGTCCAGAAGGCACCTACAAAACTGGTCAGTGGTCTCTATCGTAAAGTGTATGGAGACAGACTTATAGACTTCAATATGCATAGTCTAGAAGAAAGGTGGGAGAGAGGGGGTATGATAGAGACATTTAAATACCTCTGTGGCATTAATGTACAGGAGGTGAGCCCCTTTCAAATGAAGGAATACTCTGGAATGAGAGGGCATAGGATGAAGTTAAGAGGTTATAGTCTCAGGAGTAATCTAAGGAAATACTTTTCACAGAAAGAGTGGTGGACATGTGAAATAACCTCCTGGTTCAGGTGGTGGAGACAAGGACTGTATCTGAATTTAAGAAAGCGTGGGACAGGGATGTGGGATCTCTTAGAGAAAGGAAGAGACAGTTGTTGCTGAGGATGGGCAGACTGGATTGGCCCTTTGACCCTTATCTGAAACATGTTTCTATGTTTGAGTTATAATTATTTATCATTGTAGTTCTAGACCGATGTTGTCCTTTTTGTTGTAGTTGTTAACCCACTCTGAACATAAATTTAAGGGTAGCAGCGGGCTATAAGTATCCATCATCATTATCATAATTTTTGTGGCACAGACCGTAGAAATCTGCCTGGCACTGCTTTAATTTTCAACTGCTGGAGCTGCCATCAAAGCCCACTCCAGCCTAATCAGATCTGTCTGGTCATAATCGAGACACAGACTGTAGAAGTCTGCTCAGCACTAGCCTTACTTCCCAACTACTGGATTTGCCGCCCAAGTATGGCTAAGTTTTGTTTTGATTCCATTCTCTCTATATATAGAATCTTTCATGCTTATCTCATGCATTCTTTAATTCCGTTACTGTTTTTGTCTACACCACCTCCTGCAGAAGGACATTCCAGGTATCTACCACCCTCTCCGTGAAAAAGAACTTCCTAACATTACTCCTAAGTTGGTCCCCCCTCTCTGCAACATCAATTCATGTCCTCTAGTTCTACTGCTTTCCCTTCTCAGGAAAAGATTTCTTTGCATATGAATACCTTCCAAATATTGAAACATCTGTATCATATCATCCCTATCCCTTCCTTCCTGTAAGGTATACAAATTCAAGTCCTGAAGTTTCTTTTCATATGTCTTTTGGCACAAGCCCCATAACATTTTTGTCACTTTTCTCTGAACTGCTTCAAGCCTTTTTATGTCATTAGTTAGGTACAGCCTCCATAATTTAGGTTAGGCTGCCCATAAGTCTTGTATTCTGTTTCTCGTTTCCCATCTGCAATGAAAGGTACAGGCCACGTGTGCCTTCTAGTTTTCTCTGATGTCATCTATATAAGATCTAAACTCTTGAGTTTAACAGGGACTACAGCCTCAAGCAGTGAAATGAGGGCTATCCAGTGTTATGCACCAAGAGGGCAATTCTATGCCAGGGAACCTGGTACAAACTCTAATCTATAAAGGAATATAGGCATCCACATTTGTTTATGGAATACTAGCATAACCAGATATATACACGCCTAAAAGGTTAGGCACAGGAACCTTTGCACACTATAGAGCCAGTGTTAACTGTTAATACTTGTGCTGTAGAAACACACATTACTTTCAGTATGCTAGCTATACATATACCATCTCTTTCTATAACAGGTCGCCTACATTTAAACACCTGTTGTGTGCTTGCATTTATAGAATACTGCTATTTACATGCATACGTGTACACTTACAGGTATAAATGGCAATAGGGTGCCCACCGCTATTCTATAATTACATGTTAAAATAGTTTAGTGCATAATTTTGAGGGAGCAGAGGTGGAGATGACAAGACAGCAGGGTTTTTACGTACATCTTTGGATGCTATATCTGATTGGATGCAAGAGCATGGCTTGTCATTAAAGTTTTTAAAAACTGAACTCATGTATATTGGCAAATATTTGATACATCAATGTGCATGCAGTGAGATTCCACAATATTTTTTGAGTTGTATGCATATGTATGAGCCATGGCATGACATTGCGGTCCATGTTGATGAAATAACTGTTTTAACATGTTGTTTTGGAGAAACAAGGAAACATGTAGAAGCAGCGTTGATGCTGTGAATTCTGATGATCCCTTACATAAATATACTGAAATTTGAAAAAGAGAAATGCACAAAATAGCAGTATCTTGGCACACAGAAGCATTATAGAATTAGCGCTCAGTATGCAGCATTGGTGTATTTAAGTGGAGGAGCCCAGTTATCCTCATAGTGCTACTGAATATAGATATAATTTGAAATGTCTAGAGTAGACAGGTCCAATTATTTCCAATAAAATAGAAAATCAAATACAAAAACAAACTTAGGGCTTTGTTTACTAAGCTGTGCTAAGGGCGAACTAGCGTTTTTAGCATGTGCTAAATGCTAAGAGGGGCATTTTCGAAAGAAACGTCTAAGTCAGAATTTGGATGTTTTACAAAGATGTCCATCCATCTTTTGTGTTTGAAAATACCATGGATGCCCTATGATTTGGACGTCTTTGATTTTCGGCCATTTTCGAAAAAAAAAAAAAAAAACCTCAAAGTCTAAAACGTCCAAAGTCAAGCCATTGGGATGTAGGCGGAGCCAGCATTTTTAGTAGATTGGTCCCCCTGACATGCCAGGACAGCAATCGGGCAGCCTAGGGGGCACTGCAGTGGACTTCATAAAATGCTCCAGGCACACAGTTCCCTTACCTTGTGTGCTGAGCCCCCCAAAAACCCACTACCCCCAACTGTACACCATTACCATAGCCCTTATGGGTGAAGGGGGCAGCTATATGTGGGTACAGTGGGTTTCTGGTGGGTTTTGGAGGGCTCACAGTTTCCTGCAGAAGTGTAACAGGTAGTGGGGGTATGGGCCTGGGTCCACCTGTCTGAAGTCCACTAAACTACTCCAGGGACCTGCATGCTGCTGTCATGGATCTGAGTATGACATCTGAGGCTGGCATAGAGGCTGGCAAGTAATGTTCTTCAACACAATTTTTGGGGGTGGAAGGGGGTTAGTGACCACTGGGGGAATAAGGGGACGTCATTCCTGATTCCCTCCAGTAGTCATCTGGTCATTTGGGGCACCTTTTTGTGCCCTATTTGTAATAAAAACAGGTCTAGCTCAAAGTGTCTAAGTTTTAGTGCTGGGTGTTTTTGCTTTGTTCCATTATGGCTCAAAGACATCTAAGTCTTAGGAATGCCCAAGTCCCGCCTTGAACACGCCCCCAATACTCCCCCTTGAGATTTGGACGTTCTTCCGACAGACTTCAGAGAAAGACGTCCAAAATGAGGTTTTGATTATACCGATTTGGATGTTTCTGTGAGATGGATGTCCAAATGCCGATTTATGTCACTTTTTGGACGTACATTTCTTTCGAAAATGAGCCTGCAAGTCACCCATAGGAACATATGAGCAACTCTAGCATATAGCTTGTGCTAATTTTAGAGCACACTAAAAATGTTTGCACGGCTTAGTAAACAGGGCCCTTAGTTTCAAAGAATTTCCCCCTTTGGCGTTCACTTTGTTTTTGTATTAAATTTTGTATTCCATTTGTTAAAAATGTTCAAAATATTTACTTTGAACCAATGATCCCCAAGACATTTTGATGAAAATTGACCCGAATAAGATAAAGAGACTGCACTGTGTACTGCACTGCACATCTTGGGAATAATCAGACATTTAGACATTTCAAATTACGTCTGTATTCATTGGCACTAGCTATTTGCCCAGACTGGACTGAATTGGTTATTTTTCCTTAGGGAATTAGATTGAACTAAGTCAAAGTATGACATTACAAGTTTAGTCACAGCAATTGTGCATATTGAAATTAATTCTTAAGTAGCTATCTTCTGAAATTTAAGAAGACTGAAATTAAATTATTTTTTAATGCATCTGGAGTCGTATTGCCCCTGAATACCAAATGCTTGGCATACTGAAAATAATTGTTAGTATAACAGATACATGCCCTCAGTGTTCCAGGTTTATTTTGCAAATCTTGCAGCCAGATTAAGAACCCAAGTATGATTTTTCTTGTGTCTCCTGCCTGCTTAGATAAAAAGAAGCTGGGTTTGGCAGAAGGTTATATATTCAACTGTAATTGGATAACAAAATACTGGTAGCCAGTGAACCAAAAAGAATAATTTATGAATGCACGAATTAATTGATTTTTTTTATATGCCATCTTCCACAGGGAACCCTACAGTGAAAAGCACAATCATAGAAAATTAAAGGGACAACTTAAGAAGATATGATGAGTTAAGTATTTGGATATGCAAACTTTACAACTGTGGGAGCAAGTTTCAAAACTACCTGCACTAATGTAATGTCCCTAAGTATTTTACTGGTCAGGTTTGGGAAAAAGCATCCACAAATATTTACACCTGTTTTTTCTGTGGCAGTTTTACCCTCAAAAATAATGAATCAAGATTTGAAAATACTCCATATGTATTATTTTCTTCCCTGACCTAAGCAAGCCATAGGGAGTACCTACTTCTTACCTATTTAAGGGGTCCTTTTACTAAGGTGCACCGAAAAATGGGCTGCACTAGGGTAGGCGTGTGTTTTGGGTGTGCAGAGCCATTTTTCAGCGTGCCTGTAAAAAAGGCCTTTTTAAAATTTTTACCAAAAATGGACATGCGGCAAAATAGAAATTGGCGTGCATCCATTTTGGGTCTGAGAACTTACTGCCAGCCATTGACTTAGCAATAAGGTCTCATACGTTAACCATGTGATAATCACTTACGCATGTAGAATGATAATTACCACCCGGTTTTTGCGGTGCGCCAGAAAATAAAAAATTATTTTCTGGCACGCTTAGCGGACACATGTCAAAAATGAAATTACCGCAAGGACCACGCAGTATCCAGGCAGTAACTCCAAACTGACACATGTTAGGTGCACGTAGGCGCTGAGTGGCTTAGTTAAAGGGCCCCTAAAGCAGATGGTTTGTTTGTACTCACACATACATTTGCATAGATATGTGGTGAGCAATTTTCAGTCACTGACTTAAGTAAATAGATATTTACTTATGCAAATTGCTTCTGAAAATTGTCTATTGCGTTTTCAACAAGGAAACACAGAGAGATAATAAGGGAACGTCTAAAAATTCAGTGGATAATTTGTATCCCAAAAGAATGAATACTAAAAGAGAGAAAGCCCAGAGGAACAATATTCACACACAGTTATTGTTAAAGTTATCTGTATACATTTTTCTAGCTGTCCAGAAGATTTGTGTCCTGCTGCTAAAAATAACAGGCTAAAGTTATTTAGATGAACTTACCTGGATAACTTTAGATTTACTTTGTAGGACTTGTCTTAATTGATTTAAGTTTAATAGAACAACAGTAAATATCCAACTAAATTAAAACCATGCCCTGAAACACCCAAATGCTGTCATCTGTTAATCAGATACATTTTTTATACAATTAAAAAATGCAGAATGATTCACTTGGGTTTAGAAATCCAAAGAACCTTTTTTCAGTAGGGTATAAGAGATAATATGCATGAACCGAGAGAGAGACCTTGGGGGTGGTGATCTCAAGGTTGGCAAACAATGTAATAAGGCAGTTGCCAATCAAGAGGGATGCTAGGCTGCATAGGCAAAGTCATAACCATCAGAAAAAAAGAAGGTGATAATACACCAATAGAGATCATTGGTGAGGCTTCTCCTGGAATATTGCATTCAGTTTTAGAAGCCATGTATCAGTAAGGATATAAAGAAACTACAGCTAGTCTAGAAACAAGGAGCCAAAATGCTGCAGGGCATACGAAGACAAAGGAATAGATTGAAAACATGAATATGTGTACCCTAGAGAAGTGGAGGGACAGGAGAAATATGATACAGGTATTTAAATATTTGAAAGGTAGGGAGGAAGTGACATCAGTGCACCAAATGGCACCTTAAGCAGACAGCTCTGTTTCCCTGCTTATATTTACAACTTAAAGCAGTGACACAACCTGATGTCATACTCCAAGGCTTGCAATAGCCTTGCAAAACAAAAGGATGGGACTATATAAAAATCACAAGAATCAGCGTTAAAGAAAGCAAGAAGCAGGGTCTTTACCCAATCATAGAATCAAACATATAAACGGCGAGTGACCGTACTCACTCGCAAATGCGCAGTAGGGACTTCCCTCTCTGCCCCGCCCCCGCTTCAATACGTGATGATGGGGGCGGGACAGAGGGAAGTCTCTACTGGCATGCTGCAGACGTCGGAACCGCTCCCCCTCCCCCCTCCCCCGGAGTCGCCGCCGCCCCTACATCTGGCCCGAGCACTGTGAACTTACATCACCACGCAGCAGCAGGCACATCAGCAAAGCTGCCATCGGGCTTCCTTCTCTGCCTTTGTCCCGCCCTCGCCGACGTTACGTCACACGAGGGCGGGACACAGGCAGAGAAGGAAGCCCGCCCCGACGGCAGCTTTGCTGATGTGCCTGCTGCTGCGTGCTGATGTAAGTTTACAGTGCTGCTCGGGCGGTGGAGGGGCAGCGACTCCGGGGGGGGGGGCTCTGAAACCCCCCCATTCCAAAAGTAGCCCGTTTTCACGGGCTCAACGGCTAGTTGTTTATAAAACTCCATGTGATAGCATTGCACTCTGCTGTAAAGTCAACATTAAATCACTCTCCGTAAAAGGCATATTTAAAAATAAAAGTTGTCTAGGGGAGAACTTAGGTAAATCTAGATTATGTAAATACATCTCACTGTCTAGAACATCCTCCTCAGGTGATGCATAAAGGGCCTCACAGAACTCTCGGAAGCGGTCTGCTATATCTACATCTGAGCGGAGCACCTCACCTCCCAGACCCCGTAATTGAAGGATCCAAGATGGCCCTCTCCTTCCCTGGCACCAAAAGAAAAAAGCAACACTGGGCCTTCAAGACTAGGACAACAGGAGTACTTTATTAGCCAGAGACCCGTGTTTCGGTGCCAGCAAGGCGCCTGCCTCAGGGGTCAAGTTGTGGATGTAACAATCATACAGATGTCGAATCGTAAATGCCTTAGGGACAGTCAAGGTAGCTTGCATGAATTTCGCTGTAGCGCGAAAAAAATGTCAAAAATGCTGGCTCCAGCAAAGAGCCTTCTCCTGTTTAATCCGGAAAGATTGTCCTAGTCTTGAAGGCCCAGTGTTCCTTTTTTCTTTTGGTTTCTCTGATTGTATACTGTATTACCCTCTCTGTCTGTATTATACCTCTCCTTCCCTGGACCACACGAGCTAGCAGTTGCCCAGCCTTATTACCATATCGAAATAACTGTAATAAAGCTGTGGTTTGACCGCCCGGTGATATAAACATTTGCTTAATTCTCTTTGAGATGTCAACAAGGCTGCTCTCTGCACCTCAGTGGGGGTACTGCCATATATAACTCTGTGTCTCTGATTTTCTGGGCTCAGGCCTTATAAGAGATAATGTCCCCTGGTAGCACAGCCTTCGCTCTTTCCCAATAAAAGGCAGGTTGATGCTTATGCATACCATTATGAAATTCATAGTCATCCCAATGAGCCAACAAAAAAGCTTGAAACTTTTGGTCCCCATATAGCTCCAGTGGGTATCGGCAGCTATATTCTCCATGCAACACCCAACTTCATCTCCAACAGGAAACAAATCAAAGCATGGTCTAACAGTGCATAGGGGCTGATCTGTGCCTCAGGAATATGAGAAAAGTGTGGGCTGGAAACAAAAAAATAATTTATACGAGATTGAGAAGCATGAGCCCTAGATAGATGTGTATAAACTCTATCCATAGGGTGCAAAACGCACCACATATCTATTAAATCTAATGCACTGCAGAGCAGAGGCAAGGCTCCAGAATACTTTCCAGAATGTTGAGCACCCAAAGTAGACTTATCTAAGTGGAGATCAAATACCAGATTAAAGTTTCCCCCCCTCACATTCCCAGCCTGGTAAGGAGTCAAAAGTGCAATTAAACCTTGATAAAAGGTTTTATCGAAAACATTAGGGGCATAAGCATTACATACCACCAAGGGACAGCTCGCTAACTCAATTGATGCTAAAATATATCTCCCCTCAGGATCCCGCACTATAGATTTTACCTGTATATTTAAGCCCCTGCAAAAAAGAATCATCACATCTGCCTTTCGGTGGACTGCAGAAGCATCTACTAAACCTCCAACCTACCCTCTCTAGAATTTAGCATGCTAAATGGGTCTCCTGCACAAAAGCAATGTCTGCCTTCTGGCGTTGTAAGGCCTGCAATACCTTGGTTCTTTTAATTGGAAAGGAAACCCTCCCAAATTCCACAGGAGATCACAAAGTGAGGCAACAAAAGGGAACAACCCCTAGCCCATGGATGTTCCCCGGTATAAACAGTAAACACAGGCACAATTGAACACCAAGAAGCTTACAGTAATGAGCACAATCCCAAGAAATAACAGAACCACACAACCATAAACCAAAGAACTACCACACACTCACCACACATCCAACTCCACAGTACCAACCCCCCTTCCCCTCCCATCCCCCCACCTTTCCGGTAAACAGTACATGTCTTCTTCTAGGACTAGATCATGGTGAGCTCCCCCCTCCCCGCCTACCTCAGCGGAAAAAAAATGCAAATCAAAGGGTCCATAAAGAGTCCTCAATGGATGCTCCCCTCAACAAAGTCTCCAAAACACCACTCCAAATGCACAGCTGAACACCAAATCTCCGCCAGAAGGTTCAAGTGGGCACTGAAGGTTGAGCTGCACGTTGGGCAAACTGTAGGGCCTCAGCAGTTGAGGTAAACATATGTGTCTTTCCATCCTGGAAAATCCGTAAGCAGGCCAGATAAATCAATGCAGACTGTATCTTTTTAGCATAAAGTGTTTTTACAAGCTTCTCTAAACTCCTTGCGGTGTGCCGACACTGCCGCAGAAAAGTCCTGGAAACAAAGGATAGAATGGTTTTCATACTTCAAAGGTCCTGCATGGCACAGAGCCTGAAAAATCTCCTGCTTGTGCACAAAATTCAGCAGCTTGAAGATAACAGTCCAAGGGTGCGTTTCCTGAGATCGATACGGCTCCAGGTGGTGAGCGCATTCAATACGTAGGCGGCCTGTTGTAAGTTACAATTTTAGGGTCTTGGGAAGCCAGTCCTCTAGAAAATTTTGTAGTTCAAAGTCCTTGATTATCTCCGGTAGCCCAATCATCCAGACATTACTCCAGTGCGCCCTGTTCTCAAGGTCCTCCAACTTAGCTTCTAAATGATCAAGTTTCTATTGCATAATAATTTGTCGCATATCTTGCTGCTGAATCTTATATTCCGCATCTGAGAGACATTGCTGGTAAGTAGAAAGCTCGGAACAAATATTTTCTAGTTTGCCAGTGATCCCCTCAAGTATGTCCGAAATTTTTTGTAACTTAAGATCCACCGATGATTCCAACATAAGGGATACTTCTGCTGTGATTTCTGCAGCCCATGCAGAGCCGTCCGAGTTCGGACTCATGGAGTCTCCGTCCGCCATCTTAGATTTACCTGCGTGGCTCCAGGCTCCATCTCTCTTCGGTTGTTTGGTCGACATTTCAGGTCAGAGCCAGGATCTTGACACTTTGGTTGTCTGCTGAAGTCTCTAGCAAGTGATATTTCAAATAATAAATTGAAATAAAATTGCTGAGGTAGCGCAGGGGATAGATTTTAAGCAAGGAGGTCCGGGATCTCGGCTCAAAGACATCTGCTCTCTAGCTCAGCATCACGTGATCTTCTCTTCTCCTTAAAAGGAGATGTTAGAGCTGTTCTGCTGTATCGACAGCTTAGTGGCAGCACTGCTTCAAAAGGAATGTTTTAAATTTAAAGGGCTAGAACTGAATAGAATTTAAAGAATAAAACTTTTTTTAACTGAAAGAGGTCCCAGCTAAGGAAGGGAGGGAGGCAAGAAAGCCAAGTTGCTACTCATTCCACCAGTGGTGGCCCCTAGGGACCACCACCCAACCTGAAGCACTAGGAAGAAGCCCTTAGGCTAGGCCAAGAGCTAGGCCAACCGCTGGATTGTAACCCTTGGGCTGAAGCCTTGGGAGTCATGCCTATCTTCTAAGGAGGGAAATTTTCAAAAGGTTGCAGAAATTTAGATGTTGGGATGATGTGCGCTAAGTGCGAATTCTATAATGGCAGTGTGCACACAACTGCCATTATAGAATACTAGTGTAAGACTGCATTTGTCTATCTTTATGTGCGAGCACTTATGCCAGCTCAATGGCTGGTGTAAATACTTGTGCCTAACTGTATGCTGTTGGGTGCATATATGATAGGCAGTTACATACACAAGCTATAGAATACTGACACGCTCCAACCCACCTATGCTCATCCAAGATTTACACCCTCCCCCCTTGAATTTGCATGCGCTGGAATTTGAGTGTGCAACTTATAGAATAATGAATAAGGACAGTTACGTGCATAACTGCTAATTGGTGCAAATTAAGGCCAATTATAGCTATGCAGTAGCTGTTAACTCCAATTAACAGGCAATTATTGAACTAATTTATGCATGCAACTGACTTTATTCTATAACTTGCGTGTGCAAATTTATGCACTCATCGGAAATTTGAGCACATAACCTTTCTGCACAAGTCTGACCTGTACTATTGCTTGGAGGCAGGGAAATACTGATACCACACCTAGTGGTGATGTAGCTGGAATGTTCAGAATTTCTTTCCCTCCCATCTGGTGATATGAGAGCATAACCCACTTATTGGGACTTGTCTAGCAGGATGGTAAGGAAACATGGATTTTACATTCTCTTTGTAGCTTAATATTATTTAATGTGTGTTGTGGTAAATAAATCCTGTATTAAATGACAAATAACACAAAGGCAGCTTAATAAATAGGCCCTAAGAACTGTGCTACTAGTCTGGAAATCATAATGTGATTAAAAATAAAATACTGCATAATATTACAGTAAAACTACACATTCTGAGTCATAGTATCTTGAATATTACTGCACGTGTCTTCTAGGGATATTACAATTTTAAATCACATTTTCTCACTTATGGTATATATATGAGGCTCATTTTCAAAGCATATAGACTTACAAAGTTACATAACTTTGTACGTCTATGTACTTTGAAAATGAGCACCAAAACCATTAACATCAACCAGAAATACAATTTAAGTAGATATCTTTGAAAAACTACAGCTTCAGACATATTTAGCAATCTCATGCTGCGCTGAATTTGCTGACATCCTGCTAACAATTCAGTGAAGAAATAGTTCAGAAATACAAGGCATTTAAGGGCCTATGAATATCACCTACTTGCTCAACTATCTCCTATACATTATGCTAGTAAATGATCATTTCAATTTCAATCCGACTCAGAATTTTCTTTTCTAAAAGGGACACAGATCATGGTTTAATGCCATGGTTAATGCAACTCATTTTAAACATTTCAATGGACAATCAGAAATTCTTACTATAGTACTGGCTGAAAACATCCTGGACAATTTTTACTTACTTTCAGTAAATTTGATGACACTGTAATTCTGCTTCCAAGATAAATGGTACATTTTAAAATACAGCAGTTTTGTCCTACTGACAAACCCATGGCAAGATATAGGACCAAATCTGGGCTGTAGAATCCTGGATTTGAAAACTTTGTGATGTCTAAATAAAGAATATAAAGAAAACTTCATATTTTTGCATGTGAGAGCATATGTGTGTTAAGACAAAGTGTGGGATTGTAGTACACTATCTCTATGTGAAACAGAAAGTGAAAAAATAAAATAATAATAAAAATGGCAGGGTAACCAAAATGGAACACATCGAGGGGCATAATCGAAAGGGGACGACCATCTCTAAGGACATCCCGGCGAAGGGCCGTGGAAACCCGTATTATCGAAACAAGATGGGTGTCCATCTTTCGTTTGAATACTACTACTACTACTTAACATTTATAAAGCGCTACCAGGGTTACGCAGCGCTGTACAATTTAACACAGAGGACAGTCCCTGCTCGAAGGAGCTTACAATCTAAAGGACAAAAAAGTGCAGTCAATCAAATTGGGGCAGGCTAGATTTCCTGAATAGATGAATAATGGTTAGGTGCCGAAAGCGACATTGAAGAGGTGGGCTTCGAGCAAGGATTTGAAGATGGGCAGGGAGGGGGCTTGGCGTATGAGCTCAGGGAGTTTATTCCAAGCATACGGTGAGGCGAGGCTGAAAGGGCGGAGCCTGGAGCTGGCGGTGGTAGAGAAGGGTACTGAGAGGAGGGATTTGTCCTGTGAGCAGAGGTTATGGGTAGGAGCGTAAGGGGAGATGAGGGTAGAGAGGTAATGAGGGGCTGCAGATTGAGTGCATTTGTAGGTTAATAAGAGAAGCTTGAATTGTGTGCGGTACCTGATCGGAAGCCAGTGAAGTGACTTGAGGAGAGGGGTGATATGAGCATATCGGTCCAGGCGGAAGATAAGATGGGCAGCAGAGTTCTGAACGGATTGAAGGGGGGATAGATGGTTAAGTGGGAGGCCAGTGAGGAGTAGGTTGCAGTAGTCAAGGCGAGAGGTAATGAGAGAGTGGATGAGAGTACGGGTGGTGTGCTCAGAGAGGAAAGGGCGAATTTTGCTGATGTTATAGAGAAAGAAGCGACAGGTCTTGGCTGTCTGCTGGATATGCGCAGCGAAGGAGAGGGAGGAGTCGAAGATGACTCCGAGGTTGCGGGCAGATGAGACGGGGAGGATGAGGGTGTTATCGACTGAAGTGGAGGGAGAGGAGAAGTGGGTTTGGGTGGAAAGACAATGAGTTCAGTCTTGGCCATGTTCAGTTTCAGGTGGCGGTTGGACATCCAGGCAGCAATGTCGGATAAGCAGGCCGATACTTTGGCATGGGTTTCCGCAGTGATGCCAGGTGTGGAGAGATAAAGCTGGGTGTCATCAGCATAAAGATGATATTGGAAACCATATTGGGGACGCCCAAATCTTAACATTTAGGTCAACGTTAGAGATGGTCATCCTTAGGTTGTCCTTAGAGATGGTCATCCCTGGTTTTCAGCGATAATGGAAACCGAGGACGCCCATCTCAGAAACAACCAAATCCAAGCCATTTGGTCGTGGGAGGAGCCAGCATTCATAGTGCACTGGTCCCTCTCACGTGCCAGGACACCAACCGGGCACTGCAGTGGACTTCACAAATTGCTCCCAGGTGCATAGCTCCCTTACCTTGGGTGCTGAGCCCCCCCAAACCCACTCCCCACAACTGTACAACACTACCATAGCCCATAAGGGGTGAAGGGGGGCACCTACATGTTGGTACAGTGGGTTTCGGGTGGGTTTTGAAGGGCTCCCATTTACCACCACAAGTGTAACAGGTAAGGGGGGGATGGGCCTGGGTCCGCCTGGCTGAAGTGCACTGCACCCACTAAAACTGCTCCACGGACCTGCATACTGCTGTTAGGGAGCTGGGTATGACATTTGAGACTGGCATAGAGGCTGGCAAAAAAAAAAATTACATTTTTTGTAGGGTGGGAGGGGGTTGGTGACTACTGGGGGAGTAAGGTGAGGTCATCCCCGATTCTCTCCGGTGGTCATCTGGTCAGTTCGGGCACCTTTTTGAGGCTTGGTCGTGAAAAAAAATGAACCAAGTAAAGTCATCCAGGTGCTCGTCAGGGACGCCCTTCTTTTTTCCATTATTGGCTGAGGATGCTCATCTGTTAAGCACACCCCAGTCCCGCCTTCGCTACACCTCCGACACGCCCCTGGGAACTTTGGTCGTCCCCACGACGGAAACCAGTTGAGGGCGCCCAAAATCGGCTTTCGATTATGTCGATTTGGGCGACCCTGAGAGAAGGACGCCCATCTCCCGATTTGTATCAGAAGATGGGCGCCCTTCTCTTTCGAAAGTGAGAAGACAACTGTGGTGCAACTGATGTATAAAGGGGAAAAGGGAGGGGTTATGATGCAGCTGAATGTAAGTGAACAAAGAGTGAAGTAAGGGGATATAGTGTAGCGGCAAAACAGTGGATAGTGTGTGGTGTGCCTACGTCATAAACAGAAATGCGCCAAAAGATCCATGTTGAAAAGTGCTAGAAATACAATCTATAAACAAACCTATTGTATATAATGGATTATATCACCATGTGTGAAAATATCCATAGGAGCATAACATCAAAGTGATGAGAAAGTGAATAAAAGGTATCGCTTAATGGATAGAGACCAACTTAACATAGAGAATAACAATTGTGTATTAAAAAGGTGTGGAAGAAGACTGAGAATGACTGAAAACATGCATCTGGGAAACTACTAGAAAAAAAGAAGAAAAGGAAAAGTCCGTACAAAATAAAAACGGAGAGTATGTATAGTACTCACCCACATTAGGACAGGAGCGCTGAAAGGCAAAAGCTGTCCAAATGGCCAGAGTCAGTGTTGCGAGTATAGTGAAAAGGAGTGGAGCGAGAAGCCCATTCATGTATCTACATCATTTTCTATGTGGGCTTCGCTATTTAACCAATGGGCTTCTCACTCCACTCCTTTTCACAATACTCGCAACACTGACCCTGGACCATTTCTCCACCGCATCTGGAAAAAAGGGTTTTTTTTTTGGGGGGGGGGGGGGTTGCTGGGAAATGAACGTTTGGCAAAATTAAAACCAGCGCGCATCTATTTATTTATTTTTTTTATACTTTATTCATTTATCATTTATGCAAAGAACATAAATACATCTTAAGAGAAAAAGAAAACATTTACATGAAAATGGGGCATAATTCCCACAATAAGGAAAAAAGAAAAAATCTCTAAATTTTTAGGCCACTAATATTGATCCAAGATCCAGGAAATATCAAATCAAATACAATAAAGTAAATTAATAGATAATCAAGTAGCCAGAGCCAAAGGGAGCACAGCTGGGCTTCACGCTAGCAATCAGGAACTACTGCAATACTTCTTTAGAGGTAATAAAATCTGATAACTTCGCTGGTTCAAAGAAAATGTAATTAACAGAATTCAAAGAAATGTAACATTTACAGGGGAACCTTAACATAAAGGTCCCGCCGATAAGTAATACTCTTTCTTTTAACAACAAAAATTTCTTTCTTTTTCTTTGAGTTTCTCGAGCAAAATCAGGAAACACTTGTACTTTTGCTCCCAGGAAGGGTGAATTAGCGTGACGAAAATAAAGCCTAAAAATGTTATTTCGGTCCAATTGCAGGGCAAAAGTGACCAAAAGCGTAGTTCTCTCAATTATTACATCCAATGAGGACTCTAAAAATTCCGTTAAGTTCAAATCAGATTGGGGGTTAACAGGCAATTTTGTCTCTCCAGCTCCAGAGATATACAATAGTCTTGTAATAGGTGGATATCCCCCAGAGGGAATACCCAGTACTTCATTAAGGTATTTTTTAAACATATCTAGAGCTGGCATGAGAGGCGATTTAGGAAAAATAAGGAAACGTAAATTGTTTCCCCTAATCTGATTTTCCAGTGCGCATCTATTTATTATTTATTATTTATTTCATTTGTATCCCACATTATCCCACCTATTTGCAGGCTCAATGTGGCTTACATAGTTTTGTTAACTTTGTCATTGCAGGGTGACAGTTACATTTAATATTGTGCAGAGGTTAAATAAGGGTAGAAAGAGGAAGGAAAGGAGTGATTAAGGTAGTTATATTAGGTGAGCTATCTTGACTGAGTGGGTTGTCGGGTGAATTAGTGTGGCTATTAGTTCTCATTGTATGCCTTGTTGAAGAGATATGTCTTCAGAGATTTGCGAAAGATATTTGTTTCGTCGATTGTTCTCAGGTCTGTAGGCAGTGCATTCCACAATTGCATGCCCAGGTACGAGAATGTGGTAGCGTGCATCTGCTTATACTTTAGTCCTTTACAGCTGGGGAAGTGCAGGTCGAGAAATTTGCGGGATGATCTTGTGGCGTTTCTTGGAGGTAAGTCTACGAGGTTTAGCATGTAGATTGGGGCGTCTGCGTGAATGATTTTGTGAACAATTGTCCAGATCTTGAACGTAATGTGTTCCCTAAGTGGGAGCCAGTGGAGCCTCTCTCTTAAGGGTTTTGCGCTTTCATATTTAGTTTTTCCAAATATGAATCTGGCGGCAGTATTCTGGGCAGTTTGTAGTTTTTTGATAGTCTGTTCTTTGCAGCCCGCGTATAATGCATTGCAGTAGTCCAGATGACTTATTACCATTGACTGTACCAGGGTACGGAAGATGTATCTCAGGAAGAAAGGTTTTACTCTTTTAAGTTTCCTCATGGAGTAGAACATCTTTTTCGTTGTGTTTTTCACGTGGTCATCGAGAGTGAGGTTTCGATCAATGGTGACTCCAAGAATTTTCAAGTTTTTTGAGATAGGGAGAGAACAGTATGGTGTGGTTATGGTAGAGAAGTGTTTTGTGTTATGTTGTGAGGTGAGTACAAGACATTGTGTTTTTTTTGCATTAAGTTTTAGTTGGAATGCATCTGCCCAGGTGTGCGTTATTTGGAGGCTTTGGTTGATCTCGTTGGTGATTTCATTCAGATCATGTTTGAACGGGATATAGATTGTGATGTCATCTGCATATATGTAGGGCTTGAGGTCTTGATTGGCTAGCAGTTTGGCCAAAGGTATCATCATCAGGTTGAATAAGGTTGGCGAGAGGGGGGATCCTTGGGGAACTCCACATTCAGGTGTCCATGGGGGTGATCTATCCGTGTTCGTTGTTACTTGGTATGATCTTGTGGTCAGGAATCCTTTGAACCATTTGAGAACTGTGCCTCCTATTCCGAAGTATTCTAGTATATGTAATAGTATTTCATGATTAACCATGTCAAAGGCACTGGACATGTCAAATTGCCTTCCTCTACATTTGCCCACTGCTGTCTCGCCGCTTGCAGTGCTTGAGGACGTCTGAGTTAGCGAGCTGCTGACCCCAAATAGGCTCTGGAGGATGGGTGATAATTTGGAGCGGCGCTCGGCGGCTGAAGCCAGCCACATGGTAGGCCTCAGTTGCCACGTGTCTCCGCTCTTCAGGCCGTCCTCTCCGTTCGCCCTCTGCTGTCCCGCCACTTGCAGTGCCTGAAGACATCTGGGCTAGCGAGCTGCTGACCCCCAATGGGTTCTGGAGGATGGAAGGTATTTCGGAGTGGTGCTCGGCGGCTAAAGCCAGCCACACGGTAGGCCTTAGTGGGTCGGTAGGTGGGAGGTAATCGGCAGCTCCAATTTTTTCGCCATTGGGTTCGGCACCAAGACTCTCGTCGGTGCGGGACGCGATGCTGGTGCTGGGCGGCAGTTGGTCAGCCGGGTCGTTTGGCTGCGGTCGTGGGTATCTGCTTGTGACAATTCCAGCTAGCGGTTGTGCGATTGGATCTCGCCTAGTCTGCCGCATGGTTGCAGGTTGTGCTCCCCTCTGGTCATGCGATCGATTAAGTCAGGTCAGTGTGCCTGCTGAGGTGGTTGCCCGAAGCCTTTAAATGTGGCTACGACTCACCCTTGTCGTATCACTCGAATTTTTTCTCTCCGAGTTTGGGCACAGGAGGTTAGACCCGATCTGGAGCCCTCTTAGCTCGGGAGCTCCTCACTGGGGGTCTTGTCCGTCGGCCATCTTGGGACTATTTACAGCCTGAGCCCTTAATGCCACCCATTGACTTAGCGGTAAGGGCTCATATGTTACTCACGCAGTAACCGTCCAGTGTGAGCCAACTGCCGATTACCACAGGGAACGCCCCCATGGTAGAAAATAGAAAATTATTTTCTACCACAGGTTTTCAGCATGCGACAAACTCAAAATTACCACCAGGTGCATGCACTAGCCAGGTGGTAATGCTATTTGATTCGCGCTGCATGCGCGTAGGCCCTTATGCACCTTTGTAAAAGGGCCCCTAAAGATTTTATTGTACTCAAATTTAAGTTGTAATAAGCGCTGCAAAATTGTGTCTTGTCATGTAGAGAATAACTGTCTCTCAAGATGAGCTATTTTCTTTTCGAGAGAATGAAAGGCAGCTCAACATCCAATGTTTAATCTAGCAGTCTAGCTAATAATCACACCACACTAGCCAGCTTATTTTCGAAAGAGATCGCCGGCCATCTTCCGAAACAAATCTCCTGAAGCCGGCGAAATTGGTATAATGGAAAACCAATTTTGGCCGGCTCCAACTGCTTTCCGTCGCAGAGCCGGCCAAAGTTCCCGGGGGCGTGTCAGAAAGGTAACGAAGGTGGGACGGGGCGTGCCGGGGCGTGCTTAAGAGATGGGCGTCCTCAGCCAATAATGGAAAAAAGAAGGGCGTCCCTGGCGAGAATTTGGTCCACTTTATTTGGTTTCTTTTTTTTCAGGTCCAAGTCCCAAAAAAGTGCCCGAACTGACCAGATGACCACCGGAGGGAATCGGGGATCACCTCCCCTGACTCCCCCAGTTGTCACTAATCCCCTCCCACCCTCAAAAAAACAACTTTAAAAACTTTTTTTGCCAGCCTCAAATTTCATACTCAGGTCCATCGCAGCAGTATACAGGTCCCTGGAGCAGTTTTAGTGGGTGCAGTGGACTTCAGGCAGGCAGACCCAGGCCCATCCCCCCCTACCTGTTACACTTGTGGTGGAAAATGGGAGCCCTTCAAAACCCACCCGAAACCCACTGTACCCACATGTAGGTGCCCCCCCCCCCTTCACCCCTTAGGGCTATGGTAGTGGTGTATAGTTGTGGGGAGTGGGGTTGGGGAGATTCAGCACCCAAGGTAAGGGAGCTATGCACCTGGGACCAATTTGCGGTCCACTGTAGTGCCCCCTAGGGTGCCCGGTTGGTGTCCTGGCATGTGAGGGGGACCAGTGCACTACAAATGCTGGCCCCTCCCACAACCAAATGCCTTGGATTTGGCTGGGTTTGAGATTTCCGGCCTCAGTTTCCATTATGGGCGAAAACCGAGGCTGGCCATCTCAAATCCGGCCATCTGTGACATTTGGGCAGCCCCAACCGTATTATCGAAACAAAAGATGGCCGGCCATCTCGTTTCGAAAATACGGTCGGCCCTGCTCCTTTGCGGTGCCGTCCTCAGAGATGGGCACCCTTAGAGATGAAAAATAAAAAAGGTGGGAATACAAGCCAGGCTATCCAAAAAATGGAACCAAATTGTAGTTAAAATAATCAGTGTTTAATAATTTTCAAACAAATGATAGTAAAACAATCACACATTAAACGTGACTCGATACAACGTTGTGTTTCGGCCGGATAGGCCTACATCAGGAGTCTTGTAATCAAGGTGAACAATGAATTAAAAACATCAACTGATGTAATAAGGGAATCTCAAATCACGAATAAAAGATTCCAAAGGTAAAAAAGGTCTGCAGACAGGACCTTAAAAATGGTCTTAAAAAAGACCATTATGCAAATAGACTGTCTTTCGCAGCAATCTCTGCAGTACTCTATCTGTCTATCTTTTTTTCGAAAATACTGTTTCAAACAAGGTTTTGAGCTTTGGATGTTTTGTCTTTTGGTCTATTAAAAAAATAATAATAATAAGTGCAAAATGTAGAAAATCAAGCCATTTGGATATAGGAGGAGCCAGTATTTTTAGCAGACTAGTCCTCCAGACATCCCAGGAGAGCAATGGGGCACCCTAGGATGCACTTCTGTACACTTCATAAAAATGCTCCCAGGTTCACATCTCACCTTTGCTCCCTTATCTTGTCCCCTGAGCTCTCCAAAACCCACCCAAAACATACTGCCCCCCACTGTACATCACTACAATAGCCCTTATGGGTGAAGGGGGCACCAATATGTGGGTACAGTAGAGTTTTGGTGACTTTGGGAGGGGTCAGAGTTTCCACAAGTGTGACAGGTAGAGGAAGATATGGACCTGGGTCCCCCACTGTGTACTGCACTGAACACTACACTGCTCCAGAGACCTGCATGCTGCTCTAATAGACCTGGCTATAACATCTGAGGCTGTCATAGAAGCTGATAAGTCATACTTTTATTTACATTTTGGGGGGATGGGAAAGGGTCAGTGTCCACTGGGGGGTATTGGGGGGGGATCATCCCTGATTCCCTCCAGTGGTCATCTGGTCATTTAGGGCACTTTTTTGTGCCTTATTCGTTATAAAAACAGGTCTAGCTTGAAGCGTTTTAGTTTTAATTTTGTTTTGTTCCATTATGGCTGAAAAACATCTAAGTCTTAGGAATGCCCAAATCCTACCCTTAATATGCCCCCAATATGCCCCCTCAAGATTTGGACATACTGCAGATGAACAGCATAGAAAAACATCAGCAAAATAGGTTTCAAAAATACTGATTTGGACATTTTTGCGAGAAAAAGTGGAAAGAGCTGAAAACTTGTTCACCAAACTGTAAAAATGTATTAAGCAAGACTACATATGTATTTTGAACAAGCTATATATGAAAATACTTATAGATGTGTGGCATGTTGGTAGTTTGGCGTGTATGTTTAAATAAATGGCCAAGTGTTTTTAATGCAGTGAACTTTCCTTACTTTGCTGGAATGCAGTGAAATACTCATCTGTATTATATACTATTATTGTGCACAGCAGGCGCCTGAGGCATCTGCACCCATATTGTTCATTAGTAATTGTATTGAATGCTAAAGAAGATAAGTATACTTAATTTTGCCAAGCATTGAGCCTCATTCAGAAAGGGCTTTTTCACATTCTGTGTGTATAGGAAAAATCTTTATTAAAAAAGACCCTAAATCTTTTATGAGTCAATGACAAATAGTTTAATAAAACTGAGTTTTAAAAAATAAAAAATGGATAAACAGGAACCCAGATGCATAATTAATCCAAAACTTAATATGCATACTTATTTTCTGCTGCTGAATCCTATATCTAACCTGTCTGAATTGAAGACTTACTTATTTCAGCTAAGTTGCTTTACAAATGCATAAATTTACATAAAAATGCAAAGAAAGACAAGGAGAGTCTTGAAAATAATCCTTTAAAAATGTTATTTGACTCTCTCTCTGTATATATATATATATATATATTAGAATGCTAGATTGTACCTGCTTTTTTTGAATGTCTCTTTACTGGTAGTCAACATGTCAGCATTAAAAGACAATAAGCAATTTATATTTTATATGCTAATAGCCTTGAATTTACAATAGGCCAGTGGTTCCCAAACCTGGTCCTAGAGGGACCCAAGCCAGTCAGGTTTCTAGTATATCCACAATGAATATTCACTGGCTCCACTGCATGCAAATCTCTGTCATGAATATTCATTGTGGATATCCTGAAAACCTGACTAGCTGAGGTGCTTCCAGGATCAGGTTTGGGAACCACTGTAATAGCCCCCCCCCCCCCCCCCCCCCCACACACACACACACTTTCTGTTCCCCCCTATCAATACTCTCATCATCAGAACCTGCTTTCTCTTCCTTAGATCTCCCCAACCACCCACTCCAAGTGCAAAGAGTCTTGAATCTTATAACTCCTTGCAGTTTATTTACACTCTATCCCTACCTACCCACCCCTCCCCCCATATTACTCATCCCATCTACCTGCCCAGCTAGTTTCACTACTTCGATAGATCAAAGCACTCCCAACCTTCCATCTTCGTGCGCGTCCGATACGCACATCCAAAAACAAAAATTATTTTTCGTACGCGCGCCAAAAATGAAATTACAAGAGCCATGCAGTAGCTGGGCGGTAACTCCATTTTGGCATGCATTGGGCGCATATAGGTGCTTACATGGCTTAGTAAAAGGGCCCCTGAGTTTTTAGAGCCATATGAACGTTTTTATATGAAAACTCTGAATACAATGAAAAAGACAGATTATTCCATAAATTAGGGGCAACAGAGAGAATAGATTCCCACTATATAACAGAAAGGTTAGGGAGAACCTAAAATTGCTCAATGGTTGGAATAAATGTGTAGGTACACAAGGGATAGTAAAATGCAAAGAAAGACAAGGAGAGTCTTGAAAATAATCCTTTAAAAATGTTCGTTCTCTCTCTCTCTCTCTATCTATCTATCTATATATATATATATATATATATATATATTAGAATGCTAGATTGTACCTGCTTTTTTTGAATGTCTCTTTACTGGTAGTCAACATGGCAGCATTAAAAGACAATAAGCAATTTATATTTTATATGCTAATAGCCTTGAATTTACAATAGGCCAGTGGTTCCCAAACCTGGTCCTAGAGGGACCCAAACCAGTCAGTTTTCTAGGTGGAGGAGTGGCCTAGTGGTTAGAGTGGTGGACTTTGGTACTGAGGAACTGAGTTCAATTCCCGGCACAGGCAGCTCCTTGTGACTCTGCGCAAGTCACTTAACTCTCCATTGCCCGCCGCATTGAGCCTGCCATGAGTAGGAAAGTGCGGGGTACAAATGTAACAAAAATAAATAGTAAGGGAAGATAAACTGCTTGGGAACCCTCATGTAAGGCTTTAAATGTTAATATTTAAAAGGTAATACTGTATTTAATAGGAAACCATAGGGGAGTGACATGGTCCTGTCTTTGGGCATGACACAAAAAAATGGGTAGCTGAGTTTTGCAAAGACTACAATTTTTTGAGATTCATTTGGGAGCCACCTGCAAAGACAACATTAACATAGTCAAGATGTGAACCTATGAAGTTATGATAAAGCATATGCATTGTATTATTGTTGAAATCTTAAATTAAGATCAGTTCAGAACTGTCAAAATAACGTATTTTACAATTGCATATATCTGTATATACCTAGTTATGCTAGAATTCTCTTCTGTTAAGAAAAGCCAGCACTTAAGTTCCTTTATAGAATCGGTTTCCTATTAGGCACCCTCTAAGTGGATAATTCTAGGTACCCCTTTATAAAACTGTCTTCAATGTGTATAATTCTGGAGATTTCAACTTTTATTTATTTATTTTTTATTTATTTTAAAATTTGTATACCACCCAGTCGCCTAGGTGGTTTCCAAAAATACATACATAATAATAGTCACAATAATACCAGATATACAGCAATCAAATTTCATCAAATAAACTTAGCCAAGTAAACAGTGTAATGTCCAACATTCAACAGAACAAACACCACCACAAACAGCTGTGTTTTAAGCTGTTTCTTATATTGGATCACATGGTGGCCTTTCTGTGGAGCATGCACACTGTTGTTGGAAGGTGGGGATGGGCAGTGCGGTAAAGCAAGTGTGCCTTTGGGCAGCTCAAAGTATTTTAGTGAGCTGCTGCCAATGTTCCCATCAGTATGTAGGTCTGGGCCAGGATGCGAGGGAGGGGTGTTAGGGGGTCCAGATATGTGCAGCCCCTCAAATTAACATTGCATGATTAGTGGAAGGGAGCCCCATAATTACTTGTCGTCATTGGATCTGTACATTCTGATTTCAGCAATGTTTGTTAAAGCAATAACATGTATTGCAACAACAAAAGGACCTCAGTGCAAGTGACCTATGTATGGTGCCTACACATGAGTGGTGCTGTGATCCTGGGGGGCAATGCTTCACACTCCCCTTTATAGGCTGCTTATTATAGATCTCCATACCCTCATGGATACGTTGTGGGAGCAGATAGCGATGCTGTTTCATTATTCCTTCCTGTGCCTGAAGCGCAGGAGGATCAGTAGCTCTGTCTCCTCCACAGAGAAATCTGTTTTTTTTTTTTTCTCAGAGACATAGCTGGGCATTCTGATGAACATTCCTCCATGTGCAGAGGTATATATGCACGTTTTGCACATGGAGGGAACGTCCTGCCATTGCAGCGGACATTATTTCAACACATGGACCTGTAGTTTTGCGTAGTGTATTTTCAATTTGCAGAAAAGTTTATCTCCAAACTTCTAGGAAGTTTTCAGTATGTCCTTTTTAAAATCTTTTGTGTAGTTTTGAATATCGGAAACATTTAGTTTTTTCTTCCATGATGGATTTTAGTTTTTAAACATTTTCCGATAAATGTTTATTTCATCATTTGGACATGATATCAAAAATGCCCCTCCATATTACAAAACCTTCAAACTTTGTCAAAAAAAGCTACCTAATGAATCAAGAAAGAAGACAGGCTCAAGTGCATCACCATTTGAATCTGAACAAAGCTTTCAGAAACTGAAAGAACTTTTTGTCACAAAAGAGCTCTATGTCTGTACAGCTCCATGAAAAAACAAGACTGAATAGACTTAAAGAAACGATGCAGCATGCTAAGGGACGCACACTTATGGATGACTCAGAGTTTCTAGTAACTTAGCAAAGTCATTTGTTTCTTGCATAGACCTGGCATCAGTTGACATCAGACTACTCTTTATGTTAAAATGTTGCCAATTCTTTGTCTCTGAGATTTTAGGAATTACCATCTCCTCTTTTCAGACATGGTCAATTGTATGTTGTTTTTTTACAGAATCTAGTGGTGATGCTAAGGAAAAATAAGCAATTTGCAGAAATAGATCTACAGCAGCATATATGACCTGACAACAATGTGTACTCCTAAAGCTGTATTTCAAGAACTTTAGAATATCTAACAATGTACCTTTTGTTTATTTTGTAGTTTAGTGTGATGTGTGATTTCTTTGAAAAATTAATAGAACTTATAGATTGCAAAACAGCTCAGAACAGGTTGTGTCAAAAAAATTATTTAAAAAAACTAGCTCCCACTGTGATGTGAATTCTTTTCTCTTCATTTGTTTACGAATAATTCACAAATAAGCATATAATAGCAGATCCCGTTTTATACAATGAGACATATGCTAATAATGCTCATTAACCCTCTAATTCTATAATCTTGCACACTCAATTTTATGAGCAGCTGAAAAAGTTACACGTGCAAGTTATAGTGTCAGTTACATGCGTAACTGCTTAATTAGCTTTATTTATTTATTTATTTTATTGCATTTGTATCCCACATTTTCCCACCTGTTTGCAGGCTCAATGTGGCTTGCAATGTATGGTTATGGCAGTTGCCTTACCAGATTAGCTAATAGTTAGTATTGCATAGAGAACATGTCTTGCATAGTCAGATTTAGCAAACAAATATGAGAGGAGAACAATTCCAAGTATATATAGAGTGAGAAGTGTTACATATAGTTATTGATCATTGTGGTATGCCTTATTGAAGAGGTAAGTCTTTAGAGATTTCCGAAAGTTAGTTAGTTCGTAAATAGTTTTTAGGTTACGCGGTAGTGCATTCCATTGCTGTGTGCACAGGTAGGAGAAGCTGGACACATGCGTTAGTCTGTATTTTAGATCTTTACAACTGGGGAAGTGAAGATTCAGGAATGTGCAGGATGATCTTTTAGCGTTCCTGGGGGGTAGGTCTATTAGGTCTAACATGTAGGCTGGGGCATCTCCGTGAATGATTTTATGAGTGAGAGTGCATATTTTGAATGCAATACGTTCTTTGAGTGGGAGCCAGTGTAGCTTTTCTCTTAGGGGTTTTGCACTTTCATATTTTGTTTTTCCGAATATGAGTCTGGCTGCAGTATTCTGGTCTGTTTGAAGTTTCTTGATGATTTGCTCTTTACAACCAGCATAGAGTGGCTCTAGGTGGCTCAGTACCATTGACTGTACTAGGTTGCGAAAGATGGTCCTTGGGAAGAAAGGTCTTACTCTTTTAAGTTTCCACATAGAATAGAACATCTTCTTGGTTGTGTTTTGCATTAATAATCAATAAAAAGTTATAATTGGTGTTAAATGATGCTAATTGGCATTAATCAACAGTTCTGTACGTAATTGCCCTTAGTTGGTATGCTACAAATTGTGCACATAAAATCAAAAGCAGACAACTGCAAAGGGACATGCGTCTTGGAGGAACATGGGTGGATCAGGAGCATGCCTAACACTTACATGCATAGGTTACAGAATACTGACAGTTATGAGCCTAACAACAGCTAGGTACAAGCATTTATACTAGCCTTTCAGTTGGCATTTTAGGCATATAACTGCTTATTTACACTACTATTCTATAATAGCAATTATGCACTTAATTGCCAATAAAAATTTTGCACTTCGGGGCCCTTTTACTAAAAAGTTGTCGTGCGGCAAGCTGCGTGGCAATCCGGAACTACCACCGGCCCAACATAGGTGCCGGCAGTAGCTCCACCCCCAGCGCATGCCATTTCTGGAGCTAGAAGAAATATTGAAAAAATATTTTTGCAGGGAGTTACCTGGTGGTAATTGGGCAGTGTTGCACGCTATCTGATTACCACCGGGTTAGTGCAGGAGCCCTTATCAGCAACTCAGTGGGTGGTGGTTAAGTGCCCCCCTTTAAATGGCCATGTGGCAAGTGCACACTTATCAATGACCATTTCATTTTTGGTTATTTTCACCCACTGCAGTAAAAGGGGTCCTGACGCATGGCAAAAATAGCTGCTGCTACTGTTTGCGCAAGGCCCTTTTACCGCAGCTTAGTAAAAGGGCCCTTTAGTGCGCAGCATTCTGGCACCTAACATTAGGTGACCAGTAGCACAGTTAGTAAATCTAGCTGTCAAGGCTTTTCGGAGGCAGTCAAAGAGTGCAGAAACACATCTATTTTGTACCATAAAAAACAAGCTTTATGATAAGAAATATATGTTGTTCTTTTAAAATATTGAGTAAAGAAGTATTTATGGCAGTAGGGATATTTACAATATTTAACAATCAACTTAGATGCATTTGAATGGTATCTATTAAGGTTTTTGAAGAAATTAATTCACACAAAATGATGTATAGCCAGTATAACTGGACATAGGGAATTTATAACTGTAGTGATGTTTTTGGATTTATCATTTTGAAAATGGCACAAAGTATACGGTTAGTTCCTTAGAAATGTTATTTTGTTATTTAGAGCATGGGAGAACACAAACTGAAAATGTGTCTATGTCAGGTTTAGATTATCACATCAAATGCAAGTGCCTTGTAGTACTTGAACAAATTATATTATGGTAATTTTTTCCTTTAAAGATGGAATACCAATTTCTGATGCCTAATTTAAGCTATATATCATCTTCTTTGTGAGCATAAAATAACAATGTACCCTCTTACAAGATACATTAATCTTGTGCACTGTGCTAGGACCACACAGCAAATGAGAAATGCAGTTTAGTGGATAATTTCTATTTATTCCCAGTGTATTTCCTGCAATAATGCAATGTTATTCAAAATAAGAAAAGGAGATGGGGACACTTTTAAAAACTGTACAAACAGATGCAAAAAATAGTTCCAAGTGATTCACCCCTAAAGGGTATCATGCAGCATGGAATGTTCAGTATTTTTCTGTCTCCTATCAGATAATGAACGAACTGTGCAGCTCTCCTGTTGATGCTTGTCTGTCAGCTCCTGGCCTGATGTCAATTAAGCTGGTTGATGGTGCTCATTTTATTGCCTAAAAGATTTGCATGAGCCTGGATGACACCCAGTGGTGCAGGATCCCTCATCCCCCAGCTAGGGTGACAATTGGTGGTGCCAGGTCCCTCCCCCCCCCCCCTTGCTCCTCTTTGTGAGGCAGCTAACAGGGGTTGAGTGAGGCTAAGGAACATTTGCCTTCTGTGTGTCTGAAGGTCAACCGTATGGCAAGTATACAGTACTTCGTTTATTTCTCCTGGAGGTAAGTCTGAATTTCTGTTACATGTAAAAAATTAGCAGTTTTCTCCTCCTTTGTGAAGCGCCTATTCACAGGATATGACAGTCATTATGATGGGAACCCCTCTCTCTCTCTCTGCTCCTGAAGCTCTCCTAGTGGAGTTTCTCTTTCTTTACTAGCCTTTCTATGATTTTATATCTTCAGAGAAGAAAGTTTGTAGGTTCTCTCTATCTTACGAAACAGTCTCAGCTTCTCTATTGTGTTCTTTTGATGTCCTCTGGCGGCCATATCTCTGGGCAGGTCTATGTTTAAGCCCCAGGATATGATTCCTTAAACAACTTCTTTGGGTCCTGATGGCCAAGTGCAATAGCTATCCTGTGCAACATATTTTAAAAAATTGGTTCCTTTGTTTTATGTTTCCACAAACTCAGGGGTTCCCTTGGCTCCCTTATTGGGCACCAGGCAAACAGTGTTTAAGTTGGATTCATGTGCCTGTTTGTTCGGTTTAGCCATTCATTTAGGGTACATTCCTTTCATAGACACAGATAGTACTTATGTTTGGGACTCTCTGAATTGCCTTAGGGGCTAATTCTCTCCCATTTTATGGCCCTTGCTGCCTTGGAATTTTCTTTTTCAGATTTAGCAGTTGCACTTTCTTCATGTATTCTTCTGTTGCAACCGCCTTAGGAGTTGCATTCTTGTAGCAACTACCTGAGTGGTATATTCCAGAAGACACTTCTGCAGTATAGTTCTAGCAACCTCCTTGGGGTTTAATGCCTCTGCTTTTGTCCTACTTATTTGCATTAGAATTCTATATTACCTATAGACAGCAATTGCTTTCTTTTAGTTTCTGGGCAGTTTCCTCTGTTGCATTTAGGCAATGCCCTTCTCTGCTCCTTTTGGCTGTTATTCTTATTTACACTTTCAGCAGCAAATTCATTGCTTGCTATTGACAGTGTCTATATGTGCTACATCTTGCAGTGATTTATGGCATCACTTAGAGCAAGATTTCTTCTGGGGCCTGAAGCAGCGCATTCTTGTGCTGCACCTAACAGTGAATTCGTAGCCTGGCTTTAGCAGTGCCTTCACGTGCGGCACGTTGGCAGCAACATTTTTCTATGGGCACAGGTTTCCCATGCTGAAGCTTCACAGTACCACATCTTTGCAGTGTCATATTAGACCTTTCAATGAACCACATTGAAGTCATACACTGCTGCCTTTTTGCTGCAGTTTCCCATGCTCAGTTTTGCCTTTGCCTTCCTGTGCTGCCTTTTTGCAACACCTTCTTGGGCAGCATAATAGACTCTTCCCATGTTACATAAGGCAACACCTGGCTGTACTCTGCATTAGCAGGACCTTACAATGCCATTGTCAGTGGCATCTTACTGGTTGCATTTCTGCATCATTTTTCTGTGCTGCTTATGAGCAAGGTCTTACAGTACTTCATATGAACATCATCTTACTGCATTACCTGTTCACAGCGTGCTGCTGAGCTGATTGTGCACAGCATCTTGTGCTGTTTTTCAGCAGCATCTTCTTGTGCTATATGTCAGCAGTATCGAATTGGGCTGCCATCCAGCAGCATCTTATTAGGCTGCCTGTCAGTCTGCAGGCAGCATCTTCATGGGCTGTATGTCAGCAGTATCTGATTGGGCTACGTCTTGGCAGCATCTGATTGTGCTGCATGTAAGCAGCATTTTATGGTACTATGTGTCAGCAGCATCTACTTGTACTGCAGGTGAGCAGCATCTTATTGGGCTGCATGTATGCAGCTTCTTTTTATGCTGCATTTCAGCAACAACTTGATGGGCTACAGGTCAGCAACTCTTTATTGTGCTCCATGTCCGCAGCACCTTATTCCGCTGCATGTCAGCAGCGTCTGATTTTGCTGCATGTCAACAGCATGTTTTTGTGCTATCAGCAGCATCTCCTTGGGCTCCATTTTCATTGTGCTGGATATCAGCACCATCTTATTGTGCCCTTCTCAGCTACCTTTGATTGGTGCTGTATGTGGGCTACATCTTTTTATATTTCATATCAGTAACCTATTACTGTGTTGCATATTGGACACATTGTATTGTAATGCATATCAGTACATTCTTTCTGGGATGCAGGTAATCAACTGCTTTATGGGCTGTCTATGGCCAACGTATTCCTGGCATGCACTTCACAGTAGCTTCTGGTTTCCATATGAATTGTATCCTTTGCTGCATAATGTCATCACACACTGCAGGTAAACATACACTGTTGCATCAGCTTCATGGGCTGTGTGGTCCATGCAGCCTCTTCTGTGCTATGAGGACACCTATCTCTTGGGTAGTACAATATTGCCAGCACCAGTGCCTAGTTTTATGCAGGTACACCAGACTCCACTATGCTTCTTCTGTGCTTCTTTCTAGTTAAAATTTTGGACAACTGCTTCTGGTGTGCTTAATGCTTTCACTTAGTGCCTGCATTCACTTCAGCTTCAGACTGTAATTTCAGCCTCAGTTGCCAGATACATGCGGCACTTGCTAAATTTATTTCTCACTCTTATGGGCCATGCCCAATACTCGTTATTAGCCTATGTGATTTTCCTGCTGCAGATACCTCTAAATTTTGCAAGTGCCCAGTGCCTGAAAGGCATGGATATGGGAGCTGTTGGTATGGCCCCAATTCTTTTGGACATTTATTGCCATTTGGTAGCATCCACAAAGATTCCATGAACCACTATGGCTTCAAACTTAACTTGCCCAGGTATGGCTTCAGTGGCAACATCCGCAGGTGTGGCGATAGATGCAGTATTCCACCTTAATTGTGATATTAGTAGGCAGGTGGAGATTCAGGTTCTGCGTTAGTGAGAGTAGATTCTCTTCCAGCAACTCATTTGTGTATCAATCTCTGCTCCTTCCCTATGGCAGCAGTTCCCCCACCCACTTCCAGCTCTTAACTATGGTCTCCTGTATGACATTAACTACTACAACCGCATTTTTATCTCCCATGTCTTCAGCCATGGCTACGGCTTCGTATATTGCTGTAGACGCATATAGGATGTTAGTTACTGAAGTTGCCTTCTTGGCAATGGTGGATGCAGTTTTATTTATTGCATTTGTATCCCACATTATCCCACCTATTTGCAGGCTCAATGTGGCTTACAGAGTTTTGTTATGACATAGACATTACAAGGTATCAGATATAATTGGTAATGTACAAAGCTTTAGTAAGGGAAGAGAGTAGGAAGGTGTATTGCAGGATAATATAGAAGGTGGACTATAGTAACTGAGTGGTTTGGAGAGGTAGTTATGTGAGGTTATGGGTTCTCTTTGTAGGCCTTGTTGAAGAGATGTGTCTTCAGAGATTTGCGAAAGTTAGTTAATTCGTCAATATTTTTCAAGGCTGTTCTTTCCTTACAACTTTCTACAGTTGTCCACATGGTTGAATCTTCTCTGACTTGCCTCTATGTTTCCTTCTACACCACCTGCATGTTTTCAACCACTTTAGTGCTAGTTTCTGTAGCTTCTGTGTCTTCATGCACCTCTTCAGTTCTGCCTGCATACCAGCCACATAGTTGTTCTGTACCTCTTCATTAGTGACTTCTACTTTTATGGCTATGATGACGTGGTCACAGATGATTTCTCATTTTATCATGCATTCTCCCAGGTTACCTATTGACTATTGCACACTGTATTGCTTGACAGTGTGGGATATTTCAGTGTCTTCATTGCACTGGACAATTCTTTTCTACACCTGTGCACATCTAGCATATTTCTGCATTTGAGCAGAAACTGGCTTTCCACAGTTGGCTGGTTAGTTACCATCTCCAGCCACTCTGAGCCCAGAGACATTTTCCTCTGAATTAACCTATATTCATAGGTCTGCAATGTTGTTCAAGGTTGTTATTCAGGACTTCCAGTTACCTATCTGGATTATCCCTATTGGGGGTTCATAGACTGTTCAGACACCCACCCTTCTTCCTCTGGCCTACGGGGCAACTCGGCAGTTTGCTTGGCTGCAACTTTTGTTTTGGATGGAATGAATGGAAATGAAAAATTAGATATAATAGGCATCTCTGAGACCTGGTGGAAGGAGGGTCATATTGGGGTACAAACTATAGCGTAGTGATAGGGTGGATCGAATTGGTGGAGGGGTAGCACTGTATGTTAAGGAGGGCCTTGAATCAAATAGATTGAAAATTCTGCAGGAAACAAAACACATCTTGGAATCCCTATGGATTGAAATTCCATGTGTAAAGGGTAAAATAATAGTGATAGGACTGTACTACCGTCTGCCTGGCCAGAATGAACAGACGGATGAAGAAATGTTATCGGAAATTAGGAAGGCTAACAAACTGGGCAACATAATAATGGGTGATTTCAATTACCCCGATATTGACTGGGTAAATGTAACTTAGAGGAGCAGCTGCAAAAGGTCAAAATTTTACATCAGGTATGGATGCTGTTTAAAATACCATCGTGGAAGCCAATGCCGAATATATTCTGTGTTTAAAAAAGGAGGAAGGAAGACCAAACGACAGTCAGCATGGTTAAAAAGTGAGGTGAAGGAAGCTTTTAGAGCTAAAAGAAAATCCTTCAGAAAATGGAAGCAGGAACCGACTGAAAATAATAAGAAACAGACTAAGGAATGTCAAGTCAAATGCAAAGCGCTGATAAGGAAGGTAAAGAGGGACTTTGAAAAAAAGATTGCATTGGAGGCAAAAAACACATAGTAAAAAATTTTTTAGGTATATTACAAGCAGGAAGCTGGCAAAAGAATCGGTTGGACTGCTAGATGACTGAGGGGTAAAAGGGACAATCAGGGAAGACAAAGCCATAGCGGAAAGATTAAATTAATTCTTTGTTTTGGTCTTCACCGAGGAAGATTTAGGAGAGATACCGGTGCCAGAAATGGTATTCAAAGCTGATGAGTCATAGGAACTGAATGAAATCTCTATAAACCTGGAGGATGTAATGGATCAATTTGACAAATTGAAGAGTAGCAAGTCTCCTGGACCGGATGGTCTCCATCCCAGAGTACTGATAGAATTGAACAATGAACTTGCAGAACTATTGTTAGTAATATGTAATTATCTTTAAAATCGAGCATGGTACCTGAAGATTGGAGGGTGGCCAATGTAACGCCGATTTTTTAAAAAGGTTCCAGAGGTGATCCAGGAAATTATAGACCGGTGAGCCTGATGTCGGTGCCGGGCAAAATGGTAGAGACTATTATAAAGAACAAAATTACAGAGCATATTCAAAACATGGATTAATGAGACAAAGCCAACATGGATTTAGTGAAGGGAAATTGTGCCTCACCAATCTATTACATTTCTTTGAAGGGGTGAACAAACATGAGGATAAAGGTGAGCCGGTTGATATTGTGTATCTGGATTTTCAAAAGGTGTTTGTCAAAGTACCTCATGAGAGTCATGGGATAGGAGGTAGTGTCCTATTGTGGATTAAAAACTGGTTAAAAGATAGAAAACAGAGAGTAGGGCTAAATGGTCAGTATTCTCAATGGAGAAGGGTAGTTAGTGGGGTTCCCCAGGGGTCTGTGCTTGGACTGCTGCTTTTTAACATATTTATAAATGACCTAGAGATGGGAGTAACTAGTGAGATAATTACATTTGCTGACGACATAAAGTTATTCAAAGTTGTTAAATCGCAAGAGGATTGTGAAAAATTACAAGAGGACCTTATGAGACTGGGAGACTGGGCATCTAAATGGCAGATGACATTTAATGTGAGCAAGTGCAAAGAAATGCATGTGGGAAAGAGGAACCTGAATTATAGCTACGTAATGCAAGGTTCCACATTAGGAGTCACCGACCAAGAAAGGGATCTAAGAGACGTCATTGATGATACGTTGAAACCTTCTGCTCAGTGTGCTATGGTGGCTAAGAAAGCAAATATAATGTTAGGTATTGTTAGGAAATGAATGGAAAACAAAAATTAGGACATTATAATGTCTTTGTATCTCTCCACGGTGCGACCGCACCTCAAATATTATGTTCAATTCTGGTCACCACATCTCAAAAAAGATATAGTGGAATTAGAAAAGGTGCAGAGAAGGGCAACAAAAATGATAAATGTGATGGGACGACTTCCCTTTGAGGAAAGGCTGAAGTGGCTGGGGCTGTTCAGCTTGGAGAAAAGACGGCTGAGGGGAGATATAATAGAGATGTATAAAATAATGAGTGGCGTGGAAAGGGTAGACGTGAAGCGTCTGTTTACTCTTTCCAAAAATACTAGGACTAGGGGGCATTCAATGAAACTACAAAGTAGTAAATTTAAAACAAATCAGAGAACGTTTTTCTTTACTCTAAGTGTAATTAAACTCTGGAATTCGTTGCCAGAAAATGTAGTAAAGGCAGTTAGCTTAGCGGAGTTTAAAAAAGGTTTTGATGGCTTCCTAAAGGAAAAGTCCATAGGCCATTATTAAAATGGGCTTGGGGAAAATCCACTATTTCTTTTCTGGGATAAGCAGCATAAAATGTTTTGTATTTTCTTGGGATCCTGCCATGTATTTGTGACCTGGATCGGCCACTGTTGGAAACAGGATACTGGGCTTGATGGATCTTTGGTCTGTCTCAGTATGGCAATACTTATGTACTTATGTGCTTCTAGTAGCTTCTCTTCCCTTTGCCTATTCCAGAACTTCCACATTGTGAAGAAGGGGGTAAGGGAACAGAGAGGGGGGGGGGGGGGTACCGGCGGAGGAGAAGATAAGGCCCAGAGGAGGGGACAACCCAGATTCTTAGCTCATGTCAGGAGAAAGCATAGATCATTTTCCCCAGAGGGCAGGAGGCAGGGTAAAAACTACGATTCCCTGCAAACCCTTGAGGAAGTCTTACAACAGAATCAAAGACTTCCTATCCCAGCAGCCCCCAGTGGAGCCCAAGGGAAAGGCAGGTAAAGGTGAAACCCAAGACACGGAGGGGAGGCCAGGAATGGAGGGGGAGCCTCTAAGCAGAGCTAATCAGGGGGAGGAGGATCAGCTGGGGAATGGGTGGGGCGAGGAGCCCATGGAATGGAAGGGGGAAGAAAAGGAGGAAGAAGTGAGGCAAGAGGAGCCGATGGAGATTGCAGCGCTGACAAGATCCACAAGTAAAAGGTTCAGACAGCAGGTAATCGCTTGGTGCGGGGTCTTGGTAAGGAAGGGAAGGCAGTGGCTATTGTGGAGGAGCTAGGGAGCAACGGGGTCAAGTGGGAGGAAGCCAGGAGATAGAGCTGGCCAGAGGAGGGAGAAGACCCCTGGGAGCTCTCTGCCTCTGAACTGTTGATGGGATTTCTAAACTGCTTGTTTGAACTGCCTGTTTGGAAGTGCTTGTTTTCTTTGAACTGCTTGTTTTTCTTTGTGGAACGTTTTTTACTTTTGGGATTACTTATTTTGAATTGCATCATTGGGACTGCTGAGATTCATGTCCTGTTGGTTTATGAACTGCATTTTTGAAGCTATGGAGATTCCTGAACTGCTTTGCTTTTGGAACTGCATTATTAAAAACTACTTTTTCTAAACTGTTTGTTTTTGGGATTGCACTCTTGAAATCGCTGGGATAATTTCCCTGGCGGATATCCCGGGAGCTGTGCTGGAATAGTACTGCTGACGTACCTCAGGTCAGAGGGTACACCTGGAGGATTACAGGGAGTTGTACCTAAGTGGAATATCATATAGAAAACTTGGGCCAGAAGCCAGAGTTTTCCTGAGAGGAGCGGAGGGATCCTTCACTAGATGAAAGCTAGTTGTTCTTAATGTAACTTTTCAAGTCATAGATGTTTGACTGTAGAAGGTTCATTTTTTTTTTTCAGAACCACTAGTTTAAGCCCTGCTTCATTTTGATTATTTCTTGTCATTTCTCAAATTTTATGTTCCATAGTGCTTACTGGACATGAAACTCCTGTCCATAACCTCTATCATCTCTTAGTGCTCTGTTGTTTTTGTTTTGGGCAGATGTAAGTGTTCTCTTTAGTTGCAGATGGTTCTCCTTGTTCTGCAATTGTAGTCCCGCTCTATTTTGAACACTGCTTTGTTACATCCCATTTGTCTGGACTGGTCTGTTATGGACATAATAGAAGAAAAAATTATGCCTTACCTGATCACTTTCTTTCCTTTATTCCTACTAGACCAGTCCAGAACTCCTCCTTGTCTGTTTCTTCATATGCTATGTTTTCTTTTGCAGATTTTATTCCTATTTCTTTTCATCTTCCTTTACCTCTGATACTGCATGGATCCTCGCTCAGGGAAATGCCGGGATGTCACTGATCTATAAGCTTCACTCGGTAGGAATCCGACCTGTATGACACTTTCATCTTGAGCATCTATGACTCTTTGCCCTGCTACTTCGATTTTAACCATTATACAACTCAAGTGCAAAATTGCTTAGCTATTTGAAATACTGAACAATATATGCTACATGATAACCTTTAGGGGTGAATCACTTGGAACATTTTTTTCTGTCTACATCTGCTGGTTGATAGATATAACCCATTTGTCTTGACTGGTCTGGTAGGACTAAAGGAAAGAAAATTATCAAGTATGATATAATTTTTCTTTCTTAAGCAGAAAGTATCAGTATATTTTCCCTTTGATAATTGCTGAAGGAGAAAGTAGCCACAGAGACTTGCACTTGCTTTTTCTGTTGGTGCAATTTTTTTGCCAAAATATCATTGAGCCAATAATTAAAAGCAATTATGCATTTGTTGGCCACCACTGAATGAATAATTGCTCATCTTTAAGTTTTGAAAAACATACAGATAATATCTAAGCCAAGCCTTGACAAATTTTCATTAAATCTAGGAGCCAGCCCCAAAGCTTAGAAGCCAGCAGCTGAGACCTCTCTTCCTCACCCCTCCAACATTATTCCCATTGACATTTGGGGGGGGTGGGTTGGTAGAGGGGTATCCTCTTCCAGATGGGCCTATTCTTTCCCCTTATGTGATTATAGGCAAAGAAACTTTAGTAAATCGGTCCCTTAAGGTGGTTCCGTAAATCACAGGCAGAGGCCAGCAGTATCCGTTCTCTGCAAATCACTGGCAGAGGCCAACAGTATCCGTTCTAAAAACATGATGCCAGGTGTATGTCAGCACCCCCTTACTATGTGAAGCAAAGAGGCAGTGAGCTTGAAGTGTGTGTATAAGTAGACCGTGCAGTCCCCTAAAAAGCCAGTCTAAGAATAGAAAAGCAGATTCCTGGATGAACAGCCCACTGGAAGAGGACACCCCAAACAATGAGGAAAGACAACAAACTACAGACAATGAAAGAACACATGAGGCCAATGACCTGAAGCAATGTCTCCCTGGCTCCCCTGTTGAACCGCTGCCAAAGAGCCAAAAATTCTCAGACCTGGCATCAAGGAAGAGCCAGCAGGGTTCTTGTGTTCATAGAAGTGTGAGCACCTCTGTGATTTCCTGTAATTTCTTTGTGTTTGTCTTTTTTAATTTCTCAGTCACGTAACTTCATTCATGTGTACCCTGAGAAAAAGAAAAAGCCACTCTACAACTGATTTATACTGCCCCCCCCCCCCCCAAAAAAAAAGTCCTCTTTTGTAAAGCAAACGGAAATATAGACCGACTGTAAAATCCCCGGGTGGGCTCTGTTCTGGTCCAGAGGGACTAAGGAAAAGCAAATTAGCAGGTAAAATCTAATTTCTCCTTCCCCGGTGTCCCTCTGGATTGATTAAGGTATAACCCCCCTTAATCGCCCAGTGGTCACTGACCCACTCCCAGCCCCCAAATATGTAACGGTGACAGTACATACCAGGTTCTCTTACAGCTTCAGATATGATGGACAAACCTATTACAGCAGCAAGCAGATCCCAGGAGTAGCCTAGTGGTCAGTGCAGTGGACTGTAGAGAAGGGGACCCAGGCCCATATCCTAACTGGTACACTTGTGGTGGAATGTGTGAACCCTCAAAAACTAACCAAAACCCTAATGTACCTACATATAGGTGACACTGCAGGCATAAGGGCTATTGTAGTGGTGTACAGTTGGGTACAGTAGGTTTTTGGTGGGTTTTGAAGGGATCACCATACAATATAAGGGGTTAATGGAGAGATGTGTACCTGGGACGTTTTATGTGACGTCCACTGCAGTGCCACCTAGAGTGCCCCACTGCTCTGCTAGGAGATCTATGTGGCCAATCTATTAAGAATGCTGGCCCCCTATACAGTGGTGGAAATAAGTATTTGATCCCTTGCTGATTTTGTAAGTTTGCCCACTGACAAAGACATGAGCAGCCCATAATTGAAGGGTAGGTTATTGGTAACAGTGAGAGATAGCACATCACAAATTAAATCCGGAAAATCACATTGTGGAAAGTATATGAATTTATTTGCATTCTGCAGAGGGAAATAAGTATTTGATCCCCCACCAACCAGTAAGAGATCTGGCCCCTACAGACCAGGTAGATGCTCCAAATCAACTCGTTACCTGCATGACAGACAGCTGTCGGCAATGGTCACCTGTATGAAAGACACCTGTCCACAGACTCAGTGAATCAGTCAGACTCTAACCTCTACAAAATGGCCAAGAGCAAGGAGCTGTCTAAGGATGTCAGGGACAAGATCATACACCTGCACAAGGCTGGAATGGGCTACAAAACCATCAGTAAGACGCTGGGCGAGAAGGAGACAACTGTTGGTGCCATAGTAAGAAAATGGAAGAAGTACAAAATGACTGTTAATCGACAAAGATCTGGGGCTCCACGCAAAATCTCACCTCGTGGGGTATCCTTGATCATGAGGAAGGTTAGAAATCAGCCTACAACTACAAGGGGGGAACTTGTCAATGATCTCAAGGCAGCTGGGACCACTGTCACCACGAAAACCATTGGTAACACATTACGACATAACGGATTGCAATCCTGCAGTGCCCGCAAGGTCCCCCTGCTCCGGAAGGCACATGTGACGGCCCATCTGAAGTTTGCCAGTGAACACCTGGATGATGCCGAGAGTGATTGGGAGAAGGTGCTGTGGTCAGATGAGACAAAAATTGAGCTCTTTGGCATGAACTCAACTCGCCGTGTTTGGAGGAAGAGAAATGCTGCCTATGACCCAAAGAACACCGTCCCCACTGTCAAGCATGGAGGTGGAAATGTTATGTTTTGGGGGTGTTTCTCTGCTAAGGGCACAGGACTACTTCACCACATCAATGGGAGAATGGATGGGGCCATGTACCGTACAATTCTGAGTGACAACCTCCTTCCCTCCGCCAGGACCTTAAAAATGGGTCGTGGCTGGGTCTTCCAGCACGACAATGACCCAAAACATACAGCCAAGGCAACAAAGGAGTGGCTCAGGAAGAAGCACATTAGGGTCATGGAGTGGCCTAGCCAGTCACCAGACCTTAATCCCATTGAAAACTTATGGAGGGAGCTGAAGCTGCGAGTTGCCAAGCGACAGCCCAGAACTCTTAATGATTTAGAGATGATCTGCAAAGAGGAGTGGACCAAAATTCCTCCTGACATGTGTGCAAACCTCATCATCAACTACAGAAGACGTCTGACCGCTGTGCTTGCCAACAAGGGTTTTGCCACCAAGTATTAGGTCTTGTTTGCCAGAGGGATTAAATACTTATTTCCCTCTGCAGAATGCAAATAAATTCATATACTTTCCACAATGTGATTTTCCGGATTTAATTTGTGATGTGCTATCTCTCACTGTTACCAATAACCTACCCTTCAATTATGGGCTGCTCATGTCTTTGTCAGTGGGCAAACTTACAAAATCAGCAAGGGATCAAATACTTATTTCCACCACTGTACATCTCAATGGCTTGATTATGTGCGTTTTTCTCTTGGATGATTTTTTTTTCCAATAATGGTCCTAAAACAGACTCACTGAGCACAAAAATGTCTAGCAAATGGCCATTTTTGAATCAAAAAGTTGGATTTTTTCTGATTTGAAAATCGTTATGTTCCCTACTATATATATATATATATATATATATATATATATAATTTTTTTTTTCAAGCACTGTGGCTAGTAATCTGACTGCCGCCTCTGACAACTGGCCTGATAGTAAAAGACAGCTGGTTACCCCATGTTTTTTTTTGTTTACAGTTGTAACCTCCATTTGAACTGTGTTGCCTCCAAGTATACCTGAAGCATAGTATTGCAAAGATACGTTCCTGTAGCTGGTCTTCTCCGAGGACAGTAGACTGCTTATTCTCATATGTGAGCGATGTCATCTGACAGAGCCCCAGTGCAGACGTAAGTTCACTAGCACTAGAGAAAGTTCTAGCAGCATCCCACTGCTCATGCATCGGTGCTTTTCCACCTGAAGCTCGAGAGCGGGTCCCCCAGTCAGGTGAAAAGCATAAAGAGTACAACCAAAAACAACTCCTAGGAGAGGTGGGATGGTATGTGAGAATAAGCGACCTGCTGTCCTTGGAAAACACTAGCTACAGGTAAGTATCTATGCTTTCTCAGAGGACAAGCAAGGCCACATTATTCCCATATGTGGAAATCCCTAGCTAACAGGCTCACTGAAAACAAGAATGCTAGGATAATGGAGTCTCGAAACCTCAAGAATAAAATCTCAATCAAAATGAAACGATACACGTACTAAGTGTAAGTGTAGCCTGGAACAGAATAGAGGGCGGAGTTGGATTCTAGACACCTAACAAGTTCTGCAGAATTGCCTGTCCAAACCAACTGTTGGGTCAGGTGTCCTGATCTAAACAGTAATGGGATGTGAATGTGTGGACTGAAGACCATATTTTAGCCTTGCAAATCTCCTCTATGGAGGCTGATCTCAGGTGGGAACCAATGCAGCCATGGCTCTAACATTGTAACCCGTGACATGTCCTTCAAGAGTCAGCCCTGCCTGGTCATAAGCAAAAGAGATGTGGTCTGCTATCCAATTTGAAAGTGTGCATTTGCCGATTGCCACCCCCAACCTGTTTGGTGTCAAAAGCTGGGTGGACTGTCTATAGGCTTTAGTCTGCTCCAGATAGAAGACTAAAACTCACTTTCACCAGGATGGACATGAGGTCTGGGGAAAAATGTTGGAAGAACAATTGACTGGTTAAGATGGAACTCTGATACGAACTTAGGAAGGAACTTTGGGTGCATGCAAAGGACTACTCTATTGTGATGAAATTTAATATATGGTGGGTGAGCTACTAGGGCTTGGAGCTCACTGACTCTGCGGGCTGAACTGACCGCCACCAGAAATACAATTTTTCAGGTTAAAAACTCCACATGACAGGTATCCAGAGGCTCAAAAGGAGCTTTCACCAGTTGGGTGAGGATTATGTTAAGATCCCATGACATAACCAGAGGTTTGGTAGGGGGCTTTATCAACAGCAAACCTCTCATGAAGCGAACTAAAGGTTGTACAAAGAAGGACTCACCTCCTACACTCTGATGATAAGCACTAAGATAAACCCTTACAGAGTTGATTTTCAAACCAGACTCAGAAAGGTGCAGGAGGTACTTAAGCAGTTTTTGTGTAGGGTAAGAAAAGGGATCTAAGGCCTTGCCCTCACACCAGACAGCAAACCTTCTTAGTGGAGTCTTTCCTGGAAGCCCATAATATACAGGAGACGCTCTCAGGCAATCCAAGGGATTTGAGGTCTACACTCTCAACATTCAAGCTGTGAGGGCCAGAGATTGGAGGTTGGGATGCAGAAGGGACCTCTCGTTCTACGTGATGAGGCTCAGAAAACAGTCCAATCTCCACAGATCTTCTGAAGACAATTCCAGAAGAAGAGGAAACCACATCTGTTGCAGCCAATGAGAAGTGATCATTATCATGATTCCTCACGTTTGATCACTCAGGCCTACAGAAGGGTGGACATTTACTATAGAAGTACTTGCTTATGCTGAGAGATGATGTAAGATGCTCTCAGTGGGCAATTTGAAGGTTGCTAACGCCAATTTGGAGCATACCCATGACCAACTATTTCAAACACCCACTGGACGGAGGTTATAAGAGGCCATCTTTGGTGGTAAAAAGTGATCTTCCCTCCAACTGGTAGGTTGTCCTGAACAGATACTCTTTGCATAGCTATGCTTTGCTGGAGCCATTCAAAAGCCTATGATCTGCTTTGACTGGGCAGCCTGCTGGGATTTCTGGGGACAGGGTTTGCGAGACCTGGGACAGGGGCCCTGAGTCACCAGAGTGGACCAAGCAGAAGGCTGGTACCTACTCCTTTGAGAGCAGTAGGACATGTGCCTCTGCCCAGTCAAAAATCTTCTTGTTGAAGAAGATGAAGAAGGAGGTTGCCGAGAGAGAGTGCGGAAAGTATTAGTGTGCTTTTTAATGAGATCAGCAACCTCTTTCATTTTCTCTCCATATAAGTTGTCCCCTTGGCAGGGCACATCTGCTAACCTCTCCTGAACAGCCTGTTCTAGGTTAGAGACACACAGCGATGAGAGTATGCACATCCCCACACCCATTCCAGAGAATCTGGTGAAATATCAAATGTGTCGTTGTAATAAAAAGGATTTTAGAGATTGCTTTTCAACTCTATCTGCCTTGACTAACAAGTGCCCTTGGGGTCTGTATTGTTGATTAGAAGTAATTCTGTTTAAAAATGATTGTTTAACTTTGATTGTGTGAAAATAAGTTGGAATGCAGAAGATTAACTATGTCAGAATCCAAACTTTGTAAGCCACATTGAGCCTGCAAATAGGTGGGAAAATGTGGGATACAAATGCAATAAATAAAATAAAAATAAAGACAAGACACAGCTCTAATTAATTTGGTATGTGAAGAGGAGGATGGCGCTTGTTTTCAAAGTTCAGACTGGCCACCTGGACTTGGAAATATATGACCACATTCCCACAATATGGCTTGTTTACCTACTCTCAAGTATTCTGTAATTTTCCTTGGCTCTGAAAATAAGCTTTAGCTTAATAAAAAGGGGGGTTTGTTGCAGCAGAGCTTTGAGGCTCATCTGTGGGTGGACGCATCGTTCAGAAAAGACTTTTTCCTGGTCATAAGGAGACATCGGGCTTTCGCTGCAACGGGCCTCCCAGCTGATGAGTTAAGGGCCTGAAATTCCTGACCAGTGATGTTGTATGTATAATATGCATATAACTGTCTTATAGCTTTCTTTTAGTTAGATGATTTAATCATTGTATATGTCTTAACCATTGTAGATTTTAGCACCTCTAATAAAGGTCTCATTTACCTAATACGAATCCAAAAGAATCCACGGTAATTATTGAGTAGTCTGTGTCAGTGAAGCAGGCTGTGAAAATCCATGGCAGTACAGTCTTAAGTGTCCCTGGCCTAATAATGCCAATGCTCCATCTGCTTATTGGCCAGTTGGCGAAGCTCAGCGTCCTGCTTCTCAGGAAGAGAATCTGACAGATTAAGGGTACTGTCCACCTAGCCCAGTATCCTCTTTCCAACATTGGCCAAGCCAGGTTACAAGTACCTGGCAGAAACTCAAATTGTGGCAACACTCCATGTTATAAATCCCAGGGCAAGCAGTTGCTTCCCCATCTCTGCTTCAATAGCAGACTATGGATTTTTCCTACAAATTCACCACTACATAAGTTCCTTACCTAGCACAGCACTGAGACTGAATGTACAAAATGCTCTAGTGGAAGCTCTATGCTTGGTTTCCCATCATGCAGTACCCTTGCAATTTCATCATACCTATTTATAAACCTGTATCGCTGCCATGGACTATAACAAACTAACAGCCCAAAGGGGAAGTAGACTTGGGCATTCCCCTGACAGGACCTTGGTTGGAGAAATACATTAATGCTTCCGAGGCATGGCTCCAGAATATGTCGCTATGGGAAACCAATTATAAAGTGTTTTGGAGATTATATATTGCTCTGAATAAAGTCCACAAAGCAGGAATTTCCAGTTTGTCTTATCCAAAATGTTCTCCAAGGAAGCTCCACTGAGACATATGTTCTGACTCTGCCGAAAAATATGCAGATTTTGGACTCTAGTGTTTACTCTGATCTCCAGATCATGGAATTGCACTTGTTTGGATAACCCACTTCTTTTGTTAATACGTTTCCACGTTACATCTGTGGCCCCAAAAAGCTATAAAGAATTTTTACAAATGGTAGTTCTTATGGGTAAAAAGACAATAGTGTACTACTGGTTGTCTGAGTAGTCTCTAACACTACCACACTGGCGTTCTTATATGATATATTTACTCATGATGGAGTGCCAGTCAATGGAATTGCTAGACTCTAAAAAAAGGAAATTCTTTTTCTCTGGGAACCTTTTTGGAACTCATTACCACATGTGGTACATAGCAGCCTGCTTAATATCTGACTTTGCATTGCAGGTTGGCAGAGATATCTCCATGATGTGTTTTACTTATCCTATGTTGGGGAGGGGGGAGGAGGGGAAAGAAGGAAGACAGGGAGAGGTGAGGGGCATGGGAAGTTTTTGAAAACTAGGTTGGTCATTCGTGCATTTCTGTATGCATGTGCTGTATCTGTTTGTACTAATTTGACCAATAAACACAATTAAACATAAAATCACTCAATATCCCATAAAATCAGTAGCTGTGTTTTCCTTGCACCTACTATAATGAACTTATTTTGTAAATGCCTACTTGAGCATGTGAAATGCTATTCTACATGGTTAAGTTGCTTATAAAATTAGTCTCCTATTGCCTAGACTGTGAGCATTTGTGCTTATCACTTCCAGCTATTTCTCCATGACTTGCTTATACTCCATAGAGTTTCATACCTGGGCCCTACTCCCTATTGCATATGAGTGAATTATTAAAACAATTTCTTTTGTAATTTTCCCCACTGCCTTTGTGCATTTGTCAGAGATGGCATCAGGCTAAAACTATGCTCATTGTGAAAGCCTACATATACTTTAAGATACTGTGAGACAGACAATTTTCTGTCAGCTCAATCTACCAGGAAGATGTCTATTTTACTCAATATATGCCTGCGAAAATTGTCCTCTAAGTGCCTGTTTATTTCTTAGACCAATTTAATGTATTCTTATGTCTGATTTCACTGCAGAAAAGTTAAATCTTTCAACCAGTATGTAGACCATGATAAAGATATCAGTCAATCAGATACCTTCCTCATCTCTCATGAAACATGCTTACTTCCATAAGAAGGGTAAAATAATAAGCTAGGTGATGTGATTGAATCATTGAAAAAAAAAAACCCCACAGAAATAATTGAGAAGGTCCTGTTATTTCAGAGGAAATCATGATCAGTTCTGACTTTAATCTAAAACAAACCAATGTTTTCTCACTGTCTTGAAGATTAATGTAAACAAGTATTTAGCATTTTATCATAAGTTAAGTTATTTTCTCTTCAGAGTACTAAAAGTAAACATGGATCTCATCCTCTGATAATCACTTTTATTTTTAGCTCAAGGCAAATAGATGGCTGTTCACATAGGGTTTTGAAATTTAATTACCATTGATAATACTCATTTTATTTTAGGTATGGCAACACATCTAATATATATGTCATTAGAGTATATATTTATACTAGCATGTTTTCCCTTTTTCTGAAACACTACATACTCACACTGAATTGAAAAGTTATAAAGAACACGTTCAATTAATCGTTTTGTTGTATTGTGCCATAGTTCTCTTACACAAGAGGCATGTACAAGGGAACTGAGTGATTTGCTAATCCCTTTAGAATTGTGTGTAATTTAAAAACCTAGGGCCCTATTTACTAAGGTGCGTGTTTTTAGTGTGCCTACATTTAGCACGTGCGCTAATCATGTAGGCGCCTATAGGGATATTGTAGGCATGTACATGGTTAACGCGTGTTAAAAACATTAACGCGCCTATAATGCTGCTTAGTAAACAGGGCCCCTAATGAGGCAATCCAGCCCACGCATGTTACTCTCTAGAGTGGATAATGCAGACTGCTTATTAATGTTTACAAAAAGGTTAATTATTATAAAGAATTAGTCAAAATAGCTGAAATATTCAAATACTTCCCCACTCTATACTTCTACAACAGTGTTTTAAATTTCTTAGCGAACTGGTTCCATATGAATGGAAAGACTTTTACATATCCTGACATATAATTTGTGGGATTTTTAAAGGTATTATGTCATAGATATAGTACCCAGTGAAAACAAACCTGAAAATGTATCAATCAGACTATGAAATTTGTTTCTCACTTACAAAAATTAATTTATTAACAATTATTGTAAAGTGTTAATGCAGCTAGTATTTCATTTTAAGATATCATGTATACTTTGGAGGAAAGGAGAAACAGGGGTGATATGATACAGACGTTCAAATATTTGAAAGATATTAATCTGCAAACGAACCTTTTCCGGAGATGCGAAGGCGGTAGAACGAGAGGACATGAAATGAGATTGAAGGGGGCAGACTCAAGAAAAATGTCAGGAAGTATTTTTTCACGGAGAGAGTAGTGGATGCTTGGAATGCCCTCCCGCGGGAGGTGGTGGAAATGAAAACAGTAACGGAATTCAAACATGCGTGGGATAAACATAAAGGAATCCTGTTCAGAAGGAATGGATCCTAAGGAGCTTAGCCAAGATTGGGTGGCAGAGCCGGTGGCGGGAGGCGGGGATGGTGCTGGGCAGACTTATACGGTCTGTGCCAGAGCCGGTGGTGGGAGGCGGGACTGGTGGTTGGGAGGCGGGGATAGTGCTGGGCAGACTTATACGGTCTGTGCCAGAACCGGTGGTGGGAGGCGGGGCTGGTGGTTGGGAGGCGGGGATAGTGCTGGGCAGACTTATACGGTCTGTGCCCTGAAAAGGACAGGTACAAATCAAGGTAAGGTATAAACAAAAAGTAGCACATGTGAGTTTATCTTGTTGGGCAGACTGGATGGACCGTGCAGGTCTTTTTCTGCTGTCATCTACTATGTTACTATATCAGAAAGGCCACTATATGTGTGTTGCAACCCTACCTTGTTCGTCTGGCAGCGACCATATTGGAAGGATCATCTGAGCAGCAACCATCTTGGGAAGATCATCTGAAGGACAGCCATCTTGGAAGGATCATTTGAGGAGCAGCCATCTTAGGTAACTTACTAGGAGGCAGCCATCTTGAGTTCTTTTGGGTGTGCCCTATGGGAGCTCTTGCCTCACAGCTGAGACCAGGACCCTCTGATTGGAGGCCTATTTAAGAGCTGGCCTGAGCCACCATCTTTGCTTTGGCTTCTATGATTATAGAGGTTTGGTGCTTGTATTGTGTGTTTCACAGCTTACTTGTCTGCTGATACCTGACTACTTGGACTGGACCTGACTACCCGCTGTGCTGCTGCCTGCCTTGATCTTTGGACTGTACCTGATTACCCACTGAATTACGCCCGCCTTTATCACTAGCCAGGTCATTGGCTGCCCAACCCCATCCGAATCCCGAAGTCATGGTGGCCACCTGCACCTGGAGGCTCAACTCCTGGGGAACGGTGGTCGCTTCCCAGGTGAAGCTAGGGGTTGTCCGGCTGCCTGACCGAGTGTGGCGCTGCTCTTCATCCATCGTGCTCAGTCGTGGCACAAGGGCTCACTATTCAAGTCCTAACAATGTGTCTCTATGGTTATGGTACTGTATATTCAGGTGTTTAATCTACTGCTTTCTCTAACTAAACAACAGTGAAGAAAAGTTATATATGTGTTTGCCAGTGCTGTATCTATACAGAAATATTTGGGAAGGCAATAGAGGGAACCAGCCAGGTATGGGATTGGGGGAGGGGGGGGAACCAAACCAAAATGACATTTCTACAAATCACACCTGCATCACAGCCTTCCCATTTCCTCCCTACATTTAAATTAACTGTAAAATCTCTGAGGATGTCTTTTTTTTTGTTATTTCCTTGTTTATGTTGTATTGCCTTTGAGGGTAAATCCTATGTCTTTAGTGAACCTAAGCAGTTAACAGATTTTGTGGTTTCTAAGGAGGGTGAGAGTGTCTACATGATGACTCATAGTGTTAAGGTATACTACTAGAGCTGTATTCCTAATTTAGATGTCTACGCTGAATAGGTCTTAGTTTTTCCTGGGAATTTTTCTTGTTCTTGGATCTTTGAATGTGGGTGATGATAGATGATTGTTTATTTCTCTCCCTGTGTATGGGTGATTAGTATTTCCTGAGTTAATGTGTTTGAGTTACTAAGAATTGCATTTATTGTATAATTGAGAGTTATTAAATAAACAATTTTTTAAAAATTAATAAACTATAAAAGGTACTACAAAAAAGGTTCCAACAGTTTTAGCTAGTATGTTCTTAACAGAAATTAAAAAGATTTACCGCAGGATGTGCTGAAGCATCCTGCGATAAAATCCCAATGTGTACGTGCAAACTACATGCTAAAAAAATCCAGAATTGGGGGGTGAAGAGTAGGCATAACAGTGCAAATAAGTTAACACACCACATTACCACATGCTGATTAGCATGTGAGCCCATGCCACCTAAAATATGTGTGGTAGTAAGGGTACATGCATTAATTTTTGTTAATGGCTGTGCATTAATGGCAACATTAGCACATACTAAACCAAAATGTAAGGGAAGAAACCCTGACAAACAGTTCAAATATACACAAATATATGGCAAGAGTTCTCTTGAATGGTCTGACTTACTAGGAGGAAAACGCCTCAAGAAGCTAACAAGTGCAATAAGCAACACGAGCAGGGCTGCTTCATCATTGGCACAAAAAACCTCCTTGTATTATAGACAGCATTTACATCATATTAATCCTTCTGCAAAATCTTCAGGACAGTGTTGCTGTAAACTATAAATCAGTCTTCCAAAGTGTACGTAGAAGAGTATTTAGCTTAAACGGGTCTTCCTTGTACTCCTCAGAGTAAGGGACCACGAATGCTCATGCAACTCCTACTGAGAAAACGGAACAAATAAGACTGCTTTAGCTTCCTTCACTAGAACTACACACTAGCAGAATCCTTCACCTCAATCACACATTCAAAACATGGAAAGACCCTGACCTACTATAAAATAAGGAACCGCAAATTAGAAACAAACAGAAACTGAAATAGAAACCTTTAAAAGCTAGACTATATGAGTTGTACAATACTGGCAAAAGAGAAACAGAAATGTATTTCCTCCTGTATTTTGCAAAAGTATATGGCTGGTCAGAAGTAGCATCTTTCAGTCTTATGGGTTTCCTGTGGAGAAGAGGGGTCCTACTAGTAACTAGCTTGTTCTCTCTCCCTTTCTTTTCCCAGATGGGGAGGTGAAGGTGCTGATAGCTGATTTTAAAAAAGAATGAGCAAAACAGCGAGAACATATCTTGGCTGCCTTGATCAGCTTCTCTGGTTTCAGCTTGCTAGGTTTAAAAAAAAAGGAAAAAAGAACTTATATTTGACATGGGCAGGAGAGCAATGGAATCGAACCAGTTCTGTGCATGTTCAGTTGGAGCTTCTTGAGAGAATCAATGTTCTTCTCATGCAGGGTCACTTACAGTTTCATTTAAAGCCACTATGGGGGAGAGGGAGAAGGTGGAACAGAATTGTTGATCTGCAGAAGACTACTCAGAGCTCAGGGATTAGGTGTATGCTTAGGGAGGAAGGCTCAGGGATTGCCTGTATGCTCAAGTGGGAGTGAGGATGGGTGGGGGATAAAGACTTAGAGGTATGGTAGGAGAACAAAGAATCCCAGGATTAGGTGGGAGAATGGAAGAACATGGGATGGGGTAGAAAAGTGGGAACTAAGAGATTCAGCAGATATCCTCTACCCTGGGGATTTTGCAATTGAGTGAAGGGTATGATTATAATGTGTCAGATGGACTGGGTGGTGTAAGACTGGGAAAAGGATTGGAACAAGTAGAGAGATGGTGTGAAAGACATGGAGCAGAAGTAGGAGCAAGAGGAAGGGGACTATGAAGAGGGGGGAATGAGAGAGGGTAGAAAAGGGAAACCTGTGGAGAAGGTGAACGATGGGGAATACAAATCTGGCTGGGGAGTAGGAGACCAAAGAAAGAGGTTACAGACCAGGATAAGCAACACAAACTGGCTTTCAGTAATAACAAACAAAAACATGAAGAATTGTGGAATAATTGTGAATGTCATTTGGTACCATTCACTGACATGTACCTTACTAGATGCTTATACCTCCCTACAGGATAGCTAACATATGGTTGAAGGAGGACCTGTGGTTCCCCACAAGGCAGCACAAGGGTCATAAAGAGTAGAAGAAAACAGGTGAGTTCTAGATTAAACCACTGTCTGGATGCTGTCTCCCAGAAGTATTCTCAGTACTGCAGCCTATGGTATTTATAAAAGAGAGTTCTGAGTTGGAGCTCCAGGGAAGTGAAGCAAGTCTGCAAGTCTAAGGTCAGTGTATCTTCAGAGGAGTCCTTGAGGAAGATAGCCCAAGAATGTGTGTCTCATCTCTCAGGGAATTGATGACTCTGAAGCAAAGTAGTATCCCACTGTTTATTCCTAGATATGCTAGTCTTGAAAAATAAGCCTATGAAGGAAAGACCCTGTTTCAGTCATCCTAGAATCAGAAAGCATCCTTTGAATCTGTGGAAGTAGAGAAGATGAATCTGGCTTAGGTACTTCTAACTGTCCAATTAAAGTATTAATGTTTTAGTCAGATAGATGGAATGCAGGGTAAAGGTGTGCTGCATCAAGGAGTACAAGGAATTCTAGAAAGAGAAAGTATCTGGATAGTGGCCAATGTTGACTATTCACAGAGAGCAGCGATAGACCACTTCATTTAGATAGGAGATATTCAAACTTCTATCTGAATAGCTAACTGGATAAAGTTAGGGCAGCAATTTTTATATTCTAACTTTATTCAAATAGTTATCTAGTTAGTTGTCTGAATATCACCGCTAACTGCCTTTGCTCCACCTTTGCACTTTCTTGTCACTATCTTGATAGTGATGAAACAGTCTGTAAAGATACTCAGTGGCACTATGGGGAAAATTCTATTATTAGGTACCTCTATTTAACACCCTGAAGCCAGATAATAAATGCCCTGTAGCCAACTTTTCAAAATGATTGAAGGTACTAAACCCAGTAGAAATTCTCTCTCCCTGGACACAGGAAGGAATTTGTTCAATACTGGCAGTGCTCAAACACCCATGGCTTCTATACTCTGCAGGTCAAACTGAGCAGGTTGTAATCTTATGGCCCAACCCCTGTGAGGAGCAGAAAGGAGATTTTACAGAGGGTAAGAGACTGAAGAATAGCCTGGAAGCAAGGGAAAGAATGAGAGACAGGGATAGAGCTGGGGCTGGTGAGGAGTTCAGAGGCAATGATGAGTAGATGAGGGCTGAGAGGTGAGTGGCCTAGTGGTTAGGGTGGTGGACTTTGGTCCTGGGGAACTGAGGAACTGAGTTTGATTCCCACTTCAGGCACAGGCAGCTCCTTGTGACTCTGGGCAAGTCACTTAACCCTCCATTGCCCCATGTAAGCCGCATTGAGCCTGCCATGAGTGGGAAAGCGCGGGGTACAAATGTAACAAAAAAAAATAAATAAATAAAAATACAGAAGATGGAAATGGGGGAATAGGAGATTGGGAAGGGAAAAGACAAAGGGAGCAATAGGGTTTTGGAAAGGGAATGAGAGAGATTGGAAAAGTCAGTAGTTAGATGGGAGGTGAAAAAGGGAGACTAAGGACTAGAAGGGAAGCGGGAAGGGGAAATGAGGGGTAAAATCTCATATGGGTAGATATAGAGGCAGAGAAGAGAACATTGGAAAAAAAATCCTGGAAAAAAAAAAGAGATCAAGACCGTACTGATGTAGAGAAGAAAAAGAACAAGAGAGAAGAAATGGAAAGGCCAACCTGGAAAAGAATTTAGGAGATGACTGACAAAAGGAAAGTCAAAAAGAGACAAAAAAAAGTAGAAAAATATTTAATACTTTTATTAAAAATTGGAATGTGTCCACATTGGGAAATGTACATATTTTTTATTTTCGTATTAGCAAAGTACAGGAGAAAATGCATTTCTGTTTCTCTTTTGCCAGTACTGTACTGCTTAGAATCCGGCTTTCTTGAAAGGAGTCTCTATTTCAGTTTTTGTCTGCATGTTTTTTATGGATCCCTATTCTATATCAGGTGAGGGTCTGTCCATGTTCTGCTTGTGTGACTGAGGTGAAGGATTCTGTTAGAATGTAGTATCTGTATAGGAATCTGTAATAGTGCTCTAGGGCCCAGTATACTATTTATAGCACTGCCTTTTGGTAGGTGGTTTACAGCTGTTATAGTGAGATAAGTTTCCTTTATAGGCTTAAAGTGTCTTTTTGCCGGATTTTGTGTTAGTTTGTAAAGTGTCTGGCCCTATTTGAAAGCAAATTCTGGGGCAAGGGTTGCCAAAGGTGGCCCCTCTCACCCAAAATAAAAATGCTCAAGATTAGTGGTCGGCACATCCTGTATAGTCACTACACAAACAAAAACCTGTCTGCTTTAAATGAAGTGTCTGAAAGTGGAAGGTGTGCGTGCTGTTCCTGAGGTAATAATCTCAATCTGAGTATTTCTGGTATGGTGAATTGTAAGAGGAATAACTCCATTGTTAGGGAATATGGAGTTTGTGTTACAGAATTGGAGCTTCAGTGTTTACATTGAAGTTCTGACCAGTTCTACAGAGAACCGAAAATCCATGCCTACTTAGAGAAGAATTTGTTCAATAATGCAATCAATTATAATGGCGATTTTACTGGGTAGCTGAAACTTGCTGGAGAGAAGAGGGTTTCTTTATGCATAGAAGGCTGTGTTGTCTTGTATTGCTAATTTAAAGGTGTGGGGGCAGGGTAAGGAAGCAGTGATGTGGTGGTAGGTATGATTTGAAGAAATGCCACTTTGGCTTCCTCCCCCCTCCATACCTAGCTTGCCCCCCCCCCCCCCCCTGTTGCCACCCCAAATATTTCTCCCTAGAGATGCCACTGGGCAGATGCTGGACACGCCCCCTGCATTTAGAGAGTTTTGTGGGGGCCTCCCTACATAATGGAGTCCTTTTACTAAGTCACAGTAAACTTTGCAGTAATCGTAGCTTAACCCAGTATTTTACCATGTGGTTGCTGCAAATTTAGGGCCTCTTATACCAAACTGTGTGGCAATGTTGGAAAAGCCCATTCAAAGTAAATGGGCTTTGCTGGCATTGCTGTACTGAGTACCACTAACGCAGTTTAGTAAAAATGGCCCTTAGGGAGTCTTTTACTAAGGCGCGCTCACGTTTTTATCTCGCGTTAAAATTGTGGGCGTGCTAAACATTAGAGATGCCAATGCATTCCTATGGGCATCTCTAACGTTTAGCGCGCCCACAATTTTAGTGTGTGCTAAAAATGTGAGCATGCCTTAGTAAAAGACACCCTTAATGTGGTAACCATTGGGAGCATTCCCAGCATTTGCAGTTATAAGTGCCACATCAAATTTTCAGTTGACAGGAAATATACCACAAAGCCCCTTAATGTGGTTGTACGTTAGCAGTTACCAGGTAAACAGTACATTAAGGGGTCCTTTTACTAAGCTGTGTTAGGCATTAACATGCACCTAATACAGCTTAAAAGGGCTTACATGGGACACACCCAGGCGTCCTGCAGTAAGTTTGACATTTGTGCGCACATACTAGGCAAAAAAGAATTTTTTAATTTTCCATGGAGAGGGCATATAGGAGGCGAAGAATAGGCATTTCTGTGCTAATCAGGCAACATTACTGTGCACTAACTGATTAGCCCAGGATTAGTGCATAAGCCCGTACTGACTAGAAAATGGATGGCGGTAAGTGCTCACGCACTAATTATTTTTTCTATGGCCATGAACTAATGTTGCCATTAGTGCAAGGCCATTAATTGAATAAATGGAAAATCGGCCAATTTATTGCTGTAGTAAAATTGCCTTAGCAAGTAGGAAAAACCCATGTAAGGACACACTAAGTCCACTTTTTCCCGCAGCTTAGTAAAAGGGCTCCAAAGTGAATAACATGGTTTAGTAAAAGAGCACCAATATTTCTACAAAGAAGAAAAGAGCCCTTGATGGGGTTGTGTAGCCACTGAAAAAAAACTTGTTTTCCCTGTATTTAATTTCAATCTATTTTTTTTTTCTATCTAGATCTATATTGAAGTTATATAAATGTATATTTTCATCTGCTAAAAACTAGAAGGCCTCTACAATTCTGGGCATAAATGACATGCAGCATTGAACTTATTATGCAGAATAAGTCAATTATCCTGTCTATGCTTTCACAAAACCTGTGTTTCTTACACTGTGATTCACTTGTGGGTTAGAAAAGGCTTTAGCTTCAGAACTTGAGAGGAGATAGGAAAGCATCTCAGTCAACTCTGATTGAAGGGCACATCTGGATTTGGAGAAAAGCATGTCAGAGTGAAGCTGTGGCATCTTGAATATAAACAACTCTGTTGGTATTTTATGTTTGTATGAAGGCAGGGGCAAAAAGCTGTTGGGAAGCTGGCTTGGGGTTGGTTAAAGTTAAGCCTAGGTTTTGCAGTGTAAGGAATCAGATTTGACTAGAATAGTGTTTTAACTCACTATTAGAAATGCCCTGCTATGTGAAGCCATGGATAGATTATTGTATTAGAAGCTAGAGATTCTAACCGAAACAAATTATAAAGACTAGATTTTCATCTGTAAATAAAAGATATAAGTGGTGTCCTTATAGGCTGATGATACTTGAATTTCGCTTCCATTAGATCATGAGTTTTCTATTACAATGAAGTCTTTTGAGGCATATATAATGGAAACTGGATTACAACCTAGATACACACTTCTGATTACTCTTTTTTCTTTTCAGGAGACTGTTCCAGGCAAATATTGGAGTCAAGATTTGCTAAAAATCCCAGGGTATATCAACAAATTACAGAACTCCTTCCCCACTGAGCAAGCTATAGTAGAAAAGTTTTATACATTTGAATGTCATTTGATAAATTTGAAATGGTACTTTAACATTATCAAAAGTAACTGTAGGTCGATACAGTAGTCTCTATTCATCCCAATTAAGGGGCCTTTTATTAAGCTGCAGTATGCACTAACGCGTGCTTATCGCAGGTTAAAATGCACTACCAAGGGGCGCACGCAGGCGCTCTGTGGTAATTTTTGCATGTGCTGTCCACATGCTAAAAATTAAATTTATTTTTTAGTGTTGGGGGTGTGTTTGGGGGCAGAAAATGGGTCTGACTATACTAATTTGTTAGTACGTGGGCTTTGCCACGTGCTAACTGATTAGCAAATGAGCCCTTACCTCCTACAAAATAGGTGTCAGTAAGTGCTCATGCACTAATAGGAAAATTAGAGATAGGTCATTATTGCAAAAATGGGAAAAAACAGCCATTTACCGACAGTGCTAAAAGTGGCCTTAGTTTGCGAGAGAGAATCACATTGGGGTAGAACAAGCCACCTTTTAGCACTGCTTAATAAAAGGGTCCCTAACAGAAACAAAGTAAAATCAAAGGCTAAGGCCTTATACACTAAAGTTTATTATGGATGCTGAAAACATCTAGCAAGCATTCAGAATAGCATGCTATTTATTGTGTTTCTTAAATTTGACGTTCAACTTATGACAATGCCCTATAGCCAATTACAATTAAATCATTACACTGAATGTGAAAAACATGCATATACATAACACTGGAGCCCTTGCTGTGTTCTTCAGCGTGTTTCAGGCTTCATTCCAGGGCACCAGAGGTTGTGACATCATTAGTGAGGGCCTTTATAAGGAACCATGGGACACTCATGCATTGCCTTCACAACAAGGTTTCCTGACTAGTTGTGCGTGCCTGGGGTTGTGTAGTCTCCTATTCGTATTGGATCTGTTTCTCCTGACCTCAGCCCCAGTCCCAGCCCTGCTTGTCTTCAGCTTCAGTTCCAGCACTGCTCTTCTTCAGCTCCAGTTCCAGCTTTGCCTGTCTCCAGCTCCAGCTTTGCCTGTCTCCAGCTTCAGTTCTGCTTTAGTGCTTTGTCCTGCCCAGGTGGTTCGCTTGCTGCTAGCCGGTATCCGGTGGTGGTCCAAGAGCTCACCTTCCCTGATTCCTTGATAGTTGCGAAGGCCATGAGCTCGGCTGAATCACCCGCCCTGCAGATGCTTCAGCAACTGGATCTCCACTTTGAACACCTATCTGGTGCTGGCCAAGACCTGGCTTCATGCACGGACCAGTTCCAGCATCTTCTGGGGGTTGTCCAGGCTCTGGCTGATTGCCTGGACCACCACCTGATATCAACAGCACCTCAAGCTCCAGCTTCTTCGACTGTGGACCCAGGACCAGAGATATCTTCCATAACTCCAAGTGTTCGACTCATGGTACCACCAAGGTATGACGGAAACCCCAAAAACTGTAGGGGATTCCTCAACCAGTGCCGGATAATTTTTGAACTTCAAGGCAGAGAATTTTCTTCTGACAAGGCCTGGGTGGCCTATATCATCTCTTTGCTGTCTGGTCAAGCCTTGGCATGGGCATCTCCTCTCTGGGTACATAAGTATTGCCGTACTGGGACAGACTGAAGTTCCATCAAGCCCGGCATCCTCTTTCCAACAGTGGCCAATCCAGGTTACAAGTACCTGGCAAGATCCCAAAATAGTACAATATATTTTATGCTGCTTATCCTAGAAATATAACAAAATATTTAAACACACATGAATACAAGTGTAATGCTTCTTCAGCTTATTGAGAGTGGAGTAGTCTCATATGTAACACACGATAAAGATTATTTGATCTTTATCGTGTGTTACATATGAGACTACTCCACTCTCAATAAGCTGAAGAAGCATTACACTTGTATTCATGTGTGTTTAAATATTTTGTTATATTTTGATGCTCGACAGAGCACAGGCACAATTGTTTGTTTTATCCTAGAAATAAGCAGTGGATTTTTCCCAAGACCCTTTTTACGGGAACGGGATGATCCAGTGCTCAATGACCTCTACAGTTTCTTGGGAAAATTCAAGAGGATTTTTGAAAAGCCTGGGAAAGTCACATCAGCAGCTTCTGAGCTCTCCTAGCCACAGCAGCACACTGAGCAGAAGGTTTAAGTGTATTATGGCGTAGTAAACAGTGCCCCAAATATGATGATTATCTCATTTTGAGTGCATACATTGTATTTAGAATTGGACAACTTTGCAGACAATCTAACTTATAAATTGCAAGCAGAGTATCTTTTCTAATATTTTTTTCTGACTTAATATTAGGTAAAAGAATACCAATTCAATATTTTAAAGGGATGGGATAAAATACTTGTTGCTCTAATAATAACCAAACAGGGACAGAATCAATAGGTGATTCAGTTAGCCACCAAGACGCAACTCAACAAGAAGGAACAGAGACAACACTAGTTTTTTTATCATTTTACTTAATTAAATTCACATTTATCATATAAATGTAAGGAAATACAGATATTAATATAAAAAGAAAAACATTTTCTCTCAACAATATATGAGACAACACTATTTTGTGTACAATATGTATTAAGTGGGAGTAGTATTGATGTTAATTGGCACTTATTAAAATTTGCATGAGCATCCAGCTGCATGCTTTTCTATAAGGCAGTTTGAAGTGACCTCACAGTCTTGATGTGGGGACCATTTAGCAATATACCGAACTCTAGATCTACCCGATTATTTTTATTAAGATTATTATATCTATATATATTTTCACACACTATCATGCTCTCAGAAGTCTCAGTTTTCATTTTCAGTTTTAAAGTACAATAACTGAGTACTTAACTTAGGCAGCAACTCTGCAAACCGGTCAAACCTCTGCCGACAAGGGCAGGTTTATAGATTCTTTATCAAGGTAAAGGTTTGCTCATAGTCTGCTTTTGCAAATATAGAAAGATGGCCAAAAAAATAATCGGGTAGATCTATGAAGATGTACACAGCACCATAGTGGATGGGACGCTGTGCCCAAATGGGAAATGCTGGCAAAATAATCTGATGATCCCTGTTGAAAAAAATAGAGTATAATGATGAAGTGTGATTGAACTGTGTTGTATAAAGTTGGATGTTTGGGACAAGAATTCTATAAGGCAGGACACCTAATTCACATAGCATATATCCCAAAAGAGGGCATGGCAATGGGAGGGGCAAGTATGTATCAGGGGTATTCTGAAAAGTTATATGCGTAATGATAGAATACTGGGTTAGCGTGCCTAACTTGGGTGCCAACATTTACACCAGGTTTCAGTGAGTAAAAGTCTGGTGCCTAAAGTTAGGCATGGGAATTGGCGCTACACGCTATACTATAAAGATGCATGCCCTTTATAGAATATTTATTTATTGCATTTGTATCCCACCTATTTGCAGGCTCAAAGTGGCTTACATAGTTTTGTAACACAATTATTCTTGGATGTCAGGTACAGTTATTGTAGTACAGAGGTTAGTTAAGGGAGAAGTAGAGAGTAGAAGGGAGGCGTTTATTAGGTATGGTGAACAGTAGGTTTTCAGCAGTGGATTAGTAAGATTCTAGGTTTTCATTGTATGCTTTGTTGAAGAGATATGTCTTGAGGGATTTACAAAAGGTAGTTGTTTCGTTGATTGTTTTCAGGTTTCTAGGTAATGCGTTCCACAACTTTGTGCCCAAGTACGAGAAGATGGTATCATGCATCAGCTTGTATTTTAGTCCTTTGCAGCTGGGGAAGTGCAGGTCGAGAAATTTTCGGGATGATTTTGTGGCGTTTCTGGGAGGTAGGTCCACAAGGTTCAACATGTAAGTTGGGGTGTCTGTGTGGATGATTTTGTGAACCAGTGTGCAGATCTTAAATGTAATACGTTCCTTAAGTGGGAGCCAGTGGAGTTTCTCTCTTAAGGGCTTTGCACTTTCATATTTAGGTTTTCTAAATATGAGTCTGGCTGCAGTGTTCTGAGCAGTTTGGAGCTTCTTGATGTTCTCCTCTTTGCAGCCTGCGTATAGTGCATTGCAGTAGTCAATATGACTTATTACCATTGACTGTATCAGGGTACGGAATATGTATCTCGGGAAGAAAGGTTTTACTCTTTTGAGTTTCCACATGGAGTAGAACATCTTTTTTGTCGTGTTTTTCACGTGGTCGTCGAGAGTAAGGTTTCGATCAATAGTGACTCCCAGAATCTTCATGTTTTGGGAGACAGGCAGAGACCAGTATGATGTGGTTATGGTGGAGAAGTGTTTTGTGTTATGTTTTGAGGTAAGAACAAGACATTGTGTTTTTTCTGCATTTAGTTTCAGCTGGAATGCATCTGCCCAGGAGTACATTATTTGGAGGCTTTGGTTGATCTCGTTGGTTATTTCCTTTAAGTCCTGTCTGAACTGAATAGAAATCGTGACGTCATCTGCATATATGTAGGGGTTGAGGTTTTGATTTGCTAGTAGTTTAGCCAAAGGTATCATCATCAAGTTGAATAAAGTTGGTGAGAGGGGGGATCCTTGGGGTACTCCGCATTCAAGTGTCCATGGGGGTGATCTGTCCGCGTTCATTGTTACTTGGTACGATCTTGTGGTCAGGAATCCTTTGAACCATTTGAGAACTGTGCCTCCTATTCCGAAGTATTCTAGTATATGTAATAGTATTTCATGGTCTACCATATCAAAGGCACTGGACATATCAAATTGTAAGAGGCGTACGTTGTTGCCCATTGCAATTGCTTGTTTAAATGAGTTCATTGCAGACACTAAAACAGTTTCGGTGCTGTGATTTGATCAAAACCCTGATTGAGATTCGTGGAGAATTGAGTGTTTATTTAGGTATTCAGTGAGTTGTTTTGTTACTATGCCTTCCATGAGTTTGGTTATGAGTGGGATAGATGCTACTGGTCGATAGTTGGTTAGGTCCATTGTGCTTTTTTTAGCATCTTTCGGTAACGGAGTGAGTAGGATGTTTCCTCTGTCCGTGGGAAAGAGTCCATTTTGAAGTCTGTGATTTATGTGATTCGTGATATCTTTTTTGAATTGCTTGGGTGCTGATCTTATTAAATTGCTCGGGCAAATGTCTAGTATACATTGTGATTTGGCGTATTTTCCAAACCAATGTGAGATTTCATTTGATGAGAGTGTGTCGAAGTCGGTCCATTATCAAACTGCTGGGTATTCCCCTGGTTTTGGATCTAGACATTCAAGGATATTTGTGTAATTTGTTTTATTGGTGGGTACTTAGTGCCTATTTTTTTTCAGAGCCCATTTTTGAGCACTGTTTATAAAATTACCCCCCTCTCCTAATTCTGTTAGCACATGCTAAGCTTTAGGTAAAAGGACCCCTAAGTGATATCCAAGAAGTAGTAGTAAAGGACCTTGATTTTCTCTGATTTGTGGTCTTTCTGACATAACATTTGGAACTGCTTTCTTGCTAGTTTTTCTTTTACCTTTTTCACTATGTTACAACTCTTTATGAGTTTCCTCCCAAGTATTCCATCTTGAAGTAGTGTAAAATTATAGAAATTTTTAAAAAGCATTGATGTGGTCAGCACCTGCTACTAACTGCATAGGTGCTTCTGAACATCAGGCTCTAATATTCATAATGCAGTGCAGCAACTCTTAATTCTGTATTCTATAATTTGTAATAATTACCAATCAGATTTTTATTTAAAGCAACATTTTTCCTTAAAGGAACTGTCAATAGCATCATAACTAATTTTTTTTCCAACTTGTCTCCAAAGTTTCATGACACAGTTTGTTGACAGTTTGTTAATGACACACTGACAGCATATGCTTTCCTGGTTTATTCTAGTTGACAATATAATTCCACACCCTCTGAAAGTAAACAACCATAGCAGTCAGCATTTGTGTTTTCATTTTATTTTTTTTCCTGAAAAAAGAAAACATTTGTTTTATATATTTCTAGCCCTCTTTTCTGCATTTTCTAAGCTGGATACCTAGCGTTACAGATCAAACACAAAAATAATATACTTAAGAAAAATCACTGGACACAATTACAATTCAAAGAATTATACAGAAATAAAAATATAGAAATAAGGACAACCTTTCCAAAGACAGAGGTAATTCAAGGGACTTATTTTCAAAACCTGCTAAGTCCATTTTAGTTGCATTAAAGAAAAATCTAATTTTCATGTAAATATAAATATCTTTTCATTTCCCAAAAGAGACAGAATAAATATACATTCAGAAAGCTACAACATGATAATTATATGTAGTGTTTAAAATCTTGCATGAGTTATGTGTTTTATATGTAAACAAAATGTTGAATTTTAGAGAAACTTATGTATTTCATTCTATGCAAGACTTATTACATAAATCTTGAAATTGAATCATGTGGTGGGGCATTTTCAATATGACATCTAAATCACGTCAGAGATGTTTATCACAAAACGTCCAAAACTGAAGGACCATAATAAAAAAAAAGATAATGTTTCTCTATGTCCCAAAATACAGAAAATAGCTATATATAAATAATACTTCTCTAAACAGCGGAGAAAAACCTCATCGCCAATCGAAAATACTCAGCATAGAACATCCATTGTCACTAGATGTCCCGCATACATAAAATGTGCACGGCCACAGTAGGACGTCTCCTCCTTGTGTAATATTTCCATATATACCTTTGCTTGTGAAGGAATGTCCATTGCTGTACAAGGATGTCTCTCAGGCAAGAGCCAAACTACTCCCCTGAGAAGACCCAGCTCCTGGTCCTCCAGTGCCAAAAGGCACAGAAGGCAGCTGTTCAAAAGACACCACCACCTGCCACCTAGAAATGTCTCCATAAGAGTCTGGAGACACATCAGACACTCCTTGGCAAGGTAAGTGTACAGCATTGCCCCCCCCCCCTAGATCACAGTACCATTCATGTACAAGCACTCGACATCAGGGTACAGGCCCTGAGATCCCTTTCCCGTAGCAGTTCATATAATAGCTCCCTCACCAATCCAATATTTTACTGTAGTTCCTCATTCAAGAATAATCATGGCTGTAAACGTGCAAATCCATAAATATAGAATGGAAGGGGAAAAAACATCTATTGCTGAAATCTGAATGTACACCATGTCCAATGCCCAGAAGGGCCACCCCCTCTACCACCCATGCAGAGCTATAATGATGGTCTTCAGATCTGCACCCCTTCCCCCCTGGCCCTGCCTACATATTGATGGGAACATTGGCAGCAACTCCCTAAAGGGAAAGGGAAATGGAACTTGATATACTGCCTTTCTGAGGTTTTTGCAACTACATTCAAATATATTCAGTAAGCTCTTTGAGCAGGGACTGTCCTTCTATGTTAAATTACAGCGCTGCGTAACCCTAGTAGCGCTTTAGAAATGTTAAGTTGTAGTAGTAGTAGTAGTACTTATTTTGTACCGGGGCAATGGAGGGTTAAGTGACTTGCCCAGAGTCACAAGGAGCTGCAGTGGGACTTGAACTCAGTTCCTCAGGATCAAAGTCCACTGCGCTAACCACTAGGCTACTCCTCTACTCTGTACATGCAGATGCCCAAAGAAACACCAGCTTTACCCTGCTGCCTATCCCTGCAATACTACACATGCTGCACAGAAAGGCTACTCTCTGTTCCCATGTCCACCTCAGCTCACATATTTACATATCACCTGAGCTTGTGTAACATATCCTCCCCCACCCCCCATCTGCCTGTTGCTATCTGTCTCAGCCTATGTGAGGAGCATTACACAACTTGGCTTAAAAAATAATAATGTGAAGGCAAGATGGCCCATTACAGAAACCCTGGTCTACAAACTTATGTTTTGCAGGTGGTATGGCATCCACAGGGATCTGGAGTCCCTGAGGCGCCAGTATCGGCGTGTCCAGAGGGACAACCCAACGCTAATCTGGCATTTACGGCAGCGCCTCCAGGCCCCAAGTAAGTACCACAAACAGATTACCTCTATAACATCTCTGTCCCAGATCAAGGGCTGAGGATGCAGCTACCCTCCTTAGAGTGTGCCCGCAACCCCCATATGTGTTGGCCTCGACTTATGAGATTGACCTGGAAAGGAAGAGGGAAGGGGGAACCCTTTGCTTACCCTCCACCAGCCACCAAGACCAAAGGGATCTGCGTGGTATACACAGTTGCCTAGCTCACTGCAGCCTCTACAACAAGGGAAATAAAGAAAAGTTATCAAACCCCCCTGCAGTGGGAAATAAACCCACAACCCTTGTGTTCAGGTACCTCAGCTCTAACCTCTGCACCAAACAAGCAGCTGCAAAAACCTGGGCACTGCCAACATATCCTGCATGTCTATTGCCAGACCACCCTCCAGGTTTCCCTGCTATGTCGTCTTATTGATGCCACATCACAGACATATCCCCCAGGTAACCACTACTGTCTACACCTATCTCTGTTCTTGCCTCATGACAGCCAGTTGCACCACTATGCAAGCCATGTAGGATGTGCTGAGCTAAAAGTGCAAACCTTTTAGACACACAGGGCACCCTCCAGCCCAGAACCAGATGGTAGCACAGCACCAGCCGGAAGCCCCCACTGAGTCCAGGGCAAGTGGAGGCTGAAGAAGGAGAGGACCCCTGGGAGGGCATGCCTCCTCTAGAGGGGGATAAAGAGAAGGAGGAAAAACAGCAGCAGCACCCCGCAGCAGGACACAGCTAGCCAGGACACTGGCCAGGGCACTGGCCCAACATCTGACATGACTGCTGGGGGCCCACTGAGGCAGACCCCCAACTGCAGCTCCTGCAGATAGTGGTTGCCATGCAGATCCACTTGCTGCAGGAGATGGCTGGACTGAGGCAGGTCAGGGAGCAGGAGATGGGGGCGCAGCAGCAGGTCCTGTTTCTGCTGGTAGAGCTGCCCCAGAGGCTCAGTGAGGAGCGGACCCATCCTCCATGAAGGGAAACACCCCCCCCCCCCATTTTTGTAAATAGTTTTTTTTACATAGCAATACATGTTTGATATGTTTCATACAAAGAACTGTGTCTCTACTTTGTGCACAATGTGTTGATAGCCTGACATGCCAGACTGACTAGTGTTGTGCTGCTAAAGGTTACTAGATAAACTCTGGGAAAGGGAGACTGCTGAAAGGGGAGGGGGGAGTCTCCACAGATGAGAAAGAGAGTGTGCAAAGGGCCACCTGTGTGCACCCTGCAGCAAACTAAGGCCCTGTAGGTCTCACAACTGCCCTCTTCACCTTTTCCCAGCCCACACCCCAAACCATCATGCTGTGGTTCTCTATTACCCCAAGTTACAGTGATGTCAACTGTCCTAGGGCCTTCACCAGCCTGTGAGCCTGTGATACCAGTGGAACTAGGGAGGACCTCCACAGCACTTGATACAGGGGCTCCTAAAACCCAATCCCCAGGGGGGAAGGGGGTTAAGAACCACATGCCTGCAGTCTCTCTTTTCACTCCATTCTTCCAGATCATGGCTGTATGCCCTATGGGATTAGGGCCTTTTCTGACCCCTGTCAAGGGGCCACAAATTGCAATGCTAGGTCTTGGGGGCAGGCTGGCCCTTAAATTGGTGAGACGGGCAGGACACCTGTCTGACAGACGTTACAGGAATGTTGCCACTGCATGGACATGTGTCTGAAGAAAGATTCCATGCCCGGCAACTGGCAGCCCAATATCTGACCTCTAGCCTACGCTGGTGAAGGGATGCAACTCCCCATACCCCACATCCAACAGCATAGGCAGTGTGCCTCTGGGAGACTAGGGTAAGGTTTGAAAGATACAAGCAATAAAGCTGAAGATCCCCTAATGTGGGTACAGGGAACAGTGACCTGCACACAAGGAGACAAACCAGGTCACAGGAACAGCAATGCAGTTAACAGTATGGGCCAGAGTGGCCACCTACCTCACCACTGAACTCTGTAGTCATCTGTCCCTAGGAGATAACTCTCAGGTCTTTCTACAGTACCAATGCGGCTACCTGAGATCTATTCTTAGGGGAAGCTGGGGTTGATGGGTCTGCATGTTCTGTGACAGAAACATTGGTGAACACATGTTATGTGATAGAGGTGTGTTATGTGGGGTTGTGATGGGGTATGTGATGGGGTCGGGGAGGGGGTGTGCACAAAGAGGGTGGTGGTGGTGGAGAGGTGTGGGGTAGGTGTGTTATACCAAATAAATATTACATACCTTCACTAAAAATTGGTCTGTATGAGTCTCTCTGTAGCTCAGGGTCATGGTTGTTACAAATTTTTATTTTCTAAATCTGAGAGAAAAGAAGTTCACTTTAGAACTTAAATCCCAATTAAATTAGGCCCTCTCCAGGTAGGATCCCTATGCCTTGTAGGTTGGTCAACATTAGATCAGTATGTAATAAATTAGAGAATTAGTTGGGGATTCAGAATCTGGCTTTGCTCTATTTACTGAAACCTGGCTGTCCAATAATGAAGAACCTAGGCTACATTCACTTTGTCCACTTGATTATAATCTTTTCTATTGTTCACGCAAGACTCACAGAGGAGGTGGTGTTCTAATTCTTTACAAAAAAATGGTTGTTCATTCCAGTGGTTGAAAGTTATCTACCTTTTGCAGTCAGTTTTTCACCTAAGTGTAGTCCCATTGGAATATCTTACTCCTAATTCTTCTACAGCTTTAATAGATATCTTGATGGCTCAACATTGTTTACATTATAACCAAAATGTTATTTTAGGGGATTTTTATTTTCTAGATAGATGTACAATCGATTAAGAAGATTACCTCTTCGTTACATTTATAATTTTAGGGGATTTTAACACATCTTGAAAAGTCTCATGATTCAGTAGTTGTGTCCTTTAAAGATTTCCCCCCTGATTCTATAAAGTACACCAAAAATTGTGCATGCAAATTTAATAGAATAATGAGCCAACTATTGCCAATAATTGGGTTTGCCTAAAATTTACACACAGTCCAAAAAAGGGGGCATGGAAATGGGAGAGTCATGGGCATTTCAAGGCAGAACGGGGTTATGGGTTTGAGTTACACATGTAATTATGTTTTTATTGGTGCAAATGGCCATACCTAAATTTATAAGTGACTCCCCGCTTAAGTGTGTATTCTATGAACCGCATCAAACTTTAGGTGTGGCTTATAGAATACCATTTAAAAGGGTATTGTTTGGCACTGATTTTTTAGGTGCCATATATAGAATCTAGCCCTTTATGTCTTTGCTTGGTTTAGACTGGATGTCTACTCCAGCAACCCATATTTCTGGTCATGCCTTAGATGGAGTGTTTGTGACAAATTTAACTAGCACTGAATGACTAATTGACAATGTATCAGTTTCTCCACTAATTTAAACAGATTATTACAAATTGGAATTTAATTTGCTTATTTGGTCAGAGCCAAGACACACTCTGATACAAGCAGATCAGGGCAAAATTTTAAAAGGATGTTTTATAGTTCATACTAGTCTGTTATTTAAAACCATGCTAACTATTAATATTGATCTTATGATACACGATTGGAATGAACAACTGACTATTCTTGTTGATTCTATTGCACCCTATAAAAGAATTAAACCTAATTTGATTACCTCTCCATGATACATCTAAAAAATACCAAGAATGTAGGAAATTGGAAAGATGCTGGAATTTTTCTGGCCTTGAAAGTGATAGGATAAAATGGAGAGAATGTATTAGGGATTATAAATCTAACATTTGTTTGACTTATAAGTCTTATTATTATAAGAAGATTTTTTTATTAAATATTATTTTATTAAATTCACAACACAAAGCAATGGAATATGCATAGTGTACAATACAGAAAAAGTGGCCAACATTTTGGTCAAGAACATATTACCCCCCTCCCCCCCAACCCAAATTTAAAGTTACCACCAGATCTGCACAAAAACAAGTGAGTTCAACCTGAGTCAATTGTGTAATTCCTTCACAATGACCCAGAGGACTAAACAGCTGGTGCAACTCCCCCCCCTCAGAAAATATGTCAAAGTCACAAAGTCAAGAACTCTGGGCTCGATTTGTTAAGATTCCCTAGGAGAGCCAAATTGGGAATCCAACCATTCCAGTTTCAACAAATGAAATAGTTAATTCTTCCAGAAAGTCACTGAAGGTGGCTCTTGTCGCCAATGAAACAGAAGACATATCTGGTCCACAAAAAATGCCTTATGTAACAATAGATTAGGTCTGTTGTGTAATCCCAAAGACACAAAGTTAGAAAATAATAATATATCCGCTCACAGTGGGATGCACTTACCAACAAGGGAGCTAAAATCAAAATGTTCCCCCAAAAGGAATGAACTTGCACACAAGTCCAGAACATATGCACCAAAGTTGCTGGAGTAACCCCACATTTAGAGCAAGGAGCCGAGTCGGCAATTTTAGTCAAATAGGCATGATGAGGAGAAACGTGGTCTCAAACAAAATTTGTACCGTTTCATCAACAACCACAGTCCTTCACCAGTAACATAGTCCTCCGGCAGCAGTTCCACATTCCATTACAAAGCTAACTGCTCATAATCCCACTTGGGGGCAAGGCTCCTCAAACTGATCTGAAAAAAAGATAGTTGTTTTTTCTTTGTACGTGTTATCATTAAAGTTTCCACTAACGAGTCCACTGCATTTTCCTCCAGGGTGGACACATCCAATGTTGATACATAAAGCTGAACTTGAGTATAATGTAACCAGTTTGTAGTATGTAGATAACCTCTTGTTAGGGTTCTGCAAAAGATTTTAATGTACCTCCTCAATCACCATATCACAGATATAAATCAAACACTGTGCATTCCATTGCTGCAGATATGATTTGGAGAGATCTGGGTCCAAATCCCTATTCCCCCACAAAGGGAGTAACATGGCAGATGAAGGAGAAAGCTGCAATTGTTTACACATCCATCCCCAGCTTTGTTTCATGGATTGCAATAGAGGATGAAATTCTGTATTCACAAACCTTGTAGGTGCACTCATATGAAGAAAGTAGAGTAAATGAGTGGGATCCAGTTGCTGTTCCAATGCCAATGGGATAAAAAAAGAAGTGCCATTAATCCAATCTACTAGATGATGCATAATACATGCCACATTATATCTCCGCAGATCAGGTAGCGCTAGTCCCCCTTGACCTAAAGACAGAGATAATTGCTACAATGAAAGTCTAGGTTTTTTGTTATTCCATAGAAACTTCAAGTATTTAGTAAATGTTCCCACAACTCTATTTGTCAAATACATGGGAAAGGTTTGCAAGACATAACCATTGTGGAAAAAGGACCATTTTATATAATGCAATCTGACCATGAGGTATCAAAGGCGAGGAGGACCACAATCATAGAACATCAATTGATTTCTTAAGTAACACATTCACATTTTCAGCATACACATCACCAACATTCCTACCAATATAAACCCCAAATATTAAATTTTTGCATCCACCTTCTCAAGGAGAAACGGTTCAGACCATCCTCATAAGAATAATCTCCCAAGGGCAAAGTTTCTGATTTATCTATATTAAGCGTCAATCCAGACACCCACCCATGAAATTGCACTAATTGCAAGAGGCGAAGCAATGACAGCCTTGGCTGAGTCAGGACAAAGAGCATGTCATCAGCAAAGGCCATACATTTTACATATTCTCGACCCACCTGCAGACCTTGAACATCTGGAACCACCCAAACGGCTATTAACAAGGGATTCTAAGGCCAGAACAAACAGTAGAAGCGACAGAGGATATCCCTGCCGCATAACGCTAGCCATTGGGGAAAAGTATCATGTAGTATTATTAAGACAAACTGCAGGCAAGGGATCGGTATATAACATCTTTATAATGTCCACAAAGGGGCCTCCATGCCAAATTTCTTCAATACTGAAAACAAATAGTCCAAGCTGACACAATCAAAAGCCTTTTGAGCATCCAAACTGACTAATAATGCAGGAACTTTTCTAGTAGCACAATGACCCAATATTGTTGCTGCAAGACGAATATTTCACATGGCTTGCCTATTATTCACAAACCCTATTTGGTCACCATTAATCTATTCCAGCAATAATCCTGTCAACCTATTTGCCACCAGTTTCAGTTTAAAATTAAGTAAAGATATGGGGCAGTATGAACACATTTGTAATGGATCCCGTCCAGGTTTGGGTAAAACCACAATCACTGAACGATTGGAATGTGCTGGAAAGGAACAGTTTTGACAAATTGCTCCATAATAGGCCTCCAATGGCAAAAAAAACCCATACTCCTGTAACAATTTATAAAATTCAGCAGTCAGGCCATCTGGGTCATGCAATAATTCCAGCACTGAATTCTAAGAAGATATTTAAGGTGAAGTAATAATTCTCACACTTTGTTTCAAATAGTGCATTCATTATTCAATGATCCTACTAAAGATCATGATTAACCTTGTACAACTGCATCTGAGCTGGCTAATTATAATGAACAAAAAATAGCAATTATAAGATTACAATTATCATCTTCTCAACCTTTGGTTCAACTTGCAGAATCCATTTCAGAGACGTCCAATGATATTCTTGTTGATTGTTTCTGGAATTAATTTCCAGCTGTTGAGTATGAATGTCTATCTAAGCTGGTTATTACGTTTAGTAGGGGATATAATAACCTTGATCCTTGTCCTGCTGTTATGTTGACATTCCTTCCTCTGGAGGGACTTTCTTGGTTATTATTTTTTTCTTGATGTTATTGTGTCTGTTTTTTAATTCTTTCAGTTGTTGTGATACCATCTTATTGTTTTCCACGTTGAACCCTCTATGAAATAATGTGGAATACAAGCAACAATATAGTATAGGTGTTTTCCAATTAATATCAGAACTATTTTGCATTTACCATACTTTAGGACTCCTGAAAATCTACTACTCTTTGTACTAATTATCGTCTGATAGCTAGTATTCCTTTCTTAGCAAAGATTGTCAAAGCCATCGTGGCCTGTTATTTATATTTGTTTGATAATATGCAATCAAAGGTTAGGAAATTATTTAGTATTGACAACTGTCTCCTTTCTTTTTCTTTCTTTCTTTCTTTATTAGGATTTATTTACCGCCTTTTTGAAGGAATTCACTCAATGTGGTGTACTGGGTTGTTCTGCCATCATAAAATAGTTGGACCTTTTCACATTTGACGTTATTGATCATGATCTATTATGGGATAAATTAAGTCTGATCAGAATTTCAGGAAAAGTCAGGGACTGGTTTTCTTCCTTTTTGTTTTTAAATAGAAGTTACAAAGATATCGATACAGGAAAATGTTCCTCAGTATGGTCACCTGGTTGCAGAGTGCCTCAGGGCTCATCCTTGTCTCTGATTCTATTTAATATTTTAGTTCACTTGGTAAAGAACATAAATTACTGGGTTTATTTTATTTATCCTGATGATGATCAGATAATTTTTCCTTTGACCCCCATGATTCAAGATTTATTTGATTATATGAGTTTTTGTTTTCTAAGACTATCAAATTGGATGACTAGACAGCTTCTCAAATTGAATCCTGAAAAGACAACATTGCTTTGGATGAGCGGGAAATTTCCCACTCTTCCTTCACAGAATCCAATTCTCGATGGTTGGTTGGAGTCAGAGCTAAAAGTTGATTCTCAAATTAAACATCTCATTGCATCTGTATTTTGCAATTCTTACATCAGATTTGATCATATTTTTCTTTGGATTGTAGGGGTGTCCCCTGTGTCTCACCTTTTTTAGAACTGAGGCTTGACTAGGTCAGGATCCATCTCTTATGAACAATACTGCCAAGGCTGCTTCAGGATTTCCTGCAGCACTGGTCAGATTGACATTCCAAGGAACATCTGTGTTTGCTCTCCAGTATATAGCTGGGAGGAGTGAGATTTATGACACAGGAATAAGGTAACCCATGTTAGGCCCTCATTAAAGATGGCAGCAGTACCAGCTCTGATAAGGGTGCCATCTACTGGGCTATTGGCCTCATTATATCATCTGTATGACGGTTATTCCTATATCAAGCTAATTACAATTTCCATCTGGCCAATTTAATGATCCTATTAGTCAAGATCTTACCTCAGTCTCTGTTCAATCACCCACCTAATACAATGTTCTTTGTCTGCCCAGCTTATCCAATGAGAGAACTATTCTGTGTATGACACAATGTGCTCTATATGAGGGACACTGACTGGCAGAGGAAGGAGAGAAGTGAGGAATAAGACAATAGAAGAGCCAGCTAAGAGACAAGAGAGTGGCTTTCTAGCCTGTACCTACTAAGAATGGCACCCCTCTGTATTACAAGTGTAATCCCCTGTTAGTTGGGGATTACTGGCAGAGTGGGTCATAAGAACATAAGAATAGCCATACTGGGTCAGACCAATGATCCATCTAGCCCAGTATCCTGTTTTCCAAACAGTTGCCAATCCAGGTTATAAGTACCTGGCAGAAACCCAAATAGTGGCAACATTCCATGTTACCAATCCAAGGGCAAGCAGTAGCTTCCCCATGTCTGTCTCAATAGCAGACTATGGACTTCTCCAAATCTTTTTGAAACCCAGATACGCGAATCGCTGTTAGCAAATCCTCTAGCAAAGAGTTCCAGAAATTAGCTATTCATTGAGTGAAAAAATATTTCCTCCTATTTGTTTTAAAAGTATTTCCATGTAACTTCCTTGAGTATCTCCTAGTCTTTGGACTTTTGAAAACAGTAAAAAATCAATTCACTTCTACTTGTTCTACACCACTCGGGATTTTGTAGACCTCAAACAAATCTCACCTCAGCCATCTCTTTTACAAGCTGAAGAGCCCTAACCTCTTTAGCCTTTCCTCATATGAGAGTAGTTTCATTCCCTTTATCATTTTGGTTGCTCTTCTTTGAACCTTTTCTAATTCCGCTATATCTTTTTTGAGATACGGCGACAAGAACTGAAGTACATAAGTATTGCCACACTGGGACAGACCAAAGGTCCATCAAGCCCAGCATCCTGTTTCCAATAATGGCCAATCCAGGTCACAAATACCTGGCAAGATCCCAAAAAAGTTCAATACATTTTATGCTGCTTATCCCAGAAATAAGCAGTAGATTTTCCCCAAGTCATTTTAATAATGGTCTATGGACTTTTTCCTTTTTTAAACCCTGTTAAGCTAACCACCTTTACCACATTCTCTGGCCACGAATTCCAGAGTTTAATTAAACATTGAGTGAAGAAAAATTTTCTACGATTTATTTTAAATTTATTACTTTGTAGCTTCATCGCATGCTCCCTAGTCCTAGTATTTTTGGAAAGAGTAAACAAATGATTCATGTCTATCTGTTCCATTCCATTCATTATTTTATAGACCTCTATCATATCTTCCCACAGCTGTCTTTTCTCCAAGCTGAAGAGCCCTAGCTGCTTCAGCCTTTCCTCTTACTCAAGGTGAGGTCACACCATGGAGCGATACAGAGGCATTATCGTATTTTTGGTCTTATTTACCATCCCTTTCCTAATAATTCCTAGCATCTTGTTTGCTTTTTTGGTGGCCACCGCACATTTGTCCACATGGTATAAAAGAATGTTTATGTTATGTTATGGGTGACTAGAGAATTGGATTGAGGAAGAACCCTAGATTTGGTATACTTAAATTTTAGTAAAGCCTTTGACATAGTTCCACATAAGTGACATAAATAAATTAAGTGCTCTCAGTATAGACCTAAAAGTAAGTGAATGGGTTAGGAACTCATTGAATGGAAGATGACAAAGGTAGTGGTAAATGGAATGCATAGCGACAGCAATGACCAGCAGGAAAAAAAGAGATGATAGTGCCTCTGTATAAGTCTCTGTTGAGATCTCATTTAGAGTACTGTGTACAATTTTGGACACTGTACCGTCAAAATTACATAAACAGGATGGAGTGAATACAGAAGGCAGCTACTAAAATGGTCAGTTGTCTGTAATAAAGCATTTGAGGACAGACTTAAGAATCTCAATATGCACACACTGGAAGAAAGGCGAGAGAGAGGAGATATGATGCAGACATTTAAATATCTCCACGGCATAAATGCACAAAAAGTGAACTCATTCAACTGAAAGGAAATTCTGGAATGAGGGGGCACAGGTGAAAGGGGATAGACTCAGGAGTAATCTAAGATACTTCTTTATGGAAAGAGTAGTGGATATGTGGAATGGCCTCCCGATGGAGGTGTTGGACATGAAGACTGTAGCTGAATTCAGAAAAGTGTGAGACAAGCATGTAGGAGTAAAATCAGTACTAGAAAGATGGAGCAAAAATCACCCTCACTGAGAAACAACTTTAGTCTGTGTAACATATGCAGCTTACCAAATGCATTTCTTACTGTGTTCTTAATAGTTTGGCAGGGTGTCAAGCGAGAATTAGTTTAAATTCTCAAGTACCATATCTCTTTCCTAATCAGAAGCATAACATAATTGATAGGCCTGCACAATAATAAAACTTCGGTTTTCTTCCAAGTTCGGCAACAAGCAATTGTCCACTAGCTAGGGTTTGAAAGATGTAACTTTCAATCCCTTAGTAAGTAAAGACAGAGATGTCAAACAGAAAATACACCATGATATCATCAAAACAGAGACAAAAACCAGTAGTCTGCTTCTATATGAATGGGCATAAAGGAAGCAAATAAATAAACTGTCTGACAGGGTTGATCTCAGTGGAACACCAGAAATCAAAGTATTCCACTTTGAGACTCTTGCCCTTCTCAGATCTGCTGGGGGCATCAGATAAAAAGGATGCAGCCAGCACTTATCTAGTTAGCTGATTCCCACATTGGTCATTCTCAGTATGAAATGCAGCAGAAAAGGTTTTTTTTTAAATTAAGAAACAATGAGTTTTGCTCACTATCCAGTACAAAACATAAAACAAAGACAGCAACAGAGTTTCTGTTCCATGACAACATAAAAACCATGTTGTTGTTGATCCCAAATACTTTAGAATGATTAATCAGCCATTCAGCTGCAGTAAAACTACCTTCTTAATTAATTTAACCTGGAAGAACAAACAAGAAATTGGAGGATAACTATTTAAACTGCCCTTCAGCAAGGATTTTCCCATTTATTGTTTTTAACAAGACTAATGAGAACCATTGTAGTGCAAATTTTTCCCATTTTAAATAAAAAGCCATAGAGGACTTTTTAGCACTTAAAAATCAACCCTCAAATAATCAACCTTTTTCTCCATCAATAGTCAGGTTTTCAGGATACCCACAAAGAATATGCATGAGGTATATTTGCATGCACTACCCCTATTGTTTGCAAATCTCATTCATGCATATTTGTTTAGAACCCCTGCTTTAGAACTAAATTCATGACACTAATTGGAACAGTTTAATTTATCTTGTTTTTCCTAAACTGAACCAACCAGTACACTCTCCCTCTCTATTCAGAAGCTTTCCTCCAGGTCTCCAGTCTGGTCCAAGCCACAGTGTTTGTCTTATATAGATATTTGTAGAATAGGTCACATAGATGCAAACTTGTCAGTCTCCTGCTTCAGTTTTCCTTATACTCTCATACTACTATTGTTACTGGTTGCATTTGGCTTACTAGATGTCAAGGCCCATTTTGACAGAAGATAAAAATCAGAATCGGTATATCTAGGTTGAGACATGTACAGTTCCAGTAGTATTTTAGAAAATAATCTGCCAAAGTAGAGTCTTTACTACAAATGAGAAAGGTCACACTCTTGACCTCCTCTCCCTCAAATCGGCCGATAAGCATAATTTGCAATTAACCAAAGTTCATTGGTCAGCTATCCCTTGGTCAGATCATTTAAAGCTCAACTGTTCCATTTTATGGCAGGTAAAAGGTCTGCAGCGAGCTCAAGTCCAAACGTCATACAATACAAGAGGTTATATTGACCCTAAGGTATTCTGGCAGTCAATCTACGAGACAGATTGGCCAGAACTGGTGGATTCCGAAAACTTCTTCTTAAACTGGGAACAACGATGCAGAAGAATTTTGGATACCATAGCACCCCTCAAAACAAGGCCAACAAAAAGGAAAGTCGCTGCCCCATGGTTTAATGATGATCTTAGGATGCTCAAATCCAATTGCAGAAGACGCGAAAGGGCCTGGAAAAAGCACCAGGACACTCAACATCTCAATGCATGGAAGCAATCTCAGAGAACGTACAAATATGCAATTAGGCAATCTAAAAAACTCTACTATAAAACTAAAATTGGCCTGGATTACAATGATATGAAAAAACTCTACTTTTTTGTTCACAAATTAATGGATACTACTGCGCTCACATCTACCAGTAAAGAAATCCCATCTGTTGCAAATCTGGCCAAGTTTTTCCAAGCAAAAATCATAAAATTACAGAGTTCCCTGCCTCAGAAAACTTCCAGCGTTAGTGATTTCATTAGTGGCCTGGACCCGGATCCAGGTGAGCACCCAGCTGACCGATTGTTCTCACACTTCACACCTCTTTCTGTTGAATCTGTCACGCAGGAGTTCCGCAGATTTTCCAGGAAGTTTTGCAAACTAGATATTTGCCCAAAATACTTACTCCAATGTGCCCCTAACTGCTTTATTACTGATCTGATGCTACATTTTAACTTCATGCTTGGTCATGGTAAATTCCCTGTAAACTATGCAAACATCTTACTCACCCCAGTTCCCAAAGATGCCAAGAAAAGCAGCTATGATCTTACCAACTATCGGCCAATTGCATCTATTCCACTTTTCGTGAAATTAATGGAGTGCATGGTGAACAAACAACTCAACGAGTATTTGGACAAGTTCAATATTTTGTATGACTCACAGTCGGGATTCAGTCCGCTCCACAGTACTGAGTCCGTGCTCGTCACACTCCTGACCAACTTTAAAAGGGAAATAGCTGTAGGAAAGAGTATTCTGCTTTTACAATTTGACATGTCTAGTGCTTTTGACATGGTGAACCACAACATCTTACTGCAGCTTATCGATTATTTTGGAGCCAGTGGAAATGTATTAGCATGGTTGAAAGGCTTTTTGACCTCAAGAACCTACCAAGTTAACTCCAGCTCAAGCTTATCGCCTCTTTGGAAGGCAAACTGTGGTGTGCCACAGGGCTCCCCACTTTTGCCCATTCTCTTCAACATAATGTTGATTCCTCTGGCCACTGCCCTTTCCAAACTTGGTCTCAACCCATTTATTTATGCTGATGACATCACAATCTTTATTCCTTTTAAAAAAGACCTAAGCGAAATAACAAATGAAATAAGTCTTGGATTGCACACCGTGTTTGATTGGGCCAACTCATTTAAATATAAACTCAATACTGAGAAACCCCATTGCCTAGTACTCTCCTCACCCTATAACAAATTCACGCCCCCAACATTAATCACTCCTGAGCGTGCCTTGGCAATCTCAGAGACCCTAAAAATATTAGGTGTCATTGTTGATAGAAACTTAACACTGGAGCATCAAACAAACTCTACAACCAGACAAATGTTCTTCTCTCTTTGGAAACTAAAACGTGTCAAACCATATTTCCCTAGAGAAGTATTTCGCAAGTTGGTTCAATCACTAGTCATAAGCCGCCTTGATTACTGCAATCGTATTTATGCTGGGTGCAAATATTTGCTTCTAAAAAAACTACAAACTGCCCAGAATACAGCTGCTAGGTGTCACGTTTTCAAAGCTGGAAACTCGGTTTGTGAGCCCTTGGGCCACTGCCGAGGAGCGGCAGTGGCAGGCAAAACCACCCCACGCTAGAGACAGGGCAGATCTCTGACAAACAGTTAGCCTTCACCTGCACCTGGCCACTTTCCACCAAGAGTTGAGCTCAAGGCTTCAGGTGGCCGGCAGGACTTACTGGACAGGGCAGGACTGGATAACAGCTAGGCAGCACAGGGACAGCAAGGCAGGGAAAGGATAGGCTAAAGGACAGGACTGAAAGCTGCGAGCAGCCACTGAAACAGGGAACAAACACAGCCAGACACAAGACTGAACTGAAAGCTGCAAGCAGCCACTGAAGCAGGGAACAAACACAGATAAACCCAGAACTAGGCAAGACATACAAACAAGACACAAGACTGGGAAACAAGCAATACAGTAAACAAGCAATACCCTAAACTAAACACAGACTAACTAGAACAGGCAAGACTTCAGGCAACAACTAGAGCAAGGAATCAAACTCAGGCTGAAGTGCATCAAGCACCAACATACCAGGGCCTTAGACGCAATGCAAAGGCAAAGCAGCAAGGTTTCAGAATGGCTAATAAGCCCAGCAGCACCTGGAGCTCAGCTGCAACCATCACCAGGAAACTACGGGTGCTGTGTAGGTTCAATCCAAGCAAGCAAGTCTGGCAGCCCGGAAGATCCGGACCGGACTGGGCTGAAATCTGGAACGGGTGACGGTCCATAGCAGCCACCGGTTCTGGCCACTAGACGGCGAGGTGAGCACAGACGTAACACTAGGCTTATTTATGGTAAATCGAGATTCGAAAGTTCCAGACCACTGCGTGAGAAACTGCACTGGCTTCCTGTCAAGGACCGCATCGCTTTTAAAATTTACACTCTGGTGCATAAAATCATCTACGGTGAAGCCCAAGCTTATATGGACACCCTAGTCAACCTGCTACCTAGGAACTCTCATAGATCAGCTCGTTCGTTCTTAAATCTCCATTATCCAATACTTTGTGGCCTGAAGTATAAGACCAGCTACGCATCCACCTTCTCCTATATTAGCGCTTATTTGTGCAATGGTCTACCTAAGTTGGTCAAACTTACCCCCAGATCACCCGACCTTCAAAAAGCGCCATAAGACCTTTTTATTTGGAAACGCTTATGCTCCAAACCCGCCTGGCATCTCTTACTTCTGAACTGTAATTGTCATAGCGGCATTTTGATCACCACTACTCTTTCTCCTTTTCTCTCCTTTGCTATTACCCTTTCTCTCTTTCACTATGAAATTGTTTGTTTGCCAAATTGTTGTATGTTTTTGGTAAACTGTTGTAAGCCACATTGAACCTGCCTGTGGATGGGAAAATTGTGGGATATAAATGCTATAAATAAATAAATACATACATACATACAGGATTGCCTGTGCATATTGTAGAATGTGCAATAGGAGCATCCATTTTATAATTAATGAGGAAACTCATGAACTTACACATGTAAGTGCCGACATACATACATGTAACATGGTATTTGGCACTTATGTAAGTCTAACTGAAACCAAATCAGTACTACTACTACTACTACTATTTAGCATTTCTATAGCGCTACAAAACGTACGCAGCGCTGCACAAACATAGAAGAAAGACAGTCCCTGCTCAAAGAGCTTACAATCTAGTAGACAAAAAATAATGCAAACAAATCAATTAATGTGTAGAGGAAAGAGGAAATGAGGGTAGGTGGAAGCGAGTGGATACAAGTGGTTACGAGTCAAAAGCAATGTTAAAGAGGTGGGCTTTCAATCTAGATTTAACGATGGTCAAGGATGGGGCAAGACGTAGGGGCTCAGGAAGTCTATTCCAGGCGTAGGGCGCAGCAAGACAGAAGAAGCGAAGTCTGGAGTTGGCAGTAGCGGAGAAGGGAACAGATAAGAAGGATTTATCCAGGGAACGGAGTGCACGGGAAGGGGTGTAGGGAAGGACGAGTGTGGAGAGATACTGGGGAGCAGCAGAGTGAGTACATTTATAGGTTAGTAGAAGAAGTTTGAACAGGATGCGAAAACGGATAGGGAGCCAGTGAAGCGACTTGAGGAGAGGGGTAGTATGAGTAAAGTGACCATGGCGGAAGACGAGACGGCAGCAGCACTTATTAACTAATGTTGTGATCAAGCATAAATGCAGCATTCAAATTGGAAAACGCCTTTGCAAGCTTGGACTTTTCTTTAGTCACAATAGGCTCTCATTTTATCATCAGCATAAAAAATCCACTCTATAATCAAGCACATTTTATATAGCACTTAAATTGAAATTGTCTTTAAAAAAAACCTTGATAGCTTTACACCAGTTTTTTTTAACCATCAGATAGTTTAAAAAAAAAACCTTCTTGATCACATTAGTTAATAAGCGGAGGTGTGATTTGGTTTGAGTTGGATTTCTGTACTCCACAGTCCTTCATAATTTTGTTTAGTGAAGACTAATACTTACGTATGTCTGCCATTTTGGAAACCTACACAATCTTTATTTAGTTTCAGTTTGGACAGCCAAATAAACAAACAATGGGGATTTATGGAGGATACCCCTTTAATCCCTCCTATAAAGGGATAGCCAAACTAAGCATGTTAAAATATATTGTGAAGAGGAGGACGAGGGGGTGGATAAAATGGAAGTGGAAGAAGAAGAAGTGAAGAGGGTCCAAATGAAAGGGAGACAGAACAGAGCCTTGCCTTTGCTACTTCCGCAGAGGGAGAAAAGAAAAGGGTTCCTTCCCACTGAAAAATGGAGGCTGAAGAAGAACAACAATACCCATCAGCCCCGGGGAAAACCCTGGTATAGAAACAATCCTCCCCAGCAGCCTCCAGGGAAGAACCATGACAAGGCAAGGGAGGTGTCCCCTGGGGTTAATCAGGAGGAGGAGAAACAGCTGGGAAAAGGGTGGGACGAGGAACCCATGGAGTGGCAGGAGGCTGGAGAGAGAGAGAGAGAAGGGGGAGACCAAGGAGGAGCCCATGGACATAGCAGCATGGGCTTAGTCACTGGGAGAAAAGCTGAGGAAGCAGGTGACTTCTTGGTAAGGCAGCTGGGCTGAAAGGAGAAAGTAAAACAATCATGCGGGAGAAGAGTCAGTGATAGTGAAAGTGTGACCCAGAAAGGGTGGGACCCTTGTATCTCCCCAGAGAGTTCAAGCTGTTTGGAACTGTGTGCTGCTGAACTACTCAGAGTGAAAAGTGTGGTGTTTTGGGAGGGATTATTGTTTTTCCTGGGTGAACTACTCAAAGAGAAATGAAGATGTTTTTTTTAACTGTTTGCCATTGCACCTGGGGAAGACGTGTAGCAGAGGTTTTGCCTTTTTTTTTTTTTTTGCACTGTAGCCTGCAGTCGCTCCCCAGAGGTGTGAAGCGCTAGGCTGTAGGACTATTTAAGGGGAACGAACTGAGTTCTGGAAGCAGTGGGGTTTATGTTTCTTTTTACCCTGCTGTGCTGATTCCATTGAAGAGGGAAAACAGTGGGGGCTGTGTTTTTTGTTCCTTTTTCATTTTGAACTGCTGGACTGTGAGCACCAAGGAAATAAAAACTTGCTGGTTTTCTTTTGGAATTGTTGGTTACCCGAGTCGTACCCTGTGGATTACAGTGGGTTATGGGGCTGGGCATGAAGCTTGGCCCATAGCCGGAGTCTCAAAGGAAGAGACGGGATCCGGAGAACCCCTGGAGGAGGGACGGATCTCTCTCTCTCTATCTATATATATATGTATATATATATATATATATACACACACACACACACATACATGCCTGGGAGCTGATATACTGGGACAAATTGATGCAATCCCTTTCTGAATTAGGGAATGCACAGAAGCCCCACCACCACCACCACCACCACCTTAAACTACATCCTCTTGCAATGAGCATGTAGTGCAGATTTACAAATGTAAATACTGGCTTTCTAAAATTGGGTTTTACATGTGTATGTGATACATGGAAAGCGTAGTAACTAAACAACTTAATGATTACTTGAGTAAATTCTCAGTATTACATGCGTCCCAATCAGGATTTCGTGCTAATCACAGCACTGAAACAGTTCGTATAACACTCCTAAAAAAATTCAAACAAATTATCGCAGCTGGCAATAATGTTCTACTCCTCCAATTCGACATGTCTAGTGCGTTTGACATGGTTAACCATGGTGTTCTATTAACCATCCTTGAATACTTTGGACTGGGTAGAAACGTATTGAACTGGTTCTACAAATTCCTAAATGTAAGATCTTATCAAGTGATATCTAAGTCGACCATTTCCTCACCATGGAGACCTGGATGTGGAGTGCCTCAGGGCTCGCCGCTTTCACCAATTCTCTTTAATTTAATGATGTTGCCACTAGCCAAATCACTATCCAATCAAGGCCTAAACCCATATATTTATGCCGATGACATCACAATATACATTCCATTCAAGAGCAACTTATCAGAAATTACAGATAAAATTAATACCAGCTTCCAAATCATTAACTCGTGGGCTGATGCTTTCCTACTTAAACTTAATGCAGAAAAGACTCAATGTCTTATCTTATCATTGCAGTTTAACAAGACTAATTACGTGAATATTAATACACCATGCCACACTCTCTCTATTGTGAATAACTTAAAACTCCTGGGTGTTACTATTGATCGAAATCTCACCCTTGATTGCCATGCGAAGATTGTGACAGAGAAAATGTTTTTTGCTATGTGGAAGCTGAAAAGAGTGAAACCCTTTTTCCCAAGGGAAGTATTCCGCAAACTAGTGCAATCGCTAGTACTGAGCCACCTGGATTACTGTAACTCCATTTTCGCAGGATGCAAAGAAAAAAACATTAAGAAACTGCAGACTGCCCTAAAATACCGCAGCTAGACTCATATTCGGAAAGGCAAAGTATGAGAGCGCCAAACCTTTCAGAGAAAAATTACACTGGCTTCCACTAAAAGATCGAATTGCATTCAAGGTTTGCACCTTAACCCATAAAATCATCCATGGAGAAGCTCCATCATACATGTCAGACCTAATTGACTTACCTGCACGAAACATCAAAAGTTCATCACGTACCTTCTTAAACCTCTACTACCCCAATTGTAGAGGACTCAAATACAAATCACTACAGGCATCTACCTTCACATACCTCTGCACAAAATCATGGAATAAACTACCGAATGCTATAAAAACAATGAATGACTTGACAACCTTCCGGAAGTTATTGAAGATGCACCTGTTCGAAGAGACTTACAATAAAAATCCTCCTTAATGACTTGATTCCATTCTATATCTAAACCAACTAATACTGATCCCTTCTAATTTGATTATGTTAATCACATCATCACTATTGGTCATTATATCTTACCTGTTTTATTTTGTGTTATGTAAATAATTCTACTGACCTATCTACCTAATTTCGTATACAGTAATATGTTAAATTAGACCATACCTCTTACTCTGTTTATGATTATACCTTTTGCAACATAGTGTAAGCCACATTGAGCCTGCAAATAGGTGGGAAAATGTGGGGTACAAATGCAGCAAATAAATAAATAAATTGCAATAGGGGGCCTAAATAAATATAATTGGACAAAAAAAAAAGAAAATACCAGTTCCTTCATAATTTACTATTTTTAAAACCTATGAAGAGGGATACCCATTTATTTTTTCACTTCTAAAATGACTTATGGAAATGCAGGTTTTCTGATGTATGAATGAGCTGCAGGGTTTGAGATTATAAAGTACTGTTACTGTTGGAAAAACAGGGCAAGAAAAATATGGAGCAGGTTGCGGGAATTTTGTTGGCATCCTTTATTTTTTGGTGGCATGGAGAAGTGCACAAGCCTGGTTATTAGGCTCCAGAATAGGTTTGATTTCCTGGTCAAACATAGCCTGGTTCTTAGAATGAATACAGACAAATAAGTCTGATGAATGTTTACTGTTAATATCCTGAAAACCAGAAGTGTTTGCAGCCCTTCAGGAACAGGGCTATGCATTCTGATTTAGTACGTTTATCTGTTTTGCACCTCCTGTATTTCACATTTATTTTCAAAGCTAACATATCTATAGGTAATTACATGTGTATTCATCCATACTCCTTAATTACTTTATTTGCATACACTTTGAAGCTACACCATATGGTTTTGCCTACATTATACTATGCTCATATGAGTGATCTAGAGCAAAGAAAAATTGCTATCTACTGATATAGTGAATTATTTTCTTGACAACACAGGTTTTTTTTTATTACAAACTATTTTTCAGAGTTTATTAAAGATAATTGGATGAATTAAGCAAAAATGCCTAGCAGTACACTTCTAGTTAGAAGTAGTTCAGTGACGAGGGTATCCTCAATTACCAGTATAGGAAAACAAAAATAGTCTATGGTGTTTGAGAGAAGTCTCAGTCCAGGCAGAAAATTATGCCTGTAACTTTACAAGCATATTACAGATGAATTTTATATGTGCTTATTTCCACATATAAAACACTACTTTATGCACTGAAATGACTTTTAAACTTGACCTCTAAGCAACTATTCAATGTCTCTATTCCCACAATTTGATTATCACTGAAAGGGAAGTAAAAGTAGATGTCATTCACAAAGAAAAAGTAGACAATATTGTTTTCCTGAATGACTTATGTCAAAGGCTGCAGATGTAAGATAGGTAGAGAGGTAGGTGATCTCAAGGAAAGGGGAAACCATAGATTAGCTGGCAGTGTTTGCGTCTGAGAGATGAAGCCTCCTCCTTGGACTGTTATCTGATGTGAAGCACAGTTCTGACACTATGAAAGGCATGGAAAGGGGTAAGTATGGATACATTTCCAGGCTATAGTGGTTGAGTCGAAGAAAGCTTCTCAGAGAGCTCCACAAGTTCTGCCTCTATGACTGGCAATGTAAGAACATAAAAAATGCCTTACTGGTCAATGAAGCCCATCATCTTGTTTCTAATAGTGACTTATCAAGGTCACAAGTACTTGCCAGGATTTCAAGAAGTAGATCCATTTATTGATATGTACACCTGGGACAGACAGTAGCTTTCCCAAGTCTACCTGGCTAAAAATGAATCATGGATCATTCCTCTAGGAACTGCTCAAAACTTTTTAAACTCATCTTTTTTTTTTTAACTTTTTCAACCATGTCTTCTGGTTAAAAAAAAATTCACAACATAATTGTGCAGTCAGACACTTTCTCTGATTTGTTCATGGTGTGCCCCTATTCACCAGCTCCAACCCAGTCAAGATTTTATAGACTACTATCATATCTTTTTCAGTCAATGGGTCACAATACAGCATGTCTCAGTTGTACCACTCTAGGATGTGGTAATAGGGAGGGTCATAAGCCACGGGAGAGAAACTGTGAGGTTCTGCCACTAGTCTGCACATAGATAAGTTCATGGGAGAGTTCTGACCACCTACCTTTTGATGTCAGTGGCTGGCCAAGGCTGTTCACACCATGACTGCTGTTTCTTGCCAGAGATAATCTTGTTCCTGTCTTGGACTCCTTTAAAAACTCAGTAACTGTTTGGTTTTCCTTCCAGAGCTTGGTCTGCACTACTTGATTATTCTTGTGCTTTGGCTACCTGCTTCTCTCCAGATCCTGCTTGTTTCATTATATGCTTCTTGATCCTGTTCCAGTCCTTGCTGGACCTTGGCCTTTTTCCTGCCTTGCTCCTCATCAATGAGTGCACTGTGCTCGTCTCCATTAGGGTTCCTGTACTTTCCGGCTCTTTACACCAGGGGCGTAGCCACGGGTGGGCCTGGACGGGCCCAGGCCCACCCATTTTCCCTCCAGGCCCGCCCATCCTTCGTACGCTGTCGCTGCCCTTTTGTCCGGCGGAGGCAGCGTTCAGCGTTTACTTCCTGTACTATCTTCTCCCCAGGCTCCGCTGCATCGTCCCAGTGGAATCCTTTTTCTTTTCGGTCGTCGCGCTGCGCTGCCATACACACAGGCAGCTTCGCTCCTCCCCCACCGAGATCATCCGGCCCTAACAGGAAGTGCATCAGAGAGGGCCAGAATGGATGCGGCGGGGGAGGAGCGAAGCTGCCTGTGTGTATGGCAGCGCAGCGCGACGGCCGAAAAGAAAAAAGGATTCCACTTGCAGGGACGATGCAGCGGAGCCTGGGGAGAAGACAGGGCAGGAAGGAAACGCTGAACGCTGCCTCCGCGGGACAAAAGGGCAGCGACAGCGCGGGAAGGATGTGGATTCGCTGGCCTGGGGGGAAGTGGCTGAGCTGCTGGGACATAGGAGGGAGAGGAGGAACGGACTTGAGGGAAGGAAGAGAGAGCTGCTGGGACATGGGAGGGAGAGGAAGAAGGGACTGGAGGGAAGGGAGAAGCTGCTGGGACATGGGAGGGAGAGGAAGAAGGGACTGGAGGGAAGGGAGAAAGCGTCTGGGACATGGGAGGGAGAGGAAGAAGGGACTGGAGGGAAGGGAGAAGCTGCTGGGACATGGGAGGGAGAGGAAGAAGGGACTGACGGGAAGGGAGAGCTGCTGGGACATGGGAGGGGCTGGCAGGAAGGGAGAGAGCTACTGGACATGGGAGGGAGAGGAGGAAGGGACTGACGGGAAGGGAGAGCTGCTGGGACATGGGAGGGGCTGGCGGGAAGGGAGAGAGCTACTGGACATGGGAGGGAGAGGAGGAAGGGGCTGGAGAGCTGCTGGACAAGGAAGGAAGAGGAAGAAGGGACTAGAGGGAAGAGAGCTGCTGGACATGGGAGGATAGGGAGAGAAAGAGGGGAGATGGATGAAAGGATGCAGAGAGAAAGGGGAGAAACTAGAAGGATGTGGAGAGAGGGAGGAGACTGAACAGAAAAGGGTAGAGAGATAGACACTGAATAAAAGGAGAGGGGAGATAGAGACACTAGATGGAAGGATCAGGAGAGAAAGAGGGAAGACACTGGATGGAAGGGTAGGGAGAAACAGGAGACGCTGGATGCAAAAGAAAGAGGGGAGACACTGGAAGGATGGGGAGAGAAAGAGGGGAGCTGCTGGATGAAAAGAGGGAGAGGACAGAGTAGGGAAAGACTGGAGAATAAGAGGAAGGGGCATGTGGCGAACAAGGGTGAGGAAAAGATGAAAAGCCATAGGTGATGAATGGACAGGAAACCTTGGCAAGAGAAAGACGAAGGAAAGCAGAATCTAGAGACTGGGAGCAACACAATGAGAAAATGTAAATGGGCATACAACAAAGGTAAAGAAAATAATTTTATTTTTAATTTAGGATAAAGTAATATGGTACCTGTGTTAATAAAGTTTCAGAGACCAATACTTCCTTCTTTAGGTCAGGAGAGGATACCGTAACAGCATTATACTGACCTGAGGCAGGAGGTTTTGGCCTCTGAAAGCTCACTGAAAAGTGTGACTAAATTTTGCTGGGGGAGGGAGGTAGAGAGAAAATTTTGTGCCCACCCACTTTGGGTTCAGGCCCACCCAAAATTGGCAGTCTGGCTACGCCACTGCTTTACACACACACACACACACACACGGGGCAACCATTTCATGACTAGTTGTAAGGCATTCTTGTGACTCCTCTGACTCTTCCTTGACTAAAGTGCAAAAAGAATGAGAGCATATATGGAGGAAAATAGAGCAGTTATAAGGCAGAGTATGTATCAGGTTCCCCTCCTTATATAAAAGTCACCACATGGTGATTTGGCAACATTCAAAGCGGTAAAAGAATGTAGACATTGAGGCAAGAGCCCAGGAAGTATGGGAAAACTTCAGTGATAAGGTCTGTGATGTTGCAGACCACCTGTATGCTGAGACAGTGAAAGACCCTATGATTCCTATAGCTGGCTTCACCCCTGCAGGTTGCGTGATTGCAATGTGCTGCAATTTATTGCCTCAAAAAATTATAGAAACCAAAATCATAAAATTCATGGTTTGCAGTTGGTGATGAAAATCTTTAGGAAAAGAAATATACTAATTAGTTCTCTTAAAGGCAAAAACACTCAATTTGTGAAATACAGAGTGAGATAGCTGACTCGCTTATTTCTCTGCTGTGGTATGAAAGCTTCCACTGACCAAAAAAAAGTGATGGCTATGAGGATCTTCAAGGGTACTAGAATGGTATGTCCTTTCTGCAAAGACTCAACCCTGAAAATTGTGGCATGTGGAGTATGGTTTCCTTATCAAATATTGCTTATGTGTCAGCATATCATCTGCCAAGAGGTATATTTCTCTTCCATTGCCTTTTCCTTCTCTGAGTCAGAGCCATCACAAACTACTGATTCTGTGCACTCATACTAGATACAATACCCACCAACACCACCAGAACCTCCAGCAACACACCCAAACCCATCACCAATATGCCCACACCCAGATTAATCATCACTACTTCATCTACACCCATACCCGGAGATTCACAGAAAAAGAGCAAGCAAGCACACAGAGAAGACTATTGGCACTGTTCAGAGCAGAAAATAAGAAAACACACATAAAGAACAGCAGGTGGCACTGTTCAGAGCAGAAAAAAAGAAAACACACATAAAGAACAGCAGGATAGGACCAACAGGGGAAAGTATTGACAAGCAATGACCAGCACCTTAGCTAGCGATTCTCCTGCACAAACCGCTAGTCCCACCATCAGAAACCCAACAAATATGTCAGCCTTGATTGAGTACGCTATATAGTAGACTTAAATATGTATACATGGTTGATGACATATGGATGTACTTCCATTACAAAATAACATATAACTTTTCAAGAATGCACACCTTTCTCACTTTTATGTGCCTATACCCCATATAGACCTTTTAAAATTACCCTAAATGTGGAGGCACTAGTGGATTCTCCAGCTCCAGTTCCCACTAATCAATGTTTTAAAAATGCCCTTTCTATGAGATTTTGGATATTTTAGAGAGATGTGCCCTACCAGGGGAATACCAGAGCAGCTTAGTGGCACAGGAAGAGCAGTATATAAAGAAACCTGAGGCAAGATACAACATCTATGCTTGAATCAGGTTCTAAGGATTACTCCGATGGAATGCTGAGAGCAGTGAGCGTATTCATATGTGCATGTTGTGCTACAAAATAGCGGCAGATTGGAGCAAGTTGCTGCCACTCATCACTTTTCACCAATGGTAGCCAAACTGCAGTGGGAAAAGTCAAATTTCATTGACACTTTTGGTTGGCTGCTGTGGTAATATGCAGAGCCTAGACTACAAGAGAAGGAATTAAGTGTGTCATCACTGCTGGTGGAGTCACTGTGGCCTGTAAAATTAGCACAATGCCTGTACTTACAAACTGTGAATTATTGATCTTATGGGATCTAAGACATCTCCCTTCTTCTCTCCTGAGCTTTCCCCTCTTTGGGCTTTTTGAGTTAAAGCAAAAAAGACATCTTTAGAAATTTGAAAGGGTCAACATCAACTCAAGGCCAAAAGAGGTTTCCATCCAGTATTATGATGTGATATCTCTAAATCCCACCAGACAAAGAAGAAGAGAATCTCGGCAGATATCCAAAAGAAAAACACAAAGTAGAGATGGTTGAAGAAATGGCGATGTGGACCACAGATCCAAACAGAAAGTCTTTATTATGCTGGCCCAACAGCCAGGTTTCAGAACGACACCTGTGTCAGGGATCATTCCATATAGTGGAAAGCTGTACAGAGAGCAGCAGAGCTTTCAAGGGACACATTGTTTTCAGTGTTCAGCTTTGTTTGTTGTGTTATATGAACCCTATGCATTGTGAATATAACACAAATCAGTTGTCCACCATACATAATGACCCCTGACGCAGGCATTGTGCTGAAATATGGCCGTGTCAGGTCAGTATAATAAAGACTATCCATTTGGATCTGTGATTCACATCTGTTTTTTCAGCCATCTTTTCTTTATGTTTTTCTTTCATATCTCTAAATCCATTCTGCAGTCTTTATCTTAATGTGTCTCAATATTTTTTATGAGGGGGGGGGGGGGGGAGTTAAAGATCACTTTTTCTTCACTATGGAGCAAAGACAACATGCTGATTCTAGCCTTCATAAGTTTGCTTGCTACCCTTCAGAGGTCAAAGACTCTCTGTATCCTTTGGAGAATAGTCCATCAATGTCTCACATACAGCAGAGAAGCCTAATCCAGAGATAGCAGAGGTCAACATGATATTGACAGATCTAGTCCAACAAATAAAATCCATGTGAGCAGATGTGAGGATCGCAATGACAGCCCTATTTTATGCCCAAGTTGCGGGATATAGAAAAGCAGAAGTATGCCAACAAAGAATTGGTGGATGACTTAACCCTAGAACGCATATTGGGGGCCTACATTTTTGCTATTATCTGCAAAATTACTTTAGTTAGAATTTTGAAACTCAAGGTATTACTCAAGTATGTCATTGTTGATAATATCCAGTTGTTCATATAATTTTTTTTCATAGGCATTATGGTGTAACAATGCTTGTTTGGTGAAAACTACATCTGTACGAATTGGGGGCCTTTTAGGCCCCCACTGTTTTTATCATGTTCTCAGAAGTGTTTGTGTCTCAAGTTACTTTATTTGTACTCAGTAATGCTGGTGGAGGGGCCAGGGTGTGGATAATAACATGTGAGGATGTCATGTGATTTTTGAGGGAGTGATAAGGCCATGACATCACCTCAGGTCCTCTGAACACTGAGGACAGTATACACTGTGAGCTAATTGCTGAAGGACCTGTGATAAGATAAGCTGTTGAGAGGAAATCTGTTTCATTTTCTAACATCTAGTCAGCAATGGCACAGTCTTCCTCCAAGTGTCTGACTGACCAAGAGATTGAAGCGATTATGTTTCAAAGCGATGATGAAAGTGAACTATCTTTGTATGATGAAGAATATCTGCCACCAGCTAATCAAACATCCTCATCCAGTGATTCTTCTGATGATGAAGAAGTGAATCTAGTGGATCCTCAAGAAGTGATAAGTAGAACATCCAAAACGAATGTTTTTTGGGACAGTAATCCTACATTAGTCGGACGTACTCCAATACACAATATTGTGAGACAGGCTCAAGGAGCTGTGGGAAGTCCCAGTTACTTTACCCCTAAAGATGTATTCTGTACTTATTTTTCTGACAATATTGCAGAAGAGGTCCTATTATGTTCAAACCTAGAAGGAAGACGTATCGCTTCAGCAAAAAATAAGTCCTGGAAAAATATCTCAAAAGAGGAACTTTATGCATATATTGGACTTTTCCTGCTGGCAGGGAGTCAAAAATCGTATGATGTCCCAATACGAGAATTATTTCTGGACCCACTTTCTGATCCACACTATAAGGCGACAATGTCAGTGGGCAGATATGAGGAAATTAGAAGGATCATTCGCTTTGATGATAAGCGAACTCGTGCAGCGAGGTTTGAAACAGACAAATTAGCCCCTATCAGTTATATCTGGAACATATTTATCAAAAATTGCACAAAACTTTACAATCCTAGTACTAATGTTACTGTAGATGAGCAACTTGTACCGTTCAGAGGACGCTGCAAATTCATACAATACATGCCCAGCAAGCCAGCCAAGTACGGTATAAAAATCTTCTGGATGTGTGATTCTGCAAATTATTATGGCATAAATGGCGTAATCTACTGTGGCAAAGAGGTTGGTGCACCAGTACAGAAGGATCTGGGGTCTGAAATAGTCAAAACTCTTGCTGTTCCAATATTCAATTCAGGTAGAAACATCACCATGGACAATTATTTCACCAATGTTGAACTAGGCAATTTTCTGCTTGCAAAAGCTATTACACTTGTTGGTACTATAAAGCAAAACAGACGAGAAATTCCAGCAGCACTCAAACACAATCGTCAGCGAGCACTTTATGAGAGTGTCTTTGGATTCAATAACAAAGCGACTTTGGTATCTTACAAGGCAAAGAAGGAGAAATCTGTAATTTTACTCAGTACCATGCATCACGATTGCAGTGTTGACAGCAATAACCAAAAATTGAAACCAGAAATCATCCTGCATTACAATGCAACAAAAGGAGGTGTAGATAAAATGGATGAGATGGTGATGTAAGAGGCAAACAAAACGATGGCCTGTAGTACTATTTTCAAATATGCTTGATGTAGCAGCCCTAAATTCATTCATTATTTATACAGAAACTCATCCTGAATTTCATGCACAGAGGAAGGACAGGAGACGCTTATTCTTGAAGGACCTTTGTCATGAACTTGTAATACCTCACATGATAGAGTGAAGCGACTTGAAATGCTTGCCAAAGAAAACTAAAGAAGCAATGAAACGGTGTGGCGTACAGTTTCAGATTACTCCAGAGCCAGGAGAAAGAAAACGAAAGCGTTGTTTCATGTGTCCAAGAAACATAGAGAGGAAAACTGAGCGATATTGTTCCACTTGTAAGGAAACTGTTTGCAAAGAACACTCTTCTGAAAAAATAACATGTCAGAATTGTTTGGAAGACTAATATAATAGAAAAGAAAGTTAGAATAAAAATGTAGCTGCAGCTAGTTTGCTATAGATTTCTATGCATTTTTGTGTGTTTTCATGTCTTTGCGTGAAATTTGGGAAAAAAAAAGATTTTTTGGTGTTTTCTGTGAAAAATTATAATTAAAATGTTGTCCACTATTCATATTTTATTGAGCAATTTTGAAATAAACTTGTGAAAGTTATTTAAGTGTGTTTTTCTACATTATGTGCATGGGGGCCTAAAAGGCCCCCATGACGTTAATATGTATATTTTTAACGTCATGTGTTCTAGGGTTAAAGGCTCATCAAAGAAAAAATAATATCAAGAGTTGCTGGAGAACTAGAGCCAACTTCTACTGAAGTTATAGCTGAGATGCTCAACAAAATCTAGTATATTTATATTCTGAGTTATGGCCCTGGTGAAATTTGATAGGGTCCACAGAGTATTTAAGTCTGAAAAAGTCATATCTAAGAACTTTTGACTGTTTGTGGCTTGTTTTCACCATTTTCAGAACCTATCTAAATACACTCTAGAGTGGGCAGAAAAGCTTTGCACCACTTACTCAGCTGCTTACAGAAAAGATATTAAGAATTATTGGGGTTTCCCACTTTCCTTGCTGTTTATGTGAAAGGAATTAGAGCAGCAGATCCCAGACTTGGAGATTCTGTGTTTACTTTGTAGAAAATATTTCTTGAAATCAACAACCATCTTTTCAGGAGTTGCCTACAGCTGGTGCCTGGAGTACTGTAGCACCTTTCCAGGAAGTGGTGAACAGGTACGTATAAACAGATGAGATCATTTCTGGATTTGAGTGATCCAGAGATAGCACATTCATCCCAACTTACTTGAGCATAAAGCAGTCTCCCAATTGAGTTAGGATTCATTTTTTCTTTCTTCCTTTATCGAGGAGGATACCTGATAGAAATTTGGGATGTCACTACACAGCTCACGGCAAGAATTATCCCTAAGATCAGGGGATCAATGTTTTGTATATCTAACATTTTTCCTTTTTTTCTAAAGCTCATTGCATATGGCATTTAGAAGAACTAGGCTTGAAAACAGATAAAGTAATCTTTGGGTTCCCACTGTTCATCTTTTCTTATATCTGAATTTCTGTTATTTTGTTTTTTCTTTGAACACTATATATTTTTTTTCAGTCTTTTATTCTGCCTGTGTCTCACTTTGCTCCTAAGATCCTTTATCCTGGATCAGTGAATCTTATCTTGTACCTGTGTGTCTACCAACTTTCTAATCATGGTTCTAATATATAAGTCGGAGTGGGGGCTGGGAGGCAGGTTTGGAGTTAGGAGGGGTGCAAATAGGGCAACTGCTCTGGACCCCAAGCCTGCATAAAACTGAGGAAGGCACAACCTGCCAGTGAGCTTTGGGGTCCCCCTCTCAAATATCTGCCCTGGGTCCTAGCATGTAAAACACTGGCCCTTCTAGGGGGGTGGGAGGGGTACATTGATTTTAAGGATGTAGTAATTGAAGGGCTTATTTCCAAAACCCACTAAGAGGCTCATTTTCAAAGCACTTAGCCTCCCAAAGTTCCATAGAAACCTATGGAACTTAGCCTCCCAAAGTGCTTTGAAAATATGCCTCTAAGTCTATAAACTAAACTTTTAGGTACTAACAACAGATACATGTCACAGCACAGTATTTTTATTCTCTATTTAAGTAGGGAAGACCAATACAATTCCAACTCAAGGGTAGAGGAGTGTGGTAGCCGTGTTAGTCCACTCTTAAGGTTATCAATAGAAATCAAACAAAATAAAACATGGAAAAGAAAATAAGATGATACCTTTTTTATTGGACATAACTTAATACATTTCTTGATTAGCTTTCGAAGGTGAGGAAGAAGGGCAACCTTCAAAAGCTAATGAAGAAATGTATTAAGTTATGTCCAATAAAAAAGGTATCATCTTATTTTCTTTTCCATGTTTTATTTTGTTTGATTTCTATTGATAAACTCAAGGGTAAAAAGCAATTTTATTAGTCGGACTCGACGCAGATCTGCATTTCGATGAAGGAGTGCCTGCCTCAGGAGTCAACAAATCAATCCAGATGGGTGCAGATATCAGTCTATACAAACTCATGCAGACACTTTACAAGGCATGAGAAAAAAAACAGTGGCCATGGTAATGCAAATACCAACAGAGTAAAATATTTGTAAAAGTATTTGTAAAAGTAAATTGCAGGTTTCAAAAATATGTGCTCATAAGGAACCATGTTTTTTGAAACCTGCAATTTAGTTGCAGCACACAATATTATACTCTGTTGGTATTTGCACTGTTTTTTTAGTTTTTTCATGTGCCTTGCAAAGTGTCTGCATGAGTTTGTGTATACTTATATCCACACCCATCAGGATTGATGGAAATACATGGAAATACTTTTAAAACAAATAGGAGGAAATAATTTTTCACTCCAAAAATAGTTAAGCTCTGGAACTCATTGCTAAACGATATAGTAACAGCGGTTAGCAAATCTGGGTTTAAAAAAAAGGTTAGGACAAGTTCCTGGAGGAAAGGTCCATAGTCTGTTATTGAGAAGGACATGAGGGAAGCCACTGCTTGCCCCGGGATTGGTAGCATGGAATGTTGCTACTATACTAATTGGGTTTCTGCCAGGTATTTGTGACCTGGATAGGCCACTGTTGGAAGCAGGATACTGGGCTAGATGAACCACTGGTCTGACCCAATGTAGCTATTCTTATGTTCTTATGTTTTGTTGATTCCTGAGGTAGGCTTCCCTGCTCCAAAATGCAGATCTGCGTGGAGACTGACTAATAAAATTGCTTTATACCCTTGAGCTGGAATTGAATTGGTCTTCCCATACTTTCATTTTTGCTCTGAGCCTTGATTTGTAGGGGTTTTCTCTTCTTTTTTTGTTTTAATCTCTATTTAAAACATGCCATATTTAGCCATATTTACCAAAATAAACAGGCCACACTGGGTCAGTCACATGACATATTCAGCCTCATCTATTGGCTACAGGACTTAACTGGTTTTAGAATTAATATCTACCTGGACTTAGCTGATTTTGGAAACAAATCATATTTTAACTTGGTGGCAGGCGAAAGACAAATACGCTTTTGATCTCAACAATTAATTACACTGGCAGATACAGTTTCATATGGACAAAGGATACTGTTAACTCAAAGTGGACTTGGTGGGTTTGGGAAATAAGCCCTTCAATTGTATACCTCATTGTTCAAATCGACTGTAGGGTAGAATTTTATCCTGTGGATTAGAAGTATCATTGTATTCCCATTTCCATTACATGATGTTTCATGCGCTTCCCTAAATGTAAAGGGTCTTTCTTAAATCACATTCTAAAATGGTTCTTCTCTAGGGAATTCAAAGATTTAAAGTTCAGGTAGCATTTGTGCATGAGACGTTTTCACAAAAAGTAGAGAATTTTCTCTGAAAAGTACATCTACCTCAGAGTACCTTTTAGCTTCTGCAACAGAAAAAAGAAAAGGATCAGCATTTGGATAGCAAAGCAGTCCCTAATAATGACTGTAGTAAAAAAAAAAAAAAAAAAAAAAAAGAACATGAAGGACAGATATGTATTTGTAAATGGTACATGGGAAGGGCATCCGAGTGACTTTAGTCAACTTACATGCTCCCAATAACAGCCAAGAGCATTTCATGTCTAAGGTACTCTCTGAACTTTCTTTGTTTGCTGCTGGAATATTAATTGTTGGAGGTGATTTTGACACAGTATTAACACAGCAATGGATAAACCAGGACCAATATCAACAGATAGAGATATGCAACCATGGTCACCAAATAGTCTGTAGATTATGGCTGTGTAAGATATGAAGAATTAAGCACCATTATGATAGAAACTATGAATTTCTTTCTTTTGCACATAACTCTTTTTAAAGGAGAGTTAAATTAATTGATAGGAATTTAATCGATAATAATAATAATAATAATAAACTTTATTTATAACCCACTATATCTCAACAATCTAAGCAGGGAACATACAATTCATACATAATAAAATCCAAATTAACAAATATAATTGATAAGAAAATCAAAAACATATATTGTAATAACTCATACAAACTTACACGAGGCTGTGAAAATAAAAATATGCCATCAATCTCTATTAAAATGAAACTTTATCGCATGTTTGAGTTCTTTCAGTATCCAGGGATGCTTATCATCCAGACCAGGTAATTTACAATATTCTTTAATTTGTCGATTTGTCTCACTACAATCTTTTAGGCTCATGAAGATTTCTTTCAGATTCTCCACATTGTCACCCTTGAAAACCATTTCTGCAACAGGAAGGTAGGAAATGGCCCCCTTGGGGTTCGAAGTGTGAGGCAGAAAGCAGAGAGAATGTCAATGGGATCTTGCAATGAGCATGTGTCCCTCTGTTCAGGAGAAACACCAACAGATTGTGAAGTCCTTAGACTAGGCTGTTGATTTTGCATCAGTGGTAGTTCTTTACAGATTCCTTTAACAGATTCATCAACCAACTTTTGCAGCAAAGAATGAGGCTGCTCTGGCAGTGGAAAAAAGCAGATAGACATGACTCAATGGTTACTACAACCACGACTGGCATGGTCATCAGTGAAGGCTGATCAATCTGTTGTTGCATAGGAGATGTCTGTATGTTAAGAGGAGAGCAGAATGACATGTGCACTGTTTTGCAGTATCATTGTGCAGAGATGTTTGCAATGAAGCAAACTTTTCATGATTTGTGCTGTTGTGAAGCACTGGCTTGTCTGTGCTGCGAGATCAACGTGATATCTGTGCTGACAGAGTAATTTATTTATTTATTTGTTACATTTGTTTCCCACATTTTTCCACCTTTTTGCAGGCTCAATGTTGCTTACATATTACCATTAGGCGATCACCAATTCTGGTTTAAACAACATACAGAGTGAAGTTGTAGTAGGGTAAAGTTCATGTGTGACAAAAATATTTGGGGATCGTAAAGAGGAGGAAGGGTTTAGTTATTTCCAGTATGGTTTTGGTTTCGTTGTGTTGCAGGGTTCAGGCATTTAGTTTGGATCATTAGGGTATGCCTTTATGAACAGGTTAGTGTTTAGTGCTTTCCGGAAGTTTAAGTGGTCATAAGTTGTTTTCACGGCGCTTGGTAATGCGTTCCATAGTTGCGTGCTTATATAGGAGAAGCTGGATGCAAAGGTTAGCACTACTGAGCGTCTAAAGTCTCTTTGATGATGCAGACAGCACATGGCTGTCCAGGTCTGCATTTAGATGGCTGTCCAGATCTGCACTTAGATGCAACACTCTGAGGACTTGCTGCATTAAAGTCCCCAGAAAGAACCATTCACTATTTCCACCACGGTAAAAATTACCGTGGTGGAAATAGTGAGCAATTCTAAAAAAAAAAAAACTGCATGCAAATGACTGCACAAACCTTTACCGTGCAGCTCAAGCCAGAGCATGTGCAAGACAGACAATTGCTAAGAATGGCTGCTATACACATGCCCAGAGCATTTTCCATGATCCCCTACACTGCCCGCTGATTCAAAGCTGCCTCTATTTCTGCTGTACAAACTTCTGTGAAGGAAATCCTTTGCTGCTTTTGAGAAAAAAGAAGAGCTCAGCTCCTTCCTTGCTCCTTCTACTTTCTGCAAGTGGAGGCGGGAGACCATCAATTGAAGATGAATGTGGAACAGTCAGTGTCAGAGGAACATTTCAGGAAAATTGGCTGCTAATTGGGGTGCTACAACAGCTCCTGACCTCCCGTTACAATTTTGTCGTAAAAGACAGGGGCTGCAGTCTGTGCATTGCTCAGAAATGACTGTGCATCGCTTGGAATGTACATTAGAATGGTAATCAGCTCATTTTAATGTATTAGCATGCCATTCCCGTTGTCTGCTGCTCTGAACGGAAAACAGCCCAAAGAACCCCTTTGTGCATCTCCTGCTAAATAATGTGCTCGCTAAATCATCTGGAACCAGTCAAAAAAACAATGCTGCTGGCCCAGTAAGTTTGATGCATCTCCCTCTGAGTCAGATCTGTGTTTAAGTGTCTGCATCTGGACCTTTCAAACGTCGGAATGAGGACAATCACCCTTTATGTCTGGAAATCTCCAAGGAGAACCACACCAATTTGGAAGATCCTTGATTCTGTTACTCTGTAGCTCAGGAGGGATGGGTAACCTCGGTCTTTAAGGGCCACAACTCAGTTGTTGGATTTTCAGGATTTCCCCAATGGGTATGTATGAGATCTATTTACATACACTGCCTCCACTGTATGCAAAGAGATGTCATGCACATTCATTTGGGAAATCCTGAAAACCCAACTGAGTTGCGGCCGTTGAGGACCAGGTTGCTCACGCCTGTTGCAGCTGAACTCTTAAATCACAGCACAAGGAGGTAAAGGCAACAAATACAAATGACGACTTACTAGAGTACACAAGTCACCTGACCTCTGTGCAGACAAGGTCCTTGCTTCCTTTTTCTGGGCAAGCAGGAACCTCTGCTGGTTAAGCCCTTCAGGCAGCTCTTTCAAGCTCTCAGTGACATTCTGTCACAAGGATAGCAGTCCACCTGATTATCTGAGCTCAGACAAATAAGACATCTGGAATGCATGTCAAAGCTCTGTATACTTTTCTCATACAGTAACCAAAATCCCTGACTATCTGGGACATTGTCAGAAAAGAAACTAACAAAAGAAAAACAACCTCAGAAACAGGTAAAAGTGAAAAACTTCTTCAATATGGGAGAACATTTTGTGTCTATTCAACAGTACAGACAAAAAAGAGAAGACTAAAGAGATTTTTGCGTGCAGGAAGGGCTGCACATAATAAGAACTTTATAATAGCTCTGAGCTCTGGAATAGCTTCCATCTAGCACTGTCAGATGACATCACCCACTTGTGTGTCTGCTTGTCAATGGGAATTGCTCTTTTTACACACATAAAACAACTGTTTACTTACCTAAAACATTCCAATTCAACTAAATACATTTTCATCTGGATAAAACCAGCTAAACGTATTTGTCTACTTTCACAATGCAGAGAAAGTACCTGTATATAATATAATATGTATTTTGGTTGTACCACAAAGAGGCAGTATATCAAAGGCATGACCTATACCCATACAATGCACATACTTTTGACTGCACAGAAAAAAGGAATTTCATGGGAGTTCAGGTGTATTATGTGTAGTTCCCCACTAAAGCTTAAACATAAAGGTAATTCACATGGTCAGGCTAATGTGTATATTTTCTGCAATTGTTTTAGCCAGTATTCGAACACGATAAAACACGGACAAAACATTTCAGCTGCTATATCGAGCTTTACTGATAGTCATTTTGTTTTAGGCTATGATTGGGATGTAACATAGTAGATTGTGTATACCTTACTTTGATTTGTACCTGTCTTTTTCAGGACAGTTGTGAGTGATATTAAGGGATTTTGTAAGCAATAATTAAGAACATAAGAATACCCATACTGAGTCCATCTAGCCAGTATCCTGCTTCCAACAGTGGCCAATCCAGTTCACAAGTACCTGGCAGAATTCCAAATTAAGATATTTGTCATTTTATAACCCATTTTATTGCTGTTTTTTGACTTACCTAACCATATGAAGGCTTTAAATTCATTGCTGAGTCAGTAATAAGTTGATAATAGCATACAAGCAAATTGAATGTATATTCTTCTCTCTCTTAAGGCTTAGGAAACTAACACCTTGAAGCATCTGTATACCAGTACATTCAGTACATTGTATGGTGTCTTTGGTGCTTCATTTATTTGGTTTATGGAAAAGCATGCATCTATTTAGATATTCTACATGAAAAGAAGATACCAATAAGAGCAATTTCAAAAAGAAACTTATGGTGGCTCATTGAACAGCCATGGCAACAGTTAGGCAAAATCACAAGCTGAACAGTTTTCAATTGAGGGCATGCTCCAGGCAATCTAGGGCTATGGATATGCAAATGAACAATGCAATCATAAAGACAGTACATTCTTCCCAATGGTATCATCAAGTGTTATCACATCAAAATGTCCAGGTACTCCAAGGAAGAAAACCAGTAGCAGGACAATATACAGAATACTGTTCAATGCTGGACTTTGATCATATCAGCCAGCTTGAAAGCTGAAGATGTCTGCTAAGAATATTAAAGATTTGCTTACTTTCTGCCACAAACACAAACAATGGGCAGCTGAGCAATGAGGCCAAGTTATGCTTTCAGATGAAAGTACTTTCACTGTTTTATTGCTTCTGTAGACAAAGAAACAAACCCAAGTATGCTAAACCTCCAGTGAAGCAAGCACCAAAGGTCATGGTTTGGGCTGCAGTCTTGGGGGCTGGTTGAACTGGGTTATGGATGATTCCTACAAATACAAACTTGGAGGAGCTGTTTATCTAGATGTACTAAAAGAAAAAATCTCAAATTTCACATATATTATTTTCCATTTTCAAAGGGATGGCAGCCATGGAGCAAAAGCTATGGCTGCCTCAGGAACAAAATACAACTATTAGAACCCCGGCCAGGAAATAGTCCTGATTTGAACATCACTGAAAATATACGGATAGTAATAAAACAGAAGACGGCGATACACAATTCAACATCTGAGGCAGATCTGACACAATGGATCAAAGCAGTGTGGACCTCTGACAGCATAGTTCTGCAGAAAACTGGAAGATCAATGCTCAAATGAATACAGACAGTCATCAAGGTTATCACTGCAAATATTGACAGTCAGCAGAAACCTTTCTGTAGACAATGTTGAAAGCATGGGTTATGAAATAATTTTTTTTATCAGAAAGATTTATGTTTTGTGTGCCTGTCTTTAGATATGTGTTATGGAAATGAAAAAAGGAGCAGTCACAAACTTTTGGCCATAGCTGTACATGGAAATCTGCTGTTTAAAAAACAGCTGGATTTATACAAATTAAAATGTATGCATGTGGAGTGTCAGGCAACCTACTGAAAGGTGACATACAAATAGAAATATTAAGAAAAATACTTAGCTGCCAATTCTCAACATTATTAGGACACAATGGTAAATCTGTGTATTGCTTAGTGTCTGGGTCAGGTTATTGCAAAGTAATGCAATGATATATTCATAAGAAGCACAGATCCTGTGGACCTATATTTCAAAATGCAGAGATTTGAAATTTCTGTCAGTTTGACAGGAGACTTATGTGTTTATGACCCTGTTGGCTGTCTAAACTGTAATAAGGTTAATAAATATAACATGGTTTAAAACTGCATTAATCTCAAGATGTATTATGATTAAGTACAATGTCAGACTGACACCTAATGATTGAAAAGCAGCCTGCTCCTAGTCTACAATTAATGCAGTGTCTCCTGCATTTCTTTTGAAGTTGTCAAGGCACTGAAGAACATTAACATAGTAATGAGGAAACTTGTGAACACTAACAAGATAATTCCAATAGTCTGCATTTTTGCAACAGCTGCATGCACTTTAGTATGGATGGACCTGATAGCTAATTTTTAAATGGAAACTTCAAGTATTGTTTTTATTTGAAAATTAACTATTTTGTATATGTAAACAAAGTAGTCATGTACATTTGCAACTGATATTTCTATGAATGGCCAACCATGGTTCAAACAGCAGAATTTCTTTTTAACCATATATATGCACACTGCTTTCTTTCACTGACCTAACACATCTTGGAGTGACTCTAATCTAGCTAAAAGTAGGCATATTGGTATATTTGTTTCCATCAGCCCACATAGGTAAGCTGGTTGACCAGTCATTTAAACTTAAAAGCATCAGTTTAAAATCTATTCTAGACTTCACTGGTAACCATGTAATGAGACACATCTAGTCATACTGATTATTTCCATGCTGTAAGGAGTTTTCATATAAAGTAATAGACTGGAGTTTTTATATAAAGTAATAGACTGCAATATGCTTTAGAATCAGCCTGTCGTCCCTGATGTGGTGGAAGAGTCCAGTAGGTTACTGGATACTTCTTTGTAAGGGAGACAGGCCTTCTGTGATATGATCAGGGATACAATTTTAAAAATTTCAGGAATATCACAGATTCCAGGAATATCATCCAGTGTACCCAGGTCACTGCACCTAAAAGTGGGCTTTGCCACCTCATCTGGGATCCCAATCCACAGTTTGGGAAGCTCTGCCTTAGGGTCAGGACCTCCACCAGTCATACCTTTCCATTAAGAGTGGGAAAGTGTTAATATAAATGTTGAATATGACTTTGCTCTCCCTCGAGCATTTCTAAGGGTTAAGACTGTGCTACATTATTTGAGGGTTAACCTAGGAGGCCCTGGGACCAACCTTTATGACCTAAAATATGGACAAATAATTTGAAAGGTCTGGCAGGATCTAGAGAGATGGGATAAATTTTGTTTATCCTGGGTGGAGCAAATTGAAGCAGTTAAGATGATGATTTTGCTATGACTCTTGTATTTGTTTCATACTCTGCCTATTTTGGTGGAGGATAGGGTCTTATATAAATTACAACAACAGATTTCTAGGTTTATTTGGGCTCATTGCCAACCTAAAATGGCACACACAGTCATATGCATGGTAAACTGGAAGGCGGGCTAGAAGTACCAAATTTTAAGAAATAATATCAGGCCCCTCAGCTCAGCTTTTGGAATGGCAAGTGCAAGATAGCATGCAATGAGTGGATTCAGAACAGAAAGGTCCAGTGGATATGCCTTTGATACATTTGCTCTGGCTTCCTAAGGGTGGGGGGCAGGAAGGGAACAAGGGAAGTGGGGCCATACCAACAGCTTACCATGAAGGTCAGGGGTCACAATAGGGCTTGGTTGCTGGAGGGGTAGAAATATTTGTGGTATACTCCTTTGCACTTTAATTTGGAATTTGAGCTAGGGAGGGAACAGGAGATTTTTCAGCGATGGGAGGGACAGGGTTTGGTTTGTGTAGGGCAATTTCATGATCTAGCCACTGGAGGGGTCAGAGGTTTTGAGGAACTTCAGGATAAATATGGGTTGTTACCGAGCGGGTTATTTCCACAGCTGCAGGTAACACTATCTGCAAAGTTCTAGGGTGCTTTTAGAGAGAAAGCATAGGGAAACACTGCTTTTGAGCAACTACTGGGTCTGAAGCTACAAAAGGAGGCAACTTCCCAAATTTATCGATGTTTAAATAGCAGGAAAAGGTTGAAACTAAAATATATGAGGGCATGGGAAGATGATCTGAGGAGGATTTTGTCAGGATGTGAGTGGGAAGAGATTTGGAGGAGGATAAGAATCTTGGGCATGGCAACTACTATTGTGGAAAATGGGTACAAAGTCTTGTTCTGATGGTATTACACTCCTATGAAGTTATGCAAACTGCTAGGGAGTGGGGCAGAGAGGTGTTGGAAGGGTTGTGGGGGACAGGACACATATTTCCATCTGTGGTACAGGTGTGGGGTGATACAACAATATTGGGGCAGAGAACAATACTGGGAAAGAGTTTCAATTCTTTTGACTCAGATCTTGCAAAAGCAGTTTACTCCTTCTATGGAGGTTGTCCTACTAAAGGCACCAGTGCAAGGGCTGGATGAAGAGGAGGACAAGCTTTTTCATCTAGGGATTGTAGCAGTGTAGCTGATCCTGGCTTCGCAATGGAAGCAGTCTGTACCCCTGGACTGGCGATTGGTGGTGGTGAAGTTGGATGGATGGTATATTATATATAGTTTAACAGCACTTAAGTATAACAGATTACATCTTTTTGAAAGATAATGGAAAAGCTTCCAACTTTGGAGGAGGAAGAATACTTGATCTAAGAGAGGGAGAGTGTGAAAGATGGAGAAATGTTAGTTTTGAGTGTGGAGAACTGATTGTGCATGTTTTGCAGACTGCACTTGGGGGAGGAAAGGGCAGGGAAGGGGGAGGGGAGAGAAAGGATTGATTGTATGTTTTTGGATTCCTTTTTGAGGCAATGGTGAGGGTAGGTGTATAGAAGAAACCACGTGTACCTACCAAATGTTATGTTTATGCTTGTTTTAATGTTTAATAACTTGTTTAAACATAAATAATATTAAGTTTAAAAAAGAGCAGGAAAGCAGCTCTTGCCTACTACACTACCTTTGCACACAGGTATCAGAGAGGCTTTAAGGCAGCACTTACTTGGGAGGAAAGCCAAACTCTGGCACCTCTGAGACAAGAGGCCTTCATACAGGAGAAGAGGAAATTTGTACATTTTGTCACAGTAAAGCGGGAGGTATTCAGCTGGCTGAACCTGGTGAAAGTGACATCATCCAGACAGGACAGGGCCTAGTGCTCTACCTGTGTCAGTCACCTGGCTGGAAGGCCCTCTCTGATGCTTGCCATCTGCTTAACCTTGGCCAATATTTTTAGTGTTCAGGTTTGAACACTTAAGAGGTCATTTTAGAAACCCTGTGTAACATTTAAACATAACTACCCATGTAAATGCCCTACATGTTTTCTAAAATCTGTGTTTGCACAACTACTTAGATGCATAGAACTGCAGTATGCATTTTTAAAAATATATACGTATGTTGGATTTTGCAACAGCTTTGCAAAATCTAGATACTGGCATTTACACTTGCCAAGGCACACATCAGCTAAATGTTTGCTTGAATTTGGGGTTTGCAAAAGTGACCTGAGATGGCAATTGTGTTTACCTCTCTGATGTTTACGTAATAGTTAGGACATTGGCTGAGAACCTGGGGAACTGTGTTCAATTCCTACTATAGCTCTTTGTGACCCCGGGCAATGTACCTGCATATAATATATGTAAACCACTTTGGCTGTACGAAAGAAAGGTAATATATCAAATCCATGACCCTATATTTATTAAGGCTTCAACATCAGCCAATAACATGGTAAAAATATATTGTTCAAAACACTACAAACAAGAAAAGGTACACTTGAAAAGTGTTAGTAGTTATTCCCTCTCTCTCCAACTACCCCTCACCCCAAAATAAAACCTATCCTACCTAACCAACACCCACCCTCCCTCCCTTCCAAATAGCATACACCAACTGAAGGAAATAGGTATAAGTTTCCTGAGCACCCTGAAACTAAATAAATAAGCAGCAAATACCAGTCCATCCCAAAAGGAAAGAAATGTTCAGGTCTAGGCTAAGTTTCAAGCACTTTCAGCAAGGGACATCAGAGCCTGGATGTGACTAAATTTTGGAAGGGGTCCCAAATGTTCCAAAATGTATTAACCGCCCCCCAGCCCACGAGTGGCAGAAAGGCACTCCATTTGAAGCAGATCATACATTTATATTTTCTGTAAAGATAAGGCAGAGGGCTCCAAATAAATCCATTGCAAGAGGATACACTTCTTTGCCAACAAACATGGCTTCCAGACAAATAAAATCTGAATATTTTATTTGTTTTATTTTTGTTAGGATTTATTTACCGCCTTTTTGAAGGAATTCACTCAAGGCGGTGAACAATAAGAATAAATCAAACATGAGCAACAGACAATTCCAGCAGTAAAAATATTCAAATAACAATACAAAGTATGGAATAGTATACTACTTACAGCGTCAACACATTATGTAATAGAACGCTTTAATTGATAGTGTAGGGTATAAGCAAAGATGGAACATATAGATAGGTAAGAGAATAAGAGGAGTTATATAGTAAGGTGACTAATTTAAAGAAAGGAGCACATGAGGTCAGAGAGATGATTAAATATCATCTCAGCTAAGGTACGGGTGGTCCAAATCAAGATCCTCAATGTTATCCAGCAAAGTTCCAAGGTCATACGAACATAAGAATAGCCATACTGGGTCAGATCGATGGTCCATCTAGACCAATATCCTGTTTCCAACAGTGGCTAATCCAGGTCACAAGTTTCTGGAAGAATTCCAAATAGTAGAAAGATTCCATGCTACCAATCCCTGGGCAAGCAGAGGTTTCTCCCATGTCTATCTCAATAGTAGACTATAAACTTTTCTTCTAGGAACATGTCCAAACCATTTTTAAACCCAGATATGCTAATTGTTGTAACCACATCCACTGGCAACGAGTTCCAGAGCTTAGCTATTCATTAAGTGAAAAAATATTCCGCCTATTCGTTTTAAAAGTATTACCATGTAACTTCATTGAGTGTCCTCTAGTCTTTGTACTTTTTGAAAGAGTCAAAAATCAATTTACTTTTACCCATTCTACATCACTCAGGATTTTGTAGACCTCTATCATATCCCCCCTCAGTAGCAGGGCTGTGCCAACACGGTAAGCGGGGTAAGCGCCGCAGGGGGCGCCTGCCTTCAAGGGCGCCGTCGAGTTGTATTTTTTTAAAAAAAACCTTACCGCGTTGGCGAACTGGCGAGCGAGCGAGGGTTGTAAAAGCAACAAGCAGGCACGCTCGTCTCTGTCCACTTCCCTGCCCTCTCTGCGTCCCGCCTTCCTCTGATGTCATTTCCTTTCGGGCGGGCGGGACGCTGAGACAGGGCAGGGAAGCGGACAGAGACGAGCGTGCCTGCTTGTTGCTTTTACAACCCCTACTTGCTCGCCAGTTTGCTAACACGGTAAGCTTTTTTTTTTAATACAACTCGACGGCGCCCTGTGTTCTGTCCAGTTGCCCATGCAGGGAAGAGCTCGTCTCGACGTGCCCATGATACAGGGCTCCTAGAAGGTGCATAACTGTTATTCTCTCCCACCCCCTCCAACTACACCACCTCAGCTCAGCAGTGTGCCCTTTAATTGCACTGTGACCAGATTTGTGCAAGATCTTGTGGAAATATTACTAGGTTTCGTGTTTGTTTTTTTAACTTAGGTGATGTTTTCAAGGGTATAAGTTTGTCTCCTGAGGTTGGGGGGGGTGGGTGGGGGTGGAGCTTAAATCTGATCTCAGTGAAATTCTACCTAGCTGTACTGGAATTTATTCTTTACTGGATGTTTTGAATGTTATATGGACAATAAAAAGACATAGAGGGCAAAAACTAGCACTTAATGGAAAAACAACAAAACGTATTAAAAAATCCAGAAATGGCTGTTTTCAAGGCATCATGATAGATTAGAAGTGCTGTGAAATTATTAGCAACACCTGCTTCTAGTTTCATAAAAACATAGGAGCAAGTCAGTGAGAATGAAGAGCATTTTAAAGTTCTGTGTTGTAATAGAGGCATCATATAATCAGATGCTTGTTGCCTTATATGTATAATACTCTTAACTTATAAATACTGCACAAACTATAAGATTATTTCGGTGGAACCAGGGAGTTGGAAACAGGAATCTCTTCTGTCATTCTCATCTAAGAAAATATCTGATTAGGACCAAGAAAGTGTTCTAATAGTCTCAAGTTTCTTGATGTGATTTATGGTAAGAGAGATCTATTGCATCCCCAAAGTACCAGAAACATTGAAGACCATGCATTTATAAAGCAATTATATTGTTTCTTGCCTTAAAGCGGAGAGGGGGAGCAGCGGCGGCAATTTGGTGAGGGCGAGGGGGACAGTGGCAGCGCAGACATCGGGGGGGGGGGGGGGGAGCGGTGCTAGCGCCCATTTCATTCCTCTCTGAAACGGGCCTTTCACACTAGTAAAGTATAAATTAAGCTGTTCTGGGAAAAATGTGTGCTGTAAGCCTTCTGTATATAGACCAGGTTGTATTAGAATGAAAATGTCAGAAGCCCCAGTACTATCTTCTCCCAGTTTGCCTACTTGTGGGTTTTCTGCTTGTGATAAAGGAGGTATATGCTGTTTAGATCCTTGTGCATCATTCATGTGCACTTAGAGTTGAAACCTATAACTTATGCAGGTAGAATGCTGTCTTCTATATAGTTTGTAGAATGGAAACACAAAGTAGGTCCATTGCAATCAAGTATTGCGGCCTCGTGTCTCATTTTCCAATTACTTTGACTCTTTCTAGCCTTGATTTAAATTGTGTAGCTGATAAAACACAGAACTGCAAGCCTATGGAGCCTTCTTTGGATCCTAACTTTATTCTAGGGATGTATACAATGCAAACAAATTACTGGACATGAAAGAAATTTAAGCATAACATTTTCTAAATAAGAACGTCTTTAGATCTTTTTGAAAAGAACTGTAAGAAGAGACTGCACATACAGTAGCAGGCAAAGAGAGCCAGAACTGTACCACCTGAAATTCAAAAGAATTTTCTAAGATTTTCTTAAACTTAATTCACAGAAAATATGGAAAACATATGACACTTCCAGGCCCTAAAGCTGCCAAATATGAATGAACACTCTAGTTCATGCTTTTGTCATTACTAAAATCGACTACTGTAATTCAGTCTTCGCAGGTCTCCCAAATTCCCAACTGAAAAAACTAAAAACACTTCATAATTCAGCTGCTCATTTTCTCTGTAAGGCTAAACGTTATGACCATGTCACACCTCTGTTTCTTTGTCTACACTGGTTGCCTTTCCCCTATCAGTCCCTTTTCATGATTCTCTGTTTAGTACATAAGGCTTATTACACTGATCTGCCTTCTTTTCTCTCTTCTGTGATTATCCCTTATACCTTTTTCCATGCTTTCCGGACCGGTCATGTTCAAAAGTTCAGAATTTTTGGAGGCAGTTCATGAGATTTCTGTCTATGTTGTTGAAACATAATATACAGGGGACGGTACAATTTTTACTTGATAAGACTGGAGCCTATTGACCACGCGCCTTGGAGCCAGGCAGGTCTGGGGGGGGGGGGGGGCCCGCCAACTGATAGTCTGCAGGGGGGCACCAACTGATAGTCTGCAGGAGAGCGCCAGAGACCCTAGGCACGGCCCTGCTCAGTAGTCTCTTTTCCAAACTGAAGAACCCTAACCTTTTTAGCCTGTTCCTCATGTGAGAGTAGTTCCATCTCCTTTGAGATATGGAAACCAGAATTGCATGCATTACCCAAGGTCAGATTGTACCATGGAGCAATACAGAGGAATTATCATATTCTTCATCTTATTTTCATCCCTTTCCTAATAATTCCTAGCAGCCTGTTTGCTTTTTTGACTGCCACAACACACTGGTCAGAAGATTTCAGCGTATTGTCCATAATGACACCTAGATCTTTTTCTTGGATGCTGACTCCTAAGGTGGACACTAGCATCAAGTAACTATGATTTGAATTATTCTTCCCAATGTATATCTTTGGAAATGTTTGGCAAAGAAGCAATTGCAAATGGTCCCATATAGCAGCTCAAAGTGTAGCTATCTTTTCACAACCCCCAAAACAGTGAACATATGCTCAATCTGTCTTGATATATTTGGAACAATTACCTGACAATTTCCCACACTTTACTAGCCCAAATAGGGTGCATACACAATCTTTGTATAATTTTGAAGTGCATATACCACAATTGCACACTTTCCACTATAGTTTCCCCTCCCCCCCACCTCTACCCCCTGCATACTATCTGTAAAATCATCCTCATTATATTCCTACAATGTCTCAAGAGCTCATTTATGAATGGTCTTCTGAAAGGGTGAGATGAATGGTTTGTAATTATAACTTTTATAATATTTTCCTATCAATCCCTAATTCTCCCCCAACTACAGCCAGAACTTATTAAATGAATCAGTACCCCACACATCAGTACAGTGGACCATTATTAGCTCCATCATATAATGTTGTGCTTCATAGTATCAGTATATATCCCTCCCCTCCAACCCTCTGGTGGCTCTCAAGACATCAAAAGAAAATACCCATAGATGCCCTTCTTCTTTAAAATGCTGCATCTTTCAAGTAACAAAACACATACCCCTGAGCCCCGGAGACAAATCTCTATTTCCCCTGCAATAGTAGATAAGGGGAGCACTCTTCTGAAAGGCCAAAGTACCTACTTTCCAGCCGCCAGGCCCAGGAGGCTGAAGCAATCAACATATTATGCTTCAATTTTAAAGGCAGTCTAGCCCAACAGGCATGCAGAAGAAAGGATAAGGCATCAGACAGGCCATCTGGCATTCCAAATCAATATTACAATACCTCTCTCCCTCCACCTGCCTCAGATTACAAGCTACATTATAAACATGAAGATCTGGCAATCTGAGCACACCTTCCACCATAAGGCCTTAACTCTCTGATATTTAAAAGCACTTTAAAAAAATCTAAAAGCTAGTTTGGATCCTTAAATTGTTCCCCTTGATGTACAAGTTTGTAAAATCTCAACCTTACATGCAGAGGTTGCAAAATCATTACTTAGAGATGGAGAATTGATATTTACACATTCAAAATTCTGAGTGATGCAGTTGTTTTCTTTTTAATGCATTCCTTTGTAAAATGACTGTTCCAGCTGCACATGCCACATACTAAGCATTTATTTCCTACATTCTTATATGTATTTTATAAAAGGCTCCCCATTCAGTGAGGTTCCTATATGGATTTTCATCCTGACATATGCTTGATTTTTCATAGGTCATCTATGTAGGAAAAAAGATGTCAAAGTCTGGATGCGCACAGTTTCTCAAATATTTTATAACTTTATGCACTGGCCATCTTGATAAATATTTACCTCACTTTTTCTAAGAGAAACCCTACGAGTTAAAACCATTTACTTTACACATTACAATGTCCATCTGCTGCCTGTTCAGTAAACAAAGGAATGTTTAGCCAATTGAATGATTAAAATGGCTGAATACCTCTTGGGACTTTATAAAACTAGCTACTCTGAAAGATTTTTTTCTGCTGTATGATAAGAGTAATTATATGGCATTTATATAACAAAGACCACAATATGAAGCCTTATAATTCAAGCTCCATTAATTTCATGGAATAACATATAATAAGAAAAACATCATTGTTTATTAATTCTTTACTGTAGATCGTGCGAAGCATCACAAAATTTAGAAATCTGAGAGTCTGGATCACCTATTTTGATGTGAACATTCAATCACTCTGTTTTAATAAAAACATTCATACAACACATACACTAGCAGCGGCATAATCGAAAGAGAAGGACGCCCATCTTCCGACACAAATCGGGAGACGGCCGTCCTTCTCTCAGGGTCGCCCAAATCGGCATAATGGAAAGCCAATTTTGGGCGTCCTCAACTGCTTTCCGTGAAGGGGGGCACCTACATGTGGGTACAGTGGGTTTTGGGGGCGGTTTAGAGGGCTCAACATTTACCACCACAAGTGTAACAGGTGGGGGGGGGGGGGGGGAGGGGTTGGGTCCGCCTGCCTGAAGTGCTTTGCACCCACTAAAAACTGCTCCAAGGACCTGCATACTGCTGTGATGGAGCTGGGTATGACATTTGAGGCTGGCATAGAGGCTGGAAAAAAATGTTTTTACATTTTTGTTTTTTGGGTGGGAGGGGGTTGGTGACCACTGGGGGAGTAAGGGGAGGTCATCCCCATTTCCCTCCGGTGGTCTTCTGGTCAGTTTGGGCACCTTTTCGAGGCTTGGCCGTGAAAATAAATGAACAAAGTTGACCAAATGCTCATCAGGGATGCCTTTCTTTTTTCCATTATCGGCTGAGGACGCCCATCTCTAAATCACGCCCCAGTCTCACCCTCGGTACGGTGCCAACACGCCACCATGAATTTTGGTCATCCCCGCAATGGAAAGCAGTTGAGGACGCCCAAAATCGGATTATGCCGACTTGGGCGACCCTGAGAGAAGGACGCCCATCTCCCAATTTGTGTCGGAAGATGGGCGCCCTTCTCTTTCGAAAATTCACCTGATAGGCACCTATGTGTCTTTATAAAATACTAGCAGAAGTCCTGCAGAAATTGTGGGTATGCACCTGTATACATTTACACCTACTCCAAATTTGAGCGCCATAATTTGTCTTATCTAGATTGTAAGCTCTTTGAGCAGGGACTGTCTTTGTGTATGGTGTACAGCGCTGCATATGCCTTGTAGCGCTATATAAATGATAAGTAGTAGTAGTAGTAGTAATGAGCCAATTAATGGCAATAACTGGGTGCTAACAATTATTGATGTTAATTGGCACCCATGGATAGTGGCCGAAGGTCACTGCATTATGCATATATTCAGCACCACTGTCTGTCTATGTAGTAGCCCTGATCATACAAATTCTTTTAAATACCACAGCGATGGTCATGTCTGAAAATAGATCCTCTTATAGAAATTCAATTTGAAAACCCTGAGGAGGACTGGGTTATTTTATCCTGCATACTTTGCAAATGTAAATATGCAGGGTAAAGACTGTGTGGGAATTTCAAAATGAAATCCCTGTACATACTTATACAAAGCTTGCTCAAAATCCATCCTGGCCCCTCTTTTACCACATCGTGGAGGGAGGGAAGGGTAGAGCAATTTTCAAAAATATTTCCATAAGTAGATGTCTGTATAGGTATGGAAATATCTCTGAAAACTACACTATCAGAACAGTTCTAATACAAATATCAGAAACAAAACATAAGAAAATTGGATTTATAAATACAGAAATAGTAAATTGAAAATAGAAAGAATAATTAATCTTATTGCTAAACCAGTCAATGGCCCACACTATTGAAAGAGGTAGAAAAGCAAGTTAAAAAAGAAATTAACATAGATCAAAATCAATAATTTAAACAAGCATAATTCTTGTATATTCTCTTTTAAAAATCAAACAACATGCTTTATATCCCAATATATGTTCAGTTTTACAGCAAACCTTAATCAAGGCACTTGATTCTTACCAAGACATAGACAGACATATAAATTTATATAAAAAGAGTTTAAAACAGCATACTATCTGAAAACACATCATCAGAAAGCCAGTACATAAAAGAAAAATCCAGATTTTTTAGAGTTGCTCAGAAGTAAAAGATTTTCCATAGTAAAAGTGCTTATAACAATCAGGTACTTTCTTTCTCTAGAGACTTGCAAGTCTGTTATTAATCTGATATCCACCCATTCTTGTTCCATAAATTAAAAAAAACTGTGCCAGCAATGTGCCCTTTCCATACTGAGCTGTGAACAGAAGCCAAATAGTGTTGTCCATTTTAATAACACCATACAGGGATTCCAGGAGGAATACTTTCTGTTGCAGGAAAGAAGTGAGCACAGGCCTCCTTATGTAGCCCAGTGGTTAGTGCAGTGAACTTTGATCCTGGGGAACTGAGTTAAATTCCCACTGCAGCTCCTTGTGACTCTGGGCAAGTCATTTAACCCTCCATTGCCCCAGGTACAAGTACCTGAATATATGTAAACTGCTTTGAATGTAGTTGCAAAAAACTCAGAAAGGTGGTATATCAAGTCCCATTTCCCTTTCCCTTATAATGGCCCCCCTAATCTGTGAGGGAGTCTTCCACCTACATTTCTGCCAGTGTCTGCAGGGGACAGGCAAATTCTGCAGGACTCCAGAAGACCTGCCTGTTCCTAGTGTTTGAAAATGAATATTGAAGCATCACCTCACCCCCTCCCATTGGCAGGAATATAGTTAGAGGATACCCGCACAGCTTAGAGAGAACATTGCTTCCTTACTCTAACTCTTTGTAACAAAGGCTCTTAGAAAGCCTCTAGAAATCTGCCAACAATTCAACTATTAAATTTGCAGTTATGCTACAGTCTACAGCATTCAATAATTGGCCGATTCAATTAGTGATTAGTGATTAGACTGGTCAAAATATATCTCAACAGTTAACCAAGCCAGTCCACAATTATATTTCTTCACCACGCCACCGCCATCTTTACTAAGAAATATTATGGTAGAGCTGGCGCTAGGAAGACTACGGGGTAAGCAGTTAAGAAAATTATAGGGCAAGATCTTCTAGGGGTAGTTAAGGACAAACACCTAGGAGAGATAGAGTCTGATTTAGTATTCTTCTGTTGCAGGGGTAGGTCCTTGAGACAGCTTGCCGTTGCAAGCGAAACATGCATGTCGGACAGTGATACCCCCGAGTCCGACAGATAAGATAAGTGTAAAAGTAGACACGTTTTCTATATAAATTATAGTTTAAGTAGCCTGTAAAATAATAAATTGGGCCAATGAAGAGGTTGATGTTAATATGGGTCGCCACATAAAGCCTGTAAGGGTGGTGGACGACACACATCACTGCGGCATTCTATAAAAGTATATAAACGCTATAAGAGAACATTGACTGCTGAACATTTTTTTGAACAATATTTAAGTATATATGTGGTGAAGAAATATAATATATACATTGTGGACTGGCTTGGTTAACTGTTGAGACAGTCTACAGCATGACATATCTTTGGCTTAATCAGGCTTGCCCTATGCTTTTGAAATTGCAAGTTGGAAGAGGGCATAACCGAAAAAAAGAATGTTTGAAACAGAAAATGTACTACACAAGCATTCTGTGACATATACAAAACTTTTAAAAAAGGCCCGTTTCTGACAGAGATGAAACAGGCGCCAGCAAGGTTTTCCTCGGAGTGTGTATGTTTGACAGAGTGTGTTTGACAGTGACTGTGTGTGAGAGAGAGAGAGAGTGAATGAATGTGCGAGTGTGTGTGTGTGACAGAGACTGTCTCCTCTGTCCCCTGCTCCCCCTCCAGGCACCCAGCAAGTCTCCTCTCTCCCCTGCTCCCCCTCCAGGCACCCAGTGAGTCTCCTCTCTCCCCTGCCCCCCCCCAGCCATTCTCCTATCTCCCCTGCCCCCTCCAGGCACCCAGCGATTCTTCTCTGTCCCCTGCCCCCCCTGTAGCCACCCTGCAATTCTCCTCTCTCCCCTGCCTCCCCCTCCAGGCAACCACCGATTCTCCATCGCTCCTTTGAAAGCCCTGCCCGTCTGTAGCCTTCCCTTCGAGTTCGTTCCCTGTGAGTCCCGCCTTCTGACGTCATTTCCTCTTTCCACGAGGGCAGGACTCTGAGGGAACGAACTGGAAGGGAAGGCTACAGATGGGCAGGGCTTTCAAAGGAGTGACAGAGAATCGGTGGGTGCCTGGAGGGGGGGCAGGGGAGAGAGTAGAATCGCTGGGTGGCTACAGGGGGGGCAGGGGATAGAGGAGAATTGTGTGGCAATGACGGTCTGGGCAGGCGGGTTGGGCTTTTTTTTTCAGACCGTTCATTGGCTCCTCTGTCTTGTGACGTTGCAGGATAGTGAGAGCCAATGAAACGGTGAAATACAAACTTACGAACCCTACACTGCCACAGTGCCACGGAGTCAGCTTCAGAACGTTGGAGGTGCTTTTTATTATATAGGATACTACAGAAAACTGCACTCTGCATAATTTGTGAATTTACAGCTTTTGCTATTAAATATTACCCGGAATGCCTTCTTTCTCAAGCATGAAGTTCTGATCATGTCATTCCCCTTCTTGTCCATCATCATTAGTTGACTATACCCTTCAGAATTCCTTACAAAATACACACCATGGCCTATAAAGTACTTCATTCAGGAATTCCTTCGTATTTTTCCTCTTTGAATGTTCCCTATACTCCCTCAAAACCCTTCAGTCAATGTCCGCCCATCAGCTTTTCATCCCTACAATCCATTGCTCGTGGCTGCAGCCCCACTCATCAGTGCTCATATTTTTAGATTGCTTCATCATAGTAAAATAGTAGATGACGGCAGATAAAGACGTGTACAGTCCATCCAGTCTGCCCAACAAGATAAACTCATTGTATGAGATACTTTATATGTATATCTGTCCTTGATTTGTCCTTGCCGTTTTCAGAGTACAGACCGTAGAACTCTGACCAGCACTGGCTTTTCTTCCCAATTACCAGTGTTGCCACCTAATCTCTCTCCGCTAAGCTTCTGTGGATCCATTCCTTCTAAACAGGATTAATTTGTGTTTATCCCACGCATTTTGAATTCCATTACTGTTTTCATCTCCACTACTTCCCGCGGGAGGGCATTCCAAGTATCTACCACCGTCTCCTTGAAAAAAATACTTCCTGACATTATTCCTGTGTCTGCCCCCCTTCAACCTAATTTATGTCCTCTAGTTTTACCACCTTCCCGTCTCAGGAAAAGGTTTATTTGTGGATTAATACCTTTCAAATAGTTGAATGTCTGTATCATATCACCCCTGTTTCTCCTAGGAACTCTCTCCCATTGGCTCTTCATGCAAAACAGACATATTCATTCAAGTATTTATATACCGATTAGACCTAAGCGGTTTACAGTTTCATTTTACATGTACTGAGTCTGTCCCTAGTGGGTTCACCATCTAAATAGTACAGTGTACTACTGTTGTATCTGGGGCAATGTTGGGTTAAGTGACTTGCCTAGGGTCACATAAAGCTGCAGAGGGAATTGAGCCTGGTTCCCCAGGATCTCAACCCACTGCCAACCATCAGGCAGCAGTGGGAATTTAACTCAGTTCCTCAGGTCCACAACCCGCTATATTAACCATTAGGCCACTCATAAGTACATAAGTATTGCCATACTGGGAAAGACCAAAGGTCCATCAAGCCCAGCATCCTGTTTCCAACAGTGGCCAATCCAAGTCACAATATACCTGGGAAGATTCCAAAAAAGTACAAAACATTTTATACTGCTTATCCCAGAAATAGTGGATTTTCCCCGTCGATTCAATAACGGTCTATGGACTTTTCCTTTAGGAAGCTGTCCAAACCTTTTTTAAACTCCGCTAAGCTAACCATCTTTACCACATTCTTTGGCAACAAATTCCAGAGTTTAATTACACATTGAGTGAAGAAAATATTTCTCCGATTCGTTGAGTCATTGAATAAAGTGGTACTTAGAAATCTTGTATCCCGTCTCCCTGGAGTCATTGGTCCACTTCCCACTCTCTCTACACTCTCTGATTTGTTTTAAATTTACTACATTGTAGTTTCATCACATGCCCCCTAGTCCTAGTATTTTTGGAATGCGTAATCAGACGCTTCACATCTACCCGTTCCACTCTACTCATTATTTTATAGACCTCTATTATATCTCCCCTCAGCCGCCTTTTCTCCAAGCTGAAGAGCCCTAGCCGCTTTAGCCTTTCCTCATAGGGAAGTCGTCCCATCCCCTTTATCATTTTCATTGCCCTTCTGTGCATCTTTTCTAATTCCACTATATCTTTTTTGAGATGCGGCTACCAGAATTGAATACAATATTCGAGGTGCGGTCGCACCATGGAGCGATACAAAGGCATTATAACATCCTCATTTTTGTTTTCCATACAAAGGCATTATAAGGCACTCCTAAATTTAAGCCCACACTCAATGCTCATCTATTCAACTTAGCTTATGATGACCAGCTGGGACAGTGAAGGGCGTAGCTGGTGGCAGCCATACCATACCTTTATGATTTAATTTTTTTAAATCCAGTTTTACTCTCTCTGTTCTCGATTGTTTTCTTCTCCTGCCACGAACTGTAGTTCTTTTCTATTTCTTCATCTTTTTGGTATTATGATTGTAAACCTCTTTGATTGGTTCATGAAAGGTGGTATATCAAGAGCATAATAAACATAAACATAAAACAAAACATTCAGACTGTGCTGTCATCCAGTGCATATCCATTTTTTCTGATGCATCAAAGGTAAAATGCATTTGCTTACTGCTCTCAATATGTTTATCAAATGCCTTTTGGAACGGCTCAAAGGAAAATCTTTTTAAAACCAGAATTAGTCAGCAATGCTTTCAAAAATCACAATGCCAGACAGTAAGATTTAGTATGCATCCTACCAGCTAATGGCCAATTCATGTGCTTTTATTGTGGTGTGCTGTCGGAATCCTCCAAGTTTTTGCTGAATGCTGCCTTTTCTTTTCATATGAACAAGATATGGGTTGACTCTTGTATCTAGAGGGAATTCAGAATCCTAGAAAAGTAAAAAGTACAGTAAATTTCCAAATGGATCTCTATGGACACCTCTCAAATCACATTTTATTGACCCTTCTATCTCAAACTTGTGCTGGTCATATCAACTTGAGATAGACACTTTTAGACATTTGATTTATGAATGTACATGCATACGTAAATTTGGGCTTGATGTTTGGTCCACATTAGCAGATATATTTCATCTCTCTGGTCCTATGCAGTATAAATATGTTATACTTAAAGATCAATGTTTTAGTGATACTTTAGAGGACAATGACTGTTTACTAGTCAATACTCTGCTAACTTTAGCCTTAAAAGTAGTTTTCTCGCATTGGAAATCCCATAACCAAGTTACCTAGTAAGAATGGTGGAATTTACTCTTTTTAACATATCAATATGAAAATCATTATGTTAAAACAATTGATGCGTCTTGCCTTTTAAATGGTCTTCACTTGTCTCATACCTAAATAAAGACTAAGCAGTCTTCTAGTTATTTCTCATATGCGTTGTATGAAGCAATTCATATAGTGATATATGTCCTCTCAATTTTTTTGTTATTATTTTTTTTTACTTTAATACTTTAATAATTCTGTACTACAGAAGTTATGCTAAAAATTTATCAACGCTGTTGTTTTATTGTTCTGTATGAAAAATTTAATAAAAATATTAAGACAAAAAGAAATTTCAAAATGCAATTAAACGTTATGGTCCATTAAGCCACATAAGGAAGATACTTACCTGTAGCAGGTACTCTCCGAGGACAGCAGGCTTTCTATTCTCACAAGTGGGTGATGCTGAGCCGCATCACCCAGTCCAGAATTTAATAAAACTAAATGAGAGCTTTGTGAAGCGTGAGCTGCGCTCCACTGGGCATGCGCAAATGCCTTCCTGCCCACCGTGAGAAGGCAGTCTCCTCAATTTAATACTATAATAAAAAGTAAAGTAAAAATAACAAAGGAGACAACTCCAAGTGGAGGTGGAAGGGATTGTGAGAATATAAAGCCTGCTGTTCTAGGAGAATACCTGCTACAGGTAAGTATCTTTGCTTTCTCTGAGAACAAACAGGCTTATAATTCTGCCGGAATCTCTAGCATCCAGGCTCATGAAAAACAATAAAAACTGGTCAATTAGGCCTCACAATGGTGAGGATATAACACAGATTACCTGAAACTATATACAATCTGAATGAGAGTGCCGCCAGGAACAGAATAAAATGGGCCTAGCAGGGTGGAGTTGGATTGTAAACCCCAAACAGATTCTGCAACACTGTCTGCCCGAACCGACTGTCGTGTCAGGTGTGCTGCTCAAGGCAGTACTGTGATGTGAATGTGTGAACTGAAGACCACGTCGCAGCCTTGCAAATTTCTTCAATGGAGGTTGACCTCAAGTGGGCTACCGACACAGCCATGACTCTGACAATATGAGCCATGACATGACCCTCTAGGGCCAGCCCAGCCTGGGCATAAGTGAAGGAAATGCAATCTGCCAGCCCGTTAGAAATGGTGCATATCCTGATGGCGACCCCCCTCCTGTTGAGATCAAAAGAAACAAAAAGCTGGGCGAACTGTCTGAGGGGCCTTTACACTCTATGTAGTAGGCCAATGCTCTCTTGCAATCCAAGGTGTGCAAGCTAAGCAGGGTACACAAGAGGTTGAGGAAAGAATGTTGGCAAGACAATCGACTGAATCAGATGGAACTCCGACACCACTTTCGATAGTAACTTAGGGTGAGTGTGGAGCACTTCTCTGTTGTGATGAAACTTAGTATAAGGTGCATCCACTACTAAGGCCTGAAGTTCACTGACTCTACAAGCTGAAGTAACAGCCACCAAGATGACTTTCCAGGTCACATACTTCAGATGGTAGGAATTCATGTGCTCGAAAGGAGTTTTCATTAGATGGGTAAGAATGAAATTGAGATCCCATGACATGGGTGGAGGTTTGACAGGGGGCTTTGACAAAAGCAAACCTCTCATGAAGCAAACAACTAGAGGCTCTCCAGAGATGAGCTTACCTTCTACATGCTGATGATAAGCACTAATTGTACTAAGGTGAACCCTTACTGAGTTGGTCTTGAGACCAGACTCTGAAATGTTTAATGTGTAGAAAGTACTCAAATAGTGTCTGTGTAGGGAAAGCAAGGGAATCTAGGGCCTTACTCTCACACCAGATGGTAAACCTCCTCCATTTGAAAGAATAATACCTCTTAATGGAGTCTTTCCTGGAAGCCAGCAAGACCCGGGAATCACCTCTAAAAAACCCAAGTAGCAAATTCTAGGCTCTCAACATCCAAGCTGTGAAAGCCAGAGACTGGAGGTTGGGGAGTTCTGCGTGATGAGGGTTGGAAAACACTCTAATCTCCACGGTTCTTTGGAAGATAACTCCAGAAGAACAGGGAACCATATCTGCTGCAGCCAGAATGGCGTGATTAGAATCATGGTTCTGCAGTCTTGCCTGAGTTTCAACAAAGTCTAACTCACTGGAGGTATGGAAGGATACGCATACAGAAGACCTGTCCCCCAATTGAGGAGGAAGGCATCCGACACTAGTCTGTCATGGTCCTGAAACTTGGAACAGAACTGAGGGGCCTTGTGGTTTATCTGAGTGGCAAAAAGATCCACTGAGGAGGTGCCCAACTCTCAGAAGATCTTACGGGATATGCTCATATTCAGAGATCAATTGTGTGGTTTCATTATCCTGCTCAGTCTGTCGGCCAGGGTATTGTTTTTGTCCACCAGATAGGTGGCTCGAAGGAAAATGCCATGTTGGCGAGCCCAATGCCACATCTGAACTGCCTCCTGAAGGGAGCATACAAGCTCTGGGGATACTCAGATGACATCTTCTAGACTCCCTGTAGCTTGATACCACTGAGAAGCTAGGGTCCATTCAGCTGATCTGATGTGAACATGTGTCATGGGTGTAACGTGCACTGTGGAAGCCATGTGGCCCAACAATCTCAACATCTGCCAAGCTATGACCTGCTGAGAGGCTTTAACCTTGTATGTGAGTGCGACTAGATTGTCTGCTGTCATTTCTGGGAGGTAGGCTCAAACTCTAATCGCTGGGCAGGGCGAAGATGGGACTTGGAGTAGTTTAAAATGAACCCTAGTAGCTCGAGCACCCGAATAGTCATCCAATAGTCATCCACATGGACTCCTGAGCCCTGTCCTCCGAGGTGCTCTTCACCAGCCAATCATCGAGATGCAGGAACACATGGACTCCCAGTTTTGCGTAGCGATGCTGCAACTACTGCTAGACATTTTGTGAAGAATCTGGGAGCTGACACAAGGCCAAAAGGCAACACACGGTAATGAAAGCGATGTGTTCCCAGCCAAAATCAAAGATACTTCCAGTGGGCTGGAAGTATCAGGGTGTGACTATATGCATCCTTTAAGTCCAGAGAGCATAGCCAATCATTTTTATGAATCATTGGGAGAAGAATGCCCAGGGAAACCATCTTGAACCTTTCTCGCACTAGGAATTTGTTCAGGGCCCTTAGGTCTAGGATGGGAAGCATCCCCTCTGATTTCTTTCGCACAAGGAAGTATCTGGAATAGAATCCATGCCCTTCTTCCCCTGGTGGAACGGGTTCAACCGCATGGACCTTCAGAAGAGTGGAAAGTTCCTCTGAAAGTACCTGCATGTGCTGAGACCTGAAGGAACGAGTTCTCGGTGGGTAATTTGGAGGTTTGCGATGCCAATTGAGGACGTATCTGAGATGGATTAGTTAAAGAACCCACCGGTCAGAGGTTATAACAGACCACCTTTGGCAAAAAAATTTCAACCTCCCCCTGACCAGCAAGTCATCCAGGATGCCAATTGAGGACGTATCTGAGATGGATTAGTTAAAGAACCCACCGGTCAGAGGTTATAACAGACCACCTTTGGCAAAAAAATTTCAACCTCCCCCTGACCAGCAAGTCATCCAGGATGGACACTTTTACTGCAGTTATACTCTGGTGGAGCCAGTCTAAAGCTCATCCCTTGCTTTGCTTGGGGAGCAGCAGGGGCCTTTGGTGCATGCTGTTGACGTAAACAAGTGAGCTGGGGTTGAGCCTGAGCAGGCTAGCAAGCCGAAGGGTTGTACATACACCTAGGATAGTAACAGGAATTCCTCCTTGGCTTTCCAAAAGTCCTCCTAGCTGAAGAGGCTGATGCAGAAGGTGCCTAGCGGGAGAGAAAAGAGATGGTATCAAAAGGTTATCCCCCCAGCAAGGGGCATCCGCCAACCTCTGCTGAACAGAACGTTCAGAAACATGCAGCCATGAGAGTCTGGGTAGAAATCCTGGATGACACATCTAAAGTGCCTTGATGCAGAGAAGCCATGTCCTCAATAACAGCATCGAGAAGCCGGCTCCCGCCTCGACTCCAATGAAGCTTCCTCCACTGATGTTGAGGGAGTGCCGGCTTAGGTGGCAGTCGACACCGGAGCTGCATGCAGCATTGGTGTTGGAGGCCACACCACAGACTGAGGGCCATTCGAGGCCTCAACAGGAGGCAGAGTAGGCACAAGCATCCCCATGCTGATGCACACTGTTGCATAAGACCATTCAGCAGCTCAGAAAGCAAGGCCCAGATGCGCTCATCGAGGGCCGACATTGGGAAAAGCTGGGGTGCCAGCTCAGGCACAGGTTGTAGAACTGCTGGTGTTGACGTAGGAGCAGGGTCTTGGCTGCTGGGAAACTGGCCCATCGGCACCTCCTGTATGGAGGAGGAGCAGTCCTCTCGGTGCCAACACTTCTCCGGTGTCAAATCCTGTGGTGTCCAAAAGTTCCTGGCACCATGCATCGAGGGCGACCAATGATGATGCTTCTTGACCTTCACCCAAAGTGTGTCACCAAGGCTCCTTGGTGCCGAGGACGACATTGAATCCACACGTTGCGTTGGAGTTGGTTTCGACGATGCTTGGTCCTGGGGCCCATCACAGCAGGAGGCCTTGAGGCACGTGGAGACCCACTCGATGCTTCATTGTTCCTAGTTTCTAAGGGTCTAGTAGCAACCATGCTTAACGACATTCCCGATGCCGGTGCAATGCTCGACCTCAATGCTGATGCCTTCGATGCCAATGTCGAGGAACCGGACTTGGCTCCAAAAATCCTCTCTCATTGAGCCTCTCTGGAAACTTGGATCCTCTTCTTCATGAGAAGACAGAGAGCACAGTTAGTGGGGCTATGCTCGGGCCCAAGACACCAAGAATAGGTGTCTTTCCCAGAGATTGACCGATTGCACTGGGTATAGCTCTTGAAGCCACTGGGAACCTTCGTGGACATGGAAGTTCAGAGGGGGTGAAACTTGGTGGGCCTTGAGCATGTACAGTTGCTTAAGGCCATATGTCTGCCATGATGTATTCCAACTATTCAAAATTCAATCCCAAAAATAACTCCCTGGAAAAAGTCATAAACGCCCACTTTATGTCCGCTTGACAGAGCATAAAAGTACTATAAAAACAAAGAAGACTACTTCTCCATTGGCCTGTCATTGTAATTTACTGGACCATACTTTTGAGCAACTGAAGTGTTTAGTGCTACAACATATAAGGGTATCCCAGAATCGAATCGGCACCAATAGAAAACACTTGCTCCTTCAGAACAAACAGTGTTGGATATTTCGCTTGAACGTGTTAACCCCAGAGGGTCTGAACGGCAGAATAGAGTGGTGCCATTTCTTTTAGTTTTTTCAAATTTTTCAATTATTTTTCCAGTTTTTCAGCAGTTTTTTGAGGAGTCTGGATGTTAATAACATTTAGCGAGACTTAGTCCTATGACGTTGGGACACACCCCCTTGATCTTCTGTGCTGATTGGCCATGTTCAAGCATGGCATCTGACATAGCCGGCTATATAGAGCGGCCATTTTTTGCCTTTACCCATCTTTCTGAAAACCAACAGTGCGGAGGTAATAAGTCGGTATCCGACCTTTTTGGACTTTGTTAATTAGAATACAAATAATACTCTTTTCTTGCCCTCCAGATAACACTTGGACCATTGAACCCTGAGGCAGGTCTTCGAAATGACGGCCATCATTGGTCATGGTCAAGGTGTAAGAAGGACCCGCACGGATAACACCCGATAAAAGCTAAGTATTATCCGGTGTGAATTTATATGGACAAAGTGAATTTGTTGAACAATTTGATAAGAACAGACGAGTTTTATAGAGGTTTTCCGGCCGATATTGAGGAAGTCCAGCCTCCATAAGCTTTGATTTATGCTGGGGGCTTCTCAAGGCCTTTCCTCTGATAAATAATCTAACCATTTGAGTGATTGAACCCTGAGTCAGATATTTGGATGCCTACTACTTAAGAGATTTGAGTCTGAGTCAGACATTTTGATGCCTGGTATTTGATATCTCCCTATTTTCTAAATAGTAGCCATAAGAAGGGAGATCATCTCTTTAATATATTTATAGTTATGTAAAACATTAACCCATTAACTATCACCTTATAATATCCTTTTTTATTTTTCAAAAAGTTTTGAACATACAAATTGCTATGTTTTCGGATCACTATTGCTATGTTCCCTATGAAAAAGCGAAATAAACCATAAACCATATATACAAATTATTTTTTATTTCTGAGAAAAATAAGCAATAGTCTTCTGATTACAATACACTGTACCTCTCTACATTTCCCTTTCATCTCCCCAAAGGCTATTGATTTAGCACTATGCTAGCAGACTACCAATAACCAACATTATTAAAAAAAATAAATTTGTTTGTCATCAGAATTTGCCTTCTAGCTTGCAAAGATGCTTAATATTGCAATTTTTAGAAGATGAGGGAGAAAATGAAGGACCAGTTGGAAAGCAAAAGTTACAAGGTTAAAAACTAATAGAGAAATAGAATATAAAACTTAGGTATAGTAAAATTAGCTTTTATAATTATGGATTTGGAAACGATGCTGTCTCTGAGTTTCAGATCACTATAAACTATATCATATGTATGATAATAGACCTAATGTTTAAATATATCTTTGCTGTCTCTGAGTTTCAGATCACCATAAACTATATCATATGTACATTAATAGACCTAATGTTTAAATATTATACATATACAACTATTAAATATGAATATATATATATATATATATATATATATATATATATATATATATATATATACTGTATATCCTATATAATAAAACGCACCTCCAACAATTTTTTTTTTTTTGTTACATTTGTACCCCGCGCTTTCCCACTCATGGCAGGCTCAATGCAGCTTACTTTGAAGCTGACTGCATGGCTGAGGCATTCCTGCTCTCTGTATCCATCTCCTGAACTGACATCATGTACTTCCGGGTTCATCACAAGCAGAAGTGACCAACCACACGAAGTTTCTTGGCTTCAGAATGTTGGCGGTGCATTCTATTAAATAGGATTGGTCAGTTCCTTGAAGCACAGCCAGAGCTCAGCGTCCTGCACAGTAACGCTCAGACACCAGAGAGAGAGGGGGGGCCTGACATCAGAGAGAGGGAGGGAGGGGGGGACTGACAACAGAAAGGGGGGAGGTATCTCTGTCACACACATACTCTCTCTCTCTCTCACAGTCAATGTCTTTCTCTCACTGTCACACACTGTCTCTCACACACTCTATGTCTCACACTGTATCACATTCACTCTCTATGTGTCACACAGTCACTCACACACTGTCTTGGTCTCATACACTCAGTCTCACAGAGAGTCTGTGTCTCACACACACACTCTCTCTCTCTCGCACACACTGTATCTGTGTGAAACACACTCTCTCTCTCACACTGTGTCTCACATACGCACTTGCACACACACTCTGGAACTGGGAGGGAGGGAGGGGGGTCCTGGCACACACTCTCATTCTCACACACACACTCTCTCTCTCACAGACACACTCGCACCCAGACTCACTCTCTCTCTCTCTCACACACACACACACTCGCACATCCACTCTCTCAAACATACACACTCCGAGGAAAACCATACTAGTAAAAAAGGTCCGTTTCTGACACAAATGAAACGGGCGCTAGCAAGGTTTAACTCGGAGTGTGTATGTTTGAGAGAGTGTGTGTGAGAGTGACTCTGTGAGAGAGAGAGAGTGAATGTGCGAGTGTGTGTGTGTGTGTGTGACAGAGGGAGAGTGAGACTGGGTGCGAGTGTGTCTGTGAGAGAGAGAGAGTGTGTGTGTGAGAATGAGAGTGTGTGCAAGGGCCCCCTCCCTCCCTCCCAGTTCCAGGGTCGTCCCCCCTCCCTCCCCTCCTCTGAGTTTCAGGGTCATCTCCTCCCTCCCTCCGAGTTTCAGGGTCCCCCCTCCCTCCCTCCGAGGTTCAGGGTCTCCCTCCCTCCCTCTGAGGTTCAGGGTCTCCCTCCCTCCCTCTGAGGTTCAGGGTCTCCATCCCTCCCTACGAGTTTCAGGGTCCCTCCCTCCCTCTCTCCCTCTCTCTTCCCCATCCCAATTCAGCATCTCCCATCTGTCACCCTGTCAGGCTTTCAAGACAGAAACTAGGTTCGTGAGCCCTTGGGCCACTGCCGTGGAGCAGCAGTGGCAGGCAAAACCACCCCACACCAGAGACAAGGCAGAACTCTGACAGAATCAGCTAGACTTCACCTGCACTTGACCGCCGTTCCTCAGGAGTTGAGCCCCTGGGTGCAGGCGGCCGGCAGGACTTACCGGACAGGGCAGGAACTGGATACCAACTAGGATGAACAGGGACTAAGGGTCAGAGGGGAAAGGAATAGGCAGCAAGGCACTGGACTAAGGGTCAGAGGGGAAAGGAATAGGCAGCAAGCCACTGGACCCGCTGCTCTTCTCTCCCTCCCCCCTCCCGAGTCACCGCTCGCCCCCTCCCCCACCCTCCTCCACCAAATGGCCAATGGACCGCTTTCTCCACTCCCTCCCACTCGCCCCTGCACCTGCTATTCTCTCCCTCCCCCCTCCACAGTCGCTGCTCCGCCCCCGTGATGACGTCGAGGACGCTCATAGGTTTCCTTGCTTTGTGTTCCCTCTGTCCCCGCTCCCTCCTGCTCGCCATTGGATCCACTCCTCTTCTCTCCCTCCCCCTCCCGAGTCACCGCTCGCCCCCTCCCCCTCACCCACCCTCCTCCACGAAATGGCCAATGGACCTCTCTCTCCACTCCCTCCCTGCACCCGCTATTCTCTCCCTCCCCCTCCAGAGTCGCTGCTCCAAACAACATTTGCACCCGCTCCGCCCTCGCGTCTACACGTCATTACGTCGAAGGCGGGTGATGATAACACAATACAAACGGAGTTCCCCTTGATCGGTGCCGCGGAGGAGTGCGACGGCGACACCAAAGAACATGCAGCGGCGTTAGGTAAACAAATAAACGCACATAAGTGCACTCCTTCCTCCAACACTTCACACAGAACAGACGATTAGCCAAAACTATCATCACACACAGCTAAACTCCTTACTCCAGCAGTTCACACAGAAGACACGGTTACCATGCTATGCAGCACTGACATAACTCCCCTTCACTGGCAGGCAGGCAGGCAAGGAAGTGGGGTGGGCAACTCCTTACTCCACCAGTTCACACAGGATTACCATGCTATGCAGCACTGACATGACTCCAATTCACTGGCAGGCACACTGGCAAGGAAGGAGGGAGGGAGGGAATGGGGGAGGGGCCACACCCTGCCACTCACTCAGGGAAGGGGGAGGGGCGAAACCCTGCCATACACTCTTATTCACATACACATACACACACACTCTCTCTCTCTCTCACAAACACACTCGCCCACGATCACTCTCTCTCAGTCGCAAACACATGCTTCTATCTGCCAGGCACACAGGGAAAGAAGGAAGGAGGCCGCCCTAGGGAAAGGGGCACACCCTGACACACAGTGGCCCAGGAGGGGGCCCACCCTGGCACACATTGGCACACACTCTCATTCCCACACACACACACTCTCTCTCTCTCTCTCTCTCTCACAAACACACACTTGCACCTGGGAGGGTGGGAGGGAGGGGGGCCACCCTGGCACGAAAATCCCTTTCAAAACATTCATTGCACAAAACAAATACCTTGCTAGCGCCTGTTTCATTGCTCTCAGAAACGGGCCTTTTTTACTAGTATATATATATATATATATATATATCATTATTTAAACATTGACAGGCAACATTGAATTATTGCGCATAGCTTACTATGGGAGAAGGACAAGGCCAATTTCTGCAGGTGCTTTTTATGTTTAGGTAATAATTTTCAACAGCAGAGAAATTGGCAATCCAGGGGGTCTATTACAAAGGTGCGCTAGCATTTTTAGCGCATGCTAATGATTTAGCACATGTTAAACACTAGAGGCACCCACAGGAATATATGGACATCTCTAACATTTAGCGCATGTTTATTTTTAGCATGCACTAAAAACGCTAGCGCACCTTTGTAAAAGGAACCCCCAATGTTTACAACAGAATAGATCAGTGATGGCGAACCTTTTAGAGACCGAGTGCCCAAACAGCAACCCAAAATCTAATTATTTATTGCAAAGTGCCAGTACTCATTATGGGCGGGGTCACCACATATGACTCCACCCCTATGATAGCCACACCCCTTACACCAGCCATGGCGCATATAAATAGACATCATTGAAAATATTATACTAGTATAGGAGAAAAAAATAACATGATTTTCTTTCATTATAAATCATTTCTGTAAGCTGTTACAGCTCCAGTACACCTAGTGCAAAATAAGACAACAGATATAAATTCTCAAATTGGACATATTCCAAACACTAAAATGAAAATAAAATGATTTTTTCTACCTTTATTGTCTGGTGATTTTGTTTTTCTATCCATATTGGTCCTTGTCGCTGATTCTGCTGCTCTCTATCTGTTCTCTTAACTCCATTTCCAGGGCTTCCTTTCCATTTATTTCTTTACTTTCCTCCTTTCTTCTTCATTTCTTGCCCTCCATCCATGTCCAACAACCCTCCTCTCCCCTCCAGCCACAAATATCCAGCCACCCTCCTCTCCCCCCTGCCCGCCCTCTCTCCCACCACCAGGCAGCCCTCCCTCCCACCAAGCACCAGGCCGCCCTCCCACCCAGCACGCAGCAGCAGCACCAGGCCTCCCTCCCACCCAGCATGCAGCAGCAGCACCCAGCATCAGGCTTCCCTCCCTCCCTCCTACCCACCCAGCACCAGGCCTCCCTCCCTCCCAGCACCAAGCACCAGGCCTCCCTCCAACCAAACAAGCATCAGGCCGCCCACCTGTCCTCCCTCCCTCCCAGCACCAGGGCCCCCCCTTCTCCTCCTCTGAAATTTAAAAGGCGTACCTCGGGGATAAGGCGGCATCGGCAGTGAAAAGCGTGTTCTTCGCTCGGCGCGCCTTCGGGCCTTCCCTTCTGTCTCTCAAGCTCTGGTCCCGCCTATGAGGGTGAGATGAAGGAGAGCATACAACATAGGCACAACCGTGACACTAATAGCTTCCTTCACCTCACTTTTCAACCAGGCCGGCTGTCTTTTGGAGTTCCGTCGTTCTTTTCTAATTAGTGGAATATGTTTGGCCTGGGCCTCCAGGAAGGTATTTTTGAACAGCATCCATGCCTGTTGTACAGTTTTTACCCTCTCAGTTGTCCCCCTAAGTTTTTTTTCCACCGATCTTCTCATTTTATCATAGTCTCCTTTTTTAAAGTTAAACACTAACGTATTTGACTTCCTATGTATAGTTACTTCAAGGTCGATATTAAAACTGATCATATTATGATCACTGTTATCAAGCGGCCCCAGTACCATAACGTCCCTCACCTGATCATGCGCTCCACTAAGGACCAAGTCTAGAATTTTTCCTTCTCTCGTCGGCTCCTGCACCAGCTGCTCCATAAAGCTGTCCTTGATTTCATCAAGGAATTGTACCTCTCTAGTGTGTCCCGATGTTACATTTACCCAGTCTATATTTGGATAATTGAAGTCACCCATTATTATCACATTACCCATTTTGTTTGCGTCTCCGATTTCTTTTATCATTTCTGCGTCTACCTGCTCATCCTGGCAAGGCGGACGGTAGTACACTCCTATCACCGTCCTTTTCCCTTTTATACATGGAATTTCAACCCACAATGATTCAAAGGTGTGATTTGTGTCCTGCTGAATTTCCAATCTATCTGAGTCAAGGCTCTCGTTAATATACAATGCTACCCCTCCACCAGTCCGGTCCACCCTATCACTACGATATACTTTGTACCCCGGTATGACAGTGTCCCACTGGTTATCCTCCTTCCACCAGGTCTCAGTAATGCCTATTATATCCAATTTTTCATTTAGTGCAATATATTACAACTCTCCCATCTTATTTCTTAGACTCCTAGCATTTACATATAGACATTTTAGAGTATGTTTGTTGTTCCTATTTGCATGATGCTTAGTACTTGACACTACTAATTTGCCATCTTTTGTCTGATCTTTAGTTGTATTTACGGGCACCTGGCCTACCACGGTCTGTGTGCAACCTCACTATCCAGAGATCCTATCTTCCCTGTTTGTGAGGTATCTTTGCAAGATACCTTATCCCGAACCAAGCGCTTTTGAGCGACTGTCGGCCTTCCCCCCATTTCTAGTTTAAAAGCTGCTCTATCTCCTTTTTAAATGCCGACGCCAGCAGCCTGGTCCCACAAAATACTTTTGTTTTATACTTTACCTACATGTAGATCCATAAGAGTCTAATTGATCCTTGTGGATTCCCGATCATCTTGACTAGAAATTTTCTCCATGAGAGAACTTGGAAATACATCGATTGTTTTCTACAATCCCTTATATGCTCCATTCACTCTTACATTAAAGATACAAACCATTTTTAAATTGTCTACAAACATTGGATTAATGAAATACTCAAAGAGGCATATTTTCAAAGCACTTACTTACAAAGTTATCTGGAGAAGCATTTTCAATATGACGTCTAAATCCGACTCTGGATGTTTTGCTGAAAATGTCCAATAATCAAGTTTTGAAAATGACTGTTTTCAAACCAGAAAAATGTCTACCTTTTTTTTTTTTTAAATGACCATTTCCTAGATGATGTTGTACTTAGTATGTATATCTTTTTGGGCCATATCCCCCCTAAATAAAAACGTCCATGTGAAAGATACACAAAATCAAGCCATTGGGACACTGTAGGACCCGGCTTTCCTAGCAGACTGCTCACACAGGCATCCCAGCAGAACAGTGGGGCACCCTAGGGGACACTGCAGTGGACTTCACATAAAAGGTCCTAGATACACATCTCACCATGACCCCATTTTATTGTGTGGTGATGCCTTCAAAACCCACCAAAAACCTACTGTACCCAACTATACACCATTACAATAGCCCTTATGGCTGCAGGTATCACCTATACATGGATACACTAGGTTTGGGGGGGGGGGGGCTGACACTTTCCACCACAAGTGTAAGAGTTAGAGAGGATTGTGGACCTGCGTTGCTTTCTCTACAGTGCACTGCATTGACCACTAGGCTATTCCAGGAATCTGCATGCTGCTTTAACAGGACTGGCCCCACTGTCATAGAGGCTGGTATGTACTGTTTTCCGAATGGTCCAAGCTGAGCCAGCGTATGGGACCTCTACTTTGACTGTCTCTCTGATGTATCGACAGGCTGAGCTGAGGTTGGTGCAAGCACCCTGTAAGCCTATAGAGACTGCAAATGCAGTAGCCCTGAAAGCTCTTCCTTGAGCATAGCTCGGATTTCCTTATGAAGAGTGGGTGTCGGTGCCAGCTTAGAAATCGGTGTGGATGCAGCCTATTTATAGCCTGTGCAGGCTTAGGAGATCTTGAAGGTTCTCAATAATAAATTAGTTGGACAGAAGGAAAGCAGTCACTGCAAAATGGACACTTCCCGTATATCGAGGATGTTGATGCGGGGAATGTTGGTGATGCTTCTTAGGCTTTTTTCACTGCAGATCCCTCAATGCTCGCAGCACCAACGACAAGGATGTAGAGTCCTTATGGATACGCAGACTGATTCCGACGTTGGACCTTCTCGATGTTGCGTCAGTGCACCCGATGTCAATGCGAATGTTGATGCAAGTTCCACGTTGAGTACCGAATCCCTTGCCATACTCGATGCAGATGCTGAAGTCTATGCAGAATCAAAAGGTTTTTCACAATGGACTCTGCAGACTTTAAGGGTCCTCACTTGCATGCGAAGGCAGAGACTACACTGTCCAGCTTATAATCGAAAGAGAAAAACGCCTATATTGCGACCCAAATCGGGAGATGGGCGTCTTTCTCCTGTGGGCGCCCAAATCGATATAATCGAAAGCCGATTTTGGGCGTTTCCAACTGCAATCCGTCGCGGAAACGGATAAAGTTGATGGGGGCGTTTTGGAGGCATGGTGAAGGCGGAACTGGGGCGTGGTTATCGGCCGAGGAGAGATGGGCGTCTTTAGCTGATAATCAAAAAAAAAGGCGTTTTTACCGCAATTTTGGGTCACTTTTTTTGACCCTTTTTTTTTCACGAACAGGTCCCAAAAAAGTGCCCCAACTGACGAGATGACCACTGGAGGGTATCAGGGATCACCTCCCCGGCCTCCCCCAGTGGTCACTAACCCCCTCCCACCAAAAAAAAACAACTTTAAAAACTTTTTTTCCAGCCTCTATGCCAGCCTCAAATGCCGTATCCACCTCTATGACTGCAGAATGTGTTCTATCCTGTGACAGCCTTTCCCTGGTTCTGATGTGGCTCTCGGGTGAGTGTGACACCTTTTCTGTTAAGGGCACTGCAGAGTCACATCAGCAATGCATTGTGGTGGGTGTAGGGTATTGGGCTCCGTGATTCCACTAGCTTGTGGCAAATGCTCACGATGTTGGTAGTTGGTAGGCTCTACTCCCATGGTGCTTTTCCCCCTGCTTACTGGGTCAGAGTGTGCCCTGTTTTGTTTCCGGTAGTCCATGAGGTAGTGGCCATTTTTGTAAGCCAGTTTTAGATCCCTTTCACGTGTTAGCCACGTTACAGAACTTAGTTCTTACCTTGAATGTGGCTGAAAGAGGGCATTGTACACCATTCTGCCAGCTCTGACCTACTGCTCATCTCAGTACCAGGGAGACTCGTTGCCAGTAGGGCACAACCTCTGATCTGCAGTTAACTGTGAGTAAGCGTGCTTATTCCAATAAAAGACGTTTTCGGAGAGATTAGTCTTCAGGTGTCAACTGGTGTGCCAATGTCATATAGCAGCAACCAATCCTAGAGGCCTGCGTGTATGCAGGTCCCTGGATCACTTTTAGTGGGTACCGCAGTGCACTTCAGCCATGCGGACCCAGGCCCATCCCCCCCTACCTGTAACACTTGTGCTGGTAAATGGGAGGCCTGCAAAACCCACTGTACCCACATGTAGGTGCCCCCTTCACCCCTAAGAGCTATGGTAGTGTTGTACATTTTTGGGTAGTGGGTTTTGGGGGAGGGGGGTTGGGGGCTCAGCACCCGTGGTAAGGGAGCTATGCATGTGGGAGCGTTGTCTGAAGTTCACCGCACTGACCTCTAGGGTGCCCAGTTGGTGTCCTGGCATGTCAGGGGGGCGAGTGTACTACGAATCGTGGCCCCTCCCACGACCAAATGGCTCGGATTAGGACGTTTTTGAGCTGGGCGTTTTTACTTTCCATTATCGCTAAAAAAAAATAAACCCCCAGCTGAAAAACGTCCATTTTTTCGAAAATACGGTCTGTCCCGCCTCTTCACATACCCGTTTTCGAACATAGACGCCCATGGAGATAGGCGTTCACGTTCAATCATGCCCCTCTGTATATCCCGGTGCTCTGGACCCAAGCACTGAACATACCAGTTATGGATGTCTGGACCTGAAATAGTTGTATTGCATTGAGTAATCTTCTTAAATCCACTCGTCACCCTCGTTGACATGGAGGGGAAAATAGCCGAGGCTAGGTCAAAAGGTTCTATAGCCCAGGGAGCTCAAGTAGTCACATACCAGAAAATGGTTGATGCTTCCAGGGCAAAAGTAGGGCTCAGAGGCCCCAAAAGACTGAAAAATGAAAAATAATTGACAAAATGTATAATTTGAACAACTTAATATAAAAAAAAAGAAGAATATGAAGAAAAAATGTCCCCAAAAGGCTAAAATTTGACATGCTGAAGGGAGATTTAAAAAAACTTGTTCCACAAAAATTTAGACTGTTGGTCCCACGCTCGAGCATTGGGTGGGAAGCCACCTGTGCATGCACATTGGGGGCACTACCTCAAAGATTTAAAGTGACAGTGCACTTAGCAGTGTCCGCACCAGGCTCCATGGATGACATCACCCACATGGGAGAATATTATGCCTGCTTGTCCTCAGAGAATCCTTGATACTTGAGGATCTTGGGGTTAACTCTAAAAGTAGATGCTAACATTTACACACTAGTTACATGCATAAACGTTTAGAATACTAGCATATATACACGCTAAATGCCAAGAATGCACCTAAGTGCTATTCTGTAAATATGTGCGTATCTCACATCACATGTATTTTACAGGTAGGCATGCACATTGATTGAGTTTGGATGGAGCATGGACAAGACTCAAACTTACACGTCACTTATAGAATACTATAAGATATGCTTGCATTTCTGGTATTTAGAGGTCCAGCTCTATGGTTGGAGTAAGTATCCATGCCTAACCACTTACACACATATATATATCCAGTAACGCTACTATTCTATAAAGCAGTGGTCTTCATTAGTTTTTAAGCTGGGCTACTTTGGATTCTAATGAGCTGAAGGAGAGCTACAAAATATCTTCCCATACAGGGCCACAACACTGCTGACCAGTGTGTGTCAATGACATCCATCACCACTAGCAGAGGCATAGCCAGGTTTTGAGGTTACGGGGAGCAGACTTTTGTAAAATAGGTGCTGTTTGGTGTTGGCTAGCCAGCCAGTGGCGTTCCTAGGGGGGCTGACACCCGGGGCGGACCGCCGATGCGTCGCGCCCCCCCCCCCCCCGGTGCAGCACGACCCCCCCCCCGCTGGCGAAAGGACACCCCCCACCCCGGCTAACGACCCCCCCGGGTGCACGCCGCTGGGGGGGTGCCGCGCACCGGTCAGCTTTGTTCGTTTCCATGCTCCCTCTGCCCCGGAACAGGTTACTTCCTGTTCCAGGGCAGAGGGAGCATGGAAACGAACGAAGCTGACCAGCGAGCAGCATCCTCCCAGTGGCGTGCACCCGGGGTGGACCGCCCCCATCGCCCCCCTCCCCTTGGTACGCCACTGTAGCCAGCAGTGCCGATGTTGTCGCTTTGGTGCCATGGCTGTGACCAGCAATGATTTAACACAGACTGCCTCTGCTGTGTCCTCACTATGAGGAAAACAGGAAGTTACATCAGGAGGCCAGTCACAGCAGATGTCCCAGGACTGGTGGGAGCAGGCAGCCTGTCTTCTTAACTAGAAGTAAAAATATTTCAAATTGTGACCATCACCTCAGGGACAGCACACACACTCCTTCCACTACTAGACACTTTTTTAAATCAGATGGGCTTTTGTTTGAATGGTGACTCTACAGGATGTGGAGACCACTAGTCCTGAGCATTTTACTTTGGGTGACAAGGGCCACCAAAGGCAGCCCTTGCCCCAGAGCCTACTTTCAAATAAGGCCAGATACTTTGTGAAATAACACAAAATCCTGCAAGATGACACTCAAAACCTATACTGAAAACTAAAACACCATAACAGCCCTAACCCACCTATGAAAAGAGAGTGATATAAATATTATACTGGGCCTTATAGCACCAATATACCGGCTACTGGGAAACTGGAACAAGCTAGACCTTTTCTACACAGACACTATATGCTAGCACAGGGATGGGCAGCCTCAGTCCTCGAGGGCAGCAAGCCAGTCGAATTGTCAGGATTTCCCCAATGAACATGCATGAGATCTGTTTGCATGCACTGACTCCATTGTATACAAATAGATCTCATCGGTGCAGATATAGCTGCTGCTATGACCCCGTACCTGGCTTTCTTTCATTTATTACTTTTACTTCGCAGCCAAGTAGTCAGGGAGGCAGTCGCGGTACCAACCAATAAGCGAGGGGCAGATCAGGGAAGGGGAGGAAACCGGCAGTGGTACAACAGAGCCATGACTCCGCACACGGCTTTCTTTTCTTACTTTTAATTATATCACAGCCAAGTCGGGATCGGGGAGGCAGACAGGCAGTAAGCAGCACGAACCAATAAGTGAGGGGCAGGTCAGGGATGGGAAGCAAGCCCACGGTTCCTTCAGGGATTGGAAAGGCACTTAACCTATGGCACATAGGCGCCATTTTCTTTGAAAATCTGTTGCGCCCCACCTAGCTACGCCACTGATTTCAAGCTTCACTAGGGGATACCATCAAAGTGGTTAGCATTTCAAAATACATTCTCTTTGTGTATTGAGAAATTCCTTGTCCTTCAAGCATGTGACTCTTTTTCCCATCCACTTTCCGCTTTCTGTCCTGAACCTGGGCAGAAAGGCAGTGTAGCAAAAAAAAAAAAAAAAAAAGACACTAGGAGATAACCCAGAGGTCTCCAGGGACCACCATTAGCCCTTGGGCCTTACACTGAAGAACACTGCTATAAAGGAAAGTAGGTGCCTACTTTCCTGTATAAAATAGGCACCTAATATCGGCACACTTATAAAATGACCCTGTTATATCTCTTCACAAGATAAAGAGAATAATCACTTAGCACTGATACTTCTACTTATGCTTCACCCTATTGTAGACAACAAGTCACAGAGCTTAATTCCATGCTAGCTTAAGAAATATTTTCTACAATTTGTTCTAAATGTACTACTTAGTAATTTCATTATATGCCCCTAGTCTTTGTACTTTTGGAAAGAGAGAACAAGTAATTCGCATCTACCTTTACTACTCTACATGGTTTTATAGACCTCTACCATATCTCCCCTCAGCCATCTCTACTACAAGCTGAAGAGCCCTAGTCTTTTTTAAACATTTCCTCATAGGGAAGTTATTACATATCTTTTATCATTTTGGTCAATCTTCTTTGTACCTTTCCTAATTCAGCTATATCTCTTTCGAGATGTGGTGGGTGATACAAAGGCGTTATAACATTCTCTGTTTTATTCTCCATTCTTTTCCAAATAATTCCTAACATTCTATTTGCTTTCTTGGCCACCACTGCACACTGAACAGAGGATTTCAATGTATCATCAATGATGACACTTAGATCCTTTTCCTTTTATTCTTCCTAATATGGAAGCTTGCATCATGTAGCTATAGTTTGGGTTGCTCTTCCTTACGTGCATTGCTTTCACTTGCTCATATTAAATTTCATCTGCTATATGCATGTCCAGACTCCCAAACTTATAAGGTCCTCTTGCAGTTTCTCACAATCCTTTTGCAATTTAACAACTTTGAATAATGTTGTGTCATCAGCAAATCTGATCATCCCCTCATTTGTTATTTGAGTTTCAAGGTCATTTATAAATATTTTTTAAAAGCAGCGATCCCAGCACGGATCCCTGAGAAACCCATTATTTACCCTTCTCCATTGAGAGCACTGACTATTTAACCCTACTCTGTTTTCTATCGTTTAGCCAATTCTTTATCCACTATACAACACCACTTCCTATCCTATGAAGTTGAAAGCCCATTTGTTTCAACAGCATTTTTCCTGACTTTATTGTCTTGCAATTTGATAGTTTTTATTCTGTTTTGTTATGTTTAATATTTTCTATTATTATGTATGTTCCTTTTCTAAGTCACTTAAATTAGTAGGTAGGCAGAGTATAAGAAAAAATTTTAACTAAATAAATAAATAAATAAGTTTCTCAAGAGTTTTTCATAAGGTACTCTGTCAAATGCTTTCTGAAAATCAAGATAACACAATACAAACAAGCTCAACTTTATCCACATACGCATTCATCCGTTCAAAAAAAAGTAGCAGATTGGTAAGGCAAGATTTCCCTTGGCTAAATCCATAGTGGCTTTGTCCCATTAATCCATGGCTATGTATATGTTCAGTAATTTTGTTCCTTATAATAATCTTTACCAATTTCCCAACACCAACATCGAGCTCACTGGTCTAAGATTTCTAAAGTCACCTCTGGAACCCTTTTTTTTTTTTTTTAAATTGGCATTATATTGGCCACCCTCCTATCTTCAGGTACCACACTAGATTTTTATGATTTTAATGGATCTGCAATTTTGTTTTTTAGTTCTATCGGTATTCTGCGATGTATACTATCTGGTCTAGGCAATCTGTTACTTTATAATTCGTTAATTTTCCCTACTACATCTTCCAGGTTTATAGAGATTTGTTTCAGTTCCTCTGACTCATCACCATTAAACATCATTTCTGGCATGGTTTTCTCCCTCACATTTTGCTCAGCAAAGACTGAAACAAGGAATTCATGTAGGGCCCTTTTTACTAAGCTGCGTAGGTGCCTATGCGCGCCCAACGTGCAATAAAGTGGAGTTACCGCCCGGTTACCACGTAGCCCTTGAGATAATTTTGATTTTGGCGTGTGTAGGTCTTTACTGCTAGTTCTATGGCTGGCGGTAAGGTCTCACACCCAAAATGGACGTGTGGCAATTTTGATTTTGCTGGACGTCCATTTTCGGCAAAAAAAAGAGGGTTTTTTTCAGGTGCGCTGAAAAATGGATTGGTGCACGCCCAAAACCCGTGCCTACACTACCACAAGCCATTTTTCAGCATGCCTTTGTAAAAGGACCTCTTACATTTCTCTGCTATGGCCTTGTCCTTCCTGAGTGTCCCTTTTATCCCTCAATCATCTAGTGGTCCAAATTATTCTCTTACCACCTTCTTGATTTGAATGTACCTAAAAAGATTTCATTATATGTTTTACCTTTGAGGCAAGCTTCTTTTCAAAGTCTCTCTTTGCCTGCCGTAGGTGGGACAATATGGGATATAAATGCTATAAATAAATAAATAAAATAATCAGTGCTTTACTTTTGACTTGTCAAATTCTTTATTCTGTTTTCTATTACCTTCATTTGGATCCTTCTTCCATTCTCTGAAGGATGTTCTTTTAGTTCTAATAGCCTTCTTCATCACACTTTCTAATCATGCTAGCTGTCATTTGGCCTTCCTTCTGCCTTTTTTTTAATACATGAAATATTTTTCACAACATCCATGCCTGATATAAGTGTTTCACCTTTGCAGCTACTCTTTTAGGGTTCTGTTTAAATTAGTATGTTTTCTTTTTAAAACTCTATATGGTATTGCACCATATACAGGCCGGTAAGCCTCACTTCGGTTATTGGAAAGTAATGGAAGCGATGCTGAAGGAAAGGATAGTGAATTTCCTGGAAGCCAATAAGTTGCAAGATCCGAGACAACATGGTTTTACCAAAGGGAAATCGTGCCAAACGAATCTCATTGAGTTCTTTGATTGGGTGACAGGAGAATTGAATCAGGGACGAGCTATAGACGTAATCTACTTAGATTTCAGCAAAGCTTTTGACACGGTTCCCCACAGGAGGCTCTTAAATAAACTGGATGGGCTGAAGATAGGACCCGAAGTGGTGAACAGGATTAGGAACTGGTTGATGGACAGAAGCCAGAGGGTGGTGGTGAATGGAGTTCGCTCAGAGGAGGGAAAGGTGAGTAGTGGAGTGCCTCAAGGATCGGTGCTGGGGCCGATTTTGTTCAATATATTTGTGAGTGACCTTGCCGAAGGGTTAGAAGGTAAAGTTTGCCTATTTGCGGATGATACTAAGATCTGTAACAGAGTGGATACACCGGGAGGGAGTGGAAAACATGAAAAGGATCTGAAGAAGCTAGAAGAATGGGCTAAGGTTTGGCAATTAAAATTCAATGCCAAGAAATGCAAAGTGATGCACTTAGGGAATAGAAATCCACGGGAGACATATGTGTTAGGCGGCGAGAGTCTGATAGGTACGGATGGGGAGAGAGATCTTGGGGTGATAGTATCTGAGGATTTGAAGGCGACGAAACAGTGTGACAAGGCAGTGGCTGTATCTAGAAGGTTGTTGGGCTGTATAGAGAGAGGTGTGATCAGCAGAAGAAAGGGAGTGTTGATGCCCCTGTATAAGTCGTTGGTGAGGCCCCATCTGGAGTATTGTGTTCAGTTTTGGAGGCTGTATCTTGCTAAGGATGTAAAAAGAATTGAAGCGGTGCAAAGAAAAGCTACGAGAATGGTATGGGATTTGCGTTACAAGACGTACGAGGAGAGACTTGCTGACCTGAACATGTATACCCTGGAGGAAAGGAGAAACAGGGGTGATATGATACAGACGTTCAAATATTTGAAAGGTATTAATCCACAAACGAACCTTTTCCGGAGATACGAAGGCGGTAGAATGAGAGGACATGAAATGAGATTGAAGGGGGGCAGACTCAAGAAAAATGTCAGGAAGTATTTTTTCACGGAGAGAGTGGTGGATGCTTGGAATGCCCTCCCGCGGGAGGTGGTGGAGATGAAAACGGTAACGGAATTCAAACATGTGTGGATAAACATAAGGAATCCTGTTTAGAAGAAATGGATCAGAAGGAGCTTAGCCGAGATTGGATAACAGAGCGGTAGTGGGAGGCGGGGCTGGTGGTTGGGAGGCGGGGATAGTACTGGGCAGACTTATACGGTCTGTGTCAGAGCTGATGGTGGGAGGCGGGGATAGTGCTGGGCAGACTTGTACGGTCTGTGCCCTGAAAAAAGACAGGTACAAATCAAGGTAAGGTATACACAAAAAAGTGGCACAGTGGGAGGCGGGGCTGGTGGTTGGGAGGCGGGGATAGTGCTGAGCAGACTTACACGGTCTGTGCCAGAGCCGATGGTGGGAGGCGGGGATAGTGCTGGGTAGACTTGTACGGTCTGTGCTCTGAAAAAGACAGGTAGAAATCAAGGTAAAGTATACACAAAAAAGTGGCACATTTCTTGGGCAGACTGGATGGACCGTGCAGGTCTTTTTCTGCCATCATCTACTATGTTACTATGTTATCTGTGCTCTCATTTCTGCTATGCGGTTTCTTTAAGAGGTAGAAGAACTAGCAATGCTAATTTTTTTCTTTCCCTTTCATCTAAGGGAAAAAAGAGACTAAAGATGTTTGAAAGGTCATTAGCTTTTCAAGCTGCTAGTTATTGGAAGAAACTCATGGGTATCTTTTTACGTTCTCAAGCCATAGGAGCTAACTTTTCATTATGATTAAGGGTACTAAATTCAATAAAAATTACCCCTCCCTAGAAACAAAGAGTTTGCTCAATGTTGGGGGTGCTCAAGCACCCACAGAGCTGGCTCCTATGCCTCAATCTTATTTATCGTTCAGAAGAAAGGTTAAGACCTCACTATTTCAGAAGTATGTTTTATAGAATGACTTGTAAATTCTTTTGTGTTTATTTCACTTTCTTCTCATATGACTGTTCTGGCTCTTGTTAGATTGAGACCTGCTTAGAACTGTGAGGTATGAGTGGGATATAAGACTAAGGGCCCTGTTTACTAAACAGTGTTATAGGCGCGTTAACATTATTAACACACGTTAACCATGTAACATAGTAGATGACGGCAGAAAAAGACCTGCACGGTCCATCCAGTCTGCCCAACAAGATAACTCATATTTGCTACTTTTTGTGTATACCCTACTTTGATTTGTACCTGTGCTCTTCAGGGCACAGACCGTATAAGTCTGCCCAGCACTATCCCCGCCTCCCAACCACCTGCCCCTCCTCCCAACCACCGGCTCTGGCACAGACCGTATAAGTCTGCCCAGCACTATCCTCACCTCCCAACCATCAGCCCTGCCTCCCAACCACCGGCTCTGGCACAGACCATACAAGTCTGTACAGCACTATCCCCGCCTCCCAACCACCAGTCCCGCTGCCCACCACCGGCTCTGGCACAGACCGTACAAGTCTGTCCAGCGCTATCCCTGCCTCCCAACCACCAGCCCCGCCTCCCGATCTTGACTAAGCTCCTGAGGATCCATTCCTTCGGCACAGGATTCCTTTATGTACACGTTAACCATGTACGTGCCTGCAATATCCCTACAGGCGCCTACATGGTTAGCGCGTGCACTAAGTGTAGGTATGCTAAAAACACTAACGCACCTTAGTAAACAGGGCCCGAAATGTAATGTAATATTCTTTTTTGGAGAAAGGGGGGGGGGCCATTTTCCTGGTTGTAATTCAGGATGTGATATTATGCCATTTAGATAGTGAGATGATATCCTGCTGGTCTTATCAGATCACTCCTTCATTACTGATCTGGTGGGCCATTCTATCTTGTTATGGCATTATTAGGCTGTGGGCTTGACTGGCAGGGTCAACTAGTGGCTGGTCTCTTTCCTGGATAACTGCATAGTGGCACAGGTTTGCATACTTTTTTAGTATCATTCTCTCTCCTCTTCTCCGGCCACTATTTACCCCTTTCTTACTTGTAGTAAGTACAGCTCAAAGAACTCTGCACCCTATCTTGTCTCCTTTGGCTGAACACTGAAGAACGGAACAGTCTTCTCTTTTGTCCAGGGGAGGGGGGAGATGTTGGTGGAGGTGTACTTATGAAGGCCTAGACAGTGCTGCTAAATATCTAATATCAAGAATTAATCTACAGACCATAAGAGGTGAAGACTTCTTTTTTTTCTGTAGATTACAATGATATAAGCAAAGCAAGGCCATTTGGTGTCAGTCAAGTACCCCACCCCTCCCCACTTCCTCTGGCCAAGTAATTGAAAGACAATGAGACATGCCATTCACTGTTTACAATGAGTGTGTTCAAGGAGGCTAATTGGAGACTTTTAGGTGGCAGAACTAATTTCCATCTGACAGGGGCAGAGTGCCTGACAGAGGAGAGAGACAGAAAATCCTGCAATTCAGGACAGGATAGGAGAATGGCTTATTGCAGGGGTAGGGTGGGTGGGAACAGAATCCTGACTCCTTTGAAGTAAGATAAAGAATTGTTTTACTGAGGATCTGAGGATGTGCTTATTTACCAAAGAACTGAGGATGTACCTTTTAAGGAAATGTAATATATATATATTTTAATGCCTTTTGGCAATTGTAACAAACAAATGACATCTCCTGCATGACGTGTTCCTTAAAAAAAAAAAAACAGTTCTTAACCCTATATAACTGCCTGGTCTAGAGGCAAAGGAGGGTCGATGAAATCTTCCTTAAGTCTATCTCAATAGACTAAGGAATATGTGATCATTTCCATGGCTCCACTCTTTTTATGTTCCCTCACTACCCTGCTTCTTATGTGCTACTCCTAACTTCTATTATTTCTTATATTTCATGTTCTTGGGTTAAGAATAACTTTGGTAATGTGAGAAACTTCTCTTGTTTATAGTTGTTTTTGGTACTTGCCAGGCCGGTGGTGCTAAGAAACCAGTTGGGGAATTTGTATGGGTGAGGTGGTGGGTTTTTGGTTCTGAGAACCAGGCTTCATTAATCAAGAGATTTCTCTACCTTTCTGAGTTTTAGTATAGAGTTCTACCAAGTCCAGCCCTTTTCTCTTCTATTTAATATCTTTTATTTTTTTTTACAATCCTTGGGGCGTTGGTTCGTTCAGTGAGGCTTAAGAAATTTTTCTTTGCTGATGATGTTTGGTTGATGCTTCCCTTGGATATGAACAGTGAACAATCAAGTAACCTGCTTAATTATGTTCTATATACTATTGCTGACTAGTTTCTTGTGAATAATTTAATCTTTCATACCCAGAGAAAGGAGATCTTGCATTTGGAACATAACGGCCAGTTGTCCAATCCTCTCTTTATAGATACAGGATTCAGAATTATCTTACCCATATTAAGGGTAAAAGATTTGGAGGAAATGCTTTATTTAAGGATTTTGGATTAACAGAATATACGTGCATTTTAAATATATTCTGATTTAAATTTAGGACAGGTCTCATAAATGGTGAGTATGATTTTTCCTAAGCCAAGGCAGATGAAGAATCTTCAAACTTTATTGGATTATATTCATTTTAAAACTGTAGTGCAGTCATCCACTGTGTGTGTTCTGGGCTACTATAATAGTCTTTGTATAGGTCTTCCTTTGAGACACACCTGTAGGCTTTATGCTGTCTGCAACACTGCAACAAGATTGCTTTGGTGTCATCCCTCTGTTCCATCAGCAATACTGATAGAGGAAGATATGGATTTAGCTCATGCTTTTAGCAATAGCTCAAGGCAAGTTATATTCAAGTGCACTAGGTACTTCCCAGAATGTTTACAATCTGGAATTGTACGTGAAGCAAAGTAGGGTGACTAAAATCACAAAGACGAGCAGTAAAATTTGCACCTTTGCTTTCCTGGTTATCAGCTCACTGCTCAATGATTAGGCTAGCATATTTAAGAATCAGGTACTTAGGAATTCTAGACCATAGTATTGAAGGCTAAATTGGATAAAATACAAACCCAGATGTAAGTGGAGGACCTTACTTGTGGTCCCTTCTATGGACTGTTTGAACAGAGCCATGTGCCATTCTCAATAATGCTTCCTAGCTACACAATTACTATGATTTGATTGAAATAAACTTCAGAAAAAGGAAGATTTTTAAAGATTTTCTGAATTGCAGGTAGTTCCTCTCACATCTAGTAGAAATGAGCAAGGTATTCCACACAGAGGGAAATTGGGAGGTTGATGTAAAATAGAAGAGGTGAGTTGCTTATATGATCTGAGCTTTTTTAAAAATTAGAAAATGAAGCAACATTTGATTACAAGAAGAATGAAAATTTCTATCCATGGACAGATAAATGAATTGATGGTGCAATACTGTACAAATTTTTGAATACAAAGCCTCTATAGGAAGACAATGGAATTTCAGAAATAAAGGGAAAACTCTATCAAATGTATGGGCTACAAATATTAATCTAACAGCACGTGGTACCATCAGTGAGAACAGGCCTGGAGCCCAGTAACTTAGACCACACAGCGGTTGCAGGTAAAGGCAAATAATATTTATTGAAGGTGTTGGACAATGGGCCATGTTCAGTTCACAAGAAGGAAGAAGACAAACTCAAAAGCAAAATCCTTCAATGAGATAATGTCCTCGGGTGGCCTGCTCCTGCAGGGCCACAACATAGATTCCTGTCTCTTGGCACAACATCACATTGTACTTATCTATGGCCTGGCTCTCCAGTTACTAGTGAAACTCTATCATGCATTCGGGTCAAAATACAAAGTCTGTGAGGTTCCAACTTGGACTTGGCCTACCTGACTGTAGTTGCTATAGTTTACATATTGGTGGAGCCGTATGCAGTGGGGCATCATTGCTTCCTTCTGGTCCTCTTTAACCCAACTCTGGATGTGCCTTTTGTACTTCCTGGCGGCTGTCCTCCTGGCTCCACCCCTCCCATGTCACAGGACTATGAGGCTTAAGGTGGTTCTGACTTTGCGAGGGAGTATTTGTAAGGGGAAGGAGCAGCATTCTCTAGACTCCCTCACACAGTGGTATTCTGAACTGCCTGTGTTCTCTGTATATGAAATTTAGAACAGCCTGAATACACTAGGGTGCTCATTTGCATGTCATGTTACTATCTTGTTTTCCATTACCATGCTACCCAAATTATTTCTGTAACACTAAATGTCAATTCTCCTCTCATTTCCACTATCCATGATTTATTGTAAGCCACATTGAGCCTGCAAAAAGGTGGGATAATGTGGGATACAAATGCAATAAATAAATAAATAAATAAATTTGCAAATAAGATGGATGTTTCAAAATGCCCAAAACATCCAAACTGCGATTTTAGAATGACAGAATTTGGATGTCTTACACTGTAGTGTGTCCAAATAGCAAGAGGGTGTGTTGAGGCCGTGTTTTGGGCAGGACTTGGTCATGTTTTGAGCGGCAATTATCAAACAGGAAGAAACATTGAAGTCTAAAAAGAAGGACATTTTTATTTAGACCTATTTCAATCACATCCAGAGTATAAAAAGGTGATCTGATTGAGCAGATGACCACTGGAGGGATTAAGGCATAGCACCTCATGAATCCCTCAGTGGTCATACTCCCCTCCCTCATCCCTGAAAGTGACACCAAAAAGGGAAATTAGGCTCTCTGACAACATCAGGTATTATGGGCATTCTGAACATAGAAGCAAGCAAGTCTGAAGGGTAGCCTAATGGTCAATGCAGTGGATTGTAAATCAGGGCACCCAGGTTCAAATCTCACTTCAACTCTCTTTGTTTACCTTTAAATTGTGAGCCCTAAACGAACAACAGATATGCCTACTGTGCCTAAATATTAAAGATAACTGAAAGCCTGAAGGCTACTGAAGTGGTGTACAGTCAGGTGCAGTAGGTATTTCCCTGTATCTGGAGGGCTCACCATTTAAAATAGCAGGGTTCCAGTGGAATATCTGTGCATTGGATTAAAATCCACTACATTTACCACTATGCTGCCCTTCTGCACTGCAGGAAATCTGTGTGACTATTTTCGCACAAATGCTGCCAGTCAGACGTCCTTGTTCCAGGTGTTTTGGCATTCATAATTTGTACTTTTTGGGCTAAATTCTAAATATCATACCTAAAAATCGACACCAAAACATACTACACACCTAGGCGTACTTTATAGAATACGCCAAGCATCCATCCCCTGACTAAATGTAGTTGTGGGCAGTTACACCAAGTAAAACTTGGTGTAAATGTTGGCGCCTAAATTACGCACAGACTGGGTGTATTCTAAAACAACACACATAGATTTTAGGAACACCCATGACTTGCCCATTTGACACCCATAGCCACACCCCCTTTTCAACTATGTAACAGAATTTATACTTATCTAATATAATAAAACGCACCCTCAACGTTCTGAGGACAACGTTCTGAAGCCATCTGACGTCACTCCCAGGCTGAAGGGTTCGTGGATTCGTGGTGTGAAGCCTTCAAGCCAGCCAGCCCTCTCTGCCCCGCCCTCGCGTCAAACGTCATGACGTCGAGGGCGGAAAAAAATAAAAACAATTCCGGCAGCGCAGCGTCAGTGAAGGAGGCGGCACTCCCGATGTCTCTAGCCTTCCCTTTGCTGTGTTCCGCCTTCTTCTGACGTCAAGGATGACGTCAGAAGAAGGCGGAACACAGCGAAGGGAAGGCTAGAGACGTCGGGAGCGCCGCCTCCTTCCCTGACGCTGCGCTGCCGGAACCACCACGGAGGTAAATTTAAAAAGAAGAAAAAAAAAAAAAAGGAAGTTGGGGGGAGAGAAGAGGGTGGCCAGTAAAGTTGAACAATGGGAGCGGGAGGGCAGGGGAGAAACGACAGCATGGATGCGAAGGGGGGGGCATGGATGAGAAGGGGGGGGAGAAGAGGGCGGGCCAGGCTGGGACATGGGAGAGAGAGGAGCATGGATGCGAGGAGGGTCATGGAAGGGAGAGAGGGGACTTGCTGGAAAAGGTTGAATGGAGGCGGCAGGGGACAGAGGAGCATGGATGGGCATGGATTGGGATGGCAGGGCTCAGGGAGAGAGGGGAATTGCTGGAAAGGGATGAATGGAGGGGGCAGGGGACAGAGGAGCATGGATGGGCATGGATTGGGAGGGCAGGGCTCAGGGAGAGAGGGGAATTGCTGGAAAGAGATGAATGGAGGGGGCAGGGGACAGAGGAGCATGGATTGGGAGGGCAGGGCTCAGGGAGAGAGGGGAATTGCTGGATAGGGATGAATGGAGGGGACAGATGGGCATGGATGGATATGGATTGCAGGGCAGGGCTCAGGGAGAGAGGGGAATTGCTGGATAGGGATGAATGGAGGGGGCAGGTGACAGAGGAGCATGGATGGGCATGGATTGGGAGGGCAGGGCTCAGGGAGAGGGGAATTGCTGGAAAGGGATGAATGGAGGGGACAGATGGGCATGGATGGATATGGATTGCAGGGCAAGGCTCAGGGAGAGAGGGGAATTGCTGGATAGGGATGAATGGAGGGGGCAGGTGACAGAGGAGCATGGATGGGCATGGATTGGGAGGGCAGGGCTCAGGGAGAGAGGGGAATTGCTGGAAAGGGATGAATGGAGGGGGCAGGGGACAGAGGAGCATGGATGGGCATGGATTGGGAGGGCAGGGCTCAGGGAGAGAGGGGAATTGCTGGATAGGGATGAATGGAGGGGGCAGGTGACAGAGGAGCATGGATGGGCATGGATTGGGAGGGCAGGGCTCAGGGAGAGGGGAATTGCTGGATAGGGATGAATGGAGGGGACAGATGGGCATGGATGGATATGGATTGCAGGGCAGGGCTCAGGGAGAGAGGGGAATTGCTGGATAGGGATGAATGGAGGGGGCAGGTGACAGAGGAGCATGGATGGGCATGGATTGGGAGGGCAGGGCTCAGGGAGAGAGGGGAATTGCTGGAAAAGGATGAATGGCGGGCGCAGGGGACAGATGGGCATGGATTGGGAGGGCAGGGCTCACACTCTCTCTCTCATATACAATGTCTTTCTGACTCTCACTCTCACACACTCTGTCTCACACTGTATCACATTCACTCTCTATGTGCCACACAGTCACTCACACACTCGCTTGGTCTCATACACTCACTCTCACAGAGAATCTGTGTCTCACACACACTCTCTCTCTCGCCCACACACACACACTCTCTCTCACACTGTGTCTCACATACACACTTGCACACACTCTCATTCTCACACACACACTCTCTCACAAACACACTCACACCCAGACTCACTCTCTCTCTCACACACACACACACACTCACACTTTCACTCTGACTCTCAAACAGCCACTCTCACATACACTCTCCCAAACATACACACTCCGAGGAAAACCTTGCTAGCGCCCGTTTTATTTGTGTCAGAAACGGGCCTTTTTTACTAGTCATGTTATAAAATATGCTTAGACAGTTCTGCACATAAATTCTAATTAATGCCAATTAGTGTCAATAATTGCTTGTTAAGTGGCAATTATCGGATTTGACTGGCTTGTTAGTAATTAAGTTGCATGCACAAATCCAGAATATGACTGGATTTGCGCACACAGCTTAAGTCATGCTATATAGAATCCAGGGGTTTATTTTGAAAAATGGCTGTTCATTTTGGACATTCTCATGTATTTTTGAACAGGAAACCCTGATGTTTTTCCTGTTTGGAAATGTCTGTGAGGTGGACATTTTTTTTGGACGTTTTATGCTAGATGTGGGATTCTGGGGGGTTTTTGTACTTGGACATCATTTTGAAAATACCCATCGTCTAATATACCTACTAAATTCCTTCCTTCTTCTCTCTACTTCTTCCCCTAATTAATCTCTGCACAACAATAATTGTACCTGACATCCAGGATTAACTGTGTGTAACAAAACTATGTAAGCCACTTTGAGCCTGCAAATAGGTGGGATAAGGTGGGATACAAATGCAATAAATAAATAAATAAATAAGTTGCAATAATCTATTTGAAGAATAAGAGTGCTTGAACCAGAGGGAGACCAAAACTGTTTTTTTTTTTCAGTTTCGGTCGAAACCAAAACTGCAGCTGAAACATATCGCTTGAAAACTAAAGTTTGGCTGTGTAAATGTAAATCAATAAGGCCCACTGGGGATTGGCAGAGCTTGCATTCGGCAGCCCTCTGCTAAATCCACAGGAGATTAGTACCCTCCAGTCCCAGGAGCTGAAAGCACAGGCTGACAACTGGGCAGTGGCGTTCCGAGGGGCACTGACACCCGGGGTGGATCGCTGATGCGCCCCCCCCCCCCCCCCGGGTGCAGCGACCCCCCCCGTGCAGCGCGACCCCCACCCAGTGAAGGGACACCCCCCGGTGAAAGAACCCCCCCTGGGGGCACGCCGCTGCGGGGGTGCCGCACGCCGGTCAGCGTCGTTTGTTTCCATGCTCCCTCTGCCCCGAAACAGGTTACTTCCTGTTCCAGGGCAGAGGGAGCATGGAAACGAACGACGCTGACCGGCGCGTGGCACCCCCCACAGCGGCGTGCATCCGGGGCGGACCACCCCCACCTTGGTACGCCACTGCAACTGGGAGAGCCATTTTAACAAAGACTTCTCATCAAGTCTGGCACATTTAGGTCCCCAAATCAATCCAAATGTAGTTAAATATCCTCTGAGACAGGGCCATGATGAGAATTTGTAAAGATAAGAAAAATCATAATCACCAGCTTCTTACGCTTACTCAAACAGTGCACAAATAATAAGAGGAAGTAGCAATGGGATGTTTCCTGTTTTATAATTAAAGGACAAGCATGATATAGATTCTTACTAAAATAGGGCAAAGGAAACCAGACACTGGTCTACACTGTGGACATTACACCAGACTGATGTACAATCCAGAATAAAAAAAAAGCACATTGATGTTACTGAATGTGAGAACATAAGAATAGTCATACTGGGTCAGACCAATGGTCCATCTAGCTCAGCATCCAACAGTGACCACCAATCTCAGTCACATGTACCTGGAAGAAACCCACATAGTGGCAACATTCCATGCTACCAATCCTAGGGCAAGCAGTGGCTTTCCAATGTCTGTCTCAATAGCAGACAATAGACTTTTCCTCCAGGAACTTGTCCAAATCTTTTTTTTTAACCCAGATACACTAGTCAATGTTACCACATCCTCTGGCAACGAGTTCCAGAGCTTAACTATTCAATGAGTGGAAAAATAATTCCTCCTATTTGTTTTAAAAGCATTTCCATGTAATTTTATTGAGTGCCCTCTAGTCTTTGTACTTTTTGAAAAAGTAAAAAATGGATTCACTTCTACTTGTTCTACACCACTAAGGATTTTGTAGACTTCAATCATATTCCCTCTCAGCCTTCTCTTTTCCAAGTTGAGGAGCCCTAACCTCTTTAGCCTTTCCTCATAGGAAGAGTTCCATCCCCTTTATCATTCTGATCGCTCTTCTTTGAGCCTTTTCTAATTCCACTATATCTTTTTTGAGATACGGCGACTAGAACTGAACGCACTACTCAAGGTAAGGTCGCACCGTAGAGCAATACAGAGGTGTTATAGTATTCTTGGTCTTATTTACCATTCCTTTCCTAATAGTTGCTAGCATCCTGTTTGCTTTTTTGGCCGTTGCCACACATTGAGCATAAAATTTCAGCATATTGTCGACAACAATACCTAGATACTTTTCTTGGGTGCTGACCCCCAAGGTGGACCCTAGCATCAGGTAACTATGATTCGGATTATTCTTCCCAATGGGCATCACTTTGCATTTGTCTACATTAAATGTCATCTGCCATTTAGATGCTCTGAAATACTACAATCAAGAGCAATACATTTCTCAAATTATTTTCTAATACATAAACTTCATTTCATTGTAATATCATTTCCCTACTAACACTATAAGCTTGACCAGTACTTTCGCTTGAAAAGAATCACTGCAGGTTCCTTTCTCACACAATCCAACATCTGCACACCACAAGTTTGATTAAAATGAAGCATCTTCATCATACCCAAGAAAGCTTAGCAATTCTTAAAAATCACCCAAATAGTATTGAAATCAATAGACAGATACACAGAATAGATTGCTAGATAGATAAATAGAAATAAAGATATAAAAATTTCAATAATGAAAGATCATGTTTTACCTCCAAGCAAAATAGCCTCTGTACACATGGACCTCAGTTAATAAGCTAATTGAAACTAAAAGCCACAGTGCTTTTACAATGGCTGACTTTCAAGCTCATTTTCGAAAGAGAAGGTCGACCATCTTTCGACACAAATCGGAAGATGGGCATCCTTCTCACAGGGTCGCCCAAATCGGTACAATCGAAAGCTGATTTTGGACGTCCCCAACTGTTTTCCGTCACGGGGACGACCAAAGTTCACGGGGGCGTGTCAGAGGCGTAGCGAAGGCGGGACTTGGGCGTGCCAAACACATGGACGTCCTCAATCCATAATGGAAAAAAAAGGACGTCCCTGATGAGCACTTGAACGACTTTATCTGGTCCTGTTTTTTTTTACGACCAAGGCACAAAAAGGTGCCCAGACTGACCAGATGACCACCGGAGAGAATCGGGAATGACCTCCCCTTACTCCCCCAGTGGTCACTAACCACCTCCCACTCTCAAAAAAATCTTTAAAAATATTTTTTGCCAGCCTCAAATGTCATACTCAGGTCCATCACAGCAGTATGCAGGTCCCTGGAGCAGTTTTAGTGGGTGCAGTACACTTCAGGCAGGTGGACCCAGGCCCATCCCCACCCACCTGTTACACTTGTGGTGTGAGCCCTCCAAAACCCACCAAAAACCCACTGTACCCACATCTAGGTGCCCCCCTTCGCCCGTAAGGGCTATAGTAGTGGTGTACAGTTGTGGCTAGTGGGTTTTGGGGGGCTCAGCGCACAAGATAAGGGAGCTATGTACCTGGGAGCAATTTATGAAGTCCACTGCAATGCCCCCTAGGGTGCCCAGTTGGTGTCCTGGCATGTTAGGGGGATAACTGCACTACAAATGCTGACTCCTCCCACGACCAAAGGGCTTGCATTTGGTTGTTTCTGAGATGGACATTCTTGGTTTCCATTATCGCCGAAAATCAGACACAACCATCTCTAGGGACGACCTAAATTTCAGGATTTGGGCATCCCTGACTGTATTATCGAAACGAAAGATGGACGTCCATCTTGTTTCGATAATATGGGTTTCCCAGCCCCTCCACCGGGACATTTTACAAGGACGTCCTCAGCAAAACTTGGGCATCCCTTTCGATTATGCCCCTCCAAGTGACACATTTGGAGTGACAGTTGATGTCTTAACTCCTCAAAAAGGCTAATTCCTAAGGAGCTTATCATCCCAATTTTACAGACTTGATAAACTTTTATATCAAAATCATTTATCTGGAGCACTCTATTTACCATCTAAACTACTTTTCTATTCTTAACTGCTTGTACTTGGAACACTCTACCAGTTCAGACAAGAATCATGACTAGTTATTCTTTATTTAGAAAGTTTTTAAAAACATTTTTGTTTAGGAAGTTTTTAGTATGTTAATCATGGTGAATGGTATTATAATTGTTTTTTTATAATTTTCCAGGAATTGTCTGTTATCTGCATAGAACATTGAGGGTATTGTGGACTATAAGAATAAATGGTATTGTACTGTACTGTATAACTGCAGTACTTGCAATGGCATTACACACAAGAAACAAAACAAAAAGGAATGCAAAGAGTTGCTCCTGCCCTCCTCCCCCCAGACTCCATACAATCCCACATGGACAAGTTGTGTAGTCAGCTGATCCCCATATCAGCTCTACTCTCAAAATGGCTGCCGTAACCTCTTGCGGCAGTCTCACGAGATTATCTCTAGAGGTCATGGCAGCCACTTTGCGAGCAGAGCCAGCATGGGCAGGAGCAGCTGGGGATCACTCCTACCCTGACTACACTCCTAGACCACCAGGGATTATAAAATAGGCTGGAGGGGTATCTATAGATGAATAGGAAGAAAAGACAACTCCTGTTCGGAGGGGAGGGGGAGGGAGGGAGACAAACAGGACAAAGCACAAATTTTCAGCTTCCACCAAAAGCACACAGTCAGTTTCAGTCGAAACAGAAACCATGGTCGTAACCTTTTGACCAAAATCGAAATCAGGTAGAAAAATAATTTTAGGTCAATTTTGTGTCATGGGCCAGGGAGGACGAACCCTTGGACCACAGTCAAGTTTACGCTGTCTGACTAACCCGGAGGCTAGGTAAGCCTGATTGGCGGTTAGGATCAGGGTGGCAAAGACTAGAGGTTCACTAGGAGAGTGGGGAGTTCTGTAACAGAGGCCATCAGTAGGCTAGCTGGTACAGATACCAACAATGGTACAGAAGAGGCTCAGGAAAGTCCTAACAATTCTGGAGGTCAGGGCAGACTGCAATCAAGGCGTGGTCAGGCCAGCAGGACTCGGGAAAGGCAAATGTCCAGAGGAATTGAGGAGACAAGCCAGGGTCTACAACCAAGAAGTCAATCTGAGGAAGGGAGCATGAACAATGACCGGCTGGCTGAACACACAAACTGGAGCAATGGCAGGCTGGCTGGAAGGACAGACTGGAAGGGCAGGCAGGCTGAAGACAAGAACCAAGGCAGAGGCTGGAGAGAAGGAGCAATGTTGGAGCTGAGTACAAGGATCAAGGTTGGAGCTGAGGACAAGGATCAAGGCTGGAGCTGAGGACAAGGATCAAGGATGGAGCTAAGGACAAGGATCAAGGTTGGAGCTGAAGGCAAGGAGCAAGGCTGGAGCTGAAGACAGCAACACACACCAGGCAGAAACCAGGACAGCCATCGCAAAGACAGTATGGAAGAGTTCCCAGCTTCCTTAAGAGGGCCCATACACATGATGTCATCAGTGTGCGTCAAAGGATCTTTCGCCACTGGCCCTTTAAAAGAAGATCCCCTGTGCCCACGCATGCCTAGGGGAATCAGCATCGGCCAGTGGCACTTGAGAGGGAGCAGCCTGTAGGAACAATGGTCACCCCAGCGGACTGGGAGTTGCAGTGTAGACAGCCCACTGTATTGTGGAAAGAGCCTGGGACCCCGGAAGGGACAACAGAATCCAGCCCCGATGACTCCCAGAAGCAAAAGATAAGCCAGGGTGTGGGGCACGGCCATGGCTGTAACATTTCAGCACTAAAATCGAAACTGAAAGTCAGTCAGCCTCTAGTTTGAAAAATCAAAAGAATTTTCTGATAGCTCTGAGCTTTCTTAGCAGCAAAAATAATTTTTAATCAGTTTATTAACATGCTATTCCATTGTAAGCTGACTATCCCATTGAACTCCCAATACTCGAGCTGAAGTTTCAAGGGTATAATTATTGTTCTCTAGCATAAGAATTGAGTCATTCCAAATCTTACTTATAGGACCAATTCATAAAAAATTGGTTTTGTCCTTTTTTTGTTTTCAATTTATGGGAGAGACCCAATTTTTGACTAAATCTAAATACAGTCATACCCTTCAGGTCCTCATTATCATCAGATGACAGAGGAAGCAAAACGCTAATGTTGTAAGCATAGTATAACATTTAGCATCAACTCTCTCTAGTTTTCCTCCTAAAGATTGCTTCAAGGTGTTAAATAATATCGAGGAGACAGAAGATGTGAAAAAAACATAAAACCTGTTGAAACTTGTTTGAAACAAACTTGCTGAGCTTTTACAAGTAGGTAAAAACTGACAGTATCTCTTTTGAGTCACCAATATACTATAAGATGCCTAAAAGTTCCATTCTAGGCTTGTCCTCTTGAATGGGAAAAGTGAGGATCCTTACTCATTTCCTTATAAACTGTACATAAGTAACATCTTCAGAAGGAGATGTATTCCTCATAGGAGAAAACAGGTAAGAATCCACAGGTTTCCCTTCAGACCTATCAGACAATTCTGCAGAACCTCTTCCAAATGTATCAGGCTATTTTGAGCCTGAAGGGGAGTTAAAGTTTAATTCTTTATATTCCATTTTAAACCAAAACAAAGTACATCAGAAAACATAAGATAAAAAATACATATTTAATATACTAAACAAAACAAAAACAAAGATATCAATGTTACCTAATCCTGCTCATTACACCACATAATATGTATCAAAATTACCAGCTCTTGCCCACTCCTGTGACAATAGTCTACGTAATCACTATTACACCAATCAACCCAAAATAGCTTTACTTATTGTAACACTGAGCCATATGCTCTTGCAAACAGATAAGTTCTAGTATCTGACATCAGTCAAATCTATGCAGGAAATTTGTCATTATCTTTGCTTCCCAAGAAATCGTCCTTCATAGACCTAAAGGAAATGAAGTCTTCAAAGAATTTATGCATATAAAAAATCGAAGAGAGATGTTGCTGGGTAATAGATGGCTTTAAAATCTGGAAGGGAAATATGTAATGCAAGGTTATGTCAGTTTATGTTTATATAGTTTGCTCTTTTAGGCAAGAAAACTGGATATCAGGTATGAACACAAGGAGCAGAGCTAATGAATGGGAAAAGGAAAAGGAATCATGAAGACTGAAGAAGGGAGAAGAAGACTGTTTCTCAGAGATTTGGGACAAGAAGAGGAACAGGGTATTTTATGTACAGTATGTGAGACAGAGAGAAGGAGAGAAAAAACAAAAGCAAATTGTGGATGGGGGCAGAGAAGAAGAAGAAGTGGAAGAAGATACCTTGGGGAAGCTGAGAGGGAAAAAGGAAAGTGGCTGAAGGCAGAAGGGAGAGTGAAAGCAAAACAACAATTGGGAAGGGAAAAGATAGTGAGGGAGGAAAGAGAAGAGAGAGGTGAAATTCCTGAGGAGATCATAGAAAGGACTGAGGGGGTTCTGGGAAGAGGGAGGAAGTTAGGGCTCTTCAACCTGGAAAAGAGATGGCTGAGGAGGGATATGATTGAGATCTACAAAATTTGAGTGCTGTAGAACGTGTAGAAATGAATCGAATTTTCACTCTTTCAAAAAGTACAAAGACCAGGGCACTCAATGAAATTACATGGAAACACTTTTAAAACAAATAGGAGGAAATATTTTGTCACTCAAAGAATAGTTAAGCTCTGGAACTCGCTGCCAGAGAATGTGGTAACAGCGATTAGCGTATCTGGGTTTAAAAAAGAGTTGGACAAGTTCCTAGAGGAAAATTCTATAGTCTGTTATTGAGATGGACATGAGGGAAGCCATTACTTGCCCTGGGACTGGTAGCATGAAATGTTGGTACTATTTGGGTTTCTGTCAGGTACTTGTGACCTGGATTGGCCACTGTTAGAAACAGGATACTGAGCTAGATGAACCATTGGTCTGACCCAGTATGGCTATTCTTATGTTATGCAATGGCACAAAGACAGGGTCTTAAATTGTCTTTTCTCTAACCAGCTTCCCCCATGCTTGTTCACTCTTTTGTCCTTCTCAGCCTGCTCTTTCTCATTCACCCCCAAGACATAGGAGCCAAATTGACTATTTTGCTAAACTCAATACAAATGATTCCTCCTTGCACAGAGTGACACCATTTGCTCAATACTTGGGTACTCAAGCACCTACTGCAACTACAGAGCTGGCAGCTATGTCCCAAGTCCCTCTTTAATATCTACCATACTTCAGTACCTCCTAGCCTCCCATCTAGTCAATCCCTCTTATACCCTCTTTTCGCAGCATGTTGTGCTCAGGGCCGCTTTAAGCACCTATGAAGCCCTGGGAAAACTTTTGTGAATTGCTCCACCCCCTCCCCCCCCCCAGTCCACCAGTCCAGTGGCATAGTTTCCTTATTTCCCTGCCAGCCAAGCCGCTTCCTGCAGAAAAAAATGCAGCATAGATGTGTGGATGGCTCTGCAGCCCCTCAAAAGCAGGAAGTCCACATCAGAAGGGGCAGGACCAGCACAGCCATCAGCTGTGCGACCTAGACAGCAGCTCCACACTTTTATATCACTTTTCTTTTTGTTTTTCTGCTAGAAGCAGCAGGGCTGTCAGGGGAGTGGGGTGTAAGGAAGATGCTGGACCAGGAGAGGGAAGGGGAGGAAAGAAAGATGCCAAGGGTGGCCCATCCCAAAGAGTGAGATTGAAGACCAAAGAGTGAGTTTTTTTTTCATGGTCCATTCAAGTATAAATCTGGCACAGTGGCCTGAGGAAGGGATGCTGGCTACTTTTATTGACAAGTAATGCCTTCATGTGACCCTAAAAATAGATTTCAAGGCATGTTGTATATTTTAAACTCATTCATTTCAAGCACTTACCAACATTAAACCAATAAAAACAATTCAGCTGTATTTAAAGATCCATCAAGAAGCAGTGTCTCATAATTTAAACCTGATCAGACACAAGGCTGCTATAAAGACAACCACCTCAACACTCCCTCTTCTTCTTCTCCGTCACTTGCTGTTCCCCTCCTTGTTCTCTGTCCCCAGCAATGGCAGCGATTAAGACACACAGTAGCCTTCTGCCAGCATTGGGATCTTGTCTCTGGCGCATTCCGCCTATCAGAAGGGTGGGATCCACCAGAAGGAAGGCCCCAACACCTGCAGAAGACTGCTTGCCTTAATCACTGCCACTGTTGCTGATGAAGAAGAACAGAGGAGAAGGAGAGATGCAGGATTCACGGGGTGTAGAAGAGAGAGAGAGAGTAAGCCAGACTAACACTAAATTTACCAATGGATAACTGGGTGCCTAGACTCCCTTTATGAAGGGGCCTGGGGTAGCTGCTCCCCTTTGCCCATTGGTAAAGCGGTCTGGTTGTGTCTTATACACAACTAAATATAACTGCAAAAGCAGCTGAAGGAAATCTGAAAAAAAAAATTGTTAGCCTCTGCAAACTGCTGCTTGGTTCTAATGTGAGCTTGTTCAAAGATCCTACAGGGACTGTAACATGGGCAAAGAAGTAAAAACGAGCAGCAGCATTTATAGAGATTTTATGTTGCTGCCGTGGATAAACTTCCTTTTCTAAAGTCATTCTTGACTGTACTTGCTGTTTTGTGTGTGCTCCATAAAAGATTTTTTTCTCATTTTAGTAATCAATCCTACCTGGTGTTTTCCCTAAGGAACCAGTATAATCAAAGCTGGCAGCGAGCCCTTAACAATATAATAAAGAGTACAAAGTACTACAGATAGCACTTTACAGAAGCACTGGCAATGTTTTTTTGATAAACAGAAAAAATTGGATTGCAATGGGTGTTGGATTAAGCATGAGGGGGTAATTTTATATGTAGGCACCCTCAGGTCACACGGTAGGAGACTATTCTATAACAAAACCAAGGTACCTAGGTTCTGTCATAGAAAATTAGCGTAACCCACTATTGGCATGTCTAACATCTAGGCACCTGCACTTATGCCACCCATAAAGCTAAAGTAAATGTAAGCACTTATGTGTGTTATATTCTGTAAGGTATGTGCATAAGTGGAAGCCTCACCTATAAACCAACCATGTGCATGACCCTCTTGCAAATAGTTGCTAAGCAAGATAGGCATGTATTTGCAGAACAGCACTTAAGTGGAATATTGACATATATCCACATAAGGTCACACACACAGGTATATATGGTAGCATTTCATTTATTTATTTATGATATTTATTTATGATATTTATACCCCACATTATCTCAAATTGGCTCGGGTTCAATGTGACTTATGAGCAATAAACAGCATTGACTAACAATAAAAGGTTAACAGTAAGCATAGATTATTAAATCACATCAAATGACATAGATTATTGGAGAAGCATTGAAGATAAATAATATCATTAACAGTTATATCATATTTTGTCATTATTAAAAGCAGTACTCATCAAGAATGTTTTCAGCATTTTGCGAAAGGACATATGATAGTCTATTAGGAATCAAAGATGTTTAGGTAATGAATTCCATTTCTTAGTGCTTTGATAGGGAAAAGCCTGCAGGACGAATAGATTTGCAGATAACTTTCTTGAAAAGAGATAAGAAGTCTCTAGAAGTGGTTAGAGTATTTTGTTTACGCAGTTCAATGAGGTTTTGCATGTATGAAGGAGATATATCATGCAAGATCTGGTATACAAATACACATAGTTTAAAGGTAATGCTGGCCTTTAATGGAAGCCAAAGTAATTTTAGAAGTAAAGGGGAGGCTTTCAAGTAGCAAGGTACCCTGCAGACTAGGCGGGCAGCAGTATTCTGTGCTGTTTGAAGTTTTCTAATTTGATGGTTCTTGCATCCAGCATAAATGGAGTTGCAATAGTTCAACTTGGAAAGTATTAAGGATTGGGCCAATGTGCAGTGCATCCAAATCTCAAGAGGGCATGTCTTTGGCGTGTTAATGGAACAAAACAAAACTGTCCAGGACTAAAGCTAAGACGTTTTGAGCTACACCTGTTTTTATAATGAATAAGGCATCAAAAGGTGCCTAAATGACCAGATGACCACTGGAGGAAATTAGGGGTGACCCCCCCCCCCAATACCCCCTAAGTGGTCACTGACCTCCTCACACCCCCAAAAATGTGAATAAAAATATGACTTACCAGCCTCTAATGTCAGCATCAGATGTTAAAGCCAGGTTTATTACAGCAGCATGCAGGTCCCTGGAGAAGTGTAGTGGTTGGTGCAGTGCACTATGGAATGGAGGACTCAGGTCCCTATCTCCCTCTACCTGTCACACTTGTGATGGAAATTGTGACCCCCCCCCCTCCAAAAGCCCACCAAAAACCTACTGTACCCACATATAGGTGCCCCCTTCACCCATAAGGGCTATTGTAGTGGTGTACAGTGGGGGGGCTAGTGGGTTTTGGATGGGTTTTGGACAGCTCAGAGGAAAAGATAAGGGAGCAAAGGTGAGATGTATACCTGGGAGCATGTTTATGAAATGTACAGAAGTGCCCTCTAGAGTGCCCCATTCCTCTCCTGGAAAGTCTGGGGGACCAGTCTACTAAAAATGATGGTACCTCCTTCATTTCAATGGCATGAATCTCTATGTTTTGCACTTATTCGGTTTTTTTTTTTTTCGTGTTTGTTTGCTTTTTAATGGATCAAAAATCAAAACATTCAAAGCACAACACCTTGTTTGAAACAGTGTTTTCGAAAAATAAAAAAAAAATATGTTTTTCTTTTTCAAAAATGACCTTCTCTCCTATTCGAATTTTGGACGTTTTGTGCAAAACATCCAAATTCGGACTTAGACATCATATTGAAAATGCCCCTCCACGTAACTTTGTAAGTCTAAGTGCTTTGAAAATACACCTCCATGTGTTTTCGGTGGAAGATGAAAATTTGTACTTTTTCCCGTTTGTCTCCCTTCCTCCCATCCCCTCCCCCCTTATAGGAGTGACCCCCTTCTCCTGAAACCCCATGAGTGCCTCCACCACTAACCCAGAGTTATCTTACGACCCCTGGTGGTCTAGGGGTATAACTGGGGCAGGAGTGATCCCTAGTTACTTCTTCCCATTCTGGCTCTGCTCTCAAAATGCTGCTGCAACTGGGGCATTGCTCCTTCCCTGACTACACTACTAGAACACCAGGAATTGTATTGTATTCTTTTTTTGTATTGTGTTTGCAAGTAATGCAGTTATAATCTTGCATAATCATTATATGCTAAACAGAATGCTTCAAATAAATGCTTTTGATACAAAATTTTAGCAGGAATTTAAATCTGTAAATTTTGGATGATAATCTCCTTAGGAATTAGCTTCTCTGTGGTGTTATGATACCATTAGCTGTCACTCCAATTATAGCATGAAGTCAGCCACTGTAAAATCACTGTGACTTTTAGTTTTAGTTTTCATTAGCCACGTTCTATGTGTGGAGGCTATTTTGCTTACAGGTAAAAATATGGTCTTCCATTATTTAAATTGTTATATTCTGGCTTGGATACTGTGGCAGAAGATGACACTGTATGAAGGCATCTCCTGCTGCTGATGGAAGAGGAGGTTACTTCTGGTGCCTCTGGCTGCGACTTGGTGTGTGCCAGGGGTAGAGGTATGGGTGGAGTGCAGTAGAGCTATGGGCAGGCCCTAAATCTCCCAATCGGAAAGTCAGCACCCTTGGCAGCTCTGGAGAAAAGCAACAAAAATGGTATGGGGCATGTGCTAAAAGACACGAAAAGAGACTGAAAAACCTGCATATGTATACCCTAGAGGAAAGAAGGGACAGGGGAAATATGATGCAGATGTTAAATTCTTGAAAGGTATTAATATAGAAACAAATCTTTTCCAGAGAAGGGGAAACGGTAAAACTAGAGGCTATGAATTGAGGTTGTGAGTAATGTCAGGAAATTCTTTTTCAATGAGAGGGTGGTTGAGCGAGGCAGATGTATCAACTTGATGCCCCTCAGAAAAGTCATAACATCCAGAAGCACCATCTACAAGCCACTCTGCATTCAGCCTTGGAAAAAAGGCCAAAGCCATCACCTGCACTTTAACACAGCTAAGCAATAGACTGCAATTAAGGCATCCCTGCAGAAAGGCTAAAGCTGCTGAAATGTCTGCATGGCATGTCAGAAGATCATGGTTCATTCACAAGGCATTAAAACATGCCAAAACATACATAGGCTAGAGTGGTTGATGTCCTGCATGTTCTCAGTAATGGGGTCACCACTATTACAGAATAACCCTTTCAATGGTTAAGCAATAAGTCAGTGGTCTGGTTCCTAAATGGATCCTGCTGAAATAGGCCTCCACCCTGAGGAAGATACAGCAGCTTTCCCACCAGAAGTTTCACCAGATAAGTGTATCATGCCGCCAAGGCCAATCCAGAGTCACTAAGATCATCAGGCAAGACTGCCTGTCAGTCCTGCATAGAACTCAACCAAGGACCAACCAAAGCAAACACATACAAGGGACTTTCCCCAAGGCCATGCATCAATGCGTTATGTACCTACTTCTCTCTTACAGCAGAAGAACCATTTGATTTTGGTATTCCTGCGTGATATCATCGATTCAAACACTGGCACCCCCCAGCTATGCACTAGTATTTGGAAAGCTTGGGCTCCCAACTCCTGCTCCCCCATGTCCAGAAAATTTTTACCAAGGAAATCCACCTGAACACTCTCCATGTCTGCAATGTGGATTGTGTAGGGCCACTAAATCCCTGCCTGTCCATTGGCAGAGCAGGATCCACTTCCACTTCTACTGCTGCACTCCTGGCCCTCCCTGCTTGTTGAAATAGGCCACCACTGTGGCATTGTCTAACAGGATATGGATCACCAACTCCACCACCAGCAGGAAGAAATTCAGGAATGTTAGGCATACTGCCATAGCCTCCAAACATGATTGAGGTCCCTGTGCCACTTGATATTAACAGTGAACTCTCCAATCCACTAAACTGGCATTAGTCATTACTACCACCCAACTAAGGAGTTCCCGGTCCGTAGCTCAGCTCAGGCTGCAGGGGAAAGCAAATGTCATATTTCTCTGAGGGGGTACCTGGACAAAACAGATCACTGAAGGGGCTTCATAAGGGCCGTTCTCCAAAGCATCACTGTCACAGCCTTAGAACCCAGAAGTTGAAGGTAATCCCAGGCCTTTGGCACCTGATGGGCATAAAACATTTGGTGCTGCACATGTAATCTGTCCAAACAGACTTTACTAATGGCAGTGTTGAATTTGGCCCCCAGGTATTTGAAAGAATGGGAAGGTGTAAGATGGCTTTTGACATAGTTCACCACCCATCCACCCTGTCTTCCATTTCTGACTGCCAGGATCAGCCAGTCATTTTGCTTATTCCTTTCTTATGCAGGAAGGCCACCACAACCACAGTCACCTTCAAGAAAGTTCTAGGAACCATGTCCAACCTGAAGACCAGGAACATGAACTGATACTGTTCATCCAAGACACAGAAATGGAGGAGCCTCTGGTGACAATCGTAAATCAGGATGTGAAGATAAGCCTCAGAAAGATCAAGGGAGGGTCACCAATACCTTCCCTTCCCTTAAGATCCAGAATCAGATGAAATGCCCCACTCTTCTTAGGGACCACAAAGGAAATCAAATAGTGACCCTGATTTTGCTCAATGGGCAGGAGTGAAACATTGGCTTTCAGCTAAGGCAAATGTGCAAGACTCTCAGTGACTGCTTTTCTCTAGGTCAAAGCTGTAGGAAGATCAATAGAACGCATTGTAAAGGGGCCCCATGAAGACAAAGAATATCTTTGCTGAATCACATTAAGGAACCACTGATCTGAGGTGATATGGACCCATTCCAAGAAGAACAGCCAGATGCAACCCCCCACCAACTGGCCCTTGGACTGGATCCACCAACCCTCACTGGGTCCCTTTTCCTCTGGTGGTCAAGAGACCTGAGCTGTCCCCAGCCCTATAGGCACCCCAAAAGAAATTACTCCTCTTCATTCACCCTTATGTTCAAGCAGAGGATGCCTGTCTGACTGAAAATGACTCCACTCCTTAGACCGCAACCTTCTCAAGGAATTCCTTGATTAAGAAATGGTTAAAATAAAACAGAGGGAAGGTTAAATGGTCAATTTTCTCAATGGAGGAGGGTAAATAGTGGGATTCTCCAGGGGTCTGTGCTGGGACTGCTGCTTTTTTTAAAACATATTTATAAATGATCTAGAGATATCTACAAATGATCTAGAGATGAGAATAACTAGTGATGTAATTAAATTTGCTGATAACACAAAGTTATTCAAAGTTGTTAAATCACAGGAGGATTGTGAAAAATTGCAAGAGGACCTTATGAGACTGGGAAACTGGGCATCCAAATGATGTCCGATTTTGGATGTTTTGCACAAAACATCCAAAATCCTAAATAGGAAAGAAGATAAGTTTTAAAAAAGAAAACAAGGTTTTGTGCTTTAGATGTTTTGTTTTTTTGGTCCATTTTCAACCCCCCCCCCCCCCCACCCCCCGAAAAAAACCTATGAATAAGTGCAAAACGTAGAGATTCATGTCATTGGGATGTAGGAGGCACCGAAGCACTTTCTCTATACAATTTGTATTTTCTCTCAGTTACTTCTAATGCTTCCTGTACACTTTCTCTTCTTGGTACTGTCCCTTCCCAATCTCTTTCTCCATCTGAAACCCTGTATACCACAAGAACACATTACCCACCTTGTGCTTTCATCATCTCACCATCTCTTTTGTCTTCTCCCATCTCTTCAGCTCTCAACCTTCAACATTTCCTTCCTTTCATTCAAGCATCTCCATTCTGTCTGAGTACATCTCGCCTTCGACACTGTCACCATGCCTCTTCTACTCTTCTCCGTACTCTCTTGCTCCTTCTCCTGCTCTCTGCTGGGGATATCAATACCAATCCTGGTCCTCCACATTAGCTATCATCCTATTCGTTCAGGTCATGCCATGATGTCTCCAATCTGATTTCTATTCCTCTCCTCTCCCCTTCTTCTCTGCCTTTCTCATGTGTTCTGTGGAATGCCCGCTGTGTCTGCAACAAACTTTCCACAACCTCTTTATCTCTTGTACTCTCCATCTGGTTGCCCTAACTGAGACTTGGCTTTACCCTGAACACTCTGCTTCAGCTGCGGCCATATGTCATGGAGGTTACCTTTTCTCTCATACTTCTTGCCTGGTCGTGGTGACAGGTTACTACTCTCACACTCTTGTAGATATCAACCTCTTCTTCCACCTCAGTCTCACTGCTTTTCTTCCTTCAAAGTCCACGCCATTCATTTATTCACTTCTCTACCTCTCCGAGTAGCAGTCATTTATTGAAACCCTGATAAGTCCCTTTCTTCCTTTCTCACTGACTTTGACTCCTGGCTTTCCTCCTTTCTTGAACCTCCTTTCTTGAACCTTCATCTCATTCTTGGTGATTTTAACAATCATGCTAATGATCCCTCTGACTCTTATGCTTTTCAGTTTCTCGCTCTAACATCCTCTTTCAATCTTCAACTGTGCTCCACTACCCCTACTCACCAGAATGACCGCTGTCTTAAACTTATCTTCTTCTCTGACTGCTCACGCTCCAGTTTCTATGCCTCAGCTCTTCCCCTCTCTGACCATCATCTCATAACTTTCACACTTAAACACCCTCCTCCCCTGTTCCATCCAATCTTCACGAATACATTTAGGAATCTTCAAGGCTATTGACACTTCTACTCTGTCCTCCGGAGTTTCAAACCTGTTCTCAACCACTATATTATCCAAATCTGTCAATGAGGCTGTCTCTTCCCATAATACTTTTCTCTCCTCTCCTCTGGGCAATCTCACTCCTCCCATTCCCCGTTCTGTAAGGTGTATCAAATCCCAGCATTAGCTGATCTCTAGAATCCGCTACCTAAGTTCCTGTGCCCGATCTACTGAACGCCTTTGGCTGAAATCTCGTGCTCATGCCTACTTCATACATTTCAAATTCTTGCTGACCTCCTTCCAGTCTGCTCTTTCACTTGACAAACAGGACTACTACATCCAGTTGACAAACTCTTTTGGCTCAAACCCTCAACATCTCTTTGCCACGCTGAACTCTCTCCTCAAAGTGCCTTCACCTTCAACTCCACCTGGGACAGAGAAATATCCAGTGTACCTGAATGTAACTCACCTTGAGCTACTATTGAAAAAGGTGTGAGCAAAATCTAAATAAATAAGTAAATAACTCACCCTTCACTTTCTTCCCAGACTCTGACTGAGTATATTCATAATAAGGTTCACAAGATTAACATTAAATTTTCAGCCAAGTCACCTTCACTTTAACACTTCTACTTTTCTTCCTTTTCAGAAATCACTGAAGAGGAAACTGCACATGTTCTTTCCTTCTCAAAATTAACCACCTGCTCCTCTGATCCTATCCCCACTCATCTACTTAGCACTATCTCTTCTACTGTCATCCCTTCTATCTGTCATATCCTAAATCTTTCACTTTCTACTGCGACTGTTCCTGATGCTTTCAAACATGTTGTAGTTACACCACTCCTCAAAAAAACTTTCATTGGACCCTACTAGTCCTTCCAACTATTGCCCCATATCCCTCCTCCCTTTCCAATCCAAGATACTTGAATGTGCTGTTCACCACCGTTGTCTTGACTTTCTTTCATCTCAAGCTATTCTTAATCCTCTTCATTCAAATGAAACAGCGCTTGCTAAATTCTCCAATGACCTGATCCTGGACAGATCTAAAAGTATATATTCTATCCTCATCCTTCTCGATCTATCTGCTGTGTTTGACACTGTTGATCACCGCCTACTCCTTGATTCGCTGTCCTCACTTGGATTTCAGGGCTCTGTTCTTTCCTGGTTTTCTTCTTATCTCTCTCATCTCACTTTTAGTGTATACGTCTGGTGAATCCTCCTCCACTTCTCTCACACTATCGGTTGGTGTACCTCAGTGCTCTGTCTTGGGACCTCTTCTTTTCTCCATTTACACTTCTTCTCTTGGTGCTCTGATCTAATCCCATGGTTTTCAGTATCACCTTTCTCCATAATCACTGTTTTCAATTAGCTGAAAGACTTTTAGCTGAAGGATTTTCTAAATCAATCTGATCTTTGTTCTCCTAACAAACGCTTCTTTATAGTTTATTTGATAGCATAAAGTGATCTCTGGAAATGAGGTGCACCATTGAACTGGGGGGGGGATGAGAAATAATTTTTTGGGCTCAGATTTGGACAATAAACATGCAAGAATCCACACCTAACTTTAGATGAGTCTTGACAACAGCAGCCCTGGCATCACAACAAAAAAGGCAACATTCAAGAGGAAACGAAAAAGTACAAGCAAATATCCAGACTGTTCACTCCTCAAACCTCACTGTAGTTTCTGAATGTTTTGCTCTTTCCTGTTGTATGTTTGGAAGGAAGATTAAACTAAATGGATGGATAGAGAAAGGGTAGGTGGATGAAGGAACAGATACACTGCAAGGAGAGAGATTGTGAATGACTAAGTAAGAAATGAGAGGCAAGAAACTAAGTAGTCAGTAAAAGAGGAAAGGTAAAAGGGTGGTGGGGTGGCTGAAGGCAGATGATGGGGTTATGAGGAAGCAGCCTGGAAGAAAAGAGAGAAAGTGGATTGACAGGGAAGGGAGGCCAGTCAAGTGGGCAGATGAAGAGAAAGGAAGGATGGGAAAATAAACTGAAATAGAAGTTAGACAGCATAGGGAAAGGGAATGGCTAGAGAAATGAGGCAAGGAAGAATCTGACAATTAAAGAATGGATGGATGGTTGCTAAATGACTTAAGGCAGCTTCCTCGCCTCACGTGTCTGTGAGAAATAGTCACCTCTCTGGGGCGCCTGCAGACTCCTGCTCACAGGCACATGTCAGTACACAATGAATATTCCGGACAAGCCTTCCCCAGTTTGCCTAGCTCCTGGGCAGCATGACACCTGCACCGTAGCGCTCCCCAGCAGTTTGTCATTGTAGTTACAAGTTGTAACCAATCAGAAGGCAGCCCTAATACAGGGGCATTAAATGCATGTTTTAGACGTCAGTTCCGGAAGGTGAACTGCCTAGGCCCCTGACTTCGTAATGATTAACTGCTTTCATAGCCAATGAAGAAATAAAAGGCGACAGGAAACAGTGGGACTAAGCACTGGCTGACACTTACTTGCAATATTTACCTTCTACAGTACACCAAACAGTGACAATTGGATCAAGCCCAAAAATAAGCTACCTGCGAGTTAAAAAAAAAAAAAAAAAGCCCAAACTCGTGGGAAATAAGCGAGTTTGGCAACACTGGATTGCACCATGTTTATAATGGTGATGATGTCATTGAAAGTCAGTGTTCTCTACCTCCATCTGCTGGTTAGGAAACACACTCCGCTTGCCTAAATTGGTCTAAAATTACAGTACAGCCTTGATTATCTGATCTTCGCTAATCCAACCATCCGGCATATCCGACAGACACCCCCCCCCCCCCGTGACGTCATTGCATTTATTTCTATTAAAAATCTTTGTTTTAGAACGATTTTTGAAAATTGTGAACTCTATAGGGCCGATATTCAGAAAACAGGAGGGAGCCCAGATAACTCCAGTGGTCGGTGGTCATCCCGGATATTCAATGCCAGGCCATTTCCAGTGACCAGAATATCCGGTTTATTTTGGCCGGTTTGGACTAAACCGACCAAACATATTCCAGCTATTTACATGGCCCACTGTGGCTGCTTATAATAGCAGGCTATGCGCTGCATATTCAGGGCTAGCCGGCCATACTGTGCGATATAGTCAGGTATCTCCTAGCTTCTCACCAGGAATTTACAGCGGGGGATAGCTGGTTATCCCCCGCTGAATATCACCGGACAGTCGGTTAAGTGTCATTTAACCGGCCAGGTGCTGTTCCTGGATGGTTAAATGGTTTTGAATATTGGGGGGGTATATCTTTGTTTATGAATTGTTTGAAGAGTTTATACAGTGTTTTCCATATTATCCGACTTTTTGGCCACGTTTACATTGGATAATCGAGACTGTACTGTATATGCGATCACAAGACTGATGAAAATTGACCAAATAATTTAGACTTATCTGCTAAAACCTACTGGACAGACCTCTTAGATCTTTTGAACTCTTTCCCCACTACTATTTAAATCAGCAGCTCCTTCTTTTTCTTATTCTAAACAACCAGTGAACCTGTGCATTAGACTGGACCTCTCAGACCCAAGTAAATTAAAGGTAATGGAATCAGATAATCATTACATTTTTGTTCAGTGAACCAAGAGTTGTTCCTCTCTTTAGCACAATGCATCTATTCAAAAGTCTTCATTTGCTTATCTCTGCAGCAAAGGCAGAAAGCTATTTGTTTACCCACTTCAAGTTAAAATATGGTGGGTTTTTTTGTTCCCTTTAATGCAAACTAATAGACTCTTCAATTCAGAGCATGAAGCTGATTGTTTAGTGAAATATAAAGTCAGATAACATTTTTTTTCTGCATAGATAGTCAGCAATGCCAATTTGTCCCAATTACACATTTCTCATGATGTTAGAGGGTTAAAGAGTGTGTCTCATAATGTTAGAGGGTTAGAGTGTGCAGTCAGTAGAACATCAGCAAGTCAGTTCTTTTGCTGTGATTTGGCATATCATATGGTGGCCAGATCAATTGCAGAGTACTATCCTGAAATAATCATTAGTCAATAATCCTAAGTGACCTATTTACCAACCAACGGTAAAGTAGCACATATGTATGCAATTTTACTGTAGTAAATTGTATAGCGGAAAAATCCAAACCTCAATAACCCAAAAACAAATAAGGGTAGATAAAATACAGGTCCAGAAACCAAATATACAGGGTGAGGCAAAAAAAAAAGTAACCCCCTAGAAATGTTTTGCTGTTTTCTCAGCAACTGTTTGACATTTCAATGTGAACTTTTACAGCTGTATTTGTTGTTAATATCTATGTGTACCGGCAGCTTTATTTATTACTAACATCTATGTTTATGTGCCAAGTGGAATGAGATTATCTTTAAACACCCAATGATCTTTGCATGTTCAAAAATGTTTGCACTGTAAAACTATCATTATTTGAAAAAACAGGATACCAGTTTACTGTTAATGATGTCACAGTGACGTAGAATTTTGTAAACAATAAAATCTGAATTTGAATAATTTGTATTTGATAATCTGATAATTTACAGATAATTTCTTTTTTAAAGCATTTTGGATTGGAGCAGCAATCATAGGCAAGGTGTCAGTAGATGATCTGGGACAGCCTGCCACAGGGACCGATCGGCAAGGCTGTTATGAACTTCCCAAAACAACTGAAGGCCTGTGTTAAAGCTGGGGATGAACAACTTGCACATTCACGGCGACTGCAAAATTGTAAAACATTATTAAATGTATCATTTGAATGACGCTATTTTACTGTGTTTTAGCTCGAACATTTTTAATGCACAAAAATCGCTAGGTAGTAACACTAAAATGTCAGTAACATCAACATAGCTTGAGGTTCCAAGTTTATTAGGTACTAGTAAAAAAGGCCCGTTTCTGTTTTGAAGGAAATGGGCGCTAGCAATGGGTTTTTTTTAGTGTGTTTTTGGTAATCATGCAGTTGTTAGTAAAGTATTATATAAATCATTCCAAGCCCCTCCCCCTCTTTCTCCCCCTCCAGGCACCCATGTCCAGCGACCCTCCCCTCCCCTGCCCCCCCTCAGCGCATCACCCAAGCCCCTCCCCTGGGCGCATCACCCACGCCCATACCCCCCCCCCGGGCACATCAATCCCCTCGCTACCCGCAACCCCCAATAGTAATGGTTTCCGGCCGCTGCTGCTTCTCCTGTTGAGCAGCAGCGGCCGGTACAAAAAGAAAAAAACGAAAAAAAAATTACAACCTGAAAAACGCGGCTCCGTAGACAGCCATCTGGCATTGGCTGTCGTCTCTGCAGCCGGTCCTCCTCTCCCCTCTGACGTCACTGCGCTCCTCCGGGGTCTTCCTCCAGGGGCAGTGACGTGCAGGGGAGAGGAGGAGTGGCTGCAGAGACGACAGCCAATGCCAGATGGCTGTCTACGGAGTCACATTTTTCAGGTTGTTTTTTTTTTTTTTGTAACCGGCCGCTGCTGCTCAACAGGAGAAGCAGCAGCGGCCGGACAGCGTTACTATTGGGGGTTGCGGGTGGCGAGGGACTGATGTGCCCAGGGGGGAGGGTTGCTGGACATGGGTGGCTAGAGGGGGAGAAAGAGGGGGGAGGGGCTTGGGTGATGCGCCAGGGGGGCAGGGGGGAGGGGAGGGTCGCTGGATATGGGTGGCTCGCAGTTTGGCTGGGGAGGGGCTTGGGTGATGTGCTGGGGGGGGGGGCACTGGCAGCTGATTCCTAGGCCTGGGTCGCTGTTTGCTATTGGATTCTCTCAGCAGTGTCATTGTGACGTTACTGATCTACGGACCGAAGCTTACCACCTCCAAGGGATTCACGGTCTCAGGCAGCTTCAGAACGTTGGAGGTGAGAATTATTATATAGGATTTGATTTACCGCCCATCAAAGGCTATCTGAGCTTAAGATAATTAAGGGGGTCTTTTACTAAGGTGCGCTAAAAATCAACTAGTGCTAAACACTGAGATGCTCATTGGAATGAGCATCTCAGCGTTTAGCATCAGCTGATTTCTAGCGTGAGCTAAAAATTCTATTACGCCTTATTAAAAGACCCCCTAAATATTGTTGAACAGTAATAAGTAAGATGACTAAATAAGTATGTGAAATGTCTCATTGAAATGCAAAGCGGTGCTGAGAACACTGCAAAAAACTGTAGGGGGTTACTCTTTTTTTTTGCCTCACCTTGTATATGTATATAATTAATGTGAAAGGAGAAGATCTCCGTGTCCAAACCTTTACTATTGAATAAAAGTGTCTTAAGAAATTGTTGCCAAGAGGTAGTCACTCATTGAATGCTCCACACCATCATAGGTCTATCCCTTATAGTGAATATGTAAATGGTGTAAATATTACAATAAGTCACTAATCACTGTTCACAAATAATATTCTTATCGTTGAAGTGAAAACTCCCTGTTCAGCTTATTAAACAGTGAGATAAAATGAAAAAACTACTTATCTCAGACACAGGAAGGCCACAATTGAAGCTGGTTCCAAACTGCTTTGAGTGGATAGAGGCCTAGATATGGGAGCTGGGGCAAAATGCAGGCAGATCCTTCCTATTGGCTATCAGGGCTGCCGTAGGCCAGCAATGGAAGCACTAACTTAATGGACTGAATGAACTGTGCACAGCATAGAGATTTTAAAACAGCATAAACTGCTGTTAAAATTCTCCTGATGCTACAATGATATTATTAAAGCAAAGGATACATGGGTAAAGAACAGTGGGTGTATTTAGAAATGTTCTTGAAGCTTTAACCCAGGCAGCAAATGCTGACAGGATACTTGACAACTTAGAGTTTAACAAAGTGTTCCCTTGTACTTATTCTAAGCAAATTTAACTGTATTGTGAAGGCTCCAAGAGTAGAAAAAGATGGATAATGGTTTACTGAGTAGTCTTGAAACTTGGCTTGAGCAGAACAAAATAAAAAAGCTTATAAGATTACTACTACTACTATTTAACATTTCTAAAGCGCTACTGTTGGTGTCTTTTAAGGACACAAGAGCAGAAGAGAAACATTTCTTTGTAACCTGTAGCTGACAGTTTATATAGCCAGATCTACACATTCCCCCTAATATTCAGCCGGTGGCAGTCGGTGTTTTTTTTTTTTTTTTTAATGCTGACCGTCGCCAGCTAGATTAGCCCTCGATATTCAGTACTGGCTGAGTGTAAATTCCTAACCTGGAAAACATTTTTTCTGATTGCCATTACTTCAGCTGCATTTGCTATAGCTCACCTTGATTGGTGGACAGGTTAGTGTTCCAATCTGTTCACCACAAGAATGCTCATCTGTACTTTGATCCAATGCTTAGGACAACAAACTGTTATTTACTCTGTTGTTAACATTGGTGTATAATTTGATAATATGCTAATGCATCCTTTGGACAATCTCACATGGGTGCAACCACTGGATGATAACTGAACTTCATTTAAGCCTATGGATCCCAGTTTGTGTGAGCACACACCCTTTCATCTCCAGTGTAAACCTCATCAGTTTAAAGAGACTAACAGCTCCTGCTAGAACAATTCTTCCTCCTGCTCCCTGACTGCCAAACTCTCATACTTACTGACTACCTCACACATTTTGTACTAACTCGGAGCGAGACACTTTTTTTTCATCTGTTCTTTCCCCCAAATATTTCTTTTTTGATTGCTCCCCGAGTACATGGCATTCACCTTCCTAAGAACATTGTACTGTACAGTTCAAACTAATTACTGAATAATACCTGGTGCAGTCAAACACCTCTGGTCTCAATCACCATTAATGGAACAACATATTCCACACCTCTAGTTACTAATGACTCTATTGACATTCCAGATTTTATCCCATATGCTGTGCATCCATTACATCTTGGTATGGGAGAAGAGATTTTACATAAACTGCTGAACTTTACAGGACTCCATGCCTATATTGATCACCTTAAGACAACCTCCAAAGAAGTGAATCATACCATCACTTATCAAAACGGGCAGATTCAACAAACTGTTGAAAATTTGCTACAAGATGCTCACATCTCTGTATGGGTACTTTTATTTGGGTGTTCACCCACTGCTCATCATGTTTTTAATATTCTTATTCACCGTATCATTATTTTAACTGTTGTGCAAATTTTCTTATGCATTGTTATAATATTTCTGTGCTGTAAAATGAGACATATGTACATCTCCTTGCAGCGTATGTCCTACAAAATAACATCAACATTTTAAGGTAATTATATATACTTTTTCCACTACATTTTCCATGATCTCCCTCTGAAACCAGTTTAATTTGGCCTTCCAATTTGGCTTTGTCTACTGTATTACATACTTGGGTCAGCTGTAGTATATTGTTGTATCCCGCTCTCTCATATACTCACTCATGGCATCCTGGTACCTTTAGGCCTTAACCTCCTCAGAAATTCCTGCATCCCTTATTCACTGTTCATTCTCTCTATGACGGGCACTGAGGTGGCATATTCAGTTTCCCTGCCCAGTAGTGGCTGCCCTACCTAAGGTACGCGGTTTGGACTCATAATGGGACTTGCTTATATCAACAACTATTGAGACAATGCTGCACAGGACAAGGAGACCTGCTGGAATGAGCAGGAGAAGTACTATTGGCGGTATGAGAGGCTTAAGTATGGCAACCTGGCCACTGCTGTGCATAAAGCAGTGGTGGATGTGAATGCTGTATCAGGTACCCAAGTTTGCTTCCATCTTTTTCCATTTAAAAAAAAAAAGTGTGGGAGATGTCAGCATCAGTTCAGAGCGTAACCTGAAAATTAGCCTAACTGAAGCTTCAAAGCCTACTCAGAATATCAGCTAAAGGCATCTGGGAGATGTTGCAAGCTGCCCTGACCTCCCCCCTGTTCTGATCCCTGGTGATGTCACTATAAGTAGATAGGATGTCTTTCTACCTGATGGGATTAATTGGCCTGAATGGATTAGTTGACAAGCAGGCTTATTTTCGAAAGTGATCACCGGCGATCTTCCGACATAAATCGGGAGATGGCCGGTGATCTCTCAAAAGCGGCGAAATCGGTATAATCGAAAGCGGCTTTTTGGACACCATCGCCGCTTTCCCGTCGCCTTGCCAGCGAAAGTTCAAGGGGGCGTGTCGGTGGCGTAGCGAAGGCAGGACATGGGCGGGCATGGGTGTGGCTATCAGATGGCCAGCTTTTGCGGATAATGGAAAAAAAAAAGCGGAGTTAAGCAGTATTTCGCCAGGCTTACTTGGTCCTTTTATTTTCATGACCAAGCCTCAAAAAGGTGCCCCAACTGACCAGATGACCACCGGAGGGAATGGGGGATGACCTCCCCATACTCCCCCAGTGGTCACCAACCCCCTCCCACACTAAAAAAATAAAAATAAAAACCTTTTTTTACCAGCCTGTATGCCAGCCTCAAATGCCATACCCAGCTCCCTGACAGCAGTATGCAAGTCCCTGGAGCAGTTTTTAATGGGTGCAGGGCACTTCAGGCAGGCAGACCCAGGTCCATTCCCCCCCCCCCCCACCTGTTACACTTGTGGTGCTAAGTGTTGAGCCCTCCAAACCCCCCAAAACCCACTGCACCCACATGTAGGTGCCCCCCTTCACCCATAAGGGCTATGGTAATGGTGTAGAGTTGTGGGGAGTGGGATTGGGGGGGATTTGGGGGGCTTAGCACCCAAGATAAGGGAGCTATGCACCTGGGAGCTATTTGTGTATTTTTTAAACATTTTTAGAAGTGCCCCCTAGGGTGCCCGGTTGGTGTCCTGGCATGTCAGGGGGACCAGCGCACTACAAATACTGGATCCTCCCATGACCAAATGCCTTGGATTTCGCCGGGTTTGAGATGGCTGGCATTTTTTTCCATTATCGCTGAAAAACAAAACCGGCGATCTCAAACCCGGTGAACTCTGGCATTTGGCCGGGCTAAACCGTATTATCGAAAAAAAATGGCCGGCCATCTTTTTCGATAATAAGGTTCCGGCCAGCTGTTGCACCACCGCCAAAATAGATCGCCAGCGACGTTCGATTATGTCCCTCAAGGGCAGCCAGAAAGGCTATCTTTGAGAACAGGGTGTTCAAAGGAATACACATTTCCTTAGTTATCAGGAGACAACAGATCAAACAAACCAAATTATTACACAGGAATATGCTAGAAAAATAGAGTTCAGGGATACAAAAGGACATGTTCAAACCCAGGAGGGGACACACACATTCAAACCCACACCCACCCATCATATCTGCAGACCTTCTTTCTCAGAGAGCCATTCCCTGCACACCCCCCTTCTCACCTGACAGAAAGACACACATTCATTCACTGACAGACAATCACAGAATCAGAGTGACAGACAGACCCTGAGACACACTGAAGCACTGATGTAATATCTTCCTGCCCTGTTGTCTATTTGTATATAAAATACCTTTTTCCAAGCCATCCCTGTGTGTTGTATTATTGTGCTATGAAACCCACTGCCCCTAAGAAGAGGACCCGAGACTAAAAGAAAGGAACCCAGAACAAGAAAAGAGCCAAAGCTTACATCCAACTTCTGGGGACCATAACTGACAGGGGCCTACAGAGAAATAATGTCAGGAAGTAGTTTTTTTCACTGAGAGGGTGGTAGATACCTGGAATGCCCTCCTGCAGGAGGTGGTAGAGATGTAAACAGTAATGGAATTTAAAAATGCATGGGATAAACACAAAGGGATCCTGTGTGGAGAGCATGGAACCAAACAAGCTTAGCGGTAATTAGATGGCAACACCAGTAATTGATAAACAAAGTCAATGCTGGGCAGAATTCTACGGTCTGTGCCTTGATTGTGGCTGGACAGATGGGGCTGTAGTGGAGCTTAGAAGAAAACAATTGGAGAACAAGGCCAGTGCTGGCAGACTTATACAGTCTATGCCCTGAAAATGGCTACCATACCACTTTATTAATAAATATCAACAAAGAACTGGATTAATATAACCTCCTCCAAAAATGTTTTAAATATGATATTAGTGGTAGAAGCACTGCACTCTAAGACCCTACAGCAGTATTTCCTAAACTGTGCACCTGGCACCCCAGTGCGCCGTGGTGAACTCAGGGGTGCAGCGGGACATTTGGGAGTTCACACGCCAAGTGATGGAACGATTGGTGCAATATTGTTCACTTTCCTCTCTCCACTGCCCACCCGCTCACTCACTGCAGGCTGCAGGCAGTGATAAGAGCTGACTTTGGCCTGCTCCCTAAATCTTCTTTATACAGCATCCCGCCTACACGAGAACAGGAAGTGCCTGTACAAAGAAGGCTTTCAGGGCAGGCTGAAGGCAGTGCCTACACATTGCTGCCGATGCCAGCAGCCTGGAAGTTTGGAGGCCTGCTACTCCCCCGGAATCCTGGCTGCTCATTACTCAGCTATCAGGGAGGGAGGACGGAGCTGCGGGACATTATGTCGCCTCCCTCCTGTGCTCAGGTCCGGGCTTTTCTTCATCATCCTCTCATCAGGAACAAGGTAAAAATGGATTATAATGCATTATAAGGCGGCATGGGTTGGGGGGGGGGAGATGGTACATGGGGGAGAGAGAAATATTGGACATGATGTGGGGCGGAGGGTGGAGACCTGTGTGGCCGGGGGGGGGGGGGGGGGGGTGCCACAAAACATTGCTCAGACTCTAAGGGTGCCGTGAGCCAAAAAGGTTTGTGAACCACTGCTCTAGAGTCTAATGACAGTGAGGCACTGTAAATAAAAATAATAATTATTTTTATTATCATTATCACCAACATCATCTTTATTATGTCTTCATCACATCCACCATTAGCTGCCTTTAACTCATATCCAAGAACCTGGGAATCATAGAGATATCAGCGCAGAATGTATACTGTTCCATGTAGAGAAGGTTTTTTTTTACCAAAATTGATGGGGTTATACCTTTTAAACTTAAAACTTCCAAGTACTTAGGGAGTACAATCAGTATTGCTCTAAGAGATCCAATAACAGTTGGTATGACCATCAAATTTTTCCTTCAAAGTCTTTCTACTTCAATTGTAAATTACGGTATTTTCCCCCAACTGCTTATTATCAGTTCTACTATCGCCAGATATTGCCACATCTAAATTATGGTATTTTTCCCCCAGCTATTTTTTTAATCAGTTTTTCTATCTCCAGGTATTCCCACATCTATAGACCAAGTCCAAGAAAGACAGCAGAGGTGGTCCAAAAAAGAAGGAAATAACAAAAGGTTCATAATCAAACTTTTATTGAAGAGTAATCCTACTCAGACAAGTTTTGGCAATGGCCTTCAACAGGAATCATTACAGTCTTCAATGTTAAACCAATAGAAAATAAGTCCACATACAATCTGCTTACACAAAAGTAACCCCTGTGCTTCAGTAGCAATGACTGTTATGTAAAACTGATTGTGATGTCAGGAGGGTTGTGTTCTATCAGTTTGTATTTTAAAGTCCCGTAAGATCTTGACCTGCTTTCTATAACCTTTTCAATGGTATGATTCCAATAGTTGTTTGATAAAGTAAAACCATATTTTTTCAGAGGTTCTAATGGATTAATTTAGGACCGCTTATCAAGTTGTACTAGCGGTTCCTGTGCGGCAATGCTGATGGAGCCCATTCAAAGTGAATGGGCTTTGACATTACCGCACCAGGAGCTACTAGCATGGCTTAATAAAAGAGTCCCTTAGTCACTTGATCATGATGTTGTTTATAATCAGTTTAGGCTATTTTGCACTCACCAATCTTTCTACAGCCGCAACACCAATTTGTCTGACCCCCAGGTGGTACATGACAAAACAACATCCTGTGCAGCACCTAACATAGTAACATAGTAAATGACGGCAGAAAAAGACCTGCATGGTCCATCCAGTCTGCCCAACAAGATAAACTCATATGTGCTACTTTTTGTGTATACCCTACTTTGATTTGTACCTGTCCTCTTCAGGGCACAGACCGTATAAGTCTGCCCAGCACTATCCCCGCCTTCCAACCACCAGCCCCGCCTCCCACCACCGGCTCTGGCACAGACCGTATAAGTCTGCCCAGCACTATCCCCGCCTCCCGCCACCGGCTCTGCCACCCAATCTCGGCTAAGCTCCTTCTGATCCATTCCTTCTGAACAGGATTCCTTTATGTTTATCCCATGCGTGTTTGAATTCTGTTACCGTTTTCATTTCCACCACCTCCCGCGGGAGGGCATTCCAAGCATCTACTACTCTCTCCGTGAAAAAATACTTCCTGACATTTTTCTTGAGTCTGCCCCTCTTCAATCTCATTTCATGTCCTCTCGTTCTACCTCCTTCGCACCTCCGGAAAAGGTTCGTTTGCGGATTAATACTTTTCAAATATTTGAACGTCTGTATCATATCACCCCTGTTTCTCCTTTCTTCCAGAATATACATGTTCAGGTCATCAAGTCTCTCCTCATACGTCTTGTAACGCAAATCCCTTACCATTCTCGTAGCTTTTCTTTGCACCACTTCAATTCTTTTTACATCCTTCGCAAGGTACGGCCTCCAAAACTGAACACAGTACTCTAGGTGGGGCCTCACCAACGACTTATACAGGGGCATCAACACCTCCTTTCTTCTGCTGGTCACACCTCTCTCTATACAGCCTAACAACCTTCTAGCTACAGCCACCGCCTTGTCACACTGTTTCGTCGCCTTCAGATCCTCAGATACTATCACCCCAAGATCCCTCTCCCCGTCCGTACCTATCAGATTCTCCCCGCCTAACACATACATCTCCCGAGGATTTCTATTCCCTAAGTGCATCACTTTGCATTTCTTCACATTGAATTTTAACTGCCAAACCTTAGACCATTCTTCTAGCTTCCTCAGATCCTTTTTCATGTTTTCCACTCCCTCCCGGGTGTCCACTCTGTTACAGATCTTAGTATCATCCGTAAATAGGCAAACTTTACCTTCTAACCCTTCGGCAATGTCACTCACAAATATATTGAACAGAATCGGTCCCAGCACCGATCCCCGAGGCACACCACTACTCACCTTTCCCTCCTCCGAGTGAATTCCATTCACCACCATTCTCTGGCTTCTGTCCGTCAACCAGCTCCTAATCCAGTTCACCAATTCGGGTCCTATCTTCAGTCCATCCAGTTTATTTAAGAGCCTCCTGTGGGGAACCGTGTCAAAAACTTTGCTGAAATCTAAGTAGATTACATCCATAGCTCGTCCCTGATTCAATTCTCCTGTCACCCAATCAAAGAACTCAATGAGATTTGTTTGGCACGATTTCCCTTTGGTAAAACCATGTTGTCTCGGATCTTGCAACTTATTGGCTTCCAGGAAATTCACTATCCTTTCCTTCAGCATCGCTTCCATTACTTTTCCAATAACCGAAGTGAGGCTTACCGGCCTGTAGTTTCCAGCTTCTTCCCTATCACCACTCTTGTGAAGAGGGACCACCTCCGCCGTTCTCCAATCCCTCAGAACCTCTCCCATCCTGCCCAGCTAATGACTCCAAATGGGCCACAACCAGTTGTTTGGGAAATTATGGATTACAGTACAATCCGCTTAAGTACAAGGGTCTGGGACCAAAGAAATGCATGCAGTTAACCGGCGCGTGCACTTAACCGTTGTGACCCAAAGAAGCTTGACATCTGATAAACATATGTACAGTACTGTTTATTATTATACATACAGTATACAGTCTCTGTTAACTGACATTAGGCTTACTTGAAGTAATCAGTTATAGTCCTCTGCACACTATTGGGTCTGTGAGTTCCTTAGACTAAGTCTGCCAAACGGTAAAAACTGTCATAGCACTGGCATCCAGTGGCCTCCAGATAAGCCTGCACGGTGTTGAGACTCTCCAGTGCTCTTGCAAAACTGACAGAAGGAGGTTGTTGAATTTCATCAGAATGTGCCTCGCTGCTCATTTCATCATCTGTCTCATCATCAGCCATTGTTGCCTGCGTGTAGGAACATATCTCAACATCAGTGCTGTCATTAGCTGTTTGTAGATCATAATCAACAGCTATGTAGCAATGAAACTCCTCTTCAGTAACACTGGCTGGGATGTCAATAACCTGTTCATCTGACGTGTTTGCAACAGCTGCATCTGTTTCGTCCCTCTCCACATCCATAACAAAGATTGCCCGCTTGTAGCAGTTCACAACGGTTGCCTGTGTAACATGATTCCAGGCTTCTTTCTCCATATGTAGGGAATCCAACAGTGATAGATTATGAGCCAGTTCAACAGAACGTTGATCCTTGCCAGTCTGGTCATCCATAATGCTCATTAGACGACATAGCACAAGAGCCTGATAATGTTGTTTGAAATTGGCTATTATGCCCTGATCCATAGGTTGGTACAGAGAGGTAGTGTTTGGTGGCAAGAAGACCACCTTGATGTTAGACAGCCTGACATCATCCCTGTGTGCAGCACAATTATCACAAGGCAACAAAATCTAACGCTTTTGTGCCCGCATTCTAGTGTCTAACTTCTTTAGCCACTGCTTCCAAATTTCCCCAGTCATCCATGAATTTGCATTAGCCTCGTATGACGCAGGAAGTCGCTTAACTTTCTTGAAGCAACGGGGCTGTTTGCTCTTTCCAATGACAAGGGGTTCCAACTTCTCACACCCATCCATATTGCAGCAAAGGAGGATCGTCAGTCGGTCCTTCAACGTCTTACCTCCAGTAGTTTCGGCGTGTTTGAATGCAAGTGTTACATCAGGAATCGCTTACCAGTAGAGACCGTTTTCGTCAGCATTGAAAATTTCACGAGGTGCAAACTCTTTCAAGATGGTAGGAAGAACTGAAACAACTCAATTTTCAGCACCAAAGTCACTCCAAAATTCCAGGAATAACATGTATAGAATATTTGTACGTTTGGGAAGCTTGCCAGGTGCCCTTGGCCTGGATTGGCCGCTGTTGTGGACAGGATGCTGGGCTCGATGGACCCTTGGTCTTTTCCCAGTATGGCATTACTTATGTACTTATATCAGCGTCTTGTTTTTCACCATGCTGTTTCTTGAATTTTTATGATGTTCCTCTCCTTCCATCTTTCCAACCATCCAACAGTGGCTTTGAATTCAGTTAGTCCAAGACTTAAAGCAAGCTGATTAGCTTTCTCCATAAGCAGTACACCACTGACAGGAAACTGTCTGCTCCTGACTTGAGAAAACCATCGAAGAGCATCTTCTACCCTCAGCTTTTCGTTTCCATTGTGGATCTGTACTGTTTTTCCAGTCTTCCAGAAGCTGGTCTTTCTGCTTCAAGACACGTGAAATTTGACTGGGATTGACACCATATTCTTTAGCAATAGATGCTTGACTTTGTTTGTTTTCTAATTTTTTAAGAACTTCTATTCGTTCAGCCAGTGTTAAATTCTTACAGTTCCGCCGCAATGACGACGACGACCCCAGTGTACACTCTAACAACATTCTTTCGCTTATTCTGCCTGTGGCAGTTAAAGGGGTGGTAAATTTGAAATCTCATTGGTTGTCACGCGCCAATCAGCTTCCATATTCTGTGCGCGCGCTTATGCAGAGTCTTTCCTGCAGAGAAGTGGTCTTAAACCATGCATATAAGCGAATCTTGCACTCATCAGTGGTGCGCTAAACCGAAGTTTGTCCCCATAGAAATTGATAGTGCCAAAATTGAGACTGAAGTACGGCATGCAGTTAAACAGAGCATGCGCTTATCCGACGTGCACTTAAATGGAGTGCACTGTATATTGTCTACAGTTTCATCTTTGCTTTGCATAACTGGTATTTGCTGTCATCTGAATTTTTTTTAACCTTGGCTTTCATAATATTTGTTTATAATGCTTATTCTTTGGTGCTAAAGTAATTCCTTCAGTTTCTTTTTTATGTGCTCCAGTTTTCAGCCATAGCCACAATAGCTTTTTCTTACATTTATAGTCAGTATCTTTTATTTATCGGCAATGTAGTCTATTGCTTTTTATATTCTATTTTAAATTCTGATGCTTTCGGTAATTTTTCTTTACAAACTTCAATTAACATGAGATCTTTTTTTCTCATACAGTGATTTATGGAGAAAAGAAAAGGTGCACCACAGATGCAAAAAAATATAAAACAGTGCGTGCACGCACACACAAGAAAACTCTGTAAATGTGATGGACCCAAAAATAAACAATTATTACCTTGAAACTTCACAAAACATTTACAGAGAAATTGATGTTAGGCTTAAGGGCCCTTTTACCAAGCAGCAGTACAAGGTGGCCCATGGTGGCAACAGCATGTAGAATTGCCATGCACTGAGGCCACATTTTACTGCAGCGGATAAAAGAGGGTTTTTTTTTTTAAAGGAGGCAGTAAATGACCATACAGTACTTAAAAAACTGCAATACAGCTATTTACTGCTGAAACCCTTACCACCTCCTATTTAGGAGGTGGCGAGGGCTCCTGACGGTAACCTGGCATAATCAGGCAGCGCGGGTTACCGCTGGGCATGCCCACTCCCCGCCCACCAGCACTAGAAAATAAAAATATATTTTCTAGAGCTGGAAAAGGTGTGTGGCAGACCTGGAACTACCGCCGGGCTCCTGGGTCAGCCTGGAGGTAGGGCCAATTTGCCGCATGCAAACCTAGTGATAGCCCTATTGCTTATTCATAAAAGGGCCCCTTAGAGACAAAACCAGATGATGTTTAGCTTAAAAAGCCTTACATCTAACCTAAGTCCCTCTAGACAAATCAGGACAGAATACTCGTTTCAGTGTATCTCTTGTACAACTGCAAGCATAATACAAAACCAGCACCACTTGTGCATGTTTAGAGAAAAGAATAATTAAAAAAAAAACAGGTAAAGCTTTCTTTTTTTTTTTTTTATTTATATTTATTAATTATTCATTTGAAATTTTACAAGAAACAACTTGCATGGAAAAGTGTTTGTTACTTAGGAGGTTACATTATAAAACAAAGAGGAATTGAAGTACATTCATTTTAGGAAAAATTAACACTCAAGTCCATAAAATGAGATCCAAGAATTCAGAAAATTTTGGAGAATAATATATAAAAGGAAAAACATTCAGGATTAAACAACTCTGTTAAGTGAAGTTAGTTTCTTATTTATCTATGACGCTTTTCCATTTTTCACTGAGGTTATAAGCGCCGACACATGGGCAGGTTCTGTAAATATATATTTCTTTTCCCCAAGTCTTATTATGCACTTGCAGGGGTATCTTAAAAAAAAGGTACCCCCCAAGTGCAATACTTCAGGCTTAAGGATCAAAAATTGTTTCCTCCGTCGTCTTGTCTCCTTGGAGACATCGGGAAAAAGCAGTATCTTAAAACCTAAAAATGGTTTATCTTTATTACGGAAAAACAAACGGAATATCCAATTTTTGTCCGGTAATAATGCAACCGCAACTACTAAAGTAGCTGCAGTTGCTAACTCAGTATCAGAAGTCTCAAGCATGAGAGAAACATCTATTGGGTTTTCAGTAGTTGGATTTAAGTCCTTCCCTGGTATATAATATGCATGTGAAAATGGTGGCAGATTTTGATCAGGTATATTCAAAACATCACGTAAGTAACGTTTCAACATCTCAAGAGGAGCAACATTTAACACTCTTGGAAAGTTAACAAATCTCAGGTTGTGATTTTTAGTATAATTATCAAATATCTCCATTCTCTGCCTGAGGCTTGTCAAATCTTTTATCATTGTTGGTTGCATTGTTTCACAATTCACAATTCTTTGATCAATATTTTCAATTTTATCATTCAAAGTCTTAATTTCTTCCTCTTTTTTTTGTAAATCATTTTCCAAAGATTTTACTCTCGGTTTAACTTCATTAATCTGTGCTATAAAAGTTTGTCCCAGGGTTGAAACCAAGTCCCATAATGCATCCAGTGTTACTTCTCTTGGTTTGACCACTAATGCTGTTGGAAGTTCATACCTTTCAGAAGAATGCCCACGAATCTCGCCCATTCCCTCAGTTTCTCGACCCTCTTTCCGTGGCGATTCTATGGGCAAATTGCCCTCCGTTCCTTCCTCTGCTGTAACAGGAACCTCCTGCCGACGCTCTTCTGGGCCCGTGAATCCCACTTGGGGCGACCCTGTCGATTCTGAAAGGAAGGAACTAGCGCCAATCGGTTGGGGAGGAGGGGTGCGTGCTGCGGGGCTCAAAGTGATGTCGAAACCAGAGGAAGCCGAATTCTCCCTTTCGCCGGCATTCCCTACTGGAGGCGTTCCGCCGTTTTGACCAACTCCCTGTGGTCGCAAGAAACGATCAATAGGACCAGGTAATGGGGAAGGTAGCGGGGAGGCTCTAACCGCTACTCTTCCTCTACGTTTAGGCATTTTGTTTTCGAAGGAACGCGAGACACAGCGTCTTAACAGGGCGCCGCCATCTTGGATCTCAGGTAAAGCTTTCTTAACTGCCACGAGTGTAACAATAAATGTAAAAACTATAGACCTATCTTAGAACATGCTGCTATTGTATTAAAAAAAAGAGAAAAATGAGCACTTAGGGGGAGATTCTATATAAGGGACCAAACATTAGGCGCTATTTCCACACCAAATGTTTGGCGCAAAAAAGTGTTATAACAGATGCAAGGCACCGAAACAGGGCAAAAACATCAGATTCACATGAAAACACGCATACCCATTTATAGAATAGCACCTAAGAGTTTTCATCAGGATCTGCAAAGCAGGAGTGGGCATGGACAGACCAGAGGCATTCCCTTAAAATATGCACAGTGTTATAGAATTCAGGGGATCTGCGCCCAACTTGTGTGTCATGATTTACACCTGGTTTCAATTGGTGTAACCCTTTGCACCCAAAGATGAAATCAAATCCCGGTGCTACACGTTATTCTACAAAGGGCGCTGATCCCGAAACACCCGTTATGGAATACTGTTCAGCTGAATTTTGAGCGTGTGTGTTTGTGTGTGTGTGCATGCACTGTTTTATATTTTTTGCATCTGTGGTGCACCTTTCTTTTCTTTTCTCCCTAAATGACTGTATGAGAAAAAACAAAGATCCCATGTTAACTGAAGTTTGTAAAGAAAAATTGCTGAATTTTGAGTGCAATTTACAGAATTTTCCCCTTATGTTTTCCTAATGACACTACAAATTTATGTTCATCAGTCTGCAAAATTATTACTAGATTTAAAAATATTAATCACTGTTGACAGGTCAGATAGCATATATACATCTGAAACTGAAAAAAAGAAAAATGTTCCTTATTTAGGGGCCCTTTTACTAAAGTGTGGTAAGGTTTTGCACTTTCCACACAATAGTAGGTCAAACTATATTGCATGGGAAGTTCAAAGCCGGTCTATACCCAGAAATATACTCTGCATTTAGAGCACCCACCACACAGGCATTGAGTTACATACAGTAGCTGATAGCGTAACACAGGAAGAGAAATAAATAAATAAAATAAAAATATCAGTCCTGCAGCAACGCACCTCCCTAATGTTCCCCACTGTTCACAAATCCCCTCCTGATATCCAATCCCCAGCCACCCCCCTCCACATGTTCAATACCCTCTGCAACCAAACCCCACCCACAATGTCCAAGCCCCAGCCCCTAATCCATAACCCCTACCCCCCGGGGCTCACCCAAGTGTTGTTCAAAGGTGATGCAGTGACACCAGGCGATAGCAGTTCCCCTCCGCTGCCACTCAGGTCAACATAGTCCTTAAAAATGGTACCGCTGACACCTAACAGTAGTTTTGAGAGACTACTGGGGGGGGGGGGGGCATCCTTCCAAATAAGGAGTTAAATCATGAAATACAATATACATATTGCTAGCTAAAAGAGCACTCAACAAATAAGAATGCAGTTTGGTGATTTGAAATGTTAATATGATTCAATGCAAGAAGAAAGGCTTCTCTAAACAACCCAGCAACTCTACACAGGTCCAATGAATAGAGAAGAAACCAATAAGCCAGGCCTTGACAAATATCCTTTGAATTTAGGAGCCAGACCAGAAATTTAGAAACAGTAACTGAGCCCCGCTTCTCCCCTCTTCCCCCCCACACACTTTTGCCTCTACTGAAAGGAAGAGCTCTCCTCTGAGGTTTACCACAGCTGCTTTACAGCCCAATTATTTGGGCAGTGTGCTGCGGCGGCTAAGAAAGCCCACAGAATGTTGAGTATTATTAGGAAAGGGATGGAAAACAAACACGAGGATGTTATAATGCCATTGTATCGCTCCATGGTCAGACCGCACCTTGAGTATTGTGTTCAGTTCTGGTCGCCGCACCTCAAAAAATACATAAAGGAATTGGGGAAAGTGCAGAGAAGGGCGACGAAAATGGTAAAAGGGATGGGAGGACTTCCCTATGAGGAAAGGCTAAGACGCTTAGGGCTCTTCAGCTTGGAGAAGAGGCGGCTGAGGGGTGATATGATAGAAGTCTACAAGATAATAAGTGGAATGGAGTGGACAGACGTGAAGCATTTGTTTACACTTTCTAACAATAATAGAACCAGGGGACATAAGATGAAGCTAGAATGTGGTAGATTTGAAACAAATAGGAGAAAGTTTTTCTTCACTCAGCACGTAGTTAGACTCTGGAACTCGTTGCCGGAGAATATAGTGACAGCAGTTGGCCTTACTGAGTTTAAAGGGGGTTTGGACAGATTCCTGAAGGAAAAGTCCATTGAACATTATTAATTAAAATTTTTGTTCTGTTTTTGGGTTTTTGCCGGGTTCTTGAGGCCTGAATTGGCCACTGTCGGAGACAGGATGCGGGGCTTGATGGACCCTTGGTCTTTTCCCAGTATGGCGGTGCTTAAGTTCTTATGTTCTTATTAAGGCGGTTCAGGTCCATGTCCAAGAAAAAAGAAAGTTTAGAACATCTGTCATCACCCAGTCTTGCTCTCTCCCTCCCCCCAACCTTGTTGTTACCTAGTCTCATGCTCACTATCTCCGCTCACTGTTGTCACCCAGTCTCACTCTCACTCTCTCTCTCCCTACATTTATTACCCAATTTCATGCTAGCTCTCTCTTCCCTATACCCTGTTGCCATTCACCAGTGGCGTAGCAGGGGGGCCTGCCACCCGGGGAGGGGCGGTTCGCCGTTGCACCCCCCCCCCCCCCCCGGGTGCAGCACAATGACATCCTCCCCCCCTCGGCGCATCAACACCCCCCAGCCAGCTCCCGCACCCTACCTTTAAAAAGAATGTCGGAATCCGAGGTGCGGCAAAGCCCCTCGCGCCTGCCCTGCACGTAAAAGAAATGTGGACCGTCGGGCCTTCTCTCGCTCTGTCTGTCCCGCCCTTGCGGAAATAGGAAGTTGCATCAGCAGAGGGCGGGACAGATAGAGCGAGGGAAGGCCCGACGGTCCACATTTCTTTTACGTGCAGGGCAGGCGCGAGGCGCTGCGCCTCGCCTCAGATTCCGATATTCTTTTTTAAAGGTAGGGTGTGGGAGCTGGTCGGGGGGTGTCGATGCGCCGAGGGGGGGAGCTGGCAGGGAGCACCCCCCCTGAGCTGACACCCGGGGCAGACCGCCCCTCCCGCCCCCCCCCTTGCTATGCCACTGCCATTCACTCACACTCACTCTCCCTCCCACAATTTGTGGTCACCCAGTCTCACACTTGCTCTCCCCTCCACTATACATATGCTCTGCTGTCACTCGGTTCATGCTCGCTCTCTTCCCCCTACATTATTTTGTCACTCAGTCTCACTCTTTCTCCCCACAACCCTGTCATCACCTATTCTCTCCCCTCCTTTAAAACCCTCCAGTCTATCCCAGCTAGACCTCACCACCTAGCAGGCCAGTGAGCTGCCTTTTCCAGTAAGCCTTCAAGAAACCAGTCAGCCATATCCAGCTCTCATCACTCAGCAAGCCAACCAGCCTCACACCCTTGCAAGCCAACCAGCCATCCCCACCCCAGATAACCAATCAGGTCCCCAGCCTCAGCCACTACAAGTCAGTCAGCCACCTCGTTAGCTAGGTAGTCAGACCCCAGCCCCACTCCTCGACCTTGCAAGCCAGTCAACACCCCCCTCCCCCCAAGCCTCATCTCCAATAAAGTTTGCATAAAGATGTTCTGACCAACATTCAAAGAAAGTTGTAAGTTCACCAGAAGCTGGAGAACATATATCTTCCTTCACCAAGCATTTTTTGCCCCTATACAAATAGTATCAGGCTAAAACTCCATCTGAACAGCCCCATACTATTGTATAGTAAAGGGATAGAGGCAATGTTGTATAGTAACTAAGTTAATGTGAGTAATTTCTGTACTTAAGTAAAACTTTAATTACTTTTACTTGTAAAGAAGTACATGAAAAATGTGTTACTTTTACCAAAGTAATATTTTTAACAATTTTTACTACTTTTACCTAGTTACTTCTGATGCTTGCAGTTAAAGTAAAATGTAAAAGTGGAAGAGAGACAAATGATTCCTCAGTAAACCAAATAAAACAGCAAAACTTAGAACAGGGTTTTGCAATTGCAAACCTCATCACACAAACAGTGGATCATCTCATCTTAAATTTTGGAGTTCAGGGAATACAGCCTATGAGAACAGTAGAGTGTCCTGTGTTTGTTGTACTGGTTACTAGTCTCCAGCCAAACAGAACAGTGATGAGTTTGATCACTTTGAAGTGGAGATGAAGCTGAACCTGGTTGCGGTTCTTGGTGAACAGACATATGAATCTATCACAACAGATTGCTGGACATTCCATGGAAAATTTTACATTGGTATGACAGTCCACTGGATCTGCTTGTATGACCTTAAGACAGAAGAGTTTCCATATATTTGACATTCTTGCATCAGTTCTTGAAGTTATTCAGAGTTTGCCATCAGAAGAAAAATAGTTAGGACAACAATAGACAATGATTTCAACTTTGTGAAAGCCTTCTCTGTAATTGGACAGCATGACAGTGATAACAAAGATGAAGATGAAGCTGCAAGTGATGAATTAGCACTACTACTAATGCAGATGATAATGACAACAATGATAAAACATTCTTGCTATAAGGAATTCAAGTGTTTCAGACAGATTCCTTTGATCAATACCTGCAGAACTAGTTAAATGGCATCAGTAATATTGCAGCCTGGTCTGATTTGATGGAACTTTTTATCAGACTGAACAATCCACCTCCTGATAGTGCAGTTGTTGAACACCTTTTTAGCTGTGGTGGATTAAAGACTCACAAATGCACTCACATGAGTGACGGTCATTTTCAAATTTTAGTTTTACTAAAAGCAAAGTAGATTGAATTGTAGAGCAATAAAATTGTTGGGTTAAAAATGTTAACAGTAGTTGCATTCTCTGTAGTTACAGTACTTTTACTACTCAAAAAGTATTATATTAGGCAGTAAATTTTTAACTATTACTTAAGTAAATTTTTTAACGTGTTCTTCATTGTACTTTTATTTTTAGTTAAGTATTAAAAAATACATTTGTTTTTACTTTTACTTAAGTACTTTGACCTAGCACTTTGAACAACACTAGAGAGAGGGTGGAGCCTGGGCACACTTTGAAATTATTCAGACAGTGTCAATATTCAACCACTATCTGAATAATTCTATGTTTAGTTTAGGCCTATTAAATAGCAGGACTAAACAAAACATATAGTGGCAGATCAACGGCTGCATAAAATATTAGACCAGGGGGTGGAGGTAAGGGAGGGAGAGGGGAAGGGAAAGGGAGAGATGCCTTCCTCCTGACTATTTGTTTCCCATATTTACTGAATAGCTGTCAGCCATTTAATCTTCTGGATGTGTGGTATATCAAAGAAATGTGAAATGAAATGAAATATTCAATGATGCTGACTATATCTATAGTACACTCCAACGTCCAAAAGAAGAGAACCAATAGCAATTTAAAATAAAAACTCTTCCAATTATATCACAAAACTAATATCAAACTACTTAATTCATACAATAACTTTCACAAGAAAATCCAGTGGCCAAGGAACTATAATAAAAAAAAAAGGCATGAACACCCGCTCATCTGTTACGTCTGTGGCCGTGACCACCCTCAGACTTACCCTGTTTCTGGGAGTCAGTGGCTGTGCTGGCTTCTGCTTGTCTCTGTGTCTGTCTCTGTCTTAGTTTCTCTCTGGCTCTGTGTGCTGATTGCCCTACTGAACCTCACCTGTGTGGGCTATGCCTTTTCCAAGATGGCTGCCGCCGACTCCTCTATGCCAGTATCCAAGATGGCTCTCGCTGGGCTGACTTCTCTGTGTGTCAAGCCTCTGTTTGGATGCAAGGTGATTGCTGCAGCTGTGCCTCTGGTGTGGAAAGGCTTTATTAATCAGTTAGAGACTACAGCCCTGGCCTTTGCATTTCATCTAGGGCCCTGGTGTATAGAGTGCTCTGTACACTGTTTCAGTGTTTGCTCTGTGTGTGTTTCTATGTTTGACTAGATAGCTTAGGCACCGTGTGGCTTGTTAGCCTGTGTATAGCTTTGCTAGTGCTCTGTGTTTGTTTAGACTAGCCAGCTTAGGCACCGTGTGGCTTGTTAGCCTGTGTATAGCTTTGCTAGTGCTCTGTGTTTGTTTAGACTAGCCAGCTTAGGCACCGTGTGGCTTGTTAGCCTGTGTATAGCTTTGCTAGTGCTCTGTGTTTGTTTCCAGTGCATGACTTGTTAGCTTGGGCACAGCTTTGTTGTTAGCTGGTGTATAGCTTTCAAGTCTCCTGAGTGTGCTCTGTGTATGTTTCTTGTGTATGACTGGTTTGCCTGGGTATAGCGTTTCTATTAGCCTAGGTACAGTTTACTAGTCATTGTGTTTAAACCTGCAGACTACCAGAACCCGGACAGTCCCTGCCTGTCGGCCTTGCCTGCGCCTAGGTGCCAGGGGGCACTCCTGGATCTTCATTCCTGCTGTTCCTGCTTGCAAGTTCCAGTTCCGGGTTTTCCTGTAAGTCCTACCGGCTGCCAGAACCTGAGGGCTCAACCCTCGGGGAAAGGTGGTCAAGCGTAGGTGAAGCCTAGGTCCAGTGTGTTCCAGTCCAGGGGGTTTCACTCCTGTATGTTCCAGTCCTGTGGGGCCCTCCAGTGTGTTCCAGTCCAGCGGGCTCCACTCCAGTGCGCACCCGTCCGGTGCGTTCCAGTTCCGTGTATTCCGGTGTAGAACTCCAGTCCGGGGTTCCGGTCCAGTTTTGTCTCATCTCTACCTTGGAGGTGATCTTGCCTGCCACTGCCGCTCCACGGTAGTGGCCCATGGGCTCACGAACCCAGTGCTCCCGGGGAAGAAGCCTGACAGTATGCCAAGGTCCTCGAGCACGCGACATCATCACAATTACAGGCTCAAACACGTGCCTTCAAATTTTTAATCATATGTTCCGAAGGCTCACTGTGCATACTAATCAAACACTACACATTTCAATATACACAAAGTACAAATCACAGAAGCAAGACTTCACTTATTTTAATGGTTTTACTTCTCTCCATGCTTCCACATTCAGTCAAATCACAACCAATGTGATCATGTTTCAAACTAGAAGCTCTGCCTCAGGTGTGTACTCTCAACCATTATTCCATCATTTACCCCAGTAAATTCTAAACAGGGATACAAATAACATTAGGCCAAAAATCTTTCTGAACAGCCCCATACTATTTGTATGGTAAAGGAGTGGAGGGAGGGCAGAGCAAAGGCACACTTTGAAATCATCCAGTTATAATGCCTTTGTATCGTTCCATGGTGCAACTGCACCTCGAATACTGTGTGCAATTCTAGTCACCACATCTCAAAAAAGATATAGTGGAATTGGAAAAGATACAGAGAAGGGTGACAAAAATGATAAAGAGGATGGGGTGACTTCCCTATGAGGAAAGGCTAAAGCGGCTAGGGCTCTTTAGCTTGGAGAAAAGATGGCTGAGGGGAGATATAATATAGGTCTATCCTATAATATAATTCTCACCTCCAACGTTCTGTGCCTGGGACCGTGGATCCAGTGTCCCGTCCCGGGTCCTTACCCGTGCTCCCGCGGGGGGGAGCGATGGTCGGCGGGGCTCGCGGGGTCCAGGGCGGCGGAGACGCGCCGCCGACGGGGCCGGCGCTGCCGCGGGTCGGCCCGAGGCCGGTGACCCGCTGGAGCGAATGCCGGCCTCGAGGAGGGGAACACGCCGGCCAAGATGGCGGCGTCGTCGTCTCCCTGGCCCGGAACGGACCAGCGAGCAAGCTCCGCCTCCTCGCGCCAGATTGGCGCATTGAATGAGAGACTCCGCCTGCTAGGCAGGCTGGCCAATCCAGGTGCTCCTTGCCTGCCAGGGCCGGGGGGATTGGCTCCTCTTCCAGGGAGGGGATGGACTGGCGGGAGATTTAAACTGCGGAACGGGAAGGGTCCAGTGCTTCCGTTTCAGATGTCAGAAGCCGACAAAGTGGATCTCGGAGTGTTGCTCTTCAGAGACTGTGTTCATCTGCAGGCTAGCCATCCTTGCTAGCCCCCTTCAGAGACTGGTTCCATCTGCAGGCTAGCCGTCCTTGCTAGCCACCTTCAGAGACTAGTTCCATCTTCAGGCTAGCCGTCCTTGCTAGCCACCTTCAGAGACTGGTTCCATCTTCAGGCTAGCCGTCCTTGCTAGCCCCCTTCAGAGACTGGTTTCATCTGCAGGCTAGCCGTCCTTGCTAGCCACCTTCAGAGACTAGTTCCATCTTCAGGCTAGCCGTCCTTGCTAGCCACCTCCAGAGACTGGTTCCATCTTCAGGCTAGCCGTCCTTGCTAGCCACCTTCAGAGACTGGTTCCATCTTCAGGCTAGCCGTCCTTGCTAGCCACCTTCAGAGACTTTGTTCCTCTTCAGCGCTAGCCGCCCTTGCTAGCCACCCTCAGAGACTGTGTTCCTCTTCAGTGCTAGCCGTCCTTGCTAGCTGCCCTTCAGAGACTGTGTTGCTATCAGCCAGGCCGGCCGTCACCCCGCGGTTCCAGCAGTCCTGCTGGCCGCCTGCAGCTGGGGGCTCAACCCTTGGTGAACGGCGGTCGCCGCGGGTGAAGATTCGGGGTGCGCGGCTGTCCTCTGAGGTCTTGCGGGGCCTCAGGGAACCTAAGGGCTCCCCTATAACAGAAACAGGACACCGGTGGTCTGCGAGGCACCATCAGTGACGTCCCATCTCACGCCCCTCCCACACTCTGACGTTCCCCCTCACGCCTCTCCCACACTCCGCCCCCTCCGCGTAACCTAACCGCCCTCACGCCACTCCCACCCAGTTCAACACTCCGCCCTCAAAAAAATGCTGCCGCCCTCCCTTCCCAACATTTGGACTGTTGGAGATCGGAGAGGACGAAGAGGGAGGGCGGCGAGACGGCGCGACTGGCGAATCGGAATACAAGGGGGAGGGAAACAGCAGTGGGTCCAACTTTCGGAGACGACGAAGAGGGACGGTGGTGAGACGGCGAGAGTCGAGGTAAGCAAGGAAGCACATTGGTTGATCTCGGTTTCCACTCCCCTACGCAGCCGTCATTCCTATACACTACAAAACAACTAAAACTATGAGCTGCTGCTTCACACTGTCATTTTTACATTGAGGGGGGAGGGGGGACCCTGCAACTGGGAAAAAGGGAGGCAGGGAGGGAGGGGAGGTAAGCAAGGAAGCACATTGGTTAATCTCTGTTTCCACTCCCCTACGAAGCCGTCATTCGTATACACTAAAAAAAAAAAAAAGCCAAACTAGGAGCTGCTGCTTCACACTGTCGTTTTTAAATTGAGGGAGGAAGGGACGGATGGGGGGAGGGGAGGGGGGACCCTGCAACTGGAAAAAAGGGAGGGGGGACCTGCAACTGGGAGACAGACCGGGGGGGCCGCCACCCTGGAACTGGGTGGGAGGGAGGGGGGACCCTGGCACATACTCTCATTCTCACACACACTCGCACCCAGTCTCACTCTCTCTCTGTCACACACACACACACTCACACATACACTCTCTCTCACACAGTCACTCTCACACACACTCTCTCAAATATACACACTCCGAGGAAAACCTTGCTAGCGCCCGTTTCCTTTAAAACAGAAATGGGCCTTTTTTACTAGTAAAATAATAACTTTGAATAACTTTGTGTCATCAGCAAATTTAATTATCTAACTAGTTATTCCCATCTTTAGATCATTTATAAATATATTTAAAAGCAGTGGTCCCAACACAGACCCCTGCATAACCCCACTATCTACCCTTCACCATTGAGAATATTGACTATTTAACCCTACTCACTTTTGTTCTATCTTTTAACCAGTTTTTAATCCACAACAGGCCATTACCTCCTATCCCATGACTCTCTAATTTCCTCAGGAGTCTTTAATGAGGTACTCTGGATTTTCAAATGCCTTTTGTAAATCTAGATAGACGATATCAACTGGCTCACCTTTATCTACATGTTTGTTCACCCCTTCAAAGAAAAGTAATAGATCGCTGAGGCAAGATTTCCCTTCACTAAATCCATGTTGGCTTTGTCTCATTAATCTTTGCTTATATATATGCTCTGTAATTTTGTTCTTCATAATAGTCACTACTATTTTGCCCGGCACCAACATCAGGCTCAACGGTCTATAATTTCACGGATTACTTCTGGAACCCTTTTTAAAACTCGGCATTGCATTGGACACCCTCCAATCTTCTGGTACCATGCTTGGTTTTAAAGATAAATTACATATTACTAACAATAGTAATATTCTGAGATGTATACCATCCAGTCCAGGTGATTTGCTACTCTTCAGTTTGTCATATTGCCCCATTATATTTTCCAAGTTTACAGAAATTAGATTCAGTTTCTCTGAATTGGTATCTCTCCACATTTCTGGCATTGGTATCTCTCTCACAACATCCTTCATGAAGACAGAAGCAAATAATTCATTTAATCTCTCCGCTATGGCATTGTCTTCCCCGAGTGCCCCTTTTACCCCTCTGTCATCATTCTTCTAATACACCTATGCGTTTTTTCCTCCAACGCAATCTTCTTTTCAAAGTCTCTCTTTGCCTTCCTTATCAGTGCTTTGCAGTTGACTTGCATTCCTTATGCTGTTTCCTAATATTTTTAGTTGGATCCTTATTCAATTTTCTGAAGGATTTTATTTTAATTTTAATAGCCTCCTTCACCTCACTTTTTAACCATGTCAGCTGTTGTTTGGCCTTCCTTCCTCCTTTTTTAATACATGGAATATATTTGGCCTGGGCTTCCAGGATGATATTTTTGAACAGCATCCACGCCTGATGCAAATTTTTGATCTTTGCAGCTGCTCCTCTAAGCTTTTTTTTTTTTTTTTTTTTACCATGCTTATTTTATCATAGTCTCCTTTTTGAAAGTTAAATGCTAACATATTGGATTTTCTATGTATACTTACTCTGGAGCTTATATCAAATCAGATCATATTATGATCATTGTTGTCAAGTGGTCCCAGCACCATTACCTTCTGCACCAGATCATGCGCTCCACTAAGGACTAGGTCTAGAATTGTTCCCCCTCTTGTTGGTTCCTGAACCAGTTGCTCCATAAAGCAGTCCTTGATTTCATCAAGGAAATTTACCTCTCTGGCATGCCCTGATATTACATTTACCCAGTCAATATCAGAGTAATTGAAATCACCCATTATTATTGTGTTCCCCAGTTTGATAGCCTCCCTAATTTCTGATAACATTTCTGCATCTGTCTCTTCATCCTGGCCAGGTGGATGGTAGTACACTCCTATCACTATCCTTTTCCCCTTTACACATGGAATTTCTAGTCATAGGGATTCCAAGATGTCTTTTGTGTCCTGCAGAATTTTTATTCTATTCGATTCAAGGCCCTCCTTAACATATAATGCTACCCCTCCACTAATTCGATCCACCCTATCAGTGCAATATAATTTGTACCCTAGTATGACAATGTCCTACTGGTTATCCTCCTTTCACCAGGTTACAGATATACCAATTATATCTATCTTTTCATTTAGTGCAATATATTCTAACTCTCCCATCTTATTTCTTAGGCATCTGGCATTTGCATGTAGACATTTCAAACTAACCCTCCTGTCATGGATTGCCTAGCACCCACCTGGGGTCAACCCTGTCGCCACCTAGAGGGTCTGTCCCAGCACTGCTCAGCCTGCCAGCACCTGAGCATATGCTCTATATTAGCCAACTCTCCACCCCCAGGTAATAGGTTCTACTTGCCTCTGGGCGAGTCTCCCACCTACAGCCTATTCCCGGTGATTTCTAGGACACTGGGACCACACTCCCAAGGGTCCCACAGTTCCTAGAAAACATTCACAGACCCAAAACACAAACCACCAGGATTTCTTAATGACATCAGAGCTAATAAACTAATGGGTTTATTATCATACAACTAGAACAATGAACTATATAAAACAGGTGGAAAAACAACAAACAATAACAGGTAACTGAATAAGGATCAATATTAAAACTATCTAAACACTTTGTTACTACCTGGGTAGCACTTGGGGTGTTTCAGGAAAATAACTGCTCACAGGTCTTCAACAGGGCCTCAGGGCAGAGATGTTCACGTTCTGCACGCCCTAGCTGAGACTGGGGGAAATTCTGTACCTCCTGGCTGGATTTGAACTCCAGGGCCAATCAGAGCTCAGGGTATCAACTTTGAAAGTATCTGGCCAATGGCACTGCAGGTTGCCTTCTCTAAGGGTTTAAACTGAAAAGAAAGCAGCCTTCTCCGCAACAGTTTTAAAACAGAGAACACCACCTGCTGGCCAAACAAGAGAAATATACTGCATGAACATATTAATAAAATTCACAGACTTGAAAACCCTCTGTTTCGCCACACTTCCTGTTTACAAAGCCACGTGGCATTGCCGACACAGCTCATTCGAAGTAAATGGGTTGTGTCTGCAGTACCACACCGCTAGCCACTAGCGTGGCTTTGTAAACAGGGGCCTATGTTTGTTGTTCCTATTTACAACTTGTTCAGCAGTTGACAGTGATAATCTGCAACCTTGAAAATCAGGCTGCTTTTTAGTTAAAGAAACGTAGAGGGGCATTTTCGATTTGACAACTAAATCCGACTTTGGACATTTTGTTGAAAATGTACAAAAATCAAGTCATGAAAATAACCATTTTCAAACTAGAAAAATGTCTTATCTTTTTGCTTTGAAAATGACCATTTCCTAGATGTTGTTGTGCTTAGAATATCTATCTTTTTGGGCCATTTTACCAAAAAATAGTCCAAGTTAAAAACACACAAAATCAAACCATTGGGTCATAAGAGGAGCCATCTTTCCTAGTAGACTGGCCACGCAGAGCAGTGGGGCACCCTAGGGGGCACTACAGTAGACTTCATATAAAAGGTCCTAGGTAGACATCTCACCATTACTACCTTATATTGTATAGTGAGCCTACACAACTATACACCACTAAAATAGCTCTTATAGCTGCAGGTATCACCTATATTTATTTATTTATTTATGACATTTGTATCTCACATTACCCCGAACAAGCTCAGGTTCAATATGGCTTACATTCAAGAAAAACATCAAAAATATGATACAGTCAGACTATTAATTATAACATTTTAACATATTAGGAATAATTGTGTGTTTGTCATGAAGCTAGGCAACAGTACTGGTTGTGTTGAAATATATGAGTGAGGACAGTATGTTTTGTGGGGACTGAAACTTTCCACCACATATGTAATAGTTAGAATGGATTATGGGCCTGGGTCACCTTCTCTACATTGTGCTGCACCGACCACTAGGCTATTCCAGGAACCTGAATGCTACTCTAATAGGAGGTGCCATAACATCTGAAAATGTCATAGAGGTTGGTATGTACTGTTTCATTTACGTCTTTGCGGAGGAGGGAGGGGGTCAGTGACCACTGAAGGGGTAAGGGGTGTCACTTCTTTATTTCTGCAGTGGTCATCTGGTCATTTAGGGCACTTCTTTGTGGATTATTCATGAATAAAACAGGTCCAGACCAAAACATTCAACTTATAGCCCTGGATGTTTTTCTTTTGTTCCATTATGGAAGAAAAACGCCAACAGTTAGGAATGCTCAGATCCTGCCCTTAACACGCCCCTGACATGCCCCCTTCTGATTGGAATACACTTCTGATTGACTTCATAGAAAAACTTCTAAAAATTGGTTTTGAAAATACCAATTTGGACATTTTTGTGAGAAAAATGTCCAAATGCAGATTTATGCCACTTTTTGGACCTTTTTCTCTTTTGAAAATGAGCCCCTTGGTCTATTGTGGTCTCTATTGCAACCTCACTATCAGGATGCCCTATCTTCCCTGTTATGGTGATATCTTTGAAAGATACCTTGTTCCAAATAATGCGTTTTTGAGCAATTGTTGGCCTTCCCCCAGTTTCTAGTTTAAAAGCTGCTCTATCTCCTTTTTAAATGCTGTTGCAGCAGCCTTCTTCCACCCTGGTTAAGGTGGAGCCCATCATTTCAGAATAGCCCCCCCCCCCCCTTCCACAAAATGTTACCTAGATGCTAACAAATCTAAAACCCTCCTCCTTGCACAATCACCTCATCCATGCATTGAGATTCCGATGCTTTGCCTGTCTCTTAGGCCCTGCGCGTGGAAAGGGGTGTACTTCTGAAAATGCTACCCTCAAGGTTCTGGATTTGAGCTTTTTATCTAATAACCTAAGTTTGGCTTCCAGAACCTGCCTCCCACATTTTCACTAGGCTAAAACATTAGCTTGAATAGAATGAGACCAGGCAGAACAACTGTTTATGCAATTACAGTGTTAAGTAAGCAGGAGGGGAAATTATGATATTAATATTTGGGATACCACTCAATTTTTCTTTCTTCACCTTTTTCCTATCAGATATATTATAACAAAAGAGTGATTTAGTAAACAGCTTCAACATCTAATAAAGTAATAAAAAATTCCATACCTTTGGATACCTCTTGCCTATTTGCTTAGTTGGATCTTTGGATGGATCATAGGAAGCAACTCCTTCTTGAAGGAGGATTTTCTCTTTGGCGTCAAGAAGAGCTCTTTGGGTAGGACCTAATGACCCATCCTCTCTTCTGTTCCTGTTAACTGTGGATAGCATTACAAATCAAATATTATCATTCAGTTCCTTCATCTTGTTCAAGAAAATTAAAGAACTAAAGGATAAGAAACAGGCACTCTCTAAGGACATAGAAAGAAAAACATTTAAAAAATTAAGGCAGATAAAAACGATATGGCCTATCTAGTCTGCCCATCTATGTCATCTACTATCCCTTCCTCTTCCCTAGAGGTCCTATGTACCTGCCCCAAGCTTTCTTGAATTTAGTTACAGCTTTTGTTTCTACCACCTTCACCAGGAGGCCGTTCCACAAATTCGCCAACCTTTCCATGAAGAAGCATTTTCTTAGGTTACTTGAGTCGTTCCCTTTAATTTTCACCTTATGCCCCCTCATTCCAGAGCTTTTTATTCAATACAGAGACTTGCTCCCTGTGCATTTATACCACTGAGCTATTTAAACACTTCTATCACACCTCCCTTTCTCCACCTTTCGTCCAAAGTATACATATTGAAATCTTTGTTTGTCCCTATCTGCTTTATCATGAAGACTACTGACCATTTTAGTAGCCACCCTCTAGACTGACTATTTATATCTTTTTGGAGGTGCAGTTTCCAGAATTGTACACAATATTCTAAATGAGATCTCACCAGAGTCTTACACAGAGGCATCATCACCTCCTTTTTCCTACTGGCCATTCCTCTCCCTATGTACCCAAGCATCCTTCCAGCTTTTACGATCACCTTTGCAACATGTTTGACCACCTTAAGATCATCACATACAATCACACCCAAGTCCCTCCTCTCTTTTTGTGCACAAAAGTTCTTCGCCCCCTCAACTGTACCATTCCCTTTATTTTTGCAGCCCAAATGTATGACCCTTTATTTTTTAGCATCAAATCTTAGCTGCCAAGTTCTGGACCGTTCTTCAAGCTTTGCTAGGTCCTTTCTCAAGCTATCCATACCATCAAGGGTAAATAACATGACTAACCCACCAATTCCAATCACCAAAAAAGAAGAGGCTGGACTTGGTTTATCTGCAGGGCAACAAAGAGGACTACAGCAAAACAATAGAAATAGACAAAAGAAAGTTAAAAAAATATTTTTAGCTTTTGTGATAATTCTATAGTCATGCAAAAATATAGGTGCCACAGAGGGGCGCGTGAAGTGTCAATCTGTAATGGCATTAGGGCATGCCTAATCTGTAATAGCATACTAGCACAAAGAATCCTTGGTGTGCTGATATCTAGACATGACTGCTTATGCCATATGCCATATGTTGCTGCCCAGTGCGCCTTGCCGCTTGCACAACTCATAGTATCCTATAAATTGCAAGTGTCACTAGGAGGAACACCCATGACAAGCCATGCTTTGCCCATAAGTACTGCCTACTTGCATTTGCATGCTAAGCTACATGCACACCATGTTTACAGAATAGCACCTAGCACTTAGGCATATTTGCCAATTAAAGGTCCCAATCCCTCGTATAAATTCTGGGATTTTATAAACATTGACGCACCACTGCGACTTAATTTAAGCAAGCCTTATTTAATTGTCCTTCACATGTTCCTTAGTAAGCACATTTATGACCACTTATGTAGATTTTAATTATGATCACCTGTCCTTTTGTCAGAAAACTAATCAAAGAATACTCTTTCAGTTGACTATGAAAAAATTCTGCCTTACCTGATAATTTTCTTTCCTTTAGTCACAGCGGATGAATTCAGAGACTTGTGGGTTATGTCCTTCTATCAGAAGATGGAGATAGAGAACTGAAGTGTGCTACATATAGGATGGTATACTCCTTAGTCAATCAGTATGTCTCATAGCAAAGCAGAAAAGACAATCAGTAGCTCAGCACTTCTCCCTCACAGAATCAAACATCAATGAAATATCAGAAACCCTATGCATCTAGGAAACTGCAACAAGAACTCCAAACAGAGAAAACATACCAGGGCAAGACTCTATATTCATCCGATGTGACTAAAGGAAAGAAAATTATCAGATAAGGCATAATTTTTCTTTCCTTGTCATCAGCAGTGGGTGAATTCAGAGACTTGTGGGATGTAACAAAGCAGTTCTCAAACAGGGCGGGAATCAGAGACACCCAAGGAGCGCAATGAGGCCCCAAATAATGCTTCCAATTGTGCTGCACCATCCAGGCAATAATGCTTAGAAAAAATATGCAAAGAGGACCATGTCGCCACTCTGCAGATTGCATCAAGAGAGTACACCTGAGATGTCACCCAGGATGTTGCAAGAGCTCTGATTGCATGAACCCTGAGAGAAGCCAGCGGCTGCTTGTCTAAAAGAATATAAGCAGAAGACAAGGATTCTTTAATCCAACAAGCAATGGTTACCTTAGGTGCCACAACCCCCCCCCCCCCCTCCCCTGCAATTTCAACCTCCCCAGACCCAGAGTACTAACGAGTGATCACAGCATCAAAATTCATTAGTAGGTTGCAGGTACTGAATGAGCACCCGGTGAATATCAAGCAAATATAAGTCAAAATCCTTCCCATAATCCTCTTTTGTGAAAGACAGAAGAAACAAAGGTTGTTTCAAGTGGAAGGAAGAGATTACCAGAGGAAGAAGAGAAGGAACAGTCCAAATGATGACACTCTCCTCAGTGAAGCAAAGAAAGGGATCCCGAAAAGATAGCACTCGTAGGTCAAAAATCCACCTAGCAGATGTTTATAGCCACCAGAAAAAACAACTTCAAGGTAAGGTCTTTGCATGTAGCCATGGAGGAGTAGCCTAATAGTTAGTGCTGCAGCCTGAGAACCTGGGGAACTGGGTTCGATTTCCCACTGCACCTCCTTGTGACTCTGAGCAACTCATTTAATCCTCCGTTAAATACCTGTAAATAAATATGTGAGGGCTCTAATGGTGCCCTATGAAGAGAGTGTAGGACCAAATTAAGATTCCATTCAGGATAAGGATGGAGAAGCAGAGAATTAAGATGATTAAAAACAAACAATATCAGGATCTGTGGTCAAAAAATAATTCCAAATCCAACTGCAGTAACAAGTCAGGGCTGCCACTTGAATCCTAAGGGAGTTACAAGCTAGTGCCAGTAATCAAAGAGTCTCCAAACTCTAGCCTATGCTGAAGAGGTAGACCGCTTCCTTGCCTGCAGCAAAGTGGTAATGACTGCATCAGAGTAACCTTCCTTCCTCAACTATGATCTTTCAAGAGATAAGCCATAAGACCAAAGGGGGACGGATCCTCCATTTGGATCAGGCCTTGAACCAAAAGATTCGGAAGAAGTGGAAGGCAGAAAGGTGTATCCACCAAGAAATGAACCAAATCTGCTTACCAAGGTCTTCAGGGCCAGTCCAGGGCAACGAGAAGTACCCAGCCTGGATGAAGAAGACTTCTGTGAAGGACTCTCCAATCATAGCCCAAGGAGGAAACACATAACGATCCCTCTTCTTTGGAACCCTACTCACTTTTTCTGCTGAAGAATCTGGGAACCTTGGTATTGTGTCGAGACACCATGAGATCTAGAACTGGAGTGCCCCACTTCCTCATTATCAAGTTGAAAACTTCTGTGGAGAGCTCTCATTTCCCCCGGATCCAGGGAGTTCCTGCTCATAAAATCCACCTGGATAGTGAGAGATCCCATGATGTGTTTCTGCCCAGGACAACAGGAGGCGAGACTCCATTACCAGCTGAGCACTGCAAGTGCCTCCCTGCTTGTTGACGAAAGCAATAGTCATGAGATTGTCCGAAAGAATCTGCACTGGCTTGTCCCTTAGAAAGCAACCGGAATACCAGAAACCCCTTGAGGACTGCCCGGAATTCCAGAAAAATTATAGGCCAATGTGACTCTGTTTTTTATTTATTTGCTGCACTTGTATCCCACATTTCCCACCTATTTACAGGCTTAATGTGGCTTACAAAATGTTACAACAACATATACACATTATAGAATAAGAATTTCAGAGTACAGATACAGATATCATAGCAATCATATTAACGGAATAATAATTTTACAATTGTTACAAATAAGAGTGCATAAGTAAATCATATGGGATTGGACGTGGATTGATAGATAAACATAACATAATGATATCAGGACAAGCTATTCAGTCATTAGGTTGTAATTAAGATGAACAAATAGGAGGGTTCCATAATAGTTGTAAATGGAATAGTTTGGGAGTCAAATCGTTATGGGGATCTTTGTTGTACGCCTTTATGAATAAGTAAGTCTTTAATCATTTTCGCAAGGTTGTCAAATCGTGTGTTGTTTTTATGGTGGTCGGTAATTCATTCCATAGTTGTGTGCAGGTGTATGAGAAACTGGATGTATGTACAGATTTGTATTTAAGTCCTCTGCAATTGGGATAATGAAGGTTTAAGCAGGTGCGTGATGAACTTTTGTTATTTCTCTCTGGTAAGTCAAATAGGTCTGACATGTAAGATGGGACATCTCCATAAATGATCTTATGAACCAAGGTACGTATCTTGAATGCAATACGATCTTTCAGTGGAAGCCAATGCAGCCTTTCTCTAAGGGGTCTGGCGCTTTCATATTTCGCCCTGCCGAATATCAATCTGGCTGCGGAGTTCTGGGCAGGGTTGCCAGGTGGAAAATTTTTTTCCAGCCTAAAGGAGCCCAAAATCCAGCCCAAAACCCGCCCAAACTCAAACCCCGCCCCTGACATCATCAACCCCGCCCCTGCTGTCATCAGCCCCGCCTCCCCTGTCATTGGCCCCGCCTCCCCATCACTAACCCCGCCTCCCACATCACTAACCCCGCCTCCCACACCACTAACCCCACCCAGAAACATCATTAACCCCGCCCACCACGGCCAAAAAAAGCCGGCAAAAAAACCGCAAAAGCCGGCAAAAAAACCGCCCCGAAGCCAAAAAGGAGCCCAAAAAACCACAACCCGCCGCGGGCAAAAATTTCCCGCGGCAGGTCGTGGAAAACCGCCCACCTGGCAACACCGGTTCTGGGCTGTCTGGAGTTTCTTGATGGTTTGTACCTTGCATCCCGCATATAAGGAATTACAATAGTCCAAATGGCTCAGAATCAATGATTGCACCAATACGCAAAATGTCTCTTGTAAACATGATGAGGTTAATTGTGAAGAATTGTGAGGATGGAGCTCTCACCTCAGGCTCCCAGGTCCCTCTTTCACTCAGGGTGAGCTGGTTTAGTATGCAGATTTTATGGAAATTCAGATCCTACCCCTTTTTACTCGGGGTGACCTGGTTCTCAAAAAAAGCAAACAGAGTCAGGTCTTATCAACAGGATTTCTTCCATACAAATCTTTATTTCAGCCCATGGGGCACACCTCTCTTAGCTTAAAACACTTTCACAAGCTCAACAGTTCTTCCAGCTTAACCATTTCCTTTCTTCCTCTCAGTGCAATCTTCCAGTTTAAACATTTCTTCTTGCACAGTCCCTTGTCCCTTTATTTCTTCCCCCTGAGCCCTTTCCCACTGGCATTTTGGCTCAGTAATAGCTCAGTCCAGGACACCCAGTCTCTTCTCAATATTAACTCTGGGACACACAGTACCTCTTCACTGTTCTAACCACAGCCTTGGCATCTGGGACACACAGTAGTTCTCTTCACTGTTCTAAACACAGCCTTGGCATCTGGGACACACAGTAGCTCTCTGAACACATAGTTCTTATCCTGGCACTCTAGGGCCTTCTTACCCCAGCCAGCTTCCCTGCCTTGCACCCCGTTCACCACAAGTCAAAAGGGCTCAGCCAGTACTTCACCTGGGGATCTCCAGCTCCAGCTCCCAGCTCTCTTCTTCAGCCCCCCTTTGACTCACCTAGCCCTTCTCCCTGGACATTTTAGGGGGGTCAGCGCCCTCTAGGGGCCTAACCAGGGTAGGACAGCCTCATAATCCTTACACTCTCTTGGGAAGAAAGGTCTTGCTCTTCTGAGCCTCCACATTGCATAGAACATTTTCTTTATGACATTTTTTACATGGCAATCTAGATTAAGATTGTGATTAATTGTCTGCGTCTAACTCATTGGAAATGTTGGATCCTTCAGCTGAGTTAGACGCAGACCATTTGACCCTGATGCAGGCGATGAAACGCTGGCCATTGTTGGTCTTTTTTCCTATGTATGGAAACTATGTTCTGTGGTCTGAAAGTTCAAATATTTCCAAATGTAGTACACACTACTCAAAAGAGAAAACAGTTCCTGTTATTGCAACCTAAAGCTACTTTTTCTTCTCAAATACCCTTCTAAATGCATTACAAAATATAAGGATGGAAAGTTTGTCTTTTTTGAATCTTTCCAATTATCTCTGTTTCTTCCTGCTGAGTTACATTGAGTTCATCTACCCCATGGCTAATTCATTTACACTGCTCTCCAAACCTGGAAACTATGCTGCCTTTTACTTTAATGCCATATTATGTGCTTTTAGCTATTTCTTTGATTTTGTATTTTTCCTTATTAAAATTGCTCCTTAGTTCAATTGCTCAACTCCCAATGTGAAGGACGTTGATGCAAGATCAAGAGAGACTTTTAGTTCAAGAATTGTGGGGTGGTTCCTCTTGTTCTTGTTATTTTCTGTATCTCATCTTACTTTCTGGCTCAAGACTTATTCTTGTAATTTCAATTTGAAATTGCATAAATATTAAATATATAAAGCAACTCTCTAGATGAAGTACTCCCAACTAGGAATCATATAGGCCAAAAAATGGAGCCTATAGCCTTCTTACCTCCTCTTCCTTTTACATTGCCGTGCTAGCGGCTGTCAGTGCAGAAATGCCAACACAGCCCATTCACTTTGAATGGGCTATGTTGGCATTGCTGCACTGCAGCCGCTAGCGCAGCTTTGTAAAAGGGGGCCTTAATGATTTTTTTTAACAGCAATAAAGAGCAGGAGATATAAAGAACTCAGAGAACATATTAAGAACTGATCAGAAATTATGAACTGAGACATATTGTATGATCACAGGAGCAAAGGAACTACCACACTTGCCATAGACTGGGGTCAGATAAACCCTATACTTGGCCTTATGCAAATATACCCTATACAAACCAAGGACCCCCCCTAATTGTTTCTCAGCTCCCCCTACAGAGTCTCATTCATACTTTCCATACTCCTCCCCCTTTGCTGGGACCTCTAGTTACAGCTTTTGCTTCACTTTCAAGAAGCAGCATGGGAAAAATTACAGGACAAAGTTCTGAGTGTAGAAGGAGCAGAAGGTTGTCAGTGAACATAAATCAGGGAAATACCTTGAGTACCTGAATATAATTCACCTTAAGCTACTACTGAAAAAGGTGTGATAGATAGATAGATAGATAGATAGACAGACAGACAGACAGACCAGTGGCGCTCCTAGGGGAGCTGACACCCGGGGCGGATCGCTGATGCACCCCGCCCCCCGGGTGCAGCATGACCACCCCCAGCGAAAGAACCCCCCCTGGGTGCACGCCGCTGGGGGAGGTGCCGCGCACCTGTCCGCTTCATTCGTTTCCATGCTCCCTCTGCCCCGAAACAGGAAGTAACCTGTTCCGGGGCAGAGGGAGCACAGAACGAACGTAGCAGACAGGCGCGCGGCACCCCCCCCCCCCCCCCCCGTGGCGTGCACCCGGGGCGGACCGCACCCACCGCCCCCCCCTTGGTACGCCACTGAGACAGACAGATAAAGTGTAAGCACATGATGTGAAAGGGGTAGCCTAGTGGTTACATCACGTGTCAGAGAACCATGGAAGCTGGGCAAGTCATTTACACCCTCCATTACCCTTTGGTACAGATTGGAGATGCAAAGAGTGGTGTGCCCCAAAGACTGATATTAAAAGCAAAAAGAGTGAGCTTTACAGGCAACATGTTTGCAGTATAAATCTATAAAGATTTAAGTGTCACAATACCTTCTCAAATGGTAGCAACAAAAACTGACACTTTCAGGCTTATTTTCGAAAGAGAAGGGCGCCCATCTTTCGACACAAATCGGGAGATGGGCGTCCTTTTCTCAGGGTCGCCCAAATCGGCATAATCGAAAGCCAATTTTGGGCGTCCCCAACTTCTTCCCATCGCAGAAATGACCAAAGTTCCCATGGGCATGTCAGACGCGTAGCGAAGGCGGAACTGGGGCGTGCCTAACAGATGGGCGTCCTCGAGCGATAACGGAAAAAAGAAGGATGTCCCTGACGAGCACTTGGCCGACTTTACTTGGTCCATTTTTTTGTTACAACCAAGCCTCAAAAAGGTGCCCGAACTGACCAGATGACCACCGGAGGGAATCGGAGATGACCTCCCCTGATTGCCCAGTGGTGATTAACCCCCTTCTACCCTGAAAAAAACTTTAAAAACTTTTTTGCCAGCCTCAAATATCATACTCAGGTCCATTGCAGCAGTATGCAGGTCCCTGGGGGGGTGGGGAGGTGTGTGTATGTGTCAGCGGAGGCATAGCGAAGGGGTGGACGTCCTTCTTTCAAACATTTTGGATGTCCTGAACTGCCCCCCACCCCCAACATAGATGGCCAAATTTCAAGGCAGTGGAGTGGAGGAGTGGCCTAGTGGTTAGAGCACTGATCTTGCAATCCAGAGGTGGCCGGATCAAATCCCACTGCTGCTACTTGTGATCCAAAATCAAAATAAATAAATAAATAAAGGGGGTGTCAGAGGCATAGCAAAGGCATGGACATCCTTCTCACAGAAACTTCCACATTTTGGACGTCCTCAACTGCATAGCGAAGGCGCCTAACGCTTGGACGTCCTTCACCCATACTAAAAAAAAAAAAGACATCCCTGACGAGCACTTGGACGTTTTCACCTGGACTTGTATTTTCTTAAGGTTGTAGACGGCCATTATACACACAGCTAGTCTGCGTGTATGAAGCTGTCTTTGGCATGCGCAGAGCAGAGCAGCCACGCATAATGCTTGGCTGCTCTGCACTGGCTTCCTCCTCCTTAGAAAGAAAATCATGTGCAAATAAGCTAACAGCGAGCAGCTCATTTGCATGCGATTTCCTTTATGCATGCCTGTTCCTTTCCGAATCGCTAAGGGATCGGTAAGAGAAGGGCTTTTTCCGTTCAGTTAGTGCATCAGTTAGTCCATTGCAGTGCCCCCTAGGGTGCTCGGTTGATGTCCTGGCATGTCAGGAGGACCAGTGAACTACAAATGCTGACTCCTCCAATGACCAAGAGGCTTATTTTCGAAAGAGAAAAACGCCCAAATTCCGACCTAAATCGGGAGATGGACGTCTTTCTCTTGTGGGTGCCCAAATCGGTATAATCGAAAGCCGATTTTGGGCGTTTCCAACTGCACTCCGTCGCGAGAACGCATAAAGTTGACGGGGGCGTGTCGGAGGCGTGGTGAAGGCGGGACTGAGGCGTGGTTATCGGCTGAGCAGAGATGTGCGTGCTCGGCCGATAATGGAAAAAAGAAGGGCGTTTTCAGAGAGAATTTAGGTCACTTTTGTTGGACCCGTTTTTTTTCACGAACAGGTCCCAAAAAAGTGCCCTAAATGACCAGATGACCACCGGAGGGAACCGGGGATGACCTCCCCTGACTCCCCCAGTGATCACTAACCCCCTCCCACCAAAAAAAACCAAATGTTAGACACTTTTTTCCCAACTTGTAAGCCAGCCTCAAATGTCATCCCCAGCTCCATGACAGCAGTATGCAGGTCCCCGAAGTAATTTTAGTTTAGTTAGTGCTGTGCGGGACCCATGCAGAGAGGAAAAATCGGAAGAAAAAAAAAAAAAACAAGCAAGTGCAGTCAGGGACGTCTAAATTACCAGGATAGTAAAAGGGGGAATCGAACCAGCAACCTTCTGATTACAAGCTCAGTGCTCTAGCCAATGAACCACATTATTCAGGTGCTGAGATGTCCTTCCCTTTCCATTAAGTCCCTCCAAGTTTCTGTCAGCCAATCACCGCTGTTTAGCTGACACAGATGTCAGCTAAATGAGCTGTGATTGGCTGACAGAAACTTGGAGGGACTTAATGAAAAGGGAAGGACATCTAATCAGTGGTGCACTGGCTAGAGCACTGAGCTTGTAATCAAAAGGTTGCTGGTTCAATTCCCCCTTTACTATCTTTTGATTTGGACGTCCCTGACTGCACTTGCTTGCTTGTTTTTTTTTTTCTTCCGATTTTTCTTCTCTGCATGGGTCCCGCGCAGCACCAACTAAAGTAAAATTGCTCTGGGGACCTGCATACTACTGTCATGGAGCTAGGTATGATATTTGAGGCTGGCATAGAGGCATCTCAGGGGGACCAGTGCACTACGAATGCTGGCCCCTCCCACGACCAAATGCCTTGGATTTGGTCGTTTTTGAGCTGGGACGCTTCGGTTTCGATTATCGCTAAAAAACAAAAACGCCCAGCTCAAAAAACACCCTAATCCAATGTATTTTCGAAAAAAAAGATGGACGTCCATTTTTTCCGAAAATACAGTTCGGCCCGCCCCTTCACGGACCCGTTCTCGGAGATGGACGTTTTTACAAATGGGCGTTTGCGTTCAATTATGCCCCTCCAAATGAGTTGGATTTGGTCGTTTTTGAGATGGGCGTCCTCGGTTTCCATTATGGCCGAAAACCGGGGACGACCATCTCTAAGGTCAACCATCTCAACATTTAGGTCGACCATCTCTAAGGTCGACCTAAATGTTGAGATGTGGGCGTCCCCGACCGTATTATCAAAATGAAAGATGGCCGCCCATCTTGTTTCGATAATACGGGTTTCCCCGCCCCTTCGAGGGACGTCCTGCGAGGACACCTTCAGGAAAACTTGGGCGCCCGGTTCGATTATGCCCCTCTTAGCTTTCTTTGGGGCCTCCGAAAGGATATATTCAAAGTGGAGACGACATTAGGACAGTTTTCAAATGAATTTGACTAGGTAATTAAATAGATACTTGCGTAAATTCCCCAAACTGAAAAATACCTTCCATTTAGTACACTCATGAGAATTTTAGTGGACTTCTATGGCCCAAATTTGCAAAGGTAAACTCTATATGATAGTGGACTTACCAGAGAAAGACAAAGAAACACAAACAAAAACATACTACTGCTTTTTACACATACACATACAAACACTGCTACTGCTACTGCTCACTGCTCCTGTATTCACTGAGTGCCAGATGCACAAAGGTCCCCATTAAGAATCCGTCTGTATTGCCAAATCGGTAAACATTACTGATTTGGAAATACAGAGGGATTCCCAAAGAGAATCACATGCAAATGAGATGCTCCTTGCTTTTGCGACCCAGCTCATCTGCATGTGATATGGGGGAAACCAATCGGCCAGCTGAGCATGCGCAGAGCAGAACATCACTAAGCGTGGCTGCTCTGCGCATGCTACAAACGGCTTTTATACACGAAGGCAAGTTGTGTGTATGAAAGCTGGGGTAGCTTAAAAAAAATTTTTTTTTTCTTTTCAGAAACTGCAGCGTCCGCTGATGTGGGGAGCCTTTGAAAGACAAGGATTAAAAGCTAAAGGGTTTAAAGTCTGCTCAGTCCTTTGTGGGAAGGTGATGTGCACCTTGTCGCTTTACGCTCCTAAAATAAGGAGTTGCTATTTTCAGTAGGGGATGTTGTCTGCTGAGAGCTACCAATGCCTATAAAAGACAGCTTGAGACGGGCTTCCTTTTTGAGAAGGGAATCACCACCCAGAACCCAGTGAATCTCACTTGGGCTGCGATAAATCTAGAGTTTGTAATGCACAAATTGCTTCTCAGCCCATTCAACTTTAGGAAGAGAGGGAGACCTCCAATACTATAAGCCCGGCAGCTGTGCTTGACCAACCTTCAGCAGTGTTTATGGATTGCTCCCCTTCACCCCTTTCTCTTCCTTGAGCAAAAAGTAGATTTCATAAGTACATAAGCATTGCCATGCTGGGAAAATAACAAAGGACTATCAAGCCCAGCACTCTGTCTCTGACAGCGGCCAATCCAGGCCCCAAGAACCTGGCAAAAACCCAAAATTTAATAATGATCAATGGACTTTTCCTTCAGGAATCTGTCCAGACCCCCTTTAAACTCAGCAAAGGTCACTACCTTCTCCGGCAATGAGTTCCAGAGTCTAACTACGCACTGAGTAAAGAAAAACTTTCTCCGATTTGTTTTAAACCTACCACATTCTAATTTCATCTTGTGTCCTCTGGTTCTAATATTGTTAGAAAGTGTAAACTAACGCTTCACATCTGTCCGCTCTACCCCACTCATTATTTTGTAGACCTCTATCATATCACCCCTCAGCTGCCTTTTCTCCAGGCTAAAGAGTCCTAGCCGTCTTAACCTCTCCTCATAGGGTAGTTGTCCCATCCCTTTTATCATTTTTGTCGCCCTTCTCTGCACCTTCTCCAATTCCGTTATATCTTTTTTGAGATGAGGCGACCAGAACTGAACATAATACTCCAGAAAATGTCTCCACTAGGCTGTCATTAGCAGCAGCAAAGAAGCACAACAGAAGGTCAGTTTAACCAACTCTTAATACAGGATTGCTGAAGTCTGAGGGGCTGTCATATGCAGTACCGACAGCGCCTGACCACCCGTTAGCTTTTCCATGGTTAAGCAAGGGACTGCTTTTGTGCATCGGGATGGAAAACGGTTGTGCATCGCCTTGCATACATATTTGTATAGTAATTAGCTCATTATAATAGCTTTGCATTCCATTTTCATTAGCTGCTATCATGATAGGAAAAGCACTTGGAGAGCCCTTTTGTGCATGCCTCATTTTACTCCTTGCTTGCTAAACCGGCTAGAACTGGTATAAAAACCACGTTGCTAGCTCGTTAGGTTTTGTGCATCTGGGCCTGAGTGACTCTTTCTCCCCACCATCAGCTGTGCTCATCATCATATAAAGTTCTTTACAGTTATTGACTGCTTTTTTTCCTCAGTCTGTAGCGGCTCCTGCCTCCTTTCATCTCACTCCCATTTCTATCCTTTCTCAGGATCCTTTTCCCCCTTCACTGACTTCCCTCTTGCAGAGCTCATTTTCACCCTCCTCCCCCACCCCAGGGGCCTGTGCAAGGAAGAAAGGCACTCTAGGCAAACCTTCAGCCTTTTGACTGACCCTCCCCAATTAACCTTTAAGCCCTTTGGCCCCATCAACAATCATGGCCACTCAAACATCATCATCCCTGGAATAATCTGGGCAAATGAGCTATGTGAAAACCTCCCATCCTCCCTGCTGCTAGAAATAAGTTCTCGTCTTGTTCTGACAGGACTGCTGTTGCTCTTTGCTGTTCCCCCTTCCCCCTCCTCAAGCTGTTGCCCTGACTGACTGCCTAGTCCTGCTTAATGGTTCTCCCCTCCCCCACCAAATTCATGCAGAAAACCTAATGCACAGGTCCTTTCCCCTGGCTCCCATCCTTCATTCCTGTCTTCCACTGCTCCTCCGCCTTAGTGCTTTCCCATCAGTTGGATCTTACCTACAGTCTCTATTGCTAGAGAATCTGGAAGAAAGCAGAGTAGGCTCACTCACAGGGGTGACAAGACTGGAGAACTGCAGACAGAAGTTTTAAACTCTGTAAATTGTCCAGACATGTTAGCCAGACAGTTGGAAACCCTAGCCTGTTGTGAAAGATCCTTCCCTCCGCCCGAGGGTCTTTGGGATCTTGCCTCCACCCTGGCCACTCAGCCTCCCGGCCCTCTGCGGTCCACAGGGCAGGGCTCAAAGAAAATAAACTCCAACACAAGGTAAAAGTCACCAAGCTCCTTTACTGTCAGGGATTCACAGTTCAGTAACTTTCAAAAGGAATCCTGCAGCCCTTCAAAACAGTTGCTCCTGTTTTCCTCTCAGGGCCCAGGTACAGCAGAAACACAAACACGTTCCCTTCCAGCTGCTGCACAAATCAGTTGGAGCCAAATTAACAGTCCCCACAGATAGGTTCCTCTGTAGTCCAACTTCACACCCCAAAAAGAATCCCACGGGGTTTCTGCAAACAGTTCAAAACACACAGTTCTGTGGGCCTCAGCCCACAAAAAGGGGAAAAAAACACTGTAGCTTACCTTCCCCTCCCCCACCCAAAAGAAGGTTTGTTTTCCCAACAGTTCAAAATCCACAGTGCTTAATGCCTTAGCACTCAGTTCAGACACACAGTCTCTTCAAAGAACACAGCCTGAACTCCTTTGGGAAAGAGGAAAAGATCCCCCCCTTTCTGGGTCACTCTATCACTTCACTGACCCTTCTCCCGCATGACCTTTTCCCTTTCCACTTTCAGCCCAGCTGTGACACCAAGAGTTCACCTGGTTTTTCAGTTTAGCTTTCAAGGCATGAGCCCAGGCAGAAAGGTCCATGGGTTCCTCAGAGCCTACCTCCTGCCCCTTCTCTCCAGCAGCTTGCCAGTCCATGGGCTCATTCTCCTCCAATCTGGGCGGTTGTTCCTCTCTTACTCGATTATGTTCCAGGTGCCCCTCCCTTGTCTTGTCAGAGCCTTCCCCCGGGGAATACTGGGGCCAATAATCCCTATACCAGGGGATGCTGGGAAATGTAGTCCTTCTCCCACCTCCACTTCCATCTGTTCAAAACCCTTATCCTCCCCTTCACACTGTTGAATCCTGAGCCCGTGGTCAGGGTCATACTGAACATGCCTAGTTTGTCTGTCTTAATCCAGCTCTGCCAGAGATGATTTTAGGAATTACTAGGAAGTTCTGAAAGCATCCAGTTGGTGCTAGTGTTATCACCCACATGACTGATGGTTGATACACTTGTTTTCATATGACCCAATATTTAGCAGCAATTATCGGGGTAGCAGGTACTGCTAACCATACTTAGCTTTTCAATGTTTGTAATATAACATTATTTAGATAGTGCAGCTATCCAGTAGGGTGGGTCCAGAGGCAGAGACTGGGAAAAGACAAGAGTTACCCAGGAATCGGCAATATTCAGTGCCTGTATTCAGGTAACTATCCAGATAACTTAGGCCAGCAAAAAAGCTGATAGTGCTAAACATCATTATCTGAATAATCGTGGTTGCATCCATTATACCTAAATATTCAGCACCAACATCCAGATAAAAACCATCACTGAATATTTGGGTATAACTTCAAATACAAGGATAAATTATGTCTCACCTGATAATTTTCTTTCCTTTAGTCTGAACAAACGAGTCCAGACTAATGGGTTATGACCATCAACCAGCGGATGGAGACAGAGACCAAAAGTAGTTCTTTTTGATGCATCCCTTAAGGGTACAGTGCCACTATAGCAGCTCAGCATTTTGACTGATAAAGCAATAGAAGTAGACTAGATTTTATATATCACACCTAAAAATTTGGCACCAAAATAAAATTTACTTATGTGTATTCTATAAAGTACAATTTCATTTAGGCGTACTTTATAGAATAAGCCAAACTTTCTGCGCGGTCTATCGAATACGCCAAGTGCCAGTCCACATGACTAAATTTAGTCGCGATCAATTACACCAACTAAAACCTGGTGTAAATCTCGACACCTAAGTCAGGTGCGGAGCGGGTGTATTCTATAACAATGTACATAGATTTTAGAAACATCCACAACCCGCCCATTCCATGCCCACTTTGCAACTTGGATTTTATGAGCATCACGTTACAGAATACGCTTAGCAAGTAGTGCACATAAATTCTAATTAATACCAATTAATGCTGATAATTGCTTGTTAACATCCAATTATCAGCGCCGATGTAGAAGGCGGTACTGCTGCCCTGACATTGACGTTGACATTTTATGAGACGCCGGCACCGATGCAGCCTCGGAGAGGGTCTGAGGCTGTTCTGCCAGTGGCGCAAGCTTGATGCCAAAGCAGGAGCCCCCTGTAGCAACTGTGCCAGTTCATCTCAATGCATGCTGCGTAACCACTCATCAAAGGTAGGAACTGGTAAAGGCACGAGAGCTGGGGCAGAGGCAGTCTGAGAAGATGTTGATGCTGAACCGGTGGCAAGGACCGAGCCACTCAGTGACCTGCGCACTGTCACCTCTTCTAAGGAGGGGGAGTGCTCTTCCTAGGGCCAGCACTTCTCAGGTATTAGAGGATCTGATGTCCCGATGCTCCCAGCACCGTGAATCAAGGAAGATCGGTGCTTATGCTTCTTGGGCTTCCCCCAATGCATAGAGCCTCGATCCCCCAGTGACAGTGAGGATGCCGCCAAACCCATACACATCCTTTGTGTTGGATCCGATGCTGTCCGGTCCCGGGGCCCGGTACCAGCACCGGTGTCGAGGCAGGTGGAGACCCACTCAATGCCGGTGCACTCCCATTGGATGCCGAAGTCGGAGCAGCCATGGAGGTCGATGCCACTGGTTGATGGTCCGACCTTCAAGGAGCCAGAAAGATGCTCCATTTGTATCAGTCACACCAACTGAGTTTTCACCTGAATTTTTAAACAGAAATCACAATCAGAGAGGTCATGATCTGGCCTAAGACACCTGATGCACCAATTCTGCAGGTCCATGGCAGAAATCACGCATCTACACTTGGTGCACCTCTTGAAGCCTCTGGGGGTCTTCTGTGAAAAAAGAATCTCAGCTAAATTAAACTCCTCAATCTTGAACAGATAAAAAGGGGCAGTGTTCAAATTCAAGATGAGGCTGCGGCCTAAAAACGCAACCACACGCGAAAAAGAAAGAAAACTTGAAAAGCCGAAAACTCTAACAAAATAGGAGGGGTTGAAAAATAAAACAAAAAAACCCGCATGGGAAGGCACAAACAAGGCTTTAACAAAACTCAGTGTGAGGGAGAGAACATGGGAAAGCGTTCTCTTATGTCTGCAGAAAAACTAAGACTTAAGGACCAGTGCTCATGCATCAGGCAGGAAGGCACCAGTGCATACGTAGTGGGACACTGCTTGAATTTTCTATTGTACTTGTTAGTCAGTGTCGGATGAAATCACCCCAGATGTGAGAATATGAAGGCCTGCTTGTCCTCAGAAAAAGCGAATGCTACATACCTGTAGAAGGTATTCTCCGAGGACAGCAGGCTGATTGTTCTCACTGATGGGTGACGTCCACGGCAGCCCCTCCAATCGGAAACTTCACTAGCAAAGGCCTTTCCTAGTCCTCGCGCGCTCATGCGCACTGCGCTGTCTTCCCGCCCGAACCGGCTCGTGTTCGTCAGTCCCATATGTAGCAAGACAAGACAAGGGAAGACACAACTCCAAAGGGGAGGTGGACGGGTTTGTGAGAACAATCAGCCTGCTGTCCTCGGAGAATACCTTCTACAGGTATGTAGCATTCGCTTTCTCCGAGGACAAGCAGGCTGCTTGTTCTCACTGATGGGGTATCCCTAGCCCCCAGGCTCACTCAAAACAACAAACATGGTCAATTGGGCCTCGCAACGGTGAGGACATAACTGAGATTGACCTAACAAATTATCCAACTAACAGAGAGTGTAGCCTGGAACAGAATAAAACATGGGCCTAGGGGGGTGGAGTTGGATTCTAAACCCAAAACAGATTCTGAAGCACTGACTGCCCAAACCAACTGTCGCGTCGGGTATCCTGCTGCAGGCAGCAATGAGATGTGAATGTGTGGACAGATGACCACGTCGCAGCATTGCAAATCTCTTCAATAATGGCTGACTTCAAGTGGGCTACCGACGCTGCCATGGCTCTAACATTATGAGCCGTGACATGACCCTCAAGAGCCAGCCCAGCCTGGGCGTAAGTGAAGGAAATGCAATCTGCTAGCCAATTGGATATGGTGCGTTTCCCCACAGCCACTCCCCTCCTGTTGGGATCAAAAGAAACAAACAATTGGGCGGACTGTCTGTTGGGCTGTGTCCGCTCCAGATAGAAGGCCAATGCTCTTTTGCAGTCCAATGTGTGCAGCTGACGTTCAGCAGAGCAGGAATGAGGACGGGGAAAGAATGTTGGCAAGACAATTGACTGGTTCAGATGGAACTCCGACACAACCTTTGGCAAGAACTTAGGGTGAGTGCGGAAGACTACTCTGTTATGATGAAATTGGGTGTAAGGGGCCTGGGCTACCAGGGCCTGAAGCTCACTGACTCTACGAGCTGAAGTAACTGCCACCAAGAAAATGACCTTCCAGGTCAAGTACTTCAGATGGCAGGAGTTCAGTGGCTCAAAAGGAGGTTTCATCAGCTGGGTGAGAACAACATTGAGATCCCATGACACTGTAGGAGGTTTGACAGGGGGCTTTGACAAAAGCAAACCTCTCATGAAGCGAACAACTAAAGGCTGTCCTGAGATCGGCTGACCTTCCACACGGTAATGGTATGCACTGATTGCACTAAGGTGAACCCTTACAGAGTTGGTCTTGAGACCAGACTCAGACAAGTGCAGAAGGTATTCAAGCAGGGTCTGTGTAGGACAAGAGCGAGGATCTAGGGCCTTGCTGTCACACCAGACGGCAAACCTCCTCCATAGAAAGAAGTAACTCCTCTTAGTGGAATCTTTCCTGGAAGCAAGCAAGATGCGGGAGACACCCTCTGACAGACCCAAAGAGGCAAAGTCTATGCTCTCAACATCCAGGCCGTGAGAGCCAGAGACTGGAGGTTGGGATGCAGAAGCGCCCCTTCGTCCTATGTGATGAGGGTCGGAAAACACTCCAATATTCACGGTTCTTTGGAGGATAACTCCAGAAGAAGAGGGTACCAGATCTGACGCGGCCAAAAAGGAGCGATCAGAATCATGGTGCCTCGGTCTTGCTTGAGTTTCAACAAAGTCTTCCCGACCAGAGGTATGGGAGGATAAGCATACAGCAGACCTTCCCCCCAGTCCAGGAGGAAGGCATCCGATGCCAGTCTGCCGTGGGCCTGAAGCCTGGAACAGAACTGAGGGACTTTGTGGTTGGCTCGAGATGCAAAGAGATCTACCAAGGGGGTGCCCCACACCTGGAAGATCTGTCGCACTACACGGGAATTGAGCAACCACTCGTGAGGTTGCATAATCCTGCTCAACCTGTCGGCCAGACTGTTGTTTACGCCTGCCAGATAAGTGGCTTGGAGCACCATGCCGTGACGGCGAGCCCAGAGCCACATGCTGACGGCTTTCTGACACAGGGGGCGAGATCCGGTGCCCCCCTGCTTGTTGATGTAATACATGGCAACCTGGTTGTCTGTCTGAATTTGGATAATTTAGTGGGACAGCCGATCTCTGAAAGCCTTCAGAGCGTTCCAGACCGCTCGTAACTCCAGGAGATTGATCTGCAGATCGCATTCCTGGAGGGACCAGCTTCCCTGGGTGTGAAGCCCATCGACATGAGCTCCCCACCCCAGGAGAGACGCATCCGTAGTCAGCACTTTTTGTGGCTGAGGAATTTGGAAAAAGCGTCCCAGAGTCAGATTGGACCAAATCGTCCACCAATACAGGGATTCGAGAAAACTCGTGGACAGGTGGATTACGTCTTCTAGATCCCCAGCAGCCTGAAACCACTGGGAAGCTAGGGTCCATTGAGCAGATCGCATGTGAAGGCGGGCCATGGGAGTCACATGAACTGTGGAGGCCATGTGGCCCAGCAATCTCAACATCTGCCGAGCTGTGATCTGCTGGGACGCTCGCACCCGCGAGACGAGGGACAACAAGTTGTTGGCTCTCGTCTCTGGGAGATAGGCACAAGCCGTCCGAGAATCCAGCAGAGCTCCTATGAATTCGAGTCTCTGTACTGGGAGAAGATGGGACCTTGGATAATTTATCACAAACCCCAGTAGCTCCAGGAGGCAAATAGTCATCTGCATGGACTGTAGAGCTCCTGCCTCGGATGTGTTCTTCACCAGCCAATCGTCGAGATAAGGGAACACGTGTACTCCCAGCCTGCGAAGCGCCGCTGCTACTACAGCCAGGCACTTCGTGAACACTCTGGGCGCAGAGGCGAGCCCAAAGGGTAGCACACAGTACTGGAAGTGACTTGTGCCCAGCTGAAATCGCAGATACTGTCTGTGAGCTGGCAGTATCGGCATATGCGTGTAGGCGCCCTTCAAGTCCACAGAGCATAGTCAGTCGTTTTCCTGAATCATGGGAAGAAGGGTGCCCAGGGAAAGCATCCTGAACTTTTCCTTGACCAGATATTTGTTCAGGGTCCTTAGGTCTAGGATGGGACGCATCCCCCCTGTTTTCTTTTCCACAAGGAAGTACCTGGAATAGAATCCCAGCCCTTCTTGCCCGGATGGCACGGGCTCGACCGCATTGGCGCTGAGAAGGGCGGAGAGTTCCTCTGCAAGTACCTGCTTGTGCTGGAAGCTGTAGCATTGAGCTCCCGGTGGGCAATTTGGAGGTTTGGAGGCCAAATTGAGAGTGTATCCTTGCCGGACTATTTGAAGAACCCACTGATCGGAGGTTATGAGAGGCCACCTTTGGTGAAAAACTTTCAACCTCCCCCCGACCGGCAGATCACCCGGCACTGACACGTTGATGGCGGCTATGCTCTGCTGGAGCCAGTCAAAAGCTCGCCCCTTGCTTTTGCTGGGGAGCCGAGGGGCCTTGCTGAGGCGCACGCTGCTGACGAGAGCAAGTGCGCTGGGGCTTAGCCTGGGCCGCAGGCTGTCGAGAAGGAGGATTGTACCTACGCTTACCAGAAGAGTAGGGAACAGTCTTCCTTCCCCCATAAAAACGTCTACCTGTGGAGGTAGAAGCTGAAGGCTGCCGGCAGGAGAACTTGTCGAAAGCGGTATCCCGCTGGTGGAGCTGCTCTACCACCTGTTCGACCTTCTCTCCAAAAATATTGTCCGCACGGCAAGGCGAGTCCGCAATCCGCTGCTGGATCCTATTCTCCAGGTCGGAGGCACGCAGCCATGAGAGTCTGCGCATCACCACACCTTGAGCAGCGGCCCTGGACGCAACATCAAAGGTATCATATACTCCTCTGGCCAGGAATTTTCTGCACGCCTTCAGCTGCCTGATCACCTCCTGAATTGGCTTGGCTTGCTCAGGAGGGAGCTTGTCCACCAAGCCCGCCAACTGCCGCACATTGTTTCGCATGTGTATGCTCGTGTAGAGCTGGTAAGACTGAATTTTGGCCACGAGCATAGAGGAATGGTAGATCTTCCTCCCAAAGGAGTCTAAGGTTCTAGAGTCTTTGCCCGGGGGCGCCGAAGCATGCTCCCTAGAACTCTTAGCCTTCTTTAGGGTCAAATCCACAACTCCAGAGTCGTGAGGCAACTGAGTGCGCATCAGCTCTGGGTCCCCATGGATCCGGTACTGGGACTCGATCTTCTTGGGAATGTGGGGATTACTTAGAGGCTTGGTCCAGTTCGCCAGCAATGTCTTTTTTAGGACATGATGCATGGGTACTGTGGACGCTTCCTTAGGTGGAGAAGGATAGTCCAGGAGCTCAAACATTTCAGCCCTGGGCTCGTCCTCCACAACCACCAGGAAGGGGATGGCCGTAGACATCTCCCGGACAAAGGCCGCAAAATACAGACTCTCGGGAGGAGAAAGCTGCCTTTCAGGGGAGGGAGTGGGATCAGAAGGAAGGCCATCAGACTCCTCGTCAGAGAAATATCTGATGTCCTCCTCCTCGGTATCAGACACAAGTTCATGAACCTGTGTCTGAAGCCGTGCCCGGCTCGACTCCGTGGAAACACGGCCACGGTGTGAGCGTCGAGAGGTAGACTCCCTCGCCTGCACCGGCGAAGCTCCCTCCGCCGACGTCGTCGGGAAGCCTTCCTGGGAGGCGACCGCAGTCGGTACCGCAAGCGGCACCGATGTCGGAGACCTCACCCCGGGCAAGGGGCCAGCCGGCGCCTCAGTCGACGGTACCGGTGGCGCAAGCACCCCCTGTACCGGAGGGGAAGGGCGCAACAGCTCTCCCAGGATCTCTGGAAGAACGGCCCGGAGACTCTCGTGCAGGGCGGCTGTGGAGAAAGACATGGAAGCCGATGCAGGCGTCGAAGTCAGAGTCTGTTCCGGGCGTGGAGGCTGTTCTGGGCTGTCCAAGGTGGAGCGCATCGACACCTCCTGAACAGAGGGTGAGCAGTCCTCCCGGTGCCGATGCCTACTGGGTGCCGACTCCCTCGGCGACCCAGAGCTCTCGGTACCGATGCGGGAAGGAGACCAGTGTCGATGCTTCTTTGACTTTTTCAAACGAAGCATGTCACCGGAACTTCCCGGTACCGACGAGGAGGACGTAGAATCCAACCGTCGCTTCCTCGGGGCCGAGGCCGAAGAAGGTCGGTCTCGGGGGGGGCTGTACCGCAGGAGCCCTCAGGGTAGGGGGAGACCCACCCGAAGGCTCACCGCCACCAGCAGGGGAATGGACAGCCCTCACCTGCACTCCAGTCGAAGCACCACCGTCCGACGACATCAGCACTAGTGGAGGTCCCGGTACCACCGACGCCGACGCAGCCTTCTGATGTCTCGGCCCCGACGATGCAGAGGGTCGATGCCTCGATGCAATCGATACAGTCGCCGCCGAGGTCGGAGGTCTTGATGCTGTCGACGTCGATGCACTCGATACTCCCGGTGCAGATGCCGACGAAGAGCCCGAGAACAACACGTTCCACTGGGCCAATCTCGCTACCTGAGTCCTTTTTTGTAAAAGGGGGCAAAGACTACAGGCCTGCGGGCCGTGCCCAGCCCCCAGACACTGAAGACACGACGCGTGCCTATCAGTGAGCGAGATTACCCGGGCGCACTGGGTGCACTTCTTGAAGCCGCTGGGAGACTTCGATGACAGGGGTGGAAAAATCACGCCGGCGAAATCAAAACTCGTAATTGCGGTAAGGCACCAAAAAGAGGGGGAGAAAAAACTCAACCCGAGGCCTCAAAAGGGCCTACCCCGAAAACGAAAGAAAACTTAACGGGGCAAAAAACTGGAAATACGGGGAGGGGAAAAAGACCGAAAGGCCCTTCTCCGAAATCCCTTTTGGGTTTTTTTTGGTTTTTTTTTAGAAGCGAAAGTCAAAAAGATGCGCGAGGGTCAACTTAAGGGGCGCGAACGGTGCAAACACGACTGTACCGAGCACGAACAAAAGAAGACTGACGAACACGAGCCGGTTCGGGCGGGAAGACGGCCGCGCATGCGCAGTGCGCATGGGCGCGCGAGGACTAGCAAAGGCCTTTGCTAATGAAGTTTCCAATTGGAGGGGCTGCCGTGGACGTCACCCATCAGTGAGAATAAGCAGCCTGCTTGTCCTCGGAGAAAGCACCATTATCCATAGCAGAACTGAACACATGGATAGGATAGTCATTGTGCCAGCAATATTAGTTTAGTTTAGGCCTGCTACACCACATGGTGATAAATATATACAGTGGGGAAAATAAGTATTTGATCCCTTGCTGATTTTGTAAGTTTGCCCACTGACAAAGACATGAGCAGCCCATAATTGAAGGGTAGGTTATTGGTAACAGTGAGAGATAGCACATCACAAATTAAATCCGGAAAATCACATTGTGGAAAGTATATGAATTTATTTGCATTCTGCAGAGGGAAATAAGTATTTGATCCCCCACCAACCAGTAAGAGATCTGGCCCCTACAGACCAGGTAGATGCTCCAAATCAACTCGTTACCTGCATGACAGACAGCTGTCGGCAATGGTCACCTGTATGAAAGACACCTGTCCACAGACTCAGTGAATCAGTCAGACTCTAACCTCTACAAAATGGCCAAGAGCAAGGAGCTGTCTAAGGATGTCAGGGACAAGATCATACACCTGCACAAGGCTGGAATGGGCTACAAAACCATCAGTAAGACGCTGGGCGAGAAGGAGACAACTGTTGGTGCCATAGTAAGAAAATGGAAGAAGTACAAAATGACTGTCAATCGACAAAGATCTGGGGCTCCACGCAAAATCTCACCTCGTGGGGTATCCTTGATCATGAGGAAGGTTAGAAATCAGCCTACAACTACAAGGGGGGAACTTGTCAATGATCTCAAGGCAGCTGGGACCACTGTCACCACGAAAACCATTGGTAACACATTACGACATAACGGATTGCAATCCTGCAGTGCCCGCAAGGTCCCCCTGCTCTGGAAGGCACATGTGACGGCCCGTCTGAAGTTTGCCAGTGAACACCTGGATGATGCCGAGAGTGATTGGGAGAAGGTGCTGTGGTCAGATGAGACAAAAATTGAGCTCTTTGGCATGAACTCAACTCGCCGTGTTTGGAGGAAGAGAAATGCTGCCTATGACCCAAAGAACACCGTCCCCACTGTCAAGCATGGAGGTGGAAATGTTATGTTTTGGGGGTGTTTCTCTGCTAAGGGCACAGGACTACTTCACCGCATCAATGGGAGAATGGATGGGGCCATGTACCGTACAATTCTGAGTGACAACCTCCTTCCCTCCGCCAGGGCCTTAAAAATGGGTCGTGGCTGGGTCTTCCAGCACGACAATGACCCAAAACATACAGCCAAGGCAACAAAGGAGTGGCTCAGGAAGAAGCACATTAGGGTCATGGAGTGGCCTAGCCAGTCACCAGACCTTAATCCCATTGAAAACTTATGGAGGGAGCTGAAGCTGCGAGTTGCCAAGCGACAGCCCAGAACTCTTAATGATTTAGAGATGATCTGCAAAGAGGAGTGGACCAAAATTCCTCCTGACATGTGTGCAAACCTCATCATCAACTACAGAAGACGTCTGACCGCTGTGCTTGTCAACAAGGGTTTTGCCACCAAGTATTAGGTCTTGTTTGCCAGAGGGATCAAATACTTATTTCCCTCTGCAGAATGCAAATAAATTCATATACTTTCCACAATGTGATTTTCCGGATTTAATTTGTGATGTGCTATCTCTCACTGTTACCAATAACCTACCCTTCAATTATGGGCTGCTCATGTCTTTGTCAGTGGGCAAACTTACAAAATCAGCAAGGGATCAAATACTTATTTCCCCCACTGTAGCTTGTTTGAATACTGGCCTAAGGAGAAAAAAGTAAAGAAAAACAAAGAAAAGGAGAATAGAAAGAAATATTCATCACACAAAGTTATATAGATTGGTAAGAAGGGATTTAACCAGGTAATCTGCAACCTCATATAGCAGCACAATACCTGTCAGAGTTCACCACTAGCCTAAATATTTAAAATGATAAGTTGTGAAGAAATGTTTTACCTAGAGTATCAGGGATCTTAATGCCACGTCCAGATTCTAAACTTCGTAAAGTAGCTTGAAGGCCAGTTATCTAAAGTTAAAAAAAAAAGCAAAGAAAAGGCAATTTTAAAACAACAGATCTATATATAATATCTATGGGTACTTGTACATTTTATATCAAATATTGAAAGGAACTTTTCTGTTTCAAAATTGACTTTTTTTTTTGTTACATTTGTACCCGCACTTTCCCACTCATGGCAGGCTCAATGCGGCTTACATGGGGCAATGGAAGGTTAAGTGACTTGCCCAGAGTCACAAGGAGCTGCCTGTGCCTGAAGTAGGAATCGAACTCAGTTCCTCAGTTCCCCTTGGAAAATTATGTACAAAAATCTGGATCTAATATTTGTCTGAGTACTTTTCCTGAGAAAATGTATGTGCATACCTTCAGATTTACAAAAGTATGCATATAAGTGCACTCCCCATCCCCCCCCCCCCCCCCCACCACCACCACCACCAAACTGCCCTAATTTGTGGGTACAATTATGAATGGTTTATATGCAAATAATTGTACCCTGGTATGTAATGAGCAATTAAAAAAAACATTTCTGCACATAAACCAGGGACAGAAATGCCTTTGATAACAGACTGAAATAGGTACCTTGCAGAAAATACTACCTTTGAAGAAGCAACCTGAAAATCACTATCTTGAATAAGCCATAGGCTTTTAATGAAGCCATGACTGTATTCATGCTACTATGATTTTTGTACTATTTAGGTGCACAACTAGTGAACCACTCAAACTCCACAATCTGAATGTCAATTATACTGTATTATTCATTTTTTCAAAACACGAAAATAAACTGATAAAGCATATTGCTGTAATAAACCTTATTGTGAAACAAAGCTGCTTACCTGTAACAGATGTTTTCTAAGGACAGCCAGGTAAGTCACAAACGTGGTAGATATCATCCAGTGGAGCCAATGCACAGTATCATTCAAAGTCTTATAGAAAAAACTTTTTCAAGCATGTATCAGAATTCCTATACAATTGCTGCCTCACTGAGCCTTTCAGTCTTTACATAATAGTATAAAGTTTATACAGGCCATTTTTCCAAAGGATTTATACATTTACTGATGGCCAAATATAAATATTCTATCCACAGATATTCATTGTAGGTTGAGAGGCTAGAAAGGTGCCTATTTTTAGCCTGTTTTATACAGAGGGGCATTTTTGATTTGACGTTTAAATCCGACAATGGATGTTTTGCACAAAACGTCCAAAATACGAATAGGAAAGAAGGTAATTTTCTAAAAAGAAAACATCTTTTTTTTAATACTATTTCAAACAAGGTTTTGTGCTTTGGATGTTTTGTTTTTTGGTCCATTTAAAAAAAAAAAAAATGAATAAGTGCAAAACATAGAAAACCAAGTCACTGGGATGTAGGAGGACCCAGACTCGCCCCCCCCCCCCCCCCCCCCCAGACATCACAGGAGAGCAATGGGGCACCCTAGGGGGCACTTCTGTGCACTTAATAAAAATGCTCCCAGGTACACATCTCACCTTGGCTTCCTTATCTTGTCCCCTGAGCCCTCCAAAACCCACCCAAAACACATTGCCCCCCCCCCCCCCACTGTACACAATAGTCCTTATGGGTGAAGGGGACACCTATATGTGGGTGCAGTAGGGTTTTAGTGACTTTAGGAGGGGTCACAGTTTCCACCACAAGTGTGACAGGTAGAGGGATATAGAGACCCGAGCCCCTCACTCCATAGTGCACTGCACCGACCACTACACTGCTGCAGGGACCTGCATTCTGCTCTAATAGACCTGGCTATAACATCTGAGGCTGTCATAGATGCTGGTAAGTCATATTTTTATTCATATTTTGTGGGGTGGGAGGGGATCAGTACCCAATGGGGGTTATTGGGGGGTCATCCCTGATTCCCTCCAGTGGTCATCTGGTCATTAGGGCACCTTTTTGTACTTATTCGTCTAGCTCAAAATATCTTAGTTTTAGTTTTGTTTTGTTTCATTATGGCTAAAAAAAAGTCTACATCTTAGGAATGCCCAAATCCCGACCTTAACACGTCCCCAACATGACCACTTGAGACTGAACAGCATAGAAAAATGTCTGAAAAATAGGTTTCAAAAATACCGATTTAGATGTTTTTATGAGAAAAACGTCCAAATGCTGCTTTATGCCACTTTTTAGATGTTTCTCTCTTTCGAAAATGAGCCAAACAGTCATATAAACACTTACTTGTCCATATAAAACTGCCCTAGTAAAGCTGGGGAAATTGTAGCTAAAATGAAGCTGCAGATATTTATGCAAAAGTAAATCATAACTATGTATGAACTCCAACTAAAACCCGCTCCCAAATGCACCCACACCTCAGTCACATTAAAGTATATACATTTTTATCATCACACATACTTTTATGAGTGATGTGATTTTAGAAGAGGTATTTTATATACTTGCACTGTCACATACATATGTGCAAAAATGTCTTTATAAAAAAGTATTTCCACATGGATAATGTCTGCTTAAAATTATTCTAACATGGCGCTATCTATAGGGCAGTAAACATATCCTATTCATACAGCACATAAGCATTGCCATAATGGGACAGGCTAAAGGTCCATCAAGCCCAGTATCCTGTTTCCAACAGTGACCAATCCAGGTCACAAGTTCCTGGCAAGATCTCAGAACAGTAAAACAAATTTTATGCTGCTTATCCTAGAAATAAGCAGTGGATTTTCCCAAGTCCATTTTAATAATGGCGTATGCACTTTTCTTTTAGGAAATTATCTAAACCTTTTTTTAAACCCTACTAAGCTAACTGCTTTTACCACATTCTCTAGCAATGAATTCCAGAGTTTATTTACACACTGAGTGAAGAAATATTTTCTCTGATTTGTTTTAAATTCACTACATAGTAGCTTCATAGCGTCCCCCCTAGCCCTAGTATTTTTGGAAAGAGTAAACAAGCGATTTACATCTACCTGTTCCACTCCTTCCTTCCTTATCTGAACAGTCGAGTATGGCTCTTGGTCACTCTATGGATCAGTGTTCATCATGCCTTCTGATCTCTCACAGTTTCTTTCAGTTCTGCTATGTTCATTCCAATATCTTCCTTGATAGTATCTATCCAGCGAATTCTTGGGCAGCCTCTTTTTCTTTTGCCACTAACCATTCCAAACATGATGTCTTTTTCGAGAGACTTGCTTTGCATGATCTAACCAAAATAGGAGAGTTTTTGTTTTGCTACTTTGGCCTCCAGTGATATTTTTGATTTGATACGTTCCAGAACTGCTTGGTTTGTTATTTTGGCTGTCCATGGGATGTGTAACAGTCGTCTCCAGCACCATAATTCAAATGCATCAATTTTTCACCTGTCTGCCTTTCTTGGCATCCAAGATTCACAGTTACAGTGGGGGAAATAAGTATTTGATCCCTTGCTGATTTTGTAAGTTTGCCCACTGACAAAGACATGAGCAGCCCATAATTGAAGGGTAGGTTATTGGTAACAGTGAGAGATAGCACATCACAAATTAAATCCGGAAAATCACATTGTGGAAAGTATATGAATTTATTTGCATTCTGCAGAGGGAAATAAGTATTTGATCCCCCACCAACCAGTAAGAGATCTGGCCCCTACAGACCAGGTAGATGCTCCAAATCAACTCGTTACCTGCATGACAGACAGCTGTCGGCAATGGTCACCTGTATGAAAGACACCTGTCCACAGACTCAGTGAATCAGTCAGACTCTAACCTCTACAAAATGGCCAAGAGCAAGGAGCTGTCTAAGGATGTCAGGGACAAGATCATACACCTGCACAAGGCTGGAATGGGCTACAAAACCATCAGTAAGACGCTGGGCGAGAAGGAGACAACTGTTGGTGCCATAGTAAGAAAATGGAAGAAGTACAAAATGACTGTCAATCGACAAAGATCTGGGGCTCCACGCAAAATCTCACCTCGTGGGGTATCCTTGATCATGAGGAAGGTTAGAAATCAGCCTACAACTACAAGGGGGGAACTTGTCAATGATCTCAAGGCAGCTGGGACCACTGTCACCACGAAAACCATTGGTAACACATTACGACATAACGGATTGCAATCCTGCAGTGCCCGCAAGGTCCCCCTGCTCCGGAAGGCACATGTGACGGCCCGTCTGAAGTTTGCCAGTGAACACCTGGATGATGCCGAGAGTGATTGGGAGAAGGTGCTGTGGTCAGATGAGACAAAAATTGAGCTCTTTGGCATGAACTCAACTCGCCGTGTTTGGAGGAAGAGAAATGCTGCCTATGACCCAAAGAACACCGTCCCCACTGTCAAGCATGGAGGTGGAAATGTTATGTTTTGGGGGTGTTTCTCTGCTAAGGGCACAGGACTACTTCACCGCATCAATGGGAGAATGGATGGGGCCATGTACCGTACAATTCTGAGTGACAACCTCCTTCCCTCCGCCAGGGCCTTAAAAATGGGTCGTGGCTGGGTCTTCCAGCACGACAATGACCCAAAACATACAGCCAAGGCAACAAAGGAGTGGCTCAGGAAGAAGCACATTAGGGTCATGGAGTGGCCTAGCCAGTCACCAGACCTTAATCCCATTGAAAACTTATGGAGGGAGCTGAAGCTGCGAGTTGCCAAGCGACAGCCCAGAACTCTTAATGATTTAGAGATGATCTGCAAAGAGGAGTGGACCAAAATTCCTCCTGACATGTGTGCAAACCTCATCATCAACTACAGAAGACGTCTGACCGCTGTGCTTGCCAACAAGGGTTTTGCCACCAAGTATTAGGTCTTGTTTGCCAGAGGGATTAAATACTTATTTCCCTCTGCAGAATGCAAATAAATTCATATACTTTCCACAATGTGATTTTCCGGATTTAATTTGTGATGTGCTATCTCTCACTGTTACCAATAACCTACCCTTCAATTATGGGCTGCTCATGTCTTTGTCAGTGGGCAAACTTACAAAATCAGCAAGGGATCAAATACTTATTTCCCCCACTGTATATGTTGCTATTGGGAAGATGATTGTACTTACCAATCTTGCACTCACCATTGTGATTAATTTTGGAGCCAAGAAAGATGAAATGTTTGACAACTTCAATTTCTTCATTGTTGATCTTGATGTCAACATTAACATTTTTTGCTCATGTCGTGATCTTTGTCTTTTTGATGTCCAGGTGCAGTCCAACCTTCTCACTTTCTTCTTTGAATTTCCTGATCAGATGTTTAAGATCCTTCTTATTTTCAGCCAGCAGGGTGGTATCATCAGCAAATCAGAGGTTGTTGATGTTTCTGAGCCCTATTTTCATGCTAATCTTGGACTCATCCAGGCCTGCTCGTTACATGATGGTTTCAGCATACATGTTGAAAGCTGCTGGTGACAGGATGCATCCTTGTCGTGTGCCCTTTCCAATCTTGAACCAATCTGTGTATCCATATGGCGTTCGGACTGTAGCTTCTTGATCTTAATAGAGTGATCTTATGAGTTCAATCAAGCAGGTCCAGAGCTTGTGCTCAAGCACATCAAATGCCTTCAAATAATCAATAAAGCACATGTAGAGATCTTTCTGGTACTCCCTAGCTTTTTACATAATCCATCGAAGGTTGGCAATTTGATCACGAGTGCCTCTGCCTTTCCTGAATCCAGCTTGCACATCTGGCAACTCCCTGTCAATGGTTATACTCAAGTACTGTTGAATGATCTTCAGCAGGATTTTGCTTGCATGTGGTATCAGAGCTATGGTGCAGTAATCTGTGCAGTCATTTGTATCCCCCTTCTTTGGGACTGGGATGAAAACTGATCTTTTCCATTCTTTTGGCCACTCACATGTGTTCCATATACATGGCATAATGCTGTTAATGCTGCCACTGGTATGGGCTTGAGCAATTCTGTTGGTATACCATCAATTCCTGGGGCTTTTCAGTTGGCTAATTGCTTCATTGCCCACATGACTTTTTCCTCCATAATATTTGGTTGCAGCTCCAGTGTCTTGTCTATCAAATGGTTCTGTTGTTTACCTTCATATAACTTCTCGTACAGTTCCTGGCCATCGCTCCCACGAACTGTTGCCTTGCGGGCCATGAATGTTGACCGTACCCTCTTCATATAGGTGTAGAGTTCTCACACGTGACCTTTCCTATTCGTTTCCTCCATCTTCTGGCACTGTCCATTCCAGTAGTTCTCTTTGTCCTTTATGGCCTCTTTTTGGAATTCTGCATTTAACCTTCCGAAATATTCTCTGTTCCCAGTAGCTTGGATCTTCCTTCTTTCTTCTGCAATGCTGATGGCTGAGTTGGAAATCCACTGGGCTGAGTTTGATGGTTTCTTGTATGGGATATGTTCTAATGCTGTTTTGATTACGTGCATTTTCAATTCTTCAAACAGTTTCATCTGGGTATCTTTCTTCCATGGGGAAATGGTCAAATCTGTTCCTTAGTTCAACTGTGTAGCTGGTGCTGATCTTGTCTGTGTCAAATCTCTTTGCAGCTGCCTATTGTTTGGTGTTGCAGAATCTGAATGTAACTGTGGCTATCGGTAACTGGTGATCTGATCCACAGTCAGCACCAAGGTATGTCTGCACTGCCAAGACTGAACTCTGCCACCTTTCTTGACACAGGATATAGTCAGTTTGGTTTCTGTGTTCTCCACTTGGTGATGCCCAGGTGTACAGCTGCCATTTGGAGTGTTCAAACCAAGTGTTGGTGATCACTGGCCAATGTTCTTGGCAGAACTGAACCAGTCAATCAGTTTATTTAAAAAAAAATAATACGATTCCTGGCCTACAGATAGCGACAGGTTGGTTAGAATGATTTTTGGCAGATATTATCCATGTAAAAGTACTTTTATAAAGCCGTATTTGCACATATTTTTAATCTAATCTAACTAATATGGTCATATCTATTCCGCTTTACCTACAGTGGCTCGAGGTGAATCACATAAGTAAAAGATACAGGAATAAATCCCACAAAAATACAAACTAATATAAATGCAAATCTAACTTCAGGCTGACGAATCCTTCAAATACTGATTAAACAAATTAGTTTTAATTGCTCTTCTAAAAGTAGCGTAACAGTTAATATTTCTAATATCCTTAGGTAGCTTATTCAAAAGCTCTGGGCCTCTACCAATTATGGATCTGTTTCTAGTAATCATCCTGTGGCACACTAACACAGATAGCATGATCAATCGTAATTCCTGTAAGGAACGTAAAGTTCAGGGAGCAGAATACAAAGAAACTACATTAGAAAGATAATCTGGGGCAAGATCATGTAAAATCCTGAAAACAAATAACAATAATTTAAAATGAATTCTGGCTTGCACTGGTAGCCAATACAATTTAATCAAATATGGTGTCGCATTTTATATTTGACAAGATAAGTACACAAAATGCTTCGTGTAAAATTACCTCATGCATAACAATATGTTTGATGATAAGAATGCACATATTTTAATGTGACTGAGGGTTTTGGGTGACGTGTGTGCATAGTCATAATTTACTTTCATATATTATAATGTACACACATATGTTAACATCTGTTCCTGACAAGGCATAAATATCCGCAGCTTCATTTTAGCCGTTATTTCTGCAGCTTTACCGGGGCAGTTTTACAAGGACACGTAAGAGCCTATCAGGCTTATTTTCAAAACAGAAGGGCGCCCATCTTTCGACACAAATCGGGAGATGGGCGTCCTTCTCTCAGGGTCGCCCAAATCGGCATAATCGAAAGCTGATTTTGGGCATCCCCAAATTGCTTCCCGTCGCGGGGACGACCAAAGTTCAAGGGGCTTGTCAGAGGCGTAGCGAAGGCGGGACTGGGGCATGCCTAACAGATGGGCGTCCTTGACCGATAATGGAAAAAAGAAGGGCATCCCTGACGAGCACTTGGCCGACTTTACTTGGTCCATTGTTTTCTTACAACCAAGCCTCAAAAAGGTGCCCGAACTGACCAGATGACCACCAGAGGGAATCGGGGATGACCTCCACTGACTCCCCCAGTGGTGACTAACCCCTTCCCACCCTGAAAAAAACAACTTTAAAAACTTTTTTTTCCAGCCTGAAATGTCATACTCAGGTCCGTCGCAGCAGTATGCAGGTCCCTGGGAGGGGAGGTATGTGTGTGTCAGTGGAGGCATAGCGAAGGCATGGACGTCCTTCTTTCAAACATTTTGGATGTCCTGAACTGGCCCCCCCCCCCCCCCCCACCCACAGGGATGGCCAAATTTCAAGGGAGTGAAGTGAAGTGGAGTGGCCTAGTGGTTAGAGCACTGGTCTTGCAAACCAGAGATGGCCGGTTCAAATCCCACTGCTGCTACTTGTGATCCAAAATCCAAATAAATAAAGGGGGTGTCGGAGGCATAGCAGGCATGGATATCCTTCTCACAGAAACATCCACATTTTGTACGTCCTCAACTGCCATCGCAGGAACAGAGGCATAGTGAAGGATATCCTCAACTGCTGTTGCAGGGACAGAGGCATAGCGAAGAACGTCCTTCACCCATACTCTAAAAAGAAAGATGAGCACATGGACGTTTTCACCTGGACTTGTATTTTTCTAAGGTTGTAGATGGCAATTTATTTAAGGTTGTAGACGGCTATTATACACGCAGCATAATGCTTGGCTGCTCTGCACTGGCTTCCTCCTCCTTAGGAAGGAAATCATGTGCAAATGAGCTAACAGTGAGCAGCTCATTTGCATGCAATTTCCTTCATGCATGCCCGTTCTTTTCCGAATCACTAAGGGATCGGTAAGGGAAGGGCTTTTTCCATTCAGTTAGTGCATCAGTTAGTCCAATGCAGTGCCCCCTAGGGTGCCCGGTTGGTGTCCTGGCATGTCAGGGGGATCAGTGCACTACGAATGCTGGCTCCTCCCACAACCAAATGACTTGGATTTGGTCGTTTTTGAGATGGACGTCCTCGGTTTCCATTATGGCCGAAAACCGGGGACGACCATCTCTAAGGTCGACCATCTCAACATTTATGTCGACCATCTCTAAGGTTGATTTGGGCGTCCCCGACCGTATTATCGAAATGAAAGATGGACGCCCATCTTCTTTTGATAATACGGGTTTCCCTGCCCCTTCGCGGGACGCCCTGCGAGGACACCCTCAGGAAAACTTGGGCACTCCCTTCGATTATGCCCCACCACGTGACTTTATAAAATCAGCTAAAAAAAGGAATCTTCCTGGTTTCTCATCCTAGGCAACCTATTATAAAATTGCCCTCATATGACAATGAATATCAATGGACAGAAGATTTATAAGTTTACTGCCATCAAATGCATACCTTTCTTCTGTCCTTCTTCTGGGGGGGGGGGGGGGGAGGGAGAGAAGGAGTAGGAGAGAAGATGCACATAGCATGTCTGCTTTTCACCCCAACTACAGAGGTCAGGAGTTTTGGGGCAGGGGGGAGGTTCATCAGAATGACAAAGTTCACACATTTCTCCATAGGACCCCTGCCAGCTAAGATCCCCCTGAGCTACAGCTCAAGGCTACAGAGGGTCAGACTCCTCCACACTCAATGTACTTATATGCTGACGATATTTTTCTGATTCACTACACCAGTGTTTCTTAAGTCCAGTCCTGGAATACCCCTTGCCAGTCAGGTTTTCATGATATCCACAATGAATATGCATGAAGGAGATTTGCATATCATGGAGGCAGTGTATACAAATCAAGTTCATGCATATTCATTATGTATATCCTAAAAACCTGACTGGCAAGGGGTACTCTAGGACTAGACTTGGGAAACATTGCACTACACTACCTCAACCAATCCTGACATTGTGCATCTTCAGTCTTGCTTGGATAATGTAATGTTATGGCTAACAAACAATCAACTAGCTCTTAATCCACAAAAAAAAACATTGTTTGCTTTATCTCAGGTCATCTTACCCCGTCTTCCCTTGCTCCCACGCTATTCAGCCTCCCAGTGCAACCAGTTGAACACTTTAAATACTTGGTGTTACCACTGATTCTCGTTTATCTTTTTCCTCACAGATTTCTTCATTCTTGCGCTCCAGTTTTCTAGCTCTTCACAAAATCAGATCTGTCCGTAGCTTCTTAGATTTTGCTTCTCTTCCTTCATTTTTTCATGCATTAATCAGTTCTCAGCTGAATTACTGTAATATAGTCTACGCAGATGTGCCAAATTTGAGTTTAAAAGATTACAATCCCTTCAAAACACCATGGCAAAGGTATTATGTAAAGCTAAATGAAGAGATCATGTTATTTCCCTTCTCAAAAAGCTCTACTGTCTTCTGATTGAATCAAAAATTCAGTACAAAGTTTCACTTCTTACTTTTAAAGCTCTTCGTATAGGTTTCCCAGATTATTTGGCTAAATTAACCATTCTCTACCCCCCTGCCAAGATTCTTTAAGATCTTTAAATGACTTTAGACTTGTTCTCCAGGGCCCCTCACCTGCACAATTAGAATCCACCAGAAAACTGCGCTTTACTTCCTGGCCCCCTCAATCATGGAATAACCTTCCTCGTTCACTCAGATCAGAATGCTCCCTTTCTAACTTTAAGATTGGCCTGAAAACTTACCTTTTTACATTGGCTTACAATGGTTGATTGCAAATCATAACAAAGGGGAGACAATCGGCTGACTGGCTTAATTTTAGTTTTAAGAGAGGTATTTGAATACTGCCCTATTTTACTATGGAGTTCTTTTTTATACTTTTATTAGCTTTTTTTAAATTGCACATCATTTTGATTTGCATTTGTAAGCAGGGCGGTTTTATCAAATACCAATAAACAAACACCTACCACCCTAAGAAAACAGAGAGGCTACACGGAGAGTACTACAAAACCAGAGCAACTTGATCTTATCTGCATTCGACTGCAACCTCAAAGCCACAAACCAATCCTTAAACAGCTTCAACTTTGCCCCAGCCACCACATCCATGGCATCCTCACTGCAGAAAAGGAGCAGTACTATTTGAACATCACTTGTGTAAATGTAAAACTACAGAAGCACCGACTGTGCATGTAGGCACAAAGGAACCATGTACACATTGATTAAATAAAAGGTTAGAACCAAGCCTTAAAGTACCCTGTACTGGAAAGTCCAAGATGAGGGCACCTGGAATTAGTTTGAACTAACTGCATCCTTCTCTGCAAAGATGATTAAAACTAAATTATTTGCTGTATTTGATATACCACCATTCTCCAAAGTATCTTTGTGGTAGTGTTCAAACCAGGATATCACCAGAAACAATAATAATAAGTGATCAATCATAGCCAAAATACACAGACAGGGAAAACAAGGAGAAGTGTAGGAATAAAAAAACAACAACAATAACTATCCCTGAACAACAAGTATGCTAATCATAAACAAACTGCACACAAAAGGGATACATCTCATACCTAAACAAACAAGGGAACATATTAGCTGGTTTAATCGAGGAATGTCTTGACAAAGAACCAGGTCTTCAGTGCAGATTTACATTTTTGGTAGGAAGGTTCAGAACAGAGAGAAAATGGCATCCAATTCCAGAAAAAAGGAGCCAGGTAGCAGAGAGAGGTGGCATAAGAATAATTGAAACAAATCACTGAAAACACAATAACACAAACACTAGTTGGCAATTTGCCATTATGTCAACTACATATATAGTAACATAGTAAATGAGGGTAGATAAAGACCTAAATGGTCCATCTAGTTTGCCCAACTGTCACACTCATTATCCAATTTATGATTAAATCAACAATGAATGTAATGTAAAATACTTGATCATGGTCTTTCTTTGGCATTTCTGGGACTTACAGCATAGAAATCCACCTGGCCCTGCCTTTACGTTCTAACTACTGGAGTTGCTGTCAAAGCCCACTCCAGCCTATTTGTCTTGTCATTTGTGGAACACAGACCATAAAAGTCTGCCCAGCATGTCCTCAGGTTCCGGCCACTGAAGTAGCTGTTGAAGCCCTTTCCAGATTGCCATATACTGGACACAGACTGTACAAGTCTGCCCGGCACAGGACCTAGTTCATCACAACTGGAGTTGTAATCTAAGCATCACTCAACATATCCACACACATGCAGCCATTTAAGTTCAGGGGTTTTTATATCGTTCATTTTCTAATTAGAGATTCTCTGTGTTTATCCCATGCCATTTTGAATTGTCACTGTTTTTGTCTCTAACACCTCCATCGGGAGGGCATTCCAGGCTTTGACCACCCTCTCAGAAAAAAAGAATTTCCTGACATTACTCCTAAGTCTACCACCCTGCAGCCTCAATTCATGTACTCTAGTTTTACTGTTTCCCCTTCTCTGGAAAAGATTTGTTTCTATATTAATATTTTTCAAGTATTTAAAAATCTGTATCATATCTCTCCAGTCCCTTCTTTCCTCTAGGGTATGCATATTCAGGTCTTCCAGTCTCTTCTCATGTCTTTTGGTGCAAACTCCATATTAATTTTGTTGCCTTCCTCTGGACTGCTTCTAGCCTTTTTACATCCTTAGCAAGATATGGCCTCCAAAACTGAACATAATACTCCAGGTGGGGTCTCGCCAACAACTTGTACAGAGGCATCAAACCCTCCTTTCTTCTACTGATTTCACCTCTCTCAAGTCAGCCTAGCATCCTTCTGACTATGGCTACCATCTCGTCACACTCTTTTGTTACTTTAAGTGTGATAAGGCGGTGACCGTAGCCACGTATAGGCAGTTAAATATGATAGAGAGGCTCATTTTCAAAGCACTTAGCCTCCCAAAGTTCCATAGAAACCTATGGAACTTAGCCTCCCAAAGTGCTTTGAAAATATGCCTCAGAGTCTTAGGACAATACATGTATGTTATAACCAAATTAATTCTAACAGTATTTAACTTGCTAATTAAGATGTCTTCCCCTCCCCCTTGAGTTGCACAGCACCCTCACTTGCAACATATGATAATAAAGTGATATATTATACCGGCATTGCCAAATCTTCATCTGGCTTTTGACATTTGCAGGACATGGACCTTAGAAGCCTGTCCAGCATTGGCTTTAGTTCCCCAATACTGAAGGTGCCAAATCTTCATCTGTCTTTTGCCAATTGTGGGACACAGACCATAGAAATCTGTCCAGCATGGGCCTTATTTAACACTACTGTTGCCCAAAATAATACCTCAACAGCCATGTTGTGTTTCCATCCTCTTTCTATTTAGGCAACCCCTATATTTATACCAGACATTTTTTAATTCCCTCACCGTTTCTGACTCCATCACCTCTCCTAAAAGAGGGTTCCAGCCATCCAGTAACCACTCTGTGAAATACGCCCTAAGTATCCCAGAGCTCTTTGAGGCCTTTTCCTTCTCAATAAATCAAAAAATAATAAATAAGGAAACCCTTGAGGTCAAGATTTCAGGCTCGAGTCTATTCCTAACCTTTGGGATTTATTTAGTTACTTATATTCTATCATTAAACACAGCCATAAGCACAGTTTTCAAGCAATGTGACAGACAAAAACCTGCCAAACTCCCATCCAAAGCATTCACCGTATCCAAAACCTCAACAGTTGGAATACCACTACTTTTTCTTTCTATTTACACGTAATATGCAGGTCGGAGACAAGCCCAAAACTCTCAACCTTCCTGAGTCAAAAGTGGGCATTTTGATTGTAGGGTGAATCTCTGAATCTATCATCTCTCTATATAAAACGCACCACCAACATTCTGAAGCCTCACTTTTCCAACGTTCTAAATGTGAGGCGCCAGAGATCAATTTTTCATCCATGACTGTCTGCCCCGCCCACACGTCAAACGTGATGACCTCGTGGGCGGAGCAATGACACTCACAGACCGTGTAGCACGTCTGATTGGCTGAGTTGGGTGAAGCCAAGGATGACGTCGCCAGCACAGCTGCTCCACAAAAAACCAAGGAAAGGGGGAGGAGTAGTTTTCCACTTTGCAATTCACTTTGATGTGGTTCTGCTTCCTTGGGAAGTACTGTGCATGGTAAAGCACTTTCAGCACTGCTTTTGCACTAAACCTGCAGTTCACAAAACAACATTTTTGAAAGCTTTCTTGCCTTTTACCATATGCTTACAAACATTTAATTACTTGAAAGGAGTATTGACAATTCTTTTACCAGCATTTCATTCCTGAAATACCTCAGTCAGTAATCTCTTTTCTTCACACACACTCACTATCGGTCTCACACAGTCTGTCTCTCTGTCTTACACACACAAACACTCTGTCAAAAAGGACCGCACCTGTGGTCCTACACAGGGCCTCCTCCTTCCTCATTATACACCCTTCACTATTACTCCATCTCATTACAATACTTTAATATTAAATATTTGGTTAACAAAAAACAACTAATCAATATAACCTTGCTAGCGCCCGTTTCATTTGTGTCAGAAACGGGCCTTTTTTTACTAGTCTAATATAATAAAACGCACCGTGAACATTCTGAGGACAAAGATTCTGAAGTCACAGCACACGATAAAGGGTTCATGGTTTCATGGTGGTGAAGCCATCCGACATAACACGGACCTATCAGAAGGGACCTATCAGAAGGGGCTTGCCCACTAACAAAGCAGAACTGTTACCAGGCAACGGAATGCGACATAGAACTCACCTATCAGAAGAAAAAAACAGAAGAAGGGAGGAGCATTCAGCTGTAGAATGCCTCATTGTCTGAGCAGCACAGAGAGCAGACGAACGCCGCTGGAAACAGAGAATATCCCAGCACTGGGTATGTACACAAATATTGTTGTTGGACCCGGGGAAACAGGAGTACAGCGTGCCCCTCGCCATCTGCAATGTGCGCTGCCACCTGCAAAAATTAAACCCAACTTAGCCTGCATCACAGACTGACCCAGGCGGGGGGAGGAGTAGGGAAACACGCGGAGCGTGTTTCCCTACTTCTCCCCAGCCTAGGATTCGGTAGAGACTGGCTGGCAAACTGCTTGAATATACAAAACCGCTAACTCCTTCAATATACAAAACCGGAGGCAACAAAGAAAAAAAAAAACATTATCACGCACGTGCACATAACTGGAACACCTCCCCCCCTTCGCCTTCTCATGAACCAAGCAACCCAGGACGTGCAAAACCATCCCCCGCCTCAAAAAACCAATCACCCACCTCGAGGATGCACACACCGCGCTGCTTCCCGCTGCGCATTCGTCCTGCATTCCTCCTGCATTGTTCCTACGCTGCTGCCCTATAACGAACCAAAAGAGTGGCATACTCTCCCTTCCGCAAACCACACCACCCAAAACAAGATGTCACTGCTTGCCACAAGGACCAAAAATACCGTTAAAACCGACGGCCCCAGACAGTGCTGCTCTCCCGCCAACCAACAAAAAACATCCCCGGCATAAGGCAACCCCTAACCCACCTCAAGGATTCCCCGACCTCAATCACCCCGGGAAAAGACAGTGCCGCTTCATACAGTGCTTTTCTCTTCAAAGGAAAAACTACAGGAGAAAAAAAAAAACTACATGCTAGCGCCCGTTTCATTTGTTTCGGAAACGGGCCTTTTTTACTAGTAGCTTATAAAATACAACACTAACACTATGAGGCATTCATTATCACATAAAGGCAGTCCTGTAAGAAAAGTCCCAGCCACCCAGACCAGAGAAGTAGGCAAGAGTGAAACATACACATTGTTAATTTGACAGATCCCTACATATGGGTAATGTCAGCTGGGACAACCAAAGAAAACTCTGGTCACTCACCACAATAAGAGACTCTGGCAGAATATCCTGAATATTATCCACTGCTATACTCCCTCTCCTGCACATCATGTGGGTCTGAGCTTGGCCAAACCTCATGACCATGCCCAATCCCAAGTTGGTTCCCTGATGGTCTGATCAAAGGACAGGTACTGTATCAACAAAAAAGAAATGCAATAACCTATTGGAGAGGCAGAAATAAACTAAATATAATGTATGATTTGCCAAATGAGTTGACTCTGTGGCAATAAATGACATAAACTCAGATCACATCCAACCTATCCTTTAAACAGTGCTCAAAGGGGTGGACAACAGCCCCATAATGAACATTAAAATCACCCACCACAATTAAATTCTTCAATTCCCTATAAAGTATTATTATTGTAATTTGTGTTATATTCTGTACATTATTATGTTTTATTCACTTTATTGTTTGTTAGTAAGTCACATTGAACTTGAATCTATTTCAGGCTACTGTGGGGTATAAATGTCATGAATGAATGAATGAATGAATGAATGAAATAAAAGTAATACCTAGTTCACAGTAGAATAACAAAAACCCCCAAAAGACCCCCACCCCATCTCAACAACTGACAGTCACATCCCAAAACCTGTTCCACAGAAACATGCCTAAAACCCAAGTCAGAAGCATCCCAACTCCACCCTTCTCAATCTCCCAGTTCCCCAGCCACTCCTCCCAAAACCAATAATAATCCATATCCTCTGTAATACCAACAATACCTCACCCAACTGACACCATCTCTTCAGCTAACAACTCAGCTTTCCTCCTAATGGACCTTGCACTGAACAGAACTAAATTCAATTCTTCATAATCATCACGAACTATATCCCATCTATTATCCCTGCACATCCACCAATAATCTTCTTCCAGGATACTTCTTCCTCCAAAAACTCAGCACACACTCTCCATTCTACCCCATGCCCACGAAAAAACAGCAATATGACTCACATAGTCCATAGGAAATAGTTTTCAATTGCGGTACAATCCAAGACCACCACCCCCCTCCCAACCAACCCCACCCTTCCTGTTGCTGCATAAAGTGAAGATACATACCTGTAGCAAGTATTCTCCGAGGACAGCAGGCTGATTATTCTCATGATTGGATCGTCGTCTGCGACGGCCCAGGAAACCGGCAAAATTTGTATAGCAAAACAAAGAACTCTCCAGAACGCTCCGTCGCGCGGGCAGAACATACCACGCATGCGCGAACGGCTTCCCGCCCGTGACGCGAGCGTGCCCTCCTTAGTTTAATAAAAAGCAAAACAGAGAACTGGAACAACTCCAAAGGGGAGGAGGGTGGGTTTGTGAGAACAATCAGCCTGCTGTCCTCGGAGAATAGCTGCTACAGGTATGTATCTTCACTTTCTCTGAGGACAAGCAGGCTGCTTGTTCTCACGATTGGGGTATCCCTAGCAGGCAGAATCACTCAAAACAATGAACATTGGTCAATTGGGCCTCACAACAGCGAGGACATAACAGAGATTGACCTGAAAAGAACACAACTAAGTGAGAGTGCAGCCTGGAACAGAACAGAAATGGGCATAGGAGGGTGGAGTTGGATTCTAAACCCCGAACAGATTCTGCAGCACCGACTGCCCAAATCGACTGTCGTGTCGGGTATCCTGCTGAAGGCAGTAGTGAGATGTGAATGTGTGGACTGATGACCATGTTGCAGCCTTGCAAATCTCTTCAATGGAGGCTGACTTTAAGTGAGCCACTCACGCAGCCATGGCTCTAACATTATGAGCCGCAACATGGCCCTCTAGAGTCAGCCCAGCTTGGGCATAAGTGAAGGAAATGCAATCTGCTAGCCAATTAGAGATTGTGCGTTTTCCGATGGCGACTCCCCTCCTGTTGGGATTAAAAGAAACAAACAACTGGGCGGACTGTCTATAGGGCTTTGTCCGCTCCACGTAAAAGGCCAACGCTCTCTTGCAGACCAAGGTGTGCAAATTGTCTTAACCAGGGCGAGTATGAGGACGGGGCAAAAATGTTGGCAAGACAATTGACTAGTTCAGATGGAACTCTGACACCACCTTCAGCAAGAACTTAGGGTGAGTGCGGAGGACTACTCTGTTATGATGAAGCTTAACATAAGGTGCATGCACTACCAGGGCTTGGAGCTCACTGACTCTACGAGCTGAAGTAACAGCCACCAAGAAAATGACCTTCCAGGTCAAGTACTTCAGATGGCAAAAATTCAGTGGCTAAAAAGGAGCTTTCATCAGCTGGGTGAGAATGACGTTGAGATCCCATGACAATGGTGGAGGTTTGACAGGGGGCTTTTGACCTCTCATGAAGCGAACAACTAAAGGCTATCCAGAGATAGGCTTACCCTCTACACATTGATGGTAAGCACTAACTCTTATGGAATTGGTCTTGAGACCAGACTCTGATACGTGCAGAAGGTATTCAAGCAGGGTCCGTGTAGGACAAGAGAAAGGATCTAGGGCCTTGCTATCACACCAGACGGCAAACTTCCTCCATTTGAAAGAATAACACTTTTTCGTGGAATCTTTCCTGGAAGCAAGCAAGACTCGGGAGACACCCTCTGAAAGACCCAAGGAGGCAACTTCTAAGCTCTCAACATCCAGGCCATGAGAGCCAGAGACCGGAGGTTGGGATGTAGAAGCGACCCCTCATTCTGGGTGATGAGGGTTGGGAAACACTCCAATCTCCACGGTTCTTCAGAGGATAACTCCAGAAGAAGAGAAAACCAGATCTGACGAGGCCAGAAGGGAGCAATCAGAATGATTGTTCCTTGGTCTTGCTTGAGTTTCAGCAAAGTCTTCCCTACTAGTGGTATGGGAGGATACACATATAGAATACCTGTCCCCCAATGCAGGAGGAAAGGCATCTGATGCTAGTCTGTCGTGGGCCTGAAGTCTGGAACAGAACTGAGGGACTTTGGGGTGAAACCAAGATGGCGGCATAGCAGGACGCATCGAGAGGCAGCTCTGGGGTCCCGTTTGGTGCTAAATTTCTTCCGCGACGATGCCCCACACAAAACGAAAGGGGACTATGAGGTTAGCTCTCCCACCTACCTCGACGTCCTCTCTGTTTCACATGGGGCTCGAGCGCTTCTTTTCACCGCTTTCCCACGGAAATAGAGACACGGATCCCGCTGCGCAGCCCTCGGGAGAGGCGGAGACCATGCTGGGAGAGGAGGTGTCTCTCTCACCACCGGTAATGCTGAAGCCTCTGTGCCCGGCCTCATCGACGAGTCTGGTTGGGAAGCAGCAGCCTACCAGAAGTGTTTCGGCCTCTGCTCTCAGTGAGGGTCAAGAAACGTTGAGAAAGACGCCGAGAGTAGAGGCAGGAGCCTCAGGAAAAGAACCGGAGGTAAATCTTGAAATGATTTGGAAGAAGTTGAATGAAATGGACACTACTTTACATCAGACATCAGGTGAAATTAGAGCCTTTAATAGTAAATTTCAAGAACTTAATTCTAAATTGGATTTAATTAAAGAAGAAATTGCTGAAAAAATTCAAAGTGTTCAAAAGAATGTTGACTCTTTACAGGAATTTAAATTATCTGTGATTAAAGACAATGTTGACATTCGGAAAAAGATGGAACAGATTGAGAACTTTAATAAAAGATTAAATTTACGTTTGTTAAATTTTCCTAACCTCCCTGGGATTACTCCTTATGATATGTTTAAAAGATATGTGAATGAAGTTTTACAAATTCCTTTGGAAGCTATTCCGCCTGTAAACAAATTATATTATATTCCTGCTCCTAAGGGAGAGAAAGGGAAAAAACAAGAACTTCAAGATGTCAATCCGGATTTAAATAATATTTCAGCAATACTGGAACAGACATTGGATGAAAATACTGAAAGATCCACTTTAATTGTGTCATTCATTTTTGAACAGGACTTGAATAATATAATGAAACTTTATTTTAAGAATTTAAAAACCTGTTTTGGTGAAATTAAGGTTCAGATTTTCCCTGACGTAGCGAAATCTACCCAACAAAGAAGGAAAGCCTTCCTTGCATTAAAATCAAAAACATCTGATATAGGAGGGACTTTCTTCTTACCACTTCCATGTAAATGCATTGTTAAATTGGGTCAGATTAAATATACCTTTTATTCACCTGAACATCTAAAATCATTTCTTGATTCAAGGCAGCAGTAATGATATAAGTATAACGTGGGAATGTTAAGCCACTATCTTTTTTTCCTATTTTTGTTCATAATTATTTGTTTTAAATCTTCTCTAAATTCCACCAACCCCTCTCTCAGTTTAATGTGGTCTAAGGAAGCAAAAATATTATGTTATAGGAATTTGATAGAATACGATTTGTATATCTGTATGATTGTATGGTATTTCCTTAAATGTTGCTTAATTTCCTCTTATGAATCATGGCTGTTTTTCAATAACAAGTATCTTCTTGTTGTAATGTTTAAAATTAATAAACAAATTTAATATATATAAAAAGAACTGAGGGACTTTGTGATTGATCTGAATGGCAAAAAGATCCACCAAGGGGGTGCCCCATGCTCGGAAGATCTTGTGGACAACGCCCATTTTGAGCGACCACTCGTGAGGTTGCATGATCCTGCTCAACCTGTCGGCCAGGCTGTTGTTTACACCAGCCAGATACGTGGCTTGGAGGAACATGCCATGATGGCACGCCCAAAGCCACATCTGAACGGCTTCTTGACACAGAGGGCGAGATCCGGTACCCCCCTGCTTGTTGGTGTAGTACATAGCAACCTGATTGTCTGTCTGAATCAGAATGATTTGGTTGGACAGCCGATCTCTGAAAGACTTGAGAGTGTTCCAGATCGCTCGTAATTCCAGGAGGTTGATCTGAAGACCCTTTTCCTGAAAGGACCAAGCCCTTTGAGTGTGGAGACCATCTACATTAGCTCCCCAACCTAGGTGGGATGCATCCGTCGTCAGCACATTTTGTGGCTGAGGAATTTGGAATGGACGCCCCAAAGTCAACTTGAGTCAAATGGTCCACCACTGAAGGGAACTGCAAAAGTCAGTGGAGAGAAGGATCACATCCTCTAGATCCCCTGTAGCCTGGCACCACTGGGAATCTAGAGTCCATTGAGCTGATCTCATATGTAGACGTGCCATGGGAGTTACATGAAGTGTGGAAGCCATGTGTCCTAAGAGTCTCAACATCTGCCAAGCTGTGATCTGTTGAGACGCTCGAGCCATGGACATGAGGGCCAGGAGATTGTCTGCCCTTGCCTGGAGAAGATAAGCTCGAGACGTCCGTGTGTCCAACAGAGCTCCAATGAACTCCAATTTTTGAACCGGGACAAGATGGGACTTGGGATAATTGATCACGAACCCCAGAAGCTCTAGCACTCGAATAGTCATCCGCATGGACTGTAGAGCGCCTGCCTCTGAGGTGCTCTTCACCAGCCAATCGTCAAGATAAAGGAACACATGCACTCCCAGTCTGCGTAGTGATGCTGCGACAACTGCCAGGCACTTTATGAAAACCCTGGGCGCAGACGCAAGGTCAAAGGGCAGTACACAATACTGAAAGTGCCGAGTTCCCAACCAAAACCGAAGATACTTCCTGTGAGCTGGGAGTATCGAGATGTGGGTATAGGCATTCTTTAATTCCAGAGAGCATAGCCAATCATTTTCCTGAATCATGGGAAGAAGGGTGCTGAGGGAAACCATCCTGAACTTTTCTCGGACTAGGAATTTGTTCAGGGCCCTTAGGTCTAGGATGGGATGCATCCCCCCTGTTTTCATTTGTACAAGGAAGTACCTGGAATAGAATCCCAGCCCTTCTTCCCCTGGTGGAACGGGTTTGACCACATTGGCCTTTAGAAGGGCGGAGAGTCCCTCTGCAAGTACCAGCTTGTGCTGGGAGCTGTAAGAATGAGCTGCTGGTGGGCAATTTGGAGGTTTGGATTCCAGATTGAGGGTGTATCCTGACCAGACTATTTGAAGAACCCACCTATCGACGGTTAAGAGAGGCCACCTTTGGAGAAAAAATATCAACCTCCCTCCGACCGTCAAGTCGTCCGGTACAGATACTTTTTCTGAGGCTATGCTGCACTGCAGCCAGTCAAAAGCCCATCCCTTGCTGTTGCTGGGGAGCTGCAGGGGCCTTAGTCGCACGCCATTGACGGGAACGAGCGTGCTGGGACTAAGCCTGGACAGGCTGCCGAGAAGCAGGAGTGTACCTACGCCTATTGTAGGAATAGGGAGCACTCCTCTTCCCTCCAAAAAACCTCCTAGATGAGGAGGTGGTAGCAGAAGACGCCCGGTGGGAGAGAGAATCCATAGCATCATGGTGCTTCTTGATCGATAGTCCATGTCCTCTACTTTTTCGCCAAAAAGGTTATCCCCCCGGCAAGGAACATCCGCCATTCGCTGCTGGGTCTTATGATCCAGGTCAGAGACATACAGCCATGAGAGTCTGAACACCACTATACCTTGAGCAGCTACTCGGGATGCCACATCAAAAGTGTCATAAGTACCCCTGGCCAGGAATTTATGACACACCTTCTGCTGCCTGACCACCTGGTGAAAAGGTATGGCGCGCTCCAGAGGAAGTGCTTCAACCAAACTAGACAGTTGCCTCACCGACTTCCGCAAGTGGATGCTCGTGTAGAGCTGGTAAGTTTGAATCCTAGCTGCGAGCATAGCAGCCTGATACGCTTTCCTCCCAAAAGAATCCAAGGTCCTGGACTCTCTGCCTGGGGGCGCCGAGGCATAGTCCCTAGTACTCTTGGCTCTTCTGAGAGCAGAATCCACCACCATGCAATCGTGAGGCAGTTGAGACTTCACCATTACAGGCTCTCCATGGACTCTGTATTGGGACTCAGCTTTCTTGGGGACCACTGGATTAGAAAGAGGGAACGACTAGTTTTGCATAAGAACTTCCCTGAGTGTGTTATGCAAGGGAGCTGTTGCAACCTCTGTAGGTGGAGAAGGATAATCCAAGACCTCGAGCATCTCAACACTGGGCTCATCCACAACCTCCATAGGGAAAGGAATGTCCTTAGACATTTCCGAACAAAGGAGGAAAAAGAAAGACTCTCAGGTGGAGACAATCTTCTTTCAATTGGCGGAGTAGGATCAGAGGGAACCCCATAAGACTCTTCTTCAGAAAAGTATCTGGGATCTTCCTCTTCCTCCACGAGCGCTCTTCATCGGTATTGGACAAAAGCTCTCTAAGAGCAGCCCGAACCCGAGCCTGTCTCGACGTTGAGGAATGACAACCTCGAGGGGAATGTCAAGAAGGCGACCCGAGCCTGGACTGCGGCGAAGCTTCCTCCACCGACGTCGAGGGAGAATCGACCCAGGTGGCGGCCAACGCCAATGCCGCAAGCACAGTCAGTACCACAGGCGAAGGCCCAGATGCCGCTTCCACAGTCAGTACAGAAGGTACAAGCACCCCTGGCACTGAAGTAGATTGGCGCAGCAGTCCCTCCAGAAGCTCTGGAAGAAGGGCCCTGATACGCTTGTTGAGAGCTTCCATCGGAAAAGGCTGGGGGGTTGGTACAGGAGCCGGTAGCAGAATCTGAGGGGGCTCGAGAGCCGGTACCAGGCTGCCAGAAGACCGACGCATCGGCACCTCCTGTATAGAGGGTGAGCGGTCCTCCCGGCGCTGACGCTTCTCGGGTGCCGAATCCCTCGGCTCCCCGGAGCTCTCAGTACCGCGCATGGAAGGAGAACGATGACGGTGCTTCTTAGCCTTTACTCGACGCCCATCATCGAGACTCCTCGGTACCAAAGAGGAGGACGTGGAATCCTCACGCATCCTCGGGACACACTCCCGAGACACTTGAGTCCGTTTCTTCATTAAAGGACACAGCTTACAAGCAGCTGGAAGATGATCGGGCCCAAGGCACTGGAGACACCACAAATGGGGGTCGGTACCCGAGATGGTCTGGTTGCAGCGAGTACAAAGCTTGAAGCCGCTGGGTGTCCTCGATGACATGGATGGAAAAACGGCGGCTGCAAAATTAAAAGACTCGATGATGCCAATAAAAAGGAAGCAAAAACCCGACCGTACAGCCTAAAAGCCGGCCGTGGCGAAAACAGAAGAAAACTTAAACAGAATGAGAAAAAACTAAAGAAATAAAGGGTAGACTAAAGTTCTACTACTTTTTTTTTTTCAATTTTTATGAAAGCAAAACAAGAAGGAAGAAGCAGGATGCAAAAAGTCTCCTGGGCCTAAAAAAAACACAGCAGAAAACACCATGTCGCCTCAGATGCGGATGAGAAAAAACTGAGGAGGGCACGCTTGCATCGTGGGCGGGAAGCCATCTGCGCATGTGCAATGTGTTCTGCCTGCGTGACGGAGCGTTCTGGAGAGTTCTTAGTTTTGCTATACAAATTTTGCCGGTTTCCTGGGCCGTCGCAGACGACAACCCAATCGTGAGAACAAGCAGCCTGCTTGTCCTCAGAGAATGCCCCGTCCCATAACCACTGGAACCTCCACCTCCTGCCCACATAGCAGATTGTACAAGAAAACAGATGCCAAAACAAAGCGAGACACTGAATCCACACACACAGTCTTGTTTGTGAGAAAATGAGCTCCAGATAAGAACTAGATTGGTAAAAGTTTTATCAGTCATATTTTTACCTGTCCAACTACTCTGTCCCTCTCAAGGCTGGTCAGCATTTTCTGTCTCAACAACGTCTCGTATTTCTCATGCAGCTGCCTTAGTAAAGGTTCATATGATGCATAGTGTGTCTTCAGTCTAGGAATAGCAAAAGAAAGTTAACGGATCATTAAATAATAACTAATGATGGTTTTCATCTATGGAATTGTTTTTTTCAAAGTATAAATAAAGTATGAAATATCACTGCATGGGATTTCAACTGTTATTTTCAATGTCACCTCTCCACCATTATACCAAAGCATATTCACTGTTGGATAAAATCATTATTTTCTGCTACCCAAATGTTTAGGGGTTAGCATCTAAACTGTATGTTGAATTTGTAATGATTCTTACAAACCTTTAAAATATGTAACCTGACCTATTTTAAATCCTTTTTCTAGACCAGGGGTTCTCAACCCTGTCCTTGGGATACACCTAGCCATTTGGGTTTTCAGGATCTCCACAATGAATGGGCATGAGATAGATTTGCATACAATGGTGGTAGTGTATGCAGATACACCTCATGCATATTCATTGTGGAAATCTTGAAAACCTGTCGGGCTGGGTGGTTCTGAGGACTGGGTTGAGAACCACTGTTCTAGACACATTTTCTCTTCAATAACAAGAAAGAAAAATGTGTACATTGCTTGAAAGTCCAAAACACTAAAGCCCAATAGCATTCTGACCAGTGGCGTACCAAGGGGGGGGGGGCGGGGGGGGCGGTCCGCCCCGGGTGTCAGTGGGTGGGGGGGTGATCCGCTTCGCTCCCGCTGCTCCCACTTTACCTTTAAAAATTTTTTTGAAGCGTCGTTGCAGGCAGCGCCTTGCGTCTGCCCTGCTTGTTGCAAAAGAAGTAAATCTCTTCGCTTCGTCGTCATCGGGCCTCACTATGTCCCGCCCTCCTCTGAGGTAATTTCCGCGAGGGCGGGACATAGTGAGGCCCGACGATGACGTAGCGAAGAGATTTACTTCTTTACAATAAGCAGGGCAGCCGCAAGGCGCTGCCTGCACGACGCTTCAAAAAAAAAAAATTTTTAAGGTAGGGTTGGAGCAGGAGAGTCGGGTCGGGGTGGGCTCCTCAGATGGGAGAAAGGTATTGTGGGGGTTTCTCACATGGGGGAAGGGGTTTTTATATGGGAAAAGGGGGGTGGGGTTCTCAGATGGGAGAGGGGTGTTGTGGGGGTTATCACATGGGGATGGGAGGGGGTTTTCATATGGGAGAAGGGGACTAGAGTGGGAAGGGGGCTGTCAGATGGAAGAGGGGTGTTGTGGGGGTTCTCACATGGGGGGAAGGGGTTTTTATATGGGAGAAGGGGACTGTGGTGGGGAGGGGGTTTTCATATGGGAGAAGGGGACTAGAGTGGGGAGAGTGCTCTCAGATGGGAGAGGGGTGTTGTGGGGGTTCTCAGATGGGGAGGGGAGGGGGTTTTCATATGGGAGAAGGGGACTGGGGTAGAGAGGGGTGTTGTGGGGGTCTCACATGGGGGGAAGGGGTTTTTATATGGGAAAAGGGGCCTGGGGTGGGGAGGGGTTCTCAGATGGAAGAGGGGTTGTTGTGGGGTTCTCACATGGGGGGAAGGGGTTTTTTATATGGGAAAAGGGGACTGGAGTGGGGAGGGGTTTCCAGATGGAGAAGGGGACTGGGGTGAGGAGGGGGGGTTCTGGGGATTCTCAGATGGGAGGACTGGGGTGGGGTGGGGGTTCTCAGATGGGAAGAAGGGGACTGGGGTGGGGTGGGGAGGAGGGGGAGGGGGTTTCTGGTGATTCTCAGGATGGGAGAAGGACTGGGGTGGGGTGGGGTTCTCAGATGGGAGAAGGGGACTGGGGTGGTGTGGGGGGGTGGGGTGGTGTCTCAGATGGGGAGAAGGGGGCTAGAACTGGGTCTGAGAAGGGTCATGATGGAAAATGGGGCATGTCTGGTCAGGGTGGAGAAGGGTCGGGCTGAAAAGGGTGGGCAAGGCATGTGGATGAAAGGGGGCTGAAACTGAGGGCTGAAAGGAGGGTAGGGTGGGATAGGGGGCTAGTACTGGGACTGGGGGCTGAAAGGGCGGGCGGGGCGGAAATTGTGGGGACTGGGGCTGAAAAGGAGACAGGGAGAAGTGGCTGGGGCTGAAGCGGATGGGGCTGAAGCTCAGGACTGGTGAGAGAAAAGGGCTGGGGTTGAAACTGGGGGCTAAAAAAGGGGACAGGGAAGAAGTGGCTGGGGGCTAAAGCTCGGGACTGGTGGGAGAAAAGGACTGGGGCTGAAACTGGGGACTGGTGGGATAGTGGGGCTGGAACTGGGGGCTAAAATAAAGGGGCAGAGAGAGGGGACCGATCCTGGATGGAAGGGGGAGGAGAGGGAGGGCAGACCCTTGATGGATGGGAGAGGGAGGGCAGACCCTGATGGATGGGAGAGGGAGGGCAAATGATGGATTGAAAGGGCAGGACAGTGGATGGAAGGGATAGAAAGGGCAGACAGTGAATGGAAGAGGGAGAGAGAGAGGGCAGACAGGGGCAGAGATAGAGGGCACATGTAGATGGAAGGGGCAGGGAGAGAGGCAGACATTGGATAGAGGGAACAGCAGAGAGGGCAGACACTGGATGGCAGAGAGAGAACAAAGACAGATGCTGGATGGAAGGAAGACAGTGAAAAGAAGATGAGGAAAGCAGAAACCAGAGACACAAACTGTAAATAAAATATATATTTTATTTTTTGCTTTAGGATAAAGTAGTAGTGTAGCTGTGGTTAATGTTTATAATAGAACATGTAAACAATGTAATCTTTTTATTGGACTAATTTTAATACATTTTGGCTAACTTTCGGAGAACAAAACCCCCTTCCTCAGGTCCGGATAGGATATTGTAATAGCACTATACTGTATTGACCTGAAGAAGGGATGTTTTGGCCTCTCAAGCTAAATGTATTAATCCAATAAAATGGTATTATTTTATTTTCTATATTTGTTTTATTTCTATTTGTTAATTTGTAAAGTGGTGATTGGTACTTGTTAGTTTTTTCAAATTACATCTGCTGTCTTATATTTTGGCACAGTACTAGGGGACATTTTCTGTTTCTGTGGTGGTGCATTGTATGCAGAGTCTGGCATCTGGGGGTTCAGTTAATTTTTGTCTAAATAGAAAGGTTTATTATTGCTTATTCTATAGTGGATTAGGGGTGTAGCTGGTGTTTGTGAAAAAGACATGGCTTTCGGTTGGCATTGACTGTGCAAGATGGACGATCTATGTTATTCTGCCTGGTTTCGTTTTACAGTAGGTGAATTGATGTTCTAGTGCTCACTGTAGTGTTTAAGATGCTTTCCTTTTCCTTGTGTGACTTATAGAAATTACTGCTTATGGTATGCTAGAATTGCTCTATAGGTCCTGAGTGTTTTGTATTCTCCGGCATGCCTAGTACTAGATTTTGGAGGGGGGTGTTAAAAATGACCGGCCCCGGGTGTTCAACTACCCTAGGTATGCCACTGAGTCTGACATACACTTGCACAAATTATTCATCCTGTGATAAACACAAAATTATTAGGGATGCCTCCTCTTCTACAATTAGCAATTACAACTACTTTACAATTAGTTCTGGTAAAGATAACTGATGGTTCAATAACATGTATAACCATTGTTATTATAATCTGTGCACTATATGGTTGAGATTTATTAGACTTCACAAAATAGCAGGGACGGAGAATAGGCAAATCACAGTAGTGGCTCTAACTCATGTGTGACTCTTAGAAAATATTGTAAGTTACATGGTTTGAATTTTACCTATATCAACTCTATGGCTGTATTGGCGATTATTCTAAATGCAGGTACACTGGTATTATGATCCTTTATAGAATAGGCTCCTAATGTGCATCCTCTGGGTTCCTAAGTGGAGGCACCCTGTTATAGAATTGCTCCCATTAAGCTGGTATAGTATGCAACTTCTTGACCTCTTTGTTTAAGATAAGGTGCTCTTTGGTAAATTCAACTATAAAATTAGTGAAATAGATCAAGGTTAAAGTATGGTTGCACAATGTTCTAGCACCCATGATTTGGAACAAACTTACGCTTGACATTAAATTTCAATTTAGTTACTGCAAAATGGTTAAGGTGTGGCTTTTCCCTTAATCAGACTGTTACCACTGCTCTGCTGCTTTTAACTTGATATTATCTTTGCTGTTTACTGCAGTTTATTTTTAATTTTTACATATGTTCTCCTTGCCTTCATGTTTATGATATTCACCCCTTTGGCTATCATGATTAATCTCCTTTTTAATAGCGTTCCTCAAGAGCACACACACATACAAATTATCTTCCCTCCTCTTGATGTTCCCATCAACAGCATCCTCCCTCCTCTCAAAACCCCCTCCAGAGCATCCACCCTTCACCCAAATCACCCTCAGAACATCCATTCCCCTTCTAAAGAACCCCCTATGCATCCTCCCTCCACTCGAAGCTCCCTCAGAACATCCACCATCTTCCATAGCCCTCCTACAGCATTAAGGGGGCCTCTTTTACAAAGCAGTACTACCGATTCTTGGTGTGGCAAATGAGAGGAAGCCCATTCAATTCCTATGGGCTTCTTCTCATTTGCTACGTGGGAATCAGTAGTGCGGCTTTGTAAAAAGAAGCCCTAAACCACCCTCCTGAAATCCCTTCCAGAGAATGTACCTTCCTCCCAAAGCCATCCCAAGAACATCCTCTTCCCACAGCCAAAGTCCTCCCCAAGAGCATCCACCCCTTCTGAATCCTCCCAGAGAAATGTACCCTCCTCCAAAGCTCCCCCCACCCAGGAAGCCCACCCCTTCTCAATGCTCCTGAGAGCATCCAGCCTCTTCCAAAGCCCCCCATAACTAGGGTTCATGCTTCATAAGACTGCTACTAGGGGTGCTATTTTGATGATGGCATCGCTCCTGCCCAAAGACGCCCTGGATCACCAATAACAACACTGTAGCCCCTTTGGGGGTGGGGTCTGGAGCTGGAGGAGGGGTCTGCTCTACCAGCCCAGGAGCATCAGGCTGCAGCTTTGTGGTCTGATGCTCCTGGGCTGGCCTACTTATGAGGTGGCTCACATGCAGCATTATTCTTTACCACAAGATTCAGCAACCTTCAGGACTGAGATACTACAAGTTGCTAAATCCCATGTATATCAAGGTGTGGTAAAAGATCATCTTTTATCACACCTTTATAACTTCCCCCCCCTAAATGCCGGTTTACGTATATATAAACCCGAATAGTACTTCTAAAATAAGTACCATTATACAGTCACTGCCACAAACTATGGATAGAAACAAGAGGCAAATCTTATAAAAAGCAAACAGTTTTTTATATTCCAAGCTCCCAGAGAATGAAACATCTGTGCCTGACATGGCCATGTTTCGACTGGAAAAAAGGCTGCATCAGGGACAGAGTTACCAGCAGACGGAAAATAAACGAGTTCACCACATCTGACACAAAAGACAAAAACGTTAAGAGGCATGATTTATAGCATATGCTGAGCGCCCATCCACATGACTAAATTTAGTCACGGTCAGTTACACCAAGTAAAACTTGGTGTAAATGCCAATGTCTAATTAGGCACGGACTGAGTGTATTCTATAACAACGCATATAGATTTTAGAAATGCCCATGATTCGCCCATTTCATGCCTATTGCCACACCCCCTTTTCAACTATGCAACTTAGAATTTAAGCGCATCATGTTACAGAATACGCTTAGACAGTTGTGCGCATAAATTCTATTAATGCCCAGTGTCAATAATTGCTTAATTACCAATTATTGGCGCTGACTGGTTTGTTAATTAAGTTGCACATGCAAATCCAGAATACAACCAAATTTGCGTGCATAATGTAAGTCGTGCTTTATAGAATCCAGAGGCATGTTCCAAAAATTGAAATTAGTCTCAGAGAAGACTTAAATCTAGCCAATTTCAGGACAGTAATCCAGGGTTTAATTACTTCTTATTTTGACTGTTAACAATTTACTTGTTGGGCTACCTAAATGTATTTTAAGATCTTTATAGATAGCTCAATGTCACATCTCATGTCTTTAGTGGACTATTAATATTTGATCACATTTCTCCAGTTGGTTTTTAAGGTTTTAAACACAATGTACCTGTAAAGCTTTTGCCTCCATCAACTCTCAAGAGCACTAGATCTGTTTCTATGAATATCTGCCTCTATAGAAGAATATAGATCCTCTCTTTTTACACAGTTAGGCCAAAATTATGGAGCGCACTGCTATTCTCTTTAAGAGCAGTGAAGAATTCAGAAACATTTAAAAAGACTGAAGACCTTTTTTTGTTTCAGCAAGACTTTGGTAATGATGTAATCTATTAATTTTATCTTTGATGATATCACTGATCAAATATGCTGTATATCAATACCATATAGCTCTTATTTTATGGTTTTACTTTTTTTCTTTAATTTTATTGCATTTACATTTTAACTTCAAAGTACAAATCTTGAAATGAAAAGATGACTATTTGTCATAATAAATTCTAACAGAAATTGTTGTTATATCAACTTACTTCAAGCACATGATCATTTACTGATCTATAGTCCACTATATTTGGAGGCAGTACACAATCTTTAAGAAAAATAGAAATTACTATCTCTACCATACAAATTTACTCGTCTAAGAAGAGAGCCTAGTAATACTAATACTTATTACGGAGTAGAAGTGATTACAGTCCTTGGTTGTGGCATTGGTGAGTCATCTATCCTAGTTTCCAATAAAGAGTTTAACTGTTTTGAATCAAAGAATACATATTTAATAGAATTTAACTTTAAGACGCATTTGCAAGGAAAATTTAACCAAAATAAAGCACCCAATTGCAAAGCTTTAGGGCGTAGTTTTAGAAACTCTTGTCTTTTCTTTTGTGTTGTCTTAGAGACATCTGGAAACATTCTTATTTTACAATTCAGGAAAACTTGTTCTTTATGAAGAAAATATTGTTTCAGAATCCAGTCTCTATCAGGTTGTAATATAAAAGTTACTTTTAGTGTTGTTGTTGTAAATCCCACATTGTCGTCTTCAATTATTTGGGTTAAATTCAAATCTAAATTCTCTGTTGGGACATCAACTCCTATTCCATGTTCTAAATCTTTATTTACAAAAGGTAACAGATAGTAAATTTTGCTATAGGAGGATGTGATTGTTCAGGAATTTTCAAAATTTCCTTTAGGTATTTTTTTAAAAGGTAATAAGAGGTGAGATTGAAACCTGCTTAGAAAAATTTATTAACCTAAGCGTGTTAGATCGTTGGTTATTTTCCAAAATTTCAATCCTATTTTGTAGGTATAAATTCTTTTTTATCAAATTAACTTGAATTTGTTGACAGTTCTGAATTATTTTAGAATTATTTTCAATTTCTTTATCCAGGATTGCTACTTTTTTTTCCATTAATGGAATTTTTTCAGACATAGAGTTAAATTGTTCAGTTGAGAAATAAACTTTTGTGAGAAAAACTTCCAGGTCCACCAAAGCCTCCCATATAGTGCCTAAAGTTATAGTATCTGGTATTCTAGGCAGAAAGGACTTACTTAGTAAACCTAATTCAAGTGTGGAATCTTTCGGTAGTTGTCCCTCCAGTGCCATGTTGTTTCCTCCAAGCTCATTCTCTCCTCCTTCACCCATTGCTTCCAACGCGGGGATAGACGGTGTTCCTGCACTCGAGTCGGTGCCCGCACCAGGAGACCCCATCATTTGTTGAAGATCTGGGGTCTCCTGGTCCCTTCTCGATGCGTCCGCCAGCATGGGAGGAGGATTCCGCAGTTTGGGACTCAAAGTTATCTCTGCTTCAAGCCGGGATTGTAGCAAACCCTCTCCCTACATTCTCTGGCAGCGAAGGCATTCCCGATAAAGTTACTGGACTAAAGCGATCCAACGTCTCCTCTACTGGCAGACAAGCGCTGCGGAGTTAGCGCACTGTCTGCCTCTCCTCTTAGGCATCAGAAACAAGGGAAATAAGCTATACACTCAAGAGTGGGAGAGGTATGTTGAGAGCAGCTTCTCTGTACTCCTCTCACGGTGCCATCTTGCCTCCCGATATGGTTTTACTTTTATGTTTTATTATGTATGTTCAATTGTACCCTACCAAGAATAGTAAATCAAGCAGGTTATACATTTTTAAATAAAATAAAATAAAAAGCATAGTTATAGAATAGTGTTTAGGAGCATATCAGGTTTATAATTGCATATATGCTATTATTCTAAACATTTATGTGCATAGCTGGTGCATAAATGTTTATGCCTGCTTTATATAATTACCCCCATAATGGAGAAGTTCAGCCACTATACATATTGCTGAGCTAATTTAGGATTGCTTGTTTTGCAAGTCTAAATTAAACTACTCACCCATATAGAGAATGGCTGAATATCACCACTATATATCTAAACAGTCATTCCACCCCCACTGTCCCCTAACTCCACCCTGATACTATCCATTTAAATGGATTTTCATTGCCACTATTTAAATAGCGCTCCTGAAAATCCATGGAGGGTGACTTATACATTTAGCGGCAGCAACCAGACGTATCAATCCATCCATCAATGTTATAAAACAATCTCATAAGAAGAAAGCTTAAGATGTTTCTTATAAAAAAATATGTAAATCCATTTCTCTGTGAAAAAGTAAATCATTTATCTTATTTGAAACAAATTAATGCTTTGTTGAATTTATAGATGTTTGTTGAGTCCTGATTTTAAACCACTGCAAATCATATTTTCAAATGTATGTAATTTACTTTTGGTTGATAAGAAATATTCATAATCTTGAGACTGCGGCAATATAGTTCTTCTGATGCTACCTGACCTTACAGTCACATTCAACCTTGTAAATCATATCTTCTTCTCACCAGATTACTTGAATTAGTCATTGCAAGGTGCTGTCTACTCTTGGTTTTGCAGCTTTTCGTAAAGGCCGCACCTTAAATGTCTTCTCAAAATCTTCCACATCAAATTCGTATGCAATGCCCTGTGGTGTCTCCAAAGGGTCTGTACTTGCCCTCTCTTGTTCAATATCATCTCAAGTCCACTGACCTGTCTTATCCAAGACCTTGGTATTCAAGCTTTTTACTACAACGACAGTATCTTGCTTCTTCACCCACACCAACCCTCTCCACTCTGACCTATCAAAAGCTGATACTGCTCTATCAACAATATCATTCTAGCTTTCTGTTAATCAACTTATCCTTAATCCTGCCAAAATTACTGGATGCTGGATTATGGGTACTTCTTCTGCTCTATCTTTGGTCCCAAAACTCTTTGACTTCCCTATCACGCTAGTCTCTAAATATCTCAGCATTATTGTGGACCAAGAACCCTGCTTCACACAGCAAATTTCCTCTTTAGCTAGAACCTGTTTCTTCTCCTTTTGCCAATTCAAAGTTGTTAAGCCCTACTTAGAACTCTTTCAAACAACGTTGTTCTAAGCATTGCAGTGGCATACCTAGGGTAGTTGACACCCGGGGCCGGTCATTTTTTAACACCCCCCCCCCCTCCAAAATCTAGTACTAGGCATGCCGAGAATACAAAACACTCAGGACCTATAGAGCAATTCTAGCATACCATAAGCAGTAATTTCTACAAGTCACACAAGGAAAAGGAAAGCATCTTAAACACTACAGTGAGCACTAGAACATCAATTCACCTACTGTAAAATGAAACCAGGCAGAATAACACAGATCGTCCATCTTGCACAGTCAATGCCAACCGAAAGCCATGTCTTTTTCACAAACACAGATACACCCTAATCCACTATAGAATAAGCAATAATAAACTTTCTATTTAGACAAAAATTAAACTGAACCCCCAAGATGCCAGACTCTGCATACAATGCAAACACCACAGAAACAGAAAATGTCCCCTAGTACTGTGCAAAACATAAAGAACAGCAGATGTAAATTTGAAAAAGCTAACAAGTACCAATCACCACTTTACAAATTAACAATAGAAATAAAACAAATATAAAAAATAAAATAATACCATTTTATTGGACTAATACATTTAGCTTTCAGAGGCCAAAACATCCTTCCTCAGGTCAATACACTATAGTGTTGTTACAATATCCTATCCGGACCTGAGGAAGGGGGTTTTGTTCTCCGAAAGTTAGCCAAAATGTATTAAAATTAGTCCAATAAAAAGATTACCTTGTTTACATGTTCTATTATAAACATTAACACAGCTACAATACTACTTTATCCTAAAGCAAAAAAAATAAAAATATATATTTTATTTACAGTTTGTTGTCTCTGGTTTCTGCTTTCCTCATCTTCTTTTCACTGTCTTCCTTCCATCCAGCATCTGTCTTCTTCTCTCTCTGCCATCCAGTGTCTGCCCTCTCTGCTTTCCCCTCCATACCAATGTCTGCCCTCTCTCCCTGCCTCTTCCATCTACATCTGCCCCTTCCATCCACCATCTGCCCCTGTCTGCCCTCTCTCTCTCCCCCTTCCATTCACTGTCTGCCCTTTCTATCGCTTCCATCCACTGTCTGCCCTTTCTCTCTGTCCGCTCAATCCACCATTTGCCCTCCCTCTCCCATCCACCTAGGGTCTGCCCTCACTCTCACTCCCCCTTCCATCCAGGATCTGTCCCCTCTCTGCCCCTTTTTTCAGCCCCCAGTTCCAGCCCCACTATCCCACCAGTCCCCAGTTTGAGCCCCAGTCCTTTTCTCCCCACCAGTCCCGAGCTTATAGCCCCCAGCCACTTCTCCCTGTCCCCTTTTTAGCCCCCAGTTTCAACCCCAGCCCTTTTCTGTCACCAGTCCTGAGCTTCAGCCCCAGCCTCTTCTCCCTGTCTCCTTTTCAGCCCCCAGTCCCCACAATTTCAGCCCCCAGTCCCAGTACTAGCCCCCTTATCCCACCTACCCTCCTTCAGCCCCCTTCATCCACATGCCTTGCCACCTTTTCAGCCCGACCCATTCTCCCACCTGACCCAGGCATGCCCCATTTTCCATCATGACCCCTTCTCAGACCCAGTTCCAGCCCCCTCCTCCCATCTGAGAACCCCCACCACCACCCTATCTCCCATCTGAGAACCCCTCCCCTCCCAGTCCCCTTCTCCCATCTGAGAACCCCCTCCTCACCCCTTCTCCCATCTGAGAACCCCCAGAACACCCCTCTCCTCTCCCATCTGAGAACCTCCTCCCCACTCCAGTCCCTTCTCCCATCTGAAAACCCCTTCCCCACTCCAGTCCCCTTCTCCCATCTGAAAACCCCCTCCCTATCTAAGAACCCCCACAACACCCCTCTCCCCATCTGAGAACCCCCTCCCCACCCCAGTCCCCTTCTCCCATATAAAACCCACCCCTCCCCTCCCTATGTGAGGACCCCCACAACACCCCTCTCCCATCTGAGGACCCCCCCACCCGACCCGACTCTCCTGCTCCCACCCTACCTTTAAAAAACTTTTTTGAAGCGTCGTTGCAGGCAGCGCCTCGTGTCTGCCCTACTGGTAAAAGAAGTAAATCTCTTCGCTTCGAAGTTCGTCGTCGTCGGGCCTCACTATGTCCTGCCCTCCTCTGAGGTAACTTCCTATTTCCGCGAGGGCGGGACATAGTGAGGCCCGACGACGACGAACTTCGAAGCGAAGAGATTTACTTCTTTTACCAGCAGGGCAGACGCGAGGCGCTGCCTGCAACGACGCTTCAAAAAATTTTAAAGGTAGGGTGGGAGCAGTGGGAGCGAAGCGGATCACCTCCCCACCCACTGACACCCGGGGCGACCGCCCCCACCGCCCCCCCCCCCTTGGTACACCACTGAAGCATTGGTAATATCACGCTTGGATGACTGCAACATTATTTACTCAGGTCTTCCACAACATTTCAGCCTATTCAGAATATTTTCATCCTAGATGCTGATCCTATCTCACAAATCTAGGTTTGACCGCATCACCACTATACTCATTCACTACCATTGGCTTCCAGTTACTTTTTGGATCTAGCACAAACTATTAACCCTGACTCATAAAGTACTTCACACTGGTAACTGGCCTTATCTTTCTTCCCCTACACTCAATCTAGAGTTCTTCGTTCTCTCAATGACCAGCATCTTCAAATAACTTCCTTAAAGTTACCCACTATGAGTCAAGAAGGAATCATACCTTTTTTTTGGCTAGCTCCTTCTCTTTGGAATTGCCTTCCCTCCTAAACTTTATCTTGAGATTTCCTACCCTAAATTCGGAACATCTCTGAAAATGCACTTATTTGAAAAAGACTTTGGCTTACACCTTGATACTGACAGTTTGCCTAAGGATTCATTAAGCCCTGCCGTCTCTTTTCTCCTTTTCTTTTTCTCTCTCTTCCTTTATAGTACCCGTCTTTTTCTACTGCAAATGGTATTCTTTCTTTTATGTATTTTAACTTAATATTTTTATTGTACAACCACTTTGTTATCTTTGAAGAAAGGAGAAATATAAAATAAATAAACCATAAATGTAAGTAACCTCGTTACCTTTTGATATCATTAATGAGCCTGTTCTTGTCCTGGGCCACCCGCTTATGATGCAATCGATGAAAGTCACGTTCTTTTCTGTAGTTTCAAGATGGCATGTCCAGCTTTACTATATGGAAGAAACATATAAATTATAGCTACAACATCTTTAAGCATGCTCTTATCTCAGGCTGTGGATCTTAACCACCTCTCAGAATATCTTGTTCAAGGACCAAAGTTAATGACAGTCTATACAAATAAAGGAGCGAGCATAACTAAATTTTATGCAGCTTTACAACATACGGGCTTGTGCTTGGCCAATTGGTGACGATACAAAATTTGCTTATCCATGCATTTTAAAAGCTATACGACAGTACTGAACTATTTAAATCACTAAGGGGGGAAGTTATCAAAGTGGGCTTATGGTAAAACAATTATTTAGCACAAGTTGTGCTATTTATGCAGTGAAGCCCTGTGCTAAAATAGCACAACTTGTGGTAAAATAACCCTTCTTAACAGTAGCCCACAATAAATTCCCCCCCTAAATAGTTCAATACTAGCTGCAAAATGTCCCTTTGAAATGGGTTCAATATGACTACACGCTCTGCAAAACCTTTTTACTAAAAGGTTATTGTTCTGTGCCACTTCCAATCATTTTACTGGTAGACAGTTGAGTTCAGGCTGCAGAAAGTAGTTCCATTCAGCAACCCAAACACCAGTATGTGCTGATAACTAATTGCATCCAATACCAAAACAAGCACAGGTCTCTGATCAACAAAGTTGCTCCATATCAGTTAGTTAATATCAATGAAGACTGCCCTCAGTACCTTTGCCTTTCATCTTCAAGAAAAGTGGTACTGATAACAGGCAATGCACTATATCATCAAGCTGTGTCAGAAGACTGCAAAACCCAAGGGTTTTTATGATCTCCATGTAGATTATCCGGGGCTGGTGTTAGACTTAATGGGGCCCAGAGAAGAAATTTGCAAGCATGTCCCAAAACCTACCAACTTGCTGTACCACCTTCATTGTGGGCAGGCTTGGGACACCACCTAGCATAGAAACCCATGGCAAGTATTCCTGTTTTGTCCCCCTAATGCCAGCCCTGGAATTATTATGACAGCCATCCACATACCAGGTGATCAAAATCACTTGGCAGACAAACTTAATCAGGTTTACAGCCTTATGATGGTCATATGTTGCAGTTATTCATGTCAGCATATATTGGTGAACATTCTGGTAGTTTTTGCACAACAAGCTCTGAATAATCTTAAAATATCAGTATAATGAGACTCCGGGATAGTTGCCAATAGGCCTGCAAAGGTAGAGATTTCCATATTAGACTCAGGACTGAGGCCATAACTATCCTTGACTTTGCCTGCTATGTGTCGTAGTTGGATCAACCACCATGATGATTTCTGGGGACCTTTGGCCTACGTTTTGTGTTTTTCATCTATGGCAGCTTCCTTTCCCTCAGGTTGAACCCTCAGAACTTATAAACTGACAGGACTTGGAACATGAACCCCATGTATTCCTCACAGAGGCAGAGTACATCCCAGTCACCAAATGGAAAAAAGACAAGAGAAGACCTGGAGTGGAAAAACACTTTGGTCAGACCTAACAAGCCAGTCTTGCAGATCAGGATCACAACCAAAACATAAGGCAGAAGAATGATCGGAGAAGGCTGAGATAAGGGCTGGCATAGCAGGTTGTAATGTGGAAGGAAGGCAAGGTTGGGATACCAAATATCAGCTGTAGAGATACAGCACCCAGGAGTTCACAAATGGGACTTATCTGAGGGCATGGTAGAAGGGGAGCTCCAGGGTTTACATATGGATAGGAAGCCAATCAGAGAAGAAGCACTCCCTAAGAACCAATCAAGCGAAAGTGCAACCTCGGTGAGCTAATTGGGGCAACCCATATCAAGAAGCTGTGACTAGGAGCAGTAAAAGGCAAGAAGAGGTCATAGCTCACTTCCTATGCGAGGGGAGCTTCCTGAGTAGTAAGTACATGACACTGTTTGAGTTTTGGCCCAGCCTATGCACCTTCTCCAAATTAAGGATCTTCCAGCCAAGCTCATTAGTAAGCCATTTTTCTAGGGTATCTACAAGATCATTATCTGCCAGCGATTCCACAAAGCCAAGCAAACATACAGTAAGTTGTTATACATAGAACTATTTTCTAGATTATCAACTTTATCCTCCAATAACTTGAAATTACAATCTGATAATAGAATGCGGTGGCCAATATTCCCTTTCAACTGCATTACTGCCTGTGGGTGGGGTGGTGCTTTAATACTGTGTTTTCAATTGCTAGGGACAGCAGAGTTCCTGGAGTCCCTTCAAAGTTTGCCTGTCACTTGCTACTGAAAAAGTGATACTGAAACAGCACCTTCCACTGGCAGAATGTAAGTGGACGACTCCCAGGCAGTTTAGAAGGAACACTGGTGGTGCAAAATACCCAGAGCTCAAGCACCACTTACCTTCTCTTGCTTGCAAGCATCACATACCTGTCAACTAAAGGTTTTAAAAATAAATCTGTTATGATACAATAAATGATACAGAGTAATCACTAGGTATTCCAGATCAACAAAATAGTGAAACTGCTCTAGTGCTAAAGTGTAGCGGCAAATCCTAGGATGCAGCTCAAGCACTAGCTGTGCATAAATTATTAATAAAAATTATTTTTGCTCCAAAGCAAATAGAGTTATGAAGTGGCCAGACACCCCAAAGAAAATAGTTTTATACAACCAAGACATTTTTGCTATACTGAACTATTTTCTAGGGCTTTTACTTCCACAAGCTTTAAGAGATTCAATTCAATTACAATAATGGTTACAAGTGTCTATTAATTACCATTGTATAATTAATTACAAAATTAAAACCATGAACATTTAGCTTTTTCATGTTTTAATTTGTTTTAGAAAATGATACAATGCAGATGACTACAGTTATTAACAGGCCCTGTTCACCCAAAACCGCAATGATTCTTCAGTCTATAAACAGTAAATCTTTTAACAAGGAAAAATTAGCAGCAAGAGCACTAGGAAAGAACATCAAATTGCCAATGCTAGCACCCTATGGGATACTAAGCTTTGAAGAATTGTAGTTTAACTGTCCCTATGTTTCTTACTAGGTGCCAACATATATTTGGAATGGATAATTCAGCTCTGTTTAGAGATAGAAAAGCCCCGTCAAGTAAAAAAAAAAAAACTGAAGACTGCAGATTTATCACTTTTTCAGTGCAGTATGTAATACTTCCCAGTTATTTCAGTGACAACATGCACATAAAATAATGGTTCTTTAGTTTAAATTCTGTGGTGTCACAAGGTAATTTTGGGATGTGCATTCGCTACCCACACACTAAAAAATAACATTTATTTTTTAGCGCTGGGGGCGGGTATCAAGGTGGAGAGTGGGTATGCTGTGTGCTAATTGGTTAGTGCATGGTACTTCAGATGACAGGTGTCAAGTGGTTCAAAGGGAGCTTTTGTCAACTGGCTGAGAAAAAAATTGAGATCCCATGACAACTTGGAAGGCTTGATAGGCCCCTCATGAAGCAAACAACTAAAGTTTGAGGAGAGATGGACTCACTCTCTAGATAGTGATGATAAACTCCAACACTGTTTCACTGAGCGAAGCAAATTTTGTTTGCGCAGGAGCACTTCCATCATTTCACTGTGCTTCCCACCGGTTGCAGTCATCTTCTCTACTCAAGACTCCTATGTCACCAGAACAATATTGTTTCTTTTCAGTCACTGACTTTTACATTTGATGATTGCCTCTGCACAAGACACCTGGATGCAGGCTGTTTTCCCCGAAACACGGACTGTGTCAGATCTGTTTAATAAAGTACTGAATTGATGTCTCCTATTCTTGAAGACTCCTTTTGTTTTTTTTAGCTATTTTGCACGGAGGTGAACCCTTACAGAGTTGGTGTTTAGACCAGACTCAGAAAGTTGTAGAAGGTATTCAAGCAGGTTTTGTTACGATATCCAAGTTGTAAGAGCTAGGTATTCAAGGTTGAGATGCAAGAAGGAACCCTCGTTCTGGGTGATGAGGGTCAGAAAGCATTCCGTTCTCCACAGGTCCTAGCACGCTAGTTCCAGAAGTAGGGGGAACCATATTTGCCTCGGTCAGTATGGGATGATGAGAATCATGGTTCCTTTGTCTTGCTCAAGTTTCAGGAGAGTTTTTGCTATTACAGGTACTGGAGGATAGCATGCTTAAGGCCCCCCCCCCCCCCCCCCCCCCAGTTTAGGAGAAAAGCATCTGAGGCTAGTCTCCTGTGAGATCTCAGCATGAAACAGTACTGGGGGACTGCTGTTCAAACGAGTGGCAAAGTTGGTCAATTGAGGGGATGCCCAACTCTCAGAAGATCTTGCAGGCTACACCCATGTTCAATGACCACTCATGAGTTTGCATGACCCAACTCAGTCTGTCTGCCAGACAATTGTTCTTCTGTTTAGACTACTGCAATCTGCTTCTTGCTGGCCTCCCACTTAATCACCTCTCCCCCCTCCAGTCGGTTCAAAACTCTGCTGCCCGTCTCGTCTTCCGCCAGGGTCGCTTTACTCATACTACCCCTCTCCTCAAGACCCTTCACTGGCTCCCTATCCATTTTCGCATCCTGTTCAAACTTCTTCTACTAACGTATAAACGTACGCACTCTGCTGCTCCCCAGTATCTCTCCACACTCGTCCTTCCCTACACCCCTTCCCATGCACTCCGCTCCATGGATAAATCCTTCTTATCTGTTCCCTTCTCCACTACTGCCAACTCCAGACTTCGCGCCTTCTGTCTCGCTGCACCCTACGCCTGGAATAAACTTCCTGAGCCCCTATGTCTTGCCCCATCCTTGGCCACCTTTAAATCTAGACTGAAAGCCCACCTCTTTAACATTGCTTTTGACTCGTAACCACTTGTAACCACTCGCCTCCACCTACCCTCCTCTCTTCCTTCCAGTTCACATTAATTGATTTGATTTGCTTACTTTATTTATTTTTTGTCTATTAGATTGTAAGCTCTTTGAGCAGGGACTGTCTTTCTTCTATGTTTGTGCAGCGCTGAGTACGCCTTGTAGCGCTATAGAAATGCTAAATAGTAGTAGTAGTAGTAGTACTGTGTAAGATAAGTGGCTCTGAGAACCATCCATTGGGAGGTGACCCACTGCCACATAATGACTGTTTCCTGACATAAGAGGTACAAACCAGTGCCTCCCTGCTTGTTGAGGGAATACATTGCAACCTGGTTGTCTGTTTGGATGAAAACAATTTGATATAGAAGCCAATCTCTGAAAGCCACTAGAGCATTCCATATGGCCCTTAACTCCAGGAGGTTGATTTGGTGTTGTCTCTCCTCAGCCATCCATTGACCCTGGGTGTGCAGCCCATCTACATGAGTTCCCCAGCCTAGGCTGGATGCGTCTGTCATCACTGTCATTTGTTGGCGGAAAAATTTGGAATGGTAGTCCCTTGACCAAATTGCTGCAAATGAACCATTATGAAGAAACAGTGTTTTGGGTCCGTAAAATGTATTGGATAATTTCCTGCCTTATTTCCTGAAGTGTATTTCTCCTATTTGATCAGCAGGTGGTGTTTCTTTGCTGTAAAGCTGTTACAGGGAACTGAATGTTCTTTTTCTTTAACACAAATGGGAAGCAAGCAGCAGTATACTTTTAAATCATGTTGACTGGGCTCTGATTGGCCCAGGAGCTCATTTCCTTTAGATTGTACTGATTTTGCCTCCAGTCTTAGCCAGGGAGAAAAGAGAGACAGATCTCTTTGCTAAGGCTCTGTGAACAGATATATTTCCTGATCTTTCCAAATACTGTTTAGACAATATGCAGATGTTTAGTTAGTTTTCTAATTGATCCATTTTTCAGTTACTTGTTACTGTTTGCTGATTGCACATTTTTTTGGTTCATTGTTCAAGTGTGATAATAAACCTGTTTAGTTTGTTGATTCTGCCTGTCTGGACTGATAAAGAATCCTGGTGGTTTGTGTGTTGGGTCTGTGATGCTTTCTGGGAACTGTGAGACCAATGGGAGTGTGGCCCCAGTAACCTAGAAATCACTGGGGATAATTTGAGTGCCGGAGACTTACCCAGAGGTGGTTGAGACCCAGTCAGTGGGAGGAGGGTGCTAGTGTAGAGCACAAGTGACAGGTGCAGGCGGACCAGAGCTGTGCTGGGGATAAACCCTTTAAGTGGCCATCGGGTAACCCTGGGTGAGTGGCTAGGCATTTCATCACAAACCTTTAGTTCTTCTTTTTTTGTGGAAGCCTACTGGGTTTGTCAGGCTCACTGTGTGGCGTGAGGATCACCATCCACTTAGTAGTTCAGAGTCTTTTTTTTTTTTAACCTGTAACCTCTAGACACAGAGCACAGTGAACAAGTGCAGCAGTAACAGGGTCACTTTCTGTTACGTCTGTGGCCGTGACCACCCTCAGACTTACCCTGTTTCTGGGAGTCAGTGGCTGTGCTGGCTTCTGCTTGTCTCTGTGTCTGTCTCTGTCTTAGTTTCTCTCTGGCTCTGTGTGCTGATTGCCCTACTGAACCTCACCTGTGTGGGCTATGCCTTTTCCAAGATGGCTGCCGCCGACTCCTCTATGCCAGTATCCAAGATGGCTCCCGCTGGGCTGACTTCTCTGTGTGTCAAGCCTCTGTTTGGATGCAAGGTGATTGCTGCAGCTGTGCCTCTGGTGTGGAAGGGCTTTATTAATCACTTAGAGACTACAGCCCTGGCCTTTGCATTTGATCTAGGGCCCTGGTGTATAGAGTGCTCTGTACACTGTTTCAGTGTTTGCTCTGTGTGAGTTTCTATGTTTGACTAGCCAGCTTAGGCACCGTGTGGCTTGTTAGCCTGTGTATAGCTTTGCTAGTGCTCTGTGTTTGTTTAGACTAGCCAGCTTAGGCACCGTGTGGCTTGTTAGCCTGTGTATAGCTTTGCTAGTGCTCTGTGTTTGTTTCCAGTGCATGACTTGTTAGCTTGGGCACAGCTTTGTTGTTAGCTGGTGTATAGCTTTCAAGTCTCCTGAGTGTGCTCTGTGTATGTTTCTTGTGTATGACTGGTTTGCCTGGGTATAGCGTTTCTATTAGCCTAGGTACAGTTTACTAGTCATTGTGTTTAAACCTGCCGACTGCCAGAACCCGGACAGTCCCTGCCTGTCGGCCTTGCCTGCGCCTAGGTGCCAGGGGGCACTCCTGGATCTTCATTCCTGCTGTTCCTGCTTGCAAGTTCCAGTTCCGGGTTTTCCTGTAAGTCCTACCGGCTGCCAGAACCTGAGGGCTCAACCCTCGGGGAAAGGTGGTCAAGCGTAGGTGAAGCCTAGGTCCAGTGTGTTCCAGTCCAGGGGGTTTCACTCCTGTATGTTCCAGTCCTGTGGGGCCCTCCAGTGTGTTCCAGTCCAGCGGGCTCCACTCCAGTGCGCACCCGTCCGGTGCGTTCCAGTTCCGTGTATTCCGGTGTAGAACTCCAGTCCGGGGTTCCGGACCAGTTTTGTCTCATCTCTACCTTGGAGGTCATCTTGCCTGCCACTGCCGCTCCACGGTAGTGGCCCATGGGCTCACGAACCCAGTGCTCCCGGGGAAGAAGCCTGACAGTATGCCAAGGTCCTCGAGCACGCGACAGAATGCAAAGGCCATGAACCCGGCAAGAACCCCCACCCAGCCGGGGTCCAGCTCCGTCATTGTGCTTGATCCTTCTATGACTCTTCGTCAGTATCATGGGAAACTGTTGTCTCATCCTGTTTTGAAGAAGACCCCTGAAGCGGCAGCTGAGAGAAAACGTGTCCGGTGGCTTGGAATCACTGAAAGCCCAGTTTCAGATATGGACCCTTTCATCACGCTCTCAGAGTATCGCCGCAGCCTTGTCCTGAATCCAGCTTTGTGGGATACTCCGGAAGCTGTCGCTGAGAGAAGACGTCCTGGGAATTCCACGCTCTGGGCCCAGCAGGGGTCCAGTCCCATTCAAGCAGAGCGTCCAGACAAGCCTCTGAATCCAGTCCGAGCAGCGCGTTCAGCCAAGCTTCAGAGTCCAGTCCGAGGGACGCTGCTGACCGAGACTCCGATCCCAGTTCAGGTGGCGCTTCCACTCAAGCCTCTGAGTCCAGTCCGAGGGGTGCTTCTGACCGAGTCTCCGATTCCAGTCCAAGCAGCACGTCAAGCCAAGTCTCTGCGTCCAGTTCAAGTGGCGCTGTCTACGGAGTCTCCTAGTACCAGTGTGGATCCCAGTTCCAACCCCATTTTTGGGCTGGATCCGTTTATGACGCTCCAGGAGTACCGGGTTGCCCTTTTGTCTGATCCAGCCTTGAAGGATACCCCTGAAGCTGCCGCAGAGAGAAAGCGTGTCTCCTGGCTTGGGTTTGAAGAAAACCCAGTTTCTGCTATTGATCCCTCTACCAAGCTGTTCTTTTACCGCTTCCAACTCCTCTCGGAGCCAACCCTACGGGATACTCCTGAAGCCCAAGCTGAAAGAAGGTGGCTTAGTAGTCCCGGACCAAGTGCCAGTCCCAGCCGAGATGCTGAGTCTGTGCTGTGGGCTGAGTCTACACCGAGTACTGAGGCCAGCCGTGATGCTGTGTCCACTCCGAGTTGCAGCAGTGGCAGCCAAGATGCTGAGTCTGGATCGAGTTGGAGTTCCAGTCAAGATGCTGAGTCTGGATCGAGTTGGAGTTCCAGTCAAGATGCTGAGTCTGGATCGAGTTGGAGTTCCAGTCAAGATGCTGAGTCTGGGTCGAGTTGCAGTTCCAGTCAAGATGCTGAGTCTGGATCGAGTTGGAGTTCCAGTCAAGATGCTGAGTCTGGATCGAGTTGCAGTTCCAGTCAAGATGCTGAGTCTGGATCGAGTTGTAGTTCCAGTCAAGAGGCTGAGCCTGGATCGAGTTGGAGTTCCAGTCAAGATGCTGAGTCTGGATCGAGTTGCGGTTCCAGTCAAGATGCTGAGTCTGGATCGAGTTGCGGTTCCAGTCAAGATGCTGAGTCTGGATCGAGTTGCAGTTCCAGTTAAGATCCTGAGTCTGGATCGAGTTCCAGTCAAGATGCTGAGTCTGGATCGAGTTGCAGTTCCAGTCAAGATGCTGAGTCTGGATCGAGTTGGAGTTCCAGTCAAGATGCCGAGTCTGGATCGAGTTCCAGTTCCAGTCAAGCTCCTGAATCCAGTTCCAGTTACAGTCAAGGGGTTGATTCCAGTCCGGGTCCAAATCCCGGCTCCGTTTTGGATGCCAACCCAGGTTCCAGTTCCAGATCTGCATCTGTTCAGACTTCTAGTTCCTGTCAAGACTGGGATGCCACTTTGGGCCCCAGCCCAGCGTCTGATGTCAGCTGGGGTAGTGGCTTCAGCCTTGCTCTTGCCATTACACGGAATTGCCAAGAGGTCCAGGACGTTGTGGGTTCCCTCTGGGAAGGGTTACTTTTGAATTTTGTTCCTCTTGATGCATCCATGTTCCTGAGGTTGCCCCGTGGTGATTCGAAGGAGCCTCCTGGTCACAGGTTCTACTTTTGTCTGCCAGTTTTGAACTTCCTTGTGATTTCCAGTCCAGTGATCTATGTCTGGCTTTTGAGACCCATCAGGAGGTTTCACCATAGTTACCCCTGGACACCTGAACTCCTCAGGGAGACCGAGAGGGGGGTCTTGAGGAGGGGGTACTGTTACGTCTGTGGCCGTGACCACCCTCAGACTTACCCTGTTTCTGGGAGTCAGTGGCTGTGCTGGCTTCTGCTTGTCTCTGTGTCTGTCTCTGTCTTAGTTTCTCTCTGGCTCTGTGTGCTGATTGCCCTACTGAACCTCACCTGTGTGGGCTATGCCTTTTCCAAGATGGCTGCCGCCGACTCCTCTATGCCAGTATCCAAGATGGCTCTCGCTGGGCTGACTTCTCTGTGAGTCAAGCCTCTGTTTGGATGCAAGGTGATTGCTGCAGCTGTGCCTCTGGTGTGGAAGGGCTTTATTAATCACTTAGAGACTACAGCCCTGGCCTTTGCATTTGATCTAGGGCCCTGGTGTATAGAGTGCTCTGTACACTGTTTCAGTGTTTGCTCTGTGTGAGTTTCTATGTTTGACTAGATAGCTTAAGCACCGTGTGGCTTGTTAGCCTGTGTATAGCTTTGCTAGTGCTCTGTGTTTGTTTAGACTAGCCAGCTTAGGCACCATGTGGCTTGTTAGCCTGTGTATAGCTTTGCTAGTGCTCTGTGTTTGTTTAGACTAGCCAGCTTAGGCACTGTGTGGCTTGTTAGCCTGTGTATAGCTTTGCTAGTGCTCTTTGTTTGTTTCCAGTGCCTGACTTGTTAGCTTGGGCACAGCTTTGTTGTTAGCTGGTGTATAGCTTTCAAGTCTCCTGAGTGTGCTCTGTGTATGTTTCTTGTGTATGACTGGTTTGCCTGGGTATAGCGTTTCTATTAGCCTAGGTACAGTTTACTAGTCATTGTGTTTAAACCTGCCGACTGCCAGAACCCGGACAGTCCCTGCCTGTCGGCCTTGCCTGCGCCTAGGTGCCAGGGGGCACTCCTGGATCTTCATTCCTGCTGTTCCTGCTTGCAAGTTCCAGTTCCGGGTTTTCCTGTAAGTCCTACCGGCTGCCAGAACCTGAGGGCTCAACCCTCGGGGAAAGGTGGTCAAGCGTAGGTGAAGCCTAGGTCCAGTGTGTTCCAGTCCAGGGGGTTTCACTCCTGTATGTTCCAGTCCTGTGGGGCCCTCCAGTGTGTTCCAGTCCAGCGGGCTTCACTCCAGTGCGCACCCGTCCGGTGCGTTCCAGTTCCGTGTATTCCAGTGTAGAACTCCAGTCCGGGGTTCCGGTCCAGTTTTGTCTCATCTCTACCTTGGAGGTGATCTTGCCTGCCACTGCCGCTCCACGGTAGTGGCCCATGGGCTCACGAACCCAATGCTCCCGGGGAAGAAGCTTGACAGTATGCCAAGGTCCTCCAGCACGCGACACTTTCCTTTTCAGTTTTTGTTTTGTAATGTCAGGAGATTAGCAGCATGCTGATGGCAACTGGCAGTGGCCAGAAAACACCGGAAATGCCTGACCTAATACAAGAGCAACCGGATAACCTCAGCAGGGAGGCGCTGCTGGACTAGCCTGTACAGAGTTATCCTGGGATGACAGCAGACTTATTATGGGCAGAAGTCTGTTAGTTGGCAGGGCCAGATGCCACACCAGCTGAGATCCGGCAGATCTACATGATACAGCGACAGCAGCTAGACCAACTGTGGCATGAGGAACGGGAAGAGTGCCGGCGGCGAGAGGAACAGAAAAACGCCAGTGGCGAGAGAAATGGGAAGAGCACCAGCAGTGAGAACAGCAGCAGCAGCAAGAGGTATGGGAAGCGCAACAGCAGTGAGAGGAGTGTGAATTCCAGCTGCAGAAAATGAAGTTGGAGATGGAAATGGCTCATATCCAAAGCTCCAATCCAACCCCTGCGCTGAGGCCAAAAGCAGGTTCCACAGCCCAGATTGGACCCTACTTTTTTTTTGCTGTTTGATGATACCAGAGGTGGCACAGATGGATATCTTACTGCTTTTGAAAAAAATATGCCGCCTCAATGAGATTCCTCAGAAAGGCTGGGTGCACTATCTGGGAGGAAAGCTCACTGGTAGAGCACTTGAGACGTTCCAAGGACTATCCATGGAGATGTGCTCCCAGTTTGAGGAGGTGCACAAAGCTTTGTTGAACCATTATGCCATTACCCCTGAGACCTACAGACTAAAGTTCAAAGACTTTGCAAAAGGGGGTGGATGATACTCACAGCGAGTTTGTGATCCAGTTAAGATACCAGCATCAGCGATGGCTCAGTGGAGCTGAAATTAAAACCCTGGAGAACTGCCAAAACCTGATGGTCCTGGAGCAGTTTCTTCAGAATTATTGTCTAGAGGTGAGGAAACATGTCCAAGATCACCAGCCCTATACTCCAGAGAAAGCGGCTCAGTTAGCTGACATCTTTATGGCTAACCATCCCTGGTTGGCAAAGAGAAGCCGTCCATATCCCCAGAAGCCAATACCTAAGGGCAGCCAGGGCCCTAAGCCAAATATTCCTGCAACCTCAGATACTGTCAGCAGACCCTCCAGCTTTCCCCTAAAACCTAGACTTTAGGCATGAATGTCCTTGTTACTAGTGTGGGCGCACAGGACATTTCACAGCAGACCCAGATAATCCCAACCCTGCACTAAAAAGCATTCCAGTTCCTGCACCTAAGCTGGTGGCTTTCATGGGTGGCTCCAGTCCCATGAAGGAGACCCACACAGTTGCCACAGCACAAATGGTTACTGGTCATTCATCAAGCAAGGAAGCAGATGGGTTTCCCCAACACTATAGCACTCCAGTAACTGTGAATGAGACCCAGGTAGATGGGCTTGTGAACACTAGCTCTATTATGACTTTGTTACGACCAGAGCTAGTGCTGGAAGATGCTATTCTACCAGGGCGCACTGCAGAGGTAAATGTTACCAATGGATCCAGAGAGACTGTACCCATTGCTCAAGTATTCTTGGATTTGGGTATCAAGCCTGGATACAGAAAAATAGGCATAATGAAAAACATGCCAGTACCAATGCTGTGTGGGACCGACATGGGTCCAATGAACATTACTCATGATAGCAGAGTCAGCATTTACACTATCGTGATCTGAAGTCAGGCCCGGGCGGCAGGGCCGCCGAGAGACAACGCTGGGCCCGGGACAAACCATCTTAAGCCCCCCCCCCCCCCCCCCCGGTGCACCACACATAAGGCAAAACTGAGAAAGAAATAGAAGGCAGTAGATTGAAAGCTGTGCATAGTTTTTTTTTCTATTCAATACCCTAGCGTAATGTGTCCGCTTACACGAACGAACTAGATCCAGCAAGCTTTCCTATTTTTATTCATATCACCACCAAATCATAGCAACTTAACAATTCCAGAAATGTCTCCTAAAATCTGCACCCTTATCCTCCACTGCTAACTCCAGACTCCGTTCCTTTTATCTTGCTGCACCATATGCTTGGAATAGACTTCCTGAGCCGGTACATCAAGCTCCATCTCTGGCTGTCTTCAAATCTAAGCTAAAAGCCCACCTTTTTGATGCTGCTTTTAAGTCCTAACCCTTATTCACTTGTTCAGAACTCTTATTTTATCATCCTCATTTTAATATTCCCTTATCTCTTATTTGTCCTGTTTGTCTGTCCTAATTAGATTGTAAGCTCTGTCGAGCAGGGACTGTCTCTTCATGTTCAAGTGTACAGCCCTGCATACATAGAAACATAGTAGATGACGGCAGAAAAAGACCTGCACGGTCCATCCAGTCTGCCCAACAAGATAACTTATATGTGCTAATTTTGTGTATGCCCTACTTTGATTTGTACCTGTGTTCTTCAGGGCACAGACTGTATAAGTCTGCCCAGCGCTATCCCCGCCTCCCAACCACCAGCCCCGCCTCCCAACCACCAGCCCCGCCTCCCACCACCGGCTCTGGCACAGACCGTATAAGTCTGCCCAGCACTATCCCTGCCTCCCACCACCGGCTCTGGCACAGACCGTCACGTCTAGTAGCGCTATAGAAATGATAAGTAGTAGTAGTAGTACATACATATTTTGTTCTTTCATTAAATCAAACATTTTTTCCCTCTTAATTACTAAATGAATACCTATTTATAGAGTTGAGATTTATAATGGCTCTTTTGGCACTTCTTTGCAATATAAAAGAACATTTTTTTCCATCTTTACAAAAGATATGATGGCAACATCTCATTTGCTGTATGATGGCACAGAAGTGCTGAAACTCAAAATAGGAGAAAGGGAGTGTTTTGAAAATGTGTATTTGCTATTCGGATTCTGGACGTTTTGAGCAAAATGCCCAAAGTTGGACTTAGATGTCATATTGAAAATGCCCCTCTGTGTCACTTTGTTACTCTCTTACCCTATATTAGATATATTTCTTTGGCTTTATTCTTTTCATCGGATTGGACCATTCTATTTCTGTCAATATATATGTGATTTGTTATATTTAGAAAATGTCACAAGCACGTTCTAACATTTTTAAATTACAATAACATTTGATATTTTGTTTTGTGTCACCTTCTATCAGAAATAACTCAAAATGAAAGCAAAGCTTTGATTTTATTAGAACTGAAACTGGTATTTTATACTGAAAACACCTGCCTACAATACCCTTTGGTTTTTAAAACAAAGCAAAATAGTGAACAAAATTTCATTTTACAAAAATACAGGGCAAACCTCTTCCATAAAAAAGTAGCCCCTCAGACCCCTTCCTCCTCCACAGACACCAAAAAGAGCCTATATGTCCCCCAAACATGTACAGAGAACGGTCCAGACTGAATGAAAAGCAATATTTCAAATTACATCTAGGAAGAGCTTCTGAATTTTGTCCAGGATCCTGAGGGGCCTCAGCTGTAATGACCAGATCATTCCCTTACTGAAAGTTGTATTGCTTACCAACTGCATTCCATACTACATTTAATATGCTGTTTTTTAAGGTGAGGAATGGGCAAGAAACTGAATATGCTCTGAGGGCGGTGGCACCAGCTGGAAACCATCACAAGGCCCTGCTACCGCACCTGTAGAAAGAATGTCAGCTTCTAAAATGACAAATTGCTTTTCCTAGGCAGTTTTAATTTATGCAGCCCTCAAATAAATAGAAAGGACAGATTACCTTTGGAACTCACTCACTGAGCATGACAACTGCTATTGACTCACTCCAAATTTAGCCCACCACCTGTCCCCACAACGCGACCCGGCCGGAAGAGGAGCAGCAGGCACTAGCCCCGCCCGCCCCGTAGCACAGCACAGGCTGGCGTCGCTGGCCACACCATCCACCCACACGGCACGTGCCGCACGTACGCACAGGAGCAGAGCGAATCGCGAGGCTACCTGCGACTGCGGAGTCTGGTACTGTCTGCGTCTGTGAGCGGCTGAGCGCGCCATGGAGCGATGAAGAAAAAATCCATTGACTGCAGCGAACGCCGCCGGGCCCCCCTTGCAGGCCGGGCCCGGGGAATTTTGTCCCCCCTGTCCCCCCCTCTCGGCGGCCTTGCCGGGTGGCCCAACAAGCAGAAGCAGCAGAGATAACCTCTATAGTTCCAGATACTGAGCAAGTCCAGGTGGAACCAGCTGACCAAGCAACAGGAGAAGGTGCCATGGGTCCTGAGGTGACTGGGGCCATGAGTATGGAACAGCATGACTTAACTGACATACCTATTGAACAGACTGATGACCCTGATTTGTAAGAGTCACCAGCAGAGACCCTTCCAGATATGGATACTGATATAGGACAGAGACATGCTTTTCAGAAAGCACAGCTCTCTGACCCTGACCTGGAAGCCCTGAGGCAGAGGGCTGGTCAGCCAACCAATGAGAGTGGTAAAGATCGTATCCTATGGACAGGGGACTTGTTGTACAGAGAGACTGATCCTGCTGATCCTAACAAGCCCTGGCAAGCAGCTTATAGTGCCCAGGGAATACAGAGAACAACTTCTATAGATTGCACATGACATTCCACTAGCAGGACATCAGGGGGTGACACGTACACACACTAGATTGATCCAGAACTTCTATACGCTGGGTGTATCTCGAGCTGTAGCTGACTACTGTCGAACTTGTGATGCATGCCAAAGGATGGGTAAGACCCAAGATCACCCCCGAGTTCTGAATAGCTGTGGATATAGTGCGACCTCTAGCTGTCCCTAGGCAGACTGGGAAAAGATATATGTTGACAGTGGTGGACTTTCCTACCAGATATCTTCACAGAATCAGAGAAAATTACCACTGCCCTGCTAGAAATATATTCCAGGGTAGAATATCCATGAGAAATACTCTCAGACCAAGGGACAAAGTTTATTTCTGAGCTGATCCAGAATCTATGGGCACGCTGTGGAGTGAAATCTGTATGTACCATACCATGGGATTCATTTTCAAAGCACTTAGACTTACAAAGTTACATGGAAGGGCATAATTGAAAGGGACACCCAAGTTTTGTTGAGGACGTCCTCGCAAAACGTCCCGATGGAGGGGCGGGAAAACCTGTATTATCGAATCAAGATGGACGCCCATCTTTCTTTTTGATAATACAGTCGGGGACGCCCAAATCTTGAAATTTAGGTCATCCTTAGAGATGGTCGTCCCTAGAATTGGTCGTTTTTGATTTTCAGCGATAATGGAAACCAAGGATGCCCATCTCAGAAATGACCAAATGCAAGCCCTTTGGTCGTGGGAGGAGCCAGCATTTCTAGTGCACTGGTCCCCCTGACATGCCAGGACACCAACCGGGCACCCTAGGGGTCACTGCAGTGGACTTCATAAAATGCTCCCAGGAATATAGCTCCCTTACCTTGTGTGCTGAGCCCCCCAAACCCCCCCCCCAAACCCCACTACCCACAACTCTACACCACTACCATAGGCCTTAGGGGTGAAGGAGACACCTCGATGTGGGTACAGTGGGTTTCTGGTGGGTTTTAGAGGGCTCGCTGTTTCCTCCACAAATGTAACAGGTAAGGAGGGGGATGGGCCTGGGTCCGCCTGCCTGAAATACACTGCACCCACTAAAACTGCTCCAGGGACCTGCATACTGCTGTCATGGACCTGAGTATTACATCTGAGGCTGGCATAGAGGCTGGCAAGAAATATTTTGAAAGATGGTTTTTGAGGGTAGGAGGGGGTTAGTGACCACTGGGGGAGTAAGGGGAGGTGATCCCCGATTCTCTCCGGTGGTCATCTGGTCATTTAGGCCAACTTTTTGTGCCTTGGTCATAAGAAAAACACGACCAGGTAAAGATGTCCAAGTGCTCGTCAGGGACGCCCTTTTTTTTCCATTATGGGTCGAGGACGTCCATGTGTTAGGCACTCCCAAGTCCCGCCTTCGCTACACCTCCGATACGCCCCCTTGAACTTTGGCCATTCCTGCGACGGAAAGCAGTTGGGGATGTCCAAAATCAGCTTTCGATTATGCCGATTTGGGTAACCCTGAGAGAAGGACGCCCATCTCCCGATTTGTGTCGAAAGATGGGCGCCCTTCTCTTTCGAAAATAAGCCTGATAGTAACATATAGTAACATAGTAGCATAGTAAATGACGGCAGATAAAGATCAGTACGGTCCATCCAGTCTGCCCAAGAAGATAAACTCATTTTACATGGTATGTGATACTTTATATGTATACCCGAGTTTGATTTGTCCTTGCCTTTCTCAGGGCACAGACCATAGAAGTCTGCCCAGTACTGTTCTTGTACTAAGTTCTGAAGCTAACATTGAAGCCCCTTAAATTTACACTCCAGCCCATCCCTATCTATTCAGTCAAGATCAGGGCGTAGACCGTAGAAGTCTGCCCAGCTCCCATTTTGTTTCCAATTACCGGCGTTGCCACCCAATCTCTGCTAAGATTCCACAGAACCATTCCTTCTAAACAGGATTCCTTTGTGTTTATCCCATGCATGTTTGAATTCCATTACCATTTTCATCTCCGAGGACAGCAGGCCATTCATTCTCAACTGTGGGCAATGTCATTCACATCACCCGGTGCGGAGCTTTAACAAGCTAGTATAGTTTATGAACACGTGCAGCGTCCCCACCACGCATGCACAAATGTCTTCCTGCCCGCTGCGAGAGCGCTGGACCATCAGTACAATAGAATAGCATGGAATCAACTCCTAGGGGAGGTGGGATAGTATGTGAGAATGAATGGCATACTGTCCTTAGAGAATACCTGCTACAGGTAAGTAATCTTCACTTTCTCCAAGGATAAGCAGGCCATATTCTCATATGTGGGAATCTCTAGCTACAAGGCTCTCTGAAAACAACAGCTGTTGGTCAGTTGGCCCTTGCAATGGTGAAGGCAAAAGAAATAATTAACCTGAAACTATATACAACTGTGTGACAGTGCAGCCTGGAACAGAACAAAATGGGCCTGGGGGGGGGGGAGGGGGAGGCAGAGTCAGATTTTGGACCCCAAACACATTCTGTGGAATGTATGTCTAAAACGACTATCGTATCGGCTATACTGCTCATGGCAGTAGTGAGGTGTAAATGTGTGGACTGAAGACGTCACAGCCTTGCAACTTTCTTCAGTGGAAGCAGACCTCAAGTGGGCTACCAACACAGACATGGCCCTGACATTGAGAGCCCTGACATGACTCTCATGAGTCAGCCCAGCCTGAGCATAAGTGAATGAAATGCAATCTGCCAGCCAACTGGAGATTGTGCATTTCCCGATGGCAACCCCCATCCTATTGGGATCAAAAGAAACAAAAAGCTTGGTGGACTATCTGTAGGGCCTAGTCTGCTCCAAGTAAAAGGCCAATGCTTGCTTGTAGTTCAAGGTGTGCAGTGCACTTTTGCCAGGATGGGCATGAGGTTTGGGAAAGAATTTTGGAAGAACAATCAACTGGTTCAGGTGGAACTCCGACACACCCTTAGACAGAAACTTAGGGTGTATGTGGAGAACTACTCTGTTGTGATGAAGTTTAGTGTAAGGTGGATCTGCCACTAGGGCCTGAAGCTCAATGACTCTGTGAGCTGAAGTAACAGCTAGCGGGGTCAAGTACTTCAGATGATAGGAGTCCAGCAATTCAAAAGGAACCTCATCGGCGTTGGTGAAGAACACTTCATGGGAAGGCTGAGACCAAGTGTCACGATTGTGACTATATTCCCTGTCAGACTGGTTTTGGGGTTCCTCCAGCCAAGCCAAGTCTGTGTGTAAATCCTGAAACCTATGTGAAAATCCTGAAATCCGTTCTAGTCCAGTCTAGTTCATTCCGGGATCCTGTTCCAGCCAAGCTGTGCTCTGCTGTTGTGTTGCTAAGCCCCACCCTGCTGGTGACCTCACCAGTAGTGCCTTTATTACCACCTGGGAACTTCTTAAGTTTGCCTTTGCATCGCTATAGGTACGTTGGCGTGTAGTTGCACTTCTGCTTGGTTCTGTCTGTGGGCATTTCTGCCTTCTATTTCAGTGTGTCTGTTTGGGTCAGTGGTGTTTGTTATATTCCTCTTACTTGTAGTTCTTGTTCTGTCTCCTTGTGCTGGCTGCTGCCAGTGGGTGTGTAATTAGCCCTCACCATACTACACCTGGGATTGTTCTCTCTGGTTGCAGTACTCTGTGGTGAGCCTGTTTCTCTCTAGTGTTTCTCTGTGTGTTGTATGGCTGCCTTGTGTTCAGCCTTCTGTCTATGCACTGGTATTAGGTTGTGGTTGTAGCCTAGCTTTGGGTTCTGCCTTGTCTGTCTTATTTTATGTCTCTAGTTCCCCTCTGCCTTTTACCTCAGTCCCTGTTTATGCAAGCTTGTTGTTGTACTTTGTTACCTCAGGAAGTACCCTCAGTTCTGAGTCCTGATTCCTGCTCCCTGTTTAGTCAAGCTTGCTTTGGAGTCCTATTCCCTGTGTGAGTTCCTGTATCCTGTAAGTCCTGCTAACCCCTAGGGAACAGCGGTCAAGTGCAGGTGAAGTCTTGTTCCAGTCCTGTGTTCTAGTCCAGTATGTTCCTGCTTTGCTTATCTACATCTGCAATCCCTGTCTTGTTGGTGTGTTAGCCCAGTTCTGGTTGGGGGTTTTGCTTGCCATTGTCGCTCTACAGCAGTGGTCCAAGGGCTCACGAATCCAGTTTTCCCTTGAGAGGCCTGACACCAAGCCTGCCTCAATATAGAGGTTCCATGTCCTTGGAAGGGGCGTTGAGATGTCAGATCCACTCTCGATTCTGGTGAAGCTTCCTCCACCAATGTCAAGGGGGTGCCCACACAGGCGGCTGTCAACATCGGTGCCGCATGCGACACTGATGTTGGAAACCTCACTGCAGGCTGAGGGCCTTGCAGGGAAGCTGCAAGAGGCACGGCTGGTGCAAGCACCCTAGAAGCAGATGCACACTGTTGTAAAAACATCACCAAGAGCTCATGGAGCATAGCCCGGATGCGCTTATCGAGAAGTGCCACTGGGAGAGGCTGGGGTGCCGGTTCAGAGTCAGACTGCTGAACTGCAAGGGTCAAGACAGGTGCCTGATCCTAGTTGCATGGAGACTCATGAATCGGCACCTGCTGCATGGAGGAGGAGTGGTCCTTCTGGCACTTCTCAAGGACTGAATCCCTTGGTGCCCCGGGGCTTCTGGTACCAGGCGTCGAGGAGGATCGATGCTGATGCTTCTTGACTTTCGCCTGATGCCTGTCATCGATGCTCCTAGGTGCCAACGAGAACAATGTCGAATTCCCATGTCACCTTGGGGTCGCATCCAATGCTGACTGATCCCAGGGGGCCATGCACAGTGGTTGGCATCAAGGCAGGCAGAGACCTACTCAATTCACATCCACTCCCAGTGTCTGAGACAGGCCTCTCAGCCATGCGGACCGATGAACCCGGTGCAGATGCAACTCCCGACGCCAATGCCTATACTGATGCCAAGGTTTTGGACTTGGTTCCAAAACGTTTTTCCCTCTGAGCCTCTCTGGCCTTTTCTTCATTTAAAGACAAAGAACACAGCTGGATGGGGTATATTCAAGCCCCAAACACTGAAGACACCAAGCATGAATGTCTTTACCAGAGGTGGTCCTACCGCACCAACTACAGCGCTTAAAGCCACTCGGAACCTTCAAGGACATGGAAGGGAAAACAGCCATGGCCAAAATAAAAGGCTCGATGATGACTGAAAAAGGAGCAAGCACCAGCCAAAAAACAAAAATCAAGGTATAAACGCCCAACCACCGTTCAGGCCTAAGAGGGCCTACAGAGCACGCCAAAAACAAAGGAAACTTAAAAGTGGGATAATCAAACTAAAACTGTATAGGAAGGGAGAGAAACTTTTCCTAAAAAAATAAAATGAAAAAAGCAGGATAAAAAAACCCTGAAGGGAAGGCACAAAATAAAAAAAATAACACTCACACACCAGACGTTGTGAGGAGAACAAGGACAATCGTGTTCTCTCCTCACTGTGGATGAGAAGAGACTGATGGTCCCACGCTCTTGTGGCAGGTGGGAAGGCACTCATAGATGCTTCGTGCAGATGCTGCACGTGTTCTGAAAGCTATACTAGCCTGTTAAAGCTCCGAACCAGGCGACGTGGATGACGCCACCCACATGTGAGAATATAGTCTGCTTATCCTTGGAGAAAAACAAATTTCATAGTTACTATTCTTCATGCTAGTATTCAACACTTAAGAAACAGTTCCAGCCATCAAAATAATCAAAAACAGTTTTGCTTATAAAACTATGAATATGTATATTAGTAGTTGTAGGGGAAAAAACGATACTATTAACAGGCTAAAAACTCTTCTGACCACATGAAATGTCAGGATAATAACTAATGTACAGATAGCTGATCTAATGGAGTTTATAACTATTATAGCCCACTAGATGCGCTAATTGAAGAATTTGGTATCTCTAGATCGCAATATTTCGCCTATGCTCAGTTAAAACATTATGTGTCCTCCTTAACATGGACAGATCTCACGGAGGACGTGATTGATGTCCTCACGGAACAGTATTCTTTAGGGGCACAGGTCTCTGTTCCTTTAAGATTCCATTTACAGCAACTAAAAGACACAACCCAGGAAATAGATTACATAGGGGTGACTAAAGCGTGGACTAAGGATCTTGGCTGCACAGTTACAACAGATACTGGACAGAGGTTCTTGGGTAGTATCTATAAAATGCACTTTTCGGTCCCTCAGGGTGAACGGTTATATAGATTTTTTATGAGAACCTACATGGCCCCTAAAAGAATGGCCAGAATAACTGAGTCTTGTGATGGGACATGCGCAAGATGTGGAGGGGGAGCGGCTACGCTTGGGGACATGTTTTGGCTCTGTCCCCGGGTGCAGGCTTTTTGGAGGGCCATACTTTCCTCATTGCAGTCACAGTGGGAATGTTCTGTAGTGTGTGACCCGCTGATATTATTTTTTAGTTACAAATTTACTGCGACACCACCTAAAGGCTTTAAGAGATATGTGCAGTGGTCAATTTTATTTGGTATTACCACGATTCTGAAATCTTGGCGATCAGATCTCATGCCACCACTAGCATGCTGGCGTGCGCAGCTGATACATCAAATGCGGCTGGATAGATGCCGTGTGAAATCCCTGGACAGCACTGAAGGAGAGAGGTTCCGCATGGTATGGGAGCCATTGTGGTTAACCATGCCCTCAAGAGCACGAAGCTTTATTTTGAATATTTAAAAAGTTCACAAGTGGGTTGTGGGAAGGTAGGGGGGGTGGGAGTGATCTTTTCAGTTTGGACAGTTGTTGGGGTGAATTTTTTGCATCACTTTTTGTAATATTGTGGTATATGTGCGAAAGCTTTGCTTAAAATGGTGTCTGTTTTTTGAGGCAACTGGTTCCAATAAAAAGACTTAACATGTTGGAAATGGGGTTGGGGAGAAAATGTGAAACTTTGATGATGATCTAGCTGTATGATTTAACTTCCGATGTATAACCATGGTTAGTTGTTTATTGTTTAGGGGTGACATATGGCGGTCTGTTTAACCTGTTGATCATCAATAAAAACTATTGAAACATAACTATTATAGCCTTCTTGCAAAGGTCATCAGGAGTACATAAAGAACACTACAAATCTTTAACACCTGATGCAGCCCTCGGGGCGAACAATGGCCATGTTGGGTCTTGTACTATGATTTTATTAGACTGTTTTTAATAGACTCTATCATATCCAGTGCTGTTACATATTTGTGATTTCTTTTGTGTGTCTTTACAGCCCTGTGAATGCCTGGTAGCACTTCAGAAATAATAAACAGCAGTAGTTGTTGTGTTTTTCATATTTAGTTTCAGATTACAGTCAAGGTAGCGAAGATACTTACCTGTAGCAGCTATTCTCCGAGGACAGCAGGCTTCATATTCTCGCAAATGTGTGATGCCGATCCACATCACCTGGTCCGGGATTTTGCTACCGATGTAGCCATGGCTCTGACATTGTGAGCTGTGACATGGCCCTCTAGGGCCAGCCCAGCCTGGGCATAAGTGAAGGAAATGCAATCTGCCAGCCAACGGATATGGTGCATTTCCCGATTGCGACCCCCATCCTGTTGGGATCAAAAGAAACAAAAAACAGGATGAACTGCCTGTGGGGCCATGTCCACTCCAGGTAGTAGGCCAATGCTCTCTTGCAATCCAAGGTGTGCAAGCTGCTTTCACCAGGATGGGCATGAGGTTGGGGAAAGAATGTTGGCAAGACAATCAACTAGTTCAGATGGAACTCCGACACCACTTTTGGCAGGAACTTAGGGTGCGTGCGGAGGACTACTCTGTTGTGATGAAACTTAGTATAAGGTGCATCCACTACTAAGGCCTGAAGCTTAATAACCCTACGAGCTGAAGTAACAGCCACCAATAAAATCACCTTCCAGGTCAAGTATTTCAGACGGCAGGAATTCAGTGACTCAAAAGGAGCTTTCATCAGCTGGGTGAGAACGACGTTAAGATCCCACGACACTGGTGTAGGTTTGACAGGGGGCTTTGACAAAAGCAAACCTCTCATGAAGCGAACAACAAGAGGCTGTCCAGAGATGGGCTTACCTTCTACACGATGATCATAAGCACTAATTGCACTAAGGTGAACCCTTACAGCCTTGGCCTTGAGATCAGACTCTGATAGGTGTAGAAGGTATTCAAGCAAGGTCTGTGTAGGACAAGAGCAAAGATGTAGGGCCTTGCTCTCATACCAGATGGCAAACCTCCTCCATTTAAAAGAAAAACCTAAAGAAGTGAATTCTAGGTTCTCAACATCCAAGTTGTGAGAGCCAGAGACTGGAGGTTGGGATGCAGAAGTGACCCTTCATTCTGTGTGATGAGGGTCAGAAAACACTCCAATCTCCATGGTTCTTTGGAGGATAATTTCACAAGAAGAGGGAACCATATCTGACGCAGACAGTACGGCAGAATCAGAATCATGGTTCCGCAGTCTTGCTTGAGTTTCAACAAAGATTTTCCCACTAGAGGTATTGGAGGATACGCATACAGAAGTCCTGTCCCCCAATTGAGGAGAAAGACGTCTGATGCTAGTCTGTCATAAGCCTGAAACCTTCAACAGAACTGAGGAACATTGTGGTTAAGCTGAGTGGCAAAAAGATCCACCAAGGGGGTGTCCCACACTCGTAAGATCTTGCGGGCTATGCTCATGTTGAGAGACTACTCGTGACGTTGCTTTATCCTACTCAGTCTGTCGGACAGAGTGTTGTTTGCACCGGCCAGATAGGTGGCTTGAAGAAGCATGCCATGGTGGCAAGCCCAATGCCACATCCAGATGGCCTCCGAACACAGAGGGTGAGATCCGGTTCCCCATGCTTGTTCATATAATACATTGTAACCTGGTTGTCTGTTTGGATGAGAACAATTTTGTGAGATAGCCGATCTCTCAAAGACTTTGGAGCGTTCCAGGTCACCTGGAGCTCCAGGAGATTGATCTGTAGATTCGTTTCCTGAGAGGACTAAGCTCCTTGAGTGTGAAGTCCACCTACATGAGCTCCCCATCCTTGGAGAGATGCATCCATCGTCAGCACTTTTTGTGGTTGAGGAATTTAGAATGGAATTCCCAGAGTCAAACTGGATCAAATTGTCCACCACTGAAGGAAGCGTACAAGCTCCGGGGATACTCGGATGACATCTTCCAGACTTCCCTTAGCTTGATACCACTGAGAAACTAGGGTCCATTGAGCTGATCTCAAGTGAAGACATGTCATGGGTGTAACATACACTGTGGAAGTCATGTGGCCCAACAATCTCAACATCTGCCGAGCTTTGACCTGCTAAGAACCTGCTAAGAGGCTCGAACATTGGACACGAGTGCAACTTGATTGTCTGCTCTCGTGTCCTTGAGGAAGGCTCGAACCATCTGAGTATCGAGCAGGGCTCCAATGAACTCTAATCTCTGAAGAGGGTGAAGATGGGACTTGGGGTAGTGTAAAATGAGCCCTAGGTGCTCTGACACACGAATAGTCATCTGAATGGACTCCTGAGCTCTGTCCGGAGAGGTGCTCTTCACCACCCAATCATCTAGATATGGGAACACATGGACTCTCAGACTGCATAGAGATGCTGCAACTACCGCTAGACATTTGGTGAAGACCCTGGGAGCTGTCATGAGGCCAAAAGGCAACACGCAGTCAGTGGTGTGCTGGTAAATTTTTAACAACAGGCTCTCTCCCCGGTCGACCTCGGCGCCCCCCCCATCCACCACTGCACCCCCCCCCCAAAAAAAAAAAAATTGCAGAGCTGGCTATACCCAGGGTGGGGGGGGGGGGGGGGGGGCAGCGGCCAACACATTACTCTCTCCAGGAAAAAAAAATTAAATGATCCCAGGTTCCAATCTAATTCATGTTTAATATGGGATAAAATGCCATAACTAAGTAAATAAACATAAACTTTTAACGTTCAGCACCTGATTCTCAAAGTGGACATATTCCAAACACTATAATGAAACTAAAATTATTTTTTTTTCTACCTTTGTTGTCTGGTGACTTTGTTTCTCTGATCATGTTGGTCCAGTATCTGATTCTGCTGCTCTCTATCTGTTCCCTTGACTCCGTTTCCAGGGCTTCCTTTCCATTTATTTCTTTTCTTTCCTTCTTTCTTCTTCATTTCTTGTCCTCCGCAGACTTGACTGTACAGTGGATCCAGCTTCTGCCTATTTTCTCCATCCATGTGCAGTTTCTCTCCTCACTTCCTTTTCCCTCATCTAATCTCCTTCCTCTATCTTCCCTCCATGTCCAGTATTTCTTCTCTCTCCCTTCCCTCCCCTCCATCCATGTCCAGAATTTCTCTTGCTCTCCCCTCCATCCATGTCTTGAAACTCTCCTCTCTCCCCTGCCCCTCTCTATCCATCCATACCCAGCAATTCTCTTCTCTCCCCTGCCCCCTCTGCCCATCCATGCCCAGCAATTCTCTCCTCTGCCCATCCATGCCCAGCAATTCTCTCCCCTGCCTCCCTCTGCCCATCCATGCCCAGCAATTCTCTCCCCTGCCTCCCTCTGCCCATCCATGCCCAGCAGTTCTCCTCCCTCCCGTTCCCATCCATGTGTAGCGATGTCCTTCGCCCCCCATCCTCCCCTGCCGCTCCCATCCATCAGTTTCAATTACCTGCCTCGAAGCGCCGCATTATTTAAGGCCTGCCTGCTGCCCGTCTCCAGCTGCCTTCCCTGCTTGCTTCTCAGGCGTTCGGTTCGCGCCCTTAGTCCCACCGAGGGAAAAGGAAATGACGTCAGAATGACGTCAGAAAGTGGGACTAAGGGCGCGAACCGAATGCCTGAGAAGCAAGCAGGGAAGGCAGCTGGAGACGGGCAGCAGGGCTTTAAATAAGGTGGCGCTTCGAGGCAGGTAATTGAACTGACAGATGGGAGCGGCAGGGGAGGATGGGGGGGGCGAAGGACATCACTAGACATGGATGGGAGCGGGAGGGGAGGTAAGCATGGCGCCCTCCTGCCATGCTTATCTTGTGCAATGGAGCCGGCTCGCCCTGTACAACAACCGGCTCGCAAGAGCTGTCAAAATTTAACAAGCGGCTCTTGCGAGCCGGTGCAAGCCGGCTCCAGCACACCACTGCACGCAGTACTGAAAGTGATATGTTCCCAGCCAAAATCGAAGATAGTTCCAGGCCACCGGAAGTATCAGGATGTGAGTATAGGCATCCTTTAAGTCCAGAGAGCATAGTCAATCATCTTTCCGAATCGTTGGGAGAAGAGTGCCCAGGGAAACCATCATGAATTATTCTTGGACTAGGAATTTGTTCAGGGCCCTCAGGTCTAGGATGGGATGCATCCCCACTGTTTTCTTCTGCACAAGGAAGTACCTGAAATAGAATCCCTGCCCTCCTTCTCCTGGTGGAATGGGTTTGACTGCATGGGCCTTTAGAAGAGCGGAGAGTTCCTCTGCAAGTACCTGCCTGTGTTGAGAGCTGAATGAATGAGCTCTCAGTGGGCAATTTGGAGGTTTGGATAGCCAATTGAAGGTGTATCTGAGACAGACTAATTAAAAAACCCACCAGTCGGAGGTCATAAGAGGCCACCTTTGGCGAAAAAATTTTAACCTCCTCCCAACCGGCAAGTAATCCAGGATGGATACGTTTACTGCTGCTATGCTCTGCTGGAGCCAGTCAAAAGCCCATTTTTGCTTTGCCTGGGGAGAAGTAGGGGTATTAAGCACATGCTGTTAACGTGAATGAGCATGCTGGGGCTGAGCCTTAATAGGCTGACAAACTGAAGGATTGTACCTATGCCTAGGATAATAGTAGGAACGGCTCCTGGACTTGCCAAAAGTCCTCCTAGCTGAGGAGGTGGATGCAGAAGGCGCCCTGAGGGAGAAAGAAGAGATTTTACCAGTGTGTTTCTTGATTTGGTCAGCGACCTCCTCAACCTTCTCTCCAAAAAGGTATCGGGAGCATTGGTAAGCATGGCAAGGGATATCCGCCAACCTCTGATGAACAGAATGTTCCAAGTCAGACACACACAGCCTGAGAGTCTGTGCATTGCTATACTTTGAGCAGAGATCCAGGATGCCATATCAAAAGTGTCATAAGTGCCCCTGACCAAGAACTTTAGACACGACTTCTGCTGCTTGACCAACTGGAGAAAAGTCTCAGCATGTTCTAGAGTGAGTGCATCCACCAAGTCTGACAGCTGTTTCACCAAGTTTCGCAAGTAGTCGCTTGTGAAGAGCTGGTAGGATTGTATGCGCGAGATGAGCATTGAAGCCTGGAACATCTTCCTCCCAAAATAATCTAGAGTTCTAGCTTCTCTGCCTGGGGGCTTCAAGGCATATTTCCTAGTACTCCTGGCTCTTTTGAGAGTGGACTCCACCACCATGAAATTATGAGGTAACCGAAGCCTAACAAAACCAGGTTCACTCTGCATCCAATACTGGGTGCCAATCTTCTTGGGCATGACAGGGACAGACAGAGGGGACTCCCAGTTCCCAAAGAGGTCTTTTTTAAGCAGTGGCGTACCTAGGGTAGTTGACACCCGGGGCCGGTCATTTTTTAACACCCCCCCCCCCCCCCCCCAAATCCAGTACTAGGCATGCTGAGAATACAAAACACTCAGGACTTATAGAGCAATTCTACCATACTATAAGCAGTCATTTCTACGAGTCACACAAGGAAAGGAAAGCATCTTAAACACTACAGTGAGCACTAGAACATCAATTCACCTATTGTAAAATGAAACCAGACAGAATAGTACAGATCGTAGATCCTGCACAGTCAATGCCAACTGAAAGCCATGTCTTTTTCACAAACACAGATACACCCTAATCCACTATAGAATAAGTAATCATAAACTTTCTATTTAGACAAAAATTAAACTGAACCCCCAATGCCAGACTCTGCATACAATGCAACACCACAGAAACAGAAACTGTCCCCTAGTACTGTGCAAACTATAAAGACAGCAGATGTAAATTTGAAAAAAACTAACAAGTACCAATCACTTTACAAATTAACAAATAGAAATAAAACAAATATAGAAAGTAAAATAATGCTCGGAAGTGACGTCATCGCCCGGGATGGTCGCTTAGCCACGTTGCTCTGTCTCCCAAAGTCCGTTTGCAGCGATCAAAAGCGATTATAAGCAGCTCTGAATCAAGGAAAAAGGGGAGTTCAGTGACTTCTGCACCCCAAGCAGTGAAATCGCCATGAGCAAAGCGGCTTCCACCCGTAAAAAAGACCCTGAAAAGCGGGAGAAAAACGTGGGTGGAAAAAGTGCACACCGCCATGAATCTCCTGAACGGGCCTCTCCATCTGATTCAGATTCGGCCCTATCTATGGCAGAAACTCGCTCTCCACCATCAAAAAAAGGTATCTCCGGCGAGCTCCGCAACTGTTTATCTAATATACAACATGAGATTAAGAACTCAAAAGATGAGATATTGGAGCGGATGGATACCCTGAGCTCGGAACTGAAGGAGCTGGGGGGCAGGGTGGAGGAAGCCGAGGTTAAGCTGGACGAGCATGCGGAACATCTGAATAGACATACAGAACTGATTCAGGGGCTAGAAACACGCAATGCAGACCTCGAATATAAATTGGACGATTTAGAAAATAGAGGCCGCAGGAACAACTTACGCTTTCGTGGAATACCTGAAGGAGGCGAGACTGAAGATGTGCCCCGGATTATCCAATCCATATGCAGTACGCTGATGGGAGCTGAAGCCGGCGAGGCACCGGAAGAACTGGAACGGGCGCATCGCGCCTTGGGCCCACGGAAAGCACAGCAAACCAGAGATATAATAGTTCGCTTCCAGAAATATGAAGCTAAAGAAAGAATACTGGCCCGAGCAAGGAACTCAAAAGACTTGGAATATGGAGGGGCTACGGTTTCTGTTTATCAGGATCTTTCTCAGTACACTCTCCAGCAGAGACGGCTGATGAAACCCGCCCTGGATATATTGATTAAAAATCAAAGGCAGTATAGATGGGGATTCCCCTTCTCTTTGAATTTTGAGCTACAGGGCATAAAGTGCAGAGCGTTCAACCTGGCAGAAGCATGGGAAGCGTTATTCAAAGGGGGACTGGTGACGCAGCAGATACCACCTGGGACAGTAGCACCAGTAACCAGAGCCAAGCTGCAAAAATGGAAGAGAGTGCCAGAACCATCGAAGCGCGCAGCATCTAAGCGCTGAAGGGGCATTCGAGATACGATCTGGTAACGACATACCTGTACTGCACTAGGAATAGGGCAAGGATCTGGCCCTTATTTCACCAGACTGGTCTAGTGAGTTCATGGACTGTAAGGAAATGACTTAAGAAAGTATGTGTATTGTCTATTAGGGACCTGTTTGAAGGTTTGGGGTGGGAGGTGTAAGAAAGTATGATTTGTGCAGGAATTCTAAATGCAAGCGAAGATTTAGAGCTGCTTAGGACACCATGGGGGGAGGGGCGGGCGGGGGACTTAACCGGGAGGTGGGTCATTCCTTTACAATCCCACTTGGAGGAATTAGTCTCTGGGTGGTGTAATAAATAAGGGGAAGGGGAGATATAATGTGGGTAGGGGGGGGGAGAACAAAGGGAGGTGGGAGGGGGGTGGGCGGAGGGAATGGCTCTAAAGGAAGGAAGTCCGTATGGAGAGTGTATGCAGCTAAGCCTGTAAGGTTGGAATGCTATGTTTATAACTATATGATTAAGACATGACCACAGACCTAAAGATACTATCCTATAATGTTAAAGGTTTGAACATGCCACAAAAGAGACAGAAACTATTTAAGGAGCTACAACACCATAGTCCCCATATAGTCCTCCTGCAAGAAACACATTTAAGACGAAAGCACGAGAGACTTCTCACTCATCCGGGGTTTCCAGTAGTCCACTGTGCATCCTCTGAGGGCTCAAGGTCAGGGGGGGTTGCAATACTGATGCACTCATCCCTGGCTATACAGGTTTTAGAGGTAAAAAAAGATCCAGGGGGGAGATATATATTTTTATATATCAAAATAGACCAGGTAGACCTGACCTTGGCATCGATATATGCCCCAAATGTTGGACAGGTGGAGTTTTTTGCGAAGCTGAAACTGGCATTGGCAGCATTTACTAGGGGCATATTGATTGTGGGGGGGGATTTTAATACAGTGAAGAACCCTAGTCTCGATCGCTCGGGGCAACATAAGTTAGAGGGTATTAAAGAGTCACAGGCGTTGGGTTCTTTCACATACTCCCTGGGCACACTGGATATTTGGAGATTGACACACATGAGGGATAGGGACTATACATTCTATTCATCACCACATGGAACGTATTCACGTATTGATTACATTTTCCTAGACACAACTCTAGTGGAGTGGGGCCCTACAGCGGCAATAGGCAGTAAGACTCTATCTGATCATGCTCCAGTTTGGGTGATACTTCCAAAAATAAAGGTAGAATATAAGGATAAGAGATGGACACTTAACACCAGTTTGTTACAGGAAGGGGAGGTGGCAGAGGGGTATAGAGCGGTTTTACACGAATACTTGGAGTTTAATAAGGAATCTGGGCCTGATCTCAATGTGGTATGGGATGCGATGAAAGCTGTCACTAGGGGATATTTTTTGAAATTGGCTAGTAAGAGATCTAGAATGTGCAAAGCTCAGATTAAGGGATGTATGGGCCGTATACACAATCTGGAGGCACAACACAAAGCAAATGGTTCCCGACAGATTTTACAAGAACTGAAAGATCAGAGAATGTTACTGGACTCCATTTACTCGGAGCAGCTGAGCCATTTACACAATAGACAGCGGCTGGGGTCCTATGAACACATAAATAAGGCGGGTCGCCTTCTGGCCATAAAGCTACGAAGGCAGAAGGTAGATCGTACAATCACACAGATACGCGATGGGGAGGGAGGCCTGATACGCACCTCAGAGGAAATTCGTAAACGTTTTAGGGATTTTTACCAAGCTTTGTATGATCAGGAGATACACCCTGCCGAGGACTCTGTGGAGGAGTATCTAGCGGATAGTGATCTCTCACCATTGACTTTCCAGCAGCAGGCCCAATTAGACAGTCCTGTTACACCCTTAGAAATACAGGAAGCTATCCATGGCTTGCCATCTTGTAAGTCTCCGGGCTTGGATGGGCTCCCAAATGAATTCTACAAGATGTTTAATAAAGAATTGGCACCACTATTAGCAGACCTATTCAATATGGTAGGAAGGGGGGAGATACTGCCTCAGTCTATGAAAGAGGCATGGATAGCGGTCTTGCCTAAGCCGGACAAAGACCACTCTGAATGTGGCTCCTACAGGCCTATTTCGGTGTTGAACTCTGATGTCAAAATTTTGGCCAAAGTTTTGGCCAATAGGTTGGCCCCGGTGCTTCCAGTGCTAATTCACCCTGATCAGGTGGGCTTTGTTGCGCACCGTAAGGCTATGGATAACATTAGAAGAGTAATAGACCTTATCTATTTGGCTAAGAGAAGCCAGCGGCCATTGTGTCTTCTTAGTTTAGATGCCGAAAAGGCTTTTGATAGGGTACATTGGCCATTTATGTATAAGACACTAGAGGTGTTAGGGTTTGGGAATCGGTTCAGAGGCTGGATACAAGCATTTTATGAATCTCCAAGGGCATGTGTGAGAGTCAATGGGGGCAACTCGGGGCTGTTTGCTCTTCACAGAGGAACTCGGCAGGGATGCCCTTTGTCTCCCTTACTATTCGCAATGGTAATGGAGCCTCTTGCATCTCGGATACAGTCAGAACCGGGTATTTTTGGTCTGGCCATAGAAGGCAGGGCACACAAGTTGGCGCTGTTTGCGGACGACGTCTTGCTGTTCATTACTCGACCACTGACATCGTTTCCTAACCTTCTGCGCACTATTGAAGAATATTCAGCGGTGTCTGGGTTTAAGGTCAATATGACCAAATCGGAGGCCCTTAACATTACACTGCCGGCTCTGGACCTGGAATCTTTAAAGACATCCTTTCCATTTCGGTGGGCTTCTAGGTATATACGCTATCTAGGGGTTAATTTGACCTCTGAAACATCGGAACTTTTTCAAGTTAATTACAAAAGACTAGGACGGGACATTGTGGCAGATCTAGAACGCTGGGGGGACATGGTGTTTTCATGGTTTGGACGGGTAGCGATAGTTAAAATGAACGTGTTGCCTCGTTTGCTCTACCTCTTTCAAGCGCTGCCTGTATTAATGCCCAGGCGATATCTATCAACGCTGCAGGATAAAATAATGCGGTTCGTCTGGGCAGGAAAGCGACCACGCTTATCGCGTACTTTACTATATCAAGACAAACGAAAGGGGGGGCTGGGAGTCCCTAATCTCATGTGGTACTATAGGGCGGCCCAAGGGAAAGTAGCGATTGAGTGGTACCAAGAATACCCAGATAGACAATGGGTCCAACTGGAGCAATACTCTTTGGGGCATACACCTCTAGGAGCGTTAATGTGGACCCCTAAATCTTTTAGGGTAATGGGGGGGGGTGAATGTCCTTCCATTGGGGTAACCCTCTACTATTGGGATAGTCTCTTCCCTCAGAAGAAATGCATTCTCACTAGTTTATCTCCAATAGCATATAATCCACTCTTTATGCCTGGAACTACACCGGGGATATTTACTCGATGGTATGCCATAGGTCTAAGGAGGTGGGGCCAAATGTTCGAAGCAGAGCAAATACTCTCACTTCGAAGTCTGCACTCACAATATCCAGAATTGGAGGAAGACAATTACGCATACCTCCAGCTGACCCACTTTCTCAAAACAAAGGCAGTGAGAGAGGTCATAAAACGGGAAAGGTCTATTCTGGAGGATATTTGTGAGAGGACTGAGTCCTCTGGTGGATTGATCAGCCAATTATATAAATGCATCAGTGCACAGGCTCCTCGATATTGCCTCCATAGAAAGAGCTGGAATAGCGAGCTGGGAACGGCCCTGGGGGAAAAGGACTGGGAAAAGATTGAAAAGGGGGCAGGAGGCGTGTCGGTACATGTACCGTTAAAAGAGAATGCAATAAAAGTATTGTTCCGCTGGTGCCTCACCCCGGCACGCCTCCAAAAAATATATCCAGCAGGCTCAGGATTGTGCTGGAGGGGATGTGGTCAAAAAGGAACAATGGGGCATATGTGGTGGACATGTGGCAAAATTAAAGCGTACTGGAAAACAGTACATAGTAGGCTGCAGAGATGGGTAGGACACACCTTTAGGTGGACCCCAGAAACTTTTCTGTTCTCTGTTAAAGTAGGAGGGTTAACACATAGCCAACAGATTTTGGTGAGACTGGCGACCGGAGTAGCTAGGCAGGTATTGGCTGCTTATTGGAAGCAGAAAGGTATACCCTCCATTGAGAGATGGATTGCAAAGTTAAAATATGTTTGTGAAATGGAAAGGTTACTAGCAGAACGAAAACGCAAGCTGAATCAATGGCAAGCTGTTTGGGGTACCTTCTTGGAACAATATCCATAATGGAAGGAGAAGGATATCTAGATCCTGTGGACAGGAGAACACTGAGCCATACTCATGTAGGGGGTGGGGGGAGGGAGGGGTGGGGGGGGACAAGGGGAATTAATATCTTTAAAACTTTAAAAATGTTGAAGTTCAATTGATCAATAATGTTGTATGCAAAATGATAGTATTATGTACAATGCAGAAAGGAACTGTATTATTTTATTCTTATTGAAAACATTTTGTTCGGATGGCAGACTGTGTTGCTTTTTGTATTGAATTTAACATTTAATAAAGACTTCTTGAAATATAAAAAAAAAAGAAAGTAAAATAATACCATTTTATTGGACTAATACATTTAGCTTTCAGAGGCCAAAACCTCCGTCCTCAGGTCAGTACAGTATAGTGCTGTTACAGTATCCTATCCTGACCTGAGGAAGGGGGTTTTGTTCTCCGAAAGTTAGTCAAAATGTATTAAAATTAGTCCAATAAAAAGATTACCTTATTTACATGTTCTATTATAAACATTTAACATATCTACAATACTTTATCCTAAAGCAAAAAAAATAAAAAAATATATTTTATTTACAGTTTGTTGTCTCTGGTTTCTGCTTTCCTCATCTTCTTTTCACCGTCTTCCTTCCATCCAGCATCTGTCTTCACTCTCTCTCTCTCTCTCTCTCTGCCATCCAGTGTCAGCCCTCTCTGCCGTCCTTTCCATCCACTGCCTGCCCTTTCTCTCTGCCCCTTCAATCCACCATTTGCCCTCCCTCTCCCATCCATCCAGGGTCTGCCCTCCCTCTCGCTCCCCCTTCCATCTAGGATCTGTTCCCTCTCTCTCTCTGCCCCTTTTTTCAGCCCCCAGTTCCAGCCCCCTTCTCCCCTCTGAACACCCCCACCCCAGTCCCCTTCTCCCCTCCCCTTCTCCTGTCTGAGACCCCCACCACAGTCCCCTTCTCCCCTCCCCTGTCTGAGATCCCCACCCCAGTCCCCTTCTCCCCTCCCCTTTCCCCCTCTGAACACCCCCACCCCAGTCCCCTTCTCCCTGTCTGAGATCCCCACCCCAGTCCCCTTCTCCCTGTCTGAGATCCCCACCCCAGTCCCCTTCTCCTCCCCCCTCCCCTGTCTGAGATCCCCACCCCAGTCCCCTTCTCCCCTCTGAACACCCCCACCCCAGTCCCCTTCTCCCATCCCCTTCCCCCGTCTGAGACCCCCACCCCAGTCCCCTTCTCCCCTCCCCTTTTCCCCTCTGAACACCCCCACCCGAGTCCCTTTCGCCTCTCTCCTTCCCCACCGGCGAAGCAGCGTCGCAGGCAGCGCCTCGTGCCCTGCTTGTAAACAAAAAAAAAAAATCAAATCTCCTTCCTTCTCCTCGTCTTGACGTCTTGACGTCGACTCGGGCCTTCCAATCAAATTGATTGGAAGGCCCGAGTCGACGTCAAGACGTCAAGACGTCAAGAGAAGGAGGGGAAGGAGATTTGATTTTTTTTTTTTTACAAGCAGGGCACGAGGCGCTGCCTGCAACGCTGCTTCGCCGGTTTTTTAAATGTGCGGCGCCGTGGGAACGGCCACGGGAGGCGGCGGGAGCGGAGCACCCCCCACCCACTGGCACCCGGGGCGGACCGCCCCCACCGCCCCTCCCTTGGTACGCCACTGTTTTTAAGTACCTCGTGGAGAGGGGCAGTCACAGCCTCATTAGGAGGAGATGTATAATCCATGACCTCGAGCATGTTGGCCCTAGGTTCATCCTCCACTTCCAATGGAAATGGAATGGAATCAGTCATTTTCTTAAAAGATGCAAATGAAAGGCTCTCCAGCAGACACAGTCTCCTTTCAGGTGAAGGGGAGGGTTCAGAAGGGATCCCATAAGACTCATCTGAGGAGAAGTATCTGGGATCCTCCTCTGAATCCCATGAGCGCCCTCCCTCAGTGTTGGAAAGTATCTACCTATGGGATTGCAGTGACTGAACCTTCCTCGATGCCAAGAGAGCAGTGTTGAGAAGTCAGCTCCCATCTCAACCCCGACAAAGCTTCATCCACCGATGTCGAGGGTGTGCCAGCTTGGGTGGCAGTCGACACCAGGGTCGCAAGCAGTGCTGGCATCGGAGGCCGCACCGCAGGCTGAGGGCCAAGCAGGGCCGCAACAGGAGATATGGCAAGTGCAAGCACCCCTGATACTGATGCACACCGCTACATAATGTCATCCAGCAGCCCTGGAAGCAAGGCCCAGGTGCACTCATCAAAGGCCGACACCGGGAAAAGCTGGGGTGCCGGTTGAGGTGTAGGTTGCAGAACCGCTGGAGTCAACGCGGGAGCAGGATCTCGGTTGCTTGGAGACAGGCGCATCGGCACCTCCTGTATGGAGGGAGAGCGATCCTCCCGGCGCCATGTGTCGAGGGTGACCAATGACGATGCTTCTTGGCCTTTGCCTGAAGCGTGTCACCAAGGCTCCTCTGTGCCGAGGAAGACATTGAATCCTCACATTGCCTCGGGGTCAGGTCCGACGATGGACAGTCCCGGAGGCCCTGCACAGCAGGAGGCCTCAAGACAGGTGGAGACCCACTCGATGCCTCACTGCTCCAGTGTCTAAGGGTCTCAAAGTAGCCATGTTTACCGACACATATGATACTGTTGCGATGCTTGACGTCAATGTTGACGCGTCAGACTTTGAGCCTCTCCGGAAAGCAGGGTCCTCTTCTTCATACGAAGACAGAGAACACAATGAGCAGGGCTATGGTCGGGCCCAAGACACTGCAAACACCAAGAATGGGGGTCCTTCCCTGAGACAGTCTGACTGCACCGGGTACAGTGCTTGAAGCCAATGTGAATCTTCGTGGACATGGACGGGAAAACTTCACCGGCTAAATCAAACGACTTGATGGTGCCTGCAAAAAGGTGAAAAGCACGGAGAAAAAAAACAAAGAAAGAACCCTGCTAAAGTCAGGGCCTAAAACCGGCCAGGTGACGACGAAAAATTAAGAAAACTTAAAATCGGGCAAAACGTACTAAAAAAATAAAGGAAGGGTAGAAAAACGATTCCTATGAGAAGAGCCAAAAAGAAATCAACAAAAATAACAACCGGAAGGCATAAAAAAGAAAGCTTTCAGACCGGACGTGGAAGTGAAGACAAAAAAAGCATCTTCTTCTCTTGCGGAAAAAAAAGAGAACCAAGGAGACCACATTCGCACAACGGGCAGGAATTCATTCATCAATGCGCAGTGGAGCGCGGCTCACGATCCACAAAAGCTCTCTTTTAGCTTTGGCAAAATGTCAGACCTGGTGACGCGAATCGGCATGACCCACTTGTGAGAATATAGAAGCCTGCTTGTCCTCTGAGAATAGCAATTTACATTCTGTTAATGGTCAAATAATTTTCTATAAGACTGAGCCAGTACCTATAACTTAGCCAGGTATTATTAGGTGTTTCCACTTTCAGCTTCTGGAACTGAGCAACATAAAATAGGATTTCCTATTTGTTATCTGACAGGTAGTTCGAAGGGGCCTGAACTGGACTCTGTCACAGACAGGATGTTGAGCTCAGTGGACCACTGTTATACTGTGGTACAATCAAAGCCCTTGCTCTGCCCCAGCTTGACACTTCTTATATTCTTATATAAACATACATTAATGAGTTTTAGATACAAGTTCACTTAAAGCTAGCTAACCAGTCATAAAATATAATTATGTTTACTTGATTGATAACTAAGTATAAAGCCAACAAAATGAGAAAACATTAGCTTCTTGATCGCTTCTTTCAAAAATGGGATAACGTACTAAAACAAAGAGAACATACCTAGCAACTTCTTTATATTGCTCTAGTTCTTTCTTTAAGCTTTTGATCTCAACATCCATAAACTGATTGTGAGTGTAAACATCAGGAACAAATTCAACTTCTTCAGAGGGAAATAAGCCCTTCTGTACCATTTCATACCTACAATGATACAAATAGCAAATTAACACAAATATTTTAATTGGTGCACTATATGTAGCTATTGCTAATACAGTAACTTGTACTTCCCTCCAACCCAACTCTTAATAAACTAGATTGGAAATATGATTGAGGTCTACAAAATCCTGAGTGGAGTAGAAGTAAATCGATTTTTCACTCGTTCCAAAAGTACAAAGACTAGGGGACACTCAAGAAAGTTACATGGAAATACTTTTAAAACAAATAGAAGGAAAGATATATAGCTCGATCCCAGAGAATTCTTGTGGCCAAAAGACTTGATCATGGGGCTAAAAACCATAGACTGTGCTCCTGGAAGTCAGACCCATAGAAAACATCTCATCCTGCTGCAACAGTCCATCTGCTGGAGGCAAAGAAATATTGGTGAGTTCCAAGGCTGCACCACTCCTTATACAGGTGTTGAAATCACTGTCAATGTTCTCAGCCTCCATCTTCTGCCTGGGGAGAATAACCCATTCATCTGGATTCTTCTAGCAGGATGATAAGGAATAGTGCCTTTTATTGCAGCTTTTAGGAGACAAGTCAATTGGATGATACCGTTAAACTGCTAAAACAAATTTTACACATTTCCTTTAAATTTTACATAATCTGAATTGATACAAGTGCTCTCTGGAAAGTTTCATAACTTATCAGCTATAGCAAATACAAATAAATGTGAGCAAAAAATAAACTAGACCTCATAACAATTGTTTACACAGATGTCTCAAGTGCATTATCATGTGATATTCTTCAGAAAAAATAACTGACCAAATTCAAATGGCCACTAAAAGAGAGACACAAAAGTTTATATTTGCTTTCAAAAACATAAACCATTACCATTTATCCTGAAACAAATAAACCAACTTCCAGAAAGTGCAAACATACATAATAACATTTTATATTCAGAAAAATTTACCATTCTGTTTGGAAGCACTCAAGGGTTTGCGTCATTCCCATTTTAATAAGAAAATTGCGCAGAAAGTCATCTATTACTTCAGGTTTATGTGGTATAGGCTGTTTTGAAGTCAATACTGCTCTTTGAGATTGCAACTTGAATGTTAAAAAAAAAAAGAAGATTTGAATGAGCCTCAAACACCTTATAAGCCAGTCATTAACTTGGTCATAACATAGTTCAACAGGGTTAGATAGCCTAAGGGTTAACTAGAAAAGTTCTCAATGCCTGTCAAAAGACCAAGAAGGGGGTTTCCTCAGCTAATAACTGAGGCCAAAAGTCTGAGAACTGATCCAGCTAATTTTTATTTTAAAATGTACTTTTTAAAAAATAAAATACAGAAACAATATACAATCAATTAATGTCAAAACATTAGTTACTTTTCAATGACAGAGTGGCAAGTCTCATTGGACCCTTTTACAAAAGTGCGGTAAAATTTGGATTTAGCGTGTTTTAATGCAGGACTTTCCCACACGCTAAACCCAGATTTAATGCACCACTTTTTAGGGCTTTCTTGTTTATATTTGCAGGTCATTGGCTAATGTTCACATTAGCATGTGAAACCCACAAAAAATTAACATGAGAGAACTTACTGCCTCCTATTTATGGGGCACTAAGTGCTCCCGGTTTAACACTGCATTATCCAGTTAGTGCACACTAATCATAATGTGCTGGCCAGAGAACACAGGAATACCCACTCGCCATTCATTTCCCCCCTCCCCCAACAAGAAATATTTTTAAAAAAAGTTGGCCTGCATGTGGTGTATGAAAATAGGGAAATTACTATAAAATACTTTACAGTCTTGGGGGGGGGGGGGGGGGCAGGACACAGCAGAGGGAAAGGCTCCAGACTTGTCTTGGATGTCTGATATGTATCGCTGTGGTGATCTCAGAGGCAAATTTGAAGGAGTTTCAGGAAGAGGTGAGAGTGTCAGCTCAGTCAATAAAGGATTCTCATTACGGTCACCTCCACTCTTTTTGGGTTCCTGTATAGTCTGTGGAGATTCCTCTTCTCTGTGTTGGTGTGAAATCTACTGTCACACCAGGAGTCCTGCTCTAAGCAGTAGCAGGATGTGAATATATGGACAGATGTCATATATCATTGCTCTGCAAATCTCTTCTTTGGAGGCTGATCTCAACTGGGCTGCTTATGCAGCCATAGCTGTGCCATTATGAGCTGTAACATGACCCTCCAGATTCAACTCATTCTGGACACAAGTGAAGGAAATGGAGTCTGCTAGCCAACTGTGTGCAGCTGCCAGTGTCAGCCCCCATCCTGTTTGGATCAAAATAAATAAAGAGCTGGGTGGAATTTCTAGGAGCTTAGTCTGTTCCAGAAAAATCGCCAAGACTCTTTTGCAGTCCAAAGTGTGCAATGCAGCTTCACCTTTATGGGCATGCAGTTTAGGAAAAAAGGTTGGAAGGACTACTGACTGGTTAGGGTGGAATTACAACACAGCTTTAGGCATAGGAGTCAAATTTTCAAAATGATTGTGGTGCTAAACGCAATAGAAAAAATCTCTACTTGGACACAGTCAAAGAGCTTGCTCAATATTGGGGGTGCTCAAGCACCCACATAGACATAGCTAGCTTCTATGACTTTAGGAAGGAACTTTGGATGGGTGCACAAAACAACTCTATTATTAAAACCATAGTTTAAAGCAGAGCATTTACTAGGGCCTGGAGTTCACTCAGCGGGGCATTTTCGAAATGGACTTCCTCATTTCGATTTGGACATCCTCGCAAAACATCCCAATCCAGGGGCGGGGAAACCCGTATTTTCAAAACAAGATGGATAGTCCATCTTTCATTTTGATAATACGGTCAGGGACATCCAAATCCTGAAATTTGGTCGTCCAGGAGAAATCATATCTAGACAAACCAAAAATCAACAGGACTGCGTGCTGAAGTAACTGCCACCAAAAATAAGATCTTCTAGGTCAGGTACTTCAAGTGACAGGTATCTAGTGGCTTGAAAAGGTCCCATAACTATGCAGGAGACTTGATGAAAGGTGTCCTAAGTAGCAAGCCCCACATAAAGCAAACAACTAAATGGATTTACATTTTATATGATAATACTAAGCTCAAGTCGCACTAAGATGCACCCTTACAGTGTTGGTCTTTAGACCTGCTTCTGATAAATCTAGAAGCTATTCAAGCAGTTTTTCTGTAGGGTTAGTGAAGACATCTATGGCCTTGTCATCACAATGGATGGCAAACCTCTTCCATTTAAAACCATACACCCTCATATAGGAACTCCTCCTGACAGCTAGCAAGACCTGTGAGACACAGAGAGGCATTTTCAAAAACTCACCTAAGTCAGAATTGGGATGTAGCACTGGTTAAGACCAAGGTCAAGATGGCAAGGAAAACATGAAAAAGTATCTGCAGAAGCTAGAAGAATGGTCTAAGGTTTGGCAATTAAAATTCAATGCGAAGAAATGCAAAGTAATGCACTTAGCGAGTAGAAATCCACAGGAGATGTATGTGTGAGGCGGTGAGAGTCTGATATGTACGGACTGGGAGAGGGATCTTGGGGTGATAGTATCTGAGGATCTGAAGGAGACGAAACAGTGTGACAAGGCAGTGGCCATACCTAGAAGGTTGCTAGGCTGCATAAAGAGAGGTGTGACCCAGGGGCGTAGCCACGGGTGGGCTTGGGTGGGCCTAGGCCCACCCAGTTGGGGTTCAGGCCCACCCAGCAGCGGAGAGCTTCAATTTCGGCAGCGGAGGGAGCAGGCTGAGGTCCGATCCTGCTTCTGCCTCCCTCTCTCCCACAGCGCTTCTCAAACGCTGCCTACCTACCGCCGCCACGATCTAGTATCTTCCTCCCGTCTCAGCACTGCAGCAGCGGAGCAGCGGTAGCGATTCATGCTGCCTCCTGCTTTGTTCTAACCTGGAAGCGTCTCCTCTGCCGCGTCCCGCCCCCATGATTACAACTTCCTGTTTCTGCTGGGGCAGGACGCAGGCGCGCTGCAGAGGAGACGCTTCCGGGTTAGAACAAAGCAGGAGGCAGCATGAATCGCTACCGCTGCTCCGCTGCTGCAGTGCTGAGACGGGAGGAAGATACTAGATCATGGCGGCGGTAGGTAGGCAGTGTTTGAGAAGCGCTGTGGGAGAGAGGAAGGCAGAAGCAGGATCGGACCTCAGCCTGCTAAGGGTGGTGCTGTGCCCCATTGAAGAGATGGAGAGTTGGGGGAAGGTCTTCTTAAGATAGATGCTGGAAGGGGGGCATGAGGTGGAGAGGGGCAAGAGAGAGAGAGAATTGTGCAACATAGGGTAGAGAGGGGTAAGAAAGGAAAAAATCTTGCATTGGGAGGGGAAGGGACAAGAGAGGGAGAAATGTTGGACATAGGGGGGTAGTGGGGAAGGAGAAATGGTAAATGTTGGACTTGGACAGGGGGTGGTGAGGAGGAGAAGATAGATGGTGAAAAATTGGACATGATGGTGGAGGGCAGGAAGAGATGTTGGATGGGGCACAAGGGAGGGGGAGAGGCAGAAATGTTGGGCATGGCAGTGGAAGGGAGGAAGAGAGAAAATGCTGCATGGGGGGAGGGGGAAGAGAAGTGTTGGACCCATGGCACAAGAGAGGGAGAAATGGTAGAAAGTGGGAGAGAGGGAGATATATTGGACCTGGCGGTGAATGAGAGGGAGAGAGAAACACAGGAGCTGGAGAGGGGAGAAAGGAAGAGATGTTGGATTCAGGAGCAGAAGGGTGATAGAGAGGTGCCGGACAGTGGGAGTGAGGGAAGAGAGAGGGAGAAACGGTGGAACATGAGGGAGAGGGCAGGAGGGAAGAGAGAAGGGGCAGAGAGATGTAAGGCTGCAAGAGTGGGGTGGGGAGAAAGAGGGAGCAGATGCTGGGCTAGAAGGGTGGAGGAAAGGAAGATGGCGGAACCAGGAGGGAGAGGAAGAGGGTGGCAAGGAAATAAATAAAAAGATAGTGATTACAGAGGATAGAAATATGGTAATGAAAGGGAATGGAGGGCTGAGGAAGGAGTGAGATGGGGAAATGGAAAAGCTAGTGGGTGAGAGAAAAAGATGAAAATCTGAAAGGTAGTTGTAACTAAAAAGGAGGAGAACAGTGAGAGGGTGAAATTTGAGTTGACAGCAAGGCAGAAAGAAGAAAAAAAGAGAGGAAAGAGCTAAAAATAAGAAGTCAATATGTCAGAAGCAGGTGTAGTGAAGGTAAAAGAAGACAAATGGACAGCAGCCGCTCGAAAGAGAATTAGAAGACGACAGACAGGAAAGCAGAAAAGAAACTGCAACCAACATGATGGAAAAATACAATGTCCAGACCACAAAGGTAGAAAAAAGCAATGTATTTTGAATGTTTTAAATGGAATATGTTGGCTTTGGGAAATCTACATAGCAAATGTGTTTGTATCGTGTTCAGGAAAAAGGAAATGCATTTCTGTTTTTATTTCTCCAGCGTTGAAGTACATGCTAAGTTTAACTTTTTGGGGTTCTGAGTTCAATTTTTGTCTAAATATTTTTATTTCTGATACGTGATCCCTTGTTCTGTATTTGGTGAGGGTCTGTTGGTGTGACAGTAATGGCAGGTTGGGAAATCGGAGGGCAGGCAGGGAGGAGAGGGGATCAGGGAGGGGGTGTCTAACACCAGTTCTGACCCTTGCTGTATAGCTGGTAGGGATCCCAAGCCTCCCCAGCTGAGGACTTCCTCCAAAGACGGCCAGAACTTCCTTCTACCAAGCTCTGCAGTCGGTGACAGCATGCTTGAGTCACCGACAGCTAAGCACGCATAGGGTGCTGGCATCAGTGGCTTACTGATGTTGCTGCTGCCTGCCAAGTTTGGTAAAAGGGAGTTCTGGCCAGCTTCAGAGAAAGTCTTCAGCTGACAGCGCTTGAGGATCCTTATTAGCTAATCTCTCTATATAAAACACACCTCCAACATTCTAATGAAGCCTCAGTTTCCCAACGTTCTAAAGTGAGGCGGCAGAGACCACTTTTTGAACACCAGTGTTTGCCCCGCCCATGTGCTGCTGATTGGCTGTGCCTCAGGTGATGCACACAAAGTACGGTTCCACCTCACAAACACTCACATGGACTTAGAAACCACCAAGCCTTTGAATGGGACCGGTGCTACAGAGGAGCAGGAGTGGGACAGCGAAGAAAATGCAGCGGCGTTCAGGAAAAAAAAAACAAACACACACGAGTCCCGCCCCTTCCTGAGGAGGGGGTAGCTACCAGCAAGGGGACCAACCACGAGGAAAGCTCGGACGAAGAACGCCACTAAACAACCACTACATCGCGGACCTTACTCTGCAAGCTGTTCATGCGGTGAGTCTCCAAGCCGGCGTTCAGTGCCTACAACAGAGACTTCCAAACACATGCGCCCTCAGCCCCGCCCCCCCTACAGAACACCACCCACATTCCACACTAAAACCAAACCACCCCCCCCCCCCCCCCAAAAAAAAACACCCAAACGGAAACCTCCGGCGCCCAACCCCCCCCCCTAAAAAAAACGGATAATAGCCCACCTGAGTGTGCCTACAAGGAGACCTCCAGACACATGCGCCCTCAGCCCCGTCCCCCCCTACAGAACACCACCCACATTCCACACTCGAAAAAAACCCCATATCTAATCCTACTGCCTGCCTGCAACGGATCCCTCTGGTTTCAACAAAAATACAAGTGCCTACAAATACCACATCAGGGTGCCCTGCTGAATTAAGATTACTGTATCACACTCACACGCAGAGAATCACCCCCTACCAGCCACAAAAAAAACCCACATCTAATATGGACAATCAGCATCACTCACTAACACACATACATACAACCAAACTGCCCACCACCCAAAATGCCACACACTGCCATGGACAGACAACATCTTGCTTTCACACTCATACACACACACTCCCTCCCCTAACCCCCTTAATACAAAAACTGAAACAGTAAAAACCTACATCTCTCTCTTACAAACACCCACAGAATCCCATAATCCCCCCCCCAAAAAAAACACAAACACTCAAACAGAACAACCCTACCCCACAAACACCCCCCTACAAACACCCCCCCACAAAATGGCACACACACCCAAAGACACCCACAACCCCCCTCAAAACCACAAACACTCATACAGAACAAAGCTACCCTACCCCACAAACACCCCTCCCCCCCAAAAAAAATAGCATACACCCATAGACCCCCACAACCCCCCCTCAAAACCACAAACACTCATACAGACTTTACAACTTTAAAAAAAAAAACCTCTTTTCCTTTTTAAAAAAAAATATATCCCTTAATATCAAACAGAAAAAGAAAACAAACAAAAAAAAAACCACATGCTAGCACCCGTTTCATTTGTTTTGGAAACGAGCCTTTTTTACTAGTGTATTTATATTTTGCAGTAGGGCAGGGCAGAGAAAATATTGTGCCCACCCACTTTGGGCTCAGGCCCATCCAAAATTGGCTGTCTGGCTACGCCACAGCAGAAGAAAAGAGAGGTTTTAATGCCCCTGTATAGGTGAGGCCCCACCTGGAGTATTGTGTTCAGTTTTGGAGGCTGTATCTTGCTAAGGATGTAAAAAGAATTGAAGTGGTGCAAAGAAAAGCAAAGAATGGTATGGGATTTGCATTACAAGACGTATGAGGAGAGACTTGCTGACCTGAACATGTATACCCTGGAGGAAAGGAGAAAAAGGGGTGATATGATACAGACGTTCAAATATTTGAAAGGTATTAATCCGCAAACTAACCTTTTCCGGAAATGGGAAGGCGTTAGAACTAGAGGGCATGAATTGAGATTGAAGGGGGGCAAACTCAAGAAAAATGTCAGAAAGTATTTTTTCACGGAGAGTGGTGGATACTTGGAATGCCTTCCCGCGGGAGGTGGTGGAGATGAAAACGGTAACGGAATTCAAACATGCATGGGATAAACACAAAGGAATCCTGTTCAGAAGGAATGGATCCTTAGAAGCTTAGCCGAGATTGGGTGACAGAGCCGGTGGTGGGAGGCGGGGCTGGTGGTTTGGAGGCGGGGCTAGTGCTGGGCAGATTTCTACGGTTGTGCCCTGAAAATGGCAGATACAAATCAAGGTAAGGTATACACAAAAAGTAGCACATATGAGTTTATCTTGTTGGGCAGACTGGATGGACTGTGCAGGTCTTTTTCTGCCGTCATCTACTATGTTACTATCCAGCTTATTTTCGAACGAGATCGCCGGCCATCTTCCGACATAAATCGGGAGATGGCCAGCAATCTCCTAAACCCGGCCAAATTGGTATAATCGAAAGCAAATTTTGGCCGGCGCCAACTGCTTTCCGTCGCGGAGCTGGTGAAACTTCAAGGCAGGGTACAGAAGGCGGGGCAGGGGCGAGGCTACGAGATAGCCGGCTTCGCCCGATAATGGAGAAAAGATGGACTACTCGAACGAGCATTTTGCCGGCTGCACTTGGTCCATTTATTTTTAGGACCAAGTGGCAAAAAAGTGTCCCAATTGACCAGATGACCACCGGAGGGAATCGGGGATGACCTCCCCTTACTCTCCCCAGTGGTTATCAACCCCCTCCCACCCTCAAAAAATTTACAAAAAAATGTGTTGCCAGCCTCTATGCCAGCCTGAAATGTCATACCCAACTTCCTGACAGCAGTATGCAGGTCGCTGGAGCACTTTTAGTGGGTGCAGTGCACTTCAGGCAGGTGGACCCAGGCCCATCCAACCCCCTGTTACACTTGTGGTGGTATATGTTGAGCCCTCCAAACACCCCCCAAAACCCACTGTACCCACACGTAGGTGCCCCCCTTTACCCCTTAGGGCTATGGTGGTGGTGTAGAGTTGTGGGGAGGGGAGTTTGGGGGGCTCAGCACACAAGGAAAGGGAGGTATGCACCTGGAAGCAATTTTTGAAGTCCACTGTGTGCCCCCTAGGATGCCCGGTTGGTGTCCTGGCATGTCAGGGGGGCCAGTGCACTACAAATGCTGGCTTCTCCCACGACCAAAAGGCTTGCATTTCGCCGGGTTTGAGATGGTCGGGCCCAGTTTCAATAATGGCCAAAAACCGAACCCGGCCATCTCTAAACCCAGCGATCTCAACATTTGACCTAAATGTTGAGCTTTAGCCGGCGCCAACCGTATTATCGAAGGAAAAGATGGCCAGCCATCTTTTTCGATAATACGGTTGGATCCGCCCCTTTACGGCGCCGGCCACATAGATGGCGCCGTTCGAATATGCCCCTCCAAGTTACTATATCTGAGAAATGGTTTGACTCTCAATTACTAGCTCTGAAACAAGAATTGTAGAAAAAGAGAAAGAGCTTCTGCACTCTGCATGCAGAGTTGACCATCTTATTAATAGGAGATACAGAGAGGGGGATTTCCCACATTATCATCTGTGCATCTTTTAGGATTCTGTGAACACACACTGTCATAGATTCCTTTGGGGAGGGAAAGAATCGAGGAACTGGAGGATATCTGATATTTCTGCCCTGGGCTCTTCCTCTAACTGAAATGGAAAAGCCTGAGCCATTTCCCATACAAATCAATGAATGAGAGCTCCTTTGGTGGAAATTTGCATTTCTCATAAGGCAGGAAGGAATCTGAAAGGGAACCAGTGATCCTCTCTTCTGAGAATAAGAATCCCAGGAGCACTTTGAATCAGACTCATAGAAGTCAGTCAGTGAAGTCTGAGTTTCTGTCTCACTCTACTGACTGAATGGTCAGATCTCCTATGGCATCAAGACACTGAAGATTCCCAGTGCACCGATTAAGCTTACTCCCCTAAGGCACTGCCAAAGGACACCATTGCAGCCGACATCAACACTTCTTATTCCTCTCCATGTGATTGTGACTCTCTGTCCTATTATATAATAGAGTTCCTTTCTACTCTTTAAGTTTTAAAACTGTAACCCGCCTTGCTGTTTTCACATTTAAGTGTGGTTTATCAAATAAATTAAACTATAAACTCAGAGCCCTCTTCAGGCTTCGGTGATGAAGTGTATGTTTCAGGGAAGGCACAGGTTTAAGTATTAGCTTTATTGCCTCTGCTTTTGATTTTAACTATGTTTAAGCAGAACATCATGTCAGGCAAAGAAATGCTTCATCTACTCCTCATAATTCTGTATGAGCTGCTCCTCACAGGCTGCTATCAACACAGACTTGGGCATCACAATAGGAATGGCTATGTCCTCCTGAGTCACTTGAGATGTATCACAACCATGGTCTCAGGTCCATGGAGGTTGGCCACACAGACATCCAAGGAGAGCAATGGGGCACCCTAGGGGGGCACTGAAGTATCTTTCAAATAAATGCTCCCACGTACACATCTCACCACTGCTCCCTTATCTTGTATGCTGAGGCCCACAAAACCCACCCAAAACCCACTACCCCCAACTGTACACAACAACCATAGCCCTTACAAGTGAAGGGAGCACCTATATGTGGGTACAGTGGGTTTCTGGTGAGTTTTGGAGGGCTCACAGTTTCCTCCACAAGTGTAACAAGTAGGGGGAGGTAGGAGCCTGGGTCCATCTGTCTGCAGTGCACTGCACCCAACACTAGACTACTCCAGGAACCTGCATGCTGTTCTAATGGAACTGAGTATAACTTCTGAGGCTGGCATAGAAGTTGGTAAGTAATGTTTTTCATCACATTTCCAGGGGGTGGAAGGGGTTTACTGACTACTGGGGGAATAAGGGGAGTTCATTCCTGATTCCCTCCAGTGGTCATCTGGTTATTTAGGGCACCTTTTTGTGTCTTATTCATAATACAAACAGGTCTAGCTCAAAACATCTAAGTTTTAGTCCTGGACATTTTTGGGTTTTTTTCCATTATGGCTGAAAAACGTCTAAGTCTTAGGAACACCAAAGTTCCGCCCTGAACAAGCCCCTGGCACTCCCCCTTGAGATTTGGATGCACTTCTGGGGGACTTCAGAGAAAAATGTCTAAAAATAGGTTTTGAAAATACTGATTTGGACGTTTTTGTGATTTTCCCCAAGTCCATTTTAATGGTCTATGGACTTTTCCTTTAGGAAGCCGTCCAAACCTTTTTTAAACCCCGCTAACTGCCTTTACCACATTCTCTGGCAACAAATTCCAGAGTTTAATTACACATTGAGTGAAGAAATATTTTCTCCGATTTGTTTTAAATTTACTACTTTGTAGCTTCATTGAATGCCCCCTAGTCCCAGTATTTTGGGAAAGAGTAAACAGACGCTTCACATCTACCCTTTCTTTTATAGACCTCTATCATATCTCCCCCTCAGCCGTCTTTTCTCCAAGCTGAAGAGCCCTAGCCATTTTAGCTTTTCCTCATAGGGAAGTCGTCCCATCCCCTTTATCATGTTCGTCACACTTCTCTGTACCTTTTCTAGTTCTACTATATCTTTCTTCAGATAGAAGTACTTGCTTGTGCTAAGAGTAGGTGTACCAAGCTCTCGGTGGGCAATTTGGTGGTCTTTGATGTCAATGCACAGCGTAACCAAGATGTACTATTTAAAGGATCCACCAGTCAGAGATTACATGGGGCCACCTATGTTGGTAAAAATTCAACCTCCCCCCCCCCCCTTACCAGTAAGCTGCCCAGGATGGTTACTTTGAGCATGACTATGCTTTCCTGGAGCCAGTCAAAAGCTTGTCCCTTGCTTCGACTGGAGAACTGGCTGGGGCTTCTGAGGGCGGGACTGCCGAGGCCAAGCACACTGGGCCTGGGGGTTCTGGACAGAGCGAGAAGGTGGTGGAACCCTATGCCTCTGAAAGAAGTAGGGTTGCTGCCTAGGCCCAGTCGAAAACCTCCTAGAAAAGAAGGCTGCAGCTGGAGGTTTTCAAGTGGGCCTAGGCAACGACCCTACTACTCAGAGTTTGGATGGTATCTGTGTTTCTTGATGAGGTCTGCGACCTCCACTACCTTATCTCCAAATAGGTTTTCACCTCGGGAAGGAGTGCCTGCCAACCTCTCCTGAACCGCTGGTTCCAGGTCAAAGACATGCAGTCATGAGAGTCTGTGCATCCCCGCACTCATGGTGGAGAGTCTGGCCAGATGCTTCCAACACTCCAGCTGCTTACTGGCCAACTGGCGAAGCTCTGTGTCCTGCTCCTGTGGGAGAGAATCTGGAAGACTGTGGACCAAAGACTGCAAGTAAATGCACATGTAGAGCTGGTAGGCTGGATGCGAGCAATAAACAATCGAGGCCTGAAAAGCTTTCCTCCCAAACGAGTCCAGAATCCAGTATTCAGTGTCTCTACCTGGGGGCACTGAGGCATGAATTCCGAAACTCCTAGTTCATTTGAGGGCAGATTCGACCACCAGAGAGTGGTGAGGCAGTTGGGTCCTCTTGAGTGCAGGAGCCTTCTGGATACTGCGTATCCACCTTCTTAGGTGCAACCTGCACTGAGAGAGGAGATTCCCAGTTCTTCATTAGTGCATCTTTAAGGATAGGGTGCAATGGTACTGTGACCACTTTCTTTGGAGGAGACTCATAGTCTAGTTAACATTTCTGCCATAGGCTCTTTCTCTGTCTCTAATTTAAATGAGATGGCAGAAGCCATCTTCCTAACAAAACCAGTGAAAGGGAGACACTCTGGTGGAGATTTACATCTTTCTTGAGGTGGGGATTAGAGGGTATCCCATAAAACTCCTCCTCCAAGAAGCAGTGTGGGTCCTCCTTGGAGTCCAATGAACGGTCCCCACTTAAACTCTTCAAAATACTCAGACTTGGCTGAATGAGTCTGAGCCTGCCTCGACTCAGTGGAGCTATGTCTACGCCAACATCCTTCAAGGCACTTGCATCGAGGATATCTGCACAGGTATGGGCTGAGTCTCAGAAAGAATCTAGAGCTGATCCACAGCTGGCACAAGTGCCCTCGATGCATGAGTGATTTGCAGCTGCAACATCTGCGTCAGCTCCTCCCTCAGCATGGCTCGGAACTGCTCATCAGCTAAGGCATCAGCAAAGGCGGGATTGCTGGGAGAGGCAGACTGAGACAGCATCCGTGCTGAACTGGTAGCGAGGACCTGGCTGCCTGGAGACTTGTGCACCAGCACCACTTCCAAAGAGGGGGCGCACTCCTCTTGGTGCTGGCACTTCTTGGGTACCTGTGAAGCCGATGCCCTAGTGCTCCTGACACCATGCATTGATGAGGACCAATGCTTCTGCTTCTTCGGCTTTCTCCAATGCTCAGCATCGCGGTCCTTTGGTGCCAAAGAGGACGACATTGAACCCCTCGGTGTGGGGGTCAGATGCTGACTAGTCCCAGGGCCTGCTCTCAATGCCCAATGTCGAGAAAGGTGGAGACCTTCTCGATGTTGGTGCACTCCCTGTGGACGTTAAGTCTTGGCAGCCATCAAGGACAATGCTTCCGGTGCCAATTATGATTTTCCGACCTTTAGAAGCCAAAAGGTTTCTCCTGTTGGACCTGCTGCATTCTCTGTATCCTCAAAATGCATTTTTAAACAGTTGGGCTCATGGTCAGGCCCAAGGCACCCGATGCACCAAGAGTGCGGGTATGTTACAGAAATCACCCGATTACACTGGGTGGACCTCTTGAAGCCACTGGGGGGTTCTTCTGGGACATTGTGAAAAGAATCACAGCCAAATTAAATTCCTCAATTTTGAACCGAAAAAGAGGAAGTGGTCAAACTGAGGTCAGTGCTTCGGCTTAAACGGGCCTAGCAGCGCGCACATATTAAAGGAAACTTTAAGAGCCGTAAAAACTAGTAAAAATAAAGGAAATTAAATAAGAAAAAGAAGCATAAAAAATACTAGCTCAGAAGGCACTGGGAAAGAGAGAGATACACACTCTGAGAGAACAAAGACTGAGGCACCAGCGCATGTGCAGTAGGACGCTGCTAGAAAGCTCATAGTCAGTGTTCACACCTGGCTCCATCAGATGACATAACCCAGCTAAGAGAATATGAAGACCTGCTTGTCCTCAGAGAAAGCATATATATCACACCCATGTCTTTTAGCAATATATACCCAGCATGAGATGTTTCATCTAAACTCATGACTACTGCATTCTGAGACAAAAACTCAACTCTCTAAAAAGAGTTAATAAGATCTATAATTAGGTAATTAACAAGTCATCCTTGATGGTACCAATTTGCAGAGTTTAACACTAGTGAATTAGCTCTAAACCCCGTAGTTACTGCTTATAAAATTAGGCAGTAAAACATTTTATTGAAATTATAAAAGCAGTAAGATAAATAAAAGGTTTGCTGGTAAGATACATTTCCCTGACCTTATAGAGCCTTAATGCTGAAATGTTAAAATGATAAGCAACTGGGGATATTTAGTGAATCAGACCACTAAATTAAACCAAACATTTACCAATATAACTTAAAATGATATCCCCTTTAAATCTTCCTTATTACAACCTGATGGCTTTACCTGAATCTCCACAGTAGATTTATATATTCAGTTTGAAAAACTGATGGATTAAGCATATGGTGCATTCAAATTTAGTTTGATCAATTATATTAGGCAAGAATTGGGGCAGAGAAGATAAACAAGTGGAGTGTCAATGGTGACCCCTTTCATAGCCTGGTATAAGTATTCTTTCAAAGGGCATATCTTTTAAAACTTAACACTCTTGTTTCATGTGGATAGGCATAATCGAAAGGGACGCCCAAGCTTTCCTGAGGACGTCCCGGTGAAGGGGCGGGGAAACCCGTATTATCGAAACAAGATGGGTGTCCATCTTTCGTTTTGATAATACGGTCGGGGACGCACAAATCTTGACATTTAGGTCATCCCTAGTGATGTTCGTCCTTAGACTTGGTCGTTTCTGATTTTCGGTGATAATGGAAACTAAGGACGCCCATCTCAGAAACGACCAAATTCAAGTCCTTTGGTCAGGGGAGGAGCCAGCATTGGTAGTGCACTGGTCCCCCTGACATGCCAAGACACCAACCGGGCACCCTAGGGGGCACTGCAGTGGACTTCAGAAATTGCTCCCAGGTACATAGCTCCCTTACCTTGTGTGCTGAGCCCCCCCCCAAAAAAAAAACAATACCCCAAAACCCACTACCCACAACTGTACACCACTACTATAGCCCTTACAGGTGAAGGGGAGCACCTACATGTGGGTACAGTGGGTTTCTGGTGGGTTTTGGAGGGCTCATATTTACCACCATAAGTGTAACAGGAGGGGGGGGATGGGCCTGGGTCTGCCTGCCTGAAGTGCACTGCACCCACTAAAACTGCTCCAGGAACCTGCATACTGCTGCGATGGAGCTGAGTATGACATTTGAGGCTGGCACAAAATATTTTTAAACTATTTTTTGAGGGTGGGAGGGGGTTAGTGACCACTGGGGGAGTAAGGGGAGGCCAGTTCAGGCACCTTTTCGTGGCTTGCTCGTAATAAAAAAAGGACCAAGTGAAGTCGTCCAAGTGCTCATCAGGGACGCCCTTTTTTTTCCATTATGGGTCGAGGACGCCCATGTGTTAGGTACGCGCAAGTCCCGCCTTCGCTACGCCTCCGACATGCCCCCGGGAACTTTGGTCATCCCCGCGACGGAAAGCAGTTGGGGGACGCCCAAAATTGGCTTTCGATTATGCCGATTTGGGCGACCCTGGGAGAAGAACACCCATCTTCTGATTTGTGTTGAAAGATGGTCGTCCTTCTCTTTCGAAAATAAGCCTGATAGTCTTTTAATTTCAAATATAATCATATTGTGAGTCAGTTCCCACCTGGACAGTTCCCATCGGAGAGTTCCCATCCACAAATTCCCAGCTGGACAATTCCCAACTAGGACAATTCCCACTGAACCAATTTCCACCACACCAGGGAGGACAATTCCCACCTATAACCCCACAAAAATACAAAACACACTAGGACAAGTAACCTCCCTGTCAGACTTGTGAGTTCTTGTACCAAGTAGAGCGCTGCTGAGCCAGTACTCAGACCAGGTTCCGCTTGGCGGCTGGACAACCCTAAGTTTCACCTGCGCTGACCACCGTTCCACAGAAGTTGAGCCCCTAGGTGTGGGCGACCTGCAGGACTTACGAGACGGAGCAGGAAGCGGGGTGGTGAACGTAACGGCCAGACAGACAGTAGGCAAGAGAGTGATCCAGGTACAGGCAAAGTCAATAGGCAGGCAGCAGGCAAGGGAGTAATCCAGGAACAGGCAATGTCAACAGGAGAGCAGGCAGGGGAGTGATCCAGGTATAGGCAATGTCAAAAGGCAAACAACAGGCAAGAGGCACAGGTAAAGTCAGTAGGCAGGCAGCAGGTCAAGAGAGTAATCCAGGTACAGGCAAAGTCAGTAGGCAGGCAAGAGAGTAATCCAGGCACAGGCAAAGTCAGCAACGAGGGACAAAGTAGAGAAGAAGCACACTACTGAGCAAGTAACACCTACCAAAGTAGAAGCCGAAGCATTGAGTCCAGGAAGAGCTCAACTGATAAAGTGCTGGCGTCTGACATCTGCAGGGATCAGCAGGGAGATGGAGCACAGCCATAGGACAAGATCAGGGGAAGAAGGAACCAGAAGACCAATAGGAGAGAAGCAAGGTAAGCCAGGCAGAGAGAGAGCAGAGCCAGGTGCATGGAAGCAAAGCAATCAAGGAGCCTGCAGCCAGAGAAGAACTACACACACATGGCTCATGGCTGTGCCAGTCAAGTGTATGTGTCGACGGGACCCCATGCAGCCCAAGGACGCTGCTTGCATTGAGGTAGGGGACATGACACTCCCTCCCCTTTCTCTTCCAGATCATTTGGGGGGCCAGTACCCCCTCACACCCCTCTACAACATTATCTTTTACACATCCCTTTCCCCTTCTAGACATGCAGTTCGTGGGGGGGGGGCAATGCCCCCCCACATCCCCGCGAAACTAGATTTCATCCTAATTCATGTTTAATCTGGGATCTAAATGTCATAAACAAATAAATAAACAGATAAATACTGTTTTTAATTACCTCTTCTTATAGACCTCTTTCTGACTCTGTCATACGGGGGACTAAAGGTACTTATTTCATATAACAGATTCTGTATAGTTTCTCTGACCTCCATTGTCACCCAATCACAAGGTCTATTCTGGGGTGGCATTAGGAGCCGTAATTGAAAACTAATTCCCATAATTACTGCTTTCTGTTTGTTTTCTGGATCTAGATATACTCTGGGCCATTTATGTTCCCACATAAATCTTATTAAACATCTGTCTAAGTTTCTGCAAAGACTGAGTGTCACTTGTATATGATCTACCTGGTAGGCTAAATATAAGGTAAAGAGAAGATAGAATCAATAAAAATAAAGACAGAGATAGGTTTAGATAGATAGATACATTTTATTTCTTACCCAAACACAGGTCTTCAAGTTGATACAAATACAGACATCAGATTCTGGTTTCAGCCGCACAGGGCTTCGCCGTCTGACAGAAGCTTTGGAGAAGACTCTCAAACTAAGCCAAAATCTGCCATCTTTTATACTCTATCCTCTCCATAGAAGTGAATGGTGAGAAACCTTGCTCCTAATCTTTCTCACTTTCTGAGATCATACTTTCCCACGCGATCTGCTGTCGGATGTGCCCACCTCCTTCCGTTCTCAGCTACTGCTAATTATCAACATGTTTTGGGAAGCGTTGAGATAACAGTTTCACATCTTCCGGCTGCAATACTTTTCATACTTTTCTCATGAACTCTGTATTACCTCTGTATCATTGTATACCAAAACTAATAAGCTCCATTTTATTCATCTGATCTTTCATTACAGATGCTATATTTGATTTAAAAATTGTACCAAGTTTGTATCAGGACTCATTGTTCAGACCTGCTTTTTGCAGATTCTCAAATATTAATTCACTTGCTTGTTCTTTGGCCTAGTCAGTATTTTTTCCAGTTGTTCTTGGCTGCATAGCTTTGGCCATCACTATTCCAGTGGTAGCCTTAAAGCTAGGCCATATATTAACAATACAAACTGCAGTTCCTGCCCCCCACACACTCCCAAACTAAGTTTCAACTTAATTCAGCCCCTCAAAATTTCACACTGACTACGATTTATAACAAATTACTTCTCTATCTATGAAACGTTATTCTGTTAAATGCGTGTGTACATCTGTATGCTGCTCTAACCTCCTTGTTCCAGATACCGTTAAAAAAAAAAAAAGCACTACCAGGACTTTGGAGTTCGATACAAGAAAGAAGCTATGATTGGTTAAAAAAAAGGCTAGGAAGAGTGGGAAATGACTGGGGGGGTGGGGGAGTCCTTGGTGGGAATTGTCCCCCTTACGTGGGTATTGTCCTGGGGGAACTGGTGGGTGAACTGTCCGGGTGGGAACTTGCCTGATACCTTTATAAAGATTTTTCCACGTGTAAACACTGTTTTTACCCAGAGAAAGGAGAGCTGTGACCTGCCTAGAGGCTTGAACCTTGGATGCCAGCAAGACTAAATTGTCTGCTCTGGCCTCCGGGCTCCTATGAATTCCAATTTCTGTACAGGGTGCAGATGGAACTTGGGGTAGTTTAAAACAAACCCTAGTAGTTCTAGCACCCGAATAGTCATCAACATGGACTCCCGAGCACCATCCTCTGAAGTGCTCTTCACCAGCCAATTGTCGAGATACGGGAACACATGGACTCCCAGTCTGCTTAATGATGCTGCGACTCCTGCTAGACACTAGGTGAAGACCCTGGAAGCTGACATGAGGCCAAAAGGCATAATGCGCAGTGGAGCATGTCTCAAACTTCACAAAATTCTGTTTTTTTACTTGGGCATAAATGCCAGACTGGATGATGCAGATCAGCATCTACCCACATGTGAGAATATGAGGTGCTGCTTGTCCTTGGAGAGAAACATGTATAAGGGAGTGCTAAGGCCACTTTTTACCATAGCTTAGTAAAAAGAATCCCTGGTGTTTATGTCTGTTTTTATTTTCATGGGTGTTTCATTAAGTTGCACTGGATGGTATTTACCAGTTTTGTAGTATATAAATGGATTAAAATAAACCAAAATGACAAATCCATGCCTCAGTATCGGACTGCCAAAGATCTTCTGCTCTCAATCTATAGAATTCTTCTAACCAGGGTGTCAACTAGAGAATGGCATGGGGGTCACTGTCCCTGAAAGCTCTGCCCAAGTCCCCCCCCCAATCCCTGCGGGCTCTGACCCCATCTCCGCCCCGTCCCCACCCCATCCCCATGGACTCTATCCTCATCTGCACAAGCCTCAAAACACATGATTTTATATTTAAATCTTTTTACTGAAGTATAAAAAGGAACAATATTCTGCACAACTGTTGTTTATAAATCACAAATAGAAAACAAGAACAACAATAAGAAACTATAATAACCCCCTCCCCTACACCGCCACCTTCTACCCTTCCAGTCCTAACAATAACTGACTTCTACTAATCCTAATCCACCCTGTTAAAATATCCAAGAGTATAAAATATAAACCCCTAGCAAGGGAGAAATATGCCTTATGAAGCACTGTTATGATTTTTTAACCTGCAGATGAATAATAAGTGATCAAGAACCTCAGGATTCAGTCTGCTGTCCTGTCTTCCACAGTCCTTCCCACAATAAAAAAATGTTCTCTCAGAAGACGTTCTGGTAGAAGAAATGCACAGGAAGACTCCGTGCAAGTTTTGCCAGTTTTGGCTAGCACTTTTGCTTGTTTTTCCAAAACAACAAAACACCGTTGTTTGCATTAGAGAATGACACGGGAACGGGGACAAAGTTTGTTCCCGTCCCCGCAGGCTCTGTCCCTGCCCCATCCCTGTGAGCTCTGTCCCTTCCCCCGTGGTTAACCATGTTTCCCTGTCCCAGTGTCATTCTCTAGTGTCAACATCTCCAATGACTAAGATTCTTTGGAGTTATTTCAATTTCCTCTCAATGCTTTCTCGTGACCCCTATCATGGGAGCTCCATTGACCAACATCCTCTAGGTGTAAATAGCTTCCGCTTGTAGATCTACATTTTTTAGTTGGTTCTTTCAAAAGTATCACAATACACAGACTCCATTTTTCACAAAAGCTGTTATGACTATTAGAATTTTACAGAAAGCATAAATGCAAATTTTAATAATTTTATGAAGAAACCTGAACACTGCAAATATATTATAGAAATAAAATTAAGGGAAAAGATGAGTTGTGCAAAATATAAATTAATTCTTACCGCCGTTTACTAAGTTGTGCTAGTGGCTGCCGCACGGCAATGCTGATACAGTCCATTCAAAGTGAATGGGTTGTGTCGGCATTAGCGCACAGCAGCTGCTAGCGTGGCTTAGTAAAGGGGGGGGGGGTAATTTTCATCTTTAAAAAAATAAACCTGTATTTGATTTATTACACACCAAAAAGTTCTGCTGCTTTAAAAAAAACTTAAGTTATAGTTCCCCTTCCCTAGATGGCCAGAGAATGAAAACTGCTACCTCTTAGTAATTACTGTTTCTGGAAATAAAACATTTACCTGTAGATCTTCAGACTGTTCTTGAACAGTCTTCAATGCCTTCTCCAAATCCTCATCACCCTCTGGAAGACTAAAATCATCATCTGCAGGTACCTAAAAGGAAAACATATAGGTACAATTTCAAAATATAAGCATGAAAAACAATTTTGGTTATTTACTCTTGGAATATAAACAATCTATAAAAATGGGTCTCTGAAGATGTACTGTGTGCTTGATTTTATAATTGATCAACAACTTCAAATTTTAGTTATCACAACATGCATACAGGACCAGTATTAAGATTTTCCCAATCCCCGTGAAGGTAATTTTATAACAAAACTTCGTGAGTAAGCAGAGGTGCCTAACTAGGCACTTGTTTATCTTTATATAATACTAGTAAAAAAAGGCCCGTTTCCGAAACCAATGAAACGGGCGCTAGCATGTGGTTTTTGTGTGTGTGTATGTGTCACAGAGTTATTTTGTGTGTGTGTGTGTGTGTGTGTGTGTGTGTGTGAGTGTGTGTGTGTGTGTGTGTGTGTGTGTGTGTGTGTGTGTGTGTGAGGGTGCAGTGTGTGTGCAGGTTGTTGATGTGTGTCTTTTTTTGTTTTGTTTTGTTTTTTGCTTGGGGGTTGGGGGATGTGCTGTGCTGTGCAGGCAAAGTGGGTTGGATTGGTGTGTGGCTTTGAGGGTGTGTTTCTGTTGTATTGTGTGTGTGTGGTTTTGTCTGTCAAGGAGGTTTGTGGAGGGGGGTCTTTCTGTTGGTGAAATGTAAATGTGGTTGTGGGGGGGGGTCAGCCTTTGTTGAGTGTTGTTTTTTTTTCCATGTTTTTTTTTTGTGTTGTGCTGGGGCAGCAGTGTTGTTTTAGATGGGTGGAAGGTAGAGGAGCACATTCTTTGTCTGTCGGTATTTTTTGGCCGTTTCAGGGCTGCTGTAGGGGAATGCTGGAAGAGAAATGTGCTGTTGGAAGCAGCGCCATCTTTTTCCATTGGGCTGGGGTTCTGGCCATCCTGGAGGTGGGTGACGGCTTGCCTGAGGACGGGGATGGTTGTTTTAAGTTGGCGGAAGGGAGAAGAGCACGGTCTTGGGCCGTCGGGGGGTGATCCGGTATGTTTGGTCCATTTCAGGCCGGCTGCAGGGGAATGCTGGAACATTTATGCGCTGCAGGAATCAGCGCCGTCTTTTTCCGGGTGCTCGGGGAATCCCCGAGGTGGGAGACAGCTTGCCTGAGGCTGGGGATGGTTGAGCACGTCCTTGGCCGCTTCGGCAAAAGGGGAAGAGGAAGGGGGTGGGGAGTTACCTGCAGCCGCCTGAGAAACCATGTATTCTTTGTTTGTTTGTTTTGTATTATTAGTTTGCATTTCTGTTGAAGAAAGAGTGGATGCCTTTCGAATGATGGAGGTGGTGCGTCGGTGTGCGGTTGTTTCGTTAGTTTGGCAGCCAGTCTCCAGCGATTCCTAGGCAGGGAAGGAGTACTCCTCCCCCTTCCTTGGTCGCTGTTTGCTGCTGGCTGGGTCGCAGGTAATCCTTCCAGCTGGGCCGCAGCTTGTCCTGTTCGCCCACGTCCCAGATGGTGACGGGCACGTTGTTTTCCGGCTCCTCTGTCTCCATGTCAAGCGATCCCAAATATAGTCTGTGCTATAGGCCCTCTGGCACTCTTCAGTACTGGCATTAGGCATTTAAAAATCCCCCCCCCCCCCCGGTGTATTTTTGCACATACCCACAGCAGGAATATTCTTCTCTCATTCCAGCGGTGTTTCTGTGCTCTCCGTGCTGCACAGATAATGAGCCATTCTGCTGGGGAATGCTCCTCCCTTATTGTCACGTAGTTTCCTCTGATTGGTCTGTCTTACGTTGCCTAGTGTTGCCTGGGAAACGGTGTTGTGATGGTCCTTTGTGTTTCAGAATGTTGAGGGTGTTTTTTCTGATTGGTCCGTCATGCGAGGGCGGGGCAGAGAGACATGGTCAGTGTTGTGGCTTCACCACCATGAATCCATGAACCCTTCAGTGAGTGACTGAGTGACTTCAGAACGTTGTCTTCAGAAAGTTGAGGGTGAGTTTTATTATAGTAGACTAGTGTATGCAGCAGAGAATGCTCCTGGAATGTTATGCTTGCTTCAGAGCTGGTGAAAGTGCATACTTTATGCATGTGCCTGCATAAATTAAGGTATTTCTTAATCTATGTGAATACTTGTGAATTCTGCCCATGCTCCACCCCTGTACTTGCTTACTAGCAAAGTATATGCCTTTACACCTGTTGGCATTTTATAAGAGATCAATTATGCACGTGTGGTCACATACATGAAGGAATAATTATAAAATTACCTCCTCTATGACAACAAATTTCATAGATATTTAATACAAATCTCCTAAAAACCAGAGTGTTTGCCTCCCATTATGACAAACATTTGAGACTAATAAATTAATTTATCTAAAAATGGCTTGCTCATATATATGTTACCATATTCATTTTAAGATTTATGCTGATGATTTACAAATTGTTTCACCTAATTTAACAGTCCTTTCAATCTTCTAATTTGTTTCTTTATGTTTGCAAACTATTAATGCTTGGTTAGGTGCCCACAGATTTCTTTAAATATTGAAAAAACACAAATTTTGTTCTTATCTGGTACTTCTACGATTACTTCACCAATGGATTATTTACTTGACGGAATTTTGATTCAAATTTTGAAAGCTCTGTGGTACCTTGGGGTTTGGTTGGATTCAACTTTAAGTATGAAGGACAATTAAAGATGATCATTCGAGATCTACTGAACACTGATAAGTTCAGAACGGTAATTCTGGGCCCGATATTCAGCCAGTGGCAATCAGCATTTTGCTGACTACTGCCAGCATTAAACCCAGAAATTCAATGCCAGGCCATGTCAGGGCACCTATAGTAAACTTAAGGGTTCCTGGAGCTGACTAACGCATAGCCAGTTAAGTGCAATATTCTAGGGCTGACTTTTATGCGGTCCTATTTATGTGGTTAACCTGGCTGGTTAAGTGCTGAATATCGGCACATAACAAGTGCCAATTCCACCCCAGAAGGCCCCCCAAATAGACAGTTTTAATTTTTGCACTAACCGGTTAAATGCCATTGAAAATTAGTGGTTAGCCCCAAACAGGCAATTTTGCACAAGGTTATCTTAGGTCCTTCGTCACAGTAGTGGCGCAGGAGAATTAGGGGTACTGTAAGAGGGGAGGGAGAAGGCGGGGAGGGGAAGGAAAGGGGGGAGGTAGGGGGATGGGGGGTGGGAGCTGATAGAGGTAAAGGAACTAGGAACTGGGGGGGTGGGGGGAGTCAAAGAGTACCATAAGGGCAGTAAGGATAGCTGGAGTCGAAGAGAAGTGGCGGTATGAAAGTGATGATCGACTGGTGTTGGTGAATGGGCAGAGCTCCCGGGGTGAGGGCTGGGATCCCAGGGGCTTGGAACGCGAGAATGTTCTCAAGATAATTAGACTTCAAATGGGGAACACGTGATGCCTACGCAGCATAGCATGCGCCTTTTAACCTGGAATGTGGGGGGGGGGGGGGTCACGTCCCCCATAAAGCGCACTAAGATATTACAGGTTGCACGCCATAAGGCAGACATAGTGCATATACAGTAGACTAGACTCTCTCAGCAGGAACATTTGAAGATGAAGGTACATTAGGTGGGAGAAGTCTATTGTTCCCCAGCAACCGGCCGTAGGGGTGGAGTGGCGATTCTCATAAGGCGTTCACTTCAATGTAAATCTAAACTCCTATTCTAAATCTAAACGCCATGCAGGGGAAGGGAAGTTTGAGGCAGTGCTGAGTAATGGCTTTTTTTTTGGGGGGGGGGGAGTCATGAAAGAAACTGGGTGAAGGCTTGGGAAGGGGGCATGAGAGAGGCTGGGGAGGGGACATGTGGGGCTGGAGGGAGACGGGCTAGACCCATGGGATGTAGACAGGAATAGGGATATAGAAGAGAGGTGCTGGACAGTGAATAAGCTGAAAGGGTTGAACTTAGGACCGAAAGTGGTGAACTGGATAAGAAACTGGTTGACCAACAGGTGGCAGAGGGTGGTGGTAAATGGAATCCGCTCAGAGGACAGGAGTCATTGTTGGACCCTATTTGTGGGAGATATTGCTGAAGGGTTGGAAGGAAAGGTGTGCCATTTTGCGGATGACACAAAAATAGCCAATATAGTGGATACCCTGGAGGGAGTAAAAACAATGAGAAGGGATCTCCGAACGTTAGAAGAATGGTTGAGGGTCTGGCAGTTAAAATTTAATTCTATTCACACAGGGGTAAAAAATCTATAATCAGAGTACAAACTAAATAGAACCCTTCATTCAAAGTACTCAAACAACAATATATATATATATATATATACATAATAATTTTAACATTTATTACTCATCATGTGCCTTTACATCCAAATTTCCTCGGAACTCACTTCAACTGTCACTCAATTGTACTCACTCCGGAGACTCACACATCCCTTTCACCAATCATTTAAATCATAGTATCCCTACAGGTCAATATGTTAATCAAACAGACAGAGTATGGCTAATTGCGCAATACAGCAATACAATAAAAATGTCTCTGGACTTGAAAACTCTTATCACATATATGTTCATATAGTTATTATAATGTTCTTTCCAGACTCTCTGATGACCAATATAAGAATTCCAAAGATTAACTTGATGCTGCTTATCGCTGTCCGTTATGTAGATATTTTTCAAACTTTCACCAGTTAATGCATAGCTAGAAAAAAACAAAATCTAACTTAATGCTGCATTGCCCATCTGTTTTGTAGGCTTTATCAGTGTTGGTCTGAGGAGAGAGCCACAATACTCGGCAGGAGAAGGCTACCGAAGGGGAGGTGATGTAAGTGCCTGTCTGTTTAATATAGAACAACGCTATATTTTTGAATGGGGTACGGTGTCCCCTAGGGGCCTTAATCTAGAGGTGGAATGGTTATGATCTAAGCTCCGTCATTCTGTGGGCAGGGCCAGTAGGGATATTTAAACGCTTACGCTGTAGCAAAGGGTATAATGTATGAGTGCGTTGATTTGCGACCACACCTTGGAGAAAAAGTCCTGATGGTAAGCAGTTATAAATATTGTAGGTGATAATATGCATTGAAATGAGATTCATATATAGATGAGAGAAAGTGCCTAGTTCTTTATTCTATGTGTTATTGTAGATTCTGTTGTATGATTCCTCCTGATGAAGGAAGAAACGAAATGCGGTCTCGCATCGAGGAGCTGGATGAATTAAAGGCAATTTGGAGAATCACTTTAATATGAATGGTTTCTTCGGTAGCCTTCTCCTGCCAAGTATTGTGGCTCTCTCCTCAGACCAACACTGATAAAACCTACAAAACAGATGGGCGATACAGCATTATGCTAGATTTTGGTTTTTTCTAGCTATGCATTAACTGGTGAAAGTTTGAAAAATATCTACATAACGGACAGTGATAAGCAGCATCAAGTTAATCTTTGGAATTCTTATATTGGTCATCAGAGAGTCTGGAAAGAACATTATAATAACTATATGGACATATATGTGATAAGATTTTTCAAGTCCAGAGACATTTTTATTTTATTGCTGTATTGCACAATTAGCCATACTCTGTCTGTTTGATTAACATATTGACCTGTAAGGATACTATGATTTAAATGATTGGTGAAAGGGATGTGTGAGTCTCCGGAGTGAGTACAATTGAGTGACAGTTGAAGTGAGTTCTGAGGAAATTTGGATGTAAAGGCACATGATGAGTAATAAATGTTAAAATTATTATATATATATTGTTGTTTGAGTACTTTGAATAAAGAGTTAAAATTTAATGCCAAGAAGTGTAGAGTGATGTACTTGGGGTGCGGAAACCCAAAAGAGAGATACTGGATAGGAGGGAAGAAATTAATAAGCTCGACTCAGGAGAGAGACCTTGGGGTGTTGGTGTCAGAGGATCTGAAGGTGAAGAAACAATGCGACAAGGCGACGGCCATGGCCAGAAGAATGCTAGGCTGCCTAGAGAGGGACATAACCAGCAGAAGAAAGGAGGTGTTGATGCCCCTCTACAAGTCGTTGGTGAGGCCCCATTTGGAGTATTATGTTTAGTTTTGGAGGCTGTATCTTGCTAAAGACTGGAAGCGGTGCAAAGAAAAGCTACAAAAATGGTATGGGATTTGCGTTGCAAACCGTATGAGGAGAGACTTGCTGACCTGAACATGTATGCCTTGGAGGAAAGACGAAATAGGGGTGATATGATACAGACATTCAAATATTTGAAAGGTATTAATCTGAAACGAACCTTTTTCGGAGACGGGAAGGTGGTAGAACTAGAGGACATGAATTGAGGTTGAAGGTGGGCAGACTCAGGACTAATGTCAGGAAGTATTTTTTCACGAAGAGGGTGGTGGATATGTGGAATGCCCTCCTGTGGGAGGTGATGGAGATGAAAACGGTAATGGAATTCAAACATGCGTGGGATAAACACAAAGGAATCCTGTTTAGAAGGAATGGTTCCGTGGAATCTTAGCGGAGATTGGGTGGCGACGCCAGTAATTGCAAACAAAACGGGAGCTGGGCAGACTTCTACGGTCTACGCCCTGATCGTGACTGAATAGATAGGGATGGCCTGGACTGTAAATTTTAAGGGGCTTCGATGTTAGCTTCAGAACTTAGTACAAGAACAGTACTGGGCAGACTTCTACAGTCTGTGTCCTGAGAAAGGCAAGGACAAATCAAACTCGGGTATACATATAAAGTATCACATACCATGTAAAATGAGTTTATCTTGTTGGGCAGACTGGATGGATCGTACAGGTCTCTTTATCTGTCGTCATTTACTATGTTACTATGTAACTTCCCCAGACATTTTTAAGATTCAATATATTCTGTTTTACAGCACTCCAGGGTGTTTTTTTTAAGCTCTCTGGAAGAGAAAATTATTTTTTAGTAAGTGACTCTTGACCCCTACAGATAACTTTTAAACTAGCTGCTGTTACTATATGGCAGATTCCTCTTACCGCTATGCAGAAGTGAAATGCTGTTGGACTAACTCCAATGAAAGCTGATTTTGTGATTACTGCCACATACCCCTCCCCCCTTTTACAAAGCCACACTAGCGGCTGCTAGTGCGGTAATGCCAATACAACCCATTCAAAGTGCATGGGCTGTGTCGGCACTGCTGCGCAGCTTTGTAAACGGGAGGGGGGGGGGAATAGTTTGTATATGTTTTCACATCAATTTTCTGCCTTTTTAAAGTCAAATTGTTGATAAACATCTGTACTATTAAAAAAAAAACAGGTTTCAGGGGGAACAAGACCACTATGAGGACATGCCTCCTCTGAAGGACCAGTCCCCAGCCGAACCTGGCCTCCAAAGCCCTGCACCACAGCTTGAGCCACTGGCAGCACCAGCTGAGCCACCACACCACAGCCCAGCAACACGTATAGTAGAGGCAACCATGCCAGCCACTCTGGGCGAGATCCTGCTGCATGTCAAAGAAATGTTCTATAATCAATCTTCTAACACTCTCCTTGTCAATGGCAATCAAAATAACACTTGATAATCAAGGTACTATATAGCATTAGAGTATGAACATCAAGAAGAGGAAAAAGCCTCAGAACCCAACATTCACTGATACTCTCTTTACATACAGTGATAGGATTTTCAGGGTAGTTCCAGTCATTGGCATAAAAAACCCTTCACCTTTGCTCATTAAACCTCTATACTACACTGAATTGCTGGTGAACCCTTCATATTGTGACAAATCAAAAATATATATATTTTCTTTTTTTAAAGCAACTTAGCTTTTCCAATAAAGTGCTTCAGTCATGCTGTAGTCATGCAGTAGGGACTCACCAGAGTGGAGAGGTTATTGGTGACCCTCATCCACAGGTGCCCCATATGAGAGGCTTGGGGAGGATAAGCCTCCCCAGCCCTATCGTGGACTTCCCTTGGCTGCTAGCCTGGTGGGGCTCCCCCAAACAGATCTTTAAAAGAGATGGCACCTAAGCGCCAAATGCTGCCTCCTCCCCCCTCCCGCGCGAGTCTTGCACCCCCCCCCCCCCCCGCTCTCACCCATCCACGTGGTCACTCTGGCCTGAGGCGTTCTCCCTCCGACGTTACGCCGGCGATTCACATAGCCAGCCTTAATCTGCCTGCGTCAGAGCCTCTCCCTCAGACGCGTCCCACCTCTGTGTAAGACAGGAAGTTGCATTAGAGGAGGCGGGACGCGTCTGAGGGAGAGGCTCCAACGCAGGCAGATTAAGGCTGGCTATGTGAATCGTCGGCATCGGAGGGAGAATGCCTCAGGCTTTAAAAACGAGCGACCACGCGGATGAGTGAGAGACAGGACCCCGGGGGGGGGGGGGGGGAGAAAGCGAAAGCTAAATAGTAGTAATAGTAGTAAAGCTACGGATAGGTGGAGGGGGGCAGGGGAGAGAAGAGTCGCTGGTGGGCAGGGAGGGCAGGGGGGAGAGGAGGGCTGCTGGACATGGGTGGATGGAGGGGAGGGCAGGGGGAGAGGAGGGTTGCTGGACATTGGTGGATGGAGGGGAGAGGAGGGTTGCTGGACATGGGTGGATGGAGGGGAGGGCAGAGGGAGAGGAGGGTTGCTGGACATGGGTGGATGGAGGGGGGCAGGGGAGAGAAGAGAATCGCTGGGGATGGAAGGATGAAGGGAGAGCAGGGGAGAGGAGGGTTGCTGGACATGGATGGAGGAGAGGGAAGGGAGAGAGAAGAAATGCTGGACATGGATGGAGGGGGAGGGAGATGAGATGAGGGAAAAGGATGAAGAAAATAGGCAGAAGCTGGATCCACTGGACAGTCAAGTCTGCGGAGGACCCAGCTTTTACTTACGGATGTAGGACAAGAAATGAAGAAGAAAGGCGGAAAGTAAAGAAATAAATGGAAAGGAAGCCCTGGAAACAGAGTTAAGAGGACAGATAGCAGCAGAATCGGATACTGGGCCAGCATGATCAGAAAAACAAAGTCACCAGACAATAAAGTTAGAAAAGATCATTTTATTTTCATTATAGTGTTTGGAATATGTCTACTTTGAGAATCAGGTGCTCAACATTAAAAGTTTGTATTTATTTATTTATGGCATTTTTTCCCACATTAAACATGAATTAGGGTGTTTTGTGGCTATACATGAGAATTGTGATATTATGATCCCTTGTTTCATATTGTTGATGGTCTGCATTTTCCGTATGGGTGGTATATTGGTGTATTAGGTTCTGCCCAGTGTAATATTTATGGTATAGTAAGGTTCTGAGTGTGTTTTTGCACAAAGTTGTGCATAGTGTTTTGCAGTTGAGCGATTGTGGTTAGTATATGCTTTGAGCAGGCACTTTATTCTTTGACATATGATTCATATCTAATATCTAAATTTAATAAAAGGTATTCATTGTGACTTTTATTTTTATTTTTTTCTGTGTGTTAGACAATTATGGATTTAAGTAATTTTATTTCCTCTTATGCCCGTTTCTATGGTGGCACTGAAGAGAGGAGAGAGTGTACTACTCCCTCCTCCACCGCTATGGGGATGGGGCTGCTATACCACCAAGTGAGGGGGTTGCAATTGCGGCCCACTGGGCCACCAGGGATTTTTTTTATTGGGTGTGAGGGGGGGAGTTATGGGAGCTGGTGATCCAGCAGATCTCCAGCTCCCCCCCCCCCCTCCCCGTGAGCTTGTGTTGGGGGGGAACTGAGGTCTGCTGGACCTCCAGACTTCCAGCCACCGTGGCGCTAGCTTGGGGTGGGGGTGTGAGGGTTCAGAGGCATTAGTTCACCAGGGCCTTTCAGTTGTAGGGGGGTCTGAGAGTCCTATGGACATCCAGCCCCTGTGTTTGACAGGTCCGGGCTTGACCTGTCAAACAAGTGTGGGAGGACTGTGCTCAGGCACAATCCTCCTGCACTTTTACCCTATGATCAGAGATAATAGCGTGCTTAAATTTGAATGCTATTATCTCTGATCATAGGGGCGGTAAAGTCCCATGCTGTTCCAGTGCTATTTTTAGAGAGCTGTTTGGAACAGCACAGGGCTTTTGATCATTTGCAACTTAGTGTTGGCTGATAATCAGAACATAACATCGGTGCTAGAGCCAATTAGCGATGGACTAGTGCTGGCGTTAATCTGTGCAGAATATTGAGAGAGCTCTAGTGTGTGAAAAATGTGCACCAAAAATTAGCAAAAATAATATTTAAATGAAGTCAAACTGATGTTAATGAGGCCATTTCTTATTCCCTCCCAATGCTCAGAGAACAGCACAAAGAAACAAAGCTGCCCTTACCACTGAAAACCTAATGCCAGCTCAGAGCATTGGGGTTTTGGCTGGGGTGTTTGAAGAGAGGATTTACCACAATTGTTTTATTAAAATCTTCCGGTTTTAATTAATTTGGAAACAGAAGGAAGCCGTGCAAGCCCCTAAGCGCTGGTAGTAAGAGTGGAATGTGTGCAATTCAGAGCAAACCCAAAAGTAAAAGCACACATTGACACCTGTTTTCTGCATTTAAATATAAGCTTTTTGTGGTGAAAACAAATTTTGAAAAAGCTTATATCTAAAGGCAAAGAAGAACGGTGCCAATGTGTGCTTTGCTTCTGGATTTGCCTGGCTCATGCGTACAAGAGCTCTGCTTACGGTGAAACTCTTGTGCACATGCACCAGGAAAGTTCCTTCTCCTTGCTTTCAGTCAAACAGCAAATATATCATTTGCATCTTTTTATGGTTGAGCATTGGGGACCTATTTTTCTGCTTTATTCCCATGGTATTAATAGGGCGCTATTCCATATAGCGCCGGAGTAATGAGCATCGGACTGTTATTGAGGGCAATACTCATCAGCACCTTAATTGATTAACTTTAACCAGATATTCAGAGACATAGAGATTTATGTCAATGCTATCAGATACAGCTGGTTATCATTAACTAGATATCTTACGTGATTCATTTAGACTTGCTATTTGTGTGGTCCAACTTAACTACCTATCTTTATCTAGCTAGCAGTGAACATTTGTATAATCTGATTAGAGAAAAAACAAACCTCCATCATGCCTCCAATCCTGCTTTATCTTAACCGGTTAACTTTTAGCCTGAGATTGATTTGTCCAGCCAACTGTTAACTGGCCACCAGCCCCAAATGTTAACCGGATAAAACATTTTGAATATCAACCCCACTATTGGTTCTGTAATAAACAGAATACAAAATAACTGAACATTTCCATTTTGTGTCATGGCCTGCAAGTTAAAAACTTTAAAAGAAATTAGAATATTACCTCTTCATATTGATAATCATCTTCAGATCCATCTGTTATAGTAACCTCTGAGGGTTCTGTTAAGTTTATAACTGAAACAATGGATTCTAAATCACACAAAAAATATTTAAACTTCATGTAGAAAAGAACATAAGACCCAGTATATGAAAAATGTTGTCCCATTCTGTATTAAATCAAAATATTTTTTTAAACAGTCATACAACTTTGTATTAAACATTACAGTAAATTTTATCCCAATTTATTCTGTCAGGATTGTTTTCTATGGCTTGCTATTATTTCTAATTCATGGCATCATCTGCTCTAATTACCATAGGTAATAATTGTTCAGACATCACTAACTCACAGTAATACTGATCAGAAATTTACAATCCATTTTTAACATTAGAAACAAAAATAACTTTTGGAATAATTTTAATCTATATAATTTGGAGGTAATTTTATAAAGGATTTTCTGCGAGTAACGTCTGTGTTACACACAGAAAAGGATGTTTATAAATTCAGCCACATATACAAGTAAGTATTCTTGGATCTCAGTCTGGGTGGAGCAGGGGAAGAGATGTAATGTATATATTTATTTTATAAAAATGCAAATAGAATACAGGCAAACATTAATATCTTCCTTGGAACAGATGTAAATTGGTGCACCTATGTTGCATTTATAAAATAAGGGGAGAACCTCTATAAAGAATACTAAAACCTAGGTACTAAAATGCTAGGCGCTAGGTCCATCAAGCCCAGTATCCTGTTTCCAACAGTGGCCAATCCAGGTTACAAGTACCTGGCAAGATCACAAAATAGTAAAATAGATTTTATGCTGCTTATCCTAGAAATAAGAAGTGGGTTTTCCCAAGTCCATCTTAATAATGGCTTATGGACCTTTCTGTTAAAATCCTGCTAAGCTAATTGCTTTTTCCACATTCTCTGGCAATGAATTCCAGAGTTTAATTATATTTTGAGTGAAGAAATATTTTCTCTGATTTGTTTTACATTTACTACTTTGTAGCTTCATTGCCTGCCCCCTAGTCCTAGTATTTTTAGAACATAGTAAGTGATGGCAGAAAAAGACCTGCACGGTTCATCTAGTCTGCCCAACAAGATAAACTCATATGCGCTACTTTATATGTATACCTGACCTTGATATGTATCTACCATTTTCAAGGCACAGACCGTAGAAGTCTGCTCAGTACTAACCCTGCCTCCCAACCACTAGCCCCGCCTCCCAACCACCAGTGCTGCCACCCAATCTCCGCTAAGCTTCTGAGGATCCATTCCTTCTGAACAGGATTCCTTTATGTTTATCCCACGAATTTTTGAATTCCGTTACCATTTTCGTCTCCACCACCTCCCGTGGGAGGGCATTCCAAGAATCCACCACTCTCTCCGGGAAAAAATACTTCCTGACATTTTTCTTGAGTCTGCCCCCCTTCAACCTCATTTCATACCCTCTAGTTCTACCGCCTTCCTGTCTCCAGAACAGGTTCGTTTGCGGATTAAAGAAAGAGTAAACAAGTGATTCACGTTTGCACGTTCCAATCCACTCATTATTTTATCGACCTTTATCATATCAACTTCCCCTCAACCGTATTTTCTTGAAGCTAAAGAGCCCTAGCTGCTTTAGCCTTTCCTCATAGGGACATCATCCAATCCCCTTTATCATTTTCGTTGCCCGTTTCTGTACCTTTTCTAATTCCACTATATCTTTTTTGAGATGCAGTGACCAGAACTGCACACAGTTATTCGAGGTGCAGACACAACATGGAGCAATACAAAGGCATTATAATATTCTACATTTACTAAGACTCAAGTCCATTCATGCCTCTGGCTTCACCTACCTGGCATCGAAAATGTGGATCTCACAATCGTTAGCCATAAGAAAAATTACAAACTATCTACAATTTCGCAAAGCCCTCAAAACTTCCCTCTTCATTAAGTTCTGTACAGACAACAGTCAACCCAACAAACGCAGGGCTACTATTTGCATAACACCACATCGCATAATGCCACTACTGAACCAATTCATATTCCCCATGTACCCACCCTAGTTACATTGTTATTTATAGTTTTATGTAATTTTCTCCCTGTTACACTGCCACATTGACCCAAACTTTGTCTGGATAATATGGGGTATAAGAACTAATAAATAAAATGAAAAAAGGGAACAAGAGGAAAGAAAGGAAGGGTGTGAAAAAGGGGGAAAGATGGGTAGAGCAGGCTTTAACATGACAAGAAGGTCAGAGCTTGATACAGTAGGGTAGGGGTGAAGTTTAAGGAAGGGGATGAGCTGAGGGTATGGAAAAGGGAATTTTTTTGGTTTGTCTGTTGGTCTTGAAAATTAAATGGGTGGTACACAGAAGGAACAACTGTATACCAGACAATAGACTTATGATTTTATAAATAAAAGACAAAAAAGGGAGGGGAAACAGGGGCTTTAATTAGAAATAAATGCAAGGTTAAGAGAGAAAGGGTTATGATGGCTTCACTTTAGGATGTTATGCCTTTCAAGTTTTTATACTGTATATCATTCAAAATCCATAAACATCCAAATATAAAAATACCACCGTGCGGCTCATGCATCGATATTCAGATGCATTTAATTGGAAAATGTCACTGAATATCAGCTCAGATTGCCATGGCACTATCTGATTAGTGAAAGGGCAATTAAAGAGCAGAGCTGGGAAGATACGGGAATTATCCAGACACCACTGATATTTAGTGGCAGTGCTGGATAATCAACCAGGCAATTCGGACCATAGAAACAGCAACTCTAACTATGCCTGGTTAATTATGCAAAATTAATGAAGAAGGAAAAAACCTCCACGAAAGGAGAAAATCCACAAGACGCACAAAAAGTGGAGTCAGTCAATGTAGATAGGAACCAGATGATTCTTTATTCAACAACTAGAGAAAACCCAACATAGCTATGTTTCGCCATAGCATGTGCCTGCTACAGAGGTAAAATTTCTTTAGTTGAGATGACAGATGGGTTAAAATAAAACATCGAAAACTGGTCCTATAAGTAGTTAATCTTAGTAAGCAACCTGAATAGGTCTCAGCGAGTTAAAATTAGATTTAAAAAAGGCATTGCCATTGTGTATCACTTGGATATGCAGTAAAGAGTTGCATGGGGACAAATATTTCACCCATCCCTGCACATCCTCAATGGAATCTAACCCATACCCACCCACACTAGCTAATATCCATTCCATCCTCACCATTAATCTGTTCCATTCTCACCCATAATCAACAGGAGCCAACACTATTATTTATTTGCTCACTGCCCTCTGCTCCCTCCCAACCAGTGGCATAGCCATGGGGCCTGGGCCCCATTACTTTGGGCTCAGGCCCCCCTCCAAAACTGCAGCATCCCTTTAAATGGCTGGTGGGGATGTCGAAGCCCCATCAGCCAAAGAAATACAGTTCCCAAGCCTCTCCCCTCCTCCTTGCACTGCTTCTTTAATGCAAAAGTCGGCAATGTGCCCCCAGCTGCCCACGCTGGGACTTCCCAGACCAGATATATTCCATGTATTAAAAAAGGAAGAACAAAGGCCAAACAACAGCCGGCATTGTTAACAAGTGAGGCAAAGGAAGCTGTTAGAGCTAAAAGAAAATCCTTCAGAAATGGAAGAAGGATCTGACTGAAAATAACAAGCAAAAGGAACGGCAAATCAAATGCAAAGTGCTGATAAGGAAGGCAAAGAGAGATTTTGAAAACAAGATTGCATTGGAGGCAAAAACACATAGTAAAACCTTTTTTATGTATATTAGAAGCAATAAGCCAGTAAAAGAATCAGTTGGACCACTACATGCCTAAGCGGTAAAAGGGGCACTCAGGGAAGACAAAGCCATAGCGGAGAGATTAAATGGATTCTTTGCTTCGGTCTTCACCGAGAAACATGTGGGAGAGACACCAATGCCAGAAACGGTATTCAATGCTGATGAGTCAGAGAAACAAACAAATCTATGTAAACCTGGAAGATTTGACAAACTGAAGAGTAGCAAAACACCTGGACCGGATGGTATACATCCCAGAGTACTGATAGAATTGAAAAATGAACTTGCAGAGCTACTGTTAGTAATATGTAATTTATCTTTAAAATCAAGCATGGTATCGGAAGACTGGAGGGTGGCCAACGTAACGCCAATTTATCCAGGAAATTATAGACCACTGAGCTTGATGTCGGTGCGGGGCAAAGTGATAGAGACTATTATAAAGAACAAAATTACAGAGCATATATGTAAGTATGGATTAATGAGACAAAGCCAACATGGATTTAGTTAAGGGAAAGTGCCTCACCAATCTACTACATTTTTTTGAAGGGGCAAATAAACATGTGGATAAAGTTGAACTGGTCGATATTGTGTATCTGGATTTTCAAAATGCATTTGACAAAGTACCTCATGAAAGACTCCTGAGGAAATTAGAAAGTCACGGGATAGGAGGTAATGTCCTATTGTGAATTAAAAACTGGTTAAAAGATAAAAGACAGACAGTAGGGCTAAATTGTCAGTATTCTCAATGGAGAAGGGTAGATAATGTTAGGACCACTGCTTTTAAACATGTTTATAAATGATCTAAACATGGGAATAACTACTGAGGTAATTACATTTCTTGATGACACATGGAGGGGCATTTTCAATACGACAAGTCTAAATCCGATTTTGGACGTTTTGCTGAAAACGTCCAAAAATCAAGTGGCAAACATAGCGATCTTCGAACCAGAACCCCAACACCTACAGTCCACTGCATCTCGTCCAGCTATCACCAGTGTGTCATCATGGAGTGTGCTGTGTTCTTACTAGTCCAGATATCGTGGGAGAAATCACACTAATACCCTCTGCTTTTTACTAGTCCTGCTTGCAGCTGGGCACACAACAAATTATACAAGCTTGGGATCACCAGCCCACTAAAAGTTAGCCTGCAGGGTACTTGGTCATCGGGGGCTAAGAAATCCAGCAGTCTTTTAAACCTTACATTCGAAACAATGTGCAAGGGCTAATTAGCCAGGGCAAACATTTCCATGATGAACTATGTTCATCAATTTCAATGCCACCTGCCCCGCTACAGTGCTGCTGAACACCATCTACCTTTTTCCTTGGTTACTTGCTTTGATGCATATCAGGGCTGCTGGCCTACCACCACATTGAAGGAAGGGGCTGGGGATTATGCTTAGGAAATGGATTTCCTTTTTCTCTGTAGCTCCCCCCCCCCCCCCCCCCCCCCCCCACACCCTTATCCACTGCCAGATGGAATCATCCAGCCTGGAATCAGCAAACTCACTTGAACTTAGCTGGAAAGGATGCTGGTTCTGCAAATGTTATTGCATGCCACTGCTGGCAAATTAGCCCATCAGCTTCCCTCTACTAATGGCCTTCCTACAGTTATTACATTCTTTAGACCTCTAAGGTTTTAGAAGACTATTTGGGGGTAGGGGTGGACTGCTGCTATTGCTGCAGTACAAAGGACTGAGGAAAGAGAAAGGCCAGGAGATTTCTTCCCAGTCTTTACTGTCTGCTCTAACTGTGGGGTGCTCTTGGCCCTTGCAGTACCACTAAAAACAAGATCTTCCAGACACTCTTTAGACATGAGATGTTCATTATCAATGATTCTGATGAACAGACAACCGCTCTCTGTCACTCACTAACACTAGTCCTGTCTCCCATTGTCCCTGTCACTGCTGATCCCACCAGCTGGGCAGACACACATGCACATGTTACGCACAAACACACATACACGCACTATTGCCCTGAGCTAGCCAGCAACCCTTAAAAAATTGTAAATCCCACTTTTCTCTGCATTTAACAGAAATTTCTGTGAGTCACAGAGCTATGTGTTCTTCGGATGATTTTAACACTTTCACTTTGGCAAAGGCAACATTTTCACAAAGTAGAGCAAGCACAGGACCTCTTCTCTCTCTGAAAGCCACAGACAAAAGGGTGCCCTGCCCTGATCTTGGGCTCTCTCTTCCAGCTTAGCTCCTGACATTATTGCCATAGGATTTGGATAGGTGAGGCAGGAATAGACTTGTTTGGCTGCTTGTCAAAGAGTTTCAGTATGACTGGCTGAAGTGCCTCTTGCTTCAGGCTTGTCCCTCACCCCTTCCAAGTGGCTTCATTGTGTCTGTGCTCATTGCATGCCCTCAATGAATACAAATGAGTTGGATGGCAGTGTGTATGAACCCACAGTCCCACCATCCTTCAACACAGTTTAACATTCATATGGAAAGTAATGCACAACCCTAATACATGCATATGGCGTAAAGATACATGTCTATCATTCAGAAATCAAAACTGTGCATACTGTTCAGAGCACATCTGGATTAAAAACACCTACTTATTTCCAAAAACAATTAGTAAAAAACACAAGAATGACTTTATAAGATTCTTAGTTCAATTAAATTAACCAAACATCAACAGGAATTCTGAACAAAAACTGTCAGTTTACCATTTCAGTTCATACTAATGTTGAGTAAAAGGTACTTTTTTTTTACCAGGAAATGCTTTGTAATAGTAACAGTGACTTCAGTACTGACGGTTTACAGTTTTTCTAATGCACTAGTACAGCGATGGTGAACCCATGGCATGCGTGCCAGAGAGGGCACACAGAACCCTCTCTTGTTGGCACGTGCGCCTGGTCCGCCCGCCCATCCACGCGCCATCGCTGATCCGCCCGTCCTCCCTCCCTCCGAGCACCAGGCCGGCCTCCCTCCCTCCCACCAAGCACCAGCCCACCCGCCCTCCTCCGAAATTTAAAAGGCATACCTGGTCGGGGTTAAGACGGCATCCGCAGCGGCAGCGAAAAGTGTGTTGTTTGCTCGGTGCACCTTCGGCCTTCCCTTCTGTCTCTCAAGCTCTGGTCCCGCCCTCACTTCCTGTTTCCGCAAGGGCGGGAGGGAGGCCGGCCTGGTGATTGGTGCTGGGTGGGTGGAAGGCCTGGTGGTGGGTGGGTGGGAGGGAGGGAGGCCTGGTGTTGGGTGCAAGGGATGCCTGATGCTTGGTGCTGAGTGCAAGGGAGGCCTGATGCTTGGTGCGAGGGAGGCCTGATGCTGGGTGGGAGGGAGGCCTGATGCTGGGTGGGAGGGAGGGAGGCTGGGTGCTGGGTGGGAGGGAGGCCTGCCTGGTGCTGAGAGGGCAGGGGGGAGAGGAGGGTGGCTGGAGGGGAGAGGAGGGTGGCTGGACATGGATGGAGGGCAAGAAATGAAGAAGAAAGGAGGTAAAGAAATAAATGGAAAGGAAGCCCTGGAAATGGACTTAAGAGAAGAGATAGAGAGCAGCAGAATCAGACAACAAAGGTAGAAAAAATCATTTTATTTTCATTTTAGTATTTGGAATATGTCCAATTTGAGAATTTACATCTGCTGTCTTATTTTGCACTGGGTATACTGGAGCTGTAACAGCTTACAGAAATGATTTAAAATGAAAAAAAAATCATGTTATTTTTTTCTCCTATACTAGTATAATATTTTCAGTGATGTCTGTTTATATGCGCCATGGCTGGTGTAAGGGGTGTGGCTATCAGAGGGGTGGAGTCATATGTGGTGACCCCGCCCTTAATGAGTACCGGCACCTGTTGGTACTTTGCGATAAATAATTAGATTTTGGGTTGCTGTTTGGGCACTTGGTCTCTGAAAGGTTCGCCATCACTGCACTAGTCTGTTAAAAGCCTATGGTTCTTCTTCAACTATTTGCCAGAGCAGCAACTGCAAGGAAATTACTTGGATCATGATTGTGTAATTAGTAAAGCAAACATTTTGTTATAACACCTTGGTGATAACAACATAAAACAAAAGCTATCCCTATATTCTGTTTGTTTTAACTGCCAAATTCTGCTTTATCAAATATCTTTGTAATAACCAATATAGTTGTTCCCTTTTTAATTAACAAGGATCACTCTGCCTGACAGTAGCAGGAGTTGTTTTGATATTAAATTGTCTAAGGCCCCCTTTTACTAAGGCGCGCTCACGTTTTTATCACACTCTAAAACTGGGCGCACGCTAAACGTTAGAGACGCCAATGCATTCCTATGGGCATCTCTAATTTTAGCGCACACTAAAAACGTACTTTAGTAAAAGGGGGCCTTTATTTCTAATGCAGATCGACACAAAAAGTTACTTTCAGTTAGAAACCTTTAACAGTGCTTCACTCCTTACCTCTCTACCCTCATCTCCCCTTATGTCCCTACCCGTAACCTCCGCTTTCAAGACAAATCCCTCCTTTCAGTACCCTTCTCCACCACTGCCAACTCCAGGCTCCGCCCTTTCTGTGTCGCCTCACCCCACGCCTGGAATAAACTCCCTGAGCCCATACGCCAGGCCCCCTCCCTGCCCATCTTCAAATCCTTGCTCAAAGCCCACCTCTTCAATGTCGCCTTTGGCACCTAACCACTATAGCTCTATTCAGGAAATCTAGACTGCCCCAACTTGACATTTCGTCCTTTAGATTGTAAGCTCCTTTGAGCAGGGACCGTCCTTCTTTGTTAAACTGTACAGCGCTGCGTAACCCTAGTAACGCTCTAGAAATGTTAAGTAGTAGTAGTTAATAGGAGTTAACAATATCATAAGAAAGAAGTTACCCTCTGGTGAAAGCAGGAGAGCGCAGGCACACCAGTTGGTGATATCCCTGCCATCATCAACCCAAAAGAGCTCTCCTCTAGCTCAGAAAAGCTTTTAGAGCCCTCCTGAGCATATGTGATTGTTCCCCCGCTGATCATCACCCCTTCCCTCTGCTAGTCCGTGAAATAGCTAGTTAATGTGATCAAAAACGGCTGGAGAGCAGGTAAATGTGGATGCATTCCCCTACTGTCTACAGCAAGGGTGTCCAGCCTCGGCCCTCGCCCAGTCAGGTTTTCAGCATTTCCACAATGAATGCATAAGATCTATTTGCATATAATGGAGGCAGTGCATACAAACAGAATAGATTTCATAAATATTCAGTGGGGAAATCCTGAAAACCTGACTGGGTGGCGGCCCTCAAGAACTGAAGTTGGACACCCCTGATTTACAGAAAACCCCCATTATAGATAAGCAACTCCTGATATAGCCACTTTAATTTTAAGGATTGCAACCCTGACATATAAAGAAGTGCTCTGGGTTAGTGACATCAAGGATGATGTCCTCACCTTGTGTGGCTGCATTCCCCTAAGCAATTCTGCTATCCAACCTGTGTTCCCCTAACAGCTCCCAAGCTTGCCTATAACATAACTACAGAGTTCTTGAATTTAGGCAAGATTTTAAATGTTCACAATATAATAAGTAGTTGTTAAATAAAAACAGCTATCTGCAACATCTTTCAATGCTAAGTTTAGTTCTCTAACAGGATCCACTCGGTATCCTTAACATTTGTAAAATAGTGACAAATTTTATTTGATACCAATACAGATTGATTCTAAAATAAAATACTTCTGTGAAGCAATTTGTTCAATTGCTTCCTGGCTGAGCAAAATTACCACAAATTATAAGATAGCTTAAGGCAAACTTTCATTCACTTCAATCTACGCACACTGTAATTCCTTTCCATCTCAAAAATGATACAGGTAGCAACAGAACTGCAACTGGCGGAAGCAAAATAACTACATCTTGTACTAAAATAAATAAGTAGAAATTGGCAGGTCACTAGGAACTTTATTAAAAGTGCCTACTAGCATGGTACATTGTGTACTATGTCCCCCAAAGAATCAAACTGGTACTCTATAACTGAAGAGGAAACAAATGTTGCTGAAAACAGTCTGCAGAACTGAACACACTTACTTTATAGATTCATTTTTACAGTTAATTTCATCATAGGCAAGTGCATAAGACAGAGTATGTTGCTTACAATGTGTGCTGTACAATCTATCAACACTGCTTCCCAAAGGACAATCATACTGCTTAATGAGTCTAACAGTCTAGACCTGAACAATTTTTCTTTTATGCACAAATACCATAAATTCAAAGCAAAGAAAAAATTCCTCTAAGAATTGTCCAAAAGATGCATCTATGTTCAGCTATGACTCTGAGCACCCTGTATAAGGGAACTATATATTGGATGTGAGAACATGCAAATTACCAGAATTCCATGCTGAAAAGACTTGTTTAGACAAGTTCGAGAATTAGCTGGACAAATCTTTCATGACTGAAATTTCTCACCCTTCTCACCATGCGAAGTGAGTACATTTTGTCCAGGCAAATCATTTCCTGCATGAAATTTACCCATGTAAAGAGGAAAGGTAGGAAGCATTCCTGGGGTACAGTTAAACTTTAGCCCCTCAGCATGGATATTCAGGGTAGAAACTGTACATACAACACTATTGCTTGAGAAGTGTTTTCCATATCCTGACAAAACACTGAAGATTTATTACAGATTTTTTACATCCATCACTTAACTTCTAGGCACATTTTTAACATGAATAAGAAGAACCTTAGACAGAACTGGTCTTTACCCAGCTTGGGCTATTTAATCACCAAATCAGTTAGTGGTTCCTTTCTACTTCTAAACTCCTTACCATATTGTTAATTTTTAAATCATTTTTTTTCCTTTTGCATGTAAAATAAAAAATAATAATAATTCCCGGGATGAAGACTGAATCATGTTAAAAATGTGCCCATATTTTACACTCAGTATTTTGTGAGGAAACTGATTATTTCTGGTGTGAAACAGTTTTTTATGTTCAGAAAAAGTATTTAGGAAAATTACTGAAACCATTGAGTAGAAACAAGAACAAAAAGAAGGGTCAATGGCTAAAAATACGCACTGCCAAATGAAGGCTCTGATTGTTTGATACAGCCTTGCTCTAACAACTCAGGCTTTGTTTTGGGGGGACGGAAATGAAGAATATCCACCATGCTTCCACACTAACCCCTGGATTCTATACAGTGCGCCTAGCATTGCATGCCGAAATCCAAGCATATTCTATAATAATGCACGCAACTTAACTGGCTTAATAAGCTAATCAGCTTTTAACAGCACTTAACAAGCAATAATGAGCACAAATTGGCAATAATTAGAATTTACATGCACAGTTCGCTAAGCGTATTTTGTAAAGCACTGCGCCTAAATTCTAATAAGCACAGGCAAAAAGGTGCATAGTTTAAGGGCAGAGAAACAGGTATTTCATGGACATTCCAAAATTTATGCATACTGTTATAGAATATGGCCCTCTGCGCCTAAATCTACGCGCTGGGATTTATGCCACATTTTCGTTGGTGTAAATGGAGGCACACAGTTTTAAACGCCAGGATATGAACTAAGCATATTCTATATACCATGCCTAAATCTAGGCACCGCTTATAGAATACGCTTAGGTGGAAATGTTTTCTGTGCTATATATAGAATCTGGCCCTAAAGGCCCTTTCACAAAACAGCGGTACCCGTACTGCCGCTTTGCCATGTACCAATCTGGCAATAGTACCTGTCCCCAACGTGTGCCATTTCCAGTGCACTGAGTTTTATGTTTTGCACTGGGGGCTTACCCAGAGGTAATCAGGCAGTGCACACAGACAGGGGTAGCACAAGAGCCCTTATTGCCTCCTAAATAAGTGGCAGTAAGGGCTCCCCCAGGAAACGGCCTCACTGCAAACATTTAACTTACTGCATGGCCATTTCCGTCCTCCACCCAGAATTTCCTTTTTCCGGGTGGCAGTAAAAGGAGGGCCTCAGCGCATGGCAAATCTGCATAACAATGCCACCGCAGGGTCCCTTTTACTGCCACTTGGTAAAAGGGGCCCTAAGAAAGATAGGTTTAGGACTAGAAGAAAAGTTAATGGATCAGAAATCAGAAAAAAGTGGCAGACTGAGGAAACATAAACTAAAACAGTACTATCTTACTATAGTTTCAAAGGTTCCTGCCCTGGCAGTTCCTTTTGCACATAATGAATATCTTGGGACAAAATTATTTATTTATTTTTTAAAAAGTCTAGTCTGCACCATCTGAAATTCTAGATGGATTACAAATTTTATATACATAATAAAAACTGCACAATGTAAAATAAATAAAAAACAAACAAGAGACAAAAACCTTTCTTAACATACATAAAATATAATACAAAGCAAATACACCTGCTTCATAGATAACTCGGTTATTAACAACTCAGTTATCAAACCCTTAATTTTTTTCTGCAGGCATATGAAATTTTTTAAAACTCTTTCAAGTCTTGTATTTTCTTTAGTTTCAGAGGCAACATATTCCAACATGAAGGACCTGCTATATAAAAAATTGAATTTCTATACTCATTTGACTTTATCACATGATGCAAAGGAACTCTAACCCCAATGAGCAGATCTATCCAAGTATTATGGGAAAGCTGCATGATACCTGTAGAGCCGTCTTACAGAGGAGCACGGCTGACTCTGGAGGTGTGACACTATTCAAAAACGTGAAAAAAAAACAGAAATGCATTATCTACTTAGTAACACGGTAAATATTGGCAGAAAAAGACCTGCATGGTCCATCTAGTCTACTCATCAAGGGGGCCAGAAATAAATCTGGCACTCTGCATAGGTTCCACTTTATGATTAAATACTTGTATACTTTACCTCCATCTCTCCCTGCCAATTTTGGGGCACAGACCATAGGAGTCTGGCACCTGTCCTACTTCCCAAATACTGGAGTTGCCGTCAAAGCCTACTCCAGCTTCAATCCTAATCTGTTTATCTGTTCTAGGTACTGTGCACTAAAGCACATTATACTTAGTACACTGGTTTACTTTGGCTGTAGCACACATTTTCAGAGTGGTAAAATTACATCTGATGCATGGAGGGTTTTAGTATATTCATTAATGTGCGCTAAATGCGAAGCAAATAAGGAATCTGATGTTTAGGCATTTTGCATGCACTACATGCTCAGGACCTACAAATGGAATTGCTCCCAATGCAGGAAAGAATGTTAAAATTTAGCAAGTATTTTCCTTTAGTTAGTGCTGAAATGCTACCCTGAGGCAAAGTTTTAACTTCTACTTACTTCTATGGAAGTAAATGAAAGTTTAAAAAAGTAACCACCAACAGACTTGGAATCCCTAGACACCTAAGTCAAGGACCCCCACATCCTCAACCCTCCCTATACTATGCTCATCCTCCTTTTATTCCCTCCAATACGTTCCCTGTCCCCTAAACTAATCCATCTAATCCTCTCTACTACTGCTCCCACCTCATCCACTTACATAATCCCCCCCCCCCCCATGTTATCACTAATACATCCCCAAATCTAGGCATCCTAAAGGACCCGTGTTCTAATCTGAATATAAAATTTCTTCTCCTTTCCCTTTAGTCATTTTAAAAATTATGCCAGTTCAGCTGAAGTCACTGAACCAGCACATGTTTAAAAATGGCCAGTGAAGCAGAAAGGAGAATCCATTCTACAGGACTGGTAACTATATAAGAGCCATAGGACATTGTCTACTTGGGGGAGGGGGGAGGAGGAGGAGGGGGTTTATTAACCTGAATAAGCTTGAGTGTCCTCCTGCTTCTTTTATATGTCTGCTATCTTCTTAGAAAAACTTAGTCTCTGGAATATCATCAGGCAGGAAAAAGATTATATGAGGTTTCATAGGTTAGTGAAGACTTGGCTTTTTAAAAAGTATTTTTATAGCCAATAACCATTATGACATTATCAATTTAATGTGAAATCAGAATTAAAAATGTGTTGTGCTGTAATGGCTTGATCTTTCTATCTTTCTGTGAATCGTCCTGAGCTCTAATTGGGATGGTATATAAAATGACACTAATAGGTTATGTTATGTAAGTGGATTAGTGAATGGATGGACACATAGTTACTGGCTAAGGGGGTAGTTTAGACAATCTGGATAGTGAGAAGCTAAGGTGGATTAATGGGTGGTGGTAAGGGCTGCCCTCCCCCCCCCCCCCCCCCGAAACAGACGCGCAGTAAGTGCTTTACTTGCCACCCGGCCATTTCCTGCAGGAAAGCAAGATTTTCCCTTAAAAGGGGGCCTCAGCATGCGTGTAAAACACACACCGATGCCAGCACCGGCCACCTTTTGCTGCAGCTTGGTAAAAGGGGCCCTAAGCGAGGCAAGATAAAATAGGGGGATAATCCATGGCTATTTGCTAATGAAGGGTGCAGGGCCCAAAAGAGCAAGAGGAAACTACCAGGTGAAATTATATATGGATCCTTTTACAAAGCTGAAGTAAAGGTGGCCTTAGCACACCCTTATGCAGGTTTTTCCTGCGCACTAAGACCATTTTTACCACAGCCATAAAAATGGCCTTTTTGTATAGCACACAGCCATTAAGAAATGTTATCAGGTGAGCATTTACCTCTACCCATTCTGTAGGTGGTAAGGGCTACTGCAGTATTCCTGCACTAACAAGTTAGAACGCGGTAATGTAGCTGTGCTGATTAGCGTAAGAATGTCCACGTTCCACCCCCTAACATGCCCCCTCAAAAATATTTAAAATATTTTTAGCACATGGTTAGTGTGTGCTAGTTTGGCAGTCACTGCAGGATGCTTGAGCATGTCCCGCAGTACACCATTTTAAGCTGAATTAGGCACTCAGCACCTAACGCAGGTCAGTAAAAAGGTCAATAGAGATTAAAAGAAAATATTATGAACAAATACTTAAAAAATAAGACAGACAGGGATTATACAATGAATAACATCTATAGAAGTTAGAAAACATAATTATTGATGTGACAAAAAAGCAACAAATGCTTTTTAAAATTAATGAGAAGGCATTTTTCCACATTCAATTCTGGCTTTTATATGTTTTTTTTTTTTAAATTTAAGACTAGATAAATTAGCCTTCAAGAAGCAAACCTAGGGTCCCTTTTACCAAGCTGCAGTAAAAGGGGCCCTGCGGTAGCATCAGTGCGTGGATTTGCCACACACTAAGGCCCATTTTTACCACAGTGGGTAAAAAGCCAAAAAAAGGAAATGGCTGTGTGGTAAGTAAACACTTGCTTTGCAGCCATTTCCAGGAGGAGCCCTTACCACCACCTATTTAGGTGCTAACCTGTGCTAACCTGGCGGTAACTGGGCAGCGTGCGGCACTGCCCGATTACTGCTGGGTAACCTTGGCAGTAAAAAAATATTTTTTTCCGGTCACGCTAGAAACAGCGTACACTGGGGGCGGCACTACTGAGCCCGCAGTATTGTCAGATTGGCACACGACAAAGTGGCGGTAGCTCTACAGTCAGTTTGTAAAAGGGCCCCCTAGTTTGCTCAATGGTTTGGAAAAACAGTAAACCTAAGAAATGAACAAAATATGGATACATCAAGTCAGTTATTAGCAAATACAAACTCTGGTTTTCCTACAAAGGCAACTAAAAATGATTATCTATAACCATAATTAATAGTAAATTAATAGTACCAGTTTCAGTGCATCAGTTAAAAGAATTAACTAAGGGGCCATTTTACTAAAATATATTAGAAAATGGGTTTTGCATGTTTTAATGTGGGACTTTTAACATTTCCCTGAAACAGGGTTTTTTTTCCTTTTTTTTTTCCTTTTGCAGGGCCCACAGTAATTTTTCCATTAGTGTGTGAGACCTGCAAAAGCAATTAACATGGGAGCACTTAACACCTCCCGCATTAGCTCTGTTAACCAGTTAGTGCCCACTAATTGGAACATGCTAACTGGTTAACACAGACACGCCTATTTCCTACCCATAGCACACCCCCTTCCAAAAAATATTTTGAAAAATGAGCATGCACTTAGTGTAAGGAAAATACAAAATTACCTCAAAACACTTTAACACCTTTTGCAGTAAGCATTTTCCTGTGCACTAAGGGCTGGATTCTATAAATGACACTCAAAGATAGGCACTGGACAAGGCTGATTATAGAATCAGGCTTAGCGCTGATTCCCACACCCTAACTTTGGGTGCCAGAATTATGCATGCTGAAACTTGGTGCAAATGCTGGCATCAAAGTTGGATGCACTGACCCATTATTCAGTAACAACACTCAAACTTTTCGGAATGCCCCTGACACCCCATGGCCTTCCAATAGTCACACCCCCTTTTGAGTTCCACACTATGAGATTTGAGTGCCCCATCATTATCAAATAGCATGTAGCCAGACACATGGGCAAATCCAAACTGCTGCCAATTAATATCAATAATTGATTGTTAGCATCCACTTATTGCTATAGTGGAATTGGAAAAGGTGCAGCGAAGGGCGACTAAAATGATGGGGATGGGACGACTTCCCTATGAAGAAAGACTAAGGAGGCTAGGGCTTTTCAGCTTGGAGAAGAGACGGCTGAGGGGAGACATGATAGAGGTATATAAAATAATGAGTGGAGTGGAACAGATGGATGTGAAGCGTCTGTTCATGCTTTCCAAAAATACTAGGACTAGGGGGCATGCGATGAAACTACAGTGTAGTAAATTTAAAACAAATCGGAGAAAATATTTCTTCACCCAACACGTAATTAAACTCTGGAATTCGTTGCCGGAGAACGTGGTGAAGGCGGTTAGCTTGACAGAGTTTAAAAGGGGGTTAGACGGTTTCCTAAAGGACAAGTCCATAAACCGCTACTAAATGGACTTGGGAAAAATCCACAATTCCGGGAATAACATGTATAGAATGTTTGTACGTTTGGGAAGCTTGCCGGGTGCCCTTGGCCTGGATTGGCCGCTGTTGTGGACAGGATGCTGGGCTCGATGGACCCTTGGTCTTTTCCAAGTGTGGCATTACTTATGTACTTATTTATGGCTCATTAGCCAAATAAGTTGCACATGCATCTCAGGAGCGCACTCAAATTTGAGCACGGTATATAGAATTTGGGAATAAGCACACATTAGGGCTTAACACCTTTTAGTAAAAGGTTCCCAAACTGCTTAATGGCCTCTCACAGCCTGCAGAATATATTTTTTCAATCTGTCATATTTTTAATCTTCTTGTGGTCAGACTGAGCAGTGGAAGAAGTTTTTTTTTTTTTACGCCTTTCATGAAAAGGAGGTGGAGGCAGAATGATTATCATTATCAAAAGAAATATGCATAGCCCTATTGTGGTGCCCGCTTCTAAGAATATAATTTTTAACTGGCCAACCATCTGGGCGCAATTTGTAAAGTTCAAACACTGAGATTTAGCAGAATTAGTTGCCCAGTTTTCAATTTCAACGCGTGTCGGCATATATATACACTAAGCACTGCAGTCAACGGGTTCAGGTCACTTGAGTTTCGAAGGGGTTAAGATCATATGTCTTGCAAAATGAACGGATAGTGGGAAATGTTGAGAAAGATGGGAGAGAAAGGAGGCGGAACTCGAAGAAATCAGTTTCCAAAAATATGTGTACAAATAAAAATACAGGCAAGTCAATACATCCATATAAATATATTAATCTATCTACACTCATACACCCAGTGAACAGCTGATAGCTCTTAATGTATGACAAAGTTCCAGAACCCCCACAGAGCTCTGAAAGGCACAGGAGGAACGAGTGCCTGTGACCAGGATCCCACAGTAGTGTCTTCCTTAAACGCTGTCCAGTGCCGCCACTTCCACCGAGGAAAGGGGAAGCACTTCAAACAAAACGCAATAGACAACAAACTCTGACAAACCAAATGCACGCCTAGCACGGGTAACACAAAAGAAAAAGAAAAGGATACGCTCCAGGTAAAAACTTTCAGTATCGGCAGCCATGGCCCTTCAGATTTGTTTGAGGCCCGCCTCTCTCTCTTCGTTGCTACAGAGACCAGCTTTCCCCTGTCCCTTGCCTGCAAATCGCGCGACAGCTTCCTGACAGGTGAAGCGTCTGTGGTCTCCATGACGACCGTTGCCTGTGGGCGTCGCTGTCCCCTGGATAACGGTGTTGCTGGGAAGGGAATTGGGAACCACCAGAATCCTGGGAGATTCGTGCTACAAACCTGTATGAAATAGCGTTGACGACCCCTAATTGAGCTTAAAAATCATTTATATTTGACAAATCCCTCAGGGGCTTTCTCTTAAGCCACTTGCACTACTTTCAGCACCCGCTGTCAACATCCGTTTTTGGCAAACCAAAAGTCCCTAACTTTTGGAAAACATAGTGTGGCAGATTTTTAATTAAACCTTGACGTTTTTTTACTGATACAAATTTTAAACGGTGTAATAAGGTACAAAAAATGAGTAAAAAAAAATACAAATCTGTGATTAGGGGGGATCCATGCTATCAAGTGCCGGAGAGAATGGGATTCATTGGCACCCATGGCATTTTCAGGAAGCAAACTGGCAGCTATTAGTTGCAGCAAAAGGAGATTCCTCCCTTTCCACAGGGAGGGCTTGATTTTATAACAGAACCGGTATGTGAGAAGCTGGGTCTATTTTATTTTATAAAGACAAAATAGGTGCCTGTGTGCTTTTTTAAAATGGCTCCCAGATCTAACCTCAATAACCATACACACGCCAACATACAAATTTACACCAACTCCAAAGAAGGTGTAACTATGTGCATTTACTCTACATAAGGATTTGTTGACCTTCTTTGAGCTTATATCTCATTTATACTGACTCAGGGTGCTTTTCTTCAGCAGAAAAGTTCTATAATACCCCGATCCCTAAGAGCACCTCAGCTTCATTAGGAGATGTTACTAATTACAGGCCTGTCACTTCTATCCCATTTTTGACCAAGGTAATGGAGGGAATAGTTGGTACTCAGCTTATAAATCACCTTTCCTCTTTCTCCCTCTTGCATAAATCCCAGTCAGGCTTTAGGCCTTGTTGTAAGGAGACAATCTTGACCACCTTAGTATCTGATTTTAGGAAAGCAATCAGTCTAGGCTTTAAGTTTTTAGTGATGCAATTCGATATGTCAGCTGCCTTTGGCCACATTGATCATAAGCTGCTTTTAGACCTGTTGGACCAATTTGGACTGTGTGGGAAGGTTCACCAATAGTTCTGCTGCTTCCTAAAATCTAGATCATATCACGTGAAGATGTCAAGTTCTCTCTCACCATCCTGGTTTCCTGACTGCAGGGTGCCACAGGGCTTGTCACTATCTCCAATCCTATTCAATATTATGATGGCTCCGCTAGGTGAAAGATTGGAGGCAGCGGGGTTCTGCAGTTTCATTTATTCGGACAATGTCACAATCTATATCCCTTTCAAGACTGGTCTTCCAGAAATTGTCCCTAAGATTAGGCTTGGTCTTGATTTGTTGGGATCTTGGGCTTCTAAATTTAAATTTAAGTTAAATAGAGATTAGACTACATTTCTTGTGGTAACCAACCCCTTCGATCATACCATACACAATAATTTTACCATTGCCAACGCATCCTACTCCCTAGACACTACACTTAGGGTACTGGTGTATTAATTGACAGTCACTTCAGGTTTCCTCAGTAGTGAAACATCCTTCAGGTCTCTTTGGAAGCCAAGGAGAATCTGATTATATTTCTTGTCTGACATTTTAGACTACTAGTTCAGTCCTTGGTTTTAACTCAATTCTTATCTATGCTGGATGTAAGAAGGGTGTTCTAAAACAGCTGCAAATGGCCCAAACTACAGCACCTATGTTTGTCCTCAAGGTATCCCATTTTGATAGAGCCACTCCATTATTATGCAAGCTGCACTGGCTGCCCATTAAAGCCAGGATTACTTTTAAATTATGTGTTTTTGTCTTTTAATTATTATATGTCACAACACCAGATTACATGCAGCCTTTAATAGCTATTCCCCTACGCAATATAACCTCTGGTTCTAGGGACTACCTTAGACTTCATCTTACAGATTGCACAAAAGAGTGCACTATAAGTCAGTTCACTCTGCAGACTTTAGATACCAAGGTGCTAAGTGGTGGAACTCACTGTCAAGGGCAATCAAGGATCAGCCTGATTACTTGGTATTTCACAAAAGGCTCTAAACTTTCCTTTTTGAAAGGTTTTTACCCAATGATGGAGTATGTTAGATTGTAACTGGCTTTCAATGGTTTATTATTTAGTTCTTACTTGTATCTTAGTTTTGCTACTCTGCTCTTACTAGATATTTTGTTTATGGTATTGTAAACCTTGCCTGTTGTTTTATTTATTGTAAGCCATATTAAACTCGAGTATGTCAAAATAAATAAATAAATGCACATATATTTTGTAAAATATGTGCATATGTCACAATCCCACCTCTACCCACACTCTGCATTTGGTAACACCTATCCACAAATCACTTAACAATAGACACACATTTTCTGTGCATGTACTTTAAGCTCATATGCAGTTAGGCAATTTTATACAGGCCCTTTTCAGCATGTAAAACATGATTTATGCACACATTTTTTAAATATAAAATTACCCCCTTAAGCAGTTAATGCTATAAAACAAGCACTAACATTTACAACCAGATTACACACATAAATGATTAGAATTATGGTATATATATAATATATAAAAATAGAGAACATTTTCACGCACAGCAAAACTTAAAATAATGTTCACACTGTAAAGAACACAAAGAGGCACAAGGGGGGTAGACTGAATTGGGAATCAGTTACAACTTGCACAGAGTTGCAGGTACAACTCTGACCACCTTTCTGGGCAGACTAGATAGGCCTTGCTGGTCTTTATCTGTTGTTTTCTACGTTTTTATGTCATATCTTCCATTGCCTCAGGTACAAAACTTAGATGGTGAGCCCTCTAGGGACAGAGAATATACCTTTGGTTGTACCATAGAAAGGCAATATATCAAACCTATGACATTTACCCTTTACTATAAAATAGAACCAGTATGAACTGGCTCAATGAAACAGAGCTTTTCTACCCCTTCAAACTGAATAGGTTTGTTGCTGCACCACAGTTTAAAGAATTGTCAACACATTTCAAATTAACACTTTTATCAAGTCAACCATTTTCCATTACAGTTTTAAGCATATAGGACTACATGTACTGCATTTGTTATATACTTGAAATGATTTTATTTCATAGCTACTGGAGATGTTCAGTGAATTTGTTATGAAAATAGTTGTGGAATCATTGTACAATTTAGAAACCTTTCCATAGTAAAATAGTAGTTTGATTGCCATGTTACTCCACTTTAATAAACAGAAATAACACTAAACAAAAACAAGGAAAATAAGATGATACTTTTTTTTTATTGAACTAACAATACACTTTTAACTAGTTTTCGCAGGCCAGAACCTTCTTTCTCAGGTTAAGACAATGGACAAAAGATGACAAATATCAGAATATATAAATGAATTAGTCTAAATGGACAGCAGGGGGCATTGTTTCTTTAATTTTGAACCATTCTGAGCTTTTAATTTTAATGAACAGAGATGCACTGGTGCATGTGTATCAAAAATGTTAACTATGACAGTTTACCTGGGAGGTAGAACCTGTAGGGTGTAATTTCAGCTGGTTCTAGCCATCTAATTTCTTCATGGAGTAGGTCCACTGCAAGGGTATTAGGCACCCTAGGCAAACTTTCGCCTTGCACTCCCCTCAAATTATTTTTTTAGACCCAAAGCCCCCTCCAGTAATAAAACTGAACAACAATGATGATCCCAACATTAACTCTCCCAGAAAGACTGCAAAAACACACAGATGGATATAGGGATGAATATTCAAAGCAATTTAAACGTCCTGAAATGGCTCCTAGCTGTTCAAATTGCTTGTCTACAGCTAACTGAGCATATTCAGTGGCAACTGGAGAGTGCAAGTGAAAATGCCCAGTTAGCACCCAAGCTGAAACCAGCTACTTTGTGGGCATTCTGGGGGCTATCCAAATATCTCTAGCAAATTTATCAAATGTCATAGAGGATCACCAGCCAGATATCCATAATGAATATGCATGAGATAGATTTGCATGCCTGACCGCTCCATTATATGCAAATATCTCTCATGCATATTCATTATACTTCCATTTGAGTTTCCTTATTTCACTCTGATTACAATATATCTAAATACCTCCTTAAAGTAACCACTCATATTAAGCTGCAAAATTCCATGGCACAGACGTGAAGGGGCATAATCGAACGGAAACGTCTATCTCCATGGGTGTTTATCTCCGAGAACGGGTCCGTGAAGGGGCGGACCGAACTGTATTTTCGCAAAAAATAGACGTCCATGTTTTATTCGACAATTTGTGAGGTGGGCGTTTTTGTTTTTCAGAGATAACGGAAAATGAAAGCGCCCAGCTCAAAAATGAATAACTCCAAGACATTTATTCCTGGGAGGGGCCAGGATTCGTAGTGCACTGGTCCCCCTCACATGCCAGGACACCAACCGGGCACCCTAGGGGGCACTTTTACAAAAACAAAAAAAAAGGTAAAAGAGCTCCCAGGTGCATAGCACCCTTCCCTTGTGTGTTGAGCCCCCCAAATCCCCCTCAAAACCCACTGCCCACAAGTCTACACCATTACTATAGCCCTAAGGGGTGAAGGGGGGCACCTACATGTGGGTACAGTGGGTTTGGGGGGGCGGTTTGGAGGGCTCCCATTTACCAGCACAAGTGTAACAGGTGGGGGGGGATGGGCCTGGGTCCACCTGCCTGAAGTCCACTGCACCCCCTAATAACTGCTCCAGTGACCTGCATACTGCTGCCAGGGAGGTGGGTATGACATTTGAGGGTGAAAATAAAAAGTTGTGAAACGGCATATTTTGTGGTGGGAGGGGGTTTGTGACCACTGGGGGAGTCAGGGGAGGTCATCCCCGATTCCCTCCAGTGGTCATTTGGTCATTTAGGGCACTTATTGGGGCCTTATTCGTGGAAAAACAGGGTCCAGGAAAAGTGCCCTAAATTCTCGCTACAAACGCATATTTTTTTCCATTATCGGCGAAAGGTGCCCATCTCTGATTGGCCAATAACCACGCCCCAGTTCCGACTTCACCACGCCTTCGACACGCCCCCATCAACTTTGTCCGTATCCGCGACGGAGTGCAGTTGAAAACGTCCAAATTCGGCTTTCGATTATACCGCTTTATTCGTTTTTGTGAGATAAACGTCTATCTCCCGATTTGGGTCACAATATAGGCGTTTTTCTATTTCGATTATAAGCAGGATAGCCTGATAAAGAAGAGTGTATGTTGGTTTGAATGAGAGTAAGGGTTAGGGACAATTTTAAATAAAGTTATTGTAAGCATTCAAATATAAGTATATCAATAAAAGAATTTTGCAGCTTAATATAAGAGTGGTTACTTTAAGGAGGTATAATGCATATTTATTACAGCTATCTTAAAAACCTGACTGGCTGGTTGTCCCCTACGACAGGTTGATAATCAATGGAATAGAGCACTAAGGATTAGATAAATAAACTCAAACGTCATCTGCGAAAGCAGATTCTCCCTAATGTTGCCTTTGGAGACTCCTTTAATTTCCTCATTATTCCTGTTTGCCAACAATAAAGACTCAAAGGCCAAGTTAAATAGCAGATTATAAAGGGCATCCCTGTTAGGTGCCCCTGCCTAACAAAAAGGAAGGAGTTAAGAAGCCATCAGCCCATATACTTGCTCTAGATTGACAATATAAAATTTTCAACATATCAATAAATTCAGTGGCTAGATTGAACCAAGTTAAAGTTTCAACAAGATCTACTCAACATAATCAAAATCCTGCTCAGCATCTAATGACATTACACAGGCTGGATAATTCTGATATTTGGTCGCATGTAAAACATGACCAAAAATACTTTGAGAATTATGAATTAATTTTGGCATTAGCTTAGCAAATCTATCTGCAAATAAATTAGTATAACTAGTACAATAATGATATGGGTATATAGTTCTTTGTAAGAAGTGGGTATCTTCTAGGTTTGGGGAAAACAGCCATAAATAGCTTCTGAAAAAAAGAGCTTGCACTACTATGATTATGAATTAAAGTTTGATACAAAGTATGTAGCTTAGGAACAAGGTTAAATTTAAAGGTCCAGTCAAATTCTCTTAAGCCCATCATTTCCTGGTGTTTTTCTATGGCAGAAAGACTGAATTACATTAATGATTTCCTCCGCCACAATAGGCTTATTTAAGTCAGTAAGTTGAGCACCAGACAATAATGGAGACATAACATTGTGGAGAAAGTTTCTAATAGATCGAGAAGGCAGATTTGTAGTAGAAGTGTTTTGCAAGAAATCATTTTTGTTCAGAAATGCAAAATTAAACTTCCAAGTTTTGTAAGTCTCAGCAGATGATGCCAAATGTAAGCTGAGAATAATACGTGCATGACCAGATAAGCAAATCTGCTCAATGTGATTATCTTCTATATGTGTTACTAACACTTTTGAAGTCCAGAACAGGAAGGTAAGAATCCCTATGAGGCACTCTAAGAGCCAAAAAGGAGAGAAGTAGGGATGGATTAATGGATTCCAACCAAGGATCAAATATAGACAGGAGTCAGAGTATGATTTAAAGGTTTAATATATCCAGAGGTTCAAATAAAAAGACTCAACATTTTGGCAATTAGATTTTCCTGTGTGTTTCAAGTGACAACGTTAGCAACATTGCAGCCGCCATGTAATAAGCCCTTGGCTCGTGATCTGTAGCTGGTGCCATGATAACCCGCTGGAGTTACAGAGGTCAACCGAGATTGAATTCAAGTTTGATCAGAACCCACTCCTGAAGCAGGCATCCATTGTCAAAACATGGCTTTGCATCAAGTCTTTTTATTTGAACCTCTGGATATATTAAATAAACCTTTAAATCATTCTCTGACTTCTGGCTATCTTAGTCCATCCCTACTTCTCCCCTCTTTAGCACTAACACTTTTGAGACAAAAAATAGTCTAACTTTCTATAGGGTTTATGAGGTGGGGACTGTAATGTATAATCCAATTCATGGGGTTGCACAAAGTGCCTTGAATCTACAAATCCCCCATCCTCCATCATATTCTTAAACAATAATTGGGATTTCATAGGTCTAAATTTAATAGTAAATTTCTGATCCAATATGCCATCCACTGGGAAGCTGAGATTAGACAAATGATTCCTTAATAAAATTGCACATCATCCAAATTTGGTTCATAGACATTAATCAGAGGGAACCCCAATATTGACTGGATAAATGCTACATCAGAGAGTGCTAGGGAGGTAAAATTCTTAGATGTAATAAATGACTACTTCTTGGAGCAACTGCTCCAAGAACCGACAAAAAGGGGAGCTATTTTAGATCTAGTCCTTAGTGGAATGCAGGGCATGGTACAAGAGGTAACGGTATTGGATCCACTGGGAAACAGTAATCATAACGATGAAATTTGAGCTGATATCTGGAGTGACGTCAATAAAGAAATCTACTGTAGCAGCATTCAATTTTTGAAAGGGTGACAAAGAGGGGCATAATCGAAAGGGACATCCAGGTTTTGTTGAGGACATCCTCACAAAATGTCCCGATGGAGGGGCGGAGAAACCCGTATTATCGAAACAAGATGGACGTCCATCTTTCGTTTTGATAATACGGTCGGGGACATCCAAATCTTGAAATTTTGGTCGTCCTTAGAGAAGGTCGTCCCTAGACTTGGTTGTTTCTGATTCTCAGCGATAATGGAAACCAAGGTCATCCATCTCAGAAACGACCAAGTCATGGGAGGAGCCAGCATTTGTAATGCACTGGTTCCCCTGACATGCCAGGACACCAACCGGGCACCCTAGGTGGACTTCAGAAATTGCTCCCAGGAACATAGCTCCCTTACCATGTCTGCTCAGCCCCCCAAACACCCCCTAAAACTCGCTACCCACAACTGTACACCACTACCATAGCCCTTATGGGTGAAGGGGGGCACCTAGATGTGGGTACAGTGGGTTTGTGGTGAGTTTTGGAGGACTCACTGTTTCCTCCACAAACATAACAGGTAGGGAGGTGGATGGACCTGGGTCTGCCTGCCTGAAGTGCACTGCACCCACTAAAACTGCTCCAGGGACCTGCATACTGCTGTCATGGACCTGAGTATTCCACCTAAGTGGATGAACACTAACTCCCACATAAATATAACAGTACAGAGAGAGTGGGAAGTGGACCAATGACTCCAGGAGAACGGGAGATAAGATTTCAAAGTACCACTTTAAGTGGTACTTTGAAATCTTATCTCCCGTTCTCCTGGAGTCATTGGTCCACTTCCCACTCTCTCTGTACATGGACCTGAGTATGACATCTGAGGCTGGCAAAAAATATTTTTAAAGATGTTTTTGGAGGGTGGGAGGGGGTTAGTGACCACTGGGGGAGTAAGGGGAGGTCATCCCCGATTCTCTTCTGTGGTCATCTGGTCATTTCGGCCACCTTTTTGTGCCTTGGTCGTAAGAAAAACACAACCAGGTAAAGTCGTCCAAGTGCTCGTCAGGGACCCCCTTTTTTTTCCATTATGAGTTAAGGACGCCCATGTGTTAGGTATGTCCAAGTCCCACCTTCGCTACACCTCCGATACAACCCCTTGAACTTTGGCCGTCCCTGCGACGGAAAGGAGTTGGGGACATCCAAAATCGACTTTCGATTATACCGATTTGGATGACCCTGGGAGGACATCCATCTTCCGATTTGTGTTGAAAGATGGGCATCCTTCTCTTTTGAAAATGAGCCCGTATGACAAAATGAGGAAAACGGTTAAAAAAAAGCTGAAAGGATTGACCGCAAAGGTTAGGACTTTAAATCAGGCATGGACATTGTTTAAAAATATCATCGCGAAAGCCCAGACCAGATGTATTCCATATATTAACAAAGGTGGAAACAGGCCCGTGCCAAGGGTCTATGCCGCCCCCCCCCCCCCCCGCAGACGAACTGTTGGCGCCTCCCCCGCAGAAGAACAGTTGGCGCCCCCCCGCAGAAGAACAGTTGGCACGTGTGCACCCCTCTCCCCCCCCCCCCCCCCCCGTGAAGATGATCGCTGCGCGCCCTGGGGGCCTTTAAATCTTTTACTTGCAGTCGCAGCAGCGTCTGTGAAAGCGGAGTGCTGCCGACGTCTCCCTTCCCTTCACGCTCTTGGTTCCCTCAGTGTCTGCCTTCTTCTGACGTCAGAAGAAGGCGGGACACTGAGGGAACCAACGAGTGCAAGGGAAGGGAGACGCCGGCAGCGCTCCGTTTTCACAGACGCTGCTGCGACTGCAAGTAAAAGATTTAAAGGCCTCGGCGGCGCGGGGCGAGGGTAAGCACTGCGGCGGCGCCCTCCTGCGGTGCTTACCCCACTTACCGCATCGGCACGGCCCTGGGTGGAAAGAATAGCAAACGACAACCAGCATGGTTAAAAGGTGAAGTGAAAGAGGTTATTAAAGCCAAATGAGCATTCTTCAAAGAATGGAAAAGGATCCGAATGAAGACAATAAGAAGCAACATAAGCAGTGTCAAGCTAGATTCAAAGCACTAATAAATAAAGAAGGCTAAAAGAAGCAAAACTTGCTGTGGAGAAAAAAACCTCATAGTAACACCTTTTACAGGTACATCAGAAGCAGAAAGCCTGTGAGGGGAATCCATTGGACCATTAGATCATGAAGGAGCAAAACGCCAGCTTTGGTCTTTACGGAAGAAGATGTAAAAGATTTCCCTGTACTGGAAATGGTTTTCAAGGATGATGATGCGGAGGAACTGAAAGAAATCTTGGTGAACCTGGAAGATATACAGCCATATTGACAAGTTAGAGTGATTAAATCACCTGGACCGGAGGCCATACACCCCAGGGTAATGAAAGAACTCAAACATAAAATTGATGATCTGTTGTTACTGATCTGTAACCTGTCAGTAAAATCATCCATAGTACCTGGATATTGGAGGGTGGTCAATGCAGGGGTGTAGCTAGGTGGGGCCATGGGGGCAGGGGCCCCTGCAAATTTAGCCCTGGCCCCCCTGCTTTCACCCCCCCCGCCGGTGACCCTCCCCCACTGCATTTGACCCCCCCCTCCTGCCGCCAACCCTCCCCCGCCGTCAGGTACCTTTGCTGGCAGGGGTCCCCAACCTCTACCAGCCAAAGTCCTCTTCAGCACCAGTCTCCGGTGCGTTGCTGATCTGGATTCTGTTTCTGAGTCCTGACATCCTGCACTTAGGAACATGCAGGATGTCAGGACTCACAGAAACAGAATCCATATCAGTGAATGCGCCAGACTCGGAGACCGGTGCTGTAGGGGACTTCGGCTGGTAGGGGATGGGGACCCCCGCCAGCAAAGGTACCTGGCAGAGGCGGGGGAGGGTTGTCAGCGGCGGGAGGGGGTCGAAAGGGACGGGGGAGGGGTGGTGGCGCTGGGGGGTGTCAAAAGTGGTGAGGGAGGGTTGGCTGCGCTGGGAGGGGGGCTAAAATGTGCCCCCTCACCTCGGGCTATGGACCCCCCCTCCCACCGAAGTCTGGCTATGCCCCTGGGTCAATGTAAAGCTGATTTTTAAAAAGGTTCCAGGGGTGATCTTGGAAATTACAGATCAGTAAGCCTAACTTCAGAGCTGGGGGAAACAGTTGAAGCTATTATAAAGAACATTGTTTAATGGGACAGAGTCAGCATGAGTTCAGCCAAGGAAAGTCTTGCCTTACCAATTTGCTTCATTTCTTTGAAGGTATATAAAGGTGAGTCTATTGATGTAGTATATCTGGATTTTCAGAAAGCTTTTGACAAAATTCCACATGAGAGACTCCTGATGGGATAGGAGGCAATATCCTTATGTAAATTACGAACTGGTTATTGGACAGAAAACAGAGGGTAGGGTTAAATGGCCATTTTTCTCAATGGAGGAGGGTGAATAGTGAAGTGCCACAGGGATCTGTAGTGGGACAAGTGCTATTTAACATATTTATAAATGATCTGGAAAATGGTGATTACATTTTCATATAGTCAACACAATGCACAATAAAAGATTTTAATAGACAGCATAGGGTATAAGCAAAGATGGAACATATAGATAGATAAGATAAGAGTAACAGGAGTAAGGAAATAAGGAACTAGTTTAAAGAAAGTTGCTTGAACATTACCTTAGCTAGGGTAGGAGTGGATAAACATGTCCTGCTATTGTATTTAAAGTGTGAAGCTCCCAGCCACTGGGTGATTCTGAAATGCAGCCCTCTGGTGGCTGGGGTCTCACTTGCCAGTCTCCTTGGAGCTCCCTTGGCTCCCAAGCCAAGCTATGTATTGTACTTGACCAGGCAAACTGCTCAGCCACAGGCAACTCCAACCAAAATCCTCAGAGTAACTCCAGCACGCACGGCACAGAAACAAAACAGTCCCAAACAAAGGGGTTTCCTTTATTTTCCCCACCTCCCAGGGTATTCTTGAACTAAACCCTCTTGAGGTTCCTGGGCATTTGGCTTCAGGACAGTCTGTAAAGACACATGCCCTTCCTGCTCTCTACCTGGCCTCACTGGCCCTGGGCTCCTGAGCAGGACTCCCACAGGTCTTCTCCTAGTTACTTGCAAGCACCCACCTCTGTATCTGGGGCTCCTACCCTACTCAGGGTGACTGCTCAGGCATGCCTTCCTTCGGCTGGACATCCTCTCCTGTCCAGTCCAGGGTACCCTGGTCACCCCTCTGATCCACGGGCCATGACCCCTCACACTCTCCTTGAACTTCAACTAGGATTCTCCAGCCTTCCCATATATGCAAATGAGGCAGTCATCAAAATGCAAATTCAATTTATTAGACTATACTGCAGTCTTGAGGAACCCACTTCTTTCCAGCTGTTAGTCATCTAGCACAAGTTCTCTCACTGAGCCCATCTACTGTGGGAACCCTGGGTCTCAGTGTCTAACACAGGGGCGTAGCTATGGGTGGGCCCGGGTGGGCCCAGGCCCACTCAATCTCGGCCCAGGCCCACCCAGTCTTTTGCGACCTTCCACGATGACAACGACGACTTTTAGTCTTCTTGCCCGCAGCGGCGAGTGAGCGGGCATAAAAGCAGCAAGCAGCCAGGCTCGACTCAGTCCTTCGCTTCCTGCCCTCTCAGCGTCCTGCCCGCTCGAAAGGAAATGACATCAGAGGAAGGCGGGACCGCGCAGTGAGAGGGCAGGAAGCGAAGGACGGAGTCGAGCCTGGCTGCTTGCTGCTTTTACGCCCGCCCGCTGCTGCAACTTCGGGAGTGGAGTTGGAAGTGAGCCAGCCCATCTAGTCCACTGTAAGGAAGGAAGCCCCCACGCAGCCTGATGAGACTATTTACCATGAACACGCTGGCGAGGGACGAGTCACTGGGGATTACTCTTGCTCTGTTCATAGAAATTAGTTTGAAAAAGGATCTGATGGGGGGAATCAGGTAAGACAGTAAAACTTTGTCTTTTTTTGGTGGGGGGGGGAGGTTGAGGATCGCAGCAGTAGTCATCCTAATTAAAACAAAAAAATTAAAACAATGGCTCTGTTCATTTTCCTTCTGTCTGGTTTCCAATGAAAACAGATCTCTACCTCTTGAGAGTTGTTTACCCAACAAATTTAAAAATACTTAGCTAGAACTGCAAAATAAATTGAGGCGTGTTTTCAATTACTATCCCACCCCCTCCCCACCCCAAAAAAAAAAGTGAAAAGAAAAATAAGCCGAGTTTAAGTATGTGGTTATACTGATGCAGGGCAGCTGTTGGCCAGACTACTTAGAAATCCATCATCAAGTGAATTCTAAGGCATTATTTTGTAGGATCCCAAGAGACACTACTCATACTTATATAGACAGTGCATGCCCACCCATATTAGCCCTGGGCCCACCCAAAATCTCTGGTCTGGCTACGCCACTGGTCTAACAGCCTCCACCCCTGGATAGGACACTCTTCCCTCTCATTGACCTTACAGTCCTATCCTCCACCCCACGGCTGTTACTTCATTTTACCTAAGTCACAAGTCCCTCAACAACAGGGCCTGGTTCACAAGTCCATCAACAACCTGGTCTGGTAAGTACCTTCCTAGACTTTTAGAGTCTCCTTCTCTCTCTCTTCCATCTTCCCGGTACTCCTCCTCCAGCAGGCTTTCCAGGCTCTCCTCTCGTCTCATTTCCCCCCCTCCCCTCTTCAGGAGCTATGGTTTATATAGGGCTGCTAATAGCCCACCACACCCTTTCTGGGCCCCTCCTCCCTGTTCTGGAAGAGTCCAGAGCCTTCCGGGTGTCCTTCTCTTAACAGGGAATCTCTACTAAATACTCCCTGTTACCCCCATGTACAGTCCATGGCTGGAGCTCCCCCTGCTGTCTCCTTCAGGTCATTACCCTGATGTCCCATTTGGAGCTCCCCCTAGGGATCAGAACAGGGCATTTTCTCTATTGCTTGGAGGAGAGCGCCATCTAGCGGCCTTCTCAGGGTAGGGCAACCACTGTGTTTATCACAGCAGCTGATGTCATATACTTCTTCTGTTAAAAGCTTGGTTGAACAGCCCAGCTTTCACCTGCTTCCTGGAGTAGAGATAGTCTTGTGTTAAACGAAGCCTTTCAGGGAGTGCATTCTACATCATGGGAGCTACTCTGGAGAAGGCTCGCTTGCTGGTATCACATCGTGTGATGTCCTTTGGAGATGGCTGATCCATCTGCCTGTTCCAGCCCATCTGCCTGTTCCGGTCCATCTGTTCAGCATGTTCCAGGCCACCTGACCCAGTTTCTCCCTGCTGTTCCATCCAGCCCGCCTGATCCAGCTTCTTCCTGCTTGTTCCAGTCTGCCTGATCCAGCCTCTCCCTGCTTGTTCCTGCTACCTGCTCCAGCTTGTTCCAGTCTGTCGGATCCAGCTTCTCCTTGCTTGTTCCAGCCATCTGCTCCAGCTTGTTCCAGCCCACCCAATCCAGCTCGTCCAGCTTGTTCCAATCTGTATGATCAAGCTTCTCCCTGCTCGTTCCAGTCCATCTGCACCTGCTTGTTCCAGTCCGCCTGATCCAGCTTCTCCCTGCTCGTGCCAGCCATCTGCTCCAGCTTCTTCCAGCCTGCCTGATCCAGCTTCTCCCTGCTTGTGCCAGCCATCTGCTCCAGCTTCTTCCAGCCCGCCTGATCCAGCTTGTTCCAACCCACCTGACCAGCTTCTCCCCGTTTGCCCCAGTCCTTCTGCTCCAGCTGTTCCAGCCCGCCTGATCCAGCTTGTTCCAGTCCGCCTATTCCAGCTTCTCCCTGCTCGTTCCAGTCCATCCGCACCAGCTTGTTCCAGCCCGTCTGATCAGCTTCCCATTTGCTCCAGTCCTTCTGCTCCAGCTGTTCCAGTCCGCCTGATCCAGCTTGTTCCAGTCCGCCTGATCCAGCTTCTCCCTGCTCGTTCCAGTCCATCTGCACCAGCTTGTTCCAGCCCGCCTGATCAGCTTCTCCCTGCTTGCTCCAATCCTTCTGCTCCAGCTGTTCCAGCCCACCTGATCCAGCTTGTTCCAGCCCACCTGTTCCAGCTTTTCCATGCTCATTCCAGCCCATCTGCACCAACTTGTTCCAGCCCGCCTGATCCAGCTTCTCCCTGCTCGTTCCAGTCCATCTGCACCAGCTTGCTCCAGCCCGCCTGATGCAGCCTGCCTCGTTCCAGTCCATCTGCACCAGCTTGTTCCAGCCCGCCTGATCCAGATTCTCCCTTCTCGTTCCAGTCCATCTGCTCCAGCTTGTTCTAGCCCGCCTGATCAGCTTCTCCCTGCTTGCTCTAGTCCTTCTACTCCAGCCTGCTAACCAATCAACCTGCCTACTAGCCAATCACCTGTTCCTGCCCGCCTGCCTGCTAACCAATCTATCAGCCTGCCTGCTGGCCAATCTACCTGCCACTTGTCAGCCCTTCAACTTGCCTGCTTGTCTGCCCATCAACAACCTGCCACTTTCCCAGCCCTTCACCCTCCTGACTGGCTACTCACCTTGAAACCTGCCTACTTCCAAGTCCATCTTCCTGACTGGCTACTCACCTTGAAACCTGCCTACCTCCAGGTCCATCTTCCTGACTGGCTACTCATCTTGAAACCTGCCTGCCTCCAAGTCCATCTTCCTGCCAACCCATCACTCTCCTGCCCGACTGCTCATCTCAACCTGCCTGTCTCCCAGCCCAGCTACCTGCCCATAAACACCTCAGTTTCTACTTATGGCCCCCATTCACATTCTATTCCTCGCCCTATCCCTCCCTAATCTTTTCCCCCTCCCACCGCTGTATACCACACGAACTCACTGCCCATCCATGTCCTCTCCCGTCCTGCTCACTACTGCAGTACCCTACCTACCCCTATCCCCCTGTTATGATTGGGGTCTGAACCCCTCTCAAACTTACCTCTTTCCTGGGAGTCAGCTTCTTAGCTGGCTTCTGTTTCTTTTCTCTGTCCTTTCTGAGCTGGCTCTGTCTCTCTGTGCTGGCAGCTTCCAGCAGCATGGGGTTAATTGTTTTACTTTACTACTGCACCTGTGTGTGTGTTGCCTGAGTTGCTCTAACTCTCTTTGGGTGTACTGGCTTCAAGTGTTTCACGGTTTTGCATTGGTGTGGGTTGGGCCTCTCTGGGTCAGTGTGCTTTTGCCTAGGTCTAGGGAGTGTGACATCATCAGGGAGGGCCTTGATAAGGAAGTGGTGTTGTTTCCTTCAGGGCCTTTGCAACAGTGGTGTTTGCTGTAGGTAGGGTGGTGCAGTGTGCACTTCTGACGTTGTGTCTAGTTTCCCTGCTTGCTTTTGCTAAGGGCCAGGTTAGTGTTAGTGCAGTGTGCACTGGTGTCTATGTGTTTAGCTTTCCTGCTTTTCCCTTTGGTTCCCCTGTTTTTCCCTCTTGGTTTTGGAAGCATTGCTATGTGTAGGGCTTTGGAAGCTCTGTTGCTATTAGAAGTACTCCTGGGTTTGGTGTTGTTAGGAACACTGCAGAGTTTGCTGTTAGAAGTACTTCTGGTGTTTGTGCTATTAGGAGCATTGCAGTCTTTGCTGTTGGTGTTTGGTGCTTTAGAAGCACTTTTGGCTTATGTGTTAGCTTCCCTCCTTGTGGCTCCCCTGTCTTCCCTTTTAGTGCTAGGAGCTCTTCTGGTTGCTTGCCAGAGTAGTGCTTAGGAAGCACCTTGTTAGTTGTATCTAGCTTGCTAGAGCAGTGCTTAGGTAGCTGGTTTAGTTTTGTGTTTAGCTTATTAGTGTAAAGCTCTGCTTGTAGCTTGGTGCTTAGTAGCACCTGTGTTAGCTTTGTATTTAGTACCCTGCTCTGTTAGTTTAGGGCTTAGGAAGTCTCTTTCTTGAGCAGGGCTTAGGAGCTCCTGTTTAGTATAGGGCTTAGGAAGTCCTTTTGTCAGTTTACTGTTAGGAACACTCCTGCTGGTTTAGGGCTTGGGAGCAAGTAGATCAGTTTAGGTTTAGGAGCACTTCTGTTTCCAGTCCTGGTCCCTATGTCATCCGGTTTCCAGTAAGTCCTGTCGGCTACTCGAACCCAGGAGCTCAACTCTTGGGGGGCTTAGTAGCTAAGTACAGGTGAAGCTGTTGGACCAGTCCAGTGTGCTCCAGTCCCGTGTTCCAGTCCTGTGTCCTCCAGTCCGGGGGACCAGTCCAGGGTGTTCCAGTCTGGTGTGCTCCAGTCCAGTGTGTTCCGGTCCGGTGTGTGTTCCAGTCCTGTGTCCTCCAGTCCGGGGGATTCCAGTCCAGGTGTTCCGGTTCGCTGGGCAGTGCCTGCAGTCCCTGCCGGTGTGCTTACCCAGTGTTGGTTGGTGGGTTTTGCCTGCTGCTGTCGCTCCTCGTCAGCAGCCCAAGGGCTCACGTTTGCTCCAGAGCCCAGTCCCGCGGGCTCTGAACCTGAGAACCTGACACCCCCACCACCTCACCATCCCTACTGTCCTCCTCCTCCTTCCTAGCTCTCAACCTCCAACACCTCCTTCCTGCCATGAACCCTTCCCCATTCCTCCTAAGCGCATCCCGTCTTCGTCGCCTTCGTCGCCCTACCTCCCCCACCCTTCTCCGCTCTCTCTTGCTCCTTCTCCTGCTATCCGCGGGAGACATCAATCCCAACCCAGGTCCCCCACACCTGTCCTCGTCCTCATCTCATCTATGCAAACGTTTCCGCGATATCTCCAATCTCATCTCCATTCCCCTCCTCTCCCCTTCCTCCCTCCCCTTCTCGTGTGCCCTGTGGAATGCCCGCTCAATCTGCAACAAACTTAACTTCACCCACGATCTCTTCATCTCCCATTCCCTTCAACTGCTCGCCCTAACTGAAACCTGGCTCACCCCTGACGACTCTGCCTCAGTCGCGGCCCTATGCCACGGAGGCTATCTTTTCTCCCATTTGCCCCGCCCAGTTGGCCGCGGTGGCGGTGTTGGTCTACTACTTTCACCCTCCTGCAGCTTTCAACCCCTCCTCCTACCACAGTCTCACTGCTTCTCATCCTTTGAAGTCCACTCCATCCTTCTATTCTACCCGCTGCCACTCAGAGTTGCAGTCATTTACCGCCCCCCTGATAAGTCCCTCCCTTCCTTCCTTACCGACTTCGATGCCTGGCTCTCCGTTTTTCTTGAACCATCATCCCCATCCCTCATTCTTGGTGACTTCAACATACACACTGATAACCCATCCGACTCATACGCTTCTCAATTCCTCACTCTAACCTCCTCCTTCAACCTCCAACTGAGCTCCACCACACCCACTGACAAATCTGGTCACTGTCTTGATCTCGTCCTCTCTTCTACCTGCTCACCCTCCAATTTCTGCGCCTCAGCTCTTCCTCTCTCTGACCATCACCTGATCACATTCACACTTCATCACCCTCCCCCTCACTCCCGCCCAACACTAACCACTACCTCCAGGAATCTCCAGGCTGTTGCCCCCCCCCCCCACCTTATCTTCTAGTATCTCTGATCTCCTCCCGTCCATCATGTCCTCCGAGTCTGTCGACAAGGCTGTCTCCGCTTACAATGCCACTCTCTCCTCTGCCCTAGACACCCTCGCACCGTCCGTTTCCCGTCCCACAAGGCGCACTAATCCCCAGCCCTGGCTTAACCCTTGCACCCGATACCTTCGCTCCTGCACCCGATCGGCTGAACGCCTATGGAGGAAATCTTGCACCCTTACTGATTTTATTCACTACAAATTCATGCTATCCTCCTTCCAGTCCTCCCTATTCCTCACCAAACAGGACTATTACACCCATTTGACTAATTCCCTCAGCTCTAACCCTCGTCGTCTCTTTGCCACTCTCAACTCCCTCCTCAAAGTGCCCTCCGCTCCCACCCCCCCCCTCACTCTCTCAACAATCACTGGCTGACTACTTCCGCGACAAGGTCCAGAAGATCAACCTCGAATTCACCACTAAACCTTCTCCTCCTCTTCATCCCATAACCCACTCCCTCAACCAACCAACCCAGGCCTCCTTCTCCTCTTTTCCTGATATCACCGAAGAGGAAACCACCCATCTTCTCTCCTCCTCGAAATGCACCACCTGTTCCTCTGACCCCATCCCCACCAACTTACTTAACACCATCTCTCCTACTATCACCCCCCCCCCCCCCCCCCCATCTGTCATATCCTCAACCTCTCTCTCTCCACTGCAACTGTCCCGGACACCTTCAAGCATGCTGTAGTCACACCACTCCTCAAAAAACCATCACTTGACCCTACCTGTCCCTCCAACTACTGCCCCATTTCCCTCCTACCCTTCCTCTCCAAAATACTTGAACGCAACGTTCACAGCCATTGCCTTGACTTTCTCTCCTCTCATGCCATCCTCGATCCGCTTCAATCTGGCTTTCGCCCACTACACTCGACAGAAACGGCACTATCTAAAGTCTGCAATGACCAGTTCCTCGCCAAATCCAAAGGTCATTACTCCATCCTCATCCTCATCGACCTATCCTCCGCTTTTGACACTGTCAATCACAACTTACTTCTCGACACATTGTCCTCTTTTGGGTTCCAGGGCTCTGTCCTCTCCTGGTTCTCCTCTTATCTCTCCCATTGTACCTTCAGAGTACACTCTCATGGTTCTTCCTCCACCCCTATCCTGCTCTCTGTTGGCGTCCCTCAGGGATCTGTCCTTGGACCCCTTCTTTTCTCAATCTACACCTCTTCCCTGGGCTCCCTGATCTCATTTCATAGCTTCCACTATCATCTTTATGCTGACGACACCCAGCTTTATCTCTCCACACCAGACATCACTTCGGAAACCCAGGCCAAAGTATCGGCCTGCTTATCCGACATTGCTGCCTGGATGTCCAACCGCCACCTGAAACTGAACATGGCCAAGACCGAACTTCTTGTTTTCCCACCCAAACCCACTTCTCCTCTCCCTTCACTCTCTATCTCGCTTGATAACACCCTCATCGTCCCCGTCTCATCTGCCTGCAACCTCGGTGTCATCTTCGACTCCTCCCTCTCCTTCTCTGCGCATATCCAGCAGATAGCCAAGACCTGTCACTTCTTCCTCTATAACATTAGCAAAATTCGCCCTTTCCTCTCGGAGCACACCACCCGAACTCTCATCCATTCTCTCATTACCTCTCGCCTTGACCTACTCCTCACTGGTCTCCCACTTAGCCATCTATCCCCACTTATCTTCCGCCTGGACCGATACACTCATATCACCCCTCTCCTCAAGTCACTTCATTGGCTTCCGATCAGGTACCACATTCAGTTCAAGCTTCTGCTACTAACCTACAAATGCACTCGATCTGCAGCCCCTCCTTACCTCTCAACCCTCATCTCCCCTTACGTTCCTACCCGTAACCTCCGCCCCCAGGACAAATCCCTCCTTTCAGTACCCTTCTCCACCACCGCCAACTCCAGGCTCCGCCCTTTCTGCCTCGCCTCGCCCCATGCGTGGAAAGGACTCCTTGAGCCCATACACCAGGCCCCCTCCCTGCCCATCTTCAAATCATTGCTCAAAGCCCACCTCTTCAATGTCGCCTTCGGCACCTAACCACTACACCTCTACTCAGGAAATCTAGACTGCCCCAACTTGACATTTCGTTCTTTAGATTGTAAGCTCCTTTGAGCAGGGACCGTCCTTCTTTGTTAACTTGTACAGCGCTGCGTAACCCTAATAGCGCTCTAGAAATGTTAAGTAGTAGTAGTAGTAATAGGGTGTGGTTAGGGGAAACTCCTTGCTTGGGAGGACCTTAGTGACCTTGAAGGTGTATAGCAGGAGATCCTGTTCTTCAAATACTCTGGGCCATTTCCTTTAAGGGCCTTGAAGGTCAAACATAGAGTTTTAAATTTGGCTCTGTATTGTACTGGTAGCCAGTGAAGTTTATGCAAAAATGCTGTGATGTGGTTACGTCGCTTACAACCTTCTATTAGTTTTGCTGCAGCATTCTGAATCAATTGAAGCTGGTGCAAACCCTTTGTAGTCAGATCAATGTAGAGTGCATTACAATAATGCCCCCTAGTCCTTGTATTTTTGGAAAGAGTAAACATGCAATTCACTTTTACCAGTTCCTTTCCAATCGGTATTTTATAGACCTCTATAATATCGCCCCTCAGCTGTCTCTTCTCAAAGCTGAAGATCCCTAGCCACTTTAACCTTTCCTCATAGGGAAGTCATCCCATCCCCTTTATGGTTTTTGTTGCCCTTCTCTGTACCTTTTGAAATTCTGCTATATCTTTTTTGAGATGGGGTGACCAGAATTGCACAGTATTTGAGGTTTGGTCGCACCATGGAGCAATACAAAGGCACTATAACCTTCTCATTTTTTCCATTCCTTTCCTAATAATTCCTACCCCCTACCCTTTTACAATGCTGAACTCAACACAGCCCATTCACTTTGAATTGGTTGTATTGACATTACTGCACCAGCAGCTGCTAGTGTGGCATTGTAAAAAGAAGGGGGAGGGGGGTAACATTCTATTTGCTTTCTTAACTGCTGCTGCTGCACACTGAGTAGAGGGTTTCAAAGTATCATCAAATATGACACCTAGATTGTTTTCCTGGGCAGTGACTCCTAATGTGGAACCTTGCATCACTTAACTATAGTTCGGGTTCCTCTTTTCCACATGCATCACTTTGCACTTGCTCACATTAAATGTCACCATTTGGATGCCCAGTCTCCCAATCTCGTAAGGTCCTTTTCAATTTTTCACAATCCTCTTGCGATTTAATAATTGTGAACAACTTTGTGTCATCAGCAGATTTAACTACCTCACTAATTGTAATCTGTTCTTCACTGTACTTTTTACTTTTACTTAAGTATTAAAATATACATTTATTTTTACTTTTACTGAAATAATTTGACCCAGGTCTTTGAACAACACTGATTTTTGCCTCTTTTTATTGATAAAGAAAGTGGAGAGACAAATGGTTTTCTTCACATGGAAGAAAATACCCATTTTTTGAATCTATTGAGCAGCATATGATTGGTGAGGTACTACAGTACCATGACCCAAGAGTTCAGACTAATTTCCCTGGCTTCAGGAAGTCTGTTACAGGAAAGGGGGAATATTGATTGTATTTTTTCATGATCTTGTAGAGTGTGCCTGAAAAGAAGAAACCTCAGCCGAGGATCTCAGGAGTTGGAAGAGAAGATGCTTAAGAGGACATTCATTAATACTTAAAAATACTACAGAGTAATTAGTGCCTCAGTTTTTAGTCTTTTTTTGTTTTACTATCTTGTTTATGAGGTGTAACAGATGAACTGCTTTGTTTCCTATTGATTCACCACCCAGTGAATTATATTTTTAATAATAGTTAAACAACGTGCTAAAAGTGGACTTTTTTCAAGAATAAATGCCAAGTGATAAAAAGAGCTGCAAGGAAAGATTGAGTGATGTCCCCTGATGGTAGGGCCTTGAAACAAATAGTTCCCCCTGCTCCTTGGAACCCAAAAGCACATAAATAATATTTTGTAGCTCTCAGAACTGTCGCTTCAACCCAGTATCCCAAAGGACTTGCTATATTATGTTAGTAAGAGAAAATCCTGCTCCAGTGTCAACCTCAGAAATGACTGCTGCTCAGTCTAGGTAACCTCAAGTACATTCAAATAGTTTGTGCATAATTTGCCTGCCTATCGGGTGGGCAACAGCTCATTTCCATGAATTAGCACTGTTTTATTCACCGAGGTACTTTTTAAAAGTGATCCTCTCTGTGCAATGCATAATAAAGCAAGTTCAAACTAATTACCATACTACTAGGCTGGCCCTGCATACATCTATGTTATTACACAAAAATCACAGAAGAAAGCAGTGTCTGGACATAAGTAGACAAAGCCAGAATGAAATCTCTCATTTTAGACCTGCTTTTTATTGTGTTCTTTTCAATCAGTTGAGTAACGAGAACTTTTGTTTTTTTGCTAGCAGGTGACTGCTGAAAGAGTAGTTGAGCAGTGTGTCTGTTAATTTGTGGTTTTTGAAGCACAGGATGTAATCAGACTGTTGACATTTACAAAAAGCCAAATAACAGTTTGAGTGTACTTTTTTCTACTTTTCTTGAAAGTTGCCATTTGCATTCATTATCCATTTGCTAAAAGAAAATAAACCGCTGGAGGAGAATGCATTTACTCCTCCAGCACAGGATTTGTTACTGTGATAGCCACAAAAAAGAAAATATAATCAAGTCCAAGTTCAACTGTGTCCCTATTATGGCTAAGAAATAATTCTAGTATAGGCAGCAGCACAACCACTTCCTAAATATACTTATGTACAGTGAAGTACATTAATAGACCACGTCAGTTTGTTAAAAAAAGAAAAAACATGAACACAATTGGGTTTTTCCTCTTTCTGTCCTTAGGTTTAAAATCTTTGGGGCTAATATTCAAAATGACTTAACACAGTAACATAGTAGATGATGGCAGATGTATGGTTCATCCAGTCTGCCCAACAAGATAACTCATTGCATAAGGTGTGATGTGATACTATAGATACATACTTGATCCTGATTTGTCCTTGCCATTTTCAGGGCACAGACTAAAGAAGTCTGCCTGGCGCTGGTCTTATTCTCCAACTACTGAAGCTGTCATCAAAGCCCCATACCAGCCCATTCAAATCTGGCCAGCCACTATCGGAGCAAGAAGTGTAGAAGTCTGCCAGGCACTGGCTTTGCTTCCCAATTCCTGGAGTTGCCGTCTAAGCACTGCTAAGTGTTTTTTTGTTCCATTTTCTTTCCATACAGGATTCCTTTGTGCTTATCCCATGCATTTTTGAATTCTATCACCGTTGTGCTCTCTACCACCTGCCATGGAGGGCATGCCAGGTATTTATCCTCCTCTCCATGAAAAACTGCTTCCTGATGTTATTTCTGAGTCAGCCCCCCTGTAACCTAGAGGACATAAATTGAGGTTGCAGGGGTCTGACTCAGGAATAACAGGACAGGAGAAGCTCCTTCCTGGTTAAATTGTGCTGGCCGCCCTATTGCTAATATTTAGCGGCACTTAACCGGATAATAGATATTCAGTGCTGGTGACCCAGGCATGTTGGATCACATATAGGGGCCCTTAGCACGTGGCGAATCAGTCTTACCGCCAGGATCTCCCAAGAGCTCAATGGTAGTTCTGGTTCTGCTGCATGCTGTGTTTCTAGCGCTAGAAAATATCTTTTATTTTCTAGCGCCAGTGGGTGGGGTGTAGGCGTGCGCTGCCCGATTACCACTGGATCCCTCAATTTCTCCTAGGTAGAAGGTGGTAAGGGCTCCGGCAGTAAGTGGCCACACACCAAATTTGTAAGTAGTGCATGGCCATTTACTGCCTTTAATGGGAAAATGCAGTAAAAGGTGGCCTTGGCATGCAGCAATCCCACACCAACGCACCGCATGGTAGACGGGCCCCATAATGCAGTCTTAACTATGGGACCCTTTTACTAAGATGCACTACAAAATGGGCTTAGTACGTCCAAACTTGAGACTTTAGCACACACTAAGCCCATTTCTAGTGCATCCATAAAATAAGGCGTTTTTGCTTTTTTTATTTTGCAGGTCATGTGCTAATGTTGTCATCAGCATGTAGCAACTGTGAATAATTAAAGTGGGAGCACTTACCAGCTTCTATTTAGGAGGTGCTAAGGGCTCTTGCATTGACCCTGTGTTATTCATTTAGCACACACTAATATGAGCATACTACCTGAATCAGGGCCGGTCCTAGGGTTTCTGGCGCCCTCCTGCAGCCTATTAGTTGGCGCCCCTACCCATCCAATGGCGGGATCACTATGGCTCCACCCCTACAGTAGTCACACCCCTTTTGCCAGACATGGCATCATTGAAAATATTACACCAGTATAGAAGAAAAATAACTTGTGTTTTTTTTGTTTTCATTATAAATAATTTCTATAAGCTGTTACAGCTCCATTATACTGAAAATGACACAAACCAAATTAGCATACAGACCAGGAATTATGAGAACAGACAGTCTTGCCAACTCTGAAAAACAATGTGTTAGCAAAATCTCAGAATCTAACAAACAGATCCCTATTCAGACACTTGCAACCTTGCAGTCACACATGCAGAACAGAAATAACACCTCTTCAAATTCTAAGAAGTTAGACTCTGCATGCAGCACAATACCAGAAAAATAGAAAGAAACACATTGCTATACATTGCAAAATAAGATAGCAGATGTAGCAGATGTAAATTCTCAAAGTGGATGTATTCCAAACACGGAGTGGAGGAGTGGCCTAGTGGTTAGGGTGGTGGACTTTGGTCCTGGGAAACTGAGCAACTGAGTTCAATTCCCAGCACAGGCAGCTCCTTGTGACTCTGGGCAAGTCACTTAACCCTCCATTGCCCACCGCATTGAGCCTGCCATGAGTGGGAAAGCATGGGGTACAAATGTAACAAAAAATGAAAATAAAATGATTTTTTTTCTACCTTTGTTGTCTGGTGACTTTGTTTTTCTGATCATGCTGGCCCAGTATCTGATTCTGCTGCTATCTGTCCTCTTTCCATTTCCAGGGCTTCCTTTCCTTTCCATTTATTTCTTTACTTTCCTCCTTTCTTCTTCATTTCTTGCTCTATATCCATAAGTAAAAGCTGGGTCCTCCGCAGACTTGACTGTCCAATGGATCCAGCTTCTGCTTATTTTCTCCATCCATGTGCAGTTTTTCTTCTCTCTTCCTTTTCCCTCATCTCATCTCCTTCCTCTCTCTTCTCTTCCCTCCCCTCCATCCATGTCCAGCATTTCTTCTCTCTCCCTTCCCCTCCATCCATGTGCATCTCCTTCCTCTGTCTTCCCTCCCCTCCATCCATGTCCAGAATTTCTTCTGTCCACTCCAGAATTTCTTCTCTCTTCCCTCCATCCATGTGCATCTCCTTCCTGTCTTCCTTTCCTTGCCCTCCATCCATGTCCAACAATTCTCTCCCTGCCCTCCCCTCCATCCACCCATGTCCAGCAACCTTTCTCTCTCCCCTGCCCCCTCCATCCATCCATATCCAGCAATTATCCTCTCTCCCCTGCCCTCCCCTCCATGTCCAGCAATTTCTTCTCTCTCCCTGGGCCCTGTCCTCCCATCCATGTCCATCCATGTCCATCGATCAATGCTCCTCTCAGCCCTCCCGCTCCCATGTCCACCTGCCCGCCCTCTTCTTTGATTTAAATCTTGCATTTAAATCTACCTCCGTTGCAGCAGCTGCGCAGTGTCAGTGAAAGCGCTGCCCGACGTCTCTAGCCTTCCCTTCGCTCGTTCGTGCCCTCTCAGTGTCCCGCCCTCGCAAGGAAATGATGTCAGAAGAAGGCGGGACACTGAGAGGGCATGAACAAGTGAAGGGAAGGCTAGAGACATCGGGCAGTGCTTTCACTGATGCTGCGCAGCTGCTGCGACGTCGGAGGTAAATTTAAATACAAGATTTAAATCCCCCAGGGCGGCGCGGGTACCAGCGGAGGAAACTGAGGGCTGGGCTGCTGTCGGGGTCCGGGAGCTGAGGTAAGCGGCGACGGTAAGCATGGCGCGGCAGTGCCCTCCAGAAGTCAGCGCCCCTCTGCCATACTTATCTCGCATACAGGGTTGGTCTGGCCCTGATCTGAATAGTGCTTTCATGCCCATTCTCCACCCCTGACATGCTTCCTCCAAACATACATTTTAAAAAAGTAAATACTGTGTGGTTAGCGTGCGCAAAAGGGAAAACTACTGTAAAACACTTTAATGTCTTTTGCTGTAAGCCTTTTTTTCCTGCATTAAGGGGAAGATTCTATATATGGCGCTTAAAAAAATCGGCACTGAAATCATTGCCAACTAAGTGTATTCTATAATGGTGCCTAGATGTAGGCACGGTAGAATATGCTTAGTTGATATATCAGCACCTAAAACCACATAGACAAATTTACACCAACCAAACCATGGCGTAAATCTCAGTGTGTAGATTTACGCGCAGTGGGCCATATTCTATAACTATGCATGTAAATTTCAGAACACCCATGAAATGCCCATTTCCCCACCCATAACCATGCCCCTTTTTGCCTGCGAGTGTTAGAAGTTTGGTACACTTCGTTATAGAATACGCTTAGCGAGTTGTGTGCGTAAATTCTAATCAGTGCCAATTAGTGCTCGTTAAGTGCTGTTATCAGCACTCATTAGCTTGTTAAGCTTGTTAAGTTGCATGCATTGTTGTATAATCTGCACCGATTTTGGTGTGGATCTCTAGGTGCACTATATAGAATCTGGGGATAAGCGTGTGTTAGCGCTTAATGTGGTTTAGTAAAATGACCCCTCTGTCTTCTTAGCTATCTGTGTATGGCACTGAATAATGGCCATAGTTGGATAACTTTGAGGTAATGCCAAACATCTGTGGAGTAGATAATCAGTCTGTGACGTTCAGCATTTATTTATTTATATAAAACTGCTGGCTCCTCCTCAGTGCCGCTCCCTGTATAGCCCCTGACCTGCCTCATTTTTTTGGGCTGGTCAAAGCCGACATTATTTATCGACTTTCTATACACGCTTCATTCGCCCCGAGTCAAAGTGGTTTACAAAATAAGGGCCCTGTTTACTAAGCTGCTTTATAGGCGCGTTACCGTTTTAATGCTCATTAATCATGTACATGTGTTAACCGTGTACGTGCCTGCAATATCCCTATAGGCACCTACACAGTTAGTGTGTGTGCTAATTGTAGGTGCGTTAAAAATGCTAACGTGCCTTAGGGGCCCTTTTACAAAGGTGCGCTGAAAAATGGCCTGCTGTAGTGTAGATGCGTGGTTTGGGCACGCGCAGAATCATTTTTCAGTGCACCTGTGAAAAATGCCTTTTAAAAGTTTTGCCAAGAATGGATGTGCGGCAAAATGAAAATTGCTGCACGTCCATTTTGGGTCTGAGACCTTACCGCCAGCTATAGATCCAGCAGTAAGGTCTCACGCGGTAACCGAGCTGTAATGGTCTACGGGTGTAAAATGCCAATTACCGCCCACGCATCAGAAAATAAAAATATTTTCCGGTGCGTGAAGCGGACGCACGTCAAAAATAAAATTTCCGCAAGGGCCATGTGGTAGCCGGGCGGTAACTCAAAATTGACGCACATTGGGTGCACATAGGTGCCTATCCAGCATATTTTCGAAAGAGAAGGCCGGCCATCTTCCGACACAAATCGGGAGATGGCCGGCCATCTCTCAAGGCCGGCAAAATCGGCATAATCAAAAGCCGATTTGGCCAGCCTCAACTGAAGTCTGTCGCGGAGCCAGCCAAAGTTCAAGGGGGCGTATTGGCAGGGTACACAAGGTGAGACGGGGGTGTTGTACGATATGGCCGGCTTCGCCCGGTAATGGAAAAAAGAAAGCCGGCCCTGACAAGCATTTGACTGACTTTACTTGGTCCCTTTTTTTTTCAGGTCCAAGTCCCCAAAAAGTGCCCAAACTGACCAGATGATCACCAGAAGGAATCGGGGATGACCTCCCCTGACTCCCCCAGTGGTCACTAAACCCCTCCCACCCTCAAAAAAAACAACTTTAAAAACTTTTTTTGCCAGCTTCTATGCCAGCCTCAAATGTCATACCCAGCTCCCTGACAGCAGTATGCAGGTCCCTGGAGCAGTTTTTAGTGGATGCAGTGCACTTCAGGCAGGAGGACCCAAGCCCACCCCCCACCCCCCACCTGTTACACTTGTGGTGGTAAATGGGAGCCCTCCAACCCCCCCCCCCCCAAACCCACTGTACCCACATGTAGGTGCCTCCCTTCACCCCTAAGGGCTATGGTAATGGTGTAGAGTTCTGGGGAGTGGGTGTTGGGGGTGATTTGGGGGGGCTCAGGACCCAAGGTAAGGGAGCTATGCACCTGGGAGCTATTTTAATGTTTTTGTTTAATTTTTAGAAGTGCCCCCTAGGGTGCCCAATTGGTGTCCTGGCATATCAGGGGGACCAGTGCATTACAAATGCTGGCTCCTCCCACGACCAAGTGCCTTGGATTTGGCCGGGTTTGAGATGGCCGGCCTCAGTTTCCATTATCAGCAAAAACTGAGGCTGGCCATCTCAAACCCGGCCATCTCTGACATTTGGCTGGCCCCAACCGTATTATCGAAACGAAAGATGGCCGGCCATCTCTTTCAAAAATATGGTTGGCCCCGCCGTCCTCGGAGATGGGCGCCCTTAGAGATGGCCGGCCCCATTCGAAAATGCCCCTACACGCGGCTTAGTAAAAGGGCCCCTTAGTAAACAGGGCCCTAAAATTTATGAAAGAATAGTTAAAGGTACTTCATTATTTGATAGGACAGACTGTTAAAATCTTAGGAGTGAACCAAACCAAATCTAGGGTTAGCTCCCTCGGACGCAGAAGACAAAAGAAAAAGGTAAAAAGCTTAGTTATCAAACACCAAACTAAAAAGATGGGTCTGGTTAAGTGCTGCTGAATATCAGCAATAAGGTAATCCCAGGCGATTTAAGTGGGCAGGAGCCTCTCCAGCCCGCTTAAATCACTTTGACTATCAGCCGGTGGATATTCAGTGCTAGTGCCTGATAGGTGCCAACACTAAATATCTGAGAATAATTCTGCCCAAAATGCTGAACACTGGTCTGAATATCAGCTGCTTTCTTTTATACCAAAATTCATCGCATTACCTCTGCTTGACTGCCTGATTATCCCAGACTTCATATCTTCTTTGTGCTTCTCTGCTCCCATAGGGATTTATTTATCCAGATTCAGAACATTTGTAACCAAAACATATTCAGAGTTCAACAATTAAAATTAATTGCATTCTAGGTCCAAAATAATTGGAACTTGGAAGCCCTGCTTATCTTGGGGAAAACTAAAAACCCTTCTTCATGTTCCTTTTTTAGACTAGTCACCACTTAGAATTAATGAGGAGAAAGCAAAATTACAAGATATATAAAAATCAATCATTCCTGATGGGAAAAAAACCTCTATCCTAATTAGATGGAATTTAGAGATAATGTTTTACAGAGTTAGAGAAGGCTAAGATGTAGGAAAAAATCTAATAATTTCATGAAAATGTCCTATTTGCCCTTATTGCCCTATCAGTAAAAGTGCACTTGGGAAAGGAACGATCACTTAACGTATATCACATGCATGCTTTCACTACTGTGAGACTCCATTCCACCCCTGCTAGGATGCCAGGTGCCCACATCTATATACTGCACAATATACAGCAAACTGGATTGATAAATACAGTAGAACTTCATTATAACGGACTTCTGGGGACTGATAAAAATCATCCCTTATATCCAAACTGTGCATTAATGAACTTATGTACTCAATCACAGCTCACAGCCTACTCTTGTTTCATCTTCGGTTTACTGTTAACAACAAAACGTACACTATATATAAATGCAAAGAAATTTAACAACACTTACATTTCAGTTAAAATAGTCCGATGGAGATGTTTGTTTAAGACAGTCAGTTCACTCGTAGCACAACCGCCATGTCAGTCTCTTATATACATGGTTCATTGAAGCCTCAGGACTGTGTAAAATGGTCTCTTATACTGGAAGTCCATTATAACCGAGTCAGTCTCTTATATATTAGAGAGTTACATGGGGATAGAAGTCTAACCTGTCCCCGCTGGAATCTTACCCATCTCCACCTGTTCCCACTGGAATCTTACCCTTCCCCACCTGTTCCTGCTGGAATCTTACCCATCCTCACCCATCCCCGCAAGAATGTAATGGTACCTAAAAAAATTCTAGTCAGCTCTCTCAGTCTCTCTCTGGGCTCGAGCCACAGCACTGCAGGCAAGGACGAAATGGAAGCTGGAACTTGGAACACTCTGGTGAGCTCATGTAAGACTCGATTTTGATTCAATGGCACTGTGTGCGGAGAGATCACCGCATGCACCCGCCAGTCGGTCAGGTGACCTCTGATGCTTGTGACTGTGTCAGAGCTGAGTCCTGCGCATCAGCCCAGGAGCAGAGAGGATTAATTATTATTATTTGTTACATTTGTATCCCACATTTTCCCACATATTTGCAGGCTCAATGTGGCTTACATAATGCAATGTTAAAGCAAGGAGGATGAGGAGGCAGCGGCACTGAACTTGGTACTTGGTAGGTGAGAGGCTGATGCAGGTTCAGCTTCCATGGGAACCCTGCAGGAACTGCTTCCATCCCCATGGGAACCTCACAGAACAGTTTCTGTCCCCATGGGAACCCCGCAGAACTGTTTCCGTCCCCACTGGAACACTACTGCCCCGGAAGGGATTTCCATGAACCCCGTTCCCATGCAGGTCTCTATTATATACGTGGTTCAATGAAGCCTTGGGACTGTGTATTGTAAGATGCACTCTTAAAACCGACTACACTAAAACTGAACTGAAATACATGGGATGTCCTATTCTCTCAGCCGGGACTAAAAATTTATCCCACTATATCCATGTGTTCCTTATATCTGGGTCCCTTATAACGAAGTTCTACTGCATGTTATTTGGATAAGACACAAGAACATCCATAGGCTCACAATTAGTGGAGGAAGACACCTGGGTCATATAAGTACACTGGCATCTACAGTTGTGTTCGACAGTTTAGGCAACTCTGGTCAAATTATATATTTCAATAAACATATAAGTGGCAATTCTATAATTGGGTGCCCCCTTTTAAGTGCACCAATACTGAGCAGGGTGCCCAGATTAGACCACTTTAAACCTGCATTGGTGCTCCTTCAATTAGGTGCACCCAGTTATGCCAATGGGTGCACCTAAATGTGACAGACTTTTCATGTAATTTACAGTATTCTGTAAGTTGCAGCCCTGCCAATACCCTTTCCATGCTCTGCCCACATAGAATAGCATGTAATGTACTTATTTAGATTTTTGCTCACACCTTTTTCAAGGTGAGTTACATTCAGTTACTTTGGATATTTCTCTGTTCTCTGTCCCAGGAGGGCTCACAATCTAAGTTTGTACCTGAGGCAATGGAGGGTTAGGTGACTTATCCAAGATCACAAGGAGCAGCAGTGGGATTTGAACTGGCCACCTCTGGATTGCAAGACCGGTGCTTTAACCACTAGGCCACTCCTTATGTGCATAAGGGTCACTTTTCTATGCACATAACTGCACACACACAGAGATATTATAGAACTGTCCTTCATAAGAGATTTTAATGCTTAATTGCTATTTATGTGAAACTAGTAAAAAAGGCCCGTTTCCGAAACCAATGAAACGGGCGCTAGCATGTGTTTTTTTTTGTGTGTGTGTGTGTATGTGTCACAGAGTTATTTTGTGTGTGTGTGTGTGCAGGTTGTTGATGTGTGTCTTTTTTTTGTTTTGTTTTGTTTTTTGCTTGGGGGTTGGGGGATGTGCTGTGCTGTGCTGGCAAAGTGGGTTGGATTGGTGTGTGGCTTTGAGGGTGTGTTTCTGTTGTATTGTGTGTGTGTGTGTGTGTGTGTGGTTTTGTCTGTCAAGGAGGTTTGTGGAGGGGGGGTCTTTCTGTTGGTGAAATGTAAATGTGGTTGTAGGGGGGTCAGCCTTTGTTGAGTGTTGTTTTTTTTTCCCATGTTTTTTTTTTTTGTGTTGTGCTGAGGCAGCAGTGTTGTTTTAGATGGGCGGAAGGTAGAGGAGCACGTTCTTTGTCTGTCGGTATTTTTTGGCTGTTTCAGGGCTGCTGTAGGGGAATGCTGGAAGAGAAATGTGCTGTTGGAAGCAGCGCCATCTTTTTCCATTGGGCTGGGGTTCTGGGCATCCTGGAGGTGGGTGACGGCTTGCCTGAGGACGGAGATTGGTTGTTTTAAGTTGGCGGAAGGGAGACGAGCACGGTCTCGGGCCGCCGGGGGGGGGGGGGGGGGTACGGTATGTTTGGTCCATTTCAGGCCGGCTGCAGGGGAATGCTGGAACATTTATGTGCTGCAGGAATCAGCGCCGTCTTTTTCCGGGTGCTCGGGGAATCCCCGAGGTGGGAGACAGCTTGCCTGAGGCTGGGGATGGTTGGGCACGTCCTTGGCCGCTTCGGCAAAAGGGGAAGAGGAAGGGGGTGGGGAGTTACCTGCAGCCGCCTGAGAAACCATGTATTCTTTGTTTGTTTTGTATTATTAGTTTGCATTTCTGTTGAAGAAAGAGTGGATGCCTTTCGAATGATGGAGGTGGTGCGTCGGTGTGCAGTTGTTTCGTTAGTTTTGCAGCCAGTCTCCAGCGATTCCTAGGCAGGGAAGGCGTACTCCTCCCCCTTCCTTGGTTGCTGTTTGCTGCTGGCTGGGTTGCGGGTAATCCTTCCAGCTGGGCCGCAGCTTGTCCTGTTCGCCCACATCCCAGATGGTGACGGGCACGTTGTTTTCCGGCTCCTCTGACTCCATGTCAAGCGTTCCCAAATATAGTCTGTGCTATAGGCCCTCTGGCACTCTTCAGTACTGGCATTAGGCATTTAAAAATTTCTTCCTCCCCTCCCCCGGTCTATTTTTGCACATACCCACAGCAGGAATATTCTTCTCTCATTCCAGCGGTGGTTCTGTGCTCTCCGTGCTGCACAGATAATGAGCCATTCTGCTGGGGAATGCTCCTCCCTTATTGTCACGTAGTTTCCTCTGATTGGTCCGTCTTACGTTGCCTAGTGTTGCCTGGGAATGGTGTTGTGATGGTCCTTTGTGTTTCAGAATGTTGAGGGTGTTTTTTCTGATTGGTCCGTCATGCGAGGGTGGGGCAGAGAGACATGGTCAGTGTTGTGGCTTCACCACCATGAATCCATGAACCCTTCAGTGAGTGACTGAGTGACTTCAGAACGTTGTCTTCAGAACGTTGAGGGTGAGTTTTATTATAGTAGATTTGTTACAGATTCAAAATAAGAAAATAGTGAATATGGCAGGTACAAAAGTTTCAGTTGATTCGTTACATTGGCAGAAATAACAGGCTCCAGATGTTTCCTGTAACCAGCTAAGAACCTTCCTGTCCTTACTTTTCCCCCACTTTTCCTTGCAGAACTCTTCTAGCTCCAGAATATCCTTACATGTCCTTGACTGCATGCTTAAGTTCTCCCCACAGATTTTCAATAGTATTCAAGTCTAAGGACAGTGAAGGCCATTTCAAAACTTTCATCTTTCTTTCCTGTAAAGACTTCATGGTTGATTTTTAAGATATGTTTCAGATAGTTTTCTCACTGATATATTTGGCCTCTTTACAATTTCAATTTCATCATTGAGTGTGGGGTATTAGATTCTAGGATATGATGATGTTTATTGAATCCATTATTCCTTCCAGGTGCACAATATTTCCTGGGCCACTGGATGCCACACCATCCCAAAGCATTATGAACTCCCCCCTCCCATGCTGAATGATTGGCAAGGTGTTCTTTTCTTCAAACGTATCATCCTATTTTCTATATCTACTAATGGACTGTTAGGGACTAAATCTTAACATTGATACAAATCTGTAGATAAACCCCTAACCAGAGAAAGCTATTATACATTTATTTACACGTTAGTTACTAATGAAGGAAAAAGACCTCAGTGGCTCTCATACTTCCAATAAGGAATGCACAGAAGAACCTTACAATCATACCACCATCATCGGCCATAATAACCCTTCATATTTTTAATTATCATCACCAATTTATTTTTTATATTTTACTTTCTGTGAACTAGTGTAGTGTTATTTAAAAATCATTTACTACATTCAGACTTATCAAAGTCACTACTTGATATCAAAATATCAATATTCAAATATTCTCAAATGAGGTCTTTTCCCTTCATTAGTAAAAGTGTAAATAAATGTATAATATCTTTCTCTGGTTAGGGGTTTATCATCCTATTTTCTCCCAATGTGGTTGTGGCTCAACAGTACAATTTTCATTTTATCTGTCCAAAACACTTTCTACCAAAAGGTTTAGGCTTCTCAAGATTTTCTTTTGCATACCCTAGAGACAAGTGAGGGTGGCCTATCCCAAAGCTGGACATTTACCACTGCTATGCTTAAGATTAAAGGCCAGAAAGGGAGGTTTTTCTCGTAGGCCACAGTCATGTCTAACACCAGTTCTAGAAGATATACATTACAAAAATGAACATATAATAATCACTAAATAGAAAATAAAATTCCATTTTTCTACCTTTGTTGTGTGGTTATTGTATTTTTCTGATTGGGTTGGTCCCAGTCTTGGGTTTCTGCTTTCCTCTGTCATATCTTAACCATCTTGCCAGGGTCTCCTTGTCCATTCACTTTCTCTTCTCTTTCACTGCCCATCTTCCATCTTCCCTCTGCATCCCTATTCCCTTCTGTGTCCCTGCCCCTATCCTCCTGCTTGTTGAACATCCTCCCTCTGTGTCCTTATTCTTCCCCTGTTCTGCATCTTCCTGTGCCTATATCCCTCCCCCACTATTTAGCATTTTATTTTTATTTATTGCATTTGTATCCCACATTTTCCCACCATATGGCAGGTTCAATGTGGCTTACGTATTGCTAAAAAGGCGGTTACAAAATTTAGATTTGTAGAAGTCTAGTACATATGTACTTATCTAGCTCAGTATCTTGTTTCTAACAGTGGCCAATCCAGGTCACAAGTTTCCAGCAGAAACCTGAATAGTAGCAACATTCCATGTGGAATCCCTGAGAGTAACAATATTCCATGCTACCATTCCCAGGGCAAACAGTCTATCTCAACAACAGACTATGGACTTTTCCTCCAGAAACTTGTCCATAGTAACATTGAGGGGGATACTCGAAAGGGGGCGCCCATCTCTAAGGATGGCCCTGTAAAGGGGCGGGGCAACCCGTATTATCAAAAGAAGATAGACGTCCATCTTTCATTTCGATAATACGGTCAGGGACGCCCAAATCATGAAATTAGGTCGACCTTAGAGATGGTCGTCCCCGGTTTTTGGCGATAATGGAAAGCAAGGACGCCCATCTCAGAAATGACCAAATCCAAGCCATTTGGTCGTGGGAGGAGCCAGCATACGTAGTGCACTGATCCCACTAACTGAATGGAAAAAGCCCTTCATCATCCCTCTGTGTCTCAATGCAATATTCACAGTGCTATGCTTTCCTAGCTATATTCTTATGTGAGTTTTGGAAGATGGTTCTGTTATGAAATGATAGCTTTGTTCTGTAAGTACTAAGTGGCTTTTGTAGGAGTTTGTATTACTTCACAAGATACCTGGTGCTGGAGAGGGTTTATGTTGCTGTTATTGAGATGACACCACAATAAGTTATTTACTTTGTATTGGGAAATGTCCTAGTTCTGCTCTGTACCCGCTGTTGTATCAAGAAGGCTTCTGTGAGTGCACATTATATATTTAAACTTAATACCTTGATGATGCAGTGTACAAGACCATTATTTTACAGGCTGCATAATTTAATTGCAACAATTTTAGCCCTTTTATGTGCTCTGCTGCTGGTAACAGGGGTACATGGCTACTGTGGGGTTGAGCAATGTATAGTCACACTGTCCCCAAAGGTTGGCCCTGTATGAGTACGAGCACCCTCTTTTTTCTAGAACAAAAAAAAGCACTGGATAAAAGCGTCCTGAGCACAGGGCCCACTCTGGTCCACAGTTTCCTTCCTTCTCCTCCCTCACTGAAGCAGCTTTGATACCCCCACTCACCACCAGCCTTGGTGTGCGGAAATGTCACTTTGGCCTGCCACCCCCTCATATGTATTCTTGCCACCCTGTTGCCACCCCAAATATTTCTGTCCCCACTGCATTCAGTGTGCCTTCTCTTCTCCCCCCCCCCCCCCTCCCACCATATCAAATATCTCTCCTCACCCTATCCACCTGAGTAACAAGATAAAGTCATAGAAAAGGCTTCTTTCTGACAACTCTCCTAGGCAGCAAAACTGTACAGTGGACCTGTGGACAACTATTCCAGTGTCAACTAATGACAGGGACGTGTTGCAATGGAGTGATTCCAGTGTCGGTAGATAGTTTGGATCTCATAAACATAGTGGAGCAATCTTATTGTGGTGGAGACAATCTATTTTTTTTTAATCTCTTTTGTTTTTGAGTCTGACAAAGACTGTTATGCGGCTTTTCTTTAAGGCTAGGAATACCTTCTTGTTTTATTAGCAGGTTTGTTTTTTTTAAGCAAATGCAGAACAAACGGCATCTGTTTCTGCAGATCTGACAAGAAGTTCTCAATTTGAGTGGCAAGTTTTTCCTGAGGTTTCCTGTTCAGTTAAATATTCTGGTGGTAGATATATTTTTGACCCTAAGCAATTGTGAATGTTTAAGGATAATAAGCTTTCTGCAGTAGGAGTTTTACCTTGATCTGCTATGTCTGCACTATTGCTGCTACCATCTCCAGCCCTAGCGTGTAAGCTATGGGTGGGCACCTTTTATCCTGAGCAACATGCAGCTAGTATGTGTTTTTCCTTTTCTTACTGAGATTCGGTATAGATTTTACACAACAGGGTCACCACATGAAGGTACTAATGAAGACTTGAGAAAACTTTATTCTTTCCCCCTCAGAGATGCATAGCAATCCACCAGTTGCTGCTGCTGAAATTTATGTTGCGGCAAGAACTTTTCTGTATAGTAGCTGCAGGGGACATATTGGGCATGCCTCCAGCAGTTACTACCCAGCCTTTGTGATTACCATATGATCATTTTTCCTGTCAAAGCACGGTGAGTGCAACAAGTTACACTTTAATGATTTGTTCTTCAGCTGCTTTTTATGCACAAAACACTGGAAATCAGTTTGCACTCTTGCATTGATTGTTCTCAGCCTGACAGTATGTTTTATAGGGGTTGAGCTTACCACTGAGATCACTGCAGACAGCCAAGCACTTGGAGGTTGTGCTCTGGCTGCAGAGCACCACAGGATCAGCCTGGGCTGTTTTCTTTCTTCTTTCAGTATTTTTATCTTTTCCATCTCATGTTTGCCTCTTTGCTCATAACCCAGGTACTCAGAACCCACTGGCTAGCCTTTCTACACCCCCCTCCCATATTCCTTTGACTCAACATACCGTTGCACCACTGTGTAAATAACAAACGTTTATTATTGAAAGGAAACATACTTTATTTCAATGAATGTAAAATGACCACAGCATTTTTAAATAAAATGCAAATACAGAACAGCAAACCCCAAACGTTTCTATAACTTTGACCAGACAAAAGGACCATAATACAAGCATGGGAATTATTGAAGATCAAATGATGGTAACCTGTGGCCAAATGGATTTTAAAAGTGCTGTACTCTTCTTTATTTGAAATATAAAGGCGGGTTTAAAAAAAATAGAAACTATACATTTCCTGCCAAATGTATTATGAGAATATCTGGTATGGGTTGATTTCTTGCCGGTGTAATAGTGTGGGTATCAATTGCTTCCACTTCATGTCTCATATACCCAACCATGAAATGTTAACTGTATTGTGAAGTAGAGTAGCTAGCATTTGTTTTTGTATCATGTTCTTTCATGTGCCCAATCAGGGGCGTAGCTAGGACTGAATAGATTCCGAATGGAAAAATGTCATTTTTGTATTTATTTTCTATGTCCACCATCCATCTTTCCTCTGTGTCCATGTCTATCCTATCCAGCATCTGCCTCTATATCTCTGTCTTTATCCTTTCCACATGTTCAGCATCTGCCTTCTCAGTTTCCCTATCTTCCCCCCCTATATTCAGCATGTCTCCTCTGTGTCCCTATCTTATGCTATCCAGCATCCCCTCTCTGTGTCCGTACCCCTCCTCTTCTAACCAGCATCACCTCTCTGTCTCCCTGCCCCTATCCCTCCCTGTGCTCAGCATCTCCCCTCTCTCTTCCCTTCATCTGTAACCCCCTCCCCGATCTGACATCTCTCTCTCTCCCTCTTTCCTTCTGTTGGTCCAGTGTCTCTCCACCTCTCCCCTGGTCCAGTCTCCCTTTCTTCTTCTCTCTTCCCTCTGCTCACTACAATATCCAGCATCCCTCCCCTTCCCCTTTGTTCCACGTCTCTCTCTCTCTCTCTCTCTCTGCTTCTCTCCCCCAGGTCTGTATCTCTCCCCTTCTCTCCACCCCTGTTCCCTTTCCTCTGGGTCTCTCTCTCTCTCTGTCTATCTTCAGGTCCAGGATCTCTCCCCCTCTCTCTCTCCCTCCCATTTGCTCTGGGTCTCTCTCTATCTCCCTCTTTCTGACCCCCCCCCCCCCATACAGCATTTCTACTCTTCTTTTCCCCCTTCCCTTTGTTGGAATGTAATTGTATTTTACATGCATTGCCTGTCACCTATTATTTCTCTGTGATTACTCTGTGACCTCTGATGTGAATTACTTAGAGAGGTCACACAGCTATGTAACTTCCTGTGGGGGTTAGACACAGCAGACACAGCACATGCAGCACATGGAGCACATGGAGCTCATGATCTCTCCTAACCTGAGAGGATCTATGGTGGTGTGAGCATCCATTACCATCTAAGCACATGGAAGGAGCTGATAATACAAATGTATAGTAATATGTATATATAAGCCTGTCTGATTATAATCTAACTACAAACTGTGAGTAAACAGATGTTTTGTTACTTCAACTTTAAAGTGACTCAGCAGTGAATTATTCAGGGGTGAATGAGAGAGAGATGAAGAAAGAAATTAACATTTCTAAAGCTGAAGCTGTGTGTACTAAAATCTGCTAATTATTTACTACAAATAATCCAACAAAAGGGTTATGGGCCCAGGGCTCAGGAATTGAAAAAGAAGAGAAATATTACCAGGCAGAAAAAAAGGCCACATTTTTCTCTTAAGTTTTAAAGGAAAGATTCAGTCTGTCTCTCTCTCCCCCCACACAGCAGACAGAAGGCTAAGAAAATGGCTGAGGGAAGAAATTCACCATTTTTCTATTCTCTCAAGGTGCCTAAATTAACTGAGTTTAATTATCAGCAGTGGGAACTAAGATTCATATGTCTCCTTCGAGCAAAAGGATTAAATATATGCTTAGACCAAGACAGAACAGCTAAAAATATGGCTGAATGGGACAATGCAAACTATTATGTGAAGTGCATGCTTTTGGAAGCTCTCTCAGAGAAACAAGCCATATTAGTGGAGGGAAAAGATACACCAAAGGACATTTTATATAAACTGAGAACTATGTATGCAACTACATATGCAAAGCAGCAACCAATTTGGCTGGCAGAGTTGAATGAAACCAAATTAAGGGATAAAAGTAAATGTAATGATCACATTATGCATCTTATGTCTTCATTTCAAAAGTTAGAACTTTCTGGAATTCCCATGTGTGATGCATTGAAAAGAGCATTTCTTTTTACCTCACTATCAAAGAAGTTTGATGTTTTTAGGTCTGTAAATGAGGCCATTGAAGGGCAATCTTTTGAACAGACAACATCAAAACTAAGGCAGGAATGCATAATAAATGATTCTGAGGAGATGTGTTCTCAAAGTCAGTCAGAGAGAAATGAAACAAATTTCTTGGCAAAGAACAGAGGAAGGCGGAGCTATGGGAAAACTCCACCCAAGGGCAAGCTGATTTGCTACTCATGTGGAAAGGAGGGACATGTATCTAAATGGTGTAAGGAAACACAAAACACTCCCTCTAGCTCACCTAAGCCAATGGAACTAAAGAATTTTCAAACCAGGAAATGTATGAAGGACAAAGATAAACACAAGGGCTTTCTAATGGCAGAAAAATCTTTGACTATGGTAAATAATAATTCAAATGAAAGTACTTGGATTTTGGATTCAGGGAGCACATGCCATTTAACCAATTCTAAGGATTTCTTTCAGGAAATGTATCCAGAGGAAGGTATTCTTAAAACTGCAAACGCAGGGACTGCTAAGATCCAAGCAAAAGGTATTGGATTCTTAAAATGCAAAGTGTCTAATGAAGTTAAAGAAATTCCTGTAAGTGATGTCTTGTATATTCCCCAAGCAGTTTGCAATATGCTTAGTGTATCTACATTAGATAAGAAGGGATTTGTGATTCATTTTGAAAACAGTAAGTGCACAATCTCTAAAAATGATGAAGTGTATGCTGAAGCTTTTATGCATAATGATGTTTATAAGCTGAACATTTCAGGTGAAGCCTCACATATGGCGCAAGTAAGGAAGAATGATGGTAAATGTAGTCTAGAAATCTGGCACCGCCGCCTGGGACATCGTGATTCTAAGGTGATCCAGGATCTTTACAGTAGGCAACTAGCCACAGGCATTCAGATAAGTGCAGATGCTGGTAAAATGGAGAAATGCATAGACTGTGTTACTCAAAAGGTGTGAGACCCTCATTTCCTGCATACACAGGAAATAGGAGTAATAAAGTGCTGGACTTAATACACAGTGACTTATGTGGACCGTTTAATATCCCATCATTGGGAAATAACAGATTTGTGCTAATATTCTTGGATGATTTCTCTAGATACTGTGTGGCCTATTTGCTGAAAGAAAAAAGTCAAGTCACAGACATGCTGAAGAAATACGTAGCCATGGTGAGCAATAAATTTGAAAGAAAACCAAAGGTTCTTCAGACCGACAATGGTGGTGAGTTCATTTCACAAAGCATGCGCACATTTCTAGAACAAGAAGGCATTCAGCATATCACAACAGTAGCTTATACACCAGAGCAAAATTCTGTTGCAGAGAGAAAATTTAGGTCACTTGTGGAAATGACCAGATGTATGCTGTCAGATAGCAATCTCCCTAAAAGACTATGGGGGGAAGCCATTCTCACAGCAGTGTACCTACAAAACAGAATGCCAACTAAAGGCGCTGAGCGCACACCACATGAGACATGGCATGGTAGGAAGCCAAACCTGTCACACATAAGAACATTTGGAAGTACAGCATATGCTCATATACCAAAGCAAAGAAGGCATAAGCTGGATTCCACAACAGAAAGGGGCATTTTAGTTGGCTATGCTCCAGGACACAAAGGATATAGAATTTTGAATCTGAAAACTGGCATTGTTGGCATAAGACATGTTACATATTTTGATGAAAACAAAAGGGTTGATAAAGGCTGGATTATCCCAGATGAGCCTTATCATCCAGAATATGAAACTAGAACCATAATAGACATGCCAGTGTATATAAATGCCATACCAAGGCAGATGTCTGAAAGCAACTCATCTGTATCTAACGAGGAACAGACAGAGGAAGCAGACACAGAAAGAATCATTGAAGAAGACAGTACAGTTGGAGAAGGGGAATCAATTGGAGAAGGACTCTCAGATTTAGAGGATGCGGAAAGGTCAGACCAACCTGTTGTCAGACGCTCATCCAGGGAAAACAAAGGTGTTCCACCCCCAAGACTGTCTTACCTAACAAAGTCAGCAGAAGCTCAAGAGCCCTTAACATGGGATGAGATTGAGAAAATGCCAGCAGAAGAAGCTGCTGAATGGCATAAAGCTGCACAAGAAGAAATTGATGCATTGGATAAAAATAATACTTGGATTCTTACAAAATTACCTCCTGGCAAGAAAGCTATAGGATGCAAATGGGTATTCAAGTTAAAAAGGAATGCACAAGGAAAAGTGGAAAGGTATAAAGCCAGATTAGTCGCAAAGGGATATCTTCAAAATATGGAGAAGATTTTGATGAAGTGTTTGCACCTGTAGTGAAACACACGACAATAAGAACACTTCTGAGCATTGCAGTCTCAAAAGGCATGCAAGTCAACCACATTGATGTGAAAACAGCGTTTCTTCACGGAGATATAACTGAAGACTTGTACATGGAACAACCAACAGGTTTCATAAATACAAAACAAAGACAGCTAGTGTGTAAATTAAACAAAGGTCTTTGTGGATTAAAGCAAAGTGCAGAATGTTGGAATGATAAATTGCATGAAATATTGACAAATTTAGGATTTAAGCAAGGTGAAGCAGATAAATGTTTGTACACTAGGTGCACAAATGGACAATATGCATACATTTTAGCTTTTGTTGATGATCTGCTCATTGCAAGCAAAAGTGAGCAAGAGTACAAGGACATTGTAAAGTGTTTAAACCACAATGTTGAGATAAAAGAACTTGGTAATGTGTCATACTATCTTGGTATAGAAATTGAGAAACAAAATGATGGTTCTTATCTTCTAAGCCAGAAGCAGAAAATAAATGAGCTTATTGAAAGTTTAGGTATGCAAGATGCCCAAGTTGTAAGCACTCCCATGATCACTGATTTTCTGAAGGATGAAACAGTAAGAGAACCTTTACCAGATAACATCCAATATAGATCAGCCATAGGTAAGCTTTTATATCTAGCTACCACATACAGGGCTGATATAGCAAATGCAGTAGGAATTTTGAGCAGAAGGGTCAGCTCACCTACCAAATCAGATTGGACTGCAGTTAAAAGGATGGTAAGGTATTTAAAGGGTACCATTGATTGTAAATTAAAGATTTCAGCCAATAGTAATCCAAAACTAATATGTTACTGTGATTCAGATTGGGCAGGGGATCATTCTGATTATAAATCCACAAGTGGATATGTGTTTATGTATGGAAATGTACAAATTTCATGGGCCAGTCATAAACAAAGTATTGTGAGTTTGTCTTCTACAGAAGCTGAATACGTGGCTGTATCGGAAGCGTGCAGAGAACTGATGTGGATTGAAAAACTTTTGCTGGATTTCGGAATAGCTGAAAAGAGACCAATCCAGATAATGGAAGATAATCAGAGCTGCATCCGACTGTCACAGAATGACAAGGTTCAGTCACGCACCAAGCACATCGCAACGAAATACCACAACGTGCGAGAGTTGGCGAAAGAAGGGGTCATCAGTCTACACTATTGTCACACCAGTGAGATGACAGCTGACATCATGACCAAACCGTTACCCAGAGAACATTTTGTGAATCTGCGTATAAAGCTTGGACTTTGTATGAATAAATAATTGCATGACAGTTATGCATGAGAAGGGGTTTGTTGGAATGTAATTGTATTTTACATGCATTGCCTGTCACCTATTATTTCTCTGTGATTACTCTGTGACCTCTGATGTGAATTACTTAGAGAGGTCACACAGCTATGTAACTTCCTGTGGGGGTTAGACACAGCAGACACAGCACATGCAGCACATGGAGCACATGGAGCTCATGATCTCTCCTAACCTGAGAGGATCTATGGTGGTGTGAGCATCCATTACCATCTAAGCACATGGAAGGAGCTGATAATACAAATGTATAGTAATATGTATATATAAGCCTGTCTGATTATAATCTAACTACAAACTGTGAGTAAACAGATGTTTTGTTACTTCAACTTTAAAGTGACTCAGCAGTGAATTATTCAGGGGTGAATGAGAGAGAGATGAAGAAAGAAATTAACATTTCTAAAGCTGAAGCTGTGTGTACTAAAATCTGCTAATTATTTACTACAAATAATCCAACACCCTTTACTCTGGGTCACTGTCCCCTTTGCTCCTTCCCCCCAGATCCAGCCTCTCCATTACCTCCCCCCCCCCCCCGGTTCAGCATCTCTACCCATCTCTTACCCCTATCCTTTGTTCCAGGTCTCTCTCCCATTTGCTCCCTCCCCCTCAGCATGAGTCTGGCATCTCTCCATCACCCCCACCCCCACCCCCACTGTTCCTCCAAATGCATGGGAGGTTGCTGCCAGAGGCACTGATAAAAACAAGCTGCCTCCACCTGGCCCTGCCAGGGCCTTTTCTGTGCAGTATCTGTTCTCTATAATGCAACTTCCTGTGGACAAGAGGCTGCACAGGAAATGCCCTGTTTGGACCAAGTGGAGTCAGCTTGTTTTTATCGCTACCTCTGCCAGCATTCTGCCATGCACTTGGAGACCCAGCCATGGGGAAAGGGGGCAGCAGAAGGGTGAAATACTGGACTTGCAAGGGAGGGGGGGGGACAGGTCAACTGCATGTGGCCCCTATCATTGTGTGGCCCTGGGCATTTTGCTGGGCTCACACAGTGGTAGCTATGCCCCTGTGCGCAGTGCTATTTATGAGCATTCAGCAATCTAAATTCTCTTTTAGATTTAGATTCTATGGCATTGTCAAGAGATAACATGTAATGCAGTTTAAATAGCATGACATATTATAGGGCAATTTAATGGCATTATGCTAGCTGTATGTAAGGTTTTTTCCTATTAGAATTCCATCTTCCTATGCCCATTATTTGTTTATATTCTGAGTCCAATTGTCTTGTTAGTGCCATGATGCCAATGCAGAAGGAGCTAGAACCAAAATATTTAGGCTATTGACTGATCAACTACAACCTTACTTAAATTAGTATTTTATTTTATTTAGTATTGTAATAGATAAGTAATTGGTACCAAGATTGGGGCTGCAGCATTAGGAAAGCTATCCGTTGAGGTTGGGACTAAGTTGCCTATGTTCCTTGATTGCCCACATGGGGCACAGGAATGGGGTACAAGTTGTATCTAAGTTCACCCACTGCCTCTTCTTTAGTTAGTCTGTCTTTGGATTTTCTAAGGAAAACCAAAAATTCTGATGTTTCTATTTGAATGCCTCCTTCAGCAAAGCCTGAACCAGTGGCAGGCCCTTTGCTCTGGGCAATGAATTTGCTGATTCTAAATGCACCTAAAAATGTAAAGAAGATCCATAGCTTACCCTTATGTTCATCCCAAAGGAGAGATGGCAAATGCCATAAGCAGCGCCTGTAGGATGTTAGGTGTAATGGGTTGTCTAGTGTTGGGCCCTTATTGTTTTACCCATTCTTCCAATAACCTTTAAAATTTTTATTGAAAAAGATTCCTTAACATCTCTACTATCCATTAGTTTCATGAAAAACTGATTAGAGATCGAATCAGGGTTTCTGGTGCATCCCCCAGCATCTCATTTTTCATTGCCTAGCTCTACCTCCCCTCCACCACCCTACCTCTGCTGCCATGCAGTGGAGGAAAGAACTGTGGTGCAAGTATCGCAGTGTCCAGTCTTATGAGTTGTGCACCAGAGTTCCTTCCTGCTCTGAACTGCGTAAAGCTAAAGAGCTGAGCCAGGCTTGCAGAGAAGGCCAGTGCAACAAAATTCTTAAAGCTTTTCGCAGCTTCCAAATATCAGCGGCCCCTTGCCGTGTTTACCCTGCTTTCTATGTTGCACCAGTTCTGAAACTAATGCCAGCTATGTGGGTCCCAGCCAGAGATTTTGATACCCTTTCTTTATTCAAGTGAACTATAAATTCATCTGCTCTGCACTTGAGGTTCGCATGCTCTACTGCACACCACAAAACTAGTACGTTTATTTTTTCTTCATTCAGGGCCCGATCCACAAAGGTTGCTGGGCCTGCAGCATGCATTTTTCACCAGTACAGCAATTATGGTCTTTAGCAAGGAATGCACAAAGGGGCTCTGCAAGGTTTTTACTGTTCATGGCAGCAGCCTACCAGAATTGTAGACAAATTTATTTAAAGTAGCTGATTACAATGTAAATGTGCATCCCGAGGGATGTACAGCCATTTGCCAGTCATGCAGAGAAAGGACCGCCTACCTTTAGCAGGAGAAATTTTACGGGAGGTCAGGAGCTGTTGTAGCAAGTCCTTCACAGTGGTGGGATCAACAGCGAAGGGTCAAGGTGATGCAGGAGCCAGTTCTCCCTCCTCTTTGGACTTGTCTCTCCTCCCATCAGTATTCACGGCAGAGCCTGCTCCTGCAGACTTTGCAATGATGTTCTACATTTTCCGTTAAGAAAATCCCATAGAGGCTACTGCAAAACTTAAATGATGGATCAGTTTTCCTCAGCTTTTACTTTCAAACTACAATGTCTCTGCTTGTGCACTTCATAATCTTGCAGAGTCCTGAATAACCTCCCTTTTTCATCTAGCTCAAGTTGGAAAATAAAAAAACTACTCATGGCTTTTATATATGCAGCTTGTATTCGTGTATGAAAGCCGCATGCGCAGAGTAGCCACACTTAGCGATTGGTTGTTCTGCGCATGCTCAGTTGACCAATTAGCTTTCCCCCCTACCGAGCTGCTCGCTGTTTTTGCATCGACATTTTTTTTTGTACATCACTTGCTATCTTCACTTCTGTAATTTTTACTGACGTGGAAATAGTGATTGGTGTTTTACTGGGACTTTGGTGCATCGGCCCCTCAGAGTTTTTATCATTCTGCATCTCCTGTTTGCCTCTTCACTCAAAAGCTCCCAGATCAGAATGTATATTCTGCCCCTCATACTGGTCTAGCAGTGCTTTCCTCCTTTGACTCAGAAGTCAATGTCAACTTCTTGCTCCTCCAGGGACAGAGTGAGGAGAAAGGAGCGGCTGCAGAGCCGACAGCCCATGCCTGAAGGCTGCTGCGGCCCCGCGCTTGCTTTTTTAATTTTTTTGTTTGTTAGCTGTTTTGTTTTGTTTTTTTGTCGCTGCTGCTCAACAGGAGAAGCAGCAGTGGCCAGGAAATGAATACCAGGTAGAAGGGGGAGCTGCTGACGGTGTCTCAGTGGTAGACTTTCCCGCTTTGGCGGGAGTACGGGAGATGACCTGCCAGAGCGGAAGTCTCCTGCTGAATGCGGGAGACTTAGCAAGTCTGCCTGAGGCACGCCACTGCTCACTTTACTTTCCTTCGAGCAGGTTCCATTTACCACCACCCTCTATCGCTTGTCGGTCAACCAGTTTCCAATCCATTTTACCACTTTGGGTCCTAAGTTCAGCCCTCTCAGCTTATTCCTCAGTCTTCTGTGACAGACTGTAATGTGATAAATCAAGGAGATAATTTATTCCTTCTAACTACCAATATATTCAGTTCTTTGTAGTGCTACTGGTTATGCTTCATGGGTCACTGGAGTCCACCACTTTCAGTTGTACTGAAAACGCTACTGACATGGAAAGAACAGGACCAATATTCAATAGTCTGGCTAAGGCATAAAACTATATGGATAATTTATCTCTACATTTTATGTACTGTATATTTTGAGCCAAGCTATCCATTTAAGAGTAATTCTTGAAAATACCAACATAACTTTACAAATATATAATTTATCTGTATACAGTTAGTCTTGCTGAGCCCAATATACAAAGCCATTGAAGCCCCCCTAAAAGGAGAGGTTTGGGGAAACAGAAGAATTCTCAGCCTAAAGTAAACTGGGAGAGAAAGGGAGCATTAAAATGGAAATGGTCTGCTTTGCTAGCAGCAGCTCTGAAAAGCAACTACTTTATTTGCAGATTGATACATCAGTGAGGAACTAGGGTAAAGGTGACAATGGGTTAGAATATGCAAATTGCTTGGTTCACTGTAAGGAAAGGAACACTAATAATTATCATTTGCACACTTTAAGGATAATTATCTGCTAAAATTGGTGGATAAGAGTATGTGTAATAAAGTACAACCATTAAACAGAGGTGACAGGAATATGTTAGGAGGTCAGTGAAAACTCCTCATCACAACTAACCAAGGAGATGATTTTCAGGACCCCAACAGCTTCTAGCATATTGATTTAAGAAAAAGGTGGAGACTATGGATGTAAATCCTGTTTCTTGATCTTTGGGTGGCAGGATTCTTTCTATAGGGAAAAGCTTAAATTGTAGACTGCAGGATCCAGAGAGTTGAAATCAGATAGAGCTAGATTCACAAAAGAACATGAGAGCTGTGCTTCTGGTGGGGAGATGATTCCTGGATTGCAGGTTCCTCCTGAAGTAGAGAACTAGCTGTGCAATAAGACAGGAGAGCCTGAGGTAGTACAGCAGATATAGATAGCATGAGATAGTGCAGATGAGGTTGCGGGCCCAAGGGTTGGAAGGCCCTTGGGAGTATGGTTAGTACTCAGGGTCTGGATGGCTTGACAGGAGCTGTGAAGAGATAGATCTCAGGACAAGACAACAGAGTGACAGAAGCTGGTTTGGCCAAGAACAATAGCACCCACTCTGGCTCTGTAACAGTCACTAGTGCAGCTTCTGCTATGGATGAGACTTGGGGACCTTGGGGGATGGACCTGAGGAGGAACATTATCGAATGAATATGGAGATACAATCCAGAGTGCCCAAATCAGTTATAGGAACTGGATAGAAAAGAGTTCACTTTTTAATACTTTAATAGATAACTATACTGTTTGAATACATTGTTTAGTATTTCTGCCAGCCTTGTTCATAGTGGTGTTTTGGACTTTTCCTGGGGGAAAAGGGAGGGAAATCCTATCCGTTAACATCTTTACTCCTCAGGTGGAGGTACCAGGCATTATACTTTTAAGGGACTGATGGAACTTTCACAAGGAGGACTCCTGCCAGATCAGCCCTAGTCACAGGGATGCTCACAAGGGGGTCCAATCAGTACTTGAAAATCATCACTGATGCCGGCTTCAGTGCTATCTGGATACTGCCAGGGCAGTCCTGGGGAGAGCTGAGGTGGAGCCGGAGTTACCCAGTTAGAGATGGCAGTCTTTTAACTATCTAGATAAAATTAGAACAACAAAAAAGCTGTCCTAACTTTATCCAGGTAGTTATCCAGGTACCAGTCTGATTTCACTGAATATCCCAGTATAAAAATCCTGTGGTGGCTGGCATTTTATAAAATTCTGACTGCTGCAAGCTGAATATTACCCCTGCTGTTTCTCTGATTCCACTTAAAACTGCTAAGTTACCTGGAGAGAAACTGAATTTCATGGATCTCCATATTACTTTAGGTCCTGCCTCTGGACTGCTCATAATTTTGCCCTAGTTTAAATATATGACTTTTACATGTTAAGCAGATTACCCCTCGGATTCCATATAGCGTGACTTGAGTTGTGTGCGTAAATACAGTCATATTCTGTATTTCAACACACAACTTAATTACTTAACAATCCAATCAGCGCTCATAATTGTCAATTAACAAGCAATTATTGATACTAATTGTCATTAATTAGAATTTACGTTAGCATTGTCTAAGCGTATTCTATAATGTGATGTGCACAAATCTATGTTGCATAGTTAAAAAGGGGGCATAACCATGAGCATGGAATGGGTGGGTCGTGGGTATTTCTAAACTCTATGCACATTGTTATAGGATACACCTGGTGCACACCTAATTTAGTTGTTGGCATTTACACCAAGTTTTACTTAGTGTAACTTGCCAGTGACTAAATCTAGTCCTGTGGACATGCACTTGGCGTATTCTATAAACCGTATGAAAATTTAGGCATATTCTATAAAGTACGCCTAAATTAAGGCATTTTTTATAGAATACACTTAGACACAGAAGCTTAGCTGAAATTGGGTGGCGGAGCAGGTGGGGGGAAGAGGGGTTGGTGGTTGGGAGGCTAGGATAGGGGAGGGCAGACTTATACGGTCTGTACCAGAGCCGATGATGGGAGGCGGGACTGGTGGTTGGGAGGCGGGAAATACTGCTGGGCAGACTTATACAGTCTGTGCCCTGAAAAGGACAGGTACAAATTCAAGGTAAGGAATACACATATGAGTTTGTCTTGGGCAGACTGGATGGACCATGCAGGTCTTTTTCTGCCGTCATCTACTATGTTACTATCCTGCTTATAATCGAAATAGAAAAACGCCTATATTGTGACCCAAATCGGGAGATAGACGTTTATCTCACAAAAACGAATAAAGCGGTATAATCGAAAGCCGAATTTGGATGTTTTCAACTGCACTCCGTCGCGGATGCGGACAAAGTTGATGGGGGCGTGTCGAAGGCGTGGTGAAGCCGGAACTGGGGCGTGGTTATCGGCCGATCAGAGATGGGCGCCTTTCGCCGATAATGGAAAAAAAATATGCGTTTGTAGCGAGAATTTAGGGCACTTTTCCTGGACCCTGTTTTTCCACGAATAAGGCCCCAATAAGTGCCCTAAATGACCAAATGACCACTGGAGGGAATCGGGGATGACCTCCCCTGACTCCCCCAGTGGTCACAAACCCCCTCCCACCACAAAATATGCCGTTTCACAACTTTTTATTTTCACCCTCAAATGTCATACCCACCTCCCTGGCAGCAGTATGCAGGTCACTGGAGCAGTTATTAGGGGGTGCAGTGGACTTCAGGCAGGTGGACCCAGGCCCATCCCCCCCACCTGTTACACTTGTGCTGGTAAATGGGAGCCCTCCAAACCGCCCCCCCAAACCCACTGTACCCACATGTAGGTGCCCCCTTCACCCCTTAGGGCTATAGTAATGGTGTAGACTTGTGGGCAGTGGGTTTTGAGGGGGATTTGGGGGGCTCAACACACAAGGGAAGGGTGCTATGCACCTGGGAGCTCTTTTACCTTTTTTTTTTGTTTTTGTAGAAGTGCCCCCTAGGGTGCCCGGTTGGTGTCCTGGCATGTGACGGGGACCAGTGCACTACGAATCCTGGCCCCTCCCAGGAATAAATGTCTTGGAGTTATTCATTTTTGAGCTGGGCGCTTTCATTTTCCGTTATCGCTGAAAAACAAAAATGCCCAGCTCACAAATTGTCGAATAAAACATGGACGTCTATTTTTTGCGAAAACACAGTTCGGTCTGCCCCTTCACGGACCCCTTCTCGGAGATAAACGCCCATGGAGATAGACGTTTCCGTTCGATTATGCCCCTTCACGTTACATATTTCATTTTGGCACCAATTTTTTAGGCATGATATATAGAATCTAGACTTAGATGGCTAAAAATCATATGTTGCCTATGCCAACAAATCCAAATCAAACCACCATCAGCACTTGATGTTGGCCACATAAATAGATTGTAATATAGACCTAAATACTTATAAAGCCTGATATTCAAAGTATTTATGCTCTTAACTTTGAGAGCCTCTCCTGCCCTGCTAAACCACTTTGAATATTGACTCCTAAGTTCCTAAATTAAGATACATTTTCAGCTAAAAATTTGTGTGCCTAAATTTGCTTGAAAATAGGGCACAAATTCAGGAATATGTGTTCTTACTTCCATTACCACAAGAAATACAAATTTTCATTTTATTGAAATAGAATACAGACTTCTAGTGTTCTCTTTCCCATCACGAATTTAGTTTGGAGGGATTTTAACTTATCTGCAATAAGGTTTTAGGACCTGTCAAAAATATCTAAAAACAAGTGACTAAAGGATCCTTTTACTATAAGGTGGGAAGTTTTTGCACTTACAAAAATTTAAGGTGCGGTAAGTGCAAAGCTGTTCAGCAAATGCATGGTTGCATTCTGGGCATCAGCCCTTCATTTACATACAGGGCAGACAGTTACCACACAGGCACTGTGTTACATCCTTTAGAAGAAAGCCCAACCTCCCTGAGTGGAAACCCTCTAAAAGTAACCCCCCTATACCCCACCCCTTCAACCTTTATCTGGGGATCATCCTAATGGTCTAGTGTTCTGAGAAGGAAGTGATCCCATCCTGGAGTTGGCCTGGGTTCAAAATGGTAGCAGTGACTCTAGCAGTATTCTCAGGGTACTACCACTGGTTGGGGGGGGGGGGTGTCTTGCTTCCATATAAGGTGTCTTGGGTGGTTAAGGGTGGGCCAAGATATAGGTGGTTACTTTTGGGGGGGTTGCCATTCTGGAAGGGAGTCATTTTGGGAGGTATGCTCTTGGGAGGAAGACCAGGGGTATAGCCTTTAAGGGGGGGATCAAATTGGGGGGTATAGCTTTTAGGGGGTAATCAATTTGGAGGGAGCTATTTGGGAGAATGGAGTTGGAGGGGGAATACAGGGGGATGTGTCACCATGACTTATTTGCTTGATATTTTCATCTGCGGCTATGGTAGGACATCCCCTCCATCATCTTTTCTCCCAACCCAATTCTCTCAAATAGCTGACGTTGTTAACCAGGGCTTTCCAGACGCCCTTAGTTCAGCGCCTTTCATAGGAGCCAAGAAGGAGAAAGGAGCAGGAGAATATCTTCATGTGTGACCAGATGGGGAAAAGGAAGTCAGGAGCGAAAACAGGAAAGGAACCGATGGACCAACATCTTCAACCAATATCTGGCCCTGTGACCCCTGGAACCGTAAGTGATATTTCTCTTGCAGAAGTCTCCTTGTCTTTGGGTGGTAGGACTCCACCCCCCCCCCCCCCAGCCTCAAATAATGTTAAAGGGAGGGGCAAATGTCTCCAGTCGATGTGGGGAACATGCTGCTGCCTGATTCTTTTTCTGAAACTGAATTCTACATCTGTGACCTCTTATAAGGAGGGTTGCTCTTCTAAAGTTCTCTTCCAGGAGCTAATATAGTTGGTTTCTAAGAATCTTCCTGACCCTTTAAAAGGAACATCTTCACAGGTTACACAGATTACTTTAGAGAATGTATGGCAAATGATGCCATGTACTGATTATTTTAAATACTGTACAGCAAACTTTGCTACAATTATGCAAATTTTTCAAGACTGTGAAGAAAATGGCTTAATTTGATATTAGATTAACTGAAGTGGAAACTTCTTTGTGAAAGCTTGAACAGTTTGTTACTACATTACAATCTACTGCAACATCTAATTTGAAAGACAGTTTGAGGATTCATGCCCAATTGGATGCTACAGAGAAGTTGTCAAGAGTGAGAAATTTACGATTTCTGAACTTTCCTCTCACTCATGATCTTATTCCTTAAGAGCTTTTTAAAATGTACCTTAGAAATATTTTAAAATATCCCCGGGTTGGTAATATTGTTTTGGCTAATATTTACTATATCCCAGAGGGGTTAGGAAAATTGTGGAGGAAAGGGGATTGATCAAATAGTTTCCCCTGATATTCTACATATTTCATATTTTCTGGAATCTTCTAATGATTTGATAGCTAAACCAACTACATTATTAGTTGTCTTTCAAACTGAAGCCGAAAAGAGAGCAATTATGAAGTTGTATTTTTCTAACTTGCAGGTCCCTTTTTGTGGTCCGGGCAGCAGCAGTTCCCATATGCTGCCCTGCTGCCAACCCCTTCTCGCTTACGGCCTGGCCTGCCTCTCTGACATACTGCCTGTTTCCTCGGAGGTGGGGTGGGCCGCAGTAGAAAAGAGAAGGGGCCGGCGGCTGGACAGCGTATGGGAACCGCTGCCACCCTGACTTTTGGAAAGCCAGAAAAGAAGGTAAAGTCGGGGAGAGAAGGAAGGAGGGAGGGAGATGTCAGACTGGGGACTGGGGGGAGTGGAGCAGAGCTGAGCCGGGGCGGCAGACCCCCTTGCCTCAGGTGGCTGATTGTCTTTGGCCACCCCTGGCAGCATTATACAACCTTTTGCTACTAGGACACTGGCTCAAATGCAGTTCAGGTTAGTAGGGACTTTTGTGAAATGAGTAGCTGGTCTCAGCCCATTTACAGGGGTAACAGCAGAAGCAAGCACATAGGTGGCAATTATGTAAAGTGGTATCTAATGTTAGGCACCACAAAGGGATGCACTTAGCACCAATTATGTAATGGCTTTGGGGTGCACCTATGCCGTTATGGAATAGTAGCATAAATTCCCTCTGGCACGCCTAATGGTAGGTGCAGTCAATTATACTGTGTCAATGGGAGGCGCAAGTGGGTGTGCGCGTTACCAGATGACATGTCCATGACACATGCATGCTCTTCCCATTCTAACCCTCCTTGCAGTTGTGTGCTCTGCAATGTAGATGCACTGTTCCTACAATAGCGTCTAGCACCTATGCATGTAAATGCCAATTAGCGATGTCATTGATGTGCATAGGTGTGCCTATTCTATACATTAGTGCATGTAAAGGGCACCTACATTTAAGCACCCCTTATTGTACTTTTTTGGGATCTTACCAGATACTTGTGACCTGGATTGGCCACTGTTGGAAACAGGATGCTGGGCTTGATAGACTTTCGGTCCGTCCTAGTATTTATTACTTATGTACTTATAGAATTACATGTATAGGACTAGATTCTATATATCATGCCTAAACAATTAGTGTCAAAACAAAATACACCTAGGTGAATTCTATAAAGTACGTCTAAATTTAGGCGTACTTTATAGAATAAGCCTAAATTTCCATGCAGTTTATAGAATATACCAAGCGCCCGTCTGCGTGACTAAATTTAGTCGTGAGTAGTTACGCCAAGTAAAACCTGGTTTAAATGCCGGTGCCTAAATTAGGTGCAGACCGGATGTATTCTATAACAATGTACATAGATTTTAGAAATGCCCATGGCAATGTCCCCATTTCAACTCATGTGACATAGAATTTACTCACATCATGTTACAGAATATGCTTAAACAGTTCTGCGCATAAATTCTAATTAATGCCAATTTGTGTCAATAATTGCTTGTAAGTGGCAATTATTGGCACTGATTGGCTTGTTAACTAATTAAGTTGTGTGCGCAAATCCACGATATGACTGGATTTGTGTGTGCAAATTAAGTCACATTATATAGAATCTTGAGGATAAAGGCCCCAGTCAGTTTGTGAATATTGCTGCATATTTTATCACCAATTTGTGGCAAGCAGAGAGCAGAAACTACCTGTCCAGAATTTATATATTTAAAATATATGTAAATGATCCAAGCTTCCACCAGAACTAGCTTGAAATTTGACATAAGCAATGGCATTTACATAAACTATTTTTCATGCTTGTTGGGAAAATGTTAACTTCCCAATATTCAGTCCATGATAGTCAGTGTTTTTCTAAATGCCAGTTAACATGGCTAAAACAAAACAGATTATCAGCCTGCTATCCATGTTCCTGTCGGTGTTGACTATCCAACACTAACTGGCCGTGTTATCTGATTAGCTGTAGTATTCAGGATGCTAATCGGATAGCTAACTGGATAAACTTGGGCTGGGTTTTTTTGCAGTTATAATTTTATCAGGTTAGTGATATAAATATCCTCTGACTTCATCCAAACCCCACCCACGAATCGCCCCGGCACTTTCTGGATAGTGCTGAGGCCCAGAAGCGTGGCAGAGTTTGGTCATCAAAGGGGAAGACCTTTTGTGAAATAGGTGCTGGTGTGAGGCTGAAGGGACAATTCACATAGGTTCCATTTCATTCAAAATCTGTTAGGGGGATGACCACTCCCCTTGTACCCCCCCCCCCCCCCCAGCTACATTTCTGCTGAGACAGTCAGAGGAAATATTCAGTGGCACTATTCGATTACTGCCACTGAATATCCCTCTCACTAGTACTTATCCAATTAGTGGCCCCACAAATTTTGTGCCAAAGTCCTTACAGTCTGATAGGCAAAGTTAACATGCTACTGGTGAAGATGTCTGTCATTGTCAGCTGGGAAAGGAATATACGGTTGAATTGTTTAATTTAGATGTAAAAATTCTTTTCTATTTGTGCTGAAGAGCCTTTCTCAGCAAAAAAAATGAGCTTTTAGTAAATAATTAAAGTTGGGGGTTTAATTAAAATAGAGTTGGACCAGAGAACAAATTTAATCTTGCTGCTTCTTCACTGGTGCGCCTAGTTCAGCAAAAATTTTGTTAATTGACTTTTTTTCCAACAGTAGTAAATCTATTTTACATGAAATATAAATAATTTATGGCATACACGCTGTCCTGTTCATGCTACAGTGAAAAGCAACATTTATTTTTCTACACTTAATCCAAGAAATAATTCTATAAAGTTTTTTTTTTATTTTGCTGCATTTATGTATTGTAGAACTCACATGAATTCAGAGGGCAATTTTTAAAAGCTTGCAGTGCTTGTAGGCCTGTGGAACACATTTTCAAAGTACAATTAAAACCAGGCCAGCAATGAGTATGAAGCAACATTCTCAACACATCAATTCACACCTGGAACAGTTATAAACATTTATGCAGAAAGTCCATACAGACCATCCCTGCCCTTTTCCCATCTCTTTTCAAACAGAGATAAAGAGGGGCATTTTTGAAAGGATGTCCAAGTCACAACATCCCAAATGAATGTCCATATCATAAGTATTTTCAAACAGGATATAGCCTGTTTGAAAATATGTGAGATGGATGTCCATGTGCTGGAAATGTCCAGCATGAACTTCCATTTTACAAACTGAAAGGTCCAGATTATGAGCGAAGGAAAACAAGGGACATGGATGGCTGTTTAGCAGCCTTCTTAGAGTATGGCCACACAGATGTCCATGCAGAGTAGAGAGTCAAGTTAGAGATTAGTGCAGTGGGCTGTAATCCAAGGGACCCAGGTTTAAATCCCACTTTAATCCTTTGTTTTTGTAATTGTGAGCCCTTCAGGACAGAAAAATATATACTGTACCAGAATGCACACTACTTCAATAGCCTTCAGGCATGCATGTGTCTTATATATTTTGGTACAGAAGGTATTTTTCTGGAGAACTCATTAAAAAGAAAAAAGAGTTGAAGTGGGAATTGAACCTGTGTCTTTTGGTTTACAGCTCACTGGGCTAACCACTAGGCTATTCCTCAGACCCACTTCCATCTATGTTAAGAATGACCATAATACCTTATGGTGTCATAGGGCCTGGTATCCCCTTCTGGTTTCGCTTTTAGAGTAGAGAGAGGGGGAAAACAACCAATAGGATATTAAGGAGATATGCTTTAATCCCTCCAGTGGACAGAGGCTCAGTTAGAGCACCTTTCTGTAACCTGGACGTCCTTGAAACAGGTCTAAATAAGGATATCCTTCTTTTCAGACATGGACGTTTCTTCCCTTTTGATAATCAATGTTGGATGTCCAGATTTCAGGCCCTCCCTAGTCCCGCCCAGAACACGACCCATTGCTATTTGGACATACTGCACTGTTTGAAGTCTCTATTCTGCATTTGCAAAATTAGAATTTGGACATTTCAAGCACATGTATACCCATTTTGGCCTTTTGAGATGTCCATATGCTTTGAAAATTAACACCAAAGTCTTGGGTTGTGAAAATTGCCTGTACTTTTACTGTCAGAGGGGTATGGACAATTTCCAGTGGGACTTTTATTATAGGTAAAAAGCTGTTTACTCACAGAAACATTTTTGAAAATTATCTTCTCATGTATTATATTTTATATCATCAAATGTATGTGAAAAATCCTTTTGCATTTAGTGCTTAACTTAATGTGACTATCCATGATGTGAAATTCAAGATAATTCATTGATGAGCAGACACCATCAGTCTAAATTTTTGCTATTTGATATCTGATTTTGCAAAAAAAAACAATGTTTTTAAAGTAGTAAGCTAAGCTACTATAACCTGTAAGTCACAGAGACAACCTGACCCCTTTCGTAACATTAGTATTGAAGGTGTTGCAGTGAATAGGATTTAATTTTTCCTTTCAAAAATTTTTTAAAAAGGGTCAATAGCCTCAGAAGCTTCCAGAGTTTGGCTGCTACAATGGGGAAGTGACACAAGGTTCCCCTTTATCCTCTTGCCTCTATAATGAGGGGCTTCTCTTCCTGTAAGCAATTATTACAACCCTGGGGGTAAAGGTACCAATTTATGCTAATGAGATACAGATTCTGAATCCTCAAACTGAGTGTTTTGATGACACCTTAATGCTTTTTTGTATGGATATATCTTTAAATTAACCACTGCTGCTCAGAGACTGACAATGAGGAAAGAAAAGACACTGTTTGAATATTCTAATGCATGCCTATTAGGTGTGATATTGTGTGTATCATATCTATGTTATTTGAATGTTCTTCCATGCTGTTGTTTATGGTAGCATTTGTATTGTACTAACACTTATCATATTTCTGTTATATGATTGTTTTACAGTGCTGTAAAATGTGTAATGTTTTTGATATCGTGTCATGTTAGTCCTGTTACTAGGTCTCAATTTGCCAGTTCCACGTTTATCTCATTGATTGATTGTATTTATATTTATATTTGGTCATTTTGTTATTGTTATGCTTTTAACAAAATTATAAATTTTATGTTGAACTGTACCTGTTTTACATCCCCTTGGGTGAATCTCTTCAGAAATGTAGTTAATAAATCCAAATAAAAGTGTATTTTGGAGGAAGTTCAGACAGAGGTTTGGCCTGGACATGGAACAGAATCTGTTCTTTCGGCCCTTATGTGCACACATACAGGTAAATGCTAGACCTCTAAACATTTACACACGTAATGCAATTGTAAATGTGGTTGCCTAGGTTATAGAATTCACCATATACCACCACTGATACATTAGTAGTTACAAGGGGGAGGGAGGAGGCTCAGGTAATACTCTTAAGGGCTGTCATTGGGGGGGAGGGAATTGGGGCTGTCAGCAGGAGAGCTGTGATCAGGGGGTGGGAGCTGCATCTTTACAACTGGTGCTTTTTAATAGTTTGGGCAGTGCTAGTGCCTACATTAAATCATTGGCAGATAATGTAGGTGCATCTGAACCATCTGTGAATGCATTTAATGTGGGCCTGTGCGGTACGTTGGTGCCCTGTGCACTAATTGTAGGGCATTTGCTGACAATGACCTCAGCATTTAGGGGTTAATTATACATATAGCACCCAAAAAAAATCAGCACCAAAAAAGCACTATTCTGTAAACTGCACTTAGTTAGGCACGGTTTGTAGAATAGTGCTTACGCCCAGGAATCGCAGCTAATTTAAGGCACAGCCATTTGCACCAACTGAAACATTGTGCAATTGTACCTCCTAAATTAGGTGTGTATCCCTCTCGTTCTATAATAACATGTGTAAATATTAGAAATGCCCCCGTTCCACCCATGACCCTCCTATTTTCACACCCCCTTTTTGAACTTGGCAATAAAATTTAGGCACAGATCAGCACTAATTAGCTTGTTATTCAAATAAATTGTGCACCCAAATTTGCACATGCTATTTTTAGTGGCTTTTATAGAGTTTGTGGATTACTACACAGGCTTTCCACCAGGGCCGGTCAAACCCGGTAAGCAGGGTAAGCACTGCAGGAGGGCACCTGCCTTCAAGGACGTCACTTTGCAAGCAATCAAGCTCTGCTGAGTATCTAATAGTAAATGACGGCAGAAAAAGACCTGCATGGTCCATCCAGTCTGCCCAACAAGACAAACTCATATGTGCTACTTTTTGTGTATACCCTACTTTGATTTGTACCTGTCCTCTTCAGGGCACAGACCGTATAAGTCTGTCCAGCACTATCCCCGCCTCCCAACCACCAGCTCCGCCTCCCACCACTGGCTCTGGCACAGACCGTATAAGTCTGCCCAGCACTATCCTCGCCTCCCACCACCGGCTGGCTCTGCCACCCAATCTCGGCTAAGCTCCTTAGGATCCATTCCTTCTGAATAGGATTCCTTTATGTTTATCCCATGCGTGTTTGAATTCTGTTACCGTTTTCATTTCCACCACCTCCCGCGGGAGGGCATTCCAAGCATCCACTACTCTCTCTGTGAAAAAATACTTCCTGACATTTTTCTTGAGTCTGCCCCCCTTCAATCTCATTTCATGTCCTCTCGTTCTACTGCCTTCGCACCTCCGGAAAAGGTTCGTTTGCGGATTAATACTTTTCAAATATTAATCCGCAAACGAACCTTTTCCGGAGGTGCGAAGGATGCTTGGAATCTCTGCTGCTCATCTCAGTCTGGCTCCAAAGCTGTCAGTTCTCTGTCCCATCCCCTCCCCCCTCCTTGTGTTTGTCAGAGGACGTCACTGCTCCAACTGAATCTGGCTCTGAAATAACTTGTGGGAGCTCAGCTAACCTCTGTCCTCTGCCCAGAGAAGGCTCAGACAGAGACAGCACAGCACAGCCTGGACCCTTGTTTTGTCAGAGACTGCTGTTTAGTGCTGCACCTGACCCACCCTTTTCCACCCCCACCCCCCACCCCCAACACAGCAACTCACAGGACAGGAAGGCTAGATGCCTGCTTTCAATTCCTAACCATCTCTCATTCCCACTTCAGTAACTCCTGTTAGTCTGTCCAACTCAGATTGTAGAATATGTTAGTTTATGCTGATTAAGTCTGTCCTAGCTAGATCCTAAGCTATGCTTGATGGGAAGGCTATTGTGCTGCATGCAGAGTCTAACTTCTTAGGATTTCAGGTTAATTTTTGAAGAATTTGAAGAGGGGCTATCTCTGTTCTACATATGTGACTGCAAGGCCAAGTGTTTGAATAGGGATCTGTTTGTTAGATTCTGAAATTTTGATAACATATTGTTTTTCAGAGTTGGCAAGACTGTCTATTCTCCTAATTCCTGGTCTGCGTGCTAAGTTATTTTTCTTCTATACTGGTGTAATATTTTCAATGATGCCATGGCTGGTAAAAGGGGTGTGTCTACTGTGGGGGTGGAGCCATAGTTATCCCGCCTCTGGATGGGTAGGGGCGCCAACTAATAGACTGCAGGAGGGCGCCAGAAACCCTAGTGCTGGCCCTGCTTTCTACTTACCTCGTGAACGTACTCGTGCCTAAGTGTTAATATCTGGTTAGGCTAGCATTCCCATAGGCGGTTGGTGGCTCAACTGTTTGGGGAGGCTAAAGGGGGCGGGGTTAGGGGTGGGGCCAAGGGTGGAGCTTAAATCCATAATTGTCTGATAACACACAGAAAAAATAAATAAATAAAAATAAAAGTCACAATACCTTTTATTAAATTTAGATATTAGATATGTATCATATGTCAAAGAATAAAGTGGTTGCTCAAAGCATATACTAACCACAATCGCTCAACTGCAAAACACTATGCACATCTTTGTGCAAAAACACACTCAGGACCTTACTGTACCATAAATATTACACTGGGCAGAACTAATACACCAATATACCACCCATACGGAAAATGCAGACCATCAACAATATGAAACAAGGGATCATAATATCACAATTCTCATGTAGAGCCACAAAACATCCTAATTCATGTTTAATATGGGATAAAATGCCATACATAAGTAAATAAATATAAACTTTTAATGTTGAGCACCTGATTCTCAAAGTGGACATATTCCAAACACTATAATGAAAATAAAATGATCTTTTCTACCTTTGTTGTCTGGTGACTTTGTTTTTCTGATCATGCTGGCCCAGTATTCGATTCTGCTGCTATCTGTTCTCTTAACTCCGTTTCCAGGGCTTCCTTTCCATTTATTTCTTTACTTTCTGCCTTTCTTCTTCATTTCTTGTCCTACATCCGTAAGTAAAAGCTGGGTCCTCCGCAGACTTGACTGTTCAGTGGATCCAGCTTCTGCCTATTTTCTTCATCCATGTGCAGTTTTTCTCGCTTCCTTTTCCCTCATCTCATCTCCTTCCTCACTTTTTCCTCCCCTCCATCCATGTCCAGCATTTCTTCTCTCTCCCTTCCCTCTCCTCCATCAATGTCCAGCAACTCTCCTCTCCCCTGCCCCCCTCCAGACATCCACACCCACCCAGCCATTCTCTTCTCTCCCCTGCCCCCACTCCAGCCATCCACACCCACCCACCCATTGATTCTCTCCTCTCCTCTCTGTTCCCGGGCAGATTTTCTAACAGGAGCTGCTCATCCAATCAGAGAGCTCTATTTGAATGCAGATTAACATACAGACATTCTAATGGGAATTTTTAGTCAAAAACACTAGCTAAACCCTTCGTTTTTGGATCAAATTTCACATTTTGGATCAGAGCCATGCCCTAACATTAAGGCTGTAAACATTTCCAACAATTTTTACCCATAAATATGCAAATGAGAACCTCCCAAAAATGGACTAATTTGCATATGGCTTGAGCAAATTTGAGTAGATAGCATACCAATCCCACTTACTAGCACCTAAATTCTGTAATTAGATTTAATGCAAATACTTTTAAAACTTATTTTTAGCACTTTTAAAATTTCAGGGGTCAGTGCAAGTCTCTTTGGTATGAAGTGCTCATGAGCAGGAATTCAGCCTAGTTAAATATCTCCATGGCAACCCAGGACATGTCCAGTCAATCCCCCCCCCCGCCCCTGCTCTGCTCTCCCAACAGGTAATCAAATTACAACTGGTTACAAAAGGCTAGAAATGGCTTTCACTGCAGCCTGCTGCTATTTAAACCCCCCAGAGCAGTGGGCTGTGTCGTCATTAGCACATGGCAGCCACTAGTGCAGTTTATTAAACAGGGTGGTATATGTATAGCAGTGGTGCAAATATGTATTAAGTGCCGGGGCTGGTGCTGGCACTTAGCTTAAGACTGTACACGCCGGCTCAGTATTGGGCCCAATATTTTTAATTTGTTTCTTTAAAGTGATGAAGCTACAACTAGCTAGAGTTGTAACATGTTTCTACACCTCCAGTTTCCGTTTCTTTGTTTAACAGTCATTCCTGTATTCCAGCAAATGTTCTAGGGCAGCTTGCATAAAATAGACTTTCATTAGCCATAAAGCAGGGTGTATGTCTTTCTAGATGAAAATTTAGAAGACACCCACCCTACCAGTTTCCTGCCTAATGAGGATGAGGAGATTATGCTCTAGACAGTGGTAGAGCAGTGAAGCCTAGCTTAAAAAACTATAGTAGATCTTGTAAAATCCATGGTTAAAAAAAAAAAAGCCATCTCCATGTAATGCTTCAATGTGTCTTGTTAGTTATAGCTTGTGTAGGTGTCAGAAGCACCAGTGGTTTCAGCTTTTCATCTTTCCCTGTTGAAAACTTACAAAATATTGGTAATGTATTCTTGTTAAATGTCAAACCTCTGATCTGTGGTTTCTTCATTAGACTTTCTTCTGTGTACCAGAGTGGCATGGAACAAGGAAATCTTTACACATTGATGTTGCAGCTTGTTTTTATTTTGTTCAAAGATTAGTTTTCTTTCTCACCCTCTGCATATTTTTTTGGCAATGTAGTAATTCTATTAGTGTACAAGTCTGTGTAGACATATATATATGGATAATCTTTAGTGTTACATAATATGGTATCTCATTATCTCTATTTACAATACTGTATGTGAAAGTATGTTGTAAAAACTGTCTTGAGCTAAACTTGGAAAAGCAGCCTAGAACTATAAGAATATTATTACAGGGCTTCTGCCTAAGAATGTTTCTCATAGCACAAGCTGTTTAAAAATAGTGGGCCAGTACAAACAATCTATGAAACAATTTTTGGTTGGTTTTAAATGGTGGTTTTAAAAGTACGCATGTAACATGTCTCTTGGCTTGTACCTTAATCATCAGAGTGATCTATGTCTATAATTAATCTAGGGAGCAGTTTGATAGTAAGACTTTCATACGACCCCTTATCCAGGAGGCCGCTGAAATATGGGCTGTGCCAGGTCCAAATAAAATTTGTTTCTTTGTTACGAGTCCACCAGATGTTTGCTCTTCTCTTTGGTTCTATGTTTCTATCAGTCAGAGAATTCCAAGAAGTAGTGTAGTCAGCCACAGCAGATAAAGACCATACGACCTATCAAGCCTGCCCATCATCTGCTATTCCTTCCTCTCCCTTAGAGATCCTACCTGCTTGTCCCATGCTTTCTTGAATTCAGATACACTCTCCACCGGGAGGCCATTCAACACATACACCACCCTTTTCATGAAGAAGCATTTCCTTAGATTACTCCTGAGTTTATCCCCTTTCTCCTTCTTGCTATCCTCCTCATTCCAGAGCTTTATTTATGTTTAAAGATACTTGCCTCCTATGCATTTTTAAGACAGAGGTATTTACATGTCTCTTGTGACACAGCAGCTGTAACAGAACCCCAGGAGTCACACAGGTTAGGAAGAAACCAGCTGCTATACCCAATTAAAACCCAAAGGTACAGAAGGAAAGCAGAAACAAAGGATAAAATAAATCCTTACCTGAGACAGGTGCCCTCTGCCTCCAGCAAAAATCCCTTTGACCAAGCAGAGGAGCCTTGGGGGAGGGGTAGCTGGAAACCAGACCCGAGGGAGAGGTTCAGCAGGCAGCCTGAGGAAGCTGTGTCCCTGTAATGTAGTGCAAAAGCCTGGTGCTTCCCATGTGGGAAAGACACTAAGCTAATCAGTACAGCAGTTCCAGGAAAGGGAAGTAACTGGAAATCTATTATGAGAAAAAATAGTTGCTTACCTGTAACGGTAGTTCTCCTTGGACAATTGATCATCTAGCTATTCAGTTGAAGTGACATATAGGTGATGTTACTGATCCATCCTTCCAATAGCACAGAGAACTTTAAAGAGCTCTCTGCACATGCCCTAATCTTCCCACCACTATCCTATAGTATAAATATCCTGACACATTCCTGTCAACTTAGTTAATACTCAAGCTGGCAACAACTCGGTGGGAGGGTGGGTCTCTGTGGCTAGACGAACAACTATTCAAGAACTCTGCTGTAGCTTGCTGATATTTTTATTCTAGGGTCACTGCTTTAAGCTCCATCAACCCTGGCAGCATAACATAAGAACATATGCGTTGCCATACTGGGACAGACCGAAGGTCCATCAAGCCCAGTATCCTGTTTTCAACAGTGGCCAATCCAGATCACAAATACCTGGCAAGATCCTAGAACAGTAAAACAGATCTTAGCTGCTTATCCTAAAAATAAGCAGTGGATTTTCCCTAGTCCATCTTAAGAATGACTTATGGACTTTTCTTTTTGGAAACTATCCATACATTTTTAAAACCCTGCTAAGCTAATTGCTTATACCACATTCACTGGGAACGAATTCCAGAGTTTAATTATACATTGAATGAAGAAATATTTTCTCTGGCTTGTTTTAAATTTACTACTTATTAGCTTCATCGTGTGGCCTAAATATATACTCTTTATCAGGGCTAGTCTTGAACTGGGGCAGGGGTTTAGATAAGAAGTAGGAGCCCTGCCCTCTGAGCCACCATATGGCATATTCATTGTGGATATCCCATAAACTTAACTGGTTGTGGAGTCTCCAAGAAGCAGGTTTGGGAAGGCCTGCCTTACTCAGTTTTACAAAGTGATAACCTTCGTTCATATCCTTTTCTACTGTATTTGACGTCTTTATCAGAGAGCATTGGGTGTGTTTAAATCAAACATTTCTGACCAGATATGGGAAGCCCTGGTGTAAGCTGCCCTGACTGGCACCTATTCTCTCTGTGGACTGAAACAGTGAATAGTCTTTTCAAGAGCAAATTTATAATGCAGAAAATGTTGTTTTAAGGGTCATCTACGTCACAGGAAACATATCATTCTAACCTATAGAGTGGGAAATGTCACATCTGAAACTTGTATCCATGAAAGACAATAAGAACCTGCTTTTCATGGTCAACACCAGCTAGAATTCTCAGTTACAAAAAAGACTGCAACACATAAAGTATTCAGCTAAGGAGAGAATAGGGAAAAATCAGGAAAGAACAGAATGGAACTCATCTTTGCCTAGTCAGCCTGTAGCCTTTCCTCTGTTTTGGTTTTGCTATTTTAACTTAGTCTAGTCTATTGTTAATGTTTTTAAATATATAGGGGGCCAATATTGAGAACATTATAAAAATATAGAACCAGAAAAAAAGACAAAGCTAGAAGAATGGTCAGGTCTGGGCAATTGTGCTTTAATAGTAAAAATGCATTTGGGATGCACTGCCCAGAGATGTAAATACTATTTGGATGTAAAAGTCACCAAACAGAAGAGAGAGGTTGTGGTGGTGGTAGTGGGTGTCATCCTTGCTGACATCAGCATAGCCCAGTTGCTGTACTAAGACACTTTGGAAAGTTATTGCAATATTTGGGTGCATAGAGACATGTTAGAGAAGGAAGTGATTTTTCCTTCTATACCTGAGGACAGTGCTGAGCAGCCTTTTACGGTCCGTGTTTGGCAAATGACATGACGGATAAGCTGGAGTGGGTTTCGACAGCATCTCCAGTAGTTGGAATCGGTGGAATAGCCAGACATAGTTTTTTAGGTGGGCCTGAGTCCAAACTGGGTAGGTATACAATCTCCCCTCCCCCATGCTTTCCACCCCTGCCCCTGTACCAGCAACCCCCAAAGAATAAAATAAAAACTTGAGCTGGTAGGGATCCCCAAGCCCCAGCGGCTGAAGATATTCTCTGGCAGCCAGTGATTTTCCTACTTGCTATAGCCGGCGGTGCTTTCCACCCATTGCTGCCACGCCAGCCTCTCCCCTCTTGCACACACTTGGTTTTTGTGCATGTGTGTAGGGGAGGGGTGTTGGTGCAGTGGCAATGGGTGGAAAGCGCCGCCAGCTGTAGCAAGTAGGGAAACCATTTGTTGTGGATGTCAGAGGATATCTTCAGTTGGCAGGGCATGGGGATCCCCGCCAGCCATGAGGGTGCAGAATTTTGGGTGAGCCTGAGTCCAAACTGGGTGGGCTCAAGCCCACTTGGGCCCACCTGTGGCTATGCCACTGGTTGGAATGTAAGGACCGAGCTGGGCAGACTTCTATGGTTTATGTCCCAGAAACACCAAAGAAAGACAACGATCAAGTATTTTACATCACATTCATTGTTGATTTAATCATGAATTGATAATGAGTGTGAGTGATTGGCAGACTAGATGGATCGTTCAGGTCTTTATCTGTCATCATTTACTATGTTATTATTCAAAATCAATTATCCAGTGTGAGGGATATTCAGCAGCACTGACTGGATATCGCTGTTGAATATTTCTTTTGTCCACTTTAGCACTATCCATGGGTGGAGCTTGGAAGATTATCTGGTTAAAAACAATATTCAGACCACTAACGATACCTATCTGAATAAAAACTGTCCTCACTTTGGGGTCCTTTTGCTAAAGCTGAGCCCATGCTAATGGACATTAGCACATGCTAAATGCTGCACATCCTATTTTATACCTATGGGCCATATGGCACTTAAATATCTGTTAGTGCATGCTAAGCTTTAGAAGGCACATTTCACAGCCTAACAAAATAGCCTTTGACAAAATGGCCCCTCCCACAAAACAACCCTTGACAAAATAGCCCCCTTAACAAAACAGCCCCCTATGAAAAAATAACACATCACAAAAAATATAATAAACTACAACTGAAATCTTCACTGATAAAGAAGGGCATAATCAAAAGCAAACGCCTATCTCCATGGGCGTTTATCTCCAAGAACGGGTCCGTGAAGGGGCGGGCCGAACCGTATTTTCGAAAAAATGGACGTTTTTGAGCTGGGCGTTTGTTTTTTTTAGCAATAATGGAAACTAAAAACGCCCAGCTCAAAAACGTCCTAATCCGAGCCATTTGGTCGTGGGAGGGGCCAGGATTCGTAGTACACTGGCCCCCCTGATATGCCAGGACACCAACTGGACACCCTAGGTCAGTGCGGTGGACTTCAGAAAAAGCTCCCACATGCATAGCTCCCTTACCACGGGTGCTGAGCTCCCAACCCCCCTCCCCCAAAACCCACTACCTACAAATGTACAACACTACCATAGCTCTTAGGGGTGAGGGGGGCACCTACATGTGGGTACAGTGGGTTTTGGAGGCCTCCCATTTACCAGCACAAGTGTTACAGGTGGGGGGGGTATGGGCCTGGGGCCACCTGGCTGAAGTGCACTGCGGTACCCACTAAAAGTGCTCCAGGGACCTGCAAACATGCAGGCCTCTAGGACTTGTTGCTGCTGTATAACATTGGAATAACCACATTTACTCACAGTTAACTGCAGATCAGAGGTTGTGCCCCACTGGCAACGAGTCTCCCTGGTACTGAGATTAGCAGTAGGTCAGAGCTGGCAGAATGCTGTACAATGCCCTCTTTCAGCCACACTCAAGGTAAGAACTAAGTTCTCTAACGTGGCTAACACAGGAAAGGGAACTAAAACTGGCTTACAAAAATGGCCACTACCGCATGGACTACAACAGGAAACACAACAGGGCACACTCTGACCCAGTAGGCAGGGGGAAAAGCACCATGGGAGAAGAGCCTACCAACTACCAACATCGTGAGACTGTAACACAAGCTAATGAAATCACGGAGCCCAATACCCTACACCTACCACAATGCAATGCTGATGTGACCCTGTACTGCACCCGAGAGCCACATCTGACCCAGGGAAAGGCTGTGACAGGATCGAACACATTCTGCTGTCATGGAGGTGGGTACGGCATTTGAGGCTGGCATAGAGGCTAGAAAAAAAGTTTTTAAAGTGGGTTTTTTTTTGGTGGGAGGGGGTTACTGACCACTGGGGGAGTCCGGGGAGGTCATCCCCGATTCCCTCCAGTGGTCATCTGGGCAGTTGGGGCACTTTTTTGGGACTTGTTCGTGAGAAAAAAGGGTCCAAAAAAAGTGACCCAAAATCACGGTAAAAACGCCTTTTTTTTCGATTATCAGCTACAGATGCCCATCTCTCCTCAGCTAATAACATCGCCCCAGTCCTGCCTCCACCACGCCTCCGACACCCCCCCGGTCAACTTTATTCATTTCCGCGACGGAGTGCAGTTGGAAATGCCTAAAATCGGCTTTCATTTATACCGATTTGGGCGCCTTTGCGAGACAAACGCCCATCTCCCAATTTGGGTCGAAATATAGGCGTTTTTCTTTTTCGATTATAAGCTGGAAAGACTCCTACTAGCATTCAATTGCATAAAGCATATACTGTATAAATAAACAAAATTCTATAGCTACAAACTGGTATTCATGATCTGTTCTGCTATTTAAAGAAACTATTCTTCCATCACCATGCTAATTTTAAAAAACAACCCAATATTGTCATCATTTTCATAGTCTTGCCAACCTTATCCTGTTTGGCAAGGTAAGATTATTAGGAAAAAAATGCAGTACCAGATTCTTGGCATCCTAATCGGGGCCCTTTTGTCATGCGGATAACTTGTCAAGTGTTAAATTGTGGGCAGGCCATATTGACAGTGGGGACTAATATGTTGGGAGCTTTTTTTGTTTGGAGCTGTTTTGTCAGGGCTATTTTGACCAGGTACCGCTTTGGCAAAAAGGTCCCTGTATTTGCTAGGTTATCCAGTTACCCCCCGGATTCTATATAGCACGCCTAGAGATCCACACCGATTCTATAACAATGCACGTAACTTAACAAGCTAATGAGTGCTGAGAACTGCACCTAACAAGCAATAATGAGCACTAATTGACACTGTATTGAAGTGCGCCAAACTTCTAAATACACACAGGCAAAAAGGGGCAGGGTTATGGGCAGAGAAATGGGCATTTCATGGACATTCTAAAATTTTTGCACGTATTTATAGAATATAACCCAGGACTTCTACAAAATACAGGGACCAAACTACTATCAAACATGGGACTCCAGTAATAATTGCTAGCACTGTAATAAATTATTTTCAAACTACATTTTTTTGTATTTTCTAGAATATAACCCAGTGCATCTAAATCTACATGCAGGGATTCACACCAAGTTTTCATTGGTGTAAATGGATGTGTGTAGATTTAGGTGCTGATAGATCAAACGTATTCTATGTACTGCGCCTAAATCTATGCGCTGATTTATAGAATACGCTTAGTCGGCACTGATTTCATCGCTGATTTTTTTTTATACGCCATATTTACAATCTCCCACTTAGCGTCTAAATATCACTACTAACTGGATAGCACAACCAGCCACTGCAAGTCCAGATATTCAGCACTGATCAGTACTGGATATCAGCACTGAATATTCAGTGTTTAAAAATATGCTGACTACTGCAGCTCAAAATCGGAGGATACATTTTAAACTGTTATCTGGATCTTTAGTAATAACTAGAATACCAAGAAGAAAGTCAGACAAAGGTGCGCCGTGAATAAAGTTCTTTTTAACATTTCAGAAGCCTTACTTTGGCCCCTGTTCACTTAAGTTTACAACTAACAGGCATTAAAAGTTTCCCAAATTTGGGTGCCAAAAAAGCTGAATAGAACACTATTCTATAAACGGCACTCCAAATTGCGTGCTGTTTATAGAATAGCACTTAGAGTCTATTTCCACGGCAAACTTTGGGGTCCTTTTACTAAGATGTGCTGAAAAATGGCCTGCGGTAGTGTAGATGTGGGTTCTGGGCACACAGATCCATTTTTCAGCGTGCCTGCAAAAAATGCCTTTTTAAAATTTTTTCCAAAAATGGACGTGCAGCAAAATAAAAATTGCCGCATGTCCATTTTGGGTCTGAGACCTTACCACCAGCCATTGATTTAGCGGTAAGGTCTCATGCATTAACCAGGCAGTGATGACATACTACTACTACTACTACTACTACTATTTAGCATTTCTATAGCGCTACAAGGCATACGCAGCGCTGTACAAACATAGAAGAAAGACAGTCCCTGCTCAAACAGCTTACAATCTAATAGACAAAAAATAAATAAAGTAAGCAAATCAAATCAATTAATGTGAACGGGAAGGAAGAGAGGAGGGGGTAGGTGGAGGCGAGTGGTTACAAGTGGTTACGAGTCAAAAGCAATGTCAAAGAGGTGGGTTTTCAGTCTAGATTTAAAGGTGGCCAAGGATGGGGCAAGACGTAGGGGCTCAGGAAGTTTATTCCAGGCGTAGGGTGCAGCGAGACAGAAGGCGCGAAGTCTGGAGTTGGCAGTAGTGGAGAAGGGAACAGATAAGAAGGATTTATCCATGGAGCGGAGTGCACGGGAAGGGGTGTAGGGAAGGACGAGTGTGGAGAGATACTGGGGAGCAGCAGAGTGAGTACATTTATAGGTTAGTAGAAGAAGTTTGAACAGGATGCGAAAACGGATAGGGAGCCAGTGAAGGGTCTTGAGGAGAGGGGTAGTATGAGTAAAGCGACCCTGGCGGAAGATGAGACGGGCAGCAGAGTTTTGAACTGACTGGAGAGGGGAGAGGTGACTAAGTGGGAGGCCAGCAAGAAGCAGATTGCAGTAGTCTAAACGAGAGGTGACAAGGGTGTGGATGAGGGTTTTGGTAGAGTGCTCGGAAAGAAAGGGGCGGATTTTACGGATGTTGTAAAGAAAGAAACGACAGGTCTTGGCGGTCTGCTGGATATGAGCAGAGAAGGAGAGAGAAGAGTCAAAGATGACCCCAAGGTTTCGAGCTGAGGAGACAGGGAGAATGAGAGAGCCATCAACAGAAATAGAAAATGGGGGGAGCGGGGAGGTGGGTTTGGGGGGGAAAATGAGAAGCTCGGTTTTGGTCATATTTAATTTCAGGTGGCGTTGAGACATCCAGGCAGCAATGTCAGACAAGCACGCTGAAACTTTGGTTTGGATGCAAGGTGAGATATCAGGGGTAGAAAGGTAGATTTGGGAGTCATCAGCATAGAGGTGGTAGGAAAAGCCATGGGATGAGATTAATGAACCAAGGGAAGAAGTGTAGATAGAAAAGAGGAGGGGACCAAGAACAGAACCCTGGGGTACGCCGACAGGCAGAGGGATAGAAGTAGAAGAGGATCCACCAGAGTGAACACTAAAGGTGCGGAGGGAGAGGTAGGAAGAGAACCAGGAAAGGACAGAGCCCTGGAATCCAAGTGAGGACAGGGTATCGAGAAGTATGCTGTGATCGACAGTGTCAAAAGCAGCGGAAAGATCAAGAAGAATGAGGATGGAATATTGACCTCTGGATTTAGCCAGTAATAGGTCATTGGAGACTTTAGTAAGCGCAGTTTCGGTTGAGTGGAGAGGGCGAAAACCAGATTGTAATGGGTCAAGAATAGCATGTGAGGAGAGAAAATCAAGGCAGCGGCGGTGAACAGCACGCTCAAGTAATTTGGAGAGAAAAGGAAGGAGGGAGATGGGTCGGTAATTAGAGGGACAAGTAGGGTCAAGTGAAGGCTTCTTAAGGAGAGGTGTGACCACAGCATGTTTAAAGGCAGCAGGGACAGTCGCAGTGGAAAGTGAGAGGTTGAGAATGTGACAGATAAAAGGAATAAGGGTAGGAGAGATGGCATTAAGAAGGTGGGTGGGAATGGGATCAGAGGAACAGGTGGTACATTTTGAGGAAGAAAGGAGAAGTGTAGTTTCCTCAATAGTAACTTCAGGAAAGGAGGAAAGGGAATGAGGGGAAGGAGAGAGAGGGGAACGGACTAGTGGAGGGAGAGCTGGTGAGGTAGAGAAAGCAAGGTTTATCTTTTGAACCTTGTTGTGAAAGAATTCAGCAAGGGTCTGAGGAGATAGTGAAGGGGGAGTTGGGGGAGGGGGCACCTTGAGGAGAGAGTTCAATGTGGTGAAGAGAAGTCGAGGATTAGAGCCAAGAGAGTTGGTCAGTTGGATATAATAATCCTGTTTGGCACGTAAAAGAGCAGATTGGAAGGAGGTCAGCATGAACTTAAAGTGTAAGAAATCAGCAAGGGCCCGAGATTTCCACCAGAGGCGTTCGGCGGAGCGGGTACAGGAACGTAGGTAGCGGATATTAGAAGTCAGCCAAGGTTGGGGTTTTGTACGCCTTACAGGGCGGGTCATCAAAGGTGCAAGAGTGTCTAAGGCAGAGGATAGAGTATTGTTGTAAGAAGAAACAGCCTCGTTGACAGACGTGGATGGTGCCACAGTAGAGAGGAGGTTTGAAACATGGGAGGATAGAGATGAAGGGTCAATGTCGTGAAGATTCCTAGATAAATTAGATAGGATAGGACGGGACTGGGAGGGAGGAGATTTAAGTGTGAAAGTTATAAGATGGTGATCAGAGAGGGGAAGATCGGAGGCAAGGAAACTAGAGGGTGAACAGTTGGAGGAGAAGATGAGATCAAGACAGTGACCATTTTGATGAGTGGGGGAGGTGGAGCATAGTTGGAGATTAAAGGACGACGTTAAAGCGAGTAACTTGGAAATATAAGAGTTGGAAGGATCATTAGCAGGAATATTAAAGTCACCAAGGATGAGAGAGGGGGAGGAAGGATCATGGAAGAAGGCAAGCCAGGCATCAAAGTCACTGAGAAAGGATGAAAGGGACTTATCAGGGGGACGATAAATGACCGCTATTCGAAGAGGCAGAGGAGAGAAAAGGCGGATAGAGTGGACTTCAAAGGAGGAAAAACAGTGAGATTGAGGTGGAAGAAGGGGTTGAAATCTGGAGGAGGGAGAGAGAAGTAGTCCAACACCGCCCCCACGGCCAGCAGGGCGAGGAGTATGTGAAAATAGATAACCGCCATGGCACAGGGCTGCGACTGAAGCAGAGTCATCAGGGCAGAGCCAGGTTTCTGTTATGGCGAGCAGATGGAGGTGACGCGAGATAAAGAGGTCCTGGATATAGGGGAGTTTGTTACAGATAGAGCGGGCATTCCATAGGGCGCAAGAGAAGGGCAGAGAAGAGGAGGGGAGTAGAGGAATAGAGATGAGGTTAGAGAGGTCACGGTGAGATCTGTAGAGTTTGGATAATAGTTGGTGAGGAGGGCCAGGATTGGGATTGATGTCACCAGCTGAGAGTAAGAGAAGGAGTAAAAGAGAGCGGAGGAGAGTAGGAGAGGTGTGGCCACGAAGGCGTCGAAGGCGAGAGGTATTTAGGTGGAATGGGGAAGGCAAAATGGAGGGAAGAAAGAGACGGAGATTAAAAGCCAAAAAGGAGGAAGAGGGTAGGAGAGAAGGTGAGGTGATGAAGTCAATGGATGGGAAGTGAGTTCCTGTAGCGGAAAGAGGTAGGGGGTGAGGGAAAAGATTAGGAAGGGACAGAGCTAGGAAGAGAATGTGAATAGGGGCCATAAACGATTAAGGTACTTTAGCAACTGGAAAAAGATTAGATACAAAGAGAAAAATGCCCCGCGCGCCTAGAGCGGAGGCCCTGAGTGGATCGGGGTGGACCTGGGTGTCACCCCGGAGAAGGCTGTAAGGATATGCAGATGAGCTGCAAGTCCTCCACAGCACCTGAAAGGCAGCCGGTGGTAGAGGTGGGTACCTCTCAGCTGAGGAAAGGCTTACCAGGGGTTAGGCCGAAGCCAGCATTCCTCCCCCTGAGGGTCGCCTGATCCTAGCCAAAAAGCACCTGGGAACTCTGGGCACTTGGAGAGAAGGCCCTGGGAAGGTCGGGGTGGAACTGGAGTCACCCCGGATACAGCTGTGAGGAAATGCAGAAGGGCTGCAAGTCCTCCACAGCACCTGGTGGGAGCGCTGGGCACCTAGAGCGGAGGCCCTGAGTGGATCGGGGTGGACCTGGGTGTCACCCCGGAGAAGGCTGTAAGGATATGCAGATGAGCTGCAAGTCCTCCACAGCACCTGAAAGGCAGCCGGTGGTAGAGGTGGGTACCTCTCAGCTGAGGAAAGGCTTACCAGGGGTTAGGCCGAAGCCAGCATTCCTCCCCCTGAGGGTCGCACATAGAATGCCACTTGACGCGTGTCAGAAAATAAAAATTATTTTTCGGACACACGTATCAGACGCACGTCAAAAATGAAATTACAGCAAGAGTCATGTGGTAGCCGAGCAGTAACTCCAAATTGGCGCACGTTGGGCATGCGTAGGTGCCTAGTAAAAACCCTTTGGGCACAAGGATTTTCACCAACTGAAGCATGGTATAAATCTCGGCATGTGTTAGGTGTGGATCCCCGGTATTGAGTAATTCTGCATGCATCTTTAGTGAACGCCATTGACTCACCCAAGCCCTTCCCATGGAGTTGCATGCCAAAATATCTGCACACAGATCTTTACAGAATAACGCTTAGCTAGATGTGAATGCAAATCCAAATCCAATTTGTTGCCAATTAACACCAGTTGTGTGCACATCTCAGAATATCATGCAAAATTGCATACATAAATTTGTGCACCATTGATAGAGACTGGGAGATGGGAGATAGTGGATGAATATCACCCACAATCTATAGAGTTAGCAGGAGCATCTGCCCTCCACCTGTGCTCTGCCCCTACACTATCTGGGTAATGCCAGACAGTCTGCAAGAATTTTCAATGCCACTATCCGGATCCTGCCACCGAAAATTAACAGATAGGGCACTTATTTATATAATGGCTGAATAAGTGCTTTTGAATATTGACCTGTTCTTTTTGCCATGAAAAATATTTACTACTTAGTGTATGCATTTCCATCTTTAATATCACTCGGTAGATCTTCCTTTTTCTTTATATTTCTGTTTCCATATCATATTACCTTCCTTTCTCCTCCTTCTCCATCACATCATAAAGGACAAGCCTTGCCTCTAATTAATCTTTGATTACTATCACTGTCTATCATGGTGTTTTGCATCCCTCCTTCCCTAGAGTCTTTGTTACTCATTGTCTTGTTATTCTGCTTCAGCCTCTTATGTGTTGTCACTGTCTTTCCTTCTGCCATTGTCTCTCCTTTAATTGAATTGATTGATTTTTTTTCCAGTCTACATGGCCTAGCTGTATAAGATGTATTGTTCTGATGCTTTAGAGATCTCTACAGAAACCTGAACAATCCATTTCTTGGTTTTAATAGTAAAATGTGCCAGGTTGCAGTAGCTAGGAACTTCATTTCTGATTAATTTTCTGAGCAAGAGGTTATCATAGTTTTTGTTCTTAAAAGTAATCTGAACAACTAATTACTACAGATGATTTTCCAGGAGCAAGGTTAATCAGGTGAATTTTCAGAAAGTCTTAATCATGTTGAGGGTAATTTTATGAAGGCATTTTCTTGCATAGATGCCAGGTACAAGCAAAACGGCCTCTTATCTTGCGAGTACAAGTATGCAAGATGACAAGAACATATATATTTGTACGTGACTTCAGTATAGATGGTGTTGAGGGGTTACATTTGGACAGAGCATGGCGGAGTTCTGACTTTCATGTGTACTTTATAAAGTACACACGATTGTTCATATTGTATGCACGTACATTTACACCTGCTCTCAAATTATATTGATTTTTACCTTTCATATCTAATTTAAGTGATATTTCATGTATCTTGATCGTACCACTCCTTTGTATTACCATTCCGTTAATGGTGATCACCATAGCGGCATAATGTAAGCCACATTGAGCCTGCAAATAGGTGGGAAAATGTGGGATACAAATGCAGCAAATAAATAAATAAATAAATATACATGAGTTTATTTTACCTGCAAGTTTTGCAGGATTGGTGCTCATATTTTATAATATACATAGATACCTATATGTCTTTATAACAGAACTTCCCAAACTGTGGGTTGGAACACTGTTTGGGGTCATGACCTAGATGGGATCTCCATAGGTGCATCATTATTTGGACACCACCAGGGGGCACTGTTTCCTATATGCTGAGTGGTGTCATCCAACTACATTGCTACCAGTAGGGGGTGTTGTGTTTTCAATCGCTATGGACAGGCAGGTTCCCCGGAGTCCTGCAGAACTTGCTTATCCTTCATTATTGAAAATATGATAGTAAAACAGCACCCCACACTGGCAGGACCATAGATGGAGGACTCCCACTCAACTTAGAGGGAACAGTGCCAAGGAGTAATGCAATTTAATTTGGCTGAAATCATGGGTCACAGCCACCAAAAGACTGGAAAGCACTGCTTTATAAATTAGGCTACAAATAAGTGCCTTCTTGCCCTTAAAACATAAGCAACATTTTATAAAATTATCCTCATAGTGGCCATAGCTAAACATATGTCTCCTATTCATGGATTTTCACCAGCACTATCCAGACAAAAATCTCTCTAAGCATTGTAGCACTATGGGGTACATTGTATATATCACGTCTAAAAAAAAATCAGCACTGAAAAAAATACGCCTAGGTGTATTCTATAAAGTACACCTAAACTTATGTACGCTTTTTAGAATAAGTCTAAATTTCCACACAGTTTATAGAATACGCAAAGTGCCTGTCTGCGCAATTGAATTTAGTCATGGGCAGTTACACCAATCAAAACTTGGTGTAAATGCCAATGCCTAAATTAGGTGCGGACTGGGTGTATTTTATAACAACGTGAATAGATTTTAGAAATGCCCATGACCCGCCCATTCTGTGCCCATGGCTAAGCCCCCTTTTCAACTATGTGACTTAGAATTTACACGCATCACGTTACAGAATACACTTAGACAGTTGTGTGTGTAAATTTTAATTATAGCCAATTAGTGTCAATTGATTGTTAATTGGCAATTATTGGCACTGATTGACTTATTAACTAAGTTGTGCCCACAAATCCAGAATATGACTGGATTTGTACACTCAACTTAAGTTGTGCTATAGAGAATCCAGGGGTATATGGATAGTGCCAGGGTAGAGTGAGGGTAGAACGAGGGCACTCTGCCTAAGGAGGGAAGTTATCAATGTGAGTTACTAGTAAAGGTTATTTTACTGTTAACCTCCGTTATTAGTAACTAGGTCTCATCACATAAAATGAAAACCTGTGCTAAAATAGCATGAGTAGCCTATGTTGATAACTAGGCCTCTTACTATACAGATAACTCAATTTGTGATAAAATAACCTGACTTAACACAGTGAAAAGAAGATGAGGAAAGCAGAAACCAGAGACAACAAACTGTAAATAAATATATATTTTTATTTTTTTGCTTTAGGATATAGTATTGTAGCTGTGTTAATAAATGTTTATAAATAGAACATGTAAATAAGGTAATCTTTTTATTGGACTAATTTTAATACATTTTGACTTAACTTTCAGAGAACAAAACCCCTTTCCTCAGGTCAGGATAGGATACTGTAACAGTACTATACTGCATTGACCTGAGGAAGGAGATTTTGGCCTCTGGAAGCTAAATGTATTAGTCCAATAAAATGGTATTATTTTATTGTCTGTATTTGTTTTATTTCTATTTGTTAATTTGTAAAGTGGTGATTGGTATTTGTTAGTTTTTTCAAATTTACATCTGCTGTCTTTATATTTTGCACAGTACTAAGGGACATTTTCTGTTTCTGTGGTGTTACATTGTATGCAGAGTCTGGTATCGGGGGTTCAGTTTAAATTTTGTCTAAATAGAAAGTTTATGATTACTTATTCTATAGTGGATTAGGGTGTATCTGTGTTTGTGAAAAAGACATGGCTTTTGGTTGGCATTGACTGTAGGATTGACGATCTGTACTAATCTGTCAGTTTTCGTTTTACAATAGATGAATTGATGTTCTAGTGCTCACTGTAGTGTTGAAGATGCTTTCCTTTTCCTTGTGTGACTCGTACAAATTACTGCTTATGGTATGGTAGAATTGCTCTATAGGTCCTGAGTGTTTTGTAATCTTGGTATGCCTAGTACTGGATTTGGGGGGGGGGGGTGTTAAAAAATGACCAGCCCCGGGTGTCAACTACCCTTGCTACGCCACTGCCTAGCACCTAAATGATGGCAGGTGGGCACGCAAATGACCCTATTCTATACCTCTGGGCCTGTATTTTTGGAATGCCCCTGACCCTCCCATGCCCCTTCCATGGCTATGACCCTTATCAATTGCATGCTAGAAAATTTAGTTCACTGTGTTATAGAACAGTGCGCAGGCAGATCCGTATGCAAATGCTAATTAGTGCCAATTAACGTCAATAATTGTTAATGGCTTGTTAACTAATTAGTTTGCACAGATCTGTGATCCATGCCCAAATTAGGCTGCCCAAATTTGGATGCCATTTACAGAATCTGGGGGTTGGAGGCATTCATAGTGGAGGATCATGGGTAGGACCTCGGTAGGACTAACATTTACAAATGTAACTTACAGAATACTGCTCTAGATATGGCATAAGTGGGCGTGCCTAAATGTAAGCATGTTGATCCTCATTTACGCTAGTATTCTATAACAGAATCTTGCCATCCAGATTCCATTATAGAATTAATGCTCAACGTACAGCGTACACCTAAATTGTGGTGCCCAGTTGTAGAATTTCCCCCCAAGGGGGAAATTCTATATATAGCACTGAACATTAGGTGCTACTTGTGTGCCACATTTTCAGTGCTTAAATGAATTATAACGGATGCAAGGAGCTGAAACGGGTTTAAAATGGCAGATCTGTGTGAAAACTCACACATGTAAGTGTTTCCATGCAGATCTGCAAGGGGGCATGGCCATAGGAGCGGCATGAGTGGGCCAGGGGCATTCTCTTAAAATGTGCAAGTGTTATAGAATACAGGGGATCCACGCCCAATTGGTGCGCTGGTATTTACACCTGGTTTTCAGTTGGTGTAACTCCTCGCACCCAAAGCTGAGAAGTGCTATGGGTCTTATTCTATAAAGATTATGCTCCTAAATTTACACTCCTAAAATTTATGCTCCTAAATTTAAGAGCATAGTTTATGCTCCAAAATAGATTATGCTCATAATTTAGGAGCATAAATTTAGGAGCATAACCTTTATAGAATAAGGCCCTATACAATCTCTCTATATAAAACGCACCTCCAACGTTCTAATGAAGCCTCTGTTAGCCAACATTCTAAGTGAAGGGGGTGAGATCGCATTGTGTCTGCCCTGCCCACGCGTCAAACGTGATGACGTCGAGGGCGGAGCAATGACACTCAACCAATCGCATCGCTCGGCAGCGAAGCGTCAGGGAAGGAGGCGGCGCTCTCGACGTCTAGCCTTCCCTTCGCTGTGTTCCGCCTTCTTCTGACGTCAAGGATGACGTCAAAAGAAGGCGGAACACAGCGAAGGGAAACCTAGACGTCGGGAGCACGCCTCCTTCCCTGACGCTTCGCTGCCGGAACCGCCACGGAGGTAAATTTAAAAACAAGAAAAAAAAAACCACACATGTTGGGGGGAGAGAAGAGGGTGGCCACTAAAGTACAACAATGGAAGCGGGAGGGCAGGGGAGAAACGACAGCATGGATGCGAAGGGGAGGGGGGAGAAGAGGGCGGGCCAGGCTGGGACATGGCAGAGAGAGGAGCATGGATGTGAGGGGGGGTCATGGAAGGGAGAGAGGGGACTTGCTCGAAAAGGATGAATGCAGGCGGCAGGGGACAGAGGAGCATGGATGGCCATGGATTGGGAGGGGAGGGCTCAGGGAGAGAGGGGAATTGCTGGAAAGGGATGAATGCAGGGGGCAGGGGACAGAGGAGCATGGATGGGCATGGATTGGGAGGGCAGGGCTCAGGGAGAGAGGGGAATTGCTGGAAAGGGATAAATGGAGGGGACAGATGGGCATGGATGGATATGGATTGCAGGGCAGGCCTCAAGGAGAGAGGGGAATTGCTGGATAGGGATGAATGGAGGGGCCAGGTGACAAAGGAGCATGGATGGGCATGGATTGGAAGGGCAGGACTCAGGAAGAGGGGAATTGCTGGAAAGGGATGAATGGAGGGCACAGATGGGCATGGATGCATATGGATTGCAGGGCAGGCCTCAGGCAGAGAGGGGAATTGCTGGATAGGGATGAATGGAGGGGCCAGGTGACAGAGGAGCATGGATTGGAAGGGCAGGACTCAGGAAGAGGGGAATTGCTGGATAGGGATGAATGGAGGGCACAGATGGGCATGGATGCATACGGATTGCAGGGCAGGCCTCAGGCAGAGAGGGGAATTGCTGGATAGGGATGAATGGAGGGGCCAGGTGACAGAGGAGCATGGATTGGAAGGGCAGGACTCAGGGAGAGGGGAATTGCTGGATAGGGATGAATGGAGGGGACAGATGGGCATGGATGGATATGGATTGCAGGGCAGGCCTCAGGGACAGATGGGAATTGCTGGATAGGGATGAATGGAGGGGGCAGGTGACAGAGGAACATGGATGGGCATGGATTGGGAGGGCAGGGCTCAGGGAGAGAGGGGAATTGCTGGAAAAGGATGAATGGAGGGGGCAGGGCACAGATGGGCATGGATTGGGAGGGCAGGGCTCACACTCTCTCTCTCATATACAATGTCTTTCTGACTCTCACTCTCACACACTCTATCTCACACTGTATCACATTCACTCTCTATGTGCCACACACTCACTCACACACTCGCTTGGTCTCATACACTCACTCTCACAGAGAATCTGTGTCTCACACACACTCTCTCTCGCCCACACACACACACTCTCTCTCACACTGTGTCTCACATACACACTTGCACACACTCTCATTCTCACACACACACTCTGTCACAAACACACTCACACCCACACTCACTCTCTCTCTCACACACTCACACTTTCACTCTGACTCTCAAACAGTCACTCTCACATACACTCTCCCAAACATACACACTCCGAGGAAAACCTTGCTAGCGCCCGTTTCATTTGTGTCAGAAACGGGCCTTTTTTACTAGTATTCTATAAAGGGTGCCGATTCTGGAACACCTGTTATGTAATACTGCTCAGTACCAATTTTTTCAGTGACAAATTTTGAATGCCATTTACAGAATTTTTTTTCTCCTATATATATAACTACTAGCAGTGTTCCATCAACCAAAAATGGGCTTCTAATGAAATATATGCTGGATTTATACACAGTAAGATTCCTTTAGATATCCAATAGCCTTTATAGATATCATCCAAAATCCAGCCAAAAAGTAAAGGTAAATGTGTTGGACAGTGAACCTCGGCAGTACTGCACTGCGCCCACAGACTCTTGCGCAGGGACTTACATACTCAAATTGTCATCAATTCAAAGGCCTCCACCATCCTATGTTCATTAATTTAACATCCAAACTTCATAAAGTTAACTTATTTGACTTATTTAACTTAATTTTTTTTAATTTTCATCTTAAGATCTAGTCGGTTTAGGGGCACTCTTGTCCGACACTGCATGTGTTTCGCTAAAATGCTTTCTCAAGGAAGTCCCCTAAAAAAATAAAAGGTACATAAATTTACCAACCCTGTCATTAGAATGTTAAACCAGATAGAATTTAACTGCAAAATTTACCCAAACTTTGTCTTCTATCAGCCTGCCAACATATTGCCAAATGTGGTCAAGATGGCGGCAGCGTCTTTTTACAAATCTTTATACTGGCATCTCATGGGATATCCACCAATCACAGGGCAGACAGATTTAAAGAGCAAATCAAATTAATGTCATCCACTCAGTTTCAGCATTCAAGCTGATAGGGGTCACAGTGTTTAATGTAAAGATCCGTTGTTGCTCCTTATAATTAAGTAAACTATCCTGATTTCCACCCTCCTACCCCATAATGACCTGATCTATGACCTACATTGTCCAATACATTTACCTTTACTTTTTGGCTGGATTTTGAATAATATCTATAAGGGCTATTGGATATCTAAAGGAATCTAGCTACTAGCAGTGATCATATTATAAATTCAGGGCCCTGTTTACTAAGCCACGTTATAAGTGTGTTAACATTAATGCGTGTTAACTGTGTACGTACTTACAATATCTCTATAGGTGCCTACACGGTTAACATGTGCGCTAACTGTAGGCATGCTAAAAACACTAACGCGCCTTAGTAAACAGGGCCCATAGTGACCACTGCTACCCATTTGGAAAGTGACATTGAATATACATATTTTTTTTTCAAATACTGCATCTGCAGTGACAGTCACTACCTGGACTGAAAATTGACCTGTCTAATATGTATTGCTTGTATTGTTATGTATTGTAGCTACTTTTCTGCATTTGTCAGCTGCTTTTTCACTGCAGATGGCTTCACCCCATTTCTTTTGCACAAAGGCTGCAGTAAACCCGATTCTAACAAGGTCTATCATTAAATATCTTTTGGAAAACAAGGTTACAGGTGACTTTGAGAACTCAATGTAATGATACTTTTCTGCTTTACAAGTCAGAAAGATGAAAAAAATGTTGATGCTAATGCAGTCAAAAAGTATTTGCTAATAGATCCATCACTGAGGATAGAAATCTAATCTGTAGCTGATTATTTTTGTAAGTCAGGTAATCTACAATGTGATTACCTTTCTGAGTGATTATGTAAACATTGCAGGTCTCAGATTCTAAGAGATACCACAGCTGAATGGATATATTAAGCAGTCTGCAGTAGGAAATCTTGCTATCTTATGTGTACATTAATCTTTCAGCCATCCATGCTAAAAGAAAATCTTAGCTTTAAAAAAATGTACTCAACTCAGTTGAAACGTACAGTCAGGTGACGGAGCTTTACTCACAAGAAAAGCCTGATTCACCCAGTCTGGTTCACACTCACTGTCAAACAAAGCCCCAGCCTGTGGCTGCATGTCAACAGAGTAAATAGGGCAAGGTTAAATTATTTCTCTTGACTAATCTTTGGCCTCCCCTGGCTAGCTGTTGCCTGGATGCACACATCTTCAAGTAGCATCATTCACTAATATTGGTTTGCTATGTCACAGTATTATTTGTATCTTGTAATATCCTTACAGTGCTGTGAATATCAAGGATATGTGCTGTGTGTCCCACTTATGCAACTAATAAAGTGGATTCTTGTCCTTGAAAGCTCATGCTTCAATAAATTTAGACTAAAAGGTGCCTCTAGACTCTTTGCTATTTTTGCTGCTATGCACTAATATGGCTCCTTCTCCAGAAGTTTCCACCAGTAAGACACAGAACATGATGGCAGGCAAAGACTGCAAGAACCATGTTTTAATTTAATAAGTTCTAAAACATCTTTATTTCCATACCATCCCGTATTCATATGAAAATATATTGCTCTGTCTCCCACACAACATTTAAACATTTTCTGATAAGTTTCTTACACTGTGTTCTTCTGATTGTCCAATGACAACCCAATAAGAAAAAAATACCAAATGAACAGGGAGGGGAGGGAGACAGTTGTGGGCTGTCATAGATAAACAAGATACAAATACTCAAACGTACACATGAAAAAAGTGACATCATGTTAGGTCAACTCTCAACAATGAGATCTCAAGAAAATGATGACGTTCAGAAGAATACGCCCCAGTGGAGAAACAAGAGGGATAAGTGGGAAATGCACAGAAAAAGGGATCTTTTAATAATACCCCTCTGGGCAGTGCATCCCAAATGCATTTTTACTATTAAAGCACAATTGCCCAGACCTGACCATTCTTCTAGCTTTGTCTTTTTTTCTGGTTCTATATTTTTATAATGTTCTCAATATTGGCCCCCTATATATTTAAAAACATTAACAATAGACTAGACTAAGTTAAAATAGCAAAACCAAAACAGAGGAAAGGCTACAGGCTGACTAGGCTCGGGAAGTTCATTCCAGGCGTGAGGTGCAGCAAGATAAAAGGAACGGAGTCTGGAATTAGCAGTAGAGGAGGAGGGAGCAGATAAGAGAGATGTATCAACAGAATGGAGTACCCGAGGGGGAGGCGTAGGGAGAGACAAGAGTGGAGAGGTACTGGGGAGCGGTAGAGTGAAAGCACTTATAGGTCAATAAGAGAAGTTTGAATTGAATGCGGAAACAGATAGGGAGCCAGTGAAGTGACTTAAGGAGAGGGCTAATGTGAGCATAGTGACTTTGGGGGAAAATGAGTCATGCAGCAGAGTCGTGCAACCCCCCCCCCCCCATTTAAAAAATCTGATCCCTGCCACCACTGAAAATTGACCCTAGTATTTCTACCTGTTTGCTAATATTTATCAAATATCCAGGCTCAAAACGAGTAGTCTACAAAACAGTATTCAATGGTTTGTTTTCATTCCAGTCCACCTAGTGGTGAGATTCTTTACCACCGAGTATTAGGAAACTCACTCAATATAATTCCTTTAGAAGGGCTCTTAAAACTTACCTTTTAATAAATCATTCTAATAATGCATTATCAATACGTAACTATTAGACATAATAGTAGTTTTCCTGGGAATGCCCAGCTTCTTTAAATTGTAAATGGCGTAGAACTCATTTGGGACCTCGCGTGGTAGAAGTACTTATTGTATTGTATTGAAAAGTTTCCCATGCATGTGAGAAACTTTATTTTTCTTTTTTGATATGGTCAGGGAATACCAAATAACCACACTGACATGGATTTAAATGCATTTTAATATGGTCTGTGGTAATGGTTTCCAAACAAGTTAATACCTGCTCTGAAACCATTTCAGCATTGCTTGGACAGCTGACCAGTAAAACCCACGGTAAAACCTGGATATAGCCAAGCTAATGCTTTGTGCATGAGCCCCTCTGTGCTGGACACAGGGAGGGAGCACTGACTCAAATTTTGCAGGGGAGTAGAAATCCTAACTCTGTTCCTGTTTCTTGACCTCTATTTCTAGGTCAAAAGTGACAGAAATCACAAAAGAAATCAAGTCTTAGGCAATTTGAATCAGCATTGGTACCCAGTTGCAATATTGTTATTTTAAAGCATCTCATACAGAATTTTAATGTCCCCTTTCAACCCCATGTGCACTGATGCTAACATATTCCTGCAGCTGTTTTTAACACTTTCATGACCTAGTTCATCAAGTATGTTTTCCCATTTTGTCCCAAAAGAAAATTCTTAAAGACTCAGGCCCTATGTCTGTGTGTCACAAAACATTGTTAGCTTTAAGAAGATACTTAAAACTTATCTTTTTGGAAATGTGTTTTGAATACAGTGAATTAGTTATAATTCTTTTGATAATTCAATTTATGTTCCTAGATGTTTTGTCTAGTTCATCTTATTGTCATCTGTTTTGAACTACATTTGGTAATAGCAGACTATAAGCTCTGTAACTGTAAATAATATTAGAGAGGTTTCCCCCCTCCATACCAAATCTTATAAAACCTGCTTTTGTGCAGCTTATAAAAATGAAATGATTTGGTACAGGGCTCTTAACAATTTAGAGATGTGGCAACATTGCCATCTACTGTTCATAGCTTAAGATAATTTCTGTATTATTTGTTAACCTCAATTTTCCACCCTGCAAACTTATTTAATTTTTATTTATGTAATTTCTTAAACACTGCCTGCAACCCAAAAGCTATCAAAATGATGTCAAATTCAGGTACAGTAGGTATAGGTCTGCTCCTGGAGGTCTTACAATCTGACTTTGATTATGAGGCAATGGTGGGTTAAGGGACCCTTTTATCAAACACCGGTAAAAAGTGGCTTTTGCACGCCTTTACATGGATCATTCTTGTGCGCTAAGGACATTTTCACTGCTAGGGTAAAATGGCCGATTTTCTGAATTTTTCAATAATGGCCATGCGCTAATGTTCACATTAACGCATGGCCATTAGTGCATGAGTCCCTACCCCCACCTACTTTGTACGCAGTATGGATTTGTGCATTAAACCTACATTAATCAGTCAGTGTGTGGCAATGTAGCTGCACCAACCAGTTAACACAGAACACGCCTAATCTCCAACCCCCCAGACACACCCCATGCACCAAAAAATTAAAACAAATTTTTAGCACGTGGGTAGCGCGAATACATGGCAAAATTACTGCGGGATGCCTCAGCACACCCCACAGTACGCCATTTTTTGCTGCGGTAAGCATACATTAGTGCTTACCGCTACTTTATAAAAGGGTCCCTAAGGGGTCCTTTTACTAAGGTGCACTGAAAAATGGCCTGTGCTAGTGTAGGCGCGTGTTTTGCACGTGCACAGATCCATTTTTGAGTTCACCTGTAAAAATGCCTCTTTCTTGGGGCCGAAAATGGACGTGCGGCAAAATGAAAATTGGTGTACGTCCATTTTGGGTCTGAGACCTTACCGCCACCCATTCAATTAGTGGTAAGGTCTCACGCGATAACTGGGTGGTAATGATCAACATGTGTACAATGCCTTTTACCGTCCAGTTAGCGCTGCATGCTGGAAAATAAAAATTATTTTCTGGCGCGTGTAGTAGATGCACATAAAAAATGAAATTACTGCCTAGGCCACGTGGTAGCTGGGCGGTAATTCGAAATTGATGTGCATTGGGCGCACGTAGGCGCCTAAGCCACTTGGTAAGAGAGCCTCTAAGTGGTTTGCCCAAGATCACAAGGAACTCCAGAGGGTTCCCCTGGTTGTAAGCTCACTGCTCTAACCATTAGGATTCTTCATTGCACACACAAATTTTATTGAATAAATATTTTTCCGAAAGCAAAAGGTTTTGTTGCTTTTACAAGAAAAAGCCTCAAATGTAACAAAAAGCAGCCAAACTGCAATAATGAACAAGATGATAATTTCTTCTAAGGGTCCACATGACATCTTAATTAAAAATACATTTGAACATCAAAGTTAACATACACATGCAAGCTGTAAATTCAGCACTTAACACATGTTCAAAATCACAAACGATGCCGCTCTTTTTGAATGTGTTTCTTACTAAAATGGCTGTTCCTACACGACTTGCTAGCACTTGCATATGTGTTTATCGGCATCCTTACACGTGTTTTACAAAAAGACTCTGCATTTAGCAAGGTTTTAGTAAATTACTCAGGGAACTGTGCACATCTTGACCTAATTCCTACCTAAGGGGATCTTTTACTAAGGTGTGCTAGTGTTCTTAGCTCGCACTAAAAATCAGCTAGTGCTAAATGGGCATCTCTGCATTTAGTGTGAGCTAAAAACACTAGCACACATTAGTAAAGACCCCCCTTGATACCATATGGAAAATCAAGCTTTAAGAGGGATATTTTATAAAGCAATTGCCACTTGCATGCTTTACATCCAGAAAATAACTCATAAAATTGTGCATCTCAAAAAGTGTGTATACATAGGTCTTCCCAAGGGCATTGTTTGGATAGAGCAGGGTGTACAACTCTTATGTACTTATGTATTTTATAAAATACAGCTGTAGCCACATACAGAATATGCACATAGTTTCACCTTCTTCTGAACAGGTGTAAATGTGTACGTGAGAATTTGCACACTATCCTCCGGATTCTATATAACGTGCCTAAAGTTGTGCACTGGAATTTGGACGTGTACCCAAGATGAGGGTGCAATTTAATTGATTATCAAGTCCTTAACTAGCAATAATTGGGTGCTAACAACTAGTGGGTCCTTTTACTAAGCTGTGGCAAAAGGGGGCCTGTGCTGGCATCAGCGCGTGTTTTTGATGTGCACTGAGGCCCCCTCATACCGCAGTGGGTAAAAGGCTGTTTTAAAAAAGAAATAGCCATGCGTGGCCATTTTGGCTTCCCGCCGGTTAGTAAAAGACCCCCTAGGTTTGCTTTTCTGCAGTAGGCTGTGAAAACTGTGAGGCTGTTTATAGCTATTCTGCATGCTGTTATAGATTCTTTAATTTATAATTTTTCAATTTGTAATTGTGATTAATTGTGCGATTAAAGGTGTGTTATTTATTTATTTTCCCACTGCGGCTCCTTCAATTAAAATTTGCAATCGTGATTAACTGTGTCATTAAAGGTATGTTATTTGTTTATTTTTCTCATGCAGCTCTTTGAATTAAAATTTGTAAATGCGATTCAAGGTATGTTTTTTACCTTAAATCATGCGATTAATCATGATTAACATTTTAAGCAAAATGCAGCCCTACTAACAACTAATTATTGCAGTTACTTGATTAGAAGTTGCATGCACATCTGGCTGCACTCTATTCTATAAGGATCAATGTCCAACTTTTCTAGCCATATCTGAAAAGGGGTCATGGCCAAGGTTATGTCGGGGGCATTACAAAAAGTTGCGTGCAGTATTACAGAATTTGGCCTAAGCACATCTAACTTGGGCACTGACAGTTACACCTGGTTTCTGCAGGCGTAAGTCCAGCATCTAAGCACTATTCTATATAAGGCATGTGTCCTTTATAGAATAACTAGTAAAAAAGGCCCGTTTCTGTTTTAAAGGAAACGGGCGCTAGCAAGGTTTTCCTCGTAGTGTGTATGTTTGAGAGAGTGTGTGTGAGAGTGACTGTGTGAGAGAGAGTGAATGTGCGAGTGTGTGTGTGTGTGTGTGAGAGAGAGAGAGAGAGAGAGAGAGAGAGAGAGTGAGACTGGGTGCGAGTGTGTGTGTGAGAATGAGTGTATGTGCCAGGGTCCCCCCTCCCTCCCAGTTCCAGGGTCATCCCCCCTTGGTCTGTCTCCCAGTTGCAGGGTCCTCCCTCCCTTCCTTCCTTCCTTCTTCCCTTTTTCCCAGTTGCAGGGTCCTCCCTCCCTTTTTCTCAGTTGCAGGGTCCCCCCTCCCTCCCTCCCTCCCTCCCAGTTGCAGGGTCTGTCTGTCTCCCCCTCCTTTTGTCCTCCACGTTTTAAGGCACTGTCTATCCAGTTGAAACAGCTTTAGACTTGTTTCAGATGGAACAACAATTTAAAAACGACAATGTGAAGCAGCAGCTCCTAGGTTTGCTTGTAGGGGAGTGGAAACAGAGATTAACCAATCGGCTTTCTTGCTTACCGTAGACTTGCTCTGCTCACTTCCACTCCTGTCTATTAAACGTCCTGCAGCATCTCATAGGTTTGCTTGCTTTGTTTTGAGTGAACGGGGATGATGGCTGCGCTGGAGTCGGACCCGCTGCTGTTTCCCTCCCCCCCTCTTCGGAGTCGCCAGTGGACCCTGACCCCTGCCCTGAGCCCTCAAACACCTCTTCCACATTGGAGACTCGCCGCAGCCGCTCACTCGCCATCCTCCCTCTTCGTCCCCTCCGACAGTCCGAATCCGGACTTGGAGAGGGAGGGCGACGGCGGTTTTTTGAAGGCAGTTAGTTTGCGCGAGTGGTTTGGGAGGTTGGCAGCCAGTCTCGAGCAATTCCTAGGCAGGGGGAGTACTCCTCCCCCTGCCTGAGTCACTATTTGCTGCTGGCTGGGTCGCGGTTTGTTGCTGGGCATCGGGCTGGTGACTTCACCTGAGGCGCAGCCAATCAGTGGCTCTTCATTGGATTTGATGAGCTGTGTGGGATTCATGACGCCAGTTTGATCTACCGCATCTAGCAGACCACCTCCGAGGGAGCCAGGGTTCCAGGCAGCCTCAGAACGTTAGAGGTGAGAATTATTATATAGGAAGCTTAGTGCCGAATATTTTTGGTGCTCAGGTTTTGGCGCCATTTATAGAATTTCCCCCTGTAGGGATAGTTCTGGGTTCTTATTTTGTGAAGGCACATAGGTGCCTATATTGCTTTTATAAAGTAAGCTTAAAATAGATGCCATTTCAAACCTTTGATATTCACTCCTCATTATTGAAGTGACTCCTCATTATTGAAGTACTCTCTAAAATACTTCAATTATATAGCATAATTTTTTTTATTTCAATGGCTTGTCTGTTTTTTGCCTTTTTTGAAGATTTTTTTCAGCTATAATAGTCTGTCCCCATCAAATGCCCCATTCCGTTCTTGTCCTTAAGGTCCCACTGTCCAAAATCTTATATTAGGTGGATGGGTGGGATCAGCCATGAATTGAATCACCCATTGAAAACTGACATGAAAATGGGATATAAATATCTAGATTGTATTTTATCATGTGCTTAGGCCAAATTCTGTAATACTGCACGCAACCTTTTGTAATGCCAAGTATATTTGGATGTGGTCATCTGTTCATAACAGGAGCCATCCAGACCATGGTTCTCAGCTGCAGTGAAATACACTTTAATAAATCACTAGAGTTTATTGGTTAGTCTTATTTTCATTTTCTGTGGTAGCATTTCACAAGCGTGTCCTGGAGTACCCCCTAGCTAGTCAGGTTTTTAGGATATCCACAATGAATATGCAAGGAGTAATGAGGGAACACTACCAATAGCAGCCTCTCTGTGTATTTATCATCTGACTAGAACACTTCATTCTTTGGAAAATAAAAGTTTTTAGATGTGCTATCTTTTCATCAAATTGGACTTGAAGACTATCTCAGCTCTATATTTTATATAGCTCGTTCTTTGATGTGAAATGCTTTACCGTTTGCATTACCTAACAACAGTAATGCCTTTAATTAAGAATTTGTCCAGATAGTTTAACTGTTGTTATTTCTAAAAATTGAATTGGTGGCTCAACCGAATACTATGGCCCCTATTTTAGAAGCTCTAGCCATGTTTTAGAAGTCAAAAAAACTGGATTTAGATGTCCATGTTACATGTATGTCTAAATCCAGAATTTATAAAGCCAAGATAGGGACATCTAAAACCGCAGTACAACCATATGGGAAGGGAATATGATCAGGGTACATTTTGGGTGAGATTAGGGAAGGGCCAAATTATGAACATCCACCTCCAATTCAGACGGTGAAGGAACATCTATGTCCAAAAAGATAGATGTTACCATTTATAGCTACTTCCCTTTAAGATTGAATGAATCTATCACTGCTTATTATAAATTACATTGGCTTCTGATTGCAGTGAGCTGTTGTTTTAGGCTATGTACAATGGTTTATCAGTCTTTGCAAAGAAATATTCCTTCTTATTGGGTAGGATATATCTCTGTGTTGAGATGACAGCAGTTGCGGGGACAAATATCTCTGTTATTAACCTCAGTTTAGTCAGTCAAATATTTAAAATAGTATTCGGATTCAGGGGCCCTTTTACTAAGTCGCGTAGGTGCCTACGCGCACCCAATGTGCATCTATTTTGAGTTACCGCCCAGCTACTGTGTGGCCCTTGCGGTAACTTCATTTTTGATGTGCGTCTGCTATGCGTGCCTGAGAATAATTTTTATTTTTTGGCACATGGCAGAAATCAGGTGGTAATCATCATTCTGTGCGCGTAGATGATTACCACCCAGTTACCGCATGAGATCCTACCACTAAGTCAATGGCTGGTGGTAAGGTCTCAGACCCAAAATGGACGTACGCCAATTTTTATTTGGCTGCACGTACATTTTCGGCAAAAATTTAAAAAAAGTATTTTTATGGGCACACTGAAAAATGGATCTGCGCACGCCCAAAACACACGCCTACACTATCGCAGCCCATTTTTTGGTGCACCTTAGTAAAAGGACCCCTAAGTCCCTTATCAAGCTGCGACAATTAGAATACTCTTCCTTTATCTATACTTGCTCTCACTCATTTTCATTCATTTCATAAACAACTTAAAACTTTCTTGTTTAAGAAATGTGTGAACTGATTTTCTTTTTAGATTTTGCATTTTAATATGTAAATTCCCAGATGTCTGTTCTGGTGCTGCTTCTTTTTTATGTGATGCACATATAACTATGAATAGAAGGCGATAGTGTAATGTAATGAATATATAGGAGCTATATTAGCATACAATGCATATTCATCAAGGATAGCTTGCAAAGCAGACTAGGTTATAGTTTCACACTCCTGCTTTATAACCACTGCATGATAAACAGCCGTACTTGCCTTTCACCATCCCATAACAAAAAGAAGCACTCTAAATTCACAATAGAAGTTCAAGAAGATTGACTCTTCAACTAGTCCTTTAATGGAAGAAGTAAATGACACTGGCTGCACACAGCAGGACATGTTTATCCACTCCTACCCTAGCCAAGATAATGTTCAAGCACCTTTCTGACCTCATTTGCAACTCTCTTTAACTAGTCCCTTATTTTCTTACATAAGTATTGCCATACTGGGAAAGACCAAAGGTCTATCAAGCCCAGCATCCTGTTTCCAACAGTGGCCAATCCAGGTCACAAATACCTGGCAAGATCCCAGAAAACTCAATACATTTTATGCTGCTTATCCCAGAAATAGTGGATTTTCCCCTAGTCATTTAATAATGGTCTATGGACTTTTCCTTTAGGAAGCTGTCCAAACCTTTTTTTAAACTCTGCTAAGTTAATTGCCTTTACCACATTCTCTGGCAACAAATTCCAGAGTTTAATTACATGTCGAGTGAAGAAACATTTTGTGCGATTCGTTTTAAATTTACTACATTGTAGCTTCATCGCATGCCCCCTAGTCCTAGTATTTTTGGAAAGCGTAAACAGACGCTTCACCTCTACCCGTTCAACTCCACTCATTATTTTATAGACCTCTATCATATTTCCCCCTCAGCCGCCAAAATACCAAAACAAGTAAATAAAAAGAAGAGGTTTATTAAACAGTTACTCAATGTGGCCACATTTCACCCTCAGGCTGCGTCAGTGGTTAAAGAACTAAGAGGGGTAAAAACACAGTATATCCCTAATAGTAAAAATCAAACCATCTATTCTACTTCTTCACACTAACAGATTTACTTGTCTCAATCAACTGGCAGCATTAGTACGTGCTATCTGATTGGTCCTTTATTTTGTATGTAATCTGCTTTTACTTGGTTCGTATTCCCCCAAGAATGCCTATGCGTGGTCCATATATAAGTGCATGTGCTCTTGTCATCACACGAATATGGGGCAATTCTATAAACTGGCACCTCAGTCTTGGTGCCCCAATGCAATGTGCTTACCACCAATTCTATAATGGCATTTATGAACCAAGATTCCATTATAGAATACTATGGGGCTGATCTACAGACTGCGGGAGTTAGCCCAGCTAACTGCCGTGGTTGGCGCTAATGCCAGATATTCATTGCCGGGCCATTTCCAGTGACCAGCATTGAATATCTGGTTTATTTTATCCAACTTGAACTTAACCAGTCAAGCTGATATTCAGTGCTGGCCAGTTAAGTTCAAACCGGTCAAAGATATACCAGCTATACATGCAGCCAAAGATGGCCGCCAAAGCCATGCTAAAGATCAACAGATAGCCGGTTATATTGAGCAATGTAACTGGCTATCTGCTACCCAGTAACCAGGTGCCATTACTTGCTGGTTAAATGATTTTGAATATCAGGGGATATAAGTGTAAGTTGGTATTGGTGTGCCCATGTTTAGGCGCGCCCACTTATGCCATGTCAATGGAATATGTAAGTTGGAGCACCTAGGTGTGCCAAGTGATATGCATAATTTATAATATTCTTAACTATGCACATAACTGGGAGACATGCCTATGGGCCGCCCCTGCTCCACCCACATGTACAACCCCCTTGAACTAGGTACTATGGCAAAAAGGCAATATGTTATAGAATGGTGCCTATCTTATAGAATAGCTCCAATACTACACTTGTATACAGTTTTATAAGGGCCATTTTCTACATATAAAACATGCTTTATACATGGAAGAGAGACTATAAAAATTACCCCCATAACTTATTCTGTCAAATATGAATACAAAAATAGCAAGACTGACTTTTTACAGAAAACTTGTCTAAATGAAATTATGCTAGCATATTCAGATTTAAAATATATAATTGTTGAAAAGATACATAAAAATATTCAGTTAAAAATATATGTATATCTTGGTTGATGGACCACAAAATAATGCTGTCTCTGTGTTTTAATATGCACGTTGTATTGCAAAATAGACAGTGTGTCAATAGAAATATGTTACTATACACAAGCTAGAAGTGTGAATAGTTTTCCCCATAAGCAGATAGTGCTGTGACCTAGGTAATTAGATCTTTTGTTGTTGCTGTTGTTGTTTTGATTTCTTTCTGAACTATCCCTATTTTTCTATTCTGATGGCCCTTGCAGCTGGAAGAGGGAGATTAAAGGGGATGTACATTCTTTCCTAATCCTTTTTCCTGGTTCTTTACATTTTGTCTTCCATTACATATGTTTCTTCTATGTAAACAACCTCTTCTTCCTTCTCCATCTATGGCCCTACAATTGATCTTTCTTGCCTTTGATAATTTTCTTCCTTTCTCTTATGATTCACCTACTTTGTCATCCTCATCTCTAACCTCAGCTGCATTCTAATAGCATCCCATCTCCTTCTTGCCTATTGCTCTAACTCCCTGTTTCCCCTTTCCAAATTCCCAATGTTACCTCATAGTCTTCCTTCTTCATCACCTCCTTCATCTTACTGTCTATCGTTCTCCACCATTCACTGTCCATTTCCTCCCCTTCCAATTTCAAATCTTTAACCAACCAGGTTTACCTCTCTGTCTCTCATTCTCTGTCTCTCAGAGGTCCCCCTTGTCTGTCTCTCCCATGAGCTTCCTTTCCATCAACTAATCTATCAAAATAATAAAAGGGAAAGAACATCTTACCTATGAAATCAGCAAAACAGGTTAGGGTTCTTCAACTTGGAGAAGAGATGGCTGAAAAGAGATATGATAGACGTCTGTGAAATCATGAGTAGTTTGGAATGGGTAAATAGGAAAAGATTGTGTATTCTTTCAAATGGTATTAAGAAGAGAGGACACTCCATAAAACTAATAATAGCATATTTGAAACAAATTGAAATCCACATTTTCACTCAATTTATAGTTAAGCTGTGCAATTTGTTATTGAAAAATGTGGCTAAGCCTGGAGGGAAAAGTCTAGAGGGTCATTTTACTATGGCGTGTTAACAGATTTAACGTGTGCTAATCGATAGCATGTGCTAAATGATACGATGTCCATTATATTCCTATGGATATCATCATTTAGCACACACTAATTAGCGCACCTCAGTAAAAAGGTGTCAGGCTTCTTCCCTGGAAGCACTGGGTTGGTGAGCCCTTGGACCACTACCGTGGAGCAGCAATGGCAGGCAAGGTCACCTTCAAAGCAGAGACGAGGCAAGGCCGGACTGGAGTTCTGCACTGGAATACTCAGGTCTGGAACGCACCGGACGGGTGCTCACTGGACTGGAACCCACTGGACTGGTACACACTGGAGAGGAGCCCACTGGACTGGAACACACGGGACTGGAACATACTGGACCTAGGCTTCACCTACGCTTAGCCACCGTTCCCCGAGGGTTGAGCCCTCAGGTTCGGGCAGCCGGCAGGGCTTACAGGAAAACCGGAACTGGAACTAGCAAGCAGGAACAACAGGAATCAGGATACAGAAGTGCCCCCAGGCACCTAGGTGAAAGCAAGGCAGACAGACAGGGAATGTCCGGATTCAGGCAGTAGTCGGGTCAGGCAGCAGGCAGCAGGCAGCAAGTATCGGGGGTTCAGGCAGTAGTCAGCGCAGGCAGCAGGCAGCAAGTATCGGGGTTCAGGCAGTAGTCGAGTCAGGCAGCAGGCAGCAAGTATCAGGGTTCAGGCAGCAGGCAGAAAGTAGTCAGATACAGGCAATGGTCAGGTCAAGCAGCAAGCCCATGGCTGGAGCTCCAGTAGCAAGGAGTACTGGCAGCGGACAGGACTAAGGCTGAAGCTCCAGAAGTAAAGGAAAACGCACACGGGAAAACCAGAAAGCTAAACACAAGAAAACTAGTAAAGCTGTACACAAGCTAACAAGAAAGCTATGCCCAAGCTAACTAGTCACAAGCTAGAAACTCACACTAAGCAAAACACAGGAGAACTAGTAAAGCTGTACACAAGCTAACAAGCAAAGCTATGCCCAAGCTAACTAGTCACACACTAGGAACCCAAACAACACACAGGAGAACTAGTAAAGCTGTACACAAGCCAACAAGAAAAGCTATGCCCAAGCTACTAGTAACAAGCCAGAAACTCACACTGAACTGGACAAGGTAGCAGTGCACAGAGCACTCTAACATTCCAGGGACCTTAGACGATGCAAAGGCTGCAGTCTCTAAGTGATTAATAAAGCCCCTTGACACCTGAGGAGCAGCTGCAGCCATCAGTAAGCAACTACGGAGGCTGTCCAGGCACAAACAAGAGAGACAAGTCCGGCAGCCTGGAAGAACCGGACTGGACTTGGCTAAAGTCTGGAATGGGTAGGAACAGCAAAACAAACTATGGCAGCCACAGGCTCTGGCCACCAGCGGGTGAGAGGAGCACAAACCAAGGAGCAGGCAGAGCGCACACAGAACATAGAGAGACTTAGAATACCTAGGTGTAGCACAGAGGAGCAAACAGAACCAGGCTGGAGACAGAGGTAGAGCTAATTCAGGCAGCACCCCGAGGTGCAGTAGAATAGAGTAGAGTAATTAGAGCCATGCTGGAAGCAGCCAGCACACAGAAGGAAAACTACTCCAGAAAGGATAGGTAGAAGCCAGCTTAGAAGCTGACCCCCAGAAGTAAGGTAAGTCTGAGGGTGGTTATGGCCACAGACGTGACAAAGGGCCCCTAAAAGAACAGGAGAAGACCTATGGGTTAACAATAAAATTTATAACTAGAGTGTGGCTTAAATGATATCGTTATTCCTCTGTCCAACACCACTTTTTGCTGTTTTGAGAAAAGTCTATAAACTATTATTATCCATGTAGGTTTGGGAAAGATACTGAATATCTCTGAATATGAACAATAAGGAATGCATCTACTTGGGATCCTGCCAGGTACATGTGACCTGGGTTGGTCAACGTTAGAGCTCGATGAACATTTGGCCTGACCCAGTTTGGTACAGCAAATTGTTCTTATGTTTATATTCTTCCCTTGTCCATCTCTTTCCCCAGTTACTCTTTTCTTCCTATCTCCTCCTTTCTCCATTTTTTCCATTGCATCACTGCAGGAGGAGGACTAGTTTCTGCACTACTGATGGAAGAAAGAGATGGAAGTCACGTGCTGGTTTTATGCCAGTGAGGAGAAGGAATAAAAGCTCCTTGGCATCACAGGTTTTACAGGAGGAAGAAGAGGATATGAAGATCCTGCAAAGGTGTCAAATCAGCAGTAGAAGGAGGATGAAAAGAATACACTATGCCACTGAAAGGAAGAAAAAGCTCTCCTCAGGTTCTGGCAGTAGAAGATGGCACTACCAAGAAAAAGAACTAAGCTCAGGCTCTAAATCCCCATAGTTTTTTTTTTTCTAATTTGTGTACATATCCTATTTAGAGGTATGGCAATGTGAAGGAGACAGGCCAGCCTGGGGATCTAAAGCCTGAGCTCATTCACTGTCTTTCCACAGTGAATAGTACGGTGAAGCAGAAGGGGTCTGGGCTTCTTCATATATTGGGAACCATAGTAACTGCTATGGTTGCTAGCTCCAATTGTCTGCCACTGTAGGAGGTTAGATGATCAAAGAATGTGCAACACAGCAAGAAGCCAGTAAAAGTGAGGAAAGGAGGCTAGTCTGATAATTCATAGGACAAGCGATGGGGCAGAACTGCAACCATAATGCATGTGAACATCAGGAAGAAGCCTCTAGAATGGAAGGGTGTAAGAGAGTCATCCAATGCAGAGTAAGGTTCAGTTATACTACACAGGATCCATACAGCATTGCTCAGAATATATATGGGACATGAACACTACTCCGATGAGATTGTGACCTATGAGCATTTATTTAGCTTATCACCACAATCAGTTACAATTAATCCGTCTCTTGTTTAAATTATATATCTTGCAATCAGCGTGTGATCCAAAACAGAGAACAAACATTAGAAAAAAAAGATCCTCATAGTTATTTTTGAGAAAATTAGAGTGCTCCTTTGTTCACTTATAGTCAAACATAAAAGTACAGTGTGATTTTGTACTTGTTATGAAAAACAATGTGATATGCAAAATCCACATATGTTTAAAAGTTTAAATTAATTTGCAATCTGAAAACTTTCAACTCAATTTGCTCATTTTTAGAAATGTGATAAGAATAGTATAAAATCCACTGATCCATAACAATCATACTTCCATTTTTCCTTTCTTTTTTAGGCATGTTTTGCACAGGCCCAGCATTACCGATAAATGATTGTATGTTTCACAGATGGTCCCATTATTTGGTGTCTCTTTTCAACTCCTACCAAATTACACAAATCCTGCAATGAGTATCTTTGCAGCTGGCTAAACATAAGAACATACTGGGTCAGACCAATGGTCCATCTAGCCCAATATCCTGTTTCCAAACAGTGGCCAAGCCAGGTCACAAGTACCTGACATAAACCCAATTAGCAGCAACATTCCATGTTACCAATCCCAGGGCAAGCAGTTGCTTTCCCATGTCTGTCTCAATATCAGACTATGGACTTTTCCTCCAGGAACTTGTCCAAACCTTTTTTAAACTCAGATATGCTAACCGCTGTTACACATCCTCTGGCAAAGAGTGCCAGAGCTTAACTATTTGTTGAGTGAAAAAATATTTCCTCTTATTTATTTTAAAAGTATTGCCATGTAACATCTTTGAGTATCCCCTAGTCTTTGTATTTTTGGAACAACTAAAAAATGTACTCGTTCTACATCACTCAGGATTTTGTAGACCTCAATCATATCCCCCCTCATCCGACTCTTTTCCAAGCTAAAAAGCCCTAACCTCTTTAACCTTTCCTCATACAAGAAGAGTTCCATCCCCTTTATCATTTTGGTTGCTCATCTTTGAACCTTTTCTAATTCCGCTGTATCTTTTTTGAGATACGGCAACCAGAACTAAACACAATACTCAGGCGCACCATGGAAAGATACAGAGGCATTTTAGTATTTTTGGTCTTATTCACCATCCCTTTCCTAATAATTCTTAGCAGGGTTGCCCAAATCAGCATAATCGAAAGCCAATTTTGGGCGTCCCCAACTGCTTTCCGTCGCGGGGATGACCAAAGTTCACGGGGGCATGTCGGAGACATAGCGAAGGCGGGACTTGGACGTGCCTAACACACGAGTGTCCTCAACCCATAATGGAAAAAAAAAGTGCATCCCTGACGAGCACTTGAACGACTTTACCTGGTCCTGTTTTTCTTACGACCAAGGCACTATCAATTATTGACATTCATTGGCACCCATTAGTGGTTGCGCATGCATCTTACTGCATACTATTCTATCAGCCTGGGCATCCAATTCTCATAACCTGGATAGTTATCCGGCACCTGCACTGAATATCGATATTGCCTGGAAAACTTCTGGGTCAGACTGATTTCCCTCCCCCCCCCCAAGACTGCTCTGGAACTAACTGGAGAGTGCCATGGTGGTCAGAGCAGATATTCAGTGACACTGTCTGGTTAAGAGCTGATGAATATCTGCTGTAGGGCTGGTCAGTATGATTTAACCGGGCAGGAGTCTCTCCTGCCCAGTTAAATTGTCTTAAATATCATGCCCTATAATTCAAAGATCATTTTCGTTTGGCATGTGTTGCATGCACTGGAGCATCAATAAAATACAAAGTAAAAATGAAAATAAAATGTGTGTGTGGATTAAAAATCCAAAACAAATCATCTGAACCACACAGTGCTTCATACATTTTAAATCAAAACCAAAACCAGTCCCTATATATATAATGATCAGGACTCGAGTACTAATTTAAATGTGTACGTTTTTGAAAGTATAGGAGAATTCAGTGTAGCTGCGCTTGCAGCAGAGAGTAAGTTCAAAGTGAACCAAGCCAATAAACAGACCACTTAATTGCTCTACACATCACCAGTCTCCTTTAAATAAGTCCTATTTTATATGTGAATATTTTCCACGAAATTGAATATATCCATGATTAAATATATCAATAGTGATTATAAGAATTTTTTTAGTACCAAAGTCACTTTCCAGTTCAAAGTCAAGTAAGAAGACACTTTTACAGAACTCTTTTTCAGAAAATTTAAGCAGTATATACCAACACCTCCATTTAGAAAAAGCAGACAGCTATTTATTTTAATAGTGCTACATAATAAGACATTAGGAGATATCTATCTATAGACATTTATGTATGACAGCTAGCTATGGAGTCCTTTACTAAGCTGTGGTAAAATGTGGCCTACAGTAGTTTTGGCCCATGAAACTGCCGCACACTAGGCCACTTCTTACCGTGGAAGGGAAAAGGCCATTATAAAAATGGCGCATTAAATGGACATGCGCTAATATTAAAATTAGCTTGCAGCTATGTACTGCCTGAGCCCTTACTGCCACCTATTTAGAAAGTGGTAAAGGCTCATTCAGTAACCTGGTGGTAATTGGGCAGCGGGCAGCAATGTGGCTGCGCTGCCACTAGCGCCAGGCACCTGGAAGCGCAAAGCAGTAATGCTGTTTTGGTGTGCACTACCTGCACGGTTGCTCTACCACACCTTCGTAAAAGGGCCTCTATATCTATACATTTTTATCAATATATTTTTAGTTATTGTAAACTGCTGTGACCTGAAAGTCAAAAATAGTGGTTTATCAAGTCTCAGATAAATGTAAACAAACATTGAGGGGCCCATTTTAAAAAGGTGTGCTGAAAAATGGCCTGTGGTAGTGTAGACGCGTGTTTTGGGTGAGCGCAAAATCATTTTTCAGCGCACCTATAAAAAATGCGTTTTTAAAAATTTTTGGCAAAAATGGACATGCGGCAAAATGAAAACTGCCGCGCGTCCATTTTGGGTCTGAGACCTTACCGCCAGCCATTGACCTAGCAGTAAATTCTCACGCGGTAACTGGGTGGTAATGACCTACACGCATCAAATGCCACTTGGCACATGTCCAATATGTACGTCTAAAATAAAAATTATTTTTTAGACGCGCATATCAAACGCACACCAAAAATGAAATTATCGCAAAAGCCACGTGGTAACTCCATTTTGGCGCATGTTGGGTGTGCATAGACGCTTACACAGCTTAGTAAAATCTCAAGGTAAGTTACATACAGGTACAGCAAGCAGATATTTTGTGTGTCGTACTATTTGTTTGCCAGGGAACTCAGAGGAAGGTAGAAAAACCAAATTTTTTTCTGTCTCTTTCCTATTTTATGATATGTTGTGATGTTTTCTTTATTTTTATTTTGTACACCATTTTGATCCGTTAGCCAGTAAAAGTGGCTTCAGAAATATCTAATAAACATAAACATATCACCTAGGGAGGATCTGTTGATTTGTTCAGCTAAGTGTAAATTTTCTTTCTCTAAGACACTGTATAAAAAAGCTATTTTAAACTACAGTTGCATGGAAAAAAAAAAAGGCAGACCACAGGGTGAAGACAGGCTCCTTCAGAGAGTGAGTGAGAGAGAGAGAGAGGTTTATAACGGCTCTCTCTATCTTCAAACATTTCAGAAAAAGAGAGAAAAAGTGCAGCGACCATGCAACGGAAACTTTTCTAGCTGATAACCATCTACCAGAAAGACTTATGCTGAGAACCAGCCTCTTCTCCCTTTCCTTCAGCTTTAGGGTTCCATCCATACCTTCTTTATTCCAGAAAAATATACTATAGGAACTCAGAGAAAACTGCAATATATCACTTGAGACTGGTAATGAATGGCCTAGGAAACTGGGAAGTACATGGCTGCTTGTTGTAACCTTCAGAAATAATGGTTAATAAGAACAATCAAACAAAAAAATAAGATGAAACCTTTTTATTGAACTAAATAACATTTTTGACTAGCCTTTGGAACTTAAAATCCCCTTCCTGGTGTCAGGAGAGACTAAGCAAAAGATAGCAATACTCAGAATACATGCATGAATCGTAAAAGCATTACAATGATAGTTTGGAGGGGGAAAGCTTGCCAGGGTGGGGGATGGATGGGTGATCTGAGGTCTGGGCATCCTCCTGGCTTCCAAATTGACCACTGAATCTCAAATCATCTCAGCTGCATGGAATGCTGTCTTCTGAATCCAGTGGCTAAAGCAGATAAGACCATAGCTAAATATGAACAGCTCTGGTCCCTCTAATATATGCATTCATCTTATCTCACCTCATTTACTGTAATGTACTGTCAGGTTGATATTTACACTCTGCGGCCAGATTTTTATTTTAAATGCCAGCTGTGCTTTGTAATAAATCTCGGATATTAAGCACTACTACCTGTGTAGTGTGAGTTACATCAATGCTATCTAGGTAGTGCCAAGGTGCGCTGTAAGGGCATTCGGGCACTGTATAGATTCGTTGAATATCCATAGATAACAGTGGCCAGCATCTAAATCTATCTAGGGGGCAAGTCTATAACTGGGTGCCTCCATCTAGGTGCCCCAAGGATGCGCAGTGAGATTCTATTCTAGGTTCCATTATAGAATAATGACGTAACCTGATATCAACATGTGTAACCTTTAGGCTGGTGTAAGTGTGGGCACCTATAATGGAAGCTGTCCCATAATTTACAGTATTCTGTAAATTATGCACACAGGTGGAAACCCTGCTCTTGCCCCCTTGTATTATACATAGGCTAGGTGTACCATTAGAGAATAGTGCTTAGGCGTTTATGCAGATAATGCACACATACACACATAAGATGTGTTTTCTAGCTGGCAGGGATCCCTGGACCCCGCCAGCTGAGGAGTCTTCTCTAGAGTTTCCTCCCCTGTCAGTCTCATCCTGGAGCAGTCAGCAGCACATTTTCAGCTGCTGATACTGGCACTCTCCCCCCCCCCCCCCCCCATGCATGCTCAGTTCAGTTGGCATCCCCAAGCATATGGGCATGGGGCATGCTGGTTCAACTGAGCATGTGCAGGTGACTGGATTGGGCTCCTACAAATGGGCTGCTAACAGCCACGAGGATGAGACTGCTTGGGATTCTTCAGTTGGCGGACCCTGGGAATCCCCGCCAGCCAAGCTATTTATTTTTAATGCTGCGGGGGTGGGCGAGGGGAAATAGCAGGCAGAGAGGAAATGCGGGTCATGCCCACCCAGTTCACTCTCTGGCCCACCCAATAATTCAGGTCTGGCTATGCTACTGTTTATGCATGCAGGTCTCTAGATTATAGAATTGCCCATGCATTAAACAGGCAAATTAATGCAAAAAGCTTTAGTAAAAGGGTCCCTTAGAGAATTATAATGTTTCAGCCTTCAAGTTACCACATAGTGGACTGTTTTAATGAACTCAGGTTGATATCAAACCAAAGGAAATGCATTTTGCTACAGTTAAGAACATAAGAATAGCCACACTGGGTCAGACTGATGGTCCATCTAGCCTAGTGACCTGCTTCCAACAGTGGCCAATCTAGGTGACAAGTACCTGGCAGAATCCCAAAGGGTAGCAAGATTCCATGCTACTGAGGATTAGTGGCTTTCCCATGTCCCCATGTTCCTCCAAGAACTTGTCCATGCCTTTTTAAAGACAAGCAAATCAGAGGGAAACAGCAACACAAAATTGTGAAGCAGTACTAGTGTAGAGGGCCATAGACGGAACAACAAGGAGGAGTCAGAATTCAGAGGAAGCAAATTTATTCAAAGACCCGACACAGCCCATGTTTCGGCAAGTGCTTGCGTCAGGAGTCTATTTTACATAAAAAATGCACACAACAGTTAAAATTATACACATCGAATAAAAATAAAATAAAAATGCATGCAGCAAGCACATAGAGCTGGTGTAACTGCGGGTGCCTAAATGTGGCAAGGACACACATAACTTAGCGTATTCTGTAAGTTGCACACATAAATGGCAGCATCTCCCATGCTCCACCCATGCTCCACCCCCTGCATTTATGCACTATGACACTTAGGGCTCTGTTTACAAAGGCACACTAATTTTTAGCATACGCTAATGAATGCTAGCATGCCTTTGTAAACAGGGCCCTTAGATATGCCCTTACAGAATAGACCTCAGACAATTTTCTGCTACGTATGCACATAAGTGCCAGTTTTCATGTACATTTAAATGCACAATTGGCAAATAACTGTAGGCATAGGATTGCCCTTATTGTGTCTGAAACAACAAAGAAGAAAACCATTTAAGAACTGACCCCATACACCTTGGTGGATGGTGTCAAAGGCAGCCAATATATCTAACTAAATTAATACTTATCCCATCCATGATTTGCCCGAATTCTAATGTCATCTTTCACAACCATCTAAACTGTCTCTGAACTAAAACCAGATCAATTGTGCTGGATGAAAAGCTTGCTCTTGTTGAAGGAACTCTCCTATTTCTAAAAAAAAACCTGGTCTATCAGCAAGCTTTGCCAAAAAAGGGTATTTGAACCACATTAATAATTGCTGAGATGTCTAGCATCAGCCCCCTCCCCCTGCATCTTTAAAATTGGATACCTGTAGGGTGAACCCATAACTTTAAAACAAATTCACTAACCATGTTAACAAAAGTAAAGTCTCAGGTAGCAAAAGTTTCATTATTTCCAAGGGCAGATGGTCCAGCTTGCTTTAGGAAGATTTTAAATTCCTAATTCCTTCCCAGTTAAATTGTGCTGGCCAGCCATGGAGCAGATATTCAGCAGCAGTTAACTAGACAGTGCTGCTAAATATCTGCTCTGACTACTATAGAACTATCCAGTTAGTGCAGGGATGGTCCAGAGGCAGAGTTGGGGCAGAGCTGGAAGATATCCAGACACCGCAGATATTCAGTGTCAGTGCCGGGATGGCTAATCAAATCAATCAGCTCAAAACACTGCAGCCAGGTTCATATACAAACTCTCTCGTTTTGAAAGTGCCTCCCCTAGGGGGGCGCTAGTGAGCTTTTGACTGGAATGGTTGTTTAGCCGGCTCTCTCCCTCCTATCACAGCTCAATAATCGTTCAGATTCTGGAATCTTATCATCAAACCCATCCGATTTCACCTTATTTTATCTATCATCATGTCAGGAACAAGATCATCTAAGCAAGATTCATAAAACACTCTTGCAACTGGGTCTAAAAGATCAAAAACCGACCCTCCCACGCCAGAAAAAATGGCGCCCTGCAAAAGCCCTTCTCATCCTTCGGATCCTATGCTAGAAGAGCTCTGTGCACTCTGTGAATTAACATCCAAGCATTTTGAAACTACCTGCGAACTCCCAAACGATATTGCTTCAATCATCTCCTCTCTAAATGCTTTTCAAGCAAGAATCGAAGATTTGGAACGATGATCTGATCAAACTGCTGTCCAACTCACAAAGGCTGAAAATGCAACTCATAATCGCTTTAAAAAATTGGAATTGGAATTAGAAGATCTTTCTAATCATTCCAGGAGAAATAATATTTGTATTTTAGGTCTCAGAGAAGGAATAGAAGGGTCTAATATGATTGACTTTCTGTCCAAATGGATCCCTGCCATTCTCAATCATACCTTCGATCCACCCCTGGAATTTGAGCGGGCCCACCGCACACCATCACAAGTTCGTCTCAATCACCCTCACCCGAGACCAGTTGTCGCAAAGCTTCTTCGGTTCCAGCATGCGCTGCATATACTGACAACAGCACGAACACAAGCCTCACTCCAAAATGAAGGCAAGAAGATTCTAATTGTCCTGGATCTGGCTCAAACTACTGCTAGAAAGAGAAAAGCTTTCCTCAAAATGCGACCTCGACTTAAATCTTTAGGAGCTCGCTTGGCCACTGTTGGAAGCAGGGTACTGGGTTAGATGGACCATTGGTCTGACCCAGTATGGCTACTTTTATGTTCTTATGTTCTAAATTCTAGGATGTGAGTTTTTATGTATAATAGATGTCTTTATCTTAAAAAATAAATAAATAATAATAAATCTTTAGGAGCTCGATTCGGGCTTCAGTACCCACACGTATGACAGTAAACATCAACAACAACAACAACAACAAAACTTTTGATTCCCCAGACCTGCTGCAAGATTTCAGAGATCGGCTTCAATGTCAAGGCATGGCGTAAGAAATTCACAGGCATGACCTCTGCCTACTTTCTCTCTCACTGCTGCATGGATTCTAAGACAGCATGTCACACTATCTCAATCCTTTGTTAACAAGCATGCTAGCTCTTCTTTAAGCATGCCTAACAACCTACAGACTCTGCACGTTTTCTCTTTTCTCTTTTCTTATTTTATCACCATTTTCTTCACTATTTTTGTATTATGCACTGCATGAACATTCGAATAGACAGAATTTATCTTCAGAAGTTGAAATCTAGTCTAACTTAATACTCTCAACCATCTTCTGCTGATTGCATTTACGATCACAAATATTTTATTTTATCTATTTTTCTTTTTAATATGTTTTCATTTATGTTAAATAAGAGAACAATACTGTCTCTTCTCAAATTGCCTACATCATATAAGCTCCAATTATTTGCATGTTCATTATCTCTTTTTGCATATTGTTTTTAAGCTTAAAGTGTTACAACTCATTGTTTTAAGTAAATATGATGGTCATAGCTGTTATATATAATGCATATCCCTAATTTCCTTCATATATTATTATGCTACACTACTGTAGCCACTTAAGGTCTAATCTTTTTATTAATGGGTCACTTTCAATTCATAAGGCTAATATTACCCACTATTAAATATGAAATTATCTCTTCTCTCATAACGTCTCTCTCACTACATGGGCTAATCTCATAACTCCACAACCCTTAACAATCTTCTTTAGTTGTTTTCTATTCTTTTCACTAATGTACGCTTAAAGGGGCATAATCGAACGCGAACGCCCATCTCCATGGGCATCTATATCCGAGAACGGGTACGTGAAGGGGCGGGACAGACCGTATTTTTGAAAAAAATGGCCGCCCATCTTTTTTTTCGATAATACGGTTTGTGCCAGGCAAATGCATCGGATTTGTGCAGATTTGAGCTGGGCGGTTTTGTTTTTCAGCGATAATGGAAACCGAAGGTGCCCAGCTCAAAAACGAACAATTCTAAGGCATTTGGTTGTGGGAGGGGCCAGGATTCGTAGTGCACTGGTCCCCCTCACATGCCAGGACACCAACCGGGCACCCTAGGGGGCACTTGTAACAATTTTTTTAAAAAGTCAAATACCTCCCAAGTCCATAGCTCCCTTCCTTTGGGTGCTGAGCCCCTCAAATCCCACCAAAACCCACTGCCCACAACTCTACACCATTACCATAGCCCTAAGGGGTGAAAAGGAGCACCTACATGTGGGTACAGTGGGTTTTGGGGGCGGTTTGGAGGTCTCCCATTTACCACCACAAGTGTAATAGGTAGGTGGGGGGATGGGCCTGGGTCCACCTGCCTGAAGTCCAATGCACCCACTAACAGCTGCTCCTGGGACCTGCATACTGCTGTGATGGTGCTGGGTATGGCATTTGGAGGTGGCATACAGGCTGGAAAAAAAGTTGTTAAAGTTGGGGGTTTTTTGGTGGGAGGGGGTTAGTGACCACTGGGGGAGTTGGGGTGGTCATCCCCAATTCCCTCTGGTGGTCATCTGGTCATTTAGGGCACTTTTGTGGGACTTGTTCATGAAAAAAAAGGGTCCAAAACAAGTGACCTAAATTCGCGCTAAAAACGCCTTTGTTTTTTCGATTATCAGCCGAAGGCGCCCATCTCTCCTTGGCCAATAAACACACCCCAGTCCCGCCTTCACCATGCCTCTGACACGCCCCCATCAACTTTATTCGTTCCTGCGATGGAGTGCAGTTGAAGATGCCCAAAATCGGCTTTTGATTATACCAATTTGGGCGCCTTTGCGAGATGGGCGCCTATCTCCCGATTTGGGTCGAAATCTGTGCGCCCATCACTTTCGAAAATAAGGCTGATACTGTCATAGATTGCAGAATCTTTCTACTTACTCTTATGGGAGGGATTAGATTCACGCTGGACCCCCCTGTCCTAGTCACTGGTCCCCATATATTCTTCTTTCTATGTTGACTGAGCATTTCTTGCTCTCTATGTCGTTTGTTGTTAATACATTTCAGAGGCATACACCTTCATCATTACTCATACCACAGCTATTATATTCACTAAACCTAAGCTATCTCCTCATTCATCACAATACTCATCTCAACTCTTCTCCCTATCACAGTGGCTAATACCAGTTCACTTAATATTCTAACGCTAGTTTCCTGGAATGTAAATGGCTTGAAACACCCAATCAAACGGAAAAACATATTCACACACCTTAAAAAATTAAAACCCTCAATCATCTTCTTACAAGAAACACACATTCCCAATCTCATCAATTTTAAATCTGCCTTCCCTTGGATCTCTCATAACATCGACGCTCCCTCTACTGGTCGCAAACATGGGGTTTCAATCCTATTCCACAAAGACCTAAATGTTAACATAACAGAGCATATCAGCAACCCACAAGGAAGATGGGCAATTGCTAAAATAACATTATCAAATGAACAATTCATCTTAGTAAACCTTTATGACCCTAACTCAGATTCCCCAGAGTTCTTTGCGTCCCTTTTTCAAATAATCGCCTCCTTTACCCCCTTACCTATCTATATTGCATGGGATTTCAACCTTCCTCTAGACATATGGATGGGCAAACATACTACATCTCCAAGAAACATCCCCAAAGCTAATATCTCTCTACGCTCACTAATTTCCCAATTTAATTTGGTTGACCCTTGGAGAATAAATCATCCGACTACCAAAGATTACACACACTTCTCTTCCCCCCATTCCAGTTTCTCACGCATAGACTACTTTTTAATCTCTGCATCCTTACTTGCACCACAATCCAGCCAATTGTAATATCCAATCATTCTCCTATAACGCTGTCTCTCATCAACCCTATCCAAAGCTCAACTAAATCTCCCAATTGGAAACTCAACTCAAAATTATTAGCTGATGAAGATGTTCAAAAATGAATTCAAAAATGTATCAAAGAATTCTTTCAATTTAATATCTCTGATGACATCTCATCTTTGACAATATGGAAGCTTTTAAAGCCTCACTAAGAGGTGAATTCATTTCTATCTCTTCATATAAAAGAAAAGAACACCTTCACAATCTTACAGAAATAGAAAATAAAATTAAAGAACAAGAACAACTTTACTTTCACACTAATGATAAATCACTACTCAATACTTTATATCAATTAAAATATTCTCATAACAAATTGCTTAGTGAACATGTCAATCAAGACATTTTTGTCTCAAAATCTAAATAGTATTCTGAAGGTAATAAAAGTAGTAAATTATTGGCCAACTATTTAAAATGGAAAAACACTAAAATTCAAATACCTCAATAAAAAATACAAATAATATCATAACTACCTCACCTTCCGGTATATTAAAATCCTTCCATCAATTTTATTCTTCTCTCTACCAATCAGACACTAATGGAGACATAACAGATATATACAACTTTCTAGCAACCCTCTCTCGTCCCTAATGGTCTGAATCTGACAACAAAATCCTTACGAAAAATATTGACACTGATGATATTATACAAGCTCTCAAAGATCTTCCCTCTAATAAAGCTCCAGGTCCTGATGGTATCCCTGTAGAATTCTACAAAGCCTACAAATCTCTCCTTAACCCTTTCCTTGGCAATCTATTCAATTTTGTCTCTCCAACCAAAGTTGCTAAAAGCTGCTTCTCTGAAGCAATAATTACAGTAATCCCTAAACCAAATAAAGACTCACAATTAATTCAGAACTACAGGCCCATCTCTCTCTTAACCCAGATATAAAATATAAGCAAAAATCGTTGCTAATAGAATTAAAAAAGATATCAACAAAATTATATCCCCAAATCAAGTAGGATTTATGTCAGGCAGACTCATCACGGACAACTCTAGACTATTCTTCCATCTTCTTAATATTGCAAAATCCCTCAACTACCCAACTTTAGACCTAGCTCTAGACGCCAAAAAGGCATTCAGTAGAGTAGAATGGTCATATCTTTTTCACATCATGAAATGGTTTGGTGCCAGTTCAGAGTTCATTGAAAAAAACCAAAGTATTATATACCCACCCGATTGCACGTATCACAGCTAATAATCATCTGTCTGATTACATAAATTTAAACAGAGGAGCTCGTCAAGGATGCCCTCTTTCACCCTACCTCTTTAATATTGCTCTTGAACCCCTTTTACTCTCAATCATCTCTCACGGCAACATAACTGGCCTACAGCACAACTCCTCAATGTATAAAGTATCAGCATACATAGACGACATCTTACTATACATAACCAACCCTCATACCTCTCTTCCGGTTCTTTTCTCATTAATAGACTCCCTCAAAGATTTCAGGCTACAAATTAAACCAGTTCAAAACAGAAGCACTTCCTCTTAATTTTCACGCTACTTCAAATCACATACAACCGTATGGATTAATCTGGTCCCCTTCCAAAATCAGATATTTAGGTGTTGAAATTAGTCATAATCTAACAGATACCTTACATATTAATTGTGAAAATATTTTAAAATTTCTAAAACATCTAATTTCAACTTGGCACCCTCTACATATCTCTTGGTGGTGAAGAGTCGAAACAATTAAAATTATGATCTCTCCTAAAATCCTCTATTCTCAGTATGATCACCTTTTTTTTCCACAATACTTTCTACAAACAAATTGACAAACTCCTCTCTCTTTTTCTTTAGAAAACTAAACCCCCACGAATATCCATGTTGAAACGTAAAGCCCCAAAAGAGAAATTTGGAGTCCTTTTTCCTGATTTTCAACTATACCATAAAGCATTTATAATTCAACAAGGTTATTATTGGTTCTCCTCACCAACTAATTACTATCCTTTATGGCTACAATTAGAATCACCCCTTCTCTCCTATTCCCATGCATCTCTTATTAACTATCACAATACCCCATCATCTAAAAGATAATTTGATACTAGCCAACACCAAATCCTGTCTTCAAGAACTTGGCAATACTTTAGACAAACCTTTTCACAAAACCACACATATTTCCCTCTGGTATAATACAGATACTCAGATCAATAATAATGTATGTCATTGGCCAGCTTGGTCAAACAACAACATTTGGTCTCTTTTTGACATCCTAGACCCCACATATAAAACTCCTATGCCATTCCATAAATTGCAATCAATTTTTTCATTAAACTCATCTCAATATTTTAAATGGATCCAACTAACACATTGTCCAAAGAAATCTAAAATATTAAATAATCTAAGTTTCACTTCACCCTCAATTTACCAAATAGCTAAAACCCTGTTGGATAAGGGACATGTGGAGGGGCATAATCGAATGGCGGTGGCCAAATAGATGGCCAGCCATCTATTTGGCCGGCGCCGCAAAGAGCAGTCCCGAACCGTATTATCGAAAAAGATGGCCAGCCATCTTTCGTTTCGATAATACGGTTAGGGCCGGCCAAATGTGAGAGATGGCCGGGTTTGAGATGGCCGGCCTCGGTTTTCGCAGATAATGGAAACCGAGGCCGGCGATCTCAAACCCGGCCAAATCCAAGGCATTTGGTCATGGGAGGGGCCAGCATTTGTAGTGCACTGGTACCCCTCACATGCCAAGACACCAACTGGGCACCCTAGGGGGCACTGCAGTGGACTTCAAAAATTTCTCCCAGATGCATACCTCCCTTACCTTGGATGCTGAGCCCCCCAAATTCCCCCCAAAACCCACTCCCCACAATTGTACACCATTACCAAAGCCCTTAGGGGTGAAGGGGGGCATCTACATGTGGTACAGTGGGTTTTGGGGGTTTTGGAGGGCTTAACATTTACCACCACAAGTGTAACAGGTAGGAGGGGATGGGCCTGGATCCACCTGCCTGAAGTGCACTGCACCCACTAAATACTGCTCCAGGGACCTGCATACTGCTGTCAGGGAGCTGGGTATGACATTTGAGACTGGGGTTGGTGACCACTGGGGGAGTAAGGGGAGGTCATCCCCGATTTCCTCCGGTGGTCATTTGGTCAGTTGGGGCACCTTTTTGAAGCTTGGTCGTGAAAAAAAAGGAACCAAGTGAAGCCAGTGAAATGCTCGTCAAGGCCAGCTTTCTTTTTTCCATTATCGGGCGAAGCCGGCCATCTCAAAGCACGCCCCCGTCCCGCTTTCGCTATCCTACTGAAATGCCCCCTTGAAGTTTGGCCAGCTCTGCGACGGAAAGCAGTTGGCACTGGCCAAAATTGGCTTTCGATTATAGCGATTTGGCCGGCTTTAGGAGTTCGCCGGCCATCTCCCGATTTGTGTTGGAAGATGGTTGACGATCTCATTCGAAAATAAGCTGGATAGCCTCATCCACCTATAAATTTTTGCTTTCACATAGATATAAAAACAAGAACTCTATCATATCATTATGGGAAACTGATGTCAACACTACTATTCCTGACTCTTTCAAAGACCTTCTCTGGTCTTCCCTTCTCAAACCACTATCTGCAGCTAACTTTTCACAATCCATGCTTTTCCTCTACCATAGTCTCCTGGATACTCAGGAAAATGCATACTGCTGGTTTAGCCCCCTCTAACCTATGTTGGCATTGTCACTCTCATATTGGCACCTTAATTCATATGATTTATAAATGCCCCCAAATTCTTCAGTTTTGGACCTCCATATGGATCATCATCTAATATTGATCAATTGGAAAAATTCTAAACTTTTAAATGAACATTTCTGGTGGCAATCAATACTATATCATAAATTTGAATTAGCAGCTGCCACCTTAAATGGTTCCCTACACAAAAAGCTCCTAATCTGGTTCCCTATAAATGAATATCTTAAGTCACTCAATTTATAGCTCTACATCTGTATCTATTATTAGCAATGTTATTATAGCTTATCGTTATCATAATTCCTGTATATTTTCCATAACACAATGCCTCTGATGTATTTATATATCTGTATTCAACATTGTTCATGTTTTGTTTGGTTTTTCTCCTTTGTTGTAACTTTGAAAATTTAATAAAATCTCATGGAAAAAAAAAAGAAAGTGCCTCCCCTTTATTAATCAAATTACACTGGCTACCTATCAAATTATGTACCTTTATCTTTCAAATACTAAATGGCACAGCTCCAAACTATACGGTACCATTAATAAACTTACCTCACAGAAACACTAAAAATGAGACAAGAAACTATCTCAGACTACACCTCCCAAATTGCAAAAAAAGTGATTTACAAAACTGTCCACTCTGCAGACTTCACTTACCTAGGAACTAAATGGTGGAATTCCTTACCACCCAAAATAAGAAATATACAGGAATATACTAGATTCTGCAAAATCCTTAAATTGTTCCTATTGAAACAAACCCTCACAAAGAACAGCCGTATCTCAAACAATTAATTATTACCTGAACTGGTTATTACTCTATTTATCATTAACGTTCTCTTTGCTTCATGTACAATTTCTCATTCATAATAGATTTTCTAAATATTAAATATCCATAGCTATCCCAGTATGTTTATGATACTGTTTTGTAATATTGGATTCTTACAACAAATTACTTTCTTATGCATTATTCTTATGCCTGCTGTATATGGGAAAGCGCGGGGTACAAATGTAATAAATAAATAAATTATTCTTTGCTATGTATCCTATACTGTTTATTGCAAGCCACATTGAACTCAAACTTGTTTGGAATAATGTGGGATAAAAATGTCACAAATAAATAAATAATCGAGCATGTCAGATTGCATAGAAGAATGTAAGAACATAAGCATTGCCATACTGGATCATTCTGAAAGTCCATTAAGCCCAGTATCTTGTTTCCAGCAGTGACCAATCCAGGTCAGAAGTATCTGGCAAGATCCCAAAAGATGAAAAACAGATTTTATGCTGCTTTTCCCAGGGATAAGCAGTGGATTTTCCCTATGAATCCCATATTTTAATTATTCATTGAGAGAAGAAATATTTTCTCTCAGTTGTTTTACTATTTGCTATTTAGTTGCTTCATTGCATGCCCACTAGTCCTTGTATTTTGGGAAAGAGTAAACAATTGATTTATGTCTACCCATTCCACTCCACTTGGGGGTCCTTTTACTAAGCCGGTTAGGCGTGTACATATGTCCTACGTGCGTCAATTTTGAACTACTATCTGGCTACCACGTGGCCCAGGTGGTAATTTCATTTTTGACACTCATATTTTTTATTTTCTGGCGCGCGGCACTAACTGGGCATTAATCGGCATTGCACATGAGTTGACAATTACCACACGGTTAAAGCGTGAGACCTTATCGCTAAGTCAATGGGTGGCGGTAAGGTCTCAGGCCCAAGATGGACGCACGCCAATTTTAATTTTGCCACACGTTCATTTTCGGCATTCTGAAAAATGGACCTGCATGTGCCCAATACACATGTCTACACCAGCGCAGGCCATTTTTCAGCGCACCTTAGTGAAAGGACCCCTTAGTGTTCTATAGACCTCTATCATATCTCTCCTCAGCTGTCTTGCTCCAACTGAAAAGCCCTAACCTTTTTAGTTTTTTCTCATAGTGGTCATCCCATCTGCTTTATTATTTTTATCACCTTTCTCTGTACCTTTTCTAATTCTGCTATATCCTTTTTGAGATACGGTGACCAAAATTGCACACACTATTCAAGATGCAGTTGCACCATGGAGTGATACAAAGGCATTATAATATTCTCAGTTTTGTTCTCTATTCCTTTCTTATTAATTCCAAAAATTCCAGTTGCTTTCTTAGCCACTGCTGCACACTGAACAGAGGGTTTTGACATATTATAACTATAACTACCCTCTCTTTATTTCCTTGTTGTCTTATACTGATGTTTGTTACATGCTTTCTACTGTACTATGTATTTGTATTATTGAACCGGAGCCTACCTCTACGGTATTCTGTAAGCCACATTGAGCCTGCAACTAAGTGGGATAATGTGGGATATAAATTATCAACAATGACACCTAAATCCTTTTCCTGGTTGGTGACTCCTAATATGGAACTTTGCATCACATAGCTATAGTTTGGGTTCCTCTTTCCCACATGCATCACTTGGCATTTGCTCACATTAAATGTCATCTGCCATTTGGATACCCATTCTCCCAGTCTTATAAAGTCATTTGGAATTTTTCATAAGCCTCTTGTGATTTAACAGCCTGCCCTGCACGTAAAAGAAATGTGGACCGTCGGGCCTTCTCTCGCTCTGTCTGTCCCGCCCTTGCGGAAATAGGAAGTTGCGTCAGCGGAGGGCGGAACAGATAGAGCGAGAGAAGGCCCGACGGTCCACATTTCTTTTACGTGCAGGGCAGGCGCAAGGCACTGTGCCTCGCCTCAGATTCCGATATTCTTTTTAAAGGTAGGGTGCGGGAGCTGGTCGGGGGGTGTCGATGCGCCGAGGGGGGAGCTGGCAGGGAGCACCCCCCCTGAGCTGACACCCGGGGCGGACCGCCCCTCCCGCCCCCCCCTGCTACGCCACTGGATATATTAAAAAGCAGCAGTCCCAGCACAGAGCCCTAGGGAACCCCACTATTTGCCCTTCTCCATTGAAAATATTGACCATTCAACCTTTCTCTCTGTTTTCTATCTTTTAAACAGCTCTTAAACTACAATAGGACATTGCCTCTACTACTACTTGACATTTCTAAAGGGCTACTAGGGTTATGCAGCGCTGTACAATTTAACATAGAAGGACAGCCCTGTTCAAGGACCTTACAATCTAAAGGACAAATGTACAGTCAGTCAAATAGGGGCAGTCAAATTGGGGCAGTCTAGATTTCCTGAAAGGTATAAAGGTTAGGTGCCGAACACAACATTGAAGAGATGGGCTTTGAGCAAAGCTTTGAAGATGGGAGGGGCTCAGGAAGTTTATTCCAAGCATAGGGTGAGGCAAGGCAGAATGAGCGGAGCCTGGAGTTGGCGGTGGTGGAGAAGGGTACTGAGAGGAGGGATTTGTCCTGTGAGCGGAGGTTTCGGGCGGGAACGTAAGGGGAAATGAGGGTAGAGAGGTAATGAGGGGCTGCAGACTGATTGCATTTGTAGGTAAGAAGGAGAAGCTTGAACTGTATGCGGTATCTGATTGGAAGCCAGTAAAGTGACCTGAGGAGAAGGGTGATATGAGTATATCGGTTCAGGCGGAATGTAAGACGTGCAGCAGAGTTCTGAACGGATTGAAGGGGGGATAGATGGCTAAGTGGGAGGCCAGTGAGGAGTAGGTTGCAGTAGTCAAGGCGAGAGGTAATGAGAGCATGGACGAGAGTACGGGTGGTGTGCTCAGAAAGGAAAGGGCGAATTTTGCTGATGTTAAAGAGAAAGAAGCGACAGATCTTGGCTATCTGCTGGATATGCGCAGAGAAGCAGAGAGAGGAGTCGAAGATGACTCCGAGGTTGCGGGCAGATGAGACAGGGAGGATGAGGGTGCCATCAACTGAGATAGAGAGTGGAGGAAGAGGAGAAATGGGTTTCTAACGCCCTCAGAAGTCATTCATGATGTACTTTGTCAAATGCCTTCTGAAAATACACAATAAGGGGCTTTTTTGATATGATGCTGAAAATATCCAAAGATCAAATGGAGAACATATTGATTTGTGAACGCACAAAAACAAGCCATCAGGATGAATGTGTGTGTGTGTGGGGGGGGGGGGGGGGGGGGGGAGGGCAGCATTCTTAGTAGACTGGCCACCCAGACATCCCAGCAGAGCAGTGGGTCAATCTAGGGGGCACTGCAGTGGACTTCACTTAGAAGCTCCCAGGTACACATCTCACCATCACTCCCTTATGTTGTATGGTTAGCCCTCCAAAACCCACCAAAAACCTCCTGTACCCAGCTTTAAACCACTACAGTAGCCCTTATGTCTGCAGGTATTACCTATATGTGGGTACAGGAGGTTTTTGGCGGATTTGGGATGGCTCACACTTACCAGTTAGAGTGGGATATGGGCCTGGGTCCCCTTCTCTACAGTGCACTGCACCAATCACTAGGCTACACCAGGGACCTGCTTGCTGCTGTAATAGGCCTGGCCATAACATCTGAAGCTGTAAGATAGACTGGTATGTACTGTGTTTTTCACATCTTTGAAGTCAGTGACTACTAGAGGAGTAAGGGGAGTTATCCCATAATCCTTCCAGTGGTCATCTGGTCATTTAGGGCACCTGTTGGTGACTTAGTCATGACTGAAATGGGTCTAGATCAAAACATATAACTTTTATCCCTGGACGTTTTTGCTTTGTTCCATTATGGCAGAAAAATGTTTTTTGACTATAGAGATTTGGACGTTTTTGACAAAATAACACATCCATCTGCCACTTTGTGCTGCTTTTCGGATTTTTTTTTAGTTTTGAAAATGAGCCCCAATATCAACTGGCTTATCTTTGTCCACACATTTATTCACCCCTTCAAAGAAATGTAGCAGATTGGTGAGGCAAGAGGCAACATTTCCCTTGGCTAAACACATGCTGGCTTTGCCTCATTAATCCATGCCTGTGTATATGTTCAATAATTTTGTTCTTTATCATAGTCTCTACCATTTCGCACAGCACCAACATCATGCTCACTGGTCTATAATTTCACAAGTCAACTCTGGAACTATTTTTAAAAATTTGCATTACATTGGCCACCCTCCAATCTTTTGAAACAATTATTTTACTGGCTTCTTGCTTCTGATATACCTTAAAAAAGTTCTTATGTGTTTTTGCCTCCAAGGCAATCTTCTTTTCAAAATCTCTTTTTACCTTCCTTATCAGCACTTTGCATTTGACTTGCCATTTCTTATGCTGTTTCCCATTATCTTCAGTTGGATTCTTCCATTTTCTGAAGGATGGTCTTTTAGCTCAAATAGAGGGGCATAATCAAATGTTGCCGGCGAAATAGTTTGCTGGCGATCTATTTTGGCAGCAGCACAACAGCTGGCCGGATCCTTATTATCAAAAAAGATGGCCAGCCATCTTTTTTTTCGATAATACGGTTCAGCCTGGCCAAATGCCAGAGATCGCTGGGTTTGAGATCGCCGGTTTTGTTTTTCAGTGATAATGGAAAAAAATGCCAGCCATCTCAAACCCAGCGAAATCCAAGGCATTTGGTCATGGGAGGAGCCAGTGTTTGTAGTGCACTGGTCCCCCTGACATGCCAGGACACCAACCGGGCACCCTAGGGGGCACTTCTAAAAATTTTTAAAAAATACAAAAAAAGTTCCCAGGTGCATGCATAGCTCCCTTACCTTTGATGCTGAGCCCCCCAAATCCCCCCCAAACCCACTCACCACAACTCTGCACCATTACCATAGCCCTTATGGGTGAATGGGGGGCACCTACATGTGGGTAGAGTGGGTTGGGGGGGGTTGGAGGGCTTAACATTTACCACCACAAGTGTAACAGGTAGGGGGAGATGGACCTAGGTCTGCCTGCCTGAAGTGCACTGCACCCATTAAAAACTGCTCCAGGGACTTGCATACTGCTGTCAGGGAGCTGGGTATGACATTTGAGGCTGGCAAAAAAGGTTTTTTGATTTTTTTAGTGTGGTAGGGGGTTGGTGACCACTGGGGAGGTCATCCCCCATTCCCTCCGGTGGTCATCTGGTCAGTTGGGGCACCTTTTTGAGGCTTGGTCGTGAAAATAAAAGGACCAAGTAAACCCGGCGAAATACTGCTTAACGTTGCTTTTTTTTTCCATTATCCGCGAAAGCCAGCATCTGGTAGCCACGCCCATGCCCGCCCATGTCCCGCCTTCGCTAAGCCACCAACATGCCCCTTTGAACTGTCGCCGGCAAGGCAACGGGAAAGCGGCGATGCTGTCGGGAAATGACTGGCGATCACTTTCGAAAATAAGCCTGATAGCCTCCTTTACCTCACATAATGCTGTCCTGACTGTGTCTGACTAGCTATCTCTGGAAAAAAAAATTACCAATCCTCCGCCCTTATGCTGAGGTCTGGGTTATTTATTATTATTTATTTATTATTAGGATTTATTTACCGCCTTTTTGAAGGAATTCACTCAAGGCGGTGTACAGTAGGAATAGATCAAGCATGAGCAAAAGAGAATTACAGCAGTAAAAATATTCAAAAACAATACAAAGTATGGTATACTATTTACAATGTCAACACAATACGTAATAGAAGGTGATAGCGAAGGGTAAAGCAAAGATGTAACATATAGAAGGGTAAGAAAGTAGGAAGAGTTAGAAAGAAAGGTGATTGATTTAAAGAAAGTTGCACATGAGATCAGAGAAATGGTTAAATGTTATCTCCGCTAGAGTAGGAATGGATAAACTTGTCCTGCTGCAGTATGAGCAGCCAGGCACTCCTTGTATGTGTGAGTGAGACTACAGAGTTAGTTCCTTTTTCCAGTAATGGCCTGGTTGAAGAGCCAAGCTTTCACCTGCTTCCTGAAGTAGAGATAGTCTTGTGTTAAGCGCAGCCTTTCAGGCAGTGCATTCCAGAGAGTGGGGGTTACTCCAGAGAAGGCAAAAAACAAACAAACAAAAAAACCCATTTAAGTTTTTACAGACCCCCCTCCCCCCTCCCCTCCCATGTTTCAGTTTCAACCTACGTTTCTTATTCAAAGATTGAACATTTATAAAACCTATAGCTGTTCTCCTCTCTTTTGGATTAAAGTAGAAATGCCTGCCCCAGCAGAATGGTTTAAAAATATATCTGCTTCCCATTGACAGTAGTGGTTCCTGTTGCAGTCTCTATTCCTCACTCATTCAGCACTGCTATGGGTTATCATTTATGTTCCAGAATAATGGAAAAGGCCATCCAGTGGTAAAAAAAAGGTTAGTAATGGGAGGGGGGGGGGGGGGGGTAAGTGGAAAGGAAGGGGAAAAAAAGGAAAAGTAGAAGGAAGGAGGGGTTAGAATTGAAAGGAAGAGGAAAGAGTGCTAGAGGAGGAAAGATGTGGAGCAGAAGGTGAAAATGGCAGGGGGAAGAAGGGCAAGGAGATTAGAGTGCAAAGGGTAGGGTAGAATGGGTGGGCAGAGGAGATGAGCCTCTATCTCCTGTATCCCCCTCCCCTCCCCTCCATAAACACACATATATCCCACCCCTCAAATACATACACACATACAGATCCCTCTCACACCACTCACACATACACACCATCTTCACCCCCCACGCACACCCCACCCCTACACATATTCTCTCAACCCACCCCTCATACAGATATACACATATATTCCCCACATCCCCACCCTTTGCACATACCTCTCACACACCCCTCTTCCCCAACCTTCATGCAGCAACACACACACAATTCTCATAATCACTCTACACATATGCCCCTCACCTCAACCTTCACCCCTCACTTCACACCAGGGGCGTATCTGCGTGGGGCCTCAGGGGCCTGGGCCCCCGCAGATTTCGACCTGGACCCCCCTACCGCTGCCAACCCTCCCCCTCCGTTGCTCGCCTACCTTCGCTGGCGGGGGACCCCAACCCCCGCCAGCCGAGGTCCGCGTCCTCCTGCCGCTGCCGGCTGCATTTGGTCCTTTAATTCTTCCATTGAAGCTGGCGCCGACGAAAGTTTCTTTTGAGTCTGACGTCGCTGCACGTTGTACGTGCAGGACGTCAGACTCAGAAATTGTTTCTGAGTCTGACGTCCTGCACGTACAACGTGCAACGTGCAGCGACGTCAGATTCAAAAGAAACTTTTTCGTCGGCGCCAGCTTCAATGGAAGAATGAAAGGACCAAAGGCAGCCGGCAGCGGCAGGAGGACGCGGACCTCGGCTGGCGGGGGTTGGGGTCCCCCGCCAGCGAAGGTAGGCGAGCAACGGAGGGGGAGGGTTAGCAATGGCAGCGGCTGGGGGGAGGGGGATCGGCAATGGCGGCGGCGGCGGCGGGGGGGGGGGGGCTATAATGTGCCCCCCCTCTCTGGCCCTGGCCCCCCCTACCGCCGCAGTTCAGATACGCCCCTGCTTCACACATACCCCTTAGCCTCACCATTCACATGCATACACCCTCATCTGCACTCCTCACACATACAAACACAAACCCCTCTTTCCTAGGCCTCACACACATACATCCCTCATCCTCACCTGTCTTTCATACACACATACACTCCCTCATCCATGCCCCTCTTTCATATATACACACCCTCATCCAGTCCCCACACTCTCATACACCTAATATCCCTACATCTTATACATATACGCTTCACCTACACCCACCTTTCTCACATACACATACCCCTCACTCTTACCTCTCACTCCTCATTCTCACCCCTACCCCTACTCCCCCATACATGCCCCCCATCCCTATCCCACCCACAATCCCATTCTTACAGTCTCAAGATGGACACAAATATACACTTAAACTCAAACATACCTCTCATACACCTCCTCATGCACTCACCCACATAAACACAGAGCCCGACAGCCATGCAACTTCTATACACACATGTTAGGATGCCTCTTCCCATTGATTATCATACCTAGGAATGTATAAGTTTGCAAATGGAGGAAGAGGAAACATGCCTTTATGCCTTGCTCCATATGTCCACTTTTCAACTTGTTTAAATATGCCAGCATGCAGTATTGATGATATGACCATGCTTCCAGTGAGACTCTGTAGACTGTGCCTACCCTGCAGTCGCTCTCCTTGCTTTCCTCCAATAAGCACCCCTCCTGCCCCCCCCCCCCAGTCAGCTGACTTTCCTGTATCTTTGTACCCATTTTGAAGCGTGAACCTGGAATCCTGGTCTTCCCTCTTCCTGGGACTCAAATTCTCAGGGACTTTGTTTTCTTAAAGTGAAATGCCTTCTTTTGCCATCTTTTATTTTCCCTAAGAAATTTTCAGTGCATCTTGTGTAGCCCTGCCTGGTTATGCTGGCTCTCTTTTATGCCTGATTTATGTTGAGTCATCTGTAAACCTTGCCACAATTGCAAAATAATAGATTGTTATATCTTAGCAATAATTAGTGCATTTCTCTGTGTACACATTATGGAATAAAATGCCTGATTAGCTGTTCCTGGCAGTTACTGAACTCCAAGCAGAATACAAAAGCTAACTTTTAAGGCAACATATCCTACATTTATGCATATATATGCACAGATAATGGAATTTTAAAATTGCACACAGAAGAAAGGTTTGAAAATGTATTGAGCATGAATCATGAGGGTTTCATAATAAACACCTACACATCTCCTGAAATAACATTAGCATCTCTTTTGTTAAACATGTCATTGTATCCTTACACTGCAATAACCTCTGTTGTGCAACCATGAGAATCAGGGATTAGGATGGATTTACTCCTAAGGAAATGAACCAAATATAATCCATAAGGCAAGTTGTGTGTGTATTGTATACGAATGAATATTTCTACCACCTTTTCATGACACAATTTATCTGTACCATAGACTAACTGATCAGGGCTACCAAATTTTGGTCACATGAAACAGGCTTCTATTGTCCTAATACTCTTTAGTTTCATGACAAAGCATTCTGAGTGTTATAGACCTGTTTAGAAGTAAAACTAGGAGAACAATGTCAAGACTAGTTTCAAAAGGTCATCTGTGGAAGATAAAATGTTTTTTATGTGTACAGTATCTATGTATGAAAGTAAACTTCTTTGTTGTGAAACTCTGCATTTGGAACTTTTTGGGCAACAGGGTTTTAAAGGTTGAACTTCTCTAAACAGTAGGGAAACAAGTTTCTTTAAAATATTTATTATACACCATTCTGTGCCCAACTCTTGTAAATTTAATTATAATTTTTATGAAAGAGAGGATAGAATTGAAGACAACCGCTGCTTCAAAAATGCTTCCAGTCCCTTCAAGCTTTTCAGGTGAATCTTATACTCCCAGACACAGCCAGTGTTTCAAATAGATTCTGCTTCAGGGGGAATACTTCATTTGAAACATCCATGGAATCTCTGTATCAGTCAACTACCTCTGAAATAAAATAATCAAGGGCTCCCATTTAAATGCCATATCTCCAATAAAAAAAAAAAAGCCACAGGCTTCTCTGACAAGATTACTCTCCTCCTTCAGACTCTACCAACTTCAGCTACTACCAGTTCTGTAAACCTTTCCTCAAATTCCCCTCATCATTCACCTATTATCCCTACTGCCTCCCTGACTTCCTTTAATCCCCCCTTTCTGGAAGTTCTCAAGAAAGCAATCAACTCTTTGGCCTTCATCCCCTTATAATTATCCAATCCCAACTACCTTCCAGCTGAGATTTCTACAGTGGTTCTTGCCATTCCTTCTATCAGTGGTTAAAACTAGTCTGTCCACTGGGACTTTCTCATTATCTTGGAAACATTGTCACCCCTCTTCAAAGGGATTCTAAATTAGATACATCCTCTGTGAATAATTATAGACTGATTTCCAACTTCCATTTGTTTGTTTCGGCTGGCATTTCCTTATGGAATGCACTACTTGGTCAACTTGATCATATAGTAACACTAGTAAAAGAGGCCCGTTTCTGGACCAAATGAAATGGGCACTAGTAAGGTTTTCCTCCCCAACACCCCCCCTTCTCCCTCCCTTCCTACGTACCTACCGACCCCTTGGTCATTCAGATGCCATTGCTCCACGCATCGTACGCCATTGCTCCGCCCTCGGTGTGTGACGCCATTGCTCCGCCCTCGACATCATCACGTTTGACGCGAGGGCGGGGCCCGGCGACTTGGTGATTTCGGTGGCTTCACCACCACGAACCCTTCGAATCTGTGTTGAAGGAAGTGACGTCAGTGGCTTGGCTTCACTGACGTCAGTGTCTTCAGAACGTTGAGGGTGAGTTTTATTATATAGGATTTCAGTTTAAAGAACTCTTGAAGGCTGTGCTTAAAGCTTTTGGTATTAATGGAAGTATATTGAATTGGATGTAGTTATTATATAAGACACCTAAGGCACAAATGTCGGTAAACGGAGCCCTTTCTACCCCTTTTTCCATTCAACGTGGTACCCGGCAGGGATGCCAATTGTCCCCATCCATGTTTGTTTTCTGTATTGAACCAATGTGCCAGGATGGGAAAATAGAAGGCTTTCATATAGGGGAGTTTGAGCTGAAAACTGCTTTATTTGCAGATGACCTTCTCCTTTTTCATAGTCATCCTGTTTGAACCTTACCTCGGATCCTGGCGAACTTTCACACTTTTAGTCAATTTACAGGCCTAAAGGTTAACTTAACTAAATCAACTATGTTGCATCTTCAAGCTAACAAAGAGGGTCAATAGCCTGGCCCTTTTCCTTTGCAATGGGCTATGGGACATTTCAAATATCTGGGTCTTTTGATCCCCAGTCGCTTGGACAGTTTGTATGATTTAAATGTTAAGCCTATATTGGCCCTTATGTAAACTTTACTGGAATGCTGCAAAGACCTGTCCTTAACACTTATAGGGAGAATACAATTGATAAAGATAATTTTGTTGCCTAATGGCTTTATGTACTCCAACATCCCCCTTTCAGGCTTATTAATAAGGACCTGTGACTTCAGAATAAATTGGTAATGAAATTTATATGGGTGGAGAAAAAAGCTTGCATGAGTCTTGTATTATTGCAGGTCCCTAAGCAGGAGGGAGATTTGGGTTTATCAGACATTAACGTTTATAATGTGGTCTGTATAATGAAATCACATCGAGATTGGATTCTAGGCTCCAGTACTTTTGCAACTTTTTAGAATCGCAAATGGTACGTCTTTATAAATTGACTTATAGTCTTCATGTGAAGGGCATTGCCTCTCTGAAATTGCCTGTTAATCCATTGATTACCTCAGCCAGATGGGCATGGAAGCAAAGTCAGAAATGATTTGGTTTACCTCTTGCATTCTCTCCTTACTTGCCATTGTTAGGAAATGGAACTTCCTTCCAGGAATAAGAGGTCTGGGTTTTCGCCTTTGGGCAGACAGGGGACTTAAAACTGTTAATCAATTGCGACAGAATGGCACAGCTCAATTAATGCCTTTTGAGTCCCTGCAAACCACTTATAATCTCAGAGTGGCAGATCGCTATTTATATTTGCAGGTTTCTCATTATGTCAGCATTTACTACATGATTATCTAAGCGCATGGACCAGATGTTTCACCAATACTGGCCTCAAGATGCAGTGGAAAAGAGACTTGATGCATACAACTCAATGTATATGGATAAGTGTCTTGACAATCCCTTTCACTGAACTATAAATCAACGGACCTGAGATTTATCTACTGAGTACACTCATAGCAAATTCAGGGAAGGAGTGTCTGGTGTGCTGGAATTACCGAATCTGTTTTATTCCAAGAAACTCATTATAAAGTCCTACATCGTCTCTATGTAAGTCCCAGTCGGGTTGAAATAAGTGTGAACAGGAGGGTACTTATATACACTGTTGGTGGTCTTGTTTGAAGGTTGGAAGTGCTCTGGAACCATCTTGAATGGCTTGCTCAACATATTGTGCCACGGTCCAAAAAAGTTGTGTTTATTGGACCTGGATGATGACTTGGAATTGACTAGTGAGGAGCAAGTGTTATTTGTGTGGAAATCCTGCTTGATGGTGAAACATAATGCTAATATATAATTCCCAATAGACCACTGGTAAGCCTGCAACGTATAACAATTATAAACCAGGGTACTTAGTACAAATTGTTATGGAGGACATGTAAAAGGGTTCCACAATCCAAATCAACTAGAAACAGTGTATGTTTATATGTGCAGATAAAAAGGACCCTAAATTGTTAAAAGAATATCAGGAGAAAATCTCAGAGCAGTAACTCACCCAAGCAGAGTGCTAACCCTAAGGTCCAGACCTCCTTGATTTTTTTGATGTCTATCTTTAAAGAATTAGTTCTACAGAATGTTTCTATTTTGGAAAGAAAACTGAGAGAAGGCAACATTATAACGTAAGAGCAAAGTGCGCCTATGGACTTTGTCACATGACCCTTTATATTAATTAAACCTGCTGATGAAAGAAGGAGTATTGTGATTATGAATTGTGTTGATTATGTGAATGAGACACTTAGCAGACACTCCTTCTTAGGTTTGTCCAAGAATATTACCGTAAATATTAAACATCAAATAAGATGACTATCACGCTTATTTTCGAAAGAGAAGGACGCCCATATTTTGACACAAATCGGGAGATAGGCGTCCTTCTCCCAGGGTCGCCCAAATCGGCATAATCAAAAGCTGATTTTGGGCGTCCTCAACTGCTTTCCATCATACCCAGCTCCATGACAGCAGTATGCAGGTCCCTGGAGCAGTTTTAGTGGGTGCAGTGCACTTCAGGCAGGCGGACCCAGGCCCACGCCCCCTACCTGTTACACTTGTGGTGGTAAATGTGAGGCCTTCAAAACCCACCCAAAACCCACTGTACCCACATTTAGGTGCCCCCTTCACCCATAAGGGCTATGGTAGTGGTGTACAGTTGTGGGGAGTGGGTTTTGGGGGGAGGGCTCAGCACCAAAGGTAAGGGAGTTATGCACCTGGGAGCAATTCATGAAGTCCACTGCAGTGACCCCTAGGGTGCCCGGTTGGTGTCTTGGCATGTCAGGGGGACCAGTGCTCTATGAATGTTGGCTCCTCCCTTGACCAAATGCCTTGGATTTGTTCGTCCCTGAGATGGGCGTCCTCGGTTTCCATTATCGCCGAAAATTGGGGACGACCATCTCTAAGGTTGACCTAAATTTCGTGATTTGGGCATCCCAGACCGTATTATCAAAACAAAAGCTGGACGCCCATCTTGTTTCAATATTACGGGTTTCCCCACCCCTTCGCCAGGATGTCCTGCGAGGACGTCCTCAGGAAAACTTGAGCACCCCTTTCGATTATGCCCCTCCACGTTATTCACAAAAGGGTCAATTTTCAAAGGGAGTTACTTGTGTAGGAACAGCTTCTACCTGGATAACTTCCACTCATTGGATCCAATTTGGATATTCAGTGACACTACCTAGTGCCGGGCAGTCCAGGGCCAGACTTGGGGCACAGCCAAGAGATAGCCAGGCTCCACCAATATTCAGTGTCAGTACCCGGACAGCTACCCAGTTAACTTAGGACAGAAAAAGGCTATCCTAAGTGAACCAGGTAGCAATGCGGATACAGCATCTGAATATCAGTGGTACCCGGGTAACCACCGGCAGTTTACCAAACCTGAATATACAATACTAGTATCCAAATAGATGCCAGCATTGAATATCCAAGTCTAATTCAGCCGGCAGCAGCCAGCATTAAAAAAAAATGAATAGTGACCAAAAGGAGTCCACAAAGAGGCCACACAGATCTGCAAAAGAGAGCAGATCCAAATCCAATATATATATATAATGATGCCTTTATTTTAAAATACCCAGATGTATTAAAGAGTTAATGGAAATATTAACAGAACAGATAGAACAATTTCCACATGGAAAATGTCCATGTGGAGCATCTCTCCTAGTTGGCACAGTTCTACAAAATGCTGATGGTACCAAAATATTTTTATGTTTCTTTAATATGCAATCATCAACTCTTTGTTAGTAAACCTTCTATGGTGTGACGAGTTGCCAGTGCTTCCTTAGAATTCTGATAATATAGTTTGACAGGTGGTTGAACTTTACCGTTTACACGTTTATCTGACTTTCTCAGAAGTTCTTCTCTATTCACCATTCTATCTTTTTTATAACATTTTGTAGAACTGAGACAACTTTAAAAAAATTCTCCACAAGAACGTTTTCCATGTGGAAATTGTTCCATCTATTCTGTTAATATTTCCATTAACTCTGTAATACATCCGGAAATTTTTAAATAAAAGCATCATTTTATATATTTAATTTGGATCTGCTCTCTTTTGTGTATTGACCAAAAGGAGCCAGATTTATTGATGTTCAAAGAATTCAATTGTTTGAATGTAAAACATCCTTGTATGCCATCTTTTTATGTGTTATCCAAATTACATAAAAGTTTAATAAATCCGCAGGAACATCTGTTAGTATCTGAAAAATGTAGAACCAGTATTACAGTATGTGAACTCATTTTTGTGACCTTTTGTTTTCACAATTTCATCTTTCCTAAAAGATTCTACTAATTTTTAAAAATCTTATTAACGGTTATTTTGAAAGATACAAGGGATCTTGCATTCGTTTCTCTAGATGTGAACTCTCTCTATATCTCTATTCCACAAGATTCAGCTTTAGAGATGATTGAACGAACTTTGGACCACAGACTCCATAGCCATGTAGTTCCTATGGAATTATAGTTTAAAAAATCATGTGAAAGACAATTCTAAAATGGCGTGCAGCAGCTACGTGCGCAAAGGGGCACATATATTGGCAGTTATGTACTACAAACTATTATTTAAGGTGGCATGTGCCTTTGGGCTCCTTTTACTAAGCTGCAGTAAAAGGGGGCCTGCGCTGGTATCAGCATGTGCTGAGGCCCCTTTTACAGCAGCGGGTAAAAGGCTGTCATTTTTCTCAAAAAGAAATGGCCGTGTGGTAAATGAACCACTTTCCACATGGTCATTTCAAGGGGAGCACTTACCGCCACCCATTGAGGTGGCAGTAAGGGTTCCTGTGCTAACCTGAGGTAACCAGTTAGTACCGCCGGGTAAGCACTAGTGCTACCAAAATAGAAACTATTTTTGAGGTGCCAGAAATGGCACACACCGGCAGCGGGAACTGCTGCTGGGCTTCTGCAGTAGCCTAGTGGTAGTTCTGGATTGGCGCACGGCAAGCTTGTTGCCGCGCGCCAGTCCTTTAGTAAAAGGGCCCATTAGTGCACACCTGCAAAGGAGGAGTAAAGGGTCAGAGATTTGATATACTACTTTTCTTTGGTACAACCAAAGCGGTTTACATTTATTATATGCAGGTACTTTGTCCCTAGTGGGCTCACAATCTAAGTTTTTGTACCTTGGGCAATAGAGGGTTAAGTGATCACAAGGATGCATACAGGAATTGAAGCCAGCTCTCCAGGGTCTCAGTTGACTGCTTTAACCATTAGGCTACTTCTTCACTCCAAAGTATACATGAGTGGGGCATGGACATGTCCACCACCAAAATGTGTATCTTACAGAATACTGGAAGCAGACACTGGAAGTTCAAACAGGTTCTTATTCATACAGTCCCAGACAGGTGTTTTATTCATACAGACCCAATGTGGCCATGTTTCACCAATTAGGCTGCATCAGGGCTAGAGACATTGCACATAAGTTCTCTACGTCTTTTACCTATATATGTGGTTTTTAAGTTTTTATCAATTAAAGATTTATATGGATGTTTTTATATATATTTATGTTTTTGTATATTTTGCATGTGGTTTATTGTTAATTTGGATGTACTGATTATTTTGTGATATTTTTTTATTCTTCTGTTAACTGATTTATATCTCTACCCCTGATGCAGCCTAATTGGCGAAACGTGGCCACATTGGGTCTGTATGAATAAAGAACTTGTTTGGGACTGCATGAATAAGAACCTGTTTGGACTTCCAATGTCTGCTTTCTGTCTATTGCAAGACACTGAGTGCCTCTTTTTGTACCTGATCTTACAGAATACTATCAGATGTGCACATTTAGTGGTGCTTTTAGGTGCACACACTTATGCCTGCCATTGACTTGTTGTAAACAGGTGTGTCCTCCTTTGGGGGCACAGCATGTAGGTTTGTACTACTATTCTATAATGGGATCAGGGCACCCTGATTACCTTATAGAACTGGCAGTTCTAGTGCTGCATCTGGTCATTCAAAGGAGGCACCATGTTATTGAACTTCCCTCTTAGGTCACAGGTCTGAGGCTCACACATCTGAAGGAGGAACTACACTTTATAAATTCTTTTGTACTAAAGATTAATGTGCAATTGAGCTTTTTGACTACAAAAAAAATCATATTGTCACTCATTTCTTTGAGAGTAAAAGTTGAGTATATATTGAGGCTGTGTGGGTGCACTGTCTGATGTGGCTGGATATACTGTCTCCAAACTGAAGATTCCCTCCACCTCCACCTTCTTTAAAATAGTTCAAAAGTGGGTGGGGTGTTATACAACTTTAGAGTCATGTTTGAATGACTTATAAAAAAAAAGACTCAGAAGCTTGCACCTTTCCACTACACTGTCCTTTTAGCACCTGTGGTAAGAATTGTCAGTAACTTACAGTTCAAAGTGACTTTCATGATATCTAAGTTTAGAGTAGCTGTGGAAATTATTTATCTGCCCCACCCCTTTTCACTTATTTTCTTGTTTTGTCCTCTCTCTTTTCTACTCTTTGTCCTCCCTTTACACATTTAAAAAAAAACTAGAATTTTGAGATGGTGCAGTTCAGTTCAAAATATTCAAACCTTGAATTGCTGTAATGACTTTCACGTTAGATGGACAATTTTCAAAGCCATTATGCGGGTAATCCTATAAAATGGGTGCTAACATTTTTAAATGAGCAGAAACTGGAATTTGTGCTTATATGTTTGCACATAGGTGCTGAAATAGCAATATTCTGGCTTTGTATTATTCTGTAACCTACTGCTTAAATACAATTGCATGTAGTTTGAAGGTGGGTATACACTTGGGCGGAGCAGTGGGATAGGCAAAAAGTTTTAACAGGGAGTGTGCCCCCCCCCCCCCAGTACCTTAAAATCACCTCACTCTGCTTCAGTCTTTGCCAGGGCGGCAGAAGCAGCACTCATAGGCTGCCTGCAGCCTGCATCAGGACTTTTTCTCTGAACCATCCCACCCTTTACAAAACAGGAAGTTGCGTCAGAAGGGAAAGGATGGTTCACAGAAAAAGTCCCAGTACATGCCGCAGGCAGTCTATGATTACCAGTGCCCAGGCAAAAAGTGGAAGGAGATGATTTTAAGGCATGGGGGGTGCGGTCTGACGGGGTGGCTATGCGTCACATGCACCTGGAATAAATATGCCACTGAGGCAGAGTACACAGTTACGTGTATAAATTATAGAATACTATGATTCATACATTTGCTTCAGCTCTATGGCTGGTGTAAGTAGTCTTGCCTAAAATATATGAATGTCTTTGCCCTACTATGCTAGTCTTCTATGAAGGAAAGCTCCATGTATAATGTTGTCCCTGTTACATTACTGTTCTCTAAAGGAAGCTAAAGTGGGATTTGCCATAAACTTTGTAATTCTATTTTTGTTTTTAGTTGTTTAAAACCAGTAGGTGAAATTCATTGACAACACCTCTAGGGTATGTATGTTTGCGCTATTCTTATGGACATTTAATCTTTGTAGTAGTATATATATGGATGGTTACCAATTATATGTGTTTTTGTATATGGTCTGATATTATTTAAGTTTATGATTTATTCTAATAATTTGGGGGGGGGGTTATATGTACTAATATGTTTTTATATGTTTTTTGACAGTTCTGTTGCAAGCCCCTGATGCAGCCCTGTGAGAGGGCAAAACATGGCCATATTGGGCTTTTAACTATTTATTTATTTATTATTTTAGTAGTGAATAAATTGGACAATTGTTGTATATATATATTTTTTGTGATCTGCTTTCTTTTTGTTCCATGCAGGATCTTGTGGGTTGACTGCTTATTTGTTTTCTTGGACCCTCACTCATATTCTGGACGGCCAAACAGGAACACACTCGTATACAGTCCAATCGTACGGGCCTCACGGCCGAACTGGAACCAAGTCACACACTAGGGAAGGGAAAAAGAACAACAAGGGGTCCCAAAAGGGACTGGTGCACATGCAACGCACACAGCACTAGCTAGTGACATAAGGGAAGGGCGACAGACAAGAAGCTGGCAGGTACAGGCTACGACCAGGGGAAGAGAAAGGGAAATGGGACTTGATATACTGCCTTTCTGAGGTTTTTGCAACTACATTCAAAGCAGTTTACATAAATTCAGCCAAGGACAGAATGGGACACAGACTCTATAAGAGCGAAGCTCCACAGGAACACTCTAGGCTGTACCATACAGCACACAAATACACTAGGTTGTGCCCCACAGCACCCAAGGGAAAAGGGAAGCCACCTATGGGAATACACAAGGCTCTGCTACACAGCACTCAAGGATTAAGGGAAACCACTTATAGGAATACACAGGACTGTGCCACTCAGCACTCAAGGGTCAAGGGAATCCACACACGAGGCTGTTCCACAAAGTCAAATAACAGACACTAGAGACAAAGAGAAAAGCAAGCAAACAAGGAAAGCTGCCTTTATATACACCACTCAGATAAGGTGCAATGCTCACAAGAATCAGGAAACAACCACAGCAGACAAAGAGTCAAAGCAGGCTAAAGGGAAGGGCTGCTTTCAACGCTCAAGTCAGGAAGAAACAGGGCTTACACTGCTGTCAAAGGTTTAAAGCTAACAAAGGGAAAACACAAACAATGTTCCTACCAGAACTCAGCAGCATATAGAGACGGAGCAAACAGAGCACCCACAGGTGCACAGAAGCAAGGTAATCAAGAAAAACAGCAAAGCTAGGGAAACAAACACGCATACGCTGGGAACAACCAGCACACAGAAAAGCTACATGCAATGAGAAGAGTAAGCAAACTCCAACAAAAGCACGGTGTGCTACTAGCACAAACAGAGAGAGGGAAACAGGCTTCAGATGACAGGAATCAACGCTAAAGCATAGACTGTAGGGAGAGGTAGGTTTAAATAGATCTGACTTCTGACGTCTGCTGTCTCAGACGTCAGCTCAATCCCTAACAGGCCAATCAGAAGCGAGTCCCAGTCATTCCCCTGCCTGTCTTAGCAGAATCACAATACTCTGATCTATGGGATAGATATTCAAAACAATATAAATGGCCAGGAGAGGCTCTGAATATTCCGCTAACTGGCCATCTCCTAACCGGCAAGGTTAGAAGCAGTTCGGAGATGGAGTTTTGACGGAGTGGCAACGTAGCCAGTTAGAGGTGATATTCAGTCCACTAACTAGCTAGGGTACTGCATAAAGTTAGGACAGAAAAAAACTTTGGACCTTGTTTACCAAGCCACACTATAGGTGCACTAGCGTTTTTAGAGCACACTAAAAATTAGTGTGTGCTAATGCTAGAGACACCCATAGGAATATGCAGGTCCCTGGAGCAGTTTTAGTGGATACTGCAGTGCACTTCAGGAAGGCGGACCCAGGCCCCCCCCCACCTGTTACACTTGTGGTGGTAAATGTGAGCTCTTCAAAACCCACCAGAAACCCACTGTACCCACATCTAGGTGCCCCCCTTCACCAATAAGGGCTATGATAGTGGTGTACAGTTGTGGGGAGTGGGTTTTGGGGGGGCTCAGCACACAAGGTAAGGGAGTTATGTACCTGGGAGCTTTTTCTGAAGTCCACTGCAGTGCCCCCTAGAATGGCCGGTTGGTGTCCCGGCATGTCAGGGGGACCAGTGCACTACGAATGCTGGCTCCTCCCACGACCAAAGGGCTTGCATTTGGTCGTTTATGAGATAGGCGTACTTAGTTTCCATTATTGCCGAAAATCAGAAACGACCAAGTCTAAGGACAACCATCTCTAGGGACGACCTAAATTTCGACCGTATTATTGAAACGAAAGATGGACGCCCAACTTATTTCGATAATATGGGTTTCCCCACCCCTTTGCCGGGACGTCCTGCAAGGACATCCTCAGGAAAACTTGTGCGCCACTTTCAATTATGCCCCTCCAAGTCTTTCCTCATACATCTTGTAAATAGGTGGTAGTAAGTGGTGTGCTCCCCTGAAATGGCTATGCGGTAAGTGGTTCATTTGCAGCATGGCCATTTCTTTTTGGGAAAAAAGACAGTCTTTTACCCGATGTGGTAAAAAGGGGCCTCAGCATGCGTCAAAAACACTCACTGACGCTAATGCAGGCCCCCTTTTACCGCAACTTAGTAAAAGGACCCCTAAATTCTTAACATGGTTTTGTAAAAGTGCCCTATATGTTCAGCCTAATCAACCTCCCGCCCAGGAATTCCGAGAAATCATTCCGCACCTACCTCAATCTCCACTTTCCTAACTGCAGGAATTTAAGATATAAACTGCTCTTTGCCTCTTCTTTTTGCTTCACATGCCCCCGTTTCTGGAACACTCTACCATCGACGATAAAAGAGACAGCTGATCACAGTCTGTTCAAGAAATCTCTAAAGACCTACCTGTGTGATCGATCTTACTCCGCTCCTGCTTGATCTTCTGCATTCCCTCACTCCTTTCCCCTGTTGGCTCCCTCTCTTCTCCTCCACTACTCTCTACCCTGTTTTGCACTAGAATTATTACATTGTACTTTTCCTAAAAATTGTAAGCCACATAGAGCCTGCCTTGGTGGGATTATGTGGGATATAAATGTTCACAATAAATAAATAAATAAAATAAAGTTTACAAAGCCGCACTAAAAAGTGCCTTAATGCACTCTTGCACGGCTCTTTCCCACACAGTAAGGCCATTTTTATGTTTCAATCATTTTTATTATTATCAGCAAAGAAAATGAATATGAATACAATACAATGCAGAAACAAAAAAGTTCAATACAGTAAAACACAGTTATAAATCCTCTACCCTCCCATTCCCTCCCTCCCCCCTCCATCAGTCCTAGGAGAACTGAACAAACCACTAGTTCAAATTGTGAAATATGACAGGACTAATATTATAATCTCAGTGCTGTAAATTATCCACATGTTTATGCAAGTTCACTATATAGACTTGCAGTACCTGAGAAGTAACCGCAACCTGTAGGTCTTAGGTACAACAATTAGCCAGGGAGGTGTAATCAATATCCGCTGTTGTGTCTTGGGGGAAGCGGTGATGGAAGGTTAATGGCACCTTCTGTTGTGCATGCCTCCCCTAATGTATCCTTGACATCTTCTGTCAAATCAGTCCATTGCAGTATTGAAACATAATGATGTAATTGTTGATATGCATAAGAATGTGAAGGGGGCAATCAATAGGTTTGCTGGAGCTCAGAAAAGGACTTGAGTTGCCCTCCTCCATAAGGATATGGTAGATATATTTGACACCCCTTACTGCCCACTGAGAAAAAATATCAGGGCCCTGTCCTGTGAGAAAAGCTAGATTATTACAAATCATCGTGTAAGGGATCACTGAAGCGGAAAAATGAAAATGGCAACCTAACCAATGCCACGTCCTTCTGCCAGTCCTATAAATAGGACACTGTTTGTAAATTCCTGCTGGCAAGGGGTGTGTACCATGTAATAAGCATCTCATATGTACCCCAGGAACCAATCTCCCCTCCAATGGAGGGTTGGAAAAGTTGGTGCCCCTTAATCAATCAAAGATATGCCTCATACCGCTTGCAATCGTCACGTATCGGATATTAAGAAGACCCATCCCCCCTCCCATGTAATTTAGGTGTTTGTAGTGCTTCCATAGAAATGAGCTCCCCCCCCCCCCCCCCCCCCCCCAACACACACACAAATAATGTTGCAGGTAATGATGTAATCGTCGTTCTACTCATACTCCCAAAAACAGGGAGAGGAGTTGAAAAACATAGAGCCAGCACGGGACAAAAAGCTTGTTAAATAAGTGAATACGGCCCCACAATGAGCAGGGTATGTGGTCCACATACATAATTTTCTCATAGTGTCTTCTAGCAAAGGAGACAAATTAATAGTGTACAGTGCAGAGATATCCATGGGGAGATAAACTCCCAAATATTTCAAATGATGCAGTTCCCATGAGAGTGGGAAGATTCCCCGCCACTGTTCTTTGACTGAGGGGCTCAGTGGCATCACTTTTGCCTTTAGAAGATTCAATCTGAATCCTGAAAATTGCCCATAGGCCTGTAAAAGATGTAGTAACTGATCAAGCGAGTTAGAGGGATCCAATAAATAAAAAGAATGGGTCATCAGCAAATGCTAAGGTTTTTACTTCTGCCCCATTCAATCCCACTCCCAAAATTCTCAGATCGGAAGCGATCTGGCGAACCAGAGGCTCTATACTAAGCATGAATAATAAGGGAGATAGGGGACAGCTCTGTCGTGTGCCACGTTGAATAGGAAAGGAAATCGTTTCATCCCCATTTACCAAAATTTGTGCACGTGGATCAGAATATAAAGTGGTTATGGCATGATAAAACCAGCCACAGAAGCCCATTTTGGTGAGTACAGCGAATAGATATGGCCAGGAAACAGTATCAAAGGCTTTCTCTGTGTCGAGACTGACAGCCAGCACGGGAAGATTATGCTGCTGACAATAACTCATTGCCATTATAATTTTCCATACATTGTATACTGCTTGTCGCCCTCAGACGAATCCTGCCTGCTCGCCCCCAATTAGAGGGGGAGATACAATGCCAATCGGTTAGCTAAGATTTTTGCCAGGAGCTTGATACCCACATTTAGCAATGACATTGGGCAATAGGAATCGGCCTCATCTTTTTGTCCCTGGGGTTTTTGGATTAAAGTAATGAGTGCTGTGTTTGCATATAAAGGAAAATGGCTTGATTCCACCACTGCATGAAAATACTCCAGTAAAGGCCCTATAAGGAGAATATGCAAAATTTTGTAGAATGCCCCAGAAAAACCATCTGCCCCAGGGGCAGAGTGTGTCTTCGAGGTTTTAATGGCTTCCTGAACCTCCTTTGCCTGGATAAGCTCATTTAAAGTTTGAATCATTTCTTGGGGTTAACTGAGGAAGTCCTATGGGCTGAAGACATTCCATTAAGCAGTTGTTACGTTGCTCCCCCCCCCCCCCCCCCAAGCAAAGGAATATAGACTACTAAAATGTGCTAGGAAAAAATCTGCAATTTGATCACTGCAATTGGTTACAATCCCAAGTGAGTCCCTCAGTGTCATTCACTAGCGAACCTCCCCAAATCTAGACTATGTTGGCTAAGTGTTTCCCCACTTTATTGCCAGATTTGTAGAGTTTGTATTTCTGATCTATCATACTACACTGGATTTGCTCATATATCAGGCTATTTAATGCAATTTGGGTGGAAACCAAGACTGTTCTAAGTTCTTTAGTGGGAGTATGTATATAGGCTCTGTGGGCTTTTCAGAGCCTCATAGCAATCACTGCTTTTGCAGTATACCAGAAGAGTTGTGGCTCAAAACGTCCTCCCATTTCTTATGAAGATATTCACAAAAGTCCACGCTATTTAATAAGTATGTGGGAAAACGCCATCCCAAGGTTGCACAATAATACGATGGAGCCTCTAATTCCAAATGCACACCCAGCATCGAATATCTCACCGATCCAAAAAGGGTACGCGTTACTAATATGTAATCCAGACATGATAACGTACCTTACCCTTGAGATTTGTGAGTAAAATCTAATTCCAGTGGATGCAACGAGCGCCAAACATCCATCTGGTCCAAAGCAGTAGCAAAAGAGAGCAAAAACCCCGCCCTGTCCTTCCACTCCCTAAATCGCTCCTAGGAGGTTTGGTATCAACTAAAGAGTCCATCACCAGGTCTCCAACTACAAGGAGAGGTCTGTTTGAATATTGCTACATTCTACGTAAATGTTCAGGATAAAACTCTGGTTCAAAAGGGGTGGGTCCATATACCCCCAATAAATACAGTTCTCTGATTTGCACCCATAGCTTTAACAAAAAATATCTCCCTTGGGGGACAGCGAATTGTTTCTGTGCCTGACAGGCCAAGGTTTTCCGAATAAGGATCACTGTACCCCCCCCACCTTTTGGCCCCAGAAGAAACTGATAATACCTCTCCACCCATGCCCTTGTCACCTTTTGATGCTCAGAATCAGTGAGACGAGTCTCCTTTATACAGGCGATATCTGCTCCCCCATGATTCAGGGCTGTCAAAATTTTAGATCTCTTTATGGGGTTAGTTATGCCTTCCACATTCCAGGAGACAATTTTACATACAGCGCTCACTGCAAATGCTCTTGGGGAAGGGATCCAAAACAAAGGTAACAGGCACCACAGAGACCAGAGTTGCCCAGCCCTCACCCCCAGTCAGCATTACATTCATCTCTCCTTCAGTCCTGGCAGCTAAAATATTAAAAAATTGTTGTGCAAAATAGTCCTGCCTAGATACAATATTCCAGTCTCCTAGGAGTGTTCCCCCTTCCCAAACCCAATCTTGTCTAATATCCCATAAATCCTGCGTCCTCCCTCCCTGCCCCTTTCCACCCCCCTTCATGTAACCACCAAAACCTCTACTACTACTACTACTATTTAGCATTTTTGTCTATTAGATTGTAAGCTCTTTGAGCAGGGACTGTCTTTCTTCTATGTTTGTGCAGCACTGCGTACGCCTTGTAGCGCTATAGAAATGCTAAATAGTAGTAGTAGTAATCACTAAACAATGAATTACAACAATGCCACTCACAAACTTGTCTAGAAATGTACTTCTCCTGTGTGGTAGTATATCAAATCTAAACTGATTGCCATTACAGAGTCTGTTCAGGTACTTTCTTGGGACCCATTTGGAAGATGTGTGATGTATGATTGTGCTGTCTCCACTGTGTCAAAGGTGCTCCAGCAGCCATTACTGTGGATTTTAAGTAGCATGGGGTATAAGAACATAAACTTGATTTGCTTCTCACAGAGTGTGGCGCAAAGTGGTGTAAATCTGTGCCACTGCTCCAAAAGAGATGAAGCCTAATCCTGGAAAATTTTTAGCGAATGTCCCTTGTAAGTCAATGTAGCTCTCCTCTGTCAGAAGCCATGCAAGATCTCCACTTTATGATTGTAGTTAAGGATTTTAGTGATCACCGCATGTGGATGCTGGGGTTCTTCTTATTTACAGCTCACGCAATGTGCCCGTTCCAAGTTCAGGGGCCCTGTGTGGTCTGAGACCGCAAACTCAGTAATCAGCCAGTGCTCCAATATAGTTGGTAACACGCGGTCCCCCATAGTCTCTGGGAACCCAATAATCTGAAGATTGTTACAGCATGACCTGTTCTCTATTCTCGCTGCGTGTTTGCTGACCAAGTTCTCCAGTGCGGTTATTTTAGCTCTGGCGTTTGGAGCCGTGTCTTCCAAAGCTGATACTCTCTCCTCCAATTCCCCTCTAGGCCAATTAGTGTCTGTTAGAAGTGCCCCGATGCCAGCGATTTGGGAGGAAAGTTGACCCAGTCGGGGTTGAAGTACATAACCTGCCATCTTTGTTAGCTGTAAGAGATGGTCCTTTGTAAACAGTGAGTTACAGGCCAACATGGCTCCTTCCACCTTGCTGTCCACCGCCCTCTGTTTCTCCCGCTCCTGTTTCAGCGTTTTACCTGTCATATCACCTGTGGAGCTTTGCAAATATATATCCATGGGAAACTAGGAGCAGATAGGGAGTAATAAATTCCTATTAAGACTGGAAAAAATTATATTTGGGGTGCTGGCCAGGAACAGGTCCCCAGGAGAGCAAGGAAAAATGTCCTGCTTCTCTCACAGCATCACATAAGTGTTGCCATACTGGGACAGACCGAAGGTTCATCAAGCCCTGTATCCTGGTCTCTTGTAAGGCCATTTTTAGTGCAGCAATAAAGTGACAAATTTTTTAATTCTTGTATTAATGGCTACAAGCTAATATTATCATTAGCACCTGACCATTAAAAAAGATTAGCATGTAAACCCTTTTCCTCACCAATTTTGTAGGTGGTAAGTGCTCATGTGCAAATCAGTTTGCAAGTGAGAATGTAGCTGTGCTAACTGATTGTAACAGAAATGCCCACTCTCCAGCCCAGACATGCCACCTTCATGGTAAAAATAAAAATAATTTTTTACCGTGTGGTGTGCATGCGCTAGCCCAGAACTTACAGCAGGACACCTGAGTGCACCCTGCGGTAAGCCCTGTTAAGCTGTGGTAAGCACTCACTAGTGTTTACTGCAGCTGGGTAAAAAGATCTCTTAGTATGAAGCCTAAAAAAAATTCTCCTAATATAAAGATGTGGTATGCGATAAACTATGATACATCAGCGTATGATATTCCAATCAGCTGTTTTCAGCCTTTGATATGTCTTGGCATTTTCTTTGATTATTTTTTCCACTCTCAATGCTTGTCCACTTCAAGATGAAAATTCATTTTCTCATTCAGCCCACTGCTGACTTGCATTAAATATTTATGATCCTATTACCGGATAAATTTTTTGATGGCTGTAATAAAACGAAGTTGATAAAACTTCATTATCTGTGGTGTCAGGGAAAAAAAGTAAAATTTAATATCTACAGTGTTTAGTCTATAAGATTTGCTGCAATAAATGTCCTCTTCTCTGTGCCCTTAAAACACTTCTAAAACTAAAATGAATGTCTGTATTGCAGACACTGTCTCCTGCATCTTGGGAATTACATAATGGATATCAGAAAATACAATTACATTGTTATTGTACCGATTAAGTCTATAAAGCTCAGGTGATTCCTAATAATTGATTTAGAAGGTGTTTATATGTGAGGTGTTTGAAGGAATAGGATTTTAAAGGAAAATAGAGGTTTTCTATATAGGACCCAAATAGTACATGATCTAAATGCTGAAACAGAATGGAGACAATTAACTTATGACTAACTTTGTCTATATTGTATATAGCACAGTTGATTGTCATTCTGTATAAGCAATGTCATTCTCAAGACAAGAGATAATGGGGCTGATTTAGAATTAGGTGCAGGAGGGTAAAATCCCTGCAATGACAAGTTCAGAAGCAAGGAGAAAAGCTTGTATGTACTGAGAAGAGCAATTTCAAAGCCATCGATGCAGGTAAAGAGCAATTTATTTAGAAACAAGGCTGTCTGAAAATTGGCCTTGTTCAATCAAGGAGCCTCACCCATGTACACTAAGCCACGTTTGGGGGAAATGTTCCCTGGGATGCAATCTGGATGACTTGGGACAATAACAGATAGAAGAATTATTAAGAGGACTGTTGATGTCGTTGACAAGATGGCTGCATAATCTAACTGTTCCACTCAAGGAACACAAATATTGTTCAAGAGACCCAATACTCATCTGTGCTATAAGTTTTCATAATCTATCACAATATTCATTTTGCACATTTGTTGTAGTTATAGTGTTGAATGAGAGAGAAGGATGGATGATGGAAGAAAGGGGGAGGGGAATCTGCATCTGAGGGTATTTCAAAAGGCAGAAAATGTTCTGATATTTATTTAGATTTTGCTCACACCTTTTTCAGCAGTAGCTCAAGGTGAGTTACATTCACATACTGTGGATATTTTTCTGTCCCAGGAAGGCTCACAATCTAAGTTTGTGCCTGAGGCAATGGACGGTTAAGTAATTTGCCCAAGATCACAAAGAGCAATAGTGGGATTTGAACTGGCCACCTCTGACTACAAGACCAGTGCTCTAACCACTAGGCCACTCCTCGTTGATAAGTATGCTCCTAAGTGACTTGTGGAGGATATGTCTGCTAATGTGTGTGTACTATAATGTATGCAAGCTTATATTTTTTTATTTTTTTATTTATTTATTGCATTTGTATCCCACATTTTCCCACCTTTTTGCGGGCTCAGTGTGGCTTACAATACGATATGAATGATGGAAATACATTTTGTTACAACTTGGTTATGGATTACATTGTGAAGAGTTATACGAGACAATCAAAGTGTTGTTAAGGAATATAAACACTGGAACAAAACCTTGAAACATTGGAAGGAGACAGCGGGAGGTTAAAAGGGCATTATGTATGTACATATTTCTGTGAGTAGAGGTATGAGTGAGGTGAGACTACGGGGGATGAGAGTTCAGAAGTGGATGTATTGATGCATTAGTGAACAGTGAGTGTGGACTTTATGTGTTTTGGTTCTTTCCGTAAATTTTTTCAAAAAGATGGGTCTTCAATAATTTACGGAAGGAGGTTTGCTCGTGGATCGTTCTCAGGTTGCGCGGCAGTGCGTTCCAGAACTGCGTGCAATAGTAGCTTACTGAGCTCAACCAAGAACTTAAGTGTTTGTAATTTCAGTATTTGGGAATGGTCTCACATATATGATCCAATCCAATATCACTATCAATATGATTTAGATGGATTGAAATAATGTAACTTGGAATATGAGTAGGTTAGAATCACCATTTAAAAAGGAAAAAAAAGTGTTTACATACTGAAGACAACAAAAAGTTTTAAAAATAGCCATTTTGCAAGAAAACCATCTTAGAGAAGTAGAGTATGAAAAATTAGATAGGGAACAGGTTGGCAACAGATAACTTTTTCTTGTTTGACAACCTGTTTCTAGACAAGGCTATCAAAAAGACCTAAAATAAAAGTTTATGATTGTTTGGGAGAAGTGATTAGGAGTTTTTGTGCTTTACAGCCCAATATCTATGATTTCACCATTGTTGAAACTCTGCAGAACAGGCTCAATTTATAATGACTTAGTAGTAGGAGGTGATATTAACATTGTAGCAGACCCTACTTGTGACAGGGACTCCAGGGCTATATGAATGGGAGCAGAGGAACACCATGGGATCACATATTTATGTTAAATTTCAACATTCCTAGATAGTTGAAAAATGTTACATCTCAAGTCAAGTCAAGAAATACAACCATGCTTCCAGAGTTCACCCCATGCAGAGGCATAATAGCATAATCAACTGGCTATTGCAAAAGGGAAAGATATCTAGTAATGTTCTTCAGGAACTGACTTGTGAAAAAAATGGCTGATTTCTTCTAGAGAAAAGTAAGCACTTTGCATGTCCAGTTAGAGAATGATAGACAGGAGAGGAAGTTGAAGAAATGGTAGGGGAAGGAAAAAGTAGAGTGGAGTTTGACTTTCAACCCAGTTATTAGTAACTAGGTCTCTGCATAAAATGGGACCTCTGCTAAAATAGCACAAGTTAGTAATAAATAACATGTCATAACAGTAGTCCATATTGATAAGTATGATCTTAAGTGACTTGTGGAGGACAATTATATTTTATATTGGGTTCATACTGGGTTTTGCCCTTGTCATAGAGCAGAACCTGCTCGCTTGGCTATTCACAATGATGTATTGAGGTAAAGTGGCATTTTAGAAAGGACATTCACATTGAAACTGATGCATCCATATTGGGATGTCTCAAGTTCCGCCGGTATTTTAGAACTGGATCTGCTGATGTAAAACCTGTTCCAACATACATTGTGAAATGGACATTTTATTCACTGGTTACGTGTAGCATGAACATCCATTTTAGGAAATAGACATCCAAACTTTCAACGGGTCAAAATAGGACAGCTCATATTTTACATGTATGCTGTAGAATAATGTAAATATTTATATGCATGAACATAAATGCTTACCTTAGCCAGTTTGGCTTTCGGGAGAGGGGGGACATCATACACTAGAGGATAAAGGGGGCAACTTCACCTAATCCCTGTAGTGGTTCTCTGCCCAATAAGAGCACTTTTCTGAAATCTAGATATCGCCATCACGGCATGATGTAAGCCACATTGAGCCTGCAAATTGGTGGGAAAATGTGGGATACAAATGCTACAAATAAATAAATAAATGATGTTGATCTGTTAGACAGATTGACATCAGATATTAATATAGAAATACATCTTTTCCAGAGAAGGGGAAACCATTGACAGAGACTTAACTGAAGACATTCACAAGATAGCTAAGAAAGGGAAAGTTAGGTGACTTTAATATGCCAGACATCGATTGGGGAGTCCCTGCTGCTGGTCGTCTAGAAGCAAAGGGATCTTAGATTCTCCACAGGAAGAATTGTTCCAGCAGTGGATAACAGAACCAATGTGGGAGGGAGCAATTCAGACCTGGTGCTTACAAATGGGGAGAATGTTTCTAATGTTACAGTGGGAGATCATTTGGCATCTAATGATCACCCAATGGTGTGCTTCAATATTACAACAGAGGAGGAGAGGGCTTATTCGAGATTGAAAGTCCTAGATGTCAAAAGAACTAACTTTGCCAAGATGGGGGAATTTTTCAGGAAAGAGTTAGCTGGATGGGAACAGCTGAAGGAAGTAGTGCAGCAGTAGGTGAAACTGAAAGGAACTATTTTGAAAGTGACAAACCTATATGCTAGTGTCACGTCTGTGGCCGTGACCACCCTCAGACTTACCTTATTTCTGGGGGTCAGCTTCTAAGCTGGCTTCTGCCTATCCTTTCTGGAGTAGTTTTCCTTCTGTGTGCTGGCTGCTTCCAGCATGGCTCTAATTACTCCACTCTATTGCACCTGGGGGTGTTGCCTGAGTTAGCTCTACCTCTGTCTCCAGCCTGGCTCTGTTTGCTCCTCTGTGCTGCACCTAGGTATTCTAAGTTTCTCTATGTTCTGTGTGCGCTCTGCCTGCTCCTTGGTTTGTGCTACTCTCACCTGCTGGTGGCCAGAGCCTGGTGGCTGCCATAGTTTGTCTGCTGTTCCTACCCGTTCCAGACTTTAGCTCAGTTCAGTCCGGTTCTTCCAGGCTGCCGACTTGTCTCTCTTGTTTGTGCCTGGACAGCCTCCGTAGTTGCTTACTGATGGCTGCAGCTGCTCCTCAGGTGTTGAAGGGCTTTATTAATCACTTAGAGAGTGCAGCCTTTGCCTTTGCATCGTCTAAGGTCCCTGGTATGTTAGAGTGCTCTGTGCACTGCTACATTGTCCAGTTCAGTGTGAGTTTCTAGCTTGTTACTAGTAGCTTGGGCATAGCTTTTCTTGTTGGCTTGTGTACAGCTTTACTAGTTCTCCTGTGTGTTGTGTTGTGTGAGTTCCTAGCGTGTGACTAGTTAGCTTGGGCATAGCTTTGCTTGTTAGTTTGTGTTCAGTAGTTCTCCTGTGTTTGCTTAGTGTGAGTTTCTAGCTTGTGACTAGTTAGCTTGGGCATAGCTTTCTTGTTAGCTTGTGTACAGCTTTACTAGTTTTCTTGTGTTTAGCTTTCTGGTTTTCCTGTGTGTGTTTTCCTTTGCTTCTGGAGTTTCAGCCCTAGTCCTGTCCGCTGCCAGTACTCCTTGCTACTTGATCTGACTGCTCTCTGCCTGAACCCTGATACTTGCTGCCTGACCCGACTACTACCTGAACCCGGACATTCCCTGCCTGTCTGCCTTGCTTTTGCCTATGTGCCTGGGGGCACTTCTGTATCCTGATTCCTGTTGTTCCTGCTTGCTAGTCCAGTTCCAGTTTTCCTGTAAGCCCTGCCGGCTGCCCAAACTGAGGGCTCAACCCTCGGGGAATGGTGGCTAAGCGTAGGTGAAGCCTAGGTCAAGTGTGTTCCTGTCCAGCGGGTTCCAGTCCCGTGTGGTTCCAGTCCAGTGGGCTCCACTCCAGTGTGTACCAGTCCAGTGGGTTCCAGTCCAGTGCGCACACCGTCCGGTGCATTCCAGTCCTGTGCATTCCAGTGGAGAATTCCAGTCCTGGGTTCCAGTCCAGCCTTGCCTCATCTCTGCTTTGAAGGTGACCTTGCCTGCCACTGCCGCTCCACAGTAGTGGTCCAAAGGCTCACAAACCCAGTGCTTCCAGGGAAGAAGCCTGACAATTAGAAAACTACAAAAGAGTAAGAGGAAAAGAAGGCTGCTCTGGTTCTCAAACATAGTGGCTGAAAAGGTAAGGGAAAAAAGGTTAACCTTCATATGTTACAAGATGACTCAGAAAGAGGAAGACTGGCAGAAAAACATGGAATCACTAAGAGAAGCTGGAAAAGCTGTCAGGAAAGTGAGGAGTCAAATGGAGGAAAAGATAGCTGATACGTTAAAATTGGGGACAAGACATTTTTTAGATATGTATGTGACAGGAGAACGTGCCATAATAGCCTGGGTCCACTTCTCTACAGTGCACTGAACTGATCCCTGAGCTACTCCAGGGACCTGCTTGCTGCTCTAGTTGGACTATCCATAACATCTGAAGCTGTCATAAAGGTTGGTATGTACTGTTTCTTTCACATCTTTGGGGGGGGGGGGTGGTGGTAGGGGGGGTTAGTGACCACTGGGGGAGTAAGGGGGTCATGCCTTAATCCAGTGGTCAGCTGGTCTTTTAGGGCACCTATTTGTGACATAGTCATGCTTGAAACAGGTCTAGACCAAAACATCTAACTTTTAGCCCTGGACGTTTTTGCTTTGTTCCATTATGGCAGAAATACGTCCAAGTTTTGGGAATGACCTCCACATGCCTCCAACATGTCCCCTTGTGATTTGGATGCACTGCATATGAACTGCATAAACAATTGTTTTAAATTGGTTTCAAAATGTGATTTGTATATTTTGGCAAACAAAAAGTCTATCTGCTGCTTTGTGCTGCGTTTTGTATGTTTTTCTATTTTGAAAATAAGCCCCTTAACTGCTTTTCTTGAGGATATTCAAGATGTCATAAATACAAGATCCACTCTGTTGGGGTCTTTTGCAAATGAAAAAGATAACACTGGAAGAGTATTTTCAGAAGAAAGATATGATTTATTGTGGAGCTAAGATTTTCATTTTTCCTGATGTTGCTAGAGCTACACAACTCAGATGGAAACTGTTTTTGACTCTGAAATCTGGAGTCTTAGCTCTGTGAACTACATTTTTTCCTATGATATCCTTGTAAATTTTAATTGTCATTCAGAGTAGGAATTTATATTTTGGGATTCATACAATTACAGCAATTTCTTCAAAGTCATGAAGATAATTTCCTTGGAAAACATTGGAATACTTGTTAAATCAAACTATAATTATTATAAGGTCTATGTGTTAGATTCCTCTTGTTTTCCATGGGTATAATATTGTCTCTCCCTTGATGTGGGCTAGTTGGTTTTCCTTTTGAAAAGTGAGATACATTTTTTTCTTTTCTACTATCTTGAGCTTTATTCAGTTATTCAAATATTTTAAACTGTACTAATTAAAAATAATTTTAAACAATTAATGGAGATATATTTTTTGTTTTTTCTTTACAACGAGTTTCTTTTTCTACTGCTGGATAATATCTGCAGCTGTTATTTTTCTTCCAACTTTTATTTATTGGTAATAATATGCCAGACTTATAAAAGTAATAAAAAAGAGAAATAAACAGTAGTTTGTTAAACTGTACTTAACTGGATATGACAATGCAGGTTAATTTTAACCAGGAAATCTGAACCCATTTGTCTACAGTCCTATGCTAAGAGAATATTTTCTTTTTCTTAGAAAAATCACCATTTCTGTGTGTTTGTCATGTTTCTGTCAGAGATGAAACCCCTGCCTAGATCCTCCCATCTCCTGGCACTCCTGGCGCTCCCCCCCCCCCCCCACTCCTCTCTGCTACTTGTCTGTCCTGTACCATGGCCCAGCCCTGTCTCCACAGCAGCAACTCCATCTCCAGTTGGAAAATTGATAGCATTGAAAGGTCTTGAGGCCCCATATGAGGGTGGGGATAGGCATGACCAAGTCCTGTCCGGGAACAGCAGCTTGCAAGCCCATGCTAAATTTCCCTGCAGAAGTTGCTGCTGTGACAGGGCCAGGGCCAAGCCAATCTTTAAATAGTGGCATGGAGGTAGGTCTGGATGAAGACATGAACTCAGTATAGGACCTCTGCCACAAATGAAAATTTATACCAAAGGCAATTGTCTGTTACTTATGCCTAAATCTGGCCTCATGCAGATAGTAGGTCTCCAGTAACCCCCTAGCCCACATTTTTCATGTGACCCTGATTTTCCCTGCACTTGAGCCGCTCTTTGTTTTTCATCTTTAGTTTTCTACAAGGTAACCTGTCCACGTAGCTCAGTTCAGGCATAGTATCAGGTAGGTTAGATAATATTGTGAATCCATGAACATTTTTAAAGCTGTCTTGGCCTTAGCTAGTGCCTATATGCTCCCTATTGCTGAGATGTGGCAACTTGCCATGCAACTCAAAAAATTATTACTGGTATGCCCTTGTATAGCATATACAATACTCTTATTCATAAAACTATTAAACACTTTCCTCATAACATAGTATTACACTTAGGAGATGAAATGAGGCAATCTAAAACACTAAAAATAGTCTCTAAGATCTAAGTACAGTCCATGACAAATGATGCCAAAATCCCCCCCCCCCCCCCCCCCCGATGTATCTTGTGTCAATAAAATCACACTATTTATACTTCCAAATTCAATCACACAAACCAGCGTAAAGAAGCAAGAATCTTGCTTTGTGTTCAAAAGCACCCAAAAGCAAACCTCCATGGATGGGTCTGTATGTAAAAGTCCAATAAGGGGTAACATCCCCTCCTCATTCATGCTCCAGAGGCTATAAAAATCCACCAAATCTTCTACTGTCAGTGATAAAATCATCAGGTTAAAGTATGTCCTCAATATGGATCCATATTGCACCACTTGGCTTCTTCAGGAGGAACACACTAAAATATATCATAAACCACCAACAACCATCTTGTTAAAACCTACTCACTAGAAGACACCTTTATTATACAATGAGCAACATTTAAAATATTAGTTCAATACTTTCTAAAACTTTACATAATGGCAGCTTACCAGGACAAAACTGGGAACCCATGCCTTATCAACGTTGACAATCAGAAAATGCTGATGTGCAGCATACTAAGATTCATTTACTAATTCTGTGTCTCCACTTCCTGGTAAAACATAATTGGTTCACAGTATAAAGCTACTCCCACTACTTCTGATTTCATTATACAAAACCATTCAATTTCATTATTCAATCCCTTTGGACAACAGTGTTCCATGTAAACTAAAACGCTGTTCACACCGCAACAGTATAGCTGAAATATCTCCCCCTCTCTTTAAATTTATCTGTTTCAGAATCACAAACTGTGAATCAGAGAGGAAATTCCAAACAATGACTAACCAAGGGAGCTTTATTATGTTGATTCCTAACATTGCTGAAATGTTCAGCTATGCGATATTTAATACATCTATGAGTTTGCCCAATATAACACAAACCACATGGGCATATAATACAGTGTACTACCTGCTCACTTTGGCAGTCAGTTCATGATTTCAAATAAAATATTTTATTAGAATTAGGAATGTCCAATGTAGATTTTGTCATGGAATATTTACAGTACTGTAATGGCCACAAGAAGAATGTCCACCCGAACCCGTAGTTCCATGTCTATTATTCTATATTTCACCCACATTGTTGGACCTACAAAATGCAAATTTAGGACATTGTTGAAGGGAAGGTTGTATACTCAATACATGCTGGTATTTCCTTATAACTTTTCACACTTTATAAGCATTATGAGAGGGAGATCACGTGATGCCTTAGAGGAGGGAAGCAGCACGTCGCTTGCTCTCTCGGGTCCCCTCCCGATTTCGGGCTCCACCTGACCGAAAAAGCTGAACGGGAAACGTAATAAACTTACAAATATATAGTGGAAAGTCGCATGGATTCTTTGTCACACGAGGTCGAGGCTGGAAAATCAAGTAAAGCGCTGAAAAAAGACCAAGTGCGAACACGAAGCCAAGCGGAATCCAAGATGGCACAGAGTCCAGGCCCGGACCAACAACAGCTATTCAGTGAGTCACAGATGCAGCAGATCTCTGCGGCGGTGAAAGGGGCGATGGAGCAACAGTTTGCTCAGTTGTCTGAGCAAATGACGGCGATAGAAAAGGTGCTGAATGAACTAAACGTCGCACAAGCGAGTTGGAGACGCGTGTAGCGGGGACCGAGGAGCGAGAGATAAAGCTGGAAAACGCAGTCCGGGAATTGCAAAAAAACGGTGGCAGAGCAAAGTCAGTTACTCGATGATTTGGAGAACCGATCTCGCCGATCAAATATAAAAATCGTGGGATTCCCTGACAACACGTTAAGCCAGTGTTGGAACGCTGGCTGAGTACGGAATTAGCACTCACGGACAGCATGGGAAAACTGTGCTTGGAGCGTGCACACCAACTAGGCCGGAGACACGATGGAAACACGTGGCCTAGAGTACTTATAGCAAAGGTGCATAATTTCCTTCACAAAGTAGATACATACTAAGAGCGCGCGCCACAAAGAGACAGTCTCAGCTGTGACGGCAAAGCCATAAAGATCTTCCAGGATTATTCAATGGCATTGTAACAGCGCCGGCGGGAATTCACTCGGTCTGTGGTGCACTGTTTGCTAAGAAAGAGAAGTTCATGCTACTGTACCCAGCAACTTTAAAGATCTCCTACAAAGGCAAATGGCATGCCTTTACCTCGGCTGAGGAGGCGGCCGCTTTTCAGAAGGACATGAATGCGAAAGCGGAGATATAAAAGACATCAGAGTGAGAACCCAAGAACAAAAGCAAATGAAGGGCAAGTGGTGGGCTATATCATGATTCCCAGGGCCCAATGATATAGTCAGAGAAGAATAGTGCAAAGGCACAAGGCAAATATGAATAAACGGAACCCACACCTAACCGGTTAAGATTACAGATCAGGACACCACAAGGGTTCCGAACTCCAAAGACTAAGACTAGAGCTCTGGAACTAACAAGTTCACGCCAGACATTGAAAGTTAAGTAGTTATTGTTATGTATTAGCTGTTGAAAACCAAAATAAGTGACTGGGTGCAGAGGAGTAAGACAAGATGAATAACGGTCATGGAAGGGTGGGGGGGATCGGGGGGGACACATCACGGTGATTGACTATTTCCTCTAACTTGAGGGGTGATAGGATGGGTGTAGTGAGGGAGAAAGGGGTTATACAAAGAGCTGAGCATGGGAGGGAGGGGGAGGTGTGGGAGGGAGGGTAAGAAGGGGGAAGGGTGGGGTTTGAGGGGGATACAGTTATGGATAGGAGTCACTTTCTAAATGCTCATTATATGAACGAATCAATCTCCCTTCAAATATCACAGTCCTTATTGCTGCAATGGTTCAAGATATTGGCACAGGAAGGGGCCAGGAGACCACTATGTGAGGAGAAAGGGACCGGGCGAGGCTGGGCGCCTGATCCTTATGACAATAGCAATATAATGCTAAGAATGGAACAGACCATAGATGGCGGTTAAGACAGTCAGAGTCTTCACGTGGAATGTAGGAGGTATCACATCTCCAGTAAAGCGGTCAAAAGTACTGGCGTCATTACATAGGAAGCATGCTGATATAGCATGCTTACAGGAGACGCGTTTGTCCCCGGAAAAGCATGATAAGCTACAGAGGACATGGGTAGGACAGGTGCATGCTTCCTCGGCAGATGGCCGCAAAGGAGGGGTAGCAGTATTATTAAGGAAAGGATTAGCAGCAAAGTCTGAACTGCTAGTGACAGATTCGAAGGGGAGATATGCGTTAATTCACTTATGGCTACAAGGAAGGGAAATATTACTGTTGGCGTTATATGGGCCAAATAGCGGGGACAGGAAATTCTATGACAATCTAGTACAGGTATGCAGAGGATACAGGTCACTGAAACTAATGATAATGGGGGACTTTAATCTGGTAGTCAATCCAGGGGAAGATTGCTCTGCGCCAAGCCTGGCACATAGAGGGGGGCTGCGGGCTCGCATACTGCCATCATTGATACAGAGTTTAGACCTTGTAGATGCTTGGCAAGCCCTTCATCCGGGACAAAAAGTTTACACTCATCTGTCCAGGGCCCACGGGACATATTCTAGGCTAGATTACATTCTGGTAGCACGCAAGATGTTTTCAGAGGTGCAATCAGTAGACATAGGAGTAGCTGACATATCAGATCATGCTATGGTTTGGCTAGACCTAGAGGCGCCAAGCTATCTATCAACAGCAGGAGAGGGGCTGGAGGTTTCCTGCTTAACTATATAAAATAAGGAGTTTGCTCAACACATTAGAAAGAAATGGGAGGAGTTTGAGCACTTTAATGAGCAACACAAAGATAACCCAACTTTATTTTGGGCCACTGCAAGGTAGTCATGAGAGGAGAAGCAATAGCATTTGTTCATGCGAGAAATAAGAAAATAGCAGGGGCAATTATTGATTTGGAGAAAAAAATTATCTCTAGCAAAGAAAAAATTTATAAGGCAACCGACTGGGAGGAATAGAGAGAATTTACACGCAGTGCAGGTGTCCCTAAACACACTGCTTCATGAAAGGGCAACTAGAGGGATTATATATAACAAGTACAAATTTCAGAGGTATGGGAACAGAGTGGGCTCCATGCTAGCAGGAATGGTGAGGACCTGGGTAGGACGAGGGGTCATCACGACCTTAAAAGACAAACAAGGGCAACTGCATCACAAAAGTGCAAAGATAGCTGAGTTATTTAGTCAGCACTTCTCAGAACTATACGCTGCCCCAGATAGAGGAGATAAGGAGGGATTAAACAATTACCTGAAGAAGGTTATTCTCCCAATCGTTACAAAACAGGAGAACACGCAGTTAAATGCACCCATATCGGGAAAAGAATTTCAGCGGGGAGTGAAAGACTTAAAATTACATTCTGCTCCGGGTCCAGATGGATTGTCAGGGGAGTTTTACAAATTGCTTAGTGATAAGCTTGCAGGCCCCATGATATCTTATTATGACCATGCAGTCAGCCGAGGACAACCCACTAACCAGGCAAACGAGGCACTAATTGTAATACTTAAAAAGCCAGGCAGAGAAGGACATTTATTGGATGCCTACAGGCCTATATCATTGATAAATGTTGACCTGAAACTTTTAGCTAAAATTATGGTCAGTCGCCTTTCCCAGATATTACCGAGATTGATCAGCAGCGAACAGGTGGGCTTCGTTAAAGACAGGCAGATTGTAGGAAACGTACATAGGCTGCTTTTGGGCATGGCAACATGTCAGAATCAAGAGAAACCAGCATGGGCAGAAAAAGCTTTTGACAAGCTCAGATGGGATTTTTTGTTTGAAGTGCTCCAGAAGATGGGATTTGGGGGCTGGTTCATAAGGGCTTTACATCTGCTATATACAGTCCCAAAGGCATCCATATTAATAAATGGGATAAAGACACCACTGTTCCCCATAAGAAGAGGAACTCATCAGGGATGCCTACTGTCCCCGTTGCTGTTCATATTGTCATTGGAACCATTGCTGAGACAGTTAGAGGCAGCGGAGGGGATTCAGGGGGTGGAGGTTGGGAGGGCTAGAATAAAAACGCTGGCCTTTGCGGATGACCTCTTACTATTATTGCAAAATCCGCCAGCTTCTATGCCTAAGCTATTGGAAGAAATAGAAAGATATGGGCGGCACTCAGGATTTACAATGAATTTGCAAAAAACAAAAGCATTAATAGTCCAAGGGGAACCAGAAGGTATAAGAGGGAGTCAAATCACAATGTTACAAAAAGAGGAACCACTTAGATATTTAGGAGTCCTTATACCACAGGATTTGAGCAGCTTGTAAGATCTCAACATATCTAAATTAATGAATGACACAATAGACAGATTGAAAACCTGGAATAGATACCCACTGTCCCTAATAGGACGAATAGCACTATATAACATGCTAATTATTCCCCGCTGGCTATATATGTTTCAGGTTCTTCCCTTGTACTTAAAATATAAAGATGAGAAGGCTTTAAATAGACAGCTACAGCAGTTCCTGTGGAAAGGGAAAAAGCCTAGAGCCCCTTTGAGGATTTTGCAATTGCCAGTGGAGTATGGGGGCTTGGGCCTGCTCAGTATCTGACAATGACAATAGCAAGTGGCATGAGGCACATAGCAGACTGGTACAGAGCGACACAGGACTTCTCAGCGACCTCTGTGGAATTAGAACTTACTGGAAAAATGCACTTTAGCTACTTGCTACATGAGGCCGGAGGGCCTATTCCATGGGTATTAGCCCAAACGTCAATATTATCCACAGCAAAGAAAGTGTGGCGATGGATATGCAAGCTTCATAGGTTCTCAGCACAGGCCACTCCTTTTATCTCCATATGTGGAAACCCAGCATTCCCCCCGAGGGACATGTATCCAACATTTAAAAGATGGCAACAGAAAGGAATCTTTTATTTATACCAGCTACTCACAGAGGAGGGACGCTTAAAGACATTTGAGGAATTACAACGCTTACATTCCTTTCCTAATTCAGACAGTTTCTATTATAATCAGTTGTCACATTATGTAAACAGCCTGAAGTGGCAAAACCTGATGGAAGATGTCCAAGAGGAAATATCAACGGCATATTCACAGACAGGTCAACAGAAAATGCCATTGTCAACCTATCATAGACATATTAGAGACACGGCAGCGGAACTGAATTTTGCGCAGTTGGCAAAGGCTTGGTCCTCAGATTTGGGCATAATATCCACATAGAAACATTCAAAATCACGTCCTAAAAATGAGGAGCTCCATAAACTTTACTTGGTGCTGGGAATTACAGTACAAGTTTGCATTGCGAATGTACATAGCACCAAGGAGAGCTTTTCATATGGGACTATCTCCAGCGGGAGAGTGCCCAAATGCAACTTAGTGGGAGCACATTGGGGCACATGTTTTGGGCATGCCCCCTCATCAGCAGGTTTTGGAAAACATTGCTTCAAACAATTTCGCAAATGTGGGAATACAGTGGAACTGGATTGCAAATTACTTTTTGACCACTAAACGTCTGCAGTTCCGGCGCCAGAGGATTCAAAGACTTTGCAAAAAGGGCAACCGTAGTGGCAAAGAAGGTGATACTAACAGAATGGCTATCTGGGAAGAAGCCCACGATAACTCAGTGGACAGCACAGATGATTCAATTAATGAGAATGGAAAGAGTGGAAACTCCAAAACTAGACACAAAGAACGGCCAAAGATTTCAACAGCGATGGTCAGCATTTTGGCAGACCCTAACACCTGCAGCAAGAGGACATCTATTGAACATTTAAAGTTATAAAAGACTAAAAGGATTAAGGGGAGCGATGGTTTGGGAAGGGAGCAATGAACGAGACAAGGGAAGAGGACTAAAGGGGAGGGATGGGGGGGAGGGTTTCACTGGAATATGTAGGAAGCGAGGTCTGCTTGATTGGGAAAGGTGTAAGAACAAAGCCTTCCCCATTCTATAGTCAACGGACAGCATTTGAATTCCCGACTTAACACTTGCTACAAGATCGTATAGTAGTTAATTCTGTAAAGTTAGAGTATAAGTTTAAGGGGATAAAGTTAAAGTTCTGATATGATATAATGTTGTTGTTTAAAATTGTGAAAGTAAAATTATAATGTCAATGTCAATAAAAAGGATTTAACTATAAGCATTGTGAGAATAAGGAAGAACACATACGGTGTCTGCTCACTCTGTTTACATTGTGGAAAAAAATACCAGAGGCAAGTCAATTCCCTGTAAAGAAGCAAAAGAGAAGTTACATCTCTACCATCAAAGATTCCATTAGAAATCACACCTGATCAGTTTTTATTTACTTTCTTCCCTTTGGAATTCCATGTCATTGTGCCTTAGGACTGAAGGTAATTACCCCTCATTTAGAACTGGTCTAAATGCTAAATGTTCAGCACTCAGAGGCTGCCTTGTGTTACATGTAAATCCTTCCCTATTAGTAGACTATGATTTGTTAGCGCTATACACTTATAAATAATCTGGCTCTTGCAGCTGCTTCTGTGCCTCTCTTTTGTTTTATTAATCTGATTGTAAACTGATTGTAAACTGTTGCTTTATTATTGTTGTAATGTTTCTTTTTATTATTTTCTGATTGCAATCTGCCAAATGAAAGGTAATATAGAACATATTTTATTGTCATCAAGGATTTTGAAAGCTGCCCTGCCATTGGTTGACAATGAACATTCCGAGAGTTGTCCTGCCTTTGGTTAGTTGTCATATTCATGTGCCAAGTGTTGTCTCAATAAAGGAAAATAGGTTCTGTATGGTGCACATTGCCTTCAGCACCCTACTGAAGCCATGGCAAGTCCAGCAGGGCAGGACAAATACTGTAAACTGTTAATGAATTCTTAATACTACAGTATTGCAGGAAGGTGGGGCCCTCCCTGCAATACTGTAGGAGTCAGTTTGTTGATGCTACCGCTTTTCAGAAGTTGAGTCAGAAAGGAGGAAAACATGTGGGAGAGATCCAAGTAGGTGTAATTTGGCAAAATGTCATCACACCAAACCAGAACAGCAACCTGCTGAGGTGTCCAAGTGTACTGTCAGAAAAAGGGTTAGGGAAAGTTCAAACTACAAGTAAGTGGCAAGGCTAAAATCATCCTGAGGCAGTTCAGTAAGGGGTCTCCTTCTAAAAGTAATAAAGATGCACTTCAGTAATTAGGTTCCTTACTAAGCTCCCACATTGGGTTTTCTGCCGTGCTAGGTACTGGGTAATTAGTTTCAAAAATTAGGTATAAAGTTTGTGTGTGGTAAAGTGCCGTGTACTTACATCTGCTCTTTGTGCAGGTGGCCAAGTGGGAGGGAGAGGGATATGCTATGAATGCACCTGTTTTACTCCAACCCACCTAAGCCTCTTTTTTTTTTTCAAAATTCGAAACTCGTATTGTTTTTTTTCACACATAATTAACGGAGAGGAAGATTTTCAGAGCAAGTTATGTGCTTGCCCCCAGAGAGAATAGAGCCAAACACATAACTTGCCTATCCGTGCATTTTGAAATTTATATGATACAAAGAAAAAAGAAGCACAACTGGGCCCTCAAGACTGAGACAACAGGAGTCCTTTATTATGATCAGACCTGACACAACGCCTGCCTCAGGGGTCCAAGTTTAATATCAAGAGCACCGGCCCCTTAGGCTCCAGCCCAGGATCATTGGGCCACGGCTTTGAGGCTTGATGTTCCTGGCATTGTAAAAATAACAAGCTTTTGGCTGGGTTTATTTTACTATCACCCAGTGCACAGTGCAAGTTGTGTCTGGTTTTTACATAGTAGTAAGGTAGCTTTACATTGAATGCTTTGCTTCTCATTATTAGGTAACTGGTGGTGAACTAAATATCTACACAGTAAGACAAGACAAGCTGCATTAGAGCCCTTTGAGTCACTTTCAGGGGCATAAGGCTATAACGCAGCTTGATATTGTCCCCCTTAAATAGCGCAAAGAGTGCTCTCTATTATCGGTGAACAACATTTCCTCACAAATGACAGCGCATCTCTACCTCCTACTGCTTTAAAATATTGACCCTCTGGCTATCATGGTGTGTCAGTGTTTTTGTATACTCCCAGCTGTACATTGAGGACAGTGGGTGGATGATGTCATACTGAAAGCTTTATTGGCAGAAACAAAACACAGGTAGGCAACTTTTGATGAAATTACCCTAGTGAGGGTCAATTCTACAACTAGGTACTTGTGGGTATGTGTGCTTTTGCAAGTGTAAATGCTGAGAAGATTGGCAATTGTGCATGTAAGCACCCTATGCACTGTTCTAGAAGGGTTCACTTAAGTGTTATGGAACACAAATGCAAGGCAGTGATCACAAGCATATGCATGGCTCCCTGTTACGTGGCTGTATGACTGGTGTAACTGCTGCCACATAAATGTTAGGTGCACTGATAGCAGTTTATGCTTGCATTGTGTAACAAAATCTGGGTGTATAGATGTCATTATGGAATAGGCACTCCCTTCTCTGCATTCACAGGTATATAAATTGCTCCAATAGTGTCAACTTTCAGCACTCTCTGATTGAATATAACTGGTTATTTTTGAATTAGATAAGTCAACAAGTTAGAAACAAGTTACACAGTAATTGTCCAGAAATTAGGATAAAAAAAACCAAAACAATAATCTTTACAGCAATTACCAATTATCCTCTCGTAGTTACTGATAATCGGGATCCATCAGATATTACAAAGATATTATAAAGAAGTAGAAGTAGAAAAAAATGTTATAACTGAAAAGGTCAAACATATTAACTTTATTAATGTCCAAGTACTAAACAGGAGGTTCTTTAACCAGCTGCAAAGGAAACTTATTATGCAGAAATTGTTTAAGCTGCACTGGGTCATAAAATATATATAGTACATTTTGAAATTTTACTAAACATTTAACAGAAAAAATTCTTCACCATTTTGCACAATTGGGGTGGGGGGAACCAGAAAAGTCTTACATTTTGAAGATAACTGGTTAAATCTGGCTGAAAACTGTCCTAAAGTTAGTTGGGTAACTTCTCTGTCTTACTTTACAGTGTGATTTTAATTGGCCCATCTAACTGGTTTTGTTCTTGAAGTTTATCTTTAAACAGATATCCCATGGCTCAATGTTGACCTCTGTTGACTTAAATCTGTCCCTTGGAGGTAAGAATATGTTTGATTTACATATCATTGCATGGTTTGAATTCTGAAGCTGTTGTTGAAACTCTAATTATTCTGTCTCATTTGCATACTGCTCACAAGGCTCATAGATTGAAGCTGGGTTTCCCATCTTTAAAAGGAGTTTCTAAAAAAACACAATTGAGATTGTCCTTCCCTTTTCAGGGAGCAAGGACATGGAAAAGTCAGCCATCCTATTTACTTCTCCAGAAGTTTTTAAATACATATTGATTCTCATGTTTGATATCTAATCCTTAATTTTGTTGTTTTTTTATATTTTACTATACTGTATTTCCCTCTATTGTTGAGGTTTCTCTTTTGTGATCCCATTGTGGAATTTAGTGAACTATCCCTTGCTGCTGCAACAAAAATGGGGGTATAAGACTGAAATAGAATAGAATAGAAACAGTTTGTTTATTTATTTATTTTGTTGCATTTGTATCCCACATTTTCCCACCTATTTGCATGCTCAATGTGGCCGTTTTCGGGTTGAGAAATACAAAGTGATATTGCATTAGAATTCATAAATGATAAGGTAAATTACAAAGTAGCTTTGCATTAAAGTTCATAAATTATAGAGTAGATTATAGAATAAGTTACACAATCAAATATAGAAAGTTCATATCCTGCATAAGAAGTAAAGTGGTACTGAGTAGTGCGTAACGTTTATTAGTGGCTGCGTAAATGAAGCAGTCAAGTGTAGAGAGTTCCGTTTTGTCTAGTTTTGGTGAAGTTTAGTTTCTAGTATTTAGGATGCATCATTGTGGTATGCTTTTTTGAACAGGTTGGTTTTCAGTAGTTTTCAGAAGATTGTTAGGTCATGCATTGTTTTTATAACATTTGGTAGTGCGTTCCATAGTTGCGTGCTTATGTAGGAGAAGCTGAATGCATATGTTGATTTGTATTTAAGTCCTTTGCAACTGGGGTAGTGTAGATTCAAGAATGTGCGTGCGTGCGTGCGTTCACATACTTTTATTTGGATTGGAGGGAAGAGGGCTGCATTAGAATAGTTTTGTAAAGCTATTTTATGTGGACAAACAAGTGTGTATTTGCATAAACACTTTTGAAAATTCTCTTCCTTTTATGTTCAATAAAACTCTACCCGTTTGGCAAACAACTTTCATACGTACTATTCTCTTGACAGCAGAGTGTTTGTGAAGGATATGTTGGAAATCAGTTGTAAGTTCTTTTTAGAAGTCAATAAGGAGGAAAAATTGTTGAGTTCTTTTATTACAGATAATCCTATCCATAAGGCTTAAAGAGGCACAAAGTAAAACCAGGGATTTTATGCTCCTGGGGCTTGGATTACCTAAACTGACACAACCATGAAAAACTCAGGGGAAAAAAGACACTGACGGTTTTATGAAATCTACTCAGTAGGATGGGTCAATCCTGTTTTAGTGATAAAACATCTGATTCCCATTTTCATTAACAGTGATATTGACTTATTAATCTCCTCATTTTTCATTGTGAACATCACCAATCTTTGTAGTCTATCTGGGGGCAAATTTTAGCAGGCCATGTTGTTACAAAGCACATGGGCACTTTAGTATTCAAAGACCATTTGGCTAATTTCAAAGAGACGCAATGCAGATAGTTTTATTCTGACAGTTGGCTGTATAATATGCAAAGTGCCCACACACTGATTTATTTGTGGTAGGAGATCAGGGTAAATTATCACATACATATTGGAAAATCCCAATCTGTGCATGGATATTGTTTACACCCCAGACCCATACGTACCTTTTAAAAATCTGGCTTAAAGTACACACATTGGATTAGATTCAGTAAATTGCACTCAAAAGATGGTGCAGAGAAAAATCCACACAACACACTATTCTATAAATGATGCTTTTGGGGCGGCATTTATAGAATAGTGCTTAAAGCCGATTTCTGTGCCAAACTTTATGTGCGAGGATTTACACCAACTGAAACCTGATGTAAATACTGGTGAGTAATTTAGCCGCAGATACCTGGTAATCAGTAATACTGTGTGCATCATTAGTAAATGCCCCTGACCCACCCATGGCCATGTCCCCTTTTGAGTTGCACGCAAATCCAAATTATTGCCAATTAATGCCAATATTTGATTGTTAGCACCCAATTATTGGTGCTACATGGCTCATTAACCAATTTAGTTGTATGTGTGTCTCAGGAGAATGTGGAAATTTGCATGTCATTTATCGAATCGGGGGAATTGTAAAAGCCTCTGCATAACTGTAGCCACTCTAAAGGGATAATATTTATCTAGGGCAAATGTAGCAGATAACTATGGGGTCCTTTTACTAAGGCACGGCAAAATGTGGCCTGCGGTAGTATGGGCACATGTTTTTGGCAATCACCGGGCCAGTTTTTACTGCAGCTCGGAAAAAGGCCTTTTTTTTTTCAATGGGCTGGGAAAAGGGCCTGCAGTAAAATTGAAACCAGAGCGTGCCTATTTACGGCCTGAGCCCTTAACGCCACCCATTGATCTAGTGGTAAGGGCTCTCACATCCTACACGATTAATGTTGTGGTTGGGATCCAGTCGGTGGGAGGAAGGTGCTAGTGTACAGCACAAGTGGCAGTTGCAGGCGGACCTGAGCTGTGCTGGGAATAGACCCTTTAAGTGGCCATGGGGTAACCCCAGGTGAGTGGCTAGGCGTTTTGTCACAGTGACCTTTTTGCTCTTTCATGATCTATCGGTCCCACAGATTCTCTTCCAGGCTTTCTGCTTCTGATGTACCTGAAAAAGTTGCTACTGTGAGTTTTTGCCTCTGCAGCAAGTTTCTCTTCATATTCTCTTTTAGCCTTCTTTATCAGTGTTTTGCATCTAACTCACCAGTGATTATGTTGCTTCTTATTTTCTTCATTTGGGTCCTTTTTCCATTATTTGAAGGACGTTCTTTTACCTTTAATAGCCTCTTTCATATCACCTTTTAACCATTCTGGCTGTTGTTTTCTCTTCTTTCCACCTTTGTAAATATATGGAATGCATTTGGTCTGGGCTTCTAAGATTATATTTTTAAACAACATCAATGCCTGATTTAAACTCCTAACTTTTGCAGCTGATCCTTTTAGCTTCTGTTTAACCATTTTCCTCATGTTATCATAGTTGCCCTTTCAAAAATTAAATGCTGCTATAGTAGAATTTTTTGTGGATTCACGCCAGGTATTAGCTCAAACTTGATCATGTTATGATCACTGTTTCCCAGCAGATCCGACACCATTATCTCTCCCTTCATTCCACTAAGGACTAGATATAAAATGGCTCCCCCTCTTGTCAGTTCCTGGACCAGTTGCTCCAAGAAGCAGTCATTTATTACATCTAGGAACTTTGCCTCCCTAGCGGTCCCTGATGTAACATTTATCCAATCAATATTGGGGTAATCACCCATTATTATACAGTTGCCCAATTTGCCAGCTTTCCAAATTTCTGTAAACATTTCTGTATCTGTCTGTTTGTTCTGTCCTATCAGACGGTAGTACAGCTCTACAAGAATACTCATTCCCTTCACAGATGGAATTTCTATCCATAATGATTCCATGTTGTTATGTTTCACGTAGGATGTTTATTTTGTTTGATTCAATTCCCTTTTTAACATATAGCACAAACCCCTCCCCCTCCAATGTGATCCACTCTATCATTGTGATTTAATTTGTACCCTGTTAACACAGTATTCTATTGATTGTCCTCCTTTCACCAGGTCTCTGAGATGCCTATTATATCTTCCTCGTCATTTAGTGCTATATATTCTAACTCTCCCATCTTATTTTTTTTAGGCTTCTACCACTTGTATACAGACACTTCAAATTGTATTTTGTCCTTGCATCTACAAGATGCTTAGAAATTGAAAGGGATAATGTGCATCCTTTATCTTGCTCTCTCCTTAAACACTCCTGGCTTTCTTTCACCATTGTTGAAACCTCTCTATTGGCATTCCCTAAATGTCCTGTTTCAATAATATCCTTCAAGGATACTGCACACAGAACCATGTGCTCCTGGGCGACTGTTGGCTTTGGAATAGGTTGCCCCTTTCCCAGAATATTGCCCAGTTCATAACAAATCTAAATCCCTCATCCCTGTTCCATCGACTCAACCATGCATTGATACTTTGGAGCTCTGCCTGCCTCTTGGGTCCTGCGTGTGGAATGGGAGCATTTCCAAAAAGGTTACCCTGGAGAATCTAGACTTCAGCTTTCTACCTAAGAGGCTAAATTTGCCTTCCAGAACCTCGTTCCCATATTTTCTTAAGTGCCTATGTGCATATTTACCTGGCTTTGCTAGTATTCTATAAGAGCAGTGGCACACCAAGGGCAGGGCGATGGGTGCAGACTACCCACGGTGCAGGCAATAAGGGGGTGCACTGAGCAGTCATACGGCTGTTGGCTCTGCCGGTCCCCTGCTCTATCTAATGTCAACTTCTTGTTCGGAGACAGGGGACTGGCAGAGCCAACAGCAACTAAAACATTTGATACAATTAAAACATTCACATCCATTGCCTGTGCTCTTTCTGGCAAGTGGTACCTGCTTGATGCCACTGTGTATTTTATTTATTTCCAAATACTTGCTATACTGCCTTCATTAACTACCAGACGTGGAGGCGCATAATCGAACGGAAACGCCTATCTCCATGGGCGTTTATCTCCGAGAACGGGTCCATGAAGGGGCGGGCCGAACCGAATTTTTGAAAAAATGGACGTTTTTGAGCTGGGCGTTTGTTTTTTTTTAGCGATAATGGAAACTAAAAACGTCCTAATCCAAGCCATTTGGTCGTGGGAGGGGCCAGGACTCGTAGTACACTCGCCCCCCCTGATATGCCAGGACACCAACTGGGCACCCTAGGTCAGTGTGGTGGACTTCAGAAAAAGCTCCCACATGCATAGCTCCCTTACCACGGGTGCTGAGCTCCCAACCCCCTCCCCCAAAACCCACTACCCACAAATGTACAACACTACCATAGCTCTTAGGGGTGAAGGGGGCACCTACATGTGGGTACAGTGGGTTTTGCAGGCCTCCCATTTACCAGCACAAGTGTTACAGGTGGGGGAGGGGGGCTGGGGCCACCTGGCTGAAGTGCACTGCGGTAACCACTAAAAGTGCTCCAGGGACCTGCATACACGCAGGCCTCTAGGACTGGTTGCTGCTATATAACATTGGCACACCAGTTGACACCTGAAGACTAATCTCTCCAAAAACGTCCTTTATTGGAATAACCGCCTTTACTCACAGTTAACTGCAGATCAGAGGTTGTGCCCCACTGGCAACGAGTCTCCCTGGTACTGAGATGACCAGTAGGTCAGAGCTGGAAGAATGCTGTACAATGCCCTCTTTCAGCCACATTCAAGGTAAGAACTAAGTTGTCTAACGTGGCTACCACAGGAAAGGGAACTAAAACTGGCTTACAAAAATGGCCACTACCGCATGGACTACAACAGGAAACACAACAGGGCACACTCTGACCCAGTAGGCAGGGGGAAAAGCACCATGGGAGAAGAGCCTACCAACTACCAACATCGTGAGACTGTAACACAAGCTAATGAAACCACGGAGCCCAATACCCTACACCCACCACAATGCAATGCTGATGTGACCCTGTACTGCACCCGAGAGCCACATCTGACCCAGGGAAAGGCTGTGACAGGATAGAACACATTCTGTTGTCATGGAGGTGGGTATGGCATTTGAGGCTGGCATAGAGGCTGGAATAAAAGTTTTTAAAGTGGGGGTTTTTTTGGTGGGAGGGGGTTAGTGACCACTGGGGGAGTCCGGGGAGGTCATCCCCGATTCCCTCCAGTGGTCATCTGGGCAGTTGGAGCACTTTTTGGGGACTTGTTTGTGAAAAAAAAGGGTCCAAAAAAAGTGACCCAAAATCGTGGTCAAAACGCCTTTTTTTTCGATTATCAGCTAAAGACGCCCATCTCTCCTCGGCTGATAACCACGCCCCAGTTCCACCTCCACCACGCCTCTGACACGCCCCCGTCAACTTTACTCGTTTCCGCGACGGAGTGCAGTTGGAAACGCCCAAAATTGGCTTTTGATTATATCGATTTGGGCGCCTTTGCGAGACAAACATCTATCTCCCGATTTAGGTCGCATTATAGGCGTTTTTCTCTTTCGAAAATAAGCTGGCAAGGCAGTGATGTCTGCTTATGAAGGTAGGGTGCCTTGGCCAATTCCCTATACCATGAAGAGGATTAACACTTTATTCAGCTTCTGTTCTCACTGATCCTTTGTGCTGTGGAGATGCTACTCATTCCTTGTCTTAAGCTGAAATAAGATAAAAAGGGCCATATAATAAATAAAATCCTGCTTCAGGTCCCTGCTGCATCTTGTTCTAGAATATGCTAGAACAAGTTCACTCTGTAATTAAAGCAGCTCAGCCCAAAATAGTGCTGCTATGATTGTCCTCTGGGATAAAATCTGCATTGAGGGGCTATTATTACTACTACTACTTTACATTTCTAAAGCACTACTAGGGTTACACAGCGCTGTACAGTTTAACAAAGAAGGACGGTCCCTGCTCAAAGGAGCTTACAATCTAATGGACAACATGTGCAGTCAGCTTACAATCTAATGGACAACAATCAGCAGTGAGATAATGGTCAGGCGTCCAAGGAGGCCGAGATACCCTGCTTGGTTAAAGCTAAACTTCAGTGAGCGTAAAGAGGCCAGATTTTTTATAACACACTAACTTTGGTGCTTCTGGAGATCACCACTAGGGATGTGCACAGCATAATTTTTCTTTCATTTTATTTATATAGTCTTCGATATTCAGCCTGTGGCAGTCAATATTTTTTTAAACAGCAGCTGCCATGGGTTTGTGACCCCCAGATATGTAGCACTGGTATGCAGATACCGTTTGGTGAATATCTGCATATAGTTTGCGCTGCTTATCCAGATACTGGTGAAATTCAGACCAGCACCTGATAAGTAACTGAATAAAGCAACTTTCTTTAAATTAGTCTCCTTACTCTCTTACCTATCTATATGTTTCATCTTTGCTTATACCCCACACTGTCAATTAAAATGTTTTATTTCGTATTGTGTTGACATTGTAAGTAGTATACTATGCCATATTTTGTATTGTTATTTGTATATTTTTACTACTGCAATTGCCTGTGGCTCATGTTTGATTTATTCTTACTATACACCGCCTTGAGTGAATTCCTTCAAAAAGGCGGTAAATAAATCCTAATAAATAAATAAGGGCTCCTTTTACTACATGGCAGTAAGCCCAACACGGGCTTAACGCTCGCTATACAGGAAGTACCGCCAGGCTATCGCAGCAGCCCGGCTGTACTTGCCACCCCTAACAAACCATCATTTCCGGTGCTACAAAAATTTATTTTTGTAGCGCCGGAGTATGCCCAGTGGTAATCGGGCAGTGCCACACACTGCCCAGTTACTGCCGGGATAACACGGGAGCCCTTACCGCCACCTCAATGGGTGCCAGTAAGGGCTCCCCCCCCCCTGAAATGGCCACTCGGCAAGTGCTTTACTTGCCACATGATGATTTCCAGTATGAAAGCGAGACTTCCCTTTTACCAACTGCGGGAAAAGGGGGCCTCAGCATGCATGTAAAACACACGCTGATGCCAGCACCAGCCCCCTTTTGCCATAGCTTGGTAAAAGGGACCCCAAAATAAATAAAGTTAGGACAGCCTATTACAAAACTTTATCCATTTACTTATCCAGTTAGTGCTCTAGATATTATTGCTAACTGAAACTGGATATTTAGTGCCAACCAGTATCTGGGTAACAGCACTGAATATCCAGTTTCATTTTAATTATAGCAGCTGGCATTAGAGCACTTTGAGGGGCATAATCGAACGCAAACGCCCATCTCCATGGGCGTCTATCTCTGAGAACGGGTACGTGAAGGGGCAGGGCAAACCGTATTTTGGAAAAAAATGGGCGTCAAAAACGAACAAATCCAAGGCATTGGGTGGTGGGAGGGGCCAGGATTCGTAGTGCACTGGTCCCCCTCACATGCCAGGACACCAACCGGGCACCCTAGGGGGCACTTGTAACAATTAAAAAAATAAAGTTAACTACCTCTGAAATCCATAGCTCCCTTCCCTTGGGTGCTGAGCCCCACAAATCCCCCCCCCCCAAAACCCACTCCCCACAACTCTACACCATTACCATAGCACTTATGGCTGAAGGGGGGCACCTAGATGTGGATACAGTGGGTTTTGGGGGCGGTTTGGAGGGCTCTCATTTACCACCACAAGTGGAACAGGTAGGGGGGGGATGGCCTGGGTCCACCTGGGTGAAGTCCACTGCACCCACTAACAACTGCTCCAGGGACCTGCATACTGCTGTCATGGAGCTGGGTATGACATTTGAGGCTGGCATACAGGCTGGAAAAAAAGTTTTTAAAGTTTGGTTTTTTTGGGTGGGAGGGGGTTAGTGACCACTGGGGGAGTCAGGGGTGGTCATCCCCGATTCCCTCTGGTGGTCATCTGGTCATTTAGGGCACTTTTTTGGGACTTGTTCGTGGAAAAAAAGGGTCCAAAAAAGTGACCCAAATTCGCGCTAAAAACGCCTTTCTTTTTTCGATTATCAGCAGAGGATGCCCATCTCTCCTCGGCCGATAAATACGCCCTAGTCCCGCCTTCACCATGCCTCCGACACGCCCCTGTCAACTTTGGCCGTTTCCGCAACAGATTGCAGTTGAAGTCGCCCAAAATCGGCTTTCGATTATACCGATTTGGGCGCCCACGGGAGAAAGACGCCCATCTCCCGATTTGGGTCGAAATATGGGCGTCTTTCTCTTTCGAAAATAAGGCGGTTTGTAAGTTAACCTCCAGATTCTATAAATTGCCTGCAAATTTATGTGCAAAAAATTACACACGATTCCGAGATGTGTGTGCAACTAAATTGGGTAACAAGTGCCAACAATTGGGTGTTAATTATTGGCATTAATTGGCAACAGCTTGGATTCACAAGAATGCCAAAGAAAGAAAACTCACAACATGACAATTACAGGCAAAGGAGTGGAACTGTGGAACTTACTGCCACGTGACATAAGATTAATAACAGACTATCTTCATTTTGGATGCTCAGTTAAAACTTGGTTACTCCAGAAACACTTTCGCTCAACCTCAGGAAAACTAGCCCTACATCTACAAAAGACATGGAAGATGAAACACTAAACCACCTGCTAAACCTAGCAGAACACTCACACGGAGCCTAAACTTGTCCTGATAAAAATGGCGAAGGGTCTACATTATAGACTACTAGTAAGAAAGGCCCGTTTCTGTTTTAAAGGAAACGTGCGCTAGCAAGGTTTTCCTCGGAGCGTGTATGTTTGAGAGAGTGTGTGTGAGAGTGACTGTGTGAGAGAGAGTGAATGTGCGAGTGTGTGTGTGTGTGTGACAGAGAGAGAGTGAGACTGGGTGCGAGTGTGTGTGTGAGAATGAGAGTATGTGCCAGGGTCCCCCTTCCCTCCCAGTTGCAAGGTCATCCCCCCTCCCTTCCTTCCAGTTGCAGGGGGTTCCCCCCTCCCTCCCTCCCTCCCTTCCTTCCTCCCTTTTTCCCAGTTGCAGGGTCCCCCCTCCCTCTCTCCCAGTTCCTATCCAGTTGAAACAGCTTTAGACTTGTTTCAGATGGAACAACAATTTAAAAACAACAATGTGAAGCAGCAGCTCCTAGGTGTGCTTGTCTTTGAGTGTATACCAATGATGGCTGCGTAGGGGAGTGGAAACAGAGATTAACCAATGGGCCTCCTTGCTTACCGTAGAGTTGTTTTGCTCATTTCCACTCCTATCTATGAAACGTCCTGCAGCATCTCATAGGTGTGCTTGCTTTGTTTTTATTTAACGGGGATGACGGCTGCGCTGGATTCGGACCCGCTGCTCTTTCCCTCCCCCCTCTTCCCAGTCGCCAGTGACCCCCGCCCTGAGCCCTCAGCCGCCTCCTCCACATTGGACACTCGCCGTCTCACCGCCCTCCCTCTTCGTCCTCTCCAACAGTCCGAATCCGGACTTGGAGAGGAGAGGGAGAGCGGCGATGGTTTTTTGAGGCCGGTTAGTGTTCGCGGGTGGTTCGGGAGGTTGGCAGTCAGTGTCGAGCGATTCCTAGGCACGGGGGGCAGGGGAGGAGGAGTACTCCTCCTCCTGCCTGGGTCGCTGTTTGCTGTTGGCTGGGTCGCGGTTGGTTGCTGTGCGTTGGACTGGTGACGTCAGTTTTATCTACTCCATGAAGCAGACCACCTCCGAGTAAGCCACGGTTCCAGGCAGCCTCAAAACGTTGGAGGTGAAACAGGTCCCGTTGGTTAGAACGGCGCTTTCGATGACAGATGCTATATATTGAATTGAGAAGAATTCCTTTGTCATCTTAAGAAAATATGTTTTTTGAGTAAATTTGGACATTTTCTTTGCAATTTTTGAGAGATGTTTTTTGTCTACCCACATTTGAGCGCCAGTTACTGAATATAGTCCTATGTCCGTAAGTGGGAACCCCACCTATGTCTTCCCTATGCTCCACCCCTGTGTTTGCCCCCTTGCAAATATGCACTATATAAGTTAAGCAGCTATTTGCAAAATAGTGCTGCATATCCAGTTTCACTTTAACTGTGGTGGTTGGTGTTATGCTGGTGTGTTGACTGCTGTGGTTAAATAACAGGTAATATGTTTTCGAAACATGCACATACTTCACAAATTTACTTCTCCATTGCCCCAGGTACTTGCATATAATATACAAACTGCTTTGATGTAACCACAGAAAGGCGGTATATCAAATGCCATCCCCTTTTTCTTTACTTTCTCTCTGTTTCACCCAACCTATGCTCCTGGGAACGCTGATGCATAGATCACATAAAAGTAGATATACACTTTCCAAGTGCATACATTTCTTACATGTATGCTGTGCAATGTTATAGAAGCTTGGGTGGGATCGCTGGGTTTGCATTTAGGCTTCAAGCACATTCTACTAGCCTGTTTGACCCTGCACTTCCCTAAGCCATCCTGGGATTCAGAGGCAAAACAGCAGCCTCCATGGCAAGAAGACATAGCTCGAGGCCAGCCCGGACACCTCTTCCCTTACAACTGGTTGCTCATCCACCCTGTGCCAGGACAATTAGTTTAGTCAGATGTACTGAGTTGCTCCAGTAGGTGGCAGTCTAACCATTAGCGAGTCATTGTGGAGTCTAAAGGTAGTTTTCTGGAGCAACTCTCTGACTCATCTAGCAAGTACTTAAGCTCCAAGGAAATGAATAGGATGGATAACCTCATTTAGAAGTGCCATAGTGGAGGTCTCAATTACAGAAAGTAGAAATATGGATACTGAACCTTTGCCTGCAATGCGCAGAGTTAAGCTTCCTGGAGGTTAAGTGGCATGTGAATGGCATCACTAATTTCAATAGTTATATGTACTGAAGATTTAACACAAAGTGCCTTTTCTGCAGCCTGTGGACAATGGTATTTATATGATTCATCCTTGAACAAAACAAAACAATTCAAACTTATGAGGAGGGTAAATCGCTGCTACTTGGTTTCACTGTACAAGTGCATGACCCTAGCATAAAGGGAAGAGTTGCCCTAAAAGAAGGAAGAGCAGCTGACGTCCAATTCCAGATGACATCACAATGTGGTCGGAGCTCCCTGAGGTTACATCTGAACTGAACAATCCTGTTTCCCTATTGGAAACTAGGGTAAAAAAACAAAAGCACTCTGAGTGCTCTACATAGTAAGGACTTCAGCAGCAAAGGAGAGGATTTCCAGAATCAGAAGATATGTGAAGGGCAATTCTATAGAACTGGGCACCTGCATTTATTTATTTTTTGGAATTTATTAACCGCCTTTATGAAGAGATTCACCCAATGCGGTGTATAGCAGGTACAGTTTAACATAAAACTTACAATTTTGTTAACAGCATAAAATGGTAAAATGACCAAATATAAAAATAATCAATGAGCTAAACTTGGAAATGGTGCCTTGAAACCTAGTAATAGGACTAACATGGAACAGTATCAGAAATATACATATCTAACCGCACTGTAGAACAATCATATAATAAAGATATGATAAATTTCAGTACAATACAAACAGTATAATAATAGACAGCATGGAATAACATTCAAATAGCATAGATATAATAGTATGTCAGCTTAATAGTAATGGAAAACCTAATAAGCACACCATTTCTGTAGCTAGGTGTCTGGGCCCCAGGTGGAAAAATTGAGATAGGCCCCCCTAAAATAGCCATTGCTTTCAAGGTAGTGGGGACTGGGGAGGGGGGGGGGGCAGAGGGAAGATGCACATTACTATTAATAGTCAGAAAAATATACCGTATTTTTCGGACTATAAGACGCACCGGACCATAAGACGCACCTAGGTTTTAGAGGAGGGAAATAGGAAAAAAAAATTTTGCTTTTTCCCTCCTCTAAAACCTAGGTGCTCCGGTGCGTCTTGTCCGAATCCCTCCTTCCAAGTTCGGGATCGCCCTCAGGGTTACCTCCTCCCCCCTCCCCGGCCCTGTCACCACCTCTCCCCTTACTCACGCGATCTTCCCTGGTGGTCTAGTGACGTCGGAGCAGGAAAGAGCCCCCTCTTTCCTGCCCAGCGCACTGCTCTCCATCCTCCTGTATGCATTGCTGCCTGACGGTCTCAGCGAGATTCAAAATGGCTGCCGAGAATTGAAGTCTCGGCAGCCATTTTGAATCTCGCCGAGACCGTCAGGCTGCATACAGGAGGATGGAGAGCAGGCTCTTTCCTGCCCCGACATCACTAGACCACCAGGGAAGATCGCGTGAGTAGGTGACAGGGCTGGGGGGAGGGCGATCCCGAACTCGGAGGGAGGGAGGGCGGGTGGCCTGCCAGCCGGCCAGCCAGCCAGCCAGCCGGCCAGCCAGCCAGCCAGCCAAATCTCTACCTTCGGACTATAAGACGCACCCCCCATTTTCCTCCCAAATTTGGGGGGGAAAAAGTGCGTCTTATAGTCCGAAAAATACGGTACTTTTTTCTACCTTTGTTGTCTAAGCATTGCATTGATCTAAGTGTCTCTCTTCTGCTTTTCTGTTTTTTTCTAAACTCTCTCTGGGGTCTCTTGTCCATTTTATATTTCTTCTCTATATACACCATGCAGTTTTCTTGCATGCCTCTATCTGTCCTTGTCCCTATGCTCCCTCCAGATGTAGCATCTCTTTTGTGTCCCTGTCCCTCCCCATGTCCAGATTCTCTCCTCTCTCTTCCTTTCCTCCTGTGCACACACTCTATAGTCTGGCTTTTCTCTCTCTCTCTCGTTTCCATTGGTCGTGTATCTCTCTCTCTCTCTCTCTCACTCTACCCCCCCCCCCCTCCAACTCTCCCCGCCGCTGGTTCCAGCATCTGCCCCATCTCTTCCTTCTCCCTTTTGGTCCAGGTTTCTCTCTCTCTCTCTCTCTTTCTCCATGTCCTCTACTCCCTAAGCGATAGGGATCAAATAAGCTAGTGGGTAACTGCAAGACTACTGCTAGGGGGCACTAGCACCATTTTGGATCTCAGCAACGGCAATGGCAGGAGCAACTAGGGATCAATCCTGCTCACCCACTAGACTCCAGGAATTTTGGGGAGTATGGGTAGGGGGAGTCTTTGGGAGGGTATATGGGTATTGGGATAGGGATTTCAGAAGGGGGGGTTGCACCTTGGGGGCCCTTCAGGTAGGGGTGCCTGGTAGGGGGGGACCATAACAAGGGATTTCTGGGGGGGGGGGGCACAGGAGACTACAATTTTTCATGTTGCTGGACCTTTAAGAGAGAGAAGTCCAAAGGGCAATAGGAAAGTAACTTCTACAAGAGTCCAAAGAAACCAAAGGAGTAGAGGATGAACCATTAACTTTTACATGGGGAGTGTCATCAAAGGTGTTCTTTATTAAGGCACCAGAAGAGACCCAACATGGGGCTGTGTTTCAGCAGAAACGTCCACCTGTCTCAGGGGTCAAATACAACAGTACTGAAAAAACATAAAACGATATATAATACGAATAAAAATCACAAAACATATGAACGATACATTAAAAGTATAATACAAGTAAAAGTTATAAAACAAAAAGATTACAAACTTAAAAACATGATTAATAACCATTAAGACATTAACTGTACATTCAAAAATGTGATAATGTAAAGTCTATATAAAAAAGGTATAAAACCATAAAACACTGCATAAAATGGACTGCTCCTTAAATGAGATTAGTAAATTAAATAACAAAAACAGGTAAAAAAAATAAATACATATTAATGTATATTTACTTTTTTGTCATGTCCCCTACCTCAATGCAAGCGGTGTCCTCAGGCTGCGCAGGGTCCCATTGACACGCGCACTTGACTGGCACAGCTCTGAGCCATGTGTGTGTAGTTCTTCTCTGGCTGCAGGCTCCTTGATTGCTTTGCTTCCATGCACCTGGCTCTGTTCTCTGCCTGGCTTCCAGGCTCCTTGATTGCTTTGCTTCCACCCACCTGGGTCTGCTCTTCCTCTGCCTGGCTTCCTTTGCTTCTCTCCTATTGGTCTTCCAGTTCCTCCTTCCCTTGCTCTTGTCCTATGGTTATGCTTCTTCTCCCTGCTGATGTCAGATGCCAGCATTTTATCAGCTGAGCTCTCCCTAAACTCCTTGCTTCGGCTTTTATTTTGGTAGGTGTTATTTGCTCAGTAGTGTGCTTCTCCTCTACTTTGTTCTTCATTGCTGACTCTGCCTGTACCTGGATTACTCTCATGTCTGCTGCCTGCCTGCTGACTCTGCCTGTACCTGGATCACTCTCTTGCCTGCTGCCTGTCTGGCCGTCACGTTCATCACCCTGCTTCCTGCTCCATCTCATAAGCCCTGCAGGCCGCCCACACCTAGGGGCTCAACCTCTGGGGAATGGCGGTCAGCGCAGGTGAAACCCGGGGTTGTCCAGCCGCCAAGCAGAACCTGGTCCAAGTACCAGGCTCGGCAGCACTCTACTTGGTACAAGAACTCACAGGTCTGACATTTTTAACCTGTTTCTGTTCTTTAATTTACTCAATCTCATTTAAGGTGCAGTCCATTTTATACAGTGTCCTACAGTTTTATACCTTTATGATATAGATTTTACATTATCATATTTTTGAATGGACAGTTAATGTCTTAACGGTTATTAATCATGTTTTGAAGTTTGTATTTTTTTATTTTATAACTTTTACTTGTATTATACTTTTAATGTATTACACATATGTTTTGTGATTTACTTTGGTGATTTTTATTTGTATTTTATATCATTTTATGTTTTTACAGTACTGTTGTATTTGACCCCCAAGGCAGATGGACATTTCCGCTGAAACATGGCCACGTGTCGGGTCTCTTCTGGTGCCTTAATGAAGAACACTTTTGACAACATACCCCGTGTGGAAGTCAGTGGTTCATCCTCTACTCATTTGGTTCCTTTAAGAGACAGCCCAGAAGTATTAGGCTGAGGCTTGGTGCCTCAATGCTCCTGGGCTATATTGCATCTTGCATTGTGTGTAAGGTGCATATTTCAAGCCACAGCATATTATCTGCATAGCTGTTTAACATGCATTTGCATATTTTACATCTCATTCCTATGTAATGCGTGGTCACTTATTTAACGCTGTTAGGACACTGCACCCAGCATTTGAGCCCTTTAACATGCATTAAGAGGCAAATAATGCAAGTTAGTGCCCTAAGTCAGCTTGATAACTTCTGCTTTTATATGTACCGACATGTCATACTAGACTTTATAAGGGCAACAACTTTCACACTTAGAAATGGAATTTGTGTGTATGTACCCTTTGCCCTGTCTAGTGCATATTACTGTCAAGTCCTCAGCTCTCTTCAATCTATCCAGTATCTTGCCTCACAGCATGGAGTCTGTCTGCTCTGCAGTCTGCAAACACTAAACCTCATTTATCGTATACACAAACTCAATGAACCTTGCTTCTCTTCATCTTAGCCCTGTGTACGCTATTTGCCTAATTTCTGTCTAACAGAGTTATTCATGTGTTCTACTGGATTAGTGTAAATTAATGCCATTAACACATTTTACTCAGATTCCCATTTTAGGTATAGGGACCTAGTTACTAATAATGATCTCTAATAGCATTAACATGTGGTAACATGGTAGCAGATGTTAGTAACTGTAGCTTTCCTAAACTGCGTCTTCTAATAGGACACCCTTTCTTGCTGAAAGCCAAAAGAGAAATGCTAACACAAAATGATGCAGGTTTCAGTTTCCTGCTGCCATCATAAGTCATGGGATTTAATTTAAGTTTTTCTATTCCACCTTAGTCATAAAAATTCAGAACTGATTACAAGACATTCCATAAAATCATAAAACATTCAATGTAAGATTACATATGTAATAAATTATATCTCCTATCTAAGAGATGTTTTGTTTAAATACCACACAGTGTTGATCAAAAAGCCATTTTTAGACCCCCTCCTAAAGTCTTTATAAGAAATCAGCTTTCTAACTTCTAGTGGGATAGAATTCCAAATTGTTGGGCTATGTCCTACTATACTCTTATTTTTAGTAACGCATAATCGTAGATTTTTAAATTTGTATATGAAGACAAAGATCACTTTGAGATTGCAAGTTTCATTTAGTACATGGAAAGGAAAGGGGATGGGATTTAATATACTACCTTTCTGTGCTTACAATCAAAACAGTTTACATATTATATACAGGTACGTATTTTGTACTGGTGGCAATGGAGGGTTAAGTAACTTGCTCAGAGTCACAAGGAGCTGCAGAGGGAATCAAACCCTGTTCTCCTGGTTCTCAGACCACTCCTCAGCTCTACTAGGCCACTCCCCCTATATACACGAAAACACATGAAGCTAAATATCTTGGGAGAGATTACTATGAATTTTAAATATCAAAATCATCAACTTCATTGCAATCCTTGCATTTATCGGCAGCAATGTAATTCATATAAGAAAGGGAAAGCTCAGTGTGTTCTTTTTCCTCCAAAAATCATCCTGGCAGCTGTATTTTGCTGGACTTAAAGTATCTGCATCTGTTTTACCAGTAATCCCAACAGTACTATATTGCAATAATATAGATAAGACAACGCACATGTTTAATCTCTAAATATGGCCTAATCTGACATGGAGGTGTATTTTGAAAGCACTAAGGGGTCCTTTTACAAAGGCACGCTGAAAAATGGCTTGCGATAGAGTAGGCATGGGTTTTGGCCGTGCGCAGAATCATTTTTCAGCGCACATGTAAAAAAAGCTCTCTCTTTTTTTCCCTGAAAATGGACGTGCAGCAAAATCAAAATTGCCGCGCGTCCATTTTGGGTCTGAGACCTTACTGCCAGCCATAGACCTAGTGGTAAATATTTTGGGCGGTAATGACTTATGCACGTCAGATGTCACTTGGCACACATCCGCTACGTGTGCCAGAAAATAAAAAAAATATTTTTCAGATGCATGTATCGGACATGAGCCAAAAAAGAAATTACCACAAGAGCCACATGGTAGTTGGGTGGTAACTTCATTTTGGCGCGTGTAGGCACCTATGTGGCTTAGTAAAATGGGCCCTAAGACTTACAGAGTTCCATAGTAACCTATGGAACTTTGTAAGTCTAATATTTATTTATTTATTTGTTGCATTTGTACCCACATTTTCCCAACTATTTGCAGGCTCAATGTGGCTTACATAGTACCGTGATGGGGATCGCCAATTCCGGTAAAAGAAATATAGAGTGGTCTAGTGTTAATGTTCATAGATGGCAGAGTATATTAAGTATTCAAGGAGAGAGAGTTAAGTTCTGGTAAGAGTTTTGATTGTGTTGCAGGGTTCAGGTGTTTAGGTTGGATCATTCTGGTATGCCTTTGTGAACAGGTTGGTTTTTAACGATTTCCAGAAGTTTCTTAGGTCGTGCATTATTTTCATGACGTTTGGAAGTGCATTACATAGTTGTGTGCTTATATAAGAGAAGCTGGATGCATGTGTTATTTTATATTTTAGTCCTTTGTAGCTAGGGTAGTGCAGATTTAGGTATGTGCGTGCTGACCTTTTTGTGTTCCTGGTTGGTAGGTCTATAAGGTCTGCCATGTAGACTGGGGTTCGCCGCCTTTAACACCCCAAAATTCTTCCTGACAATCCCATTTTTTTCCATAGTCAAGTATAATCTAAAATTATTCCTAAAATCTTAATGTCATCCGAAAGGGTTATATTAACTCAAATAATGTTGGGTTTATCACAGGTTTCTCTACCTTAAGTCTCCCCATTCAGAATACATTCATTTTTTCAGGATTTAATTTAAACCATTAGTTAATATTCAATTTGATATTGTGGCTAGTCAACCTGACATCCCTATGTAGGTTTCCAAAAGCACATTCTTCCAAAGAAAAATCAAAAGAATAATATCTGCACAAATGTAATATATGATGTTCAATGATTTCAATAGTAACATAGTAGATGACAACAGATAAAGACCTGTATGGTCCATCCAGTCTGCCCAATAATATAAACTCATTGCATATGGTATGAAGTGATATATCATATGTATACCTGATTTTGATTTATCCTTGCCTTTTTTGGGCATAAACAGTAGAAGTCTGCCCATATTCTGAAAGATGTTCTTTTGGCGTTAATAGCCTATTTCACGTGTCTCTTTAGCCATATTCTTCTTTCCACCTTTATTAATACGTGGAATACATCTGCTCTGGGCTTCCAAAATGGTGTTTGTAAACAACGTCCATGCCTGATTTAAAGTCCTAACCTTTGCAGCTGAGCCTTTCAACTTTTTTTAACAATTTACCTCACTTTATCACAGTTACACTTTTAAAAATTAAATGCTGCCACAGTAGATTTCTTTAGTGACTGTACTCCAGTTATTAAGTAAAATTTGATCATGTTATGATCACTGTTTCCCAGCAGACCCAACACTGTTTCCTCCTGCAGACAGAAGTACTTAACCCCCTATACTCTTTGCTCCCTTGGCAGACAAGACTCCGTTTTACACTACTCCTATGTTTGTGATGCTACTTTGGCTTGGTGTAAGCTTTTTCAAACCGTCAGGCCTAGCCACATAAAAGTAGGGGCAACAGTTAAGAATAAGGTAGAGGGCAGACATTTTTTGGAATTAAATATATTTGTCATTAAAGACTGCAGTGTATCCTCCTTTGCGTATTCCATTTTTACCTTTTTTGGACTCTAATAAAAGGCTTTGTATATCTGTATATATGTCACTTTTTTTTAGTGATAATGGTCTGTATTATGTATTTTATATTTTTTTGTGTATGTTTTTCTGGAACCTGCCTAGACTCCACAATAGAGTGAGAGATACATTTTTAAACAGTTTATAGTTTATTTCACTTACTATACCGCTTATGTTCATACAAAACTCAGCAGTTTACACTGAAATTCAAACTCATAAGATTTGTTAGTGTAATAAAGCAGTAACACAAGCAGAATATCATTCAGCATCATAAAAATTTCTCTGATATGTCACTTGTACTGCAGCAAGACATAGCTACAGTCTAATTCGGTGGTTCTCAACCTTTATTTAATGGGGGATACACTCGACAAACAATGCTCACATGTGAGACATTGTTTGTCAAGTGTTTTTGGATGCAGAGTATACACTTACATTTAACACTTTGTCTGTCCAGTCAATGTGTTAAATGTAAGTGTATACTCTGCATCCAAAAACAACTTCCCCCAATAATGGGTGTGGAGCAGATTTAGGAAATTTTCTCATATAAATCACCATACAGAAAGATATAGTTCTCTGATTTAGGTGTCATCTCAATAACAGCAACGCTTATTCTCCTTATTACCAATCTCAATGTGAAGTGTAAAATGCTCTCCTATTTGTGAAGTCAGCAACTGTCTTACCAAATGCTAGAAGAATGTAATCTATGGCCTTTACCTCAGACAGGGGTGTACAAATACACTAACTCAAAAAATATTGAAGAAAAATTAAATAAGATTTAGATCATCACTGATAATCAAAAAGATGTTACAATTCTTTTTATTGGAACCTAGTGGGTCCTTTTACTAAGGTGCTCCAAAAAATGGCCTGCGCTAGTGTAGACACATGTTTTGGTCACATCCAGGTCCATTTTTCCGTGTGTCTGCAAAAGAGTTCTTTTTTTTTAGCTGAAAATGGACGTGCAGCAAAATGGAAATTGGCGCATGTCCATTTTCGGCATGAGACCTTACCGCTGCCCATTGACATAGCGGTAAGGTCTCATACGTTAACTGGGCAATAATCATCAGCACGCGTACACTGCCGATTACCGCCCGGTTAGTGCCACGCACCAGAAAATAAAATATATTTTCTGGTACGCGTATTGGATGCATGTAAAAGTTAGAATTATCACCTGGTAGCCAGGCGGTAGTTCTAATTTGACGTGCATTGTACGCGCATGGGTGCCTACGCGCCTTAGTAAAAGGGCTCTTAAATGTAGATGTTAATTAAAAGATGTTGTTATGTTATAAAGGGGCCCTTTTACTAAGGTGCGTAGGCGCTTACGTTCATCCAGTGTGCATCAAATTGGAACTACCATCTGGCTACCATGTGCCCCATGTGGTAATTTCATTTTTGACATGCGTCCAAAACGCGATAGAAAATATTTTCTATTTCCAACCGCATAGCGCTTACCCGGCGGTAATCAGCAGTTTGCGTTCACTGACGATTACTGCCCGGTTAATGTGTGAGACCTTACCACCAAGTCAATGGGTGGCAGTAAGGTCTCATGCCGAAAATGGATGCGTGCTGGTTTTAATTTTACCGCACATCCATTTTCGGCCACAAAAACAAGGCCTTTTTGTTACGTTCCTCACCTAGTTCCAGGCCTGTGCGGCTGATTCGCCGGCGAGGCATGGTCTGGCTTAGATAGCCGGCTATTTTGGATGTGGTTTCTCCAGGATGGGTCTGTTTCTGTTTCCCATTTCTGGCAGCCGTCATCTGAGTTGGAGCAATGGCCGCAGCCATCTTGAATAGATCAGATCCTGGGAAGCCATCTTGGAGTAACGAGGTCAGGAAGGAAGCCCATATCTGGACGTAGGCATCTCTGCTGATGGGGGCAGCCATCTTGGTTCAGCTGCACATGTTTAGGATTGATTCCAACACTATTTAAAGCCCTGCCTTCAGTCCTTCATTGCTTCGGCCTCAATTGTTCTGAGGAGTTGCTGTTCACCGAATATCTTCTGTTCCTGTTTCCTGTGAACTGGACCTTGGCTAGTTTTCTTGGATTTTGCTTGTTTGCTGCCTGCCTTGACCCTGGACTGCTTTTGACTATTCTTTCCTATTGGAGTTCTGGTTCTGGACTGTGTCTGTTCTCTGCCATCCTGGTCAGCGGCTGTGCAACCCCGCCGGTTCCAGAAGTCCTGGTGGCCAGCTGCAGCTGGGAGCTCAACTCTCGGTGAACGGTGGTCACTTCCCAGGTGAAGCTAGGGGTTGTCTGGCTGCCTGACCGAGTGCGGCATCTCTCCATCTCAGGCGTGCTCAGTCGGGGCACAGGGGCTCACTATTACCGGGTCATAACACTTTTTCCCAGGCGCACTGAAAAATAGACCTGTGTGCATCCAAAACACACGCAGAACATTTTTCAGCACACCTTAGTAAAAGGGCCCCAAAGTGATTCAGTGCTGGTATTATTGCACAAAATTCAATTAAAACTATTTTTAAAAATCTTACTTTAAAATGAAATTCAGCTGAATCCTTACAGAATGTTCATTGCTTAACACTTCTCTATCTATAGAGATAATATTAATACTGCAGCACAAGAACTGCACCAAATCTGAACTTCAGTATACCGTTCCTTTAACTTAAAATATTTTGCTTTTACTTTCTTAAGAATTGATTCTTTTCTGTACTTTTCATGTCTACAGAAGAACAGAACACTTCACAATTCTACAGAGCAGCTAACTTCAGTTAAGTATAGGTAGTTATGTTTTTCTGTATGTGTTCTTTCCTTTAAACTGTCTTTAAATGTTTCCTTTTATAAATGTCCATTTCTGTCTCTTTTTATATTCCTTTTCTACTATCAATGCAGTTTATCCTGCCTTAATCTGTCTTGTTAAATTTCTTCTTCTTGCTTGCAGAGGGGCTCTTGTTCTTTTTTGCTGTCAAGGTCAGGAAGTAACTTTTGTGACCCTGTCTACACTTTATCTAAAAAAACAAACATAATAATAGAACTACCGTAAAACAGTATAAAAATGTACAGCACTGGAATTCAAATACCAGAGATATAATACAATGTTAGCATAATACTAATGATACATCTAATAACATTAGAACATTCAACTAACATAGATATGCTGCTAAAGATTTTCTGCAATACAGCTTACCATATAGCTGAGGGACCAAAAGCAGATATATGATGGGAACAATATGCGTGGTACAGAATCAATTGGAATAATTTGTTGGTTAGTTAAACTCAAGGCAAGTTTATTGTAGTTAAGCAACAGATAAAGAACTGATTTAAGCTACAGTGTGTGTAGCAAGCTGGTCCAGGACTTAGAGTTACCATCTGGCTCCAGAAAAAGGAGGACGGATTGAGCCAGCCGGGTTTTACTTCCATTGCTTTCAATGGAAGTAATTGAGCCAGCCGGGTTTTACTTCCATTGCTTTCAAAGCAATGGAAGTAAAACCCGGCTGGCTCAATCCGTCCTCCTTTTTCTGGAGCCATATGGTAACCCTAGCATCCAGGTGCAGAATGAGTGTATAGTCAGTCACCCTACGTATTAAATTCTTGGGAGAAGAGTCAGGCTTTCACCTGCTTCCTGAAGTACAGGTAGTCTGGAGTTATAGGTAGCCCTTCTGGGAGTAAATTCCAGAGAATGGGGGCTACTCCTGAGAAGGCTCACTGGCGGGTAGCATGTCTCTGACAGCAATAGGAATCTTTTCTTCTCTTAAAGTAAAAGACTTCCCCTGTGGTCCTGAAAGCTAAATTCAGCTCTCTCAGCAAGTGGCTAGCCCGTTACTTCTGTAACTGTTTTATCTTAATAAACTGGGATGTGTGGCACACCTTTTATTGACACCACTCTGTGTTCCCTACTCTCAAAAGCCCATTTCAATCTCTTTAAGTTCCCCTGAATGGAGATCATGCATCCTCTGCTTCTTTAAGTGGGACAGGGGAAGGTTGCATGTATACAAATTAGGCTGAGGATACCTTTGATGATTACAGGCGCTGCCATTTGTGCTTTACCTTTAAACTGTAAAAATAAGCAAAGAGGTATTTCATAAATGGTCCTGCTAACACATCTATGGATACATAAATCAGAGCCTGGCAATCAGAGAAACACACTTCAGTGACTGAGCTCCAGCTTTCAGTTACTACTAGGCCTAAAATTTTTGTTTAGTGTAGTGTCCTTTGTTGTTCAGAAGATTTCATTTATTTGGGATTTTTATTTTTTCCATTTTGAGGGATAATTGTTGACAGTGTGTACCATTGTACAATAAGGTACCATCTTGCTCAAGGAGTGTGCGTTATTGAGCAATGGAACACACTAAAATATAGGGCACACTACTGATGACACAGAGCAAAACAAATTTGCTTGGAGAGGGGTGGATTCCTGTCATTTCAGGGTGACAACAACACGAAACAACACAGGAAATGTTGCTGACGTGACCTAGTGGTTAGGGTGGTGGACTTTGGTCCTGGGGAACTGAGGAACTGAGTTCGACTCCCACTTCAGGCACAGGCAGCTCCTTGTGACTCTGGGCAAGTCACTTAACCCTCCATTGCCCCAGGTACAAATAAGTACCTGTATACAATATGTAAGCCGCATTGAGCCTGCCATGAGTGGGAAAGCGCGGGGTACAAATGTAACAAAAAATAAAAATAAATATCATTTCAAATAAATGCACATCCCTAGAATGGTGAATATCAATGACTAGTGTAGTTTGAGCTATATCCATTTCCAAATATAGTTCAAACTCCTCTTACTAACTTACAAGTGCATTCATTCTGCAGCTCCTCAGTATCTATCCTCTTATCCTCCCTATACCCCTCCCCAGGAACTCTGTTCTTCAGGTAAGTCGTTTATTATTAATTTGATATACTACCTCTTTTAAGCATGAGTTGAGATGGTTTACATACAGCTATACAGGTACTTGCACTATCCCTAATAGGCTCACAATCTAAGTAGAATATTGTACCTGGGGCAATGGAGGGCTAAGTGAATTGCCCAGGGTCACACAGATCTGCAGAGGGAATTGAAACCAGTTCCCCAGGTCTAGATTATCTGTATCCTTCTCCTTTACCAGCAACTCCAGGCTCTGTTCCTTCTATCTTGTTGCACATATGCCTGCAACAGACTTTCTGAGTCACTGTGTCATGCTCCCTCTCTGGCTCTATTGAAATCCAGGCCACTTTTAACTCTTAAACCCTTATTCACCTGTTCAATACCCATGTTGTTTTAATATTTACCTAATCTTTTATTTGAGCAGTTTGCCTTGAATAAATTATAATCTCTGTTGAGCAGGGACTGTCTTCTATGTGTTTGTGTACAGTGCTGTGTACGTCTAGTGGTGCTATAGAAATGATTAGTAGTAGTAGTTGTTACTCATGATGTCATATATTCTTAAGCCCCCATATGAAATAGAAAGCTATGTACTCAAGAACTTCATTGATGAATGGAGCGACATCCCTATGAGGAAAGGCTAAAGCTGCTAAGGCTCTTCAGCTTGGAGAAAAGACGGCTGAGGGGAGATATGATAGAGGTCTATAAAATAATGAGTGGAGTGGAATGGGTAGACGTGACTTGCTTGTTTACTCTTTCCAAAAATACTAGGACTAGGGGGCACGCAATGAAGCTAGAAAGTAGTAAATTTAAAACGAATTGGAGAAACTATTTCACTCAATGTGTAATTAAACTCTGGAATTCATTGCCAGAGAATGTAGTAAAAGCAGTTAGCTTAGCGGGGTTTATCTGAAGGTGAAGAAACAATGCGACAAGGTGACGGCCGTGGCCAGAAGGATGCTAGGCTGCGTAGAGAGGGGCATAACCAGCAGAAGAAAGGAGGTGTTGATGCCCCTCTACAAGTCATTGGTGAGACCCCACTTGGAGTATTGTGTTCAGTTTTGGAGGCTGTATCTTGCTAAAGATGTAAAAAGACTGGAAGCGGTGCAAAGAAAAGCTACAAAAATGGTATGGGATTTGCGTTGCAAACTGTACGAGGAAAGACTTGCTGACCTGAACATGTATACCTTGGAGGAAAGGAGAAACAGGGGTGACATGATACAGGCGTTCAAATATTTGAAAGGCATTAATCCGCAAACAAACCTTTTTCGGATACGGGAAGGCGGTAGAACTAGAGGACATGAATTGAGGTTGAAGGGGGGCAGACTCAGGACTAATGTCAGGAAGTATTTTTTCACGGAGAGGGTTGTGGATATATGGAATGCCCTCCCGCGGGAGGTGGTGGAGATGAAAACGGTAATGGAATTCAAACATGCATGGGATAAACACAAAGGAATCCTGTTTAGAAGGAATGGTTCTGTGGAATCTTAGCGGAGATTGGGTGCAACACCAGTAACTGGAAACAAAATGGGAGCTGGGCAGACTTCTACGGTCTACTCCCTGATCGTGACTGGATAGGGATGGGCTGGAGTGCAAATTTTAAGGGGCTTTGATGTTAGCTTCAGAACTTAGTACAAGAACAGTACTGGGTAGACTTCTACGGTCTGTGCCCTGACAAAGGCAAGGACAAATCAAACTCGGGTATACATATAAAGTATCATATACCACGTAAAATGAGTTTATCTTGTTGGGCAGACAGGATGGACCGTACAGGTCTTTATCTGCCATCATTTACTATGTTACTATGGCCCAGATGATCAAAAGCCCTGCGCTGTTCCAAACTGCGCCCTAAAAATAGCGCTGGGACAGCGCAGGGCTTTTCTGCATCGATGATCAAAGATAATTGCGCTGCTTAGATTTGCATGCATTATCTTTGATTATCATGTTTAAAGTGCGGGAGAATTGTGCCGAGCATGCACTCAGCACAATCCTCCCGCACTTGTTTGACAGGTCTGGGTTGTCAAATGCCCAAACCTGTCAAACAGCAGGCCGAACAACGAGGCCGCCGCTGCCGCACAAACCGTCTCCCACCCTCCCGCCCAGCAACGGGGGGGGGGGGGGGGGGGGGCTGGAGGTCCGGTGGGTCTCCAGCATCCCCACCCCCCCGAACCCAATCCTTAAGTGGCCGCCTCCCGAAAAACACTGTTCTACCCTCCCACCCACCGACGGGGGGGGGGGGCTGGAGGATCGGTGGGTCTCCAGCGCCACCTCCGGCCAAAGGATCTCCCACTGTGATCGATCGACGGGGGTGGGGTGGGGGGGTGGAGGTCCGGTGGACCTTCAGCCCACCCCAAATCCTCCCCCCAGCGTTGTCCTTAGATTCCCTGGTGGTCCGTGGTGTGCTGTGGTGTCGTGACACCCCCCCTCCCGGCCCCCCTACCTTTTGTTGGAGGAGGGACGTAGCCTGCCTGCCTCCCTCCTCTTCCAGTCAGTTGACGCCCAAAATGGCGGCGCCCAGCCCTGCCCATTGCATCCTGGGATGCGCTGGGCGGGGCTACAGACCATGTAAGGGAATCCCCCCGTTCGTGTTTGCCTTGGGGGGGGGGGGGGAGGGGGGCCTGCCAGCATGCAACTGCATGCTGGACAGGGCTCACCATTCCTCCCCAATGATCCGCAAAATCTAACACCAGCTCGAAGCTGGCGTTGATTTTGCTGCGGCCAGCGACCCAATCTTTGGCGTGCTGGTCGCTGATCATTAAGCGCCAATTAGCAAGCTTATTGCACTAGAAGCCCTGTTTAGCATGCATTTGCATGCTACTTGCGTTGAGAGCCCTCGAGTGCGCTGTTTCAGGTGCTCGAGGGCTCTGATCATGGGTCGGCTGCAAACTCTGGCGCTAGTATGGCGTTAACAGCCTCTAGCGCCAGAGTTTGCTTTTGATCATGAGGGCCTATGTTTGGCTGGCTAACTAAAGGAAAAGTCCATAGACCATTATTAAAATGGACTTGGAGAAAATCCACTGCTTATTTCTAGAATAAGCAGCATAAAATGTATTGTACTGTTTTGGGATCTTGCCAGGTACTTGTGACCTGGATTGGCCACTGTTGGAAATAGGATGCTGGGCTTGATGGACCTTCAGTCTGTTCCAGTATGGCAATACTTATGTACTTATGAATTAGCTTTACTACTGCATCTGTGCTTCTAAAGCGATGCCGACCAACTTTTCTCTTTATCTGTCACTATTGTTTAATTGAACAATATATCAGGTTTTTTTCTTCCTTCTTAACAGGAAGACCATTGAAAAATTATCTCTGTAAGGTTCCTTTCTCTATCAAATAATTTCAAACAGATATACAGAAATGTGATCCTACCTTTCTTTCTAGTTGTTCTTAATAGAGATTCTTGTTCGTTTTAGTGGCTAAGCTATACTGTAAACCAATGTTAAACACTAAGGGGGTTGATATTCAAAGTGATTTAACCAGCCAGAAATGGCTCCTGGCCAGTTAAATCACCTGCTTGGGGCTAACCACTTATTTTCAGTGGCACTTAACTGGTTAATGCTGCTGAAAATAACCGGTTAACACGAAACTGAAATCCGGATATTTCGGGGGTGTTCTTGAGGTAGAGTCAGAACTGGGCCAGTTAAGTGCCAATATTCAGCATTTAACTGGCAAGGTCAACTTTCTCTGAGCAGTAACCCATTAAGTGCTGAATATTACACTTAACCAGCTATGCATTAGCCAGCTCCAGAAACCCAGAAATTCAATGCCGGTGCCCAGACATGGCCTAGCATTGAACTTGTGGAATGATTGCTGCCAGCTGTGCCCTAAACAGAGGCTTCCCTGAACTGGTATCTATGCTCTAAACTGATATAATGCTAAGCTCTAAAATGCAACCTAAAATACTAAACTAGACTCTAAAACATTTTTTTATATGAAACCTTAAAAGAGACATTAAAGACTACACTTGTCTAAACCAGGCTTGTCCAACTTCTTTTTTTATGGGTCTAAACTGATTTTTGTCAAATAAGCAGAGTAATTAAAAAAAATAAGACCATGGAATTACCTATCTAACCCCCAAGTTTGAATGCAATTTCCAGCAGCTAAGATACTTACCAATGACGTTTTCTGTCCCTCAATAGGTCTTCTCCAATCAGCTCTTCAGGAAATAGAGGACAGTCTCTAGTGAATTCAGAAATATCACTAGCTGTGTACAGCATCATTTTCTATACCAGCAGTTTCCAAACAAATCAAGGTGCCTCCTTCTAATCAGGTTTTCTAGATGACCACAATGAATATGCATGAGATAAATTTGTATACATTGCTTTCATTGCATACACATTTATCTCATACACATTCATTGTGGATATCCTGAAACTCTGATTAGTTGGGCAAGGGAGGATCCTCCAGGCCAGGTTTAGGAATCACTGCCCCACACCTTCTGAGCCCATCAGAGGAGAACACAGAAATGTCCTTCACCTGTTACCAAACATCACCTCCTTAACCTTTCCACCTTTATCTCATTGCATGCAGGGGCACAGAGATAGGTGCTGACCTGCTGATTACTTTGTATTTTGATGTTTGCTGTTTTATTTTATGATATATTTTGGTTGTTATTTTTTGCTAGGTTTTAAGTCATTTTATGGATCCATTTTGGAGGACTGTAGCATACCAGTCGTAAGGTAATGTAATGTACACTTGCGTGCATTTTCTAGGGACCAAGGAGCCAGGTGGCTTACTGCAAAGCCACTTGGTAGACATAATTGCAGAAAGCTGGTAGATCAGTAAACTGATAAATATGAGGTAACTGCAGGGAAAACGGTGGTGTACACAAGCAGTACAGGCAGAATGAAGGGCTAAGACCAGGGAACCAGTTAAAAGTTATACATATCTTCTGTACAAAAGGTGCAACAAAGAAAAACAAATAAAATTAGAAGCATGTGGACAATGTTCCAGGCCAGGGCATGAGGCAATAGTTAAGGTATAGGAAAAGACAGGGCCAAGTAAAGACACATTGCATATTTTGAGCCCTAGACACATGCCTATGACTTTATCTGGCCTTATGTAACACACTGTTCAACTCTTGACCCAATATGCCCTCTTGGGCCTTCTTCCAACCACTGGTGCATCCAAGAGTCAGTGAATGCCTTTCCCTTCCAAAGTTTCATAGGTTTCTATGGAACTTTGGAAGGCTAAGTGCTTTGAAAATATGCCTCTTTGTCAACCAAGTGGGGAGTGGAATGCCCTGCTCTGACCCTCAGGGAAATAACCACCCAAGCCTGGTCCACATTTAGCCTGAAAGACAAAAAAATAAGAAACACACCATACCTGGCACCCAAATCTCATTCTGAGCCCTTCACATAAGCAAGACTTAACCTTACCAGAGTGATAAGACTACTCCAGTGCATGTCTTTGATGCCCAGTAAATGTCCTGAAGAACAAGCTGGAGAAATGCGAGTTGATGGTGTAGTCACAACATTAGTGACTCAGGCAATAAGGATGAGCGCATAACTCCTTTCCTGTGGATTTATAGTGAACAGTGCAAGTACAGTATTGAAGGATGACGTCCGATATAGTACAGAATCACACAAGCAGAAGCCACACTTGGTACAGAACTCCTTACTTCAGTGACAGTTTCACCAGTAAAAAGTATACCGTAATCTTTTACTCCACTGGTAATTCATTCCCAGTCCTTAAAGGCCAGCAAGAGGTCAAGTTTTCAGGATATCTCTAATGAATATGCATCCCTATAGAAGTAACTACAATTGTTCTTATTATAGAATCTTTATTAGTGCCAATAACAAAATTTCTAAACCTTATAATATTAAAAAACTAGGTTCTTCTTGCCCATCAATTCTCTCTCACACACTGTCTCATATTCTATCACACTCACTCAACAGTCCAATTAAAATATAATATCACTTTTTCCTTCAAAGAGATAGATTGAAAACATTTGCATATAACAGCTCACATCACAAGAAAGATATCAGGCTGAAATCTTATTGCCTTTAAGTCTCACTGTCCTGTGTTTACTTCCCTGTTCTTTTGAGTCAACAATCCTTGTGTACGCACTGAGTCTCTCTTCTTGTTATTTCAAGTATGCAAAAGTCACCAATAAACCTTATAATAAGTCACCATCCGTTCTCTTCTTCAGTACTCCAGTAATTATAAACATCTTCCACATTCAAATCTGTGGGCATTTCATATCTCATCACTCCTTGTGAGCACCCTACTGGATTCCCTAAAGCTTAAGAACAGGCGTCAAACCTGACTCAGTCACTGCGTTTCACTCTGTCGTCTTCAGGGGTTTAACTTATCCCATACTTTTGGCTGCATACCCAGAACGGGTCTCCTACAGATGCCTGGAGCCATTGATATCTTTCTTGTGATATGAGCTGTTATATGCAAATGTTTTCAATGTATCTCTTCGGAGGAAAAAGTGATATTATATTTTAATTGAATTGTTGAGTGAGTGATAGGGTATGAGAGAGAGTGTGTGAGAGAATTGATGGGCAAGAAGAACCTGGTTTATTAATATTATAAGGTTTAGAAATTTTGCTATTGGTACTAATATATAGTAACATAGTAAATGACGGCAGATAAAGACCTGAACGGTCCATCCAGTCTGCCCAACATTTTACTACTACTACTACTTATCATTTCTATATCATAGTGTGTGCTACTTTATATCTACACCCGAGTTTGATTTGGCCCTGCCTTTCTCAGGTCACAAACCGTAAAAGTCTGCCCAGCACTGTTCCTGTACTAAAGATTCTGAAGCTAACTTCGAAGCCCCTTAAAATTTACATTCCAGCCCATCCATATCTATTCAGCCATGATCAGGGCGCAGACCATAGAAGTCCGCCCAGCACTGGTTTTACTCTGCAATTACTGGCATCGCCACCCAATTTCCGCTAAATTTCCGTAGATCCATTCCTTCTAAACAGGATTCCTTTGTGTTTATCCCACGCATATTTAAATTCCATTACCGTTTTCATCTCCACCACCTCCCATGGGAGGGCATTCCACATATCTACCACCCTTTCCGTGAAAATATACTTCCTGACATTACTCCTGAGTCTGCCCCCCTCCAACCTCAATTCATGTCCTCTAGTTCTATCACCTTCCCGTCTTTGGAAAAGGTTTGTTTGCAGATTAATACCTTTCAAATATTTGACCATCTGTATCTTGTCACCCCTGTTTCGCCTTTCTTCCAAGGTATACATGTTCAGGTCGGCAAGTCTCTCCTCGTACGGTTTGTAACGCAAATCCCAAAACATTTTTGTAGCTTTTCTTTGAGCCGCTTCCAATCTTTTTACATCTTTAGCAAGATAAGGCCTCCAAAACTGAACACAATACTCCAAGTGGGGTCTCACCAACGACTTGTAATAAAGATTCTATAATAAGAACAATTATAGTTACTTCTATAGGGATTTATAGACACTAGTAACTAGATTGAAATAAAGGATTCTCATTTTTTGATTAGGTTTAACGAATATGCATGAGAGATTTGTATATCTTGTGATGGTCTACATTTTACTGAATTATAAATTCCCTAGATAAATTTTTATTATTGGCAGCATATCAAATACAATAAAACCATAAACTCTTTTATGTATAATCTCTTTCATTGGTAAACGTGATCAGAGTAACTTACAACAGTATACAATAATCTTGTGTGCATAACATTCCGTCACGTCAGAACAAACATTCACCAAAACTTTAGTTTACTAAATATTAGCCTCCGTTTTAAAAGAGCCTGCAGCATGCTTGAGGCAGGGAACCTGGGTGTGGTCCTATGGACAGCTAATGAAACATTTTAAGGAGTGCTGGTTTCTAGCAGAGAGGGAAGGAATAAGTTGGTTTGTTTTCCAAGGAACTAAGGTCTCCTCAGCTATGAAGACAGACGATTAGGGATCTGCAACTAATAGTGACCTTCTCTGGGAAAAAGTGACTAAAGTAGTAGATCCAAAATGTTGAGAATGGCTGATTTTTCATTTCATGGGTCCATAAGCAGTCTGAAAAAGTAATATGTTTAAACTTCTGCAACTTTTTAATTTTTTTTCACATAAAAGGATGGGGTTTGGACTGTTGTATTACAAATCGTTTACTGTAACAGAATCAGGGTCGGTGGAACATGATAAGCAGGGTATGCATGGAGGGGGGGGGGGGGCGCCAACATTCGAGGAGTGCCAGAAACTGCCATGCTTACCCTGAGCTACACTACAGCCCTCTCAAGAAGACCTACCTTGATCCTTGAAGGCCGCCTTGGTGGTTTAGTGGCCCCTGTGGCTGCGGGGGGTGGGAGGAAGAATCCCACTCTTTCCTGCCCTCTGCCGCTCCTCTGTCTCCGGTTTGTTTTTCTGTGCCTCGGGTATAAGTCATTACAAGGACAAAATTTAAGAAAACCAATGGACTGCATTAGGGGTTTATAGCCCATTTAGTTATGTTTAAGCAAATGAGAGATCTGCATGAAAGAAAATATTTATTTTTATTATCTTGACTTCTGGAATCCACTTGTTCCTGAAACATGCTCAAAACAGAATAATCCATTTGTACAAAACATGAGGTGAAGATGTGATTACATGTGCTGCAATGAAAGGAGAGTTTAATTTTACTTCCAATCTTTATAACACCAGGCTTCCCAAGGCAGATTACAACAACAGTTAAGATGAACCCATCAGTAAACAGGATATCCTCACTGAAATTTGGCCATATATTACTGTATTGTATAGAACGGTGTAGAAAAAGGAGCACAGAAAACAGCCTCTATTAGTGCTGTTTCCACCAGCTACAATAATTTTTAAGCAGTTTTAGTGATATTCAATTTTATTTCATGATATTTATATTTACATATGGGAAGCTTTCAAATAAAAAGCTGAAAAGGGGGGCAGGGTGGGAGAAGGGGGAGGGAGAACAGAGAAAGGAGATGCTGGACGGTGGGGGGGGGGGGGGGGGGGTGCCAACTGATAGTTTGCAGGGGAGCACCAGAGACCCTAGCACCGTCCCTGAACAGAATTCATTAAAATTTCATTTTTTGTTTCCAGTGATGGTCACAATAGATTCTGACCTCCCCTCACCCTATGTTGGAGAAGAAAGCCCCAATTGAAAAATTTTTATTTATTTCTTTTTGTTACATTTGTACGCTGCACTTTCCCACTCATTGCAGGCTCAATGCAGCTTACATGGGGCAATGGACAGTTAAGTGACTTGCCCAGAGTCACAAGGAGCTGCCTGTGCCAGGAATCAAACTCAGTTCCTCAGGACCAAAGTCCACCACCCTAACCACTAGGCCACTCTGTGTTATACATTCCAAGAGTTAGGGCCCACTTAATTGTGTCAGCCAGGTCAGTGAAGGATATATTTTGCATTAAATAAACAGGTATTAAGACCTGCCTTTAACATGAAATTAAAACCTGGCTTTTCAAACAGGCATTTGGCCCGAACTATGTAGTTCAAAGTTGACCATCTGTTAGCCCACATCCTCTTCCCTTCCTTCCTCCCTTACCTTTCCTCCCCTACCCTTTTTTCCCCACCCCTATCTTCCTTTCTCAGTGTGTATGTTCTGTCGATTGAATGTAATTGTCTTTTCTACCTTGGGGGCCCTTTTACTAAGCCGCGTAGGTGCCTATATATGCCCAACGTGCATCAATTTTGAGTTACCACCCGGCTACCTGGCGGTAATTTCATTTTTGATGCGCGTCCGCTACACGCACTGGAAAATATTTTTATTTTCTGGTGAATGGGCGGTAATCGGCATTTTATGAGCGTAGACCATTACTGCCCAGTGTGTGTGAGACCTTACCGCTAGGTCAATGGCTGGCAGTAAGGTCTCAGACCCAAAATGGACGTGCAGCAATTTTCATTTTGCGGCATGTCCATTTTTGGCAAAATTTTAAGAAAGGCATTTTTTACAAGTGAGCTGAAAAATGATTCTGCGCGTGGCCAAAACATGCATCTACACTACAGCAGGCCATTTTTCAGCGCGCCTTAGTAAAAGGGCCCCATGATTTGTAGTTCTTTTCAAATTACTGTTGTTGTTTAGTCTGTAAACCACCTGGATCTTCCAGTTAGGTAAGGTGATATACAGGCTTATTTTTGAAAGGAGAAGGGCACCCATCTTCGGGAGATGGACGGCCATCTCCCGAGGGCGCCCAAATTGATATAATCGAAAGTCGATTTGGGGCGCTTTCAACTGCACTCAGTCGCGGAGATGAACAAAGTTCACGGGGGCATGTCGGCACAGTAGTGAAGGTGGGACAGGGGCGGGCATGGGAGTGGTTAACAGATGGGCGGCTTCAGGCCATAATGGAAAAAAGAAGGGCGCCCGTAGCGAGAATTTAGGTCGCTTTTTTTGGACCCTTTTTTTTTTTTTAGGTCCAAGTCCCAAAAAGTGCACGAACTGCCCAGATGACCACCAGAGGGAATCAGGGATGACCTCACCTGACTCCTCCAGTGGTCACTAATTCCCTCCCACCAAAACAAAAGTACTTTAAAAACTTTTTTTTCCCAGCCTTTAAGCCAGCCTCAAATGTCATACCCAGCTCCATGACAGCAGTATGCAGGTCCCTGGAGCAGTTTTTAGTGGGTGCAGTGCACTTCAGGCAGGTGGGCACAGGCCCATCCCCCCCTACCTGTTCCACTTGTGGTGATAAATGTGAGCCCTCCAAACCCCCTCCAAACCCATTGTACCCATATGTAGGTGCCCCCTTCACCCATAAGGGCTATGGTAATGGTGTAGAGTTGTGGGTAGTGGGTTTTGGGGGGATTTGGGGGCTCAGCACCCAAGGTAAGGGAGCTAGGGATCTAGAGACCACGCTTTCGCCTCCGTTGCTGAAACCGCCTCCTTGTCCCGCTGGAGCCAGAGTGGAGTCAAGAGTACAAGCAGATACCGACGTAGTTTCTGACTTGTCTCTTTCTGGCGGTTTTTCCCCTGATGCACCGGTGGAGAACACTCTGGAGCAAGAAATGCCCCAGGAGGTGACTATGGCAGCTATATGGACGGCGCTTCAGAGACTGACTATTGAGGTGGCTAAATCCACTAAAGAAGTTTCTTTGTTAACAAGTAAGTTGAATTTAATGTCAGAATCTTATGACGAAATAAAAAGAGAATCTTCAATTCAAATTTCTGCTATTAAAGAAGAGACCACCAAAGTTAAAACAACGGTAGATGCTCTTGTTAAAGACAAACTTTTTACTGCTCGTAAAATAGAGCAGATAGAAAATTACAACCGACGCCTCACTCATGTTAAATTTTCCAATGTCTCCTGCTTTGACGCCTCGAGATTTTCTCAAGAAATATTTTCAAGAGATTTTGAAGTTAACTCCCACAGAAAGTCCTCCTTATAATAAGGTGTATTATTTACCTAGTGTTCAAAAATCGGGAGAGACACTTGAATCTCCTGTTGTAGATATGCAAAACTTAACTGCATTACTAGAGGAATCGAAGATAGAAATAACATCTAGACGGACTCTTATAGTATCTATGGTTTTTGAACAGGACCTGAATTTAATTATGAAACTTTACTTTAAATATTCTGCAACACTGTTCTATGGACAAAAAATTTGGGTTTATCCCGATGTTACAAAAACAACACAGCAAAGGCGAAAACAATTCCTTGCATTAAGAGATGAAGTGAGAACACTCGGAGCAATCTTTACTTTGGTATATCCTTGTAAGTGTATAATTCGAATGTCTGGCATTAAATATGTCTTTTTTGAGCCACCTCAATTAAAGTCTTTTCTGGATGCTAAAATTCCATCTACCTGAAAAAGAAAATTGATTCAGCAATTAAAGAAGAATTAACAAACAGAACTATGCCAATTTGAAGCAATTTCTTTTTTTTTTCTTTTGGACTATATTTCTCCTTAAATTTGTTTAGTCCCCTCCCCCCACCCTTTGGTGGTCTAAGGAAGAGTGAAAAGATTGCTTTGTTTAATATATGCTAGATTTAGCATTTATTTTTCTTTGAAATATTTCTCTGTTTTACTTTGCAAACTGGATATGTTTGTATTTTTGTGAAAATTATAAATAAATAAATTAAAAAAAAAAAGTGCCCCCTAGGGTGCCCAGTTGGTGTCCTGGTATGTGAGGGGGCCCAGTGCACTATGAATCCTGGCCCCTCCCACGACCAAATGCCTTGGAGTTGTTCGTTTTTGAGATGGCCGCCTTTGGTTTCCATTATCGCTGAAAACCGATGCCGACCATCTCAAACCCGCCCATCTCTGACATTTGGCCGGGCCCAACTGTATTATCGAAAGAAAAGATGGCCACCCATCTTTTTCGATAACACGGTTGGGACCGCCCCTTCTCGTAGCCGTTCCCGGAGATGGGCGCCCTTAGAGATGGGCGGCCCCTTTCGATTATGCCCCTCATAGCAAGTCTCAATAAAAATAAACATAACATGGATGTGGTGTCCACTGTTCCCTCTAATTGAGGAGTCCTCTGACTACAGTCCTGCCAGTGGGGGTTGCTGTTTCACTATCACATTTTCAATCGTGAGGGACAGGCAAGCTCTGCAGGAATCCAGGGAACCTTCCTGTCCTTAGCGATTGAAAATACAGTTTTGAAGCACCACCCTCCACTGGCAGCAATGTAGTTGGAGGATTCCCATGCAGCTAGAGAACACTGGTGGTGTCTCTGTTCTTTTAGTCTGTTCCTGCCTTTAGTTTTACTGTCCTGTTTTTGAGTTTTGCTCAGGTTCAGTTTTGTTCTTTCAGTCTGCTCCAGCTCTTCGTTTTGCTTGCTGCTTTTGGCTGTGTCCTACGGGATGTCAGGTTTGTTCCCGCCCTTCGTCCCTTAGCTGGAGAGGGCTGAACCCAGAAGGGGCTCCAAATTCCCATTTCTTGGAGCCAAGCCCTGTGGACCCAACACAACACATGAGTTGGCTCCTGTCTACACATTTTCACATCATGTTATTCCCTGGGACTGCTGTATCTATTGTCCATACCAGCGTTCCTGTGCAGAGTGTTTATGAGTACATGTGAGGTGGGAATGCCATCAAGAAAGTCCTGTAGGGAAACTGTTGCATAGATGGGAGGTAAATGTGAATGAAAAAACCTGCTCAACATGTTTAATACAAGTATGAACTGTCGAGGCCAGAAAGCATGGAAAGCTTCACAGGTGAATCTTCAAAGTACGAAAAAGGTTGGCCTTACCATTTAAGCAGTCAATATTGAACCTTTATAGGTATGAAAGCTGCTAATCAGTTAGGGATTAAAAGGGCAATTCTATGACTGGGTGCCTGCATAAATGTACAGAATAGTTGCACAAGTGTATAAGCATAAACTTACCTATGAAAGTGTTAGCAGGGCAAGCGCTATTCTGTAATGGTGCACATAAGTAGCATAGGGCGAGATTCTATATATCACGCCTAAAAAATCAGCACTGAAAAAAATGCCTAGGCGTATTCTATAAAATACGCCTAAATTTAGGTGTGGTTTATAGAATATGCCTAGTACCTGTACGCTTAACCAGGACTAGGGGGCATGCGATTAAACTACAGTGTAGTAAATTTAAAACAAATCGGAGAAAATTTTTCTTCACCCAACGTGTAATTAAACTCTGGAATTCATTGCCGGAAAATGTGGTGAAGGCGGTTAGCTTAGCAGAGTTTAAAAAGGGGTTGGACGGTTTCCTAAACGACAAGTCCATAAACCGCTACTAAACGGACTTGGAAAAATCCAAAATCCCAGGAATAACATGTATAGAATGTTTGTACGTTTGGGAAGCTTGCCAGGTGCCCTTGGTCTGGATTGGCCGCTGTCGTGGACAAGATGCTGGGCTCGATGGACCCTTGGTCCTTTCCCAGTATGGCATTACTTATGTACTTATGTAAATGTAGTCACAGGCAGTGACATACTGATGCCTAAATCAGGCATAGACTGGCTGTATTATATAACAATGCACATAGATTTTAGGAACGCCCACGACCCGCCCATTCCATGCCCATGACCACGCCCCTTTTCCCAACTATGCGCCTTAGAATTTACGCGCATTCCTTACAGAATATGCTTAGATAGTTGTGCATGCAAAGTTTACCCTAATGGACCAGCTTAATTCCACCAGATCACCTACGATACTCCTGCTAAGACGTCGATGCTTACTCTGACCCCAGTGTTATACTTAATCCCTCATCTTCTTCCCTCCATCCTTTACCATTTCCCTCCCATTCTCCTTCCCTTTCACCTATCATATCCTTGTCTACCTTCCCTATTCTAGTTCATTACGTTCTTTTCACATGTCCTTTGTAATGCCTTTCATAATGTAAGTAGTTATGATCATCACAATATATAATACTGTTCCTACATTTCCTTGTTTTTACTGTATTCTTTACCATGTAAAATGCTTTCTTTTACTATGTAAGCCGCACTGGACCTGCTGTATGTGGGAAAGAGCGGGGTACAAATGTAATAAATAAATAAATTCTAATTAATGGCAATTAGTGTCTATAATTGCTTGTCAATTGGCAATTAGTACTGACTGGCTTGTTAGCTAATTAAGTTGTGCACGTAAATCCAGAATATGACCAGATTTGCGTGCACAACTTAAGTAGCAGTATACAGAATCCAGGGGATAGTGCATAAATGCAAGTGGGCATGCACATGGGCAGAGCATGGGTGGTTCTCCCACTCATACATGCAACTTACAGAATATTATACATTACATGTGTCCCTGATGCATTTATATGACTGCAGTTATGCCAGCTCTCTGGCTTGTGTAATTGTGAGCACGTAAATGTAAGGCGTGACATTACTAGGTTATGCAAGTATTCTCTAACAGAATCTGGGCACCAAGATACAGTTATAGAATAGATTCTCACCACATATCCATGGTGTGCCTAATGGGGACTGGGTTGCCAATTTTTGAAAAACAAAAACCCAACTCCTGCCGCACCCAAGCTCTGCCCCTGCCCCCCCCCCCCAAAAAATAACTGCAGATAGGGTAGAAGTACAGAATTCAGCAGTACCTGAAGACCACATAGACATAAAAACATACTCCTGATGTAGGCCTGCCGGCCGAAATACGACGTTTGAGTTCTCTGCTTTTTTGGCGGATTTCCTCTCACAGTAGTCTTCGTCATAAAGCATATGGGGGCAGACTTGGAGATCTCGATATGTATTCTTTGCAAGAAAGGCGGGGGAGGGAAGATATAATAGCGACATTTAAATACGTGACATAAATGCACAGGAGGTGAGTCTCCTTCAATTGAAAGGAAGCTCTGGAACGAGGGGGCATAGGATAAAGCTGAAAAAGTATCCTGAGGAAATACTTCTTCATGGAAAGGGTGGTGAATTTGTGGAACAGACTCCTGCTGGAAGTGGTGGAGATGAAAACAGTATCTGAATTCAAGAAAGCTTGGGACAAGTACATAGGATCTCTAAGGGAGTGATAGGAACAGTAGATGGCATGAATGGGCAGACTGGATAAGCCAAATGGTCTTTCTCGTCCTACATTTTTCTCTGTTGTTTCTCTCTTCTGTGTCCAGCCTCTCCTCTCTCTGCCCTATCATTCCGCTGCCCCCATGTGGTCCAGCATCTATCTCTCTCCTCTCCATCCCATCTCCCATCCCCTGTCCAGCATCTTTTCCTTCCTCTGTGGTCCAGTATCTCTCCTCCTCTCTTCCCTTTGGGCCAGCATTTTTCTCTGTCTCTTCCCTAGCCCCTCACCCCACAGCCCAGCATCTCTCCATTCAATCCTTGGTTCCCTCACCCATAGTACAGTATGTCTCCTGGACAGAACCTCTCCTGACCCCCACAGGTTCAGCACCTCTACCTTGTGTCTCCAAGGCAAATCCAACACTTTTCTCTCTCCCTCCCTCAGCTCGCCACAACCAATACAGTACTCTCTCAGCTACTCAGCCCCACTTCTTCTTCCCTCAGGTCTACTGCATGAATACAGCATATCTCCTTTCCTCCCTCCTTCAGCCCACCACACAAATGCAGCACCCCCCACCTGGCATGAATGTGGTACTTCTCTCTCAGCCCCCCCTCCCTGGGTCCTTCAAACTTAACTTTTTTTGGGCAGTGATGGCAGCGATCCCACACTGTCTGGGCCGTGCCCTGGATCTTTCCCTCTGCCGTGTCCCACCCGTTTGACACAACTTCCTCTTTACAAAGGATGGATGTGAAAGAGGAACAATCAGTAGTGAAGGGACGTGCTTGGATCACAGGAGGGTTGGAGAGATGCTGAACCACGGCGTGGGGAGGTGTTTGTGTTATGATCGTGGTCAGAACCCCTCTCAAACTTACCTTTTTCCTGGGGGTCAGCTTCTTAGCTGGCTTCTGTTTCTTTTGTCTGTCCTTTCTGAGCTAGCTCTCTCTCTCTCTCTATGCTGGCAGCTTCTAGCAGCATGACTCTAATTGTTTCACTTTTCTACAGCTGTGTGTGTGGACTGAGTTAGCTCTACCTCTCTTTGGGTGTACTGGCTTCAAGAGCTTCACGGTGCTGCATTGGTGTGGGTTGGGCCTCTCGGGGTTTCAGTGTGCTGTCTGCCTGGCTCTAGGGAGTGTGACATCATCTGGGAGGGCCTTGATAAGGAAGTGGTGTTCTTCCCTTCAGGGCCTTTGCAACGTTTGCTTTTGCTGCTTGCTTTAGGTCCAGGTTAGTGTTAGTGCAGTGTGCACTTGTGACTGTGTGTTTAGCTTTCTTGCTTTTCCCTTGTGGCTCCCCTGCTTTTCCCTCTTGGTGCTTTGGAAGCATTACTGTGTGTAGGGCTTTGGAAGCTCTGTTGCTGATAGAAGTACTTCAGGGTTTGGTGTTGTTAGGAACACTGCAGATTTGGCTGTTAGAAGTACTTCTGGTGTTTGTGCTGTTGGGAGCATTGCAGTCTTTGCTGCTGTGTTTGGTGCCTTAGAAGCATGGTTGGGCCTGGTGCTTTGGAAGCACTTTTGGCTTATGTGTTTAGCTTCCCTGCCTTTCCCTTGTAGCTCCCCTGCTTTTCCCTCTTGGTGCTTTAGAAGCATTTCTGTGTCTAGGGCTTTGGAAGCTCTGCTGTGTTTGGTGCTTTAGAAGCACGGTTGGGCCTGGTGCTTTGGAAGCACTTTTGGCTTATGTGTTTAGCTCCCCTGCTTTTTCCTTGTGGCTCCCCTGCTTTCCCTTTTGGTGCTGGGAGGGGCACTCCTGTTAGTTTAGTGCCTAGGGGCACTCTTGTTAGTTTAGTGCCTAGGGGCACTCTTGTTAGTTCAGTGCCTAGGGGCACTCCTGTTAGTATAGGGCTTAGGAAGTCCTTTTGTTAGTTTACTGTTAGGAACACTTCTGCTGGTTTAGGGCTTGGGAGCACTTAGGTCAGTTTAGGATTTAGGAGTACTTCTGTTTCCAGTCCTGGTCCTGTGTCATCCGGTATCCGGTAAGTCCTGCCGGCCACTCAAACCCAAGGGCTCAACCCTTGGGGGGGGGGGGGCAGTGGCACCAGTCCAGTGTGCTCCAGTCCAGTGTGTTACAGTCCGGTGTGTGTTCCAGTCTGGTGCGCTCCAGTCCAGTGTGTTCCGGTCCGGTGTGTGTTCCAGTCCTGTGTCCTCCAGTCCGGGGGATTCCAGTCCGTGTGTTCCGGCTTGTGTTCCAGTCTGGTGCGCTCCAGTCCAGTGTGTTCCGGTCCGGTGTGTGTTCCAGTCCTGTGTCCTCCAGTCCGGGGGATTCCAGTCCGTGTGTTCCGGCTTGCTGGGCGGTGCCGGTGTGCTTGCCCAGCGTTGGTTGGTGGGTTTTGCCTGCTGCTGTCGCTCCTCGTCAGCAGCCCAAGGGCTCACGTTTGCTCCAGAGCCCGGCCCCGCGGGCTCTGAACCTGAGAGCCTGACAGTTTGGAGAGATGTTGAATCTATGGCAGGAGGGGAGGGAAGATGCTGCAAACTTTACAAAATAATAAATACCTGACAGTGTCACAGCAGAGTTGGGGATCACTGAATCCCTAGAAGGCCCTGACTGCATGCCACTGTTGCCTTCTTAAAGAATTGCATCTTCATGTACCAGAACATGGGGGCTGGCCTGAAACCCTGAACGTAAGAGTTTATTTTAGTTTTCCAGGTTCATACAGCCTCTCCCCATCCTTTTTCATAAAGAGGATACAAATAAATGTATTCGTCCAAGGCAGTAAACACATTTTATGCAAATGTTTTCTAAGCCAAATGATGGAGTGAATGGATTTCTTTGTTTCTTTCTTTAAAGTAAGTCATACATACCTGGAAATTGTCCAGTTGAGAGAATATGACCTTACTACTACTGGATTCTATTATACACCTTTGGATTCTATTATACACCTTTGAGGAAAACATAGCACTTACATAATGTTGAAAATCTTAGAGAGATGCTTCTTCTGTCTTGCTATACTAAAGGCAAGTCTTGCCTTACCAATTAAATGGATTTTAATTTTGAAGGTATAAACAAACATGAATGAAGATGGGGCCATTTGATGAAGTATATTTGGATCTACAGAAGGCATCTGACAAAGATCTTCTCAAAGGATAGTAGGCAATCGGACTTATTTCCGAAGGAGAAGGACGCCCATCTTTCGACACAAATCGCAAGATGGGCGTCCTTCTCACAGGGTCGCCCAAATCGGTATAATGGAAAGCTGATTTTGGGCGTCCCCAACTGCTTTCCATCGCGGGATGACCAAAGTTCCCGGGGGCATGTCGGAGGCATAGCGAAGGCGGGACATGACCGTGCCTAACACATGGGTGTCCTCGACCCATAATGGAAAAAAAAGGGCATCCCTGACAAATACTTGGACGACTTTACCTGGTCCTTTTTTCTGACGACCAAGCCACAAAACGGTGCTTGAACTGAACAGATAACCACCGGAGGGAATTGGGGATGACTGCCCCTTACTCCCCCAGTGGTCACTAACCCCCTCCCACCCTCAAATATTTTTTTAAAAATATATTTTCCAGCCTCTATGCCAGCCTCAAATATCATACCCAGCTACATGACAACAGTATGGAGGTCCCTGGAGAAGTTTTACTGGGTACTACAGTGCACTTCAGGCACGCGGACCCAGGCCCATCCCCCCACCTGTTACATTGTGGTGGTAAATGTGAGCCCTTCAAAACCCACCCGAAACCCACTGTACCCACATCTAGGTGCCCCCCTTCACCCATAAGGGCTATGGTAGTGGTGTACAGTTGTGGGGAGTGAGTACAACGACGTCAGACTCCGAAGTGGATTTCAACAGCGCCGCCTATCCCAGCAGCACGGCCACGGAGGCCGAAGATGAATTTTAAACAGCGCGGGGCGGCTGGCGGGGGTTTGGGGTCCCCCGCCGGCTGAAGAAGAAGTTTTGAAGGCAGCGGCAGGTGGAAGCAGACCTCGGCTGGCGGGGGTTGGGGTCCCCCGCCAGCAAAAGTAAGAACGGGCACGGGGGAGGGTTGATGGCGGTAGGGGGGCCAGGGCAAAATCTGCGGGGGCCCAGGCCCCTGAGGCCCCACGCAGATACGCCCCTGGTCCTGGCATGTCAGGTGGAACAGTGCACCTCGAATGCTGGCTCCTTCCATGACCAAAGGGCTTGCATTTGGTCGTTTCTGAGATGGGTGTCCTTAGTTTCCATTATCGCCGAAAATCAGAAACAACCAAGTCTAAGGACGACCATCTCTAGGGTGACCTGTTAAGATTTGGGCATCCCCAGCCGTATTATTGAAACGAAAGATGGACGCCCATCTTGTTTCGATAATACGGGTTTCCCCGCCCCTTCACCAGGACGTCCTACAAGGCCATCCTCAGGAAAACATGGGCGCCCCTTTCAATTATGCCCCTCTATGTGCCCTATTGTGGACTGGAAACTGCTACAAGACAGAAAACAGAGTCTGGGAAAAATGGTCAGTTTCCAAATAGAAAAGGGTTAATAGTGGAGTGCCCAAGGGTTTATATTGGAATCTATGCTGTTTAACATATTCATAATTAATCTGGAGAAAGCAGCAATGAATAAGATGATCAGATTGCAGGCATCATAGAAGGATCTTGTGAGTCTAGAAGACTGGGCATCTAAATGGCAGATGGAATTTAATGTGGACAAGCACAAAGCGATGCACATTGGGAAAAATCCCAATTACAGGTACAAAATGTTGTCTGAGTTAGTATCCAAGAAAAAGATCTTAGAGTCATTGTGAACAATAAGTTGAAATTTTCAGCCAAGTGAGCAGCTGCCACTTAATAATGCAAGGGATTATTTTGAAAAGGAATGAAGAACAAAAGTGAGAATATTTTTATGCCTTTGTCTAGGGTAAAGGAGCACACATTGGGTCCCTTTTACTGTACTGCGTTAGGCACTAATGCACACCTAACAGAGCTTAAAACGGCATATTACGGGACATGCTCAAGTGTCCTGCAAAAAGTGCCAATTTAGCGTGCACCAATCCACATGCTAAAAATGTTTCTATTTTTGGGGGGGAGTGTGTCAAGGGGCATTCCCGCGCTAATCAGTGAGTGTAGCTACATTACTGTGTGTTAATTGGATAATGCAGCATTACATCGTGAGCGCTTACCACCTACAAAATGTATGTAGGTGGTAAGTGCTTACGCAGTAATTTTTTTAAAGGCTGTGCACTAATGGCAAACATTATCACATCAAATCTAATATAATAATTCGCACCTCCAACATTCTGAAGCTGACTCCGTGGCAGCGTGGCAGTGAAGCCGTGTAGGGCTCGTAATCGCCCCGCCCTCAAGGGAACTCTTTATAGTTGCCAGCCCCGCGCCTCCCTCCCTCTATCTATCTGCCCTCCAAGCACAACCTGCCCTCCGGCAGCCCCTCGCCTTCCTAAGTGCTGGCTGTATTTTAAAAATTCTTACCTTGGGGTGCGGCGTCCACAGTGAAGGCGAGCGGCGCTTCACACTGCCTTCGCATGTGTCTCAGCTCTGCCTCTGGTCCCGCCCTTCCAGAAACAGGAAATGAGGGAGAGAGATGGAGGGAGGGGAGCCCTGGATATGGGGAGGAGAGGCCAGGGGAGAATGCAGAGTTGATGCTCATGTAGCGGAGGGGGGGGGGGAGGGCAAGGGACAGAGGAGAACTGCTGCACCACAATGAATGGAGGGGGCAGGCAGGGGAGAGATGCTGCACATGGATGGATGAAGGGGGCAGGGCATAGAGGACGTTTGCTGCATATGGATGAATGCAGGGGAGAGAACATAATTGGTGCACACGGGACACACACTACACTCTCTCACTCACACAGACAGACACACACATTCTGTCTCTCTCTCTCTCTCTCTCTCTCAATCACACACTCTCTCTCTCTGTGACACACACTCTTTCTCTCACACATGCTCACTCTGACACATACTCATTCACTCTCTCTCACACATGCTCACTCACTCTCTCTCACACATACTCTCTCCTAACAGTTCCCTTAAAAACATAATTGCCATTAAAGGACAACCTTGCTAGCGCCCGTTTCATTTCTTTCAGAAACTGGCTTTTTTTTTTTACTAATCTATATAAATAATTCTCACCTCCAGCATTCAGTGAAGCACTGAATGTACTGTTCCTAGGGTAGGCTGTCAGGACCACTCACCCTCCTAGGCTATCACCACCACTCACCCTCACTCAGTAGACACGCCCTCTGCCACGCCCCTTCCGGACATAATTCACAACCCCAAAGTTCTGAGGCAACATTTTTCAACTCCAACTTCCATCATGGTGTAGATTGCAGTGGAACCATGACTGTCTGCCCCGCCCTCACCTACAACGTCATGACATCGAGGGCTGACCCACGGAAGGACCACACGCTGAGTCACCCCCTCCCCGAACATCCAACGTTCTGTGCCTGTGGATCTGTCCTCTGCGAAGCACCATCACTGACGTTCCACCTCACGCTCCTCCCACACTCTGTGACGTTCCCCCTCACGCCCCTCCCACCCAGTTCAACACTCCGCCCTCAAAAAACGCAGCCGCCCTCCCTCCCAACATTCGGACTGCCGGAGAGGACGAAGAGGGAGATGCGGCGACTGGCGAATCCAAATACAGGGGGGAGGCAAAGAGCAGTGGGTCCGACCATCGGAGACGACGAAAAGGGAGGGCGGCGAGACGGCGAGGTAAGCAAGGAAGGACATTGGTTGATCTCTGTTTCCACTCCCCTACGCAGCCGTCATTCCTATACACTACAAAACAACCAAAAGTAGGAGCTGCTGCTTCACACTGTCGTTTTTACATTGAGAGAGGGGGGGGGGGGGGGGTTGGATGGGGATGGGGAACCTGCAACTGGGAAAAAGGTAGGGAGGGGAGGTAAGCAAGAAAGCACATTGGTTAATCTCTGTTTCCACTCCCCTACGCAGCCCTCATTCATATACACAAAAAAAACAAGCAAAACTAGGAGCTGCTGCTTCATACTGTCCTTTTTAAATTGAGGGACGGAAGGATGCGGGGGGGGGGGGGACCCTGCAACTGCGAAAAAGGGAGGGAGAGAGGGAGGGAGGGGGACCCCCCTGCAACTGGGATGGAGGGGGGGGGGGACCCTGCAACTGGGAGACAGACCAGGTGGGTGCAGCCAACCTGCAACTGGGAGGGAGGGGGACCCTGGCACATACTCTCATTCCCACTCTCTCTGTCACACACACACACTCGCACATTCACTCTCTCTCACACAGTCACTCACACACACAGTCTCTGAAACATACACACTCTGAGGAAAACCTTGCTAGCGCCCATTTCCTTTAAAACAGAAACAGGCCTTTTTTTACTAGTATTCTATAAAGTCTAATGTTGCTTAACAATCTAGTTACAATACAAGGATTGTATTCAGAAAAAATAGACCTTCAGAGGTGAGCTTCCACTTAAGCTTTTGGAAAAAAATTGAAGTAGGTGTTTCACCTTATATCTTCATCAATCTGTAATCTTTTTTCAATTTTCTTAATTTTATATTTTTCTATATTTTCTTATACTGTTTTCATATATCAAACAAAGTCATGATGATTTCTTTTAGGCAGCTAAAGTGCAGTAAGATAACATAAGAGTAGCCACACTGGGTCAGACCAATGGTCCATCTAGCCCAGTATCCTGTTTTCCAAACAGTGTCAAAGCCAGGTCACAAGTACCTGGCAGAAACCCAAATTGTGGCAATCCTCCATACTACAAATCCCAGGGCAAGCAGTTGCTTCCCATGTCTGTCTCAATAACAGACTGTGGACTTTTCCTCCAGGAATTTGTCCAAACCTTTTTTAAACCTACACTAACCACTGTTACCACTTCCTCTGGCAAAGAGTTCCAGAGCTTATCTATTCGTGGAGTGAAAAAGTATTTCCATGTAACATCCTTGAGTGTCCCCTAGTCTTTGTACTTTTGGAACGAGTAAAAAATCGTTTTACTTCTACTCATTTTACACCACTCAGGATTTTGTAGACCTCATCCATCTCTTTTCCAAGCTAAACAGTCCTGACCTCTTTAGACTTTCCTCATACGAGAGGAGTTCCACCCCCTTTATCATTTTGGTAGTTCTTCTTTGAACTTTTTCTAATTCCGCTATATCTTTTCTGAGATACGGCGACCAGAACTGAATGTAGTACTCAAGGTGCAAACACACCACGGAGTGATACTCAGGCATTATAGTATTTTCGGTCCTATTTACCATCCCTTTCCTAGTAATTCCTAGCATCCTGTTTGCTTTTTTGGCCGTCACTGCACACTGAGCAGATATCAGAGTATTATCTACAATGACACCCAGATCTTTTTCTTGCTGAGCCCCAAGGTGGACCCTAGCAACAAGTAACTATGATTTGGATTATTCTTTCCAATGTGCATCACCTTTCATTTGTCCACATTAAATTTAATCTGTCATTTGGACGCCCAGCACAGACCCCTGGGGAACCCCACTAACTACCCTTCTCCATTGAGAATACTGACCATTTAACCCTACTCTGTTTTCTATTTTTTAACCAGTTTTTAATCCACAGTAGAACATTACCTCCTATCCCATGACTCTCCAATTTCCTCTGAGTCTTTCATGAGGTACTTTGTCAAACGCCTTCTGAAAATCCAGATACACAATATCAACCGGCTCACCTTTATCCAAGTTTGTTTACCCCTTCAAAGAAATGTAGTAGATTGGTGAGGCAAGATTTCCCTTCACTAATGTATGGGGCCCTTTTACTAAGCTGCACTAAAAAGAGGCCAGCACTATTCCCAGCGTGGGGCTTTCCAGCACGATGAGGCCACTTTAAGCATGTAGATGGTCCCATTTTCCATTTTGTCTATTCATGGCCACAGGCTAATTTCCCAAGTGGCCATTAACATGTGAGCCCTTACCAATACCTATTTTTAGGCAGTAAAGGTTCCTGCATTAACCATGTACTAATTGGCTAGTGCACGACAATGTAACTGCATTAACTGATTAGAGCTGGGACACCTACTGACTGCCCTCAGCACTAAAAAATATTAATTTTTTTAGTGTGTGTGTAGTATGCACCAAACGCAAAACTACTGCAGGATGTCTGAGTGCGCCCTGCACTCCAAGAAACTAACAACCAGTTGATTGGAAATATATCACAGAAAGTACATTTTTCATGTACTACTTCAGCATTCACTAATTTTTAAGTCAGGGCCACTTTGGATCAAAATGAACTGAAGGAGAGCTGTCAAATATCTTCCCATACTGGTCAGCAGTATCACGGCCCTGCATATATCAATGCATCCCCACTAACCTGCCTTCAAACTTTTTATTGGGGGTATCTTCAAGAAGGTGGCCATATCCAAATGCATTCTTTGTCTATTGGAAAATGCCTTCAAGCACGCGGCTGTTCTCCACTTCTGCTTTCCTCGTTCTGTCATGAGCTCCATCTCTGGCTGTCTTCAAATCTATTCTAAAAGCCCACCTTTTTGATGCTGCTTTTAACTCCTAACCCTTATTCACATGTTCAGAACCCTTATTTTATCATCCTCACTTTAATATTCCCTTATCTCTTGTTTGTCCTGTTTGTCCTAATTAGATTGTAAGCTCTGTCGAGCAGGGACTGTCTCTTTATGTTCAAGTGTACAGCGCTGCGTACATCTAGTAGTGCTATAGAAATGATAAGTAGTAGTAGTAGCTTTGGGATAGAGGCAGAAGGTAACAGAGGGGGAAAAACAGAATGATGATTAAGGCCACCCCAGAGGTTCCTAGGGGCCGCCACTGGCCCCTGGGCATTGCACTGAATAAACTGTACTAGATAATGAAGCTGTGGCATCTGCTGCAAAAGGACAAGTTAAAGCGACCAATATAGTGGGGTTGGAAAGAGGATTTAACAAATTCCTGGTAGAGTTGGGAGAGTCACTTTTCATCCCTGGAAATGAACTATGGGAAAAAGATGTACTTTTGGGATTGGCAAGGTACTTGTAACCTGGACGGCCACTTTTGGAGACAGGATGCTGGACTCAATAGACCTTGGTCTAGGTCAGCATTGCTTCCTTTCCGTTTGACCTGTAAACAGAAAGGCTCGGGGAGGGGATAACCTGCATAAGAGTTAAACTGTACACACCATATTGATCTTTATTTGGCATCATTAATTATGTTATTATGATGTCAACTGATAAGAACGTTCTTGACAAATTGTACAGATTTACTAGGGCCAAAAGGCACTGGGATTTAGCTGCTTATTTTTTTCCAACGGTACAGTAGGCACTGTTCCTTCTAAGTTGAGCAGGAGTCCTCCAACCGCACTGCTGCCATTGGGGGTGCTGCTTCAATATTGTGTTTTCAATGACTTGGGACAGGCAAGTTCCCTGGACTCCTGCAAAGCTGCCTATGCCTCATTATTGAAAATGTAATAGTGAAACAGCAAACCCCCTCCCTCAACTGGTAGGACTGTGGGTGGAAAGAATAGGTATTTTTCTTGCTCCAAAGGGCTGACAATTTACATTTTGTGCAAAGGCAATTGAGTGAATGACGTGGAGGGGCATAATGGAACAGAAACGCCTATCTCCATGGGCGTTAATCTCCGAGAACGGGTCCGTGAAGGGGCGGACCAAACTGTATTTACGAAAAAAATAGACGCCCATGTTTTATTCGCCAATGTGTGAGCTGGGCGTTTTTGCTTTTCAGCGATAACGGAGAATGAAAGCGCCCAGCTCAAAAACGAATAACTCCAAGGCATTTGTTCGTGGGAGGGGCCAGGATTCGTAGTGCACTGGTCCCCCTCACATGCCAGGACACCAACCGGGCACCCTAGGGGGCACTTTTACAAAAACAAAAAAACAGGTAAAAGAGCTCCCAGGTGCATAGCACCCTTCCATTGTGTGTTGAACCCCCCCAAATCCCCCTCAAAACCCACTGCCCACAAGTCTACACCATTACTATAGCCCTAAGGGGTGAAGGGGGGCACCTACATGTGGGTACAGTGGGTTTGGGGGGGTTGGACGACTAATAAGCATTAAGCAGCACAATTGTAACAGGTAGGGGGGATGGGCCTGGGTCCACCTGCCTGACGTCCACTGCACCCCCTAACAACTGCTCCAGGGACCTGCATACTGCTGCCTGGGAGGAGGGTATGACATTTGAGGGTGAAAATAAAAAGTTGTGAAACATCATTTTTTTGTGGTGGGAGGGGGTTAGTGACCACTGGGGGAGTCAGGGGAGGTCATCCCCAATTCCCTCTGGGGGTAATCTGGTCATTTAGGGCACTTTTTGGGGCCTTATTCGTGAAAAAACAGGGTCCAGGAAAAGTGCCCTAAATTCTAGCTACAAACGCATCCATTATCGGCGAAGGGCGCCCATCTCTGTTCGGGTGATAACCACGCCCCAGTTCCGCCTTCGACACGCCTTCGACACGCCCCCGTCCACTTTGTCCGCATCCGCGACGGAGTGCAGTTGAAAGCGACCCAAATTCGGCTTTTGATTATACCGCGTTATTCGTTTTTGTGAGATAAACGCCCATCTCCCGATTTAGGTCGGAACTTGGGCGTTTTTCTCGTTCGATTATAAGCTGGTTAGTGCATCAGTGGGAAAAATGATTGCTGGGTACAATGATAATAAAAATAAGATTTATTCTAGCAAGAGGACAGAAAGCATTCATGTTACAATTCGATTTGTCTTCTGCATTCAGCTTGGTTGACCATGATGTACTACTGCAAACATTGAGTGAGATATGAGTAACAGTAAGTGTCTATTTCTGGGTTTTCTTAAATGTAGATCACACAGAGTCAAAATGGCAAATAAGGAATTTAAAGCCTGGTGACCCCCATATAGAGTTCCGCAGGGGTCACCCCTGTCTCCAATCTTATTCAATTTTGTAATGAGTACACTTGGAAAAGTAAATTTTCCATTTAATACTAGACTCTTTATTTATGCAGATGATACAGGCCAACCAAATTTCGTTTTTAGTGCTGAAACAGACCCAAAAGTTTGTGTTTGGCTGAAAATTTCAGTGCACTTCCAGCTGAAAACAAAACTGTGCTGTGCAGCCCCTACTCCTTCCTTCCTCTCCTACCAAAAAGAGCCCCCTCCCAGGCCAACCTAGCATCAGCCCTCCCCCCTTCCTGGGCCTACCATGTTGTTGGTGACTACCGGGTGCAGGAGTGATCCCCACTTACTCCTGCCCATGCAGGATCCAGTCTCAAAATGACTGCAACCTCCAGTGGTAGTCTTGCGAGACTTCTGCTGGAGGTCCTGGAAGCCATTTTGACACAGGAGCCGGGGTGGCCAGGTGCAAGTGGGGATCATGCCTGTCCCCACTAGCTATCAATTACATGGGAGGGAGCTGTGCTAATAGGTGGGTCTGAGAGGGGGGCTCTTTCTGGTCGGGGGGGGGGGAGGGGAAGAGTGGATGCTGTTTAGGGACTGAGGCGGGGCTAATTTCATTTTTGGCCAAAACCAAATGGCCAATTTTGGCCGCAGATTTGGTTTTGGCTGAAACTGAAAATCCTAGATTTGGTCAGACTCTATCTATCATATCACTTTGCTGCTGCCTGTTCCGCTAGAGTTAAGTAGGATGAAAAATGCAGTTCAGGACAGTCTAATGATGTTAGAAATCTGGTTCCACAATTACAATTTAAATTAAATAAGGATAAAAGGAAATTGCTTTCAATTGGTCCTCTACAACCTTCAACACATCTGGCGATTGGTTCCTTAAATTTTCTGTTAGAATCAACTTTTAAAAGTTTCTGGTATAATTTTGGCCCATGGTCTGACAATAGAAGCCCAAATTAATCTGTTTTCTTAAGAATACCATGTCATATTTGAAAATATATTGTACACGAACAATTTAAGAGGTCCTTTTTACTAAGATGCGTTAAAAAGATTTAGTGCGTGCTAAATGACAAGACTTTCATAGCATAGGAATAAAATGGGCTTATCATCATTTAGTGCATTCTAATCGTTAGCGTGCCTTAGTAAAAGGGCACCTAAAGTTTAGTCCAAGCTTTTATTATATCTCAACTGGACTACTGCAATGTATTGTACGTTGGTTGTTTGAGTAGATTGTTGAAAGATTCCAAACATTTTAATACTGCTGCTCGTCTGGTTTGTGGAGTAAAAAAATACGACACAGTTGCCCTTTAATGCTCAATTTACATTGCTTCCTATGGAGGCCTGCTCAGTATTTAAGTTATGTACATTTGTTTTCCAAATTATATATGAGTTAGTACTGGATTATATAAAATATTTATTAACATGTTCTACTTCTATGAAATGTTTACATAACCAAAGTTACTTGATCCTGAATTTTCCATTGGTGAAATAAATTAAGCTGAAAATGCATTTCCATACGAGGCTGCCATTAGCTGGAACTCACTTCCAATAGAAGTTAGGTAGGAAATAAATTACATGATTTGTCGAAAAAAGTTAAAAACGTTTCTTTTTTTGTAAATATCTTTTAATTAACTGATTATTATGTATACTATCTGTTTTCTGTAAATCCTAGTATTTGTACCCTGCATTGAACCAATTCGGTTGGGTAATAGCGGTATATGAGAACTGGTATTGGGTCATTACATGCCAAGTGGTCTAAACCTTCCCACCATCATGTCTCCAATTTTATCCGTTGCGCGAGTCAGGTGTTAAACAAAGTTTCCCAAAATTTGAGGTCTCTAACTGCAATAGTTGCAGATCTAGACCCCCTTTTCTGAAAGGTTGTCAGTCCATGAGCGTGCGACATTTACCAAAATGCCATTTTTGGGGTCTCATAAAATCCAAACACATTTATAAGAATAGCTAAAAAACTCAAATCCTGTACAGTTTTTGATGCTAATTCCAATGAAATACATTTTAACATTATGGATGCAAAATCCAGTCAAACAAGTTGACTCAAAGTGTGCATCAAAATTGGTCACGACTCATCGGAACATATTTGGACCAATAGTCAGACCGCAACAACTTCCATGCAAACAAAGATACGGACTTGAAATTTTGAACAAGCATTATGCTTGTGCTGGACATAATACTGCCAGATTTGCAACTAACCAGCATCTATAACCGCCCTGCAGGATCTCTTCAAAGTTGGCACTGTCAGCGCAAATGGTAAAATGTACCAAAGTTCAAAGCAAATTATTAAAAAAAGAGTCTGCCTGAATCAGCTTGTGAACAGTATCATCTGAAACAGAAAATTGTGCTCTACAACACTATGTTTTTGTTTTGCAATGCCACCATTAAGTAGCCATTTACTCAGGTCAAAGTATGTTATATTTAGTACGCTTGATGCGCTAATTTTTCTTCATTTCTAGGAAATTGAGTCTTAATAGTCGCTTAAAAGTATTGATATAATTATTTATTCATTCGTATTTTAATCGTTGATTGTCCAGTCGTTTATTGTGTGCTGTTATCAGTTTGGTCGTGCCATCATAGGTGAATATTCCAGCTTAATAAAATCTTTTAAAAAGTGTGTTTATCATCTGTTGTACCATTTAATTATAGATGTCAGAAGACAAGAAAAATGAAGAATCCTTGGCTCCCTGTTCAATTGGGAAAAATACTGGTACATCAAAGTGCCACGTAATCTTCTATGCTAAGAAGGCAGGATTCAAACCTTTTGGGGATTTCACAGAATGTGACCAGAAATTGCTTCTTATGTGTTCAGAAGCAAAACTTGATGAAGATTCCGTCATTTGCTTTCACCATGAATTCCTTTTCCTAAGTGAATATCAATCAATGCAAAAGAAATGTTGCAATCCATTCAAGAAGAAGAATCATAATGTAAGAGCTGGACTTAGAGTGATTGATATTGAAACAGCTGCCAAACTTCGTGAGCTAAATAAAATAGAAGTGATAAATACAAAACCAGGTCAGAAGCTTTGCCCTGCCTGCAAGTCGACACTAAATAAAAAGCTAGATCCATCAGCATCATCATCATCCCAATCTGAACAAAAATTAGTGATGCTGAACAAATAGATAAAGTCACAAATCTTCAGCCTGGGCAGTATGTTGCTTGCATTTATGAAAATAAATGGTGGATTGGAAACGTTTGTGAAACGTCAGTTGAACAGAAAGATGCTTTCATAAGCTTTATGCATCCTCATGGTCCCGCTACTTCATTTTATTGGCCGGTAAGACGCAATACTTGCTGGATCCCAGAACAACTTATCATTGCTGTTATTTCTACTACTACTTCACATTTCTAAAGCGCTACTAGGGTTACGCAGCGCTGTACAATTTCCAGCTCCATCAGTGACATCATCTGGTTGGCAATATAGTTTCCCTGAAACCGTTCTCTTGCAGATCAATGATGCTTTCAGAATGATGAAGTAAGTGAAGAAAGCAGGCTTGGGAACCTGCAGTGAAGTAACTGAAGAAGGCAGGCTTGGGAACCTGCAGTAAAGAAACACACAATCAGGCTTGGGATCCTGCAGTAAAGATACCCACCCGTGGCTGTTACTGCATGGTTATCGGGCGTGGCCCCTATGGCGATGGGGATGCTGGTTTCAATGTGATAACCAGTAATGGCTCAGCTATTACACCAACGCAATACATCGCGCACACAAAATATAACATACTTTGACCTGAGTAAATGGCTACTTAATGGTGGCATTGCAAAACAAAAACATATCAGTGTTGTAGAGCACAATTTTCTGTTTCAGATGATACTGTTCACAAGCTGATTCAGGCAGACTCTTTTTTAATAATTGGCTTTGAACTTTGGTACATTTTACCATTTGCGCTGACAGTGCCAACTTTGAAGAGATTCTACAGGGCGGTTATAGATGCTGGTTAGTTGCAAATCTGGCAGTATTATGTCCAGCACAAGCATAATGCTTGTTCAAAATTTCAAGTCCGTATCTTTGTTTGCATGGAAGTTGTTGTGGTCTGACTATTGGCCCAAATATGTTTCGATGAGTCGCAACCAATTTTGATGCACACATTGAGTCAACTTGTTTGACTGGATTTTGCATCCATAATATTAAAATGTATTTCATCGGAATTAGCATCAAAAGCTGTACAGGCTTTGAATTTTTTAGCTATTCTTATAAATGTGTTTGGATTTTATTAGACCCCAAAAATGGCATTTTGGTAAATGTCGCACGCTCATGGACTGACAACCTTTCAGAAAAGGGGGTCTAGATCTGCAACTATTGCAGTTAGAGACCTCAAATTTTGAGAAACTTCGTTTAACACCTGACTCGCGCAACGGATAAAATTTGAACAAAATTGGAGAACATTATGGTGGGAACTTTTTTACATTTTAGACCACTTGGCATGGAATGACCCTATTGTATTGTACTGCATAAGTGAGATCACACACTGGCTCCCCAATTCTCCATGTACTGTTCTAATCAATAGGCTACTCTTCCAGTTGTACAATATAAATTATTAAGGATCTCTTTTACTAAGATGCACAGGCGATTACACGCGTACAACGCATGTCAAATTAGAACTACCGCCCGGCTACCACATGCTCTGGTGGGAATTCTAATTTTCATGTGCGTCCAAAATGCGCAGCAGAAAATAATTTCTATTTTTAACCGTGTGGTGCTAACTGGGCGGAAATTGGCAGCGTACGCATGCTGATGATTACCGCCTGGTTAACGCGTACACCTTACCGCTAAGTCAATGGGTGGCAGTAAGGTCTCAGGCCCAAAATGGACGCACGTTGATTTTTATTTTGCCATGTTAACATTTGGCAAAAAAAACAGGGACCTGCGCGTGTCCAATACACGTGCCTATACCAGCACAAGCCATTTTTCAGCGTGCCTTTGTAAAAGGGCCCCTAAGAAAGTAATTTAAGGCCAACTTGATAACAAAGAGGGTAAATTTCAGCCTGTACAGGTCAGCGGTTTTTAAGCTGCTGACTGCTGTGCGCAGAATTAACCCTGGATATTCAATGCCAGGCCCATGTCCAGACTCTGCCATTGAATATCTGGGTATATGAGATCGCCTGGAAGATAAATGGGCACCAGTCAATATTCAGACCAGTGCCTGGTTAGCTCGATGGATAAAGTTAGGACAGCCTTTTCCTTTGCTAATTTTACCCACTTACTTAGGGGTCCTTTTATCATGCTGCGCTAGAAAGTGAGCGGCACGTGGGTTTGCCGTGTGCTCTGGCCACTTTTTAGAGCGGCTGAAAAATAGCCGGTTGTTTGTTTTTTTTTAATGGCCATGTGCTAATTTCCCAATAAGGCATGGCCATTACCGCCACCTATTTAGAGGCAGTAAAGACTCCCGCGCTACTCCTGCGGTAATCGGGTAGCAGGTGGTAATGTGCCCTCGCTACCTGATTAGTGCAGACATGCCTCCCACGCCAAAAAATAAAACATATTTTTTTACCGCGGGAGTAGTGCACACTGCTGGCCAAACTACTGCAGGATGCATCAGCACGTTGCCATGGTAATACCCTTTTATCGCGTGGTAGGCCCACGTTAGGCTTATTGCGCCTTAGTAAAAGGGCCCCTTAATCTGTTAGCAAACTGAATATTGTCGCTAACTGTTTAAGCAGCAGCTCTACCTAAACTCTGCTCACGGATCGCCCCTTGGCTAGCCGATTTGCAAATGACCGGTTTGAGCCGACCCGGTTAAGTGCTTGTGAATACTGGCAGACGGCCAGCTTTGTGAGGTTTAACCAGGCAGGAACCTTCTTGCCTGGTTAAACCCCTTTGAACATTGACCCCAAAATGGTTATTAGCACTGTACACTTCCAGGCAGAAAACACAGGTGTCTGAAACCACCTCTGCCTTCTTGCTTAATGGGCCAGTCACAGCAGACAGTGTAGTTGGGTCCGCATTTCAGTCATGGAAGAGGAGGAAGCAGGCTGCATTCCTCCTCTGCAATACATTCTGCTGAGTAGTCAAGAACGGCATTATTGCCTGGAGATCCTCTTGGTCACCAAGTAACATAGTCTCAGAATTATGAGTGAGGGAAGGGAGGATGCTAAGTAGCATTTCAAATAAAACTCAGTTTTACCTCCTGCACGTTCATGCTACCACAAAGCAGTACAGTATGCTCTCACCAAAACCTTTCGGCACAGCTCGTTTTTGAATGTACTTCTAAGGGGCCCTTTTACTAAGCCGCGTAGGCGCCTATGCGTGCATCAATTTTGAGTTACTGCTACCGCATGGCCTTTGCGGTAATTTCATTTTTGATGTGTGTCCACTACGCGTGCCAGAAAATATTTTTATTTTCTGGCACGCGGGCGGTAATCGGGATTTTACGCACGTAGACCATTACCACCCGGTTACCACGTGAGACCTTACTGCTAGGTCAATGGCTGGCGGTAAGGTTTCAGAGCCAAAATGGATGCATGGCAATTTTCATTTTGCCGCACGTCCATTTTTGGCAAAAATGTAAAAAAAGGCATTTTCTACACGTGTGCTGAAAATTGATTCTGCGTGCGCCCAAAACACGCGTCTACACTACCGCTGGCCATTTTTCAGTGCACCTTAGTGTTTTTCTCTACTCAAAATGTATTTTGCTTTTCACATAATGGCCAGCATTCCCAAGTACTGCAGTAGAGAAAAGGTTACAAATAGCGGGTTGGAACTGAGCAAATTTATTTATTTATTCATGACATTTATACCCCACATTAGCCCAAAATAGACTCAAGTTCAACGTGGCTTACAAACAAACAATAAAGTGAATAAAACATAAAAATGAATATTGAATATTGTGTTGTATATAGATTTGTGCATCAGGCGGGGAGAGGGGAAGAGTGGAAGAGAAAGGGGGATTGATAGCAGGATTGCGGGAAGATGATGGACATTGGATTGTTGTTTGTCTAAGGGGGTCTTAGGTAGGTAAAGTGTGTCAAACTTTTGCACTTAACGTGCTTTAACAGCAAAGGCTGCGTGCTAATTGTTGGGAGTGTGCCCAGAATGTTCTGTGCAATTAACAAGTGGACAAGTGCATTAGCACATTCACAACCTGATGGCAGGTAGTGTGGCTGCATTTAGTGCGTCTTATTGAAGAGGTGTTAAGTGAAACCGTGTTAACCGCACAACTGACAGTGTGTGTAACGTACCCCGTGCTAACTGCTACATATTATCAACACTCATTCTCCACATACGCCCTGCCTAGTTCCCAACCCCTAGCACCAAAAGCACCTGAACACATAAAATTAGCGAGCACAAACAGCAAACCCACCGCAGTAACAGTTGGTGCACTTGTGCAATAGTTGTTAACACATGACAATTTGCATATTAAGTGCTTAATGCACTTGTATTGTGTTAGGTAGTGAACTCAAGCACAAAATCATAGGTCATTCCAATTTTTCTTCTTTAATTTCGTAATTATTGCTACCTTATTCCAGGCTCTGTTATATACAAGTTGCTATAACATCAGAGATCTTATCTCCAATTTAACACATGCTCTCTTGTGGACCTGCCCCCTCCTTTCTAGCTGTGGTGATCAAAACTGCACAAAACATTCCAAAGGTGACCGAACCAGGATACTGGAAAGAGGACAGGCAGTGATTATCATCTTTTCCCTACTGCAAAATTCCTTATGATAGTTCACAAGATCAAGTTTTCCAGTTTGCTTCTGAGCCATTGTCTTTGCTGTCAGAAGCTGCTAATGATAATTACTCCCAAATCCTTCTCTTCCTCATTGGACATAAGAATTCTACATTCAGAACACAATCTGCCATAAGATTGATTTTTCCCTGGTGTGTGTCAGCATCATCCACTTTTATCAACTTAGAATCTAATCTGTCACCTTTCTACCCTCTCTATCCATTGGGGTCCTTTTACAAAGATGTGCTAAAAAGTGACCTGCGCTACTTTTAGCGTGTGATTTTTCCACACACTCAGGCCACCTCTTAGTGCAGTGATGGCGAACCTTTCAGAGACCGAGTGCCCAAACAGCAACCCAAAATCTAATTATTTATCACAAAGTGCCAACAGGGCAATTTAACAGGTGGTGCATTACCCCCTCATCCCCCCCTCCTCCTCGTCCCCCTCCCTCTCCTCTCTCCACCTGCCTCCGAGTTCCAGGCCCTCCCTCCCTCCCTTCGAGTTCCAGGCCCCCCTCCCTCCAAATTTTAAAAGTCATCTATCTTACCTCGTTGGGATTAGGGCGGCAGCAGCGGTAAAAAGCATGCAGGCTCGGCTCGGTGCTTAGTTCAGTTTTCCCTTCTCTCTCTCTCTCAGCTCTGGTCCCGCCCTCATTTCCTGTTTCCGCAAGGGCGGGACCAGAGCTGAGAGAGAGAGAAGGGAAAACTGAACTAAGCACTGAGCCGAGCCTGCATGCTGCCGCCCTAACCCTGACAAGGTAAAATAGATGACTTTTAAAATTCAGAGGGAGGGGGCCTGGAACTCGGAGAAGGGAACGAACTTCCAGTGGATGAGGCGACGGCGTACGTGCCAACAGAGAGGGCTCTGCGTGTCCTCTCTGGCATGCGTGCCATAGGTTCGCCATCACTGTCTTAGTGTGTCTGCATAAATGGCGAAATTCTATTTACCAAAAATTCCACAGGAGGAACTAGTACTTGCTCTGAAGGGAACTTTTATTTACAGCGTTAATGGCCAGGTGCTAAGTTCCAAAATAGTGCCAGGCCATTTACCACGTGAGCCTTTACTGCCTCCTATTTACTTGGTGGTAAGGGCTCACGCGCTAACCCTGCGGCAATGTGGCCACACTGCTGATTACCACCAGGAACGCCCTCAGAAGTAGAAAATAATTTTCTACCACAGGAAACTGCATGTGCCAATTTCGGAACTACCACTGTGCTCCTGTGATACCCCGGCAATAAGGCTGATTTGGCACGCAGTAGACTTACTGCTCCCTTGTAAAAGGGCCCCTAAATGAGGCAACCTGTTCCCCCAATGCATTTACGTCATGCAAGGTTCCACGTTAGGAGTTACGGACCAAGAAAGGGATCTGGGTGTCGTCGTCGATAATACACTGAAACCTGCTCAGTGTACTGCTGCGGCTAGGAAAGCTAATAGAATGTTGGGTATTATTAGGAAAGATATGGAAAACAGGTGTGAGGATGTTATAATGCCGTTGTATCGCTCCATAGTGCGACCGCACTTTGAGTAATGTGTTCAATTCTGGTCGCCACATCTCAAGAAAGATATAATAGAATTGGAAAAGGTGCAGCAGCGAAGGGCGACTAAAATGATAGCGGGGATGGGACGACTTCCTTATGAAGAAAGACTAAGGAGGCTAGGGCTTTTCAGCTTGGAGAAGAGACAGCTGAGGGGAGACATGATAGAGGTATCTATATATATAAAACTCACCCTCAACGTTCTATTTGCACTGATGTCACTGAAGCCAGGTTCGTAAGTTCGAAGCTATGAAGCCACACACAGTCTGTGGGCCCTGCCCTCACGTCAAACGTTATGACGTTGAGGGCGGAGCACATTCTCAGCTCCAACGTTGTACTGCACTGTAGCTCTCGCACAAAGGCTGCAGGGGGGCCGGCGACACACGGAGACACAAAGGGACGGAGGGGAGCCTTGCTAGCGCCCATTTCATTGCGATTTGAAACGGGCCTTCGTTACTAGTATAAAATAATGAGTGGAGTGGAACAGGTAGATGTGAAGTGTCTGTTCACGCTTTTCAAAAATACTAGGACTAGGGGGCATGCGATGCAACTACAGTGTAGTAAATTTAAAACAAATTGGAGAAAACCTTTCTTCACCCAACGCATAATTAAACTCTGGAATTCGTTGCTGGAGAACGTGGTGAAGGCGGTTAACTTGGCAGAGTTTAAAAAGGGGTTAGACAGTTTCCTAAAGGACAAGTCCATAAACCACTACTAAATGGACTTAGGAAAAATCCACAATTCCAGGAATAACATGTATAGAATGTTTGTACATTTGGGAAGCTTGCCAGGTGCCCATGGCCTGGATTGGCCGCTGTCGTGGTCAGGATGCTGGGCTCAATGGACCCTTGGTCTTTTCCCAGTGTGGCATTACTTATGTACTTATGTACCTTCCCACTTTTTTTCTGAGTTTTATTGACTAGCTCTACCCATATTACTGTTCAATGATGTTGGAGCAGTATAATTTGGGTCCCAAAACTAACTATGATGAAGTCTTTTAATCTGTATTGACTTGGCATGAAGGCCTTTAGGTATGATTTTCTCCCTTTAAACACGGCAGCAGTCCACTTATTGGCTATTGCTTACTCTTTTTTTTTTTTTTTACATTTTTCACAGCAATTGAATAACTGACAAAGGTTTATTTGGCCTAGCAGATTTTCACTCAACCAGATCCAGCTTCTAATGGGATGCACTGTCATAATTCTTTTAGTCAGGGGAGAAAATATTTCTTCACTCAACGTGTAATTTAACTCTGGAATTCGTTACCACAGAATATGGTAAAAGCAGTTAACTTAGCAGGTTTAAAAAAAGTTTGGATACCTTTCTAAAAGTCCATAAGACATTATTAAGATGGACTTGGAGAAAATGCACTGCTTATTTCTAGGATAAGCAGCATACAATCTGTTTTACTGTTCTGGGATCTTGCCAGGTACTTGTGACCTGGATTGGCCACTGTTGGAAACAGGATACTGGACTTGATGAACCTTCAGTCTGTCCCAGTATGGCAACACTTATGTTCTTATGTTTTCCTTCTGAAACTGGTACATCTGTACTGAGTCTGGCCACTAGTTCTCTTGTTCTATATAGTGTGACTGACATTAGGTGCCAATTATTGCATAGTGTTAAAATGGCAGTGATGCAACTAAATGATGGAAAGGTAAAATTATGTATAATCATACCTGATAATTTTCTTTCCATTAATCATAGCTGATCAATCCATAGACTGGTGGGTTGTGTCCATCTACCAGCAGGTGGAGATAGAGAGCAAACTTTTGCCTCCCTATATGTGGTCATGTGCTGCCGGAAACTCCTCAGTATGTCGATATCAAAGCTCCATCCGCAGGACTCAGCACTTAGAGAATTACACCCACGAAGGGACACTCTGCCCAGCTCACCACCGCCGAAACGGGGGAGGGGAATTAACCCAGCTCATCCCCACACAAGTGGGGGAGGGGAATCCGTCCAGCTCATCCCCGCGGAGCGGGGGAGGGACACCACACCCGCCGATGCGGGGGGATCTGGCTTATCCTGCAACCGCAACCGCGGGAGGAGCTGACTGACCCGAACACCGCCGAAGCGGGAGGGGTACAAAACTGCCCTACAGCCGCACGAAGCGGGAGGGAGTGCCGGCAGAATTATAAGTCTCAATCCAGCCCCGTAAAACGGAGGGGAGAGGAATGCAGCAGCTCACTGTAACACAAACTCGTCTTAACTCTTGAAGAATCCAAGTGAAAAAACTTGAACACGAAGTCTTTCTGAAGTAACTGAAGAGTAAACTTGAACCTGAAATGCAACCAGAATAAAACAATACAGATATCTGGGAGGGGCTATGGATTGATCAGCTATGATTAATGGAAAGAAAATTATCAGGTATGATTATACATAATTTTACCTTCCATATCATCAAGCTGATCAATCCATAGACTGGTGGGATGTACCGAAGCAGTACTCACCCAGGGCGGGACATAGAAATCCCTGACCGCAACACTGAAGCTCCAAACCGGGCCTCCGCCCGAGCAGCCACAGTCAAGCGGTAATGCTTGGAGAATGTATGGGCCGAAGCCCAAGTTGCCGCCTTGCATATCTCTTCCAAGGAGACGGAACCGGCCTCTGCCATCGAGGCCGCCTGAGCTCTTGTGGAGTGAGCCTTCAGCTGGATAGGCGGCACCTTCCCTGCGGCCACATAAGCCGCTGCAATGGCTTCCTTGACCCATCTTGCCACCGTAGGCTTAGCAGCCTGCAGACCCCTACGAGGACCTGCAAACAGGACAAACAGATGATCCGATTTCCGGAAATCATTGGTCACTTCCAAGTATCTGATGATGACTCGTCTCACATCCAGATATTTAAGAGCAGAGTACTCCTCTGGGTAGTCCTCCCTACGAAAGGAAGGGAGACAGAGCTGCTGATTCACATGGAAGCGAGAAACAATCTTGGGCAGAAAGGAAGGCACTGTGCGAATAGTCACTCCTGCCTCAGTGAACTGCAGAAAAGGCTCTCGACATGAGAGCGCCTGGAGCTCGGAAACTCTTCTGGCTGAAGTGATAGCCACCAAAAAGACTGCTTTCAACGTCAGGTCTTTCAGAGATGCCCTCGACAAGGGTTCAAACGGCGGCTTCTGCAATGCTCTTAGCACTAGGTTGAGATTCCACGCAGGCACCACTGAGTGCAGAGGAGGGCGCAGGTGATTAACTCCCTTGAGAAAGCGCACCACATCTGGCTGGGAAGCCAGGGAAGCACCCTTCAGGCGGCCCCTGAAGCAAGCCAGAGCCGCTACCTGGACCTTAAGGGAACTGAGCGACAGGCCTTTGTCCAGACCTTCTTGCAGGAACGCCAACACTGAAGAAATTGGAGCAGTGAAGGGAGAAAGTGAGCCTGCATCACACCACGCTGCAAAGATACGCCAAACCCTGGCGTAAGCAGTAGAAGTAGAGCGTTTCCTCGCTCTCAGCATAGTGGCGATGACCTTGTCTGAGAAGCCCTTCTTCCTCAGACGCTGCCGCTCAATAGCCAGGCCGTAAGACCAAAGGGGGAGGGATCCTCCATCACCACGGGACCCTGATGTAACAGGCCCTGCTCCACTGGCAGCCGCAGAGGATCGTCGATTGAGAGCCTGATCAAGTCCGCATACCAGGGACGTCTGGGCCAATCCGGACCCACCAGGATTATCCTGCCGGGATGTCTTGCCACCCGGTCTAGGACCCTGCCCAACATGGGCCAGGGTGGGAACACATAGAGAAGCTCTTGTGTCGGCCATTGTTGGAGAAGAGCATCTACTCCCAGGGATCGAGGGTCCCGTCCTCTGCTGAAGAAGCGCGGCACTTGGCAATTGGCCGATGACGCCATCAGATCTAGGCTCGGCTGGCCCCAGCGCTTCGTGATGTCCAAGAACGCCTGAGCAGATAGCTGCCACTCTCCGGGCTCCAAGGTATGGCGACAGAGAAAGTCCGCCTTGACATTCATGACTCCGGCAATGTGGGCCGCTGACAGCTGTTCCAGGTTCGCTTCCGCCCACTGGCATAGACTCATAGCCTCCTTGGCTAGAGGGGCGCTCTTGGTACCTCCCTGGCGGTTGACATAGGCCACAGCCGTGGCATTGTCCGACAGTACCCGTACAGGCTTCAGCACCAGTACCGGGATGAACTCCAAAAGCGCCAACCGAATGGCTCTGAGTTCCAGGAGGTTGATAGACCACTTCGCCTCTGCAGGAGACCAGAGCCCCTGCGCTGTCCTTCCCAAGCAGTGGGCTCCCCAGCCCGACAATGAGGCGTCCGTCGTGACGACAATCCACTCTGGGGTCACCAGAGGCATTCCTGCAGACAACTTGTCTGCCTGCATCCACCAGCTCAGCGCCTTGCGCACTGCTGGATCCAAGGGAAGACGCACCGCATAATCCTCCGACATCGGAGTCCAGCGCTGCAGCAGAGAGTGTTGTAGTGGTCTCATATGAGCCCTGGCCCAGGGCACTACTTCCATCGTGGCCGTCATAGAGCCCAACAGCTGCACATAGTCCCAAGCCCGAAGAGGAGAGGCTACCAGGAACTGGTACACCTGAGCCTGAAGTTTGACAATCCGATTGTCTGGCAGGAACACTCTGCCCACTTGGGTGTCGAATCGAACTCCCAGATACTCCAGGGACTGAGTCGGGCGCAGCTGGCTCTTCTCCCAGTTGATGATCCATCCCAGGGAGCTCAAAAGAGCAACTACCCGGTCCACAGCTTTGCCGCACTCTGCATAAGAGGGGGCTCGGATCAACCAGTCGTCCAGATAAGGATGGACTTGTACTCCTTCCTTTCGCAGGAAGGCCGCTATGACCACCATTACTTTGGAAAAGGTCCGCGGAGCAGTAGCCAACCCGAACGGGAGGGCTCTGAACTGGAAGTGTCGGCCCAGGACTGCAAAACGCAGAAAGCGTTGATGAGGAGGCCAGATGGGAATATGCAGGTACGCTACCTTGATGTCCAAGGAAGCCAGGTACTCCCCTGCCTTCACTGCCGCTATAACAGAGCGGAGAGTCTCCATGCGAAAGTGCCGCACTTTCAAGGCCCGATTGACCCCTTTGAGGTCGAGGATAGGCCGGACAGAACCTCCTTTCTTTGGTACCACAAAGTAAATGGAGTAACGCCCCTTGCCAAGCTGACTTTCTGGCACCGGAACGACCGCACCCAGGCGGATCAGATTGTCCAAAGTCTGCTGCACTGCCACAGCTTTGACCGGAGACTTGCAGGGAGAGAGTACAAACCCGTCTCTTAAGGGTCGGCAGAACTCTAGCTTGTAGCCGTCTCTGATGACTTCCAGCACCCACGCGTCTGAAGTTATAGTGGTCCACTCGCCCAGAAACGAGGACAGCCGTCCTCCAATCTGCACTGGGGCATGGACCAAGGCCCCGTCATTGGGTACGAGACCCTGGGGGAGGACCGGAGGGAGCACCTCCGGGACGGCGGTCTCTGCGAAAGGAATGCTGCTTGGGGGAGAAATGCCTCTTAAAGGAAGAGGGGGCAGAAGAACCCGACCTGCCCGGGCGGTACCGACGGGCTTCCTGAAACCGTCCTCTGGAGGTACCGGGACGAGCACTAGCCCGAGCCCTGACCTCTGGTAACTTCTTGCCCTTAGATGTGCCGAGATCGGTCACGATTTTGTCCAGCTCGACCCCAAAGAGCAGCTTGCCTTTAAAAGGCAACCTAGCCAGGCGGGATTTAGAGGCGTGGTCAGCAGACCAATGTTTCAGCCAAAGCCACCGCCGCGCAGAGACTGTCTGAGCCATGCCTTTAGCTGAGGCTCTCAAGACATCATACAGCAAGTCTGCCACATAGGCTAAGCCCGATTCCAGGGCTGGCCAATCATCCCTCAAGGAATGATCCGAGGGGGAAGCCCGCTGCACCATAGTCAGGCACGCCCTGGCCACATAGGAGCCGCAAACTGAGGCCTGCAAACTTAAAGCAGCCGCCTCAAAGGACGACCTTAAGGCCGCCTCCAATCTCCTGTCTTGGGCGTCCTTTAGGGCCGTGCCACCTTCCACCGGCAATGCCGTTTTCTTAGTCACCGCAGTGATTAAAGAATCCACGGTAGGCCACAGATAGGCCTCACGTTCACTCACAGCCAAAGGATAGAGGCGGGACATAGCCCTAGCCACTTTAAGGCTCGCTTCTGGGACATCCCATTGAGCCGAAATTAAGGTGTGCATGGCATCATGCACGTGGAAGGTTCTAGGCGGGCGCTTCGTCCCCAGCATAATGGCAGAGCCAACAGGGGCTGAGGGAGAGACTTCCTCCGGAGAGGAAATCTTCAAAGTGTCCATGGCCTGTAACAACAGGTTGGGCAAATCCTCTGGGCGAAAAAGCCGCGCTGCAGAGGGGTCATCCGCTCCATCCGAGCGGGGATCCGTCTCCTCCAAGGAATCCGCAAAGGACCGTTGGGAGACCTCAGACACGCTGCCCTCATCTACATCGGAGGAGACAAATTCCTCCAAGGCCTGGGAATCAACCCGAGGGCGTTTACCTCTGGGAACCTCAACCTCTTTACCAGACGAGGGAGCGGGGGCAGCGTTGTGCATGAGGAAGGCCTGATGCAGCAGCAAAACAAACTCGGGGGAGAAACCCCCCAGACTGTGCACTTCCGCAGCCTGGGCAACAGCCCTAGGCGCACTCTCAACCGGCGCTCGCAACAGCGGGGGAGAGGCCTGCTGCGCATCCAAAATGGCGTCCGGCGCGAAACTCCGCGAAGGAGCCGCGCGGGAAGAACGGCTCTTAACTTTAGCCGCTTCTGTGCCGTCGCCCAAATTAAGGGCGTTCATGGCATTAATGTCTCCAACCTCAAGGGCGGCCCAATAAGAAGCCGTCCGAGCCGCGTGGCCGGCCAAAATGGCGGAGGCGAGGAGCGGAGGATGGGCGTTTATGGCGGGAAAAACCGCCACGCCGGAGGAAGGACCGGGACATTCATCGGTCACGAAACTGCCACCCAACAAGGGCGAATCAGGCTTTAAGACCCCCGCATCCCCTCTAGAAGCGCTCAAGCGACCCGGGGAGCGACCCTTTGCGCCCTCGCCCTCCGACGCCATGTGCCACGAGGAGAAGAATCGGGGAACCCCCGCCCGCTATAAAAAGGTAAAATTACCTGCTGTCCGCTCCGAGTTGTAACGACCTGGTGTCCCAGTGAGTAGCTGCAATAGACGCTTAAATAAACGTCGAAATAAACGCCTTTAAAGACGTTTAAAATTTTTTTTTTTTTTTTTTTTTTAACGGAGCCAGCGGGAGGGGGGAGAAAAGGAGGGACCTGGCACCACCAGGTTTGCACTTGCTCAAAAGAGCCCTCAACCCCAGGCACTCAACAAAACCTAAAAATTAGGCTTGGAGGCCTAGCCAGAGCTGCTGCTGCTGTGTGTGACCACCACCTGCTGAGATAGAGAACATACTGGGGAGTTTCCGGCAGCACATGACCACATATAGGGAGGCAAAAGTTTGCTCTCTATCTCCACCTGCTGGTAGATGGACACAACCCACCAGTCTATGGATTGATCAGCTTGATGATATGGAAATGGCAGTTCCATACATAACTGCACTTTGGAGCTTTCTATAACTTCGTGCCTAAGTGGGGCATGGCCCTGCACTTACATGTCAACCTTTCAGAATACTGCCAGCATATAGGCACATTTACACTAGCTACTGCCATGGCGTAAGTGGCCTAAATTTATGCATGTAACTGCAGACTTATGCTACTACTCTGTAACGCCAACTGCTTGCATAATTGCCATTATAGAATTTGCGCTTAGTGACTGAATTCTAGGTGCTTAACTGTGGGTGACCTTTATAGAATTACCTCCTAGGTGTCACCAGAGATTCCCTCCTGCTTGGGCTTTTAATGCCGCCTCTACTGGAACAGCAGAAACTCAGCTCTGGAAGTTAATCCAGATAGCCTGCAAGACAAGTAAGGGTAAAGGGTCATGGATTTGATATACCGCCTTTATGCTACTGAGACATTGGATGGCCCATGTATCTGAACAGGTTAAGATACAAGTGTGCTGCACAGATCCATTACGGAGGCGATTTTCAAACTGTTAACATTGGGAAAAAACTGTGCATACTTTTTACCAACAGGGTCTACACCAACTCTGTACACGAGTAATTTTGCTTTGAAATTTACTGTGGCTAGAAAGAATGCACAGCCACATGCACCTGATCTTTCTGCAGGCAGATTTTTGCTGGAAGAGTAGGTGAGACAGTTTTAAAATACTTTACCTGCCCCCACCAAAACACGCCCCTGGGAATGCCTCTTCTCAGTGTGGCTAAAGGGGCACACCCACACAGAGGAAGGGTAATTTTCAAAGAGCAGATTAACTCACCTAAACTGCTTTGAAAGTGATCCTTTATATAAATATACAAATTATTCCAGTTTTCTTATTGCCTTTTGCTATGCTTTTTAATGTTTTCCTTGAACTTCAGATCACACAGCAAGCACCAAAACTGTGATCATTAACATTCACTTTCCTTATTACAATAGATGGAAAAGTCACAATAGCTTTTAGATTTATTTCTTAGCATTTTACCGGTAAGTTCTCTTTTCTTCAACAGCAGCATAGTAGCCTTTCCTTCTAAGCACATGTACTGTCTGTGCACCTGTCTGCCACATTACCAAATACATAAAGCCGTAATAATAAAAAAAAATATATATATATATTTGCCTTCACTTTCAGGACACAGTACAAGGCTACGGTAATTAACCAGTCGAGGTCACCCTAAGCCCCGTCCCAAGTAACTCTCCTGTCTGTTACTTGCAATCCTCCACTATTCATCGGCGTTCTGATGGAGAGAATTTCAGTATCAAAATCAATCTGGGAGTCGGGGTAGGGAAAGATGGATCAATTATTTCCAAATAACTGGGGGTGTCAAACAAATGACCCCTCCCTGAACACAATGAAGAAGCCTGCTAAGTATTGGGGGTGCTCACCATCACCCACTGGCAAGGCATCCACAGATCTGGCTCCTATGCTCACAACACCCCAAAACTCCTGGTCGCCCGTCTCCCACCCCACTTATAACCTCGGTCATCAAGCATCTCACCAAAACAGCGCAACACGCCCGCCTCTCCTGCCAACCCTTGCACGCATCCCAGGTACCGGGAAGCTGCGGAGCTGCCACAAGAAAACCCCCAACTGCGGGCGATCAGGGGCTGAGCGCGCGATCGGCGAGCTCAGCTGTCGCCACCGTGCAAGCGCGAGAGCACTGAGGAGACTTCGGCCGCTTCCGCCTCCCCGGCGTAGGGGCCGAGGCAGGGGCGGACCGTCCTGTAATCGATTGCCGAGCGCCTTGAGCGGCTCGCGCGCCTTCGCCAGTCCTGCCTGGCAGGGAGGGAGGGTGTCTGGGGAGGGGGAGGCCAGCCGAGGGATCTGTTTCTCGGGGTTTGTTTGACCAGCTTGGCTCTGCTGAAGATGGAGGAAGTGTAGGCAGGATTACCCTTAGCTACAGCTTCCCTGCCTTAGTTTCCACAATCAGCTGCAGTGCACAACACACACAGACTAAAGGAGGAAAAAAAAATACAGATCTATGTGTGAGGGAGAGAAGGAAAGCACAGCATTTAATCTGTTAGAAAGGGGGAAGACATAAAGGAAGGGGTGATGGAATTATTGCACTGTTAAGGTAATTAATGGCTTGCTTTATTCCTTTTTTTTTTCTTTTGGAATATTCAGTTGTGCCTTTATGTTCGATTTGGTGTGCTTTACTGTCTGAGGATTTATTTTTTTGAGGGGTGGGGGGAGGCACTGTTTGAAAGTTAAGTGTAATTACGTACCCGTCTCTGGAGCTGGGTGAGGATCAAATGACTTGTTGCTAAGCGAAAATAATCCTTTGGAAAAAAGGGGAAATCCTGGATGTAGAGTACAGTCATATTGTTAGATCCGTCCTAGCTCTCTCCCTCTGTTCTGGCTGTGACAATGACTGCTCTGTGAGGTGTTAGACTGGGTTAAAGAAAAACATGTCTCGTCTTCTTTTAAAAGAGAACATTTTTTGTGTTGTTGTCAAGGGGATACTGACCCGATCTGATCAGGGAGAAAATGTTGTATTGGGATTAAATCCTGCGAAAATAGCTACCTGTAAAGGAAAGGGTCCGGTCTTAAATAAAATAAAAAAAATAATCTTGCATTGACACCTGTTTACAAAGCATGGATTTATTCATGGAAGATTGAATGAAGAGTGAATGAGGGAAAAACGCTTAATAATATGAATATTAAAGCGTGGATATACATATTTTTCTAATAGACATGTGCATATGTATTTGCCAAAGGCCAGAGCAGATCCTGAGAAGTTGGCCTGCGTTTCTCTTCTGTTGCCTCTCCTTGTTTTCCAACCCCCCTCTTCTTCTTCCTTTTTTTTTTTCGCTTTGCTTCTCCAGGTTTCTTTCTCAGCTTCTTTGGAAAGAACCGGTGGATCCAGTTTTTTTCATCTAGTTAATCGCTTTACTGGAGTAGTGACCTCTCTGTCTCTTTCTTTCCTGAAAGTACGTGACATTCCTGAGTAACTTTCCCTGCCAGACCATCCCTAGGTTATGTGTATGTGGTTTTTTTTTTTTCATTTGTTCTTTTTCCTGCTAGAAAAGGTGTGTGCTAGATTTTTTTTTAACCAGTGTGAAAAAGAATCCAGGTACAGTTGTCTTTCTGCTTTGAGAGCCTGGCAGGGGTGCTTCCACTTGCTCCTTGCCTTTAATTGTTTGATTAAATTTGCCTCTTTGTGACAACTTAACACGGAGATTGTCAAATCCTTAGGACTGGAAACTTGGAGCTGCTGTCACAGGCATGACATGGTGATCGCTTCTATTTTAATTATTTCTTTCTGATTAACTTTCTTTGTGGCCCTGAAGGTTGACTGTTTCATTGGTGGGACGTTTCTTCCTGTTATTTCTGACGTTTCTCCCCTCCCCCCCCCCCTTTTTTTGTTTTAAAGATAAGTAAATTTCAATCAGCCAATAATCTCCTGCTTGATCTTGAGGAACCTCACATGGGAAGTTAAGGTGCCAAAAGTTGAAACTTGCTACTAGTGTTTTTAACACTTAGCAGCACTTTGGAAACCTTGCTGGTAATAAACAGCAGGTTGAAACTTAAGTGTTATCATCTTGTCTCTGTTGGGAATTCGAGCTGCCTACCATACATGGGAGACAGAGCCAAGAGGAACACAGAAGAGAGTATACCTACCCATACATGTATAGTTTGTAATTTATTTTTTGGGAAGTGGCTTGGAGACAAGAACTGAAGCTGCCTGTTTTCCAGTAAGTAATATAGAAATTCCAGGAGCCAGGGCTAAATATACTTGGCAGATCAATACAGAAATGGCTCATTGTGAATAATTTAACTGCTAGTGATGGGAGAGTTTTGAAACTACAGGCGAAAAGGGCAAGGCAAAAAAAATGTAGATTTTCATGCCAGTTCTTTTAACTTTTATTTACTTAAAAGAAAAGGCTATGGTTATTAATGTATTTACAGTGAAAAGCAGTGGCAGTCATAGATTTTATAAGCTCCTTAGGAAAGGAGTCTTTCAGTTAGTTGTTTAACTTACTCTGTTGTCCAACACATGATGGTATGCTTATCAGTTTTTCAATATCCGGTGATTAAAAATGTTATTTTATGTTATACTACAGTATACTCAGAAGCTTTATTTGTTAATGCAAACATACAATGAAACATGACAAAATTCTTCAACAACTGTACTGAAATAATCAAAGGCAGGTGCATGGATAGGGGAAGTTTAAAGCAGGTGCACCGATGAAGGATTACATGAAGAACTAAGTGGTGAGAACGTTAGTGAGATTCTGATGAAATAAGTTTGTTTGAACTGAGAGAAGCAACTTTAAAAATAATGTCATAAGTAAGTTTCCTTGTTTAGAAAACTGCCTCCAGAAATCATATGTCTATGTGTGCTTTAGTCTTTTCGAATAACCAGGAATTTCTTTGGCTAACCTAATTCAGAAAAGCATTCCTATCCCACTTCAGGAGTCTGATTGTGAGCCGCTTATCTTTAATAATACCTCTGTATAAGAGGGTGGCAGAACTTTCGCGTAGGGTTCATCAAGTGAGGAGAAATAGATGTGTGTGTGTCTAAACTGTTTCAAGTCAACTGTTTGCTTGCTGAGCTATGAAGTATCTGTTTAAGACAGGATCATCTTGTTTTTCAGCCCTGCACTTTGACTATGGACACAGAGGCTACTGATGGCTACATTACAAGTGAGTACTGAACTCTCATTTCCAGACTTTGGGTAGAATTCCCCTTGGCCAGCCTTGTGCCAAATTTTGCAATACAACTTTGATGTATGCAGCCATTGTCATTTGCTAGAAATTACGCCGCTCTTTAAAAAGATGAAAACTGGCATGCTGATTAAATGCACAACTGGCCTTCTACTTTCCCAAACTCCTGTAGTCGCTCAGAAATCCAGTAATAGTAATTACAGGAACTTACAAGGTTTCCCTTTCTTAAAATGAAGAGAGCAAGTGTTCAGCTCATAGCTTTCTTCCCAAGATGACTATGGAGAGCAAAATGGTTATCGTACTTTCCAGCTCTGGCATCATGTGTTGGGCACTGAAAGCAACAAACCTCAACTGAGGGTTAGCTTGCTTTTATAAACATGTATGCTTGTTGTAGCTATAGCAAGTGGCTCCATATTATTATGTTTTCATATTAGTTAGTGGCATGCTGTGCATGGCTTTGGTTCTGGGCCAGCCCAAGAAGGCAACATACAATGTCGTGGTAATACTTATTGAGCCCTTGGGCTGCAACTAAAAGGGTGTGTTTTCTGAAAGCAGGTGACAGTGAGCTTTTGACCGAAAGAGAGCACTCCAGTATGGCAATTGATCTCACCTCCAGCACACCCAATGGGCAGCATGTTTCCCCGGGTCACATGACGAGCAGTAAGTCTTTTTTTCAACATCCACCCTTTTCTATCCAGTTCCCTAGTGTGATCTATGTGTGGGCTCCTTTCGTCTGTGGGATCCTCTCACTGACAAAAGGTGGCTTTACTGAGGGAAGTAGGGCAGTGCACGTTGCCAACTAGTTCCTGTTTTTCTAAGTGCTTCACCTACATATGAACCTGCTTACTGGTCTGAACTACCCCAGGGTGGCATTTGGCAGCTGGTGTTTACCTGTACCAGGTAGGAAACACTAGACATTTCTAGTAATCAAGTAAGCCCAACAATTACTAAGAGTCAGAGCAGGGATATTTCCTTTCCATCATGATTTTCAAATTATTTGTGTACTTATGGACATGGGGGGAGGGGGCTATGCCAAAAATGACAGTTTTTTTTTAATTCACTCTTGTAACATGTTCTTTAGTTGACCCAAAGTGGTTAACTGTGCGCTGGAAAGCATTTTGTTCTGAACTGTAACAGTAACTGAAAATTGGTATTCTTAGACCTAGATTTTAAACTAATTGAAAAAATTGTGCTCAAGTTGTTTTTTTTTTTTTTTACTGGGAAAGCTATAGACCAGTTACTTACGGAGTAGGCTAGTTGTTAGTGCAGCGGACTTTGATCCTGGGAAATTGGGTTCAATTCTCACTGCAGCTCCCTGTGACTCTGAGCAAGTCACCTAACCCTCCATTGCCCCAGGTACAAATAAGTACCTGTATATACTATGTAAACTGCTTTGAATGTAGTTGCAAAAACCACAGAAAGGCAGTATATAAAGTCCCATTCCTTTTCCTAAATTCCAGGTAGTACAGCTTCTGATATAGTTTAGCAGCTCTTACAAGTGCAGCATGGATGCGTTTGGTTGGTATTTTCAATATGTTTTGAGCACAAAGAAAGTAGCTTCTTGTAGTGTTGCTTATACTTTCTGTGTTACATAACTGAAATCGTAGCTGATTTTCAGGTGTCTGTCTACTCACCTGCCTCCATCTGTAAAGTACATTGTGTAGAGTCTGACACCATTTTCTATATAATTTGAGAAAATATTTAAAGGAATAAGATGTAAAGGTTTGAGGACTGGGATCTTTAGCATTTTGGTTTCTTAATTTTTTTTGTCTACAGACCTGCAAAATACAGAATTGTTATGTAGATGGACAATTAACTGCACCTGGTTCCAGGCTCTAAGTTTTGATATCCTTAAGCTGAACATGTCATTACAAGATCAGATATTTTTAAGCTGTCATTTTGATAGTTCTTATTAACCAGATAAATGAAACATTTTCATGATTATTTTCTTTCTTCTGAGATTTTTTTTTTTATGCGGAAAAAGTTGTAAAATATATACCTGTTAGGATGGAATGGCTTTCTTAAATATGTAATAGATTTGCATTATTGCCAAAGATATAGATCTGAAGAGATGACACATATATTTTGTTTAAAATAGTTTTATTTATTTATTTTTAGTTACGTAAATGTGACTCATTTTTGATTAAGCTCATTGGCTAATAGTACAGTGTATACAGCTCCTAGGTGTGGTAGAAATTCATTGGAAAATCTAAGGTTCATATATTGGGTTATAATGAAAAGATAAATTTCAGGTCTCTTAACGGTATTCTCGGTTCTTAATATTACAGTGAAAATTCAAGTGTACATACTTGTTCTGTGAGGATGATATAGTGTAGTTACATAACTACATTTTTCTTTTAGATACAGTATGTATGGAAGACTTTTCTTTTGGAGCGATACGACACATTTAGTTATTAATTTTGTTTTTGGCAGGTGTAGTATTAGATTTATGGGATAGATTTACTAAAAGCTGCTACTGCATACTTTATTATTAAGGGAGGGGGGAGAATTATTATCATGGGCTACCTTTAAGACAGGGTATTTTACCACAACATAAGAACACAAGTCATGCTATTTTAACACGTCTCATTTTATGAAATGAGACCGTATGTTAACATAGCACGACTTGTGGTAAAATAGCCAGTCTTAATGGTAGCCTACATTGATAACTTCTCCCCTAAATAGGTCCCGGTGTGGGAAGTGATGCTCATTAATGCATATCGACGCATGGTAACAAGGTATCGCCTTTTGATAAATACAGCTTCAGCAGTTGTACAAGTACAAGTAACCTTTTCATGTCTTCTGTGGCAGGATCTGAAATTTCCAGAATTTTTTAGAAATTAAAGTTAGAGGATGAATGACAAGGCAAAATGTTTTTGGGCCGCCATCTTTTGTGGTTTGTGCTATGATTTTTAGTTAGGGTAGAAGATTAATTTTTTGCCAAAACTAAGAGCCCAAGGAAAGGATATATATGTTTACCTTATTGGCACAACTAATTTAGGGCCCTGTTTACTAAGGTGCACTAGCATGTTTAGCGCATGTCAACAATTAGAACACGGTAAAAGTGCAGACGCCCATAGAAATATTATGGGCATCTACAGCTTGCGCTAAAAATGCTAATGTGTTCCTAGCACAGTACCTCACGATGTTGAGAACAAGAGATTGCAGACAGCAGCCACCAAGAAATTGAGAGTTGTGACTTGCACCTGACCCCTAAATGCATGGAAAGGACATGCTATCTTGCTGTCCCAAAATTCCTCTTTAACATTAAGCATAAAAATGCCATGGCCTTTATTCATTTGCAATATATCTCTATATTAATGAATGTATTAGACTATCTGAAGCAGTTTGTATTGATAAATACTTTATGTACAGGAGAAGGAAGAAGAAAGGAAGGGGGGGGAGGGAAGCTTGGCTGGTTTGTGAGAAAGTTGCAAGTTCTGGTTGCCATGGAGGTAGGTCGAACTGATAAAGATTGTGGTTTGTCACTCATGTCCAGTTCCTTCAAATGGATATGAAACTGTAAGTTAAAATGTCTACAAGGAAAAAAAAAGTCTCTGAATTAGTAGATGTACAGCAATTATTAGATGTTTGTAGAGTTTATGGCTAATATTAGGAGTTATTGGTATGATTAGGATGATGAAATAGTAGGCCCTTAGTTCAGCATTTGAGTACAATGACTATGGGTAGCAGTAATACAAACATCTTGATAATATGTCATGAATATGCTTCAGGCCTACTGTGGCAGGGCCCATAGGAGCCGACTTTACAAAATGATTGGGGGCGTTGAATGAATGCATACTTGCGTAAGAAGTACTGGCATGCTGCTCAGAGCCAGAAACAAGTAGCAGGGAGCAGCAGTCTATTTATTTGGCTGGTGGGGCTCAGTATCACTGCCAGCAAAGGTAAAGGAGTTCAGAGATGCCAAGGGTAGCCCATCTCAAAGCTGGAGATTTACCACCGCTATTCTGGAGATTGAAGGCCAGTGACTGAGGTTTTTCTTGTGTCCTGCAGCCATGTCTTAAACCAGTTCTGGCAGATGCACTTTCAAAAAACTGTCATATATATAATACATCTAAAACTTAATTATTATCTTCTCATTTCCATCTTCCAAAATTCCTGACAGCAGCTGTACAGATCAGCAGGACTCAAAGCAGTCCAAAACAAGTAAAGTCAGAAACACAGTTTACACCTAATTATTCAACCACCCTTAGGATTCACCTTTAGGTTTAAAAAGCAAAACCATGTGCATGTAAGGATTGGGTAAACGAATTAAAACAAAGTTTAAAGCAAATGCCCTAAATAAGTAATCATTGGTAGCAATAATGAAACAGTGATAATAATAGCAAGCAGCCAGAGCCAACAAATTTATTTTCCATTGAACGTATTATTTATTTATGTATTTAGGACATTTATATCCCACATTTTCCTGTACAAATTAAAGTAAAATAATTAACTTTGTATGAACTTGGAACTTGTGCTAAACTGGACAGTTTTGATATGTTTAGACTGACTTGACAGAACTTCTGCACGAGTGAAGCCCTTCTCTCATTATTCAGTACCTGTGTTTGAAACAGTAGTAATAAAAAAGACAAGTCCATTTTTATAATATACCACTACAATCCACAAAACAAAAGGAGCAAGTTCTCACATGCTATCTTTTTCTTTTGATGTAGACACAGGAAAAAAAAGATGTTAAGGCTCCCAGGTTTTAATTGTACTTATAAATAGTAAGTTGGATTGTTAAGTACCTGATTCTCATATCGTTATGTCTGTTAACATCTCTGCATGAATATAGGGAGTCCCTATAACCAGCTTCTTCCAATGACACACTGATTTAAAAATTTAGGACAAATTAGTACTCTAACCGATGAAACCAATACTTCCTCTGTGTACATCCCTATGCTGCAGAAGCCCAAGCCAGCATGTTTAACGTGTGAGATCAAATAAAAATGCTACCAACAGTAAAGAACAACAACTTGTATAGAGCAACTCACTCGCACCTCCGCTCCTTGCCTCTTCTTGTTCTGCTGCGTTTAATTTTTTTAAAGCAGTGCTAGTGGCATGCTTCGGCAAGAGCAGGCTGCTTCAGCCAATCCCAGCTGCCTTCCTTCAGCCTGTCCTGCCTCCGAGGGCTGAAGGTGAGCCATAGAGGTGCTGTATGGGGGGGTGGGGCGGGCAGTGGGGAGAGAAGATGCACAAATAAGCCACAGGAGGAGGAGGAGGAGGGGGAGGACAACGATGCTGAGAGGGGATCCGAGCCTAAATTTTGAGAGCCGGTTGTTAAAGTAGCACCCAAAATTCTTAAAAAATTAACAAATGTCTCGCTGGCTCCAGCACACCGCTGCGCGGATCCCAAAATATTGGGGTCGCTTGAGCACCCACAGCACCCACGGACTCGACGCCTATGGCAGGGCAAATTCTTAGGGTTCAGAGCACTGTACTCTGTATGCCCTTGTGCCAGCACTGGCAATTAAATCTGTGCTGTTTGTGATGGTAGTTGTGGTGCAGAGACCACAGGGTCCCATGTCACATACAACATGGTCCTCTATATCGTTCTGGATTTCTGTGGTAGAAATAAAGGCTAACAGTGGACTAAATTAATACATTTGTGACTAGCTTTTAAGAACATTTGAGATGATATCTAGCCTACGCCAGTCATCCTTTTTTAAGCTGCTGAGAGCCGCAGGCTGAATTAAGCTCAGAACTTCAATGCTGGTCCTTGTCTTGTAATCGGCATTGAATATCCGGGTCAGCATGGCTATCCAGAATACCTGTGCACCAGCCGATATCCAGACCAGGTCCTAACTTAATCCACTTACTTAGCCGGTTAGCGGACTGAATATTGCCGATAACTGGGTAAATAGCTCTGCCCCTGGACCACCCTGATACTGCCTGGACAGTGCTGTGGTGGTCATAGGAGATTCTGAACAGCACTGTCCAGTTAAGTGCTGTGAATATCCCCTCCTGATGTGTTTAACGTGGTTTAACTCAGCAGGAAATTAAACCTTTCTGAATATCAGGCCTTATGTTTCCTTCATCAAATCAAGGAGGCATAACTATCAAGTCAGTCACAAATATTTAAAGCTGGCCCATGAAAAAGATACCACCTTCAACTTACTTGTTTGCTCTTGTTTTTTTACAATGACAATCTTATGCCACAATCCACAGACCGCAGCTCCTTCTGGAAGATGCTAAACGTGGATCCTGAATCTGGATATTAGGTTTTGCCACAGGTCAATGACTGAAACTCTTTTCCCCTGGGGCTGTGAATGATTCTTCTACAGTATCCCCAGTCATACGTGGAGCAGAAATTGAACCTGGGAATCAAACTTGGGTCTCCTACACTGCCAGTGAACAAGTGGCCAGGCCCTTTGACCTTTAATTTTGTGTATCCAAGTAGACTTACATCACCATACTACTCCACTGCAGATTAGGAAATGTACGGGCAGTTCCTGGGCTCCTATGGCAGCTTGTCACTGCCTGTAGATGAGTGCTTCTCAACCCAATCCTTGGGGCACACCCAACCAGTTGAGTTTTCAGGATATCCCCAATGAATATGCATGAGAGAGATTTACATGTACTGTCTCCTTGGTATCCAAATCTATCTCATGCTTGTTCATTGTGGATATCCTGACTAGCTGGGTGTGCCCCAACAACTAGGTTGAGAAACACTGCTTTAGATAACCAGTTGACTGCATATCTCTTGACACTACCCTTTATAGAATCACGCTTAGCTCCAGTTCTTACATGCCCTTGGTTTGGACCGAAAAGTCACTAACTGGGTTAGAAACTAGTTAAGTGAAAGAAGACAGAGGGTGGTGGTAAATGGAGTTTACTCAGAGGAAAAGGTTGTGACCAGTGGTGTACCACAGGGAGGGATCAGCCCTTGGCACAGTTCTTTTTAACATCTTTGTAACATCTATTGCAGAAGGGCTGTTGGGTAAAATTTGCTTCTTTGAGGATGATACAAAACTCTGTAATAGGGTAGACACCCCTGCTGGTGTGGATAAATGAGGAGGGATCTTGCTAAGCTAGAAGAATGGTCCGGAAATTGGTAGCTATAATTTAATGCTAAAAAATGCAGGGTCATTTACTTGAGCTACAGAAATCCAAGGGAGCAGTACCATTTAGGTGGAGAAGTACTTCTCTGCTCAAAAGAAGAGTGAGACTTGGGGGTGATCGTTTCTGACGATCTCAAGGTGGCCAAACAGGTGGAAAAGGTGTTGGCCAAAGCCAGAAGGATGCTTGGGTGCATAGGGAGAGGAATGACCAACAGGAAAAAGGAGGTGATAGTGCCTCTGTATAAGTCTCTAGTGAGACTCCCATTTAGAGTACTGTGTGCAGTTCTAGATACCGCACTTTAAAAAAGATATAACCAATATGGAGTTGGTCCAGAGGGTGGCTACTAAAATGGTCAGTGGTCTTCATCTTAAAACATATAAAGACAGACTCATAGATATACCTCGGAAGAAAGACAAGAGAGAGGAGATATGATTGAGACATTTAAATATCTCTGCAGCATAAATGCACAAGAGTCAAGTCTCTAAACTGAAAGGAAGCTCTAGAAGGACAAGGCATAAAATGAAGTTGAAGGGGGATAGACTCAAAAGCAATCTAAGCAAATACTTCTTGACAGAATGGGTGGTGGATGTGTATAACAACCTCCTGGTGGAGGAAGTGGAGACAAGGACTCTATCTGAATTTAAGAAAGCATGGGACAGGCATGTGGGATCTCTAAGGGGGAGGAAGAGATAGAGGATGATATGGATGGGCAGACTGGATAGGCCATTTTCGATGTTTCTAACTTTAGATGCCAGCCTTCTATAACGATGTGTGCAACTTTTCAGAATGCTCCGTCATGCCAATAGCCATGAGTTAGGCGCCATACCTTATAGCGTGCAGCCAGATGTGAACACATATTTTAGTGAGTACCAATTAACTTCAGCAATTGGTTGTTAGCACCCAATTATTGATAAGGGCGTGTTAATTTGTGCATGCAATTGTGGGCGCCGTATTTAGAATCCAGGGGAAAGAGCGTGCACTCTCTTGGAAATGTGCACTATTTTTCTGTAGTGTGCATATGTGTGCACTGTTGGCGCATGCGAGAGTACACACTCTGTGCCAGCAGTGTGTGCCCTTTCAGAAGGGTGAGCACTATTGATAGCACATGAGAAATATAACATTTTTGTGTTTTCTTTGCTCATATTAATTTGTCAGCTCCACGAAACGACATAGGAAATGTCAATTTAACATTTCCTATGTTGTTTCAAACAAATGCACTTCCCTCTAATGGGGTACTTTTTCAAGGTATTTCTGTGGGTAAATTAGTGTTTAATCTTTCATAAAATTGCCCAGAGTATGCGCTTCTAAACTTATGTGCAAACAGCCAGAGCATGCATAAGTTTATCTGACCTGAGTGGTGGTGTTCTTGGGGCCAGAGATAGGGAGGAGCTATCGCTTACATGTATAATAAACCAAGCAAGTTGTACATACAAAATAACATCTCTAAATTTGTGTGTGTACCTTATGTGGGGTAATTTTCACAGATTAAGTATGCGTGCACTTAGAAAACTGGTGTAATGTATATTCTTGCTGCCTAAGGGGTCCTTTTACTGAGGTGCGCTGAAAAATGGCTTGCAGTAGTGTAGGCGTGGGTTTTGGGCACGCACCGATCCACTTTTCAGCGCACCTGTAAAAAAAACTTTAAAAAAAAATATTTTGCCGAAATTGGACGTGCGACAAAATCAAAATTGCTGCGCTTCCATTTTGGGTCTGAGACCTTACTGCCAGCCATTGACCTAGTGGTAAAGTCTCATGCAGTAACCAGGCAGTAATGACCTACGTGCGTCAAATGCCTCTTGAAACGCGTCCGATACGCATGTCTAGAAATAAAAATTATTTTTCAGCTGCGCGTATCGGACGCGCGCCAAAAATGAAATTATTGCAAGAGCCATGCGGCTTACTAAAAGTTCCCCTAAGTTAGGCAGCCTGCTAAAGAATTACTTTTGTTTGTTTGGTGATGTGCACATTTTGATAATTAGGCACCAGATATTGCAGGTAATTTTAGAAGGATTGCATAGCATTTACATGTTTAAATAGCTGTTTTAGAAATCCACAACTTACATGTGTTGATCAGCAGCATTCCCGGTTTCAGTTATAGGTGTGTGTTTGGGTGGTTAGGAAAAGTCTGCATGTTATGCTGATTTTGCAACGGTAATATATAAACACTTAAAAACTAGATATTGGCATTTACACGTGCTCCAAGGCACACATAAATGTCACCTAACTGCTTGTTTGGACCTGGGGTTAGCACAAGTGTGAGGGGACTTACTTCTCTGGTGTTTAGTATCAGACGTGTTTTTTTTAATCTCAGCTCCTTAACTGGCTCTTCCTTGAATTTTAGTTTTATAAGATCTAGCACAGAGATTTTCAACTTTTTTCATCTCGTTGCACACTTATACGGCACTAAAATTGTCAAGGCACACCCCCTCACAAAGAGTCCAGCATTTTATCTTCCCTCCCCCCACCTCACAAAAATAGTACAGCATTTACCTTCTCTTCCCCCCACCCCCACAAAAATAGTCCAGCATCTCCCCGTGTCTCTGTTGACCCCCCCCCCCTCCCCCCGTGTGCGTTTTAAAAGTTTTCTTGTCTCTAATGGTCCTTGGCATGGAACAGCGATTCATTTTTATAATTAGGCTCTCATCAATTCCGGAGCCTTCTCTCTATGTAACTTCCTGCTTCCACAAAGGCGGGAAGTGCCAGATAGAAGGCTCCAGGGTTGATGTGAGCAGGCTGTATGAATCACTGCTCCCTGTCACCAACCGCTGGAGACAAGAAAACTTACTCCATTCTGGCACAAATTGAGCTGGTCCAACTCCCGTAGCATGCCAGGGGATCAGCTGTTGCACACCAATGTGCCACAGCACACTGGTTAAAAAAACGCTGATCTAGCAGTTAAGCGTTACAAACCCTGAGCAATGCCACTCTCTTGTTTGAATGTGTTCCTTTGTGTGATGGCTGTACATGCTGAAAGCTGCCCATGCAAAGCTGGTGCAAGAGCAGTGGGCACCCTAGGCAACATTCAACCTTATAGCCCCCCCACCACTCCCCATTAATTTTCATATCCCTAGCCTGAACCCCCTTCCCAAGATTTTGATATACTCAACAATTATGATCATCACACCAGCATCCTATAAAATGTAGGTTAATTTATGTTCTGATGGTTCCTTGAGTTTATATATTTGTCTGCAACTATTGTTATGCTTTTGCTGCTCTAAGAAAATGCCACCCTAGGCAGCTGCCTAATCGTGCCTAATTCTCAAACTTATGTCAGAAAAAGGCTGTGCCTTCAGTAAGCCTTTTGTAAAATACTAGGAGGCAAAAATGCACATCCTCACCTGGATGTCCAAATTCCTACCTTCAATAAATCTTGCCTCCTCTAGTTTGAGGCTCCATTGTTCTTATTATTCCATCTGGGCCCACTATACTACATTTTGGCACAAATTCCTACTTTGACAACTATCCGTTTGATACAAGCGCTGCATCAGTTGCAATTATTTGTACTACAACGATTAAACTGGTGATTTATTGTTCCTGATCACAAATTCTGAGTAGCTCCATTAGCAAAGTACTCAATGGGGCACTGAGAACTGTTTTACCGCCACAATTTTTATGCAGTTCTATAAAATGAGATCAAAGTTTTCAGCTATCTGAGTAAGGCGATGAGCCTGTAAGTATAGGAGGAAAAGTTTAATTTCTATCTTTAATACAGGTTTCATACACCAATTTGTGTTATGTTGTTTGGTTATCCAGGTTCACCTAAAAATTGTGAGGCCCTTTTACAAAGATGCGCTGAAAAATGGCTTGCGGTAGTGTAGACGTGTGTTTTGGGCGTGTGCAGAATCATTTTTCAGCACACCGGTAACAAATGCCTTTTAAAAAATGTTTTTGCCAAAAATAGGCGTGCGGCAAAATGAAAATGGCCCCGCGTCCATTTTGGGTCTGAGACCTTACTGCTAGCCATTGACCTAGCGGTAAGTTCTCACGCGGTAACCGGGCAGTAATGGTCTACATGCGTAAAATGCCGATTACTGCCCGCGGAAATATTTTCTGGTGTGTGCGTAGCGGATGGACATCAAAAATGAAATTACTGCAAGGGCCATGCGGTAACTCAATATTGATACGTGTTGGGCGCGCGTAGGCACCTACGGGGCTTAGTAAAAGGGCCCCTGTGTGAGATAACAAGGAGATACGTCTTTTGCAGTATTTCAGTATTGGTGCAAAAATAGCAATTAGTTTTATACTGAGACTCTCATCTAAGCAAGCCCAGTGGAAAACTGACATGCATGAATTTCCTATGGACAGTTTCAAAAACAGAGAGAAGTACATCTATGGAGATGTGGTTATCTGTTATGGGAAAACCAGTGTGTGAAAATGTTTATGTACATCAGTTTTCAACTGCTTTTTGATGCTTTCGCTTTACATCAGCTTGGTATTTATTTATTTATTTGTTACATTTGCATCCCACATTTTCCCACCTATTTGCAGGCTCAATGTGGCTTACATAGTACCATAAAGGCGTTCGCCAATTCTGGTATGAACAAATACAGTAATGTTGTGGTAGAATAAGGTTCGTGTGTACAGACACATTAGGGAATCGTAGAGAGGAAGAGTTATTATATGTCAATTACGAGCTTTGGTTTTGTTGTGTTGCAGGGTACAGGCATTTAAGTTGGGTGGGTAGGGTATGCCTTTTTGAACAGGTTAGTTTTTAAGGATTTCTGGAAGTTTAGGTGATCATAAGTTGTTTTCACGGCTTTTGGTAATGTGTTCCATAGTTGTGTGCTTATGTAGGAAAAGCTGGATGCATAGGTTGATTTGTATTTAAGTCCTTTGCAGCTTGGGTAATGGAGATTTAGGTATGTTTGTGTTGATCCTGTTGTGTTTCTGGTTGGTAGGTCTATGAGGTCTGTCATGATCCCAGGGCTTCGTTGTAGATAATTTTATGAACCAGGGTGCAGATTTTGAAAGCAATATGTTCTTTTATTGGGAGCCAGTGCAGTTTTTCTCGGAGGGGAATTTCTTGTAGTGAACTATGAACAAAACTCTACTGTTACAATAGGCCAAAATCGGCATAAAAAATAGCGCTTATCGCTATTCTATAAACCATGCTTACAGTTAGGCGCAGTTTATAGAATATCACCTGGCACTGGGAACCGCATCTACATTTAGGCACTACCATTTACACCAATGAAAACCCACATATAAGTTAGGCGTGAATCCCGCTAATTTTATAACAAGGTGCATAAATTTTAGGAATTCCCCTGACCGGCCCATGCCCCTCCCGTGGCCACACTCCCTTTTCAGATCCATGCACTAGAATTTACACGCACCTTTTTATAGAATACACCTAAAAACATGCGCACGTAAATTCTAATTATTGCCAATTAGTGCCGATAATTGCTTGTTGTCTATGGGTGCTGATTGGCTCATTAATCAATTAAGTTGCATACGCAAATTGGAAGTGTGTCCAAATATGCGTGTTCAACTCAAAGCGCCATATATAGAATCCGGGGGACATTATGTAAATGGACTCTTAAGGGAGTAATTCTGCTGAGTTTTTTTAGTTAAAATTATTTTTATGCACCCTGAAATGGTCCTGTGAAATTAGAAGATGACATTGAAGATTTTATTTTTCCTATGAAGGTGATTTAATCAGTTAATTACAATAGTCTTTGTCTAATGACACCATGTAGGCCTTGTAGGGTGTAGTTAGGCAATAAAGCTTGGAGTCAGTTGGAACTGCTGCTCTTTTTATTGGCCTAATGAGCCATGTCATGATGTAATTGTTTGCAGGATGTTAGTTCCAGAGGAAGAAAAAAAAAAGATATCTTGAGTTTTGTACTCTGTTTCACTATTCAGAATCTAAGTGCATAAAAAGTGATTTCACTGCCTTGGGCCCTGTTTAGTAAGCTATAGGCGCACTAGCGTTTTTTAGCACGTTCTAAATGCTAGAGACACCCCCAACACAGAAATATATGGGTGTCTAGTGTTTAGCGCACTAATTTTAGCACGCGCTAAAAACGCTAGCGCACCTTAGTAAACATGGCCCCTTGTGTGTTAGAGATGGTTGCTTTCCTTCTTGCTTCTAATAGACAAGGATCTGTAAATCCACCATCACAGTTTTCAGTAATCATCAGCCTGGCTGGAAGTCTCTGTAGAGGCTGAGGATTGAATGGCTACAGAAAACGATTTGTCCTCCCACCTTTAATTATCGTCTCTTGAAAATAATGCTGAAGCAAAATGGTAGGGCAGAATGACAAAGCTCACACTGCTGCTGCCCTTCTGTGTCCCTCCTGTGGATAAATGGAAAGTATAGGGACCCTTTTACTAAGCCGCATTAAGTGGTAATGCGTTCTTAATGCAGGAAAATGACCTAATGCAGGACGAGGTAAAGCTAAACGTGTGGTATTTATTTATTTATTTTTTTGGAGGGATGTATCAGGGTGGTGCATGAGAGTTGATGCAGAATTCAGCTACTGCGCTGATATCACTGGCACACTAACTGGTGAGCGCATCCATAACGTGTGAGCACGCAGGAGGAGATTCCGTATATATGGCGCCTAAAAAATCCACGCTGAAATCGGTGCCAACTATGCTTATTCTATAATCAGCACCTTAGGCGCCGATTGTAGAATATGCTTAGTTGATATTTCATCGCCTAAATCTGCGCACATCCATTTACAGCAACTAAAACACGGCGTAGTTCCCGGCGCATAGATTTAGTTGCATTGGACCATATTCTATAACTAGGTGTCTAAATTTCAGAACGCTCACAAAATGCCCATTTCCCCGCCCATAACCATGCCCCTTTTGCCTACGTGTGTTATAAGTTCGGTGCACATCTTTGCAGAATATGCTTAGCAAGTTGTGCACCTAAATTCTAATCAGTGCCAATTAGTGCTCATTATTGCTTGTTAAGTGTTAATATCAATGCTTATTAGTTTAAGCCAATTAAGTTACGCACGATGTTATAAAATCTGCGGCGGCTAAATCTAAGCGCACTATATAGAATCCGGGGGATAGCGCCTTCTAAATAGGCGGCAGTAAGTGTTCCCACGGTATTTGTTTTAAATGGGCGCCTGCGAATGGCCAGAAACTCAAGAAATAGAAAAATGCCTTGATTACGGCCGCGCTGGAAATGGGCTTAGCGTGAAGGAAGACCTGCATTAGGACACACTAAGCCCTTTTACTAGCATAGCTTAGTAAAAGGGCCTCTAGTGCTGTTTGACACTGTTCCTGAGTACATGCTTCATTAAAATATTTAAACAAAATTAAAACTACTTTGAGAGTTTCTTACTATAAGGTCATAGCATGGCCACTGCTTGGATCTTCTGAATCTCATTTTCACATAGTGAATGATGACAAAAACAGAAGTAATTATCCACAAGGAAGACAACAAACCAGACAGTAACCCTTCTAGGAGAAACACTAGTCCAACACGTTTACTAAAGCGTGTAGGCGAGTATGGGCTTACAACACGTGTCAAATTAGAACTACCGCCTGGCTACTGCGTGCCCTGGGCGGTAATTCAAATTTTTATGTGCGTCCAAAAATATTTGTTATTTTCTGCCTTGCGGCGCTAACCAGGCAGTAATCGACAGTGTATGCGTTCTGACAATTACCGCCTGATTAATGCATCAGACCTTACCACTAAGTCAGTGGGTGACGATAAGGTCTCAGACCCAAAATAGATACGCACCAATTTTTATTTTGTCGCATGTCCATTTTTGGCCAAAAAAAGAGGCCTTTTTTTGCAGGTGCACTGAAAAATGGACCTGCGCGTGTCCAAAACATGCGCCTACACTAGCACAGGCCATTTTTTGGCGCGCCTTAGTAAAAGAACCCCTTACTGCTCTAACAAAATGGACACCTAACATGGCCAGGTTCAATGAAAAGTGCATCAGGGTTGTGAAACTGTAAGAACAAAATAAGGACCCTGTTTACAAAGGTGCGCTAGAGTAATTAGCGCATGCTAACCGTTTTGATGCCCATAATATTTTAGAATTTGCTTTTGCAAAATACAAGGCTAAATACAGGAGTTTCTCCCTATATTGCGGCTGTCATTTCTGTGAGACACGTTTGGCTTTAAGATTTTTTTCCGTTCACATTCGGAGACCCCCTGAGGCAGGCGTTAACACGGCCCATGTCGGGTCATTTATCAATAAAACACTCCTGTTGTCTCAGTCTTGAAGGCCCAGTGTTGCTTTTTTTGTTTGCATAATATTCCTAGGGGCTTCTACACTAAAAACACTAGCATGCCATTGTAAACAAGGCCCTAAAATTAGACAATTAAATATTTCCTGCAATTCAAATAATTGCATTAAAAAAATTTTTTTACATACCATAATGATACAAAATGTAGGATACACATCTGCACTACTATCTGTGTCAGTAAAAGACAAAAAAAACTAATGATCATGTCCATTCTATATCACAATACATATGGGCAGTACAGAACAAAAATGCACGGACTTGTACAACTTGTGTGCCTTTCTGGGGGGTGAAATTTTCAGTGTGCATCTGGATAATGATCAGACATACTTTTTTCCTAGAGGACTTTAATCAGTTTTCAGGATGATGTGCATATTTTTGCTATGTACAAACCACATGCATTCACTGTAGGAAAGGTACATGACAATTCAAAATCATCAGCTTTGCATGTATTTTCTTCCTTGGACTTACTACTACTACTAATCATTTCTATAGTGCAACTAGATGTACGCAGCACTATACACCTTTTGGGCTAGATTCTATATATATGGTGTCTGAAAAATCCGCGCGGAATAAATTTCCACCTAAGCATATTCTATGAGCGGTGCCTAGATTTAGGCACTGTATATAGAATATGCTTAGTTGATATCCCAACGCCTAGAACTACGCATCTCCATTTACACCAAGAGAAGTGTGGCGTAAATACCGGAGCGTAGATTTAAGTGCAGAAGGGCATATTCTATAACAGTGCACGTAGATGTTGTAACGCCCACAAAACACCCATTTCTCCACCCATAGCCATGCCCCTTTTTGTCTCCGCGCATTAGAATTTGTTACAGAATATGCTTAGCGAGTTATGTGTGTAAATTCTAATTATTGCCAATTAGTGCTCATTATTGCTTGTTAAGTGCTGTTAAAAATGCTGATTTGCTTGTTAAGCCAATTAAGTTAGGTGCGTTGTTACAGAATATACGCTTGGGCGTGATATATATAGAGTCCGGGGGTGTATGCAGGTAATTTCTCTGTCCCTAGAGGGCTCACAGTCTAAGGGGCCTTTTTACCAAACGGCGGTAAAAGGTGGCCTGTGGTGGCATTGGTGCGTGGGATAGCTGTTTGCCAAGGCCACCTTTTACTGCTGTTGGTAAAATTGGCTTTTTCCACAGGAGGCAGTAAATGGCCATGTGGTAATTAAAAAATTGCCGCGCAGCCATTTATTGTTAGAGCCCGGTGCTAGAAAATGAAAGTGTAATTTGTAGTGCTGGAAATGGCGTGTGGGAAAGTCAAAACTACCACCAGAGCCTGGTGGTAGAGCTGATTCACTGTGCGCCAAGCTGGCACTGGTCCTACCAACCTTTCGTAAAAGGGCCCCTCAGTTGGGTTTTATTTTGTACCTGAGTTAAGTGACTTGCCCAAGGTCAGAAGGAGCTGCAGTGGGAATTGAACCCAGATCACCAGGATCAAAGCCTGCTGTACTTAAACATAGATCTGGGAACACTACCTCTCCATGAGACTAAAAGTTTGTGTGGACGTTTAGATGCATTGAGGGAGGGTAATTTTCAAACAAATAATGTAAAAAGGGGCAGAATGTTCAGAAAATTGTTCTCTAATGTCTTCCATTGCCTTCTGTTTGCAATTTGAAGCTTTACTTTATTGATGGATCTAGATGCCATTATGCATGTCTAACAGATATAGGGGAGAAGCTATCAATATCAATCATTTTGCCACTAATTCATACTATTTGAGCACAAGTTTCATTTTATGCAGTGAGACCAAGTTACTATTAACTGGGTTAACAGTAAAAATACCCCACATAGATAACTTGCCCCTTCATTTTTTCGTCTTCTGAATGTGAGCTATTAAGTTTGCATGAATGAGAAGTGTAACATGGAGAGAGTGGATCGAGTAAAAAAAGAAGGTGAAGAAATAATAGAAAGGGATTGATGCAAATAAAAGCTCAGTATACTAGATCTGTGCTTTTTTGAGGCTTCGATGTCATTAATCACACAGCACTGTAAAGTGATAACAGGTTAATAAAGCTTTGTTGTTTTGAAAGTAAGAGAATAGCTGATCTCCATACACCCATGCTTCCCTAAATGTGTTGATTTCAAAGCAGCTTGTAATCTGTTACTTGATCCTAAAGTTACCAACTAGTGAATTTGTTTTTGCAGGGAAGTTGTTGTTTCAGATAGCAGCTTACAGTTCACACATATTGACCTTGAATATTCCTTTGCTTTCATTTTTGTTAATACAGTAAAACTTGTACAAAGTGTTGCCCTTCTGCCAGTTTCTGTTAGCTACGTTGTCTCCTATTAACAGCTTTTTTTCCCAATCTAACGATCACCATTTGGCAGGAAATTGATTCATCTTTTTAGTTCCATCATAAAATGGGAAAATGCTTCATTTCAGAATGTCACCTTATTTACTGTTTATCTTTGTAGTCCTGCATTTTCTTTGTAGTTTGCTTGCCTGTCGCTATTGTTTGTATTCTTTTGCAACGTTTTTAGTAGGGATGTGTGTTTATTAGTGCGCCTTAAATTTAGTGCACACTAAATCAATTCAGTGTGTGTTACCCCTATAAATTTAATGCATTCAAGTCAGTTAGTAAGCATTAAAAGTTGTAACTCGCACTAATTTTTTTTTTTGAGCAGATGTGTGAAACGAACTGTAAAAACAGCCAAATATCTGGAAAAAGGCTAACTAAACTGAATTTTGGTACTGTGCACATTCCTAGTTTTTAGATCTGTTTTCCCATTTCTTATCTCGTTTTTATTACTGAACTCTGTACACTGCTTTATTAGTATGAAAGGTGGGTATTCAAGTAAATATAGTTTTAAAATGTTGAGCTGCTGAGTTGATGTGTCACTGTGTATTATCTGCCCTTAGCAGCTAAGGGAGGGAAGTCATCAACATGGGCTACTGTTAAGATGGGTTATTTTACTGTTAACCTGGGTTATTAGTAACTAGGTCTCATTTCATAAAATGGGACTTGTGCTAAAATAGCACAAGTTGTGGTAAAATAATCTGCCTTAACTTCCCCCCCCCCCCTTAAATTTGGAATTCAACCTTGATCACAAGTAAAATGAGTATAAGTGTACACTCCAGTAGCTGCCATAAACCATAGGGGCTCGATATTCAGCCGGAATTGGTCAGCATTTTGCTGACCGCTGCTGGCGTTAAAACCCAGAATTTCATGTCTGGGTACTGGCATTGAATTTCTGGGTCTCTGGAGCTGGCTAATGCTTAGCCAGTTAAGTGCAGTGTTCAGCACTTAAGAACATAAGAATAGCCATACTGGATCAGATTAGTGGTCCATCTAGCTCAGTATCCTGCTTCCAACAGTGGCCAATCCAGTAGCTTCCTCCGTGTCCATATCAATAACAGGCTATGGGTTACCACATAAAGATAGACCTCACTTTTATGCGGTCCTATTTATATGGTTAACTTGAATATCGGCACATAACTGACCAAGGCTGGTTAAATCACTTTGAATATTGACCACTAGGTTTTTAATGTGGGTTTTAATGCATGTTAAACAGCCAACACACAGGTCAGACTGCTAACATGCATGAAATCCTGTGTTAAACACCGAACAGAATTTTCTAATAAAGCAGAAACGGGGGTGGGAAGTTCACTGCAGTTAATGACCATTACCATAATCCATATTAACCTTAAAATTGGCAGATAATGTATGGAGCTCTTTTACTAAAGTGCAGTAAGTTTTTGCACTTTCCATGCTTGGCATGTTCTCTGCAGCTACTGCATTGAAATGACCTTTACTGCACATTAAGACATTTTCCATCCAATATTTAAAACAGTTTAACCAGCCAGGAACAGCTCCTGGCTGGTTAAGTGGCACTTAACCGGCTATCCAGCAATATTCTGTGGGAGATAGCCGGCTCTCTCCCGCTGAATATTGCTGGTTAGCGCTTATTGGATAGACAGTTATATCACGTGATATAACCAGCTATCTGCCGATATTCAGCGCGTTGCCGGCTAAGTTTGGCGGCCAAATTAGGCCGCCCAAGCAGCAGGTATATCTTTGGCCAGTTTAAACTTCACCGGCCAGCGGTGAATATTGGCTTGGCCAGTTAAATTTAAACCAGCCAGGAACACCTGGATATTCAGTGCCGGTCACCGGAAACAGCCTGGCATTGAATATCCTGGCTCAGCACCGACCATGGGAAGCAGCTCTGTTACCGCCCACTGTCAGAACATTGGGTCTTTTAAAGTTAGTGCAGATGCACATAAAACCTCCTCTTGAGTAGGCAGTAGGTACACCTGTGCTAATTTCACAAGAGACAAAATGCAGTAAGTATTGTGCTCTAACGGCAGTGTGTCGTCCATGCCCATTCTCCACTCATGACCTGCCCAATTCCCTCCGCCTAACTCATGCAGTTAATGCATGGATTAGCACCCGCTGTCATGCCACTGTCGTTTCAGTTACCGTGCTCATGCTAATTTCTGCGTTAACCGCTTAATGGACTTTAGCAAACAGGCTCTACGGACCTGATATTCAGCTGATGTCATCAGTGTTTTGCTGACCGCCACTAGTGTTAAACCCGGAAATTCAATGCCAGGCCATGTCCAGTCACCAGCTTTGAATTTCTGGGTTTCTCGATTTGGCTAACACATAGCTTGTTAAGTGTGATATTCTCCACTTAAGCAGCTATAGGTTACCACATGAAGATAGGACTGACTTTTATTAGGTCCTCTTTATGCGTTTAATCTGGCCAGTTAAGTGCTGATATTGGCACATCTGACTCCACCCCCAAAATAACTAGTTTTCATTTAGGCACTAATCTTTTTTTTTTCTCGGCGGCAGTAACCAGTTAAGAGCCCCTGAAAATCAGTGGTTAGGCCCAAAGAGCCGATTTGACCAGCCAGAGGCCATTTCTGTCCGGTTAAATCGCTTTGAATATCAACCTCTCTATTTTTTAAACACGTCATTAACAGCACCCCTGTGATCTACTGTGACGTTAACACTCGTTAGCATGTTAAAAATTGTGACTGACTCCTCCCCCCCCCCCCCCCCAAATTCTGACCAGTCTCCTAAACATAACCATACAGATTTTGTAGTTAACACTCCTTCAATATTGCTGTTAAGGCCTTCAAATTAGGGGCCCAATATTCAGCTGCTGGTGGGCAGCGCTTTTGCTGTCCACTGCCAGCATTAATCCGAATATTCAGTGCTGGTCTGTTTCCGGTGACTGGCATTAAATATCTGGGTTTTTTTTTTACTGCTAAAAAGGTTAACTGTTTAAGCTGATATTCCGTGCTGACCAGTTAACTTTTTATCGGTTAAAATAGCAGGCCTGTTGTAGCCACTGGGTGTAGCCGGTTATTTCCCGTTGAATATCCGTGGTTATTATTATTATTATTATTTATTGCATTTGTATCCCCATTTTCCCACCTATTTGCAGGCTCAATGTGGCTTACATAGTTTTGTTAATAATGTCATTCCAAGATATCAGATACAGTTAGTATTGTGCAGAGATTAAGTAGGGAAGAGAGAAGAAGGAAGGGAGTGATTAGGGTAGTTATAGAGGTGGATTTTCATAACTGAGTGGGTTGGTGAGGTGAATTAGTGAGGTTATCGGTTCTCATTGTAGGCTTTGTTGAAGAAGTATGTCTTCAGAGATTTGTGAAAGATAGTTATTTTGTTGATTGTTTTCAGGTCTGTAGGTAGTGCGTTCCATAACTGCGTGCTCATGTAAGAGAAGGTAGTGGCATGCATCAGCTTGTATTTTAGTCCTTTACAGCTGGGAAAGTGCAGGTTGAGAAATTTGCGGGCACTAGTTATACGCCGATATGCTATTTAACAGGTCAACGGCCGTGTCTGGCTGATTAAATAGCTTTGAATATCAGAGGGAATGTACATTAATGCTCTGTAATAAATAGGCCCTGAAGCTGAAAGAGATGATGGTAGTATCAGGAAAGTTTGTGTGTTTTAGAACGCAGGTGAATCATCAAAGCAATTTAGAACCCTAGGTCTAGGATAGCTTGAGGAAAGCTTTAAGCTGAGGATGAAATGGATTTACCTTTAGTGGTCTCCAGTAATGGTTTATCAAGGAGGACTCAGAGCATGGTTAGAAGAATTTGGCAAAACTCCATGTACTGGAGAAGGGAGAACAAGTGGCCTGTGTACTGAGCTGGATTGGCAGTGCTGTGATGCAGGAGGAGCACACCCTGGAATAAAAGGCATTGTGGATCCAGAGTAAAGTGGATTAAGTTTCGTATGTGTCCAGTACTGGAATGATAGCCTGTGTTCTGGGTTTGAACAGAGGTGTATTAACAGCCTGTCTGTGCTATGCCAGATGACTATTTTCATTTCTGAACCTTAAAACTGATCATTCTCCTCTTTCCTCCCACTTGCCTGGACACGGAATCGGATTTATCCCCCTTAATTTCTCTCATTTCTTTACACACGGTTCACCTTTTTTTCTGTAAGATCGCCTTCCTGTTTCCAGAATAATTGCTAATGGAAATAATGACTTTTTGTAACCGTCGACTCGAATGCTTTTGTGGATGGTGGACTTCCGGAGTGATTCTGAAGATCATGTGGCATTTCACAGTTTGGTCTGTGACCATTTTTTTCCATTGTTGTACAGAAGAGCGGGTTCAGTTAGTAGCAGCATGCCTCCCTCAGAGGCTGGGGTTTCATTAGCTTTCATTTTATTTGTCTTTGATTTCGAAGGCGCAGTTTGCTTAGAAGAGTTCCTAGTGGGTGCTCTTCTAGAGGGATGCCAGTTGAACAGTTTGCTGCTTAGTAAAGTTCTGTTTCAGAATAAACATTTCACTCTTCTTCAAAGTTGCTTCACTTGCATATTGGGCACAATGAATAATAAATATATCATATGGCTGGGCTGTTCTTTTAAAATCCAGAAGGTGTTTGGTACAGTGCCAGTTGCTGAGAAATACCAGTAATCCCCAGCCTCGCTTGATAGACTCCATTAATTTTCATTTTAATGGAGTAGCAGCAACTGCTGTGGGAACCCATGCTATTTTTTTTATGGGTGGACTGCCTGTTGCCAGCTCTTTTCGACCGGTAGTAGGTCATGGTGGTGTTTGTCCTTAATATCAGAATGGAACTCTTATGGGAGTCTGCCTGTTCTGGCCACTTTTAGGAGGTGACGACTTTGTACAATAATTGCTGGTTCTGAAAGAATTCTCCAGAGTTGTAATTTTACTTTTTAGTTAGAACATATAATAAATAGACTTTCTGCTAGGAAGCTGAGCAAATATTATTTTTTATATCAATTGTATAACACCAGAGGGGTACTTAGTGCATTGCAGGTATATATAATTGACAGTTCCTACTTTATAGAGCTTACAGCCTAATCAAGAGATACCGGCAAGACACGACAAGAAACAAATAGGGTACTTTGAGTTAAAAGCAGCAAGATACCTTCAGATAGGGACTACTTAAACTAACAGGGTAAGGGGGTCATCTTAGAAGGCTTGTGTGGCATATATACATGTAAAAAGAGGCATTTACATCTGGATAATGGCCTATGTGTCAAAATGTTATAAAGTCGTTACACATGTAGATATGCAGCAGGCCGTTTTGCAGAGGGTGTGTTGTGGGCATACTTTGAGCAGGTCTGAAAAGCAATAGCATAGCCAAAAGGCAATTTTTTGGGTGGGCTGGTGGGTTGGATGGGCGGGCATGCATTCCTCTATTTCCTCTTCCCTCCCCTCAGCCCCATTTTCCTACCAAATTTAAAAATTAAATGCAGTAGCTAGCAAGGATATCTGCAGTTTGCTGACCTTCATTAGAAAATCACAGCAGTTCTCTCAGCCACTGACAGTGTTTTTTTGCGCACGCTCAGTGGCTTCAGCGATGTGGAGTGGTGCCACTGACTTCCATGGTTTGCATATTGGGTTTTTTGGGGGGTTGTAGATGTCTTCAGATTCAAGGGCTTGGAGATCCCTACTAGCTATGCGAATGGTGTGCTGCTATTGGGTGTATCTGAGGTAAAAGTGGACAGGCCCAGGCCCTCCCAGGCCCACCAGTGCTTATGCCCTTGCTGAAAAGTAGGCATGTATGTCCAACCTTGCAATGGCAGTGCATGCATACTTTATAAAATCTAGGTGTTGGCATTCAATTCCTCACCCTGATCATCACTCGACCTCCCCATCCTCAGTTCCTCCACCCCGATCTTCACCTTACTGCCTAAAGACTCCCCCTCCTCACCCCTTAAGGTGATACCCAGTTGCTCCTGCCCAGCTGGTGCCCCTAGTGGTATTTTCCTGCTACTCCAAAAATGGTGCCCCTAGCGGTAGTCTTGTGCTACTGCTGCTTGGGGTCATATTTCTACAAAAGATTGAGGATTGGAGGGTGGGTTGGGTGACAATCAGGGTAATGAAGGGATTGAGGATTGAGGGCCGGGTGAAGATTGGGGAGGTGGTGGAATGAGGATGGGGTGGGTCGGGTGATGATTGGGAGGGAAGGGGGATTGAGGATTGGGTGGTCAGATGATGATCGAGAGGGTGGTGACATTGAGTGTTATTTTCAGTTGGCTGATTCTGTACTATTTGCATTTTGTATTGTAGATTGCTAAGATGGCAATGCTGTATTCAAATTGTGGTATATCAAATACTCAAATAAATAAATACATTAACGTTCATTTATGGTAGACGTATGCAATCGGATCATAACATTTTCCAATTTCTTTCCCCCTCCACCCTATCCACTAGTCCCATACACTCACTCCATATCAAATGTTAAGTATTAAATCAGAGAACCAGCTTCAGTATCAGCTTCAAAAGCATAGGGCTTCTTTTACAAAGCTACTCTAGTGATTCCTGCATGGCAAATGAGAGGAAGCCCATGGTCTTCCTTTCATTTGCCGCACTGAGAATCTGTAGCACGGCTTTGTAAAAGAGGCCCATAGTAAATAAGTCCCAAAGTTTTAAGACTGTTTTCCATCTATACAGTTGTAATGTGACTGCTTATGGTTGTAAACAGTGTTCCATGCAGGTTTTCCTAATGCTGTTGGGATTATAATCAGATTATCATTCTGTACAGGTGACTTCAGTTTTTTTGGAAACCTGCTGAGGAAATTCTACCACTCTCCTGTCTATTGACATATTCCTCTGTGTGGCCCTCAAAATGTTTTATAAGCCTGAGCAAACTCTCAAACCCTCTCCATTTTTTTCTGTTACCCCCTATCTGCTCCTACTTCAAGTACTGTCATTTTCTTCAAAGGCCATTTGTAAAGTATTTCACTATTTTAAAGGGTAGTTTAATAAAGGATTTTTCCTTTTAAAAAACTTTTCTACACATGTGAAAGGGCTCTTTTAGATTTACTTTATGCCTAACTTGGTTAAAAGTATGAGCGGTGTTAAAAAGGGGCATACTCTTATGTGACCCATGTGTAGGCATGTTCAAGGGTAGTGACGTGATTGACAAATGTGACCCTACTGAGTGAAAAGGTGCCAAAAGTGGGGTATATGACTTATTTATACCACAATATAGAGGGATATGAACTGCATAATCCTGCAAAATTCAGCTTCAGGTATGGACTAATTTCATCTTAAAAAATGAGAAACATTTATCAATAAAAAAGTAAGTTAAAAAAAAACACATTTGAAAAATATCAAACTTAAAACATCAATATCTCTATAAGCCATAGGAAGTTACACTTAAAAATTGTGACCGCGTTTTGTATAGACTGTGATCAGATTTCAAAAATGAAATTTGCCCACATTTACTCCTCCAAACGTTTATAAGCTTTATTTCTGTTATTTGTAACCCCGCTTTTGGTACATTTTCGCTCTGCGGGTCTTAAATATTTGTTTATAAAATGCATGTGTTTGCATGTACTTTTACATATGAACATTTATGCTTGCTCCCCAGGTTCCTATGGGCAGGGGTGTTCCTTGGTCGGCTGCAACCCAGAGCAGATTGCCGCTGTGCACCCCTCTTGGATGCAGTGTTCCCCTCCCCCGGGTGCAGTGTCATCCCCCCCTGGGTGCAGCATCGTTCCCCCCCCCCCCCCCGGCACATCACCCTCCAACCCCCCCCCCCCAGGTGTATTGCTCTTACTTCCTGGGGCAGGGGGGATGCAGGGAGCAGCCAAGCGGCTGTCGGCTCTGCCTGTTCCCTGCTCCCTCTGATGTTACTTCCTTTTCCGGGGCAGAGGGAGCAGGGAACCGGTGGAGCCGACAGCCGTGCGACTGCTCCCTGCACCCCCCTCCCCGCCCTTGGTACGCTGCTGCCTATGGGGCTCATTTTCAAAGCACCTAGACTTACAAAGTTCCATAGGTTACTATAGAACTTTGTAAGTCTAAGTGCTTTGAAAATATGCCTCCATGTGTCTAAAATAAGCTTGAAATATGCACCTATTTGGCTTTCACACATAGACAACATTTTATATAAAATTGTGTGGAGCAACTGAACCCAGTGCTTAGCTGTATCCTTGTACATTATAGAGCTGTGTGTGGAGAAAATTTGTGTTTCTTTTTTGGTTGGTTTCAGTGCATGGTCTTATGTAGATTACACTGGCACAAAATAAAGGGGTCCTTTTACTAAATGGTGGTAAGCACTACTACTGCGTGCTTCCCCTGCGCCAAAATGCACTACTGTGGGGTGCACTGAGATGCCTTGTGGTAGTTCAGGAATCTGTGCACCAGAGGCGTAGTCAGACTCAGTATTTGGATGGGTCCAGAGGTAAATTGGATGGGCCCTTCTACGCGCATATACCCCCTCCCCCTCCAACCACACACCACTAATATATTCCCGGAGATATTTTTTAAGAACATAAGAGCTTTTTTTTTCATCTACCCCACATCTTCTCCCTCTCCTCTGTGCGCTCCTGTCTCTGAACTCCGTCCCTCCCCCATGTCAGTACAGGTGTACTCGGTGCCTGCAGCGATTCATTCTTGCTGTTTGCGCCAGCCCCGCAGGCTTCCATCTGCCATGTCCCGCCTTTGCTGATGTCATTGCCTGTTTCCTGTCTGGCAGAACTTGGCAAATGGAAGCCTGTGGAAGCGGCACAAGCAGCGAGAATGAATCACCGCAGGCACCGAGAACACCTGTACTGACACTGGGGAGGGAAAAGGGGTTCAGAGACCGAAGTGCAGATGCCAGGACGCCGCGGAGGAGAGGGGGGAAAGAGAGCAGTGTGGTGCTGCAGCCGGGTGGGCCTGTGCCCACCCAGGCCCACTTGTAGCTACGCCACTGCTTTGCACGCAGATGCTTTGTATTTTTAAGTGCTGGGGGTTGGGGGGGGGAGAGTTGATGTGCCTCAGCGGTAATCGGTTAGCACAGCTACATCGCCACATGCCAAGTGATTAGTGCATGGATAACATTTGAGCCCTTTCCACCTATTAAATAGGTGTCAGTAAGGGCTCAAGCACTAATGACCATGTGGCCATTTTACAGCTGCACTAAAAGTGGCCTCCACGTGCAGGGAAACCCATGCTCTAATCATAGTGCATTAGCCCTTTTAGCACAGCTTAGTAAAAGGACCCCACTACTTGCTGTTTCATATTAACATGTTTCTTTTTTTTTTTTTAATAATTAATTTACACTTAAAAGAAGCAAAATTGTTAAGGACCTCCTTTTACATTCTGTTTTTTAAATTTTATTCCTAGGATGGTATTGGAGTTTAAAGATGTTAAAAATTTTCTCCTTTTTAGACATTTCATCCTTGTTTAATCTGCTGATCCTTAACAGTTTATCATGCAAGCAATTTACTAATCTACGTAAATTGTGAATAAGCAGCATTTGCTGAAGGTCTGAATAAAAATTATTTAAAATTAGAGGACGAGGATATAATAAAGACACATATCTTCTATTCCAATGTGTGTAAAAATATCAGAGTAAGAAATAAAAAAGACTAGCTGCAACCGGTTGAAAATTTAATGGAGGATATTTGGGGTCTTCCCTATGTACTAGTATTCCCTCTAAACTGTGTAGCAGTCCTCCAATCACACTGCTGCTATTGGGTGGTGCTTCAATATTGTATTTTCAATAGCTAGGGAAAGGCAGGTCTTCTGGAGTCCTATAGAACTTGGCTGTCCCTCACTATTGAAAATGTGATATTGAGACAACACCCCCACTGGCTGGAATATAGGTGGAGAACTCCTGCACAGCTTAGAGAAAACATTGCTCCCTAGTCTAACCCTAGCACTCTGTCTTCTGAACTTCCACCACTGTGGTTTCATCTCTACCAGCCCTCCCCTTCACTCTCTTTCTCTGACTAGTCTAACTATAAAGTTCTTCACCCGTGCCTTCATCACAGTCCCAATGCTTTGCCCTCTCACTCCCGGATGCAAGCCCACTACTCTTTCTCCTCACTGTCTGACCCTGGAAGGTTCATGCCCTCTCCACTTTGAATAAAGCTGTCTTTTCATAGCCTGCCCCTGCTTCAGAGGTCACAGGTTGAGCCCTCCACCACAGTGGCAACTTCTTCCTTCCATCTCACTCATCTCTTTGCCTTCCTCTAGCCATGCTGTGCAGAACCTGATGGTTTTGGTGGTTTCCGTGGCTTGGAGGCTTTACACAAAATAAATGTTCAGTACACCAACTGTGCACCCCAGACAACTGACAGTACCTCTTGCACTTACAAGGTAAAGAGTAAAAGAACATAAGAATGGGGAGGGGGGGTAGGGTCACATGATGCCTGCTACCTCAGCAGCAGCAGGAAGGGACTTCTCCATTTCAAATCTGCTAATATCTAAATTTTCCATTTCTGATTGACTCCCTGATCGGTGATAAAGATTAGTCTGCAAACCTGGGCTTCATATGCGGGGTAACCAACAGTGTTTTATGGAAACATTCCCATGAGGAGCCGGGGAGGAGTGAAAAGTCAGAAGCGAGTTAGCGGGAACAAAATGGCAGATCAACAGGCACCACAGATACCAGTGGCGTTGCACACCAGCGAGTGGGCACAAGAAATCTACTGCTTTGGAAGACCGTCTTAACAAGATCCAATCCGCCGTAAATGAGATCCATGAAAAGTTTGATTCTCATAATCACAGGCTGTGAAATGTCTATCCATGAAGATAAGGCTCAATCCATGGCAAACCAGATTGGTTCTTTGCAGAAGGAAAAGGGAGAGCTCCACAATAAACTAGAGGAGCAGAAAAACAACACCCGGAGAAATAACTTGAGAGTTATTGGCTTGCCTGAGGAGATAGCGGATAAGGAGCTTTACCATTTGTTCAGTTCCTGGCTCCCGCAGCACTTGGGCCTTGCAGATTATGGGAGCATTTTTTGTTGCGACCGAGTGCACCGCATTGGAGTGAAGGGAGCGCAAAACACCAAACTGCGCACAGCCATAGCTCACTACACCAACTGGGCAGTGAAGGAATGACTGCTGAAGGCATTTTGAGCCAAAACAGATCTGGAATAGGAGGGCCATCGCATCTTATTATTCAATGGTTACTCCATGAGGGTTGCTCTCCTGCGGAAAGCTATGGCGCTCACATGCACGGCGCTGCATCATAAGGGAATCCGTTTTGCCCTACTGTATACTGCAAAACTGCGTATTTGGCATGGGGAACAAATGGTCGTACTACCTGATGTGGAGGCAGCAAAGCATTTCTTGCATACCATAAACCAAGGAGATCTCCCCGGAACTGTGGGTGTACAGTGATCGGACACAACTTGGAGGCCTACATCAACAATTTGCTTACTTTGCTTAATGGATTTACGTTTGCTAGATCTCTGCTCGATGAGATATGGAACGTTATCTGCACTGATTTTTTTGTCTTCAGACTGGTTTGCTGGGGGGGGGGGGGGGGGGCTCCAGATCTTTAGGGAATCGTGTGGCAACTCCAGCCTGGAACTTTTGAGAATGTTGGAAACTTTTTGAAGGACCCTCATGATACAATGCTCTTAACTCGCAGACTGTGGATCCTGGCACTAGAAAGAACTGGGGGACACTTTTGTCTTCATCTTGTTTTTTTTTTAATAATATGGAAGATTACTCATTTGTATGGTTTGCGGGTTAATGGGATAGTTGACTTTCTGTTGGGGTATAGGTCAGAAAAGGATAGCAGTGGATTCTTGGTATGGGAAGAGAATGGGATGGAGTGGAGTGGGAAGGGTGGGGGAGGATGTGTGGTTGGGAGGTGCGAGAGAGGGGGGTGGGTAATCATGCCTTTGTAGAATTTCTGGGGATGCATGAATGTAAGCTATGGAGGGGGCTTGGGTTTTCAGGATCATCTTGTTGCATTTGTGCATGTTTCTATTCTCCAATAATTTCTGAAGGGAATGGGAGGTCTGCAAGCTCAGCTGGGAGGCTTGCAGGACTTTGTTATCAACTTTTCTGCTGTTTGCTTTACTATGCATTACTGTTAAGGCTTGCATGAGGTTCATAGAAGCATACCAACCTGGCACAAATCCTTTCATGCACAATACTGGGAATGATGGCGTTTAAGCGACGAGCAAGAATTGCTGCCAATAGCTTAATGTCCTGATATAAGAGTCCGATTGGTCGGTATGATCCCACTTGGTCTGGATCCTTGCCGGGTTTAGGCAGTAAAACAATGTGAGCCAAATTTTGATGGAGTCCCAGTCCCTCCTGTACCAACCCTTTAAATATAGCGCCCATAGGGCCCAGAGGGCCCACCAGATCAGACAAGATACGGTAATATTCCAGCCCAAAACTATCAGGCCCTGGAGCCTTTGTCAATTTTAAAACCTTTATACCAAGCCTAATTTCCTGTCCTGAAATAGGGAAGTTCATAGCACTTAACTGAGTAGGTGTAAAGCAGGGTAATTGTATGTCACTAAAGAATATTGCTCTGTAGCAAAGATTCTCAAGCAGTATTACAGCCACTCTCATACAATGTTTTCATACTTTGGGGATCTTCAGATATTAATGCAGCTTACTCCATGCGAACTCAATGTTCATTACGAGAAAATGATTGAGGCGCAAATCGTCATGGATCAACCCGTTCTACTTAAAAAAAAAAATTCTTTCTGCTTATTTTTGTAATTCTTTCAGCATTTTTCTTAAAAACTGAAAAACGACAACAGCACTTATCTTTTACATCAGCAGCAATTTTAACAGCAGGAGAACCTTCGCCAACATGACCAGGTTTCGATAACTTCTTCAGGGAAGCGATTCTCTAAAAAAAAACATAAGATAAGCTGTTAACATAGTGTTCCATATATAATATAATGATGTGTCTCTACTTATGTATATATATATACTCACAGCTACAGAATAGTCATGCTCCTACAAAAATTTGAAAAAAATGGCCGCGGCATCTCGGCACCAATGTTTAATTTAAATAGTACACAGCTGATCACACAACGTGTCTTCTGATTGGGTCATAGAAATACCTCAGCACCCAATCAAACCTGGGACCACCAGTTAATCTCAGACTTGAGCCCTGCAGGTTGTAAAGTTTGTAGTTGAAAAATCCAACGCTGTTCTTTGAAATTTAAAAGTTGACTCGCATTTCCACCCTCCCACCCCAACTGCACATGATCTAGAATTCTCCATTTAATATCAGTTAACAAATGATGGAATTCCATCCAATGTTGCACTAATGGTGCGGTAAGGACCTGATTCTTTGGATATATAAGTTTACACTTGCTATTGTTAAAACAAGTACAGCCTTGTTATATCTTTTCAACACAGTCCAACACATGAGTCTATAGTGTGTACACAGAGATCTTGAAGAAATAAAGTCATTTCAGGACTATAAGATAGTGAAGAAATTAAATACCTCCACAATAACACAATCGAATAATAGAAAAAGAGAAAAACGGATAAAAAGGACACAAAAACAATGGTTGGGAGGAGGGTTAGTCGATGATTATAATTGTCACAAAGCAAGGGCTCGCCATGATTGGTGTTATGACAACCCCGGTGACTTTATGAGACTTCCCCTTAAACCAGAGTAACAACATACATATAGTAACAAGACGTGTGATATGCCTACTATAATTTCTACTAGTTTGTGTATTATATATTGAAGAAGGTTTAGTAGATTATTGCCTTACCACATTGACAGTTATCCTAAATATAAGCAGTGGATTTTCCCCAAGTCCATTTTAATAATGGTTTATGGACTTTTCTTTTAGGAAGCTATCCAAACCTTTTTTAAACCCCCTGTGGCAGCCATGGCTATTCTTCAATACAATGTTTAAAGATTAGGGTTTAGATAATCCAAAGAGATCTGTGAAGAAGGGCAACAGAGGAAGATGATGCTTTGGGCAATCTAGATAGAGTCACTGCTTTAATTAATATGCACCTTTGATTATGAGCTACCAACTGAAACACTATTCGTGAGCTCTTTAGTGATTTCCAGTTCAGCATTGATTGTTGCTAGTTCAACAGTTGTTCGTATTGCAATTACCCTAATGCCAGTTCATCTTCTGTTAGTTCCTGTGATCCTGTCTCATGCCTAATCTTTCCGTTCAGGCTTTGTCTACATTTGTCATTATACCCTTCTGGTTTGTCTTTGCATTAATTTTGAATTATGCCTTGTTCTTCTTTTAGGTTGTCCTTGTCCCTACCCTTATTCCTAACATCATAACTCCTTTTGTGCAGTATATTGGGAAGATATTACTGCTCTGAATGGATACTGTATATGATCGCGTATTGCATATAAAAGTCCTTAAAACATTTTTAAGTATATGTCAGACATGACGCCTATGCATCTTCCATTGATGGTCTCCTATCACATTTGCACTCTGACCAAAAAGCATCATTCACTTAAAAATTAATCATAAATGGAGTATGTTACAATTGAATGTATAAAAAGTGTAAAAAATACCATTCACACCTGTTCATATATGTAAATTTTTATTTTATATGTATGTGACCATCTCAGGGATGCCAGTTTTTCATGTCATGGGTCCTTAAGCAATATATAAAAGCTACATGTTTGAACTTCTGTAACCTTTAAAAAATTTTTTCGCATAAAAGGATGGGGTTTGGACTGTTGTATTACAAATTGTTTGTTCTAACAGAGTTAATGAAAACCTCATTTTTTGTTTCTGGAGACTTTAGTCACCTTTTCCCAGAGATGGTCACATATATCTATATCTGTCTACACAGTGTCTGAAAAAAACAGGACCCCTTACATAATTTCAGAATACTTTGCAATTGTTTAATCATTTACCCCCCCCCCCCCCCCCTGTTTACAAAGCAGTGCTAGTGGCTGCCGGTGTGCTAATGCTGACACAGCCCATTCTGTTTGAATGGGCTGGCATTGCCGCATGGCTTTGTAAACATGGGGGTTAGTTTGACCTTTGAAAATACATTGGTCTAACCTTTGTAGGAAACTCCCTTAGCAAACACTTTGCGCCGTATGCCTTATTTTGTCTCAAAAATGTATTTGCAACTTTATCTTCATTGCTAAACGCCATTTTGCTAAAACAGATCTTAATGATCACTTCCTGAATGATGTGATTTTGAAAGCAGGGATCAACCAGTTTTTACAGCATCTTGCAGTAGCACCTGTCAATAATAACTATATATAACTATATATATATATAACTATAACTATATATATATATATATATATATATATATATAACTATATATATATATATATATATATATATATATATTTGTATAATTATACTTTGTTTTTGGGTTATTTTGAAAAATGTTGGGGGTCCCCTTTAGTTCTAATTATATGCATGTGCATCAGGCACTCATAGATTTGAAGAGGGTATGGTGTGGATGAACTTTCCTATTTTGTAAATTTTTTTTGGTTACATTTGTACCCCGCACTTTCCCACTCATGGCAGGCTCAATGCGGCTTACATATTGTATACAGGTACTTATTTGTACCTGGGGCAATGGAGGGTTAAGTGACTTGCCCAGAGTCACAAGGAGCTGCCGGTGCCTGAAGTGGGAATTGAACTCAGTTCCTCAGGACCAAAGTCCACCACCCTAACCACTAGGCCACTCCTCCACTCAATGACAATACAAGTGTATTTCAAAATGTCCCTGTTGGGATGTAGACAAAATGTCAGTTCACTTCTTGTTTTGAATCTGAGGTGGGGAGGGGTGAAAAGAGGTAAACACAATTCTTCCTCAGTGTTTCAAGCTACCCCTAACAGCAGCAGGCTTGCAATTCTCCTCCTTAATTGGCTCCCCTTGAACTTGCAGTTTTGCAAAATCCGGTACTTAGACATGCAGATGGCAGGACATACATGTGTAAATGGCAAAATCTGCTGTTCACATATGTAAATGTTGCTACTTAAAACTTAGGAAGCCACAAGCGATGCTGCTCTTTTTTTGTGTGAACATGTTCTGCTATATATGCTACATAATGAAAAGCACGTATCTTCAGTTCTAATGTGTGTAAAAATACCAGAATAGATGTTTCCCCCATGGTCTTATAGAGGGACTTTACTAGCTGTGCCATTTATAGAGCAATGGCAAACCTGTTGCAGGCTGTTGTGGCAAGGCAGTTGCACATATATCGCGGAGAATATGATTTGGTGGTCACAACTCAGAATGGTCTCCTTCGTAATTATAGTACACAGACTGTGCCTTTGTGGATCTGGGCTTTCGGTTCAACTAGTCCCCTCTACCGTCTTCAGTTTGGTGCTCCATAATATTTTGTTTAAATTTTCTGTGCTGGGCCTATTGAGGCAGGTTTTAGGTGTTTTTTTTTTTTTTTTTTACAATTTTTATATTTTAATTTTATCTTAAAGGGTAGAAAATGTAGGGTGAACGTGAAGGATAGTTACTCAGAACAGTGGACTATAAATTGTGGGATTTTGCTACTTTCTGTCATTCTTTTTGTTTATATGCAGTCATTGGGAATTTTGATGGAGGATTTAGGTTTTATTTATTATTCATATTCTACTGGGCGTAAGGACAGCTTAATAGGAATATAAAGAGTATTTAAAAGCGGATAGCAGTGGTTAATATTAAATCCATGGAAAACAAAGATGTTGTAGGTGGGTTGGCCATAATTACCCAAGCCGATAAATGATCCTATTATTGATTAGACAATAATGCCTTTAGAATCAAGCGTCTGTAGCCTCCGTGTTATATGGATGGAAAAGCAGGTAATCTCACTAATGAAAAAAATCATTTTTGAAATTGTTTTATCAACCAAAGGAGATGTTATTTATTGGGAAAGAATTTGAAGCAAATTACGCAGGCTGCTGTTAATATAGCCTGGACTACCGCAGTCTGGTGTGCTTGGGCCTGACTAGAGGGCAGTATGTAAGTTGGAGTTGATCCAGAATACAGCGGCTAAAATTGTGCTGAATGCTAAAAGAAGGGATAGGGTAATTCCCCTATGTAGTAGACTGCATTGATTTTCAGGGGCTGATGCAGAAAGCCATGTGGGAGAGCCATGCATGTGGCTTCTACTGTGAACTTAATTCTAAACCATACAGAAAGCAAATGGCATGCGCATTTTATGTGCATTCAAGTGGTGCATGAGTCAGGGAAGTCTGTTGGACATGTGTACAAAGGTTTCGCAGTAAGAACAGCTTCTTGTGCGCATGTCTGGCACCTGTTCTTCTGTCAGGTAGCTTATCCAGGTATTTTTGCCTGTTTTTCTCTTTTTTAGCTGTCTTGTAACATATGAAGGCTAACCTTCTTTCCCTTACCTTTTCATCTATTACGTTCGAGAACCAGAGAGGCCTTCTTTTCCTCTTTTATGTAATTTTTTAACATGTTTATCGCCTTTAAAATAGCTCCTTTCAGTTTCTCCCACTGCTGTTCTACTTCCTTCATTAAAATCTAGGTGGGATCTGTCTTCTTGGTCTGTTTTGGATAAAATTGCTCCTTGGAAGTCTAAAAAGGTTAATAGCCATCAAAAATCCCCATGGCATAATTTGGATTTGAAAAATTTGAAACAGACCTGTAGACAATATGAAAGAAAATGGTGTAAAACCAAAAATATGGTTGACAAATTGGAGTGAAAATCTGTTTTTAAACACTATAAGAGAAAGGTGGCAGATACTAGAAAAAATTATTACAGGCAAATGATTAATGAGGGCAATATCAGTAGTAATAAACTGTTTACATTAGTGAAATCTTTACTACAATATCTGATTTCTCCCCTGATTCTTGTACATCAATGTTGACTGCTCAAGATTTAGCAGACTTTTTCATAATAAGGTGGTACAGATCCGTTCGGATGTGACGTCTGTTGTATCTATCAATTCTGATTTTTTAACTGATTCTCTGTTAGTTTTGCATGAAGGGATGAAAACTGATCAAATATGGGATGGATTCTTACTAATGACAACTTCTGTCACTGCCACTTTGTTAAGGAAATGCTTACATTCTTACTGTATTTTAGACAGTTGTCCAACTTCTCTGTTTTCATCGATGCCATACTCAATTTTGCAGTGGTTAACAGCAGAACTAAATTTAATGTTAGCAAACGGCTCCTTACCATTTGACACGAGGAAGATCTTATTAACACCAATACCTAAGGGCAAAAACATTGATTTGTCATAAATAACTTCTAGTTATAGACCTATAGCTAGTATGCCTATTTTTACTAAGCTACTGGAATCATATGTTGGCCAGTTGTTCATGGAATGCATTATAAGTTCTCTTGTCCACATTCATCTCAATTTGGTTTTAGACCTACTCATAGTACTGAAACGCTTCTTTTCTAACTTCTTATGTGAAAGAGACGCTAAGTGTAGGAAGGCAGATTGTATTGCTGCAGTTTGACCTCTCAGCAGTGTTTGATACTGTAGACCACACATTATTACTTGAGAAGTTGGCTGACACAGGTATTATGTGCCCTGTATATAACTGGTTGTGGGGTCCTTTTACCAAGCTGTGGGGGGAAAAAGGGTCCTGCGTTAGCCCACGCACCAGGACCCTCTTTACTGCAGGAAAGCCTTTTTTTAAATTGATACGGGCTTACTTTACTAAGAATTCATTTGCTCTTTTGGTCCAATTGATGATTTTTCCCCATCTTGATTATTGTAATGTTTTATATTTGGGACTTGGTGCCAAACATTTAAAGAAACTTCAGCTTATACAGAAAACTGCTGTTAGACTTATATTTAGACTGAATAGGTTTACCAGTGTTTCTAATTACATGAAGACATTGCACTGGCTTCCGGTTGCAGAGCGTATCTTATTTAAAGGGATCTGTATATTATCCTTTATAATAATTCTCACCTCCAGCGTTCTATTCGTCTTGCTGGCTAAGACCATGGCTCCTTGGTCTGCTAGGCTCCGTAGCTCAGGCTGACGTCAGAGCCGGAGGAGGAGGGGTGAAAGGGGCAGGACACAGGGGCGGAGGCGGAGCTTCAATGACAAACAGAACTGTTGAGGGGCCTGGAACTGGAAGGGAGGGACGACGAACCTGGAACTGGGAGGGAGGGACGAGAGAAAGTGCGACCGAGATGGAGGTACCGAGCGAGGGCGGTACCAGGACAGCCGGAGTGCGCAGAGAAGCCAAGTGCGGAGATGGCGGAGGCTGTCTGAAAAACTACTAACGCGGACCCATAATGTTAAGGAGGGAGGGGACGCTCACTCACTTTAATGTCTGTTCCCTGACTTACAAAACCGTTCTTCAAACAACCCTGAGGCTACAAAACCGTTCTTCAAACAACCCCGAGGCACTGCCCGCCCCTGTGGAAAATGCGCGGGTGTCAGAAACTGCAAGGAAGGGGGGACTTGCACCACGCACGGAATGGATGGGGGACAGCCCCTCGGAGAGAAAAGGGGAGGCCCTGCACTTCAGATGAAAAGGGGGGGGGGTGGCCGTCCTTCACCTCGGACAGAAGGAGAGGTAGGGAAGGAACGGGTCATGATAGTTGTAGCCACACACACACACACATACTCTGTCACACTGTAACTCAGTGTCACACACACACACACACTCTCTCTCTCTCTCACACACACACATTTGTACGGTATTTAAAACACACACTACATCTCTCAGACACTTCCTCTATCACACACAGAAACACTCTCTCACATACACACACTGTTTCAAATGTACACAATCCAAGGAAACACACACACACACTCAGACATACACTGTAGGGAGCCTGCACATCGGACAGAAGGGGGGCGCTGGACCCTGAAACTGGGAGGGAGGGGGGGCGGATCCTGAAAGTGGGAGGGAGGGAGGGAGGGGGGGTGCCGACCCTGAAACTGGGAGGGGGAGGGGGCGGACGGACCCTGAAACTGGGAGGGGGAGGGGACAGAACATGAAACTGGGAGGGAGGGAGGGAGGGGGACCCTGAAACTGGGAGGGAGGGAGGGGAGACGACCCTGGAATGGGGAGGGAGGGAGGGGGACCCTGGAACAGGGAGGGAGGGAGGGAGGGGGGGCATTGGCACACACTCTCATTCTCACACACAGTCTCTCTCTCGCAGACACACTCGAACCCAGTCTCACTCTCTGTCACACACACACACTCTCAAACATACACACTCCGAGGAAAACCTTGCTAGCGCCCGTTTCATTTGTGTCAGAAACGGGCCTTTTTTACTAGTATCAAATAATCTATACTACAACATCTGAATTATTGATTATTATCATTTCTTCATCTCTTTTTGGTTCTTCTTCTAGATTATTAAAGCAGTTAACTCTTTGTCCTTCATTTCATACTAGAATACGATTTGTCAGAATATTCAATATGTTGTTCACAGTCGTGATAATTCCTCCTTGGAATTCTCTTCATTTATTAAGGGAAGGGAAATGGGAGTTGATATACCGCCTTTCTGAGGTTTTTGCAACTACATTCAAAGCGGTTTACATATATTCAGGTACTTATTTTGTACCAGGGGCAATGGAGGGTTAAGTGACTTGCCCAGAGTCACAAAAGTGAATTACATGAAATTCTGGCAGATGTTTATTTTGTCTTTTTATTGTTTTGTACTAGGAGTACTCCTTTATTGTATATCGCTTTGAAGGGTTAACAAGAGTAACATTAACTCTGCAAAGCTGATGTTATGTTTCTTGCCTGGAAGCATCAGGCCTCTAACACCAGGCCTGATACTCCCAGGCACCATCTTAAAGGGGCTGGAGCTTCGATGTATGCTTCCCCCTATCTTATTTTTTTCAATCCCTAATAGTTTAGACATTCTAAGGCAGGTGCAATCCATAGGTACTCCGGCCCCTGCCAGCACCAGGTTCAAAATGGTGCTGACGACCTCTCGTTGTAGCTTTGCAGTACTACTAATAGTGGTCACCAGTGTCTTTTGAACCCCTGCTGGAAGGGGCAGGAACAACTAGAGATCACTCCTATTCCAGAACCCCTAGACTGCCAGGGAGTGGAAGAGGTAGGCCGGGATGGGGGGGGGGGGGGAGGTTAAATCTTCAGCTTTGAAACCTTTGGTTCTTTTAAGAACGCTTCCTGGGAGCTGAATAATGCAACTTGCAAGATTGATTGCTAGTTGTGTTATTTTTTTACTGCAGAGTCACTAACTCTTGCTATTGAGTTTCCGCAAGTTAGTGACTCCTGCAGTAAACTAAGCTGGGATAAAATACCATATTTTACCGCAGCTTAGAAACTTCCCCTCTAAGTGTCAGATGAATACATGATTAAACTACTTGAGCTATCATAAAAGTAGAAATACTATTAAGTTCTCGTGGTGTACGTAATCTCATTACTTCATTCTCTGAGGCTTATTTGCATTTTATAAAATAATATTTTTCACTCTTGAAAGTATACTACTACTACTACTTAACATTTCTAGAGCGCTACTAGGGTTACGTAGCGCTGTATAGTTTAACAAAAAGGACAGTCCCTGCTCAAAGGAGCTTACAATCTAACGGGCGAAATGTCAAGTTGGGGCAGTCTAGATTTCCTGAATAGAAGTATGGTGGTTAGGTGCCGAAGGCGACATTGAAGAGGTGGGTTTTGAGCAAGGATTTGAAGATGGGCAGGGAGGGGGCCTGGCGTATGGGCTCAGGGAGATTATTCCAGGCATAGGGTGAGGCGAGGCAGAAAGGGCGGAGCCTGGAGTTGGCGGTGGTGGAGATGGGTTCTGAAAGGAGGGATTTGTCTTGAGAGCGGAGGTTACGGGTAGGAACGTAAGGGGAGATGAGGGTAGAGAGGTACGGAGGGGCTGCAGATCGAGTGCATTTGTAGGTTAATAGGAGACGCTTCAACTGTATGCGGTACCTGATCGGAAGCCAGTGAAGTGACTTAAGGAGAGGGGTGTGATATGAGTGTATCTGTGTCACATCTGTTGCTCCCTCCAGCTGCTCCTTTGCGGAAAGCAGGAACCGGTGTCCATCGCGGCGAGGGCCGGCCTTCTCGAGGCCGCGGCCGAGAGCCGGGGCTCACCGTGGAGATAGCCGCCCAGTCCGGGGCCAAGGCCGTGGGCTGGCGATCGCGGCTGCTGGGCTTTCGATCGCGGCTATGGGGTCCGTGCTTGCGCTAGTAGGGAGAATGGCGCCGAGACGCGATGGCCGGCGTCTCCTTCACTTTCGGGCGCGAGAACCCGAAGCTCCGCCTCTGAGGAGTTAGATTGGGAGGCCGGTGCTGTAGTCCCGCCTGGGAGGTCGGACGGAACCAATCAGAAGGAGTTTGTCAGTAACCAGGTTCTGATTGGCCGGCCATGTCGGCTGGGGCTGGACGGTTGAATGCTGATAGAATTTAAGGAACGGGCCCTGAGATAAGACATTGCTTCAGGTTCTGTTTCCCGAGGCCAGTCTTCGTGTGTTCTAGTTTTCAGCTGGTTTCCTTGCTCTCCTGGTTTTGACTTTTGGACTGTTTCTGGATTACTCTGCTAGCCGCCTGCCTTGACCTTTGCCTGTTTCAGACTACGCTGTGAGCTGCCTGCCCTGACCTGTTGCCGGTTTTGGACTCCTCTGTTTTCCACCTGCCCTCTTCACTCCTGGTTCCAGTTCTGGGTCAGTTCGTCAACCTTGCGGTTCCGGAAGTCCCGTTGACCGCCTGCAGCTGGGGGCTCAACCCTTGGTGAACGGCGGTCGCCGTGGGTGAAGACTTGGGGTTGCACGGCTATCCTCTGAGGTCCTTCGGGGCCTTGCGGGACCTAAGGGCTCACCTTCTTTTCAGACAAGACAATCGGTCCAGGCGGAAGATAAGACGTGCAGCAGAGTTCTGAATGGACTGAAGGGGGGATAGATGGCAAAGTGGGAGGCCAATGAGGAGTAGGTTGCAGTAGTCAAGGCGCGAGGTAATGAGAGAGTGGATGAGAGTTTGGGTGGTGTGCTCAGAGAGGAAAGGGCGAATTTTGCTAATGTTATAGAGGAAGAAAGCGACAGGTCTTGGCTATCTGCTGGATATGCGCAGAGAAGGAGAGGGAGGAGTCGAAGATGACTCCGAGGTTGCGGGCAGATGAGGCGGGGACGATGAGGGTGTTATCAACTGTGAAGAGAGTGGAGGGAGAGGAGAAGTGGGTTTGGAGTTTAGGATCTTCAATATGTGAACATATTCACATATTCAGTAAAGAGGGTTTAAGCCAGTCAAATGACTCAGGTGGGAAGTTACCAACATAGGATACTGTTAAGATGGGCTATTTTACCACAAGTCATGTTATTTTAGCAGAGGGTCTTGTTGCATAAATGGGATTCTATGCTAAAATAGCATGATGTGGTAAAATAATCCGCTTTAACAGTAGCCCATGTTGATAACTTCCCTCCTCTCAGTGTAGCCAAGCCTTTTTCTTATTTCTGATGACTTACAATTTTCTTTAACTTCAAAACCAGGAACTATTTCATGAAGATTTTACAACTGAATAGATCATAAAAAAAAAGAAACCTGAATCATATTGTTAGCTCTCTCCTTACCATTCTCTGTTGGCTGAAATACATTTACTTGACATTAACTGCTGCATTAAGGGCTGTAAATGTAGCAGGCTGCCAAAATGTGCTTTTGTTGTAGCTGAAGGAAGAATATTCTGGGCCCAGTAGAACTGAAGCTTAAACTTTTGGAGGGAAGTGTAAAACTATGAGCTCATGGAGGAGCAATGTCTTTCTGCCTCAAGAGGGGGGTCCAGAACAGAGTATGTGGACATGCTGTAGGTGGGTTACCCCACTGTGGGGCTCACTGGAGTTTTGGCTTTGTGCTTAAGGGGCTAAAGAAGAAGGAGTACTAGTTGATCCACATCTGTTCTCTGAGGCACAGACTGCTACACACATATAGAGGAGGCATTGGTCATCAGGAAAAGTGAGGCAGCTGCCAAAGAAACTGCCCTTATGGCAGTAGCATAACCAGAAATTAATTTTTGGTGGGGCCAACGGTTAACATGGGGGGATAGGGAGGGCAGTATGCCCATTTCTGCTGCCTACATTTTCTTTTCCTTTCCTCTTTTGTCTTCCCCCACCTCCTCCCAAAATTAAAATTACAAAATTGATTAGCTGGCAGGGATTCCCAAGCTTCGCCAGCTGAAGAAATCTAGAGCCCGCCCTGCATCAGCAGTCCTGAATGGTGCACCAGCAGCTGGGTAGGCTTGATGCAAAAGTTGAGGGTAGGTCAAGTGTATGTTTGATTCCCTACACACCTGACACACACAGGTACTTTGCAGATCCAATTTTCAAGAAGAGCTTCCTTTTGAAAATGAGATTCTAGGCTCAGTGGGGACACTGCCCACATATATATCCCTCACTTTAAAACAAATCACTTCAGAAATTGTCTGATGTTTTTCATAATAATGATCTTATGTAACAAGTACAAAAAGTGTTGTTAGGATTAAACGTAGACCTCCTAAAGGAACTACACGTCAGCCTTTTTGATTAGTAACTTTGAAAACGTGTTTATTTAGGAAGATGACCTAAGCACCATAACATTTTACAGTCGTGATTACATGTATTGTAAAACAAGATTGCCAAAATTATGATCACATGAAACATTATTTTCCATTTTTCAGGGTTTTAGATTAGGTTTTAGTTATCAGTTCAACAGACATGGAGAGAAAGCATCTCTTTTGACAGTTGATGTTGTCTTTTATGTCGCTGCTAAATAAGTTGTGGAAAGCAATGGGCAAATTGTAGTTGAAAGATGTCACTGAAGTTTTATGGTATGTCTCTAGGCATGCAGCTTGTTAACTCTTTGTGAGAGAAGGGGTTTGTCTTAAAATATATTTTAAAAAGGTAAAAAGATTTCATCATGTCTTGTGTCAAATTTCATATTCCTGCCTCATTCAGTGACTAATCTTACCCGCTCTACTGGACATTGCCTGGGTCATACAACTTCTGGAGGGAATGGTCACATGACTAGGAGGAAGGAGTTTGATAGTTTTGTTTATGGAGATCTGCTCCATCACAGACCTACAGTTGAAGTCAGGCTTACACGAGACAGATACAGAGGGCTGTGGTAAGGGCAAGGGTAGGAGATAATTGGCAATCAAAGTAGCGATCAAAGTAGGATATATGGTGACATGATGGTCAAAGATAACTGAGATCAGTTGTACCTTTTAAAGCTAGTATGGTACTGAGGTCGGTATTGTAAGGCTATATGCCTATAGCAGCAAAAATTAATATTTTGGAGCCCTCCATAATACTTTGTCAGAGGTGTTTTGTAATTAGAGTAGAAAAAAAACATGGTCCTACATATGAATTCTTTTAGTGAATATTTCAGCTGACTTCTAATTTATTCAGAATGGAGTCTGTTTCACTGCTTTCTTGCATTCATTTTTGTCTTTGTTCCTACATCCCCTTTCTTTTATGTCCGGTTACATGCTATTTCTCATCATTTTCTTTAAACGACTTGAGAGCACTTTTATTATGACCATCACACCTGCTTTTTTTTTTTTAATTATTCAGTTTTGGAGTCCATTCTTTGTTTAGTTGGACCACTGGTTGACCAAAGATAAAAGAGGAACTTAGGGAGGACAGGACCATAGCAGAAAAAATTGCATGCTGTTACTTGCCCTATTCTTTTCAGTTGGGGCTGATTTACTAAACAACACACAATAGCCTGTGGTATTGATAATGAGGATTACCTTCTTTAAAGAATCAGTCCCTGAATGAGACCTTTAATGAGGAGGATGATGGAGAGAAACTTATACTGCTGTATTGATCTTTGAAGGTGATGATTTAAGGAACTCAAACACATAACTATGGTATAATAGAGCTACTTGACAACTAAGGATGAACAAATTACCAAGCACTGGATGGTATTCAACTCAGACCTCTAAAAGAGCTCAAATATGAGATTTAGCCTTGTTACTTTGTTTTTTTAAATATAAGCAGTCTTTGTACCTAAAGATTTGGGGTGGTCAGTGTAACACTTAATTTAAAAACAGATACAGGGTGATTCAGGTTACTATAGACCAGTGGGCCTGAGGTCAGTGCCAGGCAAAATGGTAGAAGCTATGCTTAAGACTACAATTACTGGGCACTTGGCTTGACATAACATAATAGGGAAGAGCCAATGTGGATTTAGCAGCCTTACTAGTCTATTAGAATTTTATAAAGATATAAAGGGGGGTGGAATATGGTAAATGTGTATTTTTAGAATATTGTATTCTTTACAAATATTAGTGTGCTGACTGTATGGGTTTGTGATAAAGATCAGTATAGCAGCACCCTGATAAACATACAGTAGATCTATAACATCATGAGGGCTATGGAGGAGGATTTGCTTTAGGAAATATTGCCTTAAGGATGTGATAAAAATCAAAATGCAAACAGGAAAATTGAAGGGAGTAATCCTACATCACTCTGAGTGAAATTTCTCCTTCCCAATTTGCTTCATATAGAAGCAGGTTTAAAAAAGGACATGAAAGGGGAATTTACATGTTCAAGTCAAGGTAGGAGAATTCCCATACTCTTTACAAGAGACTCTGCAAGTGAAAGCCTCTTGTAAAATAGGAGCAGGGCTGCAGATCTCAGCCCCTCGAGGTCCAGAGGGAGCAGCAATTTTAGAAAGCTGGGACATGTAGAAAAAAGCACTTTCTTCCCTCACATAGGTGTATGAGCAGCTTTCTAAAATTGCTACTGCTTCTTCAAATGGCTACGATCCCAGTCATCATGGCCTCCACCCTGATGCCAGCTGTCTGATTTTGTCCCCAACAGAGCATCTGATCCCCCCAAACAGCACCTATCTTTGACAATGGTCCCCTCATGCGGCACCCCCGTCTGTCTCTGGAGCCCCCCCCCCCCCCATGAGTGGGCGAGAGCCCAACATTTGACGGTCTCCCCAAAGTCCCTCCCCCCAACAGGGCCAGGCCTTTCAAAATTTGCCACTCCCAGCAGGCCCCCCACCTTCTACCCTAAACACAATCCCCAGGCATACTGGGGGCCTCTGGTGTCCATTGGGGTGGGAACAGTGACCAGTTGCTCCCGCCCCGTGTCTCTGGCTCAGCAGTATGGCTGCCAAGACCTCTAACAGTAATATCATGGCATTGCTGCTAGGGGTCAGGCTTCCATAGCCCACATATGGAAGCCTGACCCCTAGTGACAATTCTGTGATATTATCACTTGAAGTCTCAGTGGCTACCTTGCTGAGCTGGGGACACGAGTTGAGCACTAGTGGACATCATTAGACACCAGGGATCCCCATGAGATGACCCCTAGGGTCACAGCAGCCATTTTGGATCTCAGGCACTTCTGGGTGGCAGAAGGGGGAATTCTGTGCATCCTGGATACTTCAAGGCTTCCAGGGAAGACCCCAGTAGGTCCTGGGGTGGGGTATCAGGGGATGGGGGGAGAGTTAGGCTGTCAGGGGCGGGGCTGCTTGTTGATGGGGTTACTAGATTGAGGAGGAGAGAACTGAAGCCATTATGACTTGGTGTGGGGGAGAAAATTGGGGGCTATAATCTGTTATGTTTTGAGTGACAGGAGAGGGATCAGGATTGATAGCTCACTGTTTGGGGTGTTGGGAGGGAAATCGGGATTGTGGGCAATTCTATTTCGGGTGTCAGGAGAGAGATCGGGAATGTTGGAAGTTCACGTTGTGCTGTGAGGAGATGGATCTGGATTGATGGCAGTTCTGTTGTCAGAGGTCGGGAGGGGGAATCAGGATTGATGGCAGTTCTGTTTGGGGTGTCAAGAGAGAGCCTGGCATTGTTGGCAGTTCTGTTTAGTATGTCAAGAAGGGATAAAGATTTATGGCAGTTTCTGTTGGGATGTCGGGAAGAGGATTGGGAATGTTGACAGTTCTGTTTGGTGTGTCGGGAGTGGGGAATCGGATGTGCGGGTGGGCACCTTCTTTGAGAGTGCACTGTTCTACCAGACTGCTGGTAGCCTATCTGCACTTACAGGTGCCGGGCAAGTTCAGCTGTGCTGTTATTGGCAGTTGCAACAGCTAACGCATGAGGACCGAGCCATGCACTAGCTGTCACAGCTGGCCACACCTTTGCTCTCCTATGTCACGCCCATATCCCGTTCATTCCTGAATTAGGCAGCTCACACAGGATTTTTAGTGCAAATGCTCCCTTTTTAGCTCAGTTAAAAGTAGCGCTGGCCTGCACTACTGTCTACCATGCTGAAAACCACGTTTGTTGTTTAACGCAACTTAGTATTTGAGCTCCTCAGATTGTACTCACCTTGAGCTACAACTGAAAAAAATACCTGAGCTAAATCTCAAAATCATCTCCCAGCAAGTGTGAAATTTTATAGGGGAACTGTAGCATCTTCTTACTTCCTCTATTCATTTGTTCTTTCTCATTGTATGTTCGGCCCTATTGTTCATATGATGTTTTGCTAACATCCTGCTCATTTGCAAGCCAAGTAGATGAGAGCAGGAAGAAGCTTCCTAAGAACTTTTTCTTTGAGCAGCCACAGTCCTCACCATAATAGATATAATCTATTTACTGTATTTAGTCAGGGATGTATGTTCCAATCAGCAGAACTCTCAGCTTAAGGGAGAGAAGTTAGAAATTAAACTAGACTCGGAGAATTTGCCACCAGTCCATTGTAATTTTCTGACTGTGAGAAACATACAGTTTTTTTGACTGATAATGAGTTTCTGGGTGTGAAGGTATCAGGATTTGAAAAAAGAAGCAGGAGCTGCATTAGAAACCTGATATTATATCCATATAAGCCGATCCTCACGGATGTGACCTTGGGAGGGCTTTCTCTTGCACTTCACAGGAAAATGTGGAAAAAACCAGAAACCTGTTTTGCTGGGATGAATAAACCTTAGTAGGAGGGGAAAAAAAAAGAAAAGTAAACTTTTAATTTTTTCTATTATGAGAGTGACACCTTTGGCCTATGGCCAGTGAAACCCAGGTTGCTGGGAAGGTGCCGACAACTCAGGTGAGATTGTTCAGGAATGGATCAGATGGGGGCCTCCACCTTCATATTTCGCCTCCAGTTTCGCAGGTTTTTTTTTAACAACTCTTCTTAAGGAAAAAATTACAAGCAGAAGAGGAAAGAGACACAAGCAGATAAAGTTCATTTTAAAAAAAACGACCTCATTGTGGCAGATGTAAAAGAGAACCTGTAAACAGTTTGTGATAATTTGCTTGGCATATTTTCTCTGAAAGGGGACCATCCAAATACTTACTAGACTGCATAGGAAGCCAAAATGATTGATTGATTGATATGTAATTGTATAAGATTTTTTACCACAACAACATGAAAAATAGTGATAGTTTTTGGATATTACAATTATTTGGAATCATATTTTGATATCTTTCCGCATTATTCCAAGATACCTACTAAACCATTTATTCAAATTTTTCAGTGTAATGGCTTATTATCAGTGAAAAGTTCAACCCCCCCTCCCTGATATTCAAAATTATTTATCGACAGGAACGACCTCCTGGCCAGTTAAATAGCATCTAAGCGCCTAACCGCAGATATTCAGCAGGATATAACTGGCTAATCGTGCGACATAGCCAGCTAGGCGCAGATATTCATTACCAAACTGGTTATGTTGAGCAGTCAAAATGGCTGCTTAAATAGCAGGCCTATCTTTGACCGCTAAAAAGTTAACCGGTTAGCAGTGAATATTAGCGTAGCCGGTTAACTTTTTAGCAGTCAAAATAACCCTGATATTCAATACGGGTTGCCGAAATCGCCCTAGCATTGAATATCTGGGTTTATGCCGCCACCAGCTGAGTATCGGGCCTAAAGGGCATAGCGTAAAAACTTTTATTGATTTTTTCAAAAGCCCATTCAAGACTCAAATACTAGTCCCTTGTTTTTGACAGTATTTTTTTCAGTCTGAATTGAAGCTGTACATGAGTTTGTGTGTGTATGTGGCGGGGGGGGGGGGGGTCTTGGATTTGATATACTGCCTTTCTGTAGTACATTCAAGTTGTTTACGTTTATTATATGTAAGCACTCTCTCTTGTTCCTAGTGGGCTCACATAAGTTTTTGTACCTAGGTCAATGGAGGGTTAAGTGACTTGCCCAGGATCACAAGGAATCACAGTTGGAAGTGAACCCAGTTCTCCAGATTCTCAGCTCACTGCTCTAACCATTAGGCTACTCCTTCACATGCTTATTCATGTAGCCAATAAGCAGAAGGAGTGCAGAAAGCACCTGGCTTCAGCTACTTTTGATAGTTTAATGTTGCGTCCAGACTTTCTGCTGTTGGAATCAGTATGTGGAGACTCTCATGGCTGCATGTCTTGGACAAAGAGCTAGTGGTTCAGGAGAATTTGGTGAACATCCTGTATTAAGACGATAACCTTTTTGAGGACAAGGCGGAAAAGGTAGCAGACTTCATTAAGAAGAGAGCTGATACCATCAAGTCCCTGTCTCGGCCCGCTCCTTCTGGGGCCTCCACATCTCAGGGTTTTCAGGTGGGATTCGAAAGATTGCCTACTACTCTCAAAAGTGTAGGTTCACCCCTCCTCCTGTCCTCAGCAAGAGGCTCAGTCTCCTTGCTTCAGTCTTCGGCAGCAGTGAATGAAGAAGATCCAGCCAGTCTCCTGTCAAAGGGGATGAGCTTTTGCCCTGATGACGTTCTGGTAGGAGGGAGGCTGGAATTTTTTCCAGGAAAGGTAGCTCATTTTAACCTCAGACCGGTGGGTTCTACAAATAGCTTGGGTAGGTTACACCCTTAATTGGTGTCAACTTCCTCCAAAATGTCCATCTAGGGTGTTAGAATTCAGTTCTCAGCACCAGGGTGTTTGCAGAGGAACTCTTCTCCCTTCTAAAGACCCACATGGGATTCTATTCCAAAACTT